>NC_090449.1:312305114-314805114 GCF_031143425.1 Pleurodeles waltl | reverse complement strand
TAGGCTTTAACCTTGGAAGAACCTTTCTTCCAACTACATAGAGACAGAATGGTTCTCCGCACCAACCTGAAATTTCTTCTTAAAGTGGTTTCTCAATTTCACCTCTAGCAATCGACTGGGTTACCAGTTTTTTCCCATAACCAGATCCTGTTGCGGAAAGAGTTCTTCATACATTAGATGTTCAAAGAGCCCTTGTGTTCTATATCCATAGAACTAAAACTTACAGGAAAACTACACAAATTTTTATTGCATTCCACATAAAGGCAACCCTATATCCAAATCGGGCATAGCCAGATGGGTAGTAAAATTAATTCAAACTTGTTATGCTAAAGACAAAAAACCTTTACCTTCTCCTCCCATAGTGCACTCTACTAGGAAAAAGAAGCATCCATGGCTTTCCTGGGAAACATTCCCGTACCTGACATATTTAAAGCAGCTACATGGTCCACACCACACACCTTCACCAAACATTATTGTGTGAATGTTTTAGCACCCGAGCAAGCCAATGTCATGCAGTGCCTCTTAATTTTTTTTCAAACCCACAGGTTGGTCACCACTTCTGAGGGGGACTGTTATACAGTCTGTGCAGAGCGTGTGCATCTACAGCCACACATACCTAGTAGGGAATATTAGTTACCCTGTAATCATCAGTTTGTGGCATGTAGTGCTGTAGCTTCACATACACCAACCCTTCTCCCCAGAAACCTGAGGCCTTACAGTTTATTCTACTCTTTGTCACATTTACACTCCCTCTATACTCCATTCTAACCCTCATGCGAGAAAACAATTTAACAGTGGAGTCGATGTCCATGCGCAGTATCACAAAGACTCTAAAGACTTTCTTAGAAGAAAAACAACCTGCACACATTCGGACCCAACACTAGATGGCACGAGTAAGCAGTGCATATGAATCTACAGAACTATATGCCATGAACCGTTGCTTGCGGTGTAGGTAACGTATTCCTTAGCCCAGGAGATATAGTTTGTTAATGTAAGTGCAACTATAAGAATAACTGCAACTGCTGAATTTTTATGGTTTTGTGTGAGTAAAACAAGTAACTATAACTTCCTGGTAACCTTTGGTTTTATATATATATATATATCCAGTAGGTAAATGTAGTTAGGACTAACCTTTCCCATAGACCAAGCATTTTTTGTTTTGCGATTAACTTTGGCGCCGTCTAACTAATCTTCATGACATTTTCAAAAGCAGTGCACTAGTTATCTGAAGAAACTACAATTTGCGCTGTTAAGTATCTTTAGGCCACAATTTATAGTTTCTCAACAAAAGTATAACTATAAGCATAACACCTGAATTTCAATGGTTTTTTGTGGGTAATAGGTGAACTTAACTATAAGGTCTCAGTATACCCTTTCAAATACTGCATGGTAGAGTTGCGAGTTACAGTTGATGTTGTGTGGCTAGCGAGTTGTCAACCGTCTGTACGCAGGTGCGCAAGTTACAATAATTTGGTGCTCATAAAATATTATAAATGTAAGTTATAACTATAACTGTAGGATTTCTAAACTTTGTTTAGTTTAAATTGGGTTTGTATAGAAAGGATAAATAAAGGTTTTCTAACTATAACTTATCCCTAACCTTTGGTTTTTTCATTGAATATAAATAATCAGCTTCTACTTAAACTCTGCTTGACACCCTTCCACCCACATACACCCATATCTTCACCAATCTAAGTTAATTATAGATTTAAAAAGCCTCCTACATACACACTTAATATGCCCCATGCCGTCACTCACACTCATCCCTCTTCCTTTTACATACACTGGCACTCCTCCAGTAATCTGGTAAGGGCCCTGCTCCAGACTAAAGAAGAGGGTGTTTAATCTGCTGAAAATATTCATGTGTTCTTGAGGCTTTAATTAGTTTCTGCTAAAATGTTGTTGTGTCTCTGTATTTAAAAACAAATGATAATAAATTGAAGAAGCTCGGACATATGGGGATGTATAAGGTGGAAAGATGAGTAAGGCATGTGTTAGCTGTGTTAGGCTGTCCAGTGGAATAAAATGTTTCCTTGATGAACTTCTAAGATTGATTCAGCATCAGCTGCCTTCAGTCCGGCAGCGATAGAAAAGGAAGTGATGGGCATCAAGAATACTTACACCCTCCTGAACCAGCGGTTGGCAGCACAGTCATCGCTGGAAAACACGGGTGAGTCCTTATGGATCTCCACAGTGAGTAAGCAAGAATATATGCATTCCTATTTCCCGAACATGTGTGAACACACTTAGTTTTGTATTGGTTGTCAGAGGAATGTGTGGAGAGGTGCTGAGAAAATAGCACAGCATTAATAATTGAAGGTCCAGTTAACTAGTCATCAAATTCCTCACCTTCTATAGCATCACCTTCATACCGTCTAAACTGAGGTTAGTGAATGTCCCAAAAGTGACCTGTAACATTTGTTCGCCATTTCCAGTAGGTATACTCTAACAAAAGCAAAAACATCAGCTATGCAAAGCTTCCATAGCTGTAGAGGTTGAAATCGATAATCATTTTCATTTACACTATTCAGTTGGATCATTGTTAAAAAAGATCAACAAAGCATCTTCAGTCCCACACTGATCAGCCGGCACGCTGTAACTGACCATCAAATAATTATCCCATTCGGATCACATCTTGTACGTAATGTTCCAAAACTCCTTTTCAAAACATAACTTGCCTTTATTAGAAAGTGTAAGTAAATTAAGCAACAGTCTTCAAACCCTGAAACTCATATGGCATATAACTATGGAAGTGCTGTCTTCCTACCAAATCGTCATACCATTCCACGTTCCCTAGACACCATTTATATTATTTTCATTACTGCAACATGTTCTTGCCGCGCCACATTGACCGCTGTGTTGTATCTTGGCCCATCCCCCATAGTCACAAATCCTACAAGTGATTTCTGTGTGAGAAAACAGTGACGAAAAAGTCTGTCTCAGATTACATACCTTTACCAAATCACCCTTTCTTCTTTCAAGACTTTGAATGCCTTTCTTCTTGTCACCTTGTTCTTAATCATTTATTCAGTCCTATTCCAACTTTCCATATTTCACCTAAACTCCCAATTATTTTTAAAGAATATTAATTAGATTTTGTTTGGTACGGGATTAGACCCTCCATGAGGTGTAAACAGTTATAAGAGTAATCGTATGCAGCACTGCATACAGCTGGGGAATATGATGGGACACCCACAATTATGAATGCCCGTGGACTGTAATCTGGCACTGGAATGGAATACACCATTGAGAAAATCCATAAGGGAATCTAATCTGCAGACCCCGGCCGTCTTCAACATATCTGTTGCAAGTGGAGGACGCAGACCCTCTGACGCCAACTGTTTTACAGAAGTACAAATGGGGTCTAGATCTTTTTATGTTTACCCATTTTATCAAAGACAATAGCTATCAAGTATATTCCAAACTCTTGCTATCCATAATGGCGTAGGTGGTATTCTGGGTGTCTTCTGTATCTAGCATATCGGGAGGCAACCGACTAAACACAGGGGGCTGATCAGTCTCACTGGGGCTAAGGATAAGGTATACATATTAACATCACCCAGTAGCACCTCTAGAGGGTTAAACGTTATGAGTGTACCTGTGACCACCACATACGAATATATTTCCTACTTCGTTGCATCTTCTTCCGCAAATATTCCAACTTCCAAATATTGCATTCACCTACATGATGTTAATTTTGATTTTAGAATCCTTTGTCTTGTACTAGAACCATTTTAGGATGTTGTCGCCCTTGACCAAATGTCGACCTATATTTCTTCTGGAATTTCAATACCCTGTTCTCCGTCCAAGCTTGGTGTTTAATTGTGTTTCAGTGGAGCCTTAGTTCTATTTAACACATCCATATAGGATCATTTTAGCGATAGCTGTTTCACCACTGATATTGCCTTCCTGCACTCTGTCCAGGCTGTTCTAATGTTGATGTTGTGGAATTCAATACCTCTTAGTGGTGGTCCGCTGAAAATACTCCATGCATGTGTCAATGTTTCTCAGGTCACCCCCAAGAATAAGTCCCTTGAGAGGGGCAGTTTATTATATGCCCATCTGTTAAACACATAATCCTTAACCCTAGGAGAGAAGTTGGAATTACTCTTTTTAGGCGACAGAGGGAAATGTAAGTAAGTGATGCCACTTCTGGAAGTTGTCTTTGTTCAGTAGTATAGCGTTGTAATTGAAGAGTCAAGGAGCAGACCCATCTCTTTGCAGTGTCTCGGGGACAAATAAACTAAGTTTGCCAAAGGAACACTGGCATGTTACTATGTTATTGTTCAATACGTCACCAAAGTTTCCTATAAGTTGCACATGGTCGGTCCACAGTAAGATTTATTTGACCTGCCTAAGTACATCTTTTCACATCAGGAAACCCAGTATCCCCTATGGAAACAGACATAAGTAGTTTATAGTTAGTTTAGGGGTCTTAATAAACTAAATGAAAAACGTAATCCTAGATTCTGTAACACCTGAGCCACTTACAAACGTTGTGGCACTAAGCTCAGCTTGAACCCAGAGTTCTACTGCTTTTTCCATCTATAGATGTATTTAAAAAGAGTGTCTACTAGTCCTGGGATGTTGCATCTCTGGTGAAAACACGCTGTGTGTGACGTAGCATACATTTCAGAGTCATCTTGTCCATGCCTCACTTTCCCGAACAGTCTGTGAACACATTGCTAAAAATCAGTAATGAGACGTTTGGATTAATTCCTCCTATGGGAAGATTGTGCCTTTGTGATTTATTTTTGCCATCATTGATCTTGTCTAGCGTGCTTCATTGATGCTGTTCAAATAGTGACTCTGTCTGCTAGTTTGGCATACTAAAGAGCTCACTCCACCACCATTGTTTCGATAAAGTCAACTTGGGTTTCCACTTTTTTCAAAAATATCCAGCTCTGTTAAGGATGTTGCAAAACCTTGACAGAGGGATTTATATCTTTCTGAAATTCCTGAATCATTAGCTGTGGTCACCCTTAGTGGACGGGGCTTGGGGCTCTGTGGACAAAGCTGTCATCAGGGCATCAACCGTATGAGGAGCAGCAGCAGACGTCTCTTCTTTTTGAGTGATCACGCATCTCATTGGCAGGACGGATTCTCTGGAACTTACACTCTGTGTAGCCATGCGGGGGCCTAAATTTGTAATAAAGCTGCAAAGAAACAGGAATAAATAGAATTTAATGTACAACATCGCCAATCACGGAGGCGCAGCTTTTAGCGTATATTAGAACAATGTTAATCAAACAGGGGTTTTAACAATACCAGTAAAAGCTAATGCTTGCATCCACGCCGCTTGAGAACCATTAGAGCTATTTCAGTGATGGGTAGCCCAGTAACTGATGACTCATGCCAGTCCGTTTCCTCAAACATGTGTGGTGCCCGTTCTCTGACGAAAGTAACATCACAATCTGGAATGTAATGTGGTTCCAAGATCAACCACGGATACGTTGTTGGTCTTCTTTTGACTTTGATTCCTTTCAAAGCACTGTGAAAAGTATTGGAGCCTTCTGGTTGTTTAGGATGAAGATTGCCTGGAGCAGCTGGGCTAGTTAATTCTGGGAACTAGAGGAATCGGGCACCTCTAGAGATCTGACCAGCAAAACTCCATAAAAACCTCTGAACCTCAGTCACTATCTGCTCTCGTCGACAATAACAGCCTTTGCAGCTTTATGTGGTCTGCAAGTACAGAAATCTAATGAATCCATACCAAAACTCCTCACACTCTTTCGCAGTGCTCATACTGTTGCTACCACTCTTCCAATACATAGCTTTATTCGGTTACTTTCAACCATAAAAGCAAAACAACCAACAATTGAATGAAAAAGGAAATATAAATTAGGTTAAAAAGAATAAGAATAAGATAAAAACATATATTTCAGCCTTAAAACACATAAAATTATTTTCCTTAAAAAAAGCACCTAACCCCCTAATACCTAACATTTAAATAGACAAAGGGTTTTGTTTCAGTCTATGTGTATAGTTAAAAGTTGGCAACTAAAACACTTGTTTTTTTTTTTTTTTTTTTTTTTTTTGGTCCTCATCATCATTATTTCCCCAGAAATTTAGTACGTATATGCCAAGCAGCTACAATATACTTACTAACCACACAGGATAGAGGGAGAGAAGTTTCCCTCATCATGATCCTTAAGGCAACAATACAATGTCTTACCCCCATATTACTGCACACAGGTCGTAACCACTTCCGTCGCGCAATCAAATAAACAGGGCATATAAACATAAAATGTACAATAGATTCAGAAATTTGATTACAACTCGGACAAGTATCAGGACTTGCGGTCGCACTCCATGTGCTGCCATAGGATTTAAGAGGCAGACAGCCATATCTGAACTGAATATATAGACTCTTACTTAATGGGTCAAGAATTGTATCCATAAATGGTTCCAGATACGGGTACCATTTAAAATCAAAAAATTGTGAAGTCAATCTGCCGTGTGTTGAACACAGCAAGTAGTTTTCCCTGACATATATCCAGTAAACAATTTTTAAATGATTCTTCTGATCCTTCCTTATACTTTCTGGATGACTCCAAAACTCACTAAGACACAATCTGTGGAACCATTTTGAGATGTGGCTAAACCAGGGAATGGTAAGTAAATTTGGTCTGTCTAGAATGTCTTGAATAGACTCCTTGTATGTGGATAGCTCTGGGGTGGTCCATACACGGACCCAGAATAGCAATGGTCGTAGGGCAATTACATCAGAGATGCGTGAAAGGCCAAGGTCCCAGAACATAGGCAGCAGTGGGGTATTGCGAGGACAGGCCAGAGTCGACCTTACAAAGTTGTTTTCCCCCACTGCAAGCTTGCCAGTGTTCGAGGACCCCCAAATTTCAGACCCGTAGACCGCAGCGCTCTGTGCCTTTGCTTGGTAAATTTTAATAGTTGGAGTAATCACTCTCTCAGAAGTAGATTTGTGAAAGCGTAAAATGGCCCCAGATCTCTGCGCCAGAATAGCTGAACTTTTTTCAATTTGGGCCCCCCAATGCAGATTGTTGCTAATTCTCACCCCCAAATAATCTATGGAGCTTACCATACCTAGGGGGGGTACCATTATGGAAAATTGAATATCTCTTAGTGGGGCCACAACCCAGGGTCATAAATTTAGTTTTGCTATGGTTGAGTTCAAGGCCATAGTCGCCACAAAACAAACTAAACTTATCCACAAGTACCTGGAGACCCATAGGGGTTCTGGAGATCAGGAGGGAATCATCAGCAAATAGCAAAATTGGAATTTTATGGTTGTTCAAGGATGGAGCATCATTTTGGCAGTTGGTAACGACTTGCACCACCTCGTTGATAAACAATGTAAATAGCGTTGGGGCAAGAACACAGCCCTGGCGTACTCCTCTCTTAATATCTATTTTGTCGGTGAGTTCCCCCTGCTTACCCCATCTGACTTGTGCAAATGTTTTTTCATGTAATCTTTGGATCAAATGCACTAGATTTCCTGGGATACCGATTTTATTTAATACTCCCCATAGTTTCTCTCTTGGGACTAAATCAAATGCAGATCTTAGATCTACGAAAGCAACATAAAGTTTTTGCTTAGATAGGGTGACATACTTCCAAAATAGTAATGACAGCCTGAGGACTTGGTCCATGGTGTTAGTTTTAGGCCAAAAACCGGCCTGTAAGGGGGATAAAATTTGGTTGTCTTGAATCCAATCGGTAAGCCTATCTAGGACCTGCTTAGCAAACGTCTTCTGAAGAATATCAATTAGGCTCATTGGTCGATAATTTGCATGTGAACCTACATCACCCTTTTTGTGAATCGGTATTATTTCTGCGCCTCGCCAGGAATCTGGAATAGGGCTACCAGCTGCTATGGCATTAGACAATACATTGATGTACCATGCCCATATCTTTGGTTCTGATTTGAACAGGTCCCCTGGGATCTTATCTGGACCAGGGGCTTTGGCTGGCCTCAAAGAATTAATTGCAGCTGTTGTTTCGGCTAAAGTAAAAACAATGCTCTCAGTTGTGGTCTTGTTAACAGCCCAACACTCATCATATCCAGGGTCCTCCAGAGATTGTGGTGCAGGCAGAGCATAAATTCCAGAAAAATAGGACACCCATCTTTCGGGCTGTATGTACATACCAATGTCATCATTGTCCCTTTTCGAACTAGAGGTCAACAGCCGCCAGAAGGAACTATCATCTTTGTATTTGACTGCTGCAAGCAGCTTCTGCCATATCTCATTATCCCAGTCTTTTTTTGCTTGTTTCAGGGCATTAACATACCTACGTCGGGCCTCTTTAACGGCCACTTGGGTAGAGTTTTTTACAGCCTCATTTAGATTAGATCTTGCTCGCACACAATCCTGATTATACCAATCCCTACGAGGGGTGTCAACAGGTCTCGATTTGGAAGGGATTTCCCTATAGAAGATACCCTGTAGGGAATCCACCAATTCATTGTGGATAACCATAATGGGAATATCAGAGGCTTCTTGTTCCTCATAATCTGCGAAGAGTTTAAAAAAAAATGAATATATTTCCCCAATCAAATACGGGTTGGATTCCACCTTTGGCCAGCAGACCCGAGAACGTCTATGATTCAAATAAGGGAGTGGGACGTTAGTGATCGTAGTTTGCTGGACTCTTAAAAATGCATGGTTGGTCAGTACAAGGCACAGAGGATTATGATCGCTATCCAAGCGAGGTAAGATTTCCATGTCCAGTGAACTTGACCATAGCCTAATATCCACCAGAATATAATCAATAGTACTAAAGGAAAGCCCTCGCTTGAAAGTGATGGCTCGCTCTGAGTCAGATTTAGTGCGGCCGTTACATTCTCTCAGGCCATATTTCAGACAAAGGGAAGACAACTGAGATGCAACACGGGAAGTGGGCAAAAACGCTGTTTCCTTAGATTGGGGAATACCCCAATATTCGTCCTCCTCAGTAGTCAGATTGCTGATGGTGTTGTCCAACACAAAAGAACAATTAAAATCACCTGCTATAATCAGAAGATCTGAAGGGTCCAGAAGCTCTATATAGTCCGTCAGCTGGGTGAGAACCATTGATTCTGACCCACGGAGAACGGATCTTGCATAAGTATTCAGAACTATCATCCTGAATCCAGGTCGGAATATGAGTTGGACACCCAGCAGATCATAGGAATTAATCTTTATCATGGAGTGGTCACATTCTAGCCTATTATTCAATAGAATCATTAACCCTCCTATCTGTCTTCCAAAGCCACCAGAGGGAGGTTGTGCAGCCAAAAAATAGGTTGTAAAGCCTTGTATGGATAGCTGTTCTGCAGACCAAGTTTCCTGAAAAAGACAGATATCTTGTTTATTAACAAGGCTTACCCAGTCCGGGTCGTCCAACTTTGACTTGATTCCTGCAACATTCCATGATATAATATTAAGTTCGATGGCATCTGTCGCTGTAGATACGCATGTTTTGCAATAGCTCGCCATCTGGTGTTGGGCCGGAGTGTTACAAGTTGTTTTTCTTCGAAGAAGTCTTTCGAGTCACGGGACCGAGTGACTCCTCCTTTTGTCTCCATTGCGCATGGGCGTCGACTCCATCTTCGATTGTTTTTTTTCCGCCATCGGGTTCGGACGTGTTCCTGTCGCTCCGAGTTTCGGAACGGAAAAATAGCTAATTTCAGAAGGTTTTCGTCGGTATTGTTGCGTTCGGGGTCGGCGTAGTTAGATTCAACACCGCGTCTAAGATCGAAGAGCTCCGGTGCCCTTCGGGGTAATTTTTTCGATCCCCTGTCGGGGCCTGGTCGGCCCGACCGCGTGCAGAAGAACGCCGATGGAACGGACCCCGTTCCGTTTCTGTCCCAAATGCCACAATAAATACCCCCATACAGACCAACACTTGGTCTGCAACCTGTGCCTGTCACCTGAGCACAGCGAAGACACCTGCGAGGCCTGTCTTGCGTTCTGGTCCCGAAAAACTCTCCGAGACCGTCGAGCCAGAAGACTTCAGATGGCGTCCGCGCCGACAGCCCACCGGGAGTTCGAGGAACAAGAAGAGGAGGGATCCTTTTCGATCCAAGAATCGGACTCCGAAGGATTCGACGATACACAAACCGTGAGTAGGACGTCGAAAACCACTCAAAAGAAGATTTACAAGGCCCAGGGGACGCCACTGCCATCAGGCCATGGCTCGACCCATAAATTCGGTGACCGACCGTCGGCACCGAAAAAGGCCCATACAGTGCCGAGATCGTCCGACTCCGGTCGAGACACCGGCACGCAGCCTTCTCGGGACCGAGAAAGTGCTGAAGACAAGCATCGACACCGAGATACCGGTGTAGACACGGCTCGACGCCGAGACAGCGGCACCGAAGAAGATCGACGCCGAGAGGTTTCGGCCCCGAAAAAGAAAAAAGTCACCTCGGAGCCGAAAAAAGATGCAGACAGGGTTTCGGTGCCGAAACAAACTGCAACCGACCCAGTTTCAGGCTCTTATACAGAAGAGCACTCGCTAACCTCCCAAATGCAAAAGCATAGGTTTGAGGAAGAACTACACTCAACGGATGTAGACCATACGCAAAAGCGTATTTTCATACAGCAGGGGACAGGAAAAATAAGCACCCTTCCCCCTATTAGAAGAAAGAGAAGATTGGAGTTCCAAACTGAACAAACACCACAAACAAAAGTGGTGAAAACAGTTACCCCACCACCCTCTCCTCCACCTGTGATTAACGTCTCACCAGCACATGGTTATTGCATAGAATTTCTACAATTCCCTCCAAACATACCACCAAAAGCACAAAATTTGACAAAACATCATTCCAATCTCCTGGAGATAGAAGTGCAGGCACTATTGCAAAAGAATGCAATCGAATTAGTGCCAAACACACAAATAAACACAGGAGTTTACTCACTGTACTTTCTGATACCAAAGAAGGACAAAACGCTGAGACCAATCCTAGACCTCAGAATAGTGAACACATTCATCAAATCAGACCACTTTCACATGGTCACACTACAAGAAGTTTTACCATTGCTAAAACTACACGACTACATGTCAACTTTAGACCTCAAGGACGCGTATTTCCATATACCAATACACCCATCGCACAGGAAATACCTAAGGTTTGTATTCAAAGGAATACATTACCAATTCAAGGTACTGCCTTTCGGATTAACAACCGCACCAAGAGTCTTTACCAAATGTCTAGCGGTAGTCGCTGCACACATCAGAAGGCAGCAAATACATGTGTTCCCATATCTAGACGACTGGCTAATCAAGGCCCATTCGTTAATAGAGTGCTCAATTCACACAAATCAGATCATACAAACCCTCTTCAAACTAGGGTTCACCGTCAACTTCACGAAATCCAACATTCTGCCGTGCAAGGTACAACAATACCTAGGAGCCATAATAGACACAACAAAAGGAGTAGCCACTCCAAGTCCCCAAAGAATTCAAAATTTCAACACCATCATACAACGCATGTATCCAACACAAAAGATACAAGCAAAGATGATATTACAACTCCTAGGCATGATGTCTTCATGCATAGCCATTGTCCCAAACGCAAGACTGCACATGAGGCCCTTACAACAGTGCCTAGCATCACAGTGGTCTCAAGCACAGGGTCACCTTCTAGATCTGGTGTTAATAGACCGCCAAACTTACCTCTCGCTTCTGTGGTGGAACAACATAAATTTAAACAAGGGGCGGCCTTTCCAAGACCCAGTGCCACAATACGTAATAACAACAGATGCTTCCATGACAGGGTGGGGAGCACACCTCGATCAACACAGCATACAAGGACAATGGAACGTACATCAAACAAAACTGCATATAAATCACCTAGAACTACTAGCAGTTTTTCAAGCACTAAAAGCTTTCCAACCAATAATAGTTCACAAATACATTCTCGTCAAGACAGACAACATGACAACAATGTATTATCTAAACAAGCAAGGGGGGGACACACTCCACGCAGTTAAGCCTGCTAGCACAAAAAATTGGGCGTTGGGCAATTCACAACCAAATTCGCCTAATAGCACAATTTATACCAGGGATCCAAAATCAACTCGCAGACAACCTCTCTCGAGATCACCAACAGGTCCACGAATGGGAAATTCACCCCCAAATTCGGAACACCTATTTCAAACTCTGGGGAACACCTCAAATAGACTTGTTTGCGACGAAGGAGAACGCAAAATGCCAAAACTTCGCATCCAGATACCCACACAAACAGTCCCTAGGCAATGCCCTATGGATGAACTGGTCAGGGATATTTGCTTACGCTTTTCCTCCTCTCCCTCTCCTTCCTTACCTGGTAAACAAACTCAGTCAAAACAAACTCAAACTCATATTGATAGCACCAACTTGGGCAAGGCAACCCTGGTACACAACGCTGCTAGACCTATCAGTAGTACCCTTCATCAAATTGCCCAACAGGCCAGATCTGTTGACACAACACAACCAAAAGATCAGACACCCAGATCCAGCATCGCTGAATCTAGCAATCTGGCTCCTGAGATCCTAGAATTCGGGCACTTACAACTTACCCAAGAATGTATGGAAGTCATAAAGCAAGCCAGAAGGCCATCCACCAGGCACTGCTATGCAAGTAAATGGAAGAGGTTTGTTTGCTACTGCCATATTAATCAAATACAACCTTTACACACAACTCCAGAACATGTAGTGGGCTACTTGCTTCACTTACAAAAATCTAACCTGGCTTTCTCTTCCATTAAAATACACCTTGCAGCAATATCTGCATACCTGCAGACTACCTATTCAACTTCCCTATATAAGATACCAGTCATTAAAGCATTCATGGAGGGCCTTACGAGAATTATACCACCAAGAACACCACCTGTTCCTTCATGGAACCTAAATGTTGTCCTAACTAGACTTATGGGTCCACCTTTTGAACCCATGCACTCCTGCGAAATACAGTTCCTAACCTGGAAGGTTGCATTTCTCATCGCCATTACTTCCCTAAGAAGAGTAAGCGAGATTCAGGCGTTTACAATACAAGAACCTTTTATACAACTACACAAGAATAAGGTCGTCCTAAGGACTAATCCTAAATTTTTGCCAAAGGTTATTTCACCGTTCCATCTAAATCAAACAGTGGAACTTCCAGTGTTCTTTCCACAGCCAGATACCGTAGCTGAAAGGGCACTACATACATTAGATGTCAAAAGAGCATTAATGTATTACATTGACAGAACAAAGAACATCAGAAAGACTAAACAACTATTTATTGCATTTCAAAAACCTCATGCAGGAAACCCAATATCAAAACAAGGTATAGCCAGATGGATAGTTAAATGCATCCAAATCTGCTACCTTAAAGCTAAACGACAGCTGCCCATTACACCAAGGGCACACTCAACCAGAAAGAAGGGTGCTACCATGGCCTTTCTAGGAAACATCCCAATGCAAGAAATATGTAAGGCAGCCACATGGTCTACGCCTCACACATTCACCAAGCACTACTGTGTAGATGTGTTATCCGCACAACAAGCCACAGTAGGTCAAGCCGTATTAAGAACATTATTTCAAACTACTTCCACTCCTACAGGCTGAGCCACCGCTTTTGGGGAGATAACTGCTTACTAGTCTATGCAAAACATGCGTATCTACAGCGACCGATGCCATCGAACTGAAAATGTCACTTACCCAGTGTACATCTGTTCGTGGCATCAGTCGCTGTAGATTCGCATGTGCCCACCCGCCTCCCCGGGAGCCTGTAGCAGTTTGGAAGTTACCTTCAACTATTTGTATATGTATCATCTCAACCTTAAATAGGTACATACTTAGTCACTCCATTGCATGGGCACTATTACTACAATTCAACTCCTACCTCACCCTCTGCGGGGAAAAACAATCGAAGATGGAGTCGACGCCCATGCGCAATGGAGACAAAAGGAGGAGTCACTCAGTCCCGTGACTCGAAAGACTTCTTCGAAGAAAAACAACTTGTAACACTCCGGCCCAACACCAGATGGCGAGCTATCGCAAAACATGCGAATCTACAGCGACTGATGCCACGAACAGATGTACACTGGGTAAGTGACATTTTCATTTTGGGAGGTGTAAATATTGACTTAGTTCTCAATAGGGGGGCAGGAGATGGAGTCCCTGTAAGTTGACACTCATCATTTACTATTTTAGGAAGTACTGTGCAGGGGGCAATCAGTCAGTCTAATTCAGGAAGTAAGGGGGCAGGATTCACGGGTTTAGATGTTACAGAGTTATCTAAAGAAGAAATAACCCCAGCTGCGATGGTTCCGGATGTACAACATCCTCTACATAGCGGGGCCCCAGGCGGCTGAGTGCTAAGTCTAAGATTCGATTCCCTACCTGTACGTAGTATACCTGTCCGTGTATCAAAGGCCAGGAGATCATTAACTAGACTACTGTCATTAAAAAGAATCAAAATATAATCAAATTCCGACCCTGACTGGTTATATCTATGGGCCTCACGTATGTCAGACCGGATAACAGAGAGACAGTTCCTCTGGGAGCGTATCCAATAGATGACTTTATTAATTAGAGAGTCACTCGACTCTCTGTTACCCTGAGGTAGCTTTGGCACCCTAGTCAAATATATAATAGCATCTTCCCTCCTCCTTCTTAACCTTCCCTTGAGGTCACAGGGCTGCGAGAGTGTCAAATGATCAGGGTGAGTGACTGAAAGGGGACTAACACAACAACTTGCTGCAGAGGGCGTTCCTCCTAGTTTTAACTGAGGAGTTTTTGAGCGAGGGCTACCTTTATCCCCCCGTCCAAGGATGGATCCACACTTGTTTACACCTAGTTTTAAAGCTTGCTCCTGGGTAGAAGACATGGTCTGACAAGCAGACCTACCATGCCTTGGGAAACTACCGTTACTTCCCTTAGTGAGGTTATCTGTAGAAGAAGATATCAATTTATCACCTACGGTAAGAGAACTAGGTTTTTTTGTTTCCATCAGTAAATCAGAGGAAGGAACAGACTCGTATGGCACAATGCAATTACAACCAGACTTTTGAACATGAAGTCCAGAGATTTTGTTCATCAGAGATATCAACAAACACTTAACGTCATCTAATTTCTGAGAAATGATAACCAACTGAGGAGCTTCGTTGTTGCCCATCTTCCCATCCAAAGAGTCTTTATCGATTCCTTCTACGAGTAAGGTTGGTAAAAGTCCAGGACTTACAGAATTAGAGGACAAAACCGAAAACCTATTGAACAAGGAATGGTAATAGGAGGCGGAGACAAGCACCTCAGCTGAGGTGCACCTTCTACAGGTAAACATCCATTTGTTTCCACCAAAAATGGTGAAATCTCCACGAGTGAAGGAATTACACCCTGGGAGTGGGGGGGTGGGTGTAAATCAACCTTGACCTCTACTCTATGCGTCTGTATTTTTTTATTGAAGAGATCAGGAATTTTTTTTTGGGGAGGAATGATACCCGGTATAGAAGGGCCAGCAACAGAAGGGCTCCTCAGTATAGCCTCAACCTCTTCAAACAATGAATCAATTGTTTTGAATTGCTGTAAATTTGCAGTAGAACATCCCTCCACTTTCCCAACAGAACGTTTCTTGGTTTTTTTTAACCCGGGACTGGGGTGCTGATACATCATCGGCCTTCTTCTTCCCCATATCGACTAACCAATAGCCCAGCTAAATAATTTCAAACATGTCTGAAAAAAAAGACCCCAAGAAGCGAGAAGTAATAGGGACTTGCTCCACTGACCCCTTTGGTGCCAAGTGAAGCTCGTGGTCAAGTAAGACTAAGCAAACTAAGCAAAGGGCATTCCTGAGACCTCTGTACCAGGACCAAGTATCAAAAACCAAACTTTGGGGGGGTGGCCCAGCCCAGTCTCCTCCAGGCGATGACGGGCGCAAGACGGGCCCGCCCTTGGCCCGGGCATCGCCCGCGCGCCGCCCGCGCGCGTCCCGCGCGGCGGGAGCGCTATAGAAAGTTTAAAGGGCTCCTGCCCTGGCTTCTCCTCCCCTCAGGTGACGCGCTTCCCGCGGCGGCGGGAGCGCTATCGAAAGTTTAAAGGGCTCCTGCCCTGGCTTCTCCTCCCCTCAGGTGACGCGCTTCCCGCGGCGGCGGGAGCGCTATAGAAAGTTTAAAGGGCTCCTGCCCTGGCTTCTCCTCCCCTCAGGTGACGCGCTTCCCGCGGCGGCGGGAGCGCTATAGAAAGTTTAAAGGGCTCCTGCCCTGGCTTCTCCTCCCCTCAGGTGACGCGCTTCCCGCGGCGGCGGGAGCGCTATAGAAAGTTTAAAGGGCTCCTGCCCTGGCTTCTCCTCCCCTCAGGTGACGCGCTTCCCCTCATTCTGGCCCATCTCAATGAGAAAGCATGGTCATCAACACTATCTAAAGGTAGTCAATCAAAAGGTGAAGAGATGGCAGTGTGTAAGCTTTCATAATACTTGTTGTTAGACTGACGGGATAGACAGTCTGTCCTTACAGAGAGAAACTGCAATACGTCTCAAAGCTCTAAAGCGCACCTCTCAACATAGAGGTCACTGCTGCGACCGCTTACTGGCTGTTAGTTCTTCTGCACCTCCCAGTTGGGATGCCTTGACCACTGCGCTCTGGCAGTTTCCTAAAATGACTTTCATGAACTCTATTTTCAACATAATTGAACACTGATTGGTCTTTTCTTTTCCCACAACGTTTTTCCTTATCTTTATTTCTATGATTTTGTATAGTGCACACACACTGTGAGGGGTGGGGAGATGTCGGAGCACTTTAAAAAGAGCTTAAAAAGTGTAGAAAAGGACAGTAACGCAAAATCATTCAAGGCAAAGGAGCAGATGAATTAAACCAATTATAAATTCAGTAGGCACAGTGTGTATGGTCAGCTTTCATTATTATGAGTAATAAAGGCAGAGGAGATACCAAACTAGATGGACAAGTGAAAGGATTTAAAGTTAGCACTAGAATAGGAAAAGTGGAAATGGGGAGGAGATGAGCACATTAGAAGAAAAGGTGTAAATTTAACATAGCGAAATATAGGATGATAATTAATAAATGATAGTGTATGAAATGTTTATTGGATGAACTGAGATTTACCACTTGTGAGGGAAAGGTTAGTGAAAGAGAGAGAAGCAAAATAGAAAGCAAGAAAATATTGGTGAATATTGACATTACCAAGGAGAGCTGGTTGGTTAGGCTCGAGTAGAGAATCTTGTTGACAGGGAGGTGTTTAAGTTCAGATTTGAAAGCAGTGTCAAAGCGATAATACAGAGAGGCAGTGATAGAATTTAAAATTCCGGGCACACCTTCAGAGAAGGGACAAAACATAATGTCTTGATTATTTGTGAAGTGCCATCCTTGTTCAAAAAAATCTGAAAGAAGGTTCGTGTACTGTGTATGTCCCGGACCCTCCTTATTTTCGCACTATTAAGTAGTGCCTGTAAGCAAGGATAACGCTGAAAGAAGCAGTCACATCAGAATCTGCAGTAGGTGGCTCAAATAAACCAGAAACTCATCTAGAGTCACCTGCTTCCATGTCTTTGCTTTCAGAGCCAGCCTCTGACCTCTAAATAGGGACTTGAGAAGATGAAAGTGGAACAAGGATTACACAATTCTATCCTAATAATGACAAGCATGATGCTTGCTTTATATAAATATGCATACATACATGTTTAAATATAATGTATTCACACTGAAGGAACTGAACCCATCACAAGGGTCATCTTTAAAGCTCTTAACGTCCACTTGCTTAACCTCGACCTAAAGGACTCTCTCCTGTCTTGAATCAAAGTTGAGATATAAATTGTTGGAGCGCTCACCAGCAGGAAAATGCATGCTTTTGAGAACTTTGAAGGATAAATTACTGAGTTTAAAGCATCTAATACATTCCCGTTGGATATACCTACATTTAAGACTTCAATGCCAGTACTCTTGATATCGACAATATTTTGGAGTCATCACGGAGATAATTTTTTTCACAAATTCACCATCTAGGATTTCTCCCTTAGGTGGTTAAATGACTGCATGAGTTCTGTGTGAGCGAGTGGTATAAGTATTTGCTCACAGCTGAGTACTTTCGACAAGTAATGTAGAACATAGCAACAGAACACTATATGTAGGTCGTCGTAGCAGTTTTGGGTGGGCACATAGAAGTGCTGTTAGATATGTTGGCCAATGGATGGTGAACAACAAATTGTATACCTTTATTATATGTATAGATAATGACCCTAGGATGAACATCCCTATCATCGTACCTCGAGGCAGATCATCTTTCATTGAAACACAAAAGCAAAGGGATCATGTATGAACATATTTGATTCTAGGTCATTTTGACCGAACAATGGAAGTTTGTTTGGTACCAGCTACTTCCAATTTTTCTTTTCCTTTCTTATTCAATAAGTACAAGCCTCATGTACAAACCCTCTCCTACATGACACGTTCTTCAGCTCGGTCTTCAAAAAACTGTATTTTCTCATAGCATTATTCTTCGTTACATAAATAATGAAAATCAGCAGATGGACCTCCACCTTACTGTTTTTTCTCTTTTGTCACAGTCCTTCCTCCTCGCACTAACGAGAAACTTTTAGGTTTCCAGTACATTAGTTTGGACTCTCAAATATGCAACCACATTGGCTTGGCATGTACTCCTTCATTTGTACTCCCTCCACCCTCATCATCTGGAGGTATCCTATATTGCTGTGTGACTTGAGGTTGTAGACAGTGGCTTATTGTGTTCCTCTGCAACCTCCCTCAACGAAACGTAGGTGCCAATATATCCACTTTTTATGTATATCCTTCCATTTTGTTCTATGGAATTGCTGAGTCTCCTGGAACTGGAGAAAGACAAATGACGAAGAGAAAGCCTGCATGATGAGACTGGTTAGGAATTGTGCATCCTGGGCTCGTTTCTACGTGCATGATTGATGAGAGGAAAGCAAGAAAAACATCTTAATAACGTAGAAGTGGCACAATCAGCTATCTTTTAGTCTGCAGCATTTCCCATATACTGATCTCCTCCAATAACAGAGGTTGTTTCAATTCTGCAAACCCCATCAGAGAAGTTTGACTGCATGTAATCATCCAAATGTTTTATTTTTATCCTTTCTAGCTTGTCTCCAAATTCAGCATTCCTGCTGTCAGCAAATCCAATATAGCTTTTTGCCAATGTGAACTTTAAATCCACCCCTGGTTTCTTTGATTCTTTGTCTCCTGGATTAGGAACATGGAATTACCCTAATTTCAAAGCATTCCTTCAAAACACTAGTGGCCTCCTTGCACGAGGGAGCACCCCCTTGCTAGAAGATCTTCACATATGCTACCTTGCCTGGGTTATTGATTCATTTACTACAGGACAAACACATTTTGCGTCTTCACCAGAACTTGTTGCAGGTCTGGGAAGGTAATACTTACATGCCCAAGTACCAGATCAGCAAATCTCTAGAAATAAGCAAAGAACAATCATGCATTTCTAATCCCTGTGAGTGCGCATGGACTTCCTCTGTAGAGCTTATGCAGTGGCACTACTGCACCACAACTACAGTTCTTTAAAAGCACAAGGGCACTAGCAAACACTTAAGAACAGGTGTTTGCATGTTCACTATCCCATTCTATTCACCACTATTTTGGCATGAGACTGAGTAGACATTTTGTCCCATTTACACCTTTCACAACCTCACACTTCCTGGTTCTCACCTTTCCAATGGTGCTAACTAAGGCCATGTTGTGATATCACTGTATAGTTGTCCAGTGCTCCTCCTCTTATTTCTAGATCTTAAAAATGTTAGACCCCAGCTCATCTTGGAGTATTCACCAAGGTTTCTCCTTTACAAGGATTTGAACATAACCACAACACAAGGAAATTCTTATTGTCAGTATTCTACTGAAATCAATAAAGGCACATTTGGTTCCTCCCTCTTTATAAATGAACACCCCACCACACTGCTCCCATATGAGTCAGTTTGCAATGTTTGGCTGACTAGTTCAGAATGTTCTGACATTGATGGCATTGTGTGAAATATTACAAAAATATTTTACAACCACCAACCATTTTCTAGCTAAGAATAACTTCCCTGATGGGATGGTGAGAAAAGTCACAAAGACTCACGGAAGAAGATTTATGTCTCATATTATGCAACAAATAGTGTCTACTAATTCGAATGCTGTCAACCCACCTTACCTAAAGAAAGAAGGTTTTTTTTCATTTAGGAATATCAATGAATCCTATTATTTTAGCTTTTTCATTTACATGAAAGTGACATTAAGGCTAAGATAGTTTTACTGACAAGAACTGATTAGTACAAATATTAATGATTTCCCTAAATGTGTTAAATCTTGTTACAACTCATTGACTTTTTCAAATGAAGTTAACATACTTGCATCCTCATTGATTTGTGCATCATTCAACTTTTTATTTCTTAACCATGTCCTAAAAATCTATTTTCACTAAATACAAACAAAGCAGTCTAATCCCCATTATTAGTCCTAGGATGAGACTGTCCCCTCCATTGTGTATAGTTGTCTTCCCCTGTCCTTATTGCTTAACTGCTTGTATCTGGTTTCCTTGTTTTCTGGTTTCCTCATTTTTAGGTCTAGCGTAAGCGCATGGCCTTTTGGATACTTTTATGTATACTTGTACTGTTGGGTAAAACCCATTTCATTTGTTCATGTATGTGTCATTTAAAAATATTGGCTTGCCAGTGGTCAGTCATGCCTATTTGTCCCTCCTTTTTCTCTTTGGGATCAGGGAAAAACTAAGGTATGATTATGCTTTGTCCTGTTCATCTGGTCTTTGGGGGACTTTTTTTCTCGTCGTTTCCTGCTCCTGTTCGGTAAAGCTTCGCTTTTCATTTGTAGAGCATTCTTGCTCTCAGCTTAGCTTTGCCGTAAACAAAGCTGTAACCCAGGATGTTATTGTTGTCAAACTTGCTCTTCCTTTTTCAGTGTCCTCTTTCGCAGCTCTCTCTCAGCTGCCTGGCTCCCACCCTTCCTTGGTTTGGATTCTGCTACCCGAGTGTGCTTACCCAAAGTGTTTAATTACTTGTTTGCTGAGTAGCCCAAACTCCACCTGAAGGTATTGGAGGCTTTACATAAGTACCACCTACATTACATAAGAACAAATTACTTGTTTGCTAAGTAGCCCAAACTTCACCTGAAGGTATTGGAGGCTTTACATAAGGACATATTCATTTTTTGTAGGCACGGAGGGATTAAGTGATGTTGAGCCGACACCGTGATTTGATCCCGGGTCCTCCGATCCAAAGTCGGCAGCTGTAGTCGTTGTGCCACACCTTCTCCCTGTTCTACCACGATTCCGTGTAACACATGAGACATTTAATTTCGTTTCGTTGTGAAAGCGCGGCACGTCACGCTTTATGTTTACCTCCTTCATTTTTTATTTAATTACTTGTTCAAATCTGTTATTCTTTAAAGGTAGGGAACCAGGACTTAACATGTGTGACCATCCTATGTCAAGTGACCACCACAGATGCTTGCACAAAACTGCACACACACTTGCAGGTTTAAAGTAGATACATCAAGCAATTTGGTGTTTTAATAAATATGGCGACTGATATAAATCTATGTGAATCTGAACATGTGATCTTAAAGACACTACAGTTTGTGGAAAATGTTTCCATTTATAATGAAACCATGTTTGTTGTGAATAAAAAACAGGCCTTGGTGTGTCTTTCTAGGTCAAATGAGGAGATGGCATGCAAGTTTGTGTGCTGGCTAAAATAGGAATTTCCTAAGTACAATCTTTATGTCTCTGCAAACGCCGTTTTCAGAGCCAGAGTACGTGTTCAGCAATTGCATTCCTGCTCTGAACCAGACTGAGACAAATGAGTGTTAAGTAAACTTAGTAACAGGCCTGCTAATATCCGCATTCCATGCTGCTGCCTGCAACATCGCTTCAGATTATGACACCTAGGGCGAGGGGCGTCCCAAAGAACATACGCCCAACTGTCAAGATGTTCTTTCACAATCAATCCACAGCCTGCTCTGAAACTATTTTTTTGTCTTTTGATTTTTTTTTTTCCATCCTTCTTTAATCATCTTACTGGAACCTGGCTTCTGATTTAGCGTTTGATATCAAACACACAATTCCCTTTATGTTTAGAAATGAATACTGGAAGACTATCGTTCTTTTGAAACATTTACGAGGTAGCATGGCAGATTTAAATTGGGATGCTAGATGGTAACATTTTCATTTTTTACTGCAGATAGGGGAAGAAGGAAAACGGAAATGCTTTAGTTATATGCAGGGATACTGGAATTATGTGGCTGGAAAAGACCAAATTATGAAGCAGGGTTGCAAGAAAAGTCCAGTTACGAATTTACAATGCCGATGCTGGTTTATTTTGGCTCTAGCCTCAAACTAACCCATTGTGTTTGCAGAAGCCTAGGCCTGTCCTTTGACATGACTTGGGTACCCTAAGCCTGACCTTGTGCACAAGATGCAGGTGAGGTTGTTTTTCCACACAGTGTAAATACATTGCTAATATTCTTGAAGCTGTAGGGAGGTGACGTAGTCACACAAGTGGGGTAAGAGCAAACAGACCCTCGTTAGAAATTCAGTTAGGCCATTTGCGGAAAGTATGTGTTGATTAGTCTCCCTGTAGCCATGATTTTTGGTTGATAGAGGTTGAATAATGGGAGTTCAGTCTCTGTTCTATAAGTGGAAGGAAACCCCTTTGATGAGGCCAGCCTTTTGTCTTTATCTTATTCCAACTTCAGTATGGCTGATGACAGCCAGATAAAAAAAGCGGACACCTCCTTGTGCCTGTTTTGTTGGTTCTCCAGGCTGGACACTCTACTGTGAGGAGCACCACTGTACTCAATGGTTATGTCTAGAGAGTAGCCAGGATATGACACTTGAAAGGAGAACCACCTCAGACTAGTTCTGAAAGTGAAAGTGGATCCAAATCTCCTATCTACTTTGACTGTATAAAAGTGGGACCCACTGGCACACTTGTTGTGCCGGCTCTTAGTTATTTGTGACCAAGGAAGGGAGTACTCGCACAATGCTCAGAGGACGGCTGTATAACCAGACATGCTGTTTCTTAGCAGTCACCTTCCCAGAGGTGATGTGACATTACCAGAATGCAGCCCTTGCAGCTGTCTGTCCTGAAGTGCCTAGAAGCCAGTCTTCCTGCTGACAAGGAAGATGCCAGTCAACCCTGCATGAGGAACTGCTGTCCAGGAGCAGCGGGGTGCAATGTGACCCCAGTGGAGTGAGTCGTTGTTAGAAATGGGGTCTTTGGTTGACAGTCAGTTTGCCCCCTGTTCAAGCAGGGACCCTCAGTCTAGTCAGGGTAAAAGAGAATCACCCTTAGCTAATTACCCCTTGGTAGCTTGGCAGAGCAGTAGGCTTAACTTCAGAGTGCTAGGCGTAAAGTATTTGTACCAACACACACAGTCACTTAATGAAAACACTACAAAATGACACAACACAGGTTTAGAAAAATAGAAAATATGTATCTAAACAAAACAAGACCAAAACAACAAAAATCCACAATACATAAGTCAAGTTATCAATTAAAAAGCAAAAAGAGTATTTATGTAGTTTAAAACACACACTAACACTGTTAGCGTGAAAATGTACCCTGGGTGCATCAAAAATAACCCCGCACGGACTAGTGTGCGTCAAAAAGGGCTTGCAATGCGTTGATTTCATTCATGAGCAAGACCTTGCCTCGTTCCTCCTTTCGTCGGGTCAGTGCGCGTCATTTCTTCTCTCCCCAGGAGAGTGATGCGTCGATCCGGTCAGCACTCTCGGGTCCAGGCAGGCCTTGCGTCGTATTTACACGCCCAGCAGTGCTTGCGTCGGAAATCCAGCTGCACGATGATCCGAAAACCACGTAGCGCGGGTTGCGATCTCCCAGCCTCCGTCAGCGATGCTGCATGTCATTTCTCCAGCTCCATTCATGGATTATTCGGTCGCGTTACAGGCGAGTGTCGATTTTCAGCCGCGAAGCCGGCGGCACGTTGTTTCTTCAGCCACAGATCGGAGTTGCGTCGATCTTTTCCCTGCACATCGCTCTGTGAGTAGATTTCTTCCTCTTAGGCTGCCAGCTTCTCCTTTCAGGGTCCCAGGAACTGGATGGGCACCACAGGGCAGAGTTGGAGTCTCTCCGGAGAGTCCAGGTGCTGGCAGAGAGAAGTCTTTGCTGTCCCTGAGACTTCAAACAACAGGAGGCAAGTTCTAAATCAAGCCCTTGGAGATTTCTTCTCAAGATGGAAGGCACACAAAGTCCCGTCTTTGCCCTCTTACTCTAGCAGAAGCAGCAACTGCAGGATAGCTCCACAAAGCACAGTCACAGGCAGGGCAGCTCTACTCCAGGCCGAGGTTCCTCTTGTTTCCAGAAGTGTTTTCTGAAGTCTGTGGTTTTGGGTGCCCTTCTTATACCCAATTTCTCCTTTGAAGTAGGCCTACTTCAAAGTAAAGTCTCTTTTGAATGTGAAATCCTGCCTTGCCAAGCCCCAGACACACACCAGGGGGTTGGAGACTGCATTGTGAGGGCAGGCACAGCCCTTTAAGGTGTGAGTGACCACTACTCCCCTCCCTCCTAGCACAGATGGCTCATCAGGATATGCAGGCTACACACCAGCTCCCTTTGTGTCACTGTTTAGTGTGAGGTGCAACCAGCCTAACTGTCAAACTGACCCAGACAAGGAATCCACAAACAGGCAGAGTCACAGAAATGGTATAAGCAAGAAAATGCTCACTTTCAAAAAGTGGCATTTTCATACACACAATCTTGAAATCAACTTTACTAAAAGATGTATTTTTAAATTGTGAGCTCAGAGACCCCAAACTCCACATGTCCATCCGCTCCCAAAGGAAATCTACAGTTTAATCAGATTTAAAGGTAGCCCCCATGTTAACCTATGAGAGGGACAGGCCTTGCAACAGTGAAAAACGAATTTAGCAATACTTCACTGTCAGGACATA
The DNA here is from genome assembly GCF_031143425.1 of Pleurodeles waltl. NCBI lineage: Eukaryota > Metazoa > Chordata > Amphibia > Caudata > Salamandridae > Pleurodeles > Pleurodeles waltl. Next base: position 314,780,217 of record NC_090449.1, on the reverse strand, counting down.
TAAAACACATTACTATATGTCCCAACTTAACCATACACAGAACCCTGCTCTTGGGGCTACAGAGGGCCTACCTTAGGGGTGCCATACATGTAGGAAAAGGGAAGGTTTACGCCTGGCAAGTGAGTACACTTGCCAAGTCGAATTTGCATTTAAAAACTGCCCACACTGACATTGCAATGGCAGGTCTGAGACATGTTTACAGAGCTACTAGGGTGGGGGACACAACCAGTGCTGCAGGCCCACTAGTAGTGTTTGATTTACAGGCCCTGGGCCCATCTAGTGCACTTTACTAGGGACTTACTAGTAAATCAAATATGCCAATCATGGATAAGCCAATTACATACACATTTTGTAAAGGAGCACTTGCACTGGTTAGCGCCCAGAGTAACAAAAACATCAAAATCAGAGTCCAGCACACATCAACAACCTGGGGAATAGAGGCAAAAAGTTAAGGGAGACCACGCCAAGGATGAAAAGTCTAACAGTGGCGGTAGCCAATACCTTGCAGTTTCTGTCTAGAACCATAAAGGTGCAACATAACCTGACACGTTGAGCTTGATCTGTGAAGTTGGAGTGCAACCTGGGCTCCTTCGCCCAGATTGTGAAGCTGTGGTGTGATCAGAAACTGCCACATCTGCCTTCAGAAGCTTACTTATTTGCAGGGCCGTCATTGGAAGAAACCCTGGGACATAATATGTAATTTACCCCAACCATCAAAGTTAAAACCCAGTGACCTCTGTTTGCCCCAAGTCCTTGCAATTACTTTTATCTATAAGAAAAAATACTCATCAGTGCTTTGAAAGCAACAAATGAAAGAGTGTTTAATTACTTAAAATGGTACTTCGGCTTGTGTTTTTCCCTCACTTAAGGCAATTTTAGGAATGTCTCAATGAGGAAAGATGGTTCTGTTTTATGAACAGTATACCCCAAACCGAAGACATTCTTAAAACTGTCTCTCCTGGCATATGATAGTCTTAGGACAACCTTACATCTTCCTGAGGTGAAGAAATGTGTTTAAGCATTCAAGCCCAAATTTCATGGCTTGAGAAATTATGCATGTGTAAAGCCAAAGAGACTCTTTTGGAAATCGAGCCCTATTAAATCAGTAGTTTTCCTTCTTTTGCACTTCATTAGTCTAAGAAATCACGTCGCTCATTTTCAGTGAGGACAAAAAGAGAAACATAAGGCTGAAATGGTGTTCTCCGTAATAAGTGACTGAGTACTACTTAGATCTGTTTAAATGTATCTAAAGATTTAGGCCAGAAATGTGTTACCAATAAGAAAAACAGAACGGCTTGCAGTGAAACTAATTTATATGATTACTAAGAAATAAAAAGGACAACAAGGAGACTGCCTAATTTGGTTTATTTATATATAGTGGCATGTAATGAGGTTTGCTTTGTTAGTTGATAAACGTGTTTTCAAAAATAAGTTGATTTATAGTGAAATTGAATGTAGTAATTATTAAGTGATAATTAAACAAAGTAGAAACTGGAAGTTCAGATTGTCCAGGAGTTGTATGTGTAATCAGTAGTTAGTGAGACTGATCCACAGTAGCTGCCAGTTGCTGAACGGTCACGCTTAAAACGGCTCTCTCACAAATCACAACTGATTGCACAGTCCCTATTTACATTGAAAACAACTGGTTCGATGGCATCTGTCGCTGTAGATACGCATGTTCTGCAATAGCTCGCCATCTGGTGTTGGGCCGGAGTGTTACAAGTTGTTTTTCTTCGAAGAAGTCTTTCGAGTCACGGGACCGAGTGACTCCTCCTTTTGTCTCCATTGCGCATGGGCGTCGACTCCATCTTCGATTGTTTTTTTTCCGCCATCGGGTTCGGACGTGTTCCTGTCGCTCCGAGTTTCGGAACGGAAAATTAGCTAATTTCGGAAGATTTTCGTCGGTATTGTTGCGTTCGGGATCGGCGTACTTAGATTCCACACCGCATCGAAGATCGAAGAGCTCCGGTGCCCTTCGGGGTAGTTTTTCGATCCTCCGTCGGGGCCTGGTCGGCCCGACCTCGTGCTGAAGAACGCCGATGGAACGGACCCCGTTTCGTTTCTGCCCCAAATGCCACAATAAATACCCCTACACAGACCAACACTTGGTCTGCAACCTGTGCCTGTCACCTGAGCACAGCGAAGACACCTGCGAGGCCTGTCGTGCGTTCCGGTCCCGAAAAACACTCCGAGACCGTCGAGCCAGAAGACTTCAAATGGCGTCCGCACCGACAGCCCAACGGGAGTTCGAGGAACAGGAAGAAGAAGGTACCTTCTCGATCCAAGACTCAGACTCCGAAGGATTCGACGACACACAAACCGTGAGTAAGACGTCGAAAACCACACAAAGAAACATTTACAAGGCCCAGGGGACGCCACTGCCACCAGGCCATGGCTCCACCCATAAATTCGGTGACCGACCGTCGGCACCGAAAAAGGCCCAAACAGTGCCGAGATCGTCCGACTCCGGTCGAGACACCGGCACGCAGCCTTCTCGGGACCGAGAAAGTGCTGGAGACAAGCCTCGACACCGAGATGCCGGTGTGGACACGGCTCGACGCCGAGACAGCGGCACCGAAACAGATCGACGCCGAGAGGTTTCGGCCCCGAAAAGGAAAAAAGTCGCCTCGGAGCCGAAAAAACACGCAGACAAAGTTTCGACGCCGAAACAAACTGCAAGCGACCCAGCTTCAGGCTCTTATACAGAAGAGCACTCGCTAACCTCCCAAATGCAAAAGCATAGGTTTGAGGAAGAGCTACAAGCAACTGATGTGGACCATACGCAAAAGCGTATCTTCATTCAGCAGGGGACAGGAAAAATAAGCACCCTTCCCCCCATTAGGAGAAAGAGAAGGTTGGAGTTCCAGACGGAACAAGCACCACAACCAAAAGTGGTTAAAAGAATTACACCACCACCCTCTCCTCCGCCCGAGATTAACGTTTCACCAGCACAAACTCCATCTCCCTCCCCAGCTCACACCACCATGAGCCAGGGTGACCAAGATCAGGACGCATGGGACCTATACGACGCCCCAGTGTCAGATAACAGCCCGGAGGCCTACCCTACAAAGCCATCTCCACCAGAAGACAGCACCGCGTACTCTCAGGTGGTGGCTAGAGCAGCACAATTTCATAACGTAAGCCTCCACTCAGAACAGGTCGAGGATGATTTCTTGTTCAACACACTCTCCTCCACCCACAGCTCCTACCAAAGCCTGCCTATGCTCCCTGGTATGCTCCGGCACGCAAAAGACATATTTAAGGAGCCGGTCAAAAGTAGGGCAATCACGCCAAGGGTGGAAAAGAAGTATAAGCCGCCTCCTACCGACCCGGTTTTCATCACTACACAGCTGCCACCAGACTCTGTTGTTGTAGGAGCAGCTAGGAAAAGGGCCAACTCTCACACATCTGGAGATGCACCACCCCCAGATAAAGAAAGCCGCAAGTTCGATGCAGCTGGTAAAAGAGTCGCAGCACAAGCTGCAAACCAGTGGCGCATCGCGAACTCCCAGGCACTACTTGCGCGCTATGACAGAGCCCACTGGGACGAGATGCAACATCTCATTGAACATCTGCCCAAGGACTTCCAAAATAGGGCGAAACAAGTGGTTGAGGAGGGACAGACCATCTCCAACAACCAGATACGTTCCTCCATGGACGCTGCAGATACAGCTGCACGGACAATTAATACATCTGTAACTATCAGACGGCATGCATGGCTCCGAACGTCTGGATTTAAACCAGAGATTCAACAAGCAGTTCTCAATATGCCTTTTAATGAAAAAGAACTGTTCGGTCCAGAAGTGGACACAGCGATTGAGAAACTCAAAAAAGATCCGGACACTGCCAAAGCCATGGGCGCACTCTACTCCCCGCAGAGCAGAGGGAATTACAGCACATTCCGTAAAACGCCCTTTCGAGGGGGGTTTCGGGGTCAAAGCACACAAGCCAGCACCTCACAAGCAACACCGTCCACTTACCAGGGACAGTATAGAGGAGGTTTTCGGGGACAATATAGAGGAGGGCAATTCCCTAGAAATAGAGGGAGATTTCAAAGCCCCAAAACCCCTACTACTAAACAATGACTCACATGTCACTCACCCCCTCCACACAACACCAGTGGGGGGAAGAATAGGTCATTATTACAAAGCATGGGAGGAAATCACTACAGACACTTGGGTTCTAGCAATTATCCAACATGGTTATTGCATAGAATTTCTACAATTCCCTCCAAACATACCACCAAAAGCACAAAATTTAACAACACACCATTCCAATCTCCTGGAGATAGAAGTGCAGGCACTATTGCAAAAGAATGCAATCGAATTAGTGCCAAACACACAAATAAACACAGGAGTTTACTCACTGTACTTTCTGATACCAAAGAAGGACAAAACGCTGAGACCAATCCTAGACCTCAGAGTAGTGAACACTTTCATCAAATCAGACCACTTCCACATGGTCACACTACAAGAAGTATTGCCATTGCTAAAACTACACGACTACATGGCAACTTTAGACCTCAAGGATGCTTATTTCCATATACCAATACACCCATCTCACAGGAAATACCTAAGGTTTGTATTCAAAGGAATACATTACCAATTCAAGGTACTGCCTTTCGGATTAACAACCGCACCAAGAGTCTTTACCAAATGTCTAGCGGTAGTCGCTGCACACATAAGAAGGCAGCAAATACATGTGTTCCCATATTTGGACGACTGGCTAATCAAGGCCCATTCGTTCATACAGTGCTCAAATCACACAAATCAGATCATACAAACCCTCTTCAAACTCGGGTTCACCGTCAATTTCACAAAATCCAAAATTCTGCCACGCAAGGTACAACAATACCTGGGAGCCATAATAGACACATCAAAGGGAGTAGCCACTCCAAGTCCACAAAGAATTCAAAATTTCAACACCATCATACAACGCATGTATCCAACACAAAAGATACAGGCAAAGATGGTATTACAACTCCTAGGCATGATGTCATCATGCATAGCCATTGTCCCAAACGCAAGACTGCACATGAGGCCCTTACAACAATGCCTAGCATCACTGTGGTCTCAAGCACAGGGTCACCTTCTAGATCTGGTGTTAATAGACCGCCAAACTTACCTCTCGCTTCTGTGGTGGAACAACATAAATTTAAACAAGGGGCGGCCTTTCCAAGACCCAGTGCCACAATACGTAATAACAACAGATGCTTCCATGACAGGGTGGGGAGCACACCTCGATCAACACAGCATACAAGGACAATGGAACGTACATCAAACAAAACTGCATATCAATCACCTAGAACTTCTAGCAGTTTTTCAGGCACTAAAAGCTTTCCAACCAATAATAGTTCACAAATACATTCTCGTCAAAACAGACAACATGACAACAATGTATTATCTAAACAAGCAGGGAGGGACGCACTCCACGCAGTTAAGCCTGCTAGCACAAAAAATTTGGCATTGGGCAATTCACAACCAAATTCGCCTAATTGCACAGTTTATACCAGGGATACAAAATCAACTCGCAGACAATCTCTCTCGAGATCACCAACAGGTCCACGAATGGGAAATTCACCCCCAAATTCTGAACACTTATTTCAAACTCTGGGGAACACCTCAGATAGACTTGTTTGCGACAAGGGAGAACGCAAAATGCCAAAACTTCGCATCCAGGTACCCACACAAACAATCCCAAGGCAATGCCCTATGGATGAACTGGTCAGGGATATTTGCTTACGCTTTTCCTCCTCTCCCTCTCCTTCCTTACCTGGTAAACAAACTCAGTCAAAGCAAACTCAAACTCATATTGATAGCACCAACTTGGGCAAGGCAACCCTGGTACACAACGCTGCTAGACCTATCAGTGGTACCCTGCATCAAATTGCCCAACAGGCCAGATCTGTTGACACAGCACAACCAAAAGATCAGACACCCAGATCCAGCATCGCTGAATCTAGCAATCTGGCTCCTGAAATCCTAGAATTCGGGCACTTACAACTTACCCAAGAATGTATGGAAGTCATAAAACAAGCAAGAAGGCCATCCACCAGGCACTGCTATGCAAGTAAATGGAAGAGGTTTGTTTGCTACTGCCATATTAATCAAATACAACCATTACACACAACTCCAGAACATGTAGTGGGTTACTTGCTTCACTTACAAAAATCTAACCTAGCTTTCTCTTCCATTAAGATTCACCTTGCAGCAATATCTGCATACCTGCAGACTACCTATTCAACTTCCCTATATAAAATACCAGTCATTAAAGCATTCATGGAGGGCCTTAGGAGAATTATACCACCAAGAACACCACCTGTTCCTTCATGGAACCTAAATGTTGTCCTAACTAGACTTATGGGTCCACCTTTTGAACCCATGCACTCCTGCGACATACAGTTCCTAACCTGGAAGGTGGCATTTCTCATCGCCATTACTTCCCTGAGAAGAGTAAGCGAGATTCAGGCGTTTACTATACAAGAACCTTTTATACAACTACACAAAAATAAAGTCGTCCTAAGGACCAATCCTAAATTTTTGCCAAAGGTTATTTCACCGTTCCATCTAAATCAAACAGTGGAACTTCCAGTGTTCTTTCCACAGCCAGATACCGTAGCTGAAAGGGCACTACATACATTAGATGTCAAAAGAGCATTAATGTATTACATTGACAGAACAAAAAACATCAGAAAGACTAAACAACTCTTTATTGCATTTCAAAAACCTCACGCAGGAAACCCAATTTCAAAACAAGGTATAGCCAGATGGATAGTTAAATGCATCCAAATCTGCTACCTTAAAGCTAAACGACAGCTGCCCATTACACCAAGGGCACACTCAACCAGAAAGAAAGGTGCTACCATGGCCTTTCTAGGAAACATCCCAATGCAAGAAATATGTAAGGCAGCCACATGGTCTACGCCTCACACATTCACCAAGCACTACTGTGTAGACGTGTTATCCGCACAACAAGCCACAGTAGGTCAAGCCGTATTAAGGACATTATTTCAGACTACTTCCACTCCTACAGGCTGATCCACCGCTTTTGGGGAAATAACTGCTTACTAGTCTATGCAGAACATGCGTATCTACAGCGACAGATGCCATCGAACTGAAAATGTCACTTACCCAGTGTACATCTGTTCGTGGCATCAGTCGCAGTAGATTCGCATGTGCCCACCCGCCTCCCCGGGAGCCTGTAGCAGTTTGGAAGTTACCTTAAATTATTTCTATATGTATCATCTCAACCTTAAATAGGTGCATACTTAGTCACTCCATTGCATGGGCACTATTACTACAATTCAACTCCTACCTCACCCTCTGCGGGGAAAAACAATCGAAGATGGAGTCGACGCCCATGCGCAATGGAGACAAAAGGAGGAGTCACTCGGTCCCGTGACTCGAAAGACTTCTTCGAAGAAAAACAACTTGTAACACTCCGGCCCAACACCAGATGGCGAGCTATTGCAGAACATGCGAATCTACTGCGACTGATGCCACGAACAGATGTACACTGGGTAAGTGACATTTTCATTACACTAGGAACCAAGTTGTACGCTAAGTTCAAGCATTAAAATAATAAGCCAGAGATCGAAGGTGTTTGAACGGATGGCAAAATAATACCATACAGTGCAATAAACCAGCATGTTATAGTACATCATTTTGCAGAAAAGCTGCATGAGACCCCTGTACCACAATATCTTTATGTCTAATATTCTGAGCTTGTTAAACATTAAAAGTACAACTAAAAAAGGAGGCAACTGTTTAAGAGCCAAAAACGAATGACAAAAAAACAAGTCAGCGGTTATCTAGAGTTAAAACCTACTGATGCACGAATACATTTTACATTGTGACTCCATGTTACAAAAAATTATGTGAAAAGTAATTCGTGCACAAAGACATTTACAATTCTAGATTCGTCAACTAGTTACCAAGACGTAAACAGTAGCTCACATCTGCTTTGTAGAGCAGGTCTGCTTCTTTCTCATTGTGTTAGTGAGCTCTTCACAGTTCTGTATCGCCTTTCTGTTTGTGTCCCAGGTCATCTGACATGGGAGAAGGAGTTCCAAGGGCTTCTGACCCTGGAGTCCATCCAGGCAGCAGTGTCTTTGCATCTGTCTCGGCTGCAGGAGCTGCGAAAGGGTGAGTAAACTGCACACTGACCTAAGGGAACCCTTTCTGCAAGTGTGGATCAGGAAAGCTAATAAACACAGTTGCTTTTGCTTCCAGTCATAGGGATGAAATTGGCTGTGAAAGAGGACTGAGCTGCATTTACCTTAATACTGTCATTTCAGATGTGCTCAAGCTCTTTTCTATCTGTTTGATTTGTAATGGTTTTGTCCCACTTAAGTGGACATTGCACCATTTAACAGAATAATACATTACCAATAAGTGGCCAGGCCAGGCAGAATTTGAAAGGATTTTATCACTTGCAGAGAACCTTTTGCCTTGAGTCTGTCTTTTTTCTCATAGTTTTTAAGGTTCTGAATTAACACACCCTTGTTTTGCTCACATCCCAGAATTTAGTGTTTCTACATATTATTTTAAGAATGCTAGAGAATTTCAGCTGACTTGATGCAAATCGGTGCCACATTTACAAATGCTGCTGGCAAATTCACTCGATGCCCCTCTGTGCACAGCCTTTGGACTCCTGGGATCTTGAGCTCACAGTTCAATTCTATTATAGCATTCATTTCCATTTGTAAAAATAATTCTATAGTTCAATCATTAAATCCGTGTATTTGTATTTTTTGTACACGTTTGTCGTTATCACATGGGTATTTATGTATTATCTACCAGTATGCTTTATTGTCTAGGCAGACCACCCCAAGATTTTGAGGCTTTGGCTGGCAAATATTGTGACAAAAAAAAAAAAAACTTGTGTCCCAAAACGTCAGATTTTTGGTATTTTTGCAGTAGGCAGAAAATGCACTTGTCACAAAAATACAGCACGTGCTCTGTCACTGCATGAGACTACTATGTTACAATCTGTAACCTGTCAGTGTCCAGCACCACTGCACCTGGGATTGGAGTACGTCTGGAGCCAGAGAGAGGAGACTGCAGTATTAAACTTGTGCTCCTTCCGTGATCAGACAAACCGGGTTCCCTGCAGTGCACAGGGATTGAGTGGGAGGCGGGAGTGCGGAATAGTCTTCTGGTGAGGTTGGGGCGAGGTCTAGATGAGTCATAGGAGGGCAGCACTGTAGCCCATGGGGTAAGAGGGGGTTCCGGAGCAGCAGAAGGGTACGTGAGGGGTTTAAGGGTGACAGGAGACAGAGGGCAGCAGATAGAGTGGGCCACGGGTGGAAGAGGAGGGACAAAGTGCAGGGGCGGGTGGGTGTCTAGAGTGAGGTCCAAGGACCTGCAGAGTCCGCAAGGGCACACTAAAGTGTGTGTGGCGGAGGCTCGTTGTACAGGGTGTGTGTGCATTTACAAGGCAGATGGCAGAGGAAGTTCACACCTCTGCCGCCTGCTGGCCTGTTGCTTACCCTCCTAATTATAGCTCAGGTACAGTGTGGTTCAAACGCAGAGAGGACCAGTCTCTTTTTTTGTTAAAATTGTCATTTTTGCGGGCACTTTTGTAAAAAAAAAAAAAAAAAAAAAAAGATTTGTTTTTATTTTTTTTTAAGTATCAATTCCACAATTTATTTATTTTTTTAAATCGCAAAATCACTGTATTCTGCAGGGTCTGTTTATGCATTTCTGACCAATAGTTATTCTTCAAGAATTTCATGAGTCTTTTTGAATATATAAGTCTCACACTTCAGTTTCTAAGACTTGCTGAAAGTGAATGAATGAATGAATACAGAATTTATAAAGCACAGCTGTCACCCAGCATGGCACTCTGGCGCTAGAAATGAAGGAAGACACCAGAGCTAAATATAGTACGAGGGATTTCACAATTCATAGCCAGGTTTCTCGTTTTTTAACCTAAAAACCCATTCTGCCACGGTGAGACAAAGATCCAAGGGAAGCAGCTTCTACATTTTAATATCCAGGAAGGAAAAGAACATCTCCCTTGGCGAGATCCCATTATCTTGGGAATGCATGGAACCTTAGTATTCGTACATCTCAAAGTTCTGATGGGGAGGAGATGTGGTTTGAACAGCTTGCTGCCCGAGTTAAAACACTGATGTGAAAGCTAAGCAGATGGGCTTAAACATGCATCTGTATGGATGCGTAGGAAGTTTAAGCTTTTGAGATAGTGAGAAATCGTTTGCTGAGGGGCTATGTGCTCCTTATGGCTGCATATATGTCCACTTTCTTGACGTTTTTGAGTGGCTTTAGGGCAACAGATTAAGCATATGCCACAAGGTGGGTTTCTGTGTCCTTTTTAAAATATTATTTTTATGCAGTTAGGCTACATTTTATTTCTAATTCTAATTCTTGCACTTAACTATGTAATTGGATTATCCATTTAAGTGTGATAAGGAAATGTTTCGGAATCACACGGGCCCGCAGGACAATTCCATGGTTTTACTTCAATAAAGATTCCTAAAATGCAGGACTAGGATTATAAGAAAAAGCAACTTTCCTTTCTGGGACATGGCACATTCTCGATTTTCTATTGTTTGTGGATTCTGAGAGGGTACCATTGAGGGATAACTACAGCCAAGTAACTTTTTCTTCCAAGTGGCCAAAGCTCTTTTGATAAGAAGTGATTCAGAGTTGATGATACCCTTGGCGTCCATAGCCGAACACACACTTTCAGGTCTGTATGAATCCGTCTGTTTGTCCGTAATTTGGTTATTATAAGAATGCCAGGCTCCTTATGCATAGTTGTGAACCTACTTTGGCTTGATGTTATTAACCAGCTACCTAGTTCTCATTATCAAAGGTCCTATCTCTGACAACATTTTTTCTTTTCCAGACGTTGCACTCTAGTATTTTTTAACTGCAGCTAAAAGATCCACGGGGATCAAGCATCGCTACAGGACATTTGACAGTTTCTACATTTTGTTTCAATATTTCTGCTTCAATTTCTTCCCCTTCTCTTAGTTCACTCCCTGGAGCATGAACTTTATGCTGTATGCAGTTTACGCATTTTAATTAAGCATCCTATGTGAAGGTGAAAGTGCATGTGATCCTATTTCTCCCTTCTGAGATCCTCATTAAATTAATATTTTATATTGTCCTGGCTCTCCCTATTCCCCATGTGTATGCTCCAGGCATCATTTTCATCCTGTTGCTGAAATGACCTGAATTTCATGTTGCTGGACAAAACCGAATTGATGAAAAACATGTTATATATCACTAAAAGTTAGGATTTTGACAAACTCACTACATTGCAGAAGAACAATGGAATGTAACACCGTCATTTGCTTTGAGCTTTCAGCTATCTTTAGTGTTGCACAGCAGTCCTCATTCATCTCTACTTGCTACTGGAATGGGGGATGCTACATCAATCTTTTTGTATTTCAGGAAATGACCCTTTAAGGTGAACTCCGCAAAAATGGGTTAACAACTAAATGTTAATGCCGTGTGTGGGTGTGCACTTGAGTAATGACTTGCAGGTTTCCTCTTTTGAAAAGTGTTTCTGAGGAATGTCAATCAACAGCATTTTCACTAACACTGCCATGATAATGGGTTAGAGACTAACGTCAATAACATTCACCATGTTTTTGAAAATTGAAGTGCAGACTTTTGCGTTCATCAGTCCTACTTTCTAAGCTTTCATTGACACAGGAATTTAAATGTGCATCCTAGTGGAGAGGTATACAATGGCAAAATGGCAGAAAGTTTAAGTTTGATGAGTGTTTAAGCGCTATTAAGCAAGGCATACTTTCAGAATGGCAGAAAGTTAACCTTTCTTCCCTCCCTTCCCATTTATGATCTTTCTTCAGAGGGTCATATTCACTGCTTTCGCCCTGCTCTGACTTGCCAAACAGAAGGTCCTCAGTACTCGCATCCAGTCTCCTCATACTTCTGACCAGGTTGTGAAAGTCTGTGGCAACATCTGTGGCAAGACTTTTTCTGTTGTTTGGCTCCGCTTGATGTTGAGGTTTTATTGTGTCACTTGAGATCCTCCTCTTGGTGGTCCTTTAATATGATTTTATCCAGAGTGGAAGGGTTCCTGTTCTACTATGTAATTTGTTGGGGATGCTTAATTCCCCTCCAGAAGGAGTAGAGTTAGACCGTCTACCATTAAGTATACGTTAGTGACTTTTGTAATTCTATTGCAAGTCCACACTTACTCCAGACGGCCCACTCACTGTCTGCTACTCTATTATCAGTCACTTGTCTTCTTCCTGGTGAAATATATTGACTTAAGTGTCAGTAGCTTTGGTAAGAGAGCATTTTAACCAGAGGAACAACCCAGTGAGCTGAACATTTTCCTCTTCAACAAAGCAGTGAATGACACGTCACAAGTTTGAATCCCGGCAACACTGAGTCAGCTTCTGTCTTCCCCAAGTTCAGTAAAAAGGGTATTTTGAGTGGATAATAATAACATCTTTGATTCATAGTACCAAGGAATGGCAGTAGTGTGGAATCATTCTGGAGACTAAACTGTACTTAGTAAAGGCAGCAGTGGCTGGGAACCCCCCGTGGATAGTATAGTCTCTAGAAATTTAAGAACCCTTTTCAAAGCACCCAGAAATGTCAAAACACAAGAATTGCCAGTTAAGGAAAAATGAAGGAGTCATGTGACACCATTACAGAAAAGTTGGTGTATATATTTTTTAATACTATTCGTTTTCTATTCGAGATTGTAATGGAGGACCCATATTCCACTATGTGCAAAAAACTGTGGGAAGGGTCAGTCAACAAAGCCTTCATGACGAGGCATAGGACTATGACCCCAAATACATCTAGAGCAACTGCAGACTAAACAGCCACTCAAAACAGGACTTTTTAGGGTAAACATACACTAAAGCAGCAAGGAGTCAGTTGTTCGAGAATGAAAGCTTATGTCCTTTGCATGTATCAAGAGGAAACGACTTTGGTAAATGCTCCTCGTTATTGTTAGAGATGCAAAGAGGTCAGACAGAGAACCAAGTCATAGAGATGCTGCTACCTCAAGATCTGTAATTCCTTCAGACAGCAGCCAGGCAGGGTGCTAACGAGATGCGGCAGTCGGTAGACGCCCTGGAGCAGAGGCATTCGCAGAGCCACAAAGGAGTCTGCAGGCTGTCTGCTGCTCACAGCCTAGAATGATTTTGCATAAGTGTTTTTCATCTGTGTGTATCTTTTACACCTCGGGGCTCAGATCGATGATTTTAAAGAGGCGAGTCTTGGACACATTATGCTAAATGCAATGCTCAGTACAGAGAGGCTAGGAGGGAAAGGAAAAAACAGCAACTAGAATAGTGCAATTCTGAAAGAAACATTCAACAGGAACAACAAAGTCAAACATCTTATTAACCATGGACCTGCTCATTAGAAGGGTTTGAGGCTCCCGGCGAACTTGATTTTGAGCAGGAAAAAAACAGTTCCTCCAGATTTAAAATTCACCCACAAACTGTGGCAGCCATAGTTCTGGCAAATTGATATTGGAACTAGTCAATTCGTCAGGCTACAGTTTAGATGAGGGTGGTTTGTTCCTCGAATCTGGACCTTGGTTGACTTTATTTTCAGTTCTACTGCGGCTTTTATTTTGAATGGGGCAACGTTTATCCTGTCAAGAGTTCAAGCATCACCAATCTACAGCCTTCCATCGCAACAGCTGCTTTAAAAGTAAAATCGACATATGTAGCATTGATTAATTCTGGGAAGTCTGGTCTGGGTCCTCGGCCTGCACTGTCTCACTCACAAACATTCAGAATTAACTTTCAGGCATAGGCAGTGCTCCTCAAGAGAAGTTCTGCAAAGACCATGGTAGTCTGTCCAGCCAAACTCATATTCCTGATCCACTGACACTGGAACGCCTTAGGTCTTTTGGTGAACCGACATGCCATTATCTGACTCCTTCTCTGCATCATCTCTCCGTATCCCTAGCTGCAGACCTACATGTGCGATTAGATGCTGGGAGTCGGGCGGGCACCACTAGTGCATTGCAGGTGGCCGGGCTGGTGATTGGTAAAGGAGAGTGCCGGAAATCTGCTCCCCTCACGAGGCCGCTCCTTGTGTACTCCAGTGTGCAGGAGCTGAAAGAGATGGAGACGCAGAAGCTGCGAGTGGCCCATCTACAGCAACAGATCGACATGCAGAAGGTAATGAGGTGCTTAAGAGGAGTCATTGTTTCCACATAATTTGTGCTCTTGTTTATCTGTTTTTCTTGTGTTTTTGACTCTATGTGAAGTCCTCCGCTTGGAAATACGTTTTGTACTGAACTGTTCACTTTGTCTGACGGTGACATCCACGCCATCTCCAACTTCCAGCGGCATTGATGCATTGCAGTTATGCGGTTCCTGTTGTCCGCGGTGGCATGCACCCAGTCTGGAAAACAATCTTATGTTTTATGTTGGCACTCTCTTTCTATAGCGAACACTCTGCCATTGGTATATTCTGTAATATAGCCTTAGAACCCGCTGTAGCGGGCTCTGCCGGCTATTAAAGGCCTGCTCCCGCGTTAAATGCCTGAGCAGAAGGCGAGGGCATTTAACAAGGGAAAGGGCCTTTAATAGCTGGTAGAGCCAGCTACGGCGGGTTCTAAGGCTATTAGAACATTCTGTCACTCAGGGAAGAATGTTCTATTAAATAAAACAAATTGCTCACGGAGCCCGAGGGGATTAAAATCCCCTCTGGCTCCGTGAGGCTTTGTTCACAGCTGTTGCTGTGAACAAAGTGAACATTGGAATGTATGCGCTGCGGGCTTTTACCGGCCAGTAAAAGCCCGCAGCACTCCATTGTTTTCAATGGAGCTGCCAACATTCCAATGTTCTAATATGTCTTATGTATTTCCAAAGACACATTTAGAGAGATAATGGAGGCTAGAAATCAAATCTACACCACAGATCGTTATGATGAGTTAGTTTGCCGCGTTTTTGCTTGCTTTTCATTAGTATAATATAATTGTATAAAACGTTGCTTATAATCACTTTTAATAACATTCACTTATGAGCAATCTAAGTTGAAGGAGGGATGAAAGACTAGGAGTCAATTTTCGTTTCCGTACCGAAATAGAGCACAAATACGGTGGAAGAACTCATCGTTAGGCTCTGTGCTGCATGAATATTCATCAGTCTATCTTTTCTCTTGAAAAACGTAATCCTTGCTCAGATGCTTTGCCTGTGCATTTCTTATAAAATTTGAATATTATTTTTTAAACTACCATTTATTTTTTTAAAAAAAAGAGTTTCAATGTTATGTAGCTAAAAGTTTCTTCCAATTTCACAGGGCCGTCCATAGCAAAAACGTCAACCAACTGCTGTCATCTATTATTAGAGGTTTTCACATCAAAAAGAGAAAGGTTTTATAACCCTCTAAATGCCATAATATTTTTCCTCACTGCGTGAAAACAAAGATGAATAACAGCTTATTTCTCAAAAATATGCTGTGATCCAATACGAGCCTGGTCCATTCAGACTTCATAATGCAGCTCTTAAAACGTCCTGCGAGGAGCAGACATCATGAATAGGAAGACTTGTGCGTGGGTCAGGGATATCGGAAAGTCCTCTGCTTTAGGATCTCGGAAGGCCACCAATTAATTGGTCTTATGGGGTCCTCACAATCTAATAAGAAGCGTATAGTATGCAGAATGTTTATTCAGTATAACCCATTAAGTAAACCTTCTTGGGAGACCTGCTAACCCATAAAATCCTCCACAATCCAGTTCTTCCTAAAGTTCGTAAAAGAGCTGACTCATCTTTGGGCTCATTGCTTTGTGTATTTCTTGGTGAGTGGCAACCACATCATGCACTGGTCCCCTGTGGAGGAGCCATTTTAAATGCATCTGAGGCAATCTGGGATTATGCTATCACCTGGTGCCCATAGCTCTGGTTTTCAAAACTGCTTCTTACTGCAATACGTTTACCAGGGGAGGCCAGGAAGGAAGTTACTTTACCCTTGTGTTACTGTCTTGAGGACCTTTTCTGCCAACATGAAATTAAAAGTTAGTTCCACGTTAAAAACTGCTCAAGAATATTTCCTTGGCAGTCTGAAAATAGTAGTAATTTGTACAGCAGTGATGCACAAGGTCTTCTTCACACCTGTAATGAGTTTCCTGAAGAGAGCCAGGTATTTGTTCCTAGGCCACAATAAGCTGTGTTAAGCTTTGATAAAAACTTGTGTGTGCTTGCTTGCATGTATCCAAACACACAACACCGACTCCTAAACGTTATGTTGCTATTCAGAACGTCATTTATATCATCATACAAATGTCTTAATGCTTGTCGGACCGGAAACCAAAATTAATCGTCTGACTAATGTTCAAACCAGAAACACATTTCAGGCAATTGGCAACAATTAGAATAGTTCCAAAGGGGCATTGTTGAGTCATGGCAGTCCACCCTGCTCTGAAATTTACCCCTTGGCCGTCAGCCCACTGGCAAAATGCCAGAGTGGCAGAATGGTGGTGGTAGTCAGACCTGTCGGAGAGTCTCTTGTCTGTAGGAGAAAATGTGTGCCCCACCCAGAAATCAGTGTCTGCACACAAACACACACCCACCTAGTCCCCACGAGGACACACACAAATGCACACATACACACAATATTGTTTCATCACTCATCCTCACTTAGGCTAATACCTACCTATAACTACCTGGTTTATATTTTGTGGCCCTAGCCTTTTGAGCTGAACAAGCAGGCAGTGACCAACCCTTGTAGCTGTAGACTATAATTAAGTGGTGGAAGAAGAAGGCGTGTGAGATGCCAGCTGAAACATCCACTGGTGATTATGAAACTTGAATGGGAGAGGTGCGCACCTGAAGCAGTTGATTGGACTGTCTCGGTCAGGAATATGACAAATTATACAACACGCACTACCTTTGACACAAAATGGCATATGCTACGCCCAACAAACATTTCTTACCTGTAACAACATTGTTTAATGTTTTCCTAGTTGGCTGTGGCTTTTCCTGATTTTAGTACATTTGGTTGTAAGTAGTAGTACATTTACACAACTCTAAGGTAAACTCATTGACTAAACCATCTATTTAGTCAAAACAGCAAGAGTAAGTCAGTTTGTAATTGAATGGTTGGAAAAGTTTGGGACACACTCACACCAACCCCCACGGTGGGCCAGTTTTCAAACATTAGTCTTGTACATACTGTTTTTTTTTTTTTTCCAAAAAAGTCTCAGGGGGTATCCTCTTGGTCCCATACCGTGGATGTTAGTGTTCATGTGGCTGGTCATCACAACGTTTACTGCATTAGATTCAGGGTGCGTGGGCAAGTGTGTGTGTGTGTGTGTCTGGATTTAGGATCAGTAGGGGATTCTGGGAAAATAAGAATCGGCTGTATTGGAGGAACTTAACCAATGTATGTCCATTTGGGTCTGCTACTTAGCCATGATGAAAAGCATAATGTAAAGCCTTTGCTGATGTGAAGGACATTATTTCCTACTTACGTTCCGGTACTAGCAACTGAAACATCACAACCATTGTAATGATAAGTTCTATGTTTTCCCTACCAAACAGGTGCTCATGGCAGAACTCATCCCCTTGCTTGAGTCCAGAAGTCTCCTGGGGCCTTCCCTGGCCCTTCCGTATCGCTCCATCTACACCCAGCTCTGTGAGGGAGGTCAGAAATTCCCTGCGCTCGTCTTTGATGATCTCCCAGACACTCAGGACTCCGATATTTATTTTTAAAACTCCAAAGGACACACACCCGAGCTACGCAGTTTGGAAATAAAACATTATGAAAATAACCAGTCCATGTTGTGTTTTTGAGATGCACCATATAACCTCCTATGTTACTTTGTACCAAGGCTTGGTCTTGTAAGGAATATCGCTCATTTAGAATTGGTTTTTAGTGATTATTATTGTTTTGGTTTTTATTTTGAATTTTGGCTAATTACTCAGCACTTACTTATGATTGTGTAAAAGTGCTTCTGAGTGTATGCTGTTGTACTGAATAAGAGAATCCAGGAATTAACATAATGAAGTAGGTAGCAGGACTAATTTGCTATCAACTTGATTTAAAGTTTGTCTTTGCGAGTTTCATGGAATGCATTAGTTGGCTGTATGGTCAAAAATGACCGAGAAGGGCATTCCCAAGAGCAAATCCGGTATTAGAAGGTTGCAAATCAGCCATAATTAGGAGCATCACAATTTGGGAGATGGAGGGCCTTAAAGAGATCATATGCATGTGATGTAGCGCCTGTAGCAGGGTGCTTATTCGCCATATTTAGGTGCATCATAATTTGGGACGTTCTGTAACTTAGCACTTTGGATGGGAAATTATGATTTTATGCAGCTAGCTTAGATGGTCTGAATGAGAAAATGAGACAGAAGTCACAGGGTTAGTGCACCAAGGACATTCCACCTTACATTAGTGCATACATACAAACCGCTTCTGTTGCATGCACACGAGCCACTTTCCAGCGCATTCACTCTCCATCTTTTTAGGATCGAGCCTGCGTCGCACGGGCTTGCACATGCGTTTTGCTAAGCGAGATGCTTTAGGAATTAAAAAGGGCGCGGAGCCCCGTCCACGTCACGTCAGTGGCTTTCATTGGTTCGTGGGCTTGCCTGTTAGAATCTGCTTGATTTCATTAGTGGAAGGCACGCATGCGTCATGCCTTTTCCAGTGGTTAGACCTCCTCGAACGCATCAACCAATTACTGGAAACATGCGCTGTTTTCCGTCCAGTTTGTGGACTACTTTTTATCTTTTGTTAGCAGCGCAATCTCGCTTGGCAGAAGTCGAGCGCTTTGCATAACATCGGCCTTGTTGCACAGTTACTTTCACTTTTTCCGGTTATGTACATATTTTTTTTTTAAAATAGCGTTCTAATTAGGAAATACGAACACAGGACTGGTAGTCATCTGTTCTTCGGACCACCATACCCATGTTTGTACACAATCAAATGGAAGCTGCAAATATCGACCTGCTTAATTAATATTTGCTCAGTGGGGGGCCTACCATGACCCTCGTCGATGGGCATTTTGTGACACGACCTATCAGTACCCAAGCCGCGTCTGGAAATTTCTGGTAGGTCGAAGAAAGTCTTCTAAGCACTATGCCCCTCCTGTTTCCGACCTGTCTTCCAGTTTCTTTCACCAGGTCCGGCTTGATCCCTTGCACAAAAACAACATACAGAATATTGCGAAACGCATTACATGAGGATCGGTGACTTTACAGTTACATATTTGTTTTGAAGAGCAAGACGAGAAGGTTGTTGTTGAGCTGTATTGGTGTGAACTTGTAAGCTTTATAGACATGAGTATCATGGGCATTCGGTAATGATTACTTGAATGCAAGTGAGTCCGTCTGTGGCCTGACTTCAGGTCACAGCACAGTCGATCCAGACAGCGCTTTGTTCCACAGATCGCTGTCTCCGTCCTCGCAGATTAACAAAGAAATCCTTACAGTAGCGTTGTGCACTTTAGGAGTCTTTTAATTTACGAAAGCAACACCAGAAAGCAGTGTCTACTTTGTTACAGAAACGAGGTCAGCCTGGCACTCTTTTCTGCCTTATTAGGGTGTCTTATAAGTGCAAGACTCTCTTTATATTGCTTTTACTGAAGCTGTAGACAAAGTAAAAATCTTCACAAATGCATAGGTTTCCTTGTTTTTTTGCGGTCATGAATAACTACAGGCAGGGAAACTCTGGTGTATACCTTTTCTGGGCAATGGTAAAAGGAAACTTGATTCAGATCCTTTGCCATCTGATCTAGGTGATACCACCAACGAGGATTTAGGAAGGATTGACATGTTTGATGTTTTCAGGTGTCTTTGCAAGGATGAGCGTGATTTTGTCACATTTGGATGATGATAAACGAGTGATTGCACCACAAACTCTCATTAGATGTTTACTTAGAGAAATATTTCCATTGACACACAGCTAGCTCACTGTGAGACTCCTAGTGACATATTGATCAGAACTGTTTTTTGTTTGTTTGTTGGGGGTTGGACCATCTGAGCTCTTTTGCGGTCACCACTGACCATAAGGTATAAAGAGGGTGTGAGTGGGACTGCAAAACACAGGCAACGGAGGGGTAGGAAATAAGGGGGCTGGAGGAATAACTCTTCACCACTCGATTTCACAAGCTGCGTAAGGGTAGTGAACGAGAAGGGATACTTCTTTTGGAACCGAGGAATGCTGCTGAGGGAAGGGTGACACTGACAGTCTTTGGCTTGCCTAATCTTAGAAGAGGAACACAAGAGAAAATTCAGGAACTGTAACTCGTCTGCTGATATTGTTCAAAGATTGGTATAGATAGAAGCATCCATCCAGTATCCAGCCAATTAAGGATTCCATATGCTAGGAAAAATTTACAAGATTGCCGAGGCTGCCCAAGTCTTTGCAGGGGAGTATCATCGTGTGATGCAGATTTCAGTGCATCATTGTTTCCTTTTTAGGGTCGAGCCTGTGTCGCAGGCGTTTCGCTAAGCAAGACGCTTTAGGAATTAAAAAGGGCTCGGAGCCCTGTCCACGTCACATAAGTGGCTTTAATTGGTTCGTGGGCTTGCCTCTTAGAATCTGCTTGATTTCGTTAGTGGAAGGCACGCATACGTCATGGCTTTTCTGGTGGTTAGCCCTCCTCGAGCGCATCGACTACGTACAGAAAACATACGCGGCTCGCTGTTTTCCGTCCGGTTCGTGGACTACTTTTTCTCTATTTTCGCAGAGCGATCTCGCTGGGCAGAAGTCGAGCGCTTTGCATAATATCGACCCTGTTACACAGTTAATTGCACTTTTTCCGGTTATGTACATAATTGCACTTTTGCCGATAGGTTTCATTATGAGTGAAAAGTCTGGTTAGGAATTTACAACGCTATTAGCTCTAACATGAGCAAACGTGAGACCCGTTGCATTGCAAATGCTAGTTTGGGATGTGGACACATACAGTGCCCAACCCCACATGTCTGACACTTTCAGTAGGCTCTAGACGTCTTCTGCTCTTGGGTCATCCATTAGGGATCAGAGGGGGTGAGACAGGGAGGAGCTGGGCACAATGATCTATGCTCCCCCCTCGTTTTGCAACTCCTCCTACTGATCTCTTGCTGTAGTGGATAGCAGAGGGTGGCTGGATGGCATACGTTTGGTAGGTTTTTGCAGTTCCAAACTTCTTCTCCAATCTCGGCTAGATTCTGGGAGTCAGGAGGATAAGAGTGAACTGATGGAAGTTGAATCACTTCTCCATCTCATCCTCCCTCCTTCACATTTGCTTCTCGGAAGTTGCTTTTCAACCTCTTCTCACCCCAAAAACAAGCATGTGAACCAGAATGTGGATGCCCCCGTGGAAAGGTAATGAGCAGTATTTTCTGCCCCCATCTGGTCTCCTAGCCCACTTATTTTCTGATGGACCGGGAAATCCCATCTCAGGCTTTCCTACAATGCAGCTCATGTTATCGTCATGTTAAGAGCTTGCCAATGAAGTGAGAACTAAACCGCTGGTGCAAAGCTTCCCGGTGCTGTAGCTCAGGCTTAAAGAAGAGGTTTGGTACTGAGGCCCCGGGCCCCGAATCTCCATCATTCACCAGTAGGAGGATGAGGCTCCTTATTAAGAGTTAGGGGAGAGGCATTTTAAACAAAACCTAAGCACTGCAGGGTGATATCCCCAAAGATAACTGTGTGTTCATATGACCCAGTAGCAAAAAGGCCACTTTATTCAAGTGATTATAACTGTGCATCGGGAGTTAAAATCTGCTTAGCCCAAGTAGGTCACTATTATTATGATATTTATACATGATAGTAACCCACACTTCAAAATTTCGTCATTAAAGTTGTTTAATGTTAAGTCGTGTTAGTAGGACAATCCTAAACTGTAAAAAAAAAAAAAAAAAAATTTAAAACGTTTCTAGACTACTTACCAGGTGAGTAAATATCACAAACTATAGAAACTGTTAGGTTGATGAATATGAAAATAGGCCATTGTCACAAAAATTAGACACTGTTCTTCCACACTAAAAAAT
Organism: Pleurodeles waltl; assembly: GCF_031143425.1. Classification (NCBI taxonomy): domain Eukaryota; kingdom Metazoa; phylum Chordata; class Amphibia; order Caudata; family Salamandridae; genus Pleurodeles; species Pleurodeles waltl. The sequence goes on along the minus strand of NC_090449.1, from coordinate 314,758,256 downwards.
CTCAGCTCATAAAATATTTTATCAATGACAGATAGTTTTTCCAGAGACAGGATTAAAAAAAACTTGTTCCTTTAGCCTCGTGGAATAACCCTCCTTGTAAAATATTTGCGTATGATACTTGTACAAAGCCAATCTCCAGCCGAGAGTCTGAGTGGCCCTTTATGTATTGCATCTTCTATGGAGCAGTCTTTCCATCGTTTGAAAATAGAAGGAAATTCCACCTAGGAAACTATTCCAATAAAAGACAATTAGACTGTTGCCATGCAGTTGACGCTGAAATCCTCCTTTGCACACTGCACCATTAATTTCTGTTTTTGGATAGATTTTCTAGCTCAATAACGAGAGAGGTTCTCTGCCTTCAACAGTAATGCCACTTCTTGGTGCTCAATATTTTGTAACCCAGAGAACAATGGCTTTAAGTTGTTCGCCTTCTAGAGCTTCAGTGAAAGCCGTGGTGCAGCATATTTCTACATCTTGGAAGCCCTCCTTGTAGATCCTCACCTGGCATCAAAGTCTATGTGGAGTGGCACTTTGGTTATGCCTGGAAGAGTTATCTTCCATCTTCAACTGGTGAAAGATGATGATCTACTTGTTGAGGCAAGACTTTTTTGAAGACTACTAAAATCTATAATGTCCCTCTTAATTGTTTATGAACTAATGCCTTCCAAACTAGAGGTATTATTAGCAGTCTTCACCAATTCACCTTTTTAATTATGTTTTCCTTTCATTGGAGATCATTCCATTCTCTACTCAGAATTGTGCCAGTGTGTTAATTCAGTTGTATTCGCATTGGTGGCACTGGTTAGATAGCAAAAGTACATTCTCCAAATATTCTATGGGCACATTAGCTCAATTGGTGACTTACTGGCTGGTCTACCACTTAGGTGTATGGGGTTGTGGACAGAGTTGCTTGTCTTACTAAATGTTTGCAAGAGGCAGAGCTCTTACTAGTCCAAGATATGTTCTACAACCAACTGTAAGTGAAGAACTGTAAATAATGTAAGCAAAATTGCCCTGCATGAAGATGTGTAAATAATGTCCCATAATGTTCCTTCCAGGTCCATCTAGGCAGTGGGCCTTAGAGCCCTACTTTTTTAATATTAAGCTGTGAAACCATGGCAGCCAATCAGGGCTGTGTTAAGGAAATCACTGCCCTCATTCTGGAAGTGTCCGTTTCTCTGGGTGCCCAGTATCTTGCATTACGTTTTGGGAGCCCTTAGTGGTGTCCCACAGCTCTTGCTCCATTATGCCCACCAAGGATCTTTGGGTCTGACAAACTCCTCTGCATATACTGTGCATCCATGTTTGGTGATAATTGGTTCCATGATTGAAAGCTCTTGCGCTCAGTAAAGGGCTTGGAGACTGCCAGTCGCTCACCATTTGTTGGCTTGCAAATTGAAAAAAATACATAGCAAAAGGGAACAATTTAAAATTGGTATAATAAGAGCTCATATTTGAGGCTCCTGGCCTATTTCCTCACAATTCTTTAAATTGTCGGTAGTTTTCAGTTAAGACTGTGTGGTTAATCCCCGAAAGTATCGCCTACATAGGAAGAAGCCGTAATTGGCTGCCTTTATAACTGCATATGCAACTCAAGTGCCTCTATACGGCTTGTAGGATGATTTGTAGTTCTGTAAGATCCGAACGCAATCTTCTACTGGAAAATAATTTCCCTGTCAGTGACCTCCAGTCTGCAAGTCATTCCACTGGTCCCTCGGATAAAGAAGACACTTGTCTCGCTATTTCAGACCTAAGCTCTGAACAGCCTGTGTGACATGCTACCGAAAAGCAGTGTGTCCGTGCACTATGGGATTTTCGATGTCCGAGTGGAAGTGAGCTGTTGACATGATATTTAGTTGTGTGATTTATTTTTTGATCTGGCTTGAAGATATCTGCATAACCCCCTATTGTTAGCAATTCTTTAACAAAAAACTTAGTGCGTTGGCTCCTCCCTGACTAGTGTTTCCTTCCTACTTCTTTCTATTGGTTGTTTGATGTATCATTCCACCTCTTTTAGAGCGCTTTATTGCAAAACATGAGGAATTATTTCCATCTCAAAAGTACACTGATTTACCAGTAATCACATTCCTTATCTCCTACATGCATTGTATTAAAAAAAAATCATTTTTTGTTCTGCTTTTCATTGCAGTTGGTGTTTTAATGGTTTAATTGTGCAAGTCACGCTTGTAAGTACACATGTTTACACAAGCACCTGCACGTTCATAAAGGTGCACTGTGCAGCTCCATAAATCAAGCATTGGCAAAGTCTATGGGCCTGGATTTTAATGTGGTAGGCACAGTGATACAGGCGAGCACAAATATAGTAGCATGCTGTAGCCGATTAAAGCCAGACGTATTGGTTTTGCCAATGCATTTTAACCCCTTCTCTGCCAGGCCTTTTCCCCCTCCTGTGCCAAGCCTTTTTTTTTGGCTATTTTGGGTAGTTTGCGCCTAGGCCCTCATAACGTTTTGCCACATAAGCTATCCACATCAAATGTGTGTCCTTTTTTCCCAACATCCTAGGGATTCTAAAGGTACCCAGAGTTTGTGGGTTGCCCTGGAGGAGACCAAGAAATTAGCCAAAATACTCTTAAACACATTTAACATTTCGTTTTTTAAAAAAAGAAATGGGGAAAAAGTGCTGCAGAAGAAAGCTTACGATTTTGTTTCCCTGAAAATGTCCTCAACAAAGGGTTTGCAGTGCTAAAAACACTATCCTCCGAGCTTTCTGGAACAGGCAGACTTGAATCAAACCACATTTTTCAACACAATTATGGCATTTTACTGGGGCATACCCCATTTTTGCTATTTTTTGTGATTTCAGCCTCCTTCCAGTTAGTGACAGAAATGGGTGTGAACCCTATGGTAGATCCCGAACAGCTAAACATTTCTGAAAAGTAAACACAAATCTGAATTCAGCAAGGGGTCATTTGTGTAGATCCTTCAAGGTTTTCATAGAGTAAGTAACAGCTAAGATACAAAAATATTGAAATTAAGTTAAAAAGAGCCATTTCTGTCCACATTTTCTTCTGTAACCTTTTCCAGCTATGGCAGATTTTTGAAAGCAATATACCGTTACGTCTGCTCGACTCTTCTGGTTGCGGGGATATATCAGGCTTGTAGGTTCATCAAGAACCACAGGTACCCAGAGCCAATAAATGAGCTGCCCTTTGCAATGAGTTTTCATTGTATACCGAGTACACAGCAATTCATTTGGTAAGATATAAAGAGTGAAAAATAGGTATCTCGGAAACCTTTGTATTTCCAAAATAGGCACAAGATAAAGTGTTGAGAAGCAGTGGTTATTTGCACATCTCTGAATTCGGGGGTCCCCATACTAGAATGTGGCATATCGCAAATAGACTTCTTTCTTAGACACTGTCTTCTTACATTTAGAAGGAACAAATGTAGAGAAAGACAAGGGGTAATAAGACTTGTTCTATTCTGTGTTACCCTGAGTCTCTCAATAAAAATGGTACTTCACTTCTGTGGGTAGTCCTAGTACCCGCGACAGGAAACGCCCCAAAACGCAACATGGACCATCACATTTTTACACTGAAATCCGACGTGTTTTTTGGAAAGTACCTAGCTATGGATTTTGGCCTCTCGCCGAACCGCCACTTAGGGAAACCTAGCAAACCTGTGCATTTTTTTAAACTGGACACCTAGGGGAGTCCAGGATGGGGTGACTTGTGGGGCTCTCACCAGGTTCTGGTACCCAGAATTCATTGCAAACCTCAACATTTGGCAAAAAAAAAAAAAACACCTTTTCCTCACATTTCGGTGATGGAAAGTTCTGGAATCTGAGGAGAGCTACAAACTACCTTCCACTCCGCATTCTCCGACGCCTTCCAATAAAAATGGTACCTCACTTGTGTGAGTAGGCCCAGAGCCTGCAACAGGGAATGCCCCAAAACACAACGTGGACACATAACATTTTCCCAAAGAAAAACGGACATGTTTTGCCTAGCTGTGGATTTTGGCCTGTAGCTCAGCCGGCACCCAGGAAAACCTAGCAAACCTATACATTTCTGAAAACTAGACACCTAGGAGAATTCAGAGTGGGGCTCTCACTGTGTTCCATTACACAGAATCCTTTGCAAACCTCAAAATGTGGCAAAAAACCTTTTTCCTCATATTTCGGTGATGCAAAGTTCTGGAATCTGAGGGGAGCCACAAACTTCCTTCTACCCAGAGTTCCTCCAAGTCTCCCGATAGAAATGGAGCCTCACTTGTGTGGGTAGACCTAGTGCCCGCAACAGGAAATGCTCCAAAACACAACGTGGACACGTCACATTTTTCAAATGAAAACTGACTTGTTTTTTGCAAAGTGCCTACGTGTGGATTTTGGACTTTAGATCAGCCGGTACCTAGGGAAACCTAGCAAACCTATACATTTTTTAAAACTAGACACCTAGGGTCTCAGTCTCCCAAGTAAAATGATACCTCACTTGTGTGGGTCCCCAAAGCAGAGCCTGCCTTAAAATGTATTTAAAAAAAATATTGTGCTTATCAACTCGCTGTTCTATCCCTTCAAACTCTGCACATTTTGGCCCTTCCCTGTTGCTGGCACACGGGCCACCCACACAAGTGAGGTGTTGTGTTTTTATCGGCAGACCGAGGGGAGCATTGCGTGGTAGGAAATGTGTTCCGGCACGGTGATCCTACAAAGAAAAGTGTGGAAAATGTGTTTTTTTTCAGCTAAATTTGAGGCTTTCAGAGGAGTCTGGGTAAGAAAATGTTGGGAGATCAATGCAAGCCACACCTCCCTGGACTCCACTGTGTGTCTAGTTTAAAAAAATGTCTGGGTTTGGTAGGTTTCCCTAGATGACCGCCTCACGGGGGACCAAAAATGCAGGTGCCCTCCCCCGCAAAAACAGGTAGTTCTATATATAATAGATCATTTTGATGTGTCCACGTCCTTCTGTGATGTTCCAAATATTTATATTGTGAAAAGAGACGTCCTTAGGTTATGCTAAAAAGACCCCTCACCGACCAACCTTGTTGGTGGCATGCTTCATCCTCTGGGTCCCACTGAGTCACCTAGCATGTCATGGGTGTGCTTCGACGCCTGATTACAGCAGAGCAGGTTTTTCATTTTTTATTTTACCACACATACTGGTTGGATTTTGCACAAGGGTGAGTGATGGTTCAAATGCACTGTTAATAACTGAACCAATGACTCGCGGCTCGTGAGCTGTAAAGCCATGACAAGGTGCCAACCGCTTTACGGTCCATTCACACACCTTTCATATGTGACGTGCACAAGACCATTCACGTTGCCAGGCGTGAGCCCAGCACATTACAACACTCACATCAACAGACCCGCCATTCAAGGGCCCATCACTTTCATAGGCCTAATTACCTTACACAGCATTCACACCAGCTGACGGAGTCTGTGGACTGGCATTTGGCTAGCAGTGTGTTATAGTGGCCAACAGCAAGTCACTATTTACACCACCAGCCAAGCGCCAATCCACGCACACCACCATCACTTTTTTTGTTTTTTAACAAAAAAAGAAACCACTAACTAATTATAAGTACAAAACTACAAACACAAAACCTCCAGCTAAATACATGACAGTAATGCCAACCGTGAAACTGAACAAAAAATATAGAACATGCAGTTAACGCTCACAGTAGTTCCCAGTAATTCTTTTTGGCATGGTAAATTCTGAAACAGCCGGCCACACACAGCCCAGGCTTATGACAATCGGGGCAGTACATACAAGTCTTCCTCCAGATACCTCTTCAGACACAGAGTCCACATTTCTTATAGGGAAAGTCTTTTTTGGGCGTGGGAGGAATGTGATCAGGAAAGTGGCGATCTTTAAGTCTAGCCACATCCTCCACCACTGCGTCTCTAGGAACTCTTCCCTGTTCCACCACAACAAGGCTCTCTATTAGAGACTCCTGAAATTTAACAAATGCCACCCTTCTCGAGAACAATCCTTGAACACAACAAAACCATTAAAAGTTGCTAAATGGAACAGATGAGTAGCCAACTTTTTATACCAAACGTAAGACTTTTGAACAGCAGTCTAAGGTTCCAACTTCTGATCTACACCACCCATGTGGTCCAAAAATGCACGCAGGTATGCACAGTTCAGCAGCCTGACCTCAAACTGTCACAGGGGAAGTACGCTCCTCATGGATGGTAGTCAGTATGTAGACTTCCCTCCTGTCTGCAAATTTAACAGCTAGAAGCTCATCATTACGCAAGGCACTGCACTACCCACTCTCAAGTTTTCTTTACACGCAAGCTCCCTCGGATAGCCTTTACGGTTAGAGCGGATTGTGCCACAAACAACAGTGTCCACTCTGACCAATTCCCTTAACAATTGCACTCCAGTGTAGAAGTTATCAAGGTAGGAATGGTGAACTTTGTTAAACAGTCGTCTACCAAGTTTCCACACAATTTTCTCACGAACTCCAAAAGTGGGCAGATAACCGGGGGAGGGGGGGGCATCATTTCTGGAATCCCTACCAGTATAGATCCGGAAATTATAAACATATCCTGTACTACTTTCAGACAACATATACATCTTAATTTCATACCGTGCCTTCTTGCTAGGAATGTACTGGCTATAAACCAAACAGCCCTTGAACAGGGAACAAAGACTCATCCACAGCTACTTCTTTCCCTGGACAAAGGCCTCTGAAAACCAATCTACAAAATTATCAGACAGGCCTAAAAAGGCAAAATGCAACATCCGAAGAAGCATATACCGATTACGACTCATGAGCAGGAAATATAGCCGTTCCCATCAAGGAACTAGTAGACCAATATGAAGACAGTATGAACCCCATCAAAAAAGTTAGACCCAAGAACTTTTTCTTCTCTTCCAGATTTGTGGGAATCCAGCAGGTAGCTCTAGACTGTGGCCCAAGTCTGGCACTGTTGTCCCTCAAATAGTGCTCAACATACAAATTATTCTGCTCAACAATCTCTTCCAAAAATACATTGTCCATTAACAACTGAATGAAATTGATAGGCAAAAAGTTTTCCATATTCACTCTACACCATGGGAGATCAGTGAAGTCAGGCAACTGTGGCTGCTTCATGTTTGGGGCAGCCCAGAGTTCGGGTCTTCTAATAGGAAGCCTTTCAGCCCCAGGCTGCTGCACTATTGGCACATCACTGTCCTCCTCTAAAACAGGCCCTTCATCCACACTGAGAGTGGCTTCCTCATCAGATGATTCCTCTCGGACAGAAAATTCACTGCCAGAATTTCTCACTTCCTCCTCTGCTTCAGATGCAGAGTCAGTCTCATAATCATGGTCACAAGATGACTCATAAATCATACCAACAACCTGCTGAGCAGTCAACCTGCGGCTAGCCATGATCTTTTCTGAGAAGTGTAACTTGACAAATGCGCCAGCACTGAGGTAAAATACGTGATAAACAAAGTGTGGCTTGATCACAAAGAGTTATGTACCTAAAAAGTATACCACTCGCTTGCCTTAAAAAGCTATCCTCATCAACAACTACTCTGCACAGAAACAGCAATCACCAATGATATCCCAATAAAAAGAAAATTAGACGTAAGACAACACAAGTATCATTGTGCACAAATCTTAGGACAGTTTTACACACAATCCTGCATTTAGTACACCGCTTACAAAAATGTCATTCATACATGTCAACAATACTCATTTGGAGTAAATTGTTTTTTTCTTACCTAAAACATGCATCTACGCAAACTGCAAGTCAGCCACTGCCAAAACCGCAAGGAGGCACAGCAAAGGAAGCAAAAGCTTTGAACTAGCACAAAAAGGAGAAATAAATTGTTATAATCACAAATACAAATACTTTGCCAGTTGACGAACACCCCGCCACCAAACATTTAGAAATTTTCCCTGGTGCCTTGTGGTTTCTGCCCTCTCGGGGTATATCGGCCTAAAAAAACTAGGCTGATCCGCCCCCACGGGGGGGCAGAAATGGCCAACAGTTGTGTGCCCCCTTTGGGGGATGACCCATGCCCAAGGGGCCACCCCCTACTCAAAAAAACTAAACAAAAAAAAACCCTGGTGCCTTAGTGGCTTCTTCCCCCTTTGAGGGTGGATGGGACTAAAAATAATAGGCTGATCTGCCCCCAAGAGGGGCAGAAATGGCCAACAGTCAAGTGACTCCTTTGGGAGGGGCGAGCCTTGCCCAAGAGCCGCCCCATACAAAAAACAACAAAACTAAAAATAAATCCCTGGCTCCTTAGTGGCTTCTGCCCCCGTGGGGGTATTTAGACCTAAAAAAATAATAGGTTGATCTGCCCCCAAGAGGAGCAGAAATGACCAACAGTCAAGTGCCCCCCTTAGTGGTGGCAACCCTTGCCCAAGGTCCTGCCCCCCCCCCCCCCCCCCCACACACAAAAACAAAAAAAATCCTTGGCACCTTAGTGGATATTGCCAACAGTTGTGTGCCCCCCTTGGGGGGCAACTCTTGCCCAAGGGGCCGCCCCCATACAAAAAGAACAAAACAAAAAAAAAATCCGTGGGCCGCTCCCCTGAACACGAAATTGTCAAAAAACAAATCCCTGGTGTCTAGTGGGCATTCCTGCTGCCTGATCGTGGTGCGATCGGGCAGCAGGAATGCTGAAAGAGACAAGGAGGGAAAGGAAAGGCCTTTCCTTTCCCCTGATGTCCCTTTCAGAGAAAATCACCCCCCTTCCCCCAAGGTGTTGCTAGACTTGGAAGAGTTTAAGACTTTTCCGATTTTTTTTTTTTTTTGCTGAAAAGAAAGACTTCTGAAAAGCAGTGCATGTGATTGATTTGCAGTCAATTACCTTAAGACTTTGAAAACAAAACGTCTTCTATGCAAGGCACTTACCCCGATGCACATGCTCGTGTGTGTCAACACCAATCCTAAGGGGTGAGTGGATGGCTCACAAAAGGCTTTGGCAAAACCAGTAGGTCTGGTTTCCATTTTGAAAATTATCCTTTATTTGCAGAGAAGCGTGTGTGTGGTACTCTAGTTGAGCAAATGAGATAAATGAAGAATAAGTCAATGGAGGGAAGAATGGATGGTACTATCCATAAACTGACTCGTTCATCTGTCAATGCACTTTTCATCTAGACACTCACTTATCCATGCAGTCCTACATTTGTTCATCCACCACAGACTATTTCTCACACTTGTTTCATTGGCCAGTTTGTGAATTTGCAGTATTTTCAATCATTAAAGCAGCACGCTCAATTATTAGTCAGACCTATTGGCTTTGCCAATGCTTGTCTTTACTGGAGAATAACCTGCTATACATGTTTGGACTGGACGCAGGTTTTGTAGAATAAAATAGAATTACATAGGCCTACTTATCAATCTTCCATCTTCAAAATGTCCTCCAGTCTTGTTGCTTCTAAGACAGCCTTTAAGGCCTCTGCTATCTTGGACTAATGCCTCTCATGACCCACATGACTAAGGTCGAGAAGCAAAAGAGCGCAAGAGATTGTTGTATGGAGTTATGGTATTTGGAATCTAAGGATGTTTTATGCAGCCGTGGGGATTGGTCATGGGGGTTCTGGAAGGCTGGATGTGGGCTGAGGCAGTTAGCACTGCTCGGTGCTGATGGTCTGTCGTGGGTCTTTGTCATGAAATAAATTACTGCTTTGGATCATCTATCGTCGTTTTGACTTAATATTTGTGCGCACACACCACAATATTTTGGCGACGAGCGGATGCTTCGAGGCCCACCGACAGTGGTTGAAAGTTTACGGAGGAGTTTGCAGCCATTACACTACAACTTTATTCAGTTGGCTCATTGGACTTGCTCTCACAGTGCGTATGCGGTTTAATACGCGAGGCGGCTTACCTTTTACTGCAGTTTTATCTAAGTTTTGCTGTTTTGGTGGCCGTTGCTTTTGCGTGCTGCTCTCATGCACTGCTCTCGTGCACTGGCTGTTGCCTCCTTCGTCCTTCTCATACGTATTTTTACGCACACTGCTGTTCATGGAAACAAGCTGCCTGACTTAAAAAAATTCAGTGTCTGTTTTGGTGGCCATCTTTGAACTTTGTGCTGGCTGACGCTTAGAGCCTTTGCCTACACTTAGTTTTGGATGTGCGTACACCTTTATTTTCGGTGCATCGTTGTTTACATGTTTCCACAGTTATACGCACAAGTTGTTTTGATCGGTGTATCAGTTTTACTGGTTTCCAGAGTTATATGCACATCGCAGTTTACTAGTTTGTGGCATTTCTCGACTTCACGGTGACAGGCACACCATTTTCTTGCTATTAGCCTGTTACTGTGGTGATGGGTACACCTTCCACGTGTTATTCATCACAAAACCTTATTATGTTTTTTTTTTTTTTTAATTGATTATTTGATTAATCTAAAAAAAAAGAAGAAAGAAAAGGAAAAGAGAAAAAAAAATATATGTATATATATTTTGTTTTTTGCAAAGGCAGCATCTCAAGCTTGTGTTCAACTTCCACCTTTTCTACAAAAGCCAGGAAGGCCACCTATTTCATGGAGAAAGTAGTTCCGTATTTTTGAGAATTATTTGGTAGCTATTTACGCTTCTAGGTGGTACAGTGCTGTGCGTAGAGCTGCTTTAATGTTTAACCATTTAGGTCAAGAAGTTTTTGACAATTTACCAACCATTGTTGCACCACTGGGTGATGAAGCCTGGTATGCGTATTTAGAAGCTACTACACGTATGGCCAATCAGTATTCTGATGAACCATCAGTAATGTTGGAAAGATGCAATTTTTTCAAAAGGAAACATCTAATAATTGAAACCATTGAAGACTTCTTGACAGTTTTAAGAGTTCTAGCTGCTAGATGTGAATTTGGTTTAAACATTGATACATATTTACATGATCAGTTGTTTTTTTTACAAAAAGATTCAAGAACATATACTGACGTGCAAGAATCCGTCCCTAGGTGAAGTCATGGACATAGGGAAAAGTATTGAACGCTCTCTTATATCGTCCAAAATTTTAACAGGGGATGTTAAGTCTTCTGTTCATGTGGGTGCTGGCTTGCAAACAGATTGAGGTTAATGCTGTATCCAGTAGGGGTAAAACAAGTAAGAATATTGAGAGGAAAAATTCAGGTTGTTGGTATAGGTGTGGTTCAAAAACACACATGGGGAATAGTCCTTCCTGTTTAGCTCAAGGAAAGAGATGTACATTTTGCAAAAACATGGGGTCATTTTCAAAGTGTTTGTCATTTAGCTAAGACTAAAACGAAGATATCTCAAATTGAAGTTGTTGATGATAATCTATGTGACACTTTTAACAATGTCTTATTAACAGTTGATACTATTGATATTCCTCAAAACAAATGTAAAGGTCCTATTTGTGCTGTTAGTATAGGCTCTGTCACTTTGTTTACACATAAGCTTTATTCGTCCAACAGACCATCAAAGCAATACAATACAATACAATATAAATAAATAAACATCATAATATCGTAGCAAAATGTAAAAAAAAAAAAAAAAAGTAAAGTCCATGTTTGTCCGACTTGGAACAATTTCGAATCATTGTAAATAAAAGATGCGTATGCGCCATGCCATTACTAAAAACTTACTTACTGCATAAATTGTCACATTTGAATTATGGCTTTTTAAAATCCTCAAAGCTAAAAAACATTTCCTTAAATTCAATTCCCGACAGATTTTGTGAATCCATTTAAACCTTGGGGTTGAATAAGCGAGACAAAAAAACATAAAATGTTCTACTGTTTCGGAAGAAGTGCCACATGCAGGACAACTATCAGAGCTTAACTTAGGTCCCCATCTGCTCGTCAAGGCCTTCAAAGGTAATGTTCCGAATCGAAATCTGGCATACAAACTTTTGCCTAGTAAATCAGGTATTATATCTAAATATGGTTCGAACTCTGGGTACCATTTAAAATCAATAAACAAATTAGTTAAATGACCATTCAATTTTTGAGAAATGTAATTATTACGTATGTGGGACCAGTAAGCTCCCTTCAGTACTTTTACATGGGACTTCACGAGTTGCTGGGGATTCTCCCAAAAGTTCCTCAATCCCAGCGTGCAAAACCAACCGGATACGTATTTGATCCATAGGATGGACATAGAGTTAGGGCTTTTTAACAATTCTAATAGAGAAAACTTATATATAGCCAGTTTGGGAACTACCCAAAGCCTCACCCAATATAATAGAGGCCGTAAGATAATTAAATCAGCTATTCGTTTAAACCCTAGGTCTAAAAATAGGGGGGTTAATGGGGTGCTAGTAGGGCAAGCACATAAAGCCTGTGCAAAGCTATTCTCAATTTTGGTTATCCTACTGCTGTCTGACATGCCCCAAATCTCTGCGCCGTAAACAGCAGCACCCTGTGCCTTAGCCGCATAAATCTTTACTGCTGGAGACACAACTTTAGCAATCGTATTCCTATAGAAGCGCAATATGGACGCTGCCCGATGCTGCAAAAGCCCAGCACTCTTGCCAACTTGTTCCTCCCGAAGGAGTGAATTGGTAAGTCTTACACCCAAGTAGTCAATGGAGCTAACCTGGTCCAAAATAGCTCCATCTAACCTAATAGTACATTTCTTATGAGGGCCAGAGCGAAGCACCATCAATTTCGTTTTCTTCGAGTTCAGCTCTAAACCAAAATTCCAGCAGAATGATTTAAATCTGTCAACAAGAATTTGCAACCCCATAGGGGTTTTTGAAATCAATAGAGAGTCATCCGCAAAAAGGAGAATTGGGATTTTCTGATTGACTAGGGTGGGAGCATCGTTCTGGCATGTCATTAGTTCTTGGACCACCTCGTTGATGAATAAAGAAAACAGAAGCGGTGCAAGCACACAACCCTGACGGACACCTCTTTTAATGGGAAATTTGTTAGTCAATTCACCTTGATTGCCCCATCTTACTTGCACGTATGAGCCTTCGTGCATGCGTATTAATTGATGGATAATATCGAGTGGTGCCCCTATTTTGTGTAACACTCCCCAAAGCTTATCTCTTGGGACCAAATCAAAAGCAGAACGCAGATCAACAAAAGTGACATATAAAGTTTGCTTTGCCAAGACTACATATTTGCAGTGTAGCACGGTCAGCCTAAAAGCCTGGTCAACCGTGCTAACTCTAGAGCGGAACCCTGCCTGGAGCGGTGAAAGGATCTGCTGCTCCGTCACCCAGCTCGATAATCTAACTAGCAACTGTTTGGCAAAGATTTTTTGTAAGTTGTCGATTAAACTGACCTGTCTGTAATTGATTGGAAGATTTACATTACCCTTTTTGTAAATTGGGATAATTTCTGCACCCTTCCACGTCTCAGGGATCTGTCCTCCTTTTGTGATTTTATTTGACAGTAGGTTAATATACCAGGTCCATATAGATAACTCTGATTTATAAAGGTCGCCTGGAATTTTATCGGGACCTGGGGCTTTACCTGACTTTAAAGAGTTGATAGCATCTGCAGTTTCTTCTAAGGAGAAACAAATGTAACTCTCAGAGTTATATAGATTCCCATCAGATGGAGAAGTGGCAAGGTTAGCATCTGGTAAAATTAGGGGGTCTAATCCCACTTTATCATAGTCAACAACCCCAGTGGAGATAGTTCCTTCATACAAGAGAGAGAAGTGCTCCACCCAGGTTCCAGGTTGAATATGGTTCCTTAGATTAGACATACCCCCTCTCTCGTGCTTAGTCAGCAGTTCCCAGAAAAGCGTATTGTTGTTTGCTTTTGTAGCATCTAACAAATCCTGCCAAATAACATCTTCCCAAGTTTTCTTTGATTGTAAAATTGTCTTTTTATACATCTTGCTTGTTTGATCGCCCCCGTGGACCCGGCCTTTATGGCCTTTCCTAGCTCGGTCTTAGCCCTCATACATGCATCATTAAACCATCTACTGTTAGATGAACCCCCGTGTTGCCGGCTTACCATGGCTGCCTTTTTATAAAAAACACTTTGAAGTTTAACCATCATATCTTCGTGGATATCAAGAAGTGGGATGGCTTCCGGCTCGAGGTCTTCGTAAGCTGACAGATTATCTAAAAACACTTGATAAATCTTACGTAGCAAATAGGGGTTTGACATGACTTTGGGCCACCTCACCTTTCTATTAGCGTTATTTAAGATAGGGGGAGGGACCAATGATGGTTGCGTATTCGAGGTTCTACCGAAGATATTCCCAGAAAGGGTAAGCAGCAGTGGGAAGTGATCACTCTCGCATCTTGAATCTACCCTCATGTCTAGCAGCAGTGGCCAAAGACGCACATCCACCAAGAAATAATCAATTACACTGGCCACAGAACCTCGTAGGAATGTCGGTGCAAGGTTTAAATCAGAAGGAGTTCGACCATTGCAGGCCCTTAGGCCAAACTTTAAGCATAATGTAGCGAGCTGTGCTGCGACACGAGAGCGTGGAGGATAGCTATCACCATCCAATTGTGGAATCCCCCATAATTCGTCCTCTTCCACAGTTAAATCACTAAGAAATGCAGAGGGTTCAAAAGTGCAATTTACGTCCCCTGCGATAATTAAATAGGAATTAGTTTGTATCGTGTCTAAAAAGTCAGAGAGTAGAGTTAAAATATGTGATTCTGTACCACGTGCAACAGAACGGGCATAAACATTGATAAAAGTTATGTTAAAGTTTTGAAAAGAAATTTGTAAGCCCATCAAGTCGGGACAATCAAATTCTAAAACCTTATAATCACATTGGAGCTTTGAATTTAAAAGGATTAAAAGTCCCCCTTTTGCACGACCAGTTGCTTTCTCTGATGGCTGTGCAGGGATGTTAAAAGAAAGAAACTCATCCATACTTGATTGGCCCTCGACCCAGGTTTCTTGGAAAAGACACACATCTTGTGACTTTATGTAGGCAACCCAGTCCATGTCATCCAGTTTCCTAGCAAGGCCAGCAAGATTCCAAGTCATAATGGATAACCCATTAGTTCCTGTTACAGTCCCATGTTTTGAGGGTAGAGCATCCTTATAATTCGGCTCATTAACAAGAGTCTTATCTGATTTGTCTATTGTGGATGCCACTAAATTATCCTGATTGACGGCTTTCTGGGCGGAAGACAGTCATACAGACTTTAAATGTTATGGCAGATTCTGGTTCTCAAGTTACAATATTATCTGATCTTACTTTTGAGAAATTCTGGACAGATAAATTGCTGAAGTATGCTGATATGAATCCTAAGGCTTTTGGTGAATTAGACATTGTTATGAAAGGTTTCTTTATGGATGTTTCGGATTTTAAGGGTAGATGTATAAGTACAAAGATATATGTTGCTGAACATGGTAGAGATATTTTGGGTTGCAAGATCAAGCTAAACTGGGAATTGTCTTGAAACCAGGTCAGAGTTTACCTGTAGTCTTAGGTGATCTACCTGTTCTTACCGTATCCGAAGGAGATTTTCTACCTGATTTTTGTTCCTTGGAAAGATTGAATGAAAAATTTGCAAAAGGTTTTGACAATGATGTTGGTCTTGTAAAAGGGTTTGAGTATCAAATCAAGTTGAAGAATGGTGCTAGGCCTGTTATGCAAAAACTTAGACCTGTGCCATTTTCTGTTAGACAGGATCGGAATACACTACTTGACAAAATGTGTAAACAGGGTATTATTACTCTGTGGATTCTTCTGAATGGGTTTCTGCTATTGTTTTTGCAAAAACAAAATCTTGCGATATCCGTCTGTGTTGATTTGTGTGCACTTAACCAAAATATTCTGGTGGATTCACATCCTTTGCCAAGAATTAATGATTTGTTAGCGAATTTAGGCAAAAGCAAGTATTTTTCTGCTATTGAACTAAGATCAGCTTATCATCAAATTCCGTTAACCAGAGATCCCAACCGTATACCTCTTTTGTAACGCCCTTTAGGACGTATATGTATTTGCGTATGCCTTTTGGTTTAGCATCCGCAGATAGCGTTTTTTAAAGATTTATGGATGCGTTGTTTGGGGAAGAACAATGTATTCAAGCTTTTCAGGATGATATTCTCATTCATACTGAAAGTAAGGAACACCATTTTGAAATGCTACAGTTGGTATTAAAAAAATTGGAGATACATGTTGTTAGTGTTAACAAAGATAAGTGCACATTTTTAACAGACAAGGTGGATTATTTACAACATAACATTTCCGAAAAGGGCATTGAACCTAAGTCAGCTTTAGTTAAAGCCATTGTGGAAGCCCCTGTAGCAAAAGACAAAGATTCTCTCAGATCCTTTCTAGTTCTGAGTGAATATTACTCCAGGTTTTTTTCTGGCTATGCTTTGGTGGTACAACCTTTGCGAGCACTTTAGAAGAAGCATGTCCGATTTATTTGGACTGATGAAGCACAGATGTCTTTTAGTAAACTGAAAAATTTAATGGTGGATGCTCCTGCTATTAAGCCTTTCATTCATGGGTTTAAACGTGTTATCACTGTGGATGCCAGCTCTTTTGGTTCAGGTGCTGTGTTGAGTCAATTTGTTGATGTATGTGAGCATACTGTTGCTTTTTCTTCGAGAATGTTGAGTTTGGCTGAGGAGAAGTATACCACAATTGAATGAGAAGCACTTGCTTGTTTTAGGGCAGCAAAGAAGTTCAAGATGTATATTTGGGGTACAAAGTTTAATCTGTATACAGATCACAAACCTTTGTTATATATATGTTGGGTGACAGCTGCTCTAACAAAGCATCCTTCAGATTGGTTAGGTTAATTTCTAAATTGCTTGAATTTAATTTTCATATTAAGTATATTCCAGGTGGTAAGAATGTTAGAGCTGACTGTCTTTCTTGTTTGCCAGTTGTTGAAAATGACGCCAAACATTTTGTGGAGGAAGAGTGTGTGATGTCTGTGTCTGATGCCATTTGTGATTTCAAGATATCAGAGGAAGAATTGGTTGAAAGCTGCAATAATGATGTTTGTTTGTCTAAGGTCGAAGAGTATCTTGTTTCTGGTTGGCCTTCCGACAGGAACTTGGACAAGGAGTTGAAGTTGTTTGCTCAAGCTGCACCAGAATTGTCAGTGGTCAATTGTATTGTGATGAGACAGAGTATGTTTGTGCTACCTTTAGCTTTAAGACCTTGCATTATTTCAATGACACATCAAGGACATTTGGGTATTTCAGCTACTGTTAAGAATATTAAACAACATTACTGGTGGCCAGGATTAGACCACCGTTCCTGGTGTACTCTTGCAGGAGATCTTGACAACTCTGCTAGAGTCATGTGGGACACAGCGGGAACCAGTGCGACCCTTATGCTCTTGTCAGTCCTGCGGCAATGGACTCATGAACGGTGGGGGACTTACAGCCAATCCCTGCAACCAACCCCATGTACCTTTGTACAGCCTAAGGCAGGAGGTTTTCCGCCCACAGGATTTGAGTTTGGTAATAAGATTTTACTTAGCATCGAAACAATCTGAGAAATTCACTAAAGAAAACAAAGGCTAAAGTGACATAGTTAGGTATGGTAACAACATCTAAATTTACGTTAAAAAGACCTGTAGAAGTTCACTTAGAAAAGTATGGTTAAAGTGACGTTATAGTTAAGTGAAAATGTCAGTCATAACATCAAGTTTTAAACGCAAGAAAACCCTGAGATTCACCAGTTATAATTCACTGAATTAACTAGAACTTGTGGCATCACCACTCACAGCTTATGACCTAACATATTATATCACTAAAGACATGTTCAATTACATTTTTGATGATATCATAAGATCCCAAATGACATCTTTGAAGACATAACATATGACATTACTGCTGACATCATTGAACATACTGCTGTTCAATCTACTCTATACACCAGTACAGAATTTCAGATATAAAATTAAGTATTAAATGATATAGAAACCTGTAAACCCCAAATTACCTTTTACACACAAACTCCCAAATCAACCACACATGGGTAGGAAAGTATTCACTGAAAACAGTTTTCACCCTGTATCGCTTCACAGAGAGCCCACTCCCTCTACACACCCAAGGTCCCTTAGGCAGTGAAGGCCCTACAATGCACAACCTTCACCCTGTACCGACCACCTTGCAGATTGTGGGCATTCAAGAACACATGCATGTGCAACTGCCTAATGTGTACGATGTTCACTCCTGTGCACAAGTTTTCGTTCAAAGATCCCCCTCCCGGACACCCGGGGCCCCTTAGGAAAGTAAGCTCCTACTACGTCCAACCTTCGCCCTGTAGCAAATCTTTTACAGATAGTCCACCTCTTGTGGGCACTCAATAAGTCACAAGTCGGCAAGTCATCAATGATGTCAACAATCACTGAACATGTAATTTGTGATGTCGTTGGTGAAGTCATAAGCATGGCATTGCAGGGGGCTCATTATAGTTAGCTCAAACTTTGGCTGGGAATTTTAGTGCTTGTGTTGAAAATAGAACGTTATGAAATCACATTTATAGTGCAGTTATGGTTACTAATCAAAATAGAAGAAACATTAAAATTCGCAAGATCTGGTTAGGTCTACAAGTGTAACTCAGCCATGCGTATCATAACTCACACACCTGGCCAGAGGTCATGTCCAGCACCCAGCCCCACTGCGCAAGACTGAAGGCCATGTATTGGCAGTTTTCGACATCCCTAGAGGGTGTGGCACAGGACAGGAACTCTTATCTTGATTGTCCACAGTGGGGATCAAAAGCATTCAAAGGGTGAGGTGCATGCATGCGTAGACCCTGCATTCCAACTTGGTGCACATGGCCATAAGCCAAAGGCCAGTTTTGCGCCTCGACCATGAGCAGTTGGGTTTGGAGGCCGATGGCCAGTGGGAGCACAGTCTGGCAGGAGGCCAGGCCCAATCCCCACTCCGATGGTGCACGACTGATGGCCATGCGCAACATGGGACAGGTAGACTAAGGTGGGCGACACAGGGCCTAGCCAGAGGCCCAGCTCTATAGCCCACCACTGTGGTGCATGGTGAAAGAGGATGGGGCAGATGGCTTGGATAATTTTAGCCCTGCTGTTCAATCTGCCATGCACAGTGGAGGTTAGATGCCCGCAGGGGGGATGCCCGTCACCCCACTCCACTGTACAGTCCGAGGTCCTGCTCATTGAAGGTAGGGCATCAGCTCATTCAATCTTTCAGGGTGCTAAGGAAAACCCCTTTTCCTTCTGATATCAAATGCACTCCATGTCTTTGGAAAATTCCATCATGCTGACCCGCATGTTATTGTGGTAGACGGATCTGATGTCATGGTTGCTGAGGTATATTAAAAATCACTTTGTTGACATGTTTTCAGGATTCATCACAAGGCCAACTATCTACTCAGCAGCACACTTAAAGACCTGAACAAACACACTGACTCCGTAACCATCTGACACATGCAAAGGCACTATGATACACCTAGAGTCACAGCCAGAAGCATATCAACACCAAGCCAGTCCCCTAGAGTCTCAGAGGCACACTCAGTGACATGAACAAGAACACTGTCTTATTCTTCGTGACAGTCAAGTGGCAATAATGGCATTATGACATAGTAAGAGTCACACTCAGATTAAACATGTGAATGACACACAACACATAAAAAGGGATGAAATAGGCTTGCTGAAAACCCATATAAGTAATATTTTACATGTTGGTCCATATTTATGGGTTTTCGGCACAGGACAGCTCAGCAAGTCACCTTGCTGCACTGCCCTGTGGAAAGGGAACAGACAGGAAAGCGCAGTATCTATGGCATATGTCACATTTATGTCTTTTCTCACTGCGCTGGCACCATTGTGGCAGCCCAGCGCCAATGCAGGCACCTTCCTGCACATAAACAACCCTGGGAGGCAATTTCCTCTTTATTAGTGTGCTGCAGAAGAGGAAAAACAAGGAGAAATAAAGATATTTCTCCGTATGGTGGCACCCCTGGGAAACCATAAGGTTTTGGCGCATCCACAGGTTTACAAGGTCTTGTAAATCTGGAGATGCGATAAAATCCATGGGTGTTGCACGGGAACCCCCCACTGCAATGCCCATGAAACACCTCTGCTGTGCTGACTCGCCTTACTCTATAACTATGAGGCCATTCAAAGCCACGCAAAGTGGCTTTTCGTGGCATCATAGAGGTTTGTGCTGCTGTTGCGTCACAAAATGTGACACATCAGTTGTGCAAGGGGCTCGTAAATAGGCCCAGTAATTTCAGTAAAATCAAAAGGTCTTTGGCTGACGCCAAAACTAAAATTGAGTTTATTTTGGTATGGAACGCAACTTTGTAATACGTTAGGACACCCATCGCTGGCTTTGGCCGTGTTGTGGGCTGCCCTTTACAAGTTGTGAATTGAGCCTGCATCCATTCCCTCCGATGCACAGCTAAAATCTGTGTGCACTGATGGTAGCTGGAAACGTCTGAAAAACATGTCCACGTGAAATTATGATGCAAATAATAGTAGTTGATAGACAAAAACAGGGGCTGAAGTGAATCTATGGTAAGGTTTGCTTATAACGGTATTACATTTTTAAAATTCACTGTAAAAAAACGCAGTTAAAGTGAGAATCAGCCATCGCTTGTGCCCCGTCATCCGCTGTTTACAACAATACTTAAACCGTGTTTTGTCAATGATTTTTGGACTTGTTTTTAAACTTACATTATGGTGTTATAAGCACACCTTACTGTAAATTTACTTAAACTATTGAAAAAATAAACATTTGTTGTAAAAACATATGTTTATGGTTTTACCTTTGACTTATTAAAATAGGTTCAAGAGATACCGGTTTTGGAAAGTGCATGTTTAAGTTTTGCCACTATCAGCAGTAAAAATATTTCCAAGACAACTTTTCGCATCCAATGCTTACATAAAATTCAACTGAGATATTGTTAATATCCCTGATGGATTTGTGTCGAGTGGATACTGTTTTTTTTATCCTTTTGCTTTTTTTTTACCACTTCAAGAAACAAGCACTCTACAGAATTAAGCATAGTTGAAACAAAACGAAACAGCTGTTTTTCTTCATCATAAAAGAACTTTGTTTCGCTGTTAATGGCAATTCATTTATAGTGTGTTCTCAAAGCAGGAGAGGTTTCAAGAGGCCTCTCAGAACTTTAAGAGTCTTCGACACTTTTTAGTTGTTTGGAATGTCTGATGTCTGGAACATTAGGGTGCATCCTGGTGGGACACTTACATAGATGAAGATACCAAATATTGCTCTGCAAGGCTGTTTCTGGTGGGTAAGTGATGCTTCCAAAAAATACTCACAGTATAACATAGCCAAACAGTGAGCGCCCTGAGATAGCGTGCAGAGTGGAAGAGGTAAATGTACAGATTAGTGGTCTGCTGATTGCCAGATTCTGAATGTTTTATGCATACTTTTTCCACTCCGAGTGGCATAGAGACCTATATGCATATCATAGTCTTCTTGTGTTTGCGTGCAATACAAAACGAGTTGTTGGTACACAACGTTTTATATCTTATCTGTAGAATATGTGTCATTTTCTGTTTTATTAACTTTTGCATCCCCTGAAACACAGGGTGTGATTGCCATTGTCATTGCTATAATTAGTTGTGTTAAAATGTCTTATGAGTTAGGTAGCAATAATAAAGAATAATTTGCCTTTAATTGCATAACATGCCTTTTCTGAGATCCATAATTTAGTTAAATTCTTTTATCCTCGTATAACTCCACTGGCTCTGAAAACGATCACTGCATTATTATAACAATTGTAGATGAAAATGTTCAATCTGAAGCCCTTTGGCGAAAGTACTATACCCACAACACATTATTATAAATAACAACAATATGAGCTGGCTGTGGGGGTAGTAATATAATTGCTCATGTTCGAAGATAGCACACTGCCGTTAATAGGGGGGTGGGAGGGTGTAGGATGGATCTCAAACTGGCGGCATTGCAGAGATGGGAAGATGTAAAGATTGTCAAGGAGAATAGCACAGCTGCCGTGGAGAAAACAGTGATATACCACTACAGAAATATTGATGATAATAGATCAGCCGTGCTGGCAATGGATAATACCTGGTGTTATTTGAAGGGAAAAAGAGACTTACAAATGTCAGGGTATGGAATTGTTGGCCACAGCTGTAATGCCCCTGGTACCAAGCTCTTAATATTCCAAATAAGGCTCCCAATGTGTCATGATTCATCACTCAAATATCAACTTTAAATACATTAAATATATTTTGGAAATGCAACTATTTTTCTCCAAAAATCAGGTTCTTACTTCTCAAAATACACACAGTTTTATAGAGAATACACATTTTTCAATTATAGGATGCATATATTAATTCAACAAACAAACACATCTAATTTAGTATATCGGGCTATGCACAGGAGAGCTACTTACAGGTAGCTGGAGAGCTACTAGTAGCTCATGAGTTACTCGTTGGAGATACCTGTTCTTGATTGACACCTCCCTACTACGAAGACTAATGTTTTGACTGGAGTACTCAAACCCGGTAGGCTCCGACAGTCCTTGTTACAATTCAATGAGGCCCTTACAGATACCCTCTTGGGTGCATGGTCAAAACCGTGTTCAGGTCCGCCTGTTAGTAGGGAGGTCACTTGCCGCCATCGTCCCACCCCTGGTGACCCTTCCTTTCTTTCTCAACACCTTACGTCAAACAGCCTGGTGATACAGGTGTTCACCAGCAAAGTCAATCTTACTGTCTTCCCCACCACTCCACCTGCTTGTTAATCAAAGAGAATAGAGACATCAGGGTAACAGATTTCCTCTTCTACCCCCTTACGTTGGGGTTTGTGAATACCATCTGCATTCTAGATGTTGCTGCATCTTTGACTCCTAAGTTCGCTGGACCATGCTGACCAGGTCCCAGGGCATGTGCTTTCACCCCATCAAAACCTATGTGCAATTGTCTAATCCATGATTGGCATATTTACCATACCTATAAGTCCCCAGTACATGGTACAAAGTGTACCAAAAGCTAGTGAGTTAAAGGTCACTATTGGACTCAGCACGTATTGTGCCACCAATGAGGTGACAAAGTGAAAACATAGCTCTAGATTTGACACTGCTTTAGCAAGGCAGCTTTTAAACTGCCGGCTCGACATGGCAAAATAAACCCTTTTGCCAGATCAAAACCTTCCGTTTTAATATTTATGTTACTCCTAAGGAAGGCCATATTAGCCCATAAGGCAGGGTGTCAATTAAAAATAAGGACATTCCCTGTATGTTTTTTATGTCCTGACAGTGAAAACTCAAAATTGTTGTATTAACTGTATCAAGGCTGGTAGTCCAACTGGCTACCATGGAGATAACATTGGCCCACACGCTAAGGTCTAACTTCCATTTCGGACCACCAAACCTAGAACTCCTAGGCAGCAAATTAATTGTTAGATAAACCCCAATATTGCTGCAGTTGGATTTACAGTAACTTTTAATGCAAAGTTGACTTTAGAAAGTCAACACTTTCTTGCCTCAAAGTTCTAGTAGACGTTTGTGAAAAGCAACAGCATTTAACACCTGAGACAGCCTGCTTCCCCCCTGGTAGGTCGTGTGAAGCGCTCCTAGGAACGGAGAAGAAAATTACTATTGGTGGGAAGAGGTGTGACCTCCTCCAGCAGCATGAGCAGAGGTCTGTGGCCGCAGATGGTCCAGCTTCATAGGAGCTACTGCCTCTGAGAAGCAAATATAAGTCACACAAATACATGCCAGCTCCATTCTGTAGTTAGACAGGCTAGTTTGTCCTACAGAGGGGTTTTAAAAATTAGGTGGCTAATTATTTTTTTATAGCCAAATTTTATTGATTTTGAAAAGGTACAAATAAAAAATAAAAAAAGGAAATTTGCAAACTTTGGTCTATTTGACACCGACTGGACAATTGATTTTGATCTAACATTTGTGTGTTCAATGGATTTATGAGGAGTCGCCTCATCACATTTTGTCAGACCAGAGCAAGAGGAGAGAAGAGCATGTGAATACATTTGATTTGATCCCCTTTAGCTTAAGAGTCCCATCCATTTCCCCCATATTTTCTCATATTTATGAGGGCATCCCCTTGACTCATACACCATTTTTTCTTGGGTTGCACACCAGTCCACGCCCCCTTTCCATTTTTGAAGGGAGGGACCTTTAGCGGTCTTCCAGGCGGCTGCTATATCTCTTTGCAACCGCAGTCGCTGTACCGACCAATGTCTTATCTGATCTGGATCCCTCCATGTCATTCGTCACCCCCAGTAGTATCATTTTGGGGGTCAGTACCTGTGATGATCCCAGGACATCATTCAGCTCGTGGTTTACTCCCTCCCAGAACCTCTGGATCACGGGGCAGGACCATATCATATGGAAGAAGTCAGCTTTGTCTTCTTTGCATCGCGGGCATTGACTAGAGCCGGGGGTACCCATCTTGTACAGTCTATCTGGAGATAGGTATGCTTTGTGTAAGAAATAGAATTGTGTCACCCTCAACCTCGTCGACACCACCAGCGTCCGGGGGGGCCATCAGTGCCTCCGTCCAGTCTTCCTCTTCAAGTGGTCCCACCCATTTCTCCCAACCCTTCTTAAGTTGGTTTAGATCCCAGGTGCATTTGTGGTTAGCATTTTATAGATTTGGGAGACTCCCTTCTTCCCCAGGCTGCCCATAAGTGTCTTGGCTTCAATTGGGTTGAACTCCGGTATTTGGGATGTCCCCTTCAAGTGTCTATTGAGGGCATGTCGGAGTTGGAGGTATCTAAAGAATTGTTTCGGGGATAGTTGGAACTCTTGCTGCATCTCTTGGAAGGACTTCATTAAACTTCCTTTCCACACATCCCCAAACAAGGATATCCCCATTGTGTCCCAGTTCCCGAACCCCTCCAGCCTGGCTGTCTCTCTCAGCCAGCTGCGTGCCACAGCGGTGTTTGCCGGGTAACCACTCTGTTCCAGCCAGTATGCCTTAGAGCCGCTCTCCACGCCAAAAATACCGCTCTAGTGATGGGCTCCAGATCTTTGGGGACAGGAGCCCCATAAAACATATCCAGGATATGCGGGTACCCTAAGGCGTCTAACTCCACCTGATAGGCTGGGTCTGACCAGCCTCCATTGAACCAATCATGCACCACCAGGAGTTGTGTCGCCAGGTAGTACAGGTAGGGGTCGGCCATGCCCAATCCCCCATCATATACCTCTCTTCGGCAGATCCGGGCCGCTACTCTGTCTCGCCCCTCCCCACATAAAAGCGGTGGTAATCCCATCTAACTTTTAAACCATGAGCGCGGAATATTGAATGGTACGTTTTGGACCGCATATAGGAGGCGCGGTAGGATCATCACCTTGTACAGGGCTATACGACCCAGAATATTCAGCGGCAATGAATGCCAATGCTTAAGGTCTTCCCGTATGCGAGACATCAGTGGGTTAAGGTTCAGAGACAACTCAGGGAGCAGTGCGACCCATATCCCTAAATATTTAAAACTTAGCTGACGCAATGAAATCACCTTCTGCCAATCAAAGCATTCTCGTGACCGCGTCAGAGGGACCAGTATCGATTTGGATGGGTTCATTTTGAGTCCCGAGGCCTCCTCGAAGTGCCGCAGTAGCTGGAGGCCCCGGGGTCCGGTCACTCCCGAGTTTGCCATGTATAATAGGACATCGTCCGCGTATAATGTCACTCGGTCTTCATAAGAGGGCCCCATCTCCAACCCTGGTAAATCGAATCTTCTCTCAACATTCCCGCCAATGGCTCAATGGCCAGAGCAAAAAGGAGAGGGGAGAGGAGAGAGGGGGCAGCCCTGTCGCGTTCCCCGATGTATCGGAAAGGCCGAGGATAAGACTCCGTTAACCCGCACCCGCGCCGTGGGTCCGGCATACAGGGTCCGGACCAGTCTACGAAAACGTGGCCCAAAGCCGGCACGCCGGAGCACCGCGAAAAGGTATTCCCAACCAACTGATTTGAACGCCTTTTCGAAATCAATGAATAGGAGAGCCAATTGCTGTGGCAGTCGATGTCGCCTTGCAAGAGCCACCTGGAGCCTTCGTATACAGTGGCGCGTGCTACGTCCGGTCATGAATCCGCACTGATCTGGGTGCACCAGTAAGGGCAAACCTTTTTGAGGTGGGAGGCCAGCATTGTGGCGTAAATCTTTACTTCACTGTTGATAAGAGATATGGGTCTATAGTCCGCGCAGGAGAGGGAGGGAGGCTGGGTCTTAGGCAACACGACAATGGTGGCAACGTCTAGTCCGTTTGGAAAGACGCCCTTCTGGTCTACTTCTGCATAGAAATTCATTAGGTGAGGAACCAGTTCCTCCTTGAATCTTTTATAGTATTCTGAAGGAAACCCATCGGGCCCGGGTGTCTTCCCCACCCCCATTGCCGCTATGGCCTCGCCGATCTCCGCCTCTGTGAACTGTTCCTCCAAAGCTCGTACATTCTCAGTGGGTAGAACCGGGAGTGAGGAGTTCGCCAGAAACCTGTCCGGAGAGCCCCCACCCTCTTGGCTTGTCGCTCGATATAGGGCCTTATAGAATTCAGCGAACGTCTCGGCCACCTCTTGGAGCTCAACCACCCGTTCCTCTTGTTCATTGCATATCTCAGGGACGATTCGAGGGGCCTGTTGTTGGGAAATCAACCAGTATAGCAATTTCCCTGTTTTGTTGCCCCAACCGTATATTCCGGCCGTGGAGGCGCGCCACATGTGTTTTGCCGTTTCCAGGGACAGATTACGTATCTCCTCTTGAATCAGCAAGAGGTGTCTGGTTATCTGTTCATCCGAGTGTGATTCCTGTTCTATCTCAAGAAGAGCGGCACGGGCCTCCAATTGAGTGATTCGGGAGTCGCGGGCGCGCTCCCGTGCACGGATCAGGGCTTTAGCTGTCCCTCTCATTACTACCTTACATGCAGCCCATAGGGTTCCCGGTGATCTCACTGAGCCCTCAGTGTCAAAATAGTCACGTAGCGACGCCCTTAGGCTATCTACAACTTCCTCGTTTTGTAAATGCCATGCGTTTAGTCTCCATATGGGGCGAATCAGTTGGTCAGCAAGGCCCATCTTGAGCTGGGCTGGCGCGTGGTCCGAGATCCCACGTGGTAGGATCTTGATGTGGGAGAGGTGCCCACATTCCCTGGCCGATACTAACACCAGGTCTATCCTGGATTGTGTGCTGTGGGCTGCCGACCTATGCGTGAATTGTTTGTGTCTCGGGTGCCACGCCCTCCAAGCATCGCAGAGCCTTGTTGATGTCAACCATCCTTCCAGACTAGTAGCCAAGGCCTGTCTATGGGCTGAGGGTCCCCCGCTCGTGTCTAGATCTGGGTCTGGGACTGCGTTGAAGTCACCCCCCATCACCGTGTTCCCAGGGGGTAGTTCCGCTAGTAACCTTGTCAGATCTCCTAAAGTTTTACGCACCATGTTTGGGGGAGCGTAGGTGCTCACAATATTCATTGTTTGGCCCTCTATCGTGCCCGAGACCGCCACGTACCTCCCTCGCGGGTCTCTCCATTCTTGTCTCACTACCAAAGGTAATGAGTGATGCAGCAGTACTGCAACCCCTCTTGAGCCTCTCGTAAACCGTGCATGGAATACCCTGTCAAATCCTTTACGGGCTAAGAAGGGGCATTGATTCCCCATGAGATGTGTTTCTTGCATCAGGAGTATGTTCGGTTTATGTCTGTGAATGTAATTGAGCACTGCTGATCTTTTAATCTTGTCAAGGAGCCCATTGA
Organism: Pleurodeles waltl; assembly: GCF_031143425.1. Taxonomy (NCBI): domain Eukaryota; kingdom Metazoa; phylum Chordata; class Amphibia; order Caudata; family Salamandridae; genus Pleurodeles; species Pleurodeles waltl. The sequence goes on along the minus strand of NC_090449.1, from coordinate 314,730,731 downwards.
TGTTCCACGATATTATGTGATTCATCCCCATTCCTCCCCCTTCACCCATCCGGGCCCTAACTTCAATGATTCTTCCCTCGGTTCCTCCCTCGTGTTACTGTGTCTGAGTGACCTGTTACTATTGTTACCAGCCGGTAGTGGAAAGCTTAGACCTACATTAACTATGAAGAACAATAACAACCGCCTATTGGCTGGGTAGAACCAAACGTGTCCCCCAACTCCCTTCCCACCCCATACTTCCCCCCAGAAGCATCTGTCGCCCAATCCCAACAGCCCGTTCCTGAACATAACGAGCTGATAACTTTTAGTGGCTGAGCTATGGTGGACCCCTCCATTTTTGCGGATTAAGATGTGCTTAGAAGTATTAAGTTTTGTAATGTTTGAACCCAAGCTCCATGACCACCTCCTGGTCTTTGGCCTTTCTGGTTCAACTTTCCTCTCTCCGGAGGAGGACTCACAGCACTGGGCTCTGTGAGAGATCAGTGTCATCTGCTGTTCCGGGGAGCTGTTCTCCAGGATCTGGGGGGTTCTGGTTCACTCCCTTCTCTTGGTCTCTCTTCTACCCCGGGCCCTTGAGTTGATTCTTCCGCAGATCCTCGGGGGGAGCCCAAAATCGACTTCCTCCCGTCCCTGCGTCTTCTGGAACGAGTTCTCCTGCGGGACCCCGGTGACCGTCGCGGCTGGTTGTTCCCCTGTTGGCCAGTGAGTGCCAGTCGCCGTTCTCCCCCACTAAGGCCCATCGGGACCTCTTCGGTTAGCCACTTCCAGGCCTGATCGGGGGATTCAAAGAAGTAAGTCTTGTTGCTGTGAACCACCCTTAGCTTTGCTGGGAAGAGAAGACGGTACGGCACTTCCATCGCCCTTAGTTTTTGTTTAATTTCTATAAACGAGCGGCGTTGCGTTTGAACATCCTTGGTGTAGTCTGGGAATACCATAACTCTGGTTCCTTCACAATGCAGGTCTCCTTTTGATCTTGCCGCTTGGAGTATTGCATCTCTGTCTCTGAAATTGAAAAGTCTAAGGATCACTGGCCTCGGTGGAGAACCTGGGGGGGGTCTAGCTTGTAGGGGCCGATTGAGCGCGTTCAATCGCAAACCAGGGTGTCAAAAGATCTCGGGGCAACCAAGACCGGAACCAGTCCTCCAGGAATATGGCCAGGGAGGCTGCTGCGGTGTTTTCGGGCAATCCCACAATTCTGAGGTTGTTGCGGCGGGATCGATTTTCGGCATCTTCAGCCCTTCGGTATAGTTCCGCTGTCCGAGTTGTTAGCGTTGATACCTGTGTTTTGAGGGCTGCCAGATCATCTTCCACCGTGGAGATCCTGGACTCCGTTTCGGAACTCCTCGCTGTAGCATTACGAAGGTCTTGGCGTACCAGGGCCACGTCCACTCTCACCTCTCCTATTTTGCCCTCCACGGCCTCTTGGGATGACTGTATTGCTTGAAGAATAGCTGCTAGGTCACTGTTCCCAGCTTGTTTTCCTCCGCTACTTTCTGTCTTTCGGTCGTCTTTCGAGGCTCTGTGGCAAATTGGTCGATGCGCGTCTGCGCCGCGGCGGGGCGAGGTTGCCTATCTTTGCCCATTTTAACTACCTTGTTGGGCCTGCTTGTGGATTATTCCCATATCGCTGCCTCTTCAACTTCTGCCGGAATGCCCACTTCTACCAGTGTGCTCGCCTCTGCTGGTGTGTCCTAAATAGCCCTTTGACCATCGTCTTTCCTCATGCCGGCGCCACCATTAGGGTCCGTTCTTCACCCCGTCCACCTTACACCCCAAAATTCTGAGCTCTCAGTGATCGAAGGTTTTGTCACCGGGGGAGAGTAAATCGTTCCGCCCTTCCTCCAAGGCCTCTCCAGTGTGTCTCCGGGAAGGAGGGGGGGACCGCAGCCATTCACCACCGCAGGAGGGGGGAAGGAGGAGGAAGCGGGGGGCCACTACTGCCTATCGTCATTTTATGGGGCGCTCCCAGTGTTCTCCGGGCCCCCAGGCTCACCTCAGTCTCTCCGATTCAGTACTGCTCCCTCTCCTCCCCCGTCCACGGGGGCACGGGCCTCATCCAGTCAAGGCCTCTAGGTTTTGTCGCTTCCTTTCTTCTGCGCACCTGCCATTTGGGTGCGGGCTATCTTGTGCCCAGGGTCTCCTCCTTCCCCTCACAGATCTGCCAGGTGTCTCCGGTCCTGCACGCCGTCTTTGTGGTTCTCTTCCTTTTCGGGCCGGCCGCTCACGGCCCCAGTCCTCGCCACTTTATCAGCTGCTTTTGTGCACTCGGAGGGCCTGCCATTTTGAGTGCAGGACGCTCTGTCCGTTCTCTGCTCTCCCGGGGTCCGCGAACTCCGGAACACGGATCTTTTTTGCCCCGGGGGGTTACCCTGATTTTCTCTGTCTCTTTTCTCCTCCGGGGAGGGCCAGTTTGTAGGTGTTTCTCGAGCGGATGACGGAGGGGTCCGGAGCACCTTTAAGGTGTGGCCGCCATCTTGACGCTCAAGCCACGCCCTCTAGGTGGCTAATTATATTGGACACACGTGAGGGGTGTCTTTAGTTCTGACCCAGGGAAGAGGTACCCAACATTTTGGATTTAGGCAGAGACATACCCTGTGCATTTGTTTATTGCCAATCCAACAGAAAATTTTGCAAGGGGGGTAGTGTTGCAGTATGGAATTTTAACCCCACTAGCTAGGGACTCCTCCTGACCCACAAACTCAACATTGGCGTAAAGATGGCTCTATTGACTTTCAGAGTCAGAACACTGCTGGACTTGGAAAAGACAGAATGCACCTGCTGAACCTGGGGTTCTCAGAAAGAAAGGCTGCACCAAGGAAGACTGCACCTGTTGAATTAAGACAGGACTTCCGAAAGAGATGAATTACTCTTTCTGTCGACATGGGGGCGAGAGGCTCCAAGGGCTGGACCTGCACTCCCTTGTTCTAAGAACCAGTGAGAGCTCTCCACAAGCTATTTGGCTAGCTTTCTGTTAGCTTTTAGGGACATAAAAGATAAAGAGGCCTGCACATTGCCCAACTATCCAGTAGCCACTGGATTTGTCCTGGACTCTGCTGATGTAGCCCATGCGACTGAGTTCTAGCCCCCACGAGATGCCCCATAGGTCCCGGACACTTAGGTGGTGCTACAGTGTACTCTTCCCCCCCACAGAACTGAAACATGCAAGCCAAAGGCAATAGATAACAGGTAGTGGTTACAGTCTGAGGCTCATAGATTAATGCTACTCACTGCTTCGTGGGTAGCCTGGAAAGCTGTCAAAAATCTAGGCTTTTCACCGGGCTGCAGGATTTTGCCTGTTCGGCGAGTCTAATGCTGTCCTCAAGCTGCAGAGGGCACGCCAGTCTCCGTTTCAATGAGAAAAAGAAAATCTTCCAGTGGAAAGGTACATTCTTCACTGGAACCAATCCAGCACCTACATCTGACAAAGACTTCCTTTGCTGCTGGCCTTGAGCTTTGACTCTGCCCCGGACCCTCACATTTTAGGTTTATAGACTATCACTAAAAGTGAAAAGCAGTCATCTACCAAACATTTTGCTGTGAACTGATTTAAGAAAACCTTTAAAAATTCAGAACTCTTGTCCCTTCATCAGTTTTTTAAATCTATTTAAAGACAAAAATCTGTACTATTTTTTTTATTATAAATTTTTACTTAGTGAGGTCTCACAAAACCGCCAACTAATAACCCCCCTTTCTCACAACTCTCATGCTTTGGGCTACCGTGAAACAAGTCTTAGTATCTGTTCTGGATGGCCTTCGGGCATGCCTTATTCAGGCTGTTCATGGCGGTTTCGATGCTGCAAAGTTTGTCATACGTTCTATATTGGACAAGACTGACAGCATTGGTTGAGCAATGAGTACCGACATGGCCCTTTGACGCATGCCGGAAAGAGGTCTACTGGCTGCTCTTGTAATGTCCAGGCATCATAGTGGAGATGCTGTTTGATGGCTTTCGCTTTTTGGTGAGAAAGTGGACTTAGGCTTGGAGCATTTCAAGGAGAGCAGAGCGACCACACGCTTCTTTGGCCTTTCTGCTCCTACAAGACAATTCCAATAGTAATTTTGCCATCTCTGTGGCTATGGTAGAAGTTTTCCGTTTTGCTAGTGCCAAACTCCTCCACCATCCCTGCAAGTCATTCAGCCCTTTCAAAGCCGTGGCTATGGTTTGCAGAGACAACACTCAGGACAGCAAGGACAACATGCTCCTCCTTCTCGCACTCCAACAGCAGCCACAGCAGAAAAACTGCTTTAGCGTTCTCTTGCTGGCACACAGTCACCCTGCTGGAAGCTAGGTATCATGTTTCCTCCAGGAGTTGCAAGACATCACTTCAGAAGGTGAGTCCTCCAAAAAGGGTCAGACTGGGAATCCAAAGCAGTCCTGGAAAATTTTGTCAGACCAGCCCCCGTAGGGTGCATAGCGAGTGAGCCTGACCATTACAGTGAGGCTTATGAGGTTCTACTCCACCAATAAAATTTGGAGGGAAAATGGCGAAACTTGTGCATTCTACAGCACGTTTTTCATTATTTATTCATTTGTATTATTATTTTTAAAGCACACTAAATGATGACCTTACAGTGCACCCGGATACAGCATTTTTGTTGGGGTTCTTCATTAATTCCTTCACCATCACCTTCTAACAGTCCCTCTCTATCCCTCCATAGTCCCCTCCCTCAGATATATTTCATTTGTTTTATAGCGTCTCTGTTACCAGTGTAGGGTGTTGGAGCACTTAACATCACAAACACACTCAGAGACTGAGAGTGTGCAGGAGCCTGATTTACAATCTCTCATTTGACTGAACTCTTGAACTTGACTGAGACCCGAGAAATATACAATTGATGTTGAAGGTTCTGTTTGTTTCAATTAATGTTTATGCTTTTAGACATTAAGGCAGATTCCCTTAGACTCTAAGGGGTACAGACTTCCCTGTGCTTTCCTTATTCTTGCAAGTGTGAAGCTTCATGCTAAACACTTATCTCCTTTGCTGGAAGACTTCTATTTGGGCCTTCTGTATGCTGACACTGTTTTGCATTTACAAATTTCGTTAAGACTTCACTCAGCTAGCCTCATTCCTTACTTAGAACTGCGATTAGAAGATTTTAGAATCACTTCATGTTTAGGAGAGAGAGCAGGAGTTTCTTTATGGCACACTTATTTCTAATTCTCAGTTTCTGTATTGCAGTGGCTGTTATTGCCTTTTATATTAATCTATCAAGACTGAACCAGCTGTAATCCTGTATCTTTTTAACATTTTCATGACATGGATGTATAATGGACTGTTTACTGATTGGCAATAAAATCTCTTAACTTCAATCACGATTCCTGGTCCTTATTGTGTGGCCAAATGAGCTTCCCGAAATTTGAATTGTATCTCTTCCCTCCCTACCAGGAACCAATTGTCTCCCTGCCCGTGATATACATTTGCAACATAACCCAAATTTCTCATCCCACAGAACAAGGACAGTTACTGCAACCTTGAACACGCCCCCTTTCCTGATATGTAATGACTAGGAGGCTTCAGCTGCTCATTAGTTCTTCACGTCTATTGCCAAGATTTCTCTTCTAAGGCCTTACAATCAACAAAACTAGTACACATAACAATACTCCTTTTCTCTAGCTAATGAAACATTGAAACACACCTTCAAAACAAAGAAAACATTAAATAGGCAAAATACACTTAAAAATGAAGGCCTTTAGTCACGCTAACTTTAACCAGACATTTAATGTGCCTTTCGAGTACATGGTTATACATGCACACATTTAACTCTCAAAATGAATGCAAAACATTAATAAAAGAATGCATGTTTACCCCTGCAAATACAACCTAAAGTGTAAATAGAAACATTAATAATGAATACATGTAAGCATTTTAAATGAACATTAGTGCACACGTTTATAACATTTCAGTCTTTCACTTGTTATGTTTCATTAATGCATCAATATGTTCACACAAGCTAATGTTATTTAAGACACACAGTGAACATAATGTCAAACATAAATGTGTATTGGGGCAATGATGACGTGTAAAGGATGGAGTCTAAATCACGTTGCTCCAAGACAATGTATCATATGTGCGTAAATCAGTGCATAGATAATGTTGACAAAAGGAGCGACAAGGTGTAGGACTCACATGCCATCCATACTGGTAGGCATTTTTTAAGAGTGCTTGGTCTGGTGAAGCGAAAAACTCAGGATGCACAATGTAACACAGTGGTTAGGGTTGATGTTACTAATAACAACTTATTTCTACCGAAATAAACTATTTTTGTAATAAAATTAGGATAATCAAAGACTGGGAAAAACATTATTTTCTAACCTGTACCATGCAGTTTGCATGCAGCTGTTTGATGGTAGTTCATACTTTCCTGTGCTATATTAAAATTGCAACTTATGAACTGCACATTAACAAACGGAGCTCTGTAATACAATCAGTATCCTGCTGAGCTATTAAAACAAAATACTGTTCTGTGATCTGCATAGTATAGGTTATTTGCAGAAGGGTAACCCTGTGCGCTACCCTAGATGAGTCAAAACTGCCACTAGTCAAAACCCTCATCTCTCTGCAGCTGGTACATTAATCACCAGAGTTATCTTGGCACTTTTATTGTTGTCTGAAAACTGTTGGATATAGAAAGAACTCTGTAGTGCTTTTAACATTGCTGCACTGCTACAAAATCAGCCCCCAGTAACAAAGGTGACCCCACATCCTTTCAGCCTCCCGGGGAAGCACCCAATGTCTGGTATTGGCAGCACGCCCTTGCCTCCAAATTCTCCTTCAAGGTTATGCCCTTCTGTTTCTCTCTACCTTGCCTCACCTTCCATCACCATCTGGGAGGCTGATCGTGGACCAACTTTCTATTCTGAAGCAGGAAGTACAGGCCTTTTAGCCAAAGGTGCCTTTGAGAGGGTTCCAACTTCAGAAATAGGAACTAGTTGTTACTCACACTACATTCTTGTACTGAAGAAGGATGGTAGCCTTTGTCCTAATTTAGATCTTCATCCTCTCAAGCTTTCCTGCACAAGGACAAATTCAAGATGCTCATACATTAGACGTGGGTGGGCTAGACCTTGGAGACTGGAGAGTAACGCTGGACCTACAAGATGATTTGTTTCCATATCCATACCCCGTCCTGCAGGTTCACAGGCACTACCTGCGGTTCACAGGAGGCCAGGAGCATTTTCAGTTTGCAGTGCTCTCTTATTGGCCTTACCAGTGCCTTCGGGTGTTTACAAAGGTGAAGGACATATTTAGAGATCGGGGAAACCCATTTTTACCTACTTTGACGCCTGGGTGCTGAGGGCAAGCTTGCCCCTCGGAGCAGTCAACCATTTCTGGACAACAGTGAACCTCCTAACATCATTGGGGTTTACTATCAACATGCCAAAGTCACGTCTGACTTCTTCACAGGAGCTCCTGTTCATCAGAGCTATTCTGGATTGTTTTTGGTGTTGTGCCTTTACTCCAAAGTGGAGATTCCAATACTTTCAGGCTATGATCAGATGTTTCAGCTTCGTTCCTGGACCTCAGTTCATAAGAGACTGAAGCTCCATGGATTGTTAGCCTCCTGCTTCCTGCTGGCCAAACGTGTCAAGTGGCACATGCAGGCTCTTTATTTGACCTCAAATCCCAGTGGGCACAGCATCAGAGGACTCTGGCAGGTGAGATTCAGATTTTGTAGGGGGCTGCCTAAAATATGCAGTTGTGGGTACTGGGTCAGTTCAAGACCCCTCTCCTTATTGCACCTAGAGCTGATGGTTGTCATGAATACATCTCTACTGTGTTGTGTTGAGCTGACAGTGATTTGCGTAGTGTAGTGGGCTTTCCTACCTATCGTAATAAGGATAAAGCAGGTACTCATATACAACAGCATCCCCCATGTGGTACTGCAGCAAACAGAGCAGAGTAGAGACTTGGGTCCTGTGTCAGGCGACTCAGTGCCTCTGGAAATGGCTGAACAGCCAAGGAATTTCTCTGGTGGTAAATTACTTGGTGTGAACTTTAAACAACATGGTGGACAAGCTCATCACAGTCACTCAGCGGATCACAAATGGCAGTTAGACCTACAGGTGCCACACAGCATCTTCCAGCAATTCAGAGAATTCTGGCTTGACCTCTTCTCCGCTGTCGAGAACATGCAAAGCTACTACCTCTGCATTAGTATACACAGTGCCTTTCCTTGAACTGGACTCTTACCCCTAAAAGTCTGGGTAAAAAAACTAGGTGAAAGGCACACAAGTCAGTCTACCCTGTATAACCCTAGGTGTCTAGTTGAAAATTGTATGTTTGTTGTATTTCCCTAGGTGCCAGCTGAGCTAGAGTCCAAAGCAGACAGCTACCCACATCAGAAAAAAATAGGTCAGTTTTCAGTGGAAAAATGTGACTCATCCATGTTGTGTTTTTTGCCATATCTTGTTGTGGGCACTAGGCCTCCCCACACAAGTGAGGTATCTTTTTTATCGGGATACTTAAGGGAATTCTGGGTGGATGGACGTTTGTGGTTTCCCACAGATTCCAGAACTTTCCATCACAGAAATGTGAGAGAAATGTGTTTTATAGTTTGGAGTTTACAAGGAATTCTGGGTAAAAACATGTCATGTAAGTCAGCCCAACCTGGATACCCATAGGTGTCTAGTTTTCAAATATGTACAGGTTTGCTAGGTTTCCCTAGGTGTTGGATGAGCCAGGGTCTAAAATCTACAGCTACCTATATTGGAAAAAAAGGGCCAGCTTTCAGTAGAAAAATGTGTTGGGTCCATGTTGTGTTTTGTGCTGTTTCCTGTCATATGCAGTAGGCCTACTTGCACAAGTAGGGACAGTTTTTATTGGGAGACTTTTGAGAATGCCAGGAGGAAGGAACTTTATGGCTTCCTGCCGATTCCAGAAGTTTTCATCACAGAAATATGAGGAAAATTTGTTTTTTTTTTAGTCAAAGTTTGAAGTTTGCACGGAATTCTGGGTAAATAAATCGGTTGAGAGCCACGCAAGTCCCCCAATCCTGGACACCCCAACGTGTCTAGGTTTTTAAAATGTAAAGGTTTGGTAGGTTTCCCTGGGAGCCAGCTGAACTAAGCTCCAAAATCTGCAGCTACCCACATGGGGAAAAAAGAGTCAGTTTTCAGTAGAAAAATTTAATGCGCCTCTTTGTTTAGTTTTGGGCTGTTTCTTGTAGCGGTCACTAGGTCTACCCACACAAGTGAGGTACCGTTTTTATTGGGAGATTTGGGGGAATGCTGGGTGGATAAAAGCTTGTGGTTCCCCACAGATTCCAGAACTTTCCATCAGAGAAATCTAAGGAAAATATGGCCCTCATTATAACAATGATGGTGAAAACCACCTACCCCCGCGGTGATGGCCTCCAAAATACCGTCACTGCGGCTACCATCCGTCCGCCATGTTATGATCACTGCTGGCTTCCGCCACAAGAACGGCGGAAATCCGGAAGTGATCATACTGGCAGACTGTGGTAAGCTGTTGGTGCTACCACCAGCGTCGCCACGCCAGTAGAACACTGCCAGCCATATCATGATCTGTGATACAACGTGGCGGTGTTCTGCTGGCGGGCGCTGCTGACGGTAGCAGCGCCCTTTCCTGTTCACTGCCGGAAGACCTCCTCAACAAAGGTAAGTCAGGCTTCCGACAAGGGAGGGAAATTGGAGGGTGGATGGTGTTGTGTGTGTGTCTGAGTGTGTGCATGAATGTGTGAGTGTATGTGTGAATGCGTCTGTGTGTGTTGTGTTGTTTGCGTGGTTGTGTGAGTGAATGCGTGTAAGAATGGTGAAGTGAGTGCGTGTCTGCATGTCAGTGTGATTGTGTGTAAGAATGTGTGCGAGCATGTCTGGAAGTATGCGTGTATGAATGTGTGTATGCCAGTGTGTATATGAATACGTGTATGCCAGTGTTAGGGATTGGGTGTCTGCGTAGTGCGTGTCTGTGGGTGTGTGCGTGTATGGGGTGGGGAGTGTGAGGATCGTAGGGGATGGGGGAGTGTGTGTGAGGATCAGAGGGGGTGGGAGGGTGTGTGTGAGGATCAGAGGGGGTGAGGGGGTGAGGGGAGTTTGGATGGATGGGGGGTGGAGGGTGTCAGGTATGTGTTGGGGGGGTGGGGGAGCTAACTACCGGGGACAGGGAAGAAATTCCCTGTCACCGGTAGGGCCTACTGCCAAGGTTTTCGTGGCGTTGCTAATGCCACGAAAACCATGGTGGTAGGGAGGCTCATAATGCCGCCGGCGGTACTGTGCCGGCCGCCGACCTGAAGATTGAAATCTCTGGCCCAGCGGATGATACCGCCATGGCGGTATGAGTGGAGAGCTGGCGGGTTGGCTGAAGCCAACCTGCCAGTCTCATAATGTGGCGGTGTGTACCACCAGCCTGTTGGCGGTACTACCGCCACATTTCCACTCACCACCAGGGTCAGAATGACCCCTTATGTTTTTTAGCCACAGTTTTAGGTTTGCATGGAATTCTGGGTAAAAAAAAACCTGGGGAGAGCCATGCAAGTCATCCCACTCTCGATGCCCCTAGTTGTCTAGTTTGTAAAAACTGTACAGCTTTGCTAGGTTTCCACAGGTGCCTGCTGAGCTGGGGTCCCAAATCTACAGATATCCTCTTTGCAAAAACAAAAAAAAGAGGGTCAGTTTGGAGTGGATAAATGCTATGCGTTCATATAGCGTTTTGGGCCATTTCCTGATGCGCGCACTAGGCCTAACCACACAAGTGAGGTACAATTTTAATTGGGAGACTTGGGGAAATGCCAAGTGGAAGGAAGTTTGTGGCTCTCTGCAGATTCCAGGACTTTACATCACCGACATTTGAGGAAAATGTGATTTTTTTTTAGTTAAAGTTTGAGGTTTGCAAGGAATCCTGGGTAAAGCAACTTGATGAGAGCCATACAAGTCACCCCACACTTAATACTCGTAGGTGTCCAGTTTAAAAAAATGCTCAGATGAGCTAGAGCTAGGGTCCAAAAACTACAGCTTTCACACTTTGCAAAAAAAAAAAATAAGTCAGTCAGTTTTGAGAGGAAAAATGTGATGCATTCATGCTGCATTTTGGGCCATTTCCTGTCATGGGCACTAGGCCTAGCCATGCACACGAGGTACCATTTTGCCCAGAAGACTTGTGGGATTGCCAGGAGGAAGGAAGTGTGTGGCTCTCTACAGATTCCAGAACTTTACTTCCCAGAAATATGAGGAAAATGGGGTTTTCAGTAAAAGTTTGAGGATTCCAAGGGATTCCCGTTAAAAAAAAAAACTGGGGAGTGCCACATGAGTCGCCATACCTTGGATACCCCTCGGTGTTTAGCTTTCAGGGTTCCCTATGTACGGGTTGAGCTAGGTTCAAAATCTAAAGCTACCCACATTGGAAAAAAACAGCCAGTTTTCAGTGGAAAAATGTGTTGCGTCCATGTTGTGTTTTGACCCATTTCATGTCGTAGGCACCAAGCATACCAATGCAGATGAGGTACCATTTTTATCGGAAGCTTTGTGAGAGGATAGAATAGCAGAACATTTGTAATTACCAACTGGATTTCACTGCATGTGTGCCTTTCAAGGCTAGTACGGATACCCACAAATTCAGAGGTGTATAAATGAAATAACTTATTTTCCTAAATTCCATAACTTGTGCTCATTTGAGAAAGATAGAGGTTTCTTTGATAACCATTTTCACTCTACCTATTTCACTATAGGAAGTCTATACTCAGTACTCAATGAAAAACCATTGTATGTTGCAGTTCAGTTGTTGGTTCTGGGTTCTTTGGGTTGTTGGAGAACCTATAAACTCTATATATCCCTGCAACCAGAAGGGTCTAGTGGAGGGGATGGTATATTACTTTTGTAAATTGGCCAACCTGTCAAAAAGTTACAGATGAAAATGTTACAAATTGCTGTTTTTACCCCTTCCTTTTCAATATTTCTTTATTTCAACAGTCATGTTCCTTGGGAAAACCTTGATGGATCTACACATATAACCCTTTGCTGAATTCTGAATCTTATCTATATTTTAGAAATGTATAGATTTCCCGGATCACCTGTGGGTTTCACACTGGTTTCTACACAAACTGAAAGTAGGTTGAAAGCACAAAAAATAGAATAAATGGTCTACCTCTTTAAAAAATACCAGAACTCTGGTAAAAAAAAAATAAAAAAACATTTTTTTTATAAAGCTCTGCATGTTGTTGAAAACTGGGAACTTGGTCACTTTAGGTCAGAAAACTGTTCATTGATGTCATTTTCAGGAAAAAGTAGACACTTTTATATGGAGCACTGTTTTCATTTTTTCTCACACAACTAAACATTTAGCTACATTTTTCCTATTTTCTCAGTCCCCTCCAGGGAAATCCACAAACCCTGGGCGTCTTTAGAATCCCCAGGATGTTGGGAAAAAAGCAATGCAGATTTGGCGTTAATACCTTATGTTTAAAAAAGTTATGGAACCCTAAGCGCAGGCTGCCCCAATAAGCCAAAAAAGGGCTCAGCACTGGTGGTTGCGGAAGGCCCGGCAGATAGGGGTTAAATACCCCACTGCTGACCTAAGCTTTACTAGCCTTTGAGAAGTCTTCGACTGCTCTTTGCCCTTAGGCTGTGTGTGCCTAATAAAACTTGCTGTAGGCTAGTTGTACCCTTCTTAAGCTTACACTATAGAACGTCAAGGCACATACTGCCACTGATCTTCTTTCAAAAGGATTTCTAATGATCGTCTTATTTTTATGATACACATGTCACACTAAGGTGATTATTACAAACTGTGTGGGAAAATTACATCAGCAATTCACAATTGCTGATATAGGACGAAGGTAATTTTGGGAGCTGAATTACTGCCCAGGTATAAGATCTACTCTGAGGAATGGGGAATCATGGTGGCAATCGGTATTTTGTGAATAGTGAACCATATTGTTTTCTGCGTTTGTGTCTTTTTTTTTTTTTTATATATTCTGTCTGCTTTCTGAATAAGTATTTACTCCAAACGTATAATCATGGCCTAAGAATTAATTACAGATATCATCTCATAGTTAGTGCTTGATTTGTAAAAGAATAAGTGCCTTGCCTTAAGTTTTGTTCAAAACCCGCCAACGGCATAATCCATTGTCAGAGTGCACAATATCTTGATTCCATCACATCTCTTCAAGTCATCATCAGACACTCCTTGCCTCACTGTCACCTGGGGCAGGTTTTTTTTCATCCCTGCTGTATCCCTTTGTTACTGTGTTTCTGTCTATCTCTCCCTTCTTCCTTCCCCTTTTGATTTTTTCTCTCTCTTGCTCTGGATCAAAGTATATGGAGGAAAAATTTGACAGTCCCCGAAATTGAGTGCCTGTGAGACCCAGCTGCAACCATCGGCTCATATTAGGCACTGCTCCTATGCCCCATCTACATTTACAGATCAGAAGCTTCTGTTATTTTCCTTTCCATTTCATGCATCACTCCATTAGCATACGGCTAACAACGAGCAATACACAAATATTCTGCATTACCAGTAAGCTCTAACATAATGTTCACTGGAGGCAAAAAAATAATATGTATCCACTAAACAATGTACTGTGATGTGTCCAGCTTTGGGACAAATGATTAGAAAATTAAAGGAACCATAATATGGACGATATTTGTATAAGATCACTGTGGGAAATAGATAAAAGATCATCGAAAATACCAGTGTGATGCCGTATTGGCTAGAAATAGACACAAATAGCCCAGCTCTTCTCACGTGCAATACTGAGATAATGTGTATGAAACAGCACATAATAATCTAAAAGGTTGTAAGAAGTGTGAGTCGTAATTGCTGCAGATCATTACCCTAGAACAGGTGGCAGGTATGGGTTTCAAGTATCAGAGCTCATGCCGCATTGTTAGCATTTTAGTATCCGTGGCTACCTTGATTTACCGTATTTTTGAGTACATATAAAATCCTCACAATGTGATAATGCCCGTGCTCGGCGTGCTGATTATGACCACAGATAGTGTTTCACACTATCCTCAGAAGTCTAATGCAACTCTCTCCAAAGACCATGCACGTGCTTCTAAATGATGTGGCATTTTGCAGGCATGGACAGTGGAGGAAATTGCTGGTTACGTTATGGAATACCTTATATTATGCCGTTGTTTTAGGATGCAAATAAATGGATGATGTATCACAGGGGTTCTAGCCATGAGGTGAGCGCAGCACAGTCACTTCTCTTACCTAAGTTGTGGCAAGCTACTCTGTGTGAACCCTCCTTTGAAGTGTGTTCTAAAGTCTTAAGTTCTTTTGGGTCATTACGAAATCAAAGAGTATATTTATCAGTGGTGGTTGGTGGCAAAATCCAACGGAGGAGCAAAAAACACACACACAAAACACTAAACACAATACATAACACTAATATAATTACACATACACACTAATATCAATGTTATTAAAAAACCTACCTTACTGTGTTCTGCAGCGTGTCCCCATTGCTCTGTAGCATATACTCCAAGCGCGAAGCCCACAGCCATCCCCCCCATCCAATCAAGATGCTATTTTCATGCAGTAAAACAGCATGAAAAAAGCATCTTGATTGGCTGGAGTGGGCCAGCTCCATGCTCCAAAAGGTACTGTAAGCCTGTGCCTTCTCTCCTACCCAGCTGTCCAGGACAGCCAGGTTGGAGAGGTTTTAACTGCACATGTCAGTTTGGCCATAGCAAGTTAGTCAGCCAAACCAACATGCGCATTTCAAACTGAAGTGGCCACTCCTCACTGCTGCCAATTATTGGCAGCAGTGATGCACTGGCCCTGCCCTTGCACTGAGTTTGCTGGCAGAAAGCGTCAAAAATAAAATGGTGGTATTTTTGTTTTCTTATTACTCTTTCTGCCTAGCAGTGTGGGGGGGGCCACAGAGAAACCACCACTGATATTTATTTAAAAATCATGCAGCGCAGCAAGTCACCTTGCAGTTCTGCGTGATATTGAAAGGGCTAGAATGCGGTGTACTTAACACTGTACGGAGCATTCCTGTCTTTTTCCCGTGTGGTGCTAGGGTGCCTGCATTGTAAGCAGAATCATTTTTGTGCAGGTAGGGGCACAAAAACAATAGTGAGAGGCATTTTCCTCTTCCTATGTGTGGTGCACGAAGGAGCACACATAGAAAGAGGAAGTGACTAGAAGAAATTGAGATATTTTTTCTTACCTTGAGAGGCATAGCATTTTGACACATATCCAGGTCTACCCATAATGGTAAATCTGGGAATGCGCAGAAATCTGTAGGTGGGAACACCCAAGTTCCATCCATTGAACGCCTTCCCAAGTCAGACTAATGCCTTGCAGCAATTCCCCCTGCATTCTTCTAGATTTATCAAGCCAGGCAAAACCACCTTTTTCCTGGCTTGATAAATCTATCTTAAGAGTTGAGCCTCACTTGTGCACCAGTGCGTAGCAGAAGGGCGAGGCAAGTCTTTAATAAATATGCCCCTAAATGTTACTACGTCAGTGTCTGGGCTGCTTCTTTCTCGGACCCCTTCCTGTCCTCCTGGGTGCCTAACAATAGAGTTTGGCCTTAATGCGATTCTATCCTCTCCTTTGTAGCCCGATGTGTCAGTTCATGGGCACCCTACTTTGTTACCTGTGATAAGATGGAAGACCGGTTTGTTTACGTACAAGAAATTATTTGCTGGCCGTCATGAAAACAAGAGGAAAGTGAATTGTGTTTTTCATCCGGGCTTCAGAAATGAGTAAACTTCCTAAATAAAAATGACAGTCTTGAAATTTGATGATTGCCTATTGTAGTAAACGTGGGCAACACTTGATTTGAAAGAATAATTACATATCCTGTTTATCATGGTCTTGAATGCACACAAAAAAGAGGGGACAAAGAAGTAGGTGCAGGTCCTTGCAGCTCACCCAGGAATGTTCTGGATGTTTACCCTGGCTAACTGTCCACCGTGATATCTTATTGCTGCTTTTTTGTTGAAGTAACAATTTTGACTAGCGGTTACTTCCGGGGTGCGGTCTCCCTTTATAGCGAGGCACAGCCCTTTTTTCTACAAAAATCTGATCTTTATGGAAACAACGTCTAAGATGGTAACCGCCATTGTAACATGAGGGACATCTTTCTCAAAGTCCTGCAATTCCCCTGAAATGCACCAGACCACAGAGCCTCCTGCATGGTTTCCACCCAGCAACCAACACTCCATTTAGCACCCACCGTCACCCGGTACTTCTGAGACAAAGCATTCTTGAAACTCCTAACAGAGGTACCAATTCTATGTGGCATAGGACCAAAAGAATCTGACGCATCAGTTCTGATGCATCATATTTCTTGCCCTGCCCTGCGCCCCCCTAACAACGCCATGGTAGCTCTGTGTTTACTCCACAGAGCTCCATGGTGCACATTTTCCACAGATGTGCCAGAAATTCTGACGCATCACTGGTGTTAAAATGACGCATTGCTGGATGTGCATCAAAAAAATGACTTAAGCAATGCATGGAAGGTTCCCTTTTTATAAAGCTTGCGTCAGTTTAACGCTTGCTCTGAGCAGGCATTACATTTTTGACACAGTGAAGTCTCAGAACGACGCAGTGAAATCTTTTAGATTTCTCTATCCTAATTCTGGGTGGCTTTTAATGGGGGAACGCCTACCTTGCATACATTATACCTGGTGCAGGTATAATGTGGCGCAAGGCTTTGCAAACTGGTGCAGTGGTCCTACTGCGCCAGTTTGTAAATGTGGCCCACTGTAGGAGACTGCTTTGCACCACTGTTGGGTAAAAAAAAATGGCCCAATGGTGGCGCAAGGGGTTAGTAAGTAACCCAGCAAGTGTTTGATCTCACCATGTGCCTTCTATGGAGGAGCCTGGGAGGTGCAACGATAGGGATATGACGATCCTAACATCAATGTGTCATTAATTACTTCAATAAAGGATAAGATTTCATTGGCAGTGTTAGAAGACAGCTAGAAAAACAAGCATTGGCAAAGCCAATAGGTCTCGCATATACAAGAGCTATTGGCTTTGGAAATGTGTTTTTGCCATTTTGTACATCAGTGTGGCTGCTGTTCAGCATGACTAAAGGTTAGTGATGTGGAATGTCATACAATGGAGTGGGTAAGTAGAGTGCTGTAGAGAGGAGTAGGGGTAGAGTGTTGTAGGGTTGAGTAGATGAGAATAGAGTTAAGTGGCTCAGTGGCAGAGAGTGTCATGGCGTGGCATAGGGTAGAATAAGGTAGATTGGGTTGAAGTGGATTGAGGTGAATTGGAATAGAGTGGGATGGACTGGATTGGAGTAGAGTGGGGTGGATTGAAGTGGGGTGAGGTGGATTGGAGTGGAGTGATTGGATTGAGGTGGGTAGATTGGACTGAGGTGATAGGACTAGGGTCGGGTGGATTGGATTGCGGTGGCTTTGAGTGGGGGTTAATTGGAGTGGGGTGGATTAGGCTGGACTGGAGTGGTGAGGGTTGGATTAGGGTGGATTGGATTTATTTGATTGGAGTGGGATGGACTGGAGTGGGGTGGACTGAGTGAATTGTGGATGGGACTGGAGTTGAGTGGATGGATTGGGGTGTAGTGGGGTGGACTGGATTAGGTAGAGTGGTGTGGATTGAACTAGAATGGGGTGGATTGGACAAGACTGGAGTGGGGTGGACTGAATTGAAGCCGGGTGGATTGGAGTGGTGTTGACTGGATTGAAATAGGGTGGGGTAGACTGGTTTGGGGTCGATTGTATTGCTGTGGGGTGGATTGGAGTGAGGTGAATTGGACTAGCGTGGGGTGGATTGGAGTGGAGTGGAGTGGATTGGACTGGGGTGGACAGAAGGGGGGTTGAATTGAGTGGGTTGGAATAGGGTGGCATGGATTGGGATGTATTTAGTGGTGTGGACTGAATTGGGTTGGATAGACAAGGGTGGAATGGATTAGATTGAGTTGGGGAGGATTGGGGTGGGGTAGAGTAGATTGGAGTGGGGTGGTACAGATTGAACTGGAACAGATTTTTTTTTGGATTGAGGTGGAGTGCGGTGGATTGGAGTGGACTGGATTTGAGTAGGGTAGATTGTGGTGCATTGGACTGGAGTTGGGTGGACTGGAGTGGAGGGGGTTGAATTGGATTTGAGTGGGGGATTGGAGAGTGGTGGCTTGGAATGAAGTGGGGTGGACTGGATTTGGGTAGATTTTATTGGTGTGGGTTGGATTGGTGTGAGATGGGAGATTAGATTGGTGTGGGTTAGACTGTATTGGTGTGGGATGGATTGGATTGGTGTGGGTTGGATTAAAGTGGTTTGGAGTGGAATGGATTGGCAGGATTGGGGTTGATTAAAGTGGATTGAATTGGATTAGAGTGGGATGGGTTGAGGTGAATTGGATTGGAGTGGTTTGGGTTGGAGTGGGGTGGACCGAACTAGGGTGGTTGGGATTGGAGTGAGTGGATTGGTGTGGATTGGGGTAGAGTGGGGTTGATTCGAGTAGGGTGAAGTGGTGTGGAGCAGGGTGGGTTGGAGTAAAGTAGGATACGATTGACTTAGAGTGTGGGAGGAGGAGTAGAGTGTTGTTGATTGGAGTAGAGTGGGGTGAGGTGGATTGGAGTGGAGTGAATGGGGTTGAGTGGATTGGAGTGGGGTGGATTGAAATGAGTTGGGGTGGACTGAATGGAGTGGATTAGAGTGAGGGTGAATAGGATTGGGGTGGGGTGGGTTAGATTGGCCTGGGGTTAGTTGGATTAGAATGTGATGGTCTGGAGTGGAATGGGTTTGAGTAGGGTGGGTTGGACTGGAGTGGGTTAGATTGTGGTGAATTGAAGTGGGGTAGATTGGATTGTGGTGGATTGTGGTGGGGTGGATTGGGGTGGTGTGGGGTGGGTTGGAGTGAGGAGGACTGGATTGGAGTGGGGCTGTCTGGAGTGGGGTGGCTGGAATAGGGAAGATTGTTTTTGATTGGAGTGGGGCAGAATGTTTTTGATTGGAGTGGGGCAGATTGTTTTGGATTGGAGACGAGCAGACTGGGATTGGGTAGACTGTTATAGATTGGAGTGGGGCAGGTTGTTTTGTATTGGGGTGGGCAGATTGTTTTGAATTGTAGTGGGGCAGATTGTTTTGAACTGAAGTGGGACAGATTGTTTTAGATTGGAGTGGGGCAGGTTGGTGTGGGAAGATTGTTTTAGATTGGAGTGGGACAGACTGTTTTGAATTGCAGTATGACAGAATGTTTTGGTTTGCAGTGGAGCAGATTGTTTTGGATTGGAACGGGTACAAATTGTTTTGGATTGGAACGGGTACAGATTGTTTTGGATTTCAGTGGACAGAATGTTTTTGATTGTAGTGGGGCTGACTGGAGTGGGGCAGATTGTTTTGAATTGTAGTGGGGCAGATTGTTTTGGATTGGAGCGGGCTGATTGTTTTGGTTTGGAGCGGGCTGATTGTTTTGGTTTGGAGCGGGGCAGATTGTTTTGGATTGGAGCGGGGCAGATTGTTTTGGATTGGAGCGGGGCAGATTGTTTTGGATTGGAGCGGGGCAGATTGTTTTGGATTGGAGCGGGCAGATTGTTTTGGATTGGAGCGGGGCAGATTGTTTTGGATTGGAGCGGGGCAGATTGTTTTGGATTGGAGCGGGGCAGATTGTTTTGGATTGGAGCGGGGCAGATTGTTTTGGATTGGAGCGGGGCAGATTGTTTTGGATTGGAGCGGGGCAGATTGTTTTGGATTGGAGCGGGGCAGATTGTTTTGGATTGGAGCGGGGCAGATTGTTTTGGATTGGAGCGGGGCAGATTGTTTTGGATTGGAGTGGGGCAGATTGTTTTGGATTAGAGTGGGTACATTGTTTTGGATTGGAGATGGGCAGATTGTTTTGGATTGCAGTGGGGCAGTTTGTTAACTTGTATTGGGGCAGATTGGAGTGGGACATATTGTTTTGGATTGGAGTCGGGCAGATAGTTTTGGATTGCAGTTTGGATGGACTGCTTTGGAACAGAGTAGGCAGATTGTTTTGGATTGGACTAGGACAGATTAGAGTGGGGGCAGATTGTTTTGGATTGGAGTGGGGCAGATTGTTTTGGATTGGAGTGGGGCAGTTTGGAGTGGGCCAGATTGGGGTGGGTGGCTTGTGGTGAGGTGGACCGGTTTGGAGTGGGGTGGATTAGATTGGATTGACAGGGATTGGAGTGGAGCAGATTGTTTTGGATTAAATAGGGCCAGATTGGAGAGGGACAGATTGTTTTAGATTAGAGTGGGGGTAATTGTTTTGTATTGGCATGGGACAGTTTGCTTTGGATTGGAGTGGGCCAGATTGGAATGAAACAATTGTTTTGGATTGGAGTGGGGCAGGTTGGAGTGGGGCAGAATGTTTTGTTTTGAGGTGGGGAAGTTTGTTGTGGGCTGTAGTGGGGCAGCTTGTTTTGGATTGCTGCGTTGGAATGAGGTATTTGTTTTTAATTGAAGGGGGGCAGATTGGAGTGGGTGGGTTGGGAGTATTGGAGGGTGGTGGCTTTGGATGGAGTGTGGCGGATTGGACTGGAGTGTGGCAGAGTGGAGTGTGGTGGATTGAACTGGAGTGTGGCTGATTGGAACAGGGCAGATTGGTTTGGAGTGGGGCAGACTGTTTTGGACTGGGGTGGAGTAGATTTTTTTGGATTGGAGTGGGGCAGATTGTTTTGGGTTGGTGTGGGGAAGATTGTTTTGAATTGAAGTGGGCAGATTTCTTTGGATTGGAGTGGGGCAGGTTGTTTTATATTGGAGTACAATGGGTTGTTTTTGATTAGGGTGGAGTAGATTGTTTTTGATTAGGGTGGAGTACATTTTGTGGACTAGAGTGTGGCAGCTTGTTTTGCATTGCTGTCTTGAGTGTGGCAGGTTTTTTCATTTAAGTGGGGCAGATTAGTTGGGATTGGAGTGGGCAGGTTGGAGTGGGGTGGGTTGGAAGGATTGAAGTGTGGTGGACTGTAGTGGATTAGGATGAGTGGTTTGGATTGGAGTGGGGCAGATTAGATTGGAGTAGGGTAGATTGGGGCATCTGCACATATTTTGTGATAAAGTAAAATTTTGAAAATTACACATAAAAAAGAAGCAATGTTGCTTTACAATCTCAAAATAACAGTCATTTTCAAGAACACCGCCCATGAGCAAACACAAAATGTGCGCAAAGTGAGAAAACAAGACTTGGCAAAATAAAAGCGTGAACTGTAGAAAATACAACTTTTCCGTTTTTTTTTTTTATCCTGATGGGCACGGTTTTGCAGTCACATGCCTTCAGTTTGTAGGTCACTAGAAGTTTAAAAAAAAACATGAGTGCGGAACGAGAAAAGAAGACTTGGTAAAAGAAAAAAGTTAACTACAAAAAATACTTCGCAATTTTGTTTGTTCTGCTGGGCACGCTTTTGCTAGTCACACCCCTTCTGTTTGTAGGGCTCCGGAAGTTGAAAGAAGAAAACAGTACCTCAATCATGTCCGGAGCAGTGGATGGGCACTGATTAAGTTGAATCAATCAGTGCTTGGTCCCTGCTCCACAGACGGGAACGGAAATGATGATATGGCCTCCAGTGATGAATTACGAGTCTGTAAAGAAGAGTGTCACGCAAGCCAACAAATGGTAAGCCACAGGAGGGCTCTGAGACCCTTTTCTAACTACAACAGGGTCTCGCTAGCGATACGCATGCACTATGTCAGGAGGTCCAAGTTCTCAGGTTCTGCAAGATGCTGATAATGGGCACACTTCCAGGCAACACCAAGTCAGATGCTGTTACTGCGCTGAACTTTGGAGGGGCCCGGCTGGGGGAAGGGATCATCGGGAAAGATCAGCCAGGAGGGATATCCGAAAGGGAAGACGTTAATGCAGAATATACAGGAAAACAGTAAATGATTATGCAACAATGAATCACTTCCTCACAATGATCTCACTAATTTCAAATGCCAACAGAAGAAGCAAAATCCCTATAAAGAAATTATGGAAGGAAGCTCTGCACCCCTCTTACACCAGAAATCCAAGAAAAGTCGCGGGACAACGTATCTTTTATATAACAAGAACTCTATACAAAATGAGAATCTCTCTAAATAGAACCTGTTTGTTTTGTGAATCATCAAACATAAACTGAAACTAGTGTTCTTCAATAATACGCACACAGCGCGAAATTATAATGTAGTCCTTGTTTCTTTATGAGATCACTCAACACGAGTCCCAACAAGAAAATATGAAACAAAAAGGCACAATGTCGCTTTCTCTTTGCCAAGAAATAACATGCAAACGATATTAACATTGAGGCTTGAAATAGCGCGCTCACACCGCGAGGAAATAACACAGTTTACTGAGCAAAATATATATAAACAATTATGTAGCAGATTTCAAAGGAAATGATACGGAGAAATGGTTACTTTGAATCAGGAAGGAAAAAACAGCCGAGCGAAACGATGTTGCTAAGCAACACACTCGGACTGCTACAATTATCCAAAGACTCCGAATACGGAGTTCACAGCGAGGGCAGGACAGCCCAGAAAGGAAATCTCTCACCGCCACGAGCCGGCCGCTCGCAAAGGAAAGGCAAGTCAAAACAGGTCCAGGTAGCAGCGCAGGAAAACACCAGCTCCTTGCAGGTGTTCAGAATAGGAAGTGTCGGTCAAAGGAGTGTCTCAGGTATTTATAGCCTGACCACACCCAAATGGCTGTCATCAGGAAAGCTGGGAAATGAAGTCCTCCCTATCTTCCTGATAGTTTACTTTGGTGTCCATGGGTAATGGTGAGAGCAATGAAACTACCAATGGCCCAATCGTCTGGGCAGGTGACTTTTGCTGCAAAGGGGTCGCGGCTTCACAGAAATGGTAGCTGTAAAGAATAAGCAGTTGCGCCCACGCGCTGCTGGGGTTCTGACAGTACATCCCCTCCCCAAGCGCAGACCTGTAGCCTTTCCAGGCTACCAAGTACCATAAGGAGTTACCATGAAACCGAGAATCTCGAATGGATCGTACTTCATATTCCCATTGACCTTGAACAAGAGTTGGGGGTGGACGTGGTGTGAACTTTGCAATGGCAGGCTTTAGTAACAAGGTGTGGAATACAGGTTGGATCCGCAAGGACGGGGGTAGCTTCAATTTGTATGTTACTGGGTTGAGACGTCTGAGGATTTCATAGGGCTCTATGAATTTGGGATAAAACGCATTTTTGTCTTTGAATGTCACATTTTTTGTGGACAAACAGACCATGTCTTTTACTTTGTATTCTGGGCTGGGTTGATGTTTCTTGTCATACTGTATTTTGTATCTTGCTTTAGCCTGCTGGAGATTTTGTTGGAGTCGTAAGTGAACTTCTTTTGAATGTGATAACATCCCCTGTACTGCGGGCATTTCTTGTGTGGAATTTGGTAAGAAAACAGGCAAGACGTGTGGGTGTTGACCATAAAGACCATAGAATGGGGTGGTTTTTGTCGAAGAATGACAAGAATTATTGTATGCTAACTCGGCGAGCCAGAGGAGCGTTGGCCAAGAAGAGGGATCTTCAGCTGCATAACAGTGTGGGTACTGTTTTAGAGTCTGGTTCAATCTTTCCATCTGTCCATCAGTTTGTGGGTGGTAACTTTTAGATTGATTAGAGTCAATGTGTAACGCTTGCCACCATTTCTGCCAAAAATGCACAGAGAACTGAGATCCTCTGTCGGACAGTATGCCTTTTGGGAGACCATGGAGACGCACAATATTTTGCAGAATGAGATTAACTAAGGCACTGGATGTAGGAAGTCCTTTGCAGGTGATAAAGTGAGCATACTTAGTGAGACTGTCTAGAACTACTAACACTGTGTTTACATGGTCGACTTCAGGGAGACCTGAAATGAAGTCCATTGAGATATGTTCCCATGGGTGATCAGGTGTCGGTAAAGGTATTAACAGCCCCTTTGGTTTAACGTGTGAGCTTTTACAACGGGCACAAATCTCGCATAATTCTGCCATTTGTTTAATATCCTTGGTAAAAGTGTGCCACCAAAAGTATCTTTTCATGAGTTCCAGGGTTTTTTGAGGTCCTGGATGGCCTGCTACTGGATGTGTGTGTGTAACTATTGGAATGCTGTGTGCCTTAACTCTTTGTTGGGTACGAAGATTTTAGAATTATAAAAAGGCAGTCCCTGTTGTATTGAATAACCAGTGCCTTTTTTAAGCCATGTTGGCCACTCCGTGACGTGGAAATGGGTACAAATTGAATCAAGGAATTCGCCAGCAGCTATTAAGCATATAACTTTGGAAGGACTAATGATCAGCATTGGTTGGGGTTTCTCGTGCACTAAAGTGGAGTCTTGTCTGGTTAAAGCAACAGCCTTTCTGTTACCACTACCTGGTCTGAAGGTGACAACAAAGTCGAATTTGGCGAAGAATAGCATCCATCGCAACTGTCGAGGGGTTAACACTCTGGCTGAACTCATAAACTGTTAATTCCTGTGGTCAGAATAGACGGTGATTCGGTGGGCTGTTCCAGATAAATAATGTCTCCATTCCTTAAATGCTCCACGGATTGCCAACTGTTCTTTCTCTGCGATAGTGTAATTTTGTTCTGCCGTGAAGTTTTTTGGACATATAGGCAACAGGATGTAATTGTCCTGAAGTAGGGTGTCATTGTGAAAGAATGGCCCCGATTGCCACATCGGAGGCGTCCGCCTCTACAATGAAGGGATCCAAAATCCTTGGATGAGCTAATATAGGGGCAGTGGTAAAGGCTTGTTTTAACATCTGAAAGGCTTCTTCAGATTGTGATGACCAATGAAAAGGGGTATTTTTGCAGAGTAATTTGGTAATGGGGGCTACTTTTTGGGGAAAAATGGTCGATGAAGCGCCGGTAAAAATTGGCGAAACCCAAGAAACACTGGACATCTCGAACAGATTTGGGTGTGGGCCAATCGATGACGGCTTGGATTTTACGGTCGGTCATTTGCATACCGTTAGGTGTTAAAGTGACGCCCAAAAACTCCACTTCTTCAGTATGGAACTCACATTTACTAAGTTTACAATATAAGTGATGTTTTCGCAGAGTTAAGAGTACCTTCTTCCCATGTTCTTCATGGAGTTCTTTCGCAGTAGAATAAATAAGAATGTCATCAATGTAGACAATGACGAATAGGTCTTCTCTTAAAACGTCATTGAGAAAATACTGGAATGCAGCGGGAGCGTTACAGAGACCAAAGGGCATTACTTGATACTCAAACAAGCCATAGCGGGTTTTGAAGGCTGTTTTCCATTCGTCTCCTTCTCTTATACGGACCAAATGATACGCCCCTCGGAGGCCAAGTTTGGTATAAATGACGGCATCCTTAACTTGATCCAATAGCACGGGAATCAATGGCAAAGGGTATTTGTTTTTTATAGTGATTTTGTTCAGGGCTCTATAGTCAATGCAGGGTCTCAATTCACAATTGGCCTTGGAGAAGAAGAACAGGGGGGAGGCAGCTGGAGAACGTAATGGTCTGATTAGGTTGTTTGCCAAACATTGATCAAGATATTCCCGTAGATATTGATTTTCTTTTTCTGAAAGAGCGTAAATTCTACAATTAGTGATTACTGATCCTGGTATCAAATCGATTTGACAATCATAAGGCTGATGGGGCGGCAACGCACTAGCTGCTTGCTCACTGGATACATCTGCATATGTGGTATATTGAGAGGGTAAAGTTATTGCTTTTTCTGCAGCTGTAGCTATCTGTTGAATAGGCTTTACAGTGGAAAGACAAGTTTTAGAACAGTAAAATGATGAGAAGGTTAAAGTGTTCTTTTTCCAATCTATGTGTGGATTATGTCATTTTAGCCAAGGCGTACCCAAAATGAAACCGTATTGTGGGGCTCTTATTACATCAAACTGTAATTGTTCTAAATGCCAATGGGCGTCGGAATTGTGACATGCCATTTGAATTGGTGAAGTGTTGGAGGTGATCGGACCCCCAGCGAGTTCACTGCCATCCGCAGCCTGTCCACTTTCGGGTATTGTCTTCTTTTGGCATGCAAGTTGTAATCAATGCGCAGTCTGGGAATCTACAAAATTACCAGTGGCTCCTGAGTCTATTAGGGCAAAAGCCTCTTGCCACTTATCCAAAATCAAAAGCTGTATTGGAATATGAAAATGTCTATTATGTTGATTTGAGCAGGAATGTACGGAAGGGATTGTAAGAGCACCCAAGGGATTCCCTTCTCTATCTCTTGGGTTCGTTAGATTTCCTCAAAACCTTCCACAGAAGCAACCTGTCTTTTGGTACTAACAAAAGAATCTGTTTTGTTTTTGGGTTTGACTGAACAATCTCTTACGAAAAGTCCCTTCTTCCCACAAAATAAACACAGACATTTGCGACATCTTTGTTCTTTTTCTTCTTTGGTTAAAGGTTGACAAAGTGTACCAATTTCCATGGGTTCGCTAACAGTATCCGAGGAGGTGGCGGAAAGAGAGGGGCGATATTTATCTTGACGCCAAGTACCACGATTTGGTCTTTTCTTATCTCCCTTTCTTTCAGAAAGTCTATGATCAAGTCTTAAGGTTAGATTTATCAGATCTGTACATGTTTTAGGCTGGGGGTTGATTTGAGCCAGAACATCCTTTAGTTCCTCCTTAAGGCCTTGATAAAAAAGCGTGTCTCTCTTCTCCTCAGGCCAAGCTGTTTCAACCACCAAGCAATTGAATTGCGAAAGATAGGAGATAAGGTCTTTGTTTCCTTGTCGTACTTTCAAAAGTTCTTTGTCGGCAGACATGGTAACCGCTCGTGGGTCAAAGACCTTCTCAAATTCGTCTACAAATCAACGCCAATTGTAGAGCAAAGGTCTATCTTGTCGTACTAGGGGAACTGCCCAATTGGCAGCATCACAAGATAGATAGGAAATCAGAAAGGCAATTCTAGACTGTGGGTCTGGGAATGCAGCCGGACGACAAGTGAAATGTAGCTCCACTTTGGTAAGGAATATCTGGACTTTGTTGGCATCTCCAGAAAACCTTCCAGGAGCGGCTAGAGGAATCTGCGTAGGGACAGTGACAGAAACATTGGTAGGAGATGGAGGCAGACGTGGCAATGGTGTGCCTCCACGACCCTCCACCTTGGCTTGCAATTGAGTGACTTTTGTGACTAGAGCTGCAGTGTCGTTCCTTGAATCCTGTAACTCCTTTTGTAATTGCGTTAATGCCTGCATCACTGTGTCTAAGGTAGTCATCTCGCCAGCTATCATGCAGATCAAGAGAAGAGAAAACTCGTGGGCTTCCTATTCTGTCAGGAGGTCCAAGTTTTCGGGATCTGCACGATGCTGAGAATGGGCCCACTTCCAGGCAACACCAAGTCAGATGCCGTTATGGTGCTGAACTGTGGAGGGGCCCGGCCGGGGGAAGGGGTAATGGGGAAGGATCAGCCAGGAGGGAGATCTGAAAGGGAAGAGGTTAATGCAGAATATACAGGAATACAGTAAATGATTAGGCAACAATGAATCACTTCCTCACAATGATCTCACTAATTTTAAATGCCAACAGAAGAAGCAAAATCCCTATAAAGATATTGTGGAATGAAGCTCTGCACCACTCTTACACCAGAGATCCAAGAAAAGTTGCGGGACAACGTATCTCATATAACAAGAACTCTATACAAAATCAGAATCTCTCTAAATAGAACCTGCTTGTTTTATGAATCATCAAACATAAACTGAAACTAGTGTTCTTCAATAACACGCACACAGCGTGAAATTATTATGTAGTCCTTGTTTCTTTATGAGATCACTCAACACGAGTCGCAACAAGAAAATATGAAACAAAAAGGCACAATGTCGCTTTCTCTTTGCCAAGAAATAACATGCAAACGATATTAACATTGAGGCTTGAAATAGTGCGCTCACATCGCGAGGAAATAACACAGTTTACTGAGCAAAATATATATAAACAATTATGTAGCAGATTTCAAAGGAAATGGCACGGAGAAATGGTTACTTTGAATCAGGAAGGAAAAAACAGCAGAGAGAAACGATGTTGCTAAGCAACACACTCGGACTGTTACAATTATCCAAAGACTCCGAATACGGAGTTCACTGCGAGGGCAGGAAAGCCCAGAAAGGAAATCTCTCACCGCCGCCAGCCGGCCACCCGCAAAGGAAAGGCAAGTCAAAACAGGTCCAGGGAGCAGCGCGGGAAGACACCAGCTCTTTGCAGGTGTTCAGAATAGGAAGCGTTGGTTAAAGGGGTGTGGCAGGTATTTATAGCCTGACCACACCCAAAATGTCTGTCATCAGGAAAGCTGGGAAATTAAGTCCTCCCTATCTTCCTGATAGTTTACATTGGTGTCCATGGGTAATGTTGAGAGCAATGAAGCCACCAATGGCCCAATCGTCTGGGCAGGTGACTTTTGCCGCAAAGGGGTCGCGGATTCACAGAAATGGTCGCTTTAAAAAATGAGCGGTTGCGCCCGCGCGCCTCTGGGGTTCTGACACACTAGCACATGCTATCAGGGCCTCAACCCTAAAAATAGCCTTGCTCCGTTTAATTCCAATTTCATTTTACCTGTCACTGGGCTCAGTCCTAAACCATGAAAATAAGCTCAGTCAAGTAAGGGAGCAGGAAGGTTGTCCGCCTTCTTCAAAGTAAAAGACCTGTATATTGCTTCAAATAATAAATGTTTTTGTAGTTTGGGATAACATTACTGTTAGACCTGACAGCTTTAGGGTGGTCACCCCTAACTTTTTGCCTGCCTCCCTCCACTTTGTGGACACTGTTTTTGCTGACTTTTAGACTCTGCACACTTTACCACTGCTAACCAGTGCTAAAGTGCATTTGCTCTCTCCTTTAAACATGGTAACCTTGGATCATACCCAATTGGACTATTTAATCTACTTATAAGTCCCTTGTAATGTGCACTATATGTGCCTAGGGCCTGTAGATTAAATGCTACTAGTGGGCCTGCAGCACTGGTTGTGCCACCCACTTAAGTAGCCCCTTTACCTTGTCTCAGGCCTGCCATTGCAAGGCCTGTGTGTGCAGTTTCACTTTCACCTCGACTTGGGATTTAAAAGTACTTGCCAAGCCTAAACCTCCCCTTTCTCTACTTATAAGTCACCTCTAATGGGTGCCCTAGGTAACCCCTAGGGCAGGGTGCTGTGTGGGTGAAAGGCCGGACATGTACCTATGTAGTTTGCATGTCCTGATAGTGTAAAACTCCTAAATTCGTTTTTACACTACTGTGAGGCCTGCTCCCTTCATAGGCTAACATTGGGGCTGCCCTCATTCATTATTGAAGTGGTAGCTGCAGATCTGAAAGGAGTAGGAAGGTCATATTTAGTATGGCCAGAATGGTAATACAAAATCCTGCTGACTGGTGAAGTTGGATTTAATATTACTATTCTAGAAATGCCACTTTTAGAAAGTAAGCATTTCTTTGCACTTAAATCTTTCTGTGCCTTACAATCCACGTCTGGCTGGGTTTAATTGACAGCTCCTTGTGCATTCACTCACACACACCCCAAACACAGGGTACTCAGCCTCACTTGCATACATCTGCATTTTGAATGGGTCTTCCTGGGCTGGGAGGGTGGAGGGCGTGCTCTCACACAAAGGACTGCCACACCCCCTACAGGGACCCTGGCAGACAGGATTGAACTGAAAGGGGACCTGGTGCACTTCTAAGCCACTCTTTGAAGCCTCCCCCACTTCAAAGGCACATTTGGGTATAAAACAGGGCCTCTGCCCTACCACCACAGACACTTGCTGGAGAAGAAACCTGAACCAGAACCTGCATCCTGCCAAGAAGAACTGCCTGTCTGCCCAAAGGACTCACCTGACTGCTTTCTACAAAGGACTACTGCCTCGCTGTTGGCCTGCTTCCTTGCTGAACTCTTGCCTTGCTGCAGAAGTGCTCTCCAAGGGTTTGGATAGAGCTTGCCTCCTGTTCCCTGAAGTCTCAGGACCAAAAAGACTTCTATCATTCAACTCGACTCCTTGTGCGCCGAAAAATTAGACGCACAGCTTTCTCCACAGTGAAAAATTCACTGCATGCTGATCCGGAAAGACGCCGCTCGACCCGCAAGAAAAAGATTGACGCAGCGCCTGCGGTGTGACCGGAACTTCGACGCACGGCCCGTCTGGACAACGCCGCCCGACTTCCAGAGAGGAAATCGATGCAGCGCCTGCCGTGAGGAAGAAAATTCCACGCACAGCCCACCGGAACGACGCGCAGCCGGACAACAAGCCCAGGATTCCATGCACAGACCCTGGGGCATCTGAAAACCCCGCGACCCACAGAGGAGACCTGTCCAGGCGCCGGAAATCAACGCGCGTCTTCCACGCGTGAATAATAACGACGCAACGTGAAGGGGCGAAACCGACACACACACCATTTTCTGCGCATCTCCTCCTCTGCGGCCCTTTGCGGAGATTTTTTGCTCCAAACCAGGTACTTTGTGCTTGAAAGAGACTTTTTTTGCTTTTTAAAGACTTATGACACTTCATATAACTTTTCAGTGATATATCTACAATTTCTTATTGCATCTTTTATCGTTTTGACCTGCAAATATCCAGATAAATATTATAGATTTTTCTAAACACTGTGTGGTGTATTTTTGTGGTGCTATATTGTGTTATTGTATAATTTATTGCACAATACTTTACACATTGCCTTCTAAGTTAAGCCTGACTGCTCAGTGCCAAGCTACTAGAGGGAGGGCACAGGATAATTTGGATTGTGTGTGACTTACCCTGAGGGTCCTTGCTTGGACAGGGGGTAACCTGACTGCCAACCAAAGACCCCATTTCTAACATTGGTGATCAGCGGTGAGGATAGGACTTGTATTTGTGCAGTGACATACAGTAGCTAAGTGTTTCACTACCTACCCACAGTTGAAGGTCAACTTGATTTTTTATATTCTTCTGCAATTTCATTTTTCCTGACATATTTTTGACCAAAATCCTCACTCAACATGTCTCTGGCTGGGTCTCAAGCAGGAGATTTTGACCTAGCCCTGTTGGAGACATACACTGTCAAACAGCTGAAAAGGTTCTGCAGGGAGGAGTACCCACCCAAGGTTCCTCCAGAAAGGAGGAATTTCAAAAGGCGCTGAGGGCCTGGGCAGAATCCTATTCAGAGGAGGGTGCTAAGGAGGAAGGGGAGCCAGAAGATGGCCCCCCAGAGGATTTTCTGCCATCCATGGATGTTACCACTGCAACTGTGCCCCCTGCAAAACCAGGGAGCAGTCTCTCTGATCAAAGCCTGACCGCAGAGGAAAGGAGAGAGGAGAGAGAGTTTCAGTTGCAAATGGCAAGGCTAAAAATTGAGGCTCAACAGGAGGAAAGGAGGGCAGAGAGGGAAGCCAAGCAAGCTGAAGCTGAAAGAGCAGCCAAACAGATGGAGGCTGAAAGAGCAGCCAAACAGATGGAAGCTGAAAGAGCTGAAGCTGCAGCTGAGAGAGCTTTGGCTGAGAAGAAACTATTGTTGGCTCATGAACTGAGTCTCAAGGAGCTGGAGATCAAGGCAAGACAGTCTGAGTCCAGCAGTAATGGTGGCAGCATACAGACAGGACCTGCTGACATAGATAAGTGGCTAGCTGCTTATGAAGTTGCACTATAGGCTTATGAGTTTCCTGAAGGGCAATGTGGTACAGCTATGTGGAGTTATGTACCAGTACTGGGGAGGGACACACTTCTCACACTGGATCCTAAGGATAGAAACACATACCCACTTCAGAAAGCCATTTTACTTGCCAAGTTTGGGCTGACCCCTGAGGGATACCGTCAGAGGTTCAGGGACAGCACCAAACAATCCACACAAACATGGGTAGATTTCTTTGACTTTTCCAGTAAGGCACTGAATGGTTGGGTGCGGGGTAGCAAAGTAGATGATTACAAAGGTTTATATGACTTGATTCTGAGAGAGCATATACTCAGTATTTCTTTTACAGAGTTGTGTCAGCACTTAGTAGATAGTAAGCTGACTGATCCCAGGAAGCTTGCTGAGGAGGCGGACCTCTGGGTTAGCACCAGAGTGTCCCGAAAGTTATCTGGGCGGGGACACCCACAAAGGTGGTCAGGGTTCCCAACAGAAGAAAGAGGGGGGAGATAAACTTACAGATAAGGAACTCTCAAAAGGCCCCAAAAGAATTCCCAGGGAGGGGGTTGCAAATATTCCTCTTCCAGATTTAGGAGAAAGCCAGGGACTTTTGATAAATCATCAGGGAAATTAATCTCCAAATGCTTAGAGTGCTACCAGTATGGTCACTATAAGGGCGACTCCCAGTGTTCCAAGAGAGCACCGTCCACTACCGGACAGACACCTGGGTTGACTAGTGTAGCGCTCGGGGCGGAGACAGACCCAGATAGCTTTGAGGAGCAGGCAGAGGTTTCCCTAGTATCCCTCAGAGAAAGAGAAATGGTGCCCAAAACCCACATGCCCCAAAATACTTCAAAGTATAGGCAGTGGGTCACCATTGATGGGCAAAAGGTGGAGGCTCTGCGTGACACAGGAGCCAGTATGACTACTGTCAAGAGTCAGCTGGTGTCAACAGAGCAGATAGTCCCTAATACATTCCACCAGGTCATAGTCGCTGACAATCGTGAGAGTCACCTACTGGTGGCTCTGGTTCCCTTTGAGTGGGGGGGGGTCTCTGGTACTCTGAAAGTAGCTGTGAGTCCTGCCATGCCTGTAGATTGTCTGTTAGGCAATGATCTTGAGCATACTGCTTGGAAAGAGGTAGAGTTCAGATCCCACCTGGAGATGTTAGGTTTGCCTGAGTGGGTCTGCATGACCAAACGGTCCATGGCTGCCCGGGAAGGGAGTCAAGGGCGCCTGGAACAATGGCCCAGACAGCTGCAAAGAAGAAGGGCAAGAGGCGTGGGAAACCCGCCTCCAGTGTTCCCATCGTGGTGGAAGGGGCCCTTGAGGAGGAGGAGGCCCCTGAGCCAACTGGGGAAGACATAGCTGACCTGGGTAATCTACCTGAACTTGCTGGCTGGCAAGTAGAGTGTGGGCCAACCAGGGCAGAATTCTGAAAGGCGCAGAAGGAATGCCCCACCCTGGAGCGTCTGAGGCAACAGGCCACAGCCCAAGCAGCAGGTGACGCCTCTGGTACTCACCATATTTACTGGGAGAATGATCTCCTTTACAGTGAGCCTAAGGTTCCAGGTCCTGGGGCAGCCCATGTGCTGGTGGTCCCCCAGTGTTACCGGGCCTTCCTACTGGGTCTGGCTCACAACATCCCCCTGGGAGGACACCTGGGCCAAGACAAGACCTTTAACAGGCTTGTCACCCACTTCCATTGGCCCAGAATGAGGATAGCCTCAGATAACTTCTGCAGAGCTTGCCCCACCTGCCAGGCTAGTGGGAAGACAGGGAAACAGGTTAAGGCTCCCCTGGTCCCACTCCCGGTCGTTGGCACCCCTTTTGAAAGGGTGGGCATTGACATTGTTGGTCCCTTGGACCCCAAAACTGCCTTGGGCAACAGGTATATCCTGGTTTTGGTAGACCATGTCACCCGCTATCCAGAGGCAATCCCTCTGAGAACAGTGACTGCACCGGTGGTGACCAGAGCCCTTTTGGGAATATTTACCTGTGTGGGATTCCCTAAGGAGGTTGTGTCTGACAGGGGCACAAACTTCATGTCTGCATACATGAAGTCCATGTGGGATGAGTGTGGGGTGACCTACCGGTTTACCACCCCTTATCATCCTCAATCCAATGGGCTTGTTGAGAGATTCAACAAGACCCTGAAGGGCATGATTAGTGGACTGACTGATGCCATGAGGCGTAAGTGGGACGTCCTCTTACTATGCCTGTTATTTGCTTACAGAGAGGTGCCCCAGAAAGGGGTGGGGTTCAGCCCCTTTGAGCTTCTCTATGGTCACCCTGTCAGGGGACCCCTAAGCATTGTTAAAGAGGGCTGGGAGAAAGCTCCCAAGACACTTCCCCAGGATGTGGTCAGCTACATGCTGGCCCTCCGCAACCAAACCCAACGCTTCTGGAAGCAGGCCAAGAGTAACCTCAATGCCAGTCAAGAGGTGTTGAAGGAGTGGTACGACCGGAAGACCACTCTGGTTGAGTTCTTACCTGGAGACAAAGTTTGGGTGATGGAGCCAGTAGAGCCCAGGGCTCTCCAGGACCGCTGGACTGGCCCCTTTGAGATCAAGGACCATAAAGGGGAGGCCACTTACCTAGTGGACCTCAAGACCCCTAGGCACCCCCTTAGGGTCCTCCATCACAACCGGCTCAAACCTCACTTTGAGAGGTCAGTATGCTCCTGGTCACAGATGAGGGCATGGAGGAGGAGAGTGAACCTCTCTCCGGCCTCCTCTCTGCCAAGGAAGGTGATGGGTCAGTGGAGGGTGTCATTCTCTCTGACTCCCTGACTCTAAGTCAGAGAGGAGACTGCTATGAGTTGTTAGAGCAGTTCTCCTCCCTGTTCTCCCTTACTCCTGGACTGACCCCCCTCTGTGTTCATGACATTGACACAGGTGACAGTCCCCCTGTGAAGAACGAAATTTACAGGTTATATGATAAGGTGGAGGCCAGTATCAAAGAAGAGGTCTCCAAGATGTTGACTTTGGGGGTTATTGAGAAATCCAGTAGTCCCTGGGCCAGCCCAGTGGTTTTGGTTCCTAAGGCTACTGGCCCAGGTGCGAAGCCAGAACTCAGGTTCTGTGTGGACTACCGGGGTCCCAACTCAGTCACACGGACTGATGCTCACCCTGTCCCCCGAGCTGATGAGCTCGTTGACAGACTAGGCGCTGCCAAGTTCCTGAGTACGTTTGATCTTACTTCAGGATACTGGCAGATCGCCCTGACTGAGGGGGGCTAAGGAGAGATCAGCATTTTCCACACCTGATTGCCATTACCAATTCTGGGTGATGCTATTTGGGTTGAAAAATGCCCCTGCTACTTTCCAATGGTTGGTTAACGGGGTCCTAGCTGGTAAGGATGCCTACTGTGCAGCCTACCTGGACGACATAGCTGTCTACAGTTCCAGCTGGGCGGAACACCTGTTCCACCTCAAGGAGGTGCTTCAGGCTATGCGACAGGCAGGCCTGACCATCAAGGCTAGTAAGTGCCAGATTGGGCAGGGTTCCGTGGTGTACTTGGGACACCTAGTAGATGGTGGCAAGGTGCAGCCACTCCAGGCCAAGATTGAAACTATCAAGGCCTGGCAACCACCTAGAACACAGACTGAGGTGAGAGCCTTTTTAGGCCTCACTGGGTACTACCGCAGATTTGTCAAGGGCTATGGTACCATTGTGTCACCCTTGACAGAACTCACTTTCAAGAAGCAACCTAGGTTGCTGAATTGGACAGAGGCTTGTCAGAAAGCCTTTGATTCTCTGAAGGAAGCCATGTGCACGGCCCCGTGCTCAAGGCCCCTGACTACTCCCAGAAATTTATTGTGAAGACGGACGCTTCAGAGCATGGCATAGGGGCCATTCTAGCACAGCTAAATGAGGAGGGCTCAGACCAACCAGTAGTCTTTATTAGCAGAAGGCTATTACCACGGGAACAGAGGTGGAGTGCTATTGAGAGAGAAGCATTTGCTGTGGTCTGGGCACTAAAGAAGCTAAGACCCTACCTGTTTAGGACTCACTTTCGGGTTCAGACAGACCACAGGCCCCTCCGATGGCTCATGCAGATGAGGGGTGAAAATCCGAAACTCTTGAGGTGGTCCATTTCCCTACAGGGGATGGACTTTATGGTGGAGCATCGCACGGGGGTTGACCATGCCAACGCTGATGGTCTCTCCAGATACTTCTGCCTTAGCGATGAGAGCTCCCAGGAGGTCGGGTAGCTCCCCCACTTTCAGCTGGGGGGACACATGTTAGACCTGACAGCTTTAGGGTGGTCACCCCTAACTTTTTGCGTGCCTCCCTCCACTTTGTGGACACTGTTATTGCTGGCTTTTAGACTCTGCGCACTTTACCACTGGTAACCAGTGCTAAAGTGCATTTGCTCTCTCCCTTTAAACATGGTAACCTTGGATCATACCCAATTGGACTATTTAATCTACTTATAAGTCCCTAGTGATGTGCACTATATGTGCCTAGGGCCTGTAGATTAAATGCTACTAGTGGGCCTGCAGCACTGGTTGTGCCACCCACTTAAGTAGCCCCTTTACCTTGTCTCAGGCCTGCCATTGCAAGGCCTGTGTGTGCAGTTTCACTGTCACCTCGACTTGGCATTTAAAAGTACTTGCCAAGCCTAAACCTCCCCTTTCTCTAATTATAAGTCACCTCTAATGGGTGCCCTAGGTAACCCCTGTGGGTGAAAGGCCGGACATGTACCTATGTAGTTTGCATGTCCTGGTAGTGTAAAACTCCTAAATTCGTTTTTACACTACTGTGAGGCCTGCTCCCTTCATAGGCTAACATTGGGGCTGCCCTCATACATTATTGAAGTGGTAGCTGCTGATCTGAAAGGAGTAGGAAGGTCATATTTAGTATGGCCAGAATGGTAATACAAAATCCTGATGACTGGTGAAGTTGGATTTAATATTACTATTATATAATTATTTAATATTATTCTAGAAATTACACTTTTAGAAAGTGAGCATTTCTTTGCACTTAAATCTTTCTGTGCCTTACAATCCACGTCTGGCTGGGTTTAGTTGACAGCTCCTTGTGCATTCATTCAGACACACCCCAAACACAGGGTACTCAGCCTCACTGAGGAGGGTGGAGGG
Source organism: Pleurodeles waltl (assembly GCF_031143425.1). Classification (NCBI taxonomy): domain Eukaryota; kingdom Metazoa; phylum Chordata; class Amphibia; order Caudata; family Salamandridae; genus Pleurodeles; species Pleurodeles waltl. The sequence goes on along the minus strand of NC_090449.1, from coordinate 314,694,174 downwards.
CCTGCTCTCACACAAAGGACTGCCACACCCCCTACTGGGACCCTGGCAGACAGGATTGAACTGAAAGGAGACCTGGTGCACTTCTAAGCCACTCTTTGAAGTCTCCCCCACTTCAAAGGCACATTTGGGTATAAAACAGGGCCTCTGCCCTACCACCACAGAAACTTGCTGGAGAAGAAACCTGAACCAGAACCTGCATCCTGCCAAGAAGAACTGCCTGGCTGCCCAAAGGACTCACCTGACTGCTTTCTACAAAGGACTGCTGCCTTGCTGTTGGCCTGCTGCCTTGCTGAACTCTTGCCTTGCTGCAGAAGTGCTCTCCAAGGGCTTGGATAGAGCTTGCCTCCTGTTCCCTGAAGTCTCAGGACCAAAAAGACTTCTATCTTTCAACTGGACTCCTTGTGCGCCGACAAATTCGATGCACAGCTTGCTCTGTGGTGAAAAATTCACTGCATGCCGATCCGGAAAGACGCCGCTCGACCCGCAAGGAAAAGATCGATGCGACGCCTGCGGTGCGACCGGAACTTCGGCGCACGGCTCGCCTGGACAACGCCACCTGACTTCCAGAGAGAAAATCGACGCAGCGCCTGCCCAGGTAAGTAGGGTAAGTGTTTTAAGTGCCATTGGGGGCCCTGACATGGGCTCACCTGCATGGCACTGGGTGCAATGACCATGCCCAGGGGACACAGGTCCCCTGTGCTGGCCATTGGGGTGGTGGGCATGACTCCTGTCTTTTATAAGCCAGGAGTCTTTTGTTATGGATGGTTTGCATCAGGAAATTATGCTAGGCTGGTTAGCACCATTATTTTTTGCCTCTAACCTGCCTAGCGTCATTTTTGATGCTCAACCTTTATCTCCTCTACCACCACCCCCACCCGGCTAGCGTCTTTTTTTCAACGCTAGCCCAAGCTTAGCACCGGCTCGCGGCATTCCATAAATTTGGTGCCCGGCTGGCCCTTTGGAATGAAACAAGCCGGCGGTAAACTCTGACACAAAACTGCGTTAGGGCAGTTTTGCACCAAAAAGCATAAATATGCCCCTCAATCTTTAAAAATGAATATCTCAACTTTTACTCATTGGATTTTTGTCGTTTTGGTCTTGTTTTACTCAGATAAATATTTTCTGTTTTTCCAAACTGGGGTGGGGTCTTCTTGTGGCATTTTCTTTATGTTACTATAATTAAGTGTGTTGCACAAATGCTTTACACCTAGCCTCTTAAGTTAAGCCTGACTGCTCTGTGTCAAGCTACCAGAGGCTGAGCACAGGTTAATTTAGGGTGTGTATCTGACTTACCCTACTTGGACAGTTTGCATACATCTGCCAACTAGAGAACCAATTTAATTAAAATTGGTGATCAGCTGTGAGGATAGGACTTGTATTTATGCAGTGCCTTACAGTAATTTTGTGTACACTACTACTCACACATTGACCAATTTGAATCAATTATCTCTGATCCCCCTTGGCAATTTTTTCCCTACTCTTCAGTTGTCATTCTTTATTTTTATATTCTCCCTAATTGCCAGTTTTGATTCTTACTTAACTCATGGATTTGGTTGGAGGTTCTGCATTTGCATCTGCTGGGATGGAGTTTGAGCTAGCCAAGCTGGAGGATTACACAGTGGACCGGCTCAAGGATTTCTTTGAGGGCATTGGGCTAGCTCCAAGGAGCAAAAAGGCAGAATTGCAAAAGGCACTGAGAGCTTATTCAGAAGCCCATACTGTAAGAAATGAGACTTCAGAGGAGACTGACAAAGAGCTGGATGTGGTCGATGATTTGGGTCAGGGTCTGAGTGGAGGCCGAGGGCTGCTGTCTGTGGGGAGGCAAGCAATGTACTCCCAGGAATGAGGGCCCCTTCTGGGGCAGAGATCAGCATGTCATCCAAAGGCCTGTCCCCAGAGGATCTGGACGACAGAAGGGAAAAGAAAAAGTTCAAATTGGAGTTGGCTAGGCTCAAATTGGAGTAAGAGAAGGCTTTAGAGGAGAAAAAGGTAGCCATGGAAATGGAGGTAAACTAAAAGAGTTTGGCTATGGAGGAGAAAAGGATGATGTTGGCTCAGGAGTTGAGCCCGAAGGAGGTGGACATCAAGACCAGACAGGTGGAGTTCAGCATTGATGGTGGCAGCAATTCTTCTGTGCCATTTGAAAGGAAGGTCCACATACCTAAGAATTTGATGTCTGATTTTGTGGTTGGAAATGACATTGACAGACGGTTGGAGGCCTAGGAAATCACCCTACAAATACAAAAGGTCCCTGAAGCAGATTGGGGGTTGGTTTGTGGAGACACATCCCTACTGAAGGAAGGGATGCTTTATTGTGCTTGACAGGCAGTGACAGTACGAGATCCCCCTCCATGAACGAGGCTCTGATCAGGAAGTTTGGCCTGATCCCAGAAATTTAGACAGAAATTCAGGAATAGTCAAAAGCTCTCCCAACAGACCTGGGTGGATTGTGTGCATTCTTTTTGCAAGTTGGTGGATGGTTCTGTAAGAGACAGAGAGGTAAAGTATTAACAGGAGCTGTACAATTTGTTTACAACAGAACACCTCCTCAGTCTTTGTTTTCCAGATCTGCGTCAACACCTTGTTGATAGTAAGCTCTCTTCCCCCAGGGAGCTTGCTATGGAGGCAGCCCACTTGGTCAGCACCAGGGTCCACAAGAAGGTACCTGGGAGTGACCCCAAGAATGGTGGTTCACGTTCTTCCAGCCGTGCGAGGTGGAGGTCAAGGGAGACCCAGGCAAGTCCAAGGGTAAGGAGGAAGTAAAGGGTTCCCATTTCACTTCTGAGAAGGAGGGAGGTTCTGGTAGGCAGTGGCTGAGGGCACTTCATTTCCATCCCTGCTGCTTTGACTGTTCTTAGCTAGGATACAAACAGGGAGACTCTTTCTGTCCAAAGAAACCATTCACTGGTGGGACTTCTACAGGGGTGGTCAAAGTGGCCTTAGGGGTAAGTAGTCCCCAGGGGCAGGCATACACCACGCCGTGATAGTTGTGAGGTAGAACCAGAGAGTGAGCTGTGGATCCCTGAGGGTGGGAGTCGTCCTTTCCACCTGGTGACTGTTCCTATGGACATCAGGGCTAACCATAACATGGTAGTGGATAGGCTAGTATCCCCAGAACACTATACCGGCCAGGGTTGTAGGGTGACTCCAGCTCATGGACTGGACGACGTCTTCCCTAGTATCCCTATAGTGGGGTGGAGAGGTGACACAGAGGAGGTTCATAGTAAGTCCCCACAAGCCCATAGACTGCATGCTGGGAAATGAGTTGCCCCTGGTGTCAGGGGAACTGGGAGGGGTGGCTGCCACAAGCACCTTAACTGTTCAGTTTTCTGGGGGCACCACTCCAAAACAGAGGATACAGGACCACAGAGAAAGGACCCAGGTGAGAGAGAGCCCAATCCTATCTCCTGTTCAGCCTCAGAGTACAGACCCAAGGCTGGTTGACCAGTCTCAGGATACCACCCCTGAACTGGTGGGAATAACAGTGGCAGAAGGGTTCAATGCTTCTGGGGCTACCCCTCCCCCACTTTGAGAAACCACAGAGATCATAGACCCCTGGATGGCCTTAGGCCTTCTTGTTGAAACTGACAGCTGTCTGTGGCCTGAGATGTAGTTGTGCTTGTAAACAGAGATTTTCCTGGGTTGGGGATAGATGTCAACCCCAAGGGGTGGAATAGGCCACATCACGTTGTTGGCCATGGTGGTACTGTCTGCCTAATGGGATGCATCTGTGAGCAAGTTAGGGTTAGGTGCTCCACAGATGGGCTCCACAGGTAAGGAGAAGTTTTCCCCATGGGTCAGCTCAGTGGCCCGAGAGTATAGACAGAAGGATCCAACTTGGTTCAGTGAGGCGCAGAACTGACAAGTGCCCCTGAGTAGTGGGCCATTGCCTATGTTCTATTGCCCTTAGAATGGAAGCCCATCAAGGTATTGATTAGTTGACCCTGACTTTAGACTGGAGGGGGATTGTTTTGAACTTGGCCCTTTCTGCAGGGTCATCATAAGACTTTTTGCCTTCCTCCTCCTTAATTTTCTTACTCCATTTTGTCTGACATTTAGGATTCATTCTGTGCACTGCAGACTAGTGCTAAAGGGTAGTTGCTCTATTCTCTAAACAAGGTAGCATTGGATTCTCCACAATTCGCATACTTAATTTTACTTGTAAATTCCTAGTAAAGTGCACTATATGTGCCCAGGGCCTGTACATTAAATGCAACTAGTGGGCCTGCTGCACTGACTGCAGGCCTGCTGCCTGATCCCACTACAGTAGCCCTTCAAACATGTCTCAGGAGTGCCACTGCAGAGATCGTGTGTGCAGTTTCAAACTGCCATTTCGACCTATAAAGTGCACCTACTTGCCAGGTCCACACCTTCCTTTTGATTATATGTAAGTCCTAACTAAGGTAGGCCCTGGTTAGCCCCATGGGCAGGGTGCAGTGTAAGTAAAAGGTTGGACATGCACTTTTTAAGTTTAACATGTCAAGGTAGTTGAGATCTGTTACATTTGTTTTTCACTATTGCAAGGCCGATCTCTCTCATAGAATAACATTGTGATTACCTTAAAACATCTTTAAAGTGTAATGTCCAATTAGGCAATGATATAAATGTGGAGATTAGTGTCTCTGGACTCACAAATTAAAATGATAACTTATGGTAGGTAAATTGTAAGTCTGCAAATGTCACATTTAGAAAGTTAGCATTTTCTTACTTTAACAGTTGTGTGCCTCTGCCTGCTTCTGAATACAAGTCTGGGGTAGGTGACAGCTGGGCTTCGTGAATTCCCTCTAGACAATCGCACACAAAGGGAGCTTAGGTGTGACATTTGCCTGCTGATGGCCCATCACCAGGAGATGGGTCTTCCTTGGCTAGATGGGAGGGAGGAGCTGACACACCTGAATCGGGCTGTGCCTCTCACCATACAAAGGACTTCATAAACTCCTGTAGAGTGTCTGGAGCCAGGTAAGGAAGGGCAGGGACATTGTTTACTTCAAAGGGTGGCCTAGAAGTTTCTCCCCCCTTTCTTGCCCGATTACAATGAATTGTCAGACTGTGCTGCCCAATGACGATGCTTTGTGTGGCCCAATGACAATTCATCTCATTCAATTCTATGGAGCCTGACAATGAGGCAGTGCCCTGAGTGCTGTAAAAATATTGATGCATTGTGTCCTCGCTGTCGACATATTGATCCATTAAAGGTACTGTTCCTCTCGACCTCAAGTAACCTTTTGACCAGTATTGACTAGTAAAGCACTATTCTCACATTTAGGGCCTGATTTAGAGTTTGCCGGATGGGTTAATTCATGAAAATCATGACGGATGTTCTGTCTGGAATATTACAATTCCCATAGGATATAGCAGAATCGTAATACGGCAGATGCAATATCCATCACCTTTGTGTTGGAGTAACCATGTCCTTTAAACTATAAATCAGGCCCTTAATCTTTAATAATCCATATATCGGCTTTTACTAATGGGTTTTTGTCATTTTGGTCTTGTTTTACTCAGATAAATATTTCTAAACTGGTGTGAAGTTTTTTTGTGGGGTTTTCACTGTGTTACTATAATTTAATGTGTTGCACAAATACTTTACATATTACCTCTTAAGTGAAACCTGACTGCTCTGTGCCAAGCTACCAGAGGGTGAGCACAGTTTAATTTAAGGTGTGTATTTGACTTACCCAGACTAAGATTGAGGTCCCTAATTGGACAGGGTGCATACCTCGGCCAACTAGAGACACAATTTCTAACTGTAACTAAAAAGGCAAACGCTTCACCATTACAATATAGTTTTTGTAGGCTCTGCAGCCAGATGGGAGCAAGGAGCAGATCTGTGAGCTCCTCCCGACTCTGCAGTAAATGAAAAGAAGGGCATAGCTCCCATGTGCTGCACAGTTACAGGAACCTCAGCAAAGAGTCGGTAAGCTTGGATAATTTGCCAAATTGGAGTTTACCTGCTTTCAACACGACAGAAAGCTACTGCATCAAACCAATCATGCAATAAGGTTTCGTAGTAATATTTTGTAACCCATGCAATCCGTTCTAAATTTTTAAGCTTGGACTACAAACCACTGGTAAGCACAGCCAAATGCAGAGTTGACCACAATTGCTGATATTTGTGGGATTATGTGACTACATTTGTTGAGTCGGCTTTGATTCTGACCCTTAGACGTTATCAATGAAAGTCAGTTGTTTTCTACCTGTGAACATTATAGGTAATGTAACTGTTTTATATTTAGTTTACAGCTTTGCACTAATAATGCACACTTCTGTGTGCAGATATTGAAGGACCTGTGGTGCTGATTTAACGGACAAGACCACAAAAAATTGACTCCAATAAAAAACTTTCACTAGTACAAAAAGGTTAAATGTATATGCTGTGTGAAGCGCAAGAGGCAAATTCTTTTATATTAATCCTCATTCATCTTTTTATGTGCATGTATCTGCCATTGGTGCGTATTTTTCATTTGTGTATTTGCTGCTGTGTGTGGAAATAACAGAGGACACCAGCACTACTGTTCAGTTTTTATAGTTTTAACTAACACTGAAGACTATCCTTTACCCTGTGAGATGTTGTTCCTCACTTGAATAATCTTCAAGTGTTAAACTTAATGTTATGCTGCATTAGTTATTTCTAAAGTACTTTTGCTATACTGATACCAAGAGGCTCTTATACGGGACATCACTTACTCTTTGAACTGAACTTAGAGCCATCCTGAATATGATAAATCTCTCACGACACATATTAACTTATTCCATGATTCCACCTATTGTACCAGAGTAAACATCACTTATTATAACGCTGGCCAGGAATGAGAAATCTGTGACAAAATGTCTTATATTTAAAGAAAAAAAGAATGTTGAGAACATTTTACTTGTAGCATAAATGCCTTATGAAGAGCAAGAAAATACATTCTAATGTCTTGAGAGCTGGCATATTTCCTATTAACTTTCAACCAAAATGTGTTTATGAACAGTAGTTCCCCGAAGAAAAAATGCTGCTCATTACAGCAGAAGTGATTTGTATTATATATGTCCTGATGCAAATTTATCTTTTTGCAGAATATATGCACATTTAACGGAAAAATACAAAAAGTAAGTGAAAAATAAAACGTACATTTGGGAATGCAAGTTGACAGTAGGCAGTCATATTTAGGCATTTTAAGCTCATAAAAGATATAATAATGTACTGGCTTAAGTTAGCCTAACTGTTGTTGCTAATTTAACTGGAAACAATATATTAGCATTGACAGGTCTGTTTTTTCCTATTGAATTGTTGATAGCACAAAATGTTTTTTTCCTTTTTCTTGCTGTAGATGTAACATTCCAGAAGCCTTCTGTTAGTGAATAGGCAATTATTTTGCATTAGACAACTGATAATAAGATTCTCACCAGGAGTAGAGGAGAAAACAGAAAGGATGATTCATAGAAAGAACAGTCTAAGCCGCAAAATGTGGATTAAGTATCTCTTCAAGGACATGTGTCTATGGTTTATTGTATAGACTTGAGAAGATGGGGAGTTTATCTTTTCCCAATAGTTTGCTAAGATCCCATTGGACGTCATGGAAGGAGAGGAGACACTTGCTACCTTCTAGGAATTTGTGTGTTTATATTAGTGCATGTTCCTAGAGAGAGGGGCTTCTTTCACTAGCATTTGCTGGAGACTCATGTCTGAGTTTTTTTAGATTATTCCTCTCTTAACGGGAGATTTTTTTAGCTTTTTTTGTTTTATCAAGTGTCTGCTAATTTACAGCTCAGAATACTTTCCAGCTTGATCGTTCCTTTAAATTGATGTGCAAAGGCTTTATGCTTATCCATTGATTCTCTCATCAGAACTCTTTATTGGGGTATTTGAACTGACACCTTATTCTATATTCCACTGCAATTTAGTTAGGAAACTTCCTTTATGGAACACACTTGCCATAATATTACAATATTAACTGTAATTTTAACCAATATTGTATTCTTTCTGATATTGACATATCAATTATTGGATTAAATTAACTTTTAATGCTGATACTTGTAAGATTCATAAATATTGAAAAAAATAATGAAATTAAAGAATTGAAAATAAAACCTTTGAACTTATATTTTCTTTATGGACTGTACAAAAGTCATTAATAAGTTGTAATGTTAATTGATCATTGTAAATGTATTCTCCCTTATACTTCTCCTTGTCGACAAACAAAGGTCCATGCGATGAGTGGCGGAGCTTATTTAATGATTATGTCCGAATACTGAGGTATAGAAAACCCTCTCACTCGAGTGGTCACGAACCTGGTCACAGGAGAGAAAGGAAGTAAAATAAGTTGCCCTTGCCCCTTAGGTTCAAAGCCCAAACTTGAAGACAGAAGGAGTTTGCAGTTCCAAAAGCAGTTGCAGTAGTGGATGCCTGAGTACCAATCGAGTTATGCGTTGCAATTGTCTTATTAGGTTTTGGTATTATCTTTAAGTTATGTGTTCTGTATTTGGGTAGAAATTGATAGATAAGTTGTGTTTAAGCGCTTGAGGTTGAGCAGTTGAAGTTAAGAGAAAAAAAAATAGGTTGTGGAGTTATTTGTCTGCTGAAGTTTTGTGATGCAGATTTGCACCATCAACTGCTTTTTTGAGGTAGGGACTGTAGCTTTTTATTATGCTTGTACTAATATTGATTGGTTGGTGCTAGAGGACCCTGTTGTGCAAACGGGAAATTGAATCAGTCAGGGAGATTTCCCACTGGTTGAGATTTCATCTGTATGAGTGTATGTGAGGGAGGTAGAACATGTTTGAACCTTACTTTCAGTTTGTTTTTTGTATGAATTAACTATTTTTAATTCTATAGCGGAGCAAACAAAAGTATGAAGTGCTTAAAGCTGAAAAATGTGTGTACTAGAAAATTATAAAGGAGGGTGAACTGCTGCAAGGAGTCAGAACAACATCTGAGTGTGCCGCAGTAAGATAGGTTAGTTGGTGTGAAGTGGAGTGCTGGGATTGGTTGATGACTAGTAAGTACTAATCTGCAATAAGATTACAAACAACGGACTGTGTCAGGACCTATGAATTGAATAGAAATATTGACATTTATCAAATTGATATTTGATCATTCATTGTTGACCCTTTGCAGTCATGAAATGTTTTAAAGCTCTTAGAGATCTGATAAGGGGTGATGTGCGAGTCCCTGTTCGGGAGGGTGAAGAGGTTCCACCGGAGGTATGCCAGACCATTATATGGCAACAAATTTGGGGCTTCACAAATGTTTGTGGCTTCGTCAATGTCACAACATCACTGAAAATGAAAGGCCATTCAGATATCAACAAGATTGTACTTTTTTTATTTAGAGATTATTGAATATTTAAGTGAACTCTTACCTACATTGTATGAAGCATTACATGCTTGGGAGCAAGAAGCTCACACCAAAGAGAAAGACAGGTATCAGAATAGAGCGAAGAGAGCAATGCGGAAATTACACTGATGCTTAATGGGATGAAAGACAGCATAGGTGGAGGAAATGCGTAGTAGAGGAAGCTAGAATGTACCCAGCAGTAGCAACACAAAAGACTAAAAAGCACCAAAAGCAATAAATCAATGATGAGAAAGCTACAAGAGACATTGTCACTGATAGGAGATTCAGGGGAGGACATTTTGGAGGCTTTGTTATCCTCATGTCCACTGCCATTTTTGGTTCCCATGACAAGTACTGAGAGTGTTACAACCACTAGTGCTGCAGGGGCTACAACCCCTGTTAATTGAAATATATCTCATATTGAGATACCACTTCCAATACTTCCAATTGCAATAGCACCAGTTGAAGCAGCCTCTACTGTAATGGCTCAAGTTGTTACTGCTTTGTTACTGCTTTTGTTGTGACTGTTCCGGCACCAATGTCACAGGTAGCATCAGCTCAGCCATTAGCAGTTCCTGTTGCAACTGCACCAATAAATATTGTTTCAAATGCTACTTGTGCTGTTAGAGTAGTAGCCATGACTGGGTTTATCCTCCTGATACAGAACTCACAGATTTTTCATGGACCCCACCACAGAATGTTCAATAATTAAGAGAAGGGATATTGTTTTTACAACAACTATTGCCCACAGAGAGACAGGGACATTTTATGATGGGATTTGTCCTCCATGGTTAGAGTACTCTTCAGATAATAAAAGAATGGGAGAAACAGAGAGACAATCTAATAGCCCGAAAAGGATGAGACTACTTGATGTGCCAACTTTGGAGGTGGAATTGGAGGAAATTATAAGAGAATGTTTAGAGATTTCACATTTGAATCAATTTCAGAAAAATGAATTAACATTAGTGTAGAGTAAAGAAACCAAAAGGCATGTAGCTGCCACACATGATAAATTAACCATGCTGGCAGGAAAATAGGAGGTAGAACTTTCTAAGAGTGTTCCCTTACAGGAAAGGCTTAGGACACATTTAGATGACTAGGCTATTGTGACTATGTGGTCCTTAGGAATGAGACTGCATATTGCTGAATTTGTAAAATGTATTAAAAAATGGAGTGGTTTTGACAGGTTGGAGAATAAGTGGGCAAAAGAAACAGGGAAAGAAAAACAATCCGAGTGCAAATGGTAAAATGCTTCCAATACGCCCAGAAGGAGAAGAGACTTTAACTTTAATTATGAGGGAGATACCAGGTGGAGGGTATGTTGATTTACCCCGGAGTAGAGGTTATCTTGTGACATTCACTAACAACTTTCCAAACTCAAGAGAGACCTGCCCAGTGGTATACACAGCATTAGAATTTGGGTTTTTGGTTGACTGGGGTGTAAGCCCTGTGCAAACAGCAACCACAGTCCTAGTCAGGGTAAGGCATAGGCAAATCCTATGTTGACCTATGTTCACCCTGTGGTAGCTTGGCACTGAGCAGTCAGGCTTAACTTAGAGGCAATGTGTAAAGTATTTGTGCATTACTTTATCCAGTCAAACAGTGAAAACACCACACAAAAAGAGTGCACACCAGGTTAGAAAAATGGATCCGAATTTAATAAAGAAAACAAGATCACAACAACAACATTTCAATGAATAGAGTTGGAGATATTGCATTTTTTAGAAAGTTTTAAGTAAAAATAGTGCAGAGAAGCGCTATTGGTGATATCCAGTCACACCGGACCAGGACAAAGTCATAAGTTCAGGCTGACCGCAATGGAGTGGAGGCTGGCAACAGGGACCCAGTTAGGCCTGTGGAACCAAAGTGCCTTGAAACCTTGTTGCACAGCATTGCATGGATCCGCGAGGATGTGTCACGCAGCTGAGACAATGCATCAATTTTGAGATGTGACAAGGCTGCGGTGGAAGGTCCTTTTGCGTCAACATTGGATATCTTGTCGATGGGGTTTGCGATGCGAAGGCCGGTATCTAGGATGCACCGCACAGTGCATGCATTCGTTCTGATGAACGGTGAAGCTGTGATGTCACTGAGGCTGAAGCATCCCGACATAGCTATTCTGAGGGCGAAGTGTCAAACCAAGATGCAGGTTGCTGCAGCAATGCAAGCCTGTTGCGACAGGTACAATACAACCAACAGTGACAATGCATTGATTCTGCTCGAAGATGTGCCCCTCAGCTAAGGAGATGCATCAGTTCTGCTTGGGGATGCATCGTTCAGCAGAAAATGCTTCGATTCTGCTGAGAAACCACCTTAGACCCACCTCCAAGGGTCCAGGACTGGCTGGTACTATTTGGGAGGGCAAACTCACAGATGGCATAGTCCAGGTACAGATGCAGAGTGGCTGAAAGTCTGTTATATCCCTGAGACATTAGAACAGGAGGACAGCAAAGTATAGACTTTAGAACAGGCGGGCAGCCACCTAGCCCTTGGTGTCGCTCTGGGCTCTGAGTTCATGTAAGGCAGGTTCAGACCTTCTGACACAGACAGGAGGCAGCAGGCAGTTGATCAGCACAGCAAAGCAGGAGCCCAAGAGTGTGCAGCCCAGCAGAGTCGCAGTCCTTTAGCAGCACAGCAGTCCTTCCTGGCAGATTATCCACAGGTCCAGAAGTATAATGAAGCAGTGGTGTCAGAGGTCCAGTACTTATAACAAGTTTGGCCTTTGAAGTGCACAGAGATCCTATGCATCTAAGGTGTTATGCTGCCCTTTGTGTGGAGACAGGACACAGCCTATTCAGGTCTAAGTCAGGGTTTGCCCAGCTCTTCCCTCCCATCCTCTCAGTTTAGCCCATCAGGTCACACCTAAGTTCCCATTATGTGTGACTGTCTAGGGTGAATACACAAAGCCTAACTGTCACCCACCCCAGACAAGTAAGCAGAGACAGGCAGCAGACACCAAATAGCTAGAGTAAGAAAATGCCAACTTTCTAAAAGTGGCATTTTTAGAATTGTAATTTAAAATCCTACTTTACCATAAACTGTGATTTTAAATTGTGATTCCAGAGACACCAAACTTGAAAATATTATCTCTTCCAGATTTTGAATTACCCTTATAATGTGTAATAAGGTAATCTCAATGTTATCTTATGGGAGAGATAGGCCTTGCAGTTGTAAAAAATGACTTTGAGGAGTTTTTCAGTAGCAGGACTCGTAAAACATAAAATGTGCATGTTCTGCATTTTAAATACGTTGCACCCTGCCCTTTGGGGTGGCTTGCATGTATACAAATGGGAAGGTTTGGGCCTGGCAAGGGGGCTATTTTGCCAGGTCAACATGGAAGAGTAAAACTGCATACACAGGCTCGGCAATGGCAGGCCTGAGATATGGTTAAAAGTTACTTAAGTGGTTGGCACAATCAGTGTTGCAAGCCCACAATAAGCATTTAATTTACAGGCCCTGGGCACATGTAGTGCGCGTAACTAGGAACCTATAAGTAAATTAAACATGCCAATCTGGGATATGCCACTATTACCATGTGTAGAGGAGTGAGGACAAACACTTTAGCACTGGTATTTAGCACAGAGTCCTAATACCAGCAAAAATGAAGTCAGAACTAAATGGAAGAGGTTGGCGAAAAAATGGGATGGAGACCACCCTAAGACTGTCAGGCCAAACACACAAGTTAACAGATTTGTGAAGATTCTGAAGGTTTTGTTGAAGGATTTGATCACTTTTTTCATATTGTGGTACCAAGTGATCTATCGGATAAATGTAAGATAGCTGTGCAGTGGCCATGTACTGAGCCTTCAAGAGATGCACGTACCCGTACACCTTCACCTGTGGTGATGACAAAGTATGATGAGTGATTACCTTTTTGAACGAAAATTGATTGGTTGAAGATCACTATAACTTTTCAAGAAGCTAAAGTGTCAGTGCGTGTTTATTATGAACGATTATTGCTGGTGTTTAAACAGCACAGCAGAGAAGAAAATCCCCAAAAGGGAGACACTGGGAGTTGTGTGTCTCAGTTTGTTATTGAGTTGCGACCAGAAATTGGCATGCACATAAAACAAAATGTGATCTGTTGGCTTTATATCAGAATCTGAGGTATGCAAAATACTCTAGCGATGAGCAAGAAATGAAGTTGGCTCAGACTAAGCTGGCTCAAAAGGGATTCCAGAATCATTTGCATGTAGCGAATGTTTGTGGAATGCAAGGTGTTGTTTTTCAGGTTTGAGGTCAAATTGGTGTTCCTCAAGGTAGAGGTCGAGGTGTTCCAGTTGATCTTACTATCCCTCTCAGGCATAGACATTGCGAAGCTGAATAAACAACTTCTTGTCATTATTGCAATAAGCTCAGTCATTGAAAGAGGGAGTGCAGACAGAATCCAAATCAAGTAATTGATGATGGGCAAATGCAAGGGGTAAATCAAACATGAAAGGTAAATGTACCAGTTTAGGTTTCGGTCAACACAATCACATGTTTTTATGATGCAGGTCTGTAAAGATCACTCTTCCACAGTTCTGTTTATCCTCTTCTTTATTTCAAGTACATTTGTATGACAACATCTTCAGCACAGCTTCCCACCTCGCTCTCCACTTCAATTCTCCACTGTTCTCTCCCTGACCCCACTGCTTACCTCACCGCATTCCAGACTCCACACCAGTCACATTTCCACAGGTTATCTCCACACATCTTCCACCTTACAATACTTAAAAACATAACAAGCAATTATAAACTTTTTCTTTCCTTTTCCTACAATATCACAGTTTGCTATTAGAATAAATAACAAATAAACATAAATAAATAACAGATCAATAATAACCAATTTCTTAAATATACCACACAAAAGATGAAGCATAAACTTAACATAACGTTTTCCCCGACGGCAGATCAGCACCTAGAAAAATTCTAATGATTTACTTTACATATGCTCCCCATACTCCACCATGAGCCATTTTCCAAAATTACCACATTACGTTTAACGTCCTTTACCATTTGACGAGCAGAATATTTGCTAACTCCTTTCAAAACAATTCCACCCTTCCTTGTCACCACCCAATCACCCCTACGTATGTGACATTGTTTCACACCCATTCTTTTGTTATAATATTGGATGTTCTTCCTTTGCATCTCTTCAACATTTCCTTTTATCAATTCTCTATTCACTATTACCTTCCCCCTTGCCTTCAACCATATAGGACACTCTTCCACACCTGGTTCTCTTCCTTTCAAAGACACAAATGGTGACACTCCCGTTACAGAATGAGGGGTTGTTCTGTATGTCCACATCATTCTTCTCAACTCTCTCTCCCATGGAAGGTGATTGGCCAATGATAACTGAATGTTTTCCATCACTATACAGTTCATCCTTTCCACAAGACCATTGGCCTGTGGACGAAACACAGCAACTCTTTCACGGACAATTCCCATCTTTTGTAGATAGTTAGTCATCTCTAGTGACACAAATTGTACATCATTGTCCGATACAATTGCCTTGGGTATTCCCTCTTCCATGAAAGTTTCTTCAAAGAATTGTATTACCTTTGAAGTATTCACCTGATGCACCGGCTTGACTACAAAACACTTAGTATGATAGTCCACTAATAACATTATGTACCTACTCTTCACACCCAATCTGGAAACAGGACCAATGAAGTCTACAGCCCATTTATCCCAAGGTCTACCCAGAAACTTTAACGGTGCCAGTGGAGTTTGCCTTACTACCTTAGTTTTATCACTATTGGCACACGCATCACAATTCTTCACTGTTTCCTCCACTTGCCTGTCCATGCCTGGCCACCAAAATGATTGTCTTACTTTTCTCTTCATCATTCCCCGGCCCAAGTGTCCTTGAGGAGAAATATTAATGATGTGTCTACGCACTCCTTCTGGAGGAACAATTTGATTCCTCCTCAACAGTCTTCCATTCTGTATGCTTAATTGATCTCTGACTTTGAAATAACCAACTACATCACTACACTGTTCATCCTCATTTCTCCATCCAGTGAACACTCTTTCTTCCACTCTCCTCATAACTAGATCATCTGCCTTTGCATTCTCCCACTCATGTACGCTTACAGCCACCTCACCCAAAACTGTTTCCACGCCACCATCAAATCTATCCTCCACAATTTCACCCACTTCTGCTGGCATTCATGACAGATAATCTGCCACCACATTCCTATTTCCTTTTACAAACTCTATATCAAAGTTGTAATCTGTCAGTCAATAACCACCTCGAAATACGTGGTGTAACATTTCCTTCCAACCCACGCCCGCTTTTAAAAATATGTTAATGGCTTATGATCCGTCCTTAAACTGAAAGGTACACCCCAGACATAGAATCTAAAATGATTGATCCCCCAACAACAGCTAGAGCCTCCCTTTCTATCACAGAATATGAAATCTCTGCACCCTGCAGTCTTCTTGATGCAAACCACATATTCTTCATCATTTTTGCGTCAAAATCGCTCCAATGCCTACATTACTAGCATCAGCAGTGATATAAGTTTTCGCAGTCACATCAAACACTCCTAAAGTAGGAGCTTTCGAGATACACCTCTTTATTTCTTCAAAAGCATGCTTACAATCTATATTCCAATCATACACCACCCCATTCTTCATAAGCTTCCTCAAAACCTAAACTATTTCCGTAAAATTTCTTATGAACTTTGCAAAGTACTCAGCAAGAACCAGAAAAGACCTCAACTCATCCTTACTACAAGGTTCAGGCGCCTGTTCAATATACTTTTCTTCAGTCTAATACCCTGACTATTTATAACGTGTCCCAAGTATGTCACCTCAGGCTTCCGAATCTGACACTTCTCCTTTTTAATGGTCAGGCCTTTTTGTTCCAATCTATTCATCACCTCATCAAATAAAAGATCATGTTCATCCTCACTCTTCCTTATAATGAGTATGTCATACTGGAAACACAAGACTTGAGCCATATCCCCAAATATATTTTCCATTATCCTTTGAAATACAGCAGAAGCAGAGGCAAGCCCAAAAGGCATCCTTTTGAAACGGAAGGACCCTAACGGCGTTACAAAAGATGTCAGGTGTCTGGACTCCTCATGCAAATTTACCTGATGATATGCAGATGACATATCTAGCACACTAAATACATTCCCTTTCCCTTGAATAGATAACATTTCTGAAATATTCGGTAAAGGTTGCCTATCGACCCATATCTTTTTGTTTAGATCTCTCAGATCGATGCATAGACAAATCTTTCTTCCTTCCTTCAGCACCACCACGACTGGAGCAAGCCATTCCTAGGACTCAATGGGTTTAATTATGTCATCTCGTAACAATCTACCCAACTCCAGCTTCAAGGGTTCTCTCATTAAGTTCGGAACATTCCGAACTTTGTGAACCACAGGCTTTACATTTTTGTTAAGTACTATCTTGTGAGAGAAACCCTTCAACAAACCCAATTTTTCTGAAAAAAACTCTGGATAATTCACAATCAAATTATGCTGCAGGTTTACATTTACTTCTTCTATTTTCTTTCTTTCTGTAAGCATTACTGGCTCCTTCGTATTAGGATCCAGTACAATGCCCAAATCCCTTTTATGGCGCCAGGCCAATACATTTGATCCATAGTCTGTGACATATATCTTTCCGTGAATGGCTCTACCTTTGAAGATAATTGTCATCCATCTCATACCAATTATCTCAATCCATTTTCCTGCATAACCCACAGCCTTTATATCTGGTTCTATGAGTTTATCATCCTGTGAGTTCATCCTCTCAGAGTCATACACTTCTTTTGAAATGAGGGTGAACAAACTTCCTGAGTCCACTAGTACCTTGACTGGCACTTTGTTCAAAAATATTTGAGCATACGGTTTCTCTAAAATGTCAGTGCTTTCCATTTTTACTTGCTCTCCTGATAGTCCGGTAATTAAGCTTTGACTTCCATAGTTTGGGTTACCAAGGTCTTCCTCCACTGTTAAAATCACTTCCTGGACATTCTCACACACATCCTGGATTTCTTGAATTGTTCTGCTGCTACCGTTGCCACCACTGTTACTCTTGAATTTACACACTTTTGCAAAATGTCCTCTTTTGCCACAATTTTGGCAAATCGCGTTCCTAGCTGCACACAGTTTACTAGACGCCATATGTCCTGGAGCATCACACCGATAGCATTTTACCTCTCTCCATCCAAACTTCTTCTGCTTCTCTCCACCTTCTCCTCTCACTTCCTCAAAGTTTTTCGGAATTTAGTTTTTTTCCCCGTCAATTTGTGAGTCCTTTTTATTTTTAACTTCACCGACGATACCCTGTTTCACTTCCTAATTGGGTTCACCCACTTCCTGCAGCCAAATCACTGTGTGTTCCATCCTCTTAGCTATTTGTATTGCCTCCTCCAAATTGGGATCCTTCATCAATAGTTTTTCCCTTATCTTCTTGTTATACGTACACCTCACAATCTGATCCCTTATTAGAGAATCAGTCAGCTGTTCAAAACGACAAGCTAACGCAAGACCGCTTAGAGACGCTACATAGGACGCTATGTGTTCATCCACTTTTTGCGCTCTTGAAAAACATTTATGACGTTCAAGAACAAGATTAGTTTTCAGAGTAAATTGAATATCCAGCATCTGCATAGACATATCAAAAACGTTTGTGGGTTGACCATCACCCATTCCTAAGGACACTTCAGTTAAATCCTCATAGATTCTTCTCCCCTCAATGCCTAGATGTGTAGAAGAATTGCTTGTCTCCTAAGTGGGCCATATCGATCACCACCAATTATCAACATATATGTTACAAATAACTTTTTCCATTGTTTCCATGGTATGGGTGGCTCACCAGGAGTAGCTAAAAAAGGTGGAGTTGCAGTCATATTCTGGTCTCCCATTTGCTTAATACTTTAAGTTTTTGAGTGTTTGTTAAGATGCTTGATATACTAGGAAGTAAAAAGTGTATATGTTGTTTTCTTTTTTACTAATTTTTAAATTATATTTCTATTTCTTGCATTATATTGATCATCTTTGCTGTAGGTCTGTCTGTTCTTGTTCATATATCAGTCCATAATGTTTTTCCTTTTTCCTCACTATGGTCTATCTTCTATTTTTGTTAACAACATAGTCCTTCTTTTGTTTCTTTCATAGGCAACTAAATCGGACGTCACTGTGCAAGCAGATGGGTAGGTAAAATGCTAAATGTTAAATATTTACTTCGTTAAAACCGTAAATATGCTGACATTTAACTCTAGCATCAAGCGTTTCGAAATTATTTATTGCGCTCGCTGAAGTCACGTCACGTTGAGCACAGTTACTTGAAACACACTGAAGACTTGAGACGCACTGCAGACACGATGAGCGCAATTGTTTTAGACGTGCTGGAGCGGTAACAGAAATGGTAAAGTGTTGCTTTAATTTCTTCGCACACAGGGCACAGGGAAGCGCGATGACATTGAACACGCTGAAGACTGATCGTTTCTTGTTTGATAGTACTGCAGTCGCCGCCGGCTCGTAGTTAGCTCATGAGCTGCTGATTACATGGGCAGATTCTATTCACGTGTTCTCGTGCCAGCACTCGTTTAAACGTCCGTTTAAACATCTGATAGGAAACACGACGTAAAATATACTTGTTCCACTATTAGATTTAGAATTACCTTGTAAGTCGTTATTTATCTGCCAAATGTTGTGGAGATGAAAGGAAAATGACAAATTCAATGAAGCGCTGTGAATTCATTCCAGGAGTGAAGATGTTGAAATAAAATCAGTCTCTTGCACGGAAAAAAACTCGTCGCCAATGTTAAGATCACTCTTCCACAGTTCTGTTTATCCTCTTCTTTATTTCAAGTACATTTGTATGACAACATCTTCAGCACAGCTTCCCACCTCGTTCTCCACTTCAATCCTCCACTGTTCTCTCCCTGACCTCACCGCTTACCTCACCACATTCCAGACTCCACACCAGCCACATTTCCACATGTTATCTCCACAAGGTCCCACGAGGCCCAAAGGTCCCACAAAATATAGGTAATCCCAAATTCAATATGAATCAAGGATCAAGAGCTCAAACTCAAACCCAAATCCATTTCAAAATCAGAACCTATTTCAACAGTTCCCTATGTAGGAGAATGGGAGCTTTGAGGCGGACAAGTCCTCATGATGGTGCTTAAGTGGGAGGAAGATTGCATACTTGGTACAGTATTAGAGATAGGCCAAAGTGGACTGTTTGTAAAAGGGGAGATAAATGGCCATCAAGTGTCATTGCTTACTGACACAGGTGCTACCCATTCCAGATTTAGAACAGTGGAAGTCCCAGACCTACCCTTCTCTGGAAAGAAGCTCCAAATTGTAGGTGTAATAGATAAACAAATAACTAATCCCATCTCAAACAAAGTACCTGTAAAAATAAGTTCATTTGTGGAAGATCATCAATTTGTAGTCAAGACCTATAAATCTGATTCGAAGAGATCTTTTATGCAAGATTATTTGTACTATTTACTGCATTTTGGAAGGTGTTGAATTTCAAACACACAATGAAGATCTTGAATTTAAAATGGTCAACAAGAAACAGCTGTAGGATTCTGTCCTACAAGAATGGTAGAGGATTTACCACCTGATTTAAGAGATAATCTAAAATCAGAAGTATGGGATTTTTCAGGAAAATAAATCGGGCTAATGAAAGGTGTAGAACCAATCTGAATCACAATAAAGCCTTTCTGAGAATTCCACCATTCAAGTTAATACTAGGAACAGTGACTGGAATAACTTCAGTGGTTAAAACATGCTAAAACAGGGACTTTTATAAGAGATTGTTGAAAGTCCTTACAATTCTCCGATCATGTATTTACAGAAGCCCAACAGCACATATAGGATTGTAGAAGATCTTCTAAAAATTAATAATATTGTTATTCCCATGTTTTCCCGAGATACCAAATACAGCAACAATACTATTATAGATTCTCTGTAGTTCAGAGTGGTTTACTGTTGTAGATCTCTGCCAGGCCTTTTTCTCTATCCCCTTGCATGGGGGGTAGTCAATTCTTGTTTTCATTAGTATTTATAGAGAAAGTTTTGGCATGGTGCTAAATTCCACAAAGGTATACAGAGTCCTTTGATCTTTAATCAGATCTTGAAAAATAATCTTGAGAGCTGATATGTGAGAAAAAAGTAGAAGATCGCAGGAAGAAGTTTCAGTGGTAGAGAATATGGATGGATCAGAGCAGGATGCGTTAAAAATGCAAATTAAATTTAAGTTTCAGCTGATGGAAGATTAGTGTTGGCAAATAGTTTGTTGTTTTCCATGATACAACATTTGCAAGATCCTACAGACATTGAGAGGGATGCAGTGGTTAGCTTGTTTAGACAGAACTGGTTCAGTCCCTGATTTGGAGTTCTTACTGAAGACTTATGTCATAGGTGTGTGACATGCCAGCAGATGAATGTAGGAAAAAGAACCACTGTAACATTGTGTCACATGGGAAGATCAGAAGGGCCCTTAAATAGAATACAGTTGGATTTTATTGAAATGCCTGTTTGTAATGGCCTGAGATATGTCCTGGTTGTAATGTGTGTTCTTTCCCAGTGAGTGGAAGCCTATCCAACACAGAGACATGACACTCTCACTGTGGCTAAACAGCTGTCATATGAATTCATTCCACAGTTCCTTTGGATTCAGACCAAGGGATTCATTTTAATAATGAGGTCCTTCTTCTCAAGAAGAAAAGGGGGGGTCTCTGGCTTTCAGGCTATAGCGCTCATGGAGCCATTATCGGGATGATCTAGAATGGCATGCTGCCAAGTGGGCAAGTAGGTTTGGACCAGGATGGAAAGAGCATCTCTTTTTGGAATCCTGGATTTTGTGATTTTAATTCTATTATCGGTTAATCTGCAAGCCCAGCATTATAAAACAGTTTTCAACTTCTATTATACTCCGCTCAAATTTGTGAAATGGGATGGCTCAGTGGGCAGTACTTGCCCATGGTGCAATTTCAGTGAGGCAGACTTAGCTCATATGTTCAGCAATTGTCCTTCTTTAACTACCCTTTGAAGGGAGACTTCTAATTTCATCAATATGTGTGTGGGCAAAAGGGTGGTGTTGACTAATCAGCCTATTCTCCTAGGGGTGCAATCAGATAGCACTCTCAGCCGAGCACAAAGATTTATCTTTGCAAGCCTGGTGATAGCTCAGCTTTGTATTGCCTCCTTGGCTGGATAAGACACCCCCCAATCTCCCAACAATAGCTCAGATGTCTTCTGGCAGCTTTCAACCAGGAAATGGCCCTGTATGCCAAAAGAGGGAATACATCTTGGCGCACAGGTGAAGGTATATGGGCACCATGAATAGACTAGCGGCATCAGCTAGACTCTGAGCAAAGAACTGAGCCTGGAGGTGGGGATAGAACTGTAATGTAGATCTGGAGGGTAACAAATTGGGATACCTCAGGATTGACAGGTTGGGAGGATAATGCCCTCTGCCCTTTTTTGTCTTTCTTTGGGGCAAATCCACCCTCCCTTCTGAAGTAGGGGTAAGAAATTTTTAAAAAATGAATGGTAAAAAGGCAGCTTCATTGAATGCAGAAAACCTAAGGTGGCAACTATTGAGGGTGCATAAAGGAGACTTGCCTAAATGTTTCTGTATTTGGCCTCCCACTTTTGTCTGTCTTGTTGTTTTTTTGGATAATGGAGTACTTTCTCTGTTGTTATTGAATATGACAATAATTAAATATTTAAATTAATAATGAGGTCCTTAGAATCCTGTTTGTGGCTCTTCAGAGGAACAGAGTAGCTATCGTTCTGAGGCTTCGGCGATAGTTGAACAGTTGAATGGCATGCTGAAATCTTGATTAGCCAAAATCTGTGCATCTATTTCTCAAAAATGGCCGTACGCATTACCATTTGTGTTGATGAGTCTGTGAATGCACCTATAAGCATCATATATGATATGATACCTTAGTATTGCAAAGGATTAGCTGATGTGCTGTGATCTGTTTCTCACAAGGTTGGAGCTGTCACTGCTAATCCGAACCAGGAGCAGTGTCACAATTTTAACCCTGGCTATTGGGTTTTGATAATAATTTTTTTTTTTAAATCCTGCTTGGAGCCAAGGAGGAGGGGCCCTTAGCAAGTCATCTTAATCACCAACACTGCTGTCAAGTGTGCTAGGATACCTAATTGGGTGCATGCTTCGTATACCCAGAGAGTGAGGTATCCAGTTGAAGGATTGGTGTTCTTTGAGCCAGGTAGTAGAACTCCTGTGTCTATACATCCTAAAGGACCAGAGGGAGAGTGGAGTACAGCAGAGGGTGTGTAGAAATCTCAACTGAAAATGACGAATTGAGAGTTGAAAGTAAAGGAAGATGAATCACCATGAAATCAATTAAATGGTCCAGATCAAGGGACAAGTGTGAGAAGAGAAAGACCCCCATGGAGATCGGAATGGCCAACTGGTAGGAGGTAGTTGAAATATAGTATGTCATATCACAAAACCATAATCGAGAAAGCAGAATCTAGTGGAATAAGTGAAACAGCAGAAGATTAACAGACACCAAGGAGATCACAGGTACCTTATCACAGGTATTCTGCACATGAATGAACTTATTACCTAATGCATCAGATCAAAATCCAAATTGAGATCAGACTCATTTGAACCTTTATGATATGCCACACTAAAATTGCGCTAATTTAAGATTCCTGAAATAATATTGCAGACAATAACTTGACAACCACTGTTTAATAAATTCAAAACTGAAAGACGACAAATGATGAGCTAAAAATTTAAGGCAAATCATAAAAGACTCTGATAAATGATTGACAATTATTCTCTAACGAAGACTAAAATAAAAATAATTAATTAGAATTCTCTATGTCCAAAGCTGCAGTACAAGAGTAGGGATGACTTTTTTAGAAAAAGACAGGAAAGGGCTAGGGATGCCTTACCAAGACTAACGTATATAGGCTAAATTAAATAATAGCAAAGTAAACACCAAAAGGTTTGCTCATTTGCACAAGTAGACGTGAACGCAGAATACTGAGTCTGCTTGCTGCTATATTGCACTGAAGGTCTGAGTGTAGGCAAACATGTGTGTCCTTACCAAAGTTAAGTGTAGAATAGTGCTTATTTCCAAATTACCAATTGTTGGGCTAGCACTTATAATTCTTTTAGTTGGAATGAGTTTTACCCCAGTGATGGAAACTCTGCACTTTTGTCACCTGCTATCACAATTGATGAGAAGAAATTAAAAGCTTCATTTATAGATATTTTAAAGGAATATTTCTCAACAAATGTTTATTCTAGATTAGTTCAGAAATACACTAGATCTTTAGATACCAAGGTTTTGTATGTCTGTGCACATTTACCTTCTTCAGCTGCAGAAAATGTGACCCATCATCACACCCTACTTCCATATGTAATTACATGTAGTATTTTACTTAGTTTGTTTTATAGACAGGAATGTTTTTAATATTATTTTCACAATTGGATATGATTATTTAAAGGTTCCCCTTCAGAAAAAAATAATTCTCATCCACAAACAAAAAACATGGAAATTGCATGATATTTCTATAGGTCCCCTACAGTTGTAGTCACTGTCAAGGCTTGTGAATGGAATCAATCTTTCGTAATGAGACCATTAGAAAATAAATTTATAGTGCCATTGAAAGAGCTCCTGTTTCACAAGGCAAATAAAGAGGAGGATGTTTTAAAGAATTTTTGGAAGAAGGAGGAAGATAAGTACAAGAAGAAAATGACAAACCCAAAATTAAAAGTGAATAGACAACAAAAAGGGAAATTGTGTTTATTAGAGGAGAAATCTGTTTAGAAAGAGCCACATTGGGATAAGTAGCTGTGAACACACACTTGAAGTTCTTTGAGGACCTGTTCAGAGATTAACAGGGAAAGAATCAATTATTCCTGGAATTTATTTTGTTTGCAGACAGGGTCCATATTTCCAGTTACCTGCTGATTGATATGAGGTTTGCTACTTAGCTTTCCTGTTTCCCAAAATGTATCATGTAAATAGTATAGATGTTTTAACAATGACGTCTCACACACACGTAGTACCACGGATGGAATACAATTCGTTGAGATATTTTTGGAGCAATCATACCTTTAGTAGGGGTAGTTTTAAATGATGAGGCAATGGATAAAATTGGTGCTTTGCTAGCAGTTAACACAGAATTAGTGGCTAGTAGATCAAAGGTTTTGCAAAATTGATTGGCTTTAGATACATTGTTAGCAGGGAAAGGTGACGGCTGTAAAATGTTGAAGGTTCAACATTATTGCTCATCCATACCCAATGACAGTAGAAAGATATACGAATTGGCAAAAAACATTTCTGACCTGAAACCTGAATTAGAGTCTTTAAAAACTGGTAGTGTGTTATGAAGTTAAGTAAAGGTGCTTCTGCCTATAGCAATCGATTCGTAGCTGTAGGAGGAGGACTTTTGAAGCCTATATTAATTGCTGGTAATGTGTAATAAACTTATATGCCTTAAATAGATGATTTAGATGTTATTTAACTAAAAAGAAGAACAAAGAAAGAAAAAAGTGAATGATAGAAGAAATAGAAATTGAATAAAAAAAGAATAGGGCATACAAGAAGTTGAAAGATACAAAAACCTTGAAAAATAGATTTGGAGATACAGCCAGGAAGGAAGATGTACCTTAAAGGATTAATTTGTAAGAAATTGTGATGTTTATTCAACCATGAAAGGAGGGAGTTGCTGATGCGAATTTATCT
Organism: Pleurodeles waltl; assembly: GCF_031143425.1. NCBI lineage: Eukaryota > Metazoa > Chordata > Amphibia > Caudata > Salamandridae > Pleurodeles > Pleurodeles waltl. The sequence goes on along the minus strand of NC_090449.1, from coordinate 314,669,140 downwards.
TTTTACAAAATTAATGTGCATTTAATGTAAAAGTGCAAAAAGTATGTGAAATATAAAATGTACATTAAAATGTAGATTTGGAGTAAGCAGTCATATTCAGGCATTACAGACTTATAAAAGTTATAATAATATACTGGCTTAAGTTAGTCTAACTGTGATGCCATATTAATGGAATATAATGCACTAACATTGAAAGGCCTTTATTTTTTAATGAATTGTTGTTTGCACAGGATGTTTTTTTTTCTTCCTTCTTTTTGATGCAGATGTTGTAACTTTCCAGAAGCCTTCTCTTACTTATTGAATAGACATTTGTTTTGTATTAGACAACTGGTAGTGGGATTCTCGCTTGGGAGGAAATGAGAAAACAGGAAGGATGATTCATGGGAAGAATAGTCTGAATCGGAAAATGTGGATGAAGTATCTCTTCAAGGACATGTGTCTAAGGTTTATTGTGTGGACTTGAGAACAAGGTGAATTTACCTAGTTCCAGGAGCTTGCCAAGGTCCTATTGGACTTTGTAGAAAGTGAAGAGACACTTAGAATCATCTAGAATGTTCTGTGTTTATATTAGTGCATGTTCCTAGAGTAGGGCATCTCTCATTCACATTTGCTGGAGACTCATATCTGAGTTTCTTGAGATCATACCTCTCTTCATGTGAGATTTGTTTAGCCTATTTTTGTTTTATTAACTACTTGCTCATTTATAGCTGAGTATACCTTCCAGCCTGATCTTTCCTTTTAATTGATGTGTAAAGGCTTTTTGCTTGTACATTCATTCCTTCATCAGAATTCTTTATTGGGCATGTTTAATGACACATTATTCTATATGTTTCCCATTTAATTTAAATTAGGGAACTTTCTTTATGGAACACACTTGCTGTATTATTACAATATGAACTATAATTTTAAACAAGGTTGTATTCTTCCTGATATTGAAGTATCGATTATTGGATTATATTAACTTTTAATACTGATACTTAAAAGATTAATAAATATTGAAAATATAATTGGAAAAAAAACTTTTAAACTTACATAACATTCTTTTTATTGACAATACAAAAGTTATTAATAAGTTGTTATGTTATTTGATTGATGTAGATGCTTACTCATTTATACTCCTTGTTGACGAACAAAGGTCCATGGACCAGTGGCAGGTGTTATTTAATGATTACACCTGAAGATTGAGGTGTAGAAAGACCTGCTTTGTTGTGTGGCATCTGTAACTGTACCTCATAACTGCTAGACTGCTAGCTATGTTGATCAATATAGGGAGGAATCAGACATAAGAACTAAAATCAAGCAAGTCGCTGAGATTAATTGAAGCATTTCATCCATCACTTTTTTGTATACTTCGGTGTGACACCCTAAGGGGGATGGTAATGCCCAGATGTAGGTCCAGTGCACTGTGTCACTGGAACCAAGCTATGACTAGCTGATGAGCCCTTTTAAGGGTGAAACTGGTCCTGGGTTGCATATGTTCCAGTTTAGGGAGGACTTCATCTGGCAGTTCAGGCTGGACCATTCAAAATGGAGCAAGACCAAAGCTGATCTGCATATTGATGGGTCCAAACGGAGGTAGCATGGGGTGCAAAATAACAATGGACTGGGATGTTGTCTTAGCAATTACTCTTGTGAGACAAAAACCTCTTGTTAGAGATGCCGGTCCATGTCTTTCCAATACCTTATTGATCTTGAGAGGCTCATTGCGTCTTTAGAGGCAGAGGCCTCACCAGTGTGGAGAAGGGACACCTTTGTGTAATTTTGGATAATTGCTTTGAATTTGGACTGCTTGGTTTGGAGTCTGAAACAGGAATATGGCCTACTTTTAACATAGGTAAGTTGGTGAGACAATTTAAATAAAAAATATAAACATTGCATGAAACACAAACATACAGCTGCATACAAAACAACAATTATAATCACAGTTTAGGCAGCTTAAGATTATTCATAAAATTTACTACATTCTACTTGTGGAACATGGGCTACTTTGAATTTTGGCTACTTGCCTTATAGTCTAAAAACTGAGTGCCAGATTGACAATGTTTTGGCGCAGGGCTGAGCCACAAACCTTCTTGCTGTGCTACCCTGCACCAAAATAAAAAGGGCAGGAATGCGCCATATCTAGATTTGGACTGAGCAGCAAGTGGCCCTCGTTAGCAAATGAGATAGCTAAAAAAAAGTGAGCCATATTTGCAAATCAGGGCTATTTTGAACTTGTAAAGACATGTTGCAAACTGTTTTACAAGGTACGGGAGACTGCATACATTTTTGCTTGCTGCGGACAGTACTTCTGATATCTTTGGGGAAATCAACCGCAAAAACCAGTGCAGCAGACCATAAATCAGGCCACAAACAACCAAAAAACCAGCTCATACACTGACCTGTAAGACAAGGTTGTGGGGCACTGCCTGATTGCCCTATAGACTAGTGAACATCTGCATCTACCCTGCCGCCTGTTGACATGCTAATACACTTAACACCTTGCCTGGTCCTTTCACGCCAATAGGTAGAGCCAGGCGAAAGGGCTGTTAAAGGTGTAAAGTGCATTAGCATATAAATGCAATGCACCTAACTCAAGCAGGTGCTGTTGAAAAGAGCTGCCTCATCACACTACCCCCCAGAGGAACACCATCAGCATAGTTATGGGACGCCAGCATGATCTCCTGCCCACTGGATTCCCTCCTGCTGCACTTCACTCACAAAGTGAAAGCTTCTTTCCACACTGCTGCGTTATTTTTAAATGAGCAGCTGAGGAAGTCTTATTTCTTGAGTTGTAAAAGTTTACCTCAAGCCATACAGTCTAAAGAGGATTTGGGAATTTACCCCATGTCATACAATATAAAGAGGATTCTGGAAGCAGCTGAATAATGGCGAGTCTATAATTATTTTACAGTTTAGGCAGAGAAAACAAGGGTGACTGCCGACTGGTGAAACATAGGGATCTTTTGTGATGGGCAGATAGGCACTGGGCTCTTATAGAAAGTGACACGATACTTTGACTGAGTCTTTCACTAATGCTCTTTGTTATGTCTTCACAGCATTTACTGTGCCATGAAACATCTGGAATATTTTAGAAGTACAGCCCTATAATTATGAACCACATCTATCATGAATCTGGGAGAGAGAGGGTAAGTCAGAGAGAATATCAGTGGATGGAAGTAAACCGTATGTTTAAGTATTCAGCTGCCCTTATCTGCATGCTCAGTTGTTGTCTTTCAGTAATGGGTGTCTAAGATCCAACCTCACACCAGGTGCTGCTCCTCCTTCATAACTGTTGTCTAATATCTAAACTAAAAGGGTTCTATGAAAATTCTATGCCTCATCTGCTCTCACCACATCGACATCTCATCCATCCTTCTATCCCCCTGTCTGGCAAACTCATTTTTACACCACAGTTTTCACCTGCCATAACCTACTTTTTCCTATTGTTTCTCATATTGCCACTTCACAGTCAAATTCATTGACTTTGTCAGTGCATGTTATTGCATTGGCCATATTACAGATGCATTGTGACTTATCATATATATATTGTGTATATATCATTCTAAAGGTGTAATAGAAAACTTAACTGATCTTACTCTAGAAATGGCCTTTTTTTTTAAAGTAAACATTTTTTGTACTATTTTTGATAATCCTGCAATAACTTCCAGAACAAAATCACTTTATCTCAAACATACTCCCATATGTTTACATTTGAAAAATTGTCTGAACGTATGCTCTCATTTAATATAAGCAGGAAAATGTGGTGGAATCAGTTTGCCATGTGTTTTGCCCACGTGCACATATCATTTGCCAACTCTGCAGAAAATTATCATACATTTGTCCTGGATTGTTTTTTTTGCACCAGTGCAAACGTCTGTGGTACGCCTGGAGTCTGCAGCACTTTATGAGATTAGAAAGACTAGCTACTGAAGCCTGCGAGTGGTTACCTCCACCCCTCCCAGGCTTCTCAGGCCCTTATCACCTGGCCATTTCCTCACAGCTAAAAGGTTTACCTGGTTCAGACTTGGCTAACCACTCCACTACATGGTGGTTTTTGCCTTTGGATTCTGGAACTTGTAGTCCTGATTCTACATGGCTAAACAAGGACTAGACGTCCCAGAAAGTCCCAGTTTGAAAAACACATGGGCTAAACTGATTTAGTCACGCCTGGGCGTGTGAAACCTGATAAGACAGAGACCTTCCTGGCAGCTCTGTACGGGTGTGTCTACATTCCAGTAGTATAATTATGGCCCTGAGATCAAAATTGTGCAACAAAGCACTCTATAGTGGTAATATTAATCCAGCAATAATGTTAACACTTATTCTGTTTCTTACTTGTGAAAAAGGTGAAGGGGTGTACAAAAATCCAAATTAGTGACTAACCCTTGTACGTATTGAAATGCAGGTAATGTTAGGCCCGGATACTCCCAGTCTGGCCCATGCCCCTCCACAACCTAAACGAGGCACCAACAGAATTCACAGAAATTTGTGAGAAAGTTTTCATTACAAACAAGTAAAGCTTAGGGTAGGTAACAGCGACATATCATGAATAATGAGGCAACTGTGAGAAGAAAAACATCACTCGATAAACAATGCATTATATTAATAAATCATGGCTGATGAACACCAACAACACCAGGGCCTTGGGCAATCCAAAAATGCCATTTGTCCACACCGGTGTAACAACATGCATTGGTGAGAGGTGGCCCCTGCCTCACTGTACCCTTGTCCACATCCCAGGGCACCGCACCCCAAACACCAAGCTACCTGCCTGGCAGTGATTAGGTGGGCAGAAGCTGCGGCTCCATGCCCATCCCAAGTGAGCCGTGCTCCATAGCCCCAAAGCTGGTGTGTACATTCTCTGGTTGGCTCAGGATTGCTGGGCCCTACTCTTGGTGCTGTTCTGGGGAGTCAGTATCGTAGGACCCCTCTGGTGACGAGGAATGAATTTAGGATTAGAGTTCCTGCCCCAAGAAGTAAGGGTTGGGTGGATGGGAAGATTTGCTGCCATGACGCTCCGCTCTAAAAAGGCAGAAGCCAGAGGCAAGGTATCATATATACCCCTGGCCATCCCAGCGATGGCGAGAAGAAGTGACATGTATAGGGTGTGACTCCTGCACTTCCTGTTGCACCCCCTGCATCTCATGCTGCAAGGCAACAGGAAGTTGCGATGTGGCCAGCAGGTCGTAGGAAGGAGCCCGGGACATGGTGTCCCAGGTTCTAAATGCAGCACCCACCTAGGGCCATGGTGCTGTGTCTAAATTGTTAATTGCAGTTAATGAATCACTATTGCTGTTTGGTGCATAATTAGTTTATGGTTTGGGTTCAAGTTACCTAAAAATGAAAAACTATTTTCCTGTTTTATTAACCCTAACTGAAATGTATATTTATGTACATATATATTTTCTCTTCCAGGTGACAGAGATTTTCTCTGAAAACATGCACAAGAATGCAGCGCAAATAAATAATGTCCAAAGATGTACATTGGAAAATAAAAATAATGTTGTCAGTACGCATATTAGAAAATAAACATAATGCTATTGTTTTTCAGGAGGGGGGTTGGAGATTTGTGCTGCATCACTTAATTATGTTCCATGCTACCCAGTCTAGCTGTATACTACACATACACCTACTAACAGTGTGAATAAAAGTGGAAACAGTAGAAATTGTGGATTAGTAATGGTGCTCCTTTTATGGTTTGGACCTCATCACCACCCCAGCTTAAGGTTGTAAATGCAATTTGTTTTGCAGTTACTCTCAATTTGGGAATAGTTAATATATGTCATTTGTTAATCACAATTTGGAAATCAGAATTCACAATTTGATATTTATATTATAATCTACTATGCATTCAGTTCAGTCTGCTAAAACAACGAATTAATAAATTTATTCTTTAGCCAATGGCGTATTAAAAATTTTGCATTCACAAACCAATTTGTGACAGGCGCAAATCACAAAACATTACAACATTAGTCATCAGAAGTTAATCCTCAATCGTTTGTTTTCTTCCAATGCAAAGAGCCTTGCCTGACCATTTTTGTTGGATAGTCTTCTGCTGTCTCTGGAGAGCTTGGTGTATGTCAGTTGCTGTTGCAATCCATGTAAAAATCCATAAGTGTATGTTTTGTAACTAATTCACTACAAAAGAAATGGCATGATTGACTACATTATTTGGCAAGAAAAGACACATTGTGGGGGTATCTGTGGTAGTATTCTATTTTTGAATTGTAATACTCTAGGGGCAAATGTTTTAACGAATTAGAATAGGTTTTACACCTGAATACAGCAATCACCAACTGAAAAGTGACTAAGGGCCATATGTACGAAAGCTTTTTCCCATAGACACAGAATGGGTAAAATCCTTTGGTACATCTGGCCCTAGGGGCCTTATTTAGCATTTCAAGGATGTAGAGAAGTAAGTCAGAGTGGCAAGGACTTTACATTTGCCAATCTCCACCTGCAAAATGTATAGCTCCGTGGCAAACTCAATGTATTTGTATGAACCACCACAATGGTGATACACACAAAAACATTTAAATGTTTGGTGTGTAACCATAACTGGGGACAGGGGTTTACATCAAACTTAAAAGTTTTTCCTTTCCCAAAAACAAACTCCCAAAGTGGGAGTTTTCTTTTAGAAAAGTAAAAACTAATGGCTCCCAAAACCATGAGAGTTTTCTATCATGATGCAGAGGTCATTTTTTTAATTTTTTATATATCCTGGTGTTGGCAGACAGTGTTTGTCACATGAATCACCTGATATCAACCAGGTCTTTGTAGATTTGTGGGAGATTTTTCTGAAAATAATGTGTGCTTTGTCACATGAATGTTTTGCATTAGAAATTATAACACTGCATTTTACAAATACATATTTTTCTGTGCTAGGTAAAACTAGGCCCAACTATGCCTGACTGCATCTTGAATCTCAATGCAGACATGTTTTAATTTCTCCTGTCATCTCATGTAGCAAATTGTGACTTAGTGAAGTGCTTTTTATTGACATTCGATTCTCGAGGAACTCCCAAGGAAGCTTTCCTTTGAAATGTAACGATTTGTGCTCTTTCCTGTCTGCATTTCAGCAGGTCTATTCATTATATGAGACAGTCATTGTTTTGTGTGTAACTAGATTCGTACTGTCACATCCATTGACATTAGGTCAAGAGGGAATTAATTATTTTTTATTTAGTTTGATATTGTTTCATTTTATTATACTGTGATTGGTATAGCCTTCGGAAACATATTAGTAATTTTGTCTATTTGATTTTCCTGTGTATTTTCTTTGAAAAGGACTCGTTTTGGAAGTGAGCCATTTAAATCATCTCTTGATTCTTAGAAAGCAGACCTTAGTCAGTCTGTCTCATGCTTAGGACTTAGAATAATTACGATATTTTTGCTCCATCTGACTGAGGCTTTTGCTAATTCCCTATATGCAATTTTGTCTGATTTTGAGTCTAACTATATTTTGCCTTCTGTATTAAATGTTTTTCTTCAATAAAACTTCATGGTTTCTATCATTTACCATGTCTCGAGCATCCCTATTTGATTGTGCTACTTCTTTTATTGACTGTGTTGACTTTTTTAGGGACATATTACTCATATGTTTTTGAAGCTAACACTGCCCCCTATCTAGCTAATGCACTTTGGGGGTCATTACGAGTTAGGCGGTCCAAGGACTGCCATGTTGGCGGCGGCGGTCATCCCGCTGACGGCCCGGCAGTGATGACTGCCAAATCATGACCATGGCGGTGTTCCCAACAGAACACAGCCAAACTACTACCAGTACTGCCAGAGTGGTCAGGCCGCCACAGATGGTGGTAGGCACCTTCAGACAGGCGGGGACCATGTTTCAGCTGGACACATTACGAGTCTGCACACCGCCAAGGTTTCCGCTGCGGTCTACCACCATGAAAACCCTGGTGGAAACCAACTCTATAAAAGGAAACACTCACTTTCAGGAACACATACCTGCCCAGAGCTGCCATGGAACCAGAACTGGAGGTATTCCCACTGCTCCAGCTCGCACAACGGCTCCGGAACTAGCGATGGCGATGAAGACAACAACTGTAAGTACACACACCTACCAGACACTGGAGGGAAAGGCATCAGTACCCACGCACGCACAACATACACATCAGGGACAGCTTACAACAGTCACACACACGTAACCACACACCCATACAAAACACACACACACCTTCACACACAGATGCACACCCATATCACACACACACACGTACTACACACACCACGGCCAACACACACATGCCATTCACACATTAACCCACACACACACAGCACCGTCACTGTCCAACACAATCATTCACAACACCACCAAGTGACACAACAACACCACAACTGCTACTACACAAATGCTAGGCCAAGCAATCTCACTGCACGGCTCCAAATGACCACACATACTTACACCAACACGTGACAACACCACACAATCACACTGCCATACAACAAGGCATATTTCACACTACTCACACACCACACACAACGCATATGACACAGCCACACACACGGCTGCACACACAACAAACACACAAGGGCACACAACACCATCATTACACAACCCTACACAAACAGTACATAATTCACATACATACATGCATGTAACAAACATATCGCACACTTAATACACAGCAATGGCAGCGGACAAATGGTAGAGCCACACACACAACATGCAGGCCAGGCACAACAGCTAGCACAACCCTCACACACACGTCACACACACACACACACACACAAACCAAAGCCCACAAACACCAAACAGCCATGTCGAAAGAAAGGCAGGACAAGAATGTTGCCATCGAACCCAACACCAGGTTGGTCCAGATGTATGGATAACAATAAATAGTAAAATAAATAGTGAACTATGTACAATAATGTGGCCATTGGGCAGTCCAAAGCACCAAGTGCCAAACGCACTAATGGCACTTCAATGTACCCCTACTTGACTGCAAAATGACCTTCACAGGGGTAGGGGCATCAAGGGGGCAGGGATGAGGAGGGGGTGGAGGCGGGGGTTCGGGCTTGGGTCTGGGTTTGGGAGTGGCAGGGAGAGGGGAATGGCACTACCGGGGGGAGGGGAGGACTTGGAGGTGGAAGGACTGGATGTGGGAGGGACACAGAGTTCCTGGGGGTTTCCCAGGGTAGGTGAGGGGTTGGGAACAGGGAAAATTCTGAGAGGAAACGTTTCTTAGACATACAGGGGCGGTCATGGCAAAAGGGTTTGGTAGTGGAGGGAGAGGGAGTGGTTGTGAGATGTGTCTTGGTAGATGTCGTGGGTGCAGGTGCGTGCGTGGAATGCTTGTGGGTGCTGGGTGTCTGTTGGGTGGGTGAGTGTTTGCGTTTAGGTGTCTTGGGAGGGGGGGGGAGGTGTAGGGAGATGCCGTGGTGGATGGGTGACTGTCTGTTGAGGTGGTGTCTACAGGTATGGTATATGTGCTGCATTTGGTGGTGTCGGTGGTTGTGGTAGGTGTGGATGTGGTGACTGGGGTGGATGTCTGCGGGTCTGATATTGTGCCGACTGTTGGTAAGATAGGACTGGTGGCTGAATCCGTGAATGATGGTGTGGTGGCTGCAGGTGTGTCTGGTGTAGTGTCTGTGAAGGAGAGAGAGGCGGGGAGTTAGTGCAGGGAGTGGATGGTGGTGTGTCTGCAGGTGGGTGTTGCTTGTATGCATGCCGGGGGTGGGTCTTGTTGTACTCGTGTCTGTCGGAGCTACCCTTGTCTGCTGAGGTGGATGCACGCTTGTGTGTTGTGTACTTTGGATGGGGATAGGGGTTTGGGATTGGGTAGAGCTAGTTGGATGAGGGACGGAAGACAAAGGGACACTGGCTGACAACTGAGTGGATGCCAGAGCCTGAAAGGATCTCTGTTGCCCAGCCATGGCACAGTGAATGCCCTCCAGGAATGCACTGCCCTGTTGGACTTGAGCTGCCAGTCCCTGGATGGCTGGTCTCCCTGTGGCGCTCCCCTCACCCTCTATCCCACTGGGTCCCCGCTCTTGCTGGTGCCAGCTTCCTGGGTCCTGTGGGCTGCTGATTCCCCACTAATCTGTGCCCCTTCTGCTTCGCCAGACGATGCTGATGCAGAGAGAGAGAGAGAGAGAGAGAGAGAGAAAGATAGATAGGGGGAAAAAGGTCAACATATATCGCCCACAGACATGGCTAAACATGTTAATTTGTGACAATACATATCATAGCTAGGCAATGGCAATTGCCATTATACTTTATCTACATCATGCCTTTACATGCCCTTCTACCCACACCTGTATATCCTTTCTCACACCTAGATCAATACCTAAGTAGGGCAGCACTACTAGAGTCAACCCCATGATGCCACCCAAAGCACTTTTAGGTGTCACAGCATGGCCCAGATGCAGTATAAATAGTTTGCCTGGATACACATTCTAGCTCTCCATTCCCCTTTCACCCATAGGATGTGCAGCTGACTAAACACAACACATCGGGCATCTACAGTAACAACACCTGACAAGTCCATTTCCTCTGTAACATGTCAATCACAGTGAAGGCAACTCACTCACAGACCACACTGCACCTTCCTGTCATATTACATGCCTGCCCACTCAGTACAGTGATGTCATTATGGAGAACAACTCTGAGTTAGCCAATGTAAGTCAGACACCCAAACAGTTCACATCTGATGTGTACCATGTGAATCTATGGTATAGCCATGTGATCAGTCACACCCAATCACAGAGCCAGTGCAGCTGACACCCAACACGTATAAGACAACTCAGCACACTGCTAAGTGCACCAACAATTTGCCATGTACCACGTATGACACATCTATATACATCCACTGAGTGCAGTATCACAACAGAAGTACCACTGGAACACACATGTAACATTGTGTGCCACCACACATGCAGGTACACCAGTTGGACTATGCACCATGACAACTCCAGCCTCACATACACGATTCCACATATGGCAAAACCTGTCACAGAGGCCAGACAACACACATCTTAAAGGGGTATGTTTAGCATTCATTAGGCATACATGGACAAACACCACTGGCTGTACAACAGTTACACATCCCACTACCACATAAGGAAGCCTGAGGAGACTGAATCCAAATATTGAATCACATCAACACGTGATGTGTCGTGAAAACCCAAACCACTCATCATCTGCCACTACCTATTGCACAAGGCAAGCTATAATAGTCACAGGCCATCAGATATGCCCCCAAATTTCCATCATGACATGATGTAGGCACTTACTCAGCATTGCAGCATAGGAATTGCTAGGGCTTTGTCATAACTGCCATGTACACACCAAGGTGACAAATTAGGAATCTCCCAGGGCACTTACCACCTCAAGTACCATCCCATAGGTTTGAAGGCCACATCCTCCCCCCCAAGTATAGCTCCTAGGAATGCATTATCTGTGCAATCTTGACACATATGTTCTACATATTGCAGTATCCCAGTTTGGCTACCTACACATACCCTAGGGTCAGCAGATCACTCATATATGCCTAGTCAGCTATCGGGCCTATACTCCTGTCCCATGAGGGCCATTTCTGTGGTGGACCTGTATGGGCAGCCCCACAACCTGTCAATACCTGATACAGTACATGATGTACATAGTCGAAGTGATAAAAGGAGAGTCACACAGTAGCATATACAAGTTGGCAACGCAGATGGGAATGGCCTGACACCTCAGAGCAACTTAAGCAGATGGATGGAGCTGGTCATACACCATGCTTAGGGTGATCAAAACACTCACATCCATTGTATGGCCATGGTGGAGTCAGACATGTGCGTATGTCATCAGTGCATATCCACATTACAGACATGGAGAGGAATGGAAATGTGAGATGTACAACCACTGACAGTACAGCATGGCAACACATCTACCAAAGATACTCTGCCACGGTGCCCAATACCCATTGCCAATAGACGATGAACATGTAGCATAAACGACAATGTAAAGTTGCCTACAGTGAGGCACCCAATCCCATTTAGGGTAAGCCAAGTCCCAGGATACAGTCAGTACTCACCGCCTTGTTGCTGCTATGCTGCCCTCAAACACCCATCCACCTCAGGGTAGGCCACTGCCGAAATGGGGGCCAATGGGGGTCAGGGTCTGATGAGCACCCCTTCCTTGTTGGAAGGAAATCCCCAGGTGGGTCTCCGCGGCCTTCCGAGCCCAGGGTCTCAGGACCTCTCACCACTTGTGACAATGGGTACTCCGTCCAGCGATGGCACACCAGATCCCTTTTTTCTGATGGGCATTTACCTGTATGGGTAACACAGACCAAATGAGAAAGTCATGTAAACTGTCAGCATACCAACAGCAGTGATCTATAAGCAGCCGACTCACAAAATGCCCACACATACCCATCGTCATGATTTGCACACCTTAAATCCATGCACTCTGCATACATGTACTCCCTGACTGCCACACTTACGCCCTCACACACTCCCCTATCACACATGACTGTGGCATTGGACTCACCTGCATCTCTGGTGCTCCATAAAGCTGTTCATACAGGGGTAGGTCCTCTTCCACCAGCTTATCAAGCTCTTCTCAGGTGAAGCCTGGGGCCCTATCACCTGCAGGACGTGGCATGATGGCTCCTAGAGACAGTACACAGCAGCTCATATTGTGGAGGTCTTGCTTGCAAGAGTGTCTGGAGTCAAGTGAGCAAGGCTGCAGAAAATGGCAGTCACAGCCACTGCATACAGGACCATCACCGCAGGCGGTGATCACCATTGGCTCCAGTACCCAATAGGCAGCAATGTTACCAATGACAAGTTGCATGGCAGTTGCGACCAAATACTATCATGACGACATATGCCTTCGGACTTGGGTCACTTCCAACTGTCCTGTGCAGCAGGACAGGTGGCTGCCATTTTATGCACAAATCATGCCTTGTTGCACTAATATATACACGGACATTTTAACCAGAATGCGGAGCAGGCGTATGTTGTACCATCATGCTTAGACTGATACATGTCACATGCATGACACAGTGATGCCATATGGCAAGCTGTCAGATGACGTGCATGTCGAGATACTCAAAACCTCATAGGCGGTGTGACCATACAGGTATATGGCATGACTACATGCATGCTCAGTTCAGGACAGCTCAGTGTACCAGATATGGAACAAACTATTGAACAGGGGCAGCAATGTGCAGCAAGGATGGTGTCCAGGCCGCTTCAGCATGCCCAATATAGTGTCAGCAATGCGAGGCATGTCTACAGTGTTTGGTTTGTGTGATGAGGACATGTTCAGCTGACATGTGTGGAGTGCTTATCGCTTTGCACTATCTCTCCTCTCTATCCTAGATGCCCTGTCAGGGGGAGATTGACACATGCACCAGTGTACCGTCCGCTAGTCAACCTTGCAACCCTGGAGGACAAGCATATCATCCTGATCTATCTTCTAAATTGTCAGACCATAAAGGACCTTTGTACCCAGTTGGAGACAGATTTATTGCCTGCATATGTAATCCATAAGCCATCCCTCCCACAGTCCAAGTCCTGTCAGCGCTACACTTTCTTGCCACAGGCTCCTTTCAGATTACAGTGGGCTTGGCAGCAGGGATGTCACAGCCCATGTTCAGTATTGTATCGAAGCATATACTGTGTGCTATCTTGAAACACCTGGACACCTACATCAGGTTCCCCTAATGTGTGGATTTGCCCTATATGAAGGCAGACTTCTATGAGATGGGACACATCCCTCATATGATAGGGGCCACAGATGGCATCCATATAGCTTTGGTCCCTCCCAATGCCAATGAACAAGTGTATAGAAACAGGAAAAACTACCATTCCATCAAAGTTCAGGTGGTGTGTGTGGCAGACCAGTACATCTCCCAAGTGACAGCCAAGTTTCCAGGATCTGTACATGACACCTACATTCTGAGGAACAGAAATGTCTCCCACATGATGGCACGTCCACAGAAAGAGAGAGCTTGGCTCATTGGTATGTATGCATTTAGATGTGTGTTTGTGTTTTGGTACCTGTCATCACATTCTTTCCTGTGTCTGTATCAGTATTGTAACAGGTCACACCTCTGTGCACACACGTGACTCTAGCCATCCTAACCTTCCCTGGCTGTTGACACCAGTGAGGTACCCTGCCACGGAAGGGGAACTCTGTTTCAATGAGGCTCACGGCAGTATGAGGCATGTAATTTAAAGGACATTTGGCCCACTGAAGACCAGATTCAGGTGCCTGGACGTCTCTGGGGTTGCCCTCTTCTACACTCCCCCAAAAGACATTCCAGATCATAGTTGCCTGCTGCATGATCCACAATCTAGCCCTGAGATGTCAGATACCATTACTAGCTGATGATGAGGAGGCAGCTGGACCAGTGGCGGGTAATGCAGACATGGAAAGTGATGAGGAGGCAGATGAGGAAGGAGCAGCTAACTCTAGAACACAGCTCATCAATCAGTACTTTCAGTGACGTACAGGTATGTTGTATGCTCACTTGCAAGTGTTATATTTCCATATCGATTGGTGTCAGTAGTCCTCCTGATTTGAATAATCAGTGTTGCCATCATTGTGTGTGTGTTGTGTGAGGTGACTGGTTGCATGTACGGTACAGAGTTAAAATGTCTTATCTTTAACAGGTGTACTCTATGAAGGTTAGAAGTAACACATCTCCTATGGACAGGCCTGTATTGTGCTACGTGTCCAGCTTTCTCCTGTTCTCATGTCATTCCTTCAAGTAACTGTGTACAGGGGATGAATGGGATCATGGTGGTTGAATTCATCAGAGTAGGGGGCACCTCTGTAGGTAGCACAGGCCAGTGTCCAGGTCTGTGGGAAAATGGAAAAATGTAATTGAACAGCCAACAGGATGTCTCAGTGGCACAGAAGGGAGAAAAATCAAGAGAGGTCACTTCCTGGCAGTGGGTTTTGTCTTGGCATCTGCTCCATCCGGATGTCTGTTTGGATGTCCACGTTTGCAGAGGGGTTCATCAGCTACAGAGGGAGGAGTGCCTGGGTTTTGTAGTTCCCCTGGCAGGGCCTCCATTTCACTAGCTGCTGCAGATGTTGCGGGTTCAGATGTGATGTGGCTAGTGGAAGAGGCCTGCTGGTCGGAGGAAGAAGCACGCAGGGTGGTGTTAATGTCCCTGAGCACCCCTGCAATGGAGGTCATGGTGGCATTGTGGGCCTGCCACTGTTGAATGGCCACCTGGTACTATTCTCTCTGCAGCCTTTGGATTTCCCCCAACATGGTAATGATGTGGCCCATCCTGTCTTGGGTTTGATGGCATGCATCCAGGGCTTGGGAGTTGGGATCCTGGTCAGATGACTGCCTTGGGTGCCCGTCCTCTGACCCACAGGTTCCTTCCCACACCCCCTACCCCCATGTGCCTGTGCCCCTGGCACAGTGTGCCCATTCCCAGTGTCAGCAGGACCTTCATTGTCTTGGGTGTGAGAGATCGACCCAGGTCCCTATACTGTGGGGCATGTTATTGATTGAACATTCCTTGGGACACAGGTTTGGGGACGAAGGGTTGGCTGTGATGTTGGTGCCACAGGGTAGGGGGGGGGGGTGTTGATGTGGGCAGGGTGAGGCAGGGAGTGGTAGCCTGACTAGGGGTCCCAGATGGGCCATGTAGGTCATCACTGTCCAGACATCCAGCAGTGTTGTCCTCACTGGGGCCTTCATCCTGAGGAGGGCTAGCAGTCTCTGGTATCCTCTCCATGGTGGCACTGGCAGGGTTACCTGTAGTTGGAGTGTGAGAGGGTTACATGGTGGAGGTGTGAATAGTTGTCTCCTTGTCTGATGCATACAGTGGCTTGACTTGATTGCCAGCAATGGCAATGACCGGTGCAGCACTGCTAGTACAGTTTGTGGATAGTGGATTGTGACATATGTACCATGCTCCATTGGGGTTGTTGTCGTTCAGGCTTGGTAACTTTAGGTCGGTGGGTGGGTTTTGTTCCTGTGTGATGGTTCCCATGACAGGTGTGCCCTGTTAAAATGTGACAATTCAGGCTTGCCATTTGTGAGTGGGTATGGCTGTACATTGCAGCATGGTGTCCAAGTGGGAGGGAGGTATATATGTGTATGCAAGATTGCTTGTCCTGTCTGTGCATGTTGTGAATGGAGTATACCTTTTTACTTACAAGCTCATGTTCAGTCCTTTTCTGGGTTGTTGATCTGGATGGGTGGCCCTTAGGTTTGGTGACAGAGCTGTGTCTGTGTTTAGCATTGTTTGGCATTGTGTTGTGCCATAGCATTGCTGTCATTGCCATGTTTTGGTCCTCAGTCGAAGCATCCAGTGGGTGTAGCTGGTGCAATAATCATACAGAGGTGTGATGTGTTGTGCACATTACAGGTTTTGATGGAGATGAGCAGGTGCATTGTGGGAGTTGCAGTGATTGTGATTTACAATGTTATCCGTGCACTTGGCAGGGACTGTGTGACCAATGGGGCTTTGTGGTGGTGTGGCATGCAGGAGAGGAGCATTAGGTGACTGGGTGGGAGGGGTAGTGGGAGATTGAGCAAATTGGGGAGTGACCGGGTTCTGAGGAGGTATGCTGGGCAGGATGATTTTGTGCCGGGAGTGTTAGTTACTTACCAGAGTTTAATCCTCCAGGTATTCTAGTGAGGCCCTGTGGATGCAGGATGCCAAAGACCACCTTCTCCCACAATGTAAACTCCAGGGGAGGTGGGGGCCCACCGCCACTCTTCAGCATGACAATGTGGTGTCTCGATGTCAGGGAATGCAGCTTCCCCTGTAAGTCGTTCATCCTCTTCCTGATATTCTCCCTTGTGCGTGGATGGTTGCCCACTGAGTTGACCCTGTCAACTATTCTCTTCCATAACTCCATTTTCCTGGCAATGGATTTTTGCTGTACCTGTGTTCCAAACAGTTGTGGCTCTACCCTGACAATTTCATCGACCATGACCCTCAACTCATCGTCTGTGAAGCATGGGTGCCTTTGACAGGACATGGTGGTTGTGTTGAAAGTGGGGGTGAACTTTGTGTGTGTAAGGGTGCAGTGTAGGGGGTGATTGGGTATATGTGCTGGCTGGTTGTGGTGTTTGTGAGCAGTAGTGATATGTGTTGATCGTGCAGTAGTGTGGTGTGTCCTGAGTGTGAAGTGTATACGTGCCTATGATGTATATGTGCTAAGTAATGAGTTTGTGGCTACTTGCAGTCTCTGTATGTGGTTTTTGTCACAAAGGACTGTTGGTTGTGAGGGGGTGTGTTTTATAGTGCAGTGATTGCGTTCTTTTCTGTCTGAGGTGAGTTTTTTAGTGCTGCGGTTGAGAATGCCAATGGTTTTCCACCATGGAAGAACCGCTATAGTGATTTGTGGGTCGTAATCTGGTGGGTGGAAGGTTGTCGGGCTGATGATGCTGGTGGTGAAACTGCCCGTTTCCTGCCCTCCAGTGTCCCGGTGGTCTCGGATTTGTGGCTGTTTTTTGGTGGCCTTCAGTGTGTGACTCTTAATACGACAGTCGATTTCCATCATCATGGAGGTCTTTTGGTGGCTGCCACCGCAGCAGTCCTGCGAAAAGACCGCCAAAGTCGTAATGAAGCCCTTTATCTTAAAATAGTTTTAATAGTGCGGTGGTCATTTTTTTTATATACTGGCGGTGTGGTTTGCGAAAAAAGCTATTAGACATCCACTTAAAATAGGACAAACCGTTGGAGGGCTTACCTCTCTTTCCTCTGCTGGAGTTTTTTCCTATTTGGAATATGGACATGTTTAAATAAAAGAGCTGTTTGCAATTGAAACAAAACGAAAATGCTGTGATGTCAGAAGTGTTTTATGGGCTAATGATAACTAGACTTCAACTCAATTGCAAAAAGATGGGTGTTGACTTTAATTTAGCATTTTTATATTTTTTTATTGATACTGTATGGAGCAAAATGTGCTGTTTGTTTTGTAAGGACTTGTTGTTGTTCTTGAAGAACTCTGGGAGAAGCCTTTGCTATTTTCATTGCTCTTCCTGCTAACACACTGTAGTGCACTGATTCAAGAGTCTTTTAATTGTTTATGTAACTAGTTTGTTGCAACACCTACTACATTATGGGTCTCATTACGTGTCTGGCAGTCAACAGACCGTAGGACTCACAGTGGCGGTCATGTCCACCGACGGTTTGGTGGTCCGACCACCAAATTAAGAGTTTGGCAGTCGGATCGCCAAATGACAGCCGTCACGGCCGGGAAGAATGTTCCCGATGGGCTGACGGTGGTGCAGGTCGTAATTAGCCTGGGTGACACTGAAGTCAGTGCCACTCTGCTGATTATGACCTGGTTCTCTGCCATCCTTTTAATGGCGGTTTCAGAGCCGTGACAAGGCTGGCGGAGAACAGGTGCAGGGGTCCACAGGGGGGTCTTGCACTGCCCATGCCAATTGCATGGGCAGTGCAGAGGTCCCCCTACCCAGCACCCTCATAATGGGCACTGTCTACTGTGCAGACAGTGCACATTACAAGGGGGCTGGTGCCCTTTGCGGGCGCAGCATTGCCACTGACTCCATTACGAGATGGCAACAATGCTGCTGCAAGTTTCCCGCTGGGCTGACTGGCAGAACCTTGGTTTCCGCCCATCAGTCTAGCAGGAGAGTTGTAATAAGGATGGCGGGGAGCTTGCTAGTAAGGCGGCAACCTCCCCTCTGAAGTTTGGCAGACTGGTGTTCCTGTTCGCTGAAGTCATAATCCGGCCCTCTGTAACACCACATAACCCTACCATCCTAACACTATTCAACTACACGAATATTAATTCACCCTTCTGATCTAATGTCACCTTAAATATGAATTGCTGATAATATATTAGTTTTGCTCACACCATGCTGAAATTACAGTTTCTATCATTTTGTGGGTGAAATTGGTGATATAAACCCTTCATTTGGTGGTGAGAAAAATATTTTTGAGGCTCGGCTAGGGATGCTGGTAGTTTCTTTATTGATTTGCTGCACATTTGAGACTTGAGGCCTGATTTAGAGTTTGGCAGATGGGGTTACCCAGTCACAAATGTGATGTGGATCTCGTCCTCTGTATTACAATCCCATTATATCCTATGGGAATCTTAATACTGTGGATGGGCTATCCGTCACGTTTGTGATGAAGTAACCACACCGCCAAAGTCTATTTCTCAGATGTTGCTCATTGCAGCATTTATTTTAATTCTGAGAGTTTTCATGGCAATTGAATTCAATGTCATTTGACTGATTATTGAGTGTTATATTTTTATTTTTCAGTACTTCACTTTAATATTTTAATAAACCCTCATGTTTCTCCATATTTCTGATCTCAAACTTTTCTGAACCTGTTCTTACTTTTCAATTGCATATTGAAAGTCTGTTTTGAATCTGGTCTTAAGGGACATATTGCCTCATATTGCCTCATCCATTCGGATCAGACATTATATCTCGGAACCAACAATATTGTGCAACAAAAATATTGTGTCAGACATACTTCACGAAATATTGTTTTCCTACACTTATAACGGTAAGTACACAAATTTTCAAAAAAACATTGTTTCATACTAATACCAATAAAAGCATACAAAAATATTGTTTCTAATATATACATATAGTTTACAGTAATGAATCATACATATTGTAAAATATACCATTAATATGTTAGTTACATGAATCTCACTAATAATTAATACTTTATAAAATATATGCTTATATAAACACACATAAATGTATGGATATTTGTGTATGTATGTGTATATATATATATATATATATAACACAATTATCAAAAATATGTGTGCCTTAGTAATTTTGTTTGTTTAGTTATTTACATTTACTACTACAAAAATCACATATATACATGTATGTGAGTTTGTGTGTATATATATCTATATAAAAAAAAAATTGATTGTCAACTTATCCAATTATGTATTAAGCAAAGTTGAAACACAAGTTCTGTCAAAGGGTCTAAATTTCTGCCCTGAGAGACATCATGACTTTGCCCAAACAAGAATTGATCTGTATAAATTTACAAGGAAACTAAAACTGGCAAAATATTTTGCTAAACTGAGTCCTACTGCGAAACCAGAAGCAGGCCACGTACATGATGAACTAGATTTAAATATCGAACAAGGCATTGATGTAAAAACTATGTATGATTTGACGCATAATTTGAAAGATGAAGAGCTGACTGAAACAGAAATATTAGTCACACTGGGTATTGAGATAAATCATAGGGTCAAAACGAAATTTTAACCTAAATCAAAATTCTGCCCTTCTTTATCGCCAGGAAATAAAATTGATATATTTCATGATCTGGTGACCAATGATCTAGAGAAGTTACAATCCCCCCAGAAAAAAGATAGGGAGAATTTGACGCAAGAACAAAGACAGGCCTTGAAAGGTCTAATGGAGAACCATACAATAGTGATCAAACCTGCAGACAAGGGGGGAAATATTGTAATTCTTAACAAGGATGACTATGTGGAAGAAGCACTGAGACAATTGAATATGCATATGAATTATTGCAAATTAACGCATAATCCTATCAGTGATCTTATTTGGGATTTAAATGAGAGGTTGGAAAAATGGTACTCAGAAGGTTTGATTAGCTTTGATGAGAAAGTATACATGACAAATAACTATCCAACTATGCCAACAATCTATTTCCTACCCAAAATCCATAAAACCTTAGATAAACCTCCTTGCAGGCCTATTATATCAAGCTGTGGGTCACTATATGAAGGTATCTCAAATTATATAGATCACTTTTTGGCCCCAATGGTAAAAGGTCTGAACTCATATATACAAGATGCTGGAGACTTTCTAAGAGCATTGGATGGCGTAGGATGGCCATCTGACTATTTGTTGGTAACAATAGATGTTGTGTCACTATATACCTCCATTTCACATAAGGTGGGGATAAATGCAGTGAAATACTTTTTGTGGCAAAAAAGCATCCACTTTCTCAAACATTATGAGATGCTATTAGAAATGATAGATATATGTCTCAACAACAATATCTTCTTGTTTAATCATCAAATTTACAAACAAATCAGTGGTACAGCGATGGGAATGACCTTTTCCCCTAGTTATGCAAATCTCACAATGGGGTGGTGGGAGAAGTGTGTAGCTTGGGCTCAAGAGAATGATAGATACTTAGACAAGGTGATCATGTGGCTTCGCTACATAGATGATTTGTTCTTGATCTGGCAGGGAACGACAAAAGATTTCGAGGAATTCTTTCATATATTGAACCACAATGACGTAGGGTTACAGTTTACATATAAACTTAGCGATACCCGGATCGAATTCCTAGATGTACAAGTACATATTGTAGCAGGAACATTACAGACCACATTATATAGAAAACCCACCGCAACCAATAGTATCTTACATGGTACTAGTTTCCACCCTACATCTTTAATTAGAAGTATCCCTTATGGTGAATTTATCCGTATAAGAAGAAACTGTTCAGATGAACATGATATGAACGAAAAATTTAGTGAAACCCTACAGAGGTTTATCAATAGGGGATACACATTAAAATCTGTTAAGTTAGGGGAATCAAAGGCAAAAGAAAAAACCCAGAATCAGGTGCTGGCCAAAAGAAGCAATGTGCCAGCACACTCGGAACAGAATGAAGATGAGATTAGACTCATTCTAGACTAAAGCAAAGAACATCATCAAATTGTGAAAGTATTGAGAAGACATTGGCACTTAATTCAAAAAGATAGTGACATAGGACACCGGGTCGGAATGTGTCCCTCTATCACATATCGGAAAGTACCATCTTTACAGAATATGTTAGTTAAAAGTCATTTTGAGACGCCTACAACTGCTGGTTGGCTAACAGGGGGCAATAAGGGTTTCTTCTGTTGCAAAAAATGTAAATCATGCAAAATTGGCTGTGACAAAAAGTTTGTAACAGATTTTAGAGGAAAAAATCTAGTGATCAAAGAAAAAATCACATGCGAGACTTCTTTTGTGGTGTATGGTTTAGAATGTCGCTGTGGTCTTAAATATGTGGGCAGTACCACATGCCCTTTAAAAAAGCGCATCTTAGAACATATAAGGGCAGTATAAAATAAAGATATGTCTTATGCCATAACGAAACATCTAAAAACTCATCCAGATCTGAATTGGATGACCATGAAAGATTATGGTATAGCAGCTGTATATAAACATGAACGAGGGGGTGACAGGGTACAAAAATCTAAGACGCTTGGAGTCCAAATATATCATTAAATTAAAAACCAAGATGCCCCATGGAATTAACTACGATGAGGAGTTATACAGCCACCTGTGATATTGTAATAGTAACTACAGGCAATTGTACTCATAGAAAGTCATAGATAGACGACCAGGAACTTAATAATAAGGGGAATAGCATCCCCGTAGCGATTGGAACGTTATAGTGTGGCTGTTGTCTATCTATTATGAGTTACAGAAATCATAATAAAAATATCTTGAATACAATGTAACATGCATGGAGGAGTAGTAATTAATTGCTTATGTCATTTACACTGTATTATCACATATTTGTTTTGAATATTCTGGGTATGTATTTATTCACTTGTCTTCTTTTAGTTGTATTAGTAACACTTTTATGATAAGTTTACTTCATCGGTAATATGCTATGGCACTAGATATGTTATATACAACTACAGATCCCAGAATGCCACATAAAGGCATAGCTTAGTGGAACAGTATAAATGGCACATGTTTTGGAGTAACAAATTACCGTGACCAAGACCGTGAAGGTCGAAACGCGTAGGTGTTAGGTGGTGGGATGTTTCGTTATTGAAAATAAAAGTGGATTCATCACAATCCTGTGAGTGCGGCATTTTTAACCTAAGTGTTAAACTGGTATGATGATTTACGGGAATAGGTCCTTCCCGGATGCCGGCACCGACGAGTAGAGCGCGCTTCCTTTTGTGGATCTGTTTGAGCTTAATATCTATATATATATATATATATATCTATATCTATATACATATATATAGATAGAAATGTATCTATATATATATATATATATATATATATAAATATATGCATACATTAAACATAGAAATATTAATAATTAAATTCCAAAACATTATATATGTACATAAATTACTAAACAAATAACATACAAATTAAAAAATAAAGACACATTTACAAAAATGTTTATAAATATTTGAGAAACAAATAAAATATAAACAAATACTACAAAATTAAAATTAGAAACACATTTTAATAATAAATATATTTAACAATATTAGGAAATGTATTTAAATCTGGGAACAATACGTACACTATTCGTACTCCAGTTTATGCAACAATAGAGAAAGGGGGTGATTCCAACCCTGGCGGTGGTGATAAAGCGGCGGCCAACCCGCCAACAGGCAGGTGGTAAAAAAAAA
Organism: Pleurodeles waltl; assembly: GCF_031143425.1. Taxonomy (NCBI): domain Eukaryota; kingdom Metazoa; phylum Chordata; class Amphibia; order Caudata; family Salamandridae; genus Pleurodeles; species Pleurodeles waltl. The sequence continues at coordinate 314,645,805 of NC_090449.1, read as the reverse complement.
GGAATTCTGACCCTGGCGGGAACCGCCAACACAGCCCGCCACTTTAACACTCCGACCGCCACGGCGGGACAGACAAACAGCGTGGCAGTCACCACCAACAGGCAGGCGGCAGACAATGTACCATCCACCCTATCACAACTCACCAATCCGCCACCTTTTCCGGGGCGGGAGCCCCGCCGATAAAAACACGGCGGAAACAGACTACAAACGGGAAAACGCTCACCTATACACACTCCACGAGGAACCTGGACAGCATGGAACCCGAATTAAACATCCTACCAGCTATTGTCTACCTGCTCATGTACCACGAGTACGAACGCCGGCGCAGACGACAACGGTGAATACTGCACCTACGACACAGGGGAGGGAGGAGGAGAAAAGCTTACGGGCACACACATACGCGACACACCCCCCCCCCACTATCTACACACCAATGCAGAGCAACAACTCAGAGTGACACCCCCCAAACCCCCTGGAAAAATGCAAAAACATAATGAAACTGATAATACAATTTATGTATAAAATAGGTTCATTGAAGTCATGGAAAATCATCTATATGAAATATAAAAATAAAAAAATGAACAGTGCGAAATCTAAATACATAGGCAATAAGTCCAGCTCATTTTGTTAAAGTTCCACAGTCCGTGGGCCAATGTCCACAAACACATGGGCAAAGCCCACACAGGAGACCAGATACCGTTGGAGAGAACACTGCTGGGGCATCAGATGATAAAACTACAGGCACCTCAGGGGGAAGGGAAGGGGGGGCACCTCAGCCACAGGAGTCCACGACGCCAGATCCACGAGGGGCCTCCATGCCCACTGTACCATCCTGGGGAGTGCAAAGCCACAGTCTCTCAAGTCTCTACAGTGGGTGGATTGCCCACTGTGCCATCCTGGGGAGTGCAAAGCCACAGTCTCTCAAGTCTCTACAGTCGGTGGCTTGCCCACTGTGCCAACCTGGGGAGTGCAAAGCCACAGTCCATCAGATGGATAACCGACTCCACTGGTATTGGAGGAGGCAGGGTGCTCAGAGTGCAGCGTGAACACCAGCTCGACACAGAACCGGCACTGTCAATGGGCCAGCGGTGCTTGACAGGCGGGGCCCAGCGGAGCGGTGCTTGAGATGAAGGGCCCAGTGGAGCGGTGCTTGAGACGGCGGGGCCCAGCGGAGCGGTGCTTGAGACGGCGGGGCCCAGCGGAGCGGTGCTTGAGATGAAGGGCCCAGCGGAGCGGTGCTTGAGATGAAGGGCCCAGCGGAGCGGTGCTTGAGATGAAGGGCCCAGCGGAGCGGTGCTTGACAGGAAGGGCCCAGCGGAGCGGTGCTTGAGACGGCGGGGCCCTGTTCAGCGGTGCTCTTCACGGCGGGGCCCTGTTCAGCGTTGCCTGTCTTGGCGGGGCCCTGTTCAGCGGTGCTCTTCAGGGCGGGGCCCTGTTCAGCGGTGCTCTTCACGGCGGGGCCCTCTTCAGCGGTGCTCTTCACAGCGGGCCCTGTTCAGCGGTGCCTGTCTTGGCGGGGCCCTCTTCAGCGGTGCTCTTCACGGCGGGGCCCTGTTCAGCGGTGCCTGTCTTGGCGGGGCCCTGTTCAGTGGTGCCTGTCTTGGCGGGGCCCTGTTCAGTGGTGCCTGTCTTGGCGGGGCCCTGTTCAGTGGTGCTCTTCACAGCGGGGCCCTCTTCAGCAGTGCTCTTCACGGCAGGTCCCTGTTCAGCGGTGCTCTTCACGGCGGGGCCCTCTTCAGCGGTGCTCTTCACGGCGGGGCCCTCTTCAGCGGTGCTCTTCACGGCGGGGCCCTGTTCAGCGGTGCTCTTCACGACGGGGCCCTCTTCAGCGGTGCTCTTCACGGCGGGGCCCTGTTCAGCGGTGCCTGTCTTGGCGGGGCCCTGTTCAGCGGTGCCTGTCTAGGCGGGGCCCTGTTCAGCGGTGCTCTTCACAGCGGGGCCCTGTTCAGCGGTGCTCTTCACGGCGGGGCCCTCTTCAGCGGTGCTCTTCACGGTGGGCCCTGTTCAGCGGTGCTCTTCACGGCGGGGCCCTGTTCAGCGGTGCCTGTCTTGGCAGGGCCCTGTTCAGCGGTGCTCTTCACGGCGGGGCCCTCTTCAGCGGTGCTCTTCACAGCGGGGCCCTGTTCAGCGGTGCCTGTCTTGGCGGGGCCCTCTTCAGCGGTGCCTGTCTTGGCGGGGCCCTCTTCAGCGGTGCTCTTCACGGCGGGGCCCTGTTCAGCGGTGCCTGTCTTGGCGGGGCCCTGTTCAGCGGTGCTCTTCACGGCGGGGCCCTCTTCAGCGGTGCTCTTCACGGCGGGGCCCTCTTCAGCGGTGCTCTTCACGGCGGGGCCCTGTTCAGCGGTGCTCTTCACGGCGGGGCCCTGTTCAGCGGTGCCTGTCTTGGCGGGGCCCTCTTCACCTGTGCCTGTCTTGGCCCTCTTCAGCGGCGCTTGTCCTGTCTTTCAAGGGAGCCAAACCTGGCCAGGACTCCCCGCTTAGTCGCCCTCCGACCGTGTGGTTGCTGGCCCCTCCTGTGATGGAGTCCTGGGCCCGTGGGTGTCCTCCGTCACACCCGGTATGGGGCTGGTGGGGCCCTCCTGGTCCGCGCGCCTGCTGGCTGACTTCTCCGCCCTGCTGCCCTTGCCCTCCTTCGATGAAGCTCTCTGGCCCTTGCCTCCCCTTGATGTTGTGGCAGGTGACGGGCCACGACTACGCTCCTTGGTGGCAGCCGTCTCAGCCTTCTCGCGCCGGCCCTTTGTTTTTCGGGTTCTCTTCCCAGGGGGTGGGCTGGCTGTCCCCTTGCTGCTGGCCGATGTATCTGCACTCGGAAAAGGTGGACTCCAATACCCGTGCACAATGGTCGCCCTCGATGCAGGGCTGGTGGTGGCTGAGGTGCTCTTAGGACTCTTACCAGATGGAGGGGGTGGGTCAGGTGATGCAAAGAGGTTAACTTTGGAGAGGAAAGGTTTTTTAGGAGCAATGGGAAGGGTAGGTGCAGTGGGTATGGGAGTGGAGGAAGAGGATGTGGTTGTAGGAGAGTCAAGTGTGCTGTCTTTGGGTGCAGGTGCTTGTGACGTAGGCTGTCGTGAGGTGGATGGCTGTTGGGTGGGTGGCTGCCTGCGTTTGTGTGTTTTGGAAGAGGGGGTGACGGACACACTGGGAGAGGACACAGGGGACGTGTAAATGGCAGTGGGGGTGGTGACTGCACGTGTGCGGACTGTACTGGAGGGTGTGCTGGTGATGGAAGTACTGGCTGATGGTGGTGTGCATGCAGGTGTGAGTGGAGACGTCACAGGGAGGGAGGAGGGAGACGAGGAGGAGGGGGACACAGAGGTGGTAGTGACTGTTGGCATGTCTGCATCTGGATGTTGTTTGTGTGAATGCTTGTGGGATCTGTGGTGCTTATGTCTGGATGAGCTGCCCTTGGGTGTTGAGGTGTGTGCAGGCTGGTCTGATGGTGTGGATGGGATAGGCAGAGGAACAGGAGACTGGGACTGGGTGGAGGCAGTTAGAAGAGGGAGGCTGGAAACAGGGACAATGGCTGCCGTCAGTGCTGAGGCCAGAGCATTGAACGATCGTTGATGGGCAGCCTGACCCGAATGAATGCCCTCCAGGTATGCATTGCTCCGATGCACCTCCCTTTCTACACCCTGGATGGCATTCAAGAGGGTAGACTGCCCAACAATGAGTGTCCTGAGGAGGTCAATGACCTCCTCACTGAGGGCAGCAGGGGTAACTGGGGCAGGGCCTGAGGTGCCTGGGGCGAAGGAGATGCCCGCCTTCCTGGGCGAGCGGGCACGGAGCGAAGGCTGAGGGGCTGCTGGGAGGGCGGGGCTGGTGAGCTGGGTGGCGGCTGTACCTGTTGTGGCGGGGGGCACGGATGTTTCCGCCACCGCTAGGGAGCTCCCTTCCGAGGACGTGTCGGTGTCGCTGACGTCTCCACGGGTCCCCGTTGTGGAGCTCCCTTCGCCCTCCGTATCACTGGTGAACTCGGTGTCTGTAGCATGGCCCTCCGGGGCCATGTGAGTTGCAGCTCCCTCGTGCTCCGATGCCAATTCTCCTCCGCCTGATGATGCTAATGCACACATGCACAGGAAGATAAAGAAAATGGGTGGGGGGAGAAATAAAGACAGGTTGAGTGCATGCATTGGCAACACCGTTGGCGGAGAGGACAGACACAGAAGCCCCCTGCACTACGCCGCGCAATCGGGGTACACTACTCAGTACTTGTGACTAGGCCTACAGGTCTATGGACAACAAATGCACACATGGGTGATGCAGGACCATGGATAGCTCTACTTGGCACCCTACAGAGGTGGGTGGCGGGGGCACAGGGCCATGCCTAAAGGAGGGGACTAGCCTACAGAAAGCGCCCTGGCCTAAAGTCAGCCACAGCCCTCCTCCCCAACCCAGACACCTCCACTGCGCGCAAAGATAGCAGAATGTGCTGATACTCACCCCCTTGTGTCTGCTGTGATGTCCCCACGCGCCCATCCAAATCGGGGTAGGCCGCCGCCAGGATCCGGGACATCAGGGGGGTCAAGGTACGACTGGCACCCCTCCAACGTTGGGAGGCCATCCCCAGCAGAGACTCGGCGGTCTTCCTGGTCCCGCGGCGGATGTCCTCCCACCTCTTTCGGCAGTGGGTGCCCCGTCTGTTGTGGACCCCCAGGGCCCGGACGTCCTTGGCGATGGCACGCCAAATCTCAATCTTCTGATGGGCACTGACCTATTTGACATGTACAGGGTGGGAAAGGAAATATCATCACTTTTCTGCATGGTAGATGTGAGTGCCCCCCCCCTCCCCAACCTTGCCATGTGGCACATGCTCTCATCTGTCGTGCGTTGCACTCCTCATTCGCTCCCCTCCCCACCATCTTACATACACCCCACTCAACACAGGCATAGCCCATTCAACGTGCACCCAGTGTACTCACCTGTTGGTCTGGAGGACCGTAGAGTAGCGCATACTGGGGGAGGACCCCATCAACAAGTTTCTCCAACTCTTCTGAAGTGAAGGCAGGGGCCCTTTCCCCAGTCGCAGCAGCCATAGTATCTCCCAGACCGAGGTCACAGCAGCACTTGCAGTATAGGTCCTCTCCTGTGGATGATCAGGTCTCAAGTGATTAAGCAGCTAGAAAATGGCGGTCACGCCCGCGGCGGTGCGTACCGCCGCGGTGCATACCGCGACCGCCGGCGCACATCGTCTCCTGATACCCATAGGGTTCAATGTTAACCAATGCGGCTTCGCACCGCGGTCTTCGACCGCCTACCGCCACGGTGTGCCACGCCAGCGCATTGACCTCACATCCCATTGTCACACTTCACAGGTCAGGCAGCCGCCATTTCAAAGGCCCACATGGCTTAATTTCTACTGCGTCACACAGGCCTAGGCCGTGCATTGCCACTCATACACGCCTTTCAGTGCATTGCGATTCATTTACTGTGGAAGCTGTGTGAACGAACCTGTGGCTTGCTTCACTCTGTAGTCCATGTTGTCCTTCCTAGGCACCGTCCGCTGGGACTTGCGAGGAGAAGGATGAATCCTCCCGTGTACCGACCGCTGGTGGACCTGTCGACAATGGAAGAACGACATATTATACTTCGTTACAGACTTGACAGAGCTACTATTCATGAACTGTGTGCCCAGCTGGAGCCAGACCTCATGTCCCCCATCCGCCAACCCACAGGGATTCCCCCTCTGGTGCAGGTTCTCTCAGTACTCCATTTTTTGGCAAGTGGGTCTTTTCAGACAACAGTGGCCATGTCATCAGGGATGTCTCAGCCTATGTTTTCTAAGGTTTTGTCCAGAGTGTTGTCTGCCCTGATGAAATACATGCGGAGCTACATTGTTTTCCCTGAGGAGGAGGATTTGGCTACAGTGAAGGGTGATTTCTATGCCCTTGGACATATCCCCAACATCATTGGTGCCATTGATGGGACCCATGTGGCTTTGGTACCCCCCAAAGGCAGTGAGCAGATGTACAGAAATAGAAAGAGTTATCATTCTATGAATGTCCAGGTGGTCTGTTTGGCAGACCAGTACATCTCCCATGTAAATGCCAAGTTCCCTGGGTCAGTGCATGACGCGTATGTTATGCGAAATAGCAGCATCCCCTATGTGATGGAACAGCTACAGAGACACCGTGTGTGGTTATTAGGTGACTCTGGTTTCCCCAACCTCTCCTGGCTATTGACCCCAGTGAGGAATCCCCGGACCAGGGCAGAGGAACGGTACAATGAGGCCCATGGGCGAACTAGGAGGATAATAGAAAGGACCTTCGGGGTCCTGAAGGCCAGGTTTAGGTGCCTGCATATGACAGGTGGATCCCTAATGTACTCACCAAAGAAGGTGTGCCATATCATCGTGTCCTGCTGTATGCTTCACAATCTTGCATTGCGACCCCAGGTGCCTTTCCTGCAGGAGGATGGTCCAGATGGTGGTGTTGTAGCAGCTGTGGAGCCTGTGGAGAGTGAAGAGGAGGAAGACGACGGGGACGACACGGACAACAGTGATACAGTTATACAACAGTATTTTCAGTAGCACACAGGTAAGATTCACCCACGCCATTTTACATTTACTTCAGGCCTCCTGCGTCTCTACTTTCTGTGTTTCCCCCCATTTCCTTTTAACTGAATTGTGACTTTCCCTTCACTTTTCAGAGCTGTTTGACCAACTGCGTGACTTCTGCTTTGTTTGCCCATGGACTACAGCTTGTTGTCATTGGTATGTTGTCATTACAATGTAACAGAACATAATTGCACCGTTTTGTGTGATACATAATAGTAAAATACAAGCAGACTCCTGTAATTGTAAGTGCAATAAGTGATTTATTTTAAGTGCTACATATAGGTACATGATAGTAAAACGGTGATGGGTGGGGGTGGAGTAATGTCCATGGCAGAGTCCAGTTCTCAGTTTCACAGGTGCATTGTCCATATGCCTGTGGAAGGATGGAGCAGGGGCAGTTCAAGGTTGGACAGGGTGACAATGTGGGACAGTGGGATGACATCAGGGGGTATCTTATGCTGGCGGGGGTCTTGCAATCCTACTCTGTCTTCTTATGTGATCTCAGGTTCCGCTTGCGGGGTGGTTGTTCTTCAACAGGAGGTGGGGTTCTGGTGGCCTGTCGTTATGTGGGGGCCTCCTGTCCACTAGCGCCGGCGGAGGTGGTAGGCTGTTCGTGGTCCAGGCTAGTGACAGGGGCCCTTTGGGGTGCCACATGGTCCCGCAATGTGGTGACTATCTGGTTAAGGGCCAGGACGATGGTCCCCATTGCGGAACCGATGTTCCTCAGTTCCTCTCTGAACCCCATGTACCGTTCCTCCTGCTGTGCCTGGATCTCCTGGAACCTGGCCAGTACCGTCGCCATCGTCTCCTGGGAGTGGTGGTATGCTCCCATGATGGTGGTGAGGGCCTCTTGGAGAGTGGGTTCCCTGGGCCTGTCCCCCCCCCTGTCGCACAGCAGCCCTCCCAGTTCCCCTGTTTCCCTGGGCCTCTGTCCCCTGGACGGTGTGCCCACTACCACTGCCCCCAGGTCCCTGTGGTTGTTGGGGTGGGGGTCAACCTGGGTGCCCTGTAGTGGCGGACACACCGCTGATTGACGTGTCCTGGAGACAGAGGCATGGGCCCGCTGGGTGGGAGCTGTGCTGGTGTTCCCAGAGGGGGTTGGGTCTGGTGTAGCCTGTGGCTGTCTGTGGGGAACCGACTGTCCAGAGGTCCCCGATGGGCCGGGCTGGTCATCTGGGTCCAGGTCGACACAGCTGCTGTCATCGCTGGGGGCCTCTTCTGGGGGTGGGATGGACATCTCTGTACCCTCCGTGGCGGTGTGGTGGCGTTCGGGTCCTGCAGGGGTATAAGGGTATGGTTATTGGTTCTGTGTGTGGCATTTCGTGGGATGGATGGGTGTCCGTGTACCCAAGTGCAGGCATTCCCGTGTGGGGGCTTTTGTGAGGGTGGCTTGTGGGGGAGATGGTTATGTGCAGTGGGCATGCTTTGGTGATGGGTGTCCATGCTTTGTGGTCGCATGCAGGTCTAGGTGTTGGGATGGGTGGGTTGTGATGGTGGTACATTTGGAAGGAGTTGGTGTGATGGGGGTGGGGGTGAGGGTGGGGGTATGTGCTGGCATGCAGATGGGGTGGGGGTGGGAAGTAGTAGTTAAGATTTGACTTACCAGAGTCCATTCCTCCAGCTACTCCTGCGAGGCCCTCAGGATGCAGGATGTGCAAGACTTCCTCCTCCCATGCTGTGAATTCTGGGGGAGTAGGTGGGGGTCCGCCGCCAGTCTTCTGCACCGCAATGTTGTGCCTTGATACCATGGAACGCACCTTCCCCCGTAGGTCGTTCCATCTCTTCCTGATGTCCTCCCAATTACGTGGATGCTGACCCACCGCGTTGACCCTGTCGACTATCCTTTGCCATAGCTCCATCTTCCTAGCAATTGTGGTGTGCTGCACCTGTGCCCCGAAGAGCTGGGGCTCTACACGTACTATTTCCTCCACCATGACCCTGAGTTCTGCGTCAGAGAACCTGGGGTGTCTTTGGGGTGCCATGGGGTGGTGTGGATGAGGTGAGGGATGTTGTATGTGTTGTGGAGTGTGATGTGTGTGGTGGTGTATGGTATTTTGTGCGTTGTAATTGTGTGGGTGATGTTGTGATTAGCCTCTGTGTGATGGTCTACTCTAAGCAGTGCTGTCTCTCTCTGTCCTTGATTCGCAATTGTGGTAGTAAGGGTTTGTGGGTAATGTGGGTGTGTGTTTTATATTGTCTTAGGTGTGTGGGAGTGGTGTGTGTATGTGTATCAGGTGTGTGTATTTCAAATTGTCCAATGTGGTTGTGTTTTGTAAGGGTGTGTGTATTTTGACCGCGGCGGTGTGTGCCGCCAATGGAATACCACGGTTGAAAGACCGCCGCGTGGATTCGTGGGTCGTAATGGCATGGGCGTATTTCTGTTGGCGTGACGGTGGAGGTTTGGTCATCGCCATTTTTTCGCTGACCTTTGGTGTGGCGGACTTTTGTGGATGTCGGGTTTTTGGCGGTTTGCCAGTTGCGGGTCAGAATGACCGTGGCGGTTTACCGCGGCCGCAGCGGTGTTATGGCGGCCTTCTGACCGGCGGTAAGCGCCTTTTACCGCCGAGGTCAGAATGACCCCCAAAGTGTTGTACATTGGAGGGGTAAACTCTACTATTCCCACTTTAGTCTGTACAACAGAACGGAAAGTGTTGGACTTTAATTATTATCCCAAATCCAGCCTAAGCAACAGTAGACAAAGAGTTGGACTTCGGAAATGTAAGATTTAGTATTCTCACTCCAAGCAACAGCAGATAAACTACTTCACTTCAAACACATTACATATTTGCATAAATGTATTAATTTAGAAAAATTATAAAACTATTAATATAAACATTAATACTTACACACACACACACACATATATATATATATATATATATACAATTATTACATAATTATTAACAAAGTATTTGATTAGACAACATGAATTAAAATGTTTTAAATATTACTTAATTGACTTCCTACCATATACCTCTACAAACCTAGCAACCCACCACTAAAATATAACTAAAATAATTCAGTATTACATAATGAGCATAATTAAGAATCACTCCAATAATTAATAATAAATTAATAATGCATTACCAATTAATAATTACTTAGTTAACTTCCCACTCTATAACCCTAAAAATCCAGTATCCTGCACCTAAAACTTAACTTAAAATATATGAGTATACATAACTTACATAATCAATCATTTAAAAATTAATAAATTAGAAATTGTTAATTATTGCCTAATTAACATCCCACCCTACACCCGTAAAAACGTAGCAACCTTTACATTTGTAATCAATTAAAAAAATTAATAAATTAAAAATGATTTGTTAAATATTTATTACATAATTACCTTCACACCCTATAGCCCTACAAACATAGCAACCACCACCTAAAAAATAATTCATTGAATCAGTGTCACATAATATACAAAGTTAATATCAATCACATATTCATTAAAAATATGTAATTAATTATTACTTTAGTTCCCATCCTAACCCCCTACAAGCTCAACAACCCACTACAACACTAAACATTACTATTAACAATTAAATTTAAAAAATAAGAACTCACTTAAAATTACAAACTATATTTAAAAAACTAAAAATTATACAAACAATAACACATACAATTAATATATGAACTTAAACACATTAAAATATTTAAAAAACAGTATTCTTTACAACTATATTATTGAAAATGACATTAACAGCAATGATATTCTTGAAAACAATATTACTTACCTGAATAAAACGATATTCTTGACAACAATATTTCTGCATCACAATATTTTTCTATCATGGTATTTATTTTTCCAATATTTCTGTGTTGTCACTTTTACAGCTCAATATGTTATCCAAATACCATTTATTCTTGATAACACCATCCCTGATCCTACATATGGGTGCTACAATTATCACACCGATTATCTAAGAGATAGCTCCCACACCACCGACAGCCTATACTTCCTCAGGCTGTTGGAGGAAGGTTTATGCTGACAGAGTAAATTTTGCTCCATTGGCATACATTTGGAGGTCCACTGTACTAAAAATTGGTCTGGCCAAAAAAGAGTTTGGCGTACACGGAATTCTGTCCCAAAATCTAAACTGGGTTCCTATGACTCATCAGGAAATATGATTTAGAAATATAGCTGACATGGGGATTATACTCAGACAGGCAATCAGAAAGTGGAATTGTTTATTATTTTTTTGATTGTTTTTCAATTACATGTTTTGCTTCACTATTGACAATATTATGTGCAAGTGCAAATGTATTTACTGTGCGTTAGTCAGGTTTGAGTTAACCTTAGCTAGTGTAAGTCTCATTTTCAGATGCCTTTTTCTGATTGCAATTTCTTCCATATCATGCATCTCTCTTCATTTCAGAAGAAGCTGAATCAGCAAACCCACATGGTATATCATTTTATTTCTGTTTTTCTGTTTAATTGCTTTCTTTACGTAATCTTTGTGAAATGCCTTAAGGAGCACCTGCAGGGAACAGTTTGAATGTATCTCATAATACTGTAGATAACTGTTACTCCGAATGACGTTTAAAGTGATTTCTTTATGTGTTGGCTTGAGAAAAATAATTAAGTTGTCTTATCTGATTGTGACCTAATCTGTTTGGTTGTTCTTCTGAGAATCATGTGTAGGTGTAGTAAAAAGTGGGAAATGTTTAAGCCAATGCAATGCAGAAGAGAGTTCAGATGTCTTTTCCACTTGTTAGCAGAAGCTTCTTTGCCTAACCCTTAGGTAGAACTCTATTTTCCATTTCTTGTGAGCAGATGCTTTATTTGCCTTTCAGAGTCTTTCTGGCAGAATACCTATATCTTGACTTCTCCCCAAATTTCCCCTAGCTTTCTCTAGCTTAGCAGTGTATAGTCCTCCTTTTATTGGAGAGGTGATTTGCTCCATTCTGTTTGAGACAACATTCTAACGGTTTGTCTTTGCTATTATGATTTTGGATTGCTTGAATGCCAATGCATTCATATATTGGCTATTGAAGAACATATGATTTTGCTGTCCACTGTGGCGCTGAGTCCAATGCTGCCATACTGTTTCCACTGGGCTGAGCAGCGGAATCCTTGGTTTCCGCCGGTTAGCCCAGTGGAAAACTCATAATGGGGCCAGTTGGGAGCCCGCATGCACAATGGCTGTCTCCTCATCAGGAGTTTGGTGGTTGGGTTTTTTCCGACCACCAAACTCATAATCAGCCCCTGAGTCTGTTTCAATGAGTCTGTTGTCTTTGGTGAAGCCCAGAAAATTATAGTAGTAATCTTCATATTAAAACACCAACAGATTCTTGGGGGTACATTTATTAACATTTCCATAAGAACTTGGGCCTTTTTATTTCATCGTAAATAGGCACTATGGTTTGCTTCTTGTTGCGCTACTCAAGCCCCAGTGCAATACATTTACCTTTTAGTATGGAAGCAAGACTTAAGCTAAAGTCCAAAGACTCTACTCAGATGTACATGAACAGGGCTTTAGACAATTAATATTTCTCATGCCCTTACATTCAGTTCCCTTAGACTCAGTGCAGAATAGCAAAGGCCTGCACCTGGAGGGGGCATAATGGGCTGGTGCAATAAATGGAGTCCAAGGCCCGGTAACAGTGTTTCTAGAGTGGATGAGGGACAAGGGATGGAAGTGGCATGCCCTCTCCCTCATTTGCAAAGGAGAGGTTTGAAGGGTAAGGGGCCAAAAGCCAGCAGAGTGGTGCAAAACGACCAGCCAATAGGAGGCCAAGCGTATTGCAAAATGTGCTCTCAGGGCAAGTTGCCTGTATTAATAGGGGACAAATTGGGGGGGGCAGCCACTGTCTCACGCTGGTAAGCTGCCAACACCCTGTCACCTCGAGCCTTATATGTGCCATGGTACTGAAATGTATTGAATGTGTTAAACAACATTGGTATAAATGAGCAGCTAACTTCTTGAAGAGGAGCATTTCTCCAAGGAGATCTTTATCACAATGTAAGTTTCAATGAGTCTGTTCGCTTTAGTGAAGCCCTGCAAATTATAGTAGTAATCTTCATATTAAAACACAGTGCAAACATTTAAGACCTTACCTCTTAGTATGGAAGCAAGACTTAAGCTAAAGACCAAAGTCTGTGCTCAGACGTACATGAACAGGGCTTTAGACAATTAATATTTCTCATGCCCTTACATGCAGTTTCCTTTGACTCAGAGCAGAATACCAGAAGTCTGCACCCAGAGGGGGCATAAGGGCCCGGCGCAATAAAAGGGCGCTAAAGGCCTGGTAATGATGTTTCCCGAGAGGACGAGGGACAACGGAGAGGAAGTGGAACCCACTCCTCCTGAGGTACGAAGGAGAGGGGTGAAGGGCAAGGGTGCAAAACCAGCAGAGTGGGGTGGTACGGCCAGTGAATAAGAGGCTGAGCACGTTTTAAAATATGCCCTCCGGGCATCTTGCCTGTATTAATATGGGACAAATGTGGGGCTCAGCCAATGATTCGGGCTGGGACGGTACTGACTCCCTGGCACCCCTACTTAAGGTCCTGCCTGAAACATAAAAGGATACCTCAGAGGTCACCTTGTTCAAGGCAGCATTCACACTAGTCTTCTTCAGGATAATAGAGCTGTTAGCTTTATCAAAACACAGGACAGCGGGAGCCTGCCTCCAAGCACGAGATGTGCAACTGGGCCTGGGGCACATGGAAGTTATACTGTGGAGGTCTAAAACTGATCAGCAGGCAAGAGGGGCATTAGCAAGGCTGTGGGGATCGTCAAGCAAGGACTCGTGCCCTGGATGAAGGAAAACTGGACAATCCACCCTAAGGGAGAAGGCTCGCTGCACAAGGACAAGAATGGAGAGTGCTGAGCAAATTTCAGTTTTGGGTATTGTTATAGATGGCTAGTACAAAAGCAGGTTTACAGCAGCAGATCTTGGCACCCATGCTTGTCCCATTGGAGCAGCAACCACAGGGGTCCGGTGGGGGTGTCAGAGGACCTCTTCAAGGAAATAGGAAGATGATATTCAGCAGCTTACAAGCGTGACATGAGACTCCTGCAAAGGAGGGAAGCCTAGCAGGCACCCCCTAAAAAAAAAAAGAAAATGGAAGATACAAGAGCAAGAAAGCTTGGCTAGCAACCTGTCACCGTTTGTCTTGGCAGATGAGCAAAGAAAGACGGTGTTGAGGGTAGGGAATTCTTTTGTGGGGGGGAACAAGAGGATAGTGGGCTCGGAGGGGAGGTTCACCGCTTCCCAGTAAGGTAAGGTGTAAGGTGGGCGGGACACCTGGAATGTGCTGGGACCAGTAGGAGGATGCATTGAACAGACTCTGATGGGAATACCCAGAGGAGCCTGATTTGTTGGTGGTGTACCTGGGGGAGAACAACGTGGGGCAATTGGGTAGGAAGGAGTTTCTGAAAAAGATCAAGCATGGGCTAAATAGAGCATCCGGGCTATTAGGCAGCGCCAGCTTGCTATGGTCTGAAATTCTGCGCAGGCAGAAATGGAGGGGGCTGGGTCCACCATTGCCCTTGGGGATGCCAGGAAAAAGCTCAATGTGGCAGTTGCAACGTTTTGTAGGGCAAACAGTTGGGAAGCTATCAGGCACAGCCTGATCAACTTGAGGCGCCTGGAAAATTTTGCAAAAGATGGAGTGCAGTTATCAGACGCATGGCTGGAGGTTTTCTGGTCCAACCTGTGGGCAGCCATGGCATTAGAGGGTTGCGAGTAAAACAAACACTGATTACAGGGGAGCTGACCGAGGATGTGAGCCCACGTGCAGCGTGGCGGTGAAAGAGGCAGTTGATGGAGCTTGAGGAGTTTGAAAGGCCACTGTGAGATGGCAGACCTGATACTTAGCTTGTGATGCCTCACAGCATGGTAAGGTGGTCAGAGAAGGGAAAGGGCACAAAACACAGTACTCGCAGCCTGACCAGTTGGTCGGCGGAGCACACCGAATAACCAAGGTAGCGATTTTGGCCTAAAATAAAGAGATGGGGAAATACCCTCCCCTGCACAAACGGTGAAGCTCCAGCTCATGGACCCCAGTCATCAGCAATAAACGCAGGACAGATGTAGGACCTAATATGACTCATCATAAAAGTGTCTGTATGTTTGATTTATGACTTAATTGACCTACTGGAATGATTTATGATTTGCTATATGATCAGGTGTTGTTAGTGCGTCTGACCTTAATAAGTAAACTTACAAGGGGACGCAAATAGGTCGATGAACCTTTTGACTCGCAATTAAGATGTTCTTACCATTAACTCCAGTACGTAATCAATAACCAATACACAATAATCAATAATCATCAATAACAGTAATAATCAGTGGAGTAAGTAATTGTCACACACCATGACCTTTCAGTCATGAATAACCACACCTTTTAGTAAAAGTTAGAACATTTATTTCCCTAAACTAACAATGCTAAGGTCATGTAGATTAATCGCAATATCAAATAAAACCCATACAGAAACAATACTGGCTGTCCATAGCATCGGAAAAAATGTAATCTAATCAAACCTTGAACTACAACAAATTTTAACATTATAATGCAAATTAATAACAAAGTCAACTGTGTCGAAGTAATCACATACATTAAGTTTAGCAGAGAAATTCATCAAGCATTAATCCCTATTAGCGTGATTTATTAGTGAGGATCCTTAACTATCACAAGAATAGCATCAGCATGTTGGGTTTCATGCAAAACAATTTAGTAACACAAATTTGGAAAAACATCTAACTATGGCTCTATCAAAACAATGCAGTTGGACCCAGAAAGAAAAAGCAAATATGCATATTAATCAACAGTCTAGCTCTCAAATCCTATCCTCAATGGGGATCAGTAAGCAGAGTCAGTCTTCGTCCTCAGGACATCAGTCGGTCAGCAAGGCAATCAGGATTCAGCATCAAAGTTCAGAAAACGCAAAGTCTTTAAGCATTAAAGATTAAGCAGGTCTCTTGTCAAGACGCACAAGAAATATTGACCTTTCGGCCAGCAAGAAAATGGGCAATGAGTCTGTCTTCTCTCAGTGTAGCGTAGTTAACTCAAAACTAGCAAAACTATTTCCCAAATCCCTATTGGTCAGTTAATCGCATGTTCACACTTTGTCCAATAAAACTAAAACTTCAAATCTAGGAATTCTACTATTACTCCATTCACATGTCGTTGATTGGTTGTCTTGCAATGTACTCATCATCCAGCTTGTCAGGTAACAATATTGTTGCAGCTTCCTCTCCAGTCAGTGTCTTCATCCTTCTTCTCCTGAGAAAGTCAGTCTCACACCCATTACACATAAAATGTTACATTAATAAAAACAGCATTGTTAGACTTTTCATCCTTGGCGTGGTCTCCCTTAACTTTTGTCTCTGTTTCCCATGTTGTTGATGTGTGCTGGTCTCTGATTTTGCTGTTTTTGTTACTCTGGGCACTTTACCACTTCTAACCAGTGCTAATGTGCAAGTACTCCTCTATACAATGTGTATGCAATTGGCTTATCCATGATTGGCATATTTGATTTACTAGTAAATCCCTAGTAAAGTGCACAAGAGGTGCCAGGGCCTGTAAATCAAATGCTACTAGTGGGCCTGCAGCACTGGTTGTGCCACCCACATAAGTAGCTCTGTAATCATGTCTCAGACCTGCCATTGCAGTGTCTGTGTGTGCAGTTTTTAACTGTAAATTCGACTTGGCAAGTGTACCCACTTGCCAGGCCTAAACCTTCCCTTTTCCTACATGCCAGACACCCCTAAGGTGGCCCGAGGTAGCCCCAAGGGCAGGGTGCAGTGTATGGTTAAGGTAGGAAATATAGTAATGTGTTTTATATGTCCTGACAGTGAAATATTGCTACATTCGTTTTTCACTGTTGAAAGGCCTGTCCCTCTCATAGGTTAACATGGGGGCTACCTTTAAATCTGATTAAAGTGTAGATTCCCTTTGAGAGTGGATGGACATGTGGAGTTTGGGTTCTCTGAGCTCACAATTTAAAAATACATCTTTTAGTACAGTTGATTTTACGATTGTGTGTTTGAAAATGCCACTTTTAGAAAGTGAGCATTTTCTTGCCTATACCATTTCTGTGACTCTGCCTCTTTGTGGATTTCCTGTCTGGGTCAGTTTGACAGTTGGGCTGGTTGCACCTCACACTAGACAGTGACACAAAGGAAGCTGGGGTGTAGCCTGCATATCCTGATGATCCATCTGTGCTAGGAGAGAGGGGAGGAGTGGTAACTTATACCTGAAAGGGCTGTGCCTGCCCTCACACAATGCAGTCTCTGACCCCCTGGTGAGTGTCTGGGGCCTGGCCTGGGCAAGGCAGGATTTCACATTCAAAATAGACTTTACTTTGAAGTAGGCCTACTTCAAAAGAGAAATTGGGTATAAGAAGGGCACCCAAAAGCACAGACTTTAGAAAACACTTCTGGAAACAAGAGGAACCTCTGGCTGGAGGAGAGCTGAAGAGCTGAGGAAGAAGAGCTGCCCTGCCTGTGACTGTGCTTTGTGGAGCTATCCTGCAGTTGCTGCTTCTGCCAGAGTAAGAGGGCAAAGACTGGACTTTGTGTGCCTTCCATCTTGAGAAGAAATCTCCAAGGGCTTGATTTAGAGCTTGCCTCCTGTTGTTTGAAGTCTCAGGGACAGCAAAGACTTCTTACTGCCAGCATCTGGAGTCTCTGGGGAGACTCCTACTCTGCCCTGTGGCGCCGTCCAGTTCCTGGGGCCCTGAAAGGAGAAGCTGACAGCCTAAAGACAAGGAAATCCACACCCATGCAAGGAAAAGATTGACACAACTCCAATCTGCGGCTGAAGAAACGATGTGCCGCCGGCTCCGCAGCTGAGAAACGACGCTTGCAGGAAACGCGACTGAAGAATCGACGCATGGAGCAGGAGAAACGGCGCGCAGCATTGCCGACGGAGACTGGGAGATCACAACCTGCCTGCAGGGTTTTCGGATCATCGTGCAGCGGGATTTCCGGCTCAAGTACCGCTGGGCGTGGAATAACAACGCAAGGCCTGCCCGGACCCAAGAGTGCTGACCGGATCGATGCATCGCTCTCCTGCGGAGAGAAGAAACAACGCACCCCGACCCGGCAAAAGGAGAAACGACGCATGGTCCCGCTTGTGAGTGGAACCAACGCATCGCAAGCCCTTTTTGAAGCGCAGTTGCCCGTGCAGGGTTATTTTTGACACACCCAAGGTACTTTTTCACGCTGACAGCATTAGTGTGTGTTTGAAACTACTTAAAGACTCTTTTTTGCATTTTTATTAATAACTTGACTTGTGTATTGTGGATTTTTGTCATTTTGGTCTTGTTTTTTTAGATAAATATTTCCTTGTTTTCTAAACCTGTGTTGTCATTTTGTAGTGTTTTCATTAAGTTACTGTGTGTGTTGGTACAAATACTTTACACCAAGCACTCTGAAGTTAAGCCTAGTGCTCTGCCAAGCTACCAAGGGGGTAAGCAGGGGTTAGCTGAGGGTGATTCTCTTTTACCCTGACTAGAGTGAGGGACCTTGCTTGAACAGGGGGTAACCTGACTGTCAACCAAAGACCCCATTTCTAACACTGGTGATCAGCGGTTGGGATTTGGACTTGTATTTGTACTTGACATACAGTAATTAAGTGTAAACTACTGTGTTGAGTGCAGACCACTACGTGACCACATACTACTTGTTTGGTGATCTTTGAATTTTCTCTTTTGCTTGGATTTTTCCCTACATCCATTTTTGTGGTAATCTTTGATTGACTTCTGAACTTCATTTGGGAACTTTTCTGCTTTTTGGAACTTTGCACTTTTGTTGACTTTTCATCATGTCCCAATCTGGAGATGCAGCAGTTGGAGCTAATTTTTTCCTGGAAAAATTGGATAGCTATACCAAGGCTCAGTTAAAATAGTTCTATAAAAGATTTGACTGTCCCATTAAGAGCTCATCCAAGAAGGAGGAGCTGAAAAAGGTGCTGAGGGCCTGTCAGAGTCACCAGATCCTCGGGGTCTGCGTACGTTCCCGACACTTCCACCACAAGACAGCTCCAATACTCTGATTTGAATTGTCACAGAGTCTAAGAGAGTCCAAGTGGGGAAAAGGGAATTAGGAAGGGAACAGCTGGGAAGGAGACCTGTTGGAAGCAAAAAGGTTAAAACACACAATATCAAGATTACATCATATGAATCAATACTAGGCAATGACTCTAAGCATTGTCATTCTGAAAACATGCACAACCTAAGGATAGACTTAAAATGACTAGGCTTCAAGATGACTGGATACCTGTGAGGGAATCAAGAAAGGTTAAATACAACTTTCAAATTCAAGTATTATCCTTTGCATGAGGATCACGAAACAATCTGAATAATTTCTAAACCATCATATGAATCGTGTTTGAGAAACATATTAGGAACACACAACATTACATCTAGAACTCTGGCTTTTTTGTTCTCTCAAATTGCCGGAACATGAATTGCGCACATTGCAGAATTTTACATGGGTAGTAAATACCATAGAATGATTGTGCACCATGAATAACACAGATTAGACTCGATAAATAAATCACGTGATTTGCCAACTCGAAAGCCACCAAGTAAATGCCTTAAAATGGTAGCGCATAATGAACACCGTGATTTTAAACACAGAAAAGGAATCGCGCGGCTTGCCGATTCGAATGTGACCAAATAAATGTCAGGAAATGGTAGCGTACAATGAGTAACATGAATTACATACAGGAAATGAATCGCGCGTCTTGCCGATTCGAGTACCACCATGTAACTGCCAAGGAATGTTAGCGCACAATGAATATCAAGAGTTAAAGCACAAGAAAACAAATCGCACTTCTTGCCGATTCGAAGGCCACCATGTAACTGCCAAGGAATGGTAGCGCACAATGAATAACATGAATTAAGTACGAGAAAAGAATTGCGCGTCTTGCCAATTCGAATGCCACCATGTAACTGCCAAGGAATGGTAGCGCACAATGAATAACATGAATTAAGCACGAGAAAAGAATTGCGCGTCTTGCCGATTCGAATGCCTCCATGTAACTGCCATGGAATGGTAGCGCACAATGAATATCAAGGGTTAAAGCACAAGAAAATGAATCGCTCATCTTGCCGTTTCGAATGCCACCATGTAACTGCCAAGAGATGGTAGCGCACAATGAATATCAAGGGTTAAAGCACAAGAAAACGAATTGCTCGTCTTGCCGATTCGAATGCCACCATGTAACTTGCAAGGAATGGTAGCGCACAATGAATAACATGAATTAAGCACGAGAAAAGAATTGCGTGTCTTGCCGATTCGAATGCTACCTTGTAAATGCCATAAAATGGTAGCGCACAATGAATATCAAGAGTTAACACATAAGCAAAGAATTGCGCGTCTTTCCGATTCGAGTATCAGCATGCAAATGCTACGAAACGACCAAGCGCACATTCACACGCACAAGAGTAAAATTGTTTATCATGCAAAGATTAGGCCCGAGAACTCGAGAGTCTTCGATAACGGGGTCGGGGGCCCAGCCCAACCTCCGTCTTACCGCCCTGATCTAGGATCACCAATTAAAGTGAAAAGGGCAAGGCCTGGAGGATCAAAGTAGGCCACCGGAACAGGAGCTCAAGAAGTTGCTGCTGCTCTGCACCGGGACATCTGAATAGTGAGCACTTGGAGCTGGGGTGACTCCCTTATATAGAGTCTTGGCCCGGCCCACAAACCACACCCAGGCATGCTGCAGGGAAAGCTTCTAGAAGGCCCTGGAAGGGGACCACACCCTGACACAGTCGGAAAACCTGCAGCAGTATATAGCATGTGAACAGTATTTATATGTATGCTGAACATAATTCTTTAAGATTAAATTCTGCAATGCAAAAGGTTAAACAACATCATATCAGCACAATGCATAAATTATGTTAGCTTGAAATTGTTGGGTTTTTGCATTCTAGTCGCCCGTAGAGCGCGCACTGCCCTGATGCTGACAGGGCCTGGGGGACAGCCAAGACCACTGAAGGGCACACAGAGGATGAGGAGGAGGAAGTGCAATCCATACACAATGGTATTGTGGGTGGGCCTGTTATGTCCAGGGAGATGGTCTCCAGGTCAGGTAGCTGTGTCTCATCTAAGGGTCTGACCCCTGAAAAATTGCAGGACAGACAGGCTGAGAGGGAGCACCAGAGGGAGTTGGAGAAAATGAGGATGGCCCTAGAGAGAAAAAGATTTTGTTGGCTCATGAGCATAGCTTGAGGAGCCAGTCTAGTAGGAATGATGTCAGCCACATCACAGTGCAGCCTGAAAGGAGGGTGCACATTCCTAAAGATCTTGTGAAGGATTATAAAAGGGAGGACGACATATACTTGTGGTTTAAGGGGTATGAGTCTGCTCTCCATATAAATCTGGTCCCTGAAGCTCATTGGGGGGCGGGTCTGTGGAAGCACTTTGAGGTAGAGGGGAGGGATACACTGACAACCTTAGGGGATGCTCAGAATCTCACCTACTCTAGCATGAAGGATGCCTTGCTTACAAGGTATTGTCTTACCCCTGAGCAGTACAAAGATAAGTTTAGATCCTACAAGAAGAAGGAATCCCAAACATGGTTTGAATGTGCTGATTCTTATTGCAGGTCACAGGATGGTTGGGTGAAGGGCAGTAAGGTAACTACGTATGAGGGGCTTTACAATCTGATTGCTTGGGAGTACTTGTACAGTTTCTGTTTTCCAGAGCTGCACCAGCACCTGATTGATAGCAAGCTGACTGACCCCAGGAAGCTTGCGCGGGAAGCAGACCACAGGGAGAGCCCCAGGGTCCAGAAGAGGTATGGGGAGACCACACCAAGAGTGGGCAGGGTCCCTGTCCGATGAAAGGGGGGTGGTAAGGGTAAACAGGGGGAATTCTCAAAAGGGCCACAAACTGATTCCCAGGGTAAGGATTCCCAACCCGCCAGTGAGCAGAAGCCATGGTTCTCCAAAGGGAAGCCAGTGGCAGGTGGTCCCCCACGTAAGAGCTATGCATGTGACCAGGTGGGTCATGTGAGGGGGGACCCCCAATGCCCCAAAAGTACACCGGCACCCACTGTGCGCCATCCCAGGGTTTGGCCAGTGTAGCACTTGGGGAGGAGTTGGTCCCAGGTGGATGGGAACCAGCTGAGATGACCCTTGTCTCACTAGGGGACAGTGAGATGGTCCAGAGAACCCTAGTGCCTGAAAACACTATGAAGTACAGGCAGTGGGTGACCATTAATGGTCAGAGGGTGGAGGCTCTGAGAGACACAGGAGCCAGCGTGACTACAATAAGGAGTCAGCTGGTGTCTGAAGAGTAGATAGATCCCCGGGTACTTCACCAAGTAGTTGCAGTGGACAACTCAGAGTGCCTGTGCAGAGTGGTGCAGGTTCCCTTTAAATGGTGGGGGGGGTCTCAGGTTCCCTGAAGGTAGCTGTGAGTCCAACCATGCCTGTTGATTGTTTGCTAGGCAATGACCTGGAGGATTCCCCTTGGAAGGAGGTGGAACACAGGTCTCACTTGGAGATGTTGGGTCTGCCTGGGTGGGTATGGGTATCCACCTGGTCAATGGCAGCCCGTCAGGGTAATCAAGAGCCCCTGGAGTCTGAAACAGTGGCCCAGGGGACCGCCAAGAAGAGGAAGGGCAGGGGGCACGGGAAACTGGCCCCAGAAGTTCCCACGGTCCGGGAGGAGGCAGAGCCTGAGATTGACGCCCCGGAGCCTACAGGGGAACAGGTGGATGAACTGGGGGAGGTCCCTGAGCTGTCGCAGTGGCAGCAGGAAGGGGGGCCCACCAGGGAAGCATTCTATGCAGCACAGAAGACATGCCCTACTTTGGAGGGTTTGCAGCAAGCGGGTGCAGACCAGGTGGCTGGCAAGGAGCCAGGATCACACCTGATATATTGGGAGGATGACCTCTTGTATAGCGAGCCCAAGGTTCCTGAGCCTGGGTCAGCCCGTGTGCTGGTGGTACCCCAGTGCTTCAGGGCCTTCCTACTGGGGTTGGCTCATGATGTGCCTTTAGCTGGACATTTGGGGCAGGACAAGACCTTTGAGAGGCTTGTCAACCACTTTTACTGGCCCCTAATGTGCAGGCACTGAGATGCACATTGCAGGTCTTGTCAGACTTGTCAGGCAAGTGGCAAGAGTGGGAGGAAATATAAGGCTCCCCTCCAGCCTTTGCCGGTTGTCAGTGCTCCTTTTGAGAGGGTAGGTATTGACATTGTGGGGCCTCTGGATCCAAAGACAGTCATGGGCAACAGGTTTATCCTGGTCTTGGTGGACCATGCCACCTGGTACCCAGAAGCCATTTCATTGAGATCAATCACTTCCCCTGTGGTGGGTCGTGCTTTGATGGGGGTTTTTACCCGCATGGAGTTCCCCAGGGAAGTGGTATCTGATAGGGGTACTAACTTCATATCCACGTATATGAAGTCTCTGTGGAAGGAGTGTGGGATAACCTACAAGTTCACCACCCCAAAAGTAATGGTCTGGTTGAGAGATTCAACCGCACCTTGAAAGGCATGATCATGGGACTGTCAGAGCCCTTGAGGCGGAAGTGGGTTGTCCTCTTGCCATGCCTTCTGTTTGCCTACAGGGAGGTGCCTTAAAAGGGGCTTGGGTTTAGTCCCTTTGAGCTGATCTATGGCCACCCTGTGAGGGGACCTTTGAGTCTGGTTAAGGAAGCTTTGGAGAAAGCTCCTAGTAAACCCCCCCAGGATGTATTCAGTTACATGCTGGCTCGGAGAAACCAGACTGCCTGCTTCAGGAGTCTCGCTCAAGAGAACCTGGAAGCAAGCCAGGAGGACATGAAACGCTGGTATGACCAGAATGCCACTCTGGTCGAGTTTCAACCTGGAAAAAAGTGTGGGTGATGGCACCAGTGGAGCCTAGGGTGCTCCAGGATAAGTAGACTGGGCCATTTGAGGTGGTGGAGCGCAAAGTGAAGGCACCTACCTGGTAGACTTGCAGTATCCAAGGGTCCCTCAGAGGGTCCTGCATGTCAACCGCCTCAAGCCGCACTTTGAGCGGACTGAGCTGTCAATGCTCCTTGCAACAGATGAGGTAGAGGGGGAGAGCGAGCCTCTTCCTGACCTCCTGTCAGCAAGAGAAAAAGATGGGTCAGTAGAGGGAGTGATCCTCTCCCCCTCCCTGACTGAGGAGCAGCAAGGTGACTGTCGCCATGTGTTGGGACAGTTTTCCTCACTGTTTTCCCTGATCCCAGGAGTCACACAAGTGCACACATGATGTGGACACTGGGGACAGTACACCTATTAAACAGAAGGTTTACAGGGTGACTGAGAGGGTCAGGGCATGCATTAAGGATGACGTATCCAAAATGCTTGCCCTAGGGGTTATTGAGCACTCCAGCAGTCCTTGGGCCAGCCCAGTGGTATTGGTCCCAAAGGCTGCTGTACCTGGTGCCACTCCAGAACTCAGGTTCTGTGTGGACTACCGGGGACTCAATGCGGTCACCAAGACTGACGCACACCCCATCCCCCAAACTGATGAGCTCATTGACCGGTTGGGAGCTGGCAAGTACCTCAGTACGTTTGATTTAACATCTGGGTACTGGCAGATTGCCTTAACTGAGGGGGCTAAGGAGAGGTCAGCATTCTCTACCCCAGATGGACACTTTCAAATTAAAGTGATGCCATTTGGGATGAAGAATGCCCCTGCCACCTTTCAGAGGTTGGTCAACTAGGTGTTGGCAGGACTGGATGAGTTCAGTGCAGCCTATCTCGATGACACTGCTGTGTTTAGTTCCACATGGGATGAACACCTGCAACACCTCTGGGTAGTGTTAGAGGCCCTGCAGAAGGCAGGCCTCACTATTAAGGTGAGCAAGTGCCAAATAGGGCAGGGTTCAGTGGTGTACTTAGGACACCAGTTGGGGAGTGGCCAGGTGGCACCCCTACAGCCTAAGATTGAAACAATTCTGGCTTGGGAGCCTCCCAAGACCCAGACTGAAGTGAGAGCCTTTTAGGTCTCACAGGATACTACAGGAGGTTTGTTAAGGGATATGGTACCATTGTTACCCCTTTAACTGAGCTGACTTCTAAGAAGCAACCCAGGAAAGTGATCTGGACAGAGGCTTGCCAGAACGCTTTTGATGCCCTGAAGGCTGCCAGGTGCACAGCACCTGTGCTGAAGGAACCTGACTACTCCAAGGAGTTTGTTGTGCAAGCAGACGCCTCAGAGCATGGTATTGGAGCAGTACTCTCACTGCTTAATGAAGAGGGCCTAGATCAACCCATAGCCTTCATTAGCAGGAGTTTACTACCAAGGGAACGTAGGTGGAGTGCCATAGAACGTGAAGCGTTTGCTGTGGTCTGGGCACTGAAGAAGCTAAGACCCTAATTTTGGGACTCTCTTCTGAGTTCAGACCGACCTCAGGCCCCTCAGATGGTTAATGCAGATGAGGGGTGAGAATCTAAAACTGTTGAGGTGGTCCATTTCCATACAGGGGATGGACTTTACAGTGGAACGCCGTCCTAGAAAAGAGCACACCAATGCTGATAGTCTGTCCTGGTTCTTCCGCCTTAGTGATGAGAACTCCCATGAGGGTGGGTAGTTGCTCCCCACTTACAGCTGGGGGGGACACGTGTTAGACTTTTCAACCTTGGTGTGGTCTCCCTTAACTTTTTGACTCTGTTACCCAGGTTGTTGATGTGTGCTGGACTCTGATTTTGCTGTTTTTGTCACTCTGGGGACTTTACCACTGCTAACCAGTGCTAAAGTGCAAGAGCTCCTTTACAAAATGGTTATGTAATTGGCTTATCCATGATTGGCATATTTGATTTACTAGTAAGTCCCTAGTAAAGTGCACAAGAGGTGCCAGGGCCTGTAAATCAAATGCTACTATTGGGCCTGCAGCACTGGTTGTGACACCCACATAAGTAGCTCTGTAATCATGTCTCAGACCTGCCATTGCAGTGTCTGTGTGTGCAGTTTTTAACTGTAAATTTTATTTGGCAAGTGTACCCACTTGCCAGGCCTAAACCTTCCCTTTTCCTACATAAGACACCCCTAAGGTAGGCCCTAGGTAGCCTCAATGGCAGGGTGCAGTGTATGGTTAAGGTAGGACATATACTAATGTGTTTTATATATCCTGACAGTGAAATATTGCTAAATTTGTTTTTCACTGTTGCAAGGCCTGCCCCTCATATAGGTTAACATGGGGGCTACCTTTAAATCTGATTAAAGTGTAGATTCCCTTTGGGAGTGGATGGACATGTGGGGTTTGGGGTCTCTGAGCGCACAATTTAAAAATGCATCTTTTAGTACAGTTGATTTTAAGATTGTGTGTTTGAAAATGCCACTTTTAGAAAGTGAGCATTTTCTTTCCTATAACATTTCTGTGACTCTGCCTGTTTGTGGATTCCCTGTCTGGGTCAGTTTGACAGTTGGACTGGTTGGACCTCACACTAGACAGAGACACAAAGGGAGCTGGGGTGTAGCCTGCATATCCTGATGAGCCACCTGTGCTAGGAGGGAGGGGAGGAGTGGTCACTTACAACTGAAAGGGATGTGCCTGCCCTCACACAATGAAGTCTCCGACCCCCTGGTGAGTGTTTGGCGCCGAGCCTGGGCAAGGCAGGATTTCACATTCAAAAGAGACTTTACTTTGAAGTAGGCCAACTTCAAAGGAGAAATTGGGTATAAGAAGGGCACCCAAAACCACAGACTTTAGAAAACACTTCTCGAAACAAGAGGAAACTCTGCCTGGAGAAGAGCTGAAGAGCTGAGGAAGAAAAGCTGCCCTGCCTCTGACTGTGCATTGTGGAGCTATCCTGCAGTTGCTGCTTCTGCCAGAGTAAGAGGGCAAAGACTGGACTTTGTGTGCCTTCCATCTTGAGAAGAAATCTCTGAGGGCTTGATTTAGAGCTTGCCTCCTGTTGTCTGAAGTCTCAGGTACAGCAGAGACTTCTCACTGCCAGCACCTGGAGTCTCTGGGGAGACTTCTACTCTGCCCTGTGGTGTCCATCCAGTTCCTGGGACCCTGAAAGGAGAAGCTGACAGCCTAAAGACAAGGAAATCCATGCCCAGAGCGCCGTGCAGGGAAAAGATTGACACGAGTCCGATCTGCGGCTGAAGAAGCGATGTGCCGCCGGCTCCGTAGCTGAGAAACGACGCTCGCAGGAAACGCGACCGAAGAATCGACACACTGAGCAGGACAAACGACACGCAGCATCGCTGACGGAGGCTGGGAGATCACAACCCACGCTGCGGGGTTTTCGGATTATCATGTGGTGGGATTTCCGGTTCAAGTACCGCTGGGCGTTAAAAAACAATGCAAGGCCTGGCCGGACCCGAGAGTGCTGACCGGATCGACGCATTGCTCTCCTGCGGAGAAAAGAAACGACGCACCCCGACCCAGCGAAAGGAGAAACAACGCACAGTCCCGCTCGTGAGTGGAATCAACGCATTGCAAGCCCTTTTTGGCGTGCACTCGCCCGTCCGGGGTTATTTTTGATGCACCCAAGGTACTTTTTCACGCTGACAGCGTTAGTGTGTGTTTGAAACTACTTAAAGACTCTTTTTGCATTTTTATTAATACCTTGATTTGTGTATTTTTGTCATTTTGGTCTTGTTTTGTTTAGATAAATATTTCCTATTTTTCTAAACATGTGTTGTGTCATTTTGTAGTGTTTTCATTAAGTTTCTGTCTGTTTGGTACAAATACTTTACACCTAGCACTCTGAAGTTAAGCCTACTGCTCTGCCAAGCTACCAAGGGGGTAAGCAGGAGATAGCTGAGGGTGATTCTCTTTTACCCTGACTAGAGTGACGGTCCTTGCTTGAACAGGGGGTAACCTGACTATCAACCAAAGACCCCATTTCTAACAAGCATCTTCTAGCAATCCGTTCTCATGAGAAAGCTTCAGCTATGAGCACATTTAAACAATGCAAAAAGAAAGAAAATCACAGTTTAACTCTCTAGGACAGCCATTTATTAAAGGTTAAGAAATAAGGTTTAGACATGAGGCCTGGCAAACTAGGACAAGACATTTGTTAAGTTAAGGCCTACAATTAATAAAGCTAGTTAATGCATAACCCTTATTATGACATATTACTGCTTTATTCAAACATAAATTCAACATTTCACAGTAAGTACACTTTGTAAACATTGACTGCCATTCTTCGTAATCACATTTTCAAACGCGTGCATTAATTTTCTACGTTATTATATTTTCTACACAAATCACTTTTTCAGAATACATGAATACTCATTAATAATTATGATTAATTCACCTGCGCTAGCAGTGTCAATATGGTATTTTTGATGTATGGCTTAATTGACCTACTGGAGTGATTCGTGTCCTTAATTTATGATCAGGTGTCCATACATAGCTTCTTGGATTATGAAATTGTGATGTATTTGGATGTATGATGACATTAATGGTGATTTATAATGGGGAAAGGATTCAAACGTGTGATGATTTATGACCCCCCAGTAACGTGAAGAGGGTTGGCATTGTTCCTCAATGTTAAATAAAGCTGCACCTCTAACTTTCTAACATATTCAGTGTATACTGTGGTATTTATGAGTGGGAGCGGCTATGTGTGACGTTTATTAGCTACAAGGGCTTTCCTACTTCACTGATCAATTAGACATCGACTTTCCATCGTCATCTTCCTGTCTCTCCCGTTCCCCTCTGTGCAGGTTTTGGAGTCGTCATTTTGCCAAGCCTTTCTGGAGCAATGGGAAAAGGATTGTCAGAGTAGCTCCATTTTCAGAGAACATTCATGAAAGAGAACTTCCGCTTTACGCGCTGGAGCGCGGAAGTCAAAGATACACAGTCGACCAAACACACGTGCCGGACCGCAGGAGGTGGGAGCCGGAGTCATCCAGACAGCGCGAGTCCCGTAGACCAACGGAGTCACCTAGCAACCTGAGGCGCCTTCCGCCCTCGCAGCAGGCACGCGCCGAGCTGTCAGACCTGGGCTATTATTAGCTCTGCCTGATGCGAGAAGCCTGAGGTGGTCTTGTTGTTCTCTGGCTTCCCTTTAGTGACGTGCTTCTGAAGACTCGGTCGCGCAATCCCGGAGTGAGAATGACAGCTGATCCCCTGAGTGTCAGGTTCTGACTTGCCTGAGGGGCTTTGTAGGTTCGCAATATCACCAGCCGCAATTTTCCAAGTGATTCGCTGCGCCGCTGTTGCATGTCTCATCTAATGGCTCATGAGAACCCAAGTGAATAGCGGAGGTCTGGCCAGAAATCATGGAGTTTCACAGTGTTAATACAACATATGCATTCGCACAGAACGTGTTCAAGCATTGAACATCCTTGTAATAGCTCCTGCCAAATGCCACCCACGGAACCGTCATTCTTCACACATTTCACCTTCGCTGCGCATACAAATTGTAACTGGGCTATCTGTGCACACACGCACCACGTCAATCAAAGCCCGCACATTTAAGTAGCTCCTAAAGCGGCTTTCGCCCCTTCATGAAATAATTAATGTCGTAGCACAGCTCCTGTGACTTTTAACGAGAAACCCACACTCACATTCACGGGCAATACTGTCATCCCATTTACCACTGTTTACTCCATCGCTGCTCTTCCAACACATGCAATGAGCCACCCAGCCGCGGCTTCAGGAGCCTTCTGGTCACGAACCGTCTAGAATTGGATTGTCAAGTACTCTCTTTCTATACCTCCTTTCCTACCACCATACCAAAGTCAGTACCTAGCCGTACAAGCTCCTGGATTACAACTCCTAATCTATTTAACCTTTCACCTGTGGTACTGTGTAGTGTGATAAACTCACCCACAACTGTGTCTGCACTCCTTGATCAATCAAAATAAATTTGTATAGTCCCCCTGTGACCTTGCTTCTTACCAGAGAGGTGCGAAAGGGGTGGGTTTATACCACTCTGCAAAAAACCTGCATGACCTTAGAAACACTATCAACTTTGATATTAGTAGTAGGAAGGGATACCTTTAATCACCATATTAAAAGTGACAGTTGTCCCGCCCCGGAAATGACGTCATATCCGGTGGCTGGGACTTCCGGTGTCCCAGAAAGCCCTCCCCGGAAGTGACGTGCATGGGGGTGTCACGTGGTTTGTGAACACGTGGTGTCATGTGTTAGCCCTGTGTCTGGGTCCTAGCCCCTGGGTTTTGGCCTATGAGTTGTGTAAAAAAAAAAAAAAAGTATGACTTAGTGCTGTGCAAGTGGTTTCAGAGCCTGAGAGGGACAGGTCTGGACATGTCAGACATTCATGCCCAAGTGCCAGTTAGGGGGCCTCTGCACAGGGCTGCAAAGTGGGCGGTCTGGTCAAACCTCCACACTGTTGGCTAATCCAAAAAATAAATAAAGTGGGAATGGTCAAATGCTGCTTATGTTAGAGCCAGCCTATCAATGTAGAGAGGTAAATCTAAAACAGAGGTGGGCCTGCATTCTTTCATGGGTTCCCAGATGGTTTAAATTAGAAAACTGACCCTGTAATTAAAAGTTTGAAACACCCCAGAGGTTGTTGTGGCATGGCTAATCTAAAACAGAGACATGTCTGCATTCTTTCAGGGGTTCCCAGAACCGGCCCAGTAATTAAAAGTTTGAAACACCACAGAGGTTGAGGGGCATGGCTGATCTAAAACAGAGATGGGCCTACATTCTTTCCAGGGGTGACAGAGGTGGGGTTAAATTAGAAACTGACACGGTAATTAAAAGTTTGAAACACAACAGAGGTTGAGGGGCATGGCTGATTTAAAACAGAGATGGGCCTACATTCTTTCAGGGGTTCCCAGAACTGACACGGTAATTAAAAGTTTGAAACACAACAGAGGTTGAGGGGCATGGCTGATTTAAAACAGAGATGGGCCTACATTCTTTCAGGGGTTCCCAGAACTGCCCCTGTAATTAAAAGATTGAAACACAACAGAGGTTGTTGTGGCATGGCTAATCTAAAACAGAGATGGGCTTACATTCTTTCCAGGGGTGACAGAGGTGGGGTTAAATTAGAAAACAGACATAGTAATTAAAAGTTGAAACACAACAAAGGCCAAATATTGCTAACCTATAACAGATGCCTAGTTCCAGGTCCCACCAATCACAGAGCCCAGGCATAATTACCACTGTGATCCTAGTATAAGAACCCCCCAACTTCACAGGCCTCTTTTTTTCTGAACTACATACTGACATTTGTGGCATGGCTAATCTAAAACAGAGACATGTCTGCATTCTTTCAGGGGTTCCCAGAACCGGCCCAGTAATTAAAAGTTTGAAACACCACAGAGGTTGAGGGGCATGGCTGATCTAAAACAGAGATGGGCCTACATTCTTTCCAGGGGTGACAGAGGTGGGGTTAAATTAGAAACTGACACGGTAATTAAAAGTTTGAAACACAACAGAGGTTGAGGGGCATGGCTGATTTAAAACAGAGATGGGCCTACATTCTTTCAGGGGTTCCCAGAACTGACACGGTAATTAAAAGTTTGAAACACAACAGAGGTTGAGGGGCATGGCTGATTTAAAACAGAGATGGGCCTACATTCTTTCAGGGGTTCCCAGAACTGCCCCTGTAATTAAAAGATTGAAACACAACAGAGGTTGTTGTGGCATGGCTAATCTAAAACAGAGATGGGCTTACATTCTTTCCAGGGGTGACAGAGGTGGGGTTAAATTAGAAAACAGACATAGTAATTAAAAGTTGAAACACAACAAAGGCCAAATATTGCTAACCTATAACAGATGCCTATTTCCAGGTCCCACCAATCACAGAGCCCAGGCATAATTACCACTGTGATCCTAGTATAAGAACCCCCCAACTTCACAGGCCTCTTTTTTTCTGAACTACATACTGACATTTGTGGCAAGCAGGGACGCATCAGGACATAATGGCTGGAAACATGAAGGGCAGAGCTCAGACTGGTGATGCTGAACATCTTCTACTTAAGGTCTGTAACAGTGTGATGTGTGTATGTGTTTTACTAAAGTTTAACAATGACATTAGCACCAATCTGTTTAACTATACATAGAGATGTAAAATGCCTGCTTTTAAAAAATAAATAAAAAATAAAAAATGTAAAAGCTGCTATTAGTGTATTTTTGAGATACTGTAATTACTTTGTGGGGTGATTTTGTTTAAATGGTACTAGTAGGGTCTTGTGCTATGTATTTGTCTGTATTTTTATGGGGGTGCAATTATTTTGGGGATTGTATTGGTACTGCTTAACTTGTACCTGCTGGTTCTGGACCTGTGTATGGACATGTATTTTTGAAAATCTGCACTCATTTTGTGGGATGGTGTTCTTTTAATGTGTACTTGCTGATTCTGGGGCTGTGTATCTGTCGGTATTTTTTAAAGTCTGCACTTGTTTTGTGGGGCTAGGGGTTGTTTAATTGGTACTTGTGGGTTAATGTGCAATGTATAGGCATGTATTTCAGGGCGAGTGCACTTACGATGTGGGGTGTATTTGGACTGCTTAATATGTACATATTGGTTCTGGGACTATGTAGGGGCCTGTATTTTTGTGGGGTTGCACTTATTTTGATGGCAGTTTGGTGGGCTTATTGTGTACGTCATGGTTCAGGGGGTTGTGTAGCTAAGGGTATTAGTGGTGGGGCTGTATTTAATTTGTACAGGAAATGTTATGGGGCTCTTTATGTATTTTTTTATGTGTATTTTATGGTATGGGCCAGTATTATATGGCCGCAATAGTGTGTTTAAGTGGTGAGCTTTTGGGGGTGGCCTAGTTGTTAATTTTAGAGCTCAGCGCAATGAGTTCCGGGGTGCAGAGCTCTAAAATTAATAACTACGCTCCAAGGGGTCAACCATAGCTCTGGGGTGCCCAGGTTATGAACTTTTGCGGCGTGGCTCTCAAGAGACCGCGTGGCCTTTTGAGAGCAGCGCCAAAATGTTCATAGCAAGGGCCCCCCAGAGCCGGCCTGAGCTCTGGGGCCCTTGTGATTAACTTAGCAAAACTGGTCTCAGAGGCCACTAGGTCTCTGAAAGCTGTTTTGTTAAGTTAATCACTAGGTTCCCAGAGCCATACTGCGCTCTGGGGCTCGAGTAATTAACACAGCAAAACTGCTCCCAGAGACCTGCAGGTCTCTGAAAGCAGCTTTGCTAGGTTAATAACTCGTGGTTCCCAGAGCCGGTCTGTGCTCTGGGGACCGGTGTTATTAACCTAGCACAACTGCTTTCAGAGACCTGCTGGTCTCTGAAAGCAGCTGTGCTAGGCTAATAACGCAGGTCCCCAAACCCGTCCTGGGCTCTGGGGACCGGCATTATTAACTTAGCAAAACTGGTCCCGGAGACCTGCAGGTCTCTGAGAGCAGCTTTGTTAAGTTAATAACGCGGGTCCCCAAAGCCGTCCTGGGCTTTGGGGACCGGCGTTATTAACTTAACAAAGCGGCTCCCAGACCGGCGTTATTAACTTAGCAAAACGGGTCCCGGAGACCTGCAGGTCTCTGACAGCAGCTTTGTTAAGTTAATAACGCGGGTCCCCAAAGCCGTCCTGGGCTCTGGGGACCGGCGGTATTAACTTAACAAAACGGCTCCCAGAGACCTGCAGGTCTCTGAGAGCCGCCTTGTTAAGTTAATAACGCCGGTCCCCAAAACCGTCCTGGGCTCTGGGGACCCGCGTTATTAACTTAACAAAGCGGCTCCCAGAGACCTGTAGGTCTCTGGGAGCCGCTTTGTTAAGTTAATAACGAGGGTCCCCAAAGCCGTCCTGGGCTCTGGGGACCCGCGTTATTAACTTAACAAAACGGCTCCCAGAGACCTGCAGGTCTCCGGGATCCGCTTTGTTAAGTTAATAGCGCGTGTCTCCAGAGGCTGTAAAAGCCCGGAGACAGCGTTATCAAGTTAGGAGATCTCTTCTCGGAGGTCGCGCTGCCTCCGTGAAGAGATCTCCTAACTTGATAACGAGGTCTCCGAGCGTTTACAGCCTCGGAGACCTCTGCCGGCAGTTTTTTTTTTTTTAAATGGGCTTATTAACAACGCGGCTCTCAGAAGCCGCTGGGGAACACCCCAGCGGCTTCTGAGAGCCGCGTTGAAAGTTTAATTAGAGAGAATGCCGTGCGTGTTTCAGCGCGGTATTCTCTCTAATTAAACCATCCGATCGGATCCCCAAGACCTCGTGGGGTTCCCATGGTCTCGGGGATCCGATCGCTTGCCGCCAGAGTGCGGCATTTGTTTGTTTTAAAAAAAAAAAAAAAAAAAAAATAGTAATGGCGCGAGGCCAGGTCTGTGGGCCCTGACCTCGCGCGCTAGGGCCGTAGGGCCCATACAAATATAAAAAAAAAAGAAATAAAAATGAATAGCGTTTTGGGGGCCTTGGGATTGGGGCCCCCAAGGCCCCTTAGGGCAGCATTTAAAAAAAAAAAATACAAATACAAATATGAGGTCCCTGAGCACAGGGCTCAGAGACCCCCAGGCCATCATGTGACAGCCTTTTAAAAAAAAAAAATATATATATATATTTATTTATTTATATATATATATATATATATATATATATATCTGTGTGTGTTTGTGTGGCAAGTGTGGACAGGGGTTTAGGGGCCTACAAGGTCGTTTTTTTTAAAAGCATATAAATAAAAAAAAATATTGAATTAAATTAAAATAATAATGATTAAAAAATAACTATCCCTGCTAAAAGCTTTTCAGACCCCTCAAGTACCACAGCCCACTCACCTTAGTTCAGGATGGCTTTGGATCTGATTTTGTTGCCTTGAAAAAACCCAGGACCTCACACATGCTGCATCCACATCCGGCCATTTTCTTTTTCTTTTAAAACAAAGACTGTGTGGTGTTGGAATTGGCTCAGCTAGGAGTTTAGACTGAGCTCCGCCCCCACACATGGTTCACAGCCTTGTTCAGCTAAGGTGAAAACCAGGCCTGGATCCTAGGATCCACTTTCCAGTCTATGTCTTATAGAGACAGTCCTAGAGGTAGTATTATGCAAGAGCGCCACCATGTGGAATTTGTTTATTAAACCTTGTATAGTTTTTGAGAAAAGTTTTACAGTTGTCAATATGTATTTATACTTACAGAACATAGGGATTCAACAATTTGAATCTTGATAGATACATTTTTTTTTTAAAAAAAAATTTTTTTTTTTTATTTATAATTTTTTTTGTTTTTTATTTATTATTATTTTTTTAAATTTTTTTTAAAATTTTTTTTTTTTTTCTTTTTGTCCTACCCTTGTTGTGCTTTTATGAAGGGTTCGGACGTAGAAGATGAATTGTGGTATGTTTAAAGGTAAATCTGTCTCTCTTGTACACAGGACTGTCAAGAGTCTGGGGAACCCCCTGTGCAAATGGAGACCGTGCAGCAAGGTGAGTTACAGGACCTTGGTCGTTCTGAACGACGTTGTCAGGAATGTTATTTTTTTATTTTACTTCTAATGGGCACCCATGTGTTTGCATAGGTTATGATGCAGAACTCAGGTGCGCGATTGCCTCTCTCCAACAAATTCTCCATGTTCAAGAGGGGTCAAGCACCTTGTCACAGGATAACGTTTCTGCAGGTATATATTAGGGGTCTTTTTGTACCCCCATTGAAAACCTAACAGGGTCTAACAATCAGACCTATATTTGGTCATCTCAGTGAGTTCGTATAGTCTATGTATTATATTGTATGTGTTACATTATTTTTTTATGTTTTTTATCCCGAGGGGCTCCTATGGATGAAGCGAGCCGGGATATGGATGGAAAGCTTAAAAAGCAGCCCCGCAAAAGGAAGTCCCCTGGTTCTAAGGACGGCCCGCCCATTAAGAAGGGACCCTCAAGCCGGAAAAACCATGGTGAGTTTAAGAAAATGTAGAGTTTGGTGTATACAGTGCAGCGTGTGTCTAAACGTCTTTCCGACCCATAGGTATAGCCGCTCTAACTAGCCCTAATCTATATTTTGCTATCT
Source organism: Pleurodeles waltl (assembly GCF_031143425.1). NCBI lineage: Eukaryota > Metazoa > Chordata > Amphibia > Caudata > Salamandridae > Pleurodeles > Pleurodeles waltl. The sequence goes on along the minus strand of NC_090449.1, from coordinate 314,610,432 downwards.
TTACGTCCTAGAATCATCACACCAGAGCTCCGGAGACGCCTGCCCTCAGCCTAAGCCGCGGATGTCATCTTTAAAGGTCTACACTGGGACTGTTCAAAACCCCACAAAGTCATCGGTACTCGTGAGCCAACCCGAGCACCGAGACCCGCCCTGCAACATCTCCACATCCGTCGCTCCTGGACCAGGTACAACTCATAACGACACCACATCATCCATCATAAAGGGAATACCTAGTACAGCGGGCACTTCTGCAACAACTATCCAGGGTTTGGGGTGTGACCATCCGGACATTATCGTTCTTACAACGCCAAGCGCCCAACTGATTGCACCTTGTGAAGCCTCTGGAGGGTCCCCAAAACAGTGCAGCAACCCTAAAATAAATCGGCTGTCCTTAAAGAATCGTAGGAAGAAGTTCCAGAACCCTGAGCAACAATCTGGGCCTCTAGACCTGTCTTTTAAAAATTTTGTTGAGGTACAACCGGCTCCCCCTAGGGTCCAGAGTTCTAATACCGGCGTGCCTGGCCTCGACCTAACCTCTCCAGGGTGTACAACTATCCCCGCTGTGTTATGTGACCCCTCCATGGAAAATGATCACCCTGCAGAGGATCCCTACTCCCACTGTATAGAGCTTCTTAAGGCTCTAGCTGGTACTACCCAAAGTTCTGAAGCCCCGGCATCCCCATGTCTGATGACCCCCGATACACCCCCGGGGGCATACGACCCCACCAGTCCTGCGCCAAGTGCCCGTGCGCAATGGTCTTCACCATCATCATCAATATACCCCGACAGCAGTATAGGGTGTAGCGGAACGCAAAATCAGAGTTTTGGAACACCCTCGAGCGATGATCAGGGCTCTCAAACTCCTGGATGTTCACACTGGAATCCTGTTTTTACGTCCCGCTCTGATCCCTCAGCCGTGATTGGGGGTGATAACAACGGCCGCTGTCCTATAACTGGGGATGCTCAGGGAGTTGGCAATCACCCCTCTAGTGTCACAAGTACTGGCCTTGAAACAAACCTTTCAAGCCGGGCTAGAGTTCTAGACAACTACGTTAAAGAAATCCATCATTCGTTCAGACAGTTAAAATGCCAACTCCATCTAAAAACTTTAAAACTATGTAAGAACGACGGTAATAGAGGGGCATCCAGAGCTAGCATAAAGGCTTTAAAACAGCTGATGGCTCGGTGTAGAAACACAATGGCCCAAACTTGCGCTTCAACAATTGTGGCCATGGGTAACATCCCGTCATGACTAGGTGAGCGTACATACCCGGGGAATGTTAGAACTACATTTACCAGTACAGGGGGCCATAGGTCTAAATATGAAAAGAAGCCCCAGCACCTGCTTAGTAGAGCTCTAAGAGTTTTACGAGCGCTCAATAGTCAGAGGTCATGTCAACCCCCAAGCCCTGCACCCATAAGACCTCAAAATATAGAGTTAGGAGGTGCTGCTGGTCTTTACAGGCCGTCTGGGGGTGGCGGTCCGAGCCGTCTCAGCCTTAAGCAGTCTGGAGGAGCCCCGTCCGAAGTCGGTGTAGTGTCAGTGTCACCATTTGTAAACATGCCAGACATTGTTCAGATCGGCGGGGGTCGTTTACCAAAAACCAGATGGGCCCATAAGAAGCCAGAGTGGCTTGGTAGCTCTAGAAAACGCAAGCTGGTAATAAAAAAGTTAAAGAAAGCCAGACTCTGCGTTACCAGAAGGTCTAAAAACACACCTACATCTAACCACACCCCTGGGAGCTCTCCAACAACCAGTAATTCTCAAACTGAGGCTTCAGAACCAGTTTTTATGGAAAGTGTGAGACGGTATAGTCGTGTTGTAGAGCGGTTTAACGCTACAGAACACTATGAGGAGTTTAGGTTCGTTAACCTAGATCGCCTACACTCCTCAGATCATGGCATCATAGCTATACATCAGGCTGTGCAAACGCTGATCGAACGATTGTTACACGATGTGGGTCCTAATGATTTCTTTCAGATGCGTTTTCAGGGACAGGGTCTCAATAGTCCCCTGTTCACCAGACGGTCATCTCGGGATGTGTTTGACGCTGTAACGTTTTTAGAAAACCTATCTAAACTTTTACAGAGCAAGGCTGAATTACTGGCGTACGGGTCCTTTAGAATCATCTCCCTCGTTGTTAGGGGGCGCGAGGGGGGTGCTTCCAGAGCCTTAAAGAGCGTTATGTACAGTAAAATCATTGACAAGAAATCACGATGGTTGCTCGATTTTAATACCGGAGCTACCAACATGTGTCTGGCCGCAAGCATTGCAGGCTTATTGATGGACCGCTCTACCCCAGACGCCGTCATTATGGCGATGGCTGTAGCAGCACATGAGGCGCTTCAGATACCGACTGACAAAATGGTCGGTTTTGGGGATCTGGGACTTTTTGAGAATCACTTCGCCGTGACGGTTAAAGTTCTATACCATGCAGGTTCTTGGAAGTACTTCACTACCAATGAAGGTGTGAAAAACAAGACCGTGTATGTGCTACACCATGAAAACCACTTTTACGGTGTCTTGAACCTGAAGGGTTTTCTAGGCGCCAAGTATGTGTGTGAGCATTGCGATCACATATACAACAACCGGACCAAACACCAGTGTGAATTACACTGTAAAATGTGTCAGAGGGACGGTTGTGTCAATGACAATGCTCTGAAAGTGAACTGTCCAACGTGCAAGCTGTTTTGTCGGTCGCAAGACTGCTTAAACACGCACATAGGCCTCGCCCAATGTGTTCTTAAAGCCGACTGTGGGACTTGCGGCCGTTATAAACCTGTCGATCACAAATGTGAAGGTATGCAGTGCCCTAGGTGTACAGCTCCTTTTATAGCCGGAACAACCCATGAGTGTTACATGCTCAGAAGTCACTACCAGAAAAAAACAGAAGACTATATCGTATTTGACATAGAGTGTACGCAAGAGACGGGGGTGCACCAACCAAACTATATTTACGCCCACCATCTAACCGGTGATGGGAGCTGGGAGTTTGAAGGTAGGGCTTGCGTGAATGATTTCCTCCTCACATTTATGCAACCCCGATACCAGGATTATACATTTCTGGCTCACAACTCCAAAGCATATGATTCTTTTTTCATTATCAGGGACCTGATACATGAAAAGCTTCCCGTTAGTCTCATAACCCAAGGTTCCAAACTAATGCTGCTTAAGGTTGTGCCTTTTGACATTAGGTTCATAGACACCTTGAATTTTCTGCCCATGAAGTTGAGCAAACTGCCAAAAGCCTTTGGGTTTGAAGGCTGTAAAGGTTATTTCCCACACTTTTTTAACACATGGGCTAATCAGAATTACTTCGGGCCTATGCCTCCGCCCGACAGTTATGGTTGCGATTATATGATGCCCTCTGAAAAAGAGAGTTTTCTACAGTGGTACGATGAAAACCGTGAAAAACGGTTTCATTTCCAAACTGAATTGAGAGCATACTGTCAGGCGGACGTTATGATATTGCGAAAAGCATGCAACCTATTCAGAGATGTTGTGGTGGCTATGACGAAGCGGGTCGTGTTTATTGAAACAGATCCGTGCGAGCGTGAAAAAAAAATAACTGTATACCTGGACCCATTTCAAAACATTACTCTGGCTTCAATGTGCATGTCTATTTATAAACACATGTTTTTAAGGTCTGAAACTATCGCCTTAATACCACCTGACCTCTATAACGGCAAGCAGAAACGTTACTCCACACCTTCTATTCAGTGGCTCATGTACGTCTCTGCGAATGAGAGCATCTTCATTCAGCACGCTTTGCAGGGCGGCGAATACCGTCTAGGCCGCTACTATCTAGACGGGTATGCATTAATTAACGGTGTTCCAACGGCCTTTGAGTTCAACGGGTGTTTTTACCACGGTTGCCCTCAGTGTTACAAACCCCATGAATTTAATAGACTGCAGGGCACCACGTTTGAACATCTGTACCGCCGGACTCTGGCAAAGGCGCAGTATATTGAGAGTTGTGGGTTTGTTCTGAGAACTCTCTGGGAACATGATTGGGTAACTGAGCTATCGAAAGATGGCGCACTGAGCACTTTTATTAAGAGCCAGCAGCTACCTTCACCGCTGGAGCCCCGTGACGCCTTATTCGGCGGCCGTACAAACGCCATTCAATTGTACCGTGTAGCTGGCCCTGGTGAGAAAATACATTACTACGACTTCACTAGTCTGTATCCATTTGTGAACAAGGTGAAGTTGTACCCTGTGGGCCACCCTACAATTGTATACAGGAACTTTAAACCTCTCAAAGAGTACTTTGGAATCATTAAGTGTCAGATTCACCCTCCGCGGAAACTTTACTTTCCGGTGCTCCCTTATAGAGTCGACGGTAAGCTAATGTTCCCCCTATGCCGTACCTGCGCTGAAAGTAAACAGCTTAGCGAATGTCGGCATAGTGATGAGCAGAGGCTGCTGGAAGGGACGTGGTGTACCATTGAGGTGCAGACGTCCCTAGAGAAAGGGTATCGGCTTGGTAAAATCCTGGAAGTCTGGCACTTTCCAAATACAACAACACAGCTCTTTTCTGAGTACATAAACTTGTTTCTTAGAGACAAGCAGGAGGCCTCGGGGTATCCAGAATGGTGTGTCGATGAGCCCTCAAAGAAAAAGTATATCGCTGATTACAAAGCGCGCGAGGGTATTAAACTGAGACCTGCGTTCATTAAGGTTAACCCCGCCCGCCGGCAGTTAGCTAAGCTCTGTCTCAACTCCTTGTGGGGAAAGTTCGCACAGCGGACCAATTTGTCAAACACATCCATCGTCACAGATCCGGATGAGCTTTTTAAGTACATATTCACACCTGTTTATGACGTATCCAGTTGTGAATTTATTGACGACGAGACGGCCGTTCTATGCTGGAAATACGCCAAAGAGTACCCCACAACGTGTAACAATATAAACATCTTTATAGCATGCTTCACAACCGCTCACGCCAGGTTAGAGCTTTACAGGCTGTTGGACCAGCTTCAGGAACGGTGTTTGTACCATGACACAGACTCTGTTATCTTTGTGAGTAAAGAGGGTGATGAAGATCCTCCGCTGGGTGATTATCTAGGGGATTTGACCAGCGAGCTCGAAAAGGGGGAGTATATACAGGAATTTACCTCATCAGGCCCTAAGACGTACAGTTATAAGACCTCAAGCAACAAGGTTTGCATGAAAGTCAAAGGTATCACTTTAAACGTCAACAATACGATTAAAATAAACTTTGACAGTCTGAAGGGCCTGGTGCACGAATACTCTGCATCGAGCGATCACAAAAATAGCAAAGCCATTGTTGTAAACCATCCGAGCATAGTCAGGTCCAAGAAAAAATGGGAAATTACAACACAGCCTATGTTTAAAACCTTAAGAGTAGTGTTTGACAAACGGGTCCTCACAACGGACTACAAAACACTGCCTTACGGTTACTAAAAGCCATTAGAGGTTTGAACATCGCCCAGATATGGACACCAGACTGCAGCACCCATTCTCCTGCGTTTTAGCGGGGCCCTCCAATAGCGGTAAAAGTTTTTTTATAAAGAAACTGTTAGAAAACGCTCCCGGTGTTTTATCTCAGACCCCCAACAACATCGTGTGGCTTTATTCATGCTGGCAGGATCTTTACACTGAGCTCACCCTAAAATTTCCCCACATTCGATTTATAGAGGGTATCCCCGATAATCTCAACGACGATGACTTGCTACCAAAACACCTTGTAAACATGGTCGTGGTGGATGACCTCATGCGTGAAGGAGGGGACCACCCCGAGCTTGAGCGGGCTTTTACGCAATATTCACACCACCGCAATCTGAGCATATGCTATATAGTGCAGAACCTGTTTTACAAGGGCAAGAGCAGCCGGTCCATAACTCTCAACGCCTCATACCTGGTCTTATTTAAAAACCCTAGAGACAAACTTCAAATCTCAATTATAGCTAAACAAATGTACCCCGGCAACACCCAGTTTTTCATGGATGCCTTTAACGATGCTACAGCAAAACCCCACGGCTACTTACTGGTGGATTTGAAACCCAACACTTTTGAAGACTACAGACTACGATCCGGTATAATACCCCCGGACTTCCCAGTCGCCTACACGCCTAAAACAGTGTCCAAAAACTATAAAAAGAACAAGTAAAAAGCTGCTTATAACATTTACACTCTAAACCTTGTAATATAAGGTCCCCACAATGTCGGCTCGGTTACGACGTAATTTAGGACTTCTAAAAATGTTGATCACGGCTAGCCCCGCGAGAAGAAAAGCCATCCTCTGCGCTGCCACGGATGATTTAGTGGCCGCCATTTCAGAAATAGCCCTAAACACCCTAAAAGGTAATGTCCCTATATCAACGCGCCAGTTCCGGGTTCTGAAGAAGAAACGCCACATTATTAAGAAGCTCAGCAATAAGAGGGCTTCACTCCTTTCCAAAAGAAAACTGTTCAAACAGTCAGGAGGCTTTATAGGGTCGTTGTTAGGTATAGCTATACCCCTAATCACAGGGCTACTGTCGCGATCCTGATGGAGCACGCCCACAAAATGTACCTCGTGCCCCGGCAACAGGTGGATCATCTGTCCCCTTCTAACACGGACGTCTGGGACATACGCAAAAACGAAACACATCGTCTCGATGCGGAAATCAAAGCCATTTTGAACCGGACTGATTTAAAACCCCACGACAAGGCAGGGCTTTACTCAGGAGCCCTTCAAAACTTTCTACAATACTACAAGCAACTCACCTCTGAAAAAACCAAACTGACGCTGTACACCCCAGATGCTGAACAGCCGCCTGGACCCTCTACGCAGGCTCATGACATAGGTCCCACACCCACAACTGATGCCTTTGTCTTAGACCTTTTAAAAAATATCAGTCAGAAATATAGAGGGGCTGCGCAAATGTTACTCAGTAAAATGAGTACTACTAAAGATTTGACCACTTGGAACGCCCGGGGTGAATTCGTTTACAAAGGGCAGCCGGTTGCTGGTTCCCATATGTATGATCTGGTCCGGGGTCTCACACACGGTAAAACCCTAACAACACGAGAAGCTCCTAGAGGCTGGGAACAGTTCCTAAATGCAGCTGCGGAACTCAACATTCCCTCCACGATCATCGGAAATGCCGAGAATCGCCGTAAGCTTGAAAGTTTAAAAGACCCGGCCCCTGCTATTTTTACAAGGAGCCCCGCTATATCGACATCGCCTTTCTTTCCACAACTAACACCCGCTCGGGACCGTGCTGATCTTCCTATGGGGCCTAAAAAGAGACTATTCAAAATGAACACATGGCTACCGATCTAATTTTGCACACATGTATAGTTTTTTTTGTTAAAAGTTTTTACGGTTCGAAAAAATGTGCTTCATTTTATATGTTTAACCATGTAAATGTTCGTGTTGAAACATGCTTGTAATAAACACTTTTAAATTTTCAGCCAGAGTATGCCCATCTTTTTATTTATGAATGGTTTGAAAATGTACACAGTACGGATTAAAAAAAAAAATGCCTAGGATGAAAGCTTGTTTAAGATGTTTTTTATTTTAGACACTCACAAGTACAAATAACAGCTTTACAAGACCTTACACTTTTGACAGAGACCCGAGTCTGTTTTAACAACGTGTGACATTGTCCTGTAGTTTTCATTCACATATTTCATAACAACATCATCGTTGTTTACTAAATCGTCTGAGTATAGATTAAAAAAATTTCTAAACGTTATACCTTCAGACATTTTACTAATAAAGTATATACAATGTTCCCCACATGTGATGGCCATAGGATCCTGTACCCGCAGTTTATTATACACAACAGTGGGTGATGCTTTTTTTACATATTTGAATATCGGCTTTGTATAAATACTATGCTTAGGGAATTCAGCTAAACTATCAAACACTATAACCTTGTCCACATCCAGAAACAGTGCCGCCCAATGTGCCCCACCCTTGTAATGGGGATCGGTGTTAAAGACGAGGGTACGGGGCCTTTCCGGACCTATCTTTTCAGGTAGTCCATCGCTAGGGTATACCCCTAGAAAGTATTTCTTAGCATATTTATGTCTACTTAAGAAGTCACGTATCTCAGTAGTGTCCATTTTATATATTTTTTTTAAAAAATAAAAACAAATTTTTAATTTTTATTTTACACTTTTTCAATGGTAGTCAAACATGAGCTGACGGGCGTGGTTGATCTGAATAACACTGTCGAATACAGAGAACACAACCATGTTCACATTGGCCGCCAGTGCCTGTGTAAAACGTATTTCCGCTTTTAGATTTCCGTTTTTGATCAGGTTGTAATGGTCGCCATCTTCCATGTCCGGCGTCAGGTCGAACGCAAACAGCGTGTAGCCTGCAGCATACCCTTCCCTTGAAACAACTACTCCTGAGTCCCGCAGCTGTTTCCCCGTTATCGAGACCAGCCCTAGATATTCCCGGACAAAATTTGATGTTCCAAAATTCGGCGTGAAAGGTTTTGCGGGGATCACAGCACCCTCGTGAACCAAAGCGGCATAGTTGATATCATAGTGTTTGAAGTTGAAAGGGTTTGAGTTGTAGGCGCCACTAAAAGCGGTATTGTCCACAAACCCTATGATGATGAGTTTCGGTAACTGCCCCAGAAATAGATTCTGCTGCTGCGTTAATCGGGTTCCGGCGGGGATGCTGAATATCTTCAGAGCAACTCTTTCAATGGCATACTTGGCGTTCGATAATTGTAAAGCTTCAGCATGGGCTAGTCTGACACTTGGGGACACTTTCACTCTCTTTACAAACAGGCTCGCTGACAATATAACCAGTTTATACTGCTCTGCATCACCGCTGATGAGACAGAAAGAGTCCTTGTTACGATTGAGTTTGATCTTAAGATCAATACCGTTGACTAACAGTTTGTCTTGGAAGAAAAGGTCTGAATGTACGCGCCCCAGGAGGTCAAACTGCCTACTGCCGGCGACGAAGCTGGCTCTTTTTTTAAAACCCTCGTTGTCTCCGTCCAAAGCTGTGTTCTCCAAATGCGCTTCGGTATCTCGGTAGAAGAGCCCCGCTGAAAGATGTGTGTCCAGCGCATCACGACTATAATTTAGAATACTCTCTATGTAGGCCCTGTAGGCATACATGTTATCACTCTGTGTGACGAGGCGATCGCCTAGGTTAATGTCCACTTGATTAAACATTGTTGCGATGGGATAGGCTATAGGGGCCACTCTAGCATCATCCTCGATGTTGTCACCGTTCGCTTTGGTTATTTTACAGACGAGGTGCAGGAGAGTATTGTTGAGATCAAGGTACATATCCATGGATCCCGACACATAAAACTCTATCGGTGCAAGGGGTGTCAGAGCGGCCATCGGTGACACTTCCATGAAAAAACTGTTTTCAATGCTTGTCTGTGTGGGTTTGAGAGAAAACAGATCTAACTCAGATTTGGCGCATTCACCCGATGCACAGTGTACGAAGGCCATGATCGATGTTTTAAAAAATATTCGCACTAGAACGAGTTCTCTTCTTCTTGGTTGATCTCTTCCGTCTTATGACTCTTCTTTTGTGAGGGCCTTTTGAAGTAGTCCGGCGCTTCTTATAGGGCCTTGGCGGCCCCCTACGCAGCGATGCCCTTCGCTTCCTTTTAACAAAACCATGCGCTTTATACAGCAACCCCGCTCCTTCTTGGGGCTGTCTATTCATGCGCTCTGCTACCGCAGACGTTACACTGCCCACAACGTCCTGGGCTATGTTTGTAGCTGCCGCTTTAACATGAGGTTTTGCAATTTCGAACCCTCTTCTCAAAAAGGGCATGGCACGTCTAAACATGCTTCGGAAGAAACCCCCCAATCCCGCCCCATACATAACCGGAGCCCCTTGAAAGTAGGGTTGGGGACCGCCATACCCGGCCTGAACTCTATAATAGTCCCTGTACATCGAGGGATCCCCGTAGGTTTTCATGGTGACCATTGCAGCTGTCTAATAGTCACCTTCGCGCCGTGGCCTTAAATGAAGCTTAACAATAACTTTCCCGTATTTAAAGGCGACCGGCTCCGACTGATCGTTGTACACCATGATGGTTATAGTGTCAAAATGGTTTTTAGAAATTGCAACATAGTCGAGTTTGTGATGTTGTATATTAACCATTGCGTTATTTTCACCCTGCACCGGGACCCACCTCAACAAAGGGGAATAACTATCCCCGACCCTCTGCGGCTCTACAATGTCGCTATAAACGTAGAGTGTATAAAAACCGCCGTTAATATCGGGGCATGTAGGGTCTGGATCCATCTGCCTTTGGTGATGCTGTACGGTCCCTAAAACCCTTTGTAATTAACCACTACATTTAAACACTGTACTGAACTCTGGGGCTTTAAGAACCACCTTTCTTCTAACGTGATCCAATACCAGATATATATTAGCATACGCTTCAGTGCTGGCTATAGACTTGTTGATGGCATCGACCACCGTTGCGACGGTAGGGTAATAGCCGTGCGGGAAAGACAAGTTATAGGTCAGTGCATCCTGAGGTCGCTTTATATGAAATTTAACATCGGCCTTTGTAAAGGTATTCCAAGTTCTAGGGTACTGTATTTCCGTTAGTGCCACCTCCCACGGGCCTTTCAAATCCACTGGCTTTGCAAGTTTCACCGTATAACTCGAAATCTGATTGTCTGGGAACATGTCCTTCGAAGCGTTGGATGGCAGCGTGATATAAAAAGGGGAGTTCTCCATCATAGCGTTTACAGCTATACCTCACACACCGTGCAACGAGCTGGCCAGAACCCAACTGTTAAATTTCTCGGGCCACCCGCGCCATTTGACCAACGCCTGTCGCCGGGCTCCGCTCCCTTTTCTTTTCAGAACCTTTTCAACCCTGTACACCCTGTTCGGGTCGTAGGGCACCTCTTGTAACTCTTCTGTGTAAAAGACACCCGATACCTCTTCCCCAGCGTAGTCCTTTAACCTGTAAATATATACCCCTTCTTTAAGCTGCACACTTTCCACTATGAATATCTCATCGCTGAATGTTTGTTGGTAGCCTTTGGTGAAGACCCCCTTCAACTTTGAAACCCTGACATGAGCCCCTTCTTTTAAATCCGGTTTATTGACCTTCTGTGTGAGACGCCTACCGTACACCGTTCTCCACACCATTAACGAATTATCCCTTGTTACCTTAACAGGGGCCATTTTGATTGTCCTGTGGTAGGTGGCGTTATAAACATCTATAAAAGCCTTTAGAACATCCACGTATCTGTAGGTGTTGTTGGCGGTGAAATATCGCCACATCTTCGACTTTAAAGTACGGTTAAAACGCTCTACAACAGCAGCCTTTACCTCTGTGTGCGTTACAAAATGTTGAACAGCGTGCAGGTCTAATAATTTTTGGAAATGTTTGTTTAAAAATTCCTTTCCGGCGTCTGTTTGTAGTTTCTGGGGCACACGCCCGCTCGCGAAGATGTCTTTAAAAGCAGCTGTAACGCTGGTACCACTTTTATCGTTTAACGCCTCTGCATATGCGTATTTGGACAAGACGTCTATGACGGTTAATATATACATGGCGCCATCGTTATGTTTTGCTAGATCTTGAAGACTGATTATGTCGGCCTGCCACTGATAATCGAGCTGTGCGTTAACAACGGTGGCCCGCCTCTTAAAGCGCCTCCTGGCAGGTTTGTGCAGCGAATAAGCCTCTTCCCCAGCTAACCAAGTCTTCACACTGGCACGTTTTACAGATTCATTTTCAGCTCGAGCCCTTCTAAATAGAGCTTCGGAGCCTCCGAAACTTCCAACCCCCTGTTTATCGTAATAAAGCTTCCTTAAATCAGCATCCGTCATGCTGTCTCACATCAACACCCCGAAATGAAAGACACCTGTTTTGTGTATGGTCATTTTATTAAACATAAAAAACATACATGTGCGGCTGGGGTATACAACCAGCGTGTATTTGACATTTTGTGCTACATAGCTTATAAATGTCAAAACCCGGATCCAATGTGGCTTTTTTTTTTTTTTTTACAAACGTATACATAGTACAACATCCACTACACATGTTACTCAGAGCATGTTCCTTTACAAACCCTAAGCGACACAAACATTGATATTTTTATAGCTATACTCTCAATAGCTCTAGACATGACTTCCCGTTCCCCACGTCTATAACTCTGAACGCTCAGGATACTGATATAATTCAACAGTTCATACAGTTCTAGATAGGACAATGCAGAACCTTTATTTGTGAGATAATCTACAGTCATGTTCTCCAAAGCCTCATGCACCCCCGTCTCAGGTGAAAGTCTTAACTTGCGCTTGTGGTCTTTGTCCAAGGCCCAGCATTTAACAGATGCGTTTAGCCGGCCATTGATACACCACTTGGCGATACACTCATGGCAGTTACATTGCAACAAGGCAGAAGGTTCCGAAATGTTCAGACATCGCAGAGTCACAGGCTGTATTTCAGCTATTCTTTCTTTAACCAGCACAAAAATCAATCTCCCGATACAGATGTAGCCCGGTTGTAACTCATAGACATCTTGCACCTCGATACCCGGAATCCCCTCCTAAAAGTGAGTAAGTATGGAGCGTTAAGTAACATATTTATGGTCTACTTTTTTTTTTTTTTTTTTTTTTTTTTAAATTTATTTTTTATTTATTTTTTTATTTATTTATTTAAAACAGTTTTCGAGGGGCTAAAGACAACATTCTTCTGTTTTTATAATAAATGTCACACATTCGTCTTTCTATAACCCGTTCTACCATACGTTTGTCAAAGGGGGGACACAACCCGTGCATGCGGTCGAGTTTTGAGCATGGCTCTGCAGCGTATCGGATCTCAAGGACAGCCGCAGCCAAGACCTTCATCATGTCACAGTGGACACTTTTCTTCACAGCAGACAGCCCATACACAACCCTTAACAGCTTATATACCCGATAAGTGTCTATCCGGTTACAAACGTGACGAATTGTTCTTGCAGTGTATGCATCGTATAGACATTCGTGAGCCTCCTGTTGAGGGTCATTAATTTTATGCCCGTAGCAAAGGTCATAATAATCCCTTTTAACACACGCGTTCACAACGGCAGCTGCAAAGCCTTTAACCGGCCATATGGTGTCACAGGGGACGCCCGGAGCTTCCTTTTCAAGATCGTGGCTAGTGTAGGTGCAAACACATTTCTTACGAGGCTCTTTGTTCTGGCTTGTAATACTTTCAGACTGTCTGGAACAGCATAAGCAGAAAAAATTTACGGTGTTAACCTTTGGAGCTGACCCTTCTAGAGGCTCTCTTTCTTCTGTTATGTTCTAGGGTTCAAACAGAAAGCACAAGACACATTATTAGTTAAAAGTATGACATTAGAGTATACAGGCATAAAAAAAAAAAAAAAAAAAATGTCTTTACTAACCTCAGCATTCGCTTCACACTCAGCGGCTCCTCTGAAATCTTGGGAGTCGCAGAGGTCCATTGGGACAGAAACAGCGCCTGAACTCACACCTGATGGTTGTAAAATAAAGGCTTCTGCATCGGGGTCCTCCTGGAAGCCCATGTCTTCATAGACGGGCGAATTCGGGGGTGGTACACATTCTTCAACTTCAATGTCTACGACGTTAGATGCCCCGCTTAATCCATCTTTCGAGACATCGCTGTCACTGCCGGACCCCTTAATAGGGGATATCAAGGGCGACACATCCTTGAGGTCAAGCTTTTCAAGCCGATGGCAAAGTTCCTCTTGAAAACCTGTAACATCGGTATCCCGGGTGTCTGGGAAACCCTGTTGTGCATTCTCATCCATCGTACGAGGGGCGAGGGTCCGGTAATATCTACCAATAGTGTTCAGGGCCCCTGAGGAGACGGCTTTTCTGGCGATCGGATTGTATCTCTTCATAGCGCCTTGGCAAACTGATTCAGCCCTGGTTTGCGGTTTGACAGCCGGTTCTAACCAGCTCCTTATATGCAGCATTTCAAAAAAAAAAAAAAAAAAAGGGTGGCTCTACCAGCCAACAACACGTGTTCACAAACAATGTGACACCCCCATGCACGTCACTTCCGGGGAGGGCTTTCTGGGACACCGGAAGTCCCAGCCACCGGATATGACGTCATTTCCGGGGCGGGACAACTGTCACTTTTAATATGGTGATTAAAGGTATCCCTTCCTACTACTGATATTGATTGCAAAGTGCAAAGCGAATTTCCTGTAATAAACATCTGTTTAAAAAAGTAACCGCGCTTTCTTTGATGGGACATGCTGTAAACTTTCGGTGGGGCGGGTGCAGAACTGGGAACAAGCCACGATTGGCAGATGCGTGACTGCTGACTTCGCAGGTCTGAAAGAGAACGGGAGGTTGGCAGCAAGGAGTGTCACAGACTGAACATCTACACCGATAGTGATGAATGCTGGTTGGAAATGTCCAGCTGCACCAGCAGCAAACACATGGAGGAGACGAGTGCCACAGTGTTTCCATTGTATCCAAATTGTCTTCATAGCTGCCAAGTTTTCAGATTGTGTATGTGACATTTCCACGATTGCAGTGTCTACGAGTAGCGTTCTACTGCCAAATTTGAGACCCTTCGAGTGGCACTTCTGTGCGAGAAAAAAACCAAGCGATGAAGTCCATATAAAGAGAAAAGTATCAGAAATAACACCATTTTGAGCAATGCGAGGCTCTGAACAGGTATTAAAACGGTTGCAAAACCACTGATGGTAGGTCCCTAAACGGATTTATAATTACGAACACTCCTGATTTTCAGCAAAGCCACAAAGAACTAGGGCCAATTAGCACCTGCTCCCCCGTGACAGTGTTTTGCAAGGTAGCTCACAGGGTTAAAGCGCTGGTACCTGAAAACCGTAGAAGAATTTATGACATTGAGGTCCACCACCACTTTGGAGCTCGATAAGGTAGCTCATTGGGTTGAACATGGGTGCAGAGATCTATGGCCAGATGTACGTAGCTTGGTGTTTGCAATTTCCTGATAGCCAATTTTTGCGATTCACGATTAGGAAATGAGCTACGTACATCAGTGTCTGAGACACTTTGTGATTCCCAAATGGGTCTCAGGGGACCTGCCTTATTAATATTCACAAGTCAGGTCTCAACTTGCAACCCATTGAGAATGGCCACAATGACAGGGATGGTGGCCTGCTGGGGTCAGCAGACCACCATGCCTATGATTGTTTTTTAAATAAAGCAGGCTTTTTTTTTTTGTAGTGCAGCCTCTTTTCCCTTGGTCCATGGGACCACTGCCTTCTCTCAAAATATGTTTGCATCCACATTCACAAAGGGAAAGGGGTCCCTTGGGGACCCCCTAGCATTTGCAAATGGGTTAGCGCCTCCTCTACTGAGTCAGTAAAGTATGAATGTTTTGCAAATGCATTTCGGTTGCAAAACATTCATACATTCTAGTGCGATTCGGTATTAGGAAGGGACACCCTAAACATACTCCTTCCTAATCCAGAATCACAAAACATGAGTCACATTTTGCCCTTGGTACATGGCAAAAAGCATTTTACCGGTCACAAACCGGTAAAATGTTTCGTACATCTGGCCCTATGGGCATCTCTTTCAGTGTTGATTGCTGGCTCAGCCTTTCATTTCACAAAGTCTATGCAGTGCTTGAAATGGAAAAAATAAAGTGCAGGTACTCTGTGCTAGAGTACCTGCTTGTTTCTGAGAAGTGCCGGTACTCCCCAATTAAAAGTATTAAGTTTTTCTTGAGATGTGCAGGTACTCTCCCGCTCAAAATAGAAAAGTGCCGGTACTCAGTACCGGACAGTACCGGCCCATTTAAAGCACTGAGGCTATGCCTAAAATGTTTGCCCCACTTCCTTAAAAGCTAAAACTGCATTCTGAAGTCATGGGGCACAACAATCAATCCAACAGCAATGCCAATACTCCACATACATATTGGTACTGATTTGGGTGCACACATGCTCTCTCACACAGTTCACTTAACACTTGCTCTCAATAAAGCTCACTCATGCCCACTTTGATACAAGTGCACCCAATGCACACGCATACATACTCAGCTGGAGTGCAGTCAGTGGCTCCTCTTACTTTCAGCATTGATGCCTCTCATTTGTGGTGCTGGCTCCTGTGGCTGTGTTCAGTAACTCATTCGTTTTCAGGCATGGGAAGGTTCTTAATTCTTCCAAGAGTTTAGATACCCTTTCCTGTTTCTTAAATGATCAACACTGTGCTACCAGACCAGAATGACCAAGAGGAACTAAGGGGCTCTAGAGTCAGTTTTGTCGACTGAATGAGTTTGCAGCATTCAGGGGCTGTAGGCTGGGTCGAACCCGTACAGAATCTGGCGGGACCGCGCTCATAAGACACTTGAGACATGCTTAGTGTGGGAAAGACTGCTTTATTGAACCAGGTGCAATTTTTACCTATAACAACCTCCGCAATAAGCCATACATACTATATAAAACCAGCCTCACTAATACAGTGTAAAACTGATCTGTCCACCTCCTCCCTCCCCTCATAAATCATCTTAACATTCCCTTGTCACCCACACTTCACCATACTCTGTTTACACCACAACCTCACCCATGAAACTATCAACTGTCAATCAAACACTCGGTTTCCTGTAGCCTTTCACATTGACCTTCCCTCCCTGCCCCATTTCATCTCTGAACTGTATTAACCTTTACAATCTCTGTACAATAACTTCTAAACTGTCTAAACTACCTGCCCAATGTAATGCACCTGCTCATCAGCGACAATAATAATTCCACCAATATACCTTCCACAATAACTACAAATGGCAACCTGCCCCACCAAAAACTCACGTTACCACCCAAGCAGTGTACAGAACAACTCTGCAATGAACATTTCACCAAACCAACCCTTTGATTCCAGGGCGGGAATGTTGGTAAATACGTATCCTACTCCTGTCGGGTGCTTCACTTAAGTGCCTTGGCTTCCTACACACCGCCCCTCTATTCCCTAAGCTCCACCCCCTCGCTGAAACCTGCCAATCCTGTCTCCTATCCCCGGACCGCTACATCCGTCTGAAAATCCCAGGGGTTTCGACTTGTGCCTAATCCACCCGAAGACCCCATCAGGCGAGATGACGCTCATAAGATACTTGAGACATGCTTAGTGTAGGAAAGGCCACTTTAATGAGGCAGGGGCAAATTTAAACTATATCAACCTTGGCAACTAGCCACACATTCTATAGAAACACGGCCTCAACTAATACAATGGAAAACGTATTCATCCACCTCCCCTACTAAATCATCTTAACATTCCCTTGTCACTCACACTACAGCATTCTTTGTTCACTCCAAAACGTCACCCAAGAAACTATTCAATGTCAATCAAACACAGGGCTTCCTGTAGCCTTTCAAATAGACCCTGCCCCCACCCCATTACATTTCAGAGCTGTATTCCTTACAATAACTTCCAAAATGTACGAACTACCGTCCAATACAAAACCCCCTAGAGTTTTTCTGCGCCCCCATTATTCTGGTTCTCTCAACAAAGTGAACAACATTGACCTCAACTGTACCAAATACAAATCTAAGACCATGACCCCTTCTGCTTTGAAAAATCTTCAGATATCCTGGTTGCACTTTTTCCTGGCCCTGCTGATCGCTCCAGGCTTCCAGGAACCCCTCCAACACCTCCTTGGCACAAACGCCATCCAAACTACATTTGTGCCGGACCACATCCTCTGAACCTCAGCCAGGTCTTTCGTCCTTAACACACTGCATAAGAGCCAAAACTTTGATGTGCACAAAATCATTTTTTATTTAATGCAAAACAAGTACATACGGACAATGAACTTTTTTCGCAACTCCTCCAGCCTAGCTAGCAATTCTTTCCATCTCATCACACTTTTCCCAAACGGTTTTAAACGGATTCTGGAGTCTTCAAAACTTAGATGTTTGCTGAATTTTCCAGCCCCAGGCTGGCATGATTCCCATTTCACAAAGGAGTGGCCACAAATCCAGGCTTCGATGTACTCCAGTTGTGGCCTCGCAATGCAACCTATAACAGACAGAAAAATTACATTAAAGAGGACCCATCCCAAGCAAGATCTGCTCTTATGTAATGTTCACAACTGTCCAATTTCCACCTTCCCACATTTTGAATCTCCTATTTTCCCCATGTAACATCTCAGCTTCAGTTGCCATTCCTTTTAAAAAAGACTTTGTGCCATATTCCCTTCCTGGCATACCCAAACTGTGCAATGCCTTTCGTAACACCTCTAGTACCCAAGACTGCAACACCTGTTCTCCAGATGCATGATAAACCAGATATTCAGATGGTAATTCTTTCCTATAGGTATTTCACTAATGTACTGGCCATCAGGACAACTTCTGAGTGTCATGCATTTTCCACTGCCTTTTTGATCCGTCTTTGATTCTGGCATCCACACTTGTATCCCACTCTGTGATACTAGCACATCTTTCATTAAACCCCTAACCTTTATTGTTCCAACCACCTCTCCCACTTTGAAAGCACCAAAAAATAACCTCACCATCATAACCGCAAACAGGACCCTCTCTTGTACACTTATACAAGCATGCAGCAGCATGCCAATCAATCTTTTTAGCAGCTGTAGTGTTATCGACCTCTTTAATATTTCTGTTGGACCCCGTTCTCTTGTCCAATCTTCCAACAATCTCCTTCCTATCGCACCCGCATATGGCTCATAGCCCCAGTACATCTTCCCAAAAAATGACAAGCCTGCTAACTTGCCCACAATCATCACAGACAACAAGACTTTTTCATCATGGTCATAATGAATTTCACCACATCCCCTCTGAGCAGAAGCTCTCCATCTTTTAAGCACCTTTACTGAGCTCCATATTTCCTGAACTAATTCCATGCTTGTCTGTATGCTCGCCACGTGGCCTCGGACAATGGACCCTTCACTAGCTGCATCAACCTCGCTCTCTGATGTTCCATAGGTACTCTGGCATCACCATCTTCTCTGCATCGGCTCCAGGTGCTAGCTCACAGAATTTCTGACACTAAGAATGAGAAAGAGCATCAGCAATGCTGTTGTCTACTCCCACAATGTTCCTGACTCCGAAAACCACATTAAGAACCTGCAGATCCCTCGCTTACTGTCAATTCATAATGTGTACTACCGACAGATTGTCCACACAAAAAATGTACTTTGTTGTTGAAAACTCACTGCCCCAGACACACATTGTCACCACCAACAGAAAAAAATAAAAAAATGCAATGCTACGACCTCCATTCTCCCAGTGATCAGGCCATTCTGCGCACCACCTTCCTTGCCAAAACAATCCAGAACCTGCGCCAACTGCTGCATCGGAAAACACCTCCAGAGACCATTAAACTTATTTTTCCATTCCTTCTATGGAGACTCTGTTGAAATCCTCTAAAAATGTTTTACATACTCAAACTTTCTTTCACACCTGCTTTTAATCTGATTCTATAATGCTGAAGAGCAGCTGCAGAGAGTGTCAAGCCCAATCTATGGCAAAAGAAGTGCCCTTATTTGACCACTCTTCAAGCAAAATTGAAATGCCCCACCAGCACTTGTATGTCTTTCACTTTTGCTTTGTCTTTCACTAATATCTCATTCATCAATCTCAACTAAGTCACTCTCTTGTCCTCAGGCAGTCACACCTCCATCTTCAATGCATCCAACTCCACTCGTAAGAAAGTCAAAACCTCAACTGGTCCACATATTTTTTGTGACTCTTATGTCTTGTAACAAAACTTGAAATCTGTCTAGGAAGTGTTTGCACTTGCTTTGGTGCACCGACCATGAACAAAATGTCAAGATAATGTGTCATAGCTGCTGAACCTGTAACAATACACAGAATACAATACTCTAAATGTGTAAAGGGGCCGGGCTTCCCAGCACTAGCCTATAACAGTGAGAGACAGGCACAACACATTAGGGAAGAGATACGTTTTTAGCTGTTTCCTAAAGTGCAGCCAATTATTTTCGCCTCTCAGCTTGAGCGTAACAGGGTGCAGAGCTTAGTAGCAAGGTATGAAAATGGTTGACCACCACACCTAGATCTTTTTATCTTTGCTGTAACTAGAGGATTCAGTGTGTAGGATGTTAGCGCCCTCTTAGGCTGGTAAGGTTTGATCAATTGGTGGAGGATTTTAGGGCCCAACTTGTGTTTGGCATGATGACCCAAGCAGAGTGCCTTAAAATGAACTCTGCTGCTTATAGGCAGCCAGTACAGAGTTTCTCTATTTTGGGTGTTGGATGATCCCCTAGTACTTTGCTCCAGCTGATTTGTTGCCAGAGAGGTGGGTTATTGCATCATCTCAGTTTTCTCTCGATGAAATGTTAGGCAATTGCCTGCCATCCATTTAGACACCTTCTCCAGGCAACCATGGAGTTTTATTGAGGTGGTCGTGGTATCATGGGACATTGTGACTATCAGCTATGTATCGTCTGCGTAGGACAACATTGTAAACTCAAAGGCACCAATGATTTCTGATAATGGGTGGGCATAGATATTGAAGAGTGTGGGGCTCCACGATGAGCCATGTGGAACTTCACATCTCAGCTGCTGAATGGGGGAGTAACATGAGCCCCTCACAGACTTGGAATCCTTTCTCATTGAAGAAGGAGGCAAGCCATCTTAGTGCATTTCCTGTGATCCATATTCCTTTCAGGTGCTGCAGTAGAATAGCATGGGATTCCGTGTCAAAAGTGGCACTCAGGTCAAGGAGTATGAGTGCCACAGATTCATCCTGATCACAGTCCAATTTGAGGCCTTCTGGCTCCTTCAAAAGCACAGTTTCTGTGTGGTGGTCTGCCCGGAAATTTGTCTGGGTTGAGTGAAGGATGTTATTAGATTCCAGAAAAGCTGACAAATTCCTGTTAATAATGTTCTCCAAGATCTTGCTCGGCCCAGGGAGTAAGCAGCACACAGAAACAATTGCTGCAACATGGTACTGAAAGCTTCAAATAATGAACATGAAACAGAACAGCCCATTGGCCATTCTTTGTCGACAAATATGCAACCAGCAAACTGAATCCTGAAGAGTTCAAAATCCTCTGGGTGAAGTGGCAACAGCCAAAAAGCTGATTTGCTATCACACTTTGCCATCATTGCACCTCTACCTGCTTTCTGCATCAAGGCCATTGCTGAATCCACTGAAACCTAATGCACTGTGCTTCTCTCCTCAGGAATGAAATCATGTACAGATAAACCTTTTGGCCAGAAAGATATTGAATCATCCTAAACTCACCTGGATCCTTCTTTGGAACTACTCCTATAGGAGATTTAATTAGATTTGGTGATGGCCAATCGTAAAATGGGCCAGCAATTTGACCTTCATCCACCTATTTCATCAATCTTTGCTACACAGGCTCTTCTTGCCTCTGGATGGAACGCAAATTTTCAGCCCAGCAACTCACTCAGGGATATTCACAACCCAACTTGAAATCATATCTGAAACCTCTTAACAATTGTTCTCCTGCTTCTGTCAGTGCACAGTATTCTATCCAATATCACAAGCGATCAATTTTAACTAGTATATGAGCCATTCCCCATGTTGTACGGGCCACCCCTCCCTCTACCCTATCACTTCTGGACTTCCAATGTTCTGCCACTGAATCCCTCTGCCACCGAACCCCTTATTGGGCTCCTTCATTGCTCCCCTTCTGAGGGCCACATTACAGAACGGGATGCTTCCCCCTGCATTGAGAACATTTGTGCTTAAAACAGCAATACTCCCTGTTGCACATTTCTTTGTTAAATGCCCAACATGAACTAGCTGTGTTCATGTGCCCTTTCCCAGTCGACCTCCCCCCACAGGGAGGATGGGGAGTGCTCTCTAAAGGGCTTACAAAGCACTGGCCAACCACTAGCCATATATGTCGCCGCACCGGCCTTGCCGGAATCATCGTTTGCAGGAAGAGTTCTTTATCGAGCTGTCTCCGCAGACCATCTGCATCATCTGCCACTCTTGCCTTAAATTCCTCACCATATCTTACCAATGCCCAACTACCAAACATAATCTGTGACTTGTGCGCCAAATCCAAGTACTTAAATAAAGCCACACACCGCTCAGGGCATTTTTTCACAATATATGCTTATTGAAATTAAAAATTCAGCTGTCCAATTTTCAATATTCACTGGCACTTTTGGGCCCCTGGATAACACATACTCATCCTCCTTAGAACCTTGTTTAGCCTTCACTTCTTTTTGTAAAAGCTTGAACATTTCAATATACTCACCTTTCCAAATTTGCTCTTTTGTGGTTACGGTAAGAAGCGTCCCCAACGGCTTCTTAATACCTGTGTACAAAAGCTTCTTATGCTTAAATTCCTTACTTTCTTTTTACACCCTTCTTCTTTATTCCCATCTTTATCACCAACATCTGAACCTGCCCCTTTATCTTCTTTTTCAACCGACGTAGCCTTACTATCCTCACCTATACCTTGGTCCTGGACAAAATTCCCTTTCACCAATCTGATCCCCATCTTCCCCCCACTCTCCTCTGATCCCACCTCGATACTCAACTTGTCAGTCTTACCTGCTTTCAACATTGGGGCCCACCTCTTGTTCCATTGAGCCTCTGCCATACTATGCCTGGTTTGAAGTTTAGCGTCTCTTGAACTTGTGCTCTTTTTTTTAACCTGAAAGACACTAGCTGGTGCATCACCAACAATCTCTTTCCCTGCATAGCATGAATCACTGGGAGCCAACCACCATGCTACTTCTTCTTGTGCAGCCTCACAGAGCTCACCTTCTTCCAGTTCATCCTCATCATAGTCCAAAAACTCATTAATTCCCCTATCCACATCTCCAAACCCATCCAGACTCCTGCCCAGTACTTCCCTGACATCATACAACATCCACATCCACATAACCTTTAGGTAATCCACCTCGCCACTCCTGTGGCAGTGAGGAGGCAGCTGAAAGCCTACCGTTCATGCCAGTATTGTGGTTCCTCGACACCCCAGAGCCAACTGCATAGGCATGTGCTCTGGGTTTGATGCAAGGTCTTTGAGCTGTACCAAGCTCTCCCTGTTGCAGGTGCGCAATGGACAACAAAGCATCAATGTCGCCTATTAGACTTCCCCTTTCAGGAGCCACTAAAACTGTCCTTGCTCTTTCTATCACACTGCCAGCCTCATCAGGAATCCACTGCCAGTTGCCCCCTAATTCTGGCACAGTGCCCAAAGGGGACACCCTCTCGAATACTGCATGCGAAGGTTCACCTGTCCCCAGCCTCGTCAGACTTGCACTTCTTTTACCCATCCGCTTACTGTCACTGTCAATCACGGTAGACCCCTGCACCCCCTGGGGACTACTGTGCCCCAGCCCTTCTGTCCTGTCTCTGTACTGTCTTGACCGATTGTTATTGCCTTCTAGAAATAAACTTGGGACACCATCCTCCAAAAATACTGCTGTCCTTTGTACGGAGTCTTCAGCACCAGGCAAATGTTTCCCCATCCTCCAGGCAAGCATCCTGAAAGCTTTCAAAGATTTCCACCCTGTGCAGCATTTGACAAAAAAACTCGTTTTTATGGAAGGAGCACTAGCACTGTTGTCCGTAGTGCTCTGGCTAAATCTTCCCCCAGTGGTCTCACACTTCCCTCCAGCACCATCCGCATGCAGCTCAAAACTGGCCTGCCTGCCTTTTGCTAATGAGTTAGTTTCTCAATGGCCTGCCTCCCGCCTGCATGTGCGCCGCATCACGGGCAAATGAAGGTCCCATAGCCTCTTTTTCTTGCGTGGGGAACGCACCTCCCCGGCTCATGCTGTTCGTTCGCTGCCCACTTAAGGCTCTCTCGTCCAAATGCACTGAGACTGTCTCAGGAGCAGGTAATGCTTCTCTCAGCATGCGATGGCCGTCCCAATGAACGGTCTGTGCTGGCCTTGGCTGCCCCACTCGCCTCTTTATCTGTTTTGCCTGCCTGACATTTTATCTTTGAGAGGGGAGCAGGCTATCATGACTGCTGCCACCCTTCCTGGTGTTCTCTGCTGCAGTTTCAGCCTTCTCTACCCCAGGCCTGGCCGGGCTGCATCAAGTTAGAAGCGCTTCAATTACCCGTTTACTTTGTCCACTCATTCTGTGCTCTGATAAGGGGAAAGGACAATGCTAACATTTAAACACTTAGAATTTCCTGCCTGACATATAGAAAACGATCGTGCTCCTGCCAGGTGCTTTACTAAAATGCACTCACTACCTGCACCCCATCTTTCTATCCCATAAACGTCACCCCTTTGCTAAAGCCTGCCAATCCTGTCTCCATCTATCCCCAGGCCGCACCTCCCGCCCCAAAACCCCGGGGATGCCGGCTTACACCTAGTCACCTCCAAGATCCCATTCGCCTCAAGTGAAGGCATGAAGGGGGTTCAACTTTCAGCTCTGTAGAATGAATGGCTTTGAAGCTCACAGTGCCGCAGCATCAGTTTTTTGCAATATTGGAGAAAAAGGCACGAAGGGGCAGATTCACCTAGAGGAGCTCAGGATCTGCGGGGTATTCACACATGGACTTAAAAATAGATGGCTGGCTCCGAATTTCCCGCTGCAGGGGAGCTCTTTTTTGAGCCTAGTACCTGATATGAAAAGGCTGAAGGCTTACTGCCACGTCCTTTCCAGGGATGGGCTCTCAAGCCCTGCTCCTCCTTAATCCATGGGGCTTGTTTTGCTTTCTATGATTTTGCTTCACAAAATCCGGTAGTCTATATTTTCGTTGTGACTGTCTGGCCCCCAACAAGGACAGTGGCAAACTGCCTTTTCAAAACATCCTGCCTCAGTGGTGCCACAAGTTAGTGTGAAACCCCCACACCTGATTGGCTGGACAGTTAAATAATTTCATTCTAGGTGGTGGTAATCTGCCTAGGTTGATAGGGGGCTGTTGAGGAGGCTTGGTGGGGTGGAACTTGTCAGGGCCACTCAGTACCTATTAGTGCTACCATCCTCAGAGGGTCGGGCATGGATGAGAGCCACTCTGATGGTAGTGGGTGCAGCGACAAAAACAAAACTGTTGCCCACCACTTCAGTGTCTGTTCTCAGATTATGAGATCCTGCATGGTCACAGTGGGACAGGTGCATGCCAGAACTGGGAAAACAACAACAGTCATGGTGTTGCCCTCACATGCAGGTGAGGCACCAGGGCTTAAGGCCCGATTTAGAACTGGACAGAGGGGATACTTTGTCACAAAGGTGATGAATATCCTGTCCGCCATATTACGATTCCCATACTATATAAAGGGATCGTAATACACAGACAGGATATCCGTCACAGTTGTGATAGAGTATTCCCCTCTGCTAAGTTCTAAATCAGGCTCTTTCAGTGGCTGATCTTGTTACAAAGGTGACAAGAGGTAGCCTTCTTTAAAGTGCTGATAGTTGTGACATTCACAGTCCCCCCTGCTCTCCAAAACCCTTCTGTGTTTCCCCTATAAACCATAGAACCTCCCTGCATGTTTTGTCCTGTGCTAGTATCAAATCCCAGAACTAGGCCAGACATCTTCACACCTTTCATATCTTCATTTTGAGCTAGGGTGGTTTGGGCAACCATGAAACTTTCCTTCAATTTCTTTTGCTTGCCATCCAGGGAATCGCTGCAATAGTTTCCAGTATCTCATTTAAAGGTTTACTTTGCCAGCACGGACTGCACTGAATTATCTGGGTGGTGATTTCTGGTCAGAGCACATACACAAACAATTTGAGAAACCATCCTATGTTTTCACCCAGTATCTCATTCATACCACTAAGTTCCATGTACATCTTCATAATCATGAACGTACTCCTTTGGTTACTAGGTCGATCTGAACATTTTGGGCTAATTCATCTCCTTCTGGGAGACTTTGGCTTTGAGATGTGCAATAACCACATTACATTTGGTCTTCACTAATGGTAATGGGGCTGTGGTGTTTGCTACTCTTGGAGGTTCCTGATTTAGCCAATCTATGGCTCGCTTGCTTTGTGCCCACAAATACTTTGAAACTACCACCTCAAAAAGTAGCTCCAAATCTTCCTACAATACCATAGAAATAGTTACAATTTGATCTATTTGGGTATACCGTTTGTCAGGGCTTTCCTTCAATTTTAGGAGAGTGTTCATGAGATGGAAGAGATCTGTTTGAGATCACAGAACATTCATGTTTGCTCCTCCCTGTACTTCCTTCAAAGAGCTCATCCTATGGTCTCCCCCTTCTCCTTCCCTTTGGGTTCCTGCTTCCATTTCACTTTTGATCCTTCTATCTTCAATTCTTTTTCTCCCTGAGACTACTTCATTGTGCGGTGGAGCTAATTCTGGAGATGCAGATTGTACAGTTCCTCTGATAATGGGGGTCCTGTAAGCTCTTCAATTGACTTCTAAGGTCTCTCGTGCTTGATGAATCCCCAGCGGTGGGGGCACTGCTTGAGGGTTTCTGAGCTTTGGGTATGCTGGTAATCATTAGCATGGAAGAAATACAGGCAACGGTCAGGGAGCTGACCAGGGTTACTAAAGTCTGTGGAGCATTTCAGGTTGGGGTCGTCGGCATAAGTAAGTGTGGCATTTGCTTCTGTGGAGGGTGTTGTAGTGGATTCATTTCCTGCGGAGGGTGGCTCTAGTTCTTTATTACAGGTGCTGCATTATACGGGTGTGATATGTCCATAAGAATTTATTTATAACAGCATTATCCTCCTCGCTGTCTGCCTCTGTCTCTCCTTTTGGTGTATTTTTTTGGACTGGGGTTCTTCTTCTATAAAGGGGTCACTATTTATTGGGGGTATATGCCCACTGTCTCAATTAAATCCTCCTTCCATCTCCTTTGTCTCTCATCATCTTGTACGCTTATCCAGGAGCAGGCCTTATTTTGGAATTTAAATGCAAACCTTTTCCTAATCTTCTCATTTGCAGCCTGTTCCCACAGACTCAGGGCCTCAAAGTGGGCGGATCTAGGCTGGGGCTTTAAGTCATACATTTTCCTTCCCAGATTCTCAAGTTCAATTATGTGAAATGTTCCACATAACGGGAACCACAATTCCCCATTTTAGCACTGTATTCATTCTATTGTTTGAATCAGTCAGATGTGTGCAACCCATTCCTGGCGGCCATTTCTCTAGCTGGTGTTCCCTTAGGCAGGAGATTCTCTTCTTGATCTAATTTTTTGGCGTTTTGAAAAGGAATTCTCAATTTTTATAACTGCATCTGTGATTATCTCACTCTTCTCACACACAAGCCTTTCTTAGTCCCAGAGCTTACAGCTTGTCCGCCCATATGAGGGCACCCCTGTCAGAGATCAACCCAATCACAACACGGCTCTTGGTGTGTCCCAGCCGATGCCTGTGCAGCACCCTATGAAGTCAACAACCAGCATTCTGTTGATCTCCCCTAAGCTCCTTCCACTATTCCCCTAAATTTAACTTTGTCTGCATTTCATAGACAGAAAAGTTTCCAAAAGATGGAGAACGCTATCCACATCCAATCAGCGACTCTCGACCAGCAGGAGTTTGCTGTGACCAGAGCTCGCACTCCCGTGCACTGAGAAATGAATGACTACTGACCTCATTTAGTACAATCGCACAATAGCAATATTATGTCACTATCTTGGTGTGAGTGATAGCACTTCCCAGCACACCTCACCTAGCAGACAATACATCAACTTATTATATCTTGAACTGCAACTGAGATACCTTGCTGCAATCTTGAATATCAACGGTTTCAAACCAATAGCAATTTATATGTAAATATCCTCAAAACTCAAAGAAAAACGTCAAAGATACAATGATTACTGTCCCCAGCAATCCAAAATTCAATGCTACATAATAGTTCAATTCAAGCTCTGTCCACTGCATCTCGTTTTTAACTCTCCACCAAAATCCCCAACACGCACCACTGTGTTTCGTGCTCACCCAAGTCTCATCACACATACATGATGCTCTCTAGAAATATTCATGTTGTTGTCGATGGAGTTACTAAGTCAGACACCTCGTATCCCTTGGAGTCCAGGAATCAAGACTGGGACTGTGGGCTGTGGTAATTTGAATCCCAGGGCCTGAATCATAAAGGTGCAGTCTGTCTGTTCTATGGACAGTTTACATTCTTGGCAGGTACAATCAATATCTGACAGATTCAGTCGGAACAATCAGCTGTGCTTCTAGATCTGTCAGCACACAAGCCCACCTCTGATTTAACTTCCATAGCACACTGGCAAATTGGACCAGGCACGGTGTATCCCCTATCGGATTTTGGTGCTCCCCACTGCACTAATTTAAATTAAGAGTGGGAAGTAAAAACTAAGTAGAGGGAATGGCAAACAAGCATAGATTTGCCTTCGTAGAATGGTGAAAGGGTCTTCTCCCTAAATGGATCGATCTCATTCTTTTATTGGATTTTAGACAAAGGATTTTATACATTCACTACATTTGTACATGGTTCACAGGATTTTAACAAATGAAGGGCAAGCAAAGAGAAACATTTAATATAGATAACATTCAGTGATTTTCTCATCATTCTAGTAGATTGGTTTGGGTGTTTCACAGCTTCTATACATAGAACATGAACTGTTACATAATATGGCATTCAATCTGGGACTTTATGTTATAGCAAAGCTGAAAGTTCTTTATTATATAGAGAATAAACAGCAGAAGCAGTCATGTGATGTACCACAATGTCACATCCAAGATGGACTACAGAATTTAAGTGCCCTAAGTTATCTAAAACTGCTTTCACATTCTCCACATTAGAATTTTGAGAATGTACTTCTCCACACTGGGCAATGAGCGGAGAAATAATTATCACACACTACACACTGAGGCAGATTTATGCGGAAGAGCTGCAGCGCCTGGTTCAGAGTGAGTGTACTAAGTGGTCTCTGTCAGCAGACTGCATGGTGAATATAAACAATCTGGATCTGCCGGCACAGAAAGAGAGAGTGTTGATTCAAGAATGACTGAGTACTGATTGAAGATCAAGTGACTGATCACAAAAGTCAGGGTTAAATTCCTCCTATACCAAACCCTCCTATGATGACCCCCAAAACTCAGAGGCCTAGACTATCACAGACCCCTTTAGTTCCCAAAATTCAGAGTGGAAATCCCCATTTCCAGCCCAGTGCTAGAGCTCAACAGAACTCATTCATGAATCAAGCTCTACCAATTTATATCATGTTTGGAGGTCCAGTGGGATTTGAACTGGCGCAGTGATGGTGGATGAGGAGGAAGGAGGATTGCATACTTGGTGCAGTTCTAGAAGTGGATTGGAGTGGCCCTAATGTGGAGGAAGAAATCAACAGACACCCAGTGTCTTTTATAATAGACACTGGAGCCACTTGTTCACCTGTTAGGACGGTTGAGGTCCCAAACCTGCCCTTCTTGCGATCGAAGCTCCAAGTAATTGGTATAACAAATCAGCAACACACAAACAAAGTTTCAGCCTCTATGCCCGTGAAAATAGGGACCATCAAAGGCCATCTCCAGTTTGTAATTTGTGATTCAAATCCTGTGAATCTGCTAGGAAGGGACCTGCTCTGTAAACTTAACTGGGCGATCTGTTGCACACCAGAAAGATTTGAGCTGTAAACCCAGCCAGTTAACACTGACTTCAAGCTTAAGTCCCAGGAGTCCACTGTAAGGCTGTACCCTGTTGTCACTAAAGACGACCTACACCTAGATATGAAGCAATTCATTTGAGAGGAGATATGGGATTTTAGAGAAAAGGAAATTGGCCAAATCAAAGGTGCTAAGCCATTAGGAATTCCTCTGAGATCCAATGCAGTTTCGTTTTCCAACCTTGCAAATTGATACCTGAAGCCATAGCAGGAATAACTCTTATCATTGAGAACATGTAACAACAGTGCATCCTTATGGAGGTTAATGGGAGACTACCCAACTTTCAAATTATGGCCTTGTAAAAAGCAAATAAAAGATGGAAAAAGTGCAGGACCTCTGAAAGGTAAAGCAAATAGTCATTCCATGCTATCCTGTAGCACCAGACCCTGTCATAATCCACTTCCAAATTCCCCTTGAAGTAGAGTAGTTCACAGTTGTTGACTTATATCAGGCATTCTTTTCTATTCCCCTTTACAAAGAGAACCAGTATCACTTTGTGTTCTGTTTCCAAGAGAAAACTCTTGTGTGGTGTTGTGCTCATCTGGGGTATACAGAGAGCCCCTCATATGGCACTCAGATACCAAAAAATAACTTAGATGCCCTACATCTACAATGAAGTTCTGCCATAGTGCAGTACATCAATGACCTGTTTGTGGCACTGTCAACAAAAGAGGCTTGTAGTAAAGACACCGCCTCTCATTTTCACCTCCTTGCTGAGAATGGGCAAAAGTTTCCCCTGAGAAACTACATTACTGTCAAAAAGAAGTGAAGTACCTGGGACATCAGATTGAGAAGGGTGCTAATGGAGTGTCCCATGAGTACATTGAAACTGTTCTCAAAATGAATCTCTTAACCACACAGAAAGAAGTGTGAATGTTCTGGGGCATGGTTGTCTATTGACAACAATGGTTTCTCTTGTAGGGAAGCTCCTGCAGAGGCTCTCATGACAATAGGATTAAAGTCTTCTAATTTACTAGGCAGTACACCCACTCTTGGAATGCCTGACTATACCAAATAATTTGTACTATTCTGGCACAAAAGAGATGGGAGAGACCCATAGAGAATCAAAGTGTCCTATTGCTTATCTATCATCTATCCTTGATCCATAAGTCGCATCATTACCTGGCTGTCTCAAAGCAGTTCTAGAAGTTAGTATTCAACAAGACAAAGGTATTGTGATGGCCCACCTTCTCATTGTTATGGTGCCCCACTCTACTGAAATTCTCATGACTCATACACCCACACAGCACTGAACCAATAGCTACTTAACCCACTATGAGAAAATCATTTTGGCTGCAGAAAAATGTGTCACTAAGAAGGTGCAACACCCTCAAATCTGCCACTCTGTTACCCACTATACGGGAGGGTGACGAGTACGAGTTTGAGCACAATTGCGTTGATCTCACTGAATTGTGAACAAAACGGAGACTAGATATGTTGGATGTGCCCGTTGTTGAATCTGACCATACCCTATTTGTTGATAGTTCTTTTCTGAGAAGCAGACATGGCTTTATAAGAGCAGTGTATGTTGTCTGTACTCTAGGTGGAGTGTTGCAAGCATCCTACTCATGCCATTTAACTTCTGCAAAAAAAAGCTGAAATGACAGCATTCACCCAAGCCTATTGCAAATCTGATTGCATCCACCAAGCCTATTTCACATCTGATGGGTCTAGAGTCACTATATATGTAACAGCCGGTCTGAATTTGGAGTTGTGAACAATGTTCAGGCAGTTGTAGCCCCAGAGAAGATTCCAGACCTCTCCGGCTCACCAATTAAAAACAACTTGTGCATCCTGAATCTGACAAATGCACTTCAGCTGCCCAGGGAAATTGCGCTAGTGAAATATGCTGCACACAGAAGTGTTGACAATTCTGTGACAAGAGGCAATAGGTACGCAGATGAAAATGCCTGCCATTGCACTGAGTCCAGCACATTCCACTTAGATGAGACATTTAGTATAAAGAGGGCCAATTTGAACATGCTGTTAATTGCAGTGCAAACATTCAATGAGCTAAACGAGCCACAGCATGAAGCCATTGTAAGTGAGACAACTAGGAAAAAAAGGTTGCACAAAGGATAATAGCGATAAATGGGTATCCAGTGATAGAAGACCCATTTTACCAAATTCCATGTTGCCTGCAACAATAAGACACATGTTTTTTTAGATGGAATGGTGATTACTTTCAAGCGATATGGATAAAACCCTCATTTTCGAGTTATGGCATAGAGCTTGTGCCATCGCAGCATCACTTGTCAGAAGCAAAATGTAGGTGAGAAAGGTATTGTGACTGTGAGCCACATAGGGGAATCAGATGCCCCCTTCAACCATCTCCAGATTTTCTTTAGGGCAATGCCCCAGTGTAATCAGTTGAGGTACATATTAGTCATTGTGTGTTTATTCTTCTGCCGGGTTGAGGCTTATCCCACTAGGAGTTATGACAGTCTGACAGTTGCTAAAATGCTACTGCAGGACTTGATCCCGTGATTTGGGAAAATGGTTTGATTTGAATCAGATCAAGAAAGTCACTTCAAGAACGAAGTGATGCAGCTTTTATGTACCCCACTAGGGATTCACTAAAGGTTTCACTGCAGATACAAACCCTGAAATGGTCCAATGTACTTCCTTTAGTATTCATGAGCATTCAAAGCATTCCATGCAGGTGAAAGGGACTCTCTTCGCCGAAATAATTGATGAGGAGAGCCATGGGAATCCTTTCAGTTCTAGCAGCTGCTCTTGTGTATATTACACATGACCTGGTTCTTGAAGAGTGCAAAGGACTAGCTAAAATTGTGTGTCATATCTCCCATCAGGTCGATGTTGCAATCCATCTGTGAGAGAGGCTCCATGCCATGATCTGAGCCCTGGTGATTTGATTCATGTGAGAAAGCCCATCCGCAGGTCATGCTTGATGGAGTTTTGGAGAGGATCCTACTAGGTTATCCTGAAGTGGATACACGCTTCCCATACTATGAGAGTGAGACAAGCAGAAGAATCGGAGGCAGCATCCACTCCTGAGTCTGCCCTGATTTGAGGTTTCTGAGGCATCCGAAAAAGAAGGTCAGTCTGAGACTTCACAGCTTTCCACAGCAGAGCCACCACAGCCATGAGAGGTGAACAATGGTGGAGAGCACTCAGACTTAAATAATGCCATAGACTCTCATGTGAAGTTGCTAATTCTCACAGAGAGCCAAGCAATCTGCAAAGTGGAAACTGATAAGCCGAAGACAAACACTTTGTGATCAGAGAACAGTACCAAGAAAGAAGACTCTGGTTCTCAGAATGAAGCAATACCTAACAAGCCAGAAATTACCAGTACTTCAGGGGGAAGTGTGCATCAGAAAGAAGAGTGGCTTGAATATAGACCTTGAAAAAAGAGACTATTGACTAAGACTGTGATGGCAGAGATGGTTAGAGGAGTACGTGAGTTAGAGGTACAAAACCATCAAGAAC
This sequence comes from Pleurodeles waltl, assembly GCF_031143425.1. Classification (NCBI taxonomy): domain Eukaryota; kingdom Metazoa; phylum Chordata; class Amphibia; order Caudata; family Salamandridae; genus Pleurodeles; species Pleurodeles waltl. Next base: position 314,577,505 of record NC_090449.1, on the reverse strand, counting down.
AACTAACGATCAGTCACATTGCCCTAGGTCTCAGCCTCAAGAAATGACCCAAGGGAGAGTGAAAGGAAAATCACAAGTACTCAGGTCCGTACCTAGACTTACTTTGTAATGAATGACATTGAGTCTGATGACTGCCTGTCACAATCTGACGAACCTCCATGAGTTGATATGGCAAGCTGAAAGACTTAACTAGACCAAACTTTTCTGACAAAAGCCAAAGGGATGAAGTAGGAAGTGAGGGCAATGGCCAGAGGACCACAGGGGCTTTAGGCATTCAGCTGACATAGAAGAAAAATCACTAAAGTTTCTGTGATAGGGTAGCGACTATGGGTTAGGGAAGAAAGGACTAACAGCACCCAATTAAGAAGCAATGCATCTTTACTTGATCTGATGTGGGATAAACATGGCACAGCAATGCTGCAAAATTATCTTAAAAGTATTGGAAGTTGCCATAGCTGCATTAGTAGATGGATGAAAGCCACTTTACCTAAACAAATTAAGGCAATTAGCAGAGATGTGATAAATAATGAAACACATGTATGTACGCTTACCATATTCTGAGAGTGTTTACAGCTATAAAGTCTATTACCAGATTCTTGCTGAATATGTTTAATTAATACATGTTGAAAACTGCTATATTTGTTCATATCTTCCAGGATCCACAGCAGAGGGCGCAACCTACTTTCGCCTTCACTTTTGAGTTCCTTATCATATAAGGTATTTTTCAATCTGTTTTATCACCAACACTTGCTTAAGCTTTTTTTATACCTAATACAAATATCCATTAGAAAATGTACCTATAACTGTTGGTTCTAACCTATATCTGTGGTCAACAAAGCATGCTTATTGCTTTTCTAAAGCCTTCAAACAAATGACCAAAGGTGAGTATACTAGGAAATGCTTTGTGCCTTTCACTAGTGCAAACCTTATTAATACTGATGCATGTAATATAGCCTGCGAAACTTGGTGAAAACGAGAGAGCCTTTGCAGACAAACTGAATAGGGCAGGAAGAAGAAAAGGTAGGCAGAGAAAGGAGCAGATATGGATGAAGGAGAGGGAAAAGAGAAGGTTAAAATGATGGGATCCATCGCCACATTGAGGGTAGATGTGTCAAAGAAGGGAAACTTTTTTATGATGTGCAGACTGAAAGAGAAAGAAAACAATCGAAGATGTAGGATGGAATGAATGTGAGCATAGCTGTTTAGAGAAAGATAAGTCTTACCAAACTTGAGGTGAATATTGACGGCATTTACTATGTGTGTATTAAGTCAGCTTATTTCCAGCTGCTGCACAATTGGTCAGAGAATTGCTACGTAGCCTTATAGATCCCTAAAATCTCTCATACTGACGGTATGAACACAAAACTCAACACATACCTGAGGAGAAATAAGGGTAGATTTAAGCAGATAATGGGTGATAACTTTGGAGCACTTATTCCTTTAGTGGTTGTGACATTGAATGATGTAAAGATTAGGAAGCTGTCAACACTGGTAGATAGACTGGAAATGAACCCAGAAGTAGCACTAACTGTTATTAGGAATGAATTGCTTACTCTGAGACCTACGAACATTCAGAATCACCTTTCTTTAGACATGTTTCTTGCAAACGAAGGCAATGTTTGCAAGGCAATACTGGCCAGATAGTGTGGTGTGTGGTTCTAAAAATTCTGGACCCATGTAATTTACTTTGCCACAGCAGTACGATTTTAGTATCAAAAGACCGATAATGACTAGTACACTAAGCATGAGCATTTTCGCTCAATTCCAGCAGCGTTTTCACCTCGAAATCGCCATTTTCGTCATGCACTCGTGGCTCCCATTTTATACACGGCAGCCATTTTTAAAAGTTGCCCTCACATAGGCTTATAATACAGTCAGATTTGATTCCAAGGACACGTACACCTTGATTTACTTTTCTCTGACCTGGGCAAGCTGGAACCATTGCCTCAGGCAAAACCTGTTTGGTCAGTCCCTCTCCCAGTGGCCGAATCAGATAGCATCAAGGCACACCATGCCATAAAACCCTTATTATCGCTCACACACCCTGCCTAATCTTGCTCACACCTGCACCTGCTCTTTTCTTCTTCTTACTTTACGAGGGGGAGGTGCCCGTTTTTATTGGGGGTCCACACTTATCTGATGTAAAATACTAGGCCTTGCCGGGTAATTTATTATGGGTTGGATGACATGAAATATGAAGTTTCATCATGACACTGTTTTTTCCTTTGTAGTGAAAACATGTGAATGACCAACCAAAATGTCAAGAATGTAAACCTGAAGCTTAAAAAACTGTATATAAGGAAACCTGACTTTGCATTGAAACACAGTCTCCTGAGAACATACAAACCGTGCTGTTGTACTTCTAGGACGCTTGTTACTTGGTTGCAGCCAATAAATTCGATCTTTGACTTCACCTAGAAGACTCTGAGTTTCTGTGGTCTGAATCAGGAAAGTACCCGAGGTCTTTGGGTGTACCCTGGCACCACTGGGTTACCGGATCAGTACCGGTTCTGAAAAACCCAGTACCTCAGTTGGCGCCCAACGTGGGGCGATACCAGCGGTACCGGTCCAAGCCTGAGGTCCGTGAGGAGCTTCGTGTGAAAATTCTGGAGGAAGGCCGCCACTTCATCGACCCCTGCATGTCGACGTGGTCCGAAAGTCTTTGCTGCGAGGTTCCCCGCTTCCCGATGGCTACGAAGGACTGCTGCCCTGGCTATCGCCCTGATTTGGACCCTTGATGTTTGGTAGAGCGAAACGATAAGACGAGTCTTCTGGTGACGTCATTGATATTTTCAGTTAAGTATAAGTGGAGCGTCTCCCAGTCCTTAGTTGGACACTTGGTTTGGTCCTTAGTTGGACATTTGGTTTGGTATCCCTTCGGGATCACTTTGATTTGGAACTTGCAAGTACCAAAGCCGAAGGACTCGTGTATTCACGAGACTATCGTAAACGATAATCCTTTGAAGTTTGAAGCTAGACTAGTGAGCGAAGATGCCTGGTCTTAGCAGACTTGGAAATTTGTTTTGTCTTGGTTGTAAAAGGGACTCCCGGTTGGAAGACTCATGTCCGGTTCCTCCGATTGGAACTCCAACCTATGAACTATATGTGAAGCACGGAGTAGGCCCCATCACATATAATGAAGTATGGATCCGTTACACCAGAAAAGATGGTGTTTTAAAATGGCCCCAAAATGGTAGCTTTGACACAGAAATCTCAGATAACCTCGAAGTTAGACTTTTTAAGAAGAAAGCCCGGCCGGCAATGTTTGATTCTTTCCGCTTATGGCGTAAGGAAGCCAAGCAAAAGGAAATTAAATTAGCTAAGAAAAATAAGAGAGAAAAAGGTATTTCGACTATGCAAGCTGCTATACAGTTTAAAGATAACGAAGTAGAACAGTTGAATGAGCAGTTGCATAGGCGACATAAAATGACAATAGATAAATGCTATCCAGTTTTGCCGCCTCTTCAGCAAGATGCAGCAAAAGACTCTGAAAAAGATCCCCTAATGTCGCATTTGCTAAGTTTGCCACCACCCTATGCGCAGAATGCCACGGCACCTCCGCAACCTCTAGTTGCACAACCAGTGGTTGCATTGCCTCCTGCTCCTCCACAGCACCCACCAGCTATTCTTCAGTTGGTTCCTATTCCTCCGGTGCAGCCTCCTCAAGGGCCACCGGCTTTGACATCTGCTCTGCCTTTACTTCCTACAACTTTGACTACTATAGCGACTACCACTCCTGGTATTGTTTCTGACACTGCTTCTGTCTCTGCCTTGTCTCATTCTGTTTTTCCTCCTGTTCATTTGTCAACCTCTCCCTCTATCCGTCAGAGAATGACAAACACTGTGACTAATCTTTTATCCCCTCTCTTTGGGTCATTAGCTACGACCCCAGTTTCAGAGCGTAAACAATTGCGTAGCCAATTGCCTGATGGTAGGGAGAAAGAGACACTGAATTTTTTGGCTCATAAATGGGTTACTGAACCAGCGAGATATAAACTAGAGTCTGTTATGGATGTCTTCCATCAGTGGGAAGAACCGAAACAGAGATACGTTTTTGAGAAAATGTGTACTTTTCTTTCTGAGGATTTAGAGGAAAATGGTTTGGAGCCCAATCCGCCTAAGTTGTGTCGTGTACGGTTCGATTTTGCGACAGGTTTGATTGTGGGTTCAGATGTCGAGAAAGCAGTTGCGATGTTATTGTCGTTTAGGACTGAAGGTGTTTCCAGGTTATTGTTTAAATATGATTCTTCTGCTAAAAAGAAAGGGAAACAGTACCCCATGAGAGAAGTTCCCCCACAATGGAGGGAAGGGGACCCAAATGCTAATCCACCTGTCCTGCCTCATTTCCAGCGTGTATGGGTACACGTTCCATGGAAGCGAGCTGAAGTTTTAGCCCTTAAGCAGACATTGCCTGATCCCCGTAAGAATCCTACAGGGTATTACAAGGAATTGTCACAGACTGCGGGTCTTGCATTATGAATTTAGCTGACATAGACATGTTGTTTGGGAATGTTGTTCCACAGCCTTTATGGGGAAAGATTCGCCATACAGACCATGCTCAAGAGTTAGGTGACACATGGGCTAATATTGCTGCTGCATATGCCCGACAAATTGGTGGTGCTAAACCTGAGCCTTTAGTGACAGAGCTTCCTGGTAGGATTATTGATTACATGAATACTATAATGCCTGCGATGCGTGTAAACTGGGATAAATTGTCTGCATGTAAGCAAAAGAAAGAAGAAACAGTATCAGATTTCTTCACCAGGTTTGAGGAAACGTTTGTGGACCACAGTGGTCAAGATATGAGCACGGAAGGTGGTCAACGTTTGTTCGTCGATAAATTTGTGCATAATCTGCTTCCTGAGTTGTGTAAAAAGTTAAAAGATTCAGAAAGTTCTTGGGCAGTTTCCTCTTCAGCGCAGATATTGGCTACTGCACAGTACTACGAAAATAGAGATAAAGATGAGAGAGATAGAGTAGAGAAGAAAACTAAAGAATTGAAAACTAAGGTTCTGTTACAACAAGCGTACCCGCCACGTGGTGGTCAAAATAGTGGTGCACAGAGTAACTATCAGAACAACTATCAGAATAACTATCAGCCCCAACCGTTTCAGAGAAACTCGCAAAGAGCCGAGTATGCTCAACCACGTATCCCAGTAGGTCCCAATCAGTGTTCATATTGCAAGGAAGAGGGTCATTTCAAGTATAGTTGCCCTGCTTTGCTACAGCGCGCAAATGGTACTTCTGGTTTAAGAGGTCGATGTGTTCCACAAGCATCTAGAGGAAGAGGACGTGGATATGTTCCCCAGAGCGCGCGCCCATTCCTCCCTCAAAACTCAATGAACAGATTTGATCAACAGGTTAATGCATCTGGTAGGACGGCTCAGTACTATACTGATGATTACTATACAGAGGATGAGCATTTGGACAGTAATGATTGCTAGGATAGCCATAGACAAAGAGAGGGAGTTGTTTCAGTTCCAGTAGATCAGAGTGGGCCTTATGTTAAGGTGATTGCATCAGGTGTGTCAGAACCTTTTCTGTTGGATACTGGTGCTACCAAGAGTTCTATTATGCACTCAAAACTCCCTGGCGCACCTTTGTCTGGCGAAACAAATGTATCAGTAGGGTTTTCCGGCGCCCCAGTTAGAAATCCGATTTCTAACCCTATATCTCTTTCTGTTGGACCTTGTAAATTTGAAACACCCCTTATTTTGACGACAGGTTGTGGCGAGAACTTGTTAGGATTAGATCTGTTAAAGAGATTGTATGCGACATTGTATTGCTCTCCTTCTGGAGTGCAACCCACATTGGGTAAGAAAGTGGTTTCACCAATGTATTTGTCAAAGGACAGATTTCCACCAGAATTTTCGTCTCTTCCTAATACTCTTTGGGCTACTGGACCTAATGATGTAGGTCTTTTGGAAATTCAGCCATATGTGATAACATTAAAAGCCAATGTTAAAATGCCACGTATTCCCCAATACAAGATCTCTAGTGAAGGGGAAAAAGCGTTGTTAGCAATTATTTGTGATCTGATTGAGAAGGATGTAATTGAAGAGACAAGAGGCAACGTTTGCAATAGTCCTGTTTTGCCTGTCTTGAAGCATACTGACCCTACTCAGCCACATGTTTATAGGTTTGTAATTGATCTTAGAGAGGTGAACAAAATAGTTGTGCCACAGTTTCCAGTCGTCCCCGATATCACTGCATTGTTGACAATGATTCCAGCTTCAGCCACTTGGTTTTCAGTGATAGACCTGAAAAATGCTTTCTTCAGCATCCCTATTGCAGAAGAGAGCAGGGACATTTTTGGCTTCAATTTGGGAGGACGAAGCTTCAGATTTAAGAGAGCTCCTCAAGGCTATTGTGAAAGTCCATCTATCTATAGTCATGCTTTGAAAGCACAACTTGACACTCTTATGTTACCTGATGGCGCCACTCTCATTCAATATGTCGATGATTTGCTAGTTGCTGCAGATACTAAGGAAATCTGCAAAGAAGCAACATTGTCATTATTGCGTCATTTGTCTGATTTACACCACAAAGTGTCCCTTTCAAAGTTACAGTATTGTCAAAAAAGAAGTGACCTATTTAGGTCATCTCTTTTCGAAGGAGGGAAGGCAACTGACCCCAGAGAGAATCAGGGCTGTTGCAGCAATGAGTGTGCCAAGAACACAGAGAGAAGTGCGTGCTTTCTTGGGTATTACATCATATTGCAGACAATGGATACCTAATTTTTCGTTAATAGCCAAACCCTTGGTGGCATTAACTTGTAAAGATACACCAAATCCCGTCCCATGGTCTGAAGATTGTCAGAAAAGTTTTGTCGAATTACGTGATGCATTATGTTCAGCTCCTGTGTTGGGTATCCCCAACTACAACAAGCCTTTTACATTGTATGTCCATGAGAAAGAAGGTTGTGCGTTAGCAGTTTTGACACAACAGTTTGGAGACTGGGAGCGTCCATGCGCCTATTTCTCTTCAACCTTAGACCCAGTAGCTAAGGCACTACCAAGCTGCTTAAGAGCGGCAGCGGCAACTGCTGTTTCTATCCGACAGTCTGCTGGTTTAGTGATGAATAACACATTAATCGTAATGGTTCCACATGCAGTGGACACGTTGTTAAACAGAACCAAGACATAGCATTTAACTAGTGCTCGATTGTCAGGTTACGAGTTGACATTGTTAGCAAGCCATGTACATATAAAAAGATGCACTACACTTAACCCAGCTACGTTATTGCCAATTGTGACGGAGTTAGATACTTCTGAACAACATGATTGTCTCCATAGAACAGAAGAAGAAACGAAAGGGAGAATAGACCTTCTGGACACTCCCCTTGCAAAGAGTGATGGTACTTTGTGGGTGGATGGTTCATGCTTTAAGCTCACGAATGGTGACACGACTGCGGCGTATGCTGTGACAACTTTGTGTACGATTGTTGAAGCTGCACGTATCCCACACAATTCAGCCCAAGCAGCTGAGTTAATAGCCCTAACAAGAGCATGTACAGTATCAAAAGGAATGAAAGTGACTATCTATACCGATAGCCAATATGCGTTTGGTGTGGCCCATAGTTTTGGGCGTTTGTGGAAGGAACGTGGGTTCCTGACCTCGCATGGAACTAAAATACAGCATGGTCAGTTGGTAAATGAGCTCCTTGATTCACTTACTTTACCGTTGCAAGTTGCGATTGTGAAGTGTAGCGCACATAAAAAGGTGACTGATGATGTTGGTCGTGGGAATGCATTTGCTGACGAGGTCGCAAAAGAAACGGCAAGGAATGTGATGAGCCGAATGTATGTCGCGGGCCCTGCAAGATGGATTGGTGATGTTGGAATGTGTGAAGACACGATAGAAAGCGTGAAATCGATTCAAGCTGAAGCGACAGAGAGAGAATTGAGTGTGTGGAGAGAAAGTACGGGTAAATTGGATGCGAATGGTTGTTGGGTCGAGTTGTCAGAACATCAGAGATGGTTGCTACCCGATGCGTATGTGCTTGCAGTAGTTACAATGGCTCATGGAATGGCTCACATCAGTGTGAAAGGGATTTGTAAGTTGTTGGCCCCAGTATGGCAAAATGCAGGAATTCCCAAGTGCGCAGAAAATGTGGTTAAAAATTGCATGGTATGCCTGAAACACAACCCTGGTACAGGAACCCCAACTCCAGCTGGTCATTTTGCACCTCCTACGTATCCGTTTGAGGTTTTGCAGCTAGATTTCATCCACATGGAGAGGTGCAACAACTTAGAATACGTACTCGTTGTTGTTTGTGCCTTTTCAAGATGGGTGGAAGCCTATCCCCTAAAAGACAATACTGCGCTATCCACAGCCAAAGCCCTTGTGAAAGAGTTCTTCCCTAGATTCGGAATGCCGAGAATGAATTGGAGTGACAATGGAAGTGAATTTGTGGGTCAAGTGATGAAGAAAGTATGCGAAGGGCTAGGCATAAACCAAAAGTTTCACGCTGCAAATCACCCCCAATCAGCTGGATTAGTGGAGTGCTATAATGGCACTCTAAAACTAAAATTGGCCAAGATACAAGCGAGCTCTGGTCTTAAATGGCCTGACGCTCTACCCTTAGCACTCCTATCAACCAGAATGACTGTGCGTTCACGAGTGAAACTTAGTCCTTATGAAATAGTCTTTGGCCGCCCGGCCAATATATGGGGAGTGCCCAGGCCCAAGAAGTTTAGCGAGATAGAGCATCCTGTTTTGCTTGACTATCTGTATGAATTGACGGCTAAATTGCGTGTTTTACATCAACAGGTCCAGGACACCCTGCCTCCGGTCTCTGAATCTCCAGGTCATCCCATTGAGCCTGGATCCTGGGTTTTAATAAAGAACTTTCAGCGAACCAAAAACGAGCAGCCCAGGTGGACCGGACCACACCTCGTTCTTCTCTCCACAAGATCAGCTGTTCGAGTAGAAGGGAAGAAACACTGGATCCATGGGACCCATTGCAAAAGGGTACCCCTACCTCTGCCACATGACCGGTGGGTCCAGGAAGGTATCGCCGACTCAGAGACTGAAACCGTGCCACGTTTTCTGCCTTTCAGCGATGCACGAATAAAAGGAACACTCACTGAGAAAGAAAGTGATGACATTTTACAATCAGCAGTATCACCGTCAGTTCGATTGGACACTACAGAACCTGAACTCCTTTTTCAGGACCACACGATACCTGGGACTAACCGTTATAATCTACGACCAAGAATAAAGGACAAATAAAGCAGTTTACTTTTCTTCCCTTTAGCAAAGTTCTCCAATATGGAAAATTATTTTTGAATGACTTTTTGCTTTTTTGTGTTTTTTTTTAACCTCCATCCGGGATCAGCTGTAGGATCGTGGCTGAAAAGACTTAGGGGGGTAGCCTGTGGACACAAGGTCTACAGGTCTGGTTTGTTCTAGGGCGGCCTGGAACATTCAGAACACTCCTAAGTGAAGTAAACCAACCGCCACGAACGGCAACGGTTAGAGGATGGAATCTTTCCAAAATGGAGAACATGTTGAAAGACTGAGTTTCAAGAAGAGAATATGTGAAACGATAACCAGGAAACGGTTTTTGCTGCTGTGCATTTTTATGTTATTTAGTATACTTATGTTTTTTATAGGATATGTTTTATTCTGTTTTAACGTGATATTGGCACCCACTACCTCGTCTACACCTCCTCCTTCCACTGTTTCCCCACATTCTTTTCAACTCCTCCCTAAACATGAATCTGCTAGGAGACTAGAGTTCATTAATAACTCCTTCATCCAGCTTTTGCACCAACACCAACTAGTGATAAATACAACTAACTGTTGGATGCGTGGCCTTATGCCTCACACAGCAGATAAAGGTATCCCTTATCTGATCCTGCCTTTCAGCCACAATGGTTCCGTGTGGGCATTCAGAACGATATTCATCTATGCACACTACCCCCTACGTTTTGCGGAAGACAACCCTAAGAAAAATGCTTTAGTTAAAGGTATCATAGACATGATGAAGGACAATATCTTCTACGAGACTATCCCCAGAGATGAGACAATAGCATGTATAGGATGGAACATGACCGGATATGAAGCCACAATGAGTGAGAAACAGCAAGCTAAGATATCTTCCCTGATTTGGGTTGTACCCCATCAGGGTCACCTGTGTCTGCAAGGTACTGGCAAGAATCCCAGAGCTCAGCTAGGGGAAAGCGTCTGCACTGAGACATATGTCTTCGCATCTCAGACCTCCCCTCCGCTCTTGACAGCTAAGGGTACCTATTTCATCTGCCATGATAGAGCCTTTACATGGTTGCCCCCTGACTTTTCGGGCACATGCTTTGTTTCGTTCCTGTTGCCCCCTACCTACACAGCAGTGGCAGATTACCACAAGACAAGGATAGTTAGAGGCGTCTTCAGTGAAGAAGACACTGCAGGACAAGAATTTGGGGACTTCGTAAAGGATTTTCTGCCGTTCTGGGGACAAATAGGTAACAGCAGTAGCATAAGGCAATTGATAAGAGTGGTTGAATCCACCGTGGCTGAAACCGCTGGTGCCCTTGGTAACTTGACTGCTGAGCTCCAGTCGGATCGTCTTATGACCCTTCAGAACAGGGTCGCATTAGATGTCATACTTGCAGACCGGGGTGGAGTATGTACATTGATCCAATCGAGTTGCTGTGTTTTTGTCCCAGATAACGCTCCAACAGTATACCAGGCCATCTCCAAAACTGCATAGAATTTCCGAATCTATTCATTTTGATAGAGGAGATTGGTCATTAATGCGATGGTTCGGGGAACTGATATCAGCATGGGGATGGAAGATACTGATGGTCATTGGGATGATCTTGGCCATTCTTTTCCTGTTCTGTCTATGCATGCAGTGTGCTCCTGCGATATGTGGCCTCTGTGTTACATCATGCATAAGGAAACCTGCACCAAGAGACGAGCTAAATACTAGGATGATGTTACAGCAACATCTCAACGACTTTAGAAACATAGACCTGGACTCAGATTAGCATGAGAATAGGTTTATTGCCTATGTAAGGGCAAAAGGAGGGTTTGTGGTTCTAAAAATTCTGGACCCATGTAATTTACTTTGCCACAGCAGTACGATTTTAGTATCAAAAGACCGATAATGACTAGTACTCTAAGCATGAGCATTTTCGCTCAATTCCAGCAGCGTTTTCACCTCGAAATCACCATTTTCGTCCTGCACTCGTGGCTCCCATTTTATACACAGCAGCCATTTTTAAAAGTTGCCCTCACATAGGCTTATAATACAGTCAGATTTGATTCCAAGGACACGTACACCTTGATTGACTTTTCTCTGACCTGGGCAAGCTGGAACCATTGCCTCAGGCCAAACCTGTTTGGTCAGTCCCTCTCCCAGTGGCCGAATCAGATAGCATCAAGGCACACCATGCCATAAAACCCTTATTATCGCTCACACACCCTGCCTAATCTTGCTCACACCTGCACCTGCTCTTTTCCTCTTCTTACTTTACGAGGGGGAGGTGCCCGTTTTTATTGGGGGTCCACACTTATGTGATGTAAAATACTAGGCCTTGCCGGGTAATTTATTATGGGTTGGATGACATGAAATATGAAGTTTCATCATGACACTGTTTTTTCCTTTGTAGTGAAAACATGTGAATGACCAACCAAAATGTCAAGAATGTTTGCCTGAAGCTTAAAAAACTGTATATAAGGAAACCTGATTTTGCATTGAAACACAGTCTCCTGAGAACATACAAACTGTGCTGTTGTACTTCTAGGACGCTTGTTACTTGGTTGCAGCCAATAAATTTGATCTTTGACTTCACCTAGAAGACTCTGAGTTTCTGTGGTCTGAATCAGGAAAGTACCCGAGGTCTTTGGGTGTACCCTGGCACCACTGGGTTACCGGATCAGTACCGGTTTTGAAAAACCCAGTACCTCAGGTGCATACATTCCTAAAGTAGATACACAGATAAATAATTATATTGCAAACATCACTAATATTACAAATGTACCAATGAAATTAGAACAAGTGCCTGCAAAGGAGTATGTTTAGTATTTGGATCCGCTACACAAGGATTTGTGACGATAAGTGAATGGTTAGGAGGCGAAGGTGGAGGCATATTCAAGTTGCTTTTGACTGCTCTATTGGTCATGCTAATTGTTGCAACATGCATTCTTCTCTTCTTAAAATGCTGTGAAATAATTTAATTGAATAGTGGGTTGAATTGTGGGAAACATAAGCTGTCAGCAGTGAGCAGAAGAAAAAAGAAAGCATCTGTTAAAGTCGAGGCAATGCAAAGTGAATCTTATGATGAGATAAAGGAGTTGGAAGGATCCAAACAAAATAACCCAAGAATGATGATGACAGTCCCATAATGAGCCAAACGACGAGATAGGTAGTGATTTAGTAATCATCGGAGGGGAGGTTGTAAAAGTAATTTGCCAAAATTCTATTGTGTGGAACAGGAAAGGTGTTTTAGCTAACATAGGACAACTTAGTTTCTGATATGTATCCTGGACGTGACTTTGCGGCACACTTAACCGTTTCTGCTTTTTTATCGCTATATAAAAACTTTAAGGCTTTGCTATAACATGGAGACTTTCCCACTTGAGTTGAATGAAAAGTACCTTCCCAAGAACAAGCTAATTGTCCCATACTGACTAACATTTTATGTAACATTTCATTTTCTCTGTGTAGAAGTTGTAAAACACCTGAACCAATGTAGTACAGTGATGAGAAAAATCACTGAATATATTCAGTATTGAATGGTTATCTTTGCTTGCCTCCCATTGGTTGACAGACTGTGAACCTTTTGCTAATGTAGTGAATGTAATGTCCTATGAAAGAGTGAGATTTTTCATGTAACGAGGAGGCTCCTTCCCCATTCTGTGAATGCGAATCCATTCTGGATTTGCCATTAACCCCAACTGAGTTTTTACTTCCCACCTCTTATTGAACCTATATCCTTTGATACTATTATTTGATGGTCCAGTTTATGCATTACTGTAACTATTTTATTCTGAGTAAATCTTGTCAATTTAGCCCCTTGTCTGTTGTTCTTTAAGCAGACTCTTTCTTTTCATTGTTCTGTAATTTTTGCTAACAATACCAGAGAGATGGGGCCAACAGGAAGCACCAAAGTCTGATAGGTACTACACTGCACTTGGTCCAAATTGCCATCACACTGGAGAATTTAAATCAGAGGTGGGTTGGGGTGCTGACAGTTGCACAACAGGCGGTGTGATCTTAGTGTCAAAATAAGTAAATTAAGATTGACAGTGCTACCTATGTGAGGACAGAACAGTAAAGCATGCTTCAGGGTGCTACTTGGGGTACAATATTTGCGCAACTGATGCATTTTAATGCGTGATGCAGACACCAGCACTAGAATGTGTTAGTCTAAACCATGATGCATGGTACTTGGCGGAGCTGGGTCTTCTAGCTTCATTATTACTTTAAATGTAGGTATCTTTTAAACCGTGGGCAAATCAAACTCCTTCCTTTATAGTAGTTCTTGTGGGAGACTGATGGAAGTTCAAGATCTTTTGTGCTTAGACCTATCACCAGCCCACAGTACAATCTTCCATATTTAGCTCTCCCAAGATTATTTAACCCAGTCTGCGAATATGACGTGATACTACAGTTCGTTAAAATATTTTGGTATATTTTAGTGAAAGTAACATGCAAGACTTGCTGTCTTGACTGCAAGCGCCACACATTTGAAATAGCAGGAACATGATTACTTCCTCGATTGTTGTTTCTCACATCCACCATTTATGGTCCACTGAGTTGTCCAGGATCATCCACCATGTGGATTGTTGGAGGAGGACTGGCCACCTTTGCACATAATTCTTAATGCAAATGAGTCTTTAAATTTCGGGGGGTGAGTCATGTAGGCATGTCCAATTTTGGGATGAAATTAATTTATGCCACAATAATGCTATTCTATGGTAATAAACTTTGATTTCTGTAAGCAATATTTTTCTTGTATAATAAATCCCCCCCTTCATTCTTTTCCACAAATAAATTGTATGGTCTATTTTCTCGTGTTGGGGTTCATTTGTTGCCGGGCAAAGGACCCAGTCAAGAGTACAGCAGACCTTTCATTATAGTGACCGATGGGGTCATTAATCCTAATTTGTCAAAATGATTACAATGAAAAAATAGGGATGAGAACGATGTTTACAAAAACTTGTGGTTAACATGCATTTCATGTGGTTAAAGAAGTTGGTTAAAGTAGTTGTTTTTAGTCTAAATTTTGGTGGTCTATTTTTCTGGAAGGGTTTGCATTTCACATTTTTATTCCTCCTGTAAAACTTGCTTTGGTGTGCATTTTTAATGTTTTGCACCCTCTTTTTTCTCTTTTTTATGTCCTCGTCCCAATAATGTAGCTATGTTTCATTCTTCTTCTTTTCACCGCCGTTGCCCTCATGGTACCTCTCGTCCATCTCTATTTCTTCAACCGTTAGTTCTCATCTGTGGACACAGGATTTGTCTCCAACCCTTGCTAATGCTTTGATGATTTCTTTTTTACTTCAGTACCTTTAATTTGACTTAAAGCTTTTTAGGTCACGTTTGCATGCGGTTCCGACCTGTTGTGATCTATTCTGTGGGCTTAAACCAAGCCCATGTCACGCCCATCACTTTTAATCATTCGTTGTCTTGCCTTTTAAAATTCTTTTGATTTCATTTGTCAAAGGCATGCACGCGTCATGCTTTTTCCAGTGTTTACCCCTCCTCAAGAACTTCAGCCAACGACTATTAAGATATGCAGAGTCCATGTTTTATGCATGGTTTCTGGACTACTTTTTTAAACTTTAGGTTGAATTTCTCTCCAGCCTCTCCCCTTCGCCCTCCATGTCGCTTTCAAGTATTACACAGTGCCAACTTAATCAGCAGTATTGGAGCACTCTGTCTGACTACCACGTACTTCACATTATTTATCCTTTGCGCTCAAAGCCGCTTTCAAGTGTTACAGAGCGCAAACTTAATCTGCAGTATTGGAGCACTTTGAATTACTACCAGTTACTTCACATTGTACATTGTTTATTTTGTTTCCCCTTCGTGCTCCATGGTGCTTTCAACTCATACACAATGCAAACTCAATCAGCACTATTGGAGCGCTTTGCATGACTACCGGTTACTTCTCATTGTTTGTGTTTTTTTCTCCTTCACGCTCATAGCGGCCATGGCGCTTTCAAGCTTTACACAGTGCAATAGGCAGTATTGGAGTGCTTTGCATGACTACAAGTTACTTCACATTGCTTATTAGTTACATCACATCACAGTTATAGAGAGGACAGTAAATCCCGTTCGTGCACAGCTTAGAAAATGGCAGCGCAAAGTTTCTTTAACCATAGTTAAGCACTTTACATTTCTTCATCATTGTATAGAGCTGTGATGCCCTATCCCTGACAATTCTTGTTTCACTGTTTCGCAATAAAAGTTCACTTTTGTCATGCATGGTCTTGCAGAGCTGCTTGCTTAGTGGAATTATGTGGCAGGAAAGAAACTATTTATGAGGCAGGGTTGATCAATTTATGTGGCAAAAAAAGTTCACTTATCCATTTACAATGCCAATAGCTCTAGCTCTCGCAAATGGAAGCCCTATTTCATTGCAAATGCTTGTTGTCTTCTGTCTTCTTTTTTACATTGTGGATTTTCCACGTTTTGATTGAATGAGTTGTATCCTTCTGCTCCTGAGTATTCTTTCTTTTTGCTTTGTGAACTCCATAGGAATGGATTACTTTTGTTGTTATTTTCCCTAGTCCATCTACTTTATTTTTACCTTTATCCTTTTTAGGGTTGAGCCTGCGTTGCATGCGCTCGCGCATGCGTATCGCAGCGAGACTCTTTAGCATTCAGAAAAGGGCTCGGAACCCTGTCAACTTCACATCAGTGTTTTTTATTGGTTCGTGGGCTTGCCTAATAAAATCTGCTTACTTTCATTAGTTGAAGGCATGCATACGTCATGCCTTTTCCGGTGGCTAGCCCTCCTCGAGCGCAGCGACCAAGTACAGAAAACATGCGAGGCTCGCTGTTTTCCATCGGGCTCGTGGACTTCTTTTTCTCTAATTTACGAGCGCGATCTTGCTTGGCAGAAGTCGAGCGCTTTATATAGTTAATTGCACTTTTTCGGGTTACTTATATAAATGCACTTTTGCCCGATAGGTGAAAAGTCGGGTTAGGAGTTTACAACTCTATCAGCTCTAACATGAGCAAACGCGAGACCCGTTGCATTGCAAATTCTTGTTCATTTTTGCAGGGCTCAGCAGCAGTACAATGCTATTCGGCTGCTCAAATTAGCTCCTTATGGACTTTTCCATAACCCATGCTACTGGTACTTTTAAAATTCTTTTGTCTCATTTTTGTGAGGGTTCAACAGCTATACACTGCCACCACGCCACTAGCTCTCCTCCAATTTGTGTGGTATCCTGGGCATGCTTTTATTTTTAATATACCGTTCTGAAATGTCTTTCCTCCTTCTTGGAATTGTAAATTAAACATACGTCTAAATAGGGATGCTGCGTATGTGTGTCTGTGCACCGAGGCCTTTGTTTGCATGATTAAAAAAAAAAAAAATCATAGAGGCCACCCGCTTGCATAAGCATGCAGAACAGTAATCTTGTAGCTGCAACTTCCTTACGAGGATTCTCACGTCATAGCCTTAAGTAGCAATATAGAGGAAGAAGGAGAGAAGGTTCACAAAAGGGATTAGCTGGAGAACGAATAACCTTGCATTCTAGACGTCAAACCGAAGATAAAAGTGACCAATATTGCGAAATAAACAAAAAAAAATAGGATTGGAAAGAAGTGGAGAAGTGAAGTGAGTCCAGTTCATGAGCGAAATGAATTTGGTAGGAGGTATTGCAGCTTCTCTACTGTTCTGCTAATATTATCATATAGTGAAAGGTTTCTACCCATTGCTCCTATTTGTGAGTCAAATTTGCCCGCTAGATAGTGCTTGTTATATGCATGTTGTAAGTGCTGTGTGATGGAACAAAAATCCCTATGGGTCCTTAGAGTAAAGGTTAAGTCATAACATCCCAAGTCAGTAAGGTTATATGGGTAACCGAGGTGGGTTCCTGTATGGTGTCTATGTTTAATACTGGCAGTGAGATAAGACGCAGAGAAACCAGTGCGGGTAATATCATGATTGATAAAATACCAGCAGCAAATTGTATTTTTTCCCAATTTGACTACTGTTGTATTTTGTTTTTCAGAAAACCCTTGGCGCTGTCTTTTGCAGTGACGCAGTACCATAATTAATGATAAAGATCATCCACAAGGGTTAATGCAGCTTGTTAGTACAGTAGATAATGAATAGTAACAGTGAGTAGTGATCTGGCGATCAAACCCAAGGAAATAATACGCCTCCTGTTCTACAAACCGTGACAGTGGTCGCATGGATAGATGGGAGCATGTATGAACAATGGTAGGACATCAGCTAGCACACATTGCCTAAGAAATCACTGTTTCTAGCAGTAGCATTTTTCTAGATGGTCTACATTTACTTGAAATGTTGATATTGGAGACAGGACTGATGAGCAGGGTCAGAGGTAAAAATCACAGAGGGAAGCGCATGATGTATATGTTTCCATGGTAACAAACGAGGTAAAAGATGACGCTCATTTAGCAAGTGCATTTTGTGAGTACCCCCAGGAGTGTAGGAAATACATTCTGTATATAGAATTAAAAGAAAAAATAAGCTAGGATCGGAACGTTAATTTGGTGTAAATAACAACGGCGGCTCAGAACTATATTGTATAGCTGAAATAGTTGTGGTTGCCTTATTTCTGAAGCAGTAAAATAACTTCTGTTTATGTAGACCATACCGTAGTCTGCCATTTCTAGTACTGGATGTAACAGTGTTATTTTTACCCAGTTTAATTGCAAATTTCTGGTGAAGACTTGCCTTAGAATTAATTCACAGACATACATGAGGATTATTTACAGTAGACTTGTAAGAAAAGTGTAATTCCTCAGAAACCTTTTCTTCATAGTCATTCACCTTTGGAATGCAAAGAATGTAAGAAACTGTCACAAGTGAACACAGTTTATTCTGTGTTTAACAACGTTATATGTGTCAGAGGCCTCGCTGCGTGTTAAAATAGTCTGGCTTGTGCATTGTAAGGATCTTACTGGTAATTAGTATATATGGATGTTCGACGCCTACTGTAGGGCTTTACTCACCTGATCTTTTTAGCTTCATTTTTTATATAACTGACCAGGTTTGTATGTGCTAAAATGTTGTGTATGCGTTTTCGCACATATTCTGTAAACACGGATCCTACATCTGCACTCATTAGATGAAGAAAAGTAAAAAAAATATCCTAAGAGCAAAGTACAACATTACCATACATGGCAGTATTTTACAACTGGAAAGAGTGATATTTGGAAAAAAATGGGAATTAATTTTCCTCGTTGACTTATATTGAAGCAGAGGCAATTTTAGGTAGGAGAGAGGTAAAATAAAGTCACTTTTGGCTTAAAAATCGGAGCCTCCCTCCTGAATCTGAACTGTGGGCATGTATGAAGATCACCTGTATAAATTGGTAGAGATTTTGCATGGCACTGCAAGAAGGAGAAGTGGATGAGAAGTGTAAAACCCTAATGAATATTCCTCTTATGACAGTGACAACAGTTTGGAAGGAGAAAGGTGGGGAATTGTAACAGATCTGTAATATGAATATTAGTTGCATGATGGCTAAAATGGCTACTGTTGGAAATGGCCTTTCTGCAGAGTCACCCCCAAACTTTTTGCCTTCCTCCTTCTCTTTTTCTGACCTCAGTTTTGCTGGCTTTAGGACACTGCACACTTTACCACTGCTAATCAGTGCTAAAGTGCATATGCTCTCTCCTTAAAAAATGGTGACATTGGCACATACCCAACTAGGTTATTTAATTTACTTGTAAGTCCCTAGTCAAGTGCACTATATGTGCACAGGGCCTGTAAATTAAATGCTACTAGTGGGCTGCAGCACTGGTTGTGCCACTCACATATGAAGCCCCCTAACCATGTCTCAGGCCTCCCTCTGCAGTGCCTATGTGTGCAGTTTCACTGCGACTTCGACTTGGCATTTAAAAGTACTTGCCAGTCCTTAAACTCCCCTTTTTCTACATATAAGTCACCCCTAAGGTAGGCCCTAGGTAACCCATAGGTCAGGGTGTTATGTAGGTAAAAGGCAGGACATGAACATGTGTTTTTTATATGTCTTGGTAGTGTAAAACTCCTAAATTCGTTTTGCACTGCTGTGAGGCCTGCTGCTTCCATAGGATAACATTAGGGCTACCCTCATACACTGTTTGAGTGGTAGATCCTGATCTGAAAGGAGTAGCCAGGTGATATTTAGTATGGCCAAAATGGTGATACAAAATCCTGCTTAATGTTGAAGTTGGATTTTATATTACTATTTTAGAAATGCTACTTTTAGAAAGTGAGCATTTCTCTACACTTAAATCCTTCTGTGCCTTCCAATCCACGTCTGGCTAGGTTTAGTTGACAGCTCCCTTGTGGATTCACTCAGACAACCCCAAACACAGGATGCTCAGTCACACTTACATACATCTGCACATTGAATGGGTCTTCCTGGGCTGGGAGGGTGGAGGGCCTGACACTTACATGTCAAAGGACAATAGCATGCCCTCACACAAAGGACTGCCACTCCCCCTACTGGAACCCTGGCAGACAGGATGGAACTGAAATGAGACTTTGTGCACTTCTAAGCTAATCCTTGAAGTCTCCCCCCCTTCAAAGGCACATTTGGGTATTTTAAGCAGGGTCTCTGACCCTACCAACTCAGACACTTCTTGACAAGACATTCTTGTCACAGACACTTCCTGGAGAAGAGAAGCTGAACCAGAACCTGCAACCTGCCAAGAAGAACTGCCTGGCTGCCCAAAGGACTCACCTGACTGTTTTCTGTGAAGGAGTGCTGCCTTGCTGTTACCCTGCTGCCTTGCTGCTCTCTGGCTGTGCTGAGAAGTGCTCTCCAAGGGTCTGAAGTCTCAGGGCCAAAAAGGCTTCATCTCTGCAAGAAGAACTCCCTGTGCGGCAGAAATCGGCGCACAGCCGGCAGAAAATGACGCACAGCCTGCATCGCTTTAGGAAAAATTCACTTCATGCCGAACCGGAACGATGCAGCCCGACTTCACAAGGAGAATATCAATGCAGTACCAGCATATCAACCAGAAATTCGATGCAGAGGTGTAGGAAGATGGCTCTGTATGTACTATTTCAAAGTAAGAAATAGCATGCACAGATTCCAAGGGTTCTTCCTTAGAGGTAAGATAGTGGCAAAAAGAGATAATTCTAATGCTCTATTTTTTGGTAGTGTGGTCGAGCAGTAGGCTTATCAGAGGGTAGTGTTAAGCATTTGTTGTACACACACAAGCAATAAATGAGGAACACACACTCAAAAGACAATTCCAGGCCAATATTTTTTTATATAGAAAAATATATTTTCTTAGTTTATTTTAAGAACCACAGGTTCAAGATTTACAAACAATACTGTAAATGAAAGGTATTTCACTCAGGTAACATAGGAACTTTGAATCATCACAATAGCATGTACAGTTTTGGCAAAAATGGCAATAAGCTATTTTAAAAATGGACACTGCAAAAATCTACAGTTCCTGGGGGAGGTAAGTATTTGTTAGGTTCCCAGGTAAGTAAAGCACTTACAGGGTTCAAAGTTGGGTCCAAGGTAGCCCACCGTTGGGGGTTCAAGGCAACCCCAAAGTTACCACACCAGCAGCTCAGGGCCGGTCAGGTGCAGAGGTCAAAGTGGTGCCCAAAACACATAGGCTTCAATGGAAATAGGGGTGCCCCGGTTCCAGCCTGCCAGCAGGTAAGTACCCGCAACTTCGGACGGCAGACCAGGGGGGGTTTTGTAGGGCACCGGGGGGGGACACAAGCAGGCACAGAAAGTACACCCTCAGCGGCACAGGGGCGGCCGGGTGCAGAGTGCAAACAGGGTTCGCATTAGGATTCAATGGGAGACCCGGGGGTCTCTTCAGCGATGCAGGCAGGCAAGGGGGGGGCTCTTCGGGGTAGCCACCACCTGGGCTAGGAAGAGGGTGCCTGGGGGTCACTCCTGCACTGGAGTTCGGATCCTTCAGGGCCTGGGGGCTGCGGGTGCAGTGTCTTTACCAGGCGTCGTGTTCCTTGAAGCGAGCAGTCGCGGTCAGGGGGAGCCTCTGGATTCCCTCTGCAGGCGTCGCTGTGGGGGCTAAGGGTGGTCAACTCTAGCTACTCACGGGGTCGCAGTCACCGGGGAGTCCTCCCTGTAGTGTTAGTTTTCCGCAGGTCGAGCCAGGGCCGTCGGGTGCAGAGTGGAAAGTCTCACACTTCCGTCAGGAAACGTGTGGTCTTTAAAAGTTGTTTCTTTGTTGCAAAGTTGAAGTCTTTGTGGAACAGGGCCGCTGTCCTCAGGAGTTTCTTGGTCCTTTTAGATGCAGGGTAGTCCTCCTAGGCTTCAGAAGTCGCTGGACCCTGGGGGACGCGTCGCTGTTGCAGTTTTTCTCGAAGTGGGGAGACAGGCCGGTAGGGCTGGGGACAAAGCAGTTGGTGTCTCCGTCATCTCTGCAGGGCTTCAGGTCAGCAGTCCTTCTTCATCTTCAGTTTGCAGGAATCTAGTTTCCTAGGTTCTGGGGAGCCCCTAAATACTGAATTTAGGGGTGTGTTTAGGTCTGGGAGGGCAGTAGCCAATGGCTACTGTCCTTGAGGGTGGCTACACCCTCTTTGTGCCTCCTCCCTGAGGGGAGGGGGGCACATCCCTATTCCTATTGGGGGAATCCTCCAAAATCAAGATGGAGGATTTCTAAAGGCAGGGCCACCTCAGCTCAGGACACCTTAGGGGCTGTCCTGACTGGTGGGTGACTCCTCCTTGTTTTTCTCATTATCTCCCCTGGACTTGCCGCCAAAAGTGGGGGCTGTGTCCAGGGGGCCGGCATCTCCACTAGCTGGAGTGCCCTGGGGCATTGTAACACGAAGCCTGAGCCTTTGAGGCTCACTGCTAGGTGTTACAGTTCCTGCAGGGGGGAGGTGTGAAGCACCTCCACCCAGAGCAGGCTTTTATTTCTGTCCTCAGAGAGCACAAAGGCCCTCACCACATGGGGTCAGAAACTTGTCTCTCAGCAGCAGGCTGGCACAGAACAGTCAGTCCTGCACTGAACAATTGGGTAAAATATAGAGAGCATCTCTAAGTGCCCTCTGTGTGCATTTATTAATAAATCCAACACTGGCATCAGTGTGGGTTTATTATTCTGAGAAGTTTGATACCAAACTTCCCAGTATTCAGTGTAGCCATTATGGAGCAGTGGAGTTCATTTTTGACAAACTCCCAGACCATATACTTAATATGGCCACAACTGTACTTACAATGTCTAAGAATAGACTTAGACACTGTAGGGGCATATTGCTTATGCAGCTATGCCCTCCCCTGTGGTATAGTGCACCCTGCCTTAGGGCTGTAAGGCCTGGTAGAGGGGTGACTTACCTATGCCACAGGCAGTATGTTGTGTGTATGGCATCCTGAGGGGAATGCCATGTCGACTTTGCCTTTTTCTCCCCACCAACACACACAATCTGCAATGGCAGTGTGCATGTGCTAGGTGAGAGGTCCCTTAGGGTGGCACAACATATGCTGCAGCCCTTAGGGACCTTCCCTGGTCACAGGGCCCTTGGTACCACTGGTACCTTTTACCAGGGACTTATCTGTGTCACAGGGGTGTGCCAATTGTGGAAACAATGGTACATTTTGGGTGAAAGAACACTGGTGCTGGGGCCTGGTTAGCAGGGTCCCAGCACAATTCTCAGTCAAGTCAGCATTAGTATCAGGCAAAAAGTGGGGGGTAATTGCAACAGGAAGCCATTTCCTTACAACGGCCCACTGGATCGACGCACAGCCGAGCCGGAACGACGCAGCTTGACTTCCTGAGAGGAATCAACGCAGAGCCTGCCGTGCAGTAGAATTTTCTACGCAACGCCCACCGGATCAACGCAGCCCCCGTGACTTCATCCTGCCAGTGCTGGATTTCGACACATTGTCCCCGGGGCGTCCGATAACCCTGCAACCCGAAGAGGATCCAAGACCGAGCGCTGGAAATCAATGCAAAGCCTTCCCGGCGTGAAAAATAAACAATGAATGGCCGTGTGCGGCCTGAGAAATCGATGCACACCTCCCTGTTTTCCAAGCATCTCCTCATCTGTGGTTCTTTGCGGAGATTTTGAAAGCAAACCAGGCACTTTGTGCTTGCAAGAGACATTTTATTGCTTTTAAGAGACTAAAGACTCTTTATATCATTTGAACCGTGATATCTCAACATATACTTATTGTATCTTAATCGTTTTGAACTGCATACATCCAGATAAATATATATTTTTCTAAACACTGTGTGGTGTATTTTTGTGGTCTTCTACTGTGTCATTGCATGATTTATTGCACAAATACTTTACACATTGCCTTCTAAGTTAAGCCTGACTGCTCAATTCCCCAGCTACCAGAGGGCGGGCACAGGATAATTTGGATTGTGTGTGACTTACCCTGACTAGAGTGAGGGTCCTTGCTTGGACAGGCGTTAACCTGACTGCCAACCAAAGACCCCATTTCTAACAGTTACAGAGTCTGGATCCACATTTACACTAGATCCAAGGAAGGGTATGTAAAAGTATGTTTTAAGGGAAAGGTAGGGTGCAGCTTTCTTGTCCAGATGGTAGTCCTGCTGAATACAAAGTATAGTCTGTTAGATTGTTGTGTATCAAAATTTGGCGTTTGAACTCAAAGGGAGGAAAGCCACTAAAAATATGTGTGGGGTTAGTGAAGGGTAAGATCCTAATAATGAAAATTGGATATTATGATTGGAACAAATGAATATTAGGTTTTAAGAAATTCCAGAGGGCTCAAGTGGCATTATGGGTAAGTCAACAGGATTCTTCATATTCTTAGAAAAGATCATTGGATGCCAAAAACGCATACATTTAGCAACAGTTCGTTGATGGTGAAACTGGAAGATGAAGCAGAGAATAAAACGTTGAATACAGCAAGTCTGACACAGTCCATTGAGTCCTTCTTCTAGATCCCCCCTCGGTTCTTGCCAAACGGACAAACAGAAACATTTGTCTGTGTCGATCTAGTGGTCTTAAAAATGCCTTTAATATTGACAAGTTCCCATAACCAGGAATATGGCGAAAACGTGCAAACGTGTTTTAAGTGAAAAGGAAGATGTCAGTGTGTATTGATAGTAAACACTCCTAACGGCGCCATACCAAAAGCAACATGACAGGTGATAAAAAAGAGTTTTACAACCATCTTATTTCAAATGAGACTGCAGTACTCTGGAATTCCTTGCTGATAGGTTGAGTATTGACAACAGGGTGTTTACACTAGAATAGAAAAAAATCCTCTTTTAGATGTATAATGATGTATGATTCTCAACTACAGTGGCAATTTGATCAGTGGCTGCCGGTAAATTTACAAGGGAGGGGGCGGGCGGGAAGCACACTCACATTTACCCTTATTCATTCACACACGCACGCACATCCATTCACAACACTCAGCAACATTCAAACATACGCGCACGCACCAAACATTAATTTAATAAGATCACACACTTACCTTCAGCTCGGAGGTCCCAGGAGGGTTGGGACTGCTGCCTTCCCTCTCTGGCTGACCTTAGGTCAGCCGATGAGGGAAGGCAGCAGTCCCAACTTCATCACAGAGTGGATGGGGTCAGTTAGACTGCTGACCCCACCCCACTCTGTGACGAGGTGTCACTGATTGACACTCACTCTGGGCGCTTCCGGGCTTAAATCTGAAGCGCCCAGGTCGAAGTCAAAGGGTGAAGCTTCCCCTCGTCACTGAGGGGAAGGGCCTCGAGACACCTTTGCTGAGCTGAGGAGGTCACACCCATAGGAGCTGTGACCTCTTCAGCCCAGCAAAGTTTAGCTCAGGAATCCAGTAGTCTGCGCAACTCGCACATGTCTCGCTCCTGGCTACCTGATCTGAACATGAAGAATGTCTGACAGGCTGACCTTTGCCCAGACAGACACTCTTAATGAGGGGCAAAAGGTGGGGGTGTGTGGCCCCTCCGCCCTAAAGGACGGGCCGTGGCTGAATTTGATGCCTCCAAACGTAAGAAGATTGCAAGTATTTTATATCATGCTGAATCAATAATGTGTACTTAAAGAAAAGGGGTTAACAGTTGAATACACAAAATGAAAACCACATTGATTCAGTCACATACTAAGGGTGGGTAATTGGTAATTGGTAATTGGTCTGTGAATACAAATTAAAGTATGAAGAACACATTATTGAAGTATCCCATGCACCATGGACCAATAAGCATGAGCTTTAATCCTTCTATGATCTCCTAGAATTTTATGAAGGGTAGGGTGAAAGCCCACTTGCACGCATAACATATATATATAGATATAGATATTTCAAATGTGGTGGAGAAATGTAATGCAGTCTTTGAAGTTGTAAAATGGGCGTCTACATGGGTACAACCAGATATTGAAAAGTTGCGTGGCTATGGAAGTCAGCAGTATATAATTACGTGCCACTTTATCTGAAAAGTTTAGTCACAAAGAGATTGTGAAAGCTTTTGGATTATGGAAAAATAAAATATTCTGTGGTAACAATAGAAACTCTACAATGTTTGGGTATGGTGTGACAAGGAACTCTAACTATGTCAAAGAGTTTCTGTGGGAAATTTGATTTCGAATTGACCAAAAAACATTAAGCACAGAAGGAATGTTAAGAACATCTGGTGAGTGGCTTAGACAATAGTGAATAGCAAGAGTGTTGCTATATTACTCAGTATCGTCCAGGAACAACAAATGTTGCACCTACGTAACACAGCCCCGTCTATAATGATAAGAATGAGAAAGATGAACGGGATGAACAGACAGTACCATGTGGTGTGATGGTGAAAGGGCCATAAAAAAAGGAACAATGGCTAGTATGGAAAGTAGAACACCGGATCCTCCTTCTGCTTTGAGAACAAGTGTAATAACTTTGGGTCATGAGTGGCATTTAGAGTTATTAAGACTAAAAGAAGAGGAAATCATGGTTGTTGATGGCCAATTATGGACCTATGTGTTGAAAAAGCAGTGATGAGATATGTCACATGTTAAAATTGGATATGTCTCAGAAGACACTTAATTGACTGTTGGTTCAGCATATCCAGAAATTCTTCTTGACATAATTAAGGCAATTCATCTTGTTACAGAGAAGGGTCCATGTTAATGTTGATTGACAACTTTAGTAAATGTTCAGCGGCAGATGAAATGGACAAATGTAACACTGAAAGGGTTGTCAGTTTTGTAAGTATTCTTTTTAAGAAGATATGGGGTGACAGAATCCCTAAAGGGTGACTATGAGGTCTGACTCATATCAGAAAACATTGTTTTATGAAGCTTTATGGAGTGAAACATATATTATGCCATTATGGGTGACAATAGCTTTGTTGAGAGTTCTAAGAGATTTGGCCAACAGAAATCAAACATATGGCCTAGCAAGAGAGGAAGAATCGGAAGAATTGAAGTGTACATAAGAGAGACTGGGGTGGGCTGCTTCAGGATATAGGAGGTTTTGGAGCTGGCAATGAGGTGTTGTGTATGTGGAGATAGGTAGATCTGTAGTGAACCCGGATAATGGAACATGAGGTGAATGGCAGAAGTGTGACAGCTGTTACTTCTTAGGAGCTTGAGGAGAAAGAGCTAGATGAAGGGACTGATAAGGAGTCCACAACAACAGGCTGTGTCAGCGTCTATGCTGCAGATGTCCAAAAAACTAGAAACATCTTTTAAAAAATTGGCCTCTCAAAATTCAAACGTTTCTGGGGCAAATAAAGGGAAGAAGATTACTCTTTCCAGGGTACCATTGGTTGCTGGCGCTGAAGATTCTTCCCAACTTGCTGGTCCTTCGCCCCGTAAGGAAGTTCATACAGTGGAAAAGGGTCCCTCTCAATTTCATATTACACACCTGAGGGACACAGATGATGACATGGAATATGAGGACGGAGATGATGATACCCAGGGTTTTGACGACCTCTGGCAAGGGCCTTCAGAGAAAATGTCTCTTTCTGATTCATACCTTTCAGCGGATACAAATGATTATAATGTTCTGGATGGATTGGGGGAACCAATGTTTGATCCCACTTTAATACACCATCCGAATTCTACTGAATGGTTCCCGTCTGATCATGTGGCAGATTACGTTTCTCTGCGTTTAAGACATTCTTTGGACAAATCCACAAGAAATAAACTTCGTTCCGAGTGTCCCCGTCCCTCCCTGCCTCATAACATTACTTCTACTCCAACTATTGATCATAATATGATTTTGTTTTTCTCCAAATATGGT
Organism: Pleurodeles waltl; assembly: GCF_031143425.1. Lineage (NCBI taxonomy): Eukaryota > Metazoa > Chordata > Amphibia > Caudata > Salamandridae > Pleurodeles > Pleurodeles waltl. Next base: position 314,550,160 of record NC_090449.1, on the reverse strand, counting down.
AAGGACCCTAAAAAAGGGTCCGATAGAGCTTGGCCCGTTTGCCAGGACAGGCTTTTAGATGTGGTGGGTCCTTTGACCAGAATTCTTGATTTAGCAGAGGAGGTCAGGTAGGAAGGCTCACAAATTGATCCAACTACCTTATCTAACTGGGCCCAACGGGCAGTATGTATTTTGGGCAATGCGAACACCGCTATCTCCCAGGAGAGGCGTAAAAGTCTTTTGCTTAAAATGGACCCTAAATTGGGCAGCCTTGCTTCCAGAGAGGAGGGTCAGCAAGCTAATGACCTTCTTTTTGGGGACTCTTTTATTAAAGAACTGAGTAAATATTTTTCTACCTTCGCAACTTTGAATAAGGCTCAGTTCCCCTTAAAGAAAATCTTCAACTCCTGGGTTTTTGGCAGGGCCGGTAAAGGGAGGAGCCGCTTTACCGCCCGGTTCGCCTCCCTTGGTGGCAGTTCCCTTAGAGAATCCTCTTTCTACTCCCCTGAATACAGACCCCAGTTCTACCCTCAAAGAGGGAGAGGGTTCAGGAGCAGAGGTTATCATCAAAGAGGAGGACAGGTCTCAGGTAAGAAATTTACATTTTGGCCCTCTTCCGGTGGGAGGTCGGTTGGCACATTTTCTTTCAAACTGTTATCAAATTACTGCGGATCCATGGGTTCTTCAAACCATTCAAGGGTATTGTATAGACCTTTATCAAGTTCCCCGCCAGTCTTGTCCACCTACTCCCCTAAGGTTTTCCCAGGAACAAACCCGTTTGATCAATCTGGAGATTCTTTCTTTGATTTCAAAAAACGTTATAGAGGAAACATGTTTTCACCCCTCAGGGTTTCTCAGTACCATTTGTCTGGTCCAGAAGAAAAACAAAAAGGTTTCGTCCGGTGATAAATCTGAAATTGTTCGACAATTATGTAGTTTACAATCATTTCAAAATGGAGACTATTCTCCATCTCAGAGACATTTTGATGGAAGGCGATTGGTTTGTTCGCCTAGATCTCCAGGACGCTTACTTTGCGATACCTGTCCATCCTTTTTATAGAAGATTCCTACAATTCTAGTGAGAAGGCTCAATCTTCCAGTTCACGGCTCTTCCTTTCGGGCTCACTTCCGCTCCTTGGTGTTTCACAAAAGTGATGACACCGTTGGTAGCTCATCTAAGAGCTCAGGGAATAAGACTGATCATTTATCTAGATGATTTTCTCATTATGGCTCAGAACAAGGACATTCTATTAAGTCATTTGAACATTTGCCTTCGCCTTCTGCATTCCCTGGGTTTTCTGGTCAATATGGAAAAGTCTTCTCTTGTTCCCTCAACTCAAGTAGAGTTCCTGGGGTTTCTTGTAGATTCCAAAACAACATCCCTGTCTCTTCCCCAACAAAAAGTGAATCGTATAAAACATGAACTTCGGCAAGGCCTCAATCTTTCCGTTCTCTCTCTTCGTTCTCTCGCAAGAATTGTAGGCCTCTTGGCCTATTCTATTCAGGCCATATTTCCAGGTCCATTACACTACAGAGCCCTTCAAAGGTTGAAGATTCAACATCTCTGCAAAGGTCTTCGTTATTCGGATATAATTCAGCTGGACCTGGACTCTCGAGCAGAGTTACAGTGGTGGCTTGACAATTTGGAAGCATGGAACGGAAGAGCAATTTTCTCTTCGGCCCCAGATCTAGTATTAGAAACCGATGCAAGTCGGACAGGTTGGGGCGCAAGATGTGGCAACATCTCGACTGGAGGCGTATGGTCAGAGAAGGACTCGGCTCTGCACATCAATTGTTTAGAGATGCTTGCAGGCTCCTTTGCATTGAAGACCTCCGCAAAGCACAAGGTAAGTTGCTCTATTCTTTTAAAGATGGACAATATTTCCGCAGTAAAATACATCAATCATCTTGGAGGAACGAAATCAAAACCGCTTGCGGATCTAGCCAAACGTTTTTGGGAGTTTTGCCTTCTTCGGAAATTGTCGGTCAGAGCGCAATATCTTCCAGGCAAACTAAACACCATTGCGGATTGGTGTTCTCGGCATCTAAAAGACTACAGCGATTGGCGTCTTCACCCTTTCGTATTCAACAAACTTTCTTTGAAATTTGGTGTCATGATGGTGGATCTGTTTGCTTCTCACTTAAATTCTCACCTTCCCAATTTTTACAGTTGGAGACCGGATCCTCAAGCTCTTGCTACAGATGCTTTTCTCCAGGATTGGTCTCCCCATCTCAATTATGCTTTTCCTCCTTTCATGATGATAGCCAGGGTCTTGGCCCAAGGTTCGTCTTCAACAGGCTTCTCTGGTGCTAGTAACTCCCTTTTGGCAAACCCAATCCTGGTTCCCTTTGGTTCTGGAGTTGTCAATCGATTTTCCGGTTCTAATTCCAACCTTTCCCGAACTCCTTCTAGATTCGGAGGGTCGTCCTCATGATATGATTCTCGATCATACGTTAACTCTGTTGGCATGGAAGATTTCGGGACAGCTTGGAGAACCACCGGGATTTCGGAAGAGGCTGCTCAGTATATCCGCCACTCTTGGGCACCGGGAACGGCTAAAGCTTACAAGTCCACCTGGTTGGTCTGGAGAGGCTGGTGCTTGGACAGGAATTGAAATCCATTTTCAGCCAATGTGGCTTTAGTCATTAATTTTTTGGCCTCTCTAGCCTCCCAGGGTAGGGCGTATAGAACAGTGAATACCTATAGATTTTCTATTTCTGCCGAACACAGTCAAGTAGATGGAAAACCGGTCAGTGAACATCCTTTGGTGTTTTGTCTCTTGAAGGGAGTAAGATTATCCAATCCTCCTGTTTCTAGATATAATCATTTATGGGATGTAAATTTGGTTTTGAATTTGTTTAATTCCTGGCACGATAACAAATTTCTTTCTCTGAAATGCCTTTCAGCAAAGCTAACAATGTTGCTATGTTTGGTTGCTTTGAAACGTGTTTCCGATGTTAGAGCTTTAGATGTGTCCTCTGTCCAATTCTCACCCACTAATGTGTCTTACAGAATTCCATAGGAGAACGAAAACAAATCTGTCCATGGTTCATTATCCGTACTTTCCTTCACATCCTAAACTTTGTGTTGGTAACTGTTTAAAAGTTTACATAGCAAAAACTGCAGATTTAAGAATGTCCCCAGTTGCTGATTTACTTTTTAAAACCTTATAAACCAGTCTCTTCTCCTACCCTTCTTCGTTGGGTTAAGTGGGTGTTGACACCACTTCCTTGGGGGCTCGTTCCGCCAGAGGTGCTATGGCTTCTAAGGCCCACTGGGCCCAGGCTCGTTTGGAGGACATTCTTAGATCGGCAGACTAGTCTAATGATTCCACTTTTCGAACGTTTTATTGTAAACCAATTTCTACTGTTGCCAATTCTGTTATTAACATGCTTTAAACAAGCATAATAGGCACCTCCGGTCTTGTAATAAAATTCAGATTTTCCTAGCTTTAGTGAAGGAAAGTCTAGATTTTATTAAAGACACGGAGGCGAGTATTATCCCACCACCTTTCTTAACCCTCCCATTTCTATTTCAGTGCCGGCTTCCCCTGCTCCACTTGCTGCTTCATGAGGATGTTCGTCCTTCCACCAAGTTTTATCCTCAAGAAGTGTCTGCATCTGTCACTCTTCATGAAGATCGGCCTCTCTCTTCTTGTCGTTTTGTGGACCGGCCAAATTCGGTTTCCCCTTCAGCTCTGGACTTTGCGAAATACTTTTTACATTATTGATGGCTTTTTCCATTATATTGATTATTATTCCATTGTTTTGCTTCCCCTGACATGCTCTCGCAAGAAAAGAGGGCTTGTTGCTCGCAGTTAAGACAGTTATTGGGGTTGTGAGCATACCATTGGTCATTCCTTTGTGACTTCACGTGTGACATATTATTTTGTTGATTCATGGAATATGTAGTTCATATTTTAATGTTCTTTTTTTCTTGCCTGCTGTTAACATTAAAGCAAGAAAAGGAAGCATAATACTCGCCTCGTGTCTTTATTAAAATCTAGACTTTCCTTCACTAAACCTAGGAAAATGTGAATTTTCACCCTCATTAGGACTAATCCACCATGTATAGCATGTTTCAAGTAACTCACAGTGTGCATTGGACTCATGTCTGGGCAAACGCATCCCCCATAGGGCAGCACATTAAAGTGTACAGAAAGAAAAGGATGCAATGCATGAATTAATTTCAGCCACTTGTAATAACTCAGACCGCATCCCACCAGTCCATTGTTATTTCACACACCATGCCAGCTCAGTTGCATCCAGCCATATGCAAATCAGTCTTGACCCTGCTACAGTGGGAACAGTCCACCCCGAACCGCCACTCCACACACTATGATTGAATCTTCTAGGAAGGAGCTGTGAAGCTTATATCTGCTTATCGCTCCCTTATTTAAGTAGATTGACTTGAGCTTAGGCAAATTCTCTTGAATTGGAGGCAGAACCCTGATATTAACATTTTATACAGTTTAAAGCTACTCCCTCTAACACCACAGCTGATGCACACTGGAAGCAAGTTACCTTGAGTGGAAGCAAGTGGTATGTAGGCAGAACTAAGAAAATTGATGAATTTGTCTTTTAAATTTGAGATTAGTAGTGCTGAGTACTCTGGCGATGTTTCCTCTTTCTAATGTTGAATTGAAGAAAGTTAACTCCTCAATGAGTGATGCAGCTGAGCTCACTTGCATTTGCATGACAACACTTTAACACTTGTAGGAGGAGGGGAGGAAATGTGACCCAACGGTCAGATCCGCTGAGTGGGGAGATAGCTGGGCAGAAGTGGTAAAACAGGCAGTCGGCCACCAACCAATGGGCCGGTCATTAGTGTCAGCTGTGGGTCCGTTTTTTGCAACCATTGACAATGTTCTCCTAGTCACAAGCTCCCTCCATGTTTATCTGTCCAGTCCACTGTTACACAGGGCTGGCAAGGGCAGGCGGGAAGCAGGAACACAGCAATGTGCTTGGCGGGGGCACATGAGCTTGCAGCGGCGTCATTGAGAGGCCTATTTGGTGGCTGTTTGGTGGCTGTAGTTAGGCCATCTTCACCCTGGCCCAGACTGCAGAAGCGTTGCTTTTCCCCTAATTCCCCTAATTCCCCTGCCAGGCTATCACACAGGCAATGATGAAGGGGGGAAGTGTGAAGAGGCTGAGATGCCATGCCGGGAGACCAGGGCAGGTGTTGAGACCACTGGGTATTTCACTTAGGTCCCCTGGGATAGCCCATAATCTATGTTCTTTCCATGATGCATCCCCCTCCTGGGCTTCAGATTCATCCCATTGTAGGTGGGGGAGTGGAGCTACTATTCAGAATGTCTTGCTGAGAGGCCAGGTTTTGCTCTAGCTCTTCAGCCACTCTCACCTCAGCCTCAGGGGGCCATGCCAGCCCAGTCCAGAAGCAGTGTGTTTCGCCGATGCCTCCTATGCCAGGCTGTCATGTTCTGGTCATAGTGCATGTGGGAGGGGCAGAGGGATGTGTGCAAAGGCTCAGGGGCCTCGCTGGGACTTAAGGTTAGGTGTTGATGTCATTGGGCCATTTTTCAATAATTAACTTACCTACTTATCTGCGCATTTCCCCATTTTTCAGACAGTGCCAGAAGTACTTGCTGGAAAGATCTATAATTTGACTCACCACGTTAGCACAGAGGGTTAATGTGCCTGCTGCAAAACAAAGCATGTAATATGCAGATCACAGATTGGTAAATTTATGTACATAGATCGTTTGGTTACTGTTTTTATCACAGAGATCGCTTTGTTACTTGCAGTTCATAAATTACAATCCTTGCACTTTAGCACAGTGAGCTATGAATTAGCATTAAGAGACTACAAACAAACTACAAGGCATAGAAATAGAACCATATTATTTTTTTCTTAGTCTATCTTTATTCTAAGGTTGCTAAAAAGTGTTTTATTAGTAGTAAATAACAGGTTATTTATACACAAGCATTGATAAAGCCATTAGGTTTCAGTTACACAAGCTATTGGCTTTGACAATGTTTTAGTCATGTTAGCTGTGCTGCATGGGTAAAATTAGAAAAAAAAGCATTGTGACGCACCCAGCTGTGTCCTTGTCACAGTGCTTTTTTGTGTTATGGCTGGTGGGACAAGCAGTGTCGGGGTGAGGGGAAAGCACAACTAGGAGGGATGGATGGAGGGGTTGATGAAAGTTTTTTTTTTAAAAAGCTCTATGTTGTGGCCAGCGCTGGATGCACTCTAGCACTCTTTTATTGTTATGGGTGAGAGGGCAACCTTGTCAACAGAGGGAGGGAGGAGCAAGCAGCAAAACGTCTAGCGAGTGGTGGAAAGCAACAAGACTGACAGCAAGAATGAGCAAGCACCAAGATGAATAAGGAAAGGGGGACGAAACAAAACAAAGGTGTGGGGGGAACACGCAACAATCTGGAGGGTGGATATGGGCAAGCAACAGCACAGGCAGCAGCTGGGGCAAGCAACAATATGGAAGGTGGAAAGGCGCAAATAGCAACACCGACAGCGTGTGGGTGAAAGCTAAAACACAGACAGTAAGTGGGGGCCAGCTACAACAAAAGACAGCTGGAGACAAGCAGCAAAAGCAAGCAAGATAAAAGCACACAGGTCAAGAGCGAAACTGGGGCAGAGAGAAGAAACACAGTGAGACTGCCTTTCTAAGACATGCACTTTTATGTGGTGCTAAAACATGTGCACTTTTAAGGAGTGCTTCAACAAAAAGAAAAAAGTGTCTCGGAAAGTGCAAGCAGTGGAAGGACACAAGTACTTGGTCATGCTTTATGGGAGGGACTAACGTGATGGAGTAAGGTCAGCCAGCACATGCTGACCAAAGGGAAGCAAGCAAATGAGTATGACTATGAAGCCATTCAATGGTAAGCAATTGGAGGGGGGCTCTTGAAAGCTACTGTAAATTAACAAAATGTCTTGCAAACAACAGCATATGCGCTTTATCAAGTGAGACTCCAAAAGGTGCCAGAAATAAAGCAGAGCTGCCACTGAAAGTGATAGCTTATAATTTTGGAAACCCCTCTGTAGTGAGTGATCAAGAGAAGGAATTTCAGAGCTACTTTTTTGTCATTGTAGGTTATTTTTCCAGAGATCCTTTTCTAGCCCTTTCCCCCCTTGGCTTTGTATTCAATTTGTCATTTATGTGATTATCTAGGCCAAAGAGAGAGTTGAATGGGAGTGGGTATCTCACTATGTTTTACAAGGTATAGAGACGGCTATAAGTATTCAGTTTTCACATCAGCAGTATTTCCAGTCTTGACCAATGACACTGACTACAAGCTTTAAAATGCCAATTTTACCCCACATGTCTCCAAAGATTAGATGCCTAATATTAAACAAGCAATGTTTTGTGAACAGTCATGCTCCTCGAATATGGCCCACTTTTTTGGGTTGCCTGGGCCGATTTTAAATCCCAATCTGATCTTGGGAACAAGGCTTTAGTCCAGGGTTCGACTCAATATCCTGTGATATTGGACAAAGGACTTAGGGGCATATTTATACTCCGTTCGCGCCGAATGTGCGTAAAAATTTTTGACGCACAATCAGCGCAAACGTTGCCCCATATTTAAACCCTGACGCCCGATCCCGCGCAAGGGAAAAATCAGCAATGTGCGCCATTTTCTGGATGCGGCAACCCGCCCTGCGTTAATGATATGCAGGGTAGGCGTTCCCATCCAAAAAACGACGCACACAGCCGTGCGCCGTATTTATGCTTCCGGGCAAAAATGACTCTCGGCCGGGAGGCGGCGCAAAAAAATTACGCAAAGCCCGATTTGCGTCAAAATATAACGCCTGGGTCAGGGCAGGCGTTAAAATGGGGCAAACACACCTGTATTTAATCAGAACACACAGAACAAACAGCAGAGCAGCAACAGGGAGACATGGAGGTGATTTTCATTCAGCGTGCACGTCGACGCAGAGCCCTGCAGCAACAACAGCAGCTACAACAACAACAGCAGGGACCCCAAAGGCAGCGCAGAAGGCAGGAGAGGATATTCCGCCCAAGAACAACCCTGCATGGCCTCAGGGAACACAACATCATCCAGAGGTACCGGTTGAACTGGCAGGCCATTCAGCAGCTGCTCAAAAATATTGAACAGCAGTTGGCCCCCACTTTGGTGACACCCCACACCATCCCAACAGAAACAAAGCTGCTTGCCGTACTTCACCTGCTGGCAAGTGGCTCGTTTCAGACAACTGGTGCCCTGGTTGGTGGAATATCACAACCATCATTCTCCGCATTCCTGCCAAAAGTACTGGATGCCATCATTTGCCTGACACCCCTCCTCATCTGCTTCCCTAACACACTGCAGAAGCAGCAGGAAACAAAACAAGGGTTCTACGCCATCAGTGGCTTCCCACACGTCCTTGGTGCAATCGACTGCACACACGTACGCCTTGTGCCACCTGCTGCAACAGAACACCTCTACCGCAACAGGAAGCACACACATTCAATCAATGTGCAGGCCATAGTCGATCACCAAGGATTGATCAGCAACATTGTGGCAAAATATACTGGGAGTGTACATAACGCATTCATCTTCCGTCACTCTACCATCAACCAACACTTCCAGGATGGACGTTATGGCAATGGACTACTTGTTGGTAAGTACAAAAATCCAACTTATATACACACTGCACAGCAACCCTCTAGGACACACAACACATACACCACAATAGCAACACCTAGCCAGGAACACACTGAGGTCCTGACATCACTAGCCATGTTTCTGAAGTCACCATTGAACCTGTCGCACATTGGAATGTACTCCACAGCTTAATGTGAAGACATTAATGAGTGTGGTTGCCTAAATGTCACCTTGCAAATTGGAAGTGTCACAATAACCTGTACATTAATACATTGCATAAGTCTTGAGGTATGGGATGTCCAGGGTACTTTCATATGAACGTCTTAACTACACTTTCATGTGTTAACTCTGCATGGAACTATCATCTCACCCCCAGTGAAGACACTCGGACACCTGTATCACAAGTCACAATGCAAGGGAGGGCACACTGTTATGAAAATAAAAATACAGACTGCTGACAAACGGCTAGCTAACAAACACTTGCTCAGCCAAGGAAAAAACTCAATGCAAAACTTTTACCCTACAAGTATAGGTTGTCACATTAGTACACAAAAGAGTCACAGACAACACAAGACAACTACTGCAATCAAAGGTCTGTAGAAGAGTGCTTTCTACATCTAATTGATCCCATTCTGTGTTTCTATTTCAGCTGATCAGGGGTATGGCATCCAGCCTTGGTTAATGACACCATTTGGGAACCCCACTACTGCTGCAGAGCGGGCTTACAACGACGCCCACAAGAGGACACGCAGCATTGTTGAGCGGACCTTTGGGATCCTAAAGTCAAGGTTCCGCTGCCTTGACATCACTGGCGGTAGCCTACTCTATTCCCCAGAGATGGTCTGTAAGATCATACTCACTTGTGCCATATTGCACAACATTTGTGTAAAAAGGAACATTCCCCTCCTTGAACCAAACCCAGACGTGCCTGAAGATGTTGAAGAGGAGGATGCTGGCCTGCAACAGGAGGGGGAACAACCAAACACGGCAGCAGGAGTGCGTAGCTTGTAATTTTTTTTTTTTCATAATTTCTTATATCAACACTTATTGCACAATTGTAAATAAACACAGATAACGAACACCACATCATGCTTTGGCCTATTCATTTCTGCCCACCTTTAGTTCGAAATTGCTGAAGAAGAATGTCGTCTCATTGAGCAATAATGATATAACAATCATGACACCAAAAAAAAACATCACAAATGTATGCACAGAGGGTAGGATGTTACATGATACATTACCATCCACAGAGGCCAACAGGACAAATGTGGCAATTACACATGCCTGATCCAGACACCTGAGACAGTCTCTCACTCAGCCCAAAAATGTAGATCATTTGAAAGTCTCATCACACGTGTTCAGTGACAGGGTGGGACCATCCATGTGTACGTGACCATGTCCTCAATGGCTTCTCTCAAGTTTTTGATATGAACAATACCCAATTGGAACAACATTAGCTGCCACTAACTCATGAGGAGACCTTGAAGTTACAGTGACAACATACACCCAGACAGGTGATAGTGGATCCACATTCGCACACCCATATAAACATATGTCATCCAATCAACCAAATATTTGCAAGCTGCCCATCAAAGTAGTGTCCCAGTTTGAACCTAGCAGGAAGAATGTAACATGCCACTAAACCAGGTAATGCATAAAGGGCCACATACATCAACAATCTATTTGTCATCAGCACATGAGGAATGCTGAGATTTTGCAAACATAGTCATTGCAAAATGGTATGTCAGATTGCTCCAAATCATCAATAGTGCAAACGTCAAATGGGCAAATGAGATGAATGAATGGCTAACAGTGATTCATACCCTATGGCCTTACATTAGCCTGCTGCTGCAGGTTTTGCATAACAGAATAAATAAAAGCCATGGATACATTAGCAAATCTGGATGGGCAAACCCTAGGGTGCTGGGGGCCTAAGTCCACCTCTACCGCCCCCCAAATATACAAGAATCATGTACTTGTGAACTAAACACATGCATAAGGCGCATGTGTGGCCTACATGTCAAAAGTCAAACACAAATCAGATACACAAAATCATAATAGGACATGGTTAGCCCCATAAAAACTGAAAGTGACTATTGCACTCCCTGTTTGGACTATAGATAAAAGCATTACCATGATAATTGTGGACACATTTTTGAGAAGGAATACATCATGGTATCCCATCCATCTTTTCAAAATAGCCATCAGCAATTACCCAAAATGTGTGTACAAATATGGTTAATACATTTTTTTAAGGTATCATAAATATTACAGTGTGAATGCCTTCTATACATCCAATAAGGGACATGTGTCATAGCTAACCACAAATGGGTATCACATAGCACCGTTTGGCCATGACAAATTTCCTTCCCCAACTTAAAAAAATGAAGACATAATTTAAAAATGCGTCAAATTTCCACGCATACAGCATGGGCGTCATAATTTTTTCACGTACAGGAGTGCACAGAATGCAGAGTCAAAAAATATGATATGAAAATTAATAAATTAATAAGGTACATGACATGTCCACCATATTGTCCATGTTGCGTCAAATTTCCACGCATACAGCATGGGCGTCATAATTTTTTCACGTACAGGAGTGCACAGAATGCAGAGTCAAAAAATATGATACGAAAATTAATAAATTAATAAGGTTCATGACATGTCCACCATATTGTCCATGTTGCTTCATATTTCCACGCATACAGCATGGGCGTCATCATTTTTTCACGTACAGGAGTGCACAGAATGCAGAGTCCAAAAATATGATATGAAAATTAATAAATTAATAAGGTACATGACATGTCCACCATATTGTCCATGTTGCTTCACATTTCCACGCATACAGCATAGGCGTCATAATTTTTTCACGTACAGGAGTGCACGTGAAAAAATTATGACGCCCATGCTGTATGCGTGGAAATTTGATGCAACATGGACAATATGCTGGACATGTCATGTACCTTATTAATTTATTAATTCTACACTAGAACTGTAAACTCAGCCTCACAATAATGTAAGGGAACAATGAAGAAATTAATTTTGACTCTGCATTATGTGCAATGTTATGCGTCAAAACATATGACGCACAATGAGTATGCGTGAAAATATGACGCATAACGGGAAAATAAAAACGGCGGCCATTTTATGCAGGAAGTGATGTAATAGGATATCCTGTTTACAAAATCTGTACTGGGAGTTAACTTTCACTTTCACTTTGCAGTCTCAGATTTATCTAGACTGTGTGGTTGTGTGAAAAGTGTAGTCCTGTGTTTAACTGCTTTTGTGTCCTGTGTACCTTGTATTTTGTCTTTTTGTGATCCTAGTCTTGTTGTCTAATATTGTCTCAGTCTGTTTAGTGTACTTTTGTCCAATCCTGTTTTTGTTTGTATTGTCTGTGGGAGTCTGTTCTGGGTAGTTTAACTTTGTGGTTAGTTGGGCTATTTTTCTTAAGTTTTCTTTTTCCTTCACTACTCTACCTTTCCCCATTTCCCACTTTTACTTGTGTATCTCATTTTTCTCCTTTAAATTAGTTAATATGTCAGGTAGGCCTCGGCTTGCCAGGATGGGTGAGGTGGAATTGGGGGGATTCATTTGGCTCGTTTGCCATTTCCTCCCACTCATGCTGGAGGCCGTGTGATACAGGGGTATCACACGGAGGCACGTAAAGTCCGGTGGGGGAAGGTGCGCCATCACCTGGTCCGGGTGTACGGGAGCATGAGGAATGAGCATCAACTAAAGCACCGCTGGGCTGATCTCATATCCAGGGAGCAGGACCTGCTGGACCACCTGGGAATCAGGATTGGTGTCCATGTTGGTGAGTACAAATCAATTACATGTGAATAAAAGAAATCTGTGTGGGGAAATGTGATGATTGTTACCCAATCTGCTAGATAAGTAGCTGACTGTGTGTAATGCTAGGGAAACCTAGGCCCATATTTATACTTTTTTAGCACCGAATTTGTGCCGCTTTTTGACGCAAAAACGGCGCAAACTTACGAAATACAATTGTATTTTGCAAGTTTGCGCCGTTTCTGCGTCAAAAAATGACGCAAATGCAGCGCTAAAAAAGTATAAATATGGGCCCTAATGTGTATTTGTTGCACAATGTGTAGGAAGACCAATGCTAGCAGTCAGATGGCTCATGTTTTCAACACATACCGGATGCCTGTAGCTGTTTGTAATGTAGTGTTGCCTTTGTGTCAGACAAGCAACACGTTAATGCCTCTATTTGAACTCTACAGGTCATATTGGCCAGTGAGAAAGTCATGTAGAAACAACATACCTACATATGTTGACGCCATAGCTAGACAGAAAATTGTAAACCCATGATGATGCTATAAATGTGTGGTGCCTTCACGTCACATGAAGTTAGCTATGTTGTCCACACATATGTCACATGTGTGTCTGGTTGCTGTGTGTTGAAAATGTCCACCTAGCCTGTTTGATAGTGAGGGGTCATGCAGTCCTCAAGTAACCAGCTTTTGGATGTCTCTCTGGGATGCACATGATGAGATGTTTGCAAGCCATTATTGTTGGGGCATACTAATGGAGGGGTATCTTTGACAACACCTGACTGTCCTGGCCACTGCATGTGTGTAGTAGGGTGTGTAACTGTAGCAGGAGACTCATCCAATGTTAATGTTGAATAAAAATTCATCCATGCAGTATGAGCATGTGGGAAAGTGTATCATTACCATGTCATATTCACACAGTGTCATAGTAACTGCAATTATTTGTCAGTGCACCGAGTCTGAGTATATTCTTCCTTTCATGCTTTACAGGTGGACCAGCACCGTACACCGTGGGAGAGGTGGCACATTTTGAGGACCCCGATACCTACAGTGAGTGTGGCCTGAGTGCTATATTTATTGTTTGCTAGTGATGCATGATGGACTACTGTGTGTTCAACAGAATTCATGATTTGATGCGCTGGCCGTTCATTGGCATTGTTGCTTTAGTGGAATTTCAAATATCACTTCTGTTTCTGTAGACCAATACTTAGCCATCTCTCAGATTTAGGGGCTGTAGGTCATTCCAGTTGGGCCACTATGGGGAATGGGATGAGTCATGTGGAATACACTGGTTAATGTAAGAGTTGCTCTGGGACTTGGCTTGAACTGAGTCTGCATATCAGACTGACATTCTCCCAGATAGCTTTGGCAAATGGCTTGTATGAAATGTGCAGCTTCCTAGTTGAGGATGCACTGTGTACACTGCCGGTTGGATCTTCCGGGGACATGTACTTCCACTAGTTGAACTAGAAGTGTGTGTGACTAGAGTGCAATGGCCTAGGTGTTCAGTCGACTCATGATCATGGGTGTTCTTGCTCCTCTGTGTGTGTTGTAAAACATGCCTCAATGATAGTATGTGATGTTGGCCTGAGTCAGAGCATTTTGACATGTGTGGACCTTGGATATGACAATGTTTGGCTGACTCCAACGTGTTGCTAGCCCTTCATTGGTGTTGTGTGTGAAGGCACATACTTGTTGACCTTTCTATACACTCCTGGGTGTGCATTGAACCTGGGATTGTTGGTTGTTCTTCCCACCCCACCCTCAAAGACTGCCATGTGATTGGGGATAGGGTACCTAGGACTGTAGCAACCAGTATGTTACACGTACTTGTGACCTTTTGCAACTTTGTTTGGAACCTGGGGCCAGATGTAGCAAACAGTTTTCAAGTTGCAAACGGCAAATATCGCCCTTTGCGAGTGGCAAACGTCTGTTTGCTATGCAGAAATGCATTTTGTGAGTTGGAACCGACTCGCAAAATGCATTCCCGACTCGCAAATAGGAAGGGGTGTTCCCTTCCTAATTGCGACTCGCAGTGGTATGCAATTCCATTTGCGACCAAGTACGTGGTCGCAAAGGGAGTGGCAGTTACCATCCACTTGAAGTGGATGGTAACCCACTCGCAAACTGGAAGGGGTCCCCATAGGACCCCTTCCCCTTTGTGAGTGGACCCAAAAATATTTTTGCAGAGCAGGCAGTGGTCCAAGGGACCACTACCTGCCCTGAAAAAGTCCTAAACTAAAGGTTTTGGTTTATTTTCTAAGTGCAGCTCGTTTTCCTTTAAGGAAAACAGGCTACACTTGGGAAAAAAAAACCTGCTTTATTTAAAAGCAGTCACGGACATGGAGGTCTGCTGTTCCCAGCAGGCCTCCTTCCCCGTGAGTGCCCATAGTCGCTAAGGGGGTGCAAATTGGGACCCACCTCATTGATATTAATGAGGTGGGTCTTTGCGACCCCATAGCGACTCGCAGACGGTGTCGGAGACACCGTTCTGCATAGCAAATTGAAAGTCGCAATTTTCCGTCTTCCTACATCTGGCCCCTAGTGTACACATTCGGTTATGGCCCATGGGTTCAATATTGGCAAACAACAAATTACAAATGGCATTGAGTGAGGGTTGTGATAGTTAGCACATAGAGTGACATATGTAGTGAAGTCAGTATGCGGAAGAGGTTCAGCCATAATGTCAGATGCATTAGGCATTATTTGGATGAGTAGTTTAGGCTGATGTCATCCATCATGTAGAGACATGGATATGCTAGGTGTGAGATGCCCTTATGTATGCAGGCTTCACATATACTTCCTCTGAGACTTTAAGTGAACTATGTTGTGACAATTGCTGCAACAAATACATTACAAGTAATGTACAAATAACCCATTGTGCTACTCCACCCAATGCAATTCCAAAGGTAAATACTTGCCATTTCTCTTCACAGCTGCAAACATGAGTGCCGCAGATAGACACCAATTTGAGAGGCGTGCCATGGGATACAGGCACATCCTGCAGGTGCAGTCGGGGTACCGGAGGATGGCCCGAAAATATCAATCAGATCGGGCCTCCGGGGCATGGTGGGCCTACATTGCCCACAACAGCCACCAACACCACATCCACCAGGTCTCCCCAAGTGGCCCCAGCAACGTCGGGCACAGTTGACCCTGGCTCCTCATCCAGACCTGGACCCAGCCATGTTCAACAACCAGGACAGTCCAGTGGGCATTCAACTGCTGGCACAAGGTCCACCTCGGCCGGCACACAGACAGCATCAGCCCCTCCTGTGGACCCAGCCGCATTCCTGGCATTGAGCCGTAAATTGGACAAGGTGTTTAATAAGGTGGACAAGCTGAGCCAGGATGTGGCGTATATATAAAAAAGGGTTCGCTCCATCAGGCGGACCCTACGGAGGGCCAACCTCTAGGACATTTGCCTTGTTTTACTTTTACCCCTCCCCTCTCTCCTCTTTCCTATTTTGTACTGATAGTTGGGTTTTGGGGATTAGTATTAGGTTAGTATAGGTAATTAGCTTAGTTAGTGTTAGGGAAGAGGGTGGCGGGTCCTTATTCTTTCTATCTTTATTTTTTGGGTGGGTGGATGGGGGTCAATGTTGGGATTCCTGTTTGTTTAAAAAAAAAAAATACAAAAACAAAAAACAAAATAAATAAATAAATAATACAAAAAAATATATGATTGTTTAGGATAGTATAGTATGTGTGTAGGTTAGTAAGTGTTGTCCTGCATGTGTCCTGTCTCATAATGGTGGGTGGGGGGTTGATGTTTAGATCGTTTCATTATATGTGTAGAGTAAGTTTAGCTTAGGTTAGTTAGGGACAGTTGTGGGTTAGTAGTAGTCAGGTTAGATTAGTGTAGGTATTACTTTTCCCTTAGTTGCCTCTTGTGTGAATAAATAATAATAAATATATAGTTAACCCTTTACATGATGCGTTAGGTGCTACTTTATCATGGCCTTGACATCAGTGTAGGTGAATGTTTTTGTATGACATTAGTGTCCTATGCTAGCCATCCCCAGAAAATGGAGGTTTAACATGCCAGCTACCCCTGTGATAACTTGGTAAGTATCCACCATTTGGGAGACCCACCATTGGTAGTTTGCATTGATCACCAAGGTTTTGTGTTGGTGAGTATGTATTCTACTTCACAAAGTGTGCTTCCGGACTTGTTATTGTGGGTAATTTCATAGGTCGGACTGCAGTGTGATGTTCAGGGAGATCATTGTAGATGAGGTGTTGTTAACACTCTTGTCTTGTTGCCTTCATTGCTGACCTACATCATGTGTGTGCTAATTCTGCATGACTTTCCTTCATGGAAGTATACTCAGAAAGGGTGATTGATGCAGTGTTTTTTGTTTATGTTTGCTTACATTTTGCAGCATAATTTCATGTTTTAGTATTGCATGGTGCCTACATATCTCAGCCACCATTAGTTGACTAGCATTGCTATAGATGGTGCATCATTCTGTCCAACACAGCATGATTGTGTGTGGTTAGTCCCTTCGTCAGTTATTCTCCTCAGTATGGTAAGGCTATGATGCAATCCTGGCCACTGCACAGATGTATCAGACTACATGATGTCAGGACAGTTGTATTGACAAGCTACATGGTTGCCACACAGGCACTTTGGAGTTATGTACTGCACAGTTGAAGTGTGAAATAACACAGAGACATATTAGGTGTGCAAGTGCTATTTATTTATAGGTGCTGTAGTGCAAAATGTCCATTGTCCATGATTGCTGGGTCCGTTCTGGTGCATTCTTACATAGTGATCCTACAGAAGGGGTGTGGATGATGCTCCTGACATGCTGGGGTGATGTCACAGACAGTGCAGAGGGACAGGAATTGGCAAATAGTAGGAGAGAGACATTAACTGCCAATGCTGACAAGTCATACAGTGGATTGAAGAACAGTCATTGAGTGTAGTTGTAGTGAGACTGGCATTTGTCAAAACGTAGGACCTTGGTCAAAGTAGGCCATGGTGCAGGGACTAGTGCTTCCAGGTACTCTTCCGTGAGAATGTGATCTGTTCCATGTCTTCTTCTTCTGATGTGTGTGTTGCCTGGTTTGTCCTTGTTGTTGTTGGTTGTGAAGGGGCAACACACACCTCAGTGTTAGAAGACGTGGAGGCAGACATCCCGGGGGCTGCTCCCTGTGGAGTTATTAAGGGCAGTACTGCAGCAAGGAGGGCCTGCTGGTTTTTGAGAATGGCAGCCACATCACGATGATAGGCAGCCAGGTCGGCGCTGAGGGGTTCAATGTTGCATTCGTGCACACGTTGACTGGATTGCAGTTGTAGGTGTTGTGTCAACTGGATGACAGCTGTGCTGATTTCCTTCAGTGTTTTTGCAAGTTCCTGCAAGAGAGATGTTCGGGCTTCCGTAGCAGCTGCCTGATCCGCAAATGACGTCATGCACGAAGGCACCCCCTCAAGGCTGGCTGCCATGTTTTGCATCCCCACCCGCACCTCCTTGGCCAGCTCCTGCTGTACCCCAACTACAGTTCTTTCAAAGCTATTGCCAGTGTCGTCAGAGTCCTCAGCTGTGTTGGAGCTGGCAGGTCTCACAATTGGGGTGGTGGGTGGTTCTTCTGTGATGGCTGCTTCTTCTGTGCTCCTCCTTGTGACTGAAGGTGGGGTCTGGAGGCTTTCAAGGACCTTTTGGATGGTCTCCTGGGAAAAATGTATGGGCTCGTCATCCATGTCATCAGGGAAATCAGGGACAGGCATATCGGCAGGAGATCCATGTTCCTCTGCAATGAAAGAGGGTACAATTAGTGTGTCTGTGTTGTGACAATTTTGCCATAAGATGCAAGCCTTTGTATGACTTAACTTTGTGCTCTGGTTTGGTATTGGTATCTGCTGTCCTTCATATGGGCATTGTTATAGGCCTATGGCCCACCTGTGTGTCACATGTATGATATTGAGTTATCAGACTTGTCTGCCTAATTGCCTCTAGGTGTTGCTTTGTCCAAATTTGGGAATAGCCATCTTTTTGTCCTACTCGTCCCTCCGTGTATATCTATTCTTATAGAGAGACATTTTGTCGCGTGGGCTCTCATTATCCTACATGAGATTACTGGATTTCTAGGCAGCAGGATAGCTAATGGTGTGGGGGACTGAGTCTGACCCACTTGTAAATAACTCTGTCACCCTAATTCTTTCTTTTTGCTCTGGCTAACTAGCAGTGCCTCATGTCTCCCACGGCAAAGAAATGATTAGACAGCCGAGCGCATGACATCTTTGGAACTTCTCCGGGAAGTCGTGGTCACTCAGATCCAAGCCAATTCTCTCTTTTCCAGTATGATCTCATATACAAATGACAAAGACCATATTGGTTTTATATGATGATTTCATAAAACAACTGACTTTTAGATAATTAGGTGTGAGCCACAATAACCCAAACAATACAACATGGTAGAATTGAAATAGTCACCAGGAGTGTAAAACATTTGAACAAAGCTATCATGGTGCCTAACTGTTTCTACTCTCCCTCTGCTTGTTCTATTTAGAGCACAGCATGTTAAGCTTTGAGCTTGCCTGTCTGAATCACTGGGGAGACATCAGCCCTCATATCTGAGCAATGGCCTGTGATCTGGTTCAGCATCTGCAGCAAGGCAGGCAGCGTCTAGTTGTGGTTCTCTGTTCGGAAACTCCCTCTTGCGTGTATTGGGACAAGGAAGTGATTTTATAACTAACATGTCATCGTGATGACAAAGTGTCCCTACGCAGGAACGCCAAATCTGAACTCCTACCACGTCTATCGGCAATGTACCAGACTGTATCCTTGACTGGAGCACAGAGTGAATATGTTCTGGAGAACTGCAGTGCTGAAGTAGGCAAAACAGTCTGATATGACTAAAAAACAACACCGTAGAACTGGCTATTTACAAAATTACTGATACGAAGCCTAATAAATAGCATTTAGTGCAAAGTGCACAGAGGCTCTAAGCTGTTAGCAAATGAGTAAAAGTACATTCAGGGCAAGGTGCACAAAGGCATAAAGCCTGAAGCTAATGCGCAAAGTATACGTAAAACTTACCACACTACACTTTGGCTGGCTGTGAGTGTTGTGAATGCCCTGGCAGCACACTTGCCTCTCAGGACCTGCCCCAAACACTTGTTATTCACATTGACCTAAATGTACATGTTATGTGGCATATCCTATGCATGGCAATGTTAGGATGTGGTATGGATGTAAACATTGTTGATGTTTCGAGATGATGTTGGGTAATGTGTGTTTAATTGGATTGCCCTGTTTATCGTATCAAGGTCCTATTTGGTTCTCAGACTGTGCAGGTGTGTTTCAGTGACCAGTTGCATGTGTCCCCTCCTCAATGTTGTTGTCTTAGCAGTATGACATTAGTGATGTTGCCTTGTTAGCCAGGCACGTGAGGGACCCTGACGTATGCAGCATGTGTGTGTCCTTAGCGCTGTGTGGCTCCTATTGCTATTTAATTTGGCTGATGTATGTGTCAAGTATGGACATTGGCATTTGAGTGTACTGGTGCCTTTGTCTTATTTCTATAAATAGTTGCAGATGTCATCCTCAGCCCCTAATTTAGGCATGTATGTTCCATGGGGAGGTTCCTGCCATTTGCTACTATAGCTGCACAGAGATCAGAGGTGTTATTGTCAACTGTTGTCGCAGTTACATTGCAGTGGTTGTTTTGGCTACTGGATTACAGATGGGGACCTAGTTTATGTAGGATACATTTTGACTGACGAGTGCCTGGATCTAAGTTTGACGTAGTGACCTTCCCACCTGTCGCTGCCTTCCCTTGGCTCCATTGTTGTAATTACAGGATGGCCCCATGGGACTGTTGTTGGTGCTGTATTTTGTCATGCCCCAGCTTCAGTCTGTGCTGGCCATGCCCCCCTGCCGTGCCCCTTTACCCATGCCACTTCATATATATGCTGAGTTACATGCATTGTGTAGTAGGTATTCCCCCCCTCCGGTTGCAGTTATCATTAGTGTATTATGATTCCCCATGCGACTTACCCGGCATGTGCGTTGTGTCGTGGTAGTCTGCGTTGTCCTGTCCTTGAATCCCTGTGACGATCTCCTCAGGGATGACGGCTGCGACCATCTCCTCCATGTGGTCCAGGGCCTCCTGGTGTGCTGGACTCCCCCCTCCAGTCTGCAGTGCTGCCTTCCTGTTCCTGGCCATTTTTTCTTTTGTCCTACGTTTGCAGTCATGCCAGCGTTTCTTACACTCGGTGACTGTTCTGCGTTCTTCAGCCACACTGTTGATCTTGTCCACAGTTTGTTTCCATATGGCCTCTCTCCTACTGATAGGCAATTTAGAGGTGATGAACAATTGGTGCTGGTGTTCCGTCACCTCTTTAACCAGGATTTCCTGCTCCTCTGCACTGAAGCAACACTTTCTTTTTTTTCTGAAAATGTCGTGGTTCCTGTATGGATCATCCTGGCTGGTTCCTGGTCTGCTGTCATCTTCCTGGGGTCTGTTGTGGCATCTGGGATCCATTTTGGCTCTCCTCTGCTGAAAGGGCAGTTTTCGCGGGTAAATTTGACGCAATTGCGTCAAAATAAACAGCGCTTTCCGGGTTGCGCTGTCGTAAATCGACCCACAGCCATTTGCGTCGCGTTAACGTTGGTTTCCTTTACGACTTGACGCCGCTGTGTGCGTCACGAAATAATGACTCCCACTTGTTGGTTGCGCCGCCGTGCGTCAAAGTATAAATTTGACGCCCGCACGGCGCATCGAAATGGCGTTAGCCGGCGCTAATTTTTTTTACGCAAAACTGCGTTAGCGCAGTTTTGCGTCAAAAAGTATAAATATGGCCCTAAATCTACCAGGGGCGGCTCCGCTGATAAGGCGGAGGAGCGTTGGCCCACTGCTTTCAGCAGATGGGGAAGGAAAAATAAAACGATAATAACAAAGCATTATTATCATTTTAATTTTCAGATGAGCTGTGGTGGGGCTGGAGGGGTCTGGCGTGGTTAGTGCACCATAAGTGTGCATGTCTGTTTGGCTGGCCTTGTTGGGTGGGCCAAACAGGCATGCACACTTTGCATTTCTTCTCTCGGCTGTATTGCACAGGCGGGAGGAGAAAGTGCACAGGGTGGCACTCCCTCTGTGAGCGCCGAATCACGGCACTGTTGGCATGCTTGTGATGGCAGCACCGTGATTCGCTGTGGGGAGTCTGGTAGCCTGTGCACAAGAACGGACGGAGGAGACAAACCTGTTTCCCTAGAAAACAGGTAAGTATTTGTTGTTATTACCCTCCCATCCCCCCACCCCCTCCACCTCGCCAGCACCGTTCAGTGGCAGCCGCCACTGTAATCTACCCGTGCCCAGAAAATGTGCAACGTATTCTTGTTCTCATTTAAAGTGCTTCAATGCCCTTAGACCAAGTTGGGCTTATGTAAATCTTAGAAAAGTTAACATAAAACAGGTTGGCTGTGTTAAGTTAGAAGGAAAACTTCGTGTTGGGTAGAAAGCGATTCTTTAAAGAAAAAGAGTAGCTCACCGTCTTGGTTGAGACGCAAGCGAGGCGGTCTACATGTTTGCATCTTAAAAATGAAGCATAATGCAACCAGTCTTCTACTGAAATGCCTCCAGCTCTTAATCATTATTGCAAAAGTGTGGGCGTTTACTAGGAAAAGCGCATTCATTTGAGTCATATTATGTGTATGCTTTTTTAAAAAAAAAATCTTAGCAAATGTAATTTTGAGCTTTTAGAGTGTCTTTATAAATTCCAATAGTCGTCGTCAAAGCTGATGCAGTGATTTGATAACTTGTGTTTAGAAATATAGAAAGGGATATTTGTAAGATAAATGCAGTAATTTGATAACCTGTGTTTAAAATGTAGAACGGGGTATTTGTTATATAAACCTTTTTATGATAAATTTAAATTTAGACGATGGAATGTCAGTGTCCTTAGAATTCGGAACACCGGAAAACAAAACACAGTGGTCCTGCAAATCACCACATCGAGACCAATGCCGATGCTGTTGGTGTGCAAGCGCTGGCCTACGACTCCTGTAGAACTCTTAGGTCTCCGCTAGAGGTCGCCGCCGGCTCATTGTCCTTTTCTGCTGCCCTAGGACCGGCACAGCCGAAAGCAGCTCATTATGTGATTTGACAATTGTTTTTATGCGCTCCAACCGGATGTCAGATGAGATAAAACGATGTTGGTGGGACAGCCAACAACCATGTAATGGTAACAGTAGACAGGTGCACAATAGAAAGGAAGTTCAGACAGTGGTTTAATTTTACTCAACTAAAACTAGTGTATGAATTTAATTAAGAATACAGATTCAAGCTCAAAATGATGTGTTCCCTGACCACACAGTAAGTTACATTTAACACTGTGCAACCTGGCCCCATGGACACCTTTCCACCCCCACCCACACCAGAGGGACACCACAGGATGAGGGACCCATCCCAGGTAAGTCCTGGTAAGTATTTTTTTTTTCCCTGCTCGGGGGCCCTGACTTGGGGCCCCCTGCACGACACTGGCCCCAATGGCTATGCCCAGGGAACATTTGTCCCCTGGGCATGGCTATTGGGGTTGTGGGCATAGCACCTGTCTTTACTAAGGCAGGAGCCATGTCCATGGGGGTTGTGCGCCAGAAAATGGCACTACATTGCTTAGAGGCAATTTTCTGCCTCTACCCAGTGTAGCACCATAATTCGGCGCACAAGCCCCGGTTTCCCCGGCGCCTCCACCGCCCTGTTAGCGTCCTTTCTAATAAATATGGTGTCCGGCCGGCATCTTGGAATGGCACTAGCCAGCACTATACTTTTTCAAGCAAAACTGCGCTAACGCAGTTTTGCGGGAAAAAGTATAAATCTGGCCCTTAGTGATGTGCAAATGGCAAATATTCAATGAAACGCAATTTCTACACATTATTGTGCACTATATAGCAGCGACAGCTGGTGATGTTTAAAAGTGTTAGGGCGTAAAAGTTGGGTATGACTTTTATGTAGGGAGTGACACAAGCAAGCTTAATGGACAAAGAAAGGACGCTAACAGGGCATTAGCGCCAGCTAGTGCCATTCCATAAATATGGTGCCTGGCCGGCGCCTTGGAATGGCACTACCCGGCGCTATATTTTTTCACGTAAAACTGCGCTAACGTAGTTTTGCGTTAAAAAGTATAAATCGGGCCCTTAGTGATGTGCAAATGCCAAATATTCAATGAAACACAATTTCCACACACTATTGTGTATTATATAGCAGTGACAGCTGGTGATGTTTAAAAGTGTTTGGGCATAAAAGCTGGGTATGACTTTTATGTAGGGAGTGACACAAGCAAGCTTAATGGACAAACTGGGGGTTAAGAGTCGGTCCACTCAAGAAAAAAAATGCAAAAACATTGGCAAATGGTGATTTTGAATACAAATGAATTAAATGATAAACAAGGCTTATAAAGCAGTGGGAATGTATTGTATTGAAATACTGAACACATTAAAAACTGCTCCATATCTTACTGTGTTAATATGTTCAACGATTACTGTAATACGCAAATTGTACAGTGCAACAACTTCAGCCTTTTAAAATGTGTGCTTTCCCAGTGTCTTGCACTGCACGCAGCTTTATCTTTTGAAGAAAATTTTCTTACTATGCTTTGGGAAGCACCCACAGCTGCTGGCTACAATCAGTCATAGAAAACTACGTAGTGACAGGTCTTTAAATAGGATGAAAAAAGTAGGGCTCTCTAAAAGGGAACATGCAAAATACATTTCTGTGATTTCCATAGTTTTCCACCAACCAGTATTTTGGTTTCTCTCTGAGATGTAATTGCATCCAGATATTTAACAAAACAACTGACATACATGTAAAACCTGTCAATATGACTGGCTTTGTCGATGGTTATCTGTTTAAGATACATGAGTAACAACAGTGATTTGTTATAAATAATTAATATTTGAAATGTTTCAGTTCTGAATTTGTGAGTCTGTGAATTAATTAGTATTGAGGCCTGTGGAAGGAGTTTTAGCCTTCAGTTATGTGCACTTTATGTTAGATATTTTTGCCCTTTCTCTCTGAGTATCTCGTCAGTCTGCACATCTTCAACCACTTCTCTTTCCTCTTCAGCACCCTCTTTTCACCCTTCCCCAAACGCACTGCCTCTCATCTCAATTCACTACTTCCAAACATACACTGCACTGGCTCACATTTAAGCAATTTTTTGCTTTTTGCTTTTACCTTATAAAAATGTTGACATCTGTGTTCTCCCTTCATACACATTACCAAATGCAACCGGAATACATGACCATTGTTCTGTGTGCTCCTCAGAGAGGCCAACTCACCGACAGGCACTTTACTTTCACTTCAGCCTCAGCGTCAGAGCTCAATCAATGCCTAGCACGGCTCACAGTATGCACTATGCAAGAGTAAAAAAATGCACAGGATAAAAAAAGGCAAAAACACAATGATAAAATAGCCAACACTTGGGGAACACAAGATTAAGTAAAACGTGAAATAAGAGAAGAACTAAATCGCTGACAAGCATTGCCTTAACATTTGTAACATTCATTGTTCATAAATCAATCCATGTTTTTGGCATTAATATTAAGGGCATGAAGATAAGGACAGTTTTATCACCATACAGCAGATAACTGTCCTTACCATAAGCACATATTTCTCCATTTACGCTTGACTCAGATATTTGGATCAATTTCACAAGGAAACAACAACCTTGCTTTTCTTTTCAATCAATTACACAGGGGAAAAACTACAGAAGTTCTACTTTTGAATGGGCCAGCAATGTGCAGCCAGGGCTTGGGGTGTCACGGTGGGAGAGGTTAGCGTGACCAGGCTATCAGCACAATATGCATGACTCAAGATTAACATTATAACACTTACTATTACCAAGCACAAGGAATCAAATCATGCGTCCTGCAACCACTCCTACATGTGACAAATGGGAAAGGGTGGGATCCATGCCTAGGAATGATGGACAGCTGCTTTCATGAGGGGACGGAGGCTATGACACCTGAAACTGTGATGCTGAATGTGTTACTGGCCTACAGTGATACTACCATGGACTACAGTCGCAAAGAAGGGCTGTAGAACGGTAAGCCCTGCGTCGTGCGTCACAGTTCAGAAAGTTGATTTACTACCTGTCTTCTGTCTCCTGCTTCAGAGCAAGGCAGGGCAGGCAGCCTGGGACAGACCAGACTTAAATTGATTGTTTAGAGTTCCAAATGTATCTCTAAATAAAGCAATCTATTTAGTATTTGTGCAGGAATGTGTAGGAATTTCAGTGGTGGTAGCCCCTGAGCCCTTATGGAGAAACCGCCCCTACTATATACTTCTTATCTGTAAAACTGCATGTCTGTGCAAAATTAGTGACCATTTCAATGAAGAATGTGTGGTTCGTAAATTACATTTGCCATCACTCCATGCTTCAGCAATATATTTGAACAGTGTACTCCAAAATGCACCACCAGCTACATACCACAACTTTACCACTCTCTTGTCAAATGAGCGTGGTTCATTTGCTACATTTGTTCTTTGTGTGATGCTTGGAGTTTTTACAGTCCTTATGAGTTTAGTAATTTAACATTGATTGCAGCACCCCTACTTTTTATTGTTAGAGCTCCACTGCTCTCTACGCAATTTAAGTTTAACTGCAGATGCAAGTCTAGACACCATGGCGGTGCCATGCAAGTGTAGCATCTTACATGGTGGGTGAAGTCAGAACGTTCTCACCTTCATGAGTCTGAGGAGTGCCAAACATGACTAAATGCCCTGATCGCCAAACTTCTTTAGAGTTAGGGGGCACAGCCGGGGCAGATAGTCCTCGCAATTAATTTTTTGGTTTGTGGCCACCTCAAACTGTAACACAAATAAATTACCTCCACATCTCTCAGAATGTCAAGGACATTAAGGGGCATATTTATACTCTGTTTGCGCCAGAATTGCGTCTAGCGCCAAAGTCCATGGAGTTTGCGTAATTTTTTTGCGTGGACACCTACTTTGCGTTAATGATATGCAAGGTAGGCGTTCCCGTCTAAAAAATTGACTCCGAGGCATGTGCGTCGTATTTACACTCCCGGGCAAAATTCACGCCCGGGAGTGGGCGGGTCCAAAAAAATGACGTCCGGCCGCTTTTGCGCCGTTTTTAGCGCCTGGTCAGGGCAGGCGTTAAGGGACCTGTGGGCTCGGAAGGATCCCAGAGGTGCCCTCCCAAGCCCCCAGGGACACCCCCTGCCACCCTTGCCCACCCCAGGAGGACACCCAAGGCTGGAGGGACCCATCCCAGGGACATTAAGGTAAGTTCAGGTAAGTTTAAAAAAAAAAAAATGTTGTGGCATAGGGGGGCCTGATTTGTGCCCCCCTACATGCCACTATGCCCAATGACCATGCCCAGGGGACAGAAGTCCCCTGGGCATGGCCATTGGGCAAGGGGGCATGACTCCTGTCTTTGCTAAGACAGGAGTCATTTCAATGGGAGTTGGGAGTTGAAAAAAATGGCGCAAATCGGGTTGAGGCGAAAAATTTGCCTCAGCCTGACTTGCCCCATTTTTTGGCGCCCAAGCTCCATATCCCCCTACGCCGGCGCTGCCTGGTGTACGTCGTTTTTTTTCACGCACACCAGGCAGTGCCGGCGGCTAACGCCGGCTAACGTCATTGAATAAATACGGCACCCGCATGGCGCTTCAGAATGGCGTTAGCCGGCGCTAATTTTTTTGACGCAAAACTGCGTTAGCGCAGTTTTGCGTCAAAAAGTATAAATATGGCCCTAACTCTTTCTGTTTTTTCAAACAGCCTCCCACTTTGGCTATTTGTCCATAAAAAATAACAAACTTTGCGGTTAGGGCACATTGACCATGAGTCTCCAGAGCAAATCTTCCAGTACCTTTACAAGAGCTGCATGGAGGTGGGTACCTCGAAGGCACTGAGACCGCCATCTTCTTGGCAGAGATCTCTAAATTTTGGAGGACTGTAGTCTGCCGGGGTAGTGGAATATATCTACCCGCTGCCCACCTATAATGAAGCACAGCCTCTTCCTGTGTTTGTTGGACTTACGTCTTTGCATCGGGTCTTATAGACAGGTCACAAGTGTTTCAACTCATACCCTCAGAGTTTCTGCCTGGTGGTAGTGGGGCAGCCCCCTGGGAACAAGATCACAGCTGGCAGGGAAGTCCAATGCAATGGAGACACTCCAACACCTTCTCTCAAAGCTCCTAATGCAGGATGAAGCTGATGAGTTCCAGTTTTCCAGCTACATGTTACGTCCATGGAGGCATAGTCTGCATACATGCCAACAAACCCGGTTCAGGCAGGAGACTCC
Organism: Pleurodeles waltl; assembly: GCF_031143425.1. NCBI lineage: Eukaryota > Metazoa > Chordata > Amphibia > Caudata > Salamandridae > Pleurodeles > Pleurodeles waltl. Next base: position 314,522,525 of record NC_090449.1, on the reverse strand, counting down.
AGAATTTAAAGCTAAAAATGGCTTTATTTAGCGTTCTCCTGCAGAAAATGACGTTCTCTTCATTTGAAGTCAATGGGGAAAGTAAAATCCCTCCATTTATGTGCCAAAATCACATTCTCTCCTGCTTCCAAATTTTGGTATGAAAGAGGATTACACAGGTCTCTGGGTGTGTTCACCTGACAGGATATATTGGTTTCCCCATCTTCGTATTGAGAACAACTGAAATGCCATCCTACGTCAGCGAGGTCTTATGTTTTCTAGAATCTCCATGAGCAGATACCATTGCAACTTTACTGATGCCAAGTATTCTGTTTTTAATTTACCAAACAGTGGCTAGCAGGACTGAACAGTAAAGGCTTTTTATAAAGCTTTGTGCGTGGTAGAAAATCAGACAGTGCATACCTAGATAAAAAACTGATGTGCCAGTCAGTTCTACTTCTACAGAAAAGAAGCAGAACTACCTTACTGTTACCATCCTGCAACCAAATCTACTTGAGGCTGCACCAGGGGGATGATTGCATTTGTTGCTTCCTGTGAATATGTCTGAGCGCTGTGAAGTCTTCCTTGTTTGCTCATCACATGTCCTAGCTATTAGGCCATGTCATTTCATGATCAGACAATTCCCGTGGTGGTGTTAAATGGCCATCTTCTCCAAGGTGAAAGGTTTAATGAGTTGCTAAACTTTCCATATTCTATTGACCCAATAGTGCAGAATGAAAAGTCAGGCTTCCCCGTATTAAAGTGGACCTACACGCAAAATTGCCAATTAACCGATTGATATGTTTACATTTGAGGAAATGAAGATGGCCTGGAACTTTCCTGCAATGGTATCTCCCTCAATTTATTCAGTAGATCAGTATAATGTGTGTGTGTGTAGTGTGCTCTTGCTAGAGAAGATGGGAGAAATGGGAGGTGTAAGTAATGCTAAATGGGCAGTTGGATGGTGATATGTGAGCAAATTATATAAGAAATGGCAGGGCCAGACTGGTCGTAGCGGGCTTTGACGTTTTACTGGGACTCCCGAGGGGTGTGGGACATTTTTTAAATGGTGCTACAATATCGGCCCTCAGTAACAAAAGCAGCAATCCAGCATCATCCACTCACCTTCGTTTCCAGCCTCCTTGAGGGGGCTGGTCTAACAAAATTGCCGGAGCAGCCTTGAATTCCCAGAGAAAGGGTCCCACCTGCTCTACAAAAGTCGATTATTATACGATTACAATTTATGAATCATTCCATTTCTTCACTGAGCTCCAAGTTATCGGTAATGATTTCATGGAACAGTGCCTCTTTCAACATGGACTTGACTCACCATGGAGCCTGAGTGGGAGGACGTCAAAGTAAAAATGTTATGTAGCTTCTTACATTATTTCTTACATTGGTATCGGAGAATCCATGAAAAAATAAGTGTTATGAAAAACTCTTCTGCTCTAGTCTGTTCAGATGGGTTATTGAAGATTATGTATCAAATTCTGTATTGAATATTCAAGTGAATGAGAAACTCCCCTGAATGATTAATATGGATAAAATTGACCATAACATATAGAGACTGATTTAAGAGCCCTTAGCGCCTTCTTGCGCTATATTAGCATCATATTTTTTACGCTGTGGCCCAACAAGGCAAAATCGCAGCGCCATATTTACAAAGTGGTGCAATGTATGCACTGTGCTACTTTGTAACCCTTTGCGCTACATTATGCCTGCGCTAGGCATAATGTATGGAAATGGGGCATTCCTCCGTTTAGGGGGCCAATAAAAAAGACACAAAGAAATATAAGATTTTTTTGCATCATTTATTTTTGCACTTTTAACGCCTGCTTAGAGCAGGCGTTAAAAGAGGACACACCATTATTTATAATGGACCACAATGGGCTTTGCAGGATTAGCGTCAAAATTGTTGATGCTAATGCTGCAAAGCTCCAAACTAGAGTCACAAATCTGGGTGCTAGCTCCCCTAACTACCGCCATGGTGTGCCGTATCTTAGATATGGCGCACACATGGTGGCGTTAGGGGAGCGCTAAGGGTCGGAAGAGAAGTGGCACTGCACTGGGTGCAGAGCCACTTTTTTTGATCAGGCCCTTAGCCTGAAATAATCAACTATGCATTAATATAAATATAAAAACTACATGGCGGCTACTGCAAAACTCATATAGACATGGAAGAAGAAAGGACTCGTATATCAAAATCACTTCCAGTACAGTCCATAAGATCTAGCATTGTACAATCTACAGAAAGTAGCATAAGAAAATAAGACCACACTGGTGCAAAGAAAACTCCAGGGCCACTGTCCATCCCTTAAAGTGTATGCATGAATGATGTTGCTAACTTCTATGCTTCTAATAACAGTGATGTAATGTGACCTTGTCTTCTCTGCCAATATTTCCTCTATTGTCTGCCCCATTAGCACAGACAGCTAACCGTATTTCTACTTGCATCTCGATTGCAAGGCTTTCTCCACTGCTGTGTGCCCTGATCGAGTCCTGGTATTGGTTATGAAAAAGAGACAGAACTAATGGGATAAGTTTTGCAGCCATATTTTCGGCATTGCTATACTTCCAGTCCTGTCTCGAGTAGATGAAGGGGCGGTATAATAATGCCGATATATAAAAAAGTTCCACATTATATCACACAGAGCTGTAGAAAGCTTACTCAACACAGCAGGCAAACTATTTGCCTGGAGCCTAATGGCAATCGGGAGGCATGGCATTAGAAAAATATATATTCCCATTGTAGCAGTCAAAAATAAGGCACATTTATCAGCCCTGGATTATATAGCTGCTGTAAATGCTGTTTTCAACAAATATGTCAGGTCCAGGTGTCAGTCAACCTATGTGACCTTCATGAATTTTACCACAGCATTTGATTGAGTTGACTGGCCTCAGCTGTGCCTCAAGTTAGTTTCTCTTGACATGCTCCGTGATATCTTGATGTTACTAGTCACCCTCCCTATGACTACTTCGTGCAAGGTCCTAGTGGGTAGGGACAGGGATCTTATAGCTTGTATAACTAGTGAGAAATGGTTGCTGCAGGGTTGCATTTTTACACTGCTACCATCTCCCTATACTTACACGATTTTCCAAGAAACCTTGACACCGCCCACACAACACTCACATCCCATGGGGTGTCTTGTTGCACTTTTTATTGTATGCTGATGATGTTACTGTGAAGATCAGTTCCTTCGTCAAATAAACGTGCAAGGCAATGGTGAATTTCAGTTATCTTCTTTATTCCCTGTCGCCCCAGCCATCCGCTCCCTCAACCGTCAACCTCTCTCCTACCTCGGTTTCGCGTCTCGAGAACCTCGTCTCTCCGATCACCACGGAGATAGCACGCGCTGTTCTCTTGACGCGCAAACATCACACATCTCCCTTTTTATATTTAACAAACATAAACAGAAAAATATATTTGACCCTAAACAAAAAAAATTGTTCTACACGGATTGAAATAAATTTCCCATAACACAGTGAGAAACTAACTGACAAACTAAAACTCATACAACCTTTATCCAAGTACATAGTCTTTAAGACGTTTAGGACTGACTTTCCTTCTACCACTTCTCCTTGTTCCTTCACACCTATCATTTCCACCTCGATTGTGACTTTGAGATCTTGACAATACTTTACTTTGGTTCAACATTTCTCTTTCGATACGTGGTTCTGTTACCTCCTCATCCGCACAACTCGGTTTAGATTCCAAATCCTGCCATCAGAGGTTTTTATGGCGTTCTTGAATACCTTGACCACTGTCAAGGGTCTCGTAAATTTTGATCTGTCCATACACCCTAAGGGAGCCTTTATCTTCACCACATCACCCACAGCTATATTTACATTGGACACTTTTTTCCTAGTATCGAACTCTTGCTTTCTTTTCTCCATGAGTCTTAGTTCTCTATTACGCCATGTTGTATCTGTCAAATTAAACTATTTTTTTCTCCATCCCATCCAAGCTGGAGATAATTTGGTGTTGGGTAATCTTCTCTTAAACAATTCAAATGGAGATTTTCCCGTGGTAGAATGTGGTGAAAACCGATAAGCAGTAATCCTTTTCAAAAGTTCTGTTCGCCAATTCAAAGTGTTCACTTTTGCTAGCTGAATGCTCTCTTTGATATATTTGTTGAAACGTTCTACTGCACCATTCGTTTCAGGATGATATACAGCTGACCTTTTGTGTGTAATGTCACATTCCTTCATAAATTCTACAAACATCGTTGAACAAAATTGCGGACCATTATCAGATAACAATGACTTAGGGAAACCCTCTCTTCTGAAAATCTCTTCCAGAAAACTTATCATACTATAAGAAGAGACATCTCGTACATTTTTAACCTCCACCCACCTGGAATATAAGTCAATCAATACAATCAAGTAAGGAGTAGAATGTTCACCTGATAAGGGACCGACAATATCTATTGCAATTTCATCCCAGGGTTTACTTGGTAGATTCCTACAATGCATCGGTGTATTACGAGTTTTCAAAATCTTGTCACTCCGTGAACATTGTAAGCAATCTCTGACCACACGCTCTGCTTCCAGATCCATACCAGGCCACCAAAAGTTTGCTCTTAAATTCTCCTTAGTTTTGACAATACCTAAATGGCCTTCATGAGCTTGATCCATAACCCTCTTCCTCAAGACACTTGGCGGGATCAGCCTAGTACCCCTCAATAACATACCACTTTCCATCGCCAATTCATCTTTTATCAAACCCCACACCTTACCAAGGGTACTAAATTTCCCATCTTCTAACACCACGCAGATCTCACTCAGTTCAACATCCTCCTTCAATGCCTCTTCCCACTCCTGCTCAGTTATTGCACCATACATAATCTCACTCACGTTACAGAAAACTTCACAAACATCACCCTCCTGCAACGATAAACCATCTTTCTCACCCTCCATGGCGTCCTCCCTCACTAATCTGGACAGACAATCTGCACTCACATTCAATGAGCCTGGTAAATACTCCACCCTAAATTTGAGGTCTTGTAGACCAATAACCCACCTCCTAATCCTTGCAGAAATGCAATTTAAACCTTTACTGCCAAAAACTTCCACCAAAGGTTTGAGGTCTGATAACACCAAAAATTCTGTGCCCCACACAAACTGTCTAAACTTCCTAAGAGCCCAGAAAATAGCCAATGACTCCCTTTCTACCACAGAGTAATTTTTCTCAGCACCATTCAATGCCTTAGATGCACAGGCAATCATAACTTTCTTTCCTTTATTCTCCTGCATCAAAATAGCCCCTAGCCCTTTCGCACTGGCATCTGTGACTATGACAGTCGGTCTGTCTGGCTTAAATGCCTGTAAACAAGGGGCATTATCCAATTCTTCCTTGATAAGGAAAAATTCCTTTTCACATTCGTTGCTCCACCGGAACTCCTTTTTTTTTTTTAACAAGTCTCTCAAATTTACTGTTTTCTCTGATAAGTTTACTATGTATCTCCCATAATATTCTACCATTCCTAAAAACGAACTCACTTCCTCCTTGCTCTGAGGAGTCGTCAACTGTTTTATTGTCTTGACCAACTCAGGTTTAGGCTTTACACCATCACCCGTAATCAAGTGCCCCAGATACTCAACTTCAGTTAGACCAAAATGACCTTTCTTCCTCTTAAGAGTGAGACCAGCTTGGCTTAAACATCCCAACACTAATTTCACCCGTCTCTAATGCTCTTCTGCTGACTCTGCATAAATCAAGACATCATCCTGATAAAATTTTACACCACACACTCCTTTTAAAATTCTGTGCATGATACCTTGAAACACAGAAGCTGCGGAAACCAGCCCAAACGGCATCCTTTTGAATTTGAAAGCACCAAAAGGTGTAATGAACGCAGTCACCTCTTGAGAACACTCTTCCAATTCTACCTGGTGGTACGCTGAGGTTAGATCCAGCGTGGAAAAATACTTCGCTCCCCCAAGCGTGGACACAATTTCCTCAATATTAGGAAGAGGAAATTTGTCGACTACCACCTCTTTTTTCAAGGCTCTAAGGTCCACACATAACCTGATCTCTCCATTACTCTTTCTTGCCACTACAATGGGCGCCAACCACTCCGTTGCTTCCACCTCCTCAATTATGTCCAAATCCTGTAACTTCTTAAGCTCATTCATAACTGGTTCTTGTACAGCTAATGGAATTCTCCTCACCTTCGCTATTATCGGAATGGCACCAGTCTTGAGCTTAATTTTATGTTTGTAACCTCTTAAAAATCCTAAATCCTCTGAGAAAACCTCAGGAAATTTAGCGACCAAATTATTTTCTTCACTCTCCACACTCTGCACTTGTACTTGTGGTTGTGCATTGGGATCTAACACCACTCCCAACAATCTCTGATGTGTCCAACTTAAGAGATTATCACCCTGACTAGACACGTAAACCTTCCCAACCAAATGTCTCCCTTTCAACTCAAGACGTCCCTCAAAATACCCTAACATTTTTATCGGTTGTCCCCCATAACCACCAGGACACACATCTATTTTTCGTAACACACTCTTCCTCCCTGATATGAGATCATAACTCTTCTTAGAAATTATTGTCAAATGTGAACAGGAGTCAAATCTCATCAATAAATCAACATCTTCCGCTCTCACAATCTCACTGGGATGCTCACCACACTCTATCTGAGTTTTTACTTGAAAAATCGCCTCCTGGGATACCTCCTTGACTTCTTTTATCATGTTACTATTGCTACACTTCTTCTTTTTGTTACGACAACATTTAAAATAGTGTCCCTTTCTCCCACACCCATTGCATATCACATTTAATGCTGGGCAATTGCTCGCGTTAGCCTTATGTCCGACTTTCCCACACCGAAAACACTCCCCTTTAAATTTTGAAAACTCGTCTTTCTTTTTTCCTGCCCCAAATTCTTTGACTTTCACCTCGCAAACCACCTCTTCAACCTTTGTACACTCTCCACTCACAACTTTATTTCCACTTAGCTCCTTAACACACTTTAACATATGTTCCACCCTCTTTGCTACTATAACCACCTCCTCTAATGGTGGTTCATCTTTTAACAACAGCTCTTCCCTGATTTTGTCGCTACAACACTTCAATACAAATTGGTCTCTAATTCTTACGTCCACCAATGTACCAAATTTACACGACGCTGCCAGCTTCCTTAAACAGGTTATGTATTCCTCTACCGACTCGTCCTTTCCTTGCTCTCTTTTTCCAAAATAATATCTTTCCATTATTGTACTTACTCTAGGTACATAATGTTTGTCCATTTTTTTAATTCACACCTCATATTCATTCAAATTTCTTGACTCTTCAGCACTTAAGTCTGGTAAATTTTCAAGTACCTCCTGTCCCTCACCTCCTAAACAATGCATTAATAATGCATGCTTCCTCTCTGCACTCAGAGTCGGTCCACACACTCTCGCATAATGAACAAACATTTTCTTCCACTTAGTCCAAGGATATGTGGGATCTCCTGGACTACTTAGAAAAAACAGAGGGGGTGTTACATTCTGCATTATAATTCTTATTTGTACTACAGTCACAATCTAGAAATGTACTCCTGTAAGTGACGTTCTTCCGCTGCTCCTGAAGTCTCTTCTTCTTGGTGCACAAAGTCTTACTTCCGGTGTGCCTGTCACCGCACACTTTGTATGACAGGCAAATTAACTTAGCTCAGGTGTGCCTATCACCGATCCAGCAGGCAGTCCAATCACAATGTCATTTTATACTCAAGTTTAGTACTGTAAGAATCCTGAAATCCTGTTTTAATCCTTTATTATTATTTATTTTTTCCTCATTAAAACCAGTTCACCTCTTGAATAAATTCAGAAAAATTCCTCCCCTTTAAGACTGTGACTCAAATATTCCTTTAAACTGAAAGGCACTTACTTTGGTGGCAATCCCTTTAAGTAAACTCTTTCTGACAATCCCTTTAAGGCAGATACAGGAAGCCACGCCTTCTGTCAATCAAACAGTTTCTTATTCCGAGTTAAAACAGCCTTACTTGGAACCGGAACCACCCGATTTCAAGGATCGTGAGAGGAGAAGTTTCACTGCCAGGTAAGTGTGCCTTTAGCAGCAGACATTTCCAATGTTATTATTTGCCAAAACTATGTTAATTAAGTGAGCCAAAACGATGTTGAGGCGACAGCCACCCTCGTCGCCAATGTGAAGATCAGTTCCTTCGTCAAATAAACGTGCAAGGCAATGGTGAATTTCAGTTATCTTCTTTATTCCCTGTCGCCCCAGCCATCCGCTCCCTCAACCGTCAACCTCTCTCCTTCCTCAGTTTCACGTCTCGAGAACCTCGTCTCTCCGATCACCACGGAGATAGCACGCGCTGTTCTCTTGACGCACAAACAACACAGTTACTCTCTTCGACCTAGCACATTTAGGGCTGCAGAATGCACTAAATGAATTATTTCAGTATGATCATTTTCTAAAGGTCAATATAAAATAAAGTAACATTTTAGTTTGAATGCCAGATAGAAAACATTATTTTTTAATTGGCATAATGGGGAGGAGAAACATTAGAAGTAAAAAACATACATCTAAATTTGATTGGCTATTTTACATCATTCAAACTATACTCCACATATAAAACAGCTAGTGCACAAGGAGGTGGGATGAACTCACTTAACCAATCCTGAGGCCGTAGGTACTTTTACAACATGTTAAACTTTTTTAAAACAAAAATCCCTCTCACCGTTCAGTCTCCTATTCAATATCTTTCTCATGGGTCCCTATCTATTTTAGATAAGCTAAAGGTGGAAGATAAAAGAATACAATTATACATTGCGGCAACCATTCCGAATACATTACCAAAGCAGGCACCAGACTTGATTTGGTGTAAGGGGCTAGCACCAATCAATAATTAGGCATGCCAAGTTGCCGGTACCCCCTTTGGTACCCCGAGAGAGCTTGTAAAAAATGGAAATAAATACATCATCCTACCAGAAAAGGTTACTGTATTCTAACTTATGTGCACCCCTTAGACTGTTTCCTTTAAGACAAACAAATTAGATGGATGGATAACAGTGAATTATCTAAAGTAAGTATTAATGGATAGAATTCTAAATATAAGCTAAAGTTTAACTGCACTAGATGAATATAATATTTATCATTAGTAGACCCCCTACTACGGGTGAAGCTTTAGGTGGGCACCGTGGACGATCACATATTGATAAGATCTATCTTTTTGATAATAATGGGTGGTGCCCAATGAGATGCTTTGTTTGGGCATGGAAGGGTCTTTCCACTAAACATCTAATCCATCCTCTTTTCACATTGGCTATCCAAGACTTCAAGATCGCCTTTTTTGTTTCTCCTGCCTTGTCAATGTCTAAATGGAAATAATTGCAAGCATGAACGAGCAGGCCTAACCTTCCTTGGAAGAAAACACAACTTTCATGTGTAATACATGCATTATGCACAGAACAAATGTTGCGTTAGTGTTGCATATCGGATTCGCTATCAGAAAGTTTAGCTTGCTCGCTAATCTTCACAGTTTTCTTGTGTGTCCTTGTGTCATTTAAAAATTCCAGGATAAATGGGCAATCTCTAATGCCTGTGATCTATACCATGCTCATCATAGCTGTGGACCCAAGCCATGGACCAGGGCATCCCGTTGAGGTTGGGTTAGTCAACCCAGGAGGTTGATCTTACCTTTTGCAGGACATGGTTCACTCTAGCTAAGATGGCATACACAGGGAAACAAACATGGAAAGTGAGGATACAGTCATACTGCGGAGCTTGCTTCAGAGTCAGTGGCTGGCAAATTACTTTGTGTTTGAAAAGCACAAAATGTCCATGATATCAGAGGCTTCACTTGCCACAAATGAATTTGCAAAGGTCTCTGGTGAACGAAGCACCTTTGGAACTCCTGCTGAAAGTGAGCGGTTAACCCCTGTGGTTTCTTGAGCTCTCCCTTTCTCACTGCAGGTCACACAGTTATTTATACGAATCCACATAGGAACTCAAATGGTAGTCTTTCTTCATTTGCTCGAGCAGAAGAAAGCCTAATCTCAGTACTTCAGCGACATTCTGATTCATAAAGATGTTCAGATAATATTCCTGCCCCTGGTCTGGTTCATCCCATAAACTGCTGCAAAGAGATCTGCCGAGTCAAGAGGTGATATTCAATGCTCGGCTTACAAGGACAATGAGCGCTGTAAAACGTTGCAGTGAGTGCCTAATCGACTATCCACCTAAATTGGATACAGTACTTGAATTATTGTGAAAAAACGCTTGAGCTCAATCGCATATATTCTCAATGTCTTTAATTTGATGTAAACCACAAGTATTCCATAATACGTACTAGGCAAGTGTATTACTGTCAGAGAATCCTCCAGCCAATAGCTACCAAAGCAGCCCACTGGTGATGCAAATGGGAACGTAGAATATGTTCTTTGTTAAGGTGCTATTAGTGGCTATGCTATTGGCCAAAGACTTATGGGTTTGGGGGTCCGAGGACCACCATGGCTGTGTTGGAGAAGCAACAGCCATCAGTTTGGTGGTCGGAGTGCCATATTACGAGTCATGCAGGTCTATGGAGCTAAGACCGATATGGTCCTGCAGTCACCACCAGGCAGCACAGACCGCTGCGGTCATGAGGCAGCACAAACAGGCTGGCGGAGAAGGTGTTTCTGCCGGACACATTATGAAGTTGCATGCAGCCAATGCGATCGTGGCGTTCCAACCACCATGTCTCAGCAGGCGGAAAAGAGAGTATAAAGGGAAGCACTCACCTGCAAGCAGCCTTACACGTCCGGTGCCATCATGAGCCCATCATACATGCCCTGGCACTGCTGATGATCATCGATGGAGCACCAAATTATTTCCGCTGTGGATGCAACTGACCGTAAGTCACACACACACACCTACCTGTGTCATTATGCTCAAGAACAGATCATCGCACCGTCAGCCACATCATATGGGGTCACGCTACGGGCACCAAGTACACGCCCCATTGTGTCCACAGTCGGAGTCATTCACACACAAGGACACATTTACAGTCACAAAACACCCCCTTTGGGCAGGTCACTCACATTGCACCGCAACACTACACAAAAACACCCACCTGCTCATCTAAGGCACAGGGACAGTGAAGTGTACACAACACTGTGTCACACAACACCAACAACACAGCAACATCACATCTACCAATACAACTCACACACTTACATTGCACACATGCTATGGACTGCCACCACATTCAACACACATATGCATGGATGTGGCATGGAATAGAAACACCGCTCCCATCAAACTGCCCTGCAATTGACATACACATCACCCACATTACTACACAATGGAAGGACAATAGAATGTACAACAGACAGAGAGACAAATATCCAAAGCTCACTATGTGAACAATACCTGCCCAGTAGGGATGGTGCATCAGGAGCACTCAGGGAAGCAGGCTGCAGTGGGACACATATCACTTTGCACATGCCCCTAGAACAACATTTTCACAGGAACTGGTCCTACATGTATCCCTGGGACAAATAATACTAGAGTCAAGTGACATGCCAATCTGCACAATGTGGAGGTGCAAACCAACAAAGCAAATACAACTCCACTGCATGGGACATACATCTACATGAAGTAGCTGAAAGGAACACACAGCTGAATAGACACATGCACAGTCAAATGAAAATCAAGGTAGCTCAATTGAACACACTCCATGTCTGCACAAACAAAACGCAAGCTGACACACATTAGATTAATCTATAATTGATATCAGGGGACAAGTCTAACACCATAAATGCTCACATTGGACAGCACCAGATGAAATACTAACCATACCAAACAGAACAAAATGCTAGAACACCACAACTGCATTAACACCCACATATTCATACAGTCAACATCTACCTTTTTCTTGGGTGACACCAGCACTGCCCACAAAGTCAGATACTGCAAACAACAGCAAATGGATCAGCAAGCAGGCTGAAACACACACAACTGTAGGTAGACAACACAAGTTACTCAGGAACAACATAAAGGTAGAAAAGGAATTGCAGGACAAATGTGTACTAAACAAAAACAACTGTTTGAGTTTATTCATAATAAAATGTAAACTGCCCAGTCCCATTGTCCAGTCCATATGCAATTGTCCAGGCATATCACTGTGCTCTCATTTGACTCCTTAACTGCCAGGGAACGTCCACACGAAGGGGCATCAAGTGGGCAGGCAGGCAGGCACCTCAGGGAGCATCCTTGAAGGGGGTGGATTTAGGAGGTGTGGGTTTGGGTTTGTGAGGGGTGGACTGCTTCTTAGGTGGGGTGGGCTTCTTCTTAAGGTGGAGGGGTATGGCTGCATGCAGGGGGGCAGGTGTGGCAGGGAAGAGCTTGGAGGTGGAAGGGATGGCTTGGGAATAGGGTCAAGGCCTCTTCAGTTTGGGACAGGGGATGGAGGGAACAGGGGAAAGGACAAGGCAAACAAAAAATCTGTCTTAGGAACACGGGGATGGCTAGCAGAAGAGGATATCGGTTTGGAGGTCGAGGGAATGGTTGTCAGCTGTGTCAGTGTGGATATCTCGGGTGTGTGCTTGTGTGATGTATGCTTATGTTTGGGTGGTGTCTGTTGCATGTGTGAATGTGGGTGTTTGCGTGTCTTGGGGGACTGGGAGGTGGAGGTGCTCGGTGATGGAGTGGTGGATGTGTGTGTCTGTTGGGGTGGTGTCTGCAGGTATAATTGTAGTGGTGGATGTGCGTGTGTCAGTTGGGGTGTTGTCAGCAGGTATGGTGGATGTGGTGTTTGTCGGTGTGTCTGTTGGGGCAGTGTCTGCAGGTACCGTGGATGTGGTGGAAGTCTGTGTGTCTGTTGGGGTGGCGCCTGCGGGTACGGTGGGTGTGGTGGGTGTGTCACTGACTGTTGTAGTGGTGCCTGTGGGTATACTTGATGTGGTGTGTGGTATGGTGGGGATGCCTGAGGAAGTGATGGCTGATGTGTGTGTCTGATAAGGGCTTGCATGCCTGTGTGTCTTGTGGTGTTTGTGTTAATGTGTGCTGCTCTTATGTGTTGAGGTGGGTGCGTGCGGATCAGTCTGTTTGCTTGAAACAGGTAGGGGAATGGAGGTTTTGGATTGGGAAGAGGGAGGTGGAGGGTGACTGGCTGCCACAAATGTGAAGGCCTGAGACTGAAAATATCTCTGTAAGCCAGACATTGCACTATGAATGCCTTACAGGAATGCATTTGTCCGCTGCAGTTGGGTGGACAACCCCTGGATGGCATTCACAATGGGTGCTGGCCTATAGAGATACTCCTCAGGAGGTCAATAGCCTCATCATTGAGGGCAGCAGTAGTAACAGGGGCTGTGGTGGGGGTGCCTGCAACAAAGGATACTCCGGTGCCACTGGATTCAAGTTAGCTTAGCTTATGAAGGGTGATACCCTGAAACCAGTCCCAGGATGCTTATTTCTGGTCCAGGGAGGACATGGCCAGGCAGTTCGCACTGGACTGCTCCCATGGGGCACAGGATCAAGACTGATTTGCATATGGCTTTGTCCAAACTGGGGTGGCATGGTGAGCAAACAAACAATGGAATAAACCCAGATCTGTGAATGAGGATGAGTGTTTGAAAGGTTTTAGAACTCCATCCATCATCCTTTTGTGTTGCTAAAGTTGCCCTAATTGGGAAGGGTATACCCAGATGTGGGTCCCGCGCTCACTGTGCCAATGAATTCAAGCTAGCTTGGCTAATGGAGAGTAACATCCTGAAACGGGTCCCCAGGTCCTTGTTTCTGGTCCAGGGAGGACCTGGCCAGGCAGTTCGGGTTTGACAGCTCCAATGGGGAACAGGGTCAAGACTGATTTGCATATTGCTGGGTCCAAACTGGGGTGGCATGGTGAACAAAAGAACAATTGATTAAATCCATATCTGTGACTGGGGGTGAGTATTTGAGAAGTTTCAGTACTCCGACCATCATCCTTTTGTGTTGTATGTACCTGTACCACAAAACAGTCCTTTGGACATATGTGTCTATCCTACAGAGATGGCATCCGACCTACAAAGGCATGCATTGTACAGTTTCTGCTAAGTGACCAAGCTAATGAGTCACATATCATGGCCTCACAGGAATCAACACACTTCCTGCACAGTGAAACTGTCATTTATGCAATAAGCCTGTACAGGACAAATATGACCTGTGTGAAGGTGACAACAGAACTGTGAGAGTAAGGGACCTGCCATGAGTCAAAGACACACATTGACAATGTTGCAAAATGCACATATGGAATAGTTTAATGATTTACCTCTGCACCTATTCTTAAACTAGTCAAAGGCATGATGCATTCAGGGCATGTTTTGCCACTAGAGCATCATAATGGCCACATGCCAGGATCTGGTGATGTGCAGGAAGAGGGGGAAGTGCCACAGTTGCATAGCCATAGTGATTCTCACACAGCCGGGACTAGGTCCCTTACTGGCAAATACATTTGACAGGCCCTGGTCTCTGCAGGCCGAGCACACAGAACCTACATGACACTCCATTCCCATCACTTCCATGCATGACAGTACATCATTTGGCCATCAGCAATTTGGCATGTGGTGTGTGTGTGTGGCAACCTGAAGGGCACAGTGAGTCATGATATGTCTTCCACACAACAGTTAAGCAAAGCTAGATGTGGTTTGAAAGATCTGTGGCACTATACACATTTTCAAATGACTCATAGAAGATGCATACACAGCTCAAGCTGTCATGCACATACATGTTTTCCTACATTTAAAACAATTGTGAGGAAAGAGATATCACTAGATGGCAAAAATGCCTCCTTACTTAGTTATGTGTGTTCAACACAAGGATGATCTAAGACCCCTAAAACCTCACAAAAAACTATGTGACTGAACATAACATATGGTACTGGCCACCAACACCTACACATTGTATATTCCATTAATGCCACACAGACTGTAACAACAGGCACACAAGACGTCTAATTAGCAAACGAGCACAATGTGAAGGAAAAGGATGGTGAAGTACGGAGAAAACTGTGCACATGAGGTACTTACCTGCTCCTCTGGTGAGCCATAAAGATGTTCATACAGGGGTAGGATCTCAGTAACAAGCCTCTCCAGCTCTTCTGGAGAGAAGGCAAGGGCCCTATCACCTGCTGGGCATGGCATGATTGCTCCCAGATGCAGCACACAACAGCACAGGTCAGGGAGGTGTTGCTGGCAGCAGTGTCAGGAGTCAAGTAAGTGAATCTGCAGAACATTTTGGTCACGTTCGCCACTTGCGCCGTTGTCACCACCGGTGGACACAGCCATTGGTCCGTGATCACCGCTGGCAACAACATTAACCTGTCTGCCGCAGTTGCAACAGCTGACCACCGTGACGATTTTTGCGGACGGTTGTGGAAGGTTCCTTATTAGGCCTGGGTGAAGTTCGCGGAGTGCAAATTGACCAAATAACTCTGCATGCTACGTTGAGTTCCGCAAAGTGGGGGAGTGTGTTAGGTCCCGCCGTTAACACTGATTTTTAGCACCTAGTGTTTGTCCTGCACTGTAAAATCTGCATGAACGGCACCACATGCAGCGCAAGAGGTCACTGCTTCTTTTCTGCCACCGAGTAGATTTTCTACTCGAGCAGAAGCTTCCCCATCCCGATCAGAAGGTTTGTCAATACAAGTTGTATTAACCATCCGTGACTGCCTGCATTGACAAATCTCGCTGGGAGGTGATCAGGAGAAAGATTTTCCTTGCTTCTGCTCGCTAACTCAACGTTGACGAGCACCAGTGCTCCGCACTCTAAGTTCATTGCCTACCTCTATTCCTAATGTCCAGTGGAGTAGGTCAGGCATCCACCATTTTGGGAGCCTGAAGTGCTGTTTTGGGTCTTTCTACAAAACACATATTTTTACCTCACAAACAACCTTAGCCTGTCTTGTCATGTAGGTCCTTCTACTCAACCTCCATTTTAGTACGTTGCTGGGCACAAATGGCAATTAACAGCGGGGCACAATCCATCACAGCCGACGGTCATTTTGGTGGTTGGAATATACAGTCACATTTTGAGTGGAAATTGTCTTGCAAATCCTTGAGTTTGGTCCAAATTCATGTTGTGGACACATGTTTTCAAAAACATTGGGTTCACATGTGAACCTTGTGTAGCTGCCAGCTTTGATGTGTACTGGGTGCCATGTTTATGCAGTCATAAATGCTTTGTCACATGATATCATTGACATGCATCATGTATGTTGCTGTGGACACACTGACTAATGTTAGAAATCATGTCTTGTCACACATAGGTACCCTTGGAGAGGGAGGATGTGCCATCCTTCTGCCTACTGCCCACTGCCAGACCTTCAGACCATGGAGCAATGGCACATAATCATGTACTATTGCCTGGATGGGCAAACAATGGTGGATTTATGTTGTTAGTTTAAGACAGACCTGATGCAAGCTATTAGTTATCCAACCAGCATACCACCCATTGTACAAGTCATGTCAGTATTGCACTTCTTAGCCACTGAGGCCATCCAAAATACAGTAGTCCTATCTGCTGGTATGTCCTCACAACAATGTTGAAACACCTAGATAGCTATATCTGGTTTCCCTGACGTTAGGATTTAGCCCATGTGAAGGCTGACTTTTATGGTTTTGCCCACCTCCCAAATGTGGTGGGCACCATTGATGGCACACATGTTGGCACGGTGCCACCGCAGGCAAATGAACAAGTTTATCGTCACAGAAAGAACTTCCATTCCATCAACGTACAAGTTGTCTATTTGGCAGATCTCTACATTTCACATGTCTGTGCCTGTTATCCGGGATCAGTCCATGATTCCTTCATAATGCAGAACAGCATCATACCCAATCTGATGTCACAACTGTAATCAGAGAGGGCCTGGCTGGTTGGTAAGTCACATCTGTCCTAATGTATGCAATATCAGGTACTACAATCATAAACTGAGTGACTCATTGTTGCACATGTGTCCCATTCCTTTACAGGAGACTTTACATATCCAAACCGTTGTTGGTTATTGACACCACTAAGGAATCCAACTATGTCAGGGGAAGTCCGTTACAATGAGGCCGATGGAAGAACATGGCGGGTAGTGGAGTGGGCTTTTGAGCTCCTGAAAGCCAGATTTAGGTGTCTGGACAAGACTGGTTGAGCCCTTCTTTACTCACCCAGAAAAGTGTGTCAGATCACTGTGGCGTGCTGCATGCTCCACAATATCACCCTGCAGAGGAATATCCCCTACATCCTAGAGGTTGGGGAGCCTGCAGTGCCACCGGGCGTCACTCCTGAAATGCCAAGTGAGGATGACAGTGTTGAAGAAGAAGCAGCTGACTTGCAGGAAGATCTCATCACCAGCTACTTTTCATGGGTGTAAGTATGTCATGTGATGTAATGACTGTGACGGTGCAATGAAATGTAGTTGTGAGAATGCGTGGAGTTGAGTGTTTTTGAAAAAGCTAGGGAGCTGATGCTCTGCAATATTCAGCCAAAGGTTGCTTGATGATTTTGCTTTTGACATATCCCCACCTTGATGATATTGCTTTGTTTGTGTCAGTTTCCTTGCAATGTAATTTCATTTCCAGATGATTGCTGTGTGATTTGTGTAATAGATATATGTTCAAGCTTATAGTCCTTGTTGTTTTCTTTGTACAGGTACCTTCACCATGTCATCCTCATGTGGGCATGTAGCCGGGTGTCCCCAGCAGCCGCGGCTCGGCATGACGCATCGGAGCAGGCCGATGCGTCATGTCCGCGTCTCCCCGTTGTCGGGGCAACGCGCTCCGACCGAGGCAGGGGGCAGGCCGTTGCCCGGGAAACCGGATGGGTTTCCCGGCGCGGCAGAATCAAAAGGGAGGACGGCACCGGAAGAAGGAAGGAGGGGAGGAGACCGGAGACGAAGGAGAGGAGAGCCGAGGAGGAGAGACAGGAGACAGCGGAGGAGGAGAGGAGAACCGAGGAGGAGAGACAGGAGACAGAGGAGCAGGAGAGGAGAGCCAAGGAGGAGAGACAGGAGGCAGAGGAGCAGGAGAGGAGAGCCCAGGAGAAGGAGCAGGAGCAGGAGAGGAGAGCCCAGGAGAAGGAGCAGGAGCAGGAGAGGAGAGCCCAGGAGAAGGAGAGGAGAGCCCAGGAGAAGGAGCAGGAGCAGGAGAGGAGAGCCCAGGAGAAGGAGCAGGAGAGGAGAGCCCAGGAGAGGGAGACCAAACAAAAGACGGAAGGAGAAGAGACCACATCAGAGGAACGCCACAACGCCAGCCACGACCCAGGAGGGTCGTGGCTCACCAAGGTACGGTCCTTGTGGACCAAAACAAAGGCCACTTCAGACTAAGGGAGGGGGAAGGGAATATCGAAGTGCAAAGGGAGGGGACCGAAAGGGGCACGATAACGAGCACATATGGGCACCCCACAAAATCTATCATTAGAGAGTGAGAGCACTTATCCCCCCCCCCCTTTCCTCCTCACAGACACCCCTCCTTATCGTTCCTACCCATACCCAGACAAGACTACAGTGAAAGTGTGAAATAATCCTTTTGGTAAAACCCCATACTTACCCGGGTGTTGTTTTCCTTTTGTTTTCCGGTACTGAGAATCCACCTGAGGGGACCCGCCAGACGTCTCCCAGGAAAAGAAACATTGAAACTAAATCAACACTACAGGAACTGTACCGCAACACCGAAACCCCTAAGGAAAACCCCGCCCACTTGATTACATACTTCTAGTTTCTGTCTTTATTCCACCTTAAACTTAGAATAAATTCCACCACAAACTAAAACGCATATCTCGTCGTCATTTGTATATTGTTCGATCTGTCACAGTGGTGTCAGAAGTGGGATCAGACTCTAGATCCTCCTCGACAATCGAACGGTATACACAATGAGTGACACCCCCTCGCTGGAAGACATGATAAAACAGTTGGCCGAAGGCCAACGCCACCTACAACTGGTGTGGGAGGCCCACCAGAGGGAGGCTAAGGAGGACCGTGAAGCCTTACAGTCGGCTTTGAAAAGTCAGGCAACCATACTGGCCAATAATCAACTGGTCCACGAGACGGCCATGAAGAAGCTAACAGAGACAATCGCTACCACTAAGGTACATCCCAATGTCCCAAGCTCCGTCCTGCAAAAATATCAAGAAGGGGATGATCCCGACTCCTTTTTCACTAATTTTGAAAGGGTGGCCTCAACCGCACAATGGCCGGAAGATAGATGGGGCCAGTATGTCGCCCCCTTGCTTACAGGAATCCTACAAGCCGCATACCAAGCTGCGAATCCCGGGGGAACAACCCCATATTCCGAAATAAAGACCAGTATATTAGAGCGGGTGGGGCATGACACGGAATATTATAGAATCAAATTCAGGAAAATCAAGTGGGGACCGAACGAGGATCCCCGAACCTTCTACTATCGGGTAAACGATTTGGCTTTAAAATGGTTGGGTCCGTCAGGGAATAGCCGGGAAGACGTAATCCAAACCATTGTCCTCGAACAATATTTAGATGCCTTGCCTACGGCCACAAAACACTGGATCCGTCAACATCCCAAGGTGAATACGGAGACGGCAATTGACTTAGCCTGTGCATACCACCGTTCGGTGGATGTACGAAATATGCCAACCCGCCCCATCATAAAACCGGGGCTCCCCAACCCCAAAAGCACTCCCAGAGTCCTTCCCGAAGAATCCGTACCTCGCAGAACCTACGAGCATCCACCAGTATCGGGTCCCCAGTGTTATAACTGTGGGGAATGGGGACACATTGCCCGTATGTGTCCCCGGAAACAAGACACTAGTGAACCCATGGAGGTTGGAGTTACCCGACGACGGGTGCTGTGTACAGGCCAGGGCAACCCCAAATTTAAACAGTCCTTAAATGTCAATGGTCGAATGGTTTACGCCCTTATAGATTCAGGATGCAGTCAATCCGTGATAAGGAAGGATCTCCTAGCCCTAGCAGACCAGGAAGTCGAACATTGGGTGACTATTTGCTGCATTCATGGGGATAAGGAGAGATACCCCTTACAGGCCCTGACCGTAGAGTGGAGGAACTACAGGGACAGCCTTTCTATGGGTATAATCTCAGATCTGATAGAGGAATGTATTATTGGGACAGATTATGAACATTTTCAGGAGATCCTGGATCACGTTCGACAACCAACCCTGACCCAGGACTGGTGGAAGGGTGCCCCCTTTTCGGACAGCGACATAGAGCCCCCCCCTACCCGTAGGAAACTGTCACGTAGAGAGAAACGTGTTGAAAAAGCAACCCACCGAGAGAACGAGGCACATAGCACACCCTCAGGTCTGATTGCTGAGACACATGAAGTGCCTGTCGGGTTTCCCCAAAGACAAAGAGAAGATCCTTCTCTCGCTCAAGCTTGGAAGTCGGCCAAAGCAGAAGAAACCGAAGAGGTGGGTCCCTACTTCTTAATTAGAAAAAACCTCTTATATCGCATAACCACTACTCGCTCCGGGGACCGTAAGCAACAGTTGTTAGTACCCGAGCACTATAGAGAACATGTTTTAACCCTAGCCCACTGTCAACCCGGAGGAGGTCATTTCGGAAGGGAAAAAACAGAAGAGTATCTCCTCCGGCGGTTTTATTGGCCGGGGGTTTTTGCCCACATACGAAAATTTTGCTCCCAATGTTCCAGGTGCCAACTTACCGAACCCGGTAGACCTAGAAAAGCGCCTCTCATGCCATTACCCATCATAGACGTTCCGTTTAGTAGGATGGGAATGGACTTGATAGGTCCCATAGTTCCTTCCACGAAAGGGCACACATATATCCTAGTCATGGTAGATTATGCCACCCGATACCCAGAGGCCATTCCATTAAAAAGTATGACAACCAAAACAGTAGCCCAAGCAATGATTAATGTATTTTCTCGAGTAGGATTTCCACATGAAATACTCACTGATCAGGGAACTCCTTTCATGTCTACCCTCATGAAGCAGGTGTGCAAAACGTTAGGCATTTCCCAAATTCGCACCTCGGTGTACCATCCACAGACCGATGGTCTGGTAGAACGGTACAACCGTACCATAAAAACCCTGCTAAGAAAAGTAGTAGAGGAGTCAGGCAAAAACTGGGATCAAAAATTGCCCTTGGTATTGTATGCTATACGTACCCATGAACAGGCATCTACCGGACACAGTCCTTTTGAACTCGTGTTCGGAAGACAGCCCTGTTCCCTGCCAGACATGGCCATAGAAGCTTGGGAAGAGGAGGCGGAGGAAGGGGGGAAACCCTTGTTAGAATATGCCCACGACTTACGATCTCAGTTACAAGGGTTATGGGATACAGTCCGAGTAAATATGGAACATGCCCAACAGAACCAAAAACAATATTACGATCGAGGGAGTAAATTAAGAGTTCTACTGCCAGGAGATCAGGGGCCGTATTTATACTCCATTTGCGCCGAATTTGCGTCGTTTTTTTCGACGCAAATTCGACGCTAAACTAACGCCAACTAACGCCATATTTATACTATGGCGTTAGAGGCGAATAGCGCCAAAGTTCCCGGAATGTGCGTCATTTTTTAGCGTGAACCCCTTCCTTGCGTTAATGATATGCAAGGGAGGCGTTCCCGTCTAAAAAATGACTCCCAGGCCTTTACGTGGTATTTATACTCCCGGGCAAAAGAGACGCCCGGGAGTGGGCGTGGCTAAAAACGGCGCATTTGCGCCGCTTTTTAACGCCTGGGTCAGGCATGGCGTTAAAGGACAAGTGGGCTCAAAATGAGCCCAGAGTGCCCTCCCCTGCCCCCAGGGACCCCCCCTGCCACCCTTGCCCACCCCAGGAGGACACCCAAGGCTGGAGGGACCCACCCCAGGGACATTCAGGTAAGTATTTTTTTATTTTTTTTTAATAATTTTTTTTGGCATAGGGGGGCCTGATTTGTGCCCCCCTACATGCCACTATGCCCAATGACCATGCCCAGGGGACAGAAGTCCCCTGGGCATGGCCATTGGGCAAGGGGGCATGACTCCTATCTTTACAATGATAGGAGTCATGTTGATGGGGGATGGGCGTCGAAAATAAATGGCGCAAGTCGGGTTACGACGATTTTTTCGACGTAACCTGACTTGCCCCATTTTAAGACGCCCATGCGCCATTTTCCCCCTACGCCGGCGCTGCCTGGTGTACGTGGTTTTTCTCGCGCACACCAGGCAGCGCCGGTCTGCTTGCGCCGGCTAACGCCATTCAATAAATACGGCGCCCGCATGGCGCTTCAGAATGGCGTTAGCCGGCGCAAAACTTTTTGACGCTAAACTGCGTTAGCGCAGTTTAGCGTCAAAAAGTATAAATATGGGCCCAGGTACTTATAATGCGCCCCACGTCTGAACGCAAATTGGTAGCAAAATGGCAGGGTCCACATAAAGTACTACGAGCCGTTTCCCCGGTCACTTACCTAATTGAAATCTCGACCACGCCGCAGAAAACCCAGATTTATCACATAAATCTATTAAAAAAATGGGAAGAACCCGAGGGCTCTAACTCGACCGAAGCCGTGGGCCGGTTCCTATGTCCCAATGGGAGGGTTCAAATTGAATTTTGCCCGACCGAGACCACTATTGGGGAGAATCTACCCACAGTGAACTCCTCGTTAACAAAATTAGAAAGGGAACAGGTATTCAGTCTACTGGAACATTTTAGATCGTTTTTTTCCATAGTGCCAGGCAAAACCTCTTTGATCGCCCATAAAATACGGACTGCACCAGGTACAATTGTCCGGTTACGACCATATCGTATACCAGAGGCCAGGAAACAGATTATGGAGGACGAGGTCCAAAAGATGTTAGAGTTAGGAGTATTAGAGCCTTCTACTAGTCCCTGGTGCTCCCCAGTTGTCCTGGTACCAAAACCTGATGGTACTATTAGGTTCTGCATCGATTTCAGGAAACTCAACGAACATTCCATGTTCGATACTTATCCGATTCCCAGGGTGGATGATGTATTAGAAAAACTAGGAAAAGCAAAATACATGTCCACCCTAGATTTAACTAAAGGATATTGGCAGATTCCACTAGCCGCAGAAGATAAAGAGAAAACGGCCTTTGCCACGCAGTCAGGCTTGTACCACTTCACAGTGTTGCCGTTCGGACTGCATGGAGCCCCAGCAACATTTCAACGGTTAATGGACAGCCTCCTAAACCCCTTTCGACATTTTTCAGCTGCTTACTTAGACGACGTAGTTATTTTCAGTGAAATATGGAATGATCATCTACTACATTTGCAGCAGATATTCCATACTCTGAGACAGGCAGGGTTAACTGCCAATCCAAAAAAATGCGTTATCGGTCAGCCTGACATATTGTACTTAGGATACAAAATCAGTCAAGGGAACCTCCAGCCACAATCTAAAAAGGTAGAGGCTATTCTCAATGCACCTAACCCTGCAACAAAGAAAGATTTGCGTTCCTTCCTAGGGTTGGTTGGCTACTATTGAAGATTCATTCCCAATTATTCCACCCTAGCCACCCCCCTTACAGATCTTCTGGCTAAATCTCGTCCTAATCAATTAGCCCCTTTTTCGGATCAACAGGAGACTAGTTTTGAACAGTTAAAAGCCTTTCTGACTAGAGAGCCCATCCTACGGTGCCCCGATTTCTCGAAACCGTTCCACCTCTATACAGACGCCTCTGATGTCGGGCTAGGAGGGGTACTGACCCAGCCCGATGGGGACGGTAGGGATCACCCAATAGTGTATATTAGCAGGAAACTGTTTCCTCGGGAACGCCATTACCCCACGATTGAAAAAGAATGTTTGGCCATCAAATGGGCTGTAGACACCTTGCAGTATTACCTTTTGGGTCGCCCTTTTATTCTCTATACGGATCATGCTCCCCTCACTTGGTTGTCAGCTCATAAAGATACGAATTCACGGATCTTGAGGTGGTTCCTTGAACTCCAACCCTTTTCGTTTCAGGTCATTCACATCCCTGGTCCCCAACAGGCCCCGGCTGATTATCTCTCCAGATACCCGGGCTCTACCTCGGTCCTCGATCAGGACCGTTCTTGGGAAGGGGTGTGTAGCCGGGCGTCCCCAGCAGCCGCGGCTCGGCATGACGCATCGGAGCAGGCCGATGCGTCATGTCCGCGTCTCCCCGTTGTCGGGGCAACGCGCTCCGACCGAGGCAGGGGGCAGGCCGTTGCCCGGGAAACCGGATGGGTTTCCCTGCGCGGCAGAATCAAAAGGGAGGACGGCACCGGAAGAAGGAAGGAGGGGAGGAGACCGGAGACGAAGGAGAGGAGAGCCGAGGAGGAGAGACAGGAGACAGCGGAGGAGGAGAGGAGAGCCAAGGAGGAGAGACAGGAGGCAGAGGAGCAGGAGAGGAGAGCCCAGGAGAAGGAGCAGGAGCAGGAGAGGAGAGCCCAGGAGAAGGAGCAGGAGAGGAGAGCCCAGGAGAAGGAGAGGAGAGCCCAGGAGAAGGAGCAGGAGCAGGAGAGGAGAGCCCAGGAGAAGGAGCAGGAGAGGAGAGCCCAGGAGAGGGAGACCAAACAAAAGACGGAAGGAGAAGAGACCACATCAGAGGAACGCCACAACGCCAGCCACGACCCAGGAGGGTCGTGGCTCACCAAGGTACGGTCCTTGTGGACCAAAACAAAGGCCACTTCAGACTAAGGGAGGGGGAAGGGAATATCGAAGTGCAAAGGGAGGGGACCGAAAGGGGCACGATAACGAGCACATATGGGCACCCCACAAAATCTATCATTAGAGAGTGAGAGCACTTATCCCCCCCCCCCTTACCTCCTCACAGACACCCCTCCTTATCGTTCCTACCCATACCCAGACAAGACTACAGTGAAAGTGTGAAATAATCCTTTTGGTAAAACCCCATACTTACCCGGGTGTTGTTTTCCTTTTGTTTTCCGGTACCGAGAATCCACCTGAGGGGACCCGCCAGACGTCTCCCAGGAAAAGAAACATTGAAACTAAATCAACACTACAGGAACTGTACCGCAACACCGAAACCCCTAAGGAAAACCCCGCCCACTTGATTACATACTTCTAGTTTCTGTCTTTATTCCACCTTAAACTTAGAATAAATTCCACCACAAACTAAAACGCATATCTCGTCGTCATTTGTATATTGTCCGATCTGTCACAGGGCATTTCCGAGTTGGGACATTGGCAGGTATCTGATGCTGAACTGACACACAAAGTGGACATGGGCTGTTCCAGGTAATGTCAGTCACAGAGTTTGGGTGTATGAGACCTGTGCCCAGAGAGCTTGCACAGTGTTTGGGTGGAAGATCATATGTACACATTGGATTTGTTTTGTGTGCTGTGGTGGGCCGATTGCATCATTTGTTTCTTCACATTGGTTAAACACTTTTTGCATAACCGGTATATAGCTGTTAATGTGCTTCATCATTACACGCCACAGTGGCAGTCCACAACATTGACATAGGTTTGTGTCATACCACATAATACATGGTCATTAGATTAAGATGGGCATGTGATCAGGGACTGTTGTACTGCCATTTGTCTGTATCTTGGATTATGTGATTTTGGATTACTTTGGTGTGGTATGTGATAAGGCTCAAGCTGCTGACATCATCCACTTTAATATTTGCCTATTCTAAAGGTCAATGTCTGACAAATCCCTTGTTTCTGTGGTCTGGAGGCTTACCTTGGAATATGTACTTTGATACAGTATGAGTCACACACTGTTTTAAAAAAAAGTTCAGACATTAGAAAGCATATGTACTGTACACTGGAATAAAATGTTTGGTGTGACCAGACATATGAACTAATGTGTTTGTGTGTAATGGTTGTAATCCTGAGCAGGACACTCTGTGCCTGTAACATATCCCTCCTTGCACAAGTAGCTTGTGTCTTCATCATAAGGTTCATATATTCTTACATCTCTTCATAACAAAAGGAGGAAAATAATCAAGCAGACAATGAGTTTGTGATGGGTGAAGTTATTACAATGCTGATGCAGAAAATAAAATTTGGACAGAAAGGATCAAAAAGTAAAGTGAAGGTGTCAGTAATGGTGAATTAAATCACTGGAGTAGATACCACACCATTGGGAATCCATAGTCCTGTATACTCCTCCCATTGGAACTGGTAGTTGGTTGAGGATCATTCAACAGACTGAATATGTGGCACACAAAGGAGGTCCTTTAGGAAAAGGACACTTGCTGGCAATGGGGGGGGGGGGGGGGTATCTTGCCATCCGTACCTCCAAGATTCTTTGCTGGACATCACCACTTGCGTGGGGGTGGGGTAGATATTCTGCTACAGAGGCAGGGGTATGTGGGGTTGGTTATTTCTCTGGCAGTTCCTCCCTTCCAGTGACTGGCACCAATGTTAATGTGCCTGGTATTGATGAGCCAAAGGAAGGGCAAGATTGGTTTTGAAAAGCCCTGCTCAGGGCTGTGTGTATGTACCCCATCACCCCTGTTAGGAAGGCCATGTTGATATTGTGGGCCTCCATCTTTTCTTGCACGTCCCTATGCATGTCCCTCTGTAGCTGCTTGATTTCCTGGAGTTCGGTCAAGACCTGGCCCATCACACCATGAGATTTCTGAGAGATCCCCAAGACCTGGCTGATAGTGTCCTGGCCAGGAGCAGTCGCAGTGGCCTTACCCTGCTGGCCCACAGCATCCCTCCCACACACCCTGCCCCCACAGGCCAGTGCCCTTGCCACAGGGTGTCCACTAGCACTGGCTCCTGGAACCTCATTGTCTGAAGTGTTTCTCTGCAACTTAGGATCCAGGACTGGGGGGGGGGGGCAAGATGGTAAAGACTGTGCTTGGTGAACAGGTTGGGGAAGGGGGCGAATGGCTGCCTGTGATATTGAGGTAACTGGGTTGGGAGGTGTTGATGTGGCCACAGTGAGACTCACTGTTGCTGTCTGACCAGGTTGCTCAGATAGGCTAGAACTGTCTTCCGTGTTCAGAAGTCCAGGATTGTCTTCTTCACTCAGGGCTTCATCCAGGGGTGTAGTGGCAATCTCTTCTGTGGCCTCTGTGTGCCCAGTGGCAGCTCGACTTGTTCATGTGAAAGATACAAAGGGGCATATTTAAACTCTGTTTGCGGCTGATTTGCGTCGTTTTTTTTTACGCAAATCCGACGCAAAACTAACTCCATATTTATACTTTGGCGTTAGACCCGTCTAGCGCCAAAGATCTTGGAGTTTGCGTCATTTTTTTGCGTGGACACCTTCCTTGCGTTAATGATATGCAAGGTAGGCGTTCCCGTCTAAAAAATGACTCATAGGCATGTGCGCCGTATTTACACTCCCGGGCAAAAATGACGCCCGGGAGTGGGCGGGTCAAAAAAAATGACGTCCAGCCGCTTTAGCGTAATTTTTTAACGCCTGGTCAGTGCAGGCGTTAAGGGACCTGTGGGCTCGGAAGGAGCCCAGAGGTGCCCTTCCATGCCCCCAGGGACATCCCCTGCCACCCTTGCCCACCCCAGGAGGACGCCCAAGGATGGAGGGACCCATCCCCGGTAACTTAAGGTAAGTTCAGGTAATTTTTTTTTGGGTGGCATAGGGGGGCCTGATTTGTGCCCCCCTACATGCCACTATGCCCAATGACCATGCGCAGGGGATGTATGTCCCCTGGGCATGGCCATTGGGCAAGGGGGCATGACTCCTGTCTTTGCTAAGACAGGAGTCATTTCAATGGGGGTTGGGAGTCTAAAAAAATGGCGCTAATCGGGTTGAGGCGAAAATTTTGCCTCAGCCTGACTTGCCCCATTTTTGGCGCCCAAGCTCCATTTTCCCTTACGCCGGCGCTGCCTGGTGTAAGTCATTTTTTTTTACGCACACCAGGCAGCTACGCCGGCTAACGTCATTCAATAAATAAGGCGCCTGCATGGCGCTTTGGAATGGCGTTAGCCGGGGTTAAATTTTTTGACGAACGCAGTTGTGCGCCAAAAAGTATAAATACAGCCCAAAGTTACTGCTTGTATTGTGACATCCAACAGTTTACTGTTACATTAAGCAGAGACCGTGTATAACATTAAGTTGCAGGTAATGCTATTGTAGTAAGTACTCATGGTATTGGTTGTATCACATGACATTTGTGGAGCATGCCAGATCTTTTTAACTGAAGCAGTTGCTCAAATGTGCAGATCATTGGAGGATGGCCTGAGAATGCCATCCTGTCACCAGTGCAGGCAAAACAGTGGCTAGGCTTTGGCCATTTTGAGGCCTAGCTGAGTGTGATGCAGGCAGACCCTGGAGTTTGTTGTATATGTGACGGTAGTCATCATGTGGTCAGTGCAGTGTGAGTGTGTCTGCTGCCAATACCATTCTGGTTATGTATCTTGAGGCTTTTGGGATCATAGTTTTGCACACTGGGTAAGCTGTCCTTCCTGTCCTCAACAGTTTCATCTCGGGTTAGCAGGTAAGATGGAGCTTCGTAGGCAGACACTTCTCAAAGTTGAGCATAATTTGTATCTTGGTGACTCCCTAGGGTGTAAACTTCAATTGAGAGTTAGCAAGCAAAGGTATTTGGACAAGTGACCACTGGTCTGGTGTTTGGAGTTAGAGAAACAGGGACTCCTGGGAGTTGCTGTCATGTCACTCTCTATACTACACACACTTGACAAATGTTATCCTCCCAGGTGAGTAAACTCATTTGAGAGTTTACTAATAGATGTATTTGGGCAAGTGAACATCAGTTTTGTGGTTGGAATTAAAGAAACAAAACCTATTGGGCTTTGCATTCCGGTCACTCCCTCTACTTCCCACCACTATACAAATGGTATCCTCCCAGGTGAGTAAACTTCAATTGAGAGTTAACAGACATGGGTATTTGGGCATGTGAACACGGCTTGTGTAAGGAGTTATAGATGCAGAGCCTCCTGGCTTTAGCAGTCATGTCACTCCCTCTACTTCATATATTTGCTAAATGCCATCCCCTCAGGTGAGTACACTTCAGTTGTGAATTACCAAACAAGGGTATTTGGAGAAGAGAGCACTGGACTTATGGTTGGAGTGATAGTAACAGACACTCACAGGAGTTGCAGTCATGTCACTTCCTGTACTACTCACACCATACAAATATTTTACCCCCAGGTGAGTACACTTCAAGTGTGAGTTACCAAAGAGGGGTCTTTGGAGAGGAGAACACTGGACTGGTGGTTGGAGTGATAGTAAAAGAGCCTCCTGGGAATTGCAGTCATGTCACTCCCTGTACTACACGCACCATTCAGGTATTATACCCCCAGGTGAATTCACTTTATGTGTGTGTTACCAAACAGGGGGCTTTGGAGAAGAAAAGACTGGACAGGTGGTTGGAGGTACAGTAACAGGGCCTCCTGGGAGTTGCAGTCATATCACTCCCTGTACTACACACACCTTACAAATATTATCCACCCAGGTGTGTACACTTTATGTGTGAGTTACCAAACAGGGGTCTTTGGAGAAGAGGACACTAGACTGGTGAGTAATAGCGACAGAGCGTCATGGCCTTGGTCATCATGCCACTCCCTCTACTACACACACTATACAAATGGTATCCTCCCAGCTGAGTAAACGTACATTGAGAGTTGCCAAACAGGGGTCCCTCGATGAATGAACACCGTTCTGGTGTTTGGAGTCAGAGAAACATTGCCTCCCGTGAGTTGCAGTCAGTTTATTCCATCTACTTCACACACTTGACCAATGGAACACCCCCAGGTGAGTACACTGCAATTGAGAGGTCACTAACAGATGTGTTGTAGCATGTGACCACTGTGCTAGTGTTTGTGGTTACAGGAATTGTGCCTGCTGGGAGTTGGATTCCTATCAGTCCCTGTACTACACACACTTGACAAATGTTATCTCCCCAGGTGCGTACCCTTAAATTGATGAATAACAATCAGAGGTCTTTGGACAAGTGAACACTGATCTGGTGTTTGGAGTTCTAGGAACAGTGCCTGCTGGGAGCTGGAGTCATGTGAGTCCCTGTACTACACACACTATACAAATGTCATCACCCCAGGTGTAGGAAGTTGGCTCTGTATATAGTATTTCAAAGTAAGAAATAGTGTGCACAGAGTCCAAGGGTTCCCCTTTGAGGAAAGATAGTGGCAAAAGTAGATAATTCTAATGCTCTATTTTGTGGTAGTGTGGTCGAGCAGTAGGTTTATCAGAGGGTAGTATTAAGCATCTGTTGTACACACAGGCAATAAATGAGGAACACACACTCAAAGACTTACTCCAATCCAATAGGTTTTTATATTGAAAAATATATTTTCTTAGTTTATTTTAAGAACCACAGGTTCAAGATTTACAGTTAATACTTTATATGTAAGGTATTTCACTTAGATACTTTAGGAACTTTGAATGAAAAGGGTATCATGTACAGTCTTTGTAAAAATGGCAATAAGCTATTTGCAAAGTGGACACAGTGCAAAAATCAGTTCCTGGTGGAGGTAAGTAAAGGTTAGATTAGCAGGTAAGTAAAACACTTAGAAGTCTCAGTTCTGGTGCATAGTTAGCCCACCATTGGGGGTTCAAGGCAACCTCAAAGTTACCACACCAGCAGCTTAGGGCCGGTCAGGTGCAGAGGTCAAAGAGGTGCCCAAAACACATAGGCGCCTATGGAGAACAGGGGTGCTCCGGTTCCAGTCTGCCAGCAGGTAAGTACCTGCATCCTCGGGGGCAGACCAGGGGGGTTTTGTAGAGCACTGGGGGGGACACAAGTAGGCACACAAAACACACCCTCAGCCATACAGGGGCGGCCGGGTGCAGTGTGCAAAGCAGTCGTAGGGTTTTGTATAGGTTTGAATGGAGGGACCCGGGGGTCACTCTAGCGGTGCAGGTAGGCACATGGGGGCTTCTCAGGACAGCCACCACCTGAGCAAGGCAGAAGGTCGCCTGGGGGTCACTCCTGCGTCGAACTTCGGTTCCTTCAGGTCCTGGGGGCTGCAGGTGCAGTGTTGGTTCCAGGCGTCGGGTCCCTTGTTACAGGCAGTCGCAGTCAGGGGGAGCCTCTGGATTCCCTCTGCAGGCGTCGCTGTGGGGGCTCAGGGGAGTCGTCTCTGGTTACTAATGGGCTCGCAGTCGCTGGGGAGTACTCCCTGAGGTGTTGGTTTTTTGCAGGTCGAGCCGGGGGCGTTGGGTGCAGAGTGTAGAATCTCACGCTTCCGGCAGGAAACGCGAAGTCCTTGGAAGTTGCTTCTTTGTTGCAAAGAAGTAGCTGGTTTTGAACAAGGCCGCTGTTCACTGGAGTTTCTTGGTCCTGTAGCCCAGATCAGTCTTCTGAGGCTACAGAGGTCACTGGTCCCTGTCGGATGCATTGCTGGAGCAGGTTTTCGAAGTTGGAGACAGGCCGGTAGGGCTGGGGCCAAAGCAGTTGTCGTCTTCCTCCTTCTCTGAAGGCTTGTAGGTCAGCAGTCCTTCTTTCTTCAGGTTGCAGGAATCTGATTTCCTGGGATCTGGGGAGCCCCTAAATACTGAATTTAGGGGTGTGTTTAGGTCTGGGAGGGCAGGAGCCAATGGCTACTGTCCATGAGGGTGGCTACACCCTCTTTGTGCCTCCTTCCTGTGGGGAGGGGGACACATCCCTAATCCTATTGGGGTAATCCTCCAAAACTAAGATGGAGGATTTCTAAAAGCAGGGGTCCCCTCAGCTAAGGACACCTTAGGGGCTGTCCTGACTGGTGGGTGACTTCTCCTTGTTTTTCTCATTATCTCCTCCAGTCTTGCCGCCAAAAGTGGGGGCAGTGGCCGGAGGGGCGGGCATCTCCACTAGCTTGGGTGCCCTGGTGCGCTGTAACAAAAGGGGTGAGCCTTTGAGGCTCACCGCCAGGTGTTACAGTTCTTGCAGGGCGAGGTAAGAAGCACCTCCACCCAGTACAGGCTTTGTTCCTGGCCACAGAGTGACAAAGGCACTCTCCTCATGTGGCCAGCAACATGTCTGGTGTGTGGCAAGCTGGCAGAAACTGGTCAGCCTACACTAGAAGTCAGGTAGGTATTCAGGGGGTATCTCTAAGATGCCCACTGGGTGTATGTTACAATAAATTGCACACTGGCATCAGTGTGCATTTATTGTGCTGAGAAGTTTGATACCAAACTTCCCAGTTTTCAGTGCAGCCATTATGGAACTGTGGAGTTTGTGTTTGACAAACTCCCAGACCATATACTCTTATGGCTACCCGGCACTTACAATGTCTAAGGTTTTGCTTAGGCACTGTAGGGGCATAGTGCTCATGCACATATGCCCTCACCTGTGGTATAGTGCACCCTGCCTTAGGGCTGTAAGGCCTACTAGAGGGGTGACTTACCTATGCCACAAGCAGTGTGGGGTTGGCATGGCACTCTGAGGGGAGTGCCATGTCGGCTTAGTCATTTTCTCCCCACCAGCACACACAAGCTGTGAAGCAGTGTGCATGTGCTGAGTGAGGGGTCCCCAGGGTGGGATAAGACATGCTGCAGCCCTTAGAGACCCTCCCTGGCATCAGGGCCTTTGGTACCAGGGGTACCAGTTACAAGGACTTACCTGAGTGCCAGGGATGTGCCAATTATGGAGACAAAGGTACAGTTTAGGGAAAGAACACTGGTGCTAGGGCCTGGTTAGCAGGGTCCCAGCACGCTTTCAAATCATAACTTAGCATCTGCAAAGGCCAAAAGTTAGGGGGTAACCATGCCAAGGAGGCATTTCCTCACACCAGGAGAGTACACTTCAATTGTTAGTTGCCCAATAGAGGTCTTTGGACAGGTGAACACTGGGCAGGTGAGTGGAGTAACAGTAAATGAGGTAATAGGTGAGCTGTGAGCATGCATGGCATTGCATTTTGGTGACATTTTTTGTGCTGTAACTTAACAGACTCCACTTCCCCTGGTATTCCTGTCAAGACCTCAGGATGCAGGAATGCCAAGAACTTGTCCTCCCAGGGAAAGATGTGTAATGGGGCACTCAGAGGGCCACCGCCAGTCTTTTTGGCCTGCACCTATTGCCTGGAGACCAGGGAACAGACCTTGCCCCTGAGGTCATTCTACAACTTCTTGCTGTATTCCCTTGTGCGCAGGGTGGTGTCTATAGCATTCACTCTGTCAACTATCCTGTCCTACATTTCCATTTTCCTACCAAGAGGAGTATGCTGGACTTGTGCTCCAAACAATTGTGGCTCTACTCTGATGATTTCATCCACCATGACTCTTAACCGATTTTCTGAAAAACAGGGATTTTCAGAACGTGACATGATGGAACAAAATAAAAGAACTGGTGACAGTGACTTAATAAACAGGGGATGTGCAATAGGGTGTGGATGGACACAAGTGTGTGCAGGGTGTTCAACAGGATGGTGAAAAAACAGGGTGCCTAATATATTTATTCTGTGGACAAAAAGAGTTCAGGCTTCTGTGTCTTGCTGTGTAAATACAAAGGATTTGAGGAGGGGTGTGTTTTATATTGTCCTTTGCAGGTGTGTCCAATGTGGCAATGTGTGGCAGCTGTTTTGTTTTCAAATTCGTCCAATGTGCAGTTGTGTATTACTTTGCTTGACACAGGACCACTGTGGTTCAGACAATTGGTGCCTGACCGCCATTGGGGGCCCAGCACAGCGACTATGTGCTTCTAATAAGGTCAGTGATTGTCTGCGGTGCTGACGGCGCTGGAGGTTGGACCACCTATTTCCAGGCCGCCATGCTGCTGGTGGTCTGCCTTGTGTGCTTGGCGGTCCTGCCTGTGTAGCTCGTAATGGGTGGTCTGAAAAACTGCCAGCATGGCAGTCTTTTCAGGACCGCTAAAGTGGCGGTCTGGCGTTCCAACAGTCAAACTCGTAATGAGGCCCCTAGTCATGGTGATACTTCCTTGTAGGCTACAGGCTTCTCAGACCAAACTGTAATAGTGAAGCAGCAGAAAGGATCCTTACCTGTTTGGCTGAGAGTTTGTGGCTCAAAACCAGATGCCGTGGCCCCTGATGAGTCTCAAAAGCCCTCTTGCTTGCCATGGGCTTTGGCACAGTTTGCATGCCTGCCAGTTCCCTTATACCACTTATGTAAGACTAGGCTACACAGTAAATCATGACAACCCACCTTCTTAGGGCTACACATATACTGGTGTGATACCAACTCTTCATGCACACCCCAATCGTGTCACGCTATTCACCCCCCCCCCCCACACACACACAATCTCCTACAATTGGGTGAAAGTGAAGTGTTACTACACAAATTTACCAGGGATGGTCACTGGACAGCTTTTGCCACAGACGAGGGCAGATGAAAGGTAAGTAGCACTACAAATATTCAGTATTTTCCCCAAACTGTTAAAGGGTCATTACAAGGTTACTGGAACTTGGTGAAAGAATATTAGTGGACCAGAATCGCTGATTCTGACCGGTATGCTAACTCAAAATTCTTGAAATTATACACTGGGGGCATATTTATACTTTCTTTGTGCTGAATTAGCATCATTTTTTAAAAGCTAATTCAGCGCAAACTTAACTCCATATTTATATTTTGATGGCAGACCCGTCTAGTGTCAAAATATTGGAGTTAAAGTCATTTTTTGGATGAGTGAAACCACCTTGCATCAATGAGATGAAAGGTAGGCGTTCCCGTCCAAACAATTACTCAAAGCCCCTAGTGCTTTATTTATCCTCCTGTGCAAAAATGGTGCGCGGGAGGGAGGTGGGCCTAAATAATGGTGCTAAGCTTGCTTAGAGTCAATATTTAATGCCTGGGTCAGGGCAGGTGTTAGGGAGTCAAATACCATGGAAAAAGCCCACAGGTGCCCACCTCAAGACCCAGGAACAGCCCCACCCACACCAGAGGGACACCGGAGGTCACGGGGACCCTATCCCAGGTAAGTTGGGTAAGTATAGGTAAGTATTTTTAAAAACATTTTAAAGTGCCATTGGGTGCCCAGAAACTGGGTGCAATGACCATGCCCAGGGGACCCTTGTCTCCTGTGCTGGCCATTGGGGTGGTGGGCATGACTCCTGTCTTTTATAAGACAGGAGTCATGTCGTATGGATGGTTTTGTAAAAGGAAATGACGCTAGGCTGATTAAAGGCATTTTTTTTGCCCCTAACCAGCCTAGCGTCATTTTTTGATGCAAAACCCCCTTTCCCCATACCGCCACCCCAACCCAGTTAAAATCATTTTCCCAGACGTTAGCCTACCCTTTGCACCGGCTTGCGGGATTCCATAAATTTGGCACCCGGCTCATGCTTTGGAATGACGCAAGCCGGTGCCATACTTTTTGACGCAAAACTGCGTTTGCACAGTTTTGCGTCAACAAGTATAAATATGGACCTTTGTCCCCAGAATTGGGTATAACTATGCACTTACATGAATACCAAAGCCTTTCTTCAGACATTTGTACTGATTTTAGGGAATATCCACTCACAATATCCCCCCACAACACAGCAGGAAAAAAGATGTCAGTAGAGGAGTCGGTGGGAGATTGTGAGTGACTTGTGCAGAGGGCCGGTTGGCTTGGGACTATGCTACTTTGAGGGTAGTCTGAATGGGAAGAGCAAGGTGAATGAAACTCTGGTCCTCTGAGGACCACAGTCTCTGGTCTGGGGCTCTGAATATTGTTAGATACAACCTCACCTTCAGCCTGACTGTGGGGCAGTGGGATGGGGAGGATCAGGCTGCCTGTGGTGCTAAAGGGGTAGAGCAGGAGCTTGGCTAAATTCCTGCCTGCAGCCCCTGCTCTCTTTAGCAGTCCTACCGGGTGCACATCTGGACCTGTAGATTCTAGGCCCAGCTTCTCTGGTTCACAATTCTTGAATCCAGAATGTGGAGACCCAGGATTACCAGTTTCAAAAGTTGTGAACCAATAGTTTTGGACCCGGAGACACATGACTACTGAAAGTGGCAAGTGAGTGAACTCCTCCCAAAGTTACTGCTTCAATCCTAGTGAGGGCATTAGTCTTGTAGTAGCCTAGACATTGGAGGTGGTAGTAGCCGTCCATGTGAACAAACCCTGGGAAACACAGGAGATAATTTCGTTAAAACCTGAGTTGCCTATTCACAAAGGTAAATTTACAGATAAGTAATTTTACACATGTACATTTACCTTAATGTTTTGTAGTCAATTTCCTACTTTGGGCTAGTCACCATCTCCAAGTACAATATTACAAAGTAAAATGATGGACAGAGTGTTGAAACTTTTCAAATACTCACCCCCAGTCACAGATCTCGGTTTTAACCATTGTTATTTTGCCTGCCACGTCACCCCAGTTCAGACCCAGCTGTATACAAATCAGTCTTGAACCTGCTCCCTATGGGAACAGTCCAGTCCGAACTGCCAGTCCAGGTCCTCCCTGGATAGGATTCAAGCATCCTGGGATCAGTTTCAGGGTATCACCCTTTGTCAGCCATGGTAGCTTAAATCCAGGGGCGCAACAAGCAAAGGACCCACGTCTGGGCATACCCTAGCCACTTAGAGCGCAGAAGGCAATATCACAAAATAAAATGATGGACAGAGTGTGGAAACTTTTCAAACACTCACCCCCAGTCACAGATCTGGGTTTAATCTATTGTTATTCCCTGAAACTTTATGATTTTTTCTAGTCCAGGGAGGATCTGGCTTGGCAGTTCAGGCTGGACTGTTCCCATGAGAAGCAGGATCAAGACTGATTTGCAAATGGCTGGGTCCAAACTGGAGTGGCATGATGAGCAAACAAATGATAGATTAAACCCAGATCTGTGACTGTGACTGAGTGTTTGCATTGCTCAGCACTCCGTCCATCACCCTTCTGTGTTGCTAAAGTTGCCCTATGTGGGAAGGGTATGCCCAAACATGGGTCCTGTGCTCACTGTGCCACTAGATTCAAGCTAGCTTGGCTGACGAAGGGTGATTCTCTGTAACCGGTCCTATGATGCTTTTTTCCAGTCCAGGGAGGATCTGGCTTGGCAGTTCAGGCTGGACTGTTCCTATGAGTAGCAGGGTCAAGATTGATTTGCATATGTTTGGGTACAAACTGGGGTGACATGGTGAGCAAAAGAATGATGGATTAGACCCAGGTCTGTGCCTGGGGGTGAGTGTTTGCATTGTTAAGCACTCCGTCCATCATCCTTTTGTGTTGATAAAACCACCTCAGAGTATACATTTACTACAAAATGTAGACCTACAGGTTTCCACCCCAGAAATGGTGGGTGGTGCCAAATTTACAAGTGTAAAGTTAATACTGGCAAAAAGGACCCAGGATAAAAATTCAGAACCACACATGGCCAGCTACTAGTATTGCAGCATTTTTCCATAGAAAAAAATGGAGAAGAGTGCTTAAAATATAACGTAAAAGCAAATAATGTTAAGATAAATTATTATATTTGAACTTTAAAAAAAAAAAAATGTAGCTATAATTTAATATTAAAAAACATATAAAAATAAATAAATATTATTTTATGAAACAATATTTTAATGGCCTTTTAATTTAAAAATAAATATAACTATGTTTAAAAAGAATAATAATATAATTAATGTTATGCATATAATTTAGCATTTTCATGACATAATAAGCAAGTCCAAGCATTTTACCTATGTAGGGATTATTAAATCTTTTAAAGTGAATTTTAATTATATTTAATGTATTTGAATGAATGAAATATTTGGTTCAAAATTATGTTAACAGCTCAAAGATACTACTAATAACGTTTCACATATAGACAGAGTTCTCTGTGACTGTAGTGGTTCTCTCCCTGTGGTCAAGTATAGGGGCAATTTAAAAAGTATGTTAAACTTTAAACAAAAATAGTACCAATATTTTATGTTAAATATTAATGCAAAACATATGTATTTATTTATTTACTTATTTGTTATGGAGAAAAGAAATAAATCAACCTACAGCACTGTTAACTACATTTGTAAATACAAATAAAATTATTTAAATTTATGAAAAATAAAAAAATAACGTTTTTTTAAATATTGTTTAAAAAATTCCACCTACATTAAAATGTTAAATGCACCTATTATGTATTACAAATTACAAAAATGATGTATCAAATTAATGTTAATTTGTTAAAAATAACATTTATTACTAAATTAAAAAAGGCTATCAAAACATTTTACCATAAAATAGAATGTATTTTTTCATTTATATATATTTTCTAACACTAAAAACACAAATTACTTATTATACCACTATTTCCCATAGGATTCTATTTTAAGTCTATTATTTTCTTCAGGGTTGTGTTGCATTATCAGATGTTGGCCATGTTTGGTACTGTATTTACTCCAGGTCTGAGATGCAGTACATCTACTAGTGTTTATGGGTCCTTTTTGGCTGCAAGTACTTTAGATGTGAATTTTGTGGCTAGTAGTAGGCTTACTCTTTCGTGGGTAGGTGCCTGTCTCCCCCAAGCCATTCCCTGGTGTGACCTAAACCCCGTTATTGAGTAGCAAGGATTCCCTTGTGGCAAATGGGTTCCACCCATTTAGTCCACCAGGTTTTGTCGCTTATGACTACCCTTTTAAAAAAAACTTTTACTGTGAGTGAGTCCCACTACCCGAGTCTTGCTTATGGTAAATATGCTGTAATTGGGCTGACCATGTTAACTGCCAGTATTCGCCTTTCAAGATAAGGCTCCTGCTGCACAGCTAGGATAATGGGCAAAGGGCTGGTTACATATGAACACTCTTTTGCGCAAGTGTATGCAGCCTGGTATCTGTACAGAAGTCTGTACCTTGAAGGGACTCTGCAAGGAATGATATTGTACTGGGGTATGCCCTATAATTTGAGTGGGCATTCATGGAGTAAGTCTGTGTTGCTTCCTGGAAAATCTGTGGTGTTTTAACTGTCTTATGCTTATAGGTGAAATCTGTCCTATAGTGCAGTTTCGTGCCCCTTCGACCTACAGCGTCCAGAAAGATACCAAAGGGTGGTAAAAACATGCACACTGAGGCCCACATTTATGAAAAATGGCGCATAACTGCGATATCACAGTTGTGAGTCATTTCTTTTAACCCCTGCTAACGCCATTCCCTAACACCATCCTGTGCCATATTTATAAAATGATGCACGATGACGCTATGGAATGGCTAGCATTTCAAAGAAAGACACTAGCCAGTGAGGGATGGCATTAGGGGAAATTGCGCTAGTGGGTCAGAAATTATGTTAGGCTGGTTAGTGGCAAAATATCTGCTGCTAGTCAGCCTAGCGTAATTTTTTGATGCACAAGCAGCCAAAAAATGACTCCTGTCTAGGTTTAGACAGGAGTCATTACCCCTACCCCAATGCCCACCACAGGGGACCAGTGTCCCTGGGCAAGCCCTAAATACCCAGTGCCAGGCAGGGGGCCCAATGTAAGGGGCCCCCAACAGCACACCACACACATACACAAACACTTACCTGCTACTTACCTGGGATGGGCTCCCTCCTCCTGTAGTGTCCCTGGGGTGTGGGTGGTGGTGTTGCTGGGGGTTGGGGTGAGCATCTTTGTGCCCATTCCATGGTGTTTACCCATGGAAATGGACCTGCCTGCACTTTAATGCCTGGTCTGACCAGGTGTTAAGTAATGACGCTAAACGGACTTAGCGCCAATATTTAGTCCCGCCTCCCAGTTGCGCATTGTTTCCACATCAGGAATTAGGTATGGTGCTGGGGGGCTAGCGTCATTTTTAGGAAGGGAACGCCTACCTTGCATCTTATTGACGCAAGGTGGATTGGCGCATCCTAAAATGGCGCTAACTCCAATATTTTGACTCTCGATGGGTCTAGCGTCAAAATATATATACTGAGTTAAGTTAGTGCTGCTTTAGCACCCAAATAAATGGCGCTAAGGTGGCGCTAAGCATCCATAAATATGGACCTGAGTTTGAACTTGCAGTTCCCCACTTGCACATCTAAGGGGACTTTAGGATTTGTTATATTTCTTTGTCTGAGTAAATTGCTCTGCTCCCTAGGGGAGTCAAAAGCCCCCACACAAAAAGCTAGTCAACAGTGTTTGACTCAGTTCATGGGAAAGGAAAGTGTGGGGAGGAAATCTGTATCTCACAATTAGCCTGCCACACTGTATTTTTGAGCTTTTGATAGGAAGGGATCAGGCAGTCACATCAGGTAAGGGTGGAGCTGAGGTCCTCAGAGTCGCTCTTACCGGAGAATTGAAGATGCTATTTTGGTCTGCACCAGAATGCTGTGCAGGAGGATTGGGATTTTCCAGAGGTGACTGGCCCCTAAAGCTTTCCACCCCTCCTTAGAAACCCCTGCACAAGGGAGACAGTTGAGGAGACCGTGGACATGGAGGTGAAGACATGCTGCTGAAAGGAGACGCCACCTGTGGAACTGCAATGATGGAATACGAACTTTGAGTCCAACTGATCCTCAGGACAAGAAGGGGTCGCTCCAGGGCTAGTATCAGTGGCTCTCTTATGCACCCTGAAGAACAGTTAGTGAAAGGACCTGGAGTCTACTGCCACCTGGGTGCCCTTCCATAAGCCA
This sequence comes from Pleurodeles waltl, assembly GCF_031143425.1. Lineage (NCBI taxonomy): Eukaryota > Metazoa > Chordata > Amphibia > Caudata > Salamandridae > Pleurodeles > Pleurodeles waltl. The sequence continues at coordinate 314,482,241 of NC_090449.1, read as the reverse complement.
GGAGGCTCTAGGGCCTGGGGAGTGCAGCAAGGAGGGTGTTCTTCTGGCTGGATGTGGAAGGGTTGTGCAGGATAGCCCCACCAGCCGGAGAGGAGCAACAGGCAGAGGACAGGTCTGGTTGAGGGAGCCAGAGAATCCAGCTACCCAACAAATGCACCCCTTTAGAGGGCAGAGGATGACTGAGGAAAATGGTCCTCTTGGTTAAGTCAGGCTACCAGGAACAAAATGAGCCAAAGATGAAGAAAATTAGCCCAACGGGCTCAGAAGTTTGCTGCTTGAAACACAAAATGGGCATCTATCACTCAACCGTATTTCTCTCCAAATCTGTCTGGGATGGACCAGGATCATCAGTGCATCAATTTTGATTTGTCCCTTTGTGGAGGGGACATGTGGTCCCCAAGGTCCCCATCTCCTCAGTGGCTGGCACAAAATTGATTGGAGTGCAGTACCTCATCTCCGGGACCCTGATGCAGAGAGAGGGGGTTGACATGACTCCAAGATATCCCTGGGACCCCATTCCGCAGGACACACAGAGCAATGAGAATTAGATGGCCTATGGGGTGTTCCACCACCACCGTGCCCATGTCTGGTAAGGGGGAGACCCCACACCACTCAGAAATCTGCCACTCTGTTCCTACCCACTGGACGCAGTGCAAGGGGAAGCCCAAATGAGCTCCTGCCACAAGCCAGCAGGCCACTGGGGCCTTGCCTCCCCCCTTCCCCAAAGCCCCCTCAAGCTCTGGATGGCTCAGGTAGGTCTGAGGTGCACATCAAAGGAAAAAAGAAAAAAGAGAAACTAAAAGAAAAGACCTTAGCAGAGGCCATTTCACTCACCACCCAGCTACTCATTCAATATACACAAAATTGGGCTTGGGGTAACCCATAATGGCAAGCAAGAGGTAATTTGGATGTTCTTCTTGATTTTGTGGCAACTCAAAATGGGCAGGGCCATGCCAATATCGTTTAAACATGCTGTTGGGGGCATCAGAAGATGCACCAGCTGCCTGGGAATACTTCATAAAAGCTTGCCCTCGGTTTAGGGAATCATTAAATGCATGCCCACCAGGAAAGGTCGCCTATAGAGTCAACCATTTGCAAAGCTTAAGCTCTTGGGTTTTGAAGTGCAGAGCAGAGAACCCTTGTAGTTGGTCCTTTGGTTCCATTTTGTGACCTTGAGCTTGTGAAGAAATACTCAGACACATATGTTGCATTGAACTCCAATGCTTTATTGACAACAGTGGTACTGAACAGTGAATGTTTACTATTATACCACTGAAACATGATATGTGGTTGATTTTAATAATGTGGTGACACCCTGACAAAGTCAGTAGGTTAGGCTGACACATACTGACACCCTTTATAATGTGTGACAATGTGTAGCTTGATTATTGTTATAAATGTGGTGACCCCTGACAAAGCCAGTCGGCCTGCTTTATGTCTAACTTCCTTAATAGTGATGTTGCATCTATTATAGGGAGGGGGTATTGCGATTATGGAGTTCAGGACTCACTAGGGATGAAATGTGATATGAGGGTGCAGCCAAAGTTATTCCCTTCTACCTGACTTATATCATTACACTGCAATGCATAGTGTTTAGTAGTTTGTGCAATAAAACTACTTTTCCTTTGTAAAAGAAAAAGCACTGACTGTACAAAAATATATTGATTCTTTTTTTGTTACGTGATAGTGAATTGGGATTGCTAAGTCACACCCCTCCTGTGAGCAGGCCTTGGACTGCTCTGAATTGGTACCCTGAATTAATCAAGTTGTGCAATGGGGCACTAGGGGGCATATTTATACTCTGTTTGCTCTAGTTCCATCTAGCGTCAAAATATTGGAGTTAATGCAATTTTTTTACCTTGAAAACCTACCCTGCGTCAATGAGATGTAAGGTAGGCGTTCCCGGGCAAAAAATTACTCTAAGGCCTTTGCGCCTTATTTATCCTTCCGTGCAAAAATCACGCACGGGAGGAGGAGGGCCTTAAACAATGACACTAAGCCTGTTTAGCGCTATTATTTAATGCCTGGGTCAGGGCAGGCGTTAGGGGACCTGTGGGCTCATTTTCATGGCCGGAGACCATGGAAGTAGTCCACAGGTGCCCTTCCCTGCTCCCAGGGACTCCCCCGCCACCCCACCCACACCTGTAGAACACCTAAGGATGGGGGGACCCATCCAAGGTAAGTCCAGGTAAGTTTTAATTTTGTTTTTACACATGCCATAGAGGGGCCTAACTTGGGTCCCCCTACATGGCACTGTGCCCAATGGCCATGCCCAGGAGACATAAGTCCCCTGGGCTTGGCCATTGGGCAGGGGGGCATAACTCCTGTCTTTACTAAGACAGGAGTCATGTCCATGGGGGTTGTGCGTTAAAAATTACGCTAGTCAGATTAGCATAATTTTTTCTGACTCTAACTTGACTAGCGCCATTCTTTGATGCACAACCTCCTGTTTCCCCTACGCCTCCCCCACCCGGTTAGCGTTGTTTATTTTGACACTAACTGGGCCTTACCGCTGGCTAGCATCATTCATTAAATATGATACCCGCCTGGCGTCCAGGAATGGCACTAGCTGGCAGTAAACTTTTTGACGCAAACCTGCGCTAACGCAGGTTTGCGTCAAAAAGTATAAATCAGGGCCTTGGTTCCAAGCAATAAAACAACCTTGGACCTATTACCTGTGAAAGAATCATAACCTTCACAATGAGTAACCCAATTACTTACATCCCTTTTTCCATTCTTTCCCACATTTTCTTCTTAATAATTTTACTTGTGTGAGGATCTCACACTGAAAAGGTAGGAGATGTGGAGGTGAAGATTAAACACTTGTAGGAATATGAAGTGCATTTTGTCCTAATAAGTAGTGCTTCCGTTGTGCTACTTCACATTCTACAAAATGCAGTTTGTGAATCGGACGCTGAATGCCTATTGGTGACTTCGCCAATTCTTGTTTGCATCACTTTGGCATGGGCAATTGTTTTTAAAAAAAAGGCCAAAATCACTGCTGCTGCTTCATAATGAATGTGCGCAAAGGCATGTGGATGGGTGGCTAAGTTAAAATTGTTTGCTCCTTTACCTTATGAGAAAAAAACACATTTTAAGATGGCTGCCGGTGCATCGTCGATGGTGGCCATGTTGGAATGCTTTTTCTCATAAAAACAAGCATTTCAAAATGATTACCTGTGCGTGCGCATGTGTGTTGATTCACTGTCAGTAATTTTGCAATATTTTTAACATTTAACACATTGTTACAAGGTGACTGACAGTCATTTTGAATGGTAAATTAAAAAGTAGAAACATGAGCACAAAAGAAAGAAGCAAGCAGCCTGCTAGAATTTTGCTTCTTCTTTGCCCTTGCACAAAACTTCACAATTTGAAAAAAGAAAAGAAAAAATAAGGTGGGTAGTGGGGAAGAGATTGGAAGTGGAGTAATGGACATGCAGAGATGGGAGGAGAAACAGGAACAGAGACCGCGGTGCAAGGCAATGAGGTGGAACAAATGGATTGGGAGAGAGCGAGGAAATACATGCACACCCATGGTGAGATAACCACAAATAAAAAGTACTTTCCTGATGTGAGCAGTAAAAGGCTTTAGTCATTCGTGCTAAGCCAGCTATGTGCAGGGGTGGGACAAACCTAAGGATGGAGAGAAAGACATTGAATAAAGAGCAGAGAACTAAGGTAGACAAGAAAGGCATTTAATCACGAGCAACAATCTGACCAATAGACTACTCTATGCATTATACTGTAGACAATAGATGTTCGACAAGACATAGGCCCAGATTTACTAAAAAGTGGTGCAGCGCGGTGCTGCACCAAATTTGCAGAGCAGCGCTGCATCCCTTTAGTAATGCAGGAATAAGCAGTATTTACTAAAATCCGGAGCACCTCTGTGGTTTCCCTTACATTGGCGCTAAATTTAGCTGCCAGTGCCAATGCAGGCACCCTTGCACTATGCAAGGGTGACTGCGTTGAGGGGATTGATTGTTTATGTGCAGGAAGGCGTCCCCTCCTGCACGTAAACAAGCTACAATGGCGATTTGGCACTTCTATGGGTGCTGCAGAATGCAGCGCACATAGAAGTAGCAAAGCGTCAGTTTTGAATGATTATTTATGTGCATGAAGGGACACCTTCCTGCACATAAACATTCATTCATGGCCTTTTGCTCTTTCTTTGTGTGCTGCAGAATGCAGCACACATGGAAAAAGCAAAAACAAGGAGGAATAAAAGTATTCCTCCTCAATGTGCCATGCTAACAGACCCCTGGGATGGCATTAGTTTTTAGCATTGCCACAGATTTACGCCTTCTTATAAATTTGGGACAGCGTCAAAGGCAATGTGTGTTGCGGGGGGAACGCACACAGCAATTACCATTTCACGTCCCTCTGTTGCAGAAAACTGCGTCGAAGGGGCCCATATTTACAAGGTGGCGTTGAGCCAGAAAAAGTGCCATTAGCGCTGCCTTGTAAATGTAGTGCACTGCACAGCACCACTGGAACATCACAAATAGTGACACTCCGGTGGCTCAAGGCCTTGTAAATCTGGCCCATGGCCACTTCAAACTCCTCATGCACGCATACAGGGCCCTCCATGATGCCAAACCTGTCTACATCAACAACCGCCTCACATTCCAACGACCAACCGGAGAACTCTGTTTAGCCACCCTTGCTGATGCTCATGTCCCCCTCATCTGCCGTGAACACCTCAGAGGGTGCTCCTTCTTCCACCTCACCGCCATAGCATGGAACGTCCTCCCCCTTCACTTTCGCACCTTCCCTCCCTGAAGTATTTCACACAACTCAAGGCCTGGCTCTTCGACCACCACCCCAGCTGGGAAAAACACACAGCACTGAAGTTGTGCCTGGAGACCCGCTGGGGTGACAAGTTTATGCTCTACAAGAACTGCCTGATTGATTGATAGCAAACTCTTACAATCAGTTGATTGTGGATGATATTTATCTGTTCAGGAAGCATACTGAGGGCATATTTATGACCTCTCTTGTATCGTTCTTGCACCATGCAAGAGTAGTACAAATGAAAAATTAGTGCGTGGCTTCATAAATCTCGAGTAATGTAGTGCAGTGCAAATCAGTGCATTGCAATACTCCATCAGGATGGCATTTCCATGGGTGTTACATTAGTGTTACCTCGCAACATCCATGGATTTTGATGCATTGCCAGGCAAACCTGGGAATTTCTCAAAATATTGCCCCCCCAGGTGAGGCATAACGAGGAGAAATAGCTTTCGTTCTCCCCCTTTCCGCTGCCTCAGTGCTTGCAGCAGAAAAATAAAACGATATTTCATATTGTTTTAATTTTCTGCTACTGACTGAGCCAGCGAGTGCAGGGAGTGGCAGGGCTGGGCCATGGGAGGATAGGGGGAGTGGAGTGTGACCTTAACTGCACATATCTGTTTGGCCAGGCATTCTAGGTCTGCCAAAAAGACATGTGCAGTTAGGTTTTCCCAAACCAACTGTATTTGACAGCGGGGTTGGAGAAACAGCACAGACTTCCTGTGTCTGAGCGAGCACTAAACCAGCCCGCACAGGCCAATCCCCATGCTGCTCTCATGCTAGGTAATAGCATGATAGCAGTGCGGGGATTACACAGGGAGTCTTTTGTGCTATTCCAGGGACTGCTGGGACCAGGAAGCAGAGGAGCGTATGGAGGCTGGCAGCACCAGGTAAGTGTTTTTTTTTATTAACTGCCCCCGCACTCCCCCCCTCATGCTCTCCCTACCACCCCTGCGCCCTCTTCACCCGCCCAACCACTTATAATTTATATTGGCAGCTGCTGGTACAAGAAACAGAGCTGAGCGGACATGAAGATGGCTGCATCCTCCAGGACCTCCACAAAGTGGCTTTCATCAAAAAGCTGACTGCAAAGGGCCTTCCGATACTAGATGCAGAGATTATAGGGAGGTGGAACAGAGGCTAGCTGCGGGTAGAAACCCCCAGCCAAGAAAAAGGAGCACTACCCATCCCTCACAGTCCACTTGCGGAGGCCAAGATAGAGCTGGCAACCTGAGATCTCAATTGGTACAATGATGCCAGTGCTTCAATAATCAGAGAGCCCACTGGAGAGGGTCAAGCAAGTGCAACAAATGATGGGAATGACTAAGTGAAGAGATACCAAATATTGTTTAGTCCTGAAAGCGCTGGGTATAGAGCAGCAAAAATAATGGCATGAGACAACTGACAAGAGTCAACAGAACTCGTACTCTGTTCAGGGGACCTGAGGTTTGCATTATGATGGAGAGCGGGAGTGAATGCCACATCATTTGGCAGAGCCCTGTTGGTTCTATGTGGTCAGCACAATCCAACTAATCCTGACAAAATGGAATATAATATAAATAGAGGAACAATGGGATGTGGCAAACACCTTTTTTAAACGAAATTCAACTGTAAATAAAGAACAGAGGCAGAAATGCTCATGTGCTCCATAAGCATCATATAGATGAGATCAAGGCAAAGCATTTAATTTTCCAGTAAAAGTAGTGGAATAACAAATGGGGGTACTTATAGGCAGAGTAATAGCTGTAGAACAGTCTCTGCAGAAGTCTGAGGGACACATTTTGCTCCTGTGAGAACAATGCATGCTTTATTTGAAGTATGGATGCCTTTCAGAGTTATATAATGATGACCAAGATATATATAGAGTCAGTCAAAAATACAGAGAGCTTAAATAAGGCGCTGACCTCTGTACTTAATGCCCTGCATGACCAGGGCAGCACAGTCTCAGTACCAATAATCAAAACCTTTAGACTGCCAGTTTAAAACCCTACTGACATAAAGAGAGAAAGGTGTGAGTACAGAGATTCTCATGTCAATACACTGGGGACGGATCCTTAGTATCCTGATGAAAACATCCTTGGCAAAGCCAATAGGTCACACGTTTATAATGTGCCATGCTATAGTCTTTGCTAAAGCATTGTTTAAAGACAAGCAAAAGAAAGATTTAAAACACTGGAGGAAATGTAAGGATACATTTTAAGTTTTTTACATTGAATTTGATATATATTTATAATGGTTATAAAGTGTCTCCTTTGTTTTTTAAAGACTTTTCATTTAGGCAACTCTCAACACAATTAAAAAAGAAAAGGGAAGTGCCAGAATTAAAAGGGAAATGTTTGCCAAGGCCTATTTTACTTTCCTCATGACCCAGAACACAAACATGCTCTAGCCATTTTTTCCACAGCAGTAGCACAGGATGCTGATTTATGGAACTCAGGAAGAGAGACTGTAACCTTTCAAATGCAGCTTATGCCTCTAGTGCCAGCTGAGTGAGTGCAGTGGACAGCCCCCACCCCCTCAAGCACCATAAAAACCTTTGTTTGCTGATTCTCTGCATTCTTGCTACATGCAGAATGCAGGAGATAAAATGAAACCAACCCTTCAATCAATCAATCAATCAGTGTATTTGTAGAGCGCACTACCACCCGTGAGGGTCTCAAGGCGCTGGGGGGGGAGGGGGGGTGCTGCTACTGGTCAAATAGCCAGGTTTTGAGCCACTTCCTGAAAGTCAGCAGGTCTTCGGTCTGTCATATGGGCAAGGGAAGGGTGTTCCAGGTCTTGGTGGCAAGTTGGGAGAAGGATCTTCCTCCGGTAGTTGCTCTTCGGATGTGGGGGACGTGGCGAGGGCGCGGTCGGCTGAGCGGAGTTGGTGGGACGGGGTGTAGAAGGTGAGACGTCTGTTGAGGTAGGCTGGACCGGTGTTGTGGCACGCCTTGTGTGTGTGGGTGAGGAGCTTGAAGGATATTCTTTTGTTGACAGCGAGCCAGTGTAGGTCTCTCAGAATGGGAGTGATGTGGCTGTGGCTGTGGCAGCTCTTAGAAAGATGATATCTTACCCTCGATCTTCATCAAAGCTCTCTGTGGATGCTCTGCTTTCCCTACTCACCATTGTTGATACCTTGCTCACTTAAGACATTTTCCCAGAAGCTTAAGACAGGCCAGTTCCTTTCACTTCTAAAAAGACCTACACAATACTCTGATGCCCTCTCTAACTATGGGCCCATCACTCACTAACCATATCACCAAGATGCTTGGAAAAGCAGTCTATGTTGAGCTCCAAGATCACATTAATTCTAACCATATTTTGCACGGCTACCACTCTAGCTTTAAGTTCATGCTGCAGCATGGAAAGCAGTATCTTACACATCAGATGAAAATTACTTCTGCTTCTTGATATTGTTGGACCTATCAGCTGCATTAAAACATTCAACCTTTCCACCCTCATAAAAACCTTGGGATTCACTGGCAGTGTCCTTCACTGATTCTCCTCCCACCTTTCCAGCTTAGTATGTTCACATGCACTCCTCCAGGTAACAAAAGACCCCTATCACTTGTGGAGTCCTCCAAGGTTCCATAGTCTCCCATCATTTTCAGTCTCTACATGGAGCTACTTGGTGTTCTACTAATAGATAGCAGCATAAAGATTCACCAATTTTCCAATGATGCACAACTCTGCTGGAAAGTCTCCTCTGCTTCAGAAATCCAGTGTCTCAAGCAGTGCCTGAACATCATCCAGTCTTCGATGTTTAGAACCTAATTGAAGATCAGCCCAGTCAAGAGAGAATCCCTGTTATTTGCCAAGAAAAACAAATAAGAAAAAGTACAAACGTGGCTTAGTGACACCTTGATGGCTTTCAACCCTTTGCCAGATTCACCATAGAAACGCACCTCACCCTCAACAGAACATTGTCAAAAACAAAGACAGCCTCCAGGTACCCAGGTCTCTCGTTTGAAGAAAGTGAAAATATTTCTTCTAAGTGACCCTAGAATTGCTGATCAAGCCATTGTAGTCCTGCATCAGGATAATGATAAACTCACTCCATTGCCTCCCAGGCTCCACACTGGCACCCCTTACTGGTATCCTACATGTCCCAGCATTTCTTATGCAGGGCCTGAAGAAAGATGATCACATCACCCCTATCCTGATGGAACTCCATTGGCTCCCCTTGCCAAACCCATCATGACCACAACCCAAGTTTATCTTACACACAAAATCACCATCTCTGACAGGTCTTAGACACCCACAGCCAGGACACTATCAAACTTCAGACAAAGAAGTGTACAAAAGCAAAAAACAAGTAATCAGACCTCTTTAATGATCATGCTGCCCCCCCCCCTTTAATGATCATGTTGATATGTATACCATGGAAGAGCCTTTGAATCTTCTATTTACACTAAATGAAGCAAAACAGGGTGTAGTAGGACTGACTAAAAACAAGGCACCCCGATGGTATCACACCTGATCTTTATGTTAGCGATATCATGGTCTGGGCACCACACACCATAAATACTGCAGTCAGTGAGGGATCCCCTACCTCATCTGTGATTTCCATCACTGTCCCAGTTTTTTAAAAAGGGAGACAAGAATAATTCTCAATGCTTTAGGCCGATCTCCCTAATTGACTCAGTGGTTAAGGTTGTGGAACTAGTTCTTTTGGACATGTTAATGACCTGGTCATAAGTAAATGCAGAGCAGTTCACACAGGCTCCATCCATCTAGCCTTCCTGGACCTCTCTTCGACCTTTGACCGGGTAAACTGTGACTAATTATATTGAATCCTTTTGTCAATGTGGGTGGACCCTGACATTGTCTACTATTTGAGAGACCTCCATGCTAATACTGTGGTATCAGTTCGATATACAAATGATTCAAATTGTACCCCATTGTTTTAAGACTTGAAAAGTGGTTAGACAAGGGGCATTTTGCCCCTCTTTCTATTCACCCTGTACATAAAAAAGTGTGAACAGGGCTTGGTGGTTACTCAAGCTGATAGCTCACAGGTAGAAGCACAAATTCTTCTGGGTCTGCTTTATGCAGACAATGCAGTTCTAACGGCTAGGACAGCAAGGGCTCTGCAAACCCTTCTGAACTCCTTTGTGGCAATTATGGTCAAGCTGGATTGAACAATCAATGCTTTAATGTGCGGACACATAGTTTACCCAATACAAGGATATTTCCACATCCAGATATCTTGTTTGACTCAAATCTGAGTAGGAGTCCCCTGTTATATGTGAAAAAAGCTGAATTTATAAGGACCAATGCAGCAGTATTCAGCTTTGTTTCCATATTGGGTAGAAGCCCTATCAGGGCATTAGTGCAGGTTTATCTGGCCAAATGTTCCTCCAAAGTCATATATGGGAACGATATCTGGGAGTATTTTAAACATAATCAATTACAGAGTGTCAAAAAAAGATTTTAAGGCAGTTTTTATGTGTTCTTCAAAGCATTTCCTCTTTTGTAGTGCATGAAGATTTGGGAGTGGGCTAGCTCACTTATACAGTGGCCCTTCACCCAATTTTGTGCTGGGCTAATAGTTGGACAAGAGGTGAAACCAAGTGGAATAAGAAGATTTTGATTGATTGCCTCTCCTTTGATCATGCTCTTCGGATTCCCTGGCAAAAATATATTAACGAGTCATTACAGAGCAGAGGTGAGTAGAATTATTTACAAATCCGGATGGAATGGTCAAGGCAGATTGCAAACGGATTAGAGAACATTTAATGAGGAGAAGGCTAATGGACAGAGTCCAGGTGGTATTACAGAAGTCTACAGTGCGTAGACACTTTCTGTTGAAACGACCCAAGTAATGGAGCCCTTTCTTACAGTTCTAACAAGTAACTATGACCGTTTCCTATTTACAAGATTCTGGTTTAACTTGTTGCCCCATTTGCTAGCTTCTCCATGTGGCCAGCAAGATGTTCATTCATTGGGACCCTGCAGTTGCCACTAGGTGCCTCTGCAGGACACAATACACTTTATAATGTTTTGTAAATTTTGTATTGAACCTAGGAAAGTTCACATTATTCTTCAGTTAAAGAATCAGAAATTCACAAGTTTGACCTGCTCTCTTGGTTTTACAACTGCTTTCTGAAGATATTATTCATGTAGCTTGTTTTTTAAAAATTGTAATGAGATTCAGAAATAGTTGAGATGATTGGCTTTAGATTAGGTTTTAAGGTTTAATCTGATGTTTTTTACTGATGAATAAGTAAGTTTTATAGGAAATTGTAAAATGCATTATTGCAATGTAAATATGGTGCTTTCTATGGCTTGTATAAGTTTGACTTGACTGGAAGACATAAGACTCTTTCCATTTATAGACATAAAATGTTGAACAACACCCTTGTATGCATCAGAATGGTTCCAACACTGCTTAAATTTAAAAAAGCTTTGAAGATGCACCTCTTCAAAGGACACCTTAGCACAATCTATTAACTGTTGACAAGCCAGATACCTACATATTGCTCATGTTTGCTGTTGGATCCTGTATTGCGGTGAGCTGCCTTTTGCCTAGGTTTGCATGTTTGAAATATCACATACATAAATGTATATTTATGTACATGCAAATATATACATGTGCATACACACCCACATACATACATGCCCACACAGAATGAAGGTCCCTATATAACCCAACCTTTATTTCAAAGAGAAACAAAATAAGCACTTTAATGAAGGCAAGGAAGCCTTCATTATAGGCTGGCTTAAGTTTCTATGAATTATGAGGAATGATAGTGGAGGCTTAGAAAGAAATATGAACCTAATAAATGATCCCTTGGTATCCACTATGAAAAATGGAAATAAAAAAATACCTTTTTCAACACACTTCAGAACTACAATTTTTTTTTGCATTCATGCTTTTCTAATTGCTATACATTTTAAAATACATGCCCAGTTAATTTAAAGATATTTAAATTATGTTACTTGTTACAAAAACACTGACATCCTACACTACAGACTTTCTTTAACTGGCTGTACCCCAGAAAGATTATTACCTGTCACTTTTACTAAATCCTCTGACTTTGCAGACAGAGAAACAAAAGTCAACACCAGTTTCCTTGTTAAAAGAATAAGCAGGAGTTTGTCCAAAGACATTGCCTGATGTTTGAACGTTTGCCTTTGAAGCACAGCGAATGTGACAACATAAACTCAAAGACATCTTTCGTGTTCATTCCCCTTCTAAACACCGGCATCACCTTCCTCCAGACGTCTTACCTAGTGCGACACAATCAAATAGGGATTCAGTTTCGCGCCCCCGGCTGCCCTGAGACTGGAAATATCTGTAGATTTATTTGTTTTGACCGAGCGCAGTGCAAGTTTGCATCAATGGTAAGCTCTGTTGGGTGCCTTTTCATGCGCCTTCTCTACCTCATTACTTAATAATTTCCCTGGATATTGTCGCACAATTTTTCACAGTTCTTTTGTGCTGGTCTGACATGCTGTCTAAAGTATTTCATTGCTGAAGCTGTATAGAAATTCAATAATGGAAAGAAAAGAACGTATGTGTACCGGTAGCTTTTGTATTTAATCATCAACAAAGTGAATAATTTCGATAAAATACATTCGCACTGGTAGGTTTGTTAAAGTAACACTTTATGTTCTGGTTTATCTGTTTTTTTCTGCACAGCCACTAATACTATCGGATGTAAAGTTACTCTAGGCATTGATCTCTCATCTTTCTTCCTCTTTACAATATTTTGATTTATGAGACAGAATTTGGCTGACGGGTGAAGCTGTACGCTGCCAAAAACTCTGTACTATACAAAATAGCATTTATTGAGAACTGTAGAGAGAACGGCTAGGTCGTTATAGAAGGGCTGCAGCCCTCTGTCTGGAACGTTTAACACGAGGAAAGGCTGATGATGTTGCCCACGTTGCTGCCCTACAGATATTGATAAATGAAGCCTCATTTTAGTTGGTGCAGAAGGCAGTGATAGATACCCTTGATGGAATGACCCATTATCCCAGCATGGACAGGAGTTCCCTGATTCTCGTACGCTAAGATGATTGCTTCTCATGCCAACTTACTCTGGGTAGTGGAAAATACTTAAACTTATACCTAGTTCCAAAACATTCAGAAAGGAATATTGAAGTTCTGAATGTGGCAGAAATTCAAAAGTCAAGCTCAATATATAGTGAGAATGTAACTAAGCTCAGCAAAATGAAAATACTGAAAATACTAGGCCTGATTCGACAAAGCATCTGGAAGAACACTGTCACACTGTAACTCGCGCCCTCACCATGCACAGTTTTCTCATCAATTATGGTACTGAAAATGTTGCAGTGATATTTATCAATGATGTCATAGGAGATGTCATGAGTGATGTAATATCTGGGGTAATTAGCAGTGAATGGCGAGGACCCCGAGTTATAGTTACCTTAGGGCACAAGTTATAGTTACTTCAAATAACTCTAACTATAACAGCTGAATTTATATGGTTTTATGCATATGGAATCCGAACCTAACTATAAGGTCCCTGTAACCTTTGGTTTTTTTAGTGAATTTTTAAAGTTTAAAAAAAATTATATTTCCTAACTATAACGTTCCTGTAACCTTTGTTTTTTCATTGAATTTCTAGGGTTTTATTAATGTTATGTAAACTGCCCATTGCAATGAACAGTGGGATGGGGGAGTTGGACTCAGGGCCTGGCCTGGCATTGTGCTGCCCCCACTCAAGCCTGCTGCTCCTGCCCCCTCCTCCTTGCCACATATTGTCCAAGTCCCTGCCCGTACTCCCTCATTACAGCCCTGTGTGGCCGTTGTTCTTCCACTGCCCTTCCCACCTGGCCTGAACAGCTAGCTTGCTGCCCCCTCAACCTCCTCCCTACCCTCTGTTGGCAGAGTCCACACACTGGCTCCCTCCCTGATGTGCTGCCACTGCCCTCCATTTAGCTTGATGTCCCTGCCCACTTCTCCTGCCCTCTGTCACCCAATTCTATGCCCCATAATTGCCCCCCTGCTTAGCCTCTGTGCTTAGCTTGTTGTCCCTACCCTCCTTCCACCTGCCATCTGATGTCTGTGTGCTTGCCCCTGCTCCCTCCTTTTTGCCCACCATGTTCTATGGACCTTCCACTGCCTCTTTTATCTACTCTCAGTGCTCTATTGAGCTGCCACCTACCTAGATTGGTCAGATGACTTCCGCCTGTGTGAACACTGAATTTTCACTAATAAATATTCATGTACTTTGAACTATGAATATGCATAGAATTTGATTAAGATAGAAAAACAATGTGCGACTTAGAAAATGTTCACACTTGAGTGGCCGTGATTAATCACAAAGTGTCTATAATAAATGCATATTAATATGGATTGAAGTGCTTATGTTTAGGTAATTGTAGTAATGCGTCTTATTAATGATTTCACAATATGTATTTGCTTTATTAATTGTAGCCCTTAAGTTAGTGAGGTTTTGGGCCTAGTTTGCCCAGCCTCATGTTAAGCGGCACTGTTCTAACAACCTTGTGGGAAATGTATGACTAGAGAAATAAATTAATGTATTGTTTTCACTGAGTTGACCAAACTTTAGCAGATTACTTTAACTTTCTTATGAGAACTGCCTGCTAGAATGTCTTGTACTAGTAACTGCTACATTGTATAGTTTAATGTGTGAGACAGTGATGTTCCCAGGATCTAACAATTTATGCACTGACTGGAGTACTGATGGGTACAAAAATGTTACCTGACGAGCCTGACGGTGGGAACGGGAGAAGAGGAGCCCATCATCGACATGCGAAAGACAGTTCAGTTATATCTTAGATGTTAACCTTTAATACTATTGGCCTAAATGCAAACGTACGATTCTTTGACCAATGGTAATGTAGGGAGTTCTTTAAGTGATTTTAACTTAATCTGACTGCACAGAGAAGAGGAAACTCACTCCTACTGTACCTCCGTAGAGGTATGTTCATTCCTATTTTGATCCTTTCCTGAGACGATTCTACCTTTAATTTTATTGCTTAAACTTCGGATGTTGAATGTGGATCACTTAAATATTACTTTCCAAATGGTTCAGGTAGCTTGTAGTCCCTGGTTCTGAACCATTCCCTTTCATGGCCTGTTGCTGATGCTGACCGAGCAGATGTCTGACTGATGAAGAGAATCGCAGCTTGCTGATCCATATGAGGAGAGGTATAACAAATGCTAATGTTCTTGTTGCAAATTTTGGCCCATATTTATACTTTTTGACGCAAATCAGCCCTTGGGCAGATTTGCGTCAAAAAAGTTTAGCGCTGGCTAACGCCATTCCAACGCACCAGCCGGGTGCCATATTTACGGAATGTCGTTAGCCGGCGCTGCGGCCTGGTTTGTGTCAAAATAAATGACGGTAACCGGGCAGCAGAGGCCAAGGGAAGACTGGGGGTTGTGCATCAAAGAATGGTGCAAGTCAGGTTAGAGTAAAAAATATTGACTCTGACCTGACTTGCACCTTTTTTTGATGCACACCTCCATGGAAATGACTTCTGTCTTAGCAAAGACAGGAGTCATGTCCCCCCACCCAATGGCCATGCCCAGGGGACTACGGTCCCCTGGGCATGGCCATTGGGCACAGTGGCATGTAAGGGGGCCCAAGTTAGGGCCCCTTATGCCACCAAAAAAAAAATATATATACTTACCTGCACTTATCTGCACTCACCATGGATGGGTCTCCCCATCCATGGGTATCCTCCAGGGGTCGGCGAGGGTGGCAGGGGGTGTCTCTGGGTGCAGGGAAGGGCACCTGTGGACTTCTTCCATGGTCCCTGACCATGGAAATGAGCCCACAGGTCCCTTAACGCCTGCGCTGACCCAGGTGTTAAAAAATGGCATAAATCCGGCTGGGCGCCATGTTTTAAGGCCCGCCTCCACCTGTGCATCATTTTGACGCCGGAGGATAAATAAGGTACACATGCCTTAGAGTAATTTTTTGCACGGGAACGTCTGCCTTGCATGTCATTAGCGCAAGGTAGTTTTTCACGTACAAAAAATGACTAAAACTCCATAACTTTGGTGCTAGACGGGTATAGCGTCAAAGTATAAATATGGAGTTAAGTTTGCATCAAATTTGCGTAAAAGAAAAGACACAAATCTGGTGCAAACAGAGTATAAATATGGGCCTTTGTCTTTTGTGTCTAGAGCAGAAAGTCCAGAACCCAAGCAAAGCGAGGGAAAGACTCAAAGAAGATGCAAGAATGACTCCCATGAGACCGACACTCAATGGAACAGGTCCATTAATTGATTTAAGTTCTTTCAAGACTCCTCCAAATAATGAGGGTAGATCATATACAGCACCTAATCCAAGCGTGGTGAAACCAGAGACCCCGAACCTGACATTACATCAAGGGAAAGGTGGAAGACATAACAATGTTACATTACAGGGTTTTACAGTGCAGCAGTTAACTGAATGGTTAGAGAAACTGAGTAGCACTGAAGGAGATTCCAGCGGAAGAAGTGCCTTGAATTTGACCAGGCTTAAATTAGAGGCAGAAGACCTAATTGAGGGAACAATGGGGTTAGATAGGACTGACACATTTAGAGAAGATGAGTTGTGCTACCTGTGCAAGCTGATTACTAACAAAGCAGGAATAGCACATCAGAAATTGGCAGACCTATCAGAGAAATATGACATTGAGATTGAGAAAACGAAGCACTTGAAGAGCAGTTACAGGTTGAATTTTGACTCAAAAGATTTTGAAAACATAAGAGTACGGAATGAAAATTCACATTAGGGAATTAATTCAGAGCATTCAAACATGGGGAGCGTTAGACAAGTGGGAAGGCAGATGGGTGAAGAAAAGAGACAAGAGAAAAAGAGATACTGCCAATCTTCCTGCAAATGTGCAGCAGGTTGAGGACCCGGTGAAAATCCTACCAATGAGAGACATTCCAGCAGGGAATTTTGTACATGTCCCTGGGAGCAGAAGTGATATTCTGGCATTTACAAATGATTATCCCAGGTTGAGAGAGAAGCCGGTAGAGCAGTAGCAGAAAACAGACACGTTTGTGAAGCTCGCAAAATGCTTGTGGGAGTATTTGAACACCCTGTTAGAGATATTAGTTCCAGCAGACTTGTGGGATGAATGCAAAAGGATTGTAGATTGGCCAACAAGAGAACCTCAGAGAGATCCAGCAACAGGTGCACCATCTCCTGACGTAATGAAATATCACTATAAGGTGATTGAGTTTTTGGAAACAAGAATCTCACTCAAGAATATTGACTGGCAGAGAATAGACAGCCCAGGAAGCGAAAGAGTCGATACATTCATACCAAGAGAATTGCTGCAGGCATTCAAGCATTACAGTGGCACCGAGACAATTGAGCTGAAAGATGATGATTCATTTTGTGTTCAGATTTGTTGAAGGATTGAGACCCGAGATTAGCTAGATGATTAAGAGTCATTTGATCTGTTCGCAAGCGAAGCCGATTGATGAAGTATTGCAGTATGCAAAGTACTGTAGTAACAAGATTGAGTTGAAGCAGAGAAAGTTGGAAGAGAAGGGAATGGTGATGCAGATTAAAGCAGCACAAACAGGAATGCAGGGAAGTTTTCTAAAGCAGCAACAGGGAAATGTATCGTTTCAGAATCAAGCGAGAGGTGGAGGTCGTGGTGGAACTGGAAATGCGAGTCATAGTCCTGATTTGAGTACTGTGGTTGTTCAGAATGATGTGCAATGGATGAAAACATTATTGCCATGTCATGCCTGCGGAGGCCTCGGACATTGGAAACAGGAGTGTCCAATGTTAGTACAGGAAGGTGTTGTTCAGCAAACAAGCAAAATCAATTATTTTCCAAATATGAGAGGACTGAGAATGAGAGGTCACAATCCAAATTTTCAAAGCAATGTGAACCAGATGCAAGGTTTTCAGCCCATGCAACATATGCAAATGCCAGGTTTGCAGATGCCCCAGTCGCAGCAAATGCAACTGCAAGTTCAAATTCGTACCTAGACAGCAAATTCAAAGACCGCTAGCCCCAATGGAGCAGCAGCAGGTGATGCTTCCTCAGCAGGTCACAGGTCAAAGATTTAATCAGAGTAATAACACAGTACATCAATTCCCGTTACACAGTGAGGAGGGAAAAAATGATGAGTGGGTGAGTGACAGCTCGGATGAGGAAGAATGCGCGTTAGCGACTTCACTAGAGGTAGATCAGACGATGGAGAGCAGACATATACAGAATCTAGGAAACCTTTGACACACGATGAAGAGTCAAATGACGAAGGAAAAAGTGATGGGTCACAAATTCTCATTTTTAGGTGACACAGGAGCTACACGCTCTACAGATAGGACTGCAGAAGTTCAAACCTGCCTCTTTCAGGGAAAACAGTCCAGATCGTAGGAGTTGTAACTCAGTATTTGACCAACCCAGTTACAGAACCAGTTCAGGTTAAAATTGGCAACTTTAAAGGATTGCACAAATTCATAGTTTGTGACTCAAGTCTGGTATCTTTACTGGGAAGGGACTTGCTATGTAAGACAAGATTTTCAATTACATGATCAAATGGTGGAATTGCTATTTAAACAGTGGTGATGAAGATGACCTGACCCCAGAAACAGATTGCGACACAGTGAATGGGGAGTACCCCTTGATTAGTTTCTTTCCAGTTTTTACAGTGAGAGATCTCCCTTCTGATTTACAGGGAACAGTTAAAATGAAAGTGTGGGATTTTACAATAAAAGACATTTGTCTAATAAAAGGAGTTGAGCCAGTTAAGATCCCAGTCAAGCCAATTGTGATTTTTCCACAGATTCCTCAGAACCACGTGACACAGTATACAGCTGAAGGGATTGCATCCATAATTGCAGAATGTGTAAACCCAGGAGTTTTGAAGGAGGTGTTGAGCAGTTCATGTAATTCACCGATAATGGGATTGTGAAAGCTATGCGGGAAAATTCAAATTGTTCAGAATTTGAGGAAAGTCAATGAGATTGTAATTAAATGTTGTCCTGTAGTGCCAAATCCAGCAGCGATTTTGTTTCAGATACCATGCGATGCTAAATGGTTTACTGTAGTAGACCTGTCAGAAGCATTCTTTTCTGTACCTCTTCGTGAGGATAGTCAATTTCTTTTCTGTTTCAAAATTTTGGATTGAGTCTATTCGTGCAGAATTCCTCAAGGGTTTTCAGAGCCACCATCCATTTTCAACCAGACCCTGAAGAAGAACCTGGAGTCATTAGAAATGCCTTTCCAATCGACATTGGTACAGTACATTGATGATTTGTTGATTGCATCAAGAGAAGACAAGAGAGACATGCAAATACAATACTATTGCCTTACTGAATCACTAAGGGAAGAATGGACATAAAGGTGGTCATTACAACCCTGGTGGGTTGGTGTTAAAGCGGCGCTAAGACCGCCAACAGGCCGGCGGTAAAGATTTTGCAATTACGGCGGTACAAACAAACAGCGTGGTGGTCACCGCCAACAGACAGGCGGGAGACAATGTACCTCCCACACTATTATGACAGGCCAATCCGCCACCTTTTCCGGGTCGGATTCACCGCGGATAAAAACACGGCAGAAACAGGAATCCCGAACGGAAAACGCCCACCTCTACACACTCCACGAGGAAGGAGGACACCATGGACCCGGAACTCCAAATCCTACCTGCTATAGTCTTCCTGCTCCTGTACCAGGAGCACCAACGCCAGCGGCGAAGACCACAGTGAGTACTGCACCTACGACACAGGGGAGGGAGGAGGAAAAAAACAGGGACACACACACACGCAACACCCCACCCCCACCCTCACCCACTGCAGCACACACTCTAATGCATATCAATGCATCACAGTTACACCCCCCAAATCCCCCGGAAGAATGCAAAGACAATAGAAAATGAGTGTAACCATTGTAATATATTAAAAGCAAGTAGGGAGAAATATATATATACACCATGTACATAATATATACCAAGCATAGTAGTCCAGGTAGTGCACTAAGAAAGTCAGTGGAACACTGGGACCACACAGTATGGGCGAGGCCCACGCAGGATCCCCGACCATGACGGAGAGAACACTGCAGGGGCATCAGAGAGCAACTAAACAGGCACCTCAGGGGGCAGGGAAAGGGGGGGCACCTCAGCCGCTTGAGTGCACGACGCCAAATACACGAGGGGGCCACATGCCCACTGTTCAATCCTGGGAGTGCAAACCCACAGTCTCTCAAGTCTCTACGGTGGGTGGGTTGCCCACTGCTTTATCCTGGGGAGTGCAAAGCCACAATCTCTCAAGTCTCTACAGTGGGTGGTTTGCCCACTGCTTTATCCTGGGGAGTGCAAAAGCCACAGTCTCTCAAGTCTCTACAGTGGGTGGTTTTCCCTCTGCTTTATCCTGGGGAGTGCAAAAGCCACAGTCTCTCAAGTCTCTACAGTGGGTGGTTTGCCCTCTGCCATATCCTAGGGAGTGCAGAGCCACAGTCTCTCAAGTCTCTACAGTGGGTGGTTTGCCCACTGCTATATCCTGGGGATTGCAAAGCCAAAGTCTCTCAAGTCTCTACAGTGTGTGTGGTGTGTCCACTGCCATATCCTGGGGATTGCAAAGCCAAAGTCTCTCAAGTCTCTACAGTGGGTGGTTTGCCCTCTGCTTTATCCTGGGGAGTGCAAAAGCCACAGTCTCTCAAGTCTCTACAGTGGGTGGTTTGCCCACTGCTTTATCCTGGGGAGTGCAAAAGCCACAGTCTCTCAAGTCTCTACAGTGGGTGGTTTGCCCTCTGCCGTATCCTGGGGAGTGCAGAGCCACAGTCTCTCAAGTCTCTACAGTGGGTGGTTTGCCCACTGCTATATCCTGGGGATTGCAAAGCCAAAGTCTCTCAAGTCTCTACAGTGTGTGGTGTGTCCACTGCCATATCCTGGGGAGTGCAAAGCCACAATCTCACAAGTAGATGACAGTCTCCACTGGGTCTGGAGGGGGCATGGTGCCCAGAGTGCTTCATCCTGCCAAGGACTGGGGTAGTGGATGCTTTTATCCACTGGTTCTCGAGGGGGCTTGGTGCCCAGAGTGCTTCATCCTGCCAAGGATTGGGGTAGTGGATGCTTTTCTCCACTGGTTCTGGAGGGGGCTTGGTGCCCAGAGTGCTTCATCCTGCCAAGGATTGGGGTAGTGGATGTTTTACTCCACTGGTTCTGGAGGGGGCTTGGTGCCCAGAGTGCATCATTCACCCCGTGATGGACTCAGTTCTGTCAGTGCCCTTGACGCTCATGGGCCAGCGGTGCTTGAAACGGCGGTGCCCTGTTCAGCGGTGCTTGAGATGGCGGTGCCCTGTGCAGCGGTGCTTGAGACAGCGGTACCCTGTGCAGCGGTGCTTGAGATGGCGGTGCCCTGTGCAGCGGTGCTTGAGACGGCGGTGCCCTGTTCAGCGGTGCTTGAGACGGCGGTGCCCTGTTCAGCAGTGCTTGAGACGGCGGTGCCCTGCGCAGCGGTGCTTGAGACGGCGGTGCCCTGTTCAGCGGTGCTTGAGATGGCGGTGCCCTGTGCAGCGGTGCTTGCGATGGCGGTGCCCTGTGCAGCGGTGCTTGAGATGGCAGTCTCCATTGCAGGGTCTCGCGGGGCTTTTGCTGGCGATACTTCATGGCCCAGCGGGGCTTTTGCTGGCGATACTTCAAGGCCCAGCGGGGCTAGTGCTGGCGGGGGCCTCCTGGGCAGCTGGGCTGGTGCTGGCGGGGGCCTCCTGGGCAGCTGGGCTGGTGCTGGCGGTGGCCTCCTGGGCAGGTGGGCTGGTGCTGGCGGTGGCCTCCTGGGTAGCTTGGCTGGTGCTGGCAGTCCTTCATGGCCCAGTGGGGCTTTTGCTGGCGATACTTCAAGGCCCAGTGGGGCTAGTACTGGGGGGGCCTCCTGGGCAGCTGGGCTGGTGCTGGAGGGGGCCTCCTGGGCAGCTGGGTTGGTGCTGGCGGTGGCCTCCTGGGCAGGTGGGCTGGTGCTGGTGGTGGCATCCTGGGCAGGTGGGCTGGTGCTGGCGGTGGACTCCTGGGCAGCCGGGCTGGTGCTGGCGGGAGACTCCTGGGCAGCTGGGCTGGTGCTGGCAGTGGCCTCCTGGGCAGGTGGGCTGGTGCTGGTGGTGGCCTCCTGGGCAGGGGGGCTGGTGCTGGCGGTGGCCTCCTGGGCAGCTTGGCTAGTGCTGGCGGCCCCGTCCTGGGCAGCTGGGATTGTGCTGGAGGTGGGCTCCTGGGCATCGG
Organism: Pleurodeles waltl; assembly: GCF_031143425.1. Lineage (NCBI taxonomy): Eukaryota > Metazoa > Chordata > Amphibia > Caudata > Salamandridae > Pleurodeles > Pleurodeles waltl. The sequence goes on along the minus strand of NC_090449.1, from coordinate 314,460,301 downwards.
GAATGATGGCGGTCTTCTCCGCCGTGCTGCTCTTCCCAGACTTGCCGGGTTTATTGTGGCCCTTCCATACCTTGGAAGGTGTCACAGCTGACTCCACACTCCCACCGGGACCCCTGGGAGCATCTTTGGTGGCCGGCCCCTCTCCCGCCGGGCACTGGCCAACTTCTGATGCTTCACAGGTGGGGGACTGTCTATGCTGTGGCTCCGTGCTACACTGGCTGCCCTGGTGGCCGGTGCACTCCAGATTCCGGTGACTACAGGCACCACTGGTCCCGGAGATGTTGTGGCTGGGGTGCTAGTTCGGGACCTATGAGATGGACGGGGTGGGGGAGGTGTGGGAAAGAGGTCAAGGTTGGACAGGAAACTTTTTTTGACACACTGGGATGGGTAGCTGGAGGGGTTTGGGAGTGGAGGAAGAGGTGGTGGTGGTAGGAGGTGTACGTTTGGTGACTTTGGGTGAAGGTGCATGCGCTGGAGGCTGTTGTGAGGTGGATGGCTGTTGGGTGGGTGTGTGCCTGCGTTTGTGTATCTTGGGAGGGGCATCACAGACACACTGGGAGAGGACACATGGGATGTGTGAATGGTAGTGGGGGTGGTCACTGCACGTGAGTGGGGTGTGGGGGTGGGTGTGCTGGAGAGGGACGTAGAGGCTGTAGAGGTAGTGCATGCAGGTGTGAGTGTAGACGAGACTGGGAGGGAGGAGGAAGACGAGGAGGAGAGGGACACAGTGGAGGCACTGGATGTTGGTGTGTCTGCATGTGTGTGATGCTTGCGTGAGTGCCTGTGGGATGTGTGGTGTTTATGTTTGCCTGAGCTTTCCTTGTGTGTTGACGTGTGTGCATGTTGGTCTGTAGGTGTGCTTGGGATAGGCTGAGGTACAGGGGATTGGGTCTGGGTGGAGGAAGTTGGAGGGGGGAGGCTAGAGACGGGGACAATGGCTGCCATCAGTGCTGTGGCCAGAGTCTGAAAAGCTCGCTGAAGGGCCGCCTGACCAGAATGAATGCCCTCCAGGAATGCATTGGTTTGTTGCAACTGCCTCTCTACACCCTAGATGGCATTCAAAATGGTAGACTGCCCAGCAGTGAGGGACCTGAGGAGGTCAATGGCCTCCTCACTGAGGGCAGCAGGGGTGACTGGGGCAGGGCCTGAGATGCCTGGGGCGAAGGTGATGCCCATCCTCCTGGGTGAGCGGGCACGGGGCAAAGGCTGAGGGGCTGCTGGGAGGGCGGTGCTGGTAGGGGGAGTGGCGGCTGTACCTGTAGATGCAGTTGGCACAGATGTTGCTGCCACCACAAGGGAGCTCCCATCAGAGGATGAGTCCGTGTCACTGGTGTCAGCTCCTGTCCCCACCGTGGAGATCCCCTCACCCTCTATCCCACTGGTGAAACCTGAGTCCGTAGTCTCTCCCTCCAAGGCCATGTGGGATGCAGCTCCCCCGTGTTCCGGTGCCGGTGCCACTGCTCCTCCGCCTGATGATGCTAATGCACACAAGAACAGGGAGACCACAAAAAGGGGGGGGAAGACAGAAGAAAGACATGTTGAGTGCATGTATTACCGCTACCGTTGGCGGACACGACAGACACAGAAGCCCCCTGCAATACGCCGCGCTCTTGGGCTCCACTGTGCAATTCCTGGGAAATGTCCTACAAGGCTATGGACGACATCTGCACACATAGATGACACAGGGGCATGACTAGGCGTACTTGGCACTCTACAGACGTGGGGTGGGGTGCCACATGGCCTGCCCTACGGAGGGGCCTTGCCTACGGAACTCGCCCTGGCCTAGGGAATCCCACAGCCCACCTACCCCACCCAGAAACCTCCACTGCACGCAAAGTCACCAGAATGAGAGTAAACTCACCCCCTTGTGGCTGCTGTGATGCCCTCAAGCGCCCATCCAACTCCGGGTAGGCCACCGCCAGGATCCTGAACATCAGGGGGGTCATGGTGCGACGGGCACCCCTCCCACGTTGGGAGGCCATCCCCAGCTGAGCCTCCGCCGTCTTGTTGCTCCAGCGGCGAATGTCCTCCCATCTTTTCCGGCAGTGGGTGCTCCGTCTGTGGTAGACCCCCAGGGTCCGGACGTCCTTGTCGATGGCACGCCAAATATATTTTTTCTGGTGGGCGCTGACCTACATGAAATGTAAAGGGGAAAAAGAGAAGTTATTATCAGCTGCACCGTCAAAGTGATTGGCTCCCATCTCTACCCTTGCCATGTGGCACGTGTATTCACCGTCTTTCATGCACGCAGCACTCTCCCCCCTTCCCTCTCATATCCAGTCCTCTCCACACAGGCATTGCCCATACAACATGCTCCCTGTGTACTTACCTGTTTGTTTGGAGGACCGTAGAGTAGCGTGGACTGGGGGAGGACCCCATCCACGAGCTTCTCCAACTCCTCCGATGTGAAGGCAAGGGCCCTTTCCCCAGACATTCAAGCCATTGTCTCTTCCAGACCGAGGTCACAGCAGCACTTGCAGTGTAGGTCCTCTCCTGTCGAAGATCAGGTGTCGAGTGATTGAACAGGTAGAAAATGTTGGTCACGTCCGCGGCGGTGCGTGCCATCACCGCCGGCGTACATCGTCATTGGCTCCTGGGACCCATAGGGTACAATGTTAACCAATGCAGCATTGCGCCCTGGTCTTCGACCGCCTACCGGGACGGTGTAGAGCGCCAGCGCAGTTACCTCACATCCCATTGTCCCACTTTACAGGTCAGGCAGCTGCCATTTCAGGGGCCCACATGGCTTCATTTCCAACTGCATCACACATACCTATGCCTAGACTCAACACACATACAGGCCACCTTTTGTGTATGATTTGTGTTCTGGGTAAACTGTGGGTATGTACCTCTGAGTTGTTTGACTCTCTGCTCGCTGTTGTCCTTCATAGGCACCGTCCGCTGGGACATGTGAGGAGATGGCGGCATCCTCCGGTGTACCGACCGTTGGTGGATCTGTCGACAATGGAGGAGCGACATGTGATTATCACATACAGGCTTGACCGTGCCACAATCCAGGAACTGTGTACCCAGTTGGAGCCAGACCTGTTGTCAGCAATCCGCCATCCCACAGGAATCCCCCCTCAAGTTCAGGTGCTGTCAGAGCTCCATTTCCTTGCAAGTGGGTCATTTCAAACAACAGTGGCCATAGCATCAGGGATGTCCCGGCCTATGTTTTCCAATGTATTGTCCAGAGTGTTGTTTGCCCTTTTGAAACACATGCAGAGCTACATCGTTTTCCCTCAGGTGGAGGATTTGCCTACAGTGAAAGGTGATTTCTATGCCATGGGACACATCCCCAACATCATAGGTGCCATTGATGGGAACCATGTGGCTTTGGTCCACCCCCACAGGAGTGAACAGGTGTCCAGAAACCGGAAGAGGTATCATTCTATGAATGTACAGATGGTATGTTTGGCAGACCAGTACATCTCCCATGTGAATGCCAAGTTCCCTGGCTCAGCGCATGACGCCTACATCCTGCGGAATGGCAGCATACCTTATGTGATGGGTCAGCTCCAGAGGCACTGTGTGTGGCTATTAGGTGAGCACCTGGGGGCAAGTCAGTGGGAATGGTTGTCTGGGTCTGGGGATATCCCTCCAGGTTAGTGCGTGTCTAACAGTTGTCCCTCACCATTTGCAGGTGACTCTGGTTACCCCAACCTGTCATGGCTACTGACCCCAGTGAGGAATCCCAGGACAAGGGCAGAGGAATGCTACAATGAGGCCCATGGGCGAACTAGGAGGGTCATCGAACGGACCTTCGGTCTCCTGAAGGCCAGGTTCAGGTGCCTCCATATGACAGGTGGATCCCTATTCTACTCACCAAAGAAGGTGTGCCAGATCATCGTTGCCTGCTTTATGCTTCACAACTTGGCTTTGCGACGACAGGTGCCTTTTCTGCAGGAGGATGATCCAGATGGCGGTGTTGTTGCAGCTGTGGAGCCTGTGGACAGTGAAGACGATGCAGCTGTGGAGCCTGTGGACAGTGAAGACGAGGAAGCAGAGGAAGAAGACATAAACAACAGGGACTCAGTGATCCAGCAATATTTCCAGTGTGACACAGGTAAGAGTACAGACCTGCCTACTACATGTACTTTAACACTACTACCTGTCTACTGTCTGTCGTTTTCACCCAGTGTATGGTCACTGAGTTGTCACTTTCCCTTCCGATTTCACAGATGTGGGTCCCACTGTGTGACATCTGCTTAGATTCCTCATGGACTAGAGCTGTGTGACATAGGTATGTTGACATTATAATTGAAAGAGCATTTTGTCACTGCAATTGATAATACACTATTTTGAAATCACAGACAGAATCTCCAGATTGTTTTGTGCTTTAAGTGTGTTTATTTAGTGCTTAATATTGGAGGGGGTAGTGAAATGGTGAGGGGTGATGGCAGAGGAATGTCCATGGCAGAATCCCGTCTATTAGACTCACAGGTGCATTGCCCAAAGGGGCATAGGAAGTGGAGCTGGGGCAGGTTAAGGATAGACAGGGTGACAAAGTGGGACAGTAGGATGACAATCAGGGTGGTCTCATTTCTTGGCGGGGGTCTTGGCATCGTGCTCTGTCTTTGTCTTGGATCTCAGGGACTGTTTCGGGGTGGTTCTCCCTCTGCAGTGGGTGGGGTGCTGGTGTGGTGGTCCTGTGGCGGAGCGTCCTGTCCACTAGCGCCGGCGGAGGTGGTGGGCAGTTCATCGTCCATGCTAGTGTCAGGGGCCCCTTGTAGTGCCACAGTGTCCCTCCTGGTGTTGAGTACTTCCTTCAGCACCCCTACGATGGTGCCCGGGTGGAGCTGATGGTTCTGAGTTCCTCCCTTAAGGCCAAATACTGTTCCTCCTGCAGGCGCTGGGTCTCCTGAAACTTGGCCAGTACCGTTGCCATCGTCTCCTGGGAGTGGTGGTAGGCTCCCATGATGGAGGAGAGGGCCTCGTGGAGAGTGTGTTCCCTTGGCCTGTCCGCCCTCTGTCGCACAGCAGCCCTCCCAGTTCCCCTGTGTTCCTGGGCCTCCGTCGCCTGGACCTTGTGCCCACTACCACTGCCCCAGGTCCCTGTTGTTAGACTATAGCTTATCCCATATGTTAGGGGCAGACTATGATAGGTAACCCCCTCTTGTACGAAACAGGAATCTGTGTACACACATAACAATCTTTCGCATCCTTTGTGTCAACATACTCAGTAAGCGATAGAAAACATTAGTTGATAATTCCCCTTATGCGTTCGTTCCCTCATGCAAATATTTTGTATCCTGCTCAAACCTCTCCCTGTTAGTGCAGTGGCAGTCTCAGGAATTGTAGCATTATTAGTTACACTCTTACCCACTAATGGCATACCCACAATCACAACTATGATGAATTTCACACACCCAACACCCAAACCAACACCCAAACATTTACAACGCCTACTTCCCCTATTATCCTCTCTAGTGCTAGCCATGATCTGTAAAGAATCAGAAAGTGAAAGGATTACTAGTTCAAGCAACAACCAACAGAGGATTGTTAAAACTCTTTTCCCCTTTTTTTTCTCAGCAAAGTTTGAAGCAAGCGAAAGTCTTTCTCAGCAATTATTTACAGCTTTCAGTTTCACACCCAGGACCCTTGTCAATTCAGGTTAGCAGCTTGTCAAAATCGTGTTTCAAAAGTCAATTCAAATTAACAGTGTCACATCCGGTAAGTTATCAGTCTCTTTTCTCAGTTCTTCTTTAATTCAATTCTCATGCCAACTCATTCTCTTTGGCGAGACTCAGGTACCAAAGTACTGACCTGGGACTTCTCGATCAAAGCAGAACGCCAAAAACTCTTGTTGCCATTCAGCTGACGTTGCATGCGCCTATTCATGACCCACGTACCTTTTGTTTGCTACTCTCTTTCTTTTCAACTTGCGATCACCTTGCAACTCTCCTTCACTTAGATCTTCTCTCCTTGTTGTATCAACCTCTTCCTCTATTGGATTTTCGACGACTACTTTTCCCTTTTTCACTTGCAATTCTGGCCACTTATCTCCCTTCAGTGTCTTTCTGGCCTTTGATCTTTCCTGGGGCAACCCTTCGCCCTCCTCTGACTCTATGGCGTTTTCTCTTGATGGACCTGCAATTTGCTCAGGAGGAGTCTGGACACTCTGACTCTCTTCCGCCTCAACTCCTTCGCCTTCTGGGTCTGTCCGGGGCTCTAGCTCATTTCCATATTCATCTGCTTCTGGGAGAACCTCCATCTGACTTGGCTCTCCTGGTGCCTCAGTTCAGATAGGCTCAATGTCACCCCTCTGGGTCTCTTCTCCTTCGTCTCTTACTGGAGTGACCAAGCTGTCCTCAACAGGCTCTCCTTCTGTCTCAGTTCCCCTTCGATCACTCTCCGGCCCTAAGACTTCCTTCTCTGTTGTTGGTACTTTCAACAACTCAACTTCCTCATCAGTTGGACATGTCACCTTTTTCGTGTGACTGGCATGGATCCAATTTGGAATTCCTGCACACTTCACAGCAGTTTTAGTCGTCAGTATTACTTGATATGGCCCCTTCCAAAGTGGCTCCAAACACAACTTCTTTACGTGGTTCTTGATGACAACCCAGTCACCAGCTTTCAGGTTGTGTCCTGGATTATTTTTGGTGGCAGGGTGGTAGCTTCCACCTGGTGAGAGAAAGAGCGGACCACATCAGCCAGACCCTTGCAGTAGTCCAACACCATATAATCTGTGATATTCACAAGAGCATTCGCAGGCACTGTGGGCAGTCTCATAGCTCGGCCCATGAGAATCTCATGAGGAGACAGTCCTGTTTTCTTGTTAGGTGTATTTCTCACTGACATTAACACCAAATCAATGCATCGGGCCATTTCAGATTTGTGGCTGCACACATCTTTGTCATTCTTGACATTAGGGTACCATTCATCTGTTCCACTAGTCCTGATGCTTCAAGGCGGTAACTACAATGCAACTTCTGTTCAATGTTCAATGCTGCACACAATAGCTTAACCACCTCGTTGTTGAAGTGACTTCCCCTATCTGATTCTAAAGAGATCATAAACCCGAAACGTGGTATCAATTCCCTAAGCAGCAACTTCGCTACTGTGAGACTGTCATTCCTACGTGTAGGGTATGCTTCAATCCAGTGACTAAAGATACACACAATCACCAACACATATCTCAAACCTCCACACACAGGCATCTCAATAAAATCCAGTTGCATTCTGCTAAATGGACCTCCTGCTCTCCCAATGTGGCTCAAATTCACCACTGTCCCTTTCCCCGCATTCATCTATTGACAGATGATACACCTGTGACAAATCACTTCTGCAGCTTGTCTGAACTTCGGGTTGAACCAGTCAACTTTGAACAACCTGATCATGGCATCTCTCCCAATATGTGCTTGACCATGGTAAAACCTTGCAAACTGTGGCAGGAGACTGTTCGGCAAAACCATTTTCCTTTCATCCGAAACCCACAAATCATCTGGTCTTTGTACACATTGCATCCTAACCCAAGAACGTTTCTCATCTTTGCTGACACGTCCCTGCAACAATCTTAATTCTTCTAACGTGTCAATCACTCTTAATGCGTAACCTGTACATGTCTCATTTTCTGTTTCAGGTAACAATTCCCACTGATCCTTAAACGATATACAGTTCAGCACGCAAAACCTTGCGACTTGATCTGCATATCCATTTCCCATTGAAACAAAGTCTTCTGATTTTAAATGAGCACTGCATTTCAGCATAGCAATTTCATGAGGTAACTGAATCGTGTGCAACAACTTCTTAATTCTTTCACCATTTTTCACTGGAGAACCAGAAGAGGTCAGGAAACCCCTCTGTGACCATAGTTGGCCAAAATCATGAACAATTCCAAATCCGTATCTGCTATCAGTATGGATAGTCACCCTCAGCTGGGCAGAAGCATTGCATGCTCTATTAAGAGCAACCAATTCAGCCACTTGAGCAGAATATACTCTTTCAAGCCAAGACGCTTCAAGGATACCAGAGATCGTACATACAGCGTGTCCAGCTCTCAGCACACCTACTGAGTCTCTTAAACAGGAGCCATCGACAAAGATAATTTGGTAATTTTCTTCCAATTGGGTATCTTTAATATCAGGCCTCTGTTTGGTGCACATTTCTGTTACCTCAAGACAATCATGTTCTACATCTTCAACATCTTCAACCTCTGTGTTTTCCTTTGGAAGCAAAGTTGCCGGGTTTAGCACTGTACATCTTTTCAACGTTACATTTGGTAACCCCAATATAATTGTTTCATATTTTGTCAGTCTTGCATTTGTTATGTGTTGCGTTTTGGTACGGGTTAACAGAATCTCAACTGAGTGAGGGACCATGACTGTTAATGGATGTCCCATCACTAGGCCTTCACACTGTGTGAGGGTTTGACCAACTGCTGTTACTGCACGCAGACAACCCGGTAAGGCTGCTGCAACTGGGTCCAAAGTAGTTTACACCTCCATGGATCTGTGTCAGGACAGACAAAGAACATGCATCACTTTCGTGAGAAAACAGAACAAAAGGCTTCGTGTAATCAGGCATACCTAAAGCTGGAGCCCTGCACATGCTCTCCCTTAGCTCAGTAAACGCCTTCATTTCCTTTTCTGAAAGTGTTATGACATCTGGCCCTTCCTTAACCGTCAGTCTCACCAATGGCTTGGAGATTACTGAGAAATTCGGGATCCACTGACAACAGTAGCCCACCATTCCCAGAAACATGCTAACATCTCTCCGTGTCGTTGGGGGATTCATCTGTAACAGGGCAGTCACCCTCTCCCTGGATAACTTCCTCGACCCTTTCTCAATTTGTTGACCCAAGTATTTCACCTCTTTCTGGCAATATTGCAACTTCTTTGGGGATACCTTGTGTCCGTTTTTTCCCAAGTGGTTCAGTAAGGCAATCGAATCATACTTGCACTCATCCCTCGTTTTGGACGCGATGAACAGATCATCAATGTACTGCACTAGAGTCGATTGAAAAGGCAATTCCAATGGCTCTAAATCCTTCTTAAGTATCTGATTGAATATGGAGGGTGATTCCAAAAACCCTTGAGGAATTCGACACCAATTGTAAACCTTGTCCAGGAATTTGAAACTGAAAAGAAATTGTCTGTCCTCATGAAGAGGCACAGAAAAGAACGCTTGGGAGAAATCAACTACTGTGAACCACTCTGCATCACATGGAACCTGGAACATAATCACAGCTGGATTTGGCACCACTGGGCAGCATTTCACTACTATGTCATTGATCTTTCTCAAATCTTGGACAATCCGAACTTTCCCACAAGGCTTTCTCAATCCCATTATTGGTGAATTACATGGGCTGCTCATCACCTCCTTCAAGAATCCCTGTTTCACAAAGTCTGCAATTAACTGCGCCACCTTTATGTGGACATCTTGTGCCATATGGTACTGCGGTACCTGGGGGAACACAGCATTTGGCTTTACATTGACTTTAACTGGTCCTACTCCTTTTATCAGTCCTACGTCTTTCCCTGTCAAGTCCCACACCTTCTCTTGGTCTGTCCCCTGCAAATCTGCTGGCATATCAGTCACTGTGAACATTGGGAAGAAGTTAATCAGAGGATACTCCTCATCTGTGGTCTCTGTCTCTGAAATCTGCTCCTCATCTCCTTCATCATCACTGTTTGTCTGAACCTCAATTCCCTCATTGGAACAGGTGATCGAACACCTTGTCTTGCACAGTAAGACTCTTCCCAGTAGGGAGACAGGACTCGAATCGCACACCACAAATCTGCGCAATCCCTGAAAAGTGCCAAGCTCAAATTGAACCGGATCCGTGATCGGGTTAGTCAGGAGTTGATTTGCCACTCCTACCACCTTGACAGTATGTCCCGAAAGAGGCAGTTTCAGAACCTCTGCACTTCTGACCATAGAGCGTGTAGCTCCTGTGTCAACCAAGAATGAAACCTTGTGACCCATAACTTTCCCTTGCACATAGGGTTCTTTCTGATCTACTGCTAGGGACGCTGCAAGCCTACACTCCGCACTATCTGAACTCTCATCCGACCATTCATCGTTTATTCCATTCTCACCACGCAATGGGAACTGTTGTACTGTGTTATTTTGACTCATTCTTTGACCTGTGACCTGTTGAGGAAGCATCAACTGTCACTGTTCCATTGCCGCTAAGGGCACTAGCATTTGCTGTCTAGGTACTATGGGAACCTGCTGTTGCATTTGCTGCATCTGCATCGGTTGTATACGTGGCATCTGCACTTGTTGCATGGGTTGGAGACCCTGCATCTGAATCATGTTATTCTGAAAATTTGGATTAGGACCTCTTAGCCTTGGTCCCTTGACATTTTGAAATGCACTGACATCATTGCTTTGTTGAACAACACCCTCCTGCACCATCATCGGGCACTCCCACTTCCAATGTCCAACGCCCCCACAAGCATGACAAGGTAACATCTTCTTCATCCCCTGTACATCATTTTGAACCAATACCTTGTTCAAATCCGGACTTCTATTGACAAAACCTCTGCGACCTCTGCCGCTCACGTGCGCCTGAAACATCCTGTTTCCTCGCTGCTGTTGCACCATCTGTGAGGCTTTTGCTGGCTGCTCTATGCAGTCACTCTTCCTCTTGTCTCTTTTCTTTGCCCACCTACCTTCCCACTTCTCTAAGGCTCCCCAAACTTGTGCACTCTGCAGTATTTCTTTAAGGTGTTCCTTCATCCTAGTAGATCTCATGTGTTCAAAATCCTTAGGCTCAAAGTCTGATCTGTAACTCCTCTTCAGATGTTTAGTACTTTCTAAGTCTATTCCATATTTATCTGCCAAATTTGCCAACCTCTGGTGCACCATGCTCACTTCTTTGGTAATTTTTGGACACAAGTTCCTCAATTCTGCTTCCGTGTATGATTCTAACCTGTTCACTCCCATGCTCCCTTCAAATAGTTTATTTGCCTCCATGCCCAACCTCACAAAATTCAGGTACTCTTCCCCTTCTGATCCTCTGGCGGTGTAACCTCCCCTACACTCGCAGTAATATATGTATCTCCGCTCAAAGCGCTCTTTAAAGCCTTGAAAAATTACATTTTTGCGTCTTTTATTTTGTTCACAATCGAATCAGGAAGTAACTTTAATTCCCAGAACTCTCTTCGCCTACCTTCTCAACCAATTGCCTCTCACGGACGGCTGCCAATCCGTGCGCGTACCTTCTCACTAACTGACCTATCCCAGCGCGGCTCCAGTGATGTCACACTCACACATACTGCGGCTGACAAAGTCTTGCGGCTTGTCTTCCTCACTCTCTATTCACACAAAACGAATGCGATATATTGCGAGCACCAACAAAAACTCAAATTTGCCGGTTTACTACAGGAAAGAGTAACACAATTGCTTCAGAACTTTACAGAGATTTTGCTTAGCCTCGGCTGCTACTCTCTCCTTCTCAGATCCCGCACTCCAAGTAAAAGTTGACCCGCAAATTTCACTTTCGACTTTTCAATGGGTCGTTCTAGTGCACTTAAGAACTCACCAAATCTCCATCGAAGTTTTCATTCACTCACATTGACTCAAACTCGACTCGTCAACCACGCCTGATTGACCTATTAAACTGCACAATTTACAACATAAACCAAGGCCCGTATTTATACTTTTTTTGCGCCACATTTGCGTCGTTTTTTGATGCAAAAACGGCGCAAACTTGCAAAATACCATTGTATTTTGTAGGTTTGCGCCATTTTGCGTCAAAAAGCGGCGCAAATGCAGCGCTAAAAAAAGTATAAATACGGGCCCAAGTGTCTCATACACTTATCAATATACTCCGGAGTCTTAGACCACGCAGGGTCCGTACATCACCAACAACCACGTGGATTTTTTTTTGCCACAAAGCGCTACATTCACATGAAGTTCGCCGACTTCCCTACTCTCATACTGCAGAGTATGCACACTCCTACTAAAACGTCATCATCTGGCCTAAAAATCCTCATAGACCTCACAATTCACCTGCGATATGCATAAGCTGTGCAAGCGCAACTCTACTTCACTCAAACTATCACTAGAATGCCGAGAACATACTCAAACGCACTTCAGCAGGCTCCGAGATTCCGGGAAAGTCATTTGGCACATCATCTCTCCAATTTGCATCTTTTAAAAGAACAATTTCCACAAAACTACTCATCAATTTCTACCAGACCATTGGAACTTTTGAACCAACAATCTTATCAAACAGTGGTCCCTCGTCCTGGGGCCTCAAAGGGCCAAACCATTACCTCTGCTACCAAAAACTGATAGCGAGTCAGAGCCATATTACTAAACTTACAAGGAGACACGCCTAGGCCGATGATCCTTTTGACCACGTTCGGGGACTTCCCAGCACGAGATACCCTTTGACATCACAAATCAATATATCAATAACCCAATCAATATTCTTAGTAACTAATCAACAAGTTAATCAATAACATTTAATAAGAATCAATAAAACAAACACACCATGACCTCTCAGTCATGAATAACCACACCCATTTAGTTAAGAGTTAGAATATTTATTTCCCTATTTGTTACAATCTAATATCATGTCCGGTAATCTCATTAGCAATCAAACTTATTAGTATTCCTGCAACCCTTGTAGTTAGACACAATTTATCAAATGTATAGAGAATATACGTTCAGCAGTAACATATCATTAGTAAAGGCTGCTTAGCAAAGTTGCAATAATACGCGATTCAACAAAGCAAGAATACAATCATTTGTCTATTTGCGTCAAATATTTGTGAACACCTTAACTAACCTCGAATTAGCATTATCATGTTGGGCTTCATGCAAAACAATTTAGCAAACACAAATTTGGAAAACATCTAACTATGGCCTCTGTCAAAAGAGCAGTTGGTACCTTGAAAGAAAAGGCAAACAGACAATTGCAATTATCATCAGATAGTTACCCCTCCAACGAATCAGCAATCAGCATCAGTCCTCGTCCTCAGGACATCAGTCGATTCACCATCAGCAAGGTTAGGACAGGGCAATATCTCAGTATGGCATAGCTAAGAATAAGGCTCTTCCCTCATAAGGAGGAGAAGTGAGTATCAGGTAAGGAATGGGCTGAGGATGGTTTAAAGTATCCAGATGAAAACGGCAAAGTCTCAAAAGAAAAGTGGCAAAGTATGGCTAAAATGGCTCAGTGGAATGGCAAGGAATGGTGAAGAATGGCGAAGAATGGCTGATTTCTCCTCGGTTTATGCGGTTATATCAAAACTGTCAAACTAGCCCTTAATTCCCTATTGGATCATATTCGGCGCATCATTATCTCTGTCCAATAATTCTCCACGCACCATACTAGAATTTTCCACAAAACTCAGTTCTCATGTAGATGATTGGCTCCTGTAATTGACATCTTCATCGGTAGGAATGTCAGGTAAGAAAAGTTACACTTTATGCTCCAGTCAGTAGTCCCATTGTTTTCTTCTAGTCCAGGCAGCCTTGCACCTGTTACGAATTACACTGTTGCATTCAGCAAGAATGTCTCCTTGAGCAAGTCGGATCCCATGAGAATGTATTTACTACGGCTACACACATCTCTAGTTTCTGGAAAAGTACAGTTTCGTGTCCTTCAGGAAAGCAGCACATTGCACATTAGGAAAACACAGTTTAAAATGAGACCAGGCAGCTAGGCCCAGACCCTTGCTAACTAAGGCCTAGTAATTAATTTAGCAAAACCCAAATACATAACTCTTGATTATAATATGCTAATACAAATCCAAACATTAGTACATAATTAATTTGTCATTAATAAGTTTCATTAGACTTCGTACACATTGGTGGCCACTCCCCGTGGGATAATTTCAAACGTGTGCATTATTTTTCTGTGTTAACACATTTTCTATGCAACTTCATTACAGAATATACTGCAAGCTGTTCATGTTAATATTAATTTTAAAGGTCACACTCCAACACAAGCACATGTTGGGAGGGATGCCATGATGGGAACATTCAAGCAGTTCTGGTTCAATCAATAATTTAGACAGATTGCCAAAATAGTTTGCCATTGTTGTGCCATCTGCCACCAAATGAACGTGGGCAAAGGGACAAAAGTCAGTTTGAGCCACATCGGAAGAGCAGGAGGTTCATTCAGCAAAATGCAGATGGATTTCATTGAAATGCCTGTGTGTGGAGGATTGAGAGATGTGTTTGTGATTGTTTGTATCTTTAGTCACTGGATAGAAGCTTACCCTACACAAAGAAATGAAAGCCTCACAGTAGCCAAGGGAACTTAGCTTAGGGAACTGATACCACGTTTTGGGTTTCTGGCCTCTTTAGAATCAGATAGAGGAAGTCACTTCAACAACAAAGTAATCAAATTGCAATGTTCAGCTTTAAACATTGAGCAGAAGTTCCATTGTAGTTATCACCCTGAAGCGTCAGTACTTGTGAGCAAATGAATGGTACCTTGAAATCAAGAATGGCAAAAATGTGGGGGGTCCACGAATCTGAAATAGCCCCGACGCACTGCTGTTAGTTCTGATGACTATGAGAAACACACCGGACAGGAAAAAAAGTACTGTCGCCGCATGAAATCCTCATGGGCAGAGCAATGAGGTTGCCTGTGGTTCCTGCTAATGCTCTTGTGAACATGACAGATGATATGGTGTTGGACTACTGCGAAGGTCTGGCTGATGTGGTTCGCTCTTTCTCTCATCAGGTGAAAGCCACCACACTGCAACCGTCTCAAGACCAAAGCCACAACCTGAGAGCGGGAGATTGGGTTGTGATCAGAAAGCACGTGAGGAAGACGAGTTTGGAGCCTCAATAGGAAGGCCCTAACCAAGTAATACTGATTACTACTACAGCTGTGAAGTGCACTGGAGTTACGAATTGGATCCACGCCAGCCATACTCGGAAAGTACTGTGTCCGTTGGACAATGAAGAAGAGCTGTTGAGAGTACCAACAACGTCCAGACCAACTCCAGAATGGGAGAGGGGAGAAGGAGAATCAGAGACTGAGTCTGAGCAAACTGAAGTCAGTACAAACACTCCTGTGAGAGACGAAGGAGAAGAGCTACAGGAGAATGTCAGACAACCAACCTCAACTGAGGTAGCAGGAGAGTATAGTCAGAGGAGGGCTCTCCCAGAAGCAGACGGTCTTGAAAGACAAATAGAACAAACAACAGACCTCGAAGGGGAAGGAGTTGAGGTGGATCAAAGTCAAAACTATCTGACTCCTCCTAAACCAGTCACAAGTACGTCAAGAGAAAATCCTGCAGAACAGAAAGAAGTTGCAAATCCAGCACTGAATAGACCATTGACAAAAGGTCCACTGAAAGGAGATAAGTGGCTGAAGTCACAAGAAAAGAGAAAGGAAGTAAGTACAGTGACAACAATTGAGGAAGAATTAGAAACAACACGAAGAGAAGATTTGAGTGATGGAGAGTTAAATGGAGATCGAAGATTGAAAAGAAAGAGAATTGCAAGTTGAAGGTATGCAGGTCCTGAATGGGCAAAGACAATTGAATGGCAGAGTCAAATTTTGTCCTTTTGTTTTGATCGAGATATTCCAGGTCAATATTTTGGCACTTGAAGAAGATAGATGAACTGAACTCTGCAAAGCTGTAAACTGAGAAAAGAAAAGGATACAATTGACAGTAACTGGGAAAAGATTTTTGATAACCTGATTTGACAAGCTGCTAAACCGATTTTGACAAAGCTACCTATTTTTGACAAGGGTCCTGGAAGAAAGATAGAAAGCTGCAAATAACCACGAAAAGAAACTGAAGATTTTGTTTTTGATTTTTGCTGCATAGTTATACGTTTTCACTTCTACTTTCTGATTCTTTACAGATCATGAGTAACCTTGGCGAACAGGGTCAGAAGAATAGGTGCTGTAAACATATGGGTATTGGTTTGGTGATTGTGTGCCTGATATTGTGTCGGGTGTTGATTGTGAGCATGACTTTTCCTGGCAAGAATGTGACCAACCATACCTCTGCTCTAGAGACAACTACTACACTCACAGAAGTAGATAGGTTTAGGGTACATGAGAAGTATTTGCACGTAGATAATGCACAAGGAGAACTTTCTTCTAATGTATTCTATCGCTTATTGCATCAGTATGTTGATATGATGGATGCGAGAGATTGTTATGTCTGCACGCAGATTCCTTCATCACTAGAGGAGGGAGTTACTTACCATAGTTTGCCCCTTACTTGTGGGATAAGTTGTAGTCTTTTACTAACCAGATTCTATAACCAGGAGTATATTCAGTACTTCTACTCGAACCATGATGTGGTGGTTTCAATTGTCCCCATAGTTAAGTACCTGAGTGGAGTAGCTAAGGAGAACACTATAGAATTAGTGAGAGAATTCTTTGAATCTACATTGACTTTTGGCATAGCCTACGCACACAGGAACAACTTGACATGCTTGCTTACACCAATAGAAAAGAGCTTCTTAGATCAGACAGATGATAGAAGAAAGGCATTAAAGGAGAAATTAGAAAAGGGTTTAGAGAAAAGGACATTTATAAACGATCATGTTACTTGGGGATAGTTTTACCAAAGATTTATCAACTTGAGAACTTGAGTAAAGTCCAGAAAATGACTGAATTACATCACGTTAGACAAAAGCGAGAATCATTTTCTGACATAGTTGGAGACATATTTGGAGCAATAATTCCTTCAGTGGGAGTTATTTGAATTCTTTGAAAATTCGAAAGTTGTCTACTATCGTGGATAACATGCTGACAATTATTTCAGGAGCCATGATCTTAATGGATACAGAAATGATGGCTGCAGTAAGATCTATGACTCTTCAGAACCTCCTGGCATTAGACGTCCTTTTAGCAAAGAAGGGTGGAGTTTGTAAAATGCTGAATCTGTAACATTGTTGGTCATATGTACATAACAATAGTAAAGAAATTAGGAGCCTTATTGACAACCTGACCATTGGTAGTGCTGATTTGAAGGAGCTGAAAGAACCAGGAGTTTGGGAGAATGTGGGGAAAAGATTTGCTTCCGTGGGGAATTGGCTTGGGAACCTGGGGAAAGGGATAGCATTGAAGATAATACAAGTTATATTGATTATTGTGATTTGCATAATTGGAGCATGGAAAATTTATAAATTGTACCATATGATTAAAATAAAGAAATTGAAAAATGATCAGAGGAGAGAAGAAATTAAAATGGAGAAATTGTTCAGATAAAATTCGAAAAGGGAAAGAAGAAGTAAAGGTTATAAAGAGGACACATTTTAGCTGAGCAACATTTGTGTGGGAAGATGTAAGTGTGATGACATATTTAGTATGTGAATGCTGATTTTGTACTAATAAATATTCATGTACCTTGAACTATGAATCTGCAAATAATTTGATTAACATAGAAGAACAATGCACGACTTGGAAAATGCGCCCACTTGAGTGGCCCTCATTAATCATGAAGTGTCAATAATAAATGCATATTAATATTGATTGAAGTGCTTATGTTTAGGTTATTGCAGTAATGCATTGTATTAATGATTTTGCATTATGTATTTTCTTTATTAATTGTAGGCCTTAAGTTAGTGAGGTTTGGGGCCAGTTTGCACAGCCTCATGTTAAGCTGCACTGTTCTAACAACTTCGTGGGAAATGTATGACTAGAGAAATAAATTAATGTATTGTTTTCACTGAGTTGACCACACTTTAGCAACTGTCTTTAACTTGCCTGCTAGAATGTCTTGTACTAGTAACTGCTACATTGTACAGTTTAATGTGTGAGACAGCAATATTCCCAGGAGCTAACAATGAATGCACTGACTGGAGTACAGATGGATACAAAAATGTTACCTGATGAGCCTGACAGTGGAAACAGGAGAAGAGGAGCCAATCATCGATTTGTGAAAGACAGTTTAGCTATATCTTAGATTTTAACCTTTATTTCTATTGGACTAGTTATAAACGTACGTTTCTTTGACCAATGGTAATGTGGGGAGTTCTTTAGGTGATTGTAACTTAACCTGACTGCACAGAGAAGAAGAAGCTCACTCCTACTGTACCTCCGTAGAGGTATGCTCATACCTATTTCAATCTTTTCCTGAGTGGATTCTACCTTTAATTTTATTGCTTAAACTTTGTATGCTAAATGCGAATCCCTTAAATATTGCTTTCCAAATGGTTCAGATAGCTTAGAGTCCCTTGTTCTGAACCATTGTCTTTCATGGCCCGTTGCTAATGCTGACCGTACAGTTGTCCGACTAACGAAGAGAATCGCAGCTTGCTGATCCATATGAGGAAAGGTATAACAAATGCTAATGTTCTTCTTGCAAATTCTGTCTTTTGTTTCTAGGTACCAACCGCTGTTTTGACAGAGCCATAGCTAGATGTTTTTCCACATTTCTGTTGACTTAATTGTATTGCATGATGTCCAAAGATGCTATTCTAATCTGAAGGTTAGTAAGGGAAACCCTGACAGGTTAACAGTTGCTATCAACAAATACTTGATGATGCTCAATTGCTGAGCCTAGATGTATGCTATTCCCAGTGTGCAGTTATTTCTATTGGTAATTTGTACTGTGACTTTAGAAGTTTTAGTGATCAATGCACTAATCAAATTGAGATTCTTTAGAAGATTTGGTCAACCAGTGTTGTTCTCATATATGCATCAGATGGTTTTGAGACCAATTATGTGATATTAGCATTGTTAATCTAGGGAAATAAACTTTCTAACTTTTACTAAAAGGTGTGGTTATTCATAGCCTAAAGGGTCATGGTGCATGAAGATTATTGACCCCAAAGGTTATTAATATTGCTGATGATATGTGTTGAATTGGGATTTATGGTGGGAATTACTTTAAGCCCAGTCAAAAGGTCCATCAAACCTCTAACGCGTCTCCTTCTAAATAAAAGATAAGAAACCAAATAAGGTCAGATGCGCTAACACCTGTACCTGCCACCTCCACCTTGCTAGTCTGAGTTCCATGCCCCTATTCCCTACCTCCTGTCCTCCATGGTCCATTTTGCTGCCACTTCCTTTTGTGCTCCATGCTCTGTTGTGCAGCAACTGCTTCTGCTTCCTACTCCGTGTGGTCCGTTGTGAAGACCCTTTCCATGCCCTCTCTTTTCTGTGTCCAGCCTCTATCCATCCCTTCTGACCTCCATGATCCTTTGTACATGCCCTGGCCTCCTCCCATTTGCCCACCATGGCCGTTGTATTGCCGCTAACCCTTCCACTTGCCATGCATGGTTTTCTGTGCTGCCATAGACGCTCCCACCTGCCCTTTGTGTTTAGCTTACTGCCCCTGACCTCGTCCCACTTTCCCTCCATTGTCTGTGTGTATGGCATTATAGTCCCAATTTTGTCCTCCATGCTGTGTTATTCTGCCAGTGCCCATCCTGCCCGACAGCCGTGGTCAGCTTGCTGCTCCAGCACCGCTCCCTTGCCTTACGTTTTCCATGTGCAGCCCCCTATTCCCTCCATCCTAACTTGTCTGGTCTGTTGTCGTGCCCCTGCCCCTTCCCTCCTTTCCTTCATGGTCTTTTATGCTGCAACTGTCCTTTCTGTCTGTCCGGGATGGTCAGCTTCCTGTCACCTCCCTATTGCTTTCCAAGGTCCATTGTGCTGCACTGTGTGGTAAGGTTCAGATGAAAACAGGTCCACACAAATGAAGTTATCTTCAGTATTTTATTCCAAGTAATCTTCTTAAGTTAAAAGGAACTCCAACCTCATCCCAGGCATCCAGCACTTCCAACTGTCCAGCTCAGAATGCCGTCTCAGCTGAGGAAGAATCTAAATGCCACAGGTGCAGTTGGGAGATACCATACACTACAAATATACACTACATAGTACAAACACCCCTGAGACTGTAGAATACAACCCAACACTAAAATAACACAATACAATACTACCTACAATATTACTTGATACTAAATACAATACTACACACTGCTGTCCCGCTTGCCCTGTGCGGTGCATTGTGCTGCTGCAACCCCTGAAACCTGCCCTGTAAAGTCAGTTTGGTGCCCCTTCCCATCCCCTCCTGCCCCCTTTTATGCAAGTCCATTACCCCACCACATTCCTCCTGCCCTCAGTGATCCAATGTACCATAGTTGCCAACATTTTGAACTTGGTAAGAAGGAGATTTGGGAAAAAACCTGGGCAATTGATTTACCCCAGTCAATTACACTGAAAAAGAGGAGATTTTAGTCAGGTGCAAATCACTTAGGGGGTCATTACGACATTGGCGGGCGGCTACTGCCGCCTGCCAAGCGGTAACCGCCGTGCGGCCGCCGATGCGGCCGCACTCCCGCGGCCCCCATTTCGACATTCCCGCCGGCCCAGCGGGCATGAGGCCGCAACATAGGAGCCGGCTCCTAACGGAGCCGGCCGTGTTGCGGGCGTGCGGCGGGTGCAGTAGCACCCGTCGCGCTTTTCACTGTCTGCTATGCAGACAGTGAAAAGCTGGCCGGGGCCCTGTTAGGGGGCCCCAGGACACCCCTTACTGCCAGCCTCTTCCTGGCGGTGCAAACCGCCAGAAACAGGCTGGCAGTAGGGGTGTCATAATCCCCAGGGCAGCGCTGCTTGCAGCGCTGCCCTGGCGGATTATCACCGCCGGGGCTAAAACGGTGGGAAACCGCCGGCCCCGGCGGTGCGACCGTGGCGCTACCGCCGCGGTTGTAATGAGGGCCTCCGTACCGCCAGCCTGTTGGCGGTACGGACGCTACATCGTAATGACCCCCTTAATCTCCCCATACCCAAAGCCCAAAAGGAATGTGTCATTGTGTAATGTAACTGATGCTCATATAAAGCGCTCCAATATTTTCAGGTCAATTCTGCATTATATAAAACTGAAAAAAAAAAAAACGTGTTTTGCACAGTTCTGTCATTGGGCTATATGTGGGCTACATTTGGTGGCCATCTTGGGAGACTTATTTGTTATGAAGCTTCCTAAGCTTCTCATTTACTGCAGTATCCTTAGTAAGCAATGCTTTCAGTTTTCTACTTTGATTCCATCAAGATAGCGGTCAGCTGTGCCACATGATGCAATAAATTCAGGGTTTTGACACTCTAGTTGCTCATTAGAACACTGTAGTAATCTGCTGATCACCAGGGAGTTAACTGGCAGTCTGCTGCTGGTGTTGAAAGTGCATGTTTCAGTCTACATGTCGTAATGTTTTAATGACATAGAAGAGGAAGACATTTGAGAACTCAATTAAAACGTGTCCTAATGTTTCTTTCTACAGAACTAACCATAATTGCTATAACAAAATGAAACTCCTGATTTTGCGTCTTTCTAAATTAAATGTTTTAATTTTTACCAGTATGATTCAATCAAGATGGCTTCAGGTGTGCCACACTTCGTCATAAGTACGACTGTTAGCGCTCTAGTTGTTCTTTAGAACACTATGGAAGGCTCGAGTAAAACACAAGGGAATTCACTGACAGGATGCTTCTGTTGGAAGTACAACAGGAAGATATTTTAGAACTTAAAAGATGTCTAAATTTTTCTTTCTACTGCACTAACCATAATCTTGGTGACAAACTGAATGCCTTCATTTTGTTCCTTTCTAAATTAAATGTTTTAGGTTTTACCAGTTTGGTTCAATCAAAGATGGCTTCAGGTGTGCCACACTTTTGTCATAAGTAGGACTTTAGCCACTCTAGTTGTTCTTTAGGACATTTTGGGAGGCTGCAGTAGAACACAAGGGAATCAACTGACAGGCTGCTCCTGTTGGATGTACATATTTTACTGAAAATGTCTGACTTCATTCTTATATGACTGAGTAAGATAATGTGAATGTACAGAAAATATGTTCTCATTTTAGCTTCCGGAGCACCTTCCATAAACTGTATGGGAAAATAGGAAGAAAACAGTTTTCTCTGAAACATGATTCATTAAATCCCATCGGAGAGGATCAAATAACCTCAGCAACAAATGATTTATATTGTAACTAAAATCTGCTGTCATCCTTTAAATGTTCTCATCTGTTATCGCCCTTTATACTTTCTCCTTTTTGTGACCCACACAATCTGCCATTCACTACAATGCATTTCAAAGGGGTGCTATCATGTATATTGCTCCCAAGATCGCTGCCATCACTTCTCTCTGGTTGAAGTGGTGACAGCTAATCAGATCTCACCATGAGATCAGTGCTTAGGCTCTGCCCAGCTCTACAAATTTCTCTCTCCTTTAATATCTAAAAAAATACTGATCAGATCTACACTAAATAACAAAAAACATGCTTTCTGGACCAAAAGCCATTTTCCTGCTGAATTTGGTGTTATTCCGTTCTGCAGTTCAGTCTGCAGTCATGTCTAAAATCTCTATGGAAATTAGCATGGGGAAAACTCTTTTTCTCTGCCTCTGCTTCACGGATCACTCCAAACCTTTCAATGCACACTGAAACTACAGAGGATGCTTTTTTAGAAAATTTTAGATTCGTCAAACGGCACCAAAGATATAGCCATGTCAAAGAACATTTTTCTTACGGAAACTAGGTTCTTATCTATAAGTACCTACTTGCGACCACCAGTAAATTATGTATATGTGTGTGTGTAAGTATATATATATATATATATATATATATATATATATATATATATATATATATATATATATACATATATTTACCTCTATGGCAAAGCATTATAGGACTTGTTGTCTGGTATATTTAATGTAATAAAATAAAACCAAAACCAAAAATATATAGTTGACTTGAAGTCATCAACAGAGATATAAGATTATTTAAATGGGACACAAATATCTAATAATAATTTTAATTAATGCTTTTATTTAATATTTTAGACATGCAAAGAAACAACCAACACTTTCACTCCAAAAAGTTGAGATGAGCCAGCTGGAACCCCCAAAGCTGAATAACCAGAGCTTAGTCCCACAAACATTGCAGATGATGAGAACTACACAGTACATATACAACCAGAAGACATCTTACCACCAAAAATGTCTGAGGACACAATCTTCCCATCCACGACCACTATCACTACAGTTTCCATCACGCAGGGACATTCTGGGCTGTGTTCTGTACCTGATAGGTCTAGGCCTTGTAGATGTTGAAGCAGATATGTTAATTAGGAATTATTAATGACTGTTTTTGCGTATTGATTAACAAGAAAATGTGTGGAAATCAATTTAATGAAGAAAATTAATGTGCACGTTTGAAAATGTGCCCACGAAGAGTGGCTCCATCAATCATGAATTATACTAAAATGACTAAAATTATGTGAAATGTTGAAAATGCATAATAATAATAATGTAGTATGTCATATTGAGATGTATAACGTACGTTTTGGATTATATTGTAGAGCTAACATAGCCAAAGTTGTGGCCTAGTTTCACTAGGCCTCATGCAGAAGCTGAATAATCATGCAATGTAGAGAAGCTTCTGTGTTAAACTGACCCTGAACCACTCATTGTTCAATAAAGTCTGCTTAGCTAGAATTTTCTGCAATGAACCAACGGACAGGAGATGATGAAACTAAAACATGTAACAAAATTGGTGTAAGACAGACGAAATGTACTTTCCCAGGAATTGAACAATAGAGACACTGACTGAAGAAGAAGATGCAACATTTTCGATACCTGATGTGCCGGATGATGAGAACACTGTACAGTGAACCAATTGAAAACCTGAGAACTGTGTAATACTAGAATTTGTAGATTTGGAAAATTAATATTATTGGATAGAGTCATATCTGATGATTAATTGACCAATTAGGAATTGGGGAATAGTCTGGGAGACTTTGATATAATGACAGGACAGAAGGGGAGAGCTCGGATGTTAGGCAGCTGTTAGGTGAGGAAGAGATGGAGACAGATGCTAGTCTCAAGACCAGAGAAGAGATTCGAGATTCTGTCATTGGGCTCATGCTCTTCAGAGCCTGATGTGATGTTGATCGACTGATGACCCGAAGATGAAGACTGACTTTGTTGCTGATCCATACCGCGGATAGGTAGCTATGACAATGTGACTGAATTACTTTGTGACTTTTTTTTCTAGGTACCAACTGTGCTGTTTAATAATTTTCTCTTAGCTAGATGTTTTTCCAAATTCGTGTTTCTAAATTATTTTCGCATGACGTCCCACATGCTAATGCTAATCTGGGTTAGATGAGTTTCTATTCTGAAGACATTGACATATACGGAGACAAAGGATTGACGGACTGATTTGTTGAACTCTGCTACTTATGCTGACGTACTTTTCATTGAATCTTATGTTAGTTTACGTTGAAGCATTAGAGCGTATGCTTTCTCAAGTATTTATTAGATTATGTTACTGATGGTCACTAATGAATTAAATTTGATTTGAGTTGAATAAAGTTTAAATTAATTACATGACTTAGTATTGTAACTAAGAAGGAATAAAAATTGCTAAACGTTGAGATGTGGTTATTCATGAAATGTTGATGCTATTAATCTGTTGATTAATGATTTGCTTAATGGCTTCTGATTGTTGAGTGTGGATGACATTGGTCACTACATGGCTAGGATACTCCATGCGAATCAAAAGATTAATCGACCTATATGCGTCCCCTTGTAATGTTACTTACTAAGGGCCGGGCGCGCTAGCATAGACGTGAACCAAATACTCAGGAGGATGTGGGGCACTTAGCACAACATTTCTACAAACTAGAGAGTGTTTTGTTAACTGTCTAAAAAAACAGCATGGAACAATATGCGATTTGTCTCGTAGAGTAACTAAGTTACAAAAAACAAACAGTATTTCAGGCATGGCAGATGCTATACAAGCACTATGTAAAACCTTCAAGGAAGAGAGGCACAAACAGAGATGTAAGCTGCTTAAGTCTGATATTTCCATAATACTAATTGACGGAGTCTGTTAGAAAATTAAACACTAGCACTACATCAATGTGCCACAGATCATTACATTTTCAGGCTCATTTAACTAGGCATAGCACTTTGAAGAATGAGATCTTAAAAAAATAAGTATTGTAACTATAGTTTAAACTGAGCCCCACTTCACTCCACAGTTCGTAAATAACAACACAACAAAGTAAGGAAGGTACACGTGGCACTAACATTTTTGTGCATGACTCAATGTTACATACACGTAGGATGAGTAGATGTGGTGAAGTAAAGCCTCCATGTAGTCAGCAGACAATCAGCAGACAAATAGGCATTAGACATAAAGTAAAAATAAATGAATAACATGAAGAGATATATGTATGTTGAAATACTGCAACTTTAATTTGTATTTACTTATTGTTTTGCTATTGTTTGAGAAAAATAATGAACACACATCTGTGATGTAATAGAAAAGTTATAACATTTGAAGTCAATGTTAAGCAAATCTCTTCTTATGCTTGTTTTTGTAGTCGTGTCATTAAAAATAAGCAATTATGATCTCTGTTCTTCAATCTCTTGCTTCAGCCAAATGTAAATTGTCTTGCATCAATCTGTGTTGGTTGGGAGGAGGACCATTATCACCATCAGTTTTGTCATCAATTATTTCCTGTGGTAATCTCTGCATTGTTTTTCCATGCACAATTGCACACACAACTACTACAATGAAAACTGACCTTTAAAATCCCCAAGGTTCTTTCAATCACATTCCTGGTTTTCTTGTTGGTAGCACTGTAACGCCTTTCCCCTGCTGACCTAGGCTGCAAATAAGGAATCACGATCCAAAGACAAATGGCAGAAGCACTGTCCCCAGTAAGAAAAAGAATGGTAAGTCTTAAGTACAGTGTGTATCTTCAGTAATATATAAAGTACATTAAGGGTCTTCACGTCTCATACACGTCTTCTTCAGCCACACCTCCGCTCTACACTGGACCGACCACAGCTGTGTCCACTTCACATTCCGACGCGAGACCCGCCACCTCCGCACTCAACCCATCCCTCGTCGACAGTGGAACAAGATCCCCGAAGAGCAACTCTTCTCAGCACTCGCCACCAACCAACCCACCCTCACCACCGACCCCAACGACGCAGCCCTCAGCCTCACAAACTGGATCTCCAACTGCGCAGACAACCTTGCTCCCCTCAAACGCACGCATCGACAGACCAACACCAAAAAACCTCTCTGGTTCTCTGACACCCTCAAAGAATCAAAGAAAACTTGTCGCGCCCTCGAGAAGGTCTGGCGCAAGGACCACACCGCTGACAACATGACCGCCCTCAAGAACGCTACCCGCGAACACCACCGCCTGATCCGCGCTGCAAAAAAGAACTTTTTCACCAACAGACTGGACAAAAACAGCCACAACAGCAGAGAACTCTTCAGCATCGTCAAGGAGTTCTCCAACCCCAACGCCGTCACGCCCTCTCAGGATTTGTGTGAATCCCTCGCCACTTTCTTCCATTGCAAGATCAGCGACCTCCACGACAGCTTCGGACACCAGACCCAACATAACACCACCGAACCCGCACCCCCGGCCATTACCCTCAACAACTGGACCCACATCAACACTGAAGAAACCAAATCCATCATGAACTCTATCCACTCCGGCGCCCCTTCGGACCCCTGCCCTCACTTCATCTTTAACAAAGCCGACGACATCATCGCCCCGCACCTCCAGACCGTCATCAACTCTTCTTTTTCTTCTGCTCCCTTCCCCGAATGCAGGAAACACGCCGAAGTCAACGCCCTACTAAAGAAACCTACGGCTGACCTGAAAAACTTCCGCCCCACCTCTCTTCTGCCTTTCCCAGCCAAGGTAATAGAGAAGACCGTCAACATACAGCTGACCACCTTCCTGGAAAACAACAACCTACTCGACCCTTCACAAACCGGATTCCGAACCAACCACAGCACGGAAACCGCCCTCATCTCAGTCACTGACGACATCAGAACCCTGATGGACAATGGTGGAACAGTCGCCCTCATTCTCCTCAACCTCTCAGCTGCCTTTGACACCGTCTGTCACCGCACCCTAATCACCCGCCTCCGCTCCACCGGGATCCAAGGCTCGGCCCTGGACTGGATCGCCTCCTTCCTCTCAAACCGTTCCCAAAGAGTTTACCTCCCTCCCTTTCGCTCAGAACCCACCGAGATCATCTGCGGCGTACCTCAAGGCTCATCGCTCAGCCTGACACTCTTCAATGTCTACATGAGCCCCCTCGCCAACATCGTTCGCAAGCACGACATCATCATCACCTCCTACGGCGACGACACCCAACTTATACTCTCCCTCACCAAGGACCCCGCCAGCGCCAAGACCAACCTACAAGAGGGTATGAAGGACGTCGCAGATTAGATGAGGCTCAGCCGCCTAAAGCTGTACTCTGAAAAAACGGAAGTCCTCATCCTCGGCAACACCCCGTCTGCCTGGGACGACTCCTGGTGGCCTACGGCCCTCTGCACCGCACTGACCCCCACAGACCACGCCCGCAACCTCGGCTTCATCTTGGACCCTCTTCTCACCATGACCAAGCAAGTCAACGCCGTGTCCTCCGCCAGCTTCCTCAACTTCTGCATGCTCCGCAAGATCTTCCGCTGGATCCCCGCCGACACTAGAAAAACCGTGACCCACGCCCTCGTCACGAGCCGCCTGGACTACGGCAACACCCTCTACGCCGGGACCACAGCCAAACTCCAAAATCACCTGCAACGCATTCAAAACGCATCGGCACGCCTCATCCTCGACGTACCCCGCAACAGCCACATCTCCGCACACCTGAGACACCTGCATTGGCTCCCAGTCAACAAAAGGATCACCTTTCGACTTCTCACCCACGCACACAAAGCCCTCCACAACAAGGGACCGGAATACCTCAACCGACGCCTCAGCTTCTACGTCCCCACCCGCCTCCTCCGTTCTTCTGGTCTCGCACTCGCTGCCGTCCCTCGCATCTGCCGCTCCACAGCGGGTGGGAGATCTTTTTCCTTCCTGGCGGCCAAGACCTGGAACTCCCTCCCCACCAGCCTCAGGACCACCCAGGACCACCCCGCTTTCCGGAGACTCCTAAAGAACCTGGCTATTCGAGCAGCAGTAACCCCCCCTTTACCCTAGCGCCTTGAGACCCGCACGGGTAAGTAGCGCGCTTAATAAATGTTAATGATTTGATTTTGATTTGAAGGGGGTCATTATGACCCTGGCGGAAGGCGGTAATTTGGGAAAAGATACTGACAACAGGCTGGCGGTACCTTTTTCAAAAATATGACATTGGCGGTTTGGCTCAAGCTAAACCGCCAATGTACCACTCCGTCCATCAGGGTGGTAACAGCCGCTGGGCTAGAGACTTCGGTCTCCAGCCAGGCGGCCGTCACAATCCCACTCTCTGGATTATGATCCCGCCTACCTCCATCGTTTTCGTGGCAATCGTACTGCCAACAAAACCATGGCGGTAGGCACAATCAGTGCCAGGGAATTCCTTCCCTGACACTGATCAGGGTCTCCCCCTACCTCTTCCCCCTCCCAACAGGGTCCTCCACCACCCTCCCCCTCCCTCTCCCGCCCCCACACATTTACACACCCACATGCGCACACATACACACACACATACACACATTCACCCACGCACGCACACATACAATAACAGACACACACCCCCACACATACAGAACAACCCCACACACGCAAACACCACCTCCACCCCCCTCTCCTGTCAGAGAATCTGACTTACCTGCATGCGGGGGATCCTCCGGCAGGAGACGGGACTCGGCGCTGCTGCCAGCCGCAGCGTCCGTCAGCAAAACACTGCCAGGCCGTATCATGGAACATGATATGGTAGGCGGTGTTTTGCTGGTGTGACGCTGATGCTGGCAGCCGTACCACCTTACTGCCATCTGCCGCCATGACCCTCAACGGAATGTCGCCAGCTTTCTGGCGGAATTCGGTCTACAGTCATAATGCGAGTGGGCGGCTGGTAGCCACGGTGATGGTACGTTGGCGGCAATGGCCGTGGCGGTAGGCGGCATTTACCACCAATGTCATAATGAGGCCCTAAGTCCAGTCACCTAGCAAACAACCAGCTCTCATGCCTCCTTGGGCTAGGCAACTGTAGAGTGCACAATTTCAAAAGATGAGAGTCATGAGTGCTCCCAGGGCAACAATGTCCTTTATAGCATACTTTTAATTGCCCACTACTTGAATGTTGAAGGAGTGCTGGTGCCTTCTGTTTCTGAAGAGGAGCCCAGTTGCAGAGTGTGGAATAATAAGGATAAGTGTAACTTCCACACATCTTATGATGTTTGGAAATTGTGCATTATGGGAAACATTTCACTTAGTTGACTGCAAATCAGCATGACAGCATGACTATTTGGGAAGAAAATATGAATATTGATTCTAGACAGCAAAGCATCCAATGAATTATGAGAAAACCAGGACAAGAACTCTGGGAAATAACAGAAGAAAAAGCCACTGTATTTTGGTAACTCCCTGACACAAGGTAATGTAGGAAGCACAAAACTTGAACGTGCGCTGGGCGGACTTGTCTGTGTCCAGTGGGCATTGCAAATAATGGCTCTAAGTCATTAACTCCATCCATAACGATGGCCTTTCTGAGTCTGTATGTCACATAAATCTCCTCCTCAACTTGCTCAAATATAGTTATAAGCTGCCTGTAAATGAGCTCCTGCCTCCTTCCCCTTCTATGTAGAGCTCTCAGCATTTGTGTTCTGACCACTACTGCATAGAGTGAAGCCATTGTGGATATTAGCCATGGAATTCATGTGACCTTGTATAGCTTCCACCTGGTTACCACCTGCTTTCACTTGATGGTAATGTGCACGTGCTATTTGGGCTTTTTAAAAGGAATCACAATTTGAGAAAGTTTAGTACCTAGAAATAATGTTCCAGAAACTGAGATTCCTAGTTATGGAATCACTGACTAGTTCTCTAGTTAGTGATTCTGTCAATATTCGATTTCATGTGCAGTTTTAAGGAATCCTTATTTTTACCCTTTGAAACAGAAGGATTCCCTGTTTTAGTGGTCACAAACCTGTCTAGGACTGATTTAGTCTTTCTATAGCTTTCTACATGAGGGCCCAAGGATCCAAAAGCTAGCTATTCCTGTTCTCTGCACTATGCATCAAGGCTTGTGGTGTAATACAAAAGAGAAGAGGGTGTACCAACTTTCTGTCCTTAGCTCTTTTCATGATTTCAACTCTTACAGTAGTGTAATTGAATACCAAGAAGTTTACTCATTTATGGTTTGTGAAAGCTAATACTACACTGTAACCAATTTGAAAGCACACATAGTTTTCACTAGTTCCTAGGCTTTTTTATTATTATAATTATTTTGTAAGGTGCCCAAAACATATGGAATTGTCTCTTACCGCCAGCATATTTATTCAAATAAATTCATAAACAGTTTAGGTATCTTCAAACAGCTCAGCAGATTTAGGGGCATATTTATACTCTGTTTACACCGAATTAACATCATTTTTTTTTACTCTAATTCGGTGCAAAACTAACTTCATAATTATACGTTGGTGCTAGACCCGTCTAGCGCCAAATTTATGGAGTTAAAGTAATTTTTTGGAAGTGGAGACCTACCTTGCCTTAATGAGATGCAAGGTAGGCGTTCCCGTGCAAAAAAATGACTTTATGGCCTTAACGACATATTTAGGGGCATATTTATACTCTGCAGCATATTTATACTCTGTTTGCACTGAATTAGCATCATTTTTTTACTCTAATTCGGTGCAAAACTAACTTCATATTGATACTTTGGTGCTAGACCCGTCTAGCACCAAGGCCCTGATTTATACTTTTTTTGCGCTGCATTAACGTCATTTTTTGATGTAAAAGTGGCACAAACTTACAAAATATTGTCCCTTATTTATACTTTTTGCTGCAAAACTGCACTAACTCAGTTTTGGACCAAAACATTTAGCACTGGCTTGCCCCATTTCTGTGCACCAGCAGGGCACCATATTTATTGAATGGTGCAAGCCGGTGCAAAGGGTAGGCTAGAGTAAAAAAAAAATGACTTTAGTCGGGTGGGCCTGGCAGTATAGAAGAAAAGGGTTTATTTAGCACCAAAAAATGACTTTAGGTGGGTTAGAGTAAAAAAAAATGACTCTAACCAGATTAGCGTCATTTTATGGTGCTAAACCTACCATGCCACATGACTCCTGCCTTAGAAAAGGCAGGAGTTATGTCCACCACCCCGGTGGCCAGCACAGAGGGCAAGGGTCCCCTGGGCATGGCCATTGCACCTTGTGCCATTTATGGGGGCCCATTTCAGGCCCCCCTATGGCACTTTAAAAAATAAAATGCAATCTTACCTGTACTTACCTGGGAGGGGGTCCCCATCCTCTGCAGTCCCTCTGGTGTGGGTGGGGGTGCCCTTGGACCTGGGGAGGGCACCTGTGGGCTTATTCCATGGTGTTCCACCATGGAAATAGGCCCACAGGTCCCCTAACGCCTGCCCTGACCCAGGCTTTAAAAAATGGGGCAAAGCAAGCTTTGCCTCATTTTTTGACCCCTCCTCCCTCCCTTGCACCATTTTTGCATGGGAGTATAAATATGGCGTTAAGGTCATAGAGTCATTTTTTGCACTGGAACGCCTACCTTGCGTCTCATTAAGGCAAGGTAGGTTTACACTTCCAAAAAATGACTTTAACTCCATAATTTTGGCGCTAGACGGGGCTATCACCAAAGTATAAATATGGAGTTAGTTTTGCACCGAATTAGAGTAAAACAAAATTACGCTAATTTGGTGCAAACAGAGTATAAATATGCCCCTTAGCATAAAAAAATAAAGGTAATCTGGTTAGAGTCATTTATTTTTACACTAACCTGCCTAACGTCAATTATTTTTATGCTAGCCTACCCTTTGCACCGGCTTGCACCATTCCCTAAATATGGTGCCCAGCTGGTGCTAAAAAAGTGGTGCAAGCAGGTGCAAAACATTTTGGTGCAAACCTGCATTAGTGCAGTTTTGCACCAAAAAGTAT
Organism: Pleurodeles waltl; assembly: GCF_031143425.1. Classification (NCBI taxonomy): domain Eukaryota; kingdom Metazoa; phylum Chordata; class Amphibia; order Caudata; family Salamandridae; genus Pleurodeles; species Pleurodeles waltl. The sequence continues at coordinate 314,428,492 of NC_090449.1, read as the reverse complement.
AAATAAGGCCCTTGGTATTTTCCAGCAATGAATTACAAATTTGAAGTTGCAATACACTTGTAAACTGTGGGCCCCCTTCTAAAGGAGCAGTGAATACAAGGCCATAGCAACCGACTGGGACATAGCGCCTCATTTGCAAGCTCCTAGTGTCACACTACACCCCCAGAGCGCCATTTATTTTTTGACGCTCTAGTGGCACAGTGCGACAGCCCTTATTTACAGGGCTATGCAGTCACCTTGCTTGGCTTTTCAAGGCCTTGTAAATATGGCCCCTTTTCACGCATAACTCTGTATGAAAGGGGCGTTTCATGTGTGTTGCTGTGGGTGTTCCCACACAACACCCATGGAATCTGACGAATTCCCAGAATAACAAGGCTGGGAATGTGTCAGATTCCTACTCCGCCTCAGCGGTGGTGTTAAAGTGGCTCAACAGGGAGAAATAACATTATTGCTCCTAGTTTTAAGAAAGCGCCATTAATGGTTGTTTATATGCAGGAAGGTGCCCCTTACTGCACATATTCAATCATCCCTGCAACGCAGACACCCTTTCACCATGGTGCAAGGGTGCCTTCGTTGGCGCTAGGCAGCAATTTGTGCACCAGCGCAGAGGATAGTACAGGGAGCTGTCATATTTCTGTAAATACAACGCAACCCTGCACTTTCAAAATGACGCAGTGCGGCGCAGCAAGCTGGCTTGCAGAGCCACGCTGAGTTATTTCTTTCTAAATGGGCCTCATAGTCTGATATATGTTCTTCAAAATAGTGAAGGCTTCCCTTCACACATTTGAAAAGCAGATTGGTGGACTTAAGAGGAAACCGTTGTGTCAGGACTTAACGACAAAGAGGAGCGTTAAGTCCTTCAGTAAAACTATTGAATTTACCATCTTTCAGCACTAGCTCGGCTGGCATTTTCTGGAGATTTTTCAGCCTTCAGTCTTTCCCGTTAGAACTGATAATAGACCCTGCTATGCTTTTTTTTTTTTTTTTTCCAGTAGTCTAGTGCAGCTGTTTGAGGTAAAAAAGCAGAGCAGATTACTATTTCTTTGTTGGCATTGAAGTCAAGATTAGATTTACAAACAACTCTGAGATTTGTTTTCCTTTCCCTGAATTAAATGCATGGAAGGTCACACATCATTGACAGATAGGGGATATTGCAGCTCTGCTGCAACTTCTAGATTCAACTAGACCCAGGTGAAATTTCATTAACAGTATATTTTGCATAATTTCCCCTTCTTCATGTTATGCTTTTTATAAAAAATCATGCAGTTATGCTACATGGCGTAACTGGGAGCTGCTAAGGTAAAAAAAAAAAAACACTGGAACCGCTCAAATTGACATAATGTGAGAAGCTCTTGCTCGCTCCACCTATGTTTTTTTTTTGCTATTTTAGTTTAGCCCGAAGTACATCCTTACAAAAATTTTGGAGGTGGGCGCACTCTTTACACTAAAAAATATGGTGGAAATGTTGGATTTTCATTTCCTGTAGCGATTCTAAATGTTCCAGAAATTTTGCATTTCATGAAAAGGAAATTTCACACTCATTCTTTTTTAAATCACTTCTACATATCCAATCTCTTCATACCATTCTTCAGCATATTAAACAGTCGCGGCTTGCTGTTCTGCGAAGGTGTGGGGCAGCGCGTGTGCGGAGGGGGGCTGAGGATCAACATTAAATATTTTTTTTTATTTAAAATATACCTTCCTCGCTTTGTCGCTGCACCGCCGCCCCTTCTTCCTGACTGGAGGCACAGGCTCCCAGACTGCCAAGCGGCCAATCCTGACGCTGCTCAGAGCAGTGTTAGGATTGGCTAGGAGTGCTGTTGGACTGTGACCTTTAAAATTAATATTAACATGAACAGCTTGCAATATATTGTGCAATGAAGCTGCATAGAAAATGTGTTAACGTAGAAAAATAATGCACGCGTCTGAAATGTGCCCATGGGGAGTGGCCATCAATGTATGCGAAGACTAATGAAACTTATTAATGATGAATTAATAATGTACTAATGTATGGATTTGTATTAGCATGTTATGATTAGAGTCATGTATTGGGGTTTTGCTAAATTAATTACTAGACCTTAGTGAGCAAGGGTCTGGGCCTAGCTGCCTGGTCTCATGTTAAACTGTGTTTTTCTAACGTGCAATGTGATGCTTTCCTGAAGGACACGAAACTGTACTTTTCCAGAAGCTCGAGATGTGTGTGTAGCCGTAGTAAATTCTTTCTCATGGGACCCGACTTGATCAAGGAGACATTCTTGCTGAATGCAACAGTGTAATTCGTAACAGATGCAAGGCTGCCTGGACTAGGAGAAAACAATGGGACTACTGACTGGAGCGTAAAGTGTAACTTTTCTTACCTGTCATTCCTATTGATGAAGACGTTAATTACAGGAGCCAATCAACTACATGAGAACTGAGTTTTGTGGAAAATTCTAGTAAGGTGCGTGGAGAATTATTGGACAGAGATAATGATGCACCAAATATTATCCGATGGGGAATTAAGGGCTAGTTCAACAGTTTTAATATAACCGCATGACCTGAGGAGAAATCAGCCATTCCTCGCCATTCTTCACCATTCCTTGCCATTCCACCGAGCCATTTTAGCCATACTTTGCCAGTATTCTTTTGAGACTTTGCTGTTTTTCATCTGGCTACTTTAAACCATCCTCTATCTAAGTCCTTACCTGATACTTACTTCTCCTTCTTATGAGGGAAGAGCCTTATTCTTAGCTATGCCATACTGAGACCTTGCCCTGTCCTATCTTTGCTGATGGTGAATCAACTGATGTCCTGAGGACGAAGACTGGTGCTGATTGCTGATTCGTTGGAGGGGTAACTATCTGATGATAATTGTAGTTGTCTGTTTGCCTTTTGTGTTCACAAATATTTGACGCAAATAGACAAATGACTGAATTCTTGCTTTGTTGAATCGTGTATTATTGTAACATTGCTAAGCAGCTTTTATTAATGATGTGATAATGCTGAATAAATATTTCTTTATGAATTGATGATTTGTGTTTAACTAAAAAGTTTGAAGAGCTACTAATGAGATTGATTGCTAATGAGATTAACGGAGATGATGTTAGATTGCAACCAATAGGGAAATAAATATTCTAACTCTTAACTAAATTGGTGTGGTTATTCATGACTGTAAGGTCATGGTGTGTTCGCTTTATTGATCTTAATTAAATGTTATTGACTAACTTGTTGATTAGGCATTGCGAATATTGATTGAGCTATTGTCATATTGATTGGGATGCCAAAGGATATCTTGCTCTGGGAAGCCTCCAAACGTGGTCAAAAGGTTCATCGGCCTAGGCGTGTGTCCTTGTAAGTTTGCTTATCAAGGCACTGACGCGCTATCAGCGCCTAGACAGGAATCTTCCAGGCAGCCCGGGAGCCGGTGCCTGCTCTCTTCAGCCTGGCAACACAGTGCCGGGTTAGAAAAAGCCATGTGTGCATGTGTGTTTGGCCTGCCGGAGACGGCCGACCAAATATACATGCGCACTGTGGGGAGTGCACAGTGCACTCCCCTCGTACCCCTCATCCCCAATGTCCCCGCCCCTTTCACAAAGAAACGATAATGAACATGGTTTATTACCATTTGATTGTAAAAGGTTTGCAGCAGCTGCTTATTAAAATTGTTTCCCATGCCGCTATCATGCACAAGCAATGCATGTTAGGTGCACAAGAAAGTAATGCAGCTCTTTAGAGGCCATGTCAGAAAAACTTTAAGAAAGTTTTAACTAGAAGCAGTGAAATCTGAGGACACGTAATTTCAGCTGAAACGAAGGTAGCGAGTCTAACATTTTCAGTAAGAGCAGATAGGAGACTAAACAACCACAGAATGGCTGCCCTAACATTGCATCCTTTTATCTGAACCTACAGAGCACCAGGTCAAAGGCATGAATGACATAAGTAGAAAAAAGCACCTTCATCAGTTGCAAGGAAAGGCAGAGCATCTTCTCTTCCTTTGTAGCGCTTGCACACTCAGTCACAGATACAGTTCACTTTCCATTCTTTCGGCGTGGCTGCTCAGTAATTTGTTACAATTAGGACCCTTCATCTAACATGGCTTCTCCCCAGCCACCTGCACATTACAAGATATCTGAAAAGGGATGGATGTTCACCTCATTTATTAATATTAAAAGGTGGATCAATATCTCAGTGCAGCAAGAACCTCATCCTGATTATTTTAAATGGTTCACCTCTGGCTCCTTTCGTCCCCACAGACTTTGTCACTGGCAGTGCTTTTCTGCAGTACATCTGTAATGATAAACTACACCTTCGCTAAAATGCTTAGTCCCTGAGCGTTTTCTTTACTCTCAAGGTTGCTTACATCATTAAGAGGCTTTTTTTGCTTTAAGCGAGGCTATTCCTGCCTTTCGAATGAAACTTTGAATACATTAAACTTTGATTTGGTCTAACTTAGGTATCTGAATCTATTTCCTAACATGCAGAAACTCACGCAAATGTTGGAGTTTCTTTATCTACCAATGAATATCATTTCGATTTCAGTGTAGTCCCATGAGCAGTACGCTCCTCGTGGACGTCAATTCACCAAAATGCTAGGGTAGTGGAAATTAAATCACATGCCCTTTGACCCCCTCCCAACCCGTGCCATCACAGCAGGTGACATCATATGATGTATCTTCTCAAGAACCTACATCACATTCATGAACTTTGACAATGACAGCATCTCAGGAGTCAAATCATTAACCTCTACAATGAAGGCAGGATTATTAAAATAACACACTAGTCACTAAATCAAAAACGTGTGTTTTTCTTACCATGCATACGTTAACTACGGTGTAATTAGCATTATCAGTTCGTGGAAACAGCAGTAAAGTTTTGAGTTTTAACGCAGTGTCAAATGAATGAATTTAGTCCATGCAGCAAAATTGGTTTATGTAGTAGTGGCTATGTGCTGTTAGGCTATAAATAATAAGGGGCAAGTTCTGGAGTGATCACGTCCATTTTATGATCAAGCCATTACACTGTGGGCCTCATTATGACCCTGGCGGTCTGACCGCGACATAACGACCGTGGCGAAAGCGCCACGGTCGGATCGCCGGCACCACCAGTTTGCTTCTAGTTGACAGCCTGGTGGTCTTGGCGGTTGTAATCCGTCAGGGCAGCGCTGCTTGCAACTCTGCCTTGGGGATTACGAGTCCCCTTTCCTCCAGCCTTTGCATGGCAGTAGCCCTGCCATGCAAAGGCTGGCAGAAATGGGGGGGCCGAGGGCCACATGGGGGCCCCTACATTGCCCCAGCACTAGGCATGGGCAGTGATGGGCACCCCATGGACAGCCCGGTCGTGCTGGAAAGCGCGATGGATGCTGCTGCTCCCTCTGCACGCCACATTGCGCCGGCTGGTCAATGTCATGTCCCTGTTCATCGCAAGGCCAGCGGGTGGAAATTCAGTTTCAGCCCGTCGCCCTGTGGTGAACTCCTAATAAGGCCGACGGTATTCTGGGCGCAAAGGTGGGCCTGATGACGATACGAATTTGGCGGGCAGCCTCCGCTGCCTGCCAAACTCGTAATGAGGGCCCATGTCTCTTAGTTACTCCAACATCAGACAGGATGGCAAGTAGAAAGGGCTGACCCAACCATCTGTCATACCTGCTGCCAGCCATCACCAGTAACATTGTATTTTGTATTCCATATGTATTTGTTTGATATTTTGCTGAGCATTACACAACAACAAACCAAAAAACTCAAATTGCATTGCTTCGAACACAGTTCTTTAAAATAAAATTTCTTCTTGTACCCAGCAGCCCACTTCTCCCGAAGTACAATGAGATGAATTCCAATTGATATGTCTCTAATTATTCAATACCCATCCAAAAAAGTATTCAATAAAGTATATCAGAATATCAATGCATGAAAAAACAAGATCAATGGCATCCTCACATTGTTGGTTATGATGTATTACAGGAGCCTGGCATGGGAGACATCCCAGTTAGAAGTTTAAAAACAAAAACTATCCTAAAAGAGGCTTCAGGATAAACTCATAATACACCAAGTCATGTGCATCACCAGCCCCCCTTTTCCCCGCCCAGTTTTCAACCAGGCTTTCGGTCTCTAACCAACCTCAGCATTCTACTCTGACATCAATGGCTTCTGTCGCAGTAGTTAACACTAAGAGCATTATTTATGCCCTGCAGGCCAGTCTCATGCTCCACTGGCGGCACAACAGCCAAACTTTTGGTCAATAGCATGGGTGTAGTTCTGTGGAACAAAACAGTAATGACCATGATGTGCTGAGAGATTTTTCCCAGTACATGCAGGGTCATATGTTTGATTTGTTTGTGGCAGAGACTACCATTTCTTGCATTGCAGACCTAGGCAGGCAAAATCAATAATCCAGACCCCATCTCAAATAGGGCAGATCTTCTGGCATTTCCAAACTGGTGGCCCTGTGGCAAAGTGGCACTACTGGGTCGTTCCCAGCAGTGGAGTCAACGGAGGCTCCTCTGTCAGAAACAGAGCAACTCCCCCACCTATAAATAGGGCATTGAAGCAGAAGCGTAGCAAACACCCCCCAGTTTAGGGAAGATGTCCAACAATGACCACACTCTAAACGAACCTGTGAGAAGTCTAACTATAAATAAAATCCATAGCTAGTAGTGTCATATATAAACCCTAAATTACATACAAATTAAAGAGATTAAACAGTGAAAGCTGTATTAAGGAGCACATTGATAGAAGAAAAGGGTAGGTAGCCATTTGAACACTCCCATAAGGAAGATTGTTCAGTAATTTCAACACATTTCATCAAGTTCAACATACTTGCAGCTGCACATATGATCCAACCAAATCACTAAACAGACACATCCTCACCAGAACAGTCATCCCCGGATGTCAAGTCCCAGAAATACAACCTGAGATGCTCTATGACACAAAACAGGGTGTATGTGGGGCTATTATACTGCTGTTCTCTTAATGATCTGTGGGTTGAGTATGCTTGTTATGCCATTGTTTTTTCTGAACCTGTTCTGGAAATGATGAAGCAAAGGCGTGTGTGTATTGTGTATGCATATGTGTGTGTGTGTGTGTGTGTGTATACACTCTGTGTGTTATAAAGGACCTTCATCTGCCTCTCCCCATCTTATACATGCCGTATTTAATTGGTTTGTGCTGCTGCCATCAGCACTGCACTCTCTTCTGTGTATGAAAAGGCCTTGTATATATGCTGTACATGCTGTATAGGTTGTGAACGCTTGTGTTGCCTACTTGTTTGAGCTACTGTGACTTGTACTGCACTTGAATTTACATAGCTTTAAAAGTGCTGTACAGCACAACTCATTTAAAATGAGTTTAGAGAAGGCGTTCGGTATCCCATAATGCTCTTGTAAAGATGTATTTGCTTTCTTGCTGCAAGAGATACCTGGGTATTTTAGGTTGAATTGTTCTGCCGCTCTGACAGTCAGCAACACCTGACAAGGCTAAGATCATCTGAAGAACTATTTTACAAGCTAAACAGTATTTTATCTGGAGATTATCTTAGAGAAAAATGAGGTACAGTGTCTGCATGAAAAAGCTCCCTTAGTTAAAATAAGTATTTTGCTTTAAATATGCAAAAACAAAATGAAAAGAGCAAGGACTACATATACATTGCATTGCCATCGGGCTTGCTCAAAGCAGCCCTAATGAATGCACACAGTTCTCTGTTGCTTTGTTTGAAATCTACAAGAATCTGTGTTTGATTTATTTCAAGAATTTCCAGTTATGAAATATGTAACTGATCAAGTTCTTTTTAACAGAACATATGCCACAATTTGTTGTCCTTAAATCTTTTCCAGTTTGACCGATGTTATTGGCCTAGTGATTTACAAAAATTACCTTTTTCACCAAAACTCAAAAAATCTTGGGAGGAAGGATTCTCACAAAGTTGCCTTTCATGCTGTTCAGTTTTGCAAACGTTTACTAACTCAATGTATTATGAAATGCACTACTTGACCGTTTACTTAAACAAAAGCTTGGACACAAACCTAAAGTCCCATGTAAGGATGTCTTCAAATTACATTACATTTTCTCCCTTGGGATAAGCCCAACATGCTTTAAAATGTATACCTTTTCCACTAATGTTACTTAAAATCCCTAGTGTAAGAACCAAAGTGTGGAACTGCATGAGGTTTTGAACTTTACCTTACAAGACCCCTGATCACCAGGAGAATACTACTGAACAGTAGTTTACACCCAAACCACTACCTGGAGAAGGTTCTGAAGTAACCTGGAAAAGGCTCCTCGGTAGTGTCTGAACACAGACTTGAAAGCAGGAATATGGGGAAAGAGGACATTTCATTCACCACAAAAACCCATCAGAAAGGGATTGAGACAGGTAGACTAGGGCCCTGATTTACTGTCAATTTGCATTGGTGCTTGCTTGTTGCAAAGTAGTGCTTTGTGATGTAAACTGTAGTGCTGATCAACTTTCAGTATCAAATATATTGCATCAAAAGTTGATTTAAGCACTATACCAAAACTGATTTGCGATGCAATGTGTCAGTCCTCTGGTAATCCAGGGGAAGCAATCATGCTGGAAAAGTGAAAAACCCATGGGTTCCACCCAAAGCCAGATCTACAGTAGCATGACCTGGGTTTATGTGAAAAGCACAATGTATTCAATTTATAAAGAACTCCAAATATATTATTGCGTTAAAGCAAGATCCTCAACAAATATATGATAGTCAGAAATGAATCTGCATGAGCAAAAAGGCCTTGGTCATGGGACAAGAGATATCTAGGCCAAAAAAACAATAACGCAACTGCTCATTTCCAAACTCTGAAACTTTGGGCAAGATTCATGAAGGTAAGTTTACACTTTTGAGTAAGTTTACTACTTTTCGATATTTACAAACTGCATTTCTGTAATAACATACATTTTTTAGTTAGTACAGCACTACACATGGCCATCCACTGGTACTGCAACACCCTCAATGGAAAATAATGGAGGCAGGGAGATGCGAGACAAGTTTAAGTTACTACAAAAGTGCAGTTTGTGATTACTGAAAAGTAGCAAACAATTCAAAAGTGTAAGTTACTACAAAAGGGCAGGTAGTGAATACTGAAAAGTAGTAAACTTACTCAAAAGTGAAAGTTACTACAAAAGTGCAGTTTGTGAATAGTACTTTGTAGTAACATTTGTAGTATTACTGTAGTACCACAAAGTGAAACACGAAGTATAGTGTGTGAATCAGGCTCTAAGACTTTATAATACTTTCACACCAGGGTGCTCCTAAACACTGAGGGACTGAAAGCAGAATTGAGCAAATACAAGGGAGAAAAATATTTTCAATTTATAATTTTAAGTATATGTTGTTTTTCATTGTTAGAAATGGGGTGTCTGGTTGGCAATTAGTTTGCACTTTGCCCAAGCAGAACCATCACTCTAGTCAGGGCAATTAAGTTACACACTCAACATAACCCCTGCTTACCCCTTTGGTAGCTTGGAGCAAGCAGTCAGGCTTATCTCAAAGGCAATGTGTAAAGTATTTGTACCAACACACACAGTAATACAGTGAAAACACTACGAAATGAACACCACAGCAGTTTAGAAAAATAGGTAATATTTATCTAAATTCATCAAGACCAAAACAACAAGAATCCAACATACAAGAGTCAAGATATGAATTTTCAAAAGAATAAGAGTCTTACTCCATAGGGAACAATGGAAACGTTGATTTACTTAAAGTACCTGGTTTGCGTAAAAAAAAAAGCAGCACAAGCAAGCATGCATTGGAAAAAACAGCAATGCATACTCACAAGTGAGGCTGTGCTTTGTTCCTTCTCCGGTCGGGTAGGCGATGACTCGTTTTTCTCCCTCGCAAGAGAGCGATGCGTCGATTTCCAGACAGGGCACCTCAGATCCGCGCAGGTTCACGATGACTTTGATGCCCAGCGTCAATTGCACGGTGTTAGAAAACCGCACTGCATGTGGTTTAGTTTGTTATCAGCAGTCATAAGTGGGTGTTGCGTTGTTTCTCCAGCCACGATTGGTCGATCTCCCAGCCGCGATGCAGGTGGAGTGTCGATTATAGCCACAAAGCAGGTGGCGCATCGTTTATCATCCACTTTGCAGGTGGAGCGTTGAAAATGTCCCTGCATGGTGTTCTGTGCGTGGATTTCAGTCTTGGTTCTGCCAACCTCACCTTTCAGGGGCCCTTGGACTGGATGGGGCACCACGTGGCAGGGCAGGAGTCTCAGCAGAGAGTCCAGGTGCTGCCAGAGAAAGCCTTTGATGGCCCTGAGAGTTCAAAACAGGAGGCAGGCTCAGTACAAGCCTTTGGAGATTCTTCACAAGCAGGAATATACCACAAAGTCCAGTCTTTGTCCACTTTAAGGCAGAAGCAGCAACTGCAGACCAACCCAGCAAAGCACAGTCACAGGCAAAGGGGCAGTACTTCTCCTCCAGCTCCTCTCCTTGGCAGAGGATCCTCTTGGTTCCAGAAGTGATCTAAAAATCTGGGGTTTTGGGCCCACTACTTATACCCCTTTCTGCCTTTGAAGTAGGGAAACTTCAAAGGAAAGTCTCTGTTGTTTACAGGATCGTGCCTTTCCCACACCAGGTCCCATACACACACGAGGGGGTTGGAGACTGCATTGTGTGAGGGCAGGACCATCCCATTCAGGTATAAGTGAGCACTCCTCCCTCCACACTAGCCCAGATGTTTCATCAGAATATGCAAATTAATTGGTAAAAGGTGAGTTTCCACTTATTTGTATTGATTTATAGGCATCTGATTGCCATAGAAAGTATCTAAATGTACATTATTCTATAAGCATACGATGTTCCTTAATTTTGTGAGAAAAATTTCTGAGACATTAGTCGAGATTGTGGTTTGTAAGGGTGTTTTAATTTCAGCATATAGTGCAGTATAAAGAGTACTCAACCAACACGTGTTTCGCCCTCTAGGGTGTGTCCACGAGGGCTTTCTCAAGGCATAAAAAGTAATACAAGGTCTGCTTATAACAATGTTCAATGTACTAATAAGATAATAATCAGTCCGTTTAATAGCTGCTGAATAGCGTTCTGGGAAATTAAATCAATTGCGTCCTTTAAGGACTGATAAGGAACATCGTATGCTTATAGAGTAATGTACATTTAGATACTTTCTATGGCAATCATATGCCTATAAATCAATACAAAATAAGTGGGAACTCACCTTTTACCAATTAGTTTACTTCATATATGAGGGACTAGGGTCCAATCCCCTGGTTAGAGCTCCCACGTTCACTCAATCTCACCTGTGAACAGGCATTTTATACAGGAAGTTAAAACTGGACCTTCATTTGCCTTGACTAAGCTCATCAGAATATGCAAGCTACACCCCATCTCCCTTTGTGTCACTGTCTAGAGGAGATTTACAACCAGCCCAACTGTCAGTCTGACCCAGACAGGGAATACATAAGCAGACAGGGTCACAAAATGGTTTAAGCAAGAAAATGCCTGCTTTCTAAAAGTGACATTTTCAAACTAACAATCTAAAAACCAACTTCAGTAACAGATGTATTTTTTACTTTCTAAGTTCAGAGACCCCAAACTCCATATTTCTATCTGCTTTCAAAGGGAAACTGCACTTTAAGGATATTTAAAGAAAGCCCCCGTGCTAACCTGTGAGAGAGATAGGCCTTGCAATAGTGCAAACTGAATTTAGCAATATTTCACTGTTAGGACATGTAAAACACACCAGTACATGTCTCACCTTTAACATACACTGCAACCTGCCCATGGGGCTACCTGGGGCATACTTTAGGGGTGCTTTATATGTATAGAAAGAGAAGGTTTTGATCTGGCAAGTGGGTACACTTGCCAGGTTGAATTGGCAGTGCAAGATAGCACATACATACAATGCAGTGGCAGGTCTGAGCCATGTTTACAGGGCTACTGAGGTAGGTGGCACAATCAGTGCTGCTGGCCCACTAGTAGCATTTGATTTACAGATCCCGGGCACTTCTAGTGCACTTTACTAGGGACTTACTAGTAAATCAAGATGTGCCAATCATGGATAAACCAATCACCAATCCAATTTACACAGAGAGCATATGCATATTAGCACGGGTTAGCAGTGGTAAAGTGCCCAGAGACCTAAAGCAAACAAAAGCTGGTCAGAACAAAATAGGAGGAATGAGGCAAAAAGTTTAGGGATGACCCTGCAAAAAGAGCCAGGTCCAACATTGATGTATTGTATTTTAAAATGCAATATAAAGAATACCACCTGTTGGGAATCAAAGGATATCAAAAGGCATCTCAGCAATAGGGAGGCGCCTTCCATGTGCTGTAATAAACCCTGCTCATGGTCATTTTCATCAGAGCCACTGAGGTGACATTGTGACAGTCCACCTAATGCAGGAGACAGAAAAACAGCACCACCTCTTTTAACATAAATTTAAAATGAAGAAATAAGCTTCTGAGAAGGAAAATTGATCATGCACTCCAAGAATTAAGTGAAGTGAAATCTTAAAAAGAAATTACCTTAGCCAATGCCCTGGAAAACAGATTTCATTTAATAAGCCTTAAACATCTCAAGAGTACAATTTACTGACATACAAAGGACCATGTCAAACTGGTTGTAAAGATAATAATAACTAGGGCCAAGATTATCTATTTTATGACGCAATGCAATGCTGTGCCAAAGTTTTTGCACTACCTTGCATCAAAAGGACATAGAAAAATTTGCCATATCTGCTAAAATATGATGCATTTTTTTCTCTGCCTCAGGGCTGCCACACATTTATGCAGTATTGCAAAGGTGTTTGCATTCTCAAACCATAAAGTTTGTATTGGAAGGTGTTAGAAATGGGGTCTTTGGTTGGCAGTTAGGTTACCCCCTGTCCAAGCAAGGACCCTCACTCTAGTCAGGGTAAGTCACACACAATCCAAATTATCCTGTGCCCACCCTCTGGTAGCTTGGCACTGAGCAGTCAGGCTTAACTTAGAAGGCAATGTGTAAAGTACTTGTGCAATAAATCATAAAATAACACAATATAGCGCCACAAAAATACACCACACAGTGTTTAGAAAAATATATAATATTTATCTGGATAAATGCAGGTCAAACGAAGAAAATGCAATAAGTAAATGTTGAGATATCACTGAAAAGTGATATAAAGTGTCTTAAGTCTTTTAAAAGCAAAGCAAAGTCTCTTTCAAGCACAAAGTATCTGGGTTGCGTCAAAAATCTCCACAAAGAACCACAGAGGAGGAAATGCGTGGAAACAAAGGAGTGTGCGTCGATTTCTCGGGCTGCACGCGGCGATGCGTCATTTCGTTTTCACGCAGGGACAGCTGTGCGTCGATTTCCAGCGCTCGGTCGTGGATCCTCTTCGGGTTGCAGGGTTTTCAGATGCCCTGGGCCGATGCGTGGATTTCCTGCGTTGGCAGGATGAAGTCACAGGAGCTGCGTCGATTCTGTGGCCGTTGTATCAAATTTTCTACTGCACGGCAGGCGCTGCATTGATTCCTCTCTGGAAGTCGGGCTGCGGTTCCGGTTCGGCTGTGCGTCGTTCCGGTGGGCTGTGCATTGAATTTCTGGTTGCTATGCTGGTGCTGCGTCGATCTTCTAGTTGCGAAGTCGGGCTGCGTCGTTCCGGATCAGCGTGTGGTGAAATTTTCCCCACTGTGCAGGCTGTGCGTAGTTTCCGGCATGCTGTGTGTCGAATTTTGCCGCACAAGGAGTTCTTCTTGAAGAGATGAAGTCTTTTTGGTCCTCATACTTCAGGGAACAGGAGGCAAACTCTATCCAAGCCCTTGGAGAGCACTTCTTCACCACAGCCAGAGAGCAGCAAGGCAGCAGGGCAACAGCAAGGCAGCAGTCCTTCACAGAAAGCAGCCAGGTGAGTCCTTTGGGCAGCCAGGCAGTTCTTCTTGGCAGGATGCAGGTTCTGGTTCAAGTTTCTTCTCCAGGAAGTGTCTGAGTTGGAGGGGAAGAGGCCCTGTTTAAATACCCAAATGTGCCTTTGAAGTGGGGGAGACTTCAATGAGTGGCTTAGAAGTGCACAAGGTTCCCTTCCAGTTCAATCCTGTCTGCCAGGGTCCCAGTAGGGGGTGTGGCAGTCCTTTATGTGAGGGCAGGCTACTGTCCTTAGACATGCAAGTGTCAGGACCTCCACCCTCCCAGCCCAGGAAGACCCATTCAAAATGCAGATGTTTGCAAGTGAGGCTGATATCCTGTGTCTGGGGTGTGTATGATTGAATGCACAAGGGAGCTGTCAACTAAACCCAGCCAGACATGGATTGTAAGGCACAGAAAGATTTAAGTGCAGAGAAATGCTCATTTTCTAAAAGTGGCATTTCTAAAATAGTAATATCAAATCCAACTTCACCAGTCAGCAGGATTTTGTATCACCTTCTGGCCATACTAAATATGACCTTCCTACTCCTTTCAGATCAGCAGCTTCCACTCAAACATTGTATGAGGGCAGCCCTAATGTTAGCCTATGAAGGGAGCAGGCCTCACAGCACTGTAAAAATGAATTTAGGAGTTTTACACTACCAGGAGATGTAAACTACACAGGTACATGTCCTGCCTTTTGCCTACACAGCACCCTGCCCTATGGGTTACCTAGGGCATACCCTAGGAGTGTCTTATATGTACAAAAAGGGGAGTTTTAGGCTTGGCAAATACTTTTAAATGCCAAGTCGAATTGGCAGTAGCACAATCAGTGCTGCAGGCCCACTGGTAGCATTTAATCTACAGGCCCTGTGCACATACAGTGCACTTTACTAGGGACTTATAAGTCAATTAAATAGTCCAATTGGGTATGATCCCATGTTACCATGTTTAAAGGGAGAGAGCACATGCACTTTAGCACTGGTTATCAGTGGTAAAGTGCGCAGAGTCTTAAAACCAGCAAACACAGTATCTAAAAAGTGGAGGGAGGCAGGCAAAAAGTTAGGGGTGACCACCCTAAGGCTGTCTAGTCTAACATGCGTCCCCCCCAGCTGAAAGTGGGGAGAGATACCCAACATCCTGGGAGCTCTCATCGCTAAGGAGGAAGCATCTGGAGCGACCATCAGCGTTGGCGTGGTCAATCCCTGGACGATGCCCCACCGTAAAGTCCATCCCCTGTAGGGAAATGGACCACCTCAAGAGTTTAGGATTCTCACCCCTCATCTGAATGAGCCATCTGAGGGGCCTGTGGTCTGTCTGAACCCGGAAGTGAGTATCAAACAGGTATGGTCTCAGCTTCTTCAGTGCCTAGACCACAGCAAATGCTTCTCTCTCAATAGCACTCTACCTCTGTTCCCGTGGTAATATTCTTCTCTAATAAAGACTACTGATTGGCCTGAGCCCTCCTCATTTGGCTGTGCTAGAAAAGCCCCTATGCCATGCTCTGAAGTGTCTTTCTGCACAATATATACTTGGGAGTAGTCAGGGGCCTTGAGCACATGGCTTCCTTCAGAGAATCAAAGGCTTTCTGACAAGCCTCTGTCCAATTCACCAACCTAGGTTGCTTTTTGGAGGTAAGTTCTGTCAAGGGTGACACAATGGTACCATAGCCCTTGACAAACCGACGGTAGTATCCAGTGAGGCCTAACAAGGCTCTCACTTCGGTCTGTGTTCTAGGTGGTTGCCAGGCCTTGATAGTTTCAATCTTGGCCTGGAGTGGCTGCACCTTGCCACCACCTACTAGGTGTCCCAAGTACACCACAGAACCCTGCCCAATCTGGCACTTACTAGCCTTGATGGTCAGGCCTGCCTGTTGCAGAGCCTGAAGCACCTCCTTGAGGTGGAGCAGGTGTTCCTCCCAGCTGGAACTATAGACAGCTATGTCATCTAGGTAGGCTGCGCAGAAGGCATCCTGCCAGCTAGGACCCCATTAACCAACCATTGGAAGGTAGCGGGGGCATTTTGTAAACCCAAAGGGCATCACCCGGAACTGGTAATGGCCATCAGGTGTGGAAAATGCAGATCTCTCTTTACCCCCGTCAGTGAAGGCGATCTGCCAGTACCCTGATGGAAGATCAAAAGTACTCAGGAACTTGGCAGCGCCTAGCCTGTCAACGAGCTCATCAGCTCGGGGATGGGGTGAGCGTCAGTTTGTGTGACTAAGTTGAGATCCCGGTAGTCTACAAAGAATCGGAGTTCTGGCTTGGCACCGGGCACAGCAGCCTTAGGCACCAGCACCACAGGGCTGGCCCAGGGACGGCTGGACTTCTCAGTAACCTCTAGGGTCAACATCTTGGAGACCTCCTCCTTGATGCTGGCCTTCACCTTATCCGACAACCTGTAAATTTTGTTCTTTACAGGGGGACTGTCTCCTGTGTCAATGTCATGGACACACAGATGGGTAAATCCAGGAGTAAGGGAAAACAAGGAAGATAACTGTTCTAACAACTCATAGCAGTCTCCTCTCTGATCTAGGGTCAGGGAGTCAGATAGAATGACACCCTCCACTGACCCATCACCTTCTTTGGCAGAGAGGAGGTCAGGGAGAGGTTCACTCTCCTCTTTCATGCCCTCATCCGTGACTAGGAGCATACTGACCTCAGACTTGTCTCCAGATGAGAACTCAACCAGAGTGGCCTTCCGGTCATACCACTCCTTCATCACCTCTTGACTGGCCTCAAGGTTACTTTTGGCCTGCTTCCAGAAGAGTTGGGTTTGGTTGCGGAGGGCCAGCATGTAGCTACCACATCCTGGGGAGGTGTCTTGGGAGCTTTCTCCCAGCCCTCTTTAACTATGCTTAGTGGTCCCCTGACAGGGTGGCTATAGAGGAATTCAACCCCACCCCTTTCTGGGTCACCTCCCTATGAGCAAACAGCAGGCATGGCATGAGGACGTCCCACTTAGGCCTCATGGCTTCAGTCAGGCTATTGATCATGGCTTTAAGGGTCTTGTTGAATCTCTCAACAAGCCCATTGGATTGAGGATGATAAGGGGTGGTAAAGCGGTAGGTCACCCCACACTCATCCCACATGGAATTCATGTATGCAGACACGAAGTTTGTGCCTCTGTCAGACACAACTTCCTTAGAGAATCCCACAGTTTTGGGGTCCACGGGACCAACAATGTCGATGCCCACCCTTTCAAAGGGGTTGCCAAGGACGGGGAGTGGGATCAGGGGGGCTTTTAGCTTTTTCCCTGTCTTCCACAAGCCTGGCAGGTGCGGCAGGCTCTGCAGAAATTATCTGTGGCTACCCTTTCTAGGCCAATGGAAGTGGGTGACAAGCCTGTCAAAGGTCTTGTCTTGGCCCAGATGTCCTGCCAGGGGAATGTCGTGAGCCAGAACCAGTAGGAAGGGCCGGTAACACTGGGGGACCACCAGCACACGTGCTGCCCCAGGGCCAGGAACCTTAGGCTCACTGAAAGGAGATCATTCTCCCAGTAGATATGGTGAGTGCCATAGGCTTCACCAGCTGCTTGGGCTGCGGACTGTCGCCTCAGACCCTCAAGGGCGGGGCATTCTTTCTGCACCTTGCAGAATTCTGCCCTGGTTGGCCCACCCTCTACTTGCCAGCCAGCAAGTTCAGGTAGGTTGCCCAGGTCAGCTATGTCCTCCCCAGTTGGCTCAGGGGCCTCCTCCTCCTCAGGAGCTCTGTCTATCACAGTGGGAACATCTGAGGTGGGTTTCCCAGGCCTCTTGCCCCTCCCCTTTGCAGCTGCTTGGGCCATTGTTCCAGGCTCCAGATGCAGTTGAGTCCCTTCCCGGGCAGCCATGGACCTTGTGGTCATACAGACCCACTCAGGCAAACCTAACATCTCCAGGTGGGATCTGAGCTCTACCTCCTTCCAGGCAGAATGCTCAAGATCATTGCCTAACAGACAATCTACAGGCATGGCAGGACTCACAGCTACTTTCAGAGTACCAGAGAGCCCCCCCACTCAAAGGGAACCAGAGCCACCGGTAGGTGACTCTCACAATTGTCAGTGACTATGACCTGGTGGAATGTATTAGGGACTATCTCCTCTGCTGACACCAGCTGACTCTTGACAGTAGTCATACTGGCTCCTGTGTCACGCAGAGCCTCCACCCTTTGTCCATCAGTGGTGACCCACTGCCTAAACTTTGAAGTATTTGCAGGCATGTGAGCTTTAGGCACCATCTCTCTATCTTCCAGGGAGACTAGGGAAACCTCTGTCTGCCCCCAAAGCTAACTAGGACTGTCTACCCCGAGCGCTACACTAGCCAACCCAGGTGTCTGTCCAGTGGTGGACTGTGGTCTCTTGGAACACTGGGAGTCGCCCTTAGAGTGTTCATGCTGGTAGCACTCTAAGCATTTGGGGATGAACTTCCCTAACCTTCTGTCAAAGAACCCTGGTTTCTTCCCAAATCGAGAAGAGAATGGTTACCACCCCCCCTTGGGAATTGTTTTGGGGGCTTTTAGAGAACTCCTTATCTTTAAGTTTATCCCCCCCCCTCTTTCTTCTGTTGGGAACCCTGACCACCTTTGTGGGTGTCCCCCCCAGATGCCTTCTTGGACACTCTGGTGCTAACCCAGAGGTCCGCCTCCTCAGCAAGCTTCCTGAGATCAGTCAGCTTGCTTTCTACTAAGTGTAGGAGGCTGGCCTGGCTTGTAGTGGGTACCAGAGGTACTTACACCTTGTGCCAGGTCCAGTTATCCCTTATTAGTGTAGAAGAAGTATTTCTAGCAGCTTAGGCTGATAGAAGGTGGCTATGGCAAAGCAGCTTAGGCTGAACTAGGAGACATGTAAAGCTCCTACTATACCACTTATATCATATGCACAATATCATAAGAAAACACAATACACAGAGTTACTAAAAATAAAGGTACTTTATTTTTATGACAATATGCCAAAAGTATCTCAGTGAGTACCCTCAGTAAGAAGGTAAGTACTATACACAAGTTATAGGTACACAAACCAAAATTAGATAAGTAAGAGCAAGAAAAGTAATGCAAACAGTGTAGAATTACAATAGGTTGCAATGGGAGCACATAGGGATAGGAGCAACACAAACCATATACTCCAAAAGTGGAATGCGAACCACGAATGGACCCCAGACCTATGTGAGCTTGTAGAGGGTCACTGGGACTGTAAGAAAACAGTGAGGGTTAGAAAAATACCCCACCCCAAGATCCTGAAAAGTAGGAGTAAAGTACACCTACTACCCCCAGAGAGCACAGAAGTCGTGATAGGGGGATTCTGCAGGAAGAACACACACCAGCAGTGCACTGACAACGGATTTCCGGACCTGAGTACCTGTAAGACAAGGGGACCAAGTCAAATAGTCACAACAGTGTCGAGGGGGGGCAGGAGCCCAGGAAATGCCAGCTGAAGGTGCAAGGAAGCTGCCACCGGTTGGAAGAAGCTTGGAGTTCTGCAAGAAAGAAGAGGACTAGGAACTTTTCCTTCGGAAGACAGATGTCCCACGTCGCGATGAAGCTTGCAGAGGTGTTCCCACGCAGAAAGACCACAAACAAGCCATGCTAGCTGCAAGGGTCGCAGTGGAAGTTTTTGGGTGCTGTTGTGGCCTAGGAGTGACCAGGATGTCGCCACTTGGAGGAGGAGACAGAAGGGGCGCTCAGCAACGCAGAGAGCCCTCACAGAAGCAGGCAGCACCCGTAGAAGTACCCTAACAGGCACTTAGAAGAAAAGTGAACTGGAGTCCACACGAAGTCACAAAAGGGAGTCCCACGCCGCTGGAAGACAACCCAGAAGGTTGTGCACTGCAGGACGGAGTACTGGGGACCCAGGCTAGGCTGTACATGAAGGAAATCCTGGAAGAGTGCACAGGAGCCGGAGCAGCTGCAAATCACACAGTACACAGCTTTGCAGTCTAACGTGGGGAGGCAAGGACTTATTTCCACCAAACTTGGACTGAAGAGTCACTGGACTGCGGGAGTCACTTGGACAGAGTTGCTGTGTTCCAGGGACTACGCTCGTCAGGATGAAAGGGGACCCAGAGGACCAGTGTTGCAGTCTTTTGGTGGCTGCGTTAGCAGGCGGAAGATTCCGTCGACCCTAAGAGGATTTCTTCGGAGATTCTGGTGCAGGGTGAAGGCAGGCTACCCCCAGAGCATGCACCACCAGGTAACCGTCGAGAAAGCCGGTAGGATTAGGCGCTACAATGTTGCTGGTAGTCGTCTTGCTACTTTGCTGCGGTTTTGCAGGCGTCCTGGAGCAGTCAGCGGTCGATCCTTGGTAGAAGGTGAAGATGCAGAGGAACTCTGGTGAGCTCTTGCATTCGTTATCTGAAGAATTCCCCAAAGCAGAGACCCTAAATAGCCAGAAAAGGAGGTTTGGCTACCAGGTTAGGAGGATTGGCTACCAAGATAGGTAAGAGCCTATCAGAAGGAGCCTTTGACATCACCTGCTGGCACTGGCCTCTCAGAGCAGTCCAGTGTGCCCCCAACACCTATGTTTCCAAGATGGCAGAGGTCTGGGACACACTGGAGGAGCTCTGGGCACCTCCCCTGGGAGGTACTGGTCAGAGGAGCGGTCACTCCCCTTTCCTTTGTCCAGTTTCGCGCCAGAGCAGGGCTGGGGGATCCCTGAACCGGTGTAGACTAGCTTATGCAGAGATGGGCACCATCTGTGCCCATCAAAGCATTTCCAGAGGCTGGGGGAGGCTACTCCTCCCCAGCCCTTCACACCTATTTCCAAAGGGAGAGGGTGTAACACCCTCTCTCAGAGGAAATCCTTTGTTCTGCCTTCCTCGACCAGGGCTGCCTGGACCCCAGGAGGGCAGAAACCTGTCCGAGGGGTTGGCAGCAACAGCAGCTGCAGTGGAGACCCCGGAAAGGCAGTTTGCCAGTACCCTGGTTCTGTTCTAGAGACCCGGGGGTTCATGAAATTGTCACCCCAATACAGAATGGTATTGGGGTGACAATTCCATGATCTTAGACATGTTACATGGCCATGTTCGGAGTTACCATTGTGAGGCTATACATAGGTAGTGACCTATGTATGACCTATGTATAGTGCACACGTGTAATGGTGTCCCCGCACTCACAAAGTCGGGGGAATTTGCCCTGAATGACGTGGGGGCACCTTGGCTAGTGCCAGGGTGCCCACACACTAAGTAACTTTGCATCCAACCTTCACCAGGTGGAGGTTAGACATATAGGTGACTTATCAGTTACTTATGTGCAGTGGTAAATGGCTATGAAATAACGTGGACGTTATTTCACGCAGGCTGCTGTGGCAGGCCTGTGTAAGAATTGTCAGAGCTCCCTATGGGGGGCAAACCAAATGCTGCAGCCCATAGGGATCTCCTGGAACCCCAATACCCTGGGTACCTCAGTACCATATACAAGGGGATTATATGGGTGTACCAGTATGCCAATGTGAACTGGTAAATTTAGTCACTAGCCTGTTAGTGACAAATTTGGAATGCAGAGAGAGCATAACCACTGAGGTTCTGGTTAGAAGAGCCTCAGTGAGACAGTTAGGCACCACACAGGGAACACATATAGGCCACAAACCTATGAGCACTGGGGTCCTGGCTAGCAGGATCCCAGTGACACATAACAAACACAGTGACAACATAGGGTTTTCACTATGAGCACTGGGCCCTGGCTAGCAGGATTCCAGTGAGACAGTGAAAACACCCTGACATATACTCACAAACAGGCCAAAAGTGGCAGTAACAAGGCTAGAAAGAGGCTACTTTCTTACACTAAGGGCTGGCGCAACTCTGTGAAAGAAATACTGAGCATATGCTCTCTCACAATCAAGTCATATAACCCTTTGTAATCATCTACTTTGCTGCCTGCACCCATCCATCTAGTGCCTTATTGGAGAAATCATAACAATCTACCCAAGTTTGTGTGTAACGTTTGATGCTGTCCCTACACCTCTGATGGTATTTCTCAGGGGTCAGCCCAAATTTGGCCAGTAAAGAGTGTCCCTCCCCACTGCTGGTACATAAAACCACAAGGCCGCCGCCCCCAGTGCTCCTCAGAGGTCCCATGGGCCCTTAGTGCAACTTCATAGGCAGCCAACCACTTGTCAATGTTATCTCCCACCACAAAACATGGCACCACATTCTTGGGTATACGAACCTTTTTCTCCCCAACAGGTCCTGCATGTGTGCTGCCACCATCACTGCTGGACTCGGACTGTCTCACCTTGATCTCCAGCTCCTTGAGACTCAGTTCATGAGCTAACAAAAGTTTTTTCTCAGCCAAGGCTCTATCAGCTGCAGCCTGACTGGCTGCTCTCTCAGCTTCAGCCGTTCAGCCCGTTTGACTTCTCTCTCTGCTCTCCTTTCCTCCTGTTGAGCTCAATTTTCAACCTTGCCATCTGCAATTGAAACTCTCTCTCCTCTCTCCTTTCCTCTGCGGTCAGGCCTTGTCAGAGACACTGCTCCCTGGTTCGGCAGGGGACACAGTTGCCATGGTAATCTCATCCGCTGATGGCAAGACATCCTCTGAGGGGCCATCCTCTGCACCCTCCTCCTCAACATTCTCCTCTGTCTGGGCTTCTGCCCAGGCCCTCAGCGCCATTTGGAATTCCTCCTTCCTGGTGGCTTTCTGGGTAGGTACACCCAAAACCCTGCAGAATCCCCTCAGTTGTTTTAACAGTGTAGGTCTCCAGCATAGCCATTTCAAAAGCCTCGTCTCCTGCTTGAGACCCAGCCAGAGACATGTTGAATGAGGATTTTAGTCAAAAATTGTCAGGAAAAACGAAATTGCAGAAAAAGATAAAAAATAAAGTTGACCTTCAACTGTGGGTAGGTAGTGAAATACTTAGTTATTGTATGTCACTGCACAAATACAAGCCCTATTCCACCGCTGCCACCAATGTTAGAAATGGGGTCTTTGGTTGTCAGTCAGGTTATCCCCTGTCCAAGCAAGGACCCTCACTTTAGTCAGGGTAAGTCACACACAATTCAAATTATCCTGTGCCCTCCCTCTGGTAGCTTTGCACTGAGCAGTCAGGCTTAACTTAGAAGCCAATGAGTAATGTATTTGTGCAATAAATCATACAATAACACAATATAGCATCACAAGAATACACCACACAGTGGTTAGAAAAATATATAATATTTATCTCGATAAATGCAGGTCAAAACGATTAAAATGCAATAAGTAGATGTTGAGATATCACTGAAAAATGATATAAAGGGGGTCATTACTACCTCAGCGGTCTTTTTGCAAGATCGCCGAGATACCGCTGTGCTGAAGACCGCCAGTGGTGGCGGTCTTCCACGCCGCGTATTATGACCGCTGGCAGCCCGCCGTCCTTTTTTGGACGGAAAGCCGCCAGCAGCCATACTGGCGGACGGCGGGAAAGTGGAGGTTGCTCAACCCCCACCGCCACGTCAACAGAAGACCGCCCACTGAATCACGTCCCATGATTCGGTGTGGCGGTGTTCTGGTGGCGGAGCTGCCCCCATGGATCCCATCCCTCCCGGAGGATCAACGGACAAGGTAAGTTGATCGTCCGTTAGGGAAGGGGGTGGGGGGGGTGTTGTGTGTTGTGT
The DNA here is from genome assembly GCF_031143425.1 of Pleurodeles waltl. Taxonomy (NCBI): domain Eukaryota; kingdom Metazoa; phylum Chordata; class Amphibia; order Caudata; family Salamandridae; genus Pleurodeles; species Pleurodeles waltl. The sequence goes on along the minus strand of NC_090449.1, from coordinate 314,405,096 downwards.
GCGCGCATGGGGTCATGTGTGTGGGAGTGTAGAGGGGGTGAGTGAGTAAGTGTATGTGTGCGGGGTGTTGTGTGTATGGGAAATGTGTGCGGGTCGGACGGTGTGCATGTCTGTGTATATGTGTTGTTGGGGTGTATGTGTGCGTGTAGGGGTGTGTATATGTGCATGTTGGGGGTGTGCGTGTAGGGGTGTGTATATGTGCATGTTCGGGGTCAGGGTGGGGAGGGGGGCTGTGCCACCTTTGGGGGGTGACAGGGGGGTGGGGGGAGAATTCGTGGGGGGTAGCGCGGGGTGGGGGAGACCCCTATCAGTGCCAGGGAAGGAATTCCTTATTCAGTTCAAGTATCTTCATAGGATGTACTACACTCCGACAAGGTTGTGGACAATGGGATCTGTAAGTGGCCCTGAATCCCCCGGACATGGTGAAACTAGGGACTTGCTAATGCATATGATGTGGGAAGGCTGTAAAATATCTACCTATTGGGACTGGATATTTGGTGCCCTAGAAGCAGTGATCAGATTTCCTAAAGAGTGAGATCCCAAACTGATTATTTTAGGGGTGTTCCCCGGCTGGGATGGGAACAAAGATCAAAAGACTGTATGTTGGCAAACTGGATATTGTGGGTCACTGGAGGTCCAAGGAGGAACCTCCAAAGGTGAAATGGCTCAGAGGGATGGGTTATAGCTCATTAGCCGAAGAGGTGGATTACAAATTGAGAGGCTGTCCTCAGAAATATCTAAAAATCTGGGAATCATGGAGATAACGTCCCGATATTCCACAACTACCTCTGGGGTTGACCTGATTTTTAGGTGGGATGACGAGACAACCTTCACGACTCCAGACACAAGGGAGAGTGTAGGGCAACAATTAGACAATGCACATCACCTAATATGACTTGCTGCGGGTGGGGGAGGAGATTGAGGATAGGAAAGAGAGGAAGGGGATTCGAGCTGAGGTGCAATCACTGGGTTTTGATTGCTTTGTCAATTTAGAACCTAAATGCACAATAAAAAGAAATAAAAAAAGAAAATCAGCACTGGCATTGTCTGGCCGGTGGGATCCTGTAAGCAGAGCTACAAATTGGGGAAAGAAAAGAAGGCCTGACCTCTATCCTGTTTGTTAGACCTGACAGCCGTAGGGTAGTCACCCCTAACTTTTTGCCTGCCTCCCTCCATTTTTTTGGACACTGTTTTTGCTGGTTTATAGACTCTGCGCACTTTACCACTGCTAACCAGTGCTAAAGTGCATATGCTCTCTCCCTTAAAACATGGTAACCTGGAATCATACCTGATTGGACTATTAATTTACTTATAAGTCCCTAGTAAGGTGCACTTTATGTGCATAGGGCTGGTAAATTAAATGCTACTAGTGGGCCTGCAGCACTGGTTGTGCCACCCACTTAAGTAGCCCCTTTTTCCTTGTCTCAGGCCTGCCATTGCATGGCCTGTGTGTGCAGTTTCACTGCCACCTCGACTTGGCATTTAAAAGTACTTGCCAAGCCTAGAACTCCCCTTTTTCTACATATAAGTCACCCTTAAGGTGTGCCCTAGGTAACCCCTAGGGCAGGGTGCTGTGTAGGTAAAAGGCAGGACATGTACCTGTGTAGTTATATGTCCTGGTAGTGTAAAACTCCTAAATTCGTTTTCACACTACTGAGAGGCCTGCTCCCTTCATAGGCTAACATTAGAGCTGCCCTCATGCACTGTTGAAGTGGCAGCTGCTGATCTGAAAGGAGCAGGGAGGTCATATTTAGTATGGCCAGAATGGTAATACAAAGTCCTACTGACTGGTGAAGTCGGATTTAATATTACTATTCTAGAAATGCCACTTTTAGAAAGTGAGCATTTCTTTGCACTTAAATCCTTCTGTGCCTTACAATCCACGTCTGGCTGGGCTTGGTTGACAGCTCCTTGTGCATTCACTCAGACACACCCCAAACACAGTGTACTCAGCCTCACTTGCATACATCTGTATTTTGAATGGGTCTTCCTGGGCTGGGAGGGTGGAGGGCCTGCTCTCACACAAAGGACTGCCACACCCCCTACTGGGACCCTGGCAGACAGGAGTAAACTGAAAGGGGACCTGGTGCACTTCTTAGCCACTCTTTGAAGTCTCCCCCACTTCAAAGGCACATTTGGGTATAAAACAGGGCCTCTGCCCTACCTCATCAGACACTTGCTGGAGAAGAAACCTGAACCAGAAACTACATCCTGCCAAGAAGAACTGCCTGGCTGCTCAAAGGACTCACCTGTCTGCTTTCTACAAAGGACTGCTGCCTTGCTGTTGCCCTGCTGCCTTGCTGAACTCTTGTCTGGCTGTGAAAGTGCTCTCCAAGGGCTTGGATAGAGCTTGCCTCCTGTTCCCTGAAGTCTCAGGACCAAAAAGACTTCTCTCTTTTACTTGGAGGCTCCGTGCGCAGAAAATTTCGACGCACAGCTTGTTTCGCGGCGAGAAAAACGCCGCACACCGACGCTGATCGACGCGACGCTCTTGGGACGATCGAAGATCCGACGCACGGCCTCGCAAGGACAACGCCGCCCGACCTCTAGAGGAGAAATCGACGCAACACCTGCCGTGAGATCGTAATTTCAACGCGCAGCCCCGCGGATCGAAGTCTAGAGGAGAAATCGACGCGACGCCTGCCGTGAGATCGTAAATTCGACGCGCAGCCCCGCAGATCGACGCGCAGCCGGAGAACAAGCAGGAAAACCCACGCACAGACCCGGGACATCTGGTAATCCCCGCGATCCACAGAAAGAGACTGTCTACGCGCCGGAAAACGACGCCCGACTTCCCTGCGTGAAAAATAACGACGCAAGTCCGTGTGTGCTGAGGAGAAATCGACGCACACATCCTTTTTCCACGCACCTCTTCTCTTGTGGCCCTCTGAGGAGATTTTTCCACTCCCAACCAGGTACTTGTGCTTGAAAGAGACTTTGTTTATATTCTAAGTTAAGCCTGACTGCTCGTGCCAAGCTACCAGAGGGTGGGCACAGGATAATCTTGGATAGTGTGTGACTTACCCTGACTAGAGTGAAGGCTTTTGCTTGGACAGAGGGTAACCTGACTGCCAACCAAAAACCTCATTTCTAACATTGGTGATCAGCGGTGAGGATAGGACTTGTATTTGTGCAGTGACATACAGTAGCTAAGTATTTCACTACCTACCCACAGTTGAAGGTCAACTTGGTTTTTATCTCTTTTTGAAAATCCGTTTTTTTCCTGACAATTTTCAAAAACTAAATCCTCACTCAACATGTCTCTGACTGGGTCTCAGACAGGGGACTTTGACCTAGTCCAGTTGGATACATACACGGTCAAACAACTAAGAGGATTCTGCAGGGCATTAAGGGTACCCACCCAAGGGGCCTCCAGAAAGGAGGACTTTCAAGTGGCGCTGAGGGCCTGGGCAGAAGCCCATTTAGAGGATGATGAGGAAGGGGAGCCAGAAAATGGCCCCTCAGAAGGATTTTCACTATCTATGGATGGTGTTACCACTGCAATTGTGCATCCTTCCAAACCAGGGAGCAGTGTCTCCATGCAAAGCCTGACCGCAGAGGAAAGGGAGTTCCAATTGCAAATGGCAAAACTGAAAATTGAGGCGCAACAGGAGGAGAGGAGGGCAGAAAGAGAAGCCAAACAAGCTGAGGCTGAAAGAGCAGCCAAACAGATTGAAGCTGAAAGAACAGCCAAACAGATTCAAGCAGAAGCTGAAAGGGCAGCCAAACAAGCAGAAGCTGAAAGAGCAGCCAAACAAGTGGAAGCTGAAAGAGCTTTGGCTGAAAAGAAACTATTGTTGGCTCATGAACTGAGTCTCAAGGAGCTGTAGATCAAGGCAAGACAGTCTGAATCCAGCAATAATGGTGGCAGCATACAGACAGGACCTGCTGGAGAAAAGAAGGTTCGTATACCCAAAAATGTGGTGCCCAGTTTTGTGGTGGGAGATGACATAGATAAATGGTTAGCTGCTTATGAAGTTGCACTAAGGGCTCATGAGGTTCCTGAAGGGCAATGGGGGGTAGCTATGTGGGGTTATGTGCCGCCATTGGGGAGGGACACACTTCTCACATTGGATCCACCGGATCAAAACACATACCCACTCCAGAAAGCCACTTTACTTGCCAAGTTTGGGCTGACCCCTGAGGGATACCGTCAGAGGTTCAGGGACAGCACCAAACAAACCACACAAACATGGGTAGATTTCTTTGATTTCTCTAGTAAGGCACTGAATGGATGGGTGCGGGGCAACAAAGTAGCAGATTATAAAGGTTTATATGACTTGATCCTGAGAGAGCATATGCTTAATGTTACTTATACAGATTTGCGCCAGCACCTAGTGGATAGTAAGCTGACTGATCCCAGGAAGCTTGCTGAGGAGGCGGACCTCTGGGTTAGCACCAGAGTGTCCAAAAAGGTACCTGGGGGGGACTCCCACAAAGGTGGTCAGGGTTCCCAACAGAAGAAAGAGGGGGGAGATAAACTTACAGATAAGGAACTCTCTAAAGGCCCCCAAAAGAATTCCCAGGGAGGGGGTGGCAGCCCTTCCTTTTCCAAATTTGGGAAAAAGCCAGGGACATTTGACAAGTCAGGAAAATCTAGCCCCAAATGCATGGAGTGTTACCAATATGGTCACTACAAAGGCGATCCACAGTGCCCCAAGAGGGCACCGTCCACTAACGGACAGGCACCTGGGTTGACTAGTGTAGCACTCGGGGGGGAGATGGACCCAACTAGCTTTGGGGAGCAGGTAGAGATTTCCCTAGTGTCCCTGGGAGAAGGAGAAATGGTGCCCAAGGCCCACATGCCCAGAAATACTTCCAAGTACCGGCAGTGGGTCACCATTGATGGGCAGAGGGTGGAGGCTCTGCGTGACACAGGAGCAAGTATGACTACTATCAAGAGTCAGCTGGTGCCAGCAGAGCAGATAGGACCTAATACATTCCACCAGGTCAGAGTCGCTGACAATCGCGAGAGTCACCTACCGGTGGCTCTGGTTCCCTTTGAGTGGGGGGGGGGGTCTCTGGTACTCTGAAAGTAGCTGTGAGTCCTGCCATGCCTGTAGATTGTCTGTTAGGCAATGACCTTGAGCACACTGCTTGGAAAGAAGTGGAGCTCAGGTCTCACCTGGAGATGTTAGGGTTACCTGAGTGGGTCTGCATGACCACACGGTCCATGGCTGACCGAGAGGGAAGTCAAGGGCATCTGGAGCCTGGAACGATGGCCCAGAGAGCTGCCAGGAGGAGGGACCAGGGGTGCGGGAAACCGGCCCCAGCTGTTCCCACAGTGGCTGACGGGGCTCCTGAGGAGGAGGCTCCCGAGCCAACTGGGGAAGACATTGCCGCCCTAGGTGACTTACCTGAGCTTGCTGGCTGGCAAGTTGAGGGTGGACCCACCAGGGAGGAATTCTGCAAGGCGCAGAAAGAATGTCCCACTCTAGAAGGTTTGAGGAAACAAGCCTCAAACCAGGCAGCAGGCGACGCCTCTGGCGATCACCACCTATATTGGGAGAATGATCTCCTCTACAGTGAGCCTAAGGTTCCGGGCTTTGGGGCAGCACGTATGCTGGTGGTCCCCCAATGTTACCGAACCTTCCTACTGGGTCTGGCTCACGACATTCCCCTGGCAGGACATTTGGGGCAGGGCAAGACCTTTAACAGGCTTGTCACCCACTTTTATTGGCCCAAAATGAGGACACACTCAGACAAGTTCTGCAGATCCTGTCCTACCTGCCAGGCCAGTGGTAAAGCAGGAAAGAGGGTTAAAACCCCCCTGATTCCACTTCCTGTCGTTGGCACCCCCTTTGAAAGGGTGGGCATCGACATTGTTGGTCCCTTGGACCCCAAAACTGCCTTAGGCAACAGGTTCATCCTGGTTTTGGTGGACCATGCCACCCGTTACCCAGAGGCAATCCCTCTGAGGACAGTAACTGCACCGGTGGTGGCCAGAACCCTGATGGGGATATTTACCCGTGTGGGATTCCCCAAGGAAATAGTGTCTGACAGAGGCACTAACTTCATGTCTGCATACATGAAGTCTCTGTGGGATGCGTGTGGTGTAACTTACAAGTTCACCACACCCTATCACCCCCAGACGAATGGTCTTGTGGAGAGATTCAACAAGACCCTGAAAGGCATGATTGGTGGCCTCCCTGAGGCCATGAGGCGGAAGTGGGACGTCCTCTTACCATGCCTTCTCTTTGCTTACAGAGAGGTCCCCCAGAGAGGGGTAGGGTTCAGTCCCTTTGAACTTCTCTATGGGTACCCTGTCAGGGGATCCTTAAGCATTGTCCAGGAGGGATTGGAGAAAGCTCCAAAGACACCCCCTCAGGATGTGGTCAGCTATATGTTGGCCCTCCGCAACCAGATGACCCGCTTCTGGAAAGAAGCCCAAGATAACCTTGAGGCCAGTCAAGAGGTGATGAAACAATGGTATGACCAGAAGGCCACCCTGGTAGAGTTTCAACCTGGAGACAAAGTGTGGGTAATGGAGCCAGTAGAGCCCAGAGCTCTCCAGGACCGCTGGTCTGGCCCATTTGAAGTAAAGGAGCGGAAAGGGGAGGCCACTTACCTAGTGGACCTCAAAACCCCTAGGAATCCCCTAAGGGTGCTCCATGTGAACCGACTAAAAGCTCATTTTGAGAGGTCGGAGATCAACATGCTTCTGGTCACAGATGAAGGAACGGAAGAGGAGAGTGAACCTCTCCCCGACCTCCTCTCTGCCCAAGAAGGTGATGGGTCAGTAAGCGGGGTCATTCTGTCTGACTCCCTGACTCTAAATCAGAAAGGAGACTGTTATGAGCTGTTGGAGCAGTTCTCCCCCCTGTTCTCCCTTACTCCTGGGCTGACCCACCTCTGTGTTCATGATATTGACACCGGTGACAGTCTCCCTGTGAAAAACAAAATTTACAGGTTGTCGGATAAGGTGAAGGCCAGCATCAAGGAGGAGGTCTCCAAGATGTTGACTCTAGGGGTCATTGAGAAATCCAGTAGTCCCTGGGCCAGCCCAGTGGTATTGGTCCCTAAGGCTACTGCCCCAGGTGCGAAGCCAGAACTCCGGTTCTGTGTGGACTACCGGGGTCTCAACTCAGTCACACGGACTGATGCTCACCCCATCCCCCGAGCTGATGAGCTCGTGGACAGGCTAGGCGCTGCCAAGTTCCTGAGTACGTTTGATCTTACTTCAGGGTACTGGCAGATCGGCCTAACTGAGGGGGCCAAGGAAAGATCCGCATTTTCAACCCCGGATGGCCATTACCAGTTCCGGGTGATGCCGTTTGGGTTGAAAAATGCCCCCGCTACCTTCCAACGGTTGGTTAACGGGGTCCTAGCTGGCAAGGATGCCTTCTGTGCAGCCTACCTGGATGACATAGCTGTCTACAGTTCCAGCTGGGAGGAACACCTGCTTCACCTCAAGGAGGTGCTTCAGGCCCTGCAACAGGCAGGCCTGACCATCAAGGCCAGTAAGTGCCAGATTGGGCAGGGTTCCGTGGTGTACTTAGGACACCTAGTGGGTGGTGGCAAGGTGCAGCCACTCCAGGCCAAGATTGAAACTATCAAGGCCTGGCAACCACCCCGAACACAGACGGAGGTGAGAGCCTTTCTAGGCCTCACAGGATACTACCGCCGATTTGTCAAGGGCTATGGTACCATTGTAACACCCTTGACAGAACTCACTTCCAAGAAGCAACCTAGGTTGGTGAATTGGACAGAGGCTTGTCAGAAAGCCTTTGACGCCCTGAAGGAAGCCATGTGCACGGCCCCCGTACTCATGGCCCCTGACTACTCCCAGGAATTTATTGTGCAGACAGACGCTTCAGAGCATGGCATAGGGGCAGTCCTAGCACAGCTGAATGAGGAGGGCAGGGATCAACCGGTAGTCTTTATTAGCAGAAGGCTATTACCACGGGAACAGAGGTGGAGTGCTATTGAACGAGAAGCTTTTGCTGTGGTCTGGGCACTGAAGAAGCTAAGACCCTACCTGTTTGGGACTCACTTCCGGGTTCAGACAGACCACAGGCCCCTCAGATGGCTCATGCAGATGAGGGGTGAGAATCCAAAACTCTTGAGGTGGTCCATTTCCCTACAGGGGATGGACTTTACGGTGGAACATTGCCCAGGGGTTGACCACGCCAATGCTGATGGTCTCTCCAGGTACTTCTGCCTTAGCGATGAGAGCTCCCAGGAGGTCGGGTAGCTCTCCCCACTTTCAGCTGGGGGGGACACATGTTAGACCTGACAGCCGTAGGGTAGTCACCCCTAACTTTTTGCCTGCCTCCCTCCATTTTTTTGGACACTGTTTTTGCTGGTTTATAGACTCTGCGCACTTTACCACTGCTAACCAGTGCTAAAGTGCATATGCTCTCTCCCTTAAAACATGGTAACCTGGAATCATACCTGATTGGACTATTAATTTACTTATAAGTCCCTAGTAAGGTGCACTTTATGTGCATAGGGCTGGTAAATTAAATGCTACTAGTGGGCCTGCAGCACTGGTTGTGCCACCCACTTAAGTAGCCCCTTTTTCCTTGTCTCAGGCCTGCCATTGCAAGGCCTGTGTGTGCAGTTTCACTGCCACCTCGACTTGGCATTTAAAAGTACTTGCCAAGCCTAGAACTCCCCTTTTTCTACATATAAGTCACCCTTAAGGTGTGCCCTAGGTAACCCCTAGGGCAGGGTGCTGTGTAGGTAAAAGGCAGGACATGTACCTGTGTAGTTATATGTCCTGGTAGTGTAAAACTCCTAAATTCGTTTTCACACTACTGAGAGGCCTGCTCCCTTCATAGGCTAACATTAGGGCTGCCCTCATACACTGTTGAAGTGGCAGCTGCTGATCTGAAAGGAGCAGGGAGGTCATATTTAGTATGGCCAGAATGGTAATACAAAGTCCTACTGACTGGTGAAGTCGGATTTAATATTACTATTCTAGAAATGCCACTTTTAGAAAGTGAGCATTTCTTTGCACTTAAATCCTTCTGTGCCTTACAATCCACGTCTGGCTGGGCTTGGTTGACAGCTCCTTGTGCATTCACTCAGACACACCCCAAACACAGGGTACTCAGCCTCACTTGCATACATCTGCATTTTGAATGGGTCTTCCTGGGCTGGGAGGGTGGAGGGCCTGCTCTCACACAAAGGACTGCCACACCCCCTACTGGGACCCTGGCAGACAGGAGTAAACTGAAAGGGGACCTGGTGCACTTCTTAGCCACTCTTTGAAGTCTCCCCCACTTCAAAGGCACATTTGGGTATAAAACAGGGCCTCTGCCCTACCTCATCAGACACTTGCTGGAGAAGAAACCTGAACCAGAAACTACATCCTGCCAAGAAGAACTGCCTGGCTGCTCAAAGGACTCACCTGTCTGCTTTCTGCAAAGGACTGCTGCCTTGCTGTTGCCCTGCTGCCTTGCTGAACTCTTGTCTGGCTGTGAAAGTGCTCTCCAAGGGCTTGGATAGAGCTTGCCTCCTGTTCCCTGAAGTCTCAGGACCAAAAAGACTTCTCTCTTTTACTTGGACGCTCCGTGCGCCGAAAATTTCGACGCACAGCTTGTTTCGCGGCGAGAAAAACGCCGCACACCGACGCTGATCGACGCAACGCTCTTGGGACGATCGAAGATCCGACGCACGGCCTCGCAAGGACAACGCCGCCCGACCTCTAGAGGAGAAATCGACGCAACACCTGCCGTGAGATCGTAATTTCAACGCGCAGCCCCGCGGATCGAAGTCTAGAGGAGAAATTGACGCGACGCCTGCCGTGAGATCGTAAATTCGACGCGCAGCCCCGCAGATCGACGCGCAGCCGGAGAACAAGCAGGAAAACCCACGCACAGACCCGGGACATCTGGTAATCCCCGCGATCCACAGAAAGAGACTGTCTACGCGCCGGAAAACGACGCCCGACTTCCCCGCGTGAAAAATAACGACGCAAGTCCGTGTGTGCTGAGGAGAAATCGACGCACACATCCTTTTTCCACGCACCTCTTCTCTTGTGGCCCTCTGAGGAGATTTTTCCACTCCCAACCAGGTACTTGTGCTTGAAAGAGACTTTGTTTATATTCTAAGTTAAGCCTGACTGCTCGTGCCAAGCTACCAGAGGGTGGGCACAGGATAATCTTGGATAGTGTGTGACTTACCCTGACTAGAGTGAGGGCTTTTGCTTGGACAGAGGGTAACCTGACTGCCAACCAAAAACCCCATTTCTAACACTGTTGTATAAAAATGCTCGAACACATCAGAGCATGGCTGTCTATGCCAGCCTAACAGGCTCTGAAAATATGGATATTATGTGTAACTGTGTCAAAGGTCGTGTACATGAGTGGTAAAATCAGAGATTCAACACATTTGTTGCCCAGCTCCAAAATGAACACAACATGATGGTAGTAACAATGCACAATGTGCGACTAGACAGGACAATTCCAGCTTGTACTTTGTCCGCCAGGTCATTTGCCTCAATGTTGGTCTGTAGTTGTGCACATACAACGCCCTCTAGAAGCTCGACCGGGAATATAGTAAATTGGAAATAAGCCTGTATCTGTAAAAAATACATGCGTTTGCATGTGGCTTCTTTAAGAACCCTGGCTATCAGAAGGAGCCCAGACTCGTATTTTTTTATTATAGAGGTGAATGCAGCCCTGTTGCATAACCTCATAATCATTGACCTTTCAGGTTTCAGAGTAAAATGATGATCAGTGCTGTGCTATACCCTAATAATGCAGTTACAATTGCAGTGGCTTGAGTGTAAACCATGACTAATGTTCAATGACCTTTCAGTTTTCAGAATACATGGCTGGCACTTGCCTTGTAGTAAGTACAGTTATTATCTTTATTCTCGCCCGAGTGTCATGAGTGCACCTGAAGTTCGTCCTCTCATATCAGCCCCGCAAAGTTCATAACAAACTCCGTTTGGTGGTCGGAAAATCTCACGTCTTTCCAAGCTGAATTACAATTTCATCATAGCCACAGATCTATTTTGGAGCATAAATACCCAAGTTTATCTGAGATATGGTCTATGTTTACTATTTCGTTATGTGTTTCATACTTTGCCTTTCTGCATCTGAACATTAGCTCAGTGGCGCAGCTGCTGCTGAAACGTACATAAGGCCTTACGTTCAAGGGTGTCTGTCACTTTAGAGACTGTTCCAACTTCTAAGCTTGAAAACTGATTTTATGAGCCTGTTTTCTTGCAGGCAACTAGTAATAACGACATTTACAGTGCAGCCGGCTTCCAGTAATGTGTCAATGAGAGTTGTAAAATTATTAATATTTTAAAGTAGTATTTGCCTAATTTTCTGAATTTGAGGTCTCTCGTGTTTTTTTCCTGTTATCTATGTAATGCACTTCCTTTCAGGCTTTCTGAGGAATTAATACTCACTTGAAAGGGACATGTGCAGACAACAATAAGGGCATTTGGAGAGCGTAGCCTGCAGCTCTCCAAACCAGCAGTCATGGACTTGAAAGGGGAGTTTTGTAGGTTATTGTGCAGTTGCGGGAGAAGCACCATTTTGAAGAGAGCAATATGACCCAGCATGTTCTGGGGAAGGGTGCACCACTTGGTTAGGTGTCCCTTGGTTTTCCAGAGCAAAGGGGTGATGTTACTATCCCAACAAGCTCTGAGTTTTGTTGATATACGTCCTCAAATATTTTAATAACCCTGTTTCGCATCAGCGTTTTTGGGCTTCCAGGGGTATCTCCACGAGGGTACCAACCACTAGGAAAATAGCTGATTTATTTCAGTTGTCTCTCAGGTTGAAGGCCTCTACATATATCTCCAGCGTTCGCCTCAGTTCGGGGATCAATTGTGATGTGCTTTGGACATATAGTAGGACATCGTCCATGTATGGGAAATGCAATCCACAGTGCCATACTCCCACTAGAGTCGCCACACTTGGACGTTCATCTTAATCCATTCCACCATCGGTTGCATTAGCAGGGCAAGAAAAAGAGTGAGAGGGGACAACCCAGCCAGGTACCCCTACTTATGGAGAATTGTCGAGACAGGACCTGTTCTGCTTTCCTTCTCTTATCTCCTGACCAAGCTTACAGAACCTCTCTGGAATGCACTTCTGAGTTTAAAGAAGACATTTATTGTTATTATTACTTCACCACAAGGTTCCTGAGAGACGAAATTAGTAGGTTGGAAGAACACTTTCAAAAGTAGTTGCAGCAATGAAAGCAAAATATATCAAAGTACTTCTCAGTTGCAATGTACACAGCAAATACATGTGATTATATTATAGCATAACTTCAAAGCAAAGCATAAAAGTCAAAATTGCATCACCGTAGGGCAAGGCTGTAGGGCCTATAACAGCTTCATCTTTCTAGGGCTTCAAGTTGATGACTCCGGTTCAACTGCGAGAAAGAGATTTTCTACCCAAACGGGAACAGGCAACTGACGTCTGGTTCCTGTCTGAAGTCAAGATAGTTTCAATCTAACTCTGTTGTCCAGAGCCACCCCTTAAAAGCAAACTCATTGTGAGAACCGAAGAAACCTGGAGAGTGGCCAATTCTCCAAGCCTCACTCATTCTCAGACTGGATTGAGTGGTAAACACAAAATCTACGCGATCTTATCAGTTAGGGTCTGGTGTGAAAAACACAGCTTGGTCTATCATGTGGAAAAACACAGCTTGGAAAAACACAGCTCATCTGCAGTGTCTCAACTGCAATGTCTAACCCCACGTTAAAGCCAATAGGCAGCTAACCTAAATACCAAATGTAATGTCTGCTGGGGAACACTGAGCAACTAATATGCGCAGTGGTGAAACACAAAGTCATTGGTCAAACACAATTAATAGCATCATAGGACCTTGTTGACTTAGGCTCTTGCCAAGGGATCCATGCATAATAATTTCACATAAGCTTGAAATGTTGGACTAAAGTTCATTCTCTCCAGTACTGCATGGAGGAAAGACCATTTGACAGTCAAAGTTGTTGTATCCGCGTACTTAGAATGCGCGCATGGGACAGAATGAGAATGAAGTGAGCAGAGAGTAGGAGAGAGATGGTTGCTGTGGGAGTTGGAGGTCGGGATGCTTTCTCTTACGAGATACTTAAGCTTTCCACAATAAATACCGAAGACGTTTAACTCCGCTCTGCTTCCCGTGTTTATGTAACCACCACCGTCCAACTTACAACACTGGTGACGAGGGACTTTCCTACGCATCGTGCAGTAGGCATTCCGAGCCTGTTACTGTACCTCGGCGGAAACGGTCTTCCTTCTTATTTTAGAGCGTAACCGTGAGGGGCCTATTTTTTTTCATTTTGTACTGTTGAGAGATATAAAACATTTTTAATTGGTGTTTTCATTATCTTTCCGCTCGAGCGTTGTCACGTGCTCCTGTTTCTAAGACAATGCGTCTTGCCGTCATTGACTTTGATGCGCTTCATCAGAGCCTATAAGTTCCAGGGCAACGGCTCTCGAGGTCAACGCGTCACTCTGTCATTAATATTGACACGCTTCATCGGAGCGTCTGGTTTCAGGGCAACAACTTCAACGCCACACAGCCTTCTCTTTGACTTTGACGCCCTTCTCTGGAGCGTCCAGTTTCCAGGGCAACAGCTCTCTCATTTCAACACGCTTTATCTGGGCAGCTCCATGCCTCTCATGTATACTCTACTTTCATGCATCTGCAACATTAGAGTATAGGTTTGGTGGACGTATGTGACTGGTTCTCTTGTGGATATCTACAAACTGAGTCCAGTGGCCTACCTTCAAAATACAAGAGGAATGAAATAGCTTTATTTTTCGTCTCTAATTTCAGCCTGTTGATTTTGTTCTTCTGCGACAGGCACGCAATTTTCTACTGCGACAGGCACGCAAACTTACTTCTTTTGAACCTTATGTCAGTCTGTGGATTTTATTTTTCACCTCTAATTTCATCCTGTTGATTTTGTTCTTCTGCGACAGGCACGCAATTTTCTACTGTGACAGGCACGCAAACTTACTTCTTTTGAACCTTTCATCAGTCTGTGGATTTCGTTGTTCTGCGACAGGCAGGCAGTTTTTTCTACTGCGACAAACACGCAAACTCACTTCTTTTGAGACGCTCAATTGCGACAGTTTTAAAAAGAAATTGTTGTCTTTTCTCCTTTTTTCGTTGCTAACAATGCAGAATGTTGCTGCTCCTCCTTTCTTCCTCTCCACTCCGGGTGATCCTCCAATAAAGTGGAGCAAGTGGAAGAAAGTGTTTGAGAGGTATTCTAGAGTTTCTGGGACTTCGCTTAGTACTGAGAGGAGAACTGCCCTATTACTTCACTGTCTAGGAACGGAGGGTCAAGAGGTTTTTGACAATCTCCCTGACATTCCTGACAGTGAAGCCATCAGTCTAAACGTGTATGAAATTTGTATTAAAAAATTAGACTTGCATTATTTACTGAAGGTCAGCACTATTTTAGAGAGGTACTACTTTGGTAAGAGACTTCAGTTTGAAGGAGAGTCTATTGAAAACTATGGGAGTTATTCTAACTTTGGAGGAGGTGTTAATCCGTCCCAAAAGTGACGGAAAAGTGACAGATTTACCACCAGCCGTATTACGAGTCCATTATATCCTATGGAACTCGTAATACGGCTGGTGGTATATCCGTCACTTTACCGTCACTTTTGGGACGGATTAACACTCCTCCAAAGTTAGAATAACCCCCTATGTTACTGATTTGAGACGTTTAGCTTCATTCAAGCTTCATACAAGTTTGGTTCTTCCCTTGATGAACAAATTTGTGACCAGTTTATGCTAGGTTGTAAAACTGATAAAGTACGTGATGAGTTATGGTTGTTGGATGATCCCCATCTAGATGAGGTAGTTGTACTTGAGAAAAGAATCGAACACTCCTTGAAATGCGTTGAAGTTATGAAAAACATGAATCTAAAGAAGTGTCTGTGGGGAGGGACAGTAAACTTAAAAATTCTACTCAGGGTATCGTCAAGAAAAATAAAATGTTTTAGGTGTGGTAAGGAGGGACATTTTGCTAATGATAGGGTGTGTCCAGCTATTAACAGTTTGTGTTCTTACTGCAAGAAGAAGGGTCATTTTGCTGTGGTATGTAATCAACGGAAAGCTAAACTAACTGTTAACTCAGTTGCTAATCACACAGAAGATGTTAATGATTTCCAGTGTGGTCAGATTGTGTTACAGATATCTGACTACAGCATCAAGGGCCCAGTAGATTTTGTTTGGGTCAATAATCTCATTGATGGTAGAGGCAGAGTGGTGTTGGATGATAGTTGGATGCAGAGGGAACAGGAAAGGAAGGTGAAGAGTAAAATTAATTTTGATAAAACACATGCAGTGAAGAAAACTGTGATTGAGGTTGATGATTGGGTTCTAATCAATAATCCTCTCATGAAAAGCAAACTGTCTGGTCCAGTGAAGGTTGTGAAACTATTTACTAATGCCATGAAAACTGATGACAATAGAATTTGGAATTTGAATAGAGTTGTTAAGTATGGCGGTGATCACAAGGACTTGTATAAAGATGATATGCACAGAAATGCTTTTGAGAATTTCTCAGAGAATCTAGACTTAAGAAGACTGGAAGATCCAGCTGGAGCTGCGCAGAGGAGTTTGGGAGTGAGGAGATAGAGCAGACTTGTCAAACTACCATTGCATCTTAAGAACTATGACATGTCGGAAAGAGCTAATGTTTTTGATTATTTGTTTTGTTTTTCTCACATTGAGGGAGGGAGAGGTGTTGTATCCGTGTGCTTAGAATGCGCACGTGGGACAAAATGAGAATGAGGTGAGCAGAGAATAGGAGAGAGACGATTGCTGTGGGAGTTGGAGGTCGGGATGTTTTCTCTTACAAGATACTTAGGGGGTCATTCTGACCTTGGCGGTCCATGACCGCCATGGCGGAGTGCGGCGGAAGCACCGCCAACAGGCTGGCGGTGCTTCTTGGGCGATTCTGACCGCGGCGGTAAAGCCGCGGTCGGAAAAGGAGAGCCGACGGTTTCCCGCCGGTTTCCCGCTGGCCCAGGGAACCCGCCATGGCGGCGCTGCTTGCAGCACCGCCATGGGGATTCCGACCCCCTTACCGCCAGCCTGTTTCTGGCGGTGTCCACCGCCGGAACCAGGATGGCGGGAACGGGTGCTGTGGCATGGGCAGTGCAGGGGCCCCCTAACAGGGCCCCACAAAGATTTTCACTGTCTGCTTAGCAGACAGTGAAAATCGCGACGGGTGCCACTGCACCCGTCGCACCCCTTCAACTCCGCCAGCTCCATTTCGAGCCGGCTTCATTGTTGAAGGGGCTGTCCCGCTGGCCTGGCCGGCGGTCTTCTGGCGGTCACCCGCCGGGCCAGCGGGAAAGCCGGAATGACCGCTGCGGTCTTTTGACCGCGGTGCGGTCTTTCGTCGGGAACCGCTTGGCGGGCGGCGACAGGCGACCGCCGCGGTCAGAATGACCGCCTTAATCTTTCTACAATTAATATCGAAGACGTTTAATTCCGCTCTGCTTCCCATGTTTATGTAACCGCCACTGTCAGACTTACAACAGAAGGCCTTTTCATAATCTAGTTGTATGAGAGCTCTGGGATTGGAAATAGTTTAGGTGGTCAAGACTGTGTTCAGCCTTCAGAGGCAAGGGTGCCCCTGCTGGGTATAAACACGTTTTGGTCATAGTGTATCAGTGAGCATATCTGTGTGACCTCACAGTTTGCTAAGGACTTTGTATGCAGCTTGGTTTAAACACTGAGTAATGAGATCGGTCTATGTGATGTGCTCTCTGTAGGAAGCCTCACTGGTTTGGAACTGACCACAATGGTGGCACCTTGGATATCCGAGGAGAGCAGCGACTCGCTCCCAGTCTTCTTGATCATTGTGAGAAGATTCAGGACCAAGATCGGAGTATATAGTTTCACGAACTCTGTGAGGAAGCCATTCAGATCTGCCACCTTTCCTGGTTGCACACCCTGTAGGGCACTGAAGAGCTCATCTTCATTTAAGACCTTTTTCGGTCTGCCCTGGCCTCCGGGGATAGCCGTAGCTCCACTGAATCTGCAGTGTTGGGGTTGTCCTGTTCTGTTTGGACTGATGAGGTTGATCTATACAGATGATCGAAGGGATCAGCTATTTCAGAAGCTACATGAGGCACCGCACTGGACTGTGTGTAGATCTGGGGAACAAGCCTGTCTTGTAGACATTTAATTGTCAGCCTGTGGAGCAGTCTCCCAGTCTTGTTCCCAAATTCATAAAGTCTGGACTGCATGTTTGATGCAGCTACATTATCTACTCCCATCAGCCACTGCTTAAGGGCCTCCCTTTCTGCGTCAAGGTGACACAGGTTGTCCTCTTCCCTCAACTGGGCATAAAGTCTTACCAGCTCCCCTATGTTTCTTTCCAATACTTGGGTCTCCTGCTCTAGTTCTCTCTTCCTGTCAGCTAGGAATGCAATTATCTTCCTCCGGAGGACTGCTTTCATGGCTTCCCAAAGTGTCACAGGGGATTTATCAGGCGTATACTCCTTAAAGTTTCAGGTTTTATTAATAGTTTGACATCATGCTAATTAAGCAATCCAAACAATTCATATTCTCAACACTACCATAAAATTGATAATGCATCATAATACCTAAAACCCCAGTTCATGAATAAATAGCTTGGTCCTTATAACTCTGTAAGTATCTATAACTATATACAACTCATATCGACTAGCTGTTCTGAAACCACAAACAGAAATTTGCCTTCAGTATGTCACAATCTCATTTAATTAGTTTTTAGGTCGAGTGTAAGTGCACAACCTCTTGTATACTTTTAAGTAATGACAGAGGATCGCTTGTAATTGCTTATAGCCTAAGCACGCAGCTCCTTAGAGACAGTGTCCACTTCTGCTCCATACTGGGATCCCATTCACAGCTCCATCAGTGCACCTCAGTTCACACACTCCAAACCCTCAGCCATTCCAGTGCCACGAACCCCACACATGCTGTCTGCCAGAGCACCTCAGTTCTTGCAGTCAGTACACTCTTTTGCTTCAGTACTGGGACCTCAGACACAGCTCCATCACTGCACCTCAGTTCTACCCTAGCGAGGTCACTTCCTTACCTATACTGGGACCTCACTCACATGCAGCAGCTCAGTTCTAATATTCAGTCCCACTGCCAAGCCAATACTTTATCCAAAAGAGCAAAACACAGCTCAGCCAGTGCACCTCGAGTCTAACATCCAACCCCACTGTTGATGGGAACCTCTACAACTCTGCCAGAATCAATCAATTCTAACATTCAGTACTAATTTCTTCTCTGTACTAAGGCTCACACATGCCCTTCAGTACTCCCCTCTTCTGTGTTTCAGAGGCAATGCCACTCCTCTTCTGGGCCCCACCTGCAGCTTCACCAGGGCACCTCCAGGCTAACACTCGGCAACACTTCTTGCCAATACTAGGTTCCACACATAGCCATTAAGATACCTCTCTTCTGACCTTGTATGCCCGTTACTATTCCAGTACTGCAGCCCATATACTACTCTGTCAGTGTACCTCAACCCTAACCTGCAGTGCCCCATTATTCCAATACCAGGAATTACACAGCGCTCTGTTTCTCATTCCTCACCCGCTGCCTTTCTGTTATTCCAGCACTGGGCTGGGACACAGCTCTGTCTATACTCCAGTCCTGATATGAAGCGCCCCAATATTGCTGAATTGGGGTTCACATACAACTCTACTAACGCATCACCTGGTGTTCTGCAGTTCCTCTTGCTGTTCCACACTCGGACTTCTGCTTGAGGACCTAGGCAGCAAATTAAATCTATTCTTAGCTGCCATCTTTATTTGTGAGTGTCTGTTTCACCTATCTCACCCGTTCTTTCCTTGACTCCGTTTACTCTCAATGTTTTCTTTCTCCCCCACTTTTCTCTTTCCAGCTCCTAAAATCCATTTTAACAGTTTTGCTTTTTCTTTCAACTGTTTTTTTGTACTCCTTTCCCTTTGTTTTATTTTACTCTTCCTCTTGCTACCTCCTCTTCCAAACTCTCAAAACTTGATTATTTCTTTCCTTTTTCATTCCTCTCTTTTTTCTTCATCAGCTGTTCATTCTTTCACTGTTCTTTTCTCTTACCTTCATTCTTTCTTTATCTTTTTTCTTTGCTCTTTCTTTTAACTCGGTATACGCCCTTTCACATTTCTTTTTTGATCTTTCTACTTTACTTTTTTTCTCTGGTGTTTTTCTTAACTTTATCTGTCTATTCATGCTTCACTATAAATTCTTCTTTTTCCCATCTGTATGTGGAAGCCACCAGTTACTTGTCAGGACCCAAAATGTCAAAGTGGTTCTTTCGCTGCTTGTTTCTCTCACCATCACTCTCTTTTTCTCTAATGGTAAGTTTTCTCTTTCTTTTCACACTTCATTAATTATTTTTTCCTCTTCATCTTTTGTTCGCTAGTTTCCTTCCCTTTTTTCTTGTTTCTCACACGTTTGCTCTATTTCTTCTCTTAGTTGTGTTTTCATTTTCTCATTCTTTTCTGTTCCTGCTTTCTCTTATTTCTTTAGGGCCCCTTCTCTTTCTTCCTTTAGTCTGTCGTATTCCTTTCTCTTCTCTTTTTCTGACCCATCTGCTTTCTCTCCTGAGGCCTAGTTATCAATGGAGCAACAGGTGCAGTGGCACTGGGGCCCAGAGACCTATGGACACATCTCAACTCTAAATACTGCTGTATTTTCCTCCTGAAATTACTGTCAACCATTTTCCTTTCTTACTCCACGACCCAGCACGTCTGACCTTATTTGGCTTCTCTTCATTAATTTATAAGGGGACGTGTTAGAGGTTTGATGGACCTTTTGACTGCTCTTAGAGTAGTTCCCACCATAAGACTCAAATATCAATACCAGTCAATAACCATATCAATCAATAGAATCAATAATCGTTGGAGTCAGTAATTTCCACACACCATACCCCTTTGGCTATGAATAACCACACCGTTATGTAAAAGTTAGAATGTTTATATATTAACAATGCTAACATCACGTAACTTAGTCTCAAAATCAAATGATACACATACAGAAACAAATCTTGAAAGAATCTCAATGTGACTAATGCATGTATCTCTAAACATTCTAGAGTTACAGTACAAATCAATAGCAAGAACAACTGTGCCATAGAAATTGCACACATTTAGATTTAGCAAAGATATGACATCAACTATTGTCAATAATTAGCAACCATCTTCTGTGAGTCTCCTAGCCAACCTTCTGGTTAGAATAGCATGTCTGGGCTTCATGCAAAACAATTTAGTCAACCCAAATTTTTAAAAACATCTAGCTATGACAATATCAAAGTTAGCGGTTGGTACCTGAAACAAAAGCAACTGACATTGAGAACAGTAAAATTCTAATAGTCCCTTTCCTTGATATGGATCAGCAAGCAGCAATAGTCCTCGTCAATTGGACATCTGTTCAGTCAGCATGGGCATCGGGACTTAGCAATAAATTTCAAAACAGAAATGTCTCAGGAATGGGAATAATCGCAATGGCACTTCTCGGTGAAAGATTTAGAAAAAGTGAGCTCTTCTCCCTCAGTGCAGTCGGCCTACGTTAAAGTTTCCTAGGACTTCTTCCCACGTTGCTATTGGTCAAAGAACCGTACATTTACATTTAGCCCAATAAAAATAGAACCTCAAATCAAAGATATACCTAAACTGTCTTTCACATGTCGATGATTGGCTCCTCTTCTGTTCACGTCGTCGGGCTCGTCAGGTAACAGCTTTTTATCACCTTGTACTCTAGTCAGTGCATCCATTGTTTGCACCTGGGAATATCACTTTCACACACACTAACTCTACATTGTAACAATAGCTAATACAATGTATTCTAGCAAGCAGTTCTCATGGGAAAGAAATTCAGTTACTAGCATTTAGTCAACACAGTGGAAAATTACAAATCTATTCTCTATTGAGCCATTTTGTGTGACTCGTTTAAGCAGTGCAACTTAACATGAGGCTGTGCAACAAGGCTCACGGCCTTGCTAATTAAAGGCCTACGATCAATAAAGCAAATCCATAATACATGATCGTTAATACAATCTACTACTACATTAACCTCTTAGCTGCTGGGCCTTTCACCCCCCCAGTGCTGAGCCCTTTTTTGGCTATTTTGGGTAGTTCGCGCTTAGGCCTTCATAACTTTTTGTCCACATAAGCTATCCACGCCAAATTTGTGTACCTTTTTTCCAACATCCTAGGGATTCCAATGGTAGAGTTTGTGGTTTCCCCAGGAGGAGACCAAGAAATTAGCCAAAATACAGTGAAAATTTCTTTTTTTCCAAAAGAATGGGTAAAAAAGGGCTGCCGAAGAAGGCTTGTGGTTTTTCCCTGAAAATGCCATCAACAAAGAATTTCTGGTGCTGAAATCACCATCTTCCCCCCCTTTCAGGAACGGGCAGACTTGAATCAGAAAACCAGAATTTTTCAACACAAATTTGGCATTTTACTGGGACATACCCCATTTTTACTATTTTTGGTGCTTTCAGCCTCCTTCCAGTTAGTGACAGGAATGGGTGTGAAACCAATGCTGGATCCCGGACAGCTAAACATTTCTGAAAACAAGACAAAATTCTGAATTCAGCAAGGGGTCATTTGTGTAGATCCTACAAGGTTTCCTACAGAAAATAACAGCTGAAATAAACAAATATTGAAATTGAGCTGAAAACAACAGCCATTTTATTTTATGTTTTACTCTGTAACTTTTTCCTGCGATGTCATATTTCTGAAAGCAATATACCGTTTTGTCTGCTGGACTTTTCTGGTTGCGGGGATATAAAGGGCTTGTAGGTTCATCAAGAACCCTAGATACCCAGAGCCAATAAATGAGCTACACCCTGCAGTTAATGGGTATACAGCAATTCATTTGCTGAAATATGAAGAGTGAAAAATAGGTATCAAGAAAACCTTTGCATTTCCAAAATGGGCTCAAGATAAGGTTTTGAGGAGAAGTGGTTATTTGCACATCTCTGAATTCCGGGGTGCCCATACTAGCATGTGAATTGCAGGGCATTTCTCAAATAGACGTCTTTTTTACACACTCTCTTATATTTGGAAGGAATAATGTAGGGAAAGATAAGGGGCAATAACACTTGTTTTGCTATTCTATGTTCCCCCAAGTCTCCTGATAAAAATGATACCTCACATGTGTGGGTAGGCCTAGCGCCCGCGACAGGAAATACCCCAAAACACAACGTGGACACATCCCATTTTTTTGACAGAAAACAGAGCTGTTTTTTGCAAAGTGCCTAGCTGTGGATTTTGGCCTCTAGCTCAGCCGGCACCTAGGGAAACCTACCAACCCTGTGCATTTTTGTAAACTAGAGACCATGGGGAATCCAAGATGGGGTGACTTGTGGGGCTCTGACCAGGTTCTGTTACCCAGAATCCTTTGCAAACCTCACAATGTGGCTAAAAAAACATGTTTTCCTCTCATTTCGGTGACAGAAAGTTCTGGAATCTGAGAGGAGCCACAAATTTCCTGCCACCCAGCGTTCCCCCAAGTCTCCCAATAAAAATGATACCTCACTTGTGTGGGTAGGCCTAGCGCCCGCAACAGCAAATGCCCCAAAACACAACGTGGACACATCACATTTTTTGACAGAAAACAGAGCTGTTTTTTGCAAAGTGCCTACCTGTAGATTTTGGCCTCTAGCTCAGCCGGCACATAGGGAAACCTACCAAACCTGTGCATTTCTGTAAACTAGAGACCTAGGGGAATCCAAGATGGGGTGACTTGTGGGGCTCTGACCAGGTTCTGTTACCCAGAATCCTTTGCAAACCTCAAAACGTGGCTAAAAAAACACGTTTTCCTCACATTTCAGTGACAGAAAGTTCTGGAATCTGAGAGGAGCCACAAATTTCCTTCCACCCAGCGTTCCTCCAAGTCTCCCAATAAAAATGATACCTCACTTGTGTGGGTAGGCCTAGCACCCGCGACAGGAAATGCCCCAAAACACAACGTGGACACATCCCATTTTTTGACAGAAAACAGAGCTGTTTTATGCAAAGTGCCTACCTGTAGATATTGGCCTCTAGCTCAGCCGGCACATAGGGAAACCTACCAAACCTGTGGATTTTTGAAAACTAGAGACCTAGGGCAATCCCAGATGGGGTGACTTGTGGGGCTCTGACCAGGTTCTGTTACCCAGAATCCTTTTCAAACCTCAAAATGTGGCCAAAATAACACGTTTTCCTCACATTTCGGTGACAGAAAGTTCTGGAATCTGAGAGGAGCCACAAATTTCCTTCTACCCAACGTTCCCCCAAGTCTCCCGATAAAAATTATACCTCACTTGTGTGGGTAGGCCTAGTGCCCGCAACAGGAAGTGCCCCAAAACACAACGTGGACACATCACATTCTTTCATAGAAAACAGTGCTTACCTGTGGATTTTGGCCTCTAGCTCAGCTGGCACCTAGGGAAACCTAGCAAACCAGCGCATTTCTGAAAACTAGAAACCCAGGGGAATCCAAGATGGGGTGACTTGTGGGGCTCTGACCAGGTTCTTGTACCCAGAATCCTTTGCAAACATCAAAATTTGGCCAAAAAAACACTTTTCCTCTCATTTCGGTGACAGAAAGTTCTGGAACCTGAGAGGAGCCACAAATTTCCTTCCACCCAGCATTCCCCCAAGTCTCCCGATAGAAACTGTACCTCACTTGTGAGGGTAGGCCTGGTGCCCGCGACAGTAATAGATCACACAACGGTCAATGTTGGTCCTTACATGAGGCAGCTGTTGACCCTGGGGTGATCCATTCCTGACGCAGGCACTAGGGGTAGGCACTCAAGTGGGGTAGTGTTTTTATCAGGACAGGTGAGGAGTCACTGGGTGGTAGGAATTTTGTGGATCCCACCATATTCCTGTAGTTTGTGTGACAGAAATGCGAGAAAAATAGAGTTTTTATTCAACATTTCAGCTTTGCAGGGTATTCTGGGTAAGAAAACTTTGGGGAATCCACACAAGTCACACCTCTGTGGACTCCCCCGAATGTCTAGTTTCCAGAAATGTTTGGGTTTAGTGTGTTTCTCTATATGGCCGCCGAACCCAGGACCAAAAACACAGGTGCCTGCCTTACAAAACCAGTTTGTTTTGCCACAGATAATTTTGATGTCTCCACAATACGATTTGGGTGGTGGAATTTGGGGCTGAACTAAATTGGGGAGCTCCCAAGAGAGCACTCTCTCTCTCTCTCTGCTTGCCACCACATTCACCTGCTCTCTGGGTTGGGCTAACCCACTATTACCCAGTTGCACAAACTTCTTGCGAAGGGACAGCAGGACTGTCCTCATCACCTCCCTCATAATGTACTGGAAGAGGAGTTATCGAATGGGACTCCTCCGACTGAAAAATCACTCCCAGAGTCTGCGCCATTGTCCTATCCCTCAGATGCTGTCTCAGTATCTGATGTCTCAGTCTCTGATCTTATGTCAGAGCTGTCCTCTATAACCCGAGTGCCGGCAGCAGTCATCCATCAAGATGCCATCTCTGCTATTGGCTAAACTGTTGCTCTAAAACACTAGCCTACGTAGACAGTCACAAAATCGATGGTGTGTGTGAGATACGTGCAACAGTAGAGGCCACCTTACTTGCGCTTCTTCCCTCAATCAGCACGTTCTTTCAAGACACTCAAAAAACACCTTGTCACATACCATTCGTCACAGTCTTTAGCACCTCCTGCGCCCAGTCCAACAATCATTATTGGTGCTCCCACTCCCTCCTCCTCGGATTCCCTCATTACCACTCAGCAAAAGTGCCCTTCATCTCTCCATAGCCGCCCTCCACCCCGCACATACATTTCATTGGTATTATAGCGCAGGTAATGGCTGACTTTACTAATGTACTCAGCTATTTACATAAAATACAGATTTGCTCTTTGCAGTAGGCATATAAACCTTCTGCGCTTCTTTATGGCACTAAAACTGCCAATAGACAAGTCTGACCCTTTTTTAGCAGAAACATAATCACAAGACTTACTTGACTTTTTTATTGCTGCCTAAAAGCTACAGTTGAAAAGCATCAGTTGAAGTATGTGCATTGCTTTGAAGACGCAAGCTGCAACTGCAAGACAACTGGCGGCAAATATATATATATATATCACTTTTATATGTGGGTCTGGTTTTCCTGGGGGCCGATCGCAGCCCCCAGGGAAACCACACACATATTGACAAAAGTGATATATATATATTATATCTATCTCTCTCTATATATATATAGATAAATATATCTATAGATAGATCTATGTATATATAAAAAAAAAAAAAAATCATTAACCCCCTCCCTGGTGTCGGCCACTGGTCGTGACCCGCACCAGGGAGGTAGTGCGGGCGTCGGCCAGTGGCCGACGCCCACAGTGAAGGGGTTAATATGAACATGAGCACAACATTTTACATTAATAAGCAAATGATTTCTGGGGATTACTCAAGTAGGCACATTTTCCAAAGCTGTGTATTATTTTTCTATATTAATTCATTTTCTATGCAGATTCAGCATTCAGAATACATGAATATTTATTCGTAAGATTAAGCGATAAAAACACCTTTACTACGTCACTCATCTTTTACTCCCATCTCCCGCTTTCCATTCACCCTCCAATCCGTCCCAAATTATATTTTTGTTAAGGTGTTTTGAGCATTACACACTAATCCCAAAAGTTTCTTACTGATAAAGGTTTATATGATAATTGTATATGTTTTAAAATAGAGGAAGAACGTGAATGGAAGTGCTTTAGATAAATGCTAGGCCGCTGGAATTATATGGAATGAAAAGATGAAATTATGAGGCAGAGTGGACCAATTTATGTGACAAGAAAAGTCCAGTTATGAAATTACAATGCCCATAGCTCTAACCCAAGAAAATGCGAGACCAGTTGCATTACAAATGCTTGTTTAAAGTTGCTTTCATTACATCACTACTATGGTGGGCCGGTACAATTGTGATAACAGGGAGTAACAAACCTCTTCTTATTTTATAAAAAAATGAAAACATCATGTGCGAAATACAATTATATGAGGAAGAAACAGTAAGGTGCCTTCACAACTCAGCTTAATGTTTATGATATACCATAAAATTAATAGAACAATACAAAAATATTTAAAAACGTAAATTCGTAAATAAAATAGACTATTCCTCAAAACTTTGCAAATACACATCTATAGCTATGAGCAGATCCACTAACCGCTCAGAATTCACAGACAGGAATTTCCCTGCAGCATGACACAATCTCATGTTAGTACATTTGAAAATGGCTGTCATTAAATCACTGAAATGGCGGACCTGTAAGATTCTAAAAATGGGGAGTGGCAAGCTTATTATTATTTTATCATAACAGATGCAAAATAGAATTATGTGAGGTATAGACAGTGAGTCCTATTCACTGAAAGGGCAAATACAACAGTCCGCTCTGACCTGTTTGACCAACTTCCGTGTTATAAAGACAAGGATCTTTCCCAGCCGAACCTTCAGTGCCCACTTCTTGATGATAGCACTTTTTATATCATGCAAATATGACTGGATGTGCCCTCCCTAATCTGAATCCATTAAGTGCAAGAGTTTGACTCTTTCCCCCACATCTGCTATGACACAAATCCTGGATAATCGCTTTACTATTTGTTTCTGCTGAAATACAGACATATTTTGCAGATCTATCTCTGGTAAGATACCCAGTGAGTCCTTGAAAGCTTGGAGGTTGGCAACCCATTGGCCTGACTTTTTCACCAGCAAATAAGATTTTATTATTTGCTTCAGGGAGCCATCCTCCGAATTCAACAGGCAGGCTCATTAAGTAAGGATCATCTGCCTATATTTGAACGTTATATTAGTGAGGCCCATCTCAAGCCTCAAGGCCTTGTTCACAGTGCCTCTAGGCAAACAAATAATCCAAAAACTATGGTTCACTCGGGAGGAGCATTTACTTCAAGAGTGATAATAGAAGAAAAAATACAAAATACATAAATACATCAAATTTAGGTACACCTAACACAAAACAACTAGAAAAAGAGAAGGTGATCCCATACAAGATAACTAAACACACTTTAGAAAATTTTGAATTTGATAAAAAAAAAAAAAAGAATGATGCAACACAAAAAAACGGATGTATAAAATATACAGAATAGTGTGCAATTATATAACTCACATATCAAAATAAATATTTCACCACAAGACCCTTGGATTGAGTTGCCTGAGAGTCTATAGGTGCTTTTAAATTCAGGATATATCTAAAAAGAAGGCCTAAATATCAAGATTATTTTACCACCTCGACTTGATCACCACTGAGCCACCACGTGTACTTAATATTAGGCACTGTTCTTTTTAAGAAGACTACTACTTTGTTTTTTGACTTATTTATTCGCAGAACGTTAGCTTCACAATATTCTGAGACAGCATCCAGTTGCCTCTTAAGGCCAATTGGCGTGACGTCCAACAGCATTTTATCATCTGCAAAAAAACTGTGATGAAATGGTCTCTGCTCCTTGTTTAGGTGGAAATGAGTGAACCTAATTTAGTACTGTGATTGCATTGACAGTATAAATTAAAAACAGGAGAGGAGCCAGAGCGCACCCCTGTCTAAGGCCATTAGGAGTAACTATTTTTCTGGACAAGGGGCAATTGCCCCTTAACTCAATCCTTATCCACGAACCTTCAGGTAATTGAACTATCAGCTTTAACAAGCCAGGCAAAATATTCCAGTTACCCATTTTTTTACCAAAGAAATGCTCAGTTTACTGTGTCAAAGGCTGTTGACAAGTCTATATATGGCACGTAAAGGGGCTGGTTCAGTTTGAAGGCATATTCATCAGCCAAAAGGTATAAAATCAAGCAGCCATCAATTGTTAAATGCCTTTTATGAAAACCCAGTTGAATCTTTTGGAGAACTCTTCCACAAATTACCCAGTCTTCCAGTAAACGTAGCAGATGGTTTGCATAAATTTTACTAGGGATGTCCAACAGGGTGATCATACGATACCTTGAGAGCTAATCACATCCCCCTTTTTTATACAAAGGAAGCTTGATGCTTTCTTTTCAGGTTTGGGTAAATCTTGTCCACTTTTTAGAACTCCAAACACTGGGGTCAGAACCTGGGCCCACAACCTAGGATTAAGTCTGATCATGTCTGACGAATGCCTTGGGCCCTTGAACTTTTTATCATGACCTCGCTACCACTTATTGAAAGGAACAGATTACTCTAGATCATCCAATTCCTTTGAGAACCATACTGTGCATGCCCCATAACTCATCTGTTTCCTTCTTTTCATTTGCATAGGTGCTAATGCGTCCCGACCTAGATAATTTATTTACACGGGGACTCGTTTTAGGCTAACAAACCTTTTGACCCTGATTGGGGATTCCTTAAGACGAGATAGTTATTTAGCATTTCAATCAATAGATCAATCACTTCATCGGTATTCACAATAACTAATCGATTCACCTTACCAATACCCTCCAATAAGACTAAAACACCATGACTTCCCAGCCAATGAATGATCATGCAAAGCTAATAAAGGTTAAGATATTTATTCCCTATTAGTTACAATTCTAAGGTCATGTTTATTGGTCTCAATATCAATAAGCACATTAAAAGCATTATAATATGGCAACTTGAATAAGACTTTATAAAAAAAAAAATAAGGAACATCAGAACAAAGCACGATGTCAACATGAATCACCTTTAGCAGAGTATCATTAGTGCAGTATTCAACAAAGCAAAGATTCAGTCATTTGTCTAATTGCACCCAATATTAGTGAATTCCTTAACTAACCTCTAATTAGCATTAGCATGTTGGGCTTCTTGCAAAACAATTTAGCAACACAAATTTAGAAAACCTCTAACTATGGTCTCTGTCAAATGAGTAGTTGGTACCTAGAAAGAAAAGGCAAACAGACAATTACAATTCATTATCATATAGTTACCCTCCGAAATGGGTCAGCATACAGAGTCAGTCTTCGTCCTCAGGACAGCAGCCTCAACAAGATAGGGTAAGAAGGAATGCTTCCCTCATAAGGAGGAGAAGTGCAAATCAGGAAAGGGGAAAGGCGAGGATGGTTTAGGGCATCAAACAGCTAAAGACAAAGGTGGTCATTACGACCTTGGCGGTATAAGGCGCTTACCGCCGTGCAGAAGACCGCCAATACACCGCCGCGGCCGCAGTAGACCGCCACAGCTATTATGACACACATCTCGGAATCCGCCGAAATTCAGACACCCACACAACACCGCCACACCAAAGGTCAGCGATAAACATGCGGAAACAAATACTCCACCTCCACGCCAACAGAAACATGCCCATGCTATTACGACCCACGAATCCACGCGGCGGTCTTTCAACCGTGGTATTCCATTGGCGGTACACACTGCCAAGCTCAATATACACACACACCTCCAAAACACCGCCACATTGGACAATTACAAATACGCACACCTGATACACATACAAACACTACTCCCACACACCCAATACAATATAAAACACACACCCACATCACACACAAACCCTTACAACCACAATTTCTGAGATAAGGCCAGAGAGAGACAGCACAGAATAGAGAACCCCATCACACAGAGGCACACCACACCATCACCCACACAACACCCACGCACAAAACACCACATACCACTACACTCACCACACTCATCAACACATTCACCACCCCACACATCACACACACCACCCCATGGCACGCCAAAGACACCCCCGCTTCTCCGAGGAGGAGCTCAGGGTCATGGTTGAGGAAATCGTCCGGGTAGAGCCACAGCTATTTGACTCACAGGTACAGCACACATCAATAGCCAGGAAGATGGAGCTATGGCAAAGAATAGTCGACAGGGTCAACGCTGTGGGACAGCACCCAAGAAATAGGGAGGACATCAGGAAGAGGTGGAACGACCTACGGGGGAAGGTGCGTTCAACGGTATCCAGGCACAACATCTCGGTACAGCGGAATGGCGGCGGACCCCCACCTCCTCCCCCACAACTAACAACATGGGAGGAGCAAGTCTTGTCCATCTTGCATCCTGAGGGCCTCGCAGGAGTCGTTGGAGGAACGGACACTGGTAAGTCAAATTTCAACTATCATATCCCCCACCCTACCTGCATGCTATCACACACCCCCACCCTCACACCCTCCCCTATCACTCCAAATCCTCTCCTATCTACCCATGACACCAATCACCCATCCCAAACCCAAAACCTGCATGACCTAACTAAGCATGGATACCCATCACTAAAGCATGTCCACTGCACAGACCCACAACACCCCCCAACTATCACCACACAAGCCCCCACACAGGAATGCCTGCACTGGGGTACACGCACACCCAACCATTGAACACCATGAAACACACACATGCAATAATCATGTACTCATACCCCCGCAGGAACCCGAAGGAACATCACCACACCAGAGGGTCCAGACAACACCACTCCACCCCCAGAAGAGGCCCACAGTGACGACAGCAGCTCTGCCCAACTGGAT
This sequence comes from Pleurodeles waltl, assembly GCF_031143425.1. Taxonomy (NCBI): domain Eukaryota; kingdom Metazoa; phylum Chordata; class Amphibia; order Caudata; family Salamandridae; genus Pleurodeles; species Pleurodeles waltl. Next base: position 314,374,671 of record NC_090449.1, on the reverse strand, counting down.
CTTGATGACCAGCCCGGACCATCGTGGGCCTCAGGACAGTCGGTTCCCCTTGCCCAGCCACAGCCCAACACCGAACTGCCACCCTCTGGGAACACCAGCACAGCACCCACCCAGAGGGCCCAAACCTCCCTACCCAGGACAGGTCAATCAGCGGTGTGTCCACCACTACAGGGCACCCAGGCTAACCCACCACCCCAACAACAACAGGGACCTTGGGGCAGTGGTAGTGGGCACACGGTCCAGGGGACGGAGGCACAGGAACACAGGGGAATTGGGAGGGCTGCTGTGCGACAGAGGGAGGACGGGCCAAGGGAACCTACTCTCAACGAGGCCCTCTCCTCCATCATGGGAGCATACCACCACTCCCAGGAGACGATGGCAACGGTACTGGACAAGTTGCAGGAGACCCTGCGTCTGCAGGAGGAACAGTATTTGGGGTTCAGGGAGGAGCTCAGGACCATTGGCTCCGCCCTGGGCACCATTGTAGGGGTGCTGACGGACATTCAAAAGACCTTGAGGGACACCGTGGCACTCCCAGGGGCCCCTGAAACTAGCCACGACGATGAAATGCCCAACACCTCCGCCGGCGCTAGTGGACAGGAGGCACCGCCACAGAACCAACACACCAGCACCCCATCCCATGCAGACGGACCACCACCACGCAAGCGGGCCCTGAGATCCAGGGACAGGACAGAGCAAGATGGCAAGACCCCTGCCAGGAAATAAGACCACCCTGATCGTCCTCCCACTGTCCCACTTTGTTACCCTGTCCAAATCGGAACTGCCCCAGCTCCACTTCCAATGGCCAGATGTGCAATGTACCTGTGAGACTAATAGACTGGACTCTGCCATGGACATTCCTCCGCCATCACCCATCCCCATTTCACAACCCCCCTTCATTGTTATGCACTTAAATAAACACCCTTGAAACACTAATAAAACTGGAGTCAGTCAATGATTGTGAACTTTGTATTGTCAATTACAGTGTTAAAAAAGGTTACCCATTGGAAGGCCAACATACCAATGTCACACATCACAAGTCTTTCAAGGGTGCAAGCTGTTGACACATAGGTTACCACAATACTGAAACTGAAATGGAAGGGGACAACTCAGTTAACAAATAGGGAGTGAAATGTAGGTACAGGATAGAGGTAGATGTGTGAAAGTTAATAATATGTGAAACATGAAAATATACTCACCTGTGTCTCACTGAAAATATTGCTGTATGACTAACTCCCTGTTGTCGTTTTCATCTTCATCAGCTTCCTCCTCATCACTGTCCACAGGCTCCACAGGCTCCCCCTCTGCAACAACACCGTCATCTGGATCATCCTCCTGCAGAAAAGGCACCTGGCGTCGCAATGCCAAGTTATGGAGCATGGAGCAGGCGATGATGATGTCACACACCTTCTTCGGTGAGTAGAATAGGAATCCACCAGTCATATGGAGGCACCTGAACCTGGCCTTAAGAAGGCCGAAGGTGCGTTCGATTACCCTCCTAGTCCACCCATGGGCATCATTGTACTGTTCCTCTGCCCTGGTCCTGGGATTCCTCACCTGGGTCAATAGCCAGGACAGGTTGGGGTAACCAGAGTCCCCCAATAGCCATACACGGTGCCTCTGGAGTTCACCCATCATATCAGGGATGCTGCTATTCCGCAGGATGTAGGCGTCATGCACAGAGCCAGGGAACATTGCATTTACCTGCGAGATGTACTGGTCTGCCAAACAGACCATCTGGACATTCATAGAATGATAACTCTTCCTGTTCCTGTACACCTGTTCATTCCTGCGGGGGGGACCAGAGCTACATGGGTCCCATTAATGGCACCTATGACGTTGGGTATATGTCCAAGGGCACAGAAATCACCTTTCACTGTAGGCAAATCCTCCACCTCAGGGAAAATGATGTATTTCCTTACGTGTTTCAGCAGGGCAGACAACACTCTGGACAACACGTTGGAAAACATAGCCTGGGACATCCCTGATGCCATGGCCACTGTTGTCTGAAAAGACCCACTTGCAAGGAAATGCAGCACTGACAGCACCTGAACGTCAGGGGGGATTCCAGTCGGATGGCGGATTGGTGACATCAGGTCTGGCTCCAACTGGGTACATAGTTCCTGGATTGTGGCACGGTCAAACCGGTAGGTCACAATGACATGTCGCTCTTCCATTGTCAACAGGTCCACCAGCGGTCGGTACACAGGCGGATTCCGCCATCTTCCAATATGTCCCAACTGACGGTGCCTAACAAGGACAACAGCGAAGAAACTGTCAGTATTCCTCCAGGTATGTACCCAACGTCACACACAAGACTACAACAGACAATTAACCCATCCGGGAAAGGTTTTAAGTGTAGGCCTCGGTATGTGTGACGCAGTAGTAATTGAAGCCATGTGGGCCCCTGAAATGGTGGCTGCCTGACCTCTAAACTGGGACAATGGGATTGTGGGATAACTGTGCTGGCGTTGGACACCATCGCGGAAGGCGGTCGTAGAGCGTGGCGCAATGCTGCATTGGTTAACATTGGACCCTATGGGTCCCAGGAGCCAATGAACAGGTGCGCCGCCGGTGAGGATGCGCACCGCCGCGGATGTCACCGCTGCGGACGTCACCACCATTTTCTATCTCTTCAATCACTAGATACCGGACCTTCGACAGGAGAGGACCTACACTGCTAGTGCTGCTGTGACCTCGGTCTGGAAGCGACGATGGCTGCTGCGTCTGGGGAAAGGGCCCCTGCCTTCACTGCACAGGAGTTGGAGAAACTTGTGGATGGGGTCCTCCCCCAGTATACGCTACTCTATGGTCCTCCAGACCAACAGGTTAGTACACAGGGAGCACGTTGGATGGGCTAGGCTTGGGTGGAGAGGGCTGGGTAGATGAGGGAAGGGGGCAGAGTACATAGAACAGGTATGCATGGGGATGAATGGGCCACAGGGATAGAGTTGGGAGGGGGACAATCACAACGACGGTGCAGTAGGTAATGACTGTCCTCTTTCCTTGTGCATGTCACGTAGGTCAGCGCCCACCAGAAGAGGGACATTTGGCGTGCCATCGCCAAGGAAGTCCGGACCCTGGGGGCCCACCAGAGACGGGGCACCCACTGCCGTAAGATATGTGAGGACATTCGCCGCTGCAGAAAGAAGACGGCGGAGGCTCAGCTGGGGATGGCCTCCCAACGTGGGAGGGGTGCCCGTCGCACCATGACCCCCGTGATGTTCCGGATCCTGGCGGTGGCCTAACCGGAGTTGGATGGGTGCTTAAGGACATCACAGCAGACACAAGGGGGTGAGTACTACCTCATCATATGGACTTTGCGTGCAGTGGAGGTGTCTGGGTGGGGGTGGTGGGTTGTGGGTGTCCCTAGGCCAGGGCGAGTTAGGTAGGCAAGGCCCCTCCGTTATGTAGGCCATGTGGCCTCTCTACCCCAGCTCAAAACAGAGGGAAGTTGATGTATAGTTGCCCCTTTGCCATCCATGTGGGCAGATTACTACCATTGCCATGTAGGCCATTTCCCAGAAATAGCATGTGCAGAGGTCAGGAGCACGGCGTAATGCATGGGGATGCTGCGTCTGTCTTGTCCGCCAACTGTAGCGGTATTCCATGCACTAAAACTCTCTTTCTTCTGTCTCCCCCCTTTTCCTGCTCTCCCTGTCCTTTTGTCCATCAGCATCAACAGGCGGAGGTACAGTGGCACCGGAGCACGAGGGAGCTGCATCCCACATGGCCATGGAGGGCCACACCACAGACTCTGAATTCACCAGTGTGACGGAGGGCGAGGGGAGCTTCACGTCGGCCACCAGATCACCATCCAGCGACACGGACTCGACCGCCGATGGGAGCTCCCCTGTGGTGGCGGCACCATCTGTGCGCCCCACTTCTACAGGTACAGCCGCCACCTCCCCTACCAGCACCGCCCTCCCAGCAGCCCCTCAGCGTGTGTCCCGTGCCCGCTCACCCAGGAGGGTGGGCATCACCTTCGCCCCAGGCACCTCAGACCCTGCCCCAGTCACCCCTGCTGCCCTCAGTGAGGAGGCCATTGACCTCCTCAGGTCACTCACTGTTGGGCAGTCTACCATTGTGAATGCCATCCAGGGTGTAGAACGAGAGTTGAAACACGGTAATGCATTCCTGGAAGGCATTCATTCTGGTCAGGCTGTCCTTCAGCGAACCCTGCAATCTCTGGCTTCAGCACTGATTGCAGACATTGTCCCTGTGTCCAGCCTCCCCCTCCAACCTCCTCCACCCAGACCCAATCCCCTGTACCCCAGCCCATTCCAAGCACACCTACAGGCCAGCAGGCACACAAGTCAACACACACAAGTATCTCAAGCAAACATAGGCACCACACAAACCACAGGCACTCACACAAGCATCACACCCATACAGACACAGCAACATCCACTGTCTCCACTGTGTCCCCCTCCTCCTCTTCTCCCTCCTCCCTCCCAGTCTCGTCTACACACACATCTGCATGCACCACATCTACAGGCACTAGGACTCGCACCAGGACACCCAGCACCACAAGCCGCTCACCTGCACTCACCACCTCCACTGCCATTTACACGTCCCCTGTGTCCTCTCCCAGTGTGTCTGTGACGCCCCCTCCCAAAGTACACAAACGCTGGCAATCACTCACCCAACATCCATCCACCTCACGACAGCCTCCAGTACCTGCACCTGCACCCAAAACACCTAAAGTGACACCTCCTACAACCACCTCCTATACCTCCACTCCCAGACCCCCTCCAACTACCCATCCCAGTGTCCGTCAGAAACTGTCCCTCTGTCAAATTGACCTGTTTGCCCCCACCCCCCCTCCAGTTCATCAGTCCCGTTGTAGCGCCTCAGCCAAAAAGCCTCCAGTACCAGTGGTGCATGTTCCAGGTTTTTGGAGTGCACCGTCCACCAGGGCAGGCAGTAGGACCCGGAGCCAAGGCACTGTCAGCCCACCCCCTGTAAAGGCACCGAAATTGGAGAGTGGACGACGGGACCGTGTCAAGACTCCTGGTGGGACAACAAGTGAAATGGGATCCAAGGCGATTGGTGAGTCAGCTGTCACTCCAAAGAAGGTGGGGAAGGTTCCGAGGAAGTCTGCCCAGCCTGTTGTGAGTGTTACGGCAGAGAAGTGCACCATCATTTCCGGCGGTCCAGACACAACCGCCAGCACCGTCGTTACTGGTCAGGAGACCACTGCCAGAGTCAGTGCCCAGGAGGGCCCAAGTATCGTTACTGGTCAGGAGACCACCGCCAGAGTCATTGCCCTGGAGTTCCCAAGTATCGTTACTGGTCAGGAGACCACCGCCAGAGTCAGTGCCCAGGAGGATCCAAGTATCGTTACTGGTCAGGAGACCACCGCCAGAGTCAGTGCCTATTGCCCAGGAGGGCCCAAGTATCATTACTGGTCAGGAGACCACCGCCAGAGTCATTGCCAAGTCAGTGCCTATTGCCCAGGAGGGCCCAAGTATCGTTACTGGTCAGGAGACCACCGCCAGAGTCATTGCCCAGGAGGGCCCGACCCAGGAGGGCCCGAGTATCGTTACTGGTCAGGAGACCACCGCCGGAGTCAGTGCCCAGGAGGGCCCGAGTATCGTTACTGGTCAGGAGACCACCGCCGGAGTCATTGCCCAGGAGGGCCCGAGTATCGTTACTGGTCAGGAGACCACCGCCGGAGTCATTGCCCAGGAGGGCCCGAGCATCGTTACTGGTCAGGAGACCACCGCCGGAGTCAGTGCCCAGGAGGGCCCGAGTATCGTCACTGGTCAGGAGACCACCGCCGGAGTCAGTGCCCAGGAGGGACCAGGATCCCACAGCCCCGCTGGGCGATGATGGAACGTCATGCCACACCCCAATGTCCAGTGTGGAGTTCGTCATGCCACACCGCAATGTCCAGTGTGGAGTTCGTCATGCCACACCCCAATGTCCAGTGTGGAGTTCGTCATGCCACACCCCAATGTCCAGTGTGGAGTTTGTCATGCCACACCCCAATGTCCAGTGTGGAGTTCGTCATGCCACACACCAATGTCAGTATCTGAACCGCCATCTCAGGCTACCGCTGAACAGTCCATAGCCAGCCATGGCAAAGCACCGCTGAACAAGGCCAAGACCGCCATGGTGAAGACCGCTGAACAGTCCATAGTCAGCCATGGCAAAGCACCGCTGAACAAGGCCAAGACCGCCATGGTGAAGACCGCTGAACAGTCCATAGCCAGCCATGGCAAAGCACCGCTGAACAAGGGCAAGACCGCCATGGTGAAGACCGCTGAACAGTCCATAGCCAGCCATGGCAAAGCACCGCTGAACAAGGCCAAGACCGCCATGGTGAAGACCGCTGATCAGGGCAAACACCGTGTGGGTATGAATATGCCGCCACATCAGGCATCCTTCTCCCATGTGCAGCTGGGACAGGACAGGAACTTTCACGGGGAGACTCATCCAGTCTGGCCACCAGTCCCACCCAGTACCAGTTGAGAACTGCATCTACTTGCGTCAATGTGGCTTTGCACTCCCCAGGATTGTTCAGTGGGCAACCCACCCACTGTAGAGACTTGAGAGACTGTGGCTTTGCACTCCCCAGGATTGAACAGTGGGCAAACTACCCACTGTAGAGACTTGAGAGACTGTGGCTTTGCACTCCCCAGGATTGAACAGTGGGCAAACTACCCACTGTAGAGACTTGAGAGACTGTGGCTTTGCACTCCCCAGGATTGAACAGTGGGCAACCCACCCACTGTAGAGACTTGAGAGACTGTGGCTTTGCACTCCCCAGTATACATCATTTGGCATGGAGCCCCGTCGTGGATCTGGCTTTGCTGTCATCCGGCTGAGGTGCCCCCCCTTCCCTTCCCCCTGAGGTGCCTGTAGTGTTTCAATCTGATGCCCCGGCAGTGTTCTCTCGGATTTTGGTCAGGTATCTATTGTGGGCCTCGCCCATGCATTTTTGGACTGTTGGTGCATGGACATTGTTGTGTACATATCTGCACTACTTCTTGTATTGTATATGTAAATATGACAGATTTCGAGATATGATTCAGTATATTTTATATGACTTGTATATTGGCACATTACAATATTTGAACGGATCTCGCTTTGTCTTTGCCTTCTTCCGGGGGGATTGTGGGTCGTTAATGTGATATTTTTGACTGCATTGGTGAGTATGTTGTAATATGTGAGGGTGGGGGTGTTTGGTGGGTGTGCCCCTAACTTTTGCCTCCCCCCTACCCCGTGTCGTAGATGCAGTACTCACCGGTATGTTCTGCGCCTACGTCGCTGTTGTTCGTACAAGAGCAGAAAGACAAGGGCAGGTAGGATTTGGAGTTCCGGCTCCATGGAGTCGTCGTTCCTCGTGGAGTGTGTTGAGGTGAGCGTTTTCCCATAGCAAAGGCTGTTTCTGCCATGTTTTTATCCACGGTGAATCCGCCCCGGAAAAGGTGGCGGATTGGTGTGTTGTAATAGTGTGGGCGGTACTTTGTCTCCCGCCTGTCTGTTCGCGGTGACCGCCACGCTGTTTGTCTGTACCGCCGTGGCGGGCGATGTGTTAAAGTGGCTGTCTTTGTTGGCGGTTACCGCCAGGGTCGTAATTCCCTTTTTTTTTTCGCCGGCCTGTTTGCGGTATTACCACACCTTTTACACCGTCCGCCAGGGTTGTAATGACCCCCAAAGTCTCTCAGAATAGCTAGGAAGAATAACGGCTTCGAGGTTGGCAGGGTAATGGCTCAATAATGGCATCAAAGTGACGACGAAGAATGCCGATTTCTCCTTGTGTCATGTTGTTATATTAATCTTGTCTAACAAGTTCCTAATTTCCAATTGGGCAATATTTGGTGCATCGTTATCTCTGTCCAATAATCTGTTGATCACCTTATTAGAATCTTCACCTAAGACAGTTCTCATTCAGTTTATTGGCTCCTGTGATTGACGTCTTCAGCGGGTAGTATGTCAGGTAAGGAAAGTTACACTCGTTGCTCAAGTCAGTAGTTCCATTGTCTTTACCAGTTTAGGCGACCTTGTACTGTTGCAAATTTACACTGTTGCATTTGGCAAGAATGTCTCCTTGAGCAAGTCGGGTCTCATGAGAAAGAATTTACTACGGTTACATACATCTCTAGCTTCTGGAAAAGTACAGTTTCACGTCCTTCATGAAGACAGCACCTTGCACGTTAGAAAATCACAGTTAATATGAGACCAGGCCGCTAGGCCCAGACCCTTGCTATCTAAGGCCTAGTGATTAGTTTAGTAACCCTTAATACAAAATTCATAGCACTAATACAGAATCATACATGAATACATCGTTAAATTCTTTATAAGTCCATTTCATTAATCATCGTATACATTGGTGGCCACTACCCGTGGTCACCTTTCGAACACGTGCATTAATATTTATTCTACCACGTTTTCTATGCAGCATCATTTATACATTATTTTGCAAGCTTTTCATGTTAATATTGAATATAAAACCTACACTCCAACATAGGTCAGATATATAACTGACCAACACTTCTTCAGAAACTGGAACTGCTTCATTTTTTTTTTTACAACCCAAGGACACTACTAACTGTGTTCCAAATCTTTTTTTTCTTCCTGGTCAAAGGGAAACAATTGCCTTAGTCCAGGTGCTGCCTTTTCCCTTCCAAAATATTTGTCATTTCTATCCCATAGTTCTTTCTATGTTGTTTAATTAGTGACTCACTGTTATCTCCGTCTACTTAATAAGCCTCCCTTGTATTCTTATCTAATGCAGTCTTGACCCTGGCTTTGGTAGAGCTATATATAACCTTTCTCTCCCTGACACAGTTAACACCCACCATCGTTGCATCCGGAATAGAGACAATCAGACATTCATAGCCTTTCACCATAGAGTGAGGTGTTTGATTAGCCTGAACTCTCAAAAGCTTCTCAATACTATTTATAGTTTGATGGTTTAATTTATTTGACCACACTAACCTACCCTCATTTCTAAATATATCGGAAAACTATTCTACCAGTGGTTTCTTAGATATGCACTCTATGCAGAGAGAGGAAGACCGGTTTGTGGTCGCTACCTACCAGCTCACCTATTGCAAAATCTTTAACAATGCCAATATTTTCAGATGAAATTATAGCATAGTCGAGCAGTGTAGCCATCCTCTCACTATCAAAAGGGAACTGCGCTGGCTTATCCCCAGTACATTTACCATTTATGATGGTCATATTCAAACTATCTAATAGTGTATCCAATTTTCTGCCTTTCCCATCCCCCCCAACTGACAAGACGAAACCTGGTATAGAACCCCCAGAGCATTTTTGTTAACTCTATGGAACTCATGAGGGGTAGAATTAGTCTTAAAATAAAAATCCAGTTCATCTTGTACATAATACTGGAACTCACTGTTGTTCAACCATTCTGCTGACTTCCATTTTAGTGGGAGACATACGCTTTTAACTCCTTTCTCTTAGTATCCAGTTGACTCATACTGTCGTGAAGTCAACTCCACCAAAGCAAAGACTATGGTGGTTCGAGCACCATCTAATGCATGGAATCCATATGTGGAAGGATACAAATCAGAATTTTTGGGGTGATAATGGACTCACAACCAGGACTGGCCCTAACATTTTTGCTGTGTTGGGGAAAATGTCCAAGAGGAGCCATTTATACTTCAACCTTCCCAGGATACGTGCCCACGCTTATGCACAGACAATACACAAACGAACTGATCAAATACCAGTTTACCTGTTATAAAACACTTGCATCACGTTCACACTTTAGGGAAAAATTGAGCTTAGAGCTCACTCAAAGTCTAAATATCTTAAATCAAACGAAAAGGTTTGGTTAGTACATTTAAAATGTGCACATTGTAATGCTGCTGCATAAACCTAATCCGTTTATTACTTTTTTTTTTTTTTAAAAGGTACTAGTTTTGTGTGTAGGAGTGGGGGACCGGGCACAAAACCATTGCCCTTTTATAAAAATTCTAGCAGCATTATTTACTAAGTGAAAACAGCTACAGACTGTTAATGAGAGGCATATATCCATCTTTCCAGCTGCCTTCAACATGCGGATCACATATTCTTTGGGAAACAAACAGTCACCCTGGCAATAAAGCAATCAAACTAGGATGAAATGGTCTTTAGATGAAAGGATTCTGTCACCCTTATCTCCTGGAGCCCCAGGCAAATGTCTTGTCTGCTGGTGCAATAGGGCTTGCAGCTCATAACTGTTCATCAGTCACCTGATCAAAACGGTAATGAAGCGGATTTTATTGGCTTGCAAACAAACAACAGCGTTATTTCATACCATAGTCATCCATATTAAGTTAAAGCAATCACGTCACTGGTTCTTGTATGATATATTATAAACAAAATACCGAGATGGATCTCAATTTATACCTCATTTACACTCTGCAGTATCAGCAGAATTCTCTAGCATAGTGATTGTTCACCTTTTCACTTTTGTTGACCCTGCTGAATCATTACTGGAATCTGGGGACACCTCTGAGCCATTACTGGGAGCTGGGACCCAGGCCAATGCAAATTCTATAATTTAAACCTCAAACAATACACAAAAATGCAGAAGCGAGTAGACATCAACCAAATGATGAAATGCTTTAATTCACAAACAACTATAGAAAAATCACAACTAAAATTTTAACAGTAAGGTTGAGCCTTTCTAAATTCTGACTTTAATTCTGAAATAAAAAGCAACATGCTAGATTCTAGCTTATAACTTTGATATTTTGGCCCTGAAGCATGCTTTCTTTTTGTCTGGAGATCTATTGAACTCGCCAATTGTTCACACTATGGGGGTCATTCCGACCCTGGCGGTAGACTACCGCCAGGGCCGGGGACCGCGGATGCATCGCCAACAGGCTGGCGGTGCATCCAGGGGCATTCTGACCGCGGCGGTACAGCCGCGGTCAGAAACGGGAAACCGGCGGTGTCCCGCCAGTTTCCCGCTGCCCTAGGGAATCCTCCATGGCGGTGCTGCAGGCAGCGCCGCCATGGGGATTCCAACCCCCTTACCGCCAGCCTGGTTCTGGCGGTTTTGACCGCCAGAACCTGGCTGGCGGTAACGGGTGTCATGGGGCCCCCTAACAGGGCCCCACCAAGATTTTCAGTGTCTGCCAAGCAGACACTGAAAATCACGACGGGTGCAACTGCACCCGTCGCACCCCTTCCACTCCGCCGGCTCCATTCGGAGCCGGCATCCTCATGGAAGGGGGTTTCCCGCTGGGCTGGCGGGCGGCCTTCTGGCGGTCGCCCGCCAGCCCAGCGGGAAACTCTGAATTACCGCGGCGGTCTTTTGACCGCGCAGCGGTATTCTGACGGCGGGACTTTGGCGGGCGGCGGATATATTCTGCCTGCTGTACTTGTGCTGCTGGCACGTAACAAGCTAAGGATACCAACCTGATTCACAAGGTAAACCTATCTGTTGTAAGTTTACCAGTTTGTTGCTATTCACAAACTATAAGTTAATAGTAAGTTCACAACTACAGAGACTCTGTGGTGGGGCAGTGAACTGCACACACAAAAAATAGGCCTGTTCCATATTTTAATATGTGGAATTCACTACCCCGACTGTGAAGTCTCCACAGTCGTAAACTTATAATTAACTCATAGTTTGTGAATAGCAAAAAAATAGTAAGCTTATACAAAAGAGTATGTTTAGCTATGTGAATCAGGCCCTAAATTTATAGCCACTAAATTCACCTTCTTTCAAAATTCCTGTATGTTACCAATTTTCAGTTTTGCTTTGTTGTTTATATAACTTCTAATAATTTGCTCAGGAGCATAGCTAACATTGGTGCAGGAGGTGCAGTGCGCCAGCACTCAGGGCCCAGGTCCATGAGGGCACATTGAATCTTGGTAGGTGCTGAATTTTACTTCCCCAACAGTAATCAAAGTTGACATTTTCTTTGCTTGCACCAGGGTCCATGGCATCCTTGCTATGAAAGTGAATCTGCTAATATTATTTCATTTTCTAAAAGTGTTTGATGTGCAGGCAGGCGGGCATGGATTAGATTTGGTCAACATAAGTGTGCCGCCTGCAGGGCTTTAAGTGTATCTGGACCTGCCAGGTCTCATATGTGGCAGTAATTAAAGACTTTGAAATGGGTCCCTATCAGGTCCTAAATTCATGTCCCTTAAAGGCAATAACTATATGTGAATTTCCAACGATTGTAGAAAGCCTTGAAGTATTCCATAACAGTGATGGAATCGCCAGCACAGAAGGGATCTGACCACTTCTCTGTGGTGGCTTAAGTACATACAGTAACTCTAAATAGCTCTGGGCTAATGCGTTTTTGATCAGGGCGCAAAAGTCAAACTGACCCCTTCTGCCCTGTTTCAGCACAGAAAATGGCACCTTGGTATGACCACTGTTGGTCTACAAAAAGACAAAAGTGGATTATTCCCTGTATCTTAGCCTTTGTCAACATGGTGTGAGCTTTGGGAGAACTTCTTCTGCCTCAGCTCTAGAAATCCAGGGTTTGATTATATTGTCAAAGACTCACAAGTTTCATCCTTCAAAATATACATGTTAAAATTACATCAGCTTGCAAAGCTGGCCCTAGTATCTGTATTCTGAGAATCAAATGAACTACATTAATTTGATCAAGTTTCTGCTAGTTGGTGTCTGATCAATTGGCTCCAAATAAAGTAGAGGCTTTGATTCAAGGCGTTATGATTGGTTGGTTTGGACTATTAACACCAATGCCCAAAGAAGATATCCTAACCAGGTCCCCGCCAGATCCCCGGCTTTTTTTTGTCTTTTGAGATTCCTTGTAACTCTCAAGAACGTTTGATCTTTTAGTGTTCTGGGTTATTCTCTGGAATAATTAACCCAAAAGTGCACAAGATTGTCACACGTGTCATGTTTATTAAGACTTTAAGACAGATTTGTTTTGCTTACCTGCGCCCTTTACTGTCTCTGTCTAGTTTCCCTAGTGTAATGATTCCTAAGGCTGTAATTTGCACTTTACAAATATCTAACTAACTGACCAAATAAGTCACATCCAAATGTGTGGGTGCCTTAGGGTTGTGTGACCAGTGTGGCACACTGGGTGCAGATCTGGTGGGAGGGGTGCTGGCCTCAGGGAGGGCACTATATTTAGCAATACCTTGCGAAAGTTCCTTGTGGTCCAGCTTTCAGGCAGCAATAAAAATGTCAAAATAACTCTTGTGATTAAGGCCCTGCTAGAGAGAGAGATCTGAGTTTTGTCTAGTGGCAGTTGTGACCAGCCATAAAGTAGCAGAGAGGGTTAATATGCATGCTGCGAAGAACACATAGGGCCTGATTACCACTTTGGCAGATGGGATACTCTGTCACGAACGTGGTAGATATCCCACCTGACATTTTACAAGTTCCATAGGCTATAATGGAACTTGTAATACGGCGGGTGGAATATCCATCACGGTTGTTTATGGAGTATTGTTGCTAAAAAGGGTTCATTTGGGTGCTTAAAACTAATTAAATGTATGTGAGACAGGGGCTATGGAGATATGAGGGGCACTTTTGCTTGGTGAAAGTGAGGGAATTTGAGAAGAAGGTCATGGCGGGAGGGTGTCAATAACGATTGTCGCACTGGATGCCACCAGCGCTAAAGCCAGCCCTTGTTTGTGCATCCATAGCCTTTTAATTCATGAGAGTAATTCTCTGACAGGGCATGAGAGGAAAAAGAGACAGGATCCAGAGGATGAGATGTGGTGCTATTACCCTTCCCTACATCGAAACACTGAGATGATTGGAGGGGGAGGGGGAACAATTGCATCAAAGTCATAACAGAGGAACTTTCCTGTTACGCAAATGAGTGCTTAATTTGAAACGGTGGTATCTGGTGCTCGGCACGGGCACTTAGGGCCATATTTATACTTTTTGACGCAAAACTGCGCTAACGCAGTTTTGCGTCAAAAAATTTAGCGCCGTCTAACGCCATTCTGAAGCGCCATGCGGGCGCCGTATTTATTGAATGGCGTTAGCCGGCGTTAGCCGGCGTTAGCCGACCGGTGCTGCCTGGTGTGCGTGAAAAAAAACGACGTACACCAGGGAGCGCCGGCGTAGGGAAAAATGGCGTTTGGGCGTCCAAAAATGGGGCAAGTCAGGCTGAGGCAAAAAAATCACCTTAACCTGATTTGCGCCATTTTTTTACGACGCCCAACCCCCATTAACATGACTCCTGTCTAAGCAAAGACAGGAGTCATGCCCCCTTGCCCAATGGCCATGCCCAGGGGACTTATGTCCCCTGGGCATGGTCATTGGGCATAGTGGCATGTGGGGGCACAATTCAGGCCCCCCTATGCCACAAAAAAAAATATATATATATACTTAGCTGAACTTACCTTAATGTCCCTGGGGTGGGTCCCTCCATCCTTGGGTGTCCTCCTGGGGTGGGCAAGGGTGGCAGGGGGTGTCCCTGGGGGCAGGGGGGGCACCTCTGGGCTCATTCTGAGCCCACAGGTCCCTTAACGCCTGCCCTGACCCAGGCGTTAAAATCCGGCGCAAATGCGGGTTTTTTTGCCCCGCCCACTCCCGGGCGTCATTTTTGCCCGGGAGTATAAATACCACGCACATGCCTGGGAGTCATTTTTTTAGACGGGAACGCCTACCTTGCATATCATTAACGCAAGGAAGGTGTTCACGCAAAAAAATGACGCTAACTCCATGAACTTTGGCGCTAGACGCGTCTAACGCCAAAGTATAAATATGGAGTTAGTTTTGCGTCGAATTTGCGTCGAAAAAAACGACGCAAATTCGGCGCAAACGGAGTATAAATATGCCCCTTAATTGGTAGCACAGGCTCTAGTGATAGTTCACCACATAGTAGCATTGTCTGTCAAAATGTAAGATAAGAAAGACAGTGTTTATTAAGCATATATTAAAAATGAGTAACACTTGTCACTCGCATCATTATTATAGCTTTAGGTGGCCTGAAATAGTTTGAATTGACACACTTGTAGGAGTGCAATGGTTAGCTCTTGTATTGGTTCAGTCACTTGCAGCACTGGCAGGGGAAATTGGTGGTTCAGGCAGCATTGGCCTTCTGTGTAGGGCCCTGGCACTTACTTTCTTTACAAAGTAAGCACGGCCCCAAATCCTGAAATAGGTACCTTTCATACTTAGATGAGGTATGAGGGTCAAGATTTTTGCTCCCTTTGTGTTGAACGCAGCACACAATCCATGGGCATTGTATGCTACAGGAAGGGGATGGCATACAGCTCCCCATGTGTTTCAGGCTACCAAATGTTTTTGTAATACTTTTATCTGCATTTTCAAAATACAGTATACATTACACAACAGTGGCTTTAGCACCCATCACAAGATAGTGTAATGCACAACCACAGCATGTCAGGTACAGGAGGATATCAGTTTGCAAGGTCTTAATCAAATAATCGTAAAGACATATTAAAAACATATCAAAGTTCGTAACTCCCTTCAGCTATCAGTAAGAGCACTGCCACCAGCGGTGCACCAATTTAGGGATTTTGGCAAGATACCTAGCACAAGGGCATCTGGTGTACTGGGAACTTCCCAGACCACTACCTGGGAGGTCAAATCCAACACTTCCGGTCAGAAATTAGCAAAACGCTGACGTGCTGCAGCCGAGTGAAAAAAGTCAGCCTGGGGATGATGACACCGGAGGCATTCATGTGATCTTTCGAATTTGTGTAATTCAGAACGGGTATAATACAATTTATATAAACACTTAGGGCCATATTTATACTTTTTGACGCACAACTGCGCCAACGCAGTTGTGCGTCAAAAATGTTAACGCCGGCTAACGCCATTCCAAAGCGCCATGCGGGTGCCTTATTTATTGAATGACGTTAGCCGGCGCTGCGGATTGGTGTGCGTCAAAAAAAATGACCCACACCAGGCAGCGCCGGTGTAGGGGAAAAAGGAGCTTGGGCGTCAAAAAATGGGGCAAGTCAGGTCTGAGGCAAAATATTGGCCTCAACCCGATTTGCGCCATTTTTTTTTACTCCCAACCCCCATTGAAATGACTCCTGTCTTAGCACAGACAGGAGTCATGCCCCCTTGCCCAATGGCCATGCCCAGGGGACTTATGTCCCCTGGGCATGGTCATTGGGCATAGTGGCATGTAGGGGGGCACAAATCAGGCCCCCCTATGCCACAAAAAAAAAAAAAAATACTTACCTGAACTTACCTTAAGTTCCCTGGGATGGGTCCCTCCATCCTTGGGCGTCCTCCTGGGGTGGGCAAGGGTGGCAGGGGGTGTCCCTGGGGGCATGGGAGGGCACCTCTGGGCTCCTTCCGAGCCCACAGGTCCCTTAACGCCTGCCCTGACCAGGCGTTAAAAAATGACGCAAAAGCGGCTGGACGTCATTTTTTAAGGTCCGCCCACTCCCGTGCGTCATTTTTGCACGGGAGTTTAAATAAGGCGCACATGCCTTGGAGTCATTTTTTAGAAGGGAACGCCTACCTTGCATATCATTAACGCAAGGTAGGTGTCCACGCTAAAAAATTACGCAAACTCCAAGATCTTTGGCGCTAGACGGGTCTAATGCCAAAGTATAAATATGGAGTTAGCTTTGCGTAAAAAAAAAACGACGCAAATCCGGCGCAAACAGAGTATAAATATGCCCCTTAAAGTGTATGAGCTTAAGTTTATTTTTCATTAATATTGTTTACAACTGAGTACAACAGTATGACCATTTGCGAACACCCCATATATTTCCCCAGTCCCTTTCCCATAAAGCCACTGCCGGCATTGGAGTTATTTGACACCTGTCAATAGACAATTTGCATATTTTCTACTCCCAACACATGGAGTATGCAAGTTGCAACTTTAGAAAGGGGTGGAAATTCTTCTGGCTCTCGCAGTAACTCCAGTAGGTGGTCTCGTATTGCATGGCACAATCTACGGTTGGTAAATATATCATGTGTTTTAGTCACACCTGTATTTATAAATTGCTCAGGTGTCAGAAAGACCACATCGTCAAACATATGATGACCTATTTCAGTCATATCGTGTGTACTGAGTGAGATTTTAAGTATTTTTTCAGCAGTGATGGGTATAGCTGGGTTGTCCGTAACGCGTATTTTAAGTACCCATTACGGGCAACCGTAATGGGTGCTTAAAATTGAGCACTTGGTGTCCGGTTGTAGAACATACCAAGGGTTATTAGTGGCTGCAACTGTGTCGGTAGCATATTTGGATACAGCACTTTTGTAGGTAGACAGGAATGGAGCTTGTCGTATCAACACTCTCTGTCTCAACAGCCCTGTTTGGTAGAAGTTGCTGAGGGAAATACGGAGAAATTGTGAAGAAGGCTTGGCCAAAAAAAGAATAACATTCGAGGTCGGGGCTGCCAATCCGCCCTTCGCAAGTGGCAATGTCATAATTTTCCATCTCAGTTGTACTTGGTCGCCCACCCATGTCAGTGTACTAAGTTCAGAGCTCAATGTTTAAAAAAAATACCTGTTTCAATGGGATCAATATATTTATGAATAGGTAGTCAATCAATGAGTGTAATTGTATACACTTGTCCGCCTATGTATGAAGTTTGGCCATGCCCTGTCATAGTGACCAATGAGGATTATTTCTTTCTCCCTATGAATTTTGAATCTCAGGTATTAAATCCACTCCTCCTTCCATATGAATGGAAAATCCAATGGAATTTCATAAGTGGATAGGTTCCAGAAGTATATTGCAGATTTAGGGGGTCATTCTGACCCTGGCGGTAAATACCGCCAGGGCGGAGGTTGGCGATAGCACCGCCAACAGGCTGGCGGTGCTCCGCCGGGCATTCTGTCCGCGGCGGTACAGCCGCGGCCAGAAGCGGAAAGCCGGCGGTGTACCGCCGACTTTCCGCTGCCCATGGGAATCCGCCTTGGCGGCGCAGCTTGCTGCGCCGCCATGGGGATTCTGACACCCCATACCGCCATCCTGTTCCTGGCGGTTCGCCCGCCAGGAACAGGATGGCGGTATGGGGTGTCGTGGGGCCCCTGGGGACCCCTGCAGTGCCCATGCCAATGGCATGGGCACTGCAGAGGCCCCCATAAGAGGGCCCCACAAAGAATTTCAGTGTCTGCTTTGCAGACACTGAAATTCGCGACGGGTGCAACTGCACCCGTCGCACCTTCCCACTCCGCCGGCTCCATTCTGAGCCGGCTTCCTCGTGGGAAGGGTGTTTCCCGCTGGGCTGGCGGGTGGACTTTCGGCGGTCGCCCGCCAGCCCAGTGGGAAACTCAGAATGACCGCCGCGGTCTTTTGACCGCGGTACGGTCTTCTGGCGGTTCCCGCCAAGCTTAGAATCAGGGCCTTAGTCCAATTTGTTGGTATGCCAGAATATGTTTCAAATTTGGTAATCACTGGTGTCAGGTTAGTCGCTGTTTCTATTCATAAGCAACATCACATCGAAGCAACCTTCGACCCTGCTTGCAGGTAGGTCGCTCCCCGCTTTGCCTTCTGCGCCACCTCCTTCTCCTGTCCTCTCTCTTTCCAATCCCTGCTGCTGCGTCCTCTGCGGCCCCTCCCGCCCTCCTCCTTCTCTCACGGTTCTTCTCTTTCCAATCCCCGCCGCTGCGTCCCCTGAGGCCCCTCCCGTCTCCCCCCTCCTTCTCTCACTGTTCTTCTCTTTGCAATCCCCGCTGCTGCGTCCCCTGCGGCCCCTCCCGCCTCCCCCCTCCTTCTCTCACTGTTCTTCTCTTTCCAATCACTGCCGATGCGTCCCTTGCGTCCCCACCCCCATCCCTCTCATAGGACAGGCCCTCCCGCCTCCCAGTTGCCAATCCCACCCTCCCCTCCTCTTATGGCAGCCGCGGCGCGGCCGCGCCAAAGGCGTGCCAAAGGCAAGCCCGTCTGCGCCCGTCCGCACCTGGACCGCGCCCAGCGCCAGAAACCCTGACCCTCCCATACACACCTACTCCCCCTCACCCTCCACTCCCTCAACCCAGATCCCCACCCCACATGCACCACATCTAGCCCCACACACACTCATGGCCCCTTCACCTGCTACACCTGCCACTTCTCCTGCTCATCATCCCTCACACCACACACCAACCATAACGACCCCACCCTCAACAAACACAACACTCCCAACACAAAACTCACCCACTCTGCCCCCACCAACCAACCCCGCAGCACACCAGCCCACAACCAGAACACACCCCGCAACAACACCCTCACGCACCACACCAACGCCACCCACCACAACCACCTGAACTGCCTGCTACTCAACATCCGCTCCCTTCACAAACATGCAATAGAACTCTGGGACCTCATCACTACACACTCACCTGACATCGCCTTCCTCACGGAAACCTGGACCAACCTCTCCTCAGAACCCGACATAGCCACAGCCACCCCCAAGGGATACAAACTCCAACTCAAAGACCGCCTAAACAAGCCAGGCGGAGGCATCGCCATACTACACAGAGACACCATCAAAGTCACCACCAGCTCCTAAGACACTATCGGCAACACTGAACACATGCACTTCCTCGTCCACATCAACAACAACTCCACCCTCAGAGGTAACTAATCTACAGACCACCCGGACCACGCCTCGCCTTCTGCGACACCATCGCAGACAGCATCAGCCCGTACGCCCTCACCTCCACAGACTACATCATCCTCAGTGATTTCAACTTTCACTTAGAAAACCCACAAGACCACAACACTACCTCCCACATAGACAACCTCAACAACTCAGCAGGACTCACGCTGGACGCAATCTTCACCTCAAGCCAACACATAGCCTACAACCACACCACCGAACTCCTCTGGACAGACCACCGCTGCGTCTACTTTTCCTTCACCAAACCCCCCACACACTACCATCAACGCACCACACCCTACCGCATGTGGGACAAGATCCCCACAGAACGACTAAACTCCCAACTGGCCCATAACCCCCCACACCAACGACCCCCACGCAGGAGCAAACAACCTCTCCAAATGGATCACTACCTGCGCAGACACACTAGCACCCCTCAGAAGACACATCACCACCTGCAACATCAAGAACGCCCCATGGTTCACCCCTGAACTCCAAGAATCCAAGCCCAAATGCCGCCAAGCTGAGAAAATATGGAGACTAGAACCCTCCTCAACCAACTTCTCCACACTCAAAACCAACATTCGCACCCATCACCAACTCATACGCACCGCTAAAAGAGTTCTCTACAAGACACGCCTTGACAACATCTCCCAAAACAGCAAAGAACTCTTCACCATCATCAACGAACTTGCCAAACCCAAAGCCAGCAACATAGACCCCACACACACAGAGCCCCTATGTGACGCCCTTTCCAACCACTTCCTCCACAAAATCCTGGACATCCACAACAGCTTCACATCACACACACCCACCACACATACCCCTCTCCCACCCAACTCAACCCCCCCCCAAGACCCCCCCACCACACTATCCACATGGACCCCTACCACACACGAAGAAACGAAAAAAACCATGAACTCCATCCACTCCGGTTCCCCCTCCGACCCCTGTCCACACCGCATCTACAATAAAGCTAGCCCTACCATCGCCCCAATACTCTAAAACATAATCAACTCCTCTTTTGACTCCGCCACCTACCCAGACCCCTGGAGGCACGCAGAAATTACCGCTCTCCTAAAAAAAAAACAAGCCGACCTGGAGATCCTCTCCAACTACCGCCCCATCTCCCTCCTCCCGTTCCCCGCCAAGGATGCAGAGAAATTAGTCAACACTCACCTATCCCACTTCCTCGAAGAAACCAACACCCTTGACCCCTCACAATCTGGGTTCCGCAAAAACCACAGCACAGAAACTGCCCTCATCGCATGCACTGACGACATCAGGACCAAAGTCGACAAAGGCGAGACCGTCGCACTCATCCTCCTAGACTTCTCCGCAGCTTTTGACACCGTCTGCCACCACACACTCCACACACGCCTCCAAGACATAGGAATTCGCCACAAAGCCTTAGACTGGCTCTCCTTCTTCCTCACCGACCGAACCAACACTACCAAGATCACCTGCAGAGTCCCCCAAGGGTCCTCTCTCAGCCCCACACTCTTCAACATCTACATGATCCCCCTAGCCAACATTCTCCGAGCACACGGAATCACCATCCTCTCATATGCAGATGACACCCAACTCATCCTCTCCCTCACCCGCAACCCCACCACCGCCAAAACCAATCTACACGCCGCTCTCCTAGACACCGCCAACTGGATGACCACTAACTATCTCAAACAAAACCAAAGTCATCATCTTCGGCCCCAACAAAACCACATTCGATGCCTCCTGGTGGCCCATCGCCCTAGGCCCCGCACCCACCCCTGCAACCCACGCACGCAACCTCGGCATCATCCTCGACCCCGCCTTCTCCATGACACAGCAAATCAATGCTCCAACCTCCTCCTGCTTCCACACACTCCGCACCCTAAAAAAATCCTTCAAATGGATCCCCCCAGAGACCAGAAAGACAGTTACCCACGCACTCATCAGCAGCAGACTGGACTACGGCAACGCCCTCTACGCCGGCACCACACTCAAACTCAAACGCAAACTCCAAAGAATCCAGAACACAGCCGCGCGCCTCGTCCTTGGCCTCCCCCGACACGAACAAATCTCACCACACCTCAACTCCCTACACTGGCTCCCCATAGACAAGAGAATCACATTCAAGATCCTCATCCACACACACACAACCCTCCACAACACCGGCCCAACCTACCTCAATGAAAGAGTAAACTTCCACATTCCCACACGCAACCTCCGATCAGCCGACCTCGACCTCGACCTATCCACAGTCCCCCACATCCAGCACACCACCACAGGAGGCAGGTCTTTCTCCTACCTCGCCCCCAAAACCTGGAGCTCCCTCCCCACCGACCTTCGCAAAACCAAAGACCTACTGGTCTTCAGAAAGAACCTCAAGACTTGGCTGTTCGACCAGTGACCATCCCTGGCCCGCCCCCCCCCCCCAGTTCCACCCCCCCAGCGCCTTGAGACCCTCACGGGTGAGTAGCGCGCTCTACAAATTTCTTTGATTGATTGATTGATAGTTTTCATACATTTGGACAATTAAACATCTTTGAGCAAAAGAGACACCTCTCTTCGCATTATTATGTCTTGGTTTATAAGCCAGAGGCTCCATGGCAATTGCAAAAAGATCTTGTTGTGTATTTCTCATGAGTGATATTAGAGTACTTAGGGGGTGATTCCAAGCTTGGCGGGCGGCGGGAGCCGCCAGAAGACCGTACCGCGGTCAAAAGAGCGCGGCGGTCATTCTGGGTTTCCCACTGGGCTGGCGGGCGACCGCCAAAAGGCCGCCCGCCAGCCCAGCGGGAAACACCCTTCCACGAGGAAGCCGGCTCCGAATGGAGCCGGCGGAGTGGAAGGGGTGCGACGGGTGCAGTAGCACCCGTCGCGAATTTCAGTGTCTGCTAAGCAGACACTGAAATTCTAAGTGGCGCCCATTTACAGGGGCCCCTGCAGTGCCCATGCCATTGGCATGGGCACTGCAGGGGCCCCCAGGGGCCCCACGACACCCCATACCGCCATCCTGTTCCTGGCGGCCGAAACCGCCAGGAACAAGATGGCGGTCGGAATCCCCATGGCGGCGCAGCAAGCTGCGCCGCCATGGAGGATTCCCCTGGGCAGCGGAAAGCCGGCGGTACACCGCCGACTTTCCGTTTCTGTCAGAATGCCCAAAGGAGCACCGCCAGCCTGTTGGCGGTGCTCCCGCGGACCACGGCCCTGGCGGCTTTTACCGCCAGGGTCAGAATGACCGCCATAGTGTTCTATTAATAATGATTCTCGCTATTGGGAATTTAGAAGGTAGAGCAACAAAGCAACAATGCATAGAATGTGAGCACCTAAGTGTAGCATTTGTAAAGTGGAATACAAATAAGACCAATCAAATGAGTCAAATGCCTTTTTGGAACCAAAAAGACATTGACAACAGGGAGTTCTGGGCTAATCTGACGCATTATTTCACAGAGTGGGCAAATGTTATCTGCAGTAGATCTATCAGGTGTGAAACCTGTTTATTCTGATAAAACAAGCCCCTTGATCACGTCAATCTGTTTGAAATAATATTTGCGAAGATTTTATGGTCTATACCTAGTAGAGAAAGAGGGACGATATGATGTAGTTAGTTAAGGGTCTTTATTGGGCTCTAATAATATAATTATGATGACCTCATGTAAGGAGGGTGGCAGAATATTATCATTGCTTACTCTCCATTATATACCTCTAAAAGATGTGGACAGAGGGTCTTCTTGAATGATTTATAAAATTAAGGGCCATATTTATACTTTTTGACGCAAAACTGCGCAGACGCAGTTTTGCGTCAAAAATATTACCGCCAGCTAACGCCATTACTGTTTGCCGTGCGGGCGTCAAATTTATACTGTGACGCACGGCGGCGCAAACCACAGGTGTAAGTCTTTTTTTTTTATGCACACCGCAGCGTCACGTTGTAAAGGAAAATGACGTTAACACGGCGGAAATGACTGTGAGACGATTTACGACACCGCAAACCGGATATGCAGCGTTTTTTGATGCAATAAGGTCAAAATTCCCCGCAAACACAGCCATTTCAGCAGAGGGGAGACAAAATGGATCCCAGATGTCTGTACAGACCCCAGGAAGATGACAACAGACCAGGAACCAGCCAGGAGGACCCACACAAGAACCAGGACAGTGAGAAGAAGAAAAGAAAGTGTTGCTTCAGTGCAGAGGAGCAGGAAATCCTGGTAAAAGAGATGACGGAACACCAGCACCAACTTTTTGTCACCTTAAAGTTGCCAATCAGTAGGAGAGAGGCAATATGGCAACAAATTGTTGACAAGATTAACAGTGTGGCAGAAGTACTCAGAACAGTCATCGAGTGCAAGAAACGCTGGCATTGCTGCAAGCTCAGGACCAAGGAAAAGATGGCCAGGAACAGGAAGGCAGCACTGCAGACTGGAGGTGAAAGTCCAGCACAACAGGAGCCCCTAGGCCACATGGAGGAGATAGTGGCAGCCGTCATCCCTGAGGAGATCGTCACAGGGATTCAAGGACAGGACAGCACAGACTACCAGGAGACCACACACATGCAGGGTAAGTCGCATGGGGAGATGAAATGCACTAATGTCACCTACAACCGTGGGGGGAGGGATACCGACTACAAAATGCATGGAAGTCATCATATACATGGAGTGGCATGGGTAAAGGGGTACGGCACGGGGCATGGCCTGTACAGAGAAAAGCTGGGGCACACCATAACACAACACCAACAACAGTTCCATGGGGGTATGCTGCCATGCCAACGATGTAGGAAAGGTAAAGCCACGCCAGGAGGGAAGAGCACAACGTCAAACTGACATCCTGTCACACGTCAGCCACTATACCCCCTACATTAACTAGGGCCCAATTAACAACCTCTAGCCATACCGACAAATGGAATGTAACAGTGACAACATTTGCCACTACCACCTCTGCTGTGTGTGCAGCTCAAGTAGCCAATGGCAGTAACGTCCCCATGGATCATACACACCTAAATTAGAGGGTTTAGGATGACAACGTTAACAATCCCCTGAAACAAGACAAATGTTCCAGTCCTGGCAAATGTGAATGCCCATAGTTGCCGCAAATATCAGCCAATGTCATCAACAGTAAGAGCTACACAGCACTAAGGTCACACGCATGCTGCATATGTCAGGGTCCATCCTGTGCCTGGGTCACAATGCAACATCTCAAATGTCATACTGCTCAGACAACAGCATTGAGGGGGAGGACGCATGTAACTGGTCACTGAAATACACCTGCACAGTGAGAGGCGGAAATAGGACACTGCTACGACTATCAGGGCAATCCAATGTACCACACATTCCCCTACATCAGCTGTACACATTACCAATGCTGACATCCATATCGTGCCATAACAATGCTATGCATAGTATATGTTACATTTCAACTACATATAAGTGGATGTGAAAGATCAGAGAATGGGGCAGGTCCAGATTGTTAAGTGTGCTGCTAGTATCATCAGAGCACCCACAGCCAGTGAAAGGTCTCACTATCAGAATAGATGTAAACGGAGGGTTGAATAGGACAAGAAGGTGGCAAATCACTATTTGGCCAAAACCAACACCTAGAAGAGATGATGCCGACAAGTCTAATAACTTACCACAATACAATTGACATGCAGGTGGGGCATAGGCCTGGCAGAATGCCCATCTGAAAGACTGGATCAATGAACAGGAACCAAGATCACAATGTGAAATCATCACAAGGCAGACATGTCACATCACTAATGCCACAACACAGACACACTAATTGTACCCTATTTCATTGCCGAGTACGATGGATCTCCTGCGGATATGCCTGTCCAGGACTACCCTGATGACATGGATGACGAGCTGACAAACATCAGCCACCAGACCTTCCAAGATGTCCTTGGAACCCTCCAGACCCCACCTTCAGTCACAAGGAGGAGCACAGAACAAGCAGCCATCACAGAGGACCCACCCACCACCCCAATTGTAAGACCTGCCAGTTCCAATACAGCTGAGGACTCAGATGACACAGGCACCAGCTTTGAGAGAACTGTAGTTGGAGTACAGCGGGAGCTTGCCAAGGAGGTGCGGTGGGGATGCAAAATATGGCAGCCAGCCTTGAGGGGATGCGTTTGTGCACGATGTCATCTGCAGATCAGGCAGCAGCCATGCAAGCGCTAACATCCATCCTGCAAGGACTACAACAAACTGTAAAGGAATTCAACACTGCAGTAAGGGAGTTGCCACAACACCCCGCACCCCAAACCTTCCACTGCATGCACAAATGCAATCATGACCCCCTCAGGGCCAACCTGGCTGCCTACCATTGTGATGTGGCTGCAATTTTTAAGAACCAGCAGATCCTCCTTGCAGCAGTACTGCCCTTAAGACCCCCACAGGTAGCAGCTACCGGGATGTCTGACTCCACGTCTTCAAACACTGAGGTGTGTGTTGCCCCTTCACAACCACCACCACCAAGGACAGAGGAGGCAACACACACATCAGAAGATGAAGACATGGAACAGATCACCTTCAAACATAAAAGTACCCGGAAGCACTAGTCCCTGCCACATGGCCACCTATTACCAAGGTCCTGCGCTTCGTAACATGCCAGTCTTGAAACAACTGTACTCAAGGACTGGTCTGCAAACCACTGTATATCTTGTGAGCCTGCCTTGTGATTGTCTCTCACTTACCCATTGGCAAATCCTGTCCCTCTGCACTGTCTGACACATCACCCCAGCATGTCCAATGAATTGTCCTTTAGCACTTGTGTAGGATCACAATGGAAGATGTCACTATAATGGACTCACAATCATGGACAATGTACATATAGCACTACAGCACTTTTCAATAAATAGCACTTACACAACCACTTTGTCTCTGTGTAATGTGACACATCAACCGTGCAGTAGACCACTGAATTTTGCCTTCTGTCAAATTACAGAGCTTGTCAATACAACTGTCCTGAAATAATGTAGTCTGCTAACTATGCACAGTGGCCTGGATTCTACCATACTCTGCCCTTCCTGAGGGTAATATCTGATGAATCGAGAAACTATACACCATAATGCTGTGTTAGACAGAATAATGCTTCCTCAAGGGATATCTAAGCCATTAAATAGTGCCTGCAAAACGTTGCACTGTATGTGACATTGAAAACATACTTATTGAAAAAAAAACGTTGGGATCCATTGTAACTGTGATTGGTGGTTGCAATGAATGGTCTAATCTTTACAAGGTTGCTTTGGGGTAGCTGCCAATGTTACAGCTAATTTGGGATTTGTTTGTAGCATAGGACACAAATTGTAATACAAAAGAAATCATGTACACTCATGCCAAGGCCCTGACCTGCAAGCATGTCACACATACTGTAAAGGGTTTACTATATATTTATTAAACTGTAAAAACAGAAGAGAAAACTCGGGGAAAAACCTTACCTACCCTAATCTACCCTAACTACTCATTACCCACAACTGTCCCTAACCAACCTAAGCTAAACTTACTTATCACATTTAACGAAACGTTCTAAACATCAACCCCCCACCACCCTTATGAGACAGGACACATGGAGGACAACAGATACTAACCTAAACACATACTATCCTATACTTTTATTTTTATATTTTTTTAATATATATATATATATATATTTTTTTTTTTAAACACACAAGAACCCCAACATTGCAGACCACCCACCCACCCACACACTCAAAAAGAAACAGTATAAATAATCAGGACCCCTCACCCACTAACACTAACTAAACTAACAGCCCATACTAACCTAACACTAATCCCCCTAAACCCACAAAGTATAACAATAAGGAAAGAGGAGGGAGGGGACGGAATCATGTCCGTCAACATGTCAATAGGTTGGCCGTCCGGAAGGTCCGCTTGATTGACCGCACACGCCGGTTTACATGTCGCACCTCCTGCCTCAGTCGACTCATTTTACGCAGGACACGGTCCAATTTACGCTGCATCTCACCAAAAGCAGCAGGGTCAATAGCTACAGCTGGGGTGGTCTGGGTGCCAGCTAAGGTAGTGTGGGGCCGTGTAGTGTCCATGGCTGTGGGCTGCTCTGCAGGTGGTGCTATGCTAGGGCCTGGAGCACTTGCTGAGGTGGTTGCTGCTACGGTGCCAGCTGTTGGTGGTGCCACCTGGGTGGTAGTTGTGGTGGTGCTGGTGGTGGCTGTGGTGAGCAAAGAAGGGCCGCCTTGTGGGAATGCCCTCCACGTTCCAGAGGCCCGTTCGTGCCGGTATCTGTGGGCCATTCTTCGGTACCCAGTCTCTACCTGAAGTATGTGCTGATACCTCATTGCCGCCCTTTGAAATTCCCGCACCTCGATGGGTGTCATATTTGCAGCTGTGAAGACAAATAGAAAAACTAGCATTAGGAACTGCATTGTGTGAAATGGCACAATAAGTAAATCAGACAATACATCTACTGTTCATATCATCATACAGATCATTGATTGTCCCTGAGGAAGTACATGGCAGGGACATCCAAATCCTACAAGATGGGTAACAACTGGCATGTTTTGGCATCATAGTTCTGCCAGTTGTCAGCTAACAATCAAGCAGCACATCCTCCGCCAATGCCAGGGCTACAAATGTCATTGTATGGGATGGAAATCTAGGGCCACATGAACTGCAAGTTGTAAATGGACTTGCTAGTATAGTACTCATGTGGGAAAAATTAGTGCGTATACTAGGTTCAGACAAAAGATCCACTGATTTTCATGTCAGTGTACCAAACTTGTATCATCAGTCCTAGGTATACTATTCACAAACCCATGCCTGTGTTTGAGGGTGGGGGGGTGGGGGGGTGGACTAACAACTAACAATTGCAAACAACATAGACACCCAGGAAGCTTAGGAAAGCTGGACATGTGTTTGGCTCTACACACACCACAGGTAAGGTGTATCTACAAATTGGAGACAGCAAACCCTTGACCAATCCCAGCGCCACACATGTCTATAAATGCAGACCTTTGTCCACATCATATACTTCCAGTAAGCCATGACTTACAACAAACACAGAGATGCAAGAACACCAAGAGCATGAGTTGCGTGCACACCTAGGACATTGCACTCTAGTGCCACATACTCGTAGCACTACATGTGGAGCTACATGCTGCTGGGAAGTTCAACCTACAGTTTAATAAGTACATTAGTGAATTGAGAAGCAGAAGTCTGTGGGTAAGCATTTAGCAGCCCCATTCTGGGAGAATGTGGGTCTGACAGGCTGACTAAATCACAGATTAGGTCCAGTGCGACTCTTGCTGATACAAGTGTTATCCACATGACTCATCCCCACTCACATTGCGGGGCCTACAGGACTGACCTAGAATCCCTAAATGAGACAAGAGGATAAGGATTGGCCAACTCAAAGATGGTGATAAAATGAAAACCCACTCATGGAACAAAACAAATGATTGGCCAGCGCATCACACCTTGCTATGTGTTCAACACACAGGAGTCCATCACGCATCACCAGCAAACACAACACATAACAGACATATCAACACTTACTGGAGTTGTCTGGGTCCTCAAATGTAGCCACCTAACAGTGTAGGGTGCAGGTCCACCTGTAAGGCATGGAAGTGAGAAATGTGCTCATATTCTGTGCACTGTGCAACAATTCCAAAGACAAATACTATGTGTAAGATTACATAAGTAAGTAAAGCCACTCAGACATGATGATAATGCATCCGATATAGCACGGCTAACCTGTACATACCATGGGTCTCCTGTGAGTTTTACACACATATCTGCACACATGCAGTGGCTCTAACTATCATGTGGTGGCAAACATGCTCCTTCATTAGTGAGCAGACATAATAATGGAGTGTATTCGTCTCATCATGTGTATCCAGGAGAGGCATTCAAAGCCACTTTCCTTGAGGAGTGCATTACCAGTCAAACAGCCATTATGCCCATGACAAATTTATGACACATAAGTACACTATACAGAGGAGTAGGGACAGTTGTAAGCCCTCATGTTGTTACAGTTTCTTCATTTGATGTGGCCCAGCTATGATGAGTTGCACCAACCATGGAGATATAAACCCATGTGCATAACTTTGCCCAGCCATCCGTAAACGAAAGGCGGAACAACAAACTCCAAAACCCAGTCTACGATGTTAGCTGAGGGCAGCTTGAACTTGTCCCCTATGTCTCCAAATCCAGATCTGACATGTATCTGAAATGACGAAGGGCCACAATAATCCCTAAGATTTTTAGAATTTCCATGATCGCTTTCCTTACACACTCACCAGACACACATGAGACATATGTTTGGGCCACATGGCTATCATCAATTGACGTGAAGCCTGCACTCATTTTTCAGCCTCATGTAGTGTTTCAAAAGTCAGTCTAGCTGTTGCGTCAACAAATGTTGGTAAAGATTTGGAAAATCTGTACCTCACAGGCAAATGTGACCTATATCTATACATAATTGGCTCCTGATTTGTGTTGCTGTTTGACACAAAGGCGGCACCAACTTACATTAAGCAAAAGTATTCAGTAAGTTTGCAGAGCACTTGCTTCCTAACAGCTAGCAAATGTGGTCCTTAACATAGTACATAAATGACCCTGCATATTTCCAAAGCATTCCACACACTCAACAACATTGCCTGCAGATATTGTACAAATCATCTGATGTCACTACAGAACATTTAATCGTGCATATGTACATGATTTGTACTCACCAACAGGGACACCAATCATAATGCCCAGGTGGTCCAGCAGATCTTGCTCCCTAGAGATGAGGTCAGCCCAGCTGTGCTTCAGCTGGTGGTCATTCCTTTGTGTCAGATAGATGCATTGCAGGTGATGCAATACCTTTCCCCACCGGAGCCTCCGTGCCTCAGTGTGATACCCCTGTATCTCCCGCCCACCTGCCTCAATCATAAGGGGGGGGAAATGGCACACCAGCCATATGAAACCACCAAGCTCCTCCTCACCCATCTTGCCAAGACGAGGCCTACCCAACATCTTAGCAGAAAAAGGGAAATAGGGGATAAAGGGGAACAAAGGAGAATAGGGGGAAACTAGAATATGAAAAACTTAAACTAAACAACTAAAACAGCCCAACTAGACCCAAACTATCACTACCCACAACAGACTCCCAAAAACAACAAAGGCAATACAATACAACACAACACAATTATACACAATAAACACTCAGACAGGATA
Organism: Pleurodeles waltl; assembly: GCF_031143425.1. Classification (NCBI taxonomy): domain Eukaryota; kingdom Metazoa; phylum Chordata; class Amphibia; order Caudata; family Salamandridae; genus Pleurodeles; species Pleurodeles waltl. The sequence continues at coordinate 314,343,991 of NC_090449.1, read as the reverse complement.
CAAGAACAATATTTTATTCACAAAATGACAAGAAATGGACCACACAGGAGACAAAAGCACAATTTAACCAGACAAAACTCTCATCACAGCCACACAGTCTAGAAGAATCACAGACTGCAAAGTGAAAGTGAAAGTCATCCCACTGTACGTAATCTGTAAACAGGATATCCTATTACATCACTTCCTGTCTACAATGGCGGCCGTTTTTATCGTTATGCATCAAAGGTTTTTGACGCATACAGTCTGGGTGTCATATTTTCGATGCAAAGGAGTAGAAATGAGCCTGCATCCATATATTTTTGGAAATAGTCTAACACTTAACCAATTTTCTGAGGTACAGTGTGGAAGAGTCAATGGTGTTTTCAGGGCATTATGCGTCGTTTTTTGGGCATAAGCGTAATTGTTTATGCTTGTATGTCATTTTGTACGCGTGTGCGTCAAAATTTCAGGGCATTAACTGGGTTTGTGTCATTTTACCATTTTAATGTTATGTAACATTTGTGACACAACTGAGATAGACTGATTGCACCCACTTTGGTCTTGACGGTGTATGGGCACATGTGAGACATCATACTACTGCGGACCATGATCTGCTACTTCATTAACAGGATTTTCACTCTTGGCTGATGCACGAGATGGCCATATGTGTGTCCTACAAATATGTATTGCACAAATTGGGCATGTTTGGCATCAGGAGAGGATAGAAATGTGACGCACATAAGTACAATACCTCAATGCCTATCGCTCAATGTGTGTGTATTGGCTACTAATGTAGTTGTTGATCCAGTGTGTGTGCATCACAAGATGCATTATTGCACATATGCTTGTATGAATGTGAAGTCATTGTGTCCAACCCTCAGATGCAAGTCAGTGTGAAAATGAGAGAGGACATGTGTTAGTCATACATGTAGCAACATCAGTTGTGTGCATTTCCAAGAGTTTGGGTAACGTAGACACCACAAATGACAAAGCATGCACCGGATAGATGGCAGATGCTTGTTCATGTCAATGGTCCACAATTTGCCCATCACATGTCCTGGAAATTTGGATACTGCTTCCTAGGCACTTGTTGGTGAACCCACCGTGACGCAGGCACATGTACAGACTAAGTGGGTACCATGTTATTGACACGGAAAGCCAAAGCTGAACCACAAATGTAATATGACGCCACAGTTGTGGTCATATGACTGAGCCACAACTCTCCTGTGGCAGTGGTGGCCAGCAGACGAGGCAGCATGTGGCCACATATTTCCAGTGATCAATTGCACAGAGGTGTCTAGTTCATGTGTGTGGTCCAGTGTTGAACCTGAATATTTTTAGGGGTCTATGTTATCACAGTTACGTCCAAGTTCTCATCATGAGTCACTGGCAGCTATTACCGCATCTACTAAGTATCCTTCAGAGATCAATGGAAGTAAAGCCAATGAGGACATGAGAACCTACATGGGGATGGTCCCACCCTGTCACTGCAGACGTGTTATGAGACTGTCAACAGGGCAACCTTAGTGTGCTGAGTGAGATAATATCTCAGGAGTCATGTTCCAGCAGGTGTCATTACAACATTTGTACACAGGTTGGCCTGTAAAGTTCCCACTGGATCTGGGAACATCATAGCCTCTGTGTTGATTAATCTTGCAGCTATTCAGCATGCACAGGCCATCAATATGTTGTGAGCAATCTGATTCAGCATGTGAACTGTCAGGGTCCTAACAAGTGTGGAATTTTCATGCACATTATCAGAGGTTGCTGGTTCTGCTGGAGGCACCATACCCAATCCCTGCATACGGGCCTGGTACACTTTCATACTTTGTCGCTCATGCATACATGAGACCAAGACAAGGGATAGGCCATAATTTGGGTATTTGGAGACAAGTTCACAATTATGGTACAATAAAAAAGCAGATTATGCTATACAATGTATTTGAGTATGCATTGAGGAGGCACCTGACAAAATACCCCCGGAGGAATGTGAGGGTTGGGAAAGCAAGTATGCTACATATGTAGCCACAAGGAACCTATAGGGTAAAGCACAGACAGGTGCCAGTCAGGCTGACAGGATGCAGGGTAAATCAGGATCCATCAATTTCACAAGCTACATACTCAGTGGTCTGACTAAGACTGATCGGATGAAAAACAAGACAGTTGACATGGAAAACTGTGTTTGTCCTGTGTTTTGGAAGGTGACACATAAACCCAAGGGCTGTGTTACACGGCTTATTTTTCTAGCAATGCATAACAGTGTAATCAAAAAAATGGCAGCTTCTATGCTGTTCCAAGCATCTGCAAGGGCAGTGCATGTTCAAATGGGTGGTCTGCATGGAGGTGCTCACAGGTGTGTGATGCATCAGTTTCTCACAAGTCCTGTAGGTGAGATTTGAGTTCGAATGGCCAACAGTACCTTTCACATGGGAAGCAATCTACAGCTGATAACAGGGCTTAGAAACTACAAGCCAGTGCATTATTTGACCTGACTTCCATGCAGTCAGATGTACTATGACTATGGCATACCATACGAAAGGGTGAAGCACACTGGATTACTATTGTTAGTCTGTGTGTGTGTATAGGAGGGAATATCTGGGTACACATATTGCCATTCCAGGGACCTCTTAAGACAGGTGCGGTGACACCAGGAGCATGGATGTGTCAGGAGTTAGGGCATGGGCTGACATGTACATGGCATGTCATGTGCACAATGCTTGTCATAGGTGCAACACTTTTGCTGTCTGTTCTTCTTATATGGAACTCTAGTCACCGATAGTCCTTGCAAAGATAGGTGCAGTACGACTTACTGTTGTCAAGGGTCTGGTCATACATTCCTGTTACCAATGCTATAGCACATCCACTGCCTCATGTATGTGGCATTTTTTTCCCTTATTGACTAATGGTGTCTTAGTTGTGTGCCATATGCTGCGATGAACCATGTTGCCAACATGTATGTGTGAAATAGGTGTGGTCCTCTGCTATTGCCCTTCAAAGGTGAAATGTATAGAATATATGTCATTTACAGTGTGTGTGTATGTGACTGATGTATAATACGCATCACAATTGCTTTGGAATTTTCTGTGTCCTGATCGGTATGCCAGCAATGCTCCATGAGGCTACACTCTTATTCTGATAGTTAGAGATAAAGGTGAGCAAAAATGATTAGCCAGACCATGATATGGTGATTATTATTGGTGTTTATTTACATATGTTGCTACAGTGATGATGGTGAGTTGTTTCAAAAGAATTGTTCACAATATGTTGGCGCCTACGCAATCCAGCAGCTGTGTTTTGTTGTTCCCCCTCATATTGCAGGCCAGCATCCTCCTCTTCCTCCTCTTCAGGCATTTGTGGCTCCTGGTTCTAATAGGGGGATGTTCCTTCGTATACAAATGTTGTGCAGGATGGCACATGTTAAAATTATCTTACAGACCATTTCTGGTGAATATAGGAGGCTGCCACCAGTGATGTCAAGGCACCTGAATCTCGACTTGAGGATGCCAAAGGTCCTCTCGACTACGGTGCGTGTCCTCCTATGTGCCTCATTGTAGGCACGCTCTGCTGCAGTGCTTGAGTTGCCAAAAGGTGTTATAATCCATGGCTGGATCCCATACCCCTGATCAGCTGAAAGAGAAAATGATTGGGATCATGTTGACGTAGCTTGCCCCATTCATATCACCTTGCATGGCAGTAGTTGTGTTGTGTTGTCTGTGGCTCTTTTGTGTTATTGTGTTGATTCCTAGGCTTCTAGGATTCACCATCTGCATTGGGCTGTTTCCTTGGCTGAACAAGTATTTGCCTGCTGACCGGTTGTCAGCTGTATGTTTTGGGATTTGCAGTACAGTGTGCACTCCCTAGCATTGTGACTTGTGATACTGGTGTCCCTGTGTCTACACTGGGGGTGAGATGATAGTTCCATACACAGATTCAATTTGACAGTGGTGGTAACACGTTAGCATCTATGTATCCTGGACATCCCATACCTTTAGACATATGCAATGGATTAATTTAAACATCAGTGAGACGCTTACATTTTGCAAGGTGACAATTAGCCATACCTCTCCATACGTTGGGATCATTTACGTGTTGACATTAGACTGTACACTGATTTCAGATGTGTGACACGTTCACTGCAGACCTATCAAAAATGGCTAGCGGTGTCACAACGTCAGTGTGTTCCTGTCGACATGTTGCTGTCGTGGTGTATGTGTTGTGTGTCCAAGAGGGTTGCTGTGCTGTGTGTATATAAGTAGGTTTCTTTACTTACCAACAAGTAGTCCATTGCCATATTGTCCATCCTGGAAGTGTTGATTGATGGTACAGTGACGGAAGATGAATGAGTCATGGACACTCCCAGGATACTTTGCCACAATATTGGTGATCAATCCTTGGTGATCCACAATGGCCTGCACATTGATGGAGTGTGTGTGCTTTCTGTTGCGGTATAGGTGTTTAGTTGCAGCAGGTGGCACAAGGCGTACATGTGTGCAGTCAACGGCACCAAGGACATGTGGGAATCCATTAATGAGGTAAAACCCCTGTTTGTTCTCCTGCTGCTTCTGCTGTGTGTTTGGGAAGCAGATGTGGCGGGGTGTGAGTCCAATGATGGCATCTAGTACTTTGGGCAAGAAGGCGGAGAATGATAGCTGTGATATCCCGGCAACCAGTGCTTTGAAAGGAGCCACTTGCCAACATGTGAAGTACAGCTAGCAGCTTGGTTTCTGTTGGGATGGTGCGGGTGTCAGCAAGCTGGGTGCCAACTGTGGCTCAATGTTGCGCAGCAGCTGCTGAATGGCTTGCCAGTTCAACCTGCACCGCTGGATGATGTCATGTTCCCTGAGGCCATGAAGGGTTGTCCTGGTGTGGAATATCCTCTCCTGCATTCTGCATTGCCTTTGGGGTCCCTGCTGGTGTTGTGGTAGCTGCTGTTGTTGTTGCTGTGCTCTGCGTCTGCGTGCACGCTGGATGAGAAGCACCTCCATGTATCCCTTTTCCTGCTCTGCAATTGCTTCTGTGTGTTCTGATTAAATACAGGTGTGTTTGCCCCATTTTGACGCCTGCCCAGACCCAGGCGTTAGTTTTTGACGCAAATCGGCCTGTGCGTCATTTTACGACTCCGCCTCCCGGCCGTGCGGGATTTTTGCTCGGAAGCATAAATATGACGCACGGGTGTTTAAGTCATTTTTTGGACGGGAACGCCTACCTTGCACATGATTAACGCAAGGCGGTTTCCCGCATCCAGAAAATGACGCACATGGTGGGATTTCGACATCCGCGGGCTCGGGCATCAAAGTTGAAATATGGGGCAAGGTTTGCGCCGAATGTGCGTCAAAAATTTTGACGCACATTCGGCGCAGAAAGGGTATAAATATGCCCTTAAATTCTAAGGCCATCTGCGCCCAGTGCCTTACCGGTTACTGGATTATTAGAGATCTCTTTAGCAGACAGGGATCAAAAAGAAGTATTCTGTCACCTTGTAGTCACCGGCCCATGGCTATATCATCTAAATACTGAGATAGTTGGGATACAGAATATTGCACCTTAGGGGTGTATAGGTTAGAATAAAATGTTGTAAACACTGGTGACATATCTACCATAGAGTTTGAGATTCCCGGCTCATCATGTATACTAGGGACAATGTTATTTTAGGTACGGTCTTTAAGTAGCCATGCCAAGGTCCTACGTGTCCTCACTATATTGTGGAGCCTGCATCTCAGTACTGTAAACGCTTACCTCTCTGTCTGACATCTCCCTGAATGCCCACATGGTTAAATGTGTAACAGGTCTGATGTCTGTTTTTTTTTTTTTTAATATTTTTTATTGAATTTTCATTACAGATCTGAGTACCGACATTATGAGTTTACATTTGCAGGATTTGGTTACTCTGGTATTAGATTTGCATACAATCAAAACAAGAAAAAAACAAGAAAAACATAACTTAGGTCTTACTATAACACTCAAAATATTTGTCTGCTGTATCTGGCTGCTAAATCTTGCTGTGCAATATTTAGTTGCCCCTCATTTACCTACTTAATTACACTATTCCCCACTGATTCATGTTTTGTTTGTGATGGTGGGTGATGCCGGACTGATGTCTATTTGTGGTAAGTATTGTAGCTGTACTTGTTGTTCATATTCTAGTTATTAATTTACTCATCGCTTGTTGGCTGCTGTGGGTGAGAGCGACTTGAGGGCGCTGGAGCGGATACTCTCACTACCAATCTAGTATGTCTCGCCCGTTTTGCTTATTATGTTGAAGGTGGTCAGGTACTGACTACCTATTCTCTTAAACTACGTCATTGCCCAGTTCATGGTGGTCTCTCATCGTTTTTATCCTCTAGTCTGGTTGCTATAATTTCCCAGGCTTCACATCCTGTGTGTTGTTGGCTCTCCCCTGCTAATTTTTGTAGTACCTGGCATTCTGTACAGGTCCAGCGCAGTGTCAGGGCGCGCCAAGATTTCAAATCTGGTGCTTTGGGCGCTTTCCAGTTCATAGCCATCAATCTTTTGCACATCACGTATGATAGATCTGCAAACTTGTGCAGGTGTCTATGCTTCTTGTCTCTCGTTCTCAGCCCTAACAAACAGGACCCAGGGTCAACCGTGAGCACCAGGCCCATCAATTCTGAGACTTCCTCCACCACTCCACTCCCTGTGCACCTGGGCGCACTCCCAGACCATATGGTAGAAGTGTGCTAGTGGAGCTTTACCTCAGGGGCAGGATGGGTCTGATTCAGGAAACATGCGTTTAATCCTAGCTGGTGATAGGTATGTTTGGTGTGTGAAGTTGAATTGTGTGTAGCGAAATCTAGGATTTCTCGAAACCCCCAGAGCATGGTATAGAACTTTCGACCAGTCCTCTTGCGATATCGGGTTTGGCAGAACTATATTCCATCTATCTCTTACATTCTCCAAATTTGGTTCTGGGGATTTATTTAGGATTTTGTGTAAGTTCGTCACTACTTTTGTTTGATTATCATATTGCAGCATGTGATGTAATGTGGGTGAAATCGGTGGTTCTTGGTCTCCAGCCGCCCATGTCTTCTTGATTAAATGACATGTGGCATAGTATGCTATAAATTGCCCTGGGTTCACTGCTGTGAGGGCTTGTATGGATTCAAATGTCATCAGTTTCCCCTCTTCGAAGCAGTCTCCTAATAACAGTATGCCCGCCTCCGTCCAGGTCGTGAGAGAGTGTGTCCCAGCTGCGGCAGCCCACCCAGGAAGCAATCCCAGGGGAATGAGCAGTGAGTAGGGAAGCACCCTGAGTCCTCTTTGTACATATCTCTTCCAGCATGCGTGTGCCACTACCATTAACGGATTATCGGACGCCCCTTTCGGTGTTTTGTTTGTTAGCCATGTAATCAGAGGTTCTCCATGTAATCGCGCCAGTGCCCATGCGGATTCCACCAGTGTGGTCCTATGTATCCAGTTCAGTATCCACCCTAACTGTGCTGCAGCGTAATAGAGTTCAAAGTTGGGAGCACCCAGACCTCCTATGGTGATTGGATGCTGCAGTGTAGTGAGTGCGACGCGCGCTCTGTCCCCTCCCCATATAAGCTGCAGTAGGACTGCGTTCAAATCTCGAAAGAAGCTCTTAGGGACCCTGAGTGGCAATGCCACAAAGTGATATAGCAGCCGAGGCATGAACAGCATGTTTGCCACCGCCACTCTTCCCAGAGGTGACAACGGTCATTTTCTCCAGAAGCGCAGCGAACCCTTCATAGAGGCCAGTGCTCTCCCCAGGTTCCCATCTCTAAGATTCTCAGATCCGTGATATACGTGGACCCCCAAATATTTGAACGTATCAAAACACCACTCCAGGTGTCCTGTGGGGGCCTTGTCTTTTGTTGACGGGGACCAGATAGTTAGTGGGAACACACACGATTTTTCCCAATTTACCACCAAGCCTGATATCTCCCCGTATTCAGTCAGGAGTGAGATTCCTGAGGATATCACTTCACTTCCCTTCCGCACATATATTAGGGCATCATCTGCATACAGCGATATAACGTGGTATAATCCACTCCTGACTATTCCCCATCTCTCTTCCATTGCACAAACTCGAATCGCCAATGGCTCCATCGCTATAGCAAATAGCAAGGGCGAGAGTGGGCATCCCTTCCTGTTGCCTCTGGTGATCGGGAAGCTGTCAGATGCAACCCCTCCCGTTTTCACCCTGGCTTGTGGGTTAGTGTACAGTGTTTGTACCCATTGTATGTAGTTAGGGCCGATTCCCATCCTCTGCATAGTGGCAAACAGAAAGTCCCACCCTAGTGTATCGAATGCCTTCTCAATATCTAAGGATAATACCATCTCGTCATGTGCTTCTGGGGGGGTGTTCCCCAAGACGCTCAACAATCTGCAGATATTTAGGAAAGTATTACGTTTTGGGATGAATCCGTTTTGGTCATCATGTATTAAGGTATACATGATGGGAGCTATCCTGTTGGCCAATATTTTACCTAGGATTTTACAATCGAGATTCTGGAGGGAAAGTGGTCTATAAGATTTAACATCTGTGGGATCACGACATTGCTTACGGAGAACAACTATCACTGCCTCTCTCTGTGTTGGAGGCAGTGATCCTGCAAGAAAGGATTCAAGTTGTTGGACAGTGCATACTGTGCGTTTGGTATAGAGGTTCATGTAATATTCCCTAAATGCCCCATTAATCTCTTCCTGTGTGGTGGCCATGTTGCCGTCATCTTGCTTTATAGTCCCTATGTGGGACCGCTGACGGTTCTCACAGAGGAACCACGCCAACAGCCTGCCCGATCTGTCTCCATCCATTTCTAGGCGCTTTAGATGGTATTTGTGGTCATGTCGGCGGAGACGGGAGTCTGCCTCATTGTATTTTGTACGCGCCTCTTTTAGCACTGTGCGGGGTATCTCGTTTTGTGCCACTGCGATTTCCATTACTCTCAATTCCTTTTCCAACTTACTGATCTCAGCATGGAGGGTACGTCTCACTCCCCAAGTGGTTGAGATACAATGTCCTCTGACTACAGCCTTGTGCGCTTCCCACTCTACCGCTCTTGTGCCTGCGGAGTCTTTGTTAATTTCCCAGTACTGTCTGACTGTCGTGCCCAGACCCTCTGCAAATGCCTCATCATGAAGAGCCTCCACCAGCAATCACCAGGTGGGGATTACTGAGCGTCTCCTGTCCCAATTCAGTGTTAGTCTAAGTGGCGAATGATCTGATATAGTCTTAGCCAGGTATTCTGTCCTATTTGACAATGCGCATATGTCCAGGGTCCCCCATATTATATCTATTCTGGTGTGTACTTTGTGGGGTATTGAGTAGAATGAGTATTCCCTCTCTTGTGGGTGTTTCATGAGCCATAAGTCATAGAGTCTCATGTCGCCCGCCCATGTCTGCAAGGGGCACCTGAATTTCTCTTTATTGATCCTTTGGGGTGTATGTTTCACCTGTCTAGCACTGCATTCGGTGTGCTATTGAAGTCGCCCCCCCATATGGCCGGGGCTGTGGGATTTACCAATAATGCTGGAGTAAGTGTGCCCAGGAATTCAGCTATCGCACTGTTGGGGGCATAGACCCTGATTATCGAAAATTGTCTTCCGTCTAAATGCCTCTCTATTACCACATATCTGCCCCCTTGATCTATCCTATACGAAGTTTGGACAAATGGGACGCCACCTGCTATCCATACCAATACTCCTCTAGCAAAAGCTGAGTATGATGTGCCTGTAATCTGACCCCCCCATTTCCCGCGTATCTCCTGTAGGTCAGACTCCAGTAAGTGTGTTTCTTGTAGAATGGCGATGTGTACCCCCTGTCGTCTGAGGCGTGCATATACCCGAGATCTTTTGCTTGGTGCACCCAGTCCCCTCACATTCCATGTGACTATTTCATATTGATGTGTAAAGAGACTTGCATTTTGGGCCATGTAATGTTATATGGTGTACCCGCGTATGTCACGCTCCTGGCTACAATACCCACCCGGGTCCACACTCTCCCCACCAGATGTGTAATTAAGGCTAACAGCCGCAGCAATATTTCCTATGCTCTGATTTGACCCATAGTATACAACTTAACTGTCTCCCCCCCCTCCTCCCGCCCCAACTAATTCCCTCACACTCCTATGAATTAGTAATAAACTACACAACACACTACTACTCAAAAAAACCTGTATCCATGTGGATACCTGTAGAGGAGCCATTTTGGCGACCGGATGTGGTTCTTATATGGAGCTCACATCCTTCCACAGATGTGGTGTGCGTATAAGTATGGGCGCTCCCGTAGTTTTAGTCCCCCCCAAACCGCATGCACAGTGTCATTAATCGGTGTCCTCATAAAGAGAAAAAGCAAAAAAAAGGGGGGGGTTAAATGGGGAGAAGAAAAAATGTAGGGATAGATTGTACAAAAGATACTCATGGCCGTCTGGTGCGGCCTCCGTCTGAATTCCCGCACCTTTGTCCCTTGCCGCCCTTCAACTTGCCACTCAGGTCGGATGAAAAAGCGAGATAGCAACTTGCATTTATAGTGCATCCGCGGATCTGGGAGTGAGCTTCGGACCCTTGAGTACTTCTGTTATCGTGGAATCCGAACTGGCCGTATCGGAGTCCGAGTTATCCACAGGGACCGCCCGGAGTGCCTCAAAGGAGTTTTGTGTGTGTATGGAGGTTTCTTTCAATACCCTTGCCCTTCCCTCTGCTGTCTGTTTTTCGGTGGGTTGTCCCTTAGATCGTTTCTTGGTGCGCTTCCGCGATGGAGAGGTAAACCATTCCTCTTCTATGTCCGTTCCCTCTTGGGATTGTGTGAAACCTTTGGCATGCAACCACGTCCAGGCGTCTTCAGGGGAAGTGAACATGTGGGTGCGGTCATCTGATATCACTCTTAATCTAGCAGGGAACAATAGGGCGTATTTAATATTTTGCTCACGAAGGCATTGTTTGATTTTTGCATAAGAGTTACGTTGTCTCTGTACCTCTTGGGTGAAGTCTGGGTAGGCAGTGACAACTGAGTCCTCATGTCGGAATGGGCCTTTGCTACGGAATTGCTGTAATATTAAATCACGGTCTCTGTAGTTTAAGAATCTCGCTATCAATGGTCTAGGTGGTTGGCCTGGGTGGCGGCGGCCTCCCCGGAATTCTGTGCGCCCTTTCCACAGAGAAGAACTTCGATGGGGCCCCATTTAGCACTTCTTTGATTAGCCATTGCTCTAATAATAGTTCCGTACTCTGCTCTGCTAGTTTCTCGGGGAGTCCTAGGAAGTGTCCATTGTTGCGCCGGGATCTGCCTTCTGCTTCCCCGGCGCATCGACAAAGATCTTCACCTCTGCATCCAGTCGCTGAATTTGTTTTTGGGTGTCCGAGGCCATTGGGTTCACCTCATTTAACACATCTTCCGCTGTTTTCACTCTCTCCACTAGGCTACGATGGTCTAATCTGAGTAGGTTCAAGTCTTGTGATACTGTGTCTATTCTATTTTCCAAGGAGGATTTAGGGGGTCATTCTGACCTCGGCGGTAAAAGTCGCTTACCGCCGGCCAGAAGGCCGCCATAACACCGCCGCGGCCGCGGTAAACCGCCACAGTCATTCTGACCCGCAACTGGCAAACCGCCAAAAACCCGACATCCACAAAAATCCGCCACACCAAAGGTCAGCGAAAAAATGGTGCTGACCAACCCTCCACCGTCACGCCAACAGAAATACGCCCATACCATTCCGACCCACAAATCCACGCGGCGGTCTTTCAAACGCGGTATTCCATTGGCGGTACACACCGCCGCGGTCAAAATACACACACACATAGAAAACTCAGCCACATTGGTCAGTTCGAAATACACACACCTGATACACATACTAACACCACTCCCACACACCCAACACAATATAAAACACACACCCACATCACCCACAAGCCCCTACGACCCGAAATCATTGACGAAGGCTAGATAGAGAGCACAGAATAGAGAATCCCACAACACAGAGGCACACAACACCATCACCCACACAGAATCCACGCACCAAACACCACACACCACCACACGCACCACACTCATCACCACAAACGCCACCCCACACCTCAACCACATCACACCATGGCACCCCAAAGACACCCCAGGTTCAGTGACGCCGAACTCAGGGTCATGGTGGAGGAAATAGTCCGTGTAGAGCCCCAGCTCTTCGGGGCACAGGTGCAGCACACCACAATTGCCGGGAAGATGGAGCTATGGCAAAGGATAATGGACAGGGTTAACACGGTGGGACAGCATCCACGCAATCGGGAGGACATTAGGAAGAGATGGAACGACCTATGGGGGAAGGTGCGTTCCATGGTATCAAGGCACAACATTGCGGTGCAGAAGACTAGCGGCGGACCCCCACCTACTCCCCCAGAATTTACCGCGTGGGAGGAGGAAGTCTTGCACATCCTGCATCCTGAGGGCCTCGCAGGAGTAGGGGGAGGAATGGACTCTGGTAAGGCAAATCTTCACTACTGCTTCCCACCCCCACCCCACCTGCATGCCAAATCATACCCCCACCCTCCCCCCTCCCCCATCACACCAACCCCTAGCAAAAGGCTCACCATCACAACCTACCCATCCCAACACCAAGCCCTGCATGCGACCCCAAAGCATGGACACCCATCACCAAAGCATGCCCACTGTACACACACATCACCCCCACAAGCCACCCTCACAAAAGCCCCCACAAGGAAATGCCTGCACACGGGTACACGGACACCCACCCATCACACGAAATGCCACACACAGAAGCAATAACCATACCTTTATACCCCTGCAGGACCCGAACGCCACCACACCGCCACGGAGGGTCCAGAGATGTCCATCCCACCCCCAGAAGAGGCCCCCAGCGATGACAGCAGCTCTGTCTCCCTGGAGCCAGACGACCAGCCCGGCCCATCGGGGACCTCTGGACAGTCGGTTCCCCACAGACAGCCACAGGCTACACCAGACCCAACCCCCTCTGGGAACACCAGCACAGCTCCCACCCAGCGGGCCCATGCCTCTGTCTCCAGGGCATGTAAATCAGCGGTGTGTCCACCACTACAGGGTACCCAGGCTGACCCACCACCCCAACAACAACAGGGACCTGGGGGCAGTGGTAGTGGGCACACCGCCCAGGGGACAGAGGCCCAGGAACACAGGGGAACTGGGAGGGCTGCTGTGCGACAGGGGGGGGACAGGCCCAGGGAACCGACTCTCCAAGAGGCCCTCTCCATCATGGGAGCATACCACCGCTCCCAGGAGACGATGGCGACGGTACTGGCCCGGTTCCAGGAGATCCAGGAACTGCAGGAGGAACGGTACATGGGGTTCAGGGAGGAACTGAGGAACATCGGTTCCGCAATGGGGACCATCGTCGTGGCCCTTACCCAGATCGTCACCACATTGCGGGACCATGTGGCACCCCAAAGGGCCCCTGTCACTAGCCCAGGCCAGGAACAGCCTACCACCTCCGCCGGAGCTAGTGGACAGGAGGCCCCCACACAACGACAGGCCACCAGAACCCCACCTCCCGCAGAAGAAGAACCACCCCGCAAGCGGAACCTGAGATCTCACAAGAAGACAGAGTAGGATTGCAAGACCCCCGCCAGCCCAAGATACCCCCTGATGTCATCCCACTGTCCCACATTGTCACCCTGTCCAACCTTGAACTGCCCCTGCTCCATCCTTCCACAGGCATATGGACAAGCACCTGTGCGACTGAGAACTGGACTCTGCCATGGACATTACTCCACCCCCACCCATCCCCGCTTCCCAATCATTTACCTATATGTAGCACTTAAAATAAATCACTTATTCCACTTAAAAAAACAGGAGTCTGCTTGTATTCTTAACAAATATATTACACATAACGGTGCAATAATGTCCAGTTACTTTGTGATGACAACATACCAATTTCAATAAGCTTTAGTCCATGGGCAAACAAAGCTGAAGTCAGGCAGTGGGTCATACAGCTCTGAAAAGGGAAGGGAAAGTCACAAATCAGTTAACAGGAACTGGGGGGAAACACAGACAGTGGAGACGCATGAGGCCTCAAGTAAATGTAAAATGGCGTGGCTGTTTCTTACCTGTGTGCTACTGAAAGTATTGTTGTATGACTGTATCCCTGTTGTCTGTGTCGTCCCCGTCGTCTTCCTCCTCTTCACTCTCCACAGGCTCCACAGCTGCAACAACACCACCATCTGGACCATCCTCCTGCAGAAAAGGCACCTGGCGTCGCAATGCAAGATTGTGAAGCATACAGCAGGCCACGATGATCTGGCACACCTTCTTTGGTGAGTACATGAGGGATCCCCCTGTCATATGCAGGCACCTAAACCTGGCCTTCAGGACCCCAAAGGTCCTTTCTATGATCCTCCTAGATCGCCCATGGGCCTCATTGTACCGTTCCTCTGCCCTGGTCCGGGGATTCCTCACTGGGGTCAGTAGCCACGACAGGTTGGGGTAACCAGAGTCACCAATTAGCCACACACGGTGTCTCTGTAGCTGTTCCATCACATAAGGGATGCTGCTATTTCGCATGACATACGCGTCATGCACTGACCCAGGGAACATGGCATTTACATGGGAGATGTACTGGTCAGCCAAACAGACCACCTGGACATTCATCGAATGATAACTTTTTCTGTTTCTGTACACCTGCTCACTTTCTTTGGGGGGAACCAAAGCCACATGGGTCCCATCAATGGCACCAATGATGTTGGGGATATGTCCAAGGGCATAGAAATCACCCTTCACTGTAGCCAATTCGCCCACCTCAGGGAAAATAATGTAGCTCCGCATGTATTTCATCAGGGCAGACAACACTCTGGACAAAACCTTAGAAAACATAGGCTGAGACATCCCAGATGATATGGCCACTGTTGTCTGAAAAGACCCACTTGCCAAAAAATGGAGTACTGACAGAACCTGCACCAGAGGGGGAATCCCTGTGGGTTGGCGGATGGGGGACATCAGGTCTGGCTCCAGCTGGGCACATAGTTCATGTATAGTTGCTCTGTCAAGCCGGTATGTAAGTATGATATGTCGTTCTTCCATTGTCGACAGGTCCACCAGCGGCCGGTACACGGGAGGATTCATCCTTCTCCTCACAAGTGCCAGCGGACGGTGCCTAGGAAGGACAACATGGAGCACAGAGTCAAGCAACCCACAGGTTAGTTCACACAGCTTGCACAGTACACGAATCGCTATGCATGGAACGGCTTGTATGAGTGGCAATGCAAGGCCTAGGCCTATGTGACGCAGTAGAAATCATGCCATGTGGGCCCTTGAAATGGCGGCTGCCTGACCTGCGAAGTGTGTCAGTTGGATGTGAGGCCACTGCGCTGGCGTGGAACACCGTGGCGGTAGGCGGTCGAAGACCGCGGCGCAAAGCAGCATTGGTTAACATTGAACCCTATGGGTCTCAGGAGCCAATGACGATGTGCGCCGGCGGTCGCGGTACGCACCGCCGCGGGCGTGGCCGCCATTTTCTATCTGATTAATCACTCGAGACCTGATCATCCACAGGAGAGGACCTATACTGCAAGTGCTGCTGTGACCTCGGTCTGGGAGATACAATGGCTGCTGCGACTGGGGAAAGGGCCCCTGCCTTCACTGCCGAAGATTTGGAGAAACTTGTTGATGGGGTCCTCCCCCAGTATTCGCTACTCTACGGTCCTCCAGACCAACAGGTTAGTACACAGGGTGCACGTTGAATGGGCTATGCCTGTGTTGAGTGGGGTGTATGTAAGATGGTGGGGAGGGGAGCGAATGAGGAGTGCAACGCACGAAAGATGAGAGCATGTGCCACATGGCAAGGTTGGGGAGGGGGGGGGCCACTCACATTGACCAGGCAGAAAACTGATGCGATTTCCTTTACCACCCTGTACATGTCACATAGGTCAGCGCCCATCAGAAGATCGACATTTGGCGTGCCAAGGACGTCCGGGTCCTGGGGGTCCACAACAGACGGGGCACCCACTGCCGAAAGAGGTGGGAGGACATCCGCCGCGGGACCAGAAAGACCGCCGAGTCTCTGCTGGGGATGGCCTCCCAACGTAGGAGGGGTGCCAGCCGCCAATTGACCCCCCTGATGTCCCGGATCCTGGCGGTGGCCTACCCCGATTTGGATGGGCGCGTGAGGACATCACAGCAGACACAAGGGGGTGAGTATCAGCACATTCTGCTATCTTTGCGCGCAGTGAAGGTGTCTGGGTGGGGGAGGAGGGCTGTGGCTATCTCCAGGCCAGGGCGCATTCTGTAGGCTAGGCCCCTCCGTTAGACACGGCCCTGTGCCCCGCCCCCCACCTCTGTAGGGTGCCAAGTACAGCTATCCATGGTCCGGCCTCACCCATGTGTGCATTTGTCGTCCATAGACCCGTAGGCCCGTAGGCCTAGTCACAATAACTGAGTAGTGTACCCCCATTGCGCGGCCTAGTTCAGGGGGCTTCTGTGTCTGTCCTCTCCGACAACGGTGTTGCCAATGCATGCACTCAGCCTGTCTTCATTTCTCCCCCCCCCATTTTCTTTGTCTTCCTGTTCATGTGTGCATTAGCATCATCAGGCGTAGGAGAAGTGGCATCGGTGCACGAGGGAGCTGCATCTCACATGGCCCCGGAGGGCCATACAACAGACTCCGAGTACTCCAGTGAGACGGAGGGCGAGTGGAGCTCCACAACGGGGACCCGTGGAGACATCAGCGACACCAACACGTCCTCGGAAGGGAGCTCCCTAGCGGTGGCGGCAACATCCGTGCCCACCGCCACAACAGGTACAGCCGCCACCCAGCGCACCAGCCCCGCCCTCCCAGCAGCCCCTCAGCCTTCGCTCCGTGCCCGCTCGCCCATGAAGGCGGGCATCTCGTTTGCCCAAGGCACCTCAGGCCCTGCCCCAGTCACCCCTGCTGCCCTCAGTGAGGAGGTCATTGACCTCCTCAGGACACTCATTGTTGGGCAGTCTACCCTTTTGAATGCCATCCAGGGTGTAGAAAGGGAGGTGCATCGGAGCAATGCATACCTGGAGGGCATTCATTCGGGTCAGGCTGCCCATCAGCGATCGTTCAACGCTCTGGCCTCAGCACTGACGGCAGCCATAGTCCCTTTCTCCAGCCTCCCTCTTCTGACTCCCTCCACCCAGTCCCAGTCTCCTGTTCCTCTGCCTATCCCATCCACACCATCAGACCAGCCTGCACACACCTCTACACCCAAGGGCAGCTCATCCAGACATAAGCACCACAGATCCCACAAGCATTCACCCAAGCAACATCCAGATGCAGACATGCCAACAGTCACTACCACCTCTGTGTCCCCCACCTCCTCATCTCACTCCTCCCTCCCTGTGACGTCTCCACTCACACCTGCATGCACACCACCATCAGCCAGTACTTCCATCACCAGCACACCCTCCATTACAGTCCGCACACGTGCAGTCACCACCCCCACTGCCATTTACACGTCCCCTGTGTCCTCTCCCAGTGTGTCTGTCACCCCCTCTTCCAAAGCACACAAACGCAGGCAGCCACCCACCCAACAGCCATCCACCTCACGACAGCCTCCGTCACAAGCACCTGCACCCAAAGACAGCACACTTGACTCTCCTACAACCACATCCTCTTCCTCCACTCCCAAACTGTAGGAAGTTTGCTCTGTATGTGCTATTTCAAAGTAAGGAATAGCATGCACAGAGTCCAAGGGTTCCCCTTAGAGGTAAAATAGTGGTAAAAAGAGATAATACTAATGCTCTATTTTGTGGTAGTGTGGTCGAGCAGTAGGCTTATCCAAGGAGTAGTGTTAAGCATTTGTTGTACATACACATAGACAATAAATGAGGTACACACACTCAGAGACAAATCCAGCCAATAGGTTTTGTTATAGAAAAATATCTTTTCTTAGTTTATTTTAAGAACCACAGGTTCAAATTTCACATGTAATAGCTTGTTTGGAAGGTATTGCAGGTAAGTACTCTAGGAACTTTGAATCATTACATTAGCATGAACACTTTTGTCATAAAACACAATAAGCTGTTTTAAAAGTGGACACAGTGCAATTTTCACAGTTCCTGGTGGAGGTTAGTTATTGTTAGTTTTCACAGGTAAGTAAGTCACTTACAGTTCTCAGTTTTTGGTCCAAGGTAGCCCACCGTTGGGGGATCAGAGCAACCCCAAAGTTATCACACCAGCAGCTCAGGGCCGGTCAGGTGCAAAGGTCAAAGAGGTGCCCAAAACACATAGGCTATAATGGAGAGAAGGGGGTGCCCCGGTTCCAGTCTGCCAGCAGGTAAGTACCCGCGTCTTCGGAGGGCAGACCAGGGGGGTTTTGTAGGGCACCGGGGGGGGCACAAAGTAGCACAGAAAGTACACCCTCAGCAGCGCGGGGGCGGCCGGGTGCAGTGTGCAGACACGCGTCGGGTTTCCTTCAGGTTTCAATGGGAGACCAAGGGGTCTCTTCAGCGATGCAGGCAGGCAAGGGGGGGGCTCCTCGGGGTAGCCACCACCTGGGCAAGGGAGAGGGCCTCCTGGGGGTCACTCCTGCACAGAAGTTCCGTTTCTTTAGGGGCTGGGGGCTGCGGGTGCAGGGCCTTTTCCAGCCGTCGGGAAATGGAGTTCAGACAGTCGCGGTCAGGGGGAGCCTGGGGATTCCCTCTGCAGGCGTCGCTGTGGGGGCTCAGGGGGGACAACTTTGGTTACTCACAGTCGTAGAGTCGCCGGAGGGTCCTCCCTGAGTTGGTTGTTCTCCACCAGTCGAGTCGGGGTCGCCGGGTGCAGTGTTGCAAGTCTCACGCTTCTTGCGGGGAATTGCAGGGGTCTTTAAATCTGCTCCTTGTAACAAAGTTGCAGTTCTTTTGGAGCAGTGCCGCTGTCCTCGGGAGTTTCTTATCTTTTTCGAAGCAGGGCAGTCCTCAGAGGATTCAGAGGTCGCTGGTCCCTTGGAAAGCGTTGCTGGAGCAGGTTCTTTGGAAGGCAGGAGACAGGCCGGTAAGTCTGGGGCCAAGGCAGTTGGTGTCTTCTGGTCTTCCTCTGCAGGGGTCTTTCAGCTCGGCAGTCCTTCTTCTTGTAGTTGCAGGAATCTAAATTCTTAGGGTCAGGGGAGCCCTTAAATACTAAATTTAAGGGCGTGTTTAGGTCTGGGGGGTTAGTAGCCAATGGCTACTAGCCCTGAGGGTGGGTACACCCTCTTTGTGCCTCCTCCCAAGGGGAGGGGGGTCACATTCCTATCCCTATTGGGGGAATCCTCCTTCTACAAGATGGAGGATTTCTAAAAGTCAGAGTCACCTCAGCTCAGGACACCTTAGGGGCTGTCCTGACTGGCCAGTGACTCCTCCTTGTTTTTCTCATTATCTCTCCTGGACTTGCCGCCAAAAGTGGGGGCTGGGTCCAGGGGGCGGGCATCTTCACTAGCTGGAGTGCCCTGGGGCATTGTAACACGAAGCTTGAGCCTTTGAAGCTCACTGCTAGGTGTTACAGTTCCTGCAGGGGGGAGATGTGAAGCACCTCCACCCAGAGCAGGCTTTTGTTTCTGTCCCCAGAGAGCACAAAGGGCCTCACCACATGGGGTCAGAAACTCATCTCTCAGCGGCAGGCTGGCAGACCTGCACTGAACAATTGGGTAAAATACAGGGGGCATCTCTAAGATGCCCTCTGTGTGCATTTTTTAATAAATCCAACACTGGCATCAGTGTGGGTTTATTATTCTGAGAAGTTTGATACCAAACTTCCCAGTTTTCAGTGTAGCCATTATGGAGCTGTGGAGTTCGTTTTTGACAGACTCTCAGCCCATATGCTCTTATGGCTACCCTGCACTTACAATGTCTAAGGTTTTGCTTAGACACTGTAGGGGCATAGTGCTCATGCACAGATGCCCTCACCTGTGGTATAGTGCACCCTGCCTTAGGGCTGTAAGGCCTACTAGAGGGGTGACTTACCTATGCCACAGGCAGTGTGAGGTTGGCATGGCACCCTGAGGGGAGTGCCATGTCGACTTAGTCATTTTCTCCCCACCAGCACACACAAGCTGGCAAGCAGTGTGTCTGTGCTGAGTGAGGGGTCCATAGGGTGGCATAAGACATGCTGCAGCCCTTAGAGACCTTCCCTGGCATCAGGGCCCTTGGTACCAGGGGTACCAGTTACAAGGGACTTATCTGTGTGCCAGGGTTGTGGCAATTGTGGAGACAATGGTACATTTTAGGTGAAAGAACACTGGTGCTGGGGCCTGGTTAGCAGGGTCCCAGCACACTTCTCAGTCAAGTCAGCATCAGTATCAGGCAAAAAGTGGGGGGTAACTGCAACAGGGAGCCATTTCTTTACACAAACCCACTACACCTACCCGTCCCTGTCCTTCCAAAGTCCTTTTCCTTTCCAACCTTGAGCTCGTTCCAATCACTGACCCACCCCCTCCATCTGGTAAGAGTAAAAAAAGCACCTCAGCCACCACCAGCCCTGCATCTACTGTGGCCATAGTGCAGGGCTATTGGAGTCCACCAGATCCTAGGGCAGGAACATCAGCCAGCAGCAAGGGGACAGCCAGCCCCCCCCCTGGGAAGAGGACAAAAAAGAAAAAGGCCCGGCACGACAAGCCTGAGACGGCTGCCACCAAGGACAGTAGCCTTGCCCCGTCACCTGCCACATCATCCAAGGGAGGCAAGGGCCACAGAGCTCCAGCGAAGGAGGGCAAGGGCAGCAGGGCGGAGACGTCAGGCAGCAGGCGAGCTGCCCAGGAGGGCCCCACCAGCCCCATTCCGGGTGTGACGGACGACACCCACGGGCCCAGGAGTCCATCACAGGAGGGCGCCGCGACCACAAGTTCGGATGGTGAATGAGCGGGAAGTCTTGCCCAGGTCTGGCTCCCTAGACACACAGGACAAGCACTGCTGAACAGGGCCCCACCGGGAGGAGCACCGCTGAACAGGGCCCCGCCGAGAGGAGCACCGCTGAACAAGGCCCTGCTGGGAGGAGCACCGCTGAACAGGGCCCCGCCGGGACAAGAACCGCTGAACAGGGCCCCGCCGGGACAAGAACCGCTGAACGGGACCCGCCGGGAGGAGCACCGCTGAACAGGGCCCCACCGGGAGAAGCACCGCTGAACAGGGCCCCGCCGGGACAAGAACCGCTGAACAGGGCCCCGCCGGGACAAGAACCGCTGAACGGGCCCCTCCGGGAGGAGCACCGGTGAACAGGGCCCCGCCGGGACAAGAACCGCTGAACGGGCCCCGCCGGGAGGAGCACCGCTGAACAGGGCCCCGCCGGGAGGAACACCGCTGTACAGGGCCCCGCCGGGACAAGAACCGCTGAACAGGGCCCCGCTGGGACAAGAACCGCTGAACGGGACCCGCCGGGAGGAGCACCGCTGAACAGGGCCCCACCGGGAGAAGCACCGCTGAACAGGGCCCCGCCGGGACAAGAACCGCTGAACAGGGCCCCGCCGGGACAAGAACCGCTGAACGGGCCCCTCCGGGAGGAGCACCGGTGAACAGGGCCCCGCCGGGACAAGAACTGCTGAACGGGCCCCGCCGGGAGGAGCACCGCTGAACAGGGCCCCGCCGGGAGGAACACCGCTGTACAGGGCCCCGCCGGGACAAGAACCGCACCGCTGGGCCCTTCCTGTCAAGCACCGCACCGCTGGGCCCTTCATCTCAAGCACCGCTCCGCTGGGCCCTTCCTGTCAAGCACCGCTCCGCTGGGCCCTTCCTGTCAAGCACCGCTCCGCTGGGCCCTTCATCTCAAGCACCGCTCCGCTGGGCCCTTCCTGTCAAGCACCGCTCCGCTGGGCCCTTCATCTCAAGCACTGCTCCGCTGGGCCCTTCCTGTCAAGCACCGCTCCGCTGGGCCCCGCCGTCTCAAGCACCGCTCCACTGGGCCCTTCATCTCAAGCACCGCACCGCTGGGCCCCGCCGTCTCAAGCACCGCTCCGCTGGGCCCTTCATCTCAAGCACCGCTCCGCTGGGCCCCGCCGTCTCAAGCACCGCTCCGCTGGGCCCTTCATCTCAAGCACCGCACCGCTGGCCCCGCCGTCTCAAGCACCGCTCCGCTGGGCCCTTCATCTCAAGCACCGCTCTGCTGGGTCCCGCCGTCTCAAGCACCGCTCCGTTGGGCCCTTCCTGTCAAGCACCGCTCCGCTGGGCCCTTCCTGTCAAGCACCGCACCGGTGGGCCCTTCATCTCAAGCACCGCTCCGCTGGGCCCTTCATCTCAAGCACCGCACCGCTGGGCCCTGCCGTCTCAAGCACCGCTCCGCTGGGCCCTTCCTGTCAAGCACCGCACCGCTGGGCCCTTCATCTCAAGCACCGCTCCGCTGGGCCCTTCATCTCAAGCACCGCACCGCTGGGCCCTGCCGTCTCAAGCACCGCTCCGCTGGGCCCTTCCTGTCAAGCACCGCTCCGCTGGGCCCTTCCTGTCAAGCACCGCTCCGCTGGGCCCTTCATCTCAAGCACCGCTCCGCTGGGCCCTTCCTGTCAAGCACCGCTCCGCTGGGCCCTTCATCTCAAGCACCGCTCCGCTGGGCCCCGCCGTCTCAAGCACCGCTCCGCTGGGCCCTTCATCTCAAGCACCGCACCGCTGGGCCCCGCCGTCTCAAGCACCGCTCCGCTGGGCCCCGCCGTCTCAAGCACCGCTCCGCTGGGCCCTTCCTTTCAAGCACCGCTCCGCTGGGCCCTTCCTGTCAAGCACCGCTCCGCTGGGCCCTTGATCTCAAGCACCGCTCCGCTGGGCTCCGCCGTCTCAAGCACCGCTCCGCTGGGCCCTGCAGTCTCAAGCACCGCTCCGCTGGGCCCTTCATCTCAAGCACCGCACCGCTGGGCCCGCAGTCTCAAGCACCGCTCCGCTGGGCCCTTCATCTCAAGCACCGCTCCGCTGGGCCCTTCATCTCAAGCACCGCACCGCTGGGCCCTTCCTGTCAAGCACCGCGCCGCTGGGCCCTTCATCTCAAGCACCGCTCCGCTGGGCCCTTCATCTCAAGCACCGCTGGCCCATTGACAGTGCCAGTTCTGTGTCGAGCAGGGCTTCAGGAAGCACTCTGGGCACCATGCCTCCTCCAATAACAGTGGAGTTGGTAATCCATTTGATGGACTGTGGCTTTGCACTCCCCAGGATGGTCCAGTGGGCAAGCCTCCCACTGTAGAGACTTGAGAGACTGTGGCTTTTCACTCCCCAGGATGGTACAGTGGGCAAGCCTCCCACTGTAGGGACTTGTGAGACTGTGGCTTTGCACTCCCCAGGATGGTACAGTGGGCAAGCCTCCCACTGTAGGGACTTGTGAGACTGTGGCTTTGCACTCCCCAGGATGGGACAGTGGGCATGGAGGCCCCTCGTGGATCTGGCGTCGTGGACTCATGTGGCTGAGGTGCCCCCCCTTCCCTTCCCCCTGAGGTGCCTGTAGTTTTATCATCTGATGACCCTGCAGTGTTCTCTCCAATGGTATCTGGTCTCCTGTGTGGGCTTTGCCATTGTGTTTGTGCACATTGGCCCACGGACTATGGAACTTTGACGGAATGTGCAGGACTTTTTGCCTATGGATATATTGTCGACTATGTGCATTCCTTATTTTTGTATCTTTTATATGGCATATTTGCCATTCCTTCAATGGAGCTATTTATACATATATTTTATAGATCATTTAAATTGTGTCTTTGCATTATTCCGGGGGGTTTGTGTGGTGTCACCCTGACTTGTTGATCGGTATTGGGGTGTAGGTATTTGTGGTGGGGGGGTGGGTGTATGGCGCATGTGTGTGCCCGTAAGCTTTCCTCCTCCCCCCTCGCCTGTGTCGTAGGTGCAGTACTCACGGTTGACGTCTGCGCCGGCGTTCGTACTCCTGGTAGATGAGCAGGTAGACAATAGCTGGTAGGATGTGTAATTCGGGCTCCATGCTGTCCTCCTTCCTCGTGGAATGTGTATAGGTGAGCGTTTTCCCGTTCGTAGTCAGTTTCTGCCGTGTTTTTATCGGCGGGGCTCCCGCCCCGGAAAAGGTGGCGAATTGGTGAGTTGTGATAGGGTGGGCGGTACATTGTCTGCCGCCTGCCTGTTGGCGGTGACCGCCGCGCTGTTTGTCGGTCCCGCCGTGGCGGTCGGAGTGTTAAAGTGGCGGCATGTGTTGGCGGTTCCCGCCAGGGTTAGAATTCAATTTTTTTGACCGCCGGCCTGTTTGCGGGTTGGCCGCCGCTTTATCACCGACCGCCAGGGTCAGAATGACCCCCTTAGTGTCCATGATCGCCTGTAATACTTTTCAAATTGTGCAGAGTGGACTTGGAGTGTGCTTTCCAACGACTGTAGGGTCGGTATTAGCTGTTGATTGCTCGGTGCTGGTCCAGGTGTATTTCGATCTTGGCTTTTCGCAGATTTAGATTTCCCGGCCATGGTGTGTTTCTATTAGTCACCTTTCGTTGTGTGGAGCAACTTGGCTGTGTGTTTCCTGAGCGTCAGATTTTGCTGTTGGTGCGATCCCGCCTTCCGGAACGCGGTTCCTCACCGCGGCGCAGTCGATTCTATTTGCGTTTCCACCTGATCGAGCCGGTCGGCAGCAGCGCAGGCTGCAGGCAAATGGGCGTTTTACACTGCTGCAGATAGGTTAAGTGATCTGGGTTAGTAGCATGTTGCCTCCACCATATTTCGCCGCCTCCGCCAATATTATAGTGTTTTGGGTGGTCTTGGTTACCCCGGGCAGTCCGCCCCGCACATTGATCATGCGTATATATTTGACCGCAGATGTGGGCGGATGTGAGAGGCCGCATATTAACAATGGAAGAGATAATGGTGGAGGGGGGTGAGGGGGGAGTCCGGTCTCTCCCGGCCACCCAACCCCCTCCTTAGTCCAATGGGGCTGCTGCTGCCACTGGTGGGGGGAAAGGGTTCACTGACGAGAAGTTTGTAGAAATTTGCCCCTGAGGTTCAAGGGCATCACCGCCGATCTCGGGCATATGTTCAGCGGCGCGGCGCGGCTCCTCTGCACGTGCCGCCACCGATTCTCCTCTTTTTATTACAATTTGTTCCCACAGGCAGCAGGCAAACGATGGGAGCAGCACCCAGACCCGGGCGTCGGCACAGGATCTCCTCCGCCTGCCTTCCTCTGCTGGGGGGGCGCCCTGTACCGCCGCGCAGGCGGAAGAATCGCGGCACCCGCAGTTGTCCAAAAGAAAAGGGGGAAGAGGGGAAGAGGGGGAGAAGGGGAGAGGCCGCAGTCAGTTCTGGCCCTCCCCGGTGAAAGCCCCCCTCCGTGTAGTCCCCCTCACCTCGCTTTGGTGCACCCCCGCCGGGGCAGCAGGCAACGCCCAGCGCCGATTGCGCCTCTACTGCCGCGGGGATCACCCGATGCCGCAGCCTCCGGCCCACACTCAGCCCTCGTCCGGGCCCTACCGCTGCGTCCCCTCCTGCTGCGCCGCTCTTCTGCGGCTCAACGGCACCACAGGGCAAGCTGCGCACTTGCGGGCAGGGCAAGAGGCAGGGCCCAGCGCCGACTGCGACCCCGCGGCCGCAGGGATCACCTGATGCCGCGGCCTCCGGCCCACACACGGCCCTCGTCTGGGCCTTGCTGCTGTGTCCCCTCCCGCCGCGCCGCTTGGCTCTTCCGCAGCACACCGGCACCTCGGGATAAATTGCTGTGCTTGTGGGCTGGGCGACAGGCAACGCCCAGCGGCGATTGCGCTTCCACGGTCACGGGGATCACCTGATGCCGCGTCCTCCGGTCCACACACGGCCCTACTCCGGGCCCGGCTGCCGCATCCCCTCCTGCAGCGCCGCTCGGCTCTTCCGCGGCACACCGGCACCACAGGGCAAATTGCTGTGCCTGCGGGCGGGGAGCACCGTTCCAGGAGCGCCCTGCAGGATATTATCGGTGGGCCCGAGTCGGAGCTCACATTTTACACGTCCGTCTCTGCCGCCATTTTGGCTCCTCCCCGGGTCTGATGTCTGTTGCGGTGTCTGATGGGAGTCGAGATTATAAATCTTAATTAGAACATTGGAATGATGGGAGCTCCGTTGCAGACAATGGAGTGCTCAGTGCTTTTACTGGTTGGTAAAAGCACAAGCGTCAACATTCCAATACTGTTTTTCAAGATATAGCATTCCTATTCAGTGTACATCATATCAGTACCATAATTTGTTGTTAGTAGTTTATCCGGTGCCATGTTGTAGGATTTGAAACCCTCTAATAATGCATCCCATTCCAATGCAATCGTTTTTTTTTTACAGAGGCCTCTGTTCTCTTCCCCATGTAGGCCTAGCTCTCTATCTCCCCCTAGTTCGTCATCTCCTTATGCGATCTTAACATTGTTTGAGCCACCTGCGCTTTCCACTATCGTGTAATCAATCGCTTTGCCAGTAAGAGAGTTAGATTTGCAAAACGCAATATCACCTTGGATCCTCGGGAGCTGGGGAGTAATCCCAGGAGGCACTGTGCAGGTGTACTCCACTGATCCAACCCCGTAGTTTGTGTCAAGATCCCAGCTATGCCACGCCAGGCAGGGTAGGTCAACAACATGTGAAGTAAGTCTGCCTCTATAGCCCCACATTGAGGACAATTAGAAGGAACATGCAGGTATATTTTTGCAATTTTTAGTGGCATTTGATATGCTCGGTGGAGGACTCTGAATTGTATCAATTTAAATCTACAATTTGGCAAGACCTGTTTAGGATATTCAAGTATGCATTCCCACTCCCTGGCTGGTATTTCATAAATAAGATCAGTCTCCCAATTTTGTTTTAGGGTTATTAGAGGGGTTCTTAATTGTGCTCGAATGCCATGATAAAGCCACTGCACTATGTGCCTGCCATTCCCCATTATGTGAATTGATTGTACTAACTCATGTGTAACTGGTTATATATTTCAGTGCTGGTTTCCAATACACTAAGTCTACCTGCAGAAGGGGACAATCCTAAGAAATTGACACTCTGGGGCACAACAGTTTGTGCAGGTGCCTTTTCCCGATCTGCATCAGTAGATAACCGATTTCAGACAAATTGTGTCCAGCCCACCAATATGCCATCCTTTGTAACTGCCCACCTATACAATATGATTTTAAGTCAGCGCCTCCAATCCTCCCCTCGATGATGGCAGCTGCAATTTATTAAGACTACCCGTCTGCGAGCATTACCCATGCCAGCGTCCCCAACATAGCATTCAGTGTTCGAAATATACCCGCTGGTACCTTGACTGGTAAGTTGACAAAATGATAGAATAGTCTAGGTAGCATAACCATCTTAGCAAGGGAAAGGCGGCCGGTGACCGACAGCAGCAGTGTGATCCAAAAGTCTATCTGTGTCTTAAGGGTGTTTATTTTCCGCACCAGCTTACCCTCAATAGATTCTGTACAAAACAGTAAATTTGAATGCCCAGGTATAGGACGGTATGAGTATCAAGCGATGTAGGCTATTCTTCAGAGATTGGCGCTGGGCTCTCAACATTCCAGTTGAAATAAAATGCACAGGATTTCTCGATATTAATGTGAAGTCCTGTAAAGGCCCCAAATGTTGCATGCAATTTAGGAACATCTTTCAGACTGCGTCAGAGATCCCAGTAGTAATGTTGTCTGCATATATAGATACAGAGTGGAGATCATGTCTGTGAGAAAGTAGCCTCTTTCTAGCCTTATTACCCCCACTTTTGGCCTGTTTGTGAGTGTATGTCAGGGTGTTTTCACTGTCTCACTGGGATCCTGCTAGCCAGGGCCCAGTGCTCATAGTGAAAACCCTATGTTTTCAGTATGTTTGTTATGTGTCACTGGGACCCTGCTAGTCAGGACCCCAGTGCTCATACGTTTGTGACCTATAGGTATGTGTTCCCTGTGTGATGCCTAACTGTCTCACTGAGGCTCTGCTAACCAGAACCTCAGTGGTTATGCTCTCTCTTTACAAATTGTCACTAACAGGCTAGTGACCAATTTTACCAATTTACATTGGCATACTGGAACACCCTTATAATTCCCTAGTATATGGTACTGAGGTACCCAGGGTATTGGGGTTCCAGGAGATCCCTATGGGCTGCAGCATTTCTTTTGCCACCCATAGGGAGCTCTGACAATTCTTACACAGGCCTGCCACGGCAGCCTGAGTGAAATAACGTCCACGTTATTTCACAGCCATTTTACACTGCACTTAAGTAACTTATAAGTCACCTATATGTCTAACCTTTACCTGGTAAAGGTTGGGTGCTAAGTTACTTAGTGTGTGGGCACCCTGGCACTAGCCAAGGTGCCCCCACATTGTTCAGGGCCAATTCCCCGGACTTTGTGAGTGCGGGGACACCATTACACGCTTGCACTACATATAGGTCACTACCTATGTGTAGCTTCACAATGGTAACTCCGAATATGGCCATGTAACATGTCTAAGATCATGGAATTGCCCCCTCTATGCCATCCTGGCATTGTTGGCACAATCCCATGATCCCACGGGTCTCTAGCACAGACCCGGGTACTCCCAAACTGCCTTTTCAGGGGATTCACTGCAGCTGCTGCTGCTGCCAACCCCTCAGACAGGTTTCTGCCCTCCTGGGGTCCAGCCAGGCTTGGCCCAGGAAGGCAGAACAAAGGACTTATTCAGAGAGAGGGTGTTACACCCTCTCCCTTTGGAAAATGGTGTTAAGGCAGGGGAGGAGTAGCCTCCCCCAGCCTCTGGAAATGCTTTCATGGGCACACATGGTGCCCATTTCTGCATAAGCCAGTCTACACCGGTTCAGGGACCCCTCAGCCCTGCTCTGGCGCAAAACTGGACAAAGGAAAGGGGATTGACCACTCCCCTGACCTGCACCTCCCCTGGGAGGTGCCCAGAGCTCCTCCAGTGTGCTCCAGACCTCTGCCATCTTGGAAACAGAGGTGCTGCTGGCACACTGGACTGCTCTGAGTGGCCAGGGCCAGCAGGTGACGTCAGAGACTCCTTCTGATAGGCTCCTTCAGGTGTTGCTAGCCTATCTTCTCTCCTAAGTAGCCAAACCCTCTTTTCTGGCTATTTAGGGTCTCTGCTTTGGGGATTTCCTTAGATAACGAATGCAAGAGCTCATCAGAGTTCCTCTGCATCTCTCTCTTCACCTTCTGCCAAGGAATCGACTGCTGACCGCGCTGGAAGCCTGCAAAACTGCAACAAAGTAGCAAAGACGACTACTGCAACTCTGTAACGCTGATCCTGCCGCCTTCTTGACTGCTTTCCTGGTGGTGCATGCTGTGGGGGTAGTCTGCCTCCTCTCTGCACTAGAAGCTCCGAAGAAATCTCCTGTGGGTCAACGGAATCGTCCCCCTGCAACCGCAGGCACCAAAGAACTGCATCACTGGTCCCCTGGGTCGCCTCTCAGCACGACGAGCGAGGTCCCTTGAATCCAGCAACTCTGTCCAAGTGACTCCCACAGTCCAGTGACTCTTCAGTCCAAGTTTGGTGGAGGTAAGTCCTTGCCTCCCCACGCCAGGCTGCATTGCTGGGAACCGCGACTTTTGCAGCTACTCCGGCCTCTGTGCACTTCCGGCGGAAATCCTTTGTGCACAACCAAGCCTGGGTCCACGGCACTCTAACCTGCATTGCACGACCTCCTGAGTTGTCCTCCGGCGACGTGGGACTCCTTTGTGTAACTTCGGGTGAGCACTGTTTCACTCCTCTTCGTAGTGCCTGTTCCGGCACTTCTGCGGGAGCTGGCTGCTTCTGAGAGGGCTCCTCATCCTGCTGGGCGCCCCTTCTGTCCCTTGACGCAATTGTCGACATCCTGGTCCCTCCTGGGCCACAGCAGCATCCAAAAACCCTAACCGCACTACTTGCAACTAGCAAGGCTTGTTTGCGGTCTTTCTCCAGGAAAACACTTCTGCACGACTCTCCACGGCGTGGGGCATCCATCCTCCAAATGGGAAGTTTCTAGCCCTGGTCGTTCCTGCAGAATCCTCAGCTTCTACTGTCCAGTAGCAGCTTCTTTGCACCCACAGCTGGCATTTCCTGGGCATCTGCCCACTCTCGACTTGGTCGTGACTTTTGGACTTGGTCCCCTTGTTCCACAGGTACCCTCGTCTGGAAATCCATTGTTGTTGCATTGCTGGTTTTGGTCTTTCCTGCAGAATTCCCCTATCACGACTTCTGTGCTCTTTGGGGAACTTTAGTGCACTTTGCACTCACTTTTCAGGGTCTTGGGGTGGGCTATTTTTCTAACCCTCACTGTTTTCTTACAGTCCCAGCGACCCTCTACAAGGTCACATAGGTTTGGGGTCCATTCGTGGTTCGCATTCCACTTTTGGAGTATATGGTTTGTGTTGCCCCTATCCCTATGTGTCCCCATTGCATCCTATTGTAACTATACATTGTTTGCACTGTTTTCTAATACTATACTGCATATTTTTGGTATTGTGTTCATATATCTTGTGTATATTTGCTATCCTTATACTGAGGGTACTCACTGAGATACTTTTGGCATATTGACATAAAAATAAAGTACCTTTATTTTTAGTATATCTGTGTATTGTGTTTTCTTATGATATTGTGCATATGACACTAGTGGTACTGTAGGAGCTTCACTCGTCTCCTAGTTCAGCCTAAGCTGCTCTGCTAAGCTACCATTATCTATCAGCCTAAGCTGCTAGACACCCTATACACTAATAAGGGATACCTGGGCCTGGTGCAAGGTGTAAGTACCCCTTGGTACTCACTACAAGCCAGTCCAGCCTCCTACAATGTCCCAGTCTTATACCCCACTGTTCTGCACACTGATGAATGGGCTGTGATAGGGGTTCCAGTGCCATCACAAACAACAGTGGTGACAGAGGGCAACCTTATCTTGTCCCTCGCATCACTCAATAGGAATCCGAGATATGTGGCCCTGTTTTTGCCCTTGCCCTTGGGTCACTGTATAGTAGCGAGACTCATTTTATATGATCCTGCGGGATGCCAAAATGCCTCAATGCTGCAAGCATGTAATCCAAACCCAATGTGTTGAATGCTTATCTCACATCTAGTAAGACACAATCTGCATACGGGTGTGATCTCTGTGATGCTGTCATGATCTGTAACATTCTCCAGATATTTAGTGAATTCTATGTCAGGACCGGAGGCTCTGATTATGCTTCTTTTTCCATGCTTTTAATAACTCAGCAGGCAATAGGAAAGATTATTATACAAAAACTACAAATCCCATGAACCCAGTAAGACAACACTTCAACCATAGAGACCAGCTCTATAAAACCCTCGTGGCTCAGAGACTCTTCCTCTTTCTTTGCTGCTCGGCAGACAGTTAAGTCATCCTTTGTTTTAGCGCATGTAACTTGTTAATGTCAAAGCTTGATGTGTTTATTTTCTTAGTGTTATTAAGCGCAATACTTGATTTAAACGAATGGCTTGCCGCCCGTTACACTGGTGGAATGGGAGCCTTATTGGGGAGCGGGACTGCGCGACTAGCTCACGCAGTCTTATTTCTATTTCTATTTACGGGCGTGAACGCGCAAGCCGACCGGCTTTTCCCTTTCCCTCGGAGCCAATCGTCTTGCACGTTCAATTCTGGCATGAAAAGCTGCCCTCTGCCTGCTCTGTGTGATTATTTCCTCGGGAGTCAGATTTTGTTGCCTTAGCCCTCAGCTCCCCCTGAACGCCCTGTCAGAAGACTGCAGGGTTGTAAAATCTGTAGAAGCATCCTGCCTAGAGCTCTTGTGCAGGTGCTCCCTCCACACTTGATTCCTTCCTCCTCATCCTGCATTGGGGTCTAGAATATATATATCCACAGACTTATATAAATATATATTTATATTGAAAAGCTCCCCCCCGACTTGTTAGTGCTTCAACCATATTAGGTCATACTACAAGTATGGAAAACTTATATGAAGAGGATCTGGAAGGGGATGAAGGCTACTTCTACGAAGAAGCACACTCAAGCTCCTTCGAGCAAGACCTTGTGCACGCTTTAGATGCAGGTGTGCGGCAGACTGTGAATGATGCATTAGCCAAAGCTATAACCCCATTGAAACACCACCTCTACAGGTTTGCACAGCAACAGGGCTGGCTTCCTCCCAACAGGAGCATAGTTGAAGGGCAGTCTACTCCTCCCCCAAAGCCATTCATGCTGAAGCCTTCAAAAAACTAACGGCTTCATTAATGACTGAACACCCTTATAGTATTCCCGCAGATCCTCATTCAGATGAAGTATCTGAGGACTCTGATGCTAATTCCTCTCGCAGCTCCCCTAAGGATGATACTCAACCTCGTAAACGTAAGGCAAAGTCCCATCATACCTCTACTTTTAAACAAGCTAAGCTGTTAACGTTTGAACCGGGCGAGATCATTCACCCTAGGTCTACTGCTTGGCTATCTCCCCCTGAGGTCACAGACTATGTAAAGAATCATCTCCGACAAGATAAAGAGGTACAAGCTCACCTTCGTTCTGAGTGTCCCAGACCGGATCTCCCTGACAAAGAGACTGAAACCCCAGAAATAGACCCTTCTATGGTTACTTACCTCAAGAAATATACCAAAGACCCTAAAAAAGGAATTGACAGGGCTTGGAAATCCTGTCAGGATAAACTCTTGGATTTATCAGGTCCCTTGACTAAGATCCTGGAACTCGCTTTCCAAGCTAAAGAATCCAATGTTCCGACAGACACTGAAACCCTTATTGGCTGGTCACAAAGAAGAGCAATTTGCACGTTGGGCAGTACTAACTGCACCATTTCAAAAGAGTGCCGCCGGTCCATTCTGATGAAGCTGGACCCCAAATTAGCTGACCTTGCATCTTCGGAAGCCCCCTTCTTGAAAGCGCTCTCCAAGTTTGCTGTCACCTTTTCCAGTCTGGATAAAGCACAGGGTTCTATCAAGAAAGCTCTTCGCCCTCTTTTTTCTCAGGCCGGACGCTTTAGAGGGTGTTTGTTTGGCCGAGGATTTCACAACTCCTCTGGAGATGGCTCCCAAGGCTATAAGAACAGAGGTGGTTACCAAGATCAGCCCTCCACCTTCTACCCCTCAAGGCCATCCTTCCGAGGCCGTTTTCGTAGAGAAAGGTTCAGAGGTGTAGCCGCCGCCATCCAAGACTCCTCTCCTACAGGTGAGAATCATTCCTTGGGAAGAGATTTCATTAGGGGGTCGCATCCATCTTTTTTACCACAATTGGCAAAAACTCTCAAACGATCCTTGGGTACTCGAAACCATTCTCGGTTTCAAAATAGAATTTTTTCAAACCCCTCTTCAATTATCTACCCCAACAACTATGTATTTTTCCCTCTCCGATCAGTCTTTCATTCACAAAGAAATTCTTACTCTTCTTGCGAAAGAGGCAATAGAAGAAACAAGCTTACACCCCAGGGGTTTTGTGAGTGCCATCTTTTTGGTAGACAAAAAGGGAGGCGGTTCAAGATTAGTTCTCAATTTGAAAGAATTCAATCAGTGGACTCTTAACTGACACTTCAAAATGGAAGGGATCCACTTACTTCGTGATATCCTTCGGACAGGAGATTGGATGGTCCGTCTGGACCTAAAGGATGCTTACCTGTCCATTCCTATCTTTCCTCCTCACAGACGCTTTCTGCAATTTTGCTGGGAAGGAAAGATATTCAAATTCAAGGTTCTCCCTTTCGGCCTGTCATCGGCTCTGTGGTGCTTCACGAAGTTGATGAGACCGGCGGTGGAATACCTGAGAACCAGGGGTGTACGTCTGATCATTTATTTAGATGACATCATAATAATGTCTCAGTGTCCTCAAACGATCATACTACACCTGGAGTGGGCAATATCTCTTCTTCAGGATCAGGGTTTTGTAATCAATTTCCAGGAATCCATCCTGATTCCGTCTCAATCGATAGAGTTCCTAGGTTTCTTGGTGGACTCCCCCTCCGCTCAATTGATTCTTCCTCAAGTGAAGGTGAGGAGGATCAAGAGAGAATTGAGACTTGCATTATCCAAGACGACTGTGTCCTTGAGATTCCTAGCTCATATAGTGGGACTCCTAGCGTCTTCTATACAGGCGATTTTTCCAGGCCCTCTGCCTTACAGATCTCTCCAACAGCTGAAGATTTTACACTTGAACAAAGGTTTGTCCTACTCCCAATTGGTTCCTCTCTTGGAGGAGGCGAGAATCGAGATCTCTTGGTGGTTAATTCACATGGAGGCTTGGAACGGCAGAGTCATTTTTCCATGTTCTCCAGACCTGAACATAGAGGCGGATGCCAGCCGTTGGGGTAAGGGTGCTTATTGCGGCCCTCTGTCCACCTCTGTTGGTCTCAGGAGGAACTTTCGAAGCACATCAACTGCCTGGAACTTCTAGCAGGTTCTTTTGCTTTCCACAGTTTTTCTGCGGGCAGGGCGAAATGTTGCAACCTTCTACGGATGGACAATGTGTCAGCAGTTCGGAATGTGAACAAACTGGGGGGAACCCGATCTCAGATTTTGGCGGAGATCGCCAAAAACTTTTGGCATTACTACCGCCGAAATCAAATGTCTGTGACAGCAGAGTACCTTCCGGGTCAAAGGAATGTAATAGCAGAGTGGCACTCTCGCCATCTGAAGGATGCCAGCGATTGGAGATTGCATCCTCGAGTCTTCAGAACGGTTATGCGGATTTGGGGTCCTTGCTCAATAGACCTCTTCGCACCAGACTGAACACTCAACTTCCGACATATTTCAGTTGGCGCCCGGATCCGAGCAAAGGCGACAGACGCTTTCCTCCAGGATTGGTCTTCCTTCCTCACTTATACCTTCCCCCCCCTTTGTAATGATTCCCAGGGTCCTAGCACATCTTCAGAGACAAGAAGCGGAAATGATGCTGATTGCCCCATTTTGGAGAGTGCAACCATGGTTTCCCATCATTCTGGAATTGGCCTGCGCTCCTCCTTACCTCTTACGTGGTCGTGGACTCTCCTCCTGGACCTGGGGAAAAACCCTCATCCCTTGATCTTGTCAGGCCAACTGTCTCTCCTGGCCTGGCGTCTTTCAGGCAAAACTGGAACCTCCCAGGCCTTTCGGGTGAAGCTCAGGAATTCATCAACCAGTCCTGGGCTCCCAACACTCATAAACGTTATTCCTCAGCCTAGAGGCGCTGGTGTAACTGGTGTTATTCACTGGGTTTTGAATTTTTTTGCTTTACTGGCTGCCTCTGGAATGGCTTATAACTCAATAAATAATATCTGTTCTTCCATTTTGGCTGGCCATGTGTTTGTTGAGGGTAGGCCTATCGGTCAATTGCCTATGGTTTGTAAGCTGATTAGGAGCATTAGAATGTTGAAACCACCTCTTCCCAAATACTCAGATCTGTGGGATGTTAACATTGTTTTGGAGTTTTTAATTTCCTGGCCTTCCAACAAATATCTTTCCAGGAAGCAACTGTCGGCGAAACTTACCTTTTTACTTTGTCTGGTATCTTGTAAACGAGTGTCTGATGTTAAAGCCCTGGATTTGGCAGGAAGAAGATTTTCTCCAGAAGGTGTTTCTTTTACTATATCCAGAAGAACAAAATGCAAAACTAGGGAAGTATCCTACCCAGCTTTTCCGGATAACAAAAAACTCTGCGTGGTACAATGTCTGAAGGATTACGAGGTGAATACAGCTGAATTTCGTACTAATATGGCAGGTCAACTGCTTATTTCTCTTCGAAAGCCCTTTTGTCCAGTTACTTCTGCTACACTGGCCAGATGGGTGAGGTGGCTTTTAGCCGAGGCAGACATTGATGTTTCCAAATTTGGTGCTCACTCTGTGAGGGGTGCTATGGCATCAAAATCCTTTGCCTTAGGTTCTCGTCTTGAGGACATATTAAATGCAGCAGATTGGCCATCTGATTCCACGTTTAATAAGTTTTATTATAAACCTATTCTTGATGTCTCCTCTGTGGTAATGGCTAAACTTTAAACTAGCATAATCAAAGCCCCGGTCCTGACATAGAATTTAAAATTTTCTAGCTATCGCGTCTAGAATTTTCAATTCTATTAAGGACACGGAGGCAAGGATTATCCCTCGCATGGTAGAAAATTAATTAATAAAAAATGACTGAATATATTCTACATGTGTTATTCTTGTATTTTCCCACCCTGAATTTTACAGTGAATGATATGCATAAACAAAAGTACGAATTTTATATCCCTAATACGTTGTGTTGTGATTTAACAGTATTTTATTACTAAAGGCAGTATTTATGGCTATATATATTTTATTCTTATCTTAGGTCAAGAAGAAAAGTGATTGCCTATCTTCGTGAGATTCTCCCTGGGGACCTGTGTTCTGCATTCTGTTGCCTGCTGCTCCGTCCTGGTTGGATGTCCTGTTGTTTCTGGACTTGAGGTTTTCGTTTATTGCCTTTTGGGCATCAGTGAATTAACTGTGTCTATTGGCAAAGAAAGAGGAAGAGTCACTGAGCCATGAGGGTTTTATAGAGCTGGTCTCTGTGGTTGTAGTGTTGTCTTACTGGGTTCATGGGATTTGTAGTTTTTGTATAATAATCTTTCCTATTGGCTGCTGAGTTATTAAAAGAATGGAAAGAGAAGCATAATCCTCGCCTCCGTGTCCTTAATAGAATTGAAAATTCTAGACGCGAAAGCTAGAAAATTTTATATCCTCACTGATCTCTGTGCACCAGTCTAGGGAGTAATGGGAGTAATCGGCTGGACAGAATTTCACTAAGAATTTTGTATTCTGTATTCAACAGGAAAGAGCCCTATACGATGCTATTTCTAAAGGTTGTTTACCCTGCTTTAATAGTGACAATACCACTGCTTCTCTTGTCCTACGGGGTAGCCGACCCTCCACCAGTGAACTTCTGTATAGTGTTTCAAGCCGTGGCACCAGCCTAGAGGCAAACGTCGCATAAAAGCCTACCTGTATCCCATGTGAACCTGGTGTTTTATATCTAGACAATTCCTTTATTGCACTACATATCTCCGTAGCTGTTAGGGGTGCCCCCAAGGTTTTGCATTCTGATGGCAGAATACTAGGTAAAGTGGCTGTTCTCAAAAATCTACTAATTTCTGTGGAGTCTAGGGAGGGCAGGGAGATGTTAAGGCGTGAGCAATAGTCATGGAATGCACCATTTATGTGAGTTTGTGTGTCAAGTATGTTCCTGGTGTGGTGGTGGACCATTAAATTTGGGGTGGGTATAAGTTCAGGGCGTACCAGGCGATCTGTCTGCCTCAGAGCGGATTTTCTGTGTATATGCCTTAGGGTCTATTTGAAAAAGCCTTTCCAGTAATTTTGCATATGTTATTTGGGCCTCCCTTAACTCAGCGTCTGCCTTGGTATCTGTAAGAGCTTGTATTTCTAGGGGCCCCATCTTGGACACTAATTGTATGAGTTTCCTGGTATTTCCTGTCAGGCTCTAACTATTGTACCTATGGAGACACCCGTATAGAAAACTTGAAGGCCTCCCATTCGATCAGCACCAATGAGGCAGTGCCCTCGTTTTCCTTAAAGTAATTATTGTGGTGGCTAGCATCTCCCTGTATACCGCATCTTCCAACATGATCGGTGTCAATTTTGGTTTCTAGCAAAGTAAATGGTGTTCTGGCTCTGAGTCATATTGCCACACCCCTAGCAAAGGCCGAATAGGATGTGTGGTACAGTTGTCCCCTCCATTTTTTACATAGTGTGAGGGCCGTAGGTGTGTCTCTTTCATAAAAACTATGTGTGCCCGCCTTCCGATCAAATATGCTAGCACTCAATGTTGTTTATGGAGTGAACCCAACCCTTGTACATTCCAAGTGATTACACTGTACTTTTGTGCCATCGTCGCCATGTATAATTTTGGCAGGGAAGAGCACGTCCTCTTGTGCATCTATGGTCCACCTGT
Organism: Pleurodeles waltl; assembly: GCF_031143425.1. Lineage (NCBI taxonomy): Eukaryota > Metazoa > Chordata > Amphibia > Caudata > Salamandridae > Pleurodeles > Pleurodeles waltl. The sequence continues at coordinate 314,306,332 of NC_090449.1, read as the reverse complement.
GCATGTGTTCGTTGATGTCTTCTAAGGATATTGCTGTTGCCAATAACAAACAAACAACTAATAAACCCAATTCAACGGTCAAGATTATTAGAACTACTCGATACAACTCGATTATTAACCAAAACATATTTGTAACAATTGTGTCTTTGCCTACGCTATGGGGATGGTGGAGTACACTGCACGTGAGGACCTCTCTAGTAGGGGTCGCCTCCTTACTTCCGTTCTTAGTTAGCAGTTGCCCAGAGCTGGGCTGCACATAGCACACAGTACATTGTGGCTACATAAACAGTCCCAGCGCTGCTTCAGAAGCTCGCAGGGTCACTTAGTGACAGGCATGATTATCGTTCTGTACAGTTAGGTATGGTGTGCAGTAGCATGCACATCAGTGGCTCTCTGAGTGTTCTCATCATTTTGCAAATCTATACTTAAGGAGCAGCCAGTCAGGCAGGAGGGTGCTGAGCTGTCTTAGCAGGATAGTTTTGTGAGATAATCTACAAGTCCCAAACCTTTTGTGGAGTTATGGATGGGAAAAGTGCCATTGTACTGGTAGATTCTGAATCAAAGTTACTATTATGTGAAGTACAAGGGCTGTTAGGCACAGTATGTAGTCGCAGGGAGGAAGCTGACGTAATTGCTGCTTGTTTGCCTTCCGTTACTTGCTGTAGGGAGGGAGCCGCACCTGGGCCCGCCCGCCGTGAGAGGACCCCTCTGCCGTGGGACCACGTTGTGTTCTGGAGGCAGTTGGATGCGTTGGAGCCTGGTCTCTTAGTTCCGGGAAGTTTTGTTCTAGGCAGTCCCAAGCATCCTCCAAGGTATCAAAGAAGAGAGGGCATGCACCATGCATATCTTCAATCGGGTGGGGATGAGCAAAGTGTATTGCAGCTTCACTGACCTCAACTGCTTCTTGATTTCTTGGAAGGAGGAGCGCCTACGTTGAACTTCGGCAGTGTAATCCGGGAACAACAAGATTCTTGCATCATCTTGAAAAATTGAGTGTTGTGGAGTACAGTGGAATGTCTTGGAATAGACAAAGATTCATGTAGTACAGTGGAGTGCCAGGAGTGGTGTAGACTGGAGGGGTGTACAGTTGAGTGGTGTAGAGTGGAGTGTCTTAGAATGGAGTAGAGTGGAGTGTTATTGTAGAGTGGAGTGGTACAGAGTGGTAGAGTTACATAAAATGGAGTATCATGGATTGGAATGTTGTGTTGTAGAGTGGAGGGGAATAGAATAGAAGGGCGTAAAGTGCATGGGCGTAGACTGGAGTAGAGGGGCACAGATTGTTGTGGCATTGACAGAGGGGGAAGCATAGAGTGGCGGGGCATAGAGTGGCATGATACAGGGTGGAGTAAGTGTCATAAAGTGGAGTAAAGTGTTGTGGAGGGGAGTAGAATGAGGTACAGTGGAGTGGCATAGTGTAGAGTAGAGTGGAGTGGCATGGAGTTGCATACAGTGGCATAGATTAGAGTGGCATAGAGTGGAGTGTTGTAGACTAAGGTGGTCATTACAACCCTGGCGTTCGGTGTTAAAGCGGCGGTAAGACTGCCAAAAGGCCGGTGGAAAAAAATGGAATCACGACCGTGGCGGAAACCGCCAACAAAGACAGAGACTTTAACACTCCGACCGCCACGGTGGTACAAACAAGCAGCTTGGCGGTCACCGCCAACAGACAGGCGGAAGACAATGTACCGCCCAGAGTATCACAACCTACAAATCCGCCACCTCTTCTGGGGCGGATTGACTGCAAACAAAAACACGGCAGAAACAGGACTTCGAAGGGAAAACGCTCACCTCTACACACCCCACGAGGAATCCGGACGCCATGGAACCCGAACTCCACATCCTGCCATCCCTTATCTTCTTGCTCCTCTACCAGGAGCACGAATGCCGGCGGCGAAGACCGCGGTGAGTACTGCACCTACGACACAGGGGAGGGGGGAGGGAAAAAACAGGGACACACACACGCAACACCCCCACCCCATCTTCTCCCACGACAACACACACACTAATACAGCATGATACATAACAGTTACCCCCCCAACCGCCCCGGGAAGAATGCAAGGACAAAAGGAAATGAGTGTAACCATTGTAATATATTCAAATCCAGTACGCAAAAATATATATGTACACTATAAACAAAATATACACCAAGAATAGTAGTCCAGGTAGTGCTCCATTGAAGTCCGTGGAACACTGGGCCCACACGGTATGGGCGAGGCCCACACTCAATCCCCGAACATGACGGAGAGAACACTGCCGGGGCATCAGATAGCAATAAAACAGGCACCTCAGGGGGAAGGGAAAGGGGGGACACCTCAGCCGGTTGAGTGCACAACGCCAAATCCACAAGGGGGCCACATGCCCACTGTTCCATCCTGGGGAGTGCAAAGCCACAGTCTCTCAAGTCTCTACAGTGGGTGGTTTGCCCACTGTTCCATCCTGGGGAGTGCAAAGCCACAGTCTCTCAAGTCTTGACAGTGGGTGGTTTGCCCATTGTTCCATCCTGGGGAGTGCAAAGCCACAGTCTCTCAAGTCTTGACAGTGGGTGGTTTGCCCACTGTGCAATCCTGGGGAGTGCAAAGCCACAGTCTCTCAAGTCTCTACAGTGTTTGTTTTGCCCACTGTTCAATCCTGGGGAGTGCAAAGCCACAGTCTCTCAAGTCTTGACAGTGGGTGGTTTGCCCACTGTGCAATCCTGGGGAGTGCAAAGCCACAGTCTCTCAAGTCTCTACAGTGGGTGGTTTGCCCACTGTTCCATCCTGGGGAGTGCAAAGCCACAGTCTCTCAAGTCTCTACAGTGGGTGGTTTGCCCACTGTTCCATCCTGGAGAGTGCAAAGCCACAGTCTCTCAAGTGGATAACAGTCTCCACTGGTTCTGGAGGGGGCATTGTGCCCAGAGTGCTTCATCCTGCCAAGGACAGAGGTAGTGGATGTTTGTCTCAACTGGTTCTGGAGGGGGCTTTGTGCCCAGAGTGCTTCATCCGGCTCATGACGGACTCAGTAGCGTCAGTGCCCTTGGCGCTCATGGGCCAGCGGTGCTTGTTCCGGCGGTGTCATTGGCAGCGGTGCTTGTTGCGGCGGAGCCCTGTTAAGCGTTGCTTGTGGCGGTGGTGCCCTGTTCAGTGGTGCTTGTGGCGGCGGTGCCCTGTTTAGCGGTGCTTGTGGCGGCGGTGCCCTGTTCAGCGGTGCTTGTGGCGGCGGTGCCCTGTTCAGCAGTGCTTGTGGGGGGCGGTGCCCTGTTCAGCGGTGCTTGTGGTGGAGGGGTCCTATGCAGTGACTCAGCTGCTGGCGGTCATGTCTGGCCCAGCGGGGCTGGTGCTGGTGGTCCTTTCTGGCCCAGCGGGGCTGGTGCTGGCGGTCCTTCATGGCCCAGTGGGGCTGGTGATAGCGGTCCTGTCTGGCCCAGCGGGTCTAGTGCTGGCGGTCCTCAATGGCCCAGCGGGGCTGGTGCTGGTGGTCCTGTCTGGCCCAGCGGGGCTGGTGCTGGCGGTCCTGTCTGGCCCAGTGGGGCTGGTGCTGGCGGTCCTGTCTGGCCGAGCGGGGCTGGTGCTGGCGGTCCTGTCTGGCCCAGCGGGGCTGGTGCTGGCAGTCCTGTCTGGCCCAGCAGGGCTGGTGCTTGCGGTCCTGTCCTGGGCAGCAGGGCTGGTGCTTGCGGTCCTGTCCTGGGCAGCACAGCTGGTGCTGGTGGTCCTGTCCTGGGCAGCAGGGCTGGTGCTGGCGGTGGCCTCCTGGGCAGCAGGGCTGGTGCTGGTGGTGGCTTCCTGGGCAGCGGAGATGATGGCGGTGGCCTCCTGGGCAGCAGGGCTGGTTCTGGCGCTGGCCTCCTGGGCAGCTGGTCGGGTGGCGGTGGCTTCCTGGGCAGCGGGGATGATGGCCGTCTTCTCCTCCGTGCTGCTCTTCCCAGACTTGCTGACTTTCTTGTGGGCCTTCCCCACCTTGGAAGGTGTCGCAGCTGACTCCACACTCCCACCTGTACCCCTGGGAGCGGCTTTGGTGGCTGGAGTCTTCCCCCTGTCCCGCCGGGCACTGGCCAACTTTTGATGCTTGACAGGTGGGGGACTGTCTTTGCTGTGGCTCCGTGCCACACTGGCTGCCTTGGTGGCGGTGCACTCCAGATTCCGGTGACTACAGGCACCACTGGTCCCGGAGATGTTGTGGCTGAGGTGCTAGGTTGGGACCTGGAGAGTCGGGCCCTAGGAGACAGATGGGGTGGGGGAGGTGAGGGAAAGAGGTCAAGGTTGGACAGGAAAAGTTTCTTGGGAACACTGGGACGGGTAGCTGGAGGGGGTTTGGGAGTGGAGGAAGAGGTTGTGGTTGTAGGAGGTGTTCGTTTGGTGACTTTGGGTGAAGGTGCATGCGCTGGAGGCTGTTGTGAGGTGGATGGCTGTTGGGTGGGTGTGTGCCTGCGTTTGTGTATTTTGGGAGAGGCGTAACAGACACACTGGGAGAGGACACAGGGGACGTGCGAGTGGTAGTGGGGGTGGTGACTGCACGTGAGCGGGTGTGGTGGTGTGTGTTGGTGATGGAAGTAGTGGCTGTAGATGTAGTGCATGCAGGTGTGAGTGAAGCCGAGACTGGGAGGGAGGAGGGAGACGAGGAGGAGGGGGACACAGTGGAGGCAGTGGATGTTGGTGTGTCTGCATGTGTGTGATGCTTGTGTGAGTGCCTGTGGGATGTGTGGTGCTTATGTTTGCCTGAGCTTCCCTTGTGTGTTGAGGTGTGTGCATGCTGGTCTGAAGGTGTGCTTGGGATAGGCTGAGGTAGAGGGGATTGGGTATGGGTGGAGGAAGTTGGAGGGGGGAAGCTAGACACAGGGACAATGGCTGCCATCAATGCTGAGGCCAGAGTCTGAAAAGCTCGCTGAAGGGCTGTCTGACCAGAATGAATGCCCTCCAGAAATGCATTTGTTTGTTGCAACTGCCTTTCGACACCCTGGATGGCATTCAAAATGGTAGACTGCGAGGGACCTGAGGAGGTCAATGGCCTCCTCACTGAGGGCTGCAGGGGTGACAGGGGCAGGGCCTGAGGTGCTTGGGGCGAAGGTGATGCCCACCCTCCTGGGTGAGCGGGCACGGGGCAAAGGCTGAGGGGCTGCTGGGAGGGCGGTGCTGGTAGGGGGGGTGGCGGCTGTACCAGTAGATGCAGGGACACAGATGTTGCCACCACCACAAGGGAGCTCCCATCAGAGGACGAGTCCGTGTCACTGGTGTCAGCTCCTGTCCCCGCCGTGGAGCTCCCCTCGCCTTCTGTCCCACTGGTGAACTCCGAGTCCGTAGTCTCGCCCTCCAGGGCCCTGTGGGATGCAGCTCCCTCCTGCTCCGGTACCACTGCTCCTCCACCTGATGATGCTAATGCACACAAGAACAGGGAGACCACAAAAAGGGGGGACGACAGAAGAAAGACATGTTGAGTGCATTCACTACCGTTGGCGGACACGACAGACACAGAAGCCCCTACACTACGCCGCGCACTTGGGCTCCACTGTACAATCCCTGGGACATGGCCTACAAGGCTAGGTCCGACATCTCCACACATGGATGACACAGGAGCCTGACTAAGTGAACTTGGCACTGTACACAGGTGGGGTGGGGTGCCACAGGGTCTGCCAGAACAAGGGGACCTAACTAGCACACTCGCCCTGGCCTAGGGAAACCCACAGCCCACCTCCCTCACCCAGACACCTCCACTGTGCGCAAAATCAGCAGAATGAGAGTGTACTCACCCCCTTGTGGTTGCTGTGATGCCCTCAAGCGCCCATCCAACTCCGGGTACGCCACCGCCAGGATCCTGAACATCAGGGGGGTCATGGTGCGATGGGCACCCCTCCCACATTGGGAGGCCATCTCCAGCTGGGTCCCCACCGTCTTCTTGCTCCAGCGGCGAATGTCCTCCATCTCTTACGGCATTGGGTGCTCCGTCTGTGGTGGACCCCCAGGGTCCGGACGTCCTTGGCGATGGCACGCCAAATATCCTTTTTCTGGTGGGCGCTGACCTACATGAATTGTACATGGGGAAAAGAAAAGTTATTACCAACTGCACCGTCACAGTCATGGCCCCCATCCCTACCCTTGCCATGTGGCACATGCACTCCCCGTCGTTTTATGCACACCTCAATCTCCCCCCCCATCTTTCATCCTGCCCACTCCACACAGGCATAGCCCATACAGCATGCTCCCAGTGTACTTACCTGTTTGCCCGGAGGACCGTAGAGTAGTGTGTACTGAGGGAGGACCCCATCCACAAGTTTCTCCAACTCCTCCGATGTGAAGGCAGGGGCCCTTTCCCCAGACGCACAAGCCATTGTCTCTTCCAGACCGAGGTCACAGCAGCACTTAGTGTAGGTCCTCTCCTGTCGAAGATCAGGTATCGAGTGATTGAACAGATAGAAAATGGCGGTCACGTCCGCTGCGTGCGTACCGTCAACGCCGGCGTACATCGTCATGGGCTCCTGGGACACATAGGGTCCAATGTTAACCAATGCAGAATTCCGCTGCGGTCTTAGACCGCCTACCACAACAGTGTACAACGCCAGCGCAGTTACATCACATTCCATTGTCCCACTTTACAGGTCAGGCAGCCGCCATTTCAGGGGCCCACATGGCTTAATTTTTAACTGCGTCACACATACCTAGGCCTTGCCTCAACACTCATACAGGCCAAATTTCGGATTATGATTCATGTTCTGTGTAAGCTGTGGGTATGTACCTCTGAGTTGGTTGACTCTGTGCTCGCTGTTGTCGATCATAGGCACCGTCCGCTGGGACATGTGAGGAGATGGCGGCATCCTCCGGTGTACAGACCGCTGGTGGACCTGTCGACAATGGAGGAAAGACATGTGATCAACACCTACAGGCTTGATCGTGCCACAATCCTGGAACTGTGTGCCCAGGTGGAGCCAGACCTGATGTCAGCTATCCGCCATCCCACAGGAATCCCACCTCAAGTGCAGGTGCTGTCAGTACTCCATTTCCTTGCAAGTGGGTCATTTCAAACAACAGTGGCCATAGCATCAGGGATGTCCCAGCCTATGTTTTCCAACGTGTTGTCCAGAGTGTTGTCTGCCCTGCTGAAACACATGCGGAGCTACATAATTTTCCCTCAGGTGGAGGATTTGCCTACAGTAAAAGGTGACTTCTATGCCCTGGGACAAATCCCCAACATCATAGGTGCCATTGATGGGACACATGTGGCTTTGGTACCCCCCCGCAGGAGTGAACAGGTGTACAGAAACCAGAAGAGTTATCATTCCATGAATGTGCAGATGGTGTGTTTGGCCGACCAGTACATCTCCCATGTGAATGCCAAATTCCCTGGCTTAGTGCATGATGCTTACATCCAGCGGAATAGCAGCATCCCTTATGTGATGGGTCAACTCCAGAGGCACCGTGTGTGGCTATTAGGTGAGCACCTGGAAGCAAGTCAGTGGGAATGGTTGTCTGGGTCTGGGGATATCCCTACAGGTTAGTTTGTGTCTAACAGTTGAACCTCGCCATTTGCCGGTGACTCTGGTTACCCCAACCTGTCATGGCTACTGACCCCAGTGAGGAATCCTAGGACAAGGGCAGAGGAATGCTACTATGAGGCCCCTGGGCGAACTCGGCGGATAATAGAGCGGACCTTCGGCCTCCTGAAGGCCAGGTTCAGGTGCCTCCATATGACACGTGGATCCCTATTCTACTCACCAAAGAAGGTGTGCCAGATCATCGTGGCCTGCTGTATGTTTCACAACTTAGCTTTGCGACAACAGGTGCCTTTTCTGCAGGAGGATGGTCCAGATGGCGGTGTTGTCGCAGCTGTGGAGCCTGTGGACAGTGAAGACGAGGAAGCAGAAGAAGAGGACATCGACAACAGGACCTCTGTGATCCTGCAATACTTATAGTGAGACACAGGTAAGAATACAAACCCGCAGGGAGGAGCCAAGATGGCGCCGTAGTCGGACGCGTCTTGCGGAGCTCCGGGACGGCCTCCAGAAAAAGAGATCCTACATGCAGTAATCGCCCTCCGGAGACCGCCAACTGAGAAAAGAAAAATCCCTATACTCCCCAGTCACCACAGATCGTGAGAGAATGGCCACGAAACGGAAAACGGCCCTCGAAAAGAATCGAAGGAAATGCAGACTAGGCCAGACAGGGCCTGAATAAAAGCGGTGCGTAGAGAGAAGCAATAGCGGAGCGAAGAAAGCAGTGAGAAGGGGTGATAAGATCCCGAAGTTCCCCCTAGGAGACGCCACCACCCAGAAAGAGATTTGAAAACGGCACGAAGACCGCTGAACGATCGGAGGCGGCCTGAAGGTCAGATCCGAAAGCAGCGCTATGCGGGGAGCGGACACCGGCACGGACGTCGGGGGGGAGCAGAAGCAAAACTGACGGGAGATCCAAGCCCCCTGAGATGCCTCAAAATGGGAAAGGGTCTGACAAGGGGCACTAAGGCCCTGAGTGCCTCACAAACGGTCTGAAGGTGAGTTTGCCAAGGCAGGCCCGGGCAAGATGCAGATATCGGCATTGGTAATAGGGAGGAGCCCTAGAATCGAAGAAGAACCCGGGAAGGTGGAATAAGCGAGAAGCCCCCAGGGCGGTGAATGCCCCCCCCCCCAGTGCATAGATAGAAGACTGGCTGGCACCGGGACGGGGCCCCGGTGATTGACCGCGGTTGCAGACCCCTTAAACAGCAGACCGGATCCTACAACACCCGGAGCGCAGGTGAAAAATCCAGACAGGAGACCTTGGAGGGGGGAAAGGCCGGAAAATATTTGATATGAGCTGAAGCGCTCCAGAAAAGGAGTAAGAAGCGACGATCGGAGCTGGGAATTGGCAGTTATGGGGATGAATGTAAAAGGCCCCCAGGGGAATATACGACTGACTGAAGTGGGATCGGTGGAGGACTTCCTCCCCCTCTGATTCGGGCCGAAGTGACCAAAAGATCTGAATATAACGGAATAGAGAGAGAAAGAGAGACGCGGCATCGGGAGAGATACTAGTTTTATGACGAAATAAGATCTGAACAAATAAACCCACAAGAATAAAAGGGAGGAACGAGAACCGGGTTCGGCCAAAGTTCCAGAGGCCTGGTATCCTCAGATGAAACGGACCCACTACGGCTTTAGATAGACAGTGCCTTGGGTAAGAGATAGTATAGGACTCAGGGCCTGTGGCCCGAAACTTCTTGGCCAAGGCGGAGGAGGAAACTGGATGGCAAGAGACAAAAACCCCAAAATCCCCCGCCAGGGCAAAATGGACAGATACACAAAAGTGGTAAACCCGCCGGTCCCGATTGCCGATGCAACTCCTGCTCCGGACAACAATGCGCTTTTGGTGGCAATACAGGCCTCCAGGGGTGCCCTGGAGGAACGTATGGGTGAGGTGCACTCAGAGGTAACACTGCTAAGACAGGACTTGCGGAAAATAGCCGAGAGGGTCACAACAGCGGAGGCGCGCATATCAGAAATAGAAGATACTATAAAGAGTCTAAGAAAGGATGTATCGGAGCTCAAAGTAATTAACAAGGATGTAGTGTGGCGCCTTGAAAACTCGGAAAACAGAGCACGCCGTAACAACCTCCGTTTTGTGGGGTTTGCTGAAGGAATAGAAGGAACGGACATGAACGGTTTCCTTGTGAAATGGCTGAAGAAAATACTGCCACCAGATAAGTTGTCGACATGTTTCATAATAGAGAGAGCCCACAGAGCATTGGGTGGCCCTCCCCCCCCCCGGGAGCCCCCCCCCAGACCAGTGATAGCGCGTTTTCTCTATTACCAGGACAGAGACACAATTTTAACGGAGGCCAGAAAGCTGGGAGAAGTAAGGCACGAAAACTCGAAGATACTAGTTTTCCCGGACTATACTAGAGAAGTACAAAGACAAAGACGTGCCTTTGACGCGGTCAAAGCCAGGCTACGTGGCCTCCAGCTTACATATATGCTCCTCTTCCCGGCAAAACTAAAGGTCATGTTCCAAAGGAAAACCTTCTTTTTTCAGTCCCCAGAAGAAGCCTGGGACTGGATTGAGGAACGACCCAGGCTAAGGAAAGAAGAAACTGCTGAATCTAACAGGACACCTAAAGGAACTGAGGGAGCGAGCCCAAAGGATTGGTCCCTCCTGGTGCGCAAAGGCAGAAGAAGACAGAGGACAAGTAGAAACACGCCCTGGAGAAATCCAAGGAGAGCTGAGGGAAGAGCAGACACTACTGACTCAGAGGGAAATTATGGAAAGAGGAACTGGTCACAAAACAAACAGCATGACGAAGATCAGCAAACCCCAAACAAAAGATCCGGACTGAGAGAGAGTTCCCCGCACCCACTAATGGAGGCCATAGATAGGATGGAAGTTGGAAAAGACCCACAGACAATCGGAGTCCCGGAGGGACAACTGCAAGATCCAAGAAGTTAAGGAAAGGAGCAGCCGTCTCTGCCCTCCTCCGAATCCACTAAAACACAACCCTATAAATAGGGGTGGTTCGGACAGTTTTCTTAGTCATACATAGTAAGGGATAGCAAGGGGTGAAAGGGAGGGCCACAGACCTCCGGACTCGAGTGGGATTGGGACTTGGGAAAACAAGCTCACAGGGACCTATGGGAGGGAGGGGTATCTAGTTTTCTACAGTTGTTTAATATACTGATTAGGTTAAGTTTCTTAATTAGCTCAAACATGCAGGCAGTGATAGCACCATTCCATTTCAAAACAAAAGAGGGATTCCCTATAGAACACGGAAGGGGGACACCGGAGACCATACTGGGTTATACACCCCAAATGGGGAAATTCATAAAGCAAGATGACCCCAAGACATAGAAATAGAGTGTCGCTCCCAGAGAGTGAAAGAGGATTCTCCTCACATGGAACGTTAATGGACTAGGGGATAAAGTTAAAAGAGGTTTGGTCTCCCAATACATCAAGCGACAAAAGCCAGATATAGTACTCTTACAAGAAACTCACCTAAAAGGTACAAAATGTGGTTTTCTGGCAAGGGGCCCCTATGAGGTACTAGCGCATGCCGGCTACACATTCGGCTCTAGGGGGGTTGCAATACTGATCCGTAGGACCCCTCCTTTCAGGATCACTCGTAAATGGGAGGATACAGATGGGCGCTTTGTAGGAGTGGAGGGGGTGTGGGGACGGTGTGAAGTCACGCTCATGAGCACATATGCTCCTCCGAGACTGCAAGCTCCTCTCCTGGAAAAGATTGCAAAGATATTAGTGCAGTCTTCAGCCTCCCTGCATGTCTTGGGAGGAGATTTTAATGATGTAATGGACCTCACACTAGATAGGACAGGGGGAAAACAGACAGCAGGTCGGGGCACCCCATTGCATGATTTTACAGTGGCCCTGGGACTGACAGATATATGGAGATGGAGACACCCGAGGGAGAGGAAATACTCGTATTTCTCAGGAGCCCATGGGGTATTCTCTCGCCTGGACTATATCTTCGCACCAGTAGGGGAAATAGGCAGGATACAAGGAGCGGAATACCTCGCTAGAGGCTTGTCAGATCATTCCCCCCTGATGGTCACTGTAGGAGGGAAATCGGAGAAAGGAAGGAGCTGGAGACTGAATCCATGGGACATGCGGGACGGGGAAGTGGCAAGAGGTTTAAGACTGGACACTGACCTCTACTTTAAAGAAAATGAAGGGTCGGTTGAATCAGCAGTGATTTTATGGGAGGCATATAAGACTGTGCTCAGAGATAGTGCGCAAAACCTGGTTGCCCAAAAGAAACCGAGAGATAATAAACAAATAGGCGAAATAGAGGCCAAACTTCTAGAGATTTAAAAAAAGGTGACGCATATGCCCTCAGGCTCATTGCTGAGACAACTAGAACTAGCAAAACTTGAATACAGGGAACTAGCAGAAAAAGAGGCAAAGGCCCGCCTGAGAGCAACGCAATGCAGACTGTATGAAACAGGAGACAAAGCTGGGAAGCTACTGGCATGGCTGGGGAAAAAGGAAAGGGAAGCGCGATGGGTCCGAGAAATAGAGACACAAAATGGAACCAGGGCTACTGAAGATAGCGACATAGCCGAAACATTCGCAGGCTATTATAAAGAATTTTATAAAGCTAGACCATTGGCAGAAATGGACACCATTGCTAAATACTTAAATGAGATAACCCTGCCGAGACTAGACGTGGCAGACCGAGAGGAGCTAGAGGAAGATATCACAGTAGAGGAGATTTCTGCTGCACTAGTGAAACTAAGGCCGGGTAAGGCGCCGGGACCGAATGGATTCCCGGCTGAAATCTTTAAAAGTTTTAGGGAAATACTGGCCCCACACTTATTAAATATGTACCTAGAGGCCCGAGAACAAGGGGTGCTCCCCCCAGACCTACGAAGGGCTGAAATAGCAGTAATACATAAAGAAGGTAGACCTAAAGATAAATGTTCCTCTTATAGGCCGATATCCCTGCTAAATGTGGAAGTAAAGGCCCTAGCGAGAGTGCTGGCAACCAGGATCATCAAAAACATCCCCTCACTAATACACATGGACCAGACCGGTTTTATACCGGGACAATCCACAAGACATAATTTAAGAAGGGTACACATGTGGCTCGCCACGGTGTTGAACCGCTCAGAGCCCCACCTGTTCCTGGCATTAGATGCGGAAAAGGCTTTCGATGCAGTACAATGGCCATTTCTGGTGGAGACCCTGAGAAGATTCGGGTTCGGCCCTAAATATATTCAATGGGTAAAGTTGCTATACACAGGACCGGTGGCGGTGGTTAGGGTAAATGGAGTTATCTCCTCACAATTCCCCATTGAGAGAGGAACGAGACAGGGATATCCCCTCTCCCCCCTGCTATTCGCCCTCACACTGGAATCCCTAGCTTGCAAAATTAGACTCTCCAGCGGCATAACTGGTTTTAGACTGAGACCAGAAAGGGAAGAAGAGGAACGCATCTCCCTATATGCGGATGATGTTCTCCTATATATCACGCGCCCAGAGGTAACAATCCTGAGGTTGTTCCTCCTGATAGAGGAATATGGCAGGCACTCAGGTTATTGTATCAATTGGCACAAATCGGTACTACATATACCACAGCAGGAGACATCCCTCCCACCTCTACCGATGCAACTACAAAAAACGAAAGAAGGATTTAAATATCTAGGGATATATGTAACCCATGAAGATAACAGAGGCCTCGAACGTAACACAGGGAGGGTAGCGAGAGAATGTAGTAATGATTTTAATAGATGGAAAACACTTCCCCTGACGCTAATGGGCCGAGTGGCAATGATAAAAATGATCGCGCTACCAAAGTTACTGTACATGCTGCAAAACACATACTACCAAATCCCCAACTGCCAATTCAAAAACATAGACAGGGATATCAGATTCTTCTTATGGGAGGGGAAACACCCGAGAGTTGCCTTAAACACACTACAGCGTAACCAATACGCGGGTGGTTTGTCACTGCTGGACATTGAGGCTTACTACTGGGCGACTCACCTAGCCAATGTCAATGATTGGATGTTTGCTGTAGATGAACATCCCACCTTTCGATTGGAGAGGCTGCAATGGGAAGTGAGATCCTGTAAACAATTCTTATATGAAGGAAAGGGAACCAGTCACCTAGCTCCTGCCACGGAGGTGACCCTGCAGGCATGGAAAAAGGCTAATAAAAAGTTAGGATGGTACAGACGCCCTACCATGGAGACCCCGTTATGGGAAGGAAACTGGCTACAGGAAATCAAGAAGCTTAGGGGCTTCAGGTGCTGGGACATGATTGGAATCTCCAAGATAGGAGACCTGATGTTAAACGGTGGACTCAAGCCCTTTGAGTCACTACAACAAGAATATGCACTGAATGAGACACAATATTTCCAATACATAAGGCTCAAACATGCGTGGGGGAAGGAGGGGCTAACAGGACAAGAAATCGTGGAATACTCCCCCCTAGAGAGCCGCCTGTTAATAAATGAAATAATGGAGAAATCAGTATCACTGATATATAAAACCATTAACAACAACATGCCAAATACACTAATAAACCTTCGTAGCAAATGGGAGAAAGATGTAGGGCAATTGGAAGAAATAGATTGGGAGGCTGCATTGATGTTTCCGAGAGAGGTGGCAATAAGAGCAAGACTTCGCTTGATCCAATTCAAAATTCTGTACAGAGTGTATTATGACCCAAACAGACTACACAAAATGGGAAAGATCAGACACCCACAATGTGTTAGATGCCAAGGTGAAACTGGTACCTTCATACACGTAATATGGGAATGTCCGGTGATAAGAGAGTTCTGGGAAGGCGTATTGGGAGAGCTCTCGGGGCAGTTGAGCGAGACGATCCCCCCAGATCCCAAATACATACTCTTGGGCATCCCCAACGACATAGATTTACCCAGAAGGAAACTTATGCTATGCGGACTCGGACTGATGGTCGCGAAAAGAGACATAGCCAGACAGTGGGGATCCCAGGCCCGGCCAAACCTGAATACCTGGAGAAGAGGGATGGATGGATTTATGATGGGGGAAAAAAGTCATGCATAAACAGGGGATGCCCGCAGAAATTTCAAAAGATATGGGGGGACTGAATAACATACTACTCTATGGAAGTATAGCCAGAAACGTCCAGAGTACAGGGGTCAGGGTGGGTGGTCAGAGACACTCCATGCACACCCACACCAAAATAGAATAGGGAGACTTGGGAAGACACTGCAAGAAGGAACACTTTTGGTAGGATTGTGTTTTGAGAATGTTGAGAGGAGGTGGGAATTAGGGAAGCCTCTTTCTGTGTTTCTAACAAAAATGTTAATCATGTATCTGATTGCTAATAACTGCCTGAGCTATATTATTTTGCCGGACTCGTTGTGTCCGGGTTTAAAAGCAAATAAAAAAATTATTTAAAAAAAAAAGAATACAAACCCGCCTACTATATGCACTTTAACACTACTACCTCTCTACTGTCTGTCGTTTTCACCCAGTGTATGGTCACTGAATTGTCACTTTCCCTTACGATTTCACAGATGTGGGTCCCACTGTGTGACATCTGCTGTGTTTCCTCATGGACTAGAACTGTGTAACATAGGTATGTTGACATTACATTTGAAAGAGCATTTTGACCCTGTAGTTGCTAATACACTATTTCGAAATCACAGTCTGACTCCAGATTGTGTTGTGCTTCAAGGGTGTTTATTTAAGTGCTCAATATTGGAGGGGGTTGTAAAATGGTGAGGGGTGATGGTGGAGGAATGTCCATGGCAGAGTCTAGTCTATTAGTCTCACAGGTGCATTGCACAAATGAGCATAGGAAATGGAGCTGGGGCAGTTTGAGGATGGACAGGGTGACAAAGTGGGACAAAAGGATGACAATCAGGGTGGTCTCATTTCTTGGCGGGGGTCTTGGCATCGTTCTCTGTCTTTGTCCTGGATCTCAGGGACCATTTGCAGGGTGGTTCTCCATCTGCAGGGGGTGGGGTGCTGGTGTGGTGGTCCTGTGGCGGGGCGTCCTGTCCACTAGCGCCGGCAGAGGTGGTGGGCAGTTCATTGTCCAAGCTAGTGTCAGGGGCCCCTTGTTGTGCCACAGTGTCCCTCCTGGTGTTGAGTACTTCCTTCAGCACCCCTACGATGTTGCCCAGGGTTTAATTGATGGATCTGAGTTCCTCCCTGAAGCCCAAATACTGTTCCTCCTGCAGGCGCTGGGTCTCCTGAAACTTGGCAAGTACCGTTGCCATCGTCTCCTGGGAGTGGTGGTAGGCTCCCATGATGTTGGAGAGGGCCTCGTGGAGAGTGGGTTCTCTTGGCCTGTCCTCCCCCTGTCGCACAGCAGCCCTCCCAGTTCCCCTGTTTCCCTGGGCCTCTGTCCCCTGAACGGTGTGCCCACTACCACTGCCCCCAGGTCCCTGTTGTTGTTGGGGTGGTGGGTTAGCCTGGGTTCCCTGCAGTGGTTGACATACTGCTGTTTGACGTGTGCTGGGGACAGAGGTATGGGCCCGCTGTGTGGGTGCTGTGCTGGTGTTTCCAGAGGGGGGAAGCTCTGTGGTGGCCTGTGACTGTGTCAGGGGAACCGACTGTTCCGAGGTCCCCGATGGGCCGGGTTGGTCATCTAGATCCAGTTGGACAGAGCTGCTGTCATCACTGTGGGCCTCTTCTGTTGGTGGTGTGGACATGTCTGGACCCTCCTGTCCGGTGACATTGGGTAGGGGTCCAGCAGGGGTATAAAAGGATGTTTATTACATCTGTGTGTGCTATGGTGTGCAATAGATGGGTGACCGTGTACCCCAGTGCTTGCATTCCTGTGTGGGACCTTGTGTGATGGTGGTTTAGGGGGGTGTATGGCTATGTGCAGTGGCCATGCATTGGTGATGGGTGTCCATGCTTTGTTGTTGCATGCAGGGTTTGGTGTTGAGATGTGTGGTTTGTGATATTGGGACATTTGTGAGGAGTTGGAGTGAGGGGGGTGAGGGTGGGGGTATGTGATAGCATGCAGGTAGGTTGGGGAATGTAATAGTTAAGATTTGACTTACCAGAGTCCATTCCTCCATCTACTACTGCGAGGCCCTCAAGATGCAGAATCGCCAAGACTTGCTCCTCCGATGTTGTTAGTTGTGGGGGAGGAGGTGGGTGGCCGCCGCCAGTCCGCTGAACCGCAAGGTGGTGACTTGAGACCATGGAATGCACCTTCCCCCGTAGGTCATTCCACCTCTTCCTGGAGTCATCCCTATTTCTTGGTTGCTGTCCCACTGCGTTGACCCTGTCCACTATTCTTCACCATAGCTCCATCTTCCTAGCTATGGAGGTGTGCTGCACCTGTGCTCCGAATAGCTGTGGGTTCTAACCGGACGATTTCTCCACCAGGACCCTGAGCTCCTCCTCAGAGAACCTGGGGTGTCTTTGCTGTGCCATGGGGTGGTGTGGGTGATGTGTGGGGTGGTGTATGTAGTGATAAGTGGGGTGATATTTAGTGGTGTGTTGTGTGAGGTGCGTGGAATATCTGTGGGTGATGGTATTGTTTTCCTGTGGATGCTTGGTAGTTGTTTGTGGTGTCTGTCTCTGGCCTTCTCTCGGTGATTATGGTCATAGGGGTTTGTGGGTGATGTGGGTTTGTATTTTATATTGTATTGGGTGTGTGGGAGTGGGGTGTGTGTGTATTTCAAATTGTCCAATGTGGCTGTGTTTTGTAAAAGTGTGTGTATTTTGAGCGCGACGGTGTGTACCGCCAATGGAATACTGCGGTTGAAAGACCGCCGCGTGGATTTGTGTGTCATGATAGTGTGGGCGTATTTCTGTTAGCGTGACGGTGGAGGTTTTGTTTTCTCCAGTTTATCACTGACCTTTGGTGTGGCGGACTTGTGTCGGTGTCTGAATTTTGGCAGATTCCGAGCTGTGGGTCATAATAGCTGTGGCGGATTTCCGTGGCCGCGGCGGGTGTTGGCGGTCTTCTGCACGGCGGTAAGCGGCTTTTACCGCCAATGTTGTAATGAGGGCCTAAGTGGAGTAGAGTGGTGTAAACTGGAGTTGAGTGTCATAGAGTGTTGTGGGAGGTCATAGATTGGAGAGTCAAAAAGTGTAAGGTCAGAAAGTGGAGGGTCGTAGAGTGGAGTAGAGCTGAGTAGAGTGGTGTGGCATTGAGTGGCTTGGAGTAGAGTTTCATATAGTGGAGTGGAGGGGAGGAAAGTGTTGCAGAGTGGAGGGCATAGAGTGGGGGGCATAAAGTGGAGGGGATTCAAGTGGAAGAGCACAGAGTGGAGTAGAGTGGAGTGTCACAGAGTGGAGTGGCATACATTGGAGTGGAATGACATAAAGTGCCATGGAGTGAAGTAAAGTGGAGTGGCCTCAAGTGAAGTAAAGTTTCATAAAGTGGAGTGACAGAGAGTAGAGTGGCATAGAGTGGCATAGCACAGAGTGGAGTAATGTGTCATAGAGTGCAGTGAAGGGTCATACAGTGAAGTAGAATGGATTCCATTAGGGTGAAGTTGAGTGCCGTAGAGTGAAGTAGCATTGCATAGAGCAGTGTAACGTGTCATAGAGTGGAGTGGCACAGTGTAAAGTGTCATAGAGTGGCGTGGCACAGGGTAAAGTGTCATAGAGTGTCATAGAGTACCTAGAGTGTCATAGAAAGAGTACCGTGGAGTAGAGTAGAGTGGAGTGTTGTAAAGTGGAGTGGCATAGAGTGGATTAGAGTGGCCTGCTGTGAAGTGATATAGAGTGACGTAGAGTGTCATAGAGGGCCATAGTCTGGAGAGCATAAAGTGTACTAAAGTGTTGTGGAGTGGAGTAGAGTGTCGTAGAGTGAAGTATGTTAGAGTGGAGTGGCAAAGAGTGTTGTGGAGTGGCGTAGATTGCCGTAGAGTGGCATAGAGTTTTGTTTCATAGAGTGGAGGGGCGTAGAGTGGAGCAGAGTGGGGTGTCATAGAATGAAGTGGCATAGAGTGCTATAGAGTGGGGTAGAGTGGCATAACATGGAGTAGAGTTTCATAGAACGGAGTGTCATAGAATGAAGGGGCATAGAGTGGCATAGCATAGAGTGGAGTAAAGTGTGGTACAGTGGAGTTCCATAGAGTGGAGTGGTGTGCTGTAGAGTGGAGTAAAGTGTCAGTGCAGAGTGGTGTAGTGTCGTGTGGTGTAGAGTTAAGTTAGGTGGCGTAGAGTGTCATGGAGTGGCATAGAGAGGCCTACAGTAAAGTGTCATAGAGTGTTGTTGAGTAGGGTAGCATAGAGTGGAGTATGGAATGGCATAAAGTGGTGTAGAGTGGAGTGCAGTGTGTTGTAGGGTGGAGTACAGTTGAATGGAGTAGAGTGACATAGAATGGAGTATCACGGAGTGGAACGTTGTACAGTGGAGTCAGGTGTTGTAGTGTGGAGCGATATAGAGTGGAATGGCACTGAGTGGAGTAGAGTGTTCTGGATAGAAGTTGCATTGAGTGACATAGAAGGCACATAGTGAAGTGGTATAGAGTGGAGTGGTATTGAGTGGCATAGAGTGGAGCGGCGTAGAGTGGAGTAGAGTGGTATAGAGTTGAGTGGTGGGGGAATAGAGTGTTGTAGAGTAAAGTGTTGCGGAGTGGAGTGGCATGGAGTAATGTAGAGTGGAGTTGAGTGACGTACAATGGAGTGGTGTACTGTGCAGTGCATAGATTGGCATTTAGTTTCATAGATTGGTGTAAAGTGAAGTGACAAAATCTGGAGTAGAGTGAAGTGTCATACAGGGGAGGGAAGTAGAGTGTCATGGGGTTAAGTATCATAGACTGGAGTGGCATACAGTAGAGTGGCATATAGTGGAGTGGCGTACAGTGGAGTGCAGTGGTGTAGAGTGGGGTAGTGTGCATAGAGTGTCATGTTGTTGAGTGTTGTGTCATAGGGTGGAAGAGCATAGAGTGGAGGAGTACAAAATGACGTGGAGTGGATTGTCACAGAGTGAGTCGTTAAGAGTGGCATAGTTGGAGTACAGTGGCATAGAATGGAGTTGCAGAGTGGACCGGAATAGAGTGGGGGTAGAGTGGATTGGCTTAGAGTGGCATATGGTGTCATAGCATGGAGTGTTGTAGAGTGGAGGAACGTGTCATTGGATGGAGTAGAGTGGAACAGAGTAGAGTATCATAGAGTGGAGTATCATGTAATGGAGTGTTGTAGAGTGAAAAGGAGTGTTCTTGAGAGGGGTGGCATAGATTAGTGTAGTGTGGAGTAGAATATATTAGAGTGGAGTGTCATAAAGTGGAGTGTTGTAGAATGGAGTGGAAAGAGTGGAGTAGCAAAGAGAGGAGTGGCATAGAGTGGATTACATAAAGTGTAGTGGCAAAGTGTGTAGTGGAGTAGAGTGAAGTACAGCTGCATAGAGTGGATTAGAGTAGAGTGGCATAGAGTGGAGTAGGGTGGTATAGAATAGAGTGGCATGTTAGGGTGGAGTTGAGTGGAGTGCAGGGGCATACAGTGTTGTGGAGTAGCATAGAGTGGTGGCGAGGGGAATGTAATAGAGTGGAATAGGGTGTCATAAAATGGAGTGGGATAGAGGGTCACAGAGTGGAGTGTTGTAGCGTGGAGTGGAAAGAGTGGAGCAGCATAGAGTGGAGTGATGTAGAGTAGAGTGGAGATGAATGGTGTAAAGTCAGTATGGTGTCATGTCATAGAGTGCTGCATTGTAGAGTGTTGTGCAGTAGAATTTTGGGTTGTAGAGTGGAGGGAGAACAGAATGGACAGATGTAGTGTGGCATGGAGTGGAGTAGAGTGGAGTGGAATGTCATAGAGTGGAGTGGTGAAAAGTGGCATAGAGTGGTGTAGAGGGCATAGAGTTTCATAGAGTGGAGTGAGTTGGAGTTGAGGATTGTAGAGTGCATAGCATAGAGTTGGGTAAGGTGTTGTAGAGTGTCATAGAGTGGAGTGGGGTACCTTAGAGTTGAGTGGAGTAAAGTGTTGGAGTGGAGTGGCGTAGCATGGCGTCTCATACAGGGTCATAGAGTGGAGAGTGTTGTGTGGCATAGAGTATCGTAGAGTGTTGTAGAGTGGAGTGGAGTTGAGTGCAGTGGAAAAGAGTGGAGTAGAGTAGGTTGTCAGAGTGAATTATCATAGAGTGGAGTGCCATAGAGTGGAGTGGAATGGCATAGAGTTGAGTAGAAGGTTGTGTTGTAGAAGGAGGGACCATAGAGTGTTGTGTTGTAGAGTGGAGGGGTGTAGAATGGAGGGATGTAGAGTAGTACAGAGTAGAGTGGAGTGGTGTGGAGTTGCATACAGTGCAGCAGAGTGGTATAGAATGCAGTAGAGTGTCATAGAGTGAAGTGATGAAGAGTGGAGGGATGTAGAGTGGACTACCATAAAATGGAATAAAGTGTCTCAGATTTGAGTAGAGTGGAGTGCCGTAGAGTAGAGTAAAGTGTCAAAGTGGCGAAGCATGGAGTGTCGTAGAGTGGCATGGAGTTTTGTAAAGTGTCATATAGTCAGGCGACGAAGAGTGGAGTAGAGTGAAGTGGCATAGAATGGAGTGGAGTAGAGTGTTGTACAGTGGAATATCAGATTGAAGTGGCATAGAGTGGAGAGATGTAGAGTGGAGTGATGTAGAGTGGAGTACCATAAAATGGAGTAAAGTGTCTCAGATTTGAGTAGAGTGGAGTGCCGTAGAGTGGAGTAAAGTGTCAAAGTGGCGAAGCAACGAGTGTCGTAGAGTGGCATGGAGTTTTGTAAAGTTCATATAGTCGAGCGACGAAGAGTGGAGTAGAGTGAAGTGGCATAGAATGGAGTGGAGTAGAGTGTTGTACAGTGGAATATCAGATTGAAGTGGCATAGAGTGGAGAGATGTAGAGTGGAGTTGTTTGCAGTGGAGGGGTGTAAAGTCTCATGGAGTAGAATGGAATACAGTGGAGTAGAGTGTCATAGAATGGAGTGGCGTAGAGTGGCATAGAGTGGAGTAGACTGTCATAGGGTGAAGTGGTGTAGAGTGGAGGGATGTAGGGTGGAGTAACATACAGTGGAGTACAGTGGCATAGAGTGGTGTTGTAGAGATGAGTGGCGTACAGTGGAGTAAAGTTAGTTTGAGTGGGGTATAGTAGAGTGGCATAGACTGGTGTAAAGTAGAGTGATGTGGAGTAGAGTATTGTTGAATGGAGTAAAGTGTTGTTGAGTGGCATAGAGTGGCATAGAGTTGAGTAGAGTGGTGTAGAGTGGAATGATATAGGGTATCGTAGAGTGGAGTGGAGTGGAGTGTAGTAGAGTGGAGTATCGAACAGTGGAATAGCAAAGAGTGGAGTGGCATAGAGTAGAGTGGCGTATGGGGAGTGGAGTGGCATAGAGTGGAATAGAGGGTTGTGTCATACAGTATTGTGTCATAGAGGTTTGTGTTGTATGGTGTTGTGTGTGGAGTGGAGGGGCATAGAGTGGAGGGGCATAGAGTGGTGCAGAGTGGGTTGTGTGGAGTGGCGTAGAGTGGCATAGAGTGGAGTACGGTGGCATAAAGTGAAGCTGAGTGTCGTAGAGTGGAGAGATGTAGCATGGGGTGTAGAATAGCATATCGTTGAGTGGAGTAAAGTGTCATAGAGTGGAGTGGAGTACCATAGCGTTGAAAAGAGTGGAGTAAAATGGCAGAGTGGAGTGGTTTAGCATGCAGTGGCGTAGAGTGTCCCACACTTGAGTAACATAGAATGGATAGACTTGAGTGGCATGGAGTGGATTAAAGTGCCATTGAGTGGAGTATTGTAGAGTGAAATGGCATAGAGAAAAGTGGCATAGAGTAAAGTGGCATAGGGTAAAGTGTCATAGAGTGGGGTGGCATACAGTGGAGTGGTGTATAGTGGACTATTCTGTCGTGGAGTGTCATGTAATATCATGTTGTGCTGTAGAGTGGAGGTGCATAGAGTAGAGATGTGTATAGTGGAGGGGCGTAGAGTGTCGGGGATAAGAGACGAATGAAGTAGAATAGTGTAGATTAGAATGGAATGGAGTGGAGTGGTGTGGAGTGACATACAAAGGTGCATAGTGGCCTAGATTGGAGCACAGTGGCATAGAGTGGAGTAGAGTGTCATAGAGTGAAGTAAAGTGACATAGGGTGTTGTAGAGTGGAGTGGCGTAGGGTGGCATAGAGCGTTGCAGAGTGTAGTCTTATAGAGTGGAGCGGTGAAGAGAGAAGATGAATCGCCTATACTGAAGTGGCATAGAGTGGCGAAGTGTGATAGAATGGCAATGAGTGGAGTGGCATTGAGTGGAGTAGAGTGCAGTGGCCTAGAGTGGAATAGAGGGTCTTAGAGTTGACTGAAGTACAGTGTCATAGAGTGGAGTATCGTAGAATGCAGTGCATAAAGTTGAGTGGCATACAGTAGAGTAGCATAGAGTGGAGTGGCATAAAGTGGAGTGCGGTAGAGTGGAGTGGAGTGGAGTGGTATAGAGTTGAGTGGTGTAAAGCAGAGTGCCGCAGAGTAGAATGGCGTGGAGTAGGGTAGAGTGGTATGGAGTAGAGTGGAGTGAAGTAGTGTAGAGTGGAGTTAAGTGGACTGGAGTGGCGTAGAGTTTAGTGGTGTAGCATGTTGTACTGTTTTGTGGAATAGAGTTTATGTAGAGTGAACTGATGTATGATGGATTACAGCATTATAGAGTTGAGTTGTGTAGAATGGAGTAAGCATGGTGTGTTGTGTTGTATCGCACTGCCATTACAGACAACACTTTTTGAAATGACCATTACGTTTGCACAGACAAAGAGTTTTACTGATACAACTATACGGTATACAAAAGAAAATACCTAGAAATGCCATCACTAAGTGTATTGATTTGGTTTGGTCATATCAAAATATTTGTTTCATCCACATTTCAGAATTACAAAAAATGAAATGTGCTTCATTCGTACTTTCTCAATTCTTATGTGTTCTGACATATTTGCATAGTTCATTTAAATTTACATGTTGATGTGTGCTAGAAAGAAATAACATAACAAAGTCTCTAGCACACCCCATGTATCTATCATGAATGCCACATAAATCCTCTCACTTTGAAGTCAGAGAGAGAAAAGTAATCATCAAGCTCCACAGAAGACAGAGCCTGACTTTTGACCTGTGTCTGTTGACAGATAGTGAGCACTTGTGGAAGAATACAATGAAATATGGTAAACAAGCAATTTCGGGTGGGAGGGACAACGGCACGCTTGACAGCCTAAAATTAAAAAAGCCAGCAAATAGAAAGTAAAGTAAATACGAGTTACAAAACACTCAATGGTAAGCAGTGGGCAGAATGCATTCCCTGGGAAGCTTTCAGAATGTAACCAATATGTCTTTGCAGACCAGATGGCTCCGCTGTCTGGTAGGCTTAGATATAAAACAGAGAAAGACCTGAAGTTTAGCAAAATGCAGCTTGAGTCAACATCTGAATCAGGAGACAGATATACACGTCTTTCAAGTGAAAGGTCAGTTATTTATGTTATTAGGCTAATGGCTAGCGCAATTACTCTTTTACAGGACATGAGTCACCCTGAAACAACCTTCACAGGGAGAAGCACTGATGTCAATACACCAATTCCTTGCTGTACTACACGACACCTAGGGCCAGATGTATCAAAGGTTTTTTCCCATTCTGTATCAATGGGAAAATGCGTTTGTACATATGGCCCCTACTGGTATCAAACCTGGTGTCTTGTTTCCATCCTTTGTTTACCACCCTACCCTGAAATAGATCTGTAGTCCTAAAGTCTATTTGCCAGTCAATCAAGTGGCCTTAGATCATCAAAGCTGCTTCTGTTAAGGTTTTTAGTCTGAACTGTCGATCCGACTCATAAAGCTATGCCATTGTTTACCGCCATTTACAAATAAAAATGTCTCTATTGATAAAAGGAGGCACATATGGTTCTGCTACTGCGGTACTGGACAGGTCAATTGCTCAGTATCACACTCCAAACAATATGTGGTAAATGTGATAGAGGTGGGCATGCCAACAGATTAATAGGGTTAGCCGAGCCGAAACTGTGCCAAGGGTCTGGCTTGGATCTTAGAGCCCGTGCAGGAGCCGAGGCCTGAAAATACTTGCTAAGGGGATTATACAACAAACCACATAAAGTATGATAAACTGTTCAAACTTAAAAAAAATATATTTCTTTAAATGGTGAAGTTTGGGCATTATTAGGGCACATTATGGCACTGCACTGAGAAGTACTATTTAAAACTGATAGTTTTGTATAATTGGTAGTCTGATCTCACATATTTGAAATGTGCGATAATCAAGAAAAAATAGTTTTTTGTGAAATAAATTATTTGCCTAAAATCACACAATTTAATCGGGAAGCTGGGATTTATCCAGGTTTTCTGTTTTCACTTTGTACATTTTCAGCCTGTAAATGGACATTTATTTGTCTTCCCTTGTGTTAAGGACTTCTTTTTACCTCTTAGTGATTTTTTCTGCAGTTTTTGAAATATAGCGCAAACTCAAACTGGGACACATTACATGAGCACCATTTATATTATGGAAGATCACATGCATTGTTTATAGGGTGGGGAAATGAAGTGATTTGCCCAGGATCACAGGATGTGGATCCAATGCTGATACTCTAGTGTGGTTCCCCATTTCCACAATCTGCAGCTTTGGCCCCAACGCCATTTCCTGGATAGGGGAGACAGGCAGACAGAAGCCACATGAAAGCTCAGCTCATTATGGGCTCGACGTTTCAACAAACCCTCGAGCTGAGCCAGAGCTAGACTTCAGGCTCAAGCCTAGGTCAAGCTTTCAGTGGCTCCCTCACCTCTACAATGTGAGTATCAAGACATTGCTTGCCTTGAGTGTTTATGAACAACCACAAAATTATGAGATTTTTGGCATTCCAAACTCCTCTTCGACCTCTTCGAAAAGATCTTAGATTTACTCCATCAGAGGTGCGGAGTAACTCCTTTTCTGGGGTGGGGGGAAACAGAACACTCGCAAACTTTGCTGGAATGTAGGTAAAGGGATTTCTTAAAAGGGACAACATGTTTTCCATGTGATGAATAAACACAATGGGCCATATTTATACTTTTTGACGCAAAACTGCGCTAACGCAGTTTTGCGCCAAAAAAATGAGCGGCGGCTAACGCCATTCTGAAGCACCATGCGGGCGCCGTATTTATTGAATGACGTTAGCCGGCGTTAGCCGCCGGCGCTGTCTGGTGTGTGTTGAAAAAAACGACGTACACCAGGCAGCGCCGGCGTAGGGGGGAAATGGCGTATGGGCGTCCACAAATGGTGCAAGTCAGGCTGAGGCAAAAAAATCGCCACAACCCGATTTGCGCCATTTTTTTACGACGCCCATCCCCCATTGAAATTACTCCTGTCTTAGCAAAGACAGGAGTCATGCCCCCTTGCCCAATGACCATGCCCAGGGGACTTCTGTCCCCTGGGCATGGTCATTGGGCATAGTGGCATGTAGGGGGGCACAAATCAGGCCCCCCTATGCCACAAAAAAAAAGAAAAAAAAATACTTACCTGGACTTACCTTAATGTCCCTGGGGTGGGTCCCTCCATCCTTGGGTGTCCTCCTGGGGTGGGCAAGGGTGGCAGGGGGTGTCCCTGGGGGCAGGGGAGGGCACCTCTGGGCTCATTCTGAGCCCACAGGTCCCTTAACGCCTGCCCTGACCCAGGCGCTAAAATCCGGCGCTAATGCGGGTTTTTTAGACCCGCCCACTCCCGGGCGTCATTTTTGCCCGGGAGTATAAATACGACACATATGCATCGGAGTCATTTTTTAAGACGGGAACGCCTACCTTGCATATCATTAACGCAAGGAAGGTGTTCACGCCAAAAAATTACGCTAACTCCATGAACTTTGGCACTAGACGCGTCTAACACCAAAGTATAAATATGGAGTTAGTTTTGCGTCGAATTTGCGTAAAAAAAAAACGACGCAAATTCGGCGCAAACGGAGTATAAATATGCCCCAATGTGTATTTGCACAATGGGCTTTGTTTCCTCTATACGTTTGTGGGTTTTCCCTTTGTATTGGCCTGCAAAGGTGTAAATAGCTTACCAGGCGTAATTCTTGGAATATTTGTGAAATTGCAGAAGCCAGTTATCTTTACATCCGTAGGTAGGAGTATGTGAAGCACACAAATGTACAATAGGGTGACCACCCGTCCGTAAATTTCACGGACTGTCCGTAATTTCG
The DNA here is from genome assembly GCF_031143425.1 of Pleurodeles waltl. Taxonomy (NCBI): domain Eukaryota; kingdom Metazoa; phylum Chordata; class Amphibia; order Caudata; family Salamandridae; genus Pleurodeles; species Pleurodeles waltl. The sequence goes on along the minus strand of NC_090449.1, from coordinate 314,279,806 downwards.
CCCTGCTGTCCGTTGTCCGTGATGAAAGCTTTAACGGACGGCATTTGTCCGTAATTTTAGCCTTTCACCTAAAGGGCAACGGAGGCAGGGCGAAATTACAGGCAGAGGAGTTTTCCCAGCTGGGCTGGAAGGCAGGGGGTATCCTGTGCTCTGAGGGAGGGAGGGGCAGACAGATAAGAAAAGGCCTTCTTGCCAGGGGGTCTCTTTCCCTAAAGACATGCAAATGTGGGCAACTGGTAAATCTGCAAATACAAAGGGGCTTGAAAACCTGCATTGACTTTACTAAAAGGAGTCACTTGAAGTTTTCTGGTGGCAAAGATATTTCTTTTAGAGAGGTATTGTAATGGTGTTCCAAGGTGAGCTGTGGAGTGTGTGGTTTTAATGGAGTGTTATAAAATTTTTTATCACTAGGTATAAACTGTATATTATTAAAATCTGTATTTGAGAAGCACTTTTTTTTAATTTAACCGAAATTTATTTGCGCATTTTGTAGCAGCCTTTATTATGATGTAATTGTATTTTTCACAGTTCTTTCAGGTACCTCGGTACCTCATAGTACTAACAAACATTGGCAAAGCCAATAGGTCTCTAATCTGCGAAAGAGTTATTGGCTTAGCTAATGTGTTTTAGCCATGAGCCATGTTATACACCAGAGTAGCTGCTGTTCAGCATGGCTTAGAGCTAGTGGCATAGTGGTGTGGAGTGGAGTAGTGTAGCATAGGAGCAGTGGCGTAGAGCCCAGTAGTGCAAAGTACAGTGCAGTGGGGTACAGTGCAGTTGTTTAGAGTGCGTTAGCGTAGAGTGCAGTGGTTTAGAGTGCAGTGACATGGAGTGCCATGGGACAGAGTATAGTGGCATAGAGTGCAGTGGAGTAGAGTGGCATACAATAGAGTAGCAGAGAGAGCAGTAGTGTAGAGTGGTGCAGTGGCATAGATTGCAGAGTAGACTCACGTTGCAGGGAGTGCAGTGATGTAGTGTAGAGTGGTGCAGAGTAGGGCAAAGTGCTGTAGAGTGGAGTGATGCATAGTAGAGTGGCATAGAGTGCAGTGGCATAGAATGCAGTAGTACATAGTACATTGGTGTATAGTACGGTGGTGGAGAGTGCAACACTGCAGAGTAGAGTGTCAGTGCAGTGATGTAGAGTGGAGTAGAGTGGCACAGAGAAGTGGCGTAGAGTACAGTGGTACAGAGTAGAGGGCAGTGGCGTACAGTGTAGTTGTTTAGAGTGCATTGGCATAGAGTGGCATGGGGTAGAGTTACATAGAGTGCAGTGGAGTAGAGTGGCATACAATAGAGTAGCAGAGAGTCCAGTAATGCAGAGTGGTGCAGTGTCATAGAGTGCAGAGTAGACTCATGTGGCATAGAGTGTAGTGGTGTAGAATGGTGCAGAGTGGAGTATTGTAGAGTGGTGTAGAGTAGAGTATAGTGCCTAGAGTGCAGTGGTATAGAGTAGAGTGGTGTAGAGTGCAGAGTTGCAGAGTAGAATGTCAGTGCAGTGGTGTAGAGTGGTACAGAGAACAGTGGCATAGAGTACAGTGGTGCAGAGTAAAGGGCAGTGCAGTTGTTTAGAGTTCACTGGTGTAGAGTGCAGTTGCATAGAGTGGCATTGAGCAGAGTAGAGTGGCATAGAATGCAGTGGAATAGAGTATATTGGTGCAAAATGCAGTAGTACAGAGCAGAGTGGTGTAGAGTATAGTGACGGCCAGAGCAGTGTTGCAGAGTGTCAGTTTGCAGTGGTGTAGAGTGCATTGAACTAGAGTGCAGTGGTCAGAGTGGTATAGAGTACAGTGGCGTAGAATAGATTGTTTCAGAGTAGAGTGCAGTTGCATAGAGTGGAGAGGTGCAGGGTAGAGTGCAGTGGCATAGAATGCAGTGGCACAGAGTGCAGTGGCATAAAGTAGATTATTTCACAGTAGAGTGAGGTGGCTTAGAGTGGAGAAGTGCAGGTTAGAGTGGAGTTGCATAAAGTGGCATAGAGTGTGATGGCATAGAGTAAAGTAGTGTAGAGTGCCGTGGCATAGAGTGCAGAGGTGCAGAGTAGATTAGAATGATGTACAGTGTATTGATGTAGAGTGCAGGGCCATAGAGTTGAGTGTTAGAGTAAAGTGCATTAGCATAGAGTGTATTAGCTTAGAGTGCAGTGGCGTACAGTGCAGCGTTGCAGAGTGGCAGAGAGTGGAGCTGTGCGGATTAGATTGGTGTTGCCTAGGCTGGAGTGGTATGGCGTGCAGACGAGCAGAGCGCAGTGGGGTAGAGAGGCGCAAAGTGCAGTGGCTTAGAGTAGAGTAGTACAGAGTAGAGTAGAGAGGTATAGTGTGAAGTAGCATAGAGAGCAGAGGCATAATGTGGAGTGGTTCCGAATGGAGAAGAGAACAGTGGCATGGAGTGGCGTAAAGTGGAGTGATACAGAGTAGGGTGCAGTGGTGTGGAGTGGTGCAGAGCAGAGTGGAGTGGAGCATGCATGGTGTGGTAACACACTGCCATTACAGACAACACATTTTTGATTGAAATGACCATTACATTTGCACAGATATACAGTTTTTCAAATCAAACTATATTGTGCACAGACGATGATGTGTGGAAATTGCATCACCTAATGCAATGATTTGTTTTAATCATGTAAAGGTATTTGTTTCAAGCTCAGTTCAGAATTAACAAAAATGTGCTTGATTTGTACTTCTAATTCTGATATATTCTGAAGTCTATTTAAATGTTGTCCTGTGATAGAAAAAACTCTTTCCTAACCCCAGTATCCAGCAAGATTGTTGCATAAATCCTCTCACTTTGAAGTCAGAGAAAGGAAAGTAAACACTAAGTTCCCACTGAAGACAGAGCCTGACATTTGACTTTGTTCTTTGAATGCACAGCAAATATGATAAGATAAGAACAAGATTTACAGGCCTGTTTACAGAAAGGGAGCACACGGCAGGATACTGTAAATAAGGTTTTGGCAAAGGAAGGGACGAATTCAAGCTGCATAGCCTAAAACAAATAAAGCCAGCAAATTGAAAGCAACAAATTGTGAGTTACAAACCACAAGGCCAATGGCAAGCAACAGGCAGAATGCATTCACAAGGAAGCACTATGAATTTACTTAAAGTGACAGCTGTGGGATACTTTCTGGGGAAAGTCCAGTATTTTAGTCCATATCTTGCAGAGGTTTGGCTACATCAATCACCCAGGTAGTATGACAAGAAGACCTGGAGTGGTTTCCATGTTGCAGGATAGGTCTGTACACCCATTCTATCAGTTTGCCACCATTTCCTATGGTACCGAGCTTCTGGCACACCTGTTGTAGGGTTAGCGCTAGGTAGCAGACATGAAATAGGGCATTTAATGATTATTTAAGGTGGTTGTAAGTAAGGAGTTGACCGGGGTGAAGATGGTAGTCTGCCACAAGGGTTTGGAAATTTAGTAGCTCACTGTTCAGAAACAAAGTCCCCAATTTTAAGACACCTGCAACATGCCACTGATGGAGTTGCTCTGAGCACAGCCATCCTGTGCGAGTGGGAAGGCTTAGCAAAGGTAGTGCAGGAGCATAGGGTTTCTTTGTGTCAGTGAGTTTACAGGTTCTGGCAAGGCAAGAGAAAGCCATGTATGATAACCCCGGATGGTGATCCATAGAATGGTCAGTAGGAAACGATGAGCAGTGCATTAAGCCTTCCTTAAAAGTCTTTACTGGTAAACCCCATCTCATGCAGGGAGGTGGGCAGAAAGCCAGTGAGCCACCCATTGGACATCTGAAGCTAATTAGAAGCATTCTAAGTCCAGAAGATCTAATCCACCTGCAGTCACAGTTAGCTTTAGAGTGGAAAGAGCTTCCGATGGCGCAGCGATCCAATCAGATGTCTGGCCTGTCTGAAGAAGGAATGAAGGACGAGTAGGGGAAGGTTTGCAAAATAATACTATCATTGGGGTAGCACACCATCTTCACTAGTGCCACGTAGCCTCTACAGAAAGCAGAAGAGAAGACCAAAAAGCAGACTGGGCTTGGAGGGACCGTTTGCTCTGCCGAGATTTTCATCCTGGAAATCAGTGTAAGAATGGTAGATATTAATCACTAGCTATCAAAAGGTAACTGGTTCCCCGTTCAATCTGAGATCTAATTGTGTATGAAGGCGAAAACAGTGCCATATGTTAAAGAAACACTAATTAAATTCTAAAATTTGTAAATTTTGTTTGCGCAATTTACATCCCAAATATTTTGAAGATTCTATGTGTACTTGACACTTAGGGATAACCCAGATCTCTAGTTTGGCTTTTGCTCAATTTCAAAACCATATAAAGACATGGACTAAGCGGGCAATTACCTTGCACAACCTTGCAAGGGGTCTGGCCCCTGCTCACCCTTCACAAGCACTAACAGCGAACCATTGCACCAGAAGAGTTTGCCAAGGTGGATGGGTGTTGATTGTTCAACCACTTGAGAGTGCCCCTTCTGTTTCGCTCCTGTGCGCAGACAACTCCCCAGGTACCCAATACCTTCAAATAGTCTTGGTGGACCCATCTTGTCTGATTTTAGGAATTGTCCCACCTTGTTCTTTTCGTCTTTATTTATCCAGTTGTTAGCAACAACCCTTTGAATTACTTGCCGTGGATCTCCCATTTGATCTCGATTTCATCCTCCTCTTTTATTATCTTTGATTGGTAGTCCGGGCTCCCATTTCTGAGATAAATGTAGAGTCCCAAACATACACTCTAGTGCAGTGAGACTACAGACAATTATGGGTACATCACATCCTGTCATTAGGTGTGAGACTGTCACCCACACCATCTGCCCTGCCTCTTTAAAAATAAATTAGGTTGAAAGTCTGTGGGCGGTTGGGGTAAGCCAGATGTTTTTGTTCAATTTGTTTAAACTAGCATAAGGTTAATTACCTTATTGTTTCCCAAACTGTTTGCCAGGGGTTTTGAAATGTTCAGCAACATAATCAAAATGTTGCTGTTACTTTCTCTTCAGGAAAGATCGGGTAGATTTGGGTAGGGGTGATGGCCTTGCCGTGAAGGGCATTAATTTACTACTGAACAAGGACGTAATGTGACACCTGAATGTAGCACACCAGGAGGCAATCACAAAAGGTCCATTGTGAATAAATAGTGCTATGTTAAAAAAGAGTACATAAATGCACTGACAACATAGTGAGGCATGGGCTCTCTTGCCTGTGTCTGTAAAACTGACGTTTGTTCTTGAATTTTTGTCCTGAATTTTGACTCTTTGTCCTGAATTTTTTACAGTTCTGTCCAGAATTTGCCTCAATGCCAGGTGGTCACCCTAATGTACAATCATGTTTGTGACTTGGCAAAAACGCTCGAACTACAAAGCTTTTCTCTCTGCTACTGAATTTAAATCAACATTTCCCACCTCCGCCACTGACACAGTTATTTAGGTTTGCTCGAGGCGTGGGCTGGTTCCAGTCAGATTTGTGATCGCTTTTGACAGCCTAGTTATTGAAACCCTAACATCTAGAATTCTTTACTGCAACATACAAAGGTTTGTGCACAATAATGCTAGTTTCCAAGTCAAACGTTTGTCTCGTTTTTTAGAAGTTTAAGTTGTAATTACTGTCAGATCGCATTCGATTGTTCGCAGCTGGTTTTCTTCCAGGATGCATCTTTCAGGTATTCTATTGCACGACTGTGAAGTAAACAGAGATTTTCTTAACATCAACATGCCATTTGGCAGATTTCCACACGATTTGTGTGATATGAGTACAATTATATCATGTTTCTGGCTCAGTGCTGGAACAATCTCAAGTCCTATATATTCTATTCAAGACCGCCCACTGTAGCCCATGCCGCTCTGGATTTTAGTAATCAGTGCTCCATTACATTACCCTATGTGTTGCAAAGGGTGGCTTCCATTCCTTATCCGGCTCAGACAATGTGGCATTTGCCCACCTTGCGCTGAGGTGCAAGGAAATAAACAAATGTTTTTAGCGATTTCGTGGCGGACCTACTGCTTAGTGTTTGGAATCGTCATTCTTGACATATGTAAATATAATGTGCATGTGATTTTCTAATATTAGATTCTTTATCATTTTATTTAAGAGATTAACAGGAGGAGGAAGCAGAACCATCATGAAAAGTAGACGCTGCTCTAAAATGTGATGGTTTTGTGCATGCACAACTTTCTAAGCTCCAATAAATTGGTATTAGTATTTTTTTCTAAAAAAAGAACACTCAATAATTGATCAGTTACCCCCGTCCCCGCCTACAAAGGATTACCCACAGTCCCTTCCTACATCAGGATACTGCATATTTTCCTCTCAGTTTTAATTGCCGACTCGCTCAGGATATGGAGGTACCCAACTCGTGAAGGGATGGGAATTGCAGGGGAACAATTTGTAACACTCTTAGGCCCATATTTATACTTTTTGACGCAAAACTGCGCTAACGCAGTTTTGCGTCAAAAAAATTAGCGCCGGCTAACGCCATTCTGAAGCGCCATGCGGGCGCCGTATTTAAACAATGACGTTAGCCGGCATTAGCCGCCGGCGCTGCCTGGTGTGCGTTGAAAAAAACGACGTACACCAGGCAGCGCCGGCGTAGGGGGATCTGGAGCTTGGGCGCCAAAAAATGGGGCAAGTCAGGCTGAGGCAAATTTTTCGCCTCAACCCGATTTGCGCCATTTTTTTCGACTCCCAACCCCCATAGAAATGACTCCTGTCACAGCAAAGACAGGAGTCATGCCCCCTTGCCCAATGGCCATGCCCAGGGGACTTCTGTCCCCTGGGCATGGTCATTGGGCATAGTGGCATGTAGGGGGGCACAAATCAGCCCCCCCTATGCCACAATTTTTTTTTTTAAAAAACACTTACCTGAACTTACCTTAATGTCCCTGGGATGGGGCCCTCCAACCTTGGGTGTCCTCCTGGGGTGGGCAAGGGTGACAGGGGGTGTCCCTGGGGGCATGGGAGGGCACCTCTGGGCTCCTTCCGAGCCCACAGGTCCCTTAACGCCTGCCTTTTACAGGCGCTAAAAAACAGCGCAAAAGCGGCCGTACGTCATTTTTTTTGACCCGCCCACTCCCGGGCGTGAATTTTGGCCGGGAGTGTAAATACGGCGCACATGCCGCAGAGTAAATTTTTTAGACGGGAACGCCTACCTTGCATATAATTAACGCAAAGTAGGTGTCCACGCTAAAAAATGACGCTAACTCCATGGACTTTGGCGCTAGACGCGTCTAACGCCAAAGTATAAATATGGAGTTAGTTTTGCGTCGGAATTGCGTCAAAAAAAACGACGCAATTCCGGCGCAAACGGAGTATAAATATGCCCCTTAATTTCTTTGGGCATGTAATTACTCTCATCCCCATTTTAAAAACTTTCAACACTGGAGACCAAATGTTGGTAGAGGTTTGTTCGGACCCTCGGATTTCATGATTTACCTTTTTACGTTCATAAGACCCATCAAATTTTGCTTTACCAGCCTTGCACGCAGGACCTTCGAGATGGTCCTGAATGAGCCAAGAGGATCTGCTGTTATCAACCTCTTACTGACCAGCGAAGATGACGCCTTTGCGAGGCCTACATTTGCCTTTAGAAACCCAGCCAACTATATGTCACTTGGGGAAATCAGAAATGGAACCAACATTATTGCTTCCATCGCAAAATGATCTTAGTTGCTGCTTGCAATCCCTGGGCCTGAGTTATTCCCCTCTGGCAGTGCCTCCATATTCTGTCCAGTGCTCATATGAGAAGGATCGTCCCAGCTCCTCCATTGGAAGTGTTCTCATTCTGTGTTCGCCGCCAACAGAAACAAGTTACAGACTCTAAAGATGAAATGTGCATTCTGATCAACATTCTGTGGAATATTTTCAACAGAGTTACTGTTCTGGTTGCTGCCATCTTGTTTGCTGATTGCATGAATCAATGACAGACATGCAGTAAGTAATATCGCTACTTTCATTTATGCCAAGGTTTTGTTTATTGTGTTCAAAAATTTGATTGCCCCTTTATCAAACATGTTCCCTAATTTAATACCGCTCACCACTTGCCTAAGGTGAAGCTGTATTCAGGATTCCCAATTAATGATGGGTGAGAGGTAAGTGGTTAAAGCCGTGTTCAGTGCCAGCCCTATCCAATACTGTCAGTGTGCTTTGCTACTGGGAAACATCACACTTAGGCCCTCATTACGACCTGGCGGTCGGCAGTAATTTGAGGAAAGGTACTGCCAACAGGCTGGTGGTACCTTTTCCCAAATTATGACATTGGCGGTTTGGCTCAAGACAAACCGCCAATGTACCACTCCGGCCACCAGGGTGGTAATGGACGCTGGGCTGGAGACTTCGGTCTCCAGCCAGGCGGCCGTCACAATCCCACCCTCGGGATTATGACCCCGCCTACTCCCATGGTTTTCGTGGCAAGCGGCGTACCACCACGAAAACCATGGCGGTAGGCACTATCAGTGCCAGGGAATTATTTCCCTGTCACTGATAGGGGTCTCCCCCGCCCCTCTCACCAGTGTCCTCCCCTACCCTCCCCCTCCCTCTCCTGCCCCCTGCACATTTACACACCCACACGTGCATACATACACAATCATACACACACATACCCACATCCACCCACACATGCACACATACATACCCACACACTGCAACACACACCAACATACATTGTCGCACACAGGCATTCACAACACACAACATTCATGTACACTCACATTCAGTCATTCATGCACGCATTCAACGCAACTCACACCCGCATGCACGCACTCAAAGACAGACACCCTCCCACCCCCACACATACAACACCCCCACACACGCACACACTACCCCCACCCCCTCTCCTGTCAGAGAACCCGACTTACCTGCTTGCAGGGGGTCCTCTGGCAGATATTGGGATGCAGTGCTGCTGCCAGAAGCAGCGTCCGCAAGATAAACACCGCCAGGCCGTATCATTGCTCATGATACTGTCAGCAGTGTTTTGCTGGTGTGGTACTGCTGCTAGCAGCAGCGCCACCTTACTACTGTCCACCGCCATGACCATTGATGGTATTCCGCCAGCCTTCTGACGGAATTCCGGCTACGGCCATAATGCGGGTGGACCGCTGGTATGTTGGCGTCCGTCGCCGTGGCGGTAGGGGGCAGTTACCGCCATGGTTGTAATGAGGGCCTTGGTGGCTTATCCCTGGGTCTGACCTATGGCACCTTCAATAAGGAAAAGGAATGATCAATAAAGCATAATTGTTGCTTTGTGTCTCGTGCCTCTTTTGATCATCAACATTGTAAGGTCCTTACTGCTGGCATTTATGTGCACTACGGCCCAAATCATCTTCAGAAACTTTAGAACGTTAGCTCACATCCCGCCCAATTTTTGTAATAAATCATGGCTCACCAGGCACATGCTTTTTACCATCAAGTCACTGGAGCACGACTCCTTTCCTTCCCTTGTTTGCAATATCTTTAGGTGCACTATCTCTTTGGTAATGTCTCCCACTCACCTCTTCAATATGAACTACATCTGGTCTGGATGTATGAGCCAAGGCATCAAGCTATCCAAGCATGATGCCAGTATAAGCCTGCCTTTCTAAATCCCTCTGGCTAATATAATTTTTATTTAAATGTTTAGTCAGACATTATCAGTCACATAGACTTCCTGGTAGCGTCTGTTGCCCACCACAGTGCAGCTCCTCCTGTGGTCGACATAGACCGGGTAAGCTATTCCATACTACCCAATGTTATTTTGTGCCCTGTTCCCCTGCCTTTTCATTAATGCCCACCTCGTTCACCCTGCCACCCCGTTTTATGTCACTCTCTTTGGTCCATTTTTGTGGACCATTTAGTCAGCCGGTTTAGATTTGTTGGGCTCTTAACATCTAGTCGCCTTTTCACTGTCGCGTTGCACGCTACACTGGGCCTACTGCTACAGGTCTCAGGCGGTTTCTGGCAGTACTCACCCACCGGCCTTTTCGTTGAATCAGTCCTTTCTCTCTCAGCCAGGAGTACATTATTTGCCAATGTGCTTTCATTTATGTGGTATTACTATCCGCCCCTTTCTGACTACACCTGATTTCTATTGACCTGTTCTGACGGCAGCCTTTTCTTTTTTCTCCCTTTTTTTTTTTCTTCCTTCTTTTTTCTTTTTACTCTCTTCGCCATAGGAACAAGAATTACCACAGTCTTGGTCAGCAGGGTTTACCCTTCACCCCGAATGACCTTACTTACTTCCCTACTTACTGTGTCGTCTATAGGTGAGTTCCCGATGCATGGTTTGGTCTCTTTTACACTCAACTTACCTCTTATTATGTGGAGTTTTTTACTTACATTTTTGTCAATTCCCTTCTTTTAACGGAAGTTTAAATTCTTCCGAGCATGTCTACACAAGGAGGTACTACCGTCCTACTACTACCCCCTCTGACGCCTTCATTTTGTTTTTCTTTTAATATGTGGTCTCCCACTAATTGATCTAATCATGTTTGGGCTTTCTGAGCACATAATTCCCAATTCACCGGTGATGGTGTTATGGTTTACTCACTTTGTGACAGATATCCGGACACTGCTGTGTGGTGGGCACACTCTATGAGGTGGTTCTTGCTAACTTACACAGGTTCATCTGGTTAGATTGCCTTATTTCAAAGCACCTTTGTGCAGATTTGCATGGGCATGTCAACACCCGTCGTTCACTTGATTATGGACGCATGCCTTATCAAGTGAATTCACACGTGCAACCACTTTACTATCATCCTCTATTTTGATTTATTGGACTGGGCAACTACATATCTATGTATATTTTGCAGCCTTGAAAATGTGACCTGTTGTGACGAAACACGTGTTGGCTGAATATGGAACTATGCTCAATTGACTACTTGGCTGTATTTATGGATCAATGCTCAACCGATCTCTTTTGATGCCCTTGGCTACTAATTAAAGGAATCCACTACAACCAACTCAACTGGAGGACTTCTTTATTATGAACATTGTTTTGAGTGCCGCGGCTTCTGTGCTAAATTTGGGAGTTTTTCAGCATGTTGTTCTAGAGCAGTGGTTCCCAACCTGTGGTCCGGGGACCCCTGGGGGTCCGCAAAGTCTTCTCAGGGGGTCTGCGAGAGCCTAGAAAATAAAAAAATATTAATAAATGTTGACAAATTAGGTCCCGAGCTAACAGTAATGACTCAGGTGGGGGTCCCCGGATTCCAATGATGATTCAGTGGGGGTCCCTGGGCTCCATTAATGTTAAAGTGGGGGTCCACAGAAATCAAAAGGTTGGGAACCACTGTTCTAGAGGACCAAGTCCTCTTTCAACTGCTCTTGACGCGCATGTGCATTGAGCCGAATCAGAATACTTTCTCTTTCTGATCAGCTAATTATGCTTGCAAAGCGAGGCAATTCATTTGGCCTTGGTGATTGCCTGGTGGGGCTGAAATAAACGTGTTAGGGCTTGGCCCAGGGTAAAAATACTGATTTTATTCACTTTAGCTGGTGGCTTCCTCCACACCTACTTCCTTAACTGACCAGGCAGTTTTATTACTGCCTTATTGCACTCCATTCAAGACCTGTTACAAGGTTTCCCGAAACCATTGAACTCCTCCATACCTCCTAGTCACAGCATAATGGCAGACTACGCCGATGAGGAGGATCAATTTCAAGAATGCCCCTGGAGCACCAAATGGAGGAGAGATTAGTGGAGGCTCGTGGGCATCACGGTGAGTTGGGCCTTGATAAAGCCTTAAAGCCATTCACTCAGCCCTTGACTAATTTTGGCAGGAGAGAACTGCTGGGCGAGGGCAGTCAGCTTGCACGTTAACAATCACATGACCCTATAGAAGTCCCCAACCTTCAGTTGCATTGCTCAGGGGGATCATCATCTGCTGAGATCTTGGTGCAAATGGTAGCTTCAGAGCTGCTTGATCATGAATATAGAGGTTTTCATCCTTGTGAGGCCGTGAGTCCTTTCCCTATGCTTTCACAGCTTCACGTTGAATCACAGGAGCGTTCTTCTTCTACCTCTGGGTCAGAGGGTTCGCAAAAACAGCCCCCCTCTGAAGACAAAACGCAAGTCTCATCACATATCCTCAGATGTACCGGCTCCAAGTGGTCCGAATCTCCTCTTTACACCAGAACACATTATTCAACCCAGCTCCACGGAGTAGTTTCCGAGTGCCGAGGTGGCTCACTATGTAAAGGACAGACTCAGCAAACGCTTCGAAAAAAATGTTCACAACAATCTCAGATCTGAATGGCCAGTGCCATATTTGGTGGGCAAAGTTGCAGATACTCCAGAGCTGGATCCCAGTATGGCAACGTTCCTGAAGAAATTCACAAAGGACCCCAAAAAAGGTTTGGACCGCGCATGCGCGTCTGCCCTGATAAACTATTAGATTTGTCGGGACCACTAACAAAAATATTAGATTTGGCAATCCAATCTAAGGAAACAAACATGCCCCTGGATCTGGAATGAATTTTAGAGTGGGCGTAATGAGCTATATGCCTTTTGGGCAATGTGAACTGCGCCATGTCCACTTAGCGTTGGCACTCTTTCCTCATGTGCCTGGAACCTAAGTTGGCAGATTTGGCATCTAATGAGGCTGGGACTCTCGCTAATGGCCCGCTTTTTGGTGATAAGGGACCTCTACATGTACGTAGCAACATTCACGGCCCTAGATAAAGTGCAAACTTCCATAAAGAAAGTTTTCAGTAATGCTCTTTTTGCCCGGGCCTGACTCTTCAGGGGTTGAGCACCAGGCTGTGGCTTCCAGGCTTCAGGATTTGCCAGTCAAAGAGGCAGTGGAGGTAGCTATGGTTCATCAACCTACTACCCTAACCTCTACATAGGTCATAAACTTGACTCCAGAGACTACCGTGGAGGTGGTCCCACTCCTGTCATCAATATCACAGGTAAGGATTATTCCTTTGTCAGAGGTGGTTTTGGGGGCAGGTTTTAACATTTTCTCATCGCAAGGCAAACTATTGCCCAAGATCCACGGGTGTTAGAGACTGTTTAAGGGTTTCACCTAGAGTTTTATGCTTCACCAACTCAGAGGGCCCCTTCATTTTTCCCTCGAAGATCGCTCACAGAAGAGGAGAGTTTTGCACTCCTGCAGAATGGAACTCTAGTAGAGACTTACCTCACCCTTGGGGTTCGTGAGCTTGATTTTCTTAGTGCAAAAGAAATGTGGCGGTTGTTGGCTTGTTTTGAACTTCAAACAGTTCAATTAGTGGGATTGTATACCGCTATTTCAAAATGGAAGGCATACACTTGCTCAGGGATTTATTAAGAAACAGAGATTGGTTGGTTCAGTTGGACCTCAAAGACACCTACCTTTCGGTGCCCAGTTTCACACCCACAGGCGTCCTCAATTCAATCTATATTTCTGGGGTGCTGCAATACAGAGCACTTCAGAGTTTGAAGATCTTGCATCGTCAGAAGGGTCTACAGTATTCGGAACTGGTCTTGCTTTCAGAGGAAGCCAAGACTAAGATCTTGTGGTGGCTCTCCCTCATGGACTTGTGGAATGGCAGAGCAATTTTTACCTCAGTTCCAGATGTAATAATAGAGTCTGATGCCAGCCGGTGGGGCTGGGGAGCACATTGCGGCTCAGTGGAGAAGGAGGCTGTTGGTTCCCAAGAGAGTTGACCTATCACATAAATTGCCCGGAGCTCTTGACAGGGTCATTTGCGATCAGATCGCTTTCCCCACGTAAGGTACACTGTTGTATTCTCCTCTGGATGGAAAATGTGTCTGTAGTCAGGTATATAAGTCGCCTGTGGGCACCAGGGGCCAGATGTAGGAAAGTTTTGCGAGTCGCAAATGGCCCGAATCACTATTTGCGACTGTGCAAAATCGGAAATGGGATGCAAAAACCCCATTTCCGACTTGCAAAAAGCGATGCGAGCCGTTAGCGACTCGCAAAATGTGCGACCCCATTTTGCGACCCGCAAATAGAAAGTCGCAATTTGCGAGTCCCAAACCATATGCAATTGCAACTCGCAAATTGCGACTAGTCGCAAAAAGCCCATTTTGCACTTGCAATTTACCACTAACTCAGAGCAGGTGGTAACCATAACCAAAGTATAAAAGGAGACCCAGAAGGCATCTGGGTTACTCAAGATGGCGGAGATATACCTGATAGCAGTGAGGAGGAGAGTCCACGCAGCCCAGCAGAGGAGGAGGAGGAGGGGCCACAGACAGGAGAAGATATATAGAACAAGGCAGACTCTTTTTCAGCAAACTGAGGAAGAGATATACGATAAATACCACCTTAGCAGCGCAGCCATACTAGAATTAATTGATTTACTAAAACCACAGCTAGAACACCAGACTCTGCGCGGCTGCGCCATCCCTACGCATGTGCAAGTGCTATGCTCACTGCACCTCTTGGCCTCAGGGAGCTATCAGGGGGTCATTGCTGTGGCAGGTGGGGTATCTCAAAGTGCAGTGTCAAGGTTCCTCAGGGCATTCCTAGATGCCATACTCACACACAGGTCTCACTTCATATACCTGCCCAGGAATGAGGCAGAAATCAACAGCACCAAGCTGGACTTTTACCGGATTGCCAACTTTCCCCATGTCATAGGATGTGTAGATGGGACACATATTTAAATATGCCCCCCTGCAAACCTGGAACATCTTTTCCGCAACAGAAAGTGTACCCACTCACTCAATATTCAGGTTGTTTGTGACGCCCATTATGTCATCACTGACATTGTAGCTAAGTTTCCAGGCAGTACCCATGACTCCTACATTTTTAGGCACAGTGGGATACACCAACGCCTGGAACGTGGGGAGTTTGGAGACGGATACCTCTTAGGTAGAGCTGCATACACCTCGTAGACATACAGACAGGTCACTGTGCAAACCAACCAGGACTTTATAACAGTGTAATGTTTGTGCCCAACAGGTGACAGTGCATATGCTCTACGGCCATGGATTATGATTCCATTCTTAACACCCAGCAATGAATGTGAGAGGCGATACAACAATGCACATAAGAGGACCAGGAACCTTATCGAACGCACCTTTGGATTACTGAAAGCAAGATTCAGATGCCTCCAACGCAGTGGAGGTGCCCTCCAGTATACCCCCATTACAGCATTCAAAATTGTTGTTGCATGCGCCATCCTTCACAATATAGCCACCCGACGTGGGCTACCTCTCACCCCTGCAGACCCAGATCCTGAGGATGAAGAGCAAGAGCAACCACATCGCCATCATGGGGATCGGAGTATAGCTAATCAAGGCAGACTGAGACGGGAACACATCGCAAACCAATACTTTGGAAGGTACGTGTCAACTCCAACCATACTCACCTATTGACCAAAAACTCCATTTGTTAAGTGGAACAAAAAACTATTTAATTTGTGCAGAAATACAACTATTTACAAATAATAACTGTTCATGGTCATCTAAATGCAAACCATGCATGGGGCACATTGATGTCATGTGCCACATCATCAGGGACAGGGTTATGTCTATGTCCTACGGCGGCCCCTGCCAACCTGGCTGGTCCCTGGTGTTTCTGCAGTGCTCTGCCTGGTACTCCCACTCCGGAGCACCCTAGTGTCACTGGCAGAGAAACTGCTCACTGTAGAGCCCTCCTCGCTGTCCTGGGGTGTGTCCCCTGTGCCCCTGGACAGATGTCGTGCCTCCATTAAGTCAATCACGTGTGTGATACGGCCCAGGCCCCTAGCCACATCTCCAGCAAAATGGCCCATTTCGACCAGGAGGCCAACTGTCCTTCTCGACAGGCCAGTGGTGTTCACAGCCAGTCTGCCGATTGATGTGGCCATCCTGTCAAGCCTCTGTAGGAGCTGACGGTCCCTGCGCCGCCCACCCTCGCCCTGTGCCAGTAGTCCTGCCACCAGATCACTCATGGACAGGTCTAGGTCCCCAGTGTTTGTGGCAATAACGTCAATTCTGGAATTTAGATGCTGCATGCTGACCTTGTTGTTTCTGACAAAGCGGTGCAGCACACCACTAATCCGCCCTAATATATTGTTTTGCAGGCGCTGACCACGCAGCAGCTGTGCCTCACTGTTGGTGGTAGGTTGACGGCCGGACGCAGCCTGCAGCCCTGATCTCCTGTACCTGCGTCACCTGCGCAGCGGTGGCTGCCCTGTTTGCTCAACTGTGCCACTCCTGCCTGTTGCTGGCGCAGCCTCCTGGAACACAGTTGAGGCAGGTGTGGACATCACAGGGATGGTGTTGGTCGTGCAGGTGGGAGTGGTGGCGGCTCCTGTGCTGTCCTCATGGGGCTGGCTGCTGTGGGTTGTGGTGGTGTCTTGTGGGAGACCTGTGGGACATGGGGAACACACTGTCTGTCTACTATCTGTTGCACACTTCCTAATAAACATTTGCCTATGAACTGCCTACTTGACTACATTTCCCATAATGCATCATTCTGGTGTTTGCAACCCTGAAATGGAGCTATCTTGGTTGAGCATTCCCCTGTGTACATGGTGGGTGGGGGTATGGCATTGATAGGGGTACAGGCATATCACATGGTACTCACTGGTTGATGTAGTGGGCTCAGAGGTGTCCAGATCTCCAAATCCTGACACTGCCTCCTGCTCCAGGGTCTCCTCCACCCTTTCTTCCAGGGGTGTGGGTGGTGGTACTGATGATGGTCCCCCTCCTGTGCCTCTCATCTCCCAGAGCCTTTCAGCCACCCTCTCCTTGGTCCGGGAGCGGAGGTCATACCACTGTTTTTTAATCTCTTCCACGCTCCTGTGGCTCACCCCAAGGGAGTTGATTTTTTCCTGGATCTCCTGCCAGAGTTGTCTTTTGGTGGCTTCTGGCACATAGTGGGCTGCCTTTCCCAATAGTTCATCATAGTGCTGACAGCATTCGTCTGTCAGCACCTCCAGCTCCTTCTCTGAGAATTTTAGTTTTCTTTTTCTAGGAGTTTCTTCCATTGCAGCTGCTGTTCCTCCTGTGTGCAGTTCAGCAGTTTAAAATGGGTGTGGTCCTCCCTCCTCCCAGGTGTATTAGTTAACTTCCTGGCTGTGATGTCATCATCATGTGCCAGGAAGTGTTTCCAGAGTGTTCTGGAGTGGTTTCTGGAGTGTTCTGCAGCACCTGCAATCAATTTACATGGTACTCGCAATTTGCGACACCAGCTCGCAAATTGCGAGTTCGTTTTTTGCGCGGTCGCAAAAAGCGACCTCGCAAACAGCGGACTCGCTCTCTGCGTTGCGACTCCGGGTGCGAGTCGCAATTTCTACACTTACATTGTACCTGCATTTCTATTAGCGACACGCAATTTGCGAGTCGCGCTTACTCGCAAATTGCGAGTCGCTAATTTTTTCGTACCTTCATCTGGCCCAAGATCTCATCTGTTGGTGGAGATTGCAAAGGATTTTTGGCATTATTGTCTCCAACATCAAATTTTAGTGATAGCAGAATATATTCTGGGTCGCTCCAGTACGACGGTGGATTGGAACTCTCGCTTCCTTTGGGATTTCGGCGATTGGAAGCTCAAACTGCTGATTTTCCAAGCACCTCAGCAGCAGTGGGGATGATGTCTCATAGACTTGTTTGTTTCCCGACTGAACAATCAACTACCGACTTACTTCAGTTGGAGGCCGGACCCTCATGCAGCAGGGACGGATGTATTTCTGCCACCTTGGTTAGGGGGTCTTCTGTATGCATTTCCTCCATTCGCCATGATTCTGCAAGTTCTGGCACAGTTATTTTGCCAAGCAATGGAAGTGATCTTCGTGACTTTGTTTTGGAGGGAGCAGTCTTGGTTCCCGTCAGCGATAGATCTCTTGTGCGAATCTCTAGTGATGTTGCTGGTACTCACGGATCTTTTAACAGATCTGCTGGCTGTCTGCAGCCTCTGATTCTGCAGGGTCAGTTATCACTGATGGCGTGGAAGCTTTCAGGAGACCCTGGCAAGTGCCTGGAGTTTCGGAATCAGCATTGTTTTTGTTATCTCAGTCATGGGCACCCTCCACTCATAAAAGATATGATCAAGGCTGGAGGAAGTGGTTGTAATGGTGCAGTGAAAGGATTTTGAATCCCTTGGGATCAGAAATAGCCAATTTTCTCTCTGATTTAGCCTTGCAAGGTTTGGCCTACAGGACAATTAATAATTGTTGCTCGGCTATTTCTGCAGGTGAACCCCATATTCAGGGTAAATCAGTGGGGGAACATCCATTACTCTGTAAGCTTCTTAGGGGCATCTGTATGGTTAACCCCCCCCCAGTTGAAATACTCCACATTATGGGACATTAATGCTGTTCTTCGTTTTCAGAAGAATTTGCCCTGTAATGAGGATCTTTCACGCAACCAACTCTTAGCAAAACTTACAATGTTGCTTTGCTTACTCTCCTGTAGATGAGTTTCTGATGACAGGGCCTAGGATTTAGCAGGTAGAGTGTTTACTCTCTCTGGGGTATCGTTTTCCATTACGGGACGTACAAAAACGTCATCAGGTTGTATTGCATACGCGTCTTCCCAGCATTACAAAAAGATATGTTTGGTTCATTGTTTCAATTTTCATGACGATTGTACTCGGCAATTTAGACAAGATATTTCTGGTCCTTTCTTTGCAGGATCCTTTCCACCCAGTTAAGGCAGCAACTTTGGGCCATTGGATCAGATGGTTATTGGCCGAAGCAGATATAGATGTGAATATCTCTGGGGCTCACTCTCTCAGAGGAGCTATGGCTTATAAAGCTTTTTCAACTGGGGGCAAAACTAGAGGATATCATGGCTGTAGCGGATTGGTCAAATGATTCTACCATTAAGGTGTTTTATCACAAACCAACTGTGGATATGGTGTCAGAGGTGGTGAATAAACTTTAAACTAACATAATCCGAAGCCTCCAGTCCTGCCATAGAATAAAATATTTTCTAGCTAACGTGTCAAGAATTTTAGATTCTATTAAGAACACGGATGCCAGGATTATCCTACCCTAGAAAACTGTGCTATGCATGTAATTTATTATGTATATTTTGTATTACAATATTTGTTGATTGTTGGTGAAATTACCTGTCCCTATATAAGTGTGGATATTAGTTTTTGTTTGTTATCTTCTTCAGGGACGACCACTACAATTTGCTAATGTTCAAGAATTTTGGCCTTCGGCAGAGGTCGACAAAAGAGGTTGGCTTCGTTAGTGGCTGACAGTTCACCCAGGATCGGATGGATCGGAGTAGTTGTCTGCAAGTTGTTTTAAAGTTGACTTTCTGTTCTTGTGGTTCTATGGCAAAGAAAGAGGACATACTCTGATGTTTGGACCTTATATATCATTGAGGGAAGGATCATGATTGGATGACGATGTATACTCATGAGATATTTAGTTTGAAGTATTATTGATTTTCATTGGCTGCTGTTTTGCCAGTAAAGGAAAGAGAAACCATAATCCTCGCCTCCGTGTCCTTAATAGAATCCAAAATTCTTGATGCATTAGCTAGAATAGTTTTTTATTCCTAATACACCTATTCGGTCCTTTAGTGAGCAAAGGCCAACTTCTGTTCTCAATACTTCCATTCCATGGCTTGAGTCAAACAAACAGTATTTCTCCGCGTTTTTCATTTAATGGTATTAAAATCAGAAATCTCTCTGATCGGCAAAACCGGGCTGTCATTAATGCCAGTAGGTATTACATTTGCACGAGGTAAATTTCTATCAACGGGTTCACTAATTCACTGTTTAGAAAACCTATGAAGTCCAGCTATCACTACCAAACCGTTGTCAGGGAGCAGTTGTACATGTTGTTTGAATTCATATTTGTCATCAGAGGTGACACTAAGGTACTTTCAAGTACAACTCGCCTCAACTTAACCTTGTTTAATGACTTTTTCCTGGCTACATGTATTGCTTCAGTTTTTCCTGTGTTAATTACTACCCTATTATATTTACAATAATAATCTGAAGAATTTTGCTGTTTTTGTAGCCCGGTCAAGGTAGGATCCAAGACCATCAGTTCATTGGCAAAGAAGAGTGAATTAATTTGCATGTCAATCGCTTTTGGAAGGTTACCCCCAGATTATTTGAGATACATGGAAAAGAGAGCAGCAAAGGCTCAAGCACGCATTCTTGAGTTAATCCTTGTTAATCACTGCTGTTCTCTCCCCATCATGGAACAATCATCTGAGCTCAGTTTACTGTTTGGAAACCAAGAAGGAGTCAAAGATGTCTACAGGGATTACTTGAAGTGTTGCTTTGACCATGGCAGAATCCACTTGACCAGGTCAAATGCAGAGTTGAAATCTATGTAGCAGACACTTAAGTGAGTGGTGTCATTTGTCGTATGGAGGATATGATCAAAAGCAAAGACATAGGACCTGATTTATATCTTGGCGATATGTATACTCTGTTGCAACAACAATGGAGTATACATATCAGCAAGATAAATGTCCGCCCACCAAATTTAAAAGCGTCCACACCTTGAGTTTAATCACAGCAGAGACTACTCCATCTCCACTTGTATTAAACTACTCTGATGGCCCTGTGGAGTAAGGGCCATCCCAGACAGACTTCTAATTTTTCTCACCTAATTTAGATGGGCGGAAATAGAGGTCAGTTTTCACTGCCTGTCACTGCTGAGAAATCCCTGGCGCTATGGGACAGTGAAAACTGCTAAATGCTCCCCTCGCCATGGGAGAGGACTCCCATTTGAAAAAAAGTAAAAAGAAAACACTTTGGTGCACGGTTACATCAGATTGACAGAGCCCTGCGCCAAAGTGTAAAAAGGCATTGACAGGAACCACAGTGATGATGATTCCTGCCAGTGCTTTATGTATGACTTCCAACATGGTGGTCGATTCTGGATTAGGCAGGTGGCACATCCATCAGAGAGACAGAGTTATTTACTCGGTCTCCCTGACAGAGAAATGGGCCACCCACTAAACAACAGGCCTTGACGTCATAATGGACAGTGCACAGAGTGGCATACACACTGTTTCCAATCATAAAGTGCATTTTCCGAAGTCCGGGTGCCTATGGAATCTGACACACACTAGTTCGGGACCAAAGATGTGCGGTGTGAAGGTAATGTAAAAAAGATGCTGTGCACCCAGAAGTTCAATTGAGTCCCTGATGAAATGGTCCTATTGGAGCTTTTTATTCTGAATTCCTGACCTTATTAGTTCTTTAAGAGATGCTTTAGGGCCCGCCTTAAGCTTAACATAATATCCCAAAAACCGAGCTTTCAGCATGATTGATTGCTTACACAGGCCAAATTCCAGTCATGTTTGAGACGAAGGGGTAACATCTTGAAAACATGAACAGGCGTCTGTAGCATCTGGTTTGGGCTTTGTCCAGCCATGTGCAAAATGATCGTTAAATATCAACGCGCCACAAGTAAATGTTGGTATCACCTTGGGATCAAAGAGTTTACAGATGTCCGGAGGGTCTGGGCTACGCATCTTTTCTGACAATTTTTGAAAACTCATGATCACGAACGGGGAGATTTCTTTTAAGATGGACAGCTGTGCTTGGTGCAAGCCACGCTTATTGAAATAGATGCCCAAATACTTCATCCTTGATATTTGCCCCAGTCATGCATCATTCATAACAAATTTGTCTTAATGATCTTTATAGCTCCACAAACCATAAGTTTTGTTTCAGTGATTGGCTGATAGCTTATTATCCTTGCAATACAGCAAAAGTGCATCCAACGATCGTTGAAGTCCGACTGCGGGATAATCAAATAATAGCGTATCATTGGCACACTGGAGCCCTGGTTGTGGATACCCGCAAATTTCGGGGGAGAGGCTTGTACTGAAACTAATGCGCCATTTATGTCAGCAAAATAGAGATTGAATTAATGGGGGGCTATAATGCAAAAGAATGCACCCGTGTTTTATACCTGTATTGGTCCAAATCTTATGTGTTGGACCTCTATTTGCAGAAATTTGAACTCTCACCCAAGTCCTTGTTTTCAGATTCATTATAGCTCTCACTATGTTTTCTAGAGTACCAATTTTGTAGCTTTCACCAAAGTCTCGATCTGTCAACTTGATCAAATGCAGTGATGAAGTCGATACAGTGGTGGAGCGTCATTAATGGAAGCAGCCATGATCAGGGAGAAGTGAATGACCAGATTTTCCTCAGTGCCATGGCCACATTTAAACCCCGATTGTGTGATGGGTATTAAAGCCTTCGAAATGGCTCGTTCCTCTATTCTTTGTTCAAGATTTTGGCAAAACATTTGCCATCAATGTCAAGGGGGGCAATTGACTTGAAGTTGTCCGGTTGATTGTTTCCACCTTTTTTGTGATTCAGAGTTAATATAGAACCTTTCCCACTGTCCAGGACATAATTCAACAAGATGCAGTTCTTGGAAAGGGGTCTAATATGGAGGCCATTTCCTCATTTGCAGATATAAACATATTAGAAGGCAAACCATTTGCTCCTGCTGCCACCACCGATCGAAATGAAGCAATTATTAGGTTGATTTTATCTTTGCTGGCAATGGCCTCTCTTCATTGCTCAGGATTTTCATGAAGATTTCCAGTTTTGTCAACTGACCGGGGGTCAGAGATATATTCTCTCCACTTAGATGCTGAGATGGACGAAGTAACCTTCAAATTATTTTCATTTGATCGATTCTGGACCAATCTCCAACATTTTTCAGATTTTTTTTGTTTTCGAGGCCTCATGAAAGTCAATCCACTGTTTATCTTCGTTTTGTCTGGCAATTTCCCATACCTTAGCTACCTTAGCTCTATAGGTTTTCCAATGAATTCCAAATCCCCTCCACTCTTGGGAGGATAATGCTGTTACTGCAGGCTTCTCTCAAGAGCTTATTCAGTTTTTGTTTAAGAATTCTCAATTCAGGTATTCGATTGCTTGCCTGCCTACTTCCCATGTCACCCTGCTTGTCAGCGAACATGTTGAGTAGCTGTTCCATAAACAAGGACCAGTGAAGGGGTGAAGCTGATTGTTCCCTTGCCTTAGATTTATGCTTTTCGTTTTTTAAAGACTGTTGGCATTGTGGACCATTTTATTCTTTGGAGGCCACAGGCGCCCTACTGATTGCCAAGTGTTTACATTTGTGGGACTCTAGTGGCTATCATGGAGAGAGAGCAGATTAATCTGTCGTGGTCACTGATCAAGCTGTGTTGCACTTGAAAATTGCTTATTTGGAGTTAATTCTGTGTGGATATCCAAATGTAGTCAATTAGGGTGGAAGTAGAGCTTCTAACATAGGTACAAGCTGAAGGCTGATCCAAAGTGCATCTGCCATTAAGGGTTCTGCAGCCCAATGAAGTAAGGATGGTGGCAAATTCTTCTCCAGCCTTATCCTTCTTGTTTTCCACCAAGACGATCTCTGGATAATGCCATGCAAAATTTTACTCCTGTTGCCATATGGAGGGTTCTGCTGCTCATAATAGGTACATATTGAAATCACGTGCCATTACTCACATGGCCTCATGATTTTTTTCTTAGAATTTTAATTGTTTTTGAGCACGGAGCCAAGATGGCTGACTAAACGGACATGCTCGATCAGAGCTCCGGCACCGGACAGTTTGTAGGACCTCCCTCGGGCCCATAGGTTACCCTGCGTCGATGGGGAGGAATAGTGCGCCCCCTGTGACTCATTAGAAGGGGCTGAAAACAGGAGCAGTGACAAATTGAAGCGGTGACAGAGTGAGGCCTGGCGAGGCCTATAGACCAAAGCAGTTGGAGAAGCGAGAGGGGAGGAGCCAAACCACAGTCAGTAGTAGGAGTCGGGTTGTGGTGAAGGAGCGAGGTTGGCTGAGATGCGGGCTGCTTCGGTGCTGCCGCAAACCTGTGGGCCCGGAGACAAAGGAAGGTACAGTGGGTCCCTATGGACTTGCCTAGAGCCGTGAGACTTCACAGATTTGAAGGCATCAGCACTACAGAGGAGCAAATGGATGGGGCCCTAGTTATCACCCGACCCCCAATGAGAGCCACAGGCTTGCAGTTGTGAAATGCTCTGGCCCTCAGAGAGGAACGGTGAATGGATAAAGGGCTGGCCTGCATTGAAGCACCGTGGAGTGACACAGGCCATTTCTTTCCTATTGGAGGGTAGTGGGGGGGGCAAAAGGGCCATATACAATGAGATTGCACAGGTGAAGTGGCAATTTACGATATAGTAGATGGTTGCTGAAACCAGACAACTCACCCGGATTACAGGTGTAGGGAGCTGGGCATGGTGACCTCCCTGTCTTTGACTTTGTAACTACTCACTTGGGTGGTTGTCTGCTATGTTACGACGAAAGTTTCAGGCCCTCACGGATGTGGTGGGGGGTACTCCTTCACTGAGAGACTTTTGAGGTGGTCCAGGGTGCATTTTGGATTACTGTTTTGAAACAGCTTTGAACTGACTGGTGAGGAGCAGAATTGTGCTTGCTTTTAAACTGTGCCGTGGATGACCACCGGAAAAAGCCTCTGTTTGCTCACATGACGGCAAAACTTAAGGGGGGTTCAAGTGTGGTCTCGAAGTCCAACAACACGATTCAGGACAGTATCGCTAGAATGGCGCAAAATGGAGCTGTCCTGGGAGGAGACGCCACTCTGCCATCTAATCTGGATATCAAATATCTGATCTTGGAGGGAAATAAGGCAACAGTAGGGAAGATTGACAAGGTGTCAATCACAGTAACACCGTTGCATCAGGACATAAATAAACTAAGGAACCAAATCAAAGAATTGGGTACAAGAGCAGAAGGCGGGAGGAACTATTGAATGCACACACTAACCAACTGAGGGACCTGGAGCTGCACATGTAGCAACAGAAGATGAACCTGTCAGATTTGGAAGACCGATCTACGTGCAATAATGTGCATGTTCTTGAATTACCTGAGGGCAGGGAAATGGGCCCACTGGAACTGCTTATGGAACCCGGCTTCCTACAGTGCTACCAGGCTTGAATGTGGAAGGAAAGTTTTATATGGGCAGAGCACATAGAAGTCCTGGTGGCAGACCCAAACCTGGGACACCTCCATGCATGTTGATAGCTTGCCTGCTAACATACACAGATAGAGTGGGTATCCTGGTGCTGACTTGCACACAGCGGTAGGTAGAATACAATATTAACAGAATATCCTTATACCCAGATTATGGCGTAGATACCCAGAAAAAACGTAAATCCTTTGTGGAAAATAAAAAAATGGTCAGAGATAAAGGGTGAGAATATGCTTTGTTGCCCCCAGCACACTTGAGAGTTTATTGGCAAGGAAAGAGGATTTTTTTCAGCAACTGGAAGAGGCCATGAGGTTTATTGAAAACCATTGATGTCCGGATAGTGATAAATTATATTGCAGTTCAATCTAATGATGATGATGATCGCTGCTTGGTGGGTGGGCCGCTGTCATATTATGAGTCTGAGACTTTACATGCGATAGAGACCATTATGGGTGCCAGCCGGGGCAGGGATGAGTAAGTCTTGGGCTGTCCGCTACCAATGGCACTGTTGCACCTAGGGGACCCTCCACCAGGGACCCTTGGGAGCACCACACTGTAACAGGGATGTTTGCCTATGTTTGTATGGGGGGTAATGATGCCAGGAAAGTATATATTGGTAGAACAAATGGAATAGACACACAAGATGATTTCCATAATATACATGGAGATGAAGATATTGTCATTGAATGTTAAGGGGGTTCAGAATCCTGTTCAACATTAATGGATATGGTCTTATGTCGGTAGACTGCGAGACACAATGGTTAAGTTACAGGAGACCCATTTGATGCCCCGGGAGCATGAAAAGCTGCAAACCAAATGGGGAGGCAGGTTGTGGTACAGAAGCTTTACTTTCTCAGCTAGAGGTATATTAAGGTGTGTGGATAGTAGTGTCCCATTGCGAGTAGACAGGGAACTGAAAGCAGCAGAGGGGTGATATGTGGGGGTGGTAGGAGAGATTGAGGGTGCACCTACAGTACTCTTTACTTTGAATGCTCCTAATAAAGACACGCCTGATTTCTTTGAAGAGCTGATGTGCGTGCTGATACCCTATGCTCATTTTGATATTATTTGAATGGGGAACTATATTTGTGTGTTGGATAGGGAGCTTGACAGTTCTCAGCAAGCTCGGTTCTAGGCAGAGCTTCTAAAGCGCTCTTAGAGAGTATGGACATGTTAAATTTAATAGAGTTATGAAGAACTGTGAATGGTTAGACTAGGAGCTACTCCTTCTATTGATCTCCCCATGGTATGTTCTCTAGGATCGATTATATGTTAATACAGCCAGGGCAGGCAGGCGGCAGAGTTTGGAGTGCCGAGATACCTTGATTGTAAATTGTCAGTTCATACCCCCCTGGTGGCTACGATGCAAGGGCGTGTGTATGTGGCCCCAATCCCACTGTGTCAATTCCAGGTGCATGCATTGCAAGACCAAGCATACAGGGAGGTAATCCATGAAGCGATAAAGGATTTTTTTGTTATTAACACAGACTCATTTACCTCAGCTGGGGTCCTTTGGGAAACCTTTAAAGTGACAACTAGAGGCAAATGTATGGCTGCTACAAATGGGGTTCGTCATGCATTAAAGTGCACAGTCACAAATTTGGAGCTCCAAATTGGGGATATTGATCAACAAGCACCACACACAGAAACGGTCTATAAAGAACGCTACGGATTGCAGGGGTAACTAGATTTTCATGTGAAACACTAGACATCATGATTTCAAGACGTATACTGGGATCCAACATGAGGGTGACACACCGGATCGTTTATGAGCGTGGCTGGTTAACAGAGAATGGGGAGGGATCACTGTTGTTACATTAAATGATACAGAAGGTGTGGCTCTTACAACACATGAAGATACTCTGCTTCGTTTTACAAAGTTTTACTCAACTCTGTATATGCAGCAGGATGGATATGATGAGGCAGGTATTGCTACCATCCTAGATGAAGCACAGCTCCCAGCTTCAGACGATAACATGAATGCAAATGTTAAATGCCCCGATTTACGAATCTGACATAAGATGGGATGTCAAACAAAAGAATACCCTGGAAGACTCCCAGGAATGATGGCTTGACAGCTGAGCTCTTTAAGGAATATGTGGATTTATTGTGTACACCGCTATTTAGCCATGTTTCAGGAGGCATTCGAACATGGGTACTACTTGCTATGCTGAGAGAGGCGCATATTGTGCTACAACCTAAGCTGGAGAGGATTTTAATTGTTTTTAGGATTTCTCCTGTGTCAATTCTTCTTTTGGGCTGTTTTGGATTGATGTAAAACTTCTGATAACAATTGAAGGCACATTCCTGTGATGTGCTTTATTTCTAGCAGTGACGTTCAAAACGATGTAAGCCCACATACCACTTGCAAGCTCTTTTACTTAGAGCTCCAGGGTTTTGTGTTTCAGAATAGAAACTCCTCCACAGGAATGTCCTCCTTTGAAAGGAGGTTTGGCTGCTGTGAAGAACTAAACATAATTCTGCCAAGTGGTTGTCACCAACTGCCATGTCTCTTGCAGACATACTATGTTGTTTTTGCTAATTTCCTCCATCGCATCAGTGTATGACATTATTTGGGCCTCAAATATTCCTTGATCTGAATTACAATCCAAGAGCATGGTAGGAGGAGGCAATATTGTGGGGGATAGCATTGTCTTGATTCACATGATGGTCAGCGCGAGCTAGATGCCAGCCTGCAAATGCTTCTGTTGGCAGCAAGATCCTTCTTGGTCTGAATTGGTTCCATTCTTCACATTGGGTAGCTACTAACGATTACATAAACATGTAATTGACATTATGGAGAGAAGATCCTCTAATAAATGTCTGTGGACTGGTTGGCCCTTTAGCATCTTAAAACAATAACTTACCATCAGGGCATCATATTTTCAATTTGTAACTTTTTCATAGATTAAAAGAGCACACCAACTTTGTTATTCACCCTATCCAGGTCAGATTAGCCCAACACAAAATGAAGAACATGACAATATTAGTATTGAAATATCTCTCACAAATGTCAATCTAGCATCTCAGAAGTTACTCTGCACATATTTTACCTGTGCTTTAAGGATTTTAAAAAAATGAATTATTATCCTCATTGGGGTGATGTTATATAATTATACATACCAGTCTGAAGTTCTGAGAGCACTTCAGTAGTTGAAGAGCTATCGCCCTTATATTTTGGATCATCATATCCAACTGAGATCATATACGTTTAAGATTACCATTCACAAAAATTACAAATACCTCCTATTGATCTACCATTTCTCTATGGTGTAGCTATTGGAAACAAAGCCATAAATCATTTAAAAAATAAAAAGATTCGAACACCTAGGCCCTCATTACAGCCCTGGCGGTCGGTGTTAAACCGGCGGTAATACCGCAAACAGGCTGGCAGAAGGCAATGTACCGCCCACCCTATTACAAGATGCCTATCCGCCACCTTTTCCGGGGCGGAACCAACATAAACAAAAACACGGCGGAAACAGTACACAGAAGGGAAAATACTCACCTCTCCACACCCCACGAGGAACCAGGACGCCATGGAGCCCGAATTGCAGATACTGCCGATGCTGGTCTTCCCTCTCTTCTATCAGGAACTCAAACAACGGCGGCAACGACCACAGTGAGTACTGCACCTACAACACAGGGAAGAGGGGAGGGAAAAGATAGTGACACACACGCAACACCCCCACCCCCACCCACAACACCATACACACAAATACATGCAGCAACAGTACACATACACCCCCACACCCCCTGGAAGAATGCAAGGACAAAAGGAATTGATTTGACCAAATGTAATCATGTGAAATCTTATTATCAAAGTTAAAAATCCAGTAAATGCAATTATGTACACCAACTACACAAGTCTGGATAGTGCACCAATCATTGTCCGTGGACCACTGGGCCCAAAATGCATGGAGAAGCCCACACTAGATATCTGACTGGAAATGGAGAGAACACTGGAGGGGCTTCAGATCGAAATGAAACAGGCACCTATGGGGGAATGGGAGGAGGAGCACCTCAGCCGGATGAACGCACGGCACCACTGCTGCACGAGGGGGCTCCATGCCCATTGTTGTATCTTGGGGAGTGCAAAGCCACAGTCTCTCAAGTCTCTCCAGTGGGTGGGTTGCCCACTGCTTTATCCTGGGAAATGCAAAGCCACAGTCTCTCAAGTCTCTCCAGTGGGTGGTTTGCCCACTGCTTTATCCTGGAGAGTGCAAAGCCACAGTCTCTCAAGTCTCTCCAGTGGGTGGGTTGCCCACTGCTTTATCCTGGGGAGTGCAAAGCCACAGTCTCTCAAGTCTCTCCAGTTGGTGGTTTGCCCACTGCTTTATCCTGGGGAGTGCAAAGCCACAGTCTCTCAAGTATCTCCAGTGGGTGGGTTGCCCACTGCTTTAACCTGGGGAGTGCAAAGCCACCGTCTCTCAAGTCTCTCCAGTGGGTGGGTTGCCCATTGCTTTATCCTGGGGAGTGCAAAGCCACAGTCTCTCAAGTCTCTCCAGTGGGTCAGTTGCCCACTGCTTTATCCTGGGGATTGCAAAGCCACAGTCTCTCAAGTCTCTCCAGTGGGTTGGTTGCCCACTGCTTTATCCTGGGAAGTGCAAAGCCACAGTCTCTCAAGTGGATGCCTTTCTCCACTGGTTCTGGAGGGGGCTTTGTGCCCAGAGTGCTTCATCCTGCCAAGGACTGAGGTAGTGGATGCCTTTCTCCACTGGTTCTGGAGGGGGCTTTGTGCCCAGAGTGCTTCATCCTGCCAAGGACTGAGGTAGTGGATGCCTTTCTCCACTGGATCTGGAGGTGGCTTTGTGCCCAGAGTGCTTCATCCTGCCAAGGACAGAGGTAGTGCTTGCGGCGGTGTCTGTCGTGGCGGTGCAGGCTGCGGGGTCTGTGGTGGCGGTGCTGGCTGCGGGGTCTGTGGCAGCGGTGCTGGCGGCGGGGTCTGTGGCGGCGGTGCTGACGGCGGGGTGTGTGGCGGCGGTGCTGGCTGCGGGGTCTGTGGCAGCGGTGCTGGCGGCGGGGTCTGTGGTGGCGGTGCTGGCAGCGGGGTCTGTGGCGGCGGGGCATGTGTCAGCACCTGCTGAGGGAGAAAGCAGGATGTCTCCTGCAGCCTCGGATGGCTGCCCACTGAGGAAGAGGCTGGGGACTGTTGCAGTGGCTGTAGACGTGCCGGAGGCGGTGCAGGTGGCGGCGCAGGTGGCAGTGTTCGCCGCCGTACAGGTTGGCATGGACGTGGACAGAAGGTGTGACACTGGTCCCTCAGTCTGTGCCACCATGCCCTCTCCTGACCTGCCCTTCGGTTTTTGGCCCTTCCCCACCTTTGATGGTGGCGCAGTTGTCTTGCCACTAGCCCCTTTCGTTATCAATGACCCCATGGTGGCTGGTGTTTTCGGCTTCTCCCTCTGGGATGTGGGCACCTTTTTCACCTTGGCAGCCCTGATGGTTGGCGCACTCCATGACCCCGCAGTTGCTGACACCACTGTGCCTGGGGATGTGGTGGCTGAGGTGCTGGGCTGGGACCTTGC
Organism: Pleurodeles waltl; assembly: GCF_031143425.1. Taxonomy (NCBI): domain Eukaryota; kingdom Metazoa; phylum Chordata; class Amphibia; order Caudata; family Salamandridae; genus Pleurodeles; species Pleurodeles waltl. The sequence goes on along the minus strand of NC_090449.1, from coordinate 314,249,452 downwards.
AAGCCTGGCCCTAAGGGAAGGACGGGGGAGGTGAAGGGAAGAGGTCAAGGTTTGACAGGAAAAGTTTTTGAGACACACTGGGACGGGTAGATGGAGGGCTTTGGGAGTGGAGGAAGAGGTAGTGGTTGTAGGAGGTGGACGGCTGCTGAATTTGGGTGAAGGTGCATGGGCTGGAGGCTGTTGTGAGGTGGATGGCTGTTGGGTGGGTGCCTGCGTTTGTGTACTTTGGGAGGAGGGCTCACAGACACACAGGTAGAGGACACAAGGGATGTGTGAATGGTAGTGGGGGTGGTGAGTTCACGTGAGCGGTGTGTGGTGATGGGCTTGCTAGTGATGGAGGTAGTGGCTGAGGATGTGGTGCATGCAGGTGTGAGTGGAGACGAGACTGGGAGGGAGGAGGGAGACGTGGAGGAGGGTGAAACAGTGGAGGAAGTGGATGTTGGTATGTGTGCATGGGTATGGTGCTTGTGTGAGTGTCTGTGGGATGTGTGGTGCTTATGTTTGCCTGAGCCACTCTTGTGTGTTGATGTGTGTTCATGCTGGTCTGATAGAGTGCTTGGGATAGGCTGAGGTACAGGGGATTGGGTCTGGGTGGAGGAGGTTGGAGTGGGGAGGCTGGACACAGAGACAATGGCTGCCATCAGTGCTGAGGCCAGAGCCTGAAATGCTCTCTGTTGGGATGCGTGCCCAGAATGAATGCCCTCCAGGTATGCATTTGTTTGTTGAAAATGCCTCTCAACACCCTGGATGGCATTCAGAATGGTAGACTGCCCAACAGTGAGGGATCTCAGGAGGTCAATAGCCTCCTCACTGAGGGCAGCATGGCTGACTGGGGCAGGGCCTGAGGTGCCTGGGGCAAAGGAGATGCCCACCCCCCTGGGTGAGCGGCACAGGTCACACGCTGAGGGGCTGCTGGGAGGGCGGTACTGGTAGGAGGGTGGCGGCTGTACCTGTTGATGCGGTGGGCACAGAGGTGCCCGCCACCGCAAGGGAGCTCCCATCAGAGTAGGAGTCGCTGTCACTGGTGTATGCTCCTGTCCCCGCCGTGGAGCGCCCCTTGCCCTCCGTCCCACTGGTGGCTTCAGACTCCGTAGCTTCACCCTCCAGGGCCAAGTGGGATGCAGCTCCCTCCTGCTCCGGTGCCAATGCTCCACCGCCTGATGATGCTATTGCACACAAGAACAGTGAGACCACAAAAAGGGGGGGGAGACAGAAGAAAGACATGTTTAGTGCATGCAACACCACTACCATTGGCAGACACAACAGACAGTGAGAAGCCCTCTGCACTACACCATGCACTTATAGTTCCTAGATTAATCACATGCCCATGGGGTATGAGGCCTAAGCCCAATTGCTGCACACCTGGAAGTCACAGGAACCTGACTAGGTGTAGATGACTCTAACCACTAGTGGGGTTGGGGTGCCACATAGCCTGCCTCACAAGTGACCTTGCCTACCAAAATTGCCCTGGCCTAGGGGAACCCACTGGCCACCTCCCCCGCCCAGACACCTTGTAATGCATGCAAAGTCAGCTGAATGAGTGTACTCACCCCCTTGTGGCTGCTGTGATGCCCTCAAGTGCCCATCCAACTCCGGATAGGCCACTGCCAGGATCTGGAACATCAGGAGGGTCATGGTGCAACGGGCACCCCTCCCACGTTGGGAGGCCATCCCCAGCTGGGCCTCCGCCGTCTTCTTGCTCCAGCGGCGCAAGTTCTCCCATCTTTTCCGGCAGTGGGTGCTCCGTCTGTGGGGACCCCCAGGGTCCGAACGTCCTTGGCGATGGCACACCAAATACGCCTCTTCTGGTGGGCGCTGACCTAGGGAATGGTACGGGAAAAGGAAATGACTTACCTGTCCGGACCGTCATACTTATTGCCCCCCGTTCCCACCCTTGCCCAGACGCACGTACACTCCCCATCTGCACAGGCAGGCCTCAGCCCCCACCCCATGTATCTTCCATCCACACCACTCAAAACAGGCATTGCCCATGCAGCATGCTCACAGTGTACTCACCTGTTTGTCTGGAGGAGCGTACAGTTGCGTGTACTGGGGGAGGACCCCATCCACTAGTTTCTCGAACTCCTCCGAAGTGAAGGCAGGGGCCCTTTCCCCAGACACATGAGCCATCGTCGCTTCCAGACTGAGGTCACAGCAGCACTTGCAGTGTAGGTCTTCTCCTGTTAAAGGTCAGGTATCAAGTGAGTGAACATACAGAAAATGGCAGTCATGTCCGCGGCGGTGAGTACCGTCACCGCCGCGTACATCGTCATTGGCTCCTCGGACCCATAGGACCCAATGTTAACCAATGCAGAATTGCACCGCAGTCTTTGACCGCCCACCGCGACGGTGTACAGCGCCAGCGTAGTTACCTCATATCCCCTTGTCCCACCTTACAGGTCAGGCAGCCGCCATTTCAGGGGGCCACATGGCATTAATAATAACTGCGTCACACCTATGTAGGCCTGGAATACACACAGTTAGAGGCACATTGCGGATTAATACATTTGTGCAAATTACATTTTAGGATACCTCAGTGTTGGCTGACTCTCTGCTCGCTGTTCTCCTCCATAGAGCACGTCTTCTGGGGCAGGTGATGAGATGGCGGCATCCTCCGGTGTACAGACCGCTGGTGGACCTGTCGACAATGGAAGAGAGACACATAATAGTCACATACAGACTTGATCGTGCAAAAATCCAGGAACTGTGTGCCCAGTTGGAGCCAGACCTGATGTCAGCTATCCTCCATCCCACAAGGATACCCCCTCTAGTGCAGGTCCTGTCAGTACTCCATTTCCTGGCAAGTGGTTCCTTTCAAACAACAGTGGCCATTGCATCAGGGATATCCCAGCCAATGTTCTCTAACTTGTTGTCCAGAGTGTTGTCTGCCCTTCTGAAACACATGCGCAGCTACATCGTGTTCCCTCAGATGGAGGATTTGCCCACAGTGAAAGGTGACTTCTATGCCCTGGGACATGTCCCCAACATCATTGGTGCCATTGATAGGACACATGTGGCATTAGTACCCCATGCAGGAGTGAACAAGTGTACAGAAACCGGAAGAGCTACCATTCAATGAATGTGCAGATGGTGTGTTTGGCAGACCAGTACGTCTCCCATGTGAATGCCAAGTTTCCTGGCTCAGTGCATGACGCTTACATTTTGAGGAATAGCAGCATCCCTTATGTGATGGGGCAACTCCAGAGGCACCGTGTGTGGCTAATAGGTGAGGCCAAGGACCCAATACAGTGTAAATAGGTGTCTGGGTAGGGGGTTGTCCCTAAGGGTTAGTGTGTGTCTAACACTTGGCCCTCGATATTTGCAGGTGACTCTGGTTACCCCAACCTGTCATGGCTGCTGACCCCAGTGAGGAATCCCAGGACAAGGGCAGAGGAACGCTACAATGAGGCACATGGGCGACCTAGGAGGGTGATCGAACGAACCTTCGGCCTCCTGAAGGCCAGATTCCGGTGCCTCCGTATGACAGGTGGTTCCCTCTACTATTCACCAAAGAAGGTGTGCCAGATAATCGTGGCCTGCTGTATGCTGCACAACCTGGCTTTGTGACGGCAGGTGCCTTTTCTGCAAGAGTATGGGCCAGCTGGTGGTCTTGTGGCAGCTGTGGAGCCTGTGGACAGTGAAGAAGAGGAGGTTGAAGAAGAGGATATCGACAACCGAAACAACATAATCATGCAATACCTCCAGTGAGACACAGGTAAGAAAATGTCACTGCCTCCCACATGTCATACAATTTCTGGAGCTAGCATAAGTCTGTCTTTTTCACTCAGTGTATGGACCCTGACTTGTCACTTTGCCTTTCCATTTCACAGATGTGGGTCCCACTTTGTACCCTCTGCTATATTTCCCCCAGGCCTACAGCTGTGTTACATCGGTATGTGCACAAGTAAATTGACATTGCTGTACTCCATGGTTATTGCAATTACACGTTTGTGAAAGCACAGGCTGACTCCAGATTGTTTTGTGATTGAAGTTTGTTTATTTCTGTGCAAATAAGTGGAGGGGGTTGTAGAATGGGCTGGGGGGATGGTGGAGGAATGTCCATGGCAGAGTCCAGTCTACCTGTTTCGCAGGTGCATTGTCCAAAGGTGCACAGGAAGTGGAGCAATGGCAGTTGAAGGATGGACAGGGTGACAAAGTGGGACAGAAGGGTGACATTCAGGGGGGTCTCATTTTCTGGCGGGGTCTTGGCAATGTTCTCTGTCTTGTTCCTGGATCTCAGGGACCATTTGCGGGGTGGTTCTCCATCTGCAGGGGGTGGGGTGCTGGTGTCGTGTTTCTGTGGTGGTGCCTCCTGTCCACTAGCGCCGGCAGAGGAGGAGGGCTGTTCATCGTCCAGGCTAGTGTCAGGGGCCCCTTGTTGTGCCACTGTGTCCCTCCTGGTGTTGACAAGGTCTTGCAGCACCCCTGCAATGGTGACCAGGGTGTTGTTAACTTCAAGTCCTCCCTGATCCCAAGGTAGTGTTCCTCCTGCAGCCGCTGGGTCTCCTGAAACTTGGCCAGTACCGTTGCCATCGTCTCCTGGGACTGATGGTAAGCTCCCATGATGGTTCAAGACTCACTCAGGCTGGTTCCAGGGGCAAGTTCAAGATGGTGGAAGCCTGAGTCCTTGTGGCTCTGAACTGGAGGGCAGCAAAACTAGAACTTAGAGTCACTTCTTAAAGTCCAGGGCTCCACAGCAGGGCAGACCTCTGAAGGTTCAAGGCAGGCTTCAGGCAGAAAAGCAGTACTTCCAGGTACAATAGCAGTCTGGCAGAGTGCACCGCAGGGTCACTGCAGCAGGTAGTCCTCTGAGAGTCTTTCAATAGGTCTAGTAGTGAACCGAAGAGTGGGTTAGAGAGCCCTGTTTTTATACCCTGGTGCTCTGCTTCTAGAAGCTGAGAGAAGTTTCCAGAAAGGTTGTTTGAAGTTCCAGGAGTTTCCTGGCTCCCCTTCCCTGGCTCCTAGTTGGCTGCACTGAAAATACAGGGTGGTGGCAGACCACAGCCTATTCAGATGCAGGTGGGGCTGTGCTTAGCTCTGCCCCCCGTCAAGCCAGTTAATTGGTCATTCAGGCTCAGCTAATCCCACTATAGTTTGACTGTCTGGAGGGAATTCACAAAGGCCTAACTGTCAGTTACATCGAGTCAAGTGACCTAAGTCAGGCTAAGCGCAGAAAGATGCCAACTTTCAAAATTGTAATGCAAAGGGTTTATAATTACAGTTCATAGTTACCAAACATGAAATAGCTACTTCCTCTGGTTTAGGAATTGCAGCTTGTTAAATATGATAAGGAATCCCCAATGTTATCTTATGAGAGGGGTAGGCCTCACAGCAATAAAAAATTAATTTGGGAGTTTTTCACTACTAGGATGTGTAAAACTTAAACATACATGTCCTACCTTTTAATTGTACAGCACCCTGACCTATGGGCTACCTTGGGCCTACCTTAAGGGTGCCTTATATGTAATAAAGGGGGAGTTTAAGGCTTGGCAAGGTGTTCTAAATGTCAAGTTGACTCGTCCTCGAGAATCTGCCTTTAGGCAGCAATGGCAGGCCTAGGAATTGTTGTAAAGTGCCACTTATGTGGGTGGCACAATAAATACTGCAGGCTCACTGGTAGCATTTATTTTAAGACCCTGGGTATATGGTATACCACTCTACAGGGGACTTACATGTAAATCAAAAAAGCAAATCAAGTGTATGCCAAACAAACCATGTTTTAGGGGAATGAGCACAAGCACTTTAACACTGAGCATTAAGCATAAATAGTGTGCATGTGAAAGCAGAGTTTCATGGCCAACAAGCAAAAATTCTGCAAAAAGTAGGCGGAGAAAAGCCAAAGGTTTGGGAGTGACGCTGTATAGAGGGCCTATTCAAAAACTGAGCATCACCAGTGAGTGGTACTTTGAGTCTGTGGGCACAGCAAAGATGAGATCAACAATTGAACATGAAGGCATCTCAATTGATACTAGCAAAATGAAAATGAAACTGAAACCCTACAGCCAACATTTACCAAGTAGGGCTATTAGCTGTGTGGCCTTAGAGTAGCCTTCCATACTTATTTAGCATACCTGTGCCAACAATTGGTCTCTAACCAGACCTTTTGTTACAAATGTGCATTGGGGTAGAAGGCTGTTTGCCCTTGTCCAAACTGGCAACAAATCTACTTATTTTACATTGACAAGAATATTTAATTAGATTCACGAGAAAACATCCATATTCACTGGTGCATCAGTAAGAGATATGTCTCTCGAAATTCAGAACAAAGATAAGAGTGGAGAGGTGGTTAACAAAGACACCCATTTCACTGAATAAACGAGAAATAGTCAATGACATTGAAGAGTTGGATGAGAGAATAAATGCTTCTGTTCATATTATTTGAGACTCCAATACCCATAAACTAATTTCAGCTTTCCACAAACAAAGGTGATTCAATATTTGTTTAAGATGCTTGTGTCTCCTTTTGGTAGCTTGGCCAAGCTCAAGGCTTAACACTGCAAGAGGTGTTGAATAATATTAGAAACAGCATAAATAGTTTGAACACAAAATGTCCCACTAAAGACAATATAGATTTAATCATCCAACATATTTTAGAGATACATTCCTAGAATAAATGTTTATGGATTGAGGCCAGTTAACGTCGACTGCTGTACAGAATTGGTAACAACATTTCTAGTGTTCGATGCAAAGCTTTCAGGAAAGCAAAGCTCATTGGGGAGCTGGGATTGGAGGAGTCCTGTTTGGTGCGAGCTAGGTATTGAGCCTGGTGAAGAAATTTGCATTAGCACTTAAGAGTAGTGCCAGTGTTCAGCTCATCCAAGTAGGAGCTTACCAAATATCAAGTCCAAAGCCAGGTGAAATGACTTTGATTTCTATTAGTGGTTGCAACTCATTGACTTGTGCATAACTTCACCAAGTCTTTTGAATATTCATTGCACTTGTTGAGTGTTTTGTAGACACGCCTAGGAGTTTTCCTGCAACGAAAATGGAAATTATAACTTTTTCAGACAAAAAGAAAACTTGCAGGTGTCTCCGACCCCGCCCACTGTGTTTTGCGCATATGAAGTAAGGGTGTTGGCATGAACGTCAATCCACTGAAATTCAAGGCGTAGCGAAGTGACATCACGGCCTTTGACCTTAAATTTCACTCACACATACATGCTTACACTTACACACACATTCACATTTACACACTCTAGCTCTCTCACGTAAACGCACACTCATCCACAAGCATCCACACCCTGCTTAATCAAATCCATTTACAGCTGCTAATAGGCACAGAAGGTCTGAGCCAGAGACTGTAAAACTTTAATTCTTTTTACCATCCATGATAGGGATAGCATACAGGGAAATCAATTTGCACAATGGAAGAAAACGAGAAATGGAGGTGACCCAGCTCAGTTACTGAGAGTGTGGGGGAAACAGGTTCTAGTAGGTTCAATTTGGAGTGATACCGTTAGTTAATAAATCAATTAGCATTTCCATGAGTCCGTTGAGTCTACCAGATAAGTGAATATGCATTTTGTGGGTGGTATGTTGCAGGCTTTGTGATAGTTGTGGGAAGCTGTGGTGTATTTGGTTTTTCAGTGAAGTGCTACTTACTGTCACTTGATGTACTGGCTTTCACCAGCTGTCTGGATGTAGATATTGTAATATGCTGGCTATTTCAATAAAACAGTTTTTAATTATGTGCATTGGTTTTATAACATCAAAGCAGTATGCGAGCCCTAGAAAACCCCCTCCATAGTTTCCAGCCAATCAGCTGTGTTCGTGCCATAGATCAATCAGCAAATAGAGGGTAATATAAATGTTTAGCCATTGGCAGCTGCATTCATGTAGGCCTTTACCTTGCTATCAGTTTATGTGCTTCGGCTCAACATAAAACTACCATACCCATACCTCAAAATGTGCACGAGTTCCAAGTAAACTCACGCACAATGGGTCTTCATCAGTGACTAGGCACTTTCCTTAACACATTCTGGCCCAGATTCTGGAAGGTGTCATGCAGCACAATGCAGCTGTAAAAAATGCTGCGCTGTGTGACAAGGAGAGAGCAGGAGAGTGCCATAGTCACAGAGAAATGGTACTCCCCTCTGCCTAGCACCGGTGTTCATTTCAGCTGCTGCGTGCCATGCACACACCTTAGCGCATAGTGTTAGGGTGTGTGCGTGAGTGTAGCATAGCTTCCTGCACAAAATACTATATCTAGACAAGTCGAAATGCTTTTCCTACTTTGGATGTGTGTTGTTCAGTGCAGCACACATGCAAAGTCGGGAAAGCGAGGAGAAATACAAACATTTCTCTGTTTGATGCCTGCTTTTCAGCGGCATTAATTTATTGCACTAAACCCATTCTTTTGATGTTTACGGTTTAGCATAAAAAAGCATGGAGTGATAGCACTGGTACACCCATGCACCACCCACGCAATGCCCCATGACGCAAGTAATGCAAAGCAGCGTTTGATGCTGCTTTGCGTTACTTTGCCACACAAACCTACCCAAATACTAATTTGCGTTGGTTTGTGAATCCCCAAAAAAGTTTAGGATCGGGTAAGTGTTACAAATGTAAGGCTAATCCGACCCTAAACCTTTGAGAATCTGTGCCTACAGGTTTTACACCATGTTATTTTTCTTGTGCACATTTCCCTGATGAATCTTATGCACAGAACAAGGGGAAGTCCAAGAATATGGTATGCCAACAATACTCCCTCATTGGATCAACCTAAGGCTTTTCAGAACATTCTTGGGGTACTATCTAACCAAATAATTTGCACAAACCAGAAAATTGTCACCAAATTCTGCCTCATTGTTACCTTAACCGTTCACATCCAAACACAATTATTTTGAAAAACGGAAATTAAAAAACTTAATAATAACTAACATAAAAAACAACTTACAACAAAAACTGAAAGCCTGAACTTGTAAATATTTATCCATGCATATACATATGGGACTTTATCCATATCTCTTTATTTTGTTCCATATGCCTATCATGTTAAAATCTCTATGTATGTCTACCTCTTATGTGTGGTCATGTATCTACATATTTATATACTTTAAAAAAATTACTAATCTTCCCAAACTTCATCAAATCACCACTCCATGACTCATCCTATTCCTCTTCCAAAATATCCCCTACCTCCATTCCCTGGTTCACCCCAAACCTCTTTTACTACCATGAATTCCTGAAAAACACTTTCCAAACTCTTCCCTCCTCTATCCATTCTTTATTCTATCATCCAACTAAAGGGCTCTCTGACTCATCCTAAACCTCTTATACTAGTATGAACTCCCAAATAATCCTTTCTAAACGTGTCCCTTCTCTATCTATCCACTATCCTATTCATCCAATTAATGGATTCATGTCTATGACTCCCATCACTCCCATCACTCCCAATAACAATTTATATTTTCCCTACAAATCCAACACAAACCCACCTTTGATCTTCCTAAGTAGCAAGTTACTCTACGAAAATCCCTTCACCACCTTGTCAGGGTAGTGAGTGCTATATAAATACATTTACCATTACAATTACAAATAGAACAAAGTAAGGGGGGTCACCGTAGTGGAACAAATCTTGTCTTTCACGTTGAGTGATGGCTGTGGCCACCCCCACCTAGCACTGCGCATGGCGGCGTTAACCCAGTTTTTTTTCAGGGAAGCACATCATCTGATTTAATGGTTGGGACCAGCAGAAATGCACCCCATGAGGTGCATGTCATGTGACCCCTTTGCTATCTCTGCTCATTGATTCCCAAGTCATAGTGATCTGTTCTTGGACAGCCAGGTGTCACGATGCTTGTGGAGTTCCTCAAAGTTTGCACGATGATTCAGAAGTCCACCTCTAGGCATCACCAAGTCTGTTGCAGATTATTGGAGTGGTCGGTGAAGGAAAGGGTGTGTGGGGTAGGGACAGCTTGTGGGGAGATCCTCAAGACAAAACAATAGTGATTCGTAATGGTGCTATACTTCCCTTTCCCCTTCAATATAGATATGCAAAGGTAGATACTGACTGACCTGTGTTGCTGTAGTCTGATGAGAACACTGAGCTGAATAAGTGCTCTAGATCTAGAGGTCAATTTTTGTGGAAGCAAACAATAACATGATTTAGTCCTAAACAATGTTTAACTCACTCTAAACTACTGGGGAAAGACTATATATATAATAGGAACAAATACAAACCACAAAACAGGTCTGTTTATATTGTAAGGGAGATTTCCTGATCGTCTACAATGGAGGTTAGCATCACCCTGTTATTATACTTGTACACTTTCCAAATTTGCCAAGTCATAAATGTCCAAATGCTCTCAAAGCGCTTCTTTAAATAATGTATCATTTATCATACACACCAAGTCTCTGCACAAAGTCTCTCAACTCACCTGGGATAACAATGCACATGTGGGTTTCTCAGATTAAGGAGCTTTTTACTTTATGTGCGGGATCCAGCATCGCTTACGAACAATAACAGTGTCTAAATTCTACGAGTGCTGAAGCGCACTTACCAAAAGAGTGGGCTGCTCTCTTAAAAGCCGTTGATTCATTTTGGCACATGGCATTCCTTTGTCTCAGCAACTGCTGAGGAGAGGCCAAGCTGTCTGTTGTGGGAGCCGAGTCGGGAAGTCTATCCCCTACTACCGTAGGCAAAGCGGGGGCCAGACGAAGACCGCATCCACAATAACGAGCGCATGTCCAAGGATTGGTCTCCTTTTACACAAAAGTTCCTCTCAAGACGGCCACTGCTCAAGGATGCTGGAGCATGCAGTCCCAATCTGAAAGTAGCCCGATTGCTGCAAGCATAAGGGCAAACATAGACAACGCAGTTAAAAGCTTGCAGTGGTATTCCTATGGCATGTTCCATACAAAAAAGGCAGTAGCATTATGGGCAAAAAGAGGCAGCAAACAGGTTCAGGTGGCAAACAGGAGAGTTCTTGACGGCAGTTCCTGGCACACCATTACAGTTGATGGCGTGTCATAGAGGAACATTAACATGAGCTATGATGACACTTCAAACAGTACTTACCTCCAGGGCCTGTGAAATGCGTTTTACCATAGATAGCAGCACGACCATTCGCTTGTGACCATGAGGACATAGAGACCCAAACTGCAACAATGACACCAGGTCTATAAAGCTGCCAGAGATTATACAGTTCTTAGACATGAGGAAACGACCTAGCAGACATGATTCTGGTTGACATGCCAAGACCATCCATGTGTACTTTAGCTGTCATAGTTACTATCCTGCACCAGTACTGTTAAATACCCTGCCATTCCCAAACCATTTGATAAAAATCTGCACCAACATGTCCGCATTTCCGACATGAGAGTAGAACCGCCATTTTTAAGAGTGCTACTCTGCCCATGGGTGAGAGTAACAGTTTACAACAGAACAAAAGGCCAGATGTAGCAAAGGTTTTTACCCATTCTGTGTCTATGGGAAAAAGTGTTCGTACATATGGCCCAAAATGAGTTAGTGCAGGGTTTACATTTTGAAAATATTAAATTCCAATCGAACTATAGATAGGGTGAGATCCACTCGCTCGTATTCCCCTAATGACTGTAAAGAGTATATGAAGGATTTCTCCCAGTGGATCTTTAAGCCAGATATGTAGCTAAACACAGTCAACTCAGTCAAAGAGGGCATGACCATCCACAGGTTTCAATTCACACTGCATGTGAAGCTGGACACTGCCAATGTAAAACAACGCCACATGGTACCTGTTGGTCAATGGCATGCCCCAGCATTAAGCCCTCACCCAAAGGATCTCGCCGAAAGTTTCATGGACAACGCAAAAAGTGGGGCAACAGCAGACATTCTTGTCTGGTGAACCCGCTTATTGGCCATTAATTGGATACAACACACCATGTTTGGGCCCTTGTATTGGGTTCCTAATGCAAACACCTATCTAAATCCCAGTAAATCAGTTAATATGTAAATTAATTTAGGCAATCTGGATGGCTAACACCTGAAGTAAAATCTCTGAAACCAAATTCTAATGATACCCAGGAAGAAACCTTACAGCAATAAAAACAAAACTGCCACTGCCAAGCCATTCAGGTATCTATGATTCCACTACCACATCCCTGAAACACCATGCCCTTCGAGGGAGCTACCTAAAATGATTAATGAATTCCAGAATTAGGAATGTTTTAACAGCCATAAACTAAGTGGATATCTGCCTTATAAGTGTCTTACAAAGGCAAAACCTAGAAATACCACATGAGAAGAAACCTTCTTCTTCATCTCACTGCTTCCAACCCACCAAATAAATCAAGAGCCAGATATCCCCCTTTAGCTCTCTAAACCCTAAAAACCTCACAATAAATATGAAAGCGAGTCCGTATCACTAAGTCACCCATATCCAACTCATATATACAAGAGCATCTCCCACAAAAGCCCTGCTGTCATAATAGTCAAATCTATCAATCACTACTTAATAACCAGAACTTTCCCTAAAAAACTTATTACAAAATGGTGCCTTGCTCCCAGAAGCCCTTATGACTACCGACCATTATGTAAAAGCCATTTCTTAGGCAAGCTAATTAAAAGAGTTGCTTTCAGTCAAATATTAATGTTCATTGAAGAACGTAAGTTCATTGAAGAAAATAACATGCTCTCGGACTGTCAAACGGGATTCCATCTTTGCGGGAGTGAAGAAGCACTGGCAGAACCATGGTATGATATAACAATATATTTGAATCAAACTGAGTAGTGATATACCTACTACTACCTTTGACGTGGTTCATTACCCTATGCTTCCTATTGAAACCTCGTGACACAGGAGCTTTACGAGCTGTTCTGAAATGGATTAGCTTCTACCTCACTGACACATTTCTCATCATCCAACTATCTCTCTTCTCAGAACCATTCAGTTCCACAGCTGGCTTCCCTCAAGTTTCAACCTTTCTTCCCATCCTGTTGAATTTGTACCTCGGCCCGCAACCTGATCTCTCTCCTCGTCATTTAGCCTCAACTGTTGTAACTAAACTGACAACATATTAATAATCTTAAACCTGGAAGCTCCATCACATCTGGACTCTATGCGGTCATAGTCATCATATGCCTACACTGGTTGGCAGTCAAGAGAAGGGTCGCATAGAAAGCAATGTGAATTGTGAATTGAACAATACACTGGATCATTCAACTTTTAGTATAAATAAAACAGACGAAATACCACAGAACAATACTATTACATTACAGGGTATTCCAAATTCCCAAAAAGGCATGAACTGTCAGAAGATCATTCTCCATTTAAACTCCCAGGCTTTGGCCTCGATCCCTGCACGAACGAATAAGAATAGAAAATCACCTGAAAGTGCACTAAAAATCTAGTCCATTTTCCCTGACAGTCAGAAGACTCAAATGATGAATTGAATAAGTTGGAAAGTAACTATGTGCAAATGCATCTGTTCTCACGTTCTGTAACACCTCGTGCACAAATGCAGTGATGGAGGCCCCATCACATTTGAAGCTCAGCTTTGAGCTTCACATGCCTCACCTAACATGAGCCACATAGCACCTACAACATTCTTACCATCATGGATTCCAAAAACGGCGCCCAGTAAATGATGCAAATTAAAATGCTTTGCTGCATTATCCAAGGTCTACTCCACTATTGCTACAATACTACTGGACGGAAGGTGAGGGACAATGAAGAGGCAGGGTTAGAGGAGTGGGAAATGGGTCATGGTGACAAGCAGATAACAATGCTACTGGATCCTATTGTGTAATCACTATATTAGAACTGACCCCCTCGACATGGCAACCTTACATGTAATGTTCCACTGTCAATTCTCCTGCAGGGCCTGCTATTCCAGAAATGGACAAACAGTACTAGCAATCTTTAGCAGGGTCAGCTACCTTTAGTGGGGCAAGACCAGCATTTTTCAACAAGGTCGCTACACATTTCGCAGGAGAGTACCAACACCTCTCCCCATGGCTGCCATATTTTAAATTAGACAGTAGCAGTGATTCCGAGCATGGCTGCAATGCTAGTGATACTCACTGCCAAAACTACTCAACTTTGATGATACTCTCTTGGTATATCAGAATATCATGGGCAAAATAATGATGTTCGTAAATATCATAGCCCAAATATCGAGCTCCAAAATATTGTGATGTTAAGTACATATAGGTAAGTGTAGATTTAATGTCCCTAACTCATCATCGTTAAAAGATATATATAATCAGGATTCATGTTTTTGGACTTACCTCAACATTCCTTGTTAATGCCAACCAGTCACCCCTAAGGTATGCCCTAAATGCCCTTAGGGCAGAGTTCATGGTATTTGAAAAGTAGTGATGTGTAGAAATATTTCAGATTATATCAGCAGTTAGGAAAGCACAAATGAAGCACATTTTTGGTAATTCTGAAGCATGATGGAAACAAAGATATTAACAGGAACAAGACACTTGATCAGGTGCAAATGATAAATATTTGATAAAACTCGATCTTCACACATTATTGTTTGTGTGCTATATATCAGTACAATTGTACGAGTATAAATTTTGTGCGCATTCCAATGGAAAATGTAACGTTTCTAAATGACAGTGCGTTACCACACAATACTTTGCACTAGAGTGCTCCAAAATGCACCACGGCTACATGCAATACCCTTACGACACTCCTGCTGAATAGGTATTGCTCATTTGCTGTACTTGACTTTGTGTGATGCATGGATTTTTCATAGTCCCTATGACTTCAGTGATGCATTATTCCAACACCACTAGTTTTTTCTCCTTCTTCCTGCTTCTCTCTTTTGCTACAGGTCACAGTCTGATGAAGAACAATACGTACTGGTGCCCAAAAATGAGTGCTGGTGTGACCCACCTATAGTATAACAGGACCTGGGCAGTATGAGGGGTTACTTGAAAGAGCTTTTCCTGCTCCCCTGCTGGTATATGAGTGGGACATAAATGGCTGGGCATTGCCGCTGCTCAGAGACCTCGTGGGTTTACCAAATGCAGTTTTTAAAACAAGTATTTTATTGATTTTCAACATAGGCACATACAATTGCATGCTTGAATAGCCATTCCCTCCCTCCCACCCCCTTTCAGAAACACCAAGTGAAACACTTGAATTCATGAGTACTATTCAAAGAGTAAATTCGAACGCTTCATAAGTCTACTATCTTAGACAATTTTACAATTTTGTCATGACCTCTCTAACAGTGTCAGCAGCTGGTCAGTCTTAAAGAGTGCAGTGTTCAGGACATTATCAACAGTTTTTTTAAACCTGGTACAGTGTGCCTACACCTGGTAATCCTGAGTTCAGAAACACTGGACCACTCAGAATCAGCCTGGGCTTTACCCTCTACAGCCAAAATGTGGGTCACAGAGTGCTCTTGAAGAGCAGCACGTGTATCACATGCCACACTTACTAAAAACAAATTAAATATGAAAACTATTTACATTAAACCAATTTTTTAAATTAATATAAACAATACATTAAAACAACTTACAAAATCAAATAAAAAGTTAGACATTGAGTGGTAAAATTCACTACTCCCTCTACAACCTGAGAAACAGTAGGGAAAGTATTGGACTTTGGAGGGGTCAGATTTACTATTCATACTACAACATGAGCAATAGTGGGGAAAGTTTTACATTTTGGAGACTGTAATTGTATTCATGTAGTGCTTACTACCCCTATGAGGTGTTGAAGCACTTTTGAGCGAGTGCTATGATACTCGGTATCCCAAAAAGGATAAAGGGTGGATTAGTAAAGGAAATATGAGTTATTTTGAGTGACGGATATAAAAGTTTGTTAGTCAGATTGAATAGGCTAATAGAGGGATAGAAGAGGGAAGAGTCTACAGAGTGTTATTTGGGAGATCATAGTAAGATGAGGTTTGGGATGAGTAAAAGGGGAGATGGAGAAGGCAAGAGTCTCTACAAATCAATTACGGCGATCATAGTAGTAAAACAACATTATGGATGAGCAAAGGAGGGATACATGAGGGAAGAATTTCAAAATGGTTGTTTGGTTTGATGGTAATAAAATGAGGTTTGTGGGGATCCAAAAAGGGATAGAGGAGGGAAGGGTGTAGAACGTGTTATTTGGTGATCATAGCAGTAAAATGAGGTTTGGGATGAGTAAGAGAGTGGAAGTAGAGGATATATTGAAAGATGTATATGGTGAGACATAGAGTTGCGCATTGAAGAGAGTCGACAGATTTTTTTCTTTTACAGTAGGAGTAAAGTAATAAATATATAGATGCATAAGTACATAGAGAGGTAAACGTATAAAGAAGATAATATATCATGATTTAAAGTTGCATTTTATAAACTCATACTTACAAATGTTTGCTGTATTTTAAGCTAATTTATTTGTGTTCTTTTATAATTATTTGTTAAATTATATTCTATATAACTCAAATTTAGTCAATATTTCAATAGTGAAGCACTTGTAGATAAGACAGTTTTGGTAATATTCACATATTGTAACAAATAAACAAAACAGAGACCCATAAGCATCCAAACAAATCACTTATATGAAAGCTTTGCAGTGACCTATATTCATGTTACACATAGAATAATATATATGTATAAATAAGTTACATATTATTTGTTAAGAAGACTTAAAGAATATCTATATATTAAACAAAACATAATTATACACATATCTGTACAAAGAAATACACAAATCTAGGTACATACATAAAATCAAAGTATAAATGTGTTTATGCATATGGATACAGATTGAGAAAGGATGACATACTGCTGAAACCTGTTTCTGAAGTGCTTTAAATTACTGAGTCAAGGGATGCCCAATGCATTAAAGGACTATGAGCACAACAGTCTTCATGTGCGTACTCTCTGTTGGATGAAGTGGGAGTTTCTGGATACACATGGATATGCTGTACATTAGTGTTTGAGTACGGTGGTTATGTCGGAAAGAGCCAACTCTTGAGTAGTCTTCTGAAGATAAGATAGTTATCAGTGGATCTTATGTTTGGAAGTAATGAATTCCATAGATTGGCTTCTTGAACAGTGAAAGATGTACCACTCATGTTTTTTTCTTGTTTGGTGGGATTTTGGGGTAAGGTGCCAATATGGAGCAGAGGTTCCTTTGGTGAATGTATTTGGTGATTTTATTCCTGATGAAAAGCGGTTCTGTTCCATATATAGCTTTGTGGGTCATACAAAGGAGCTTCAAGGGGGATCTTCTGGCAAGCAGTAAGCAATTTAGGGTTTTCAAGGTAGGGGAAATTTGAGCATAGTGGCTTTATATGTAGGGGTAGTATTGCAGCAGGGTTCTGAATCCGTTGTAGTCTTTTCATAGTTGATAAATATGATCTATGATGGGGGTATTGGAATAATCCAGTTTAGACAGTACAAGAGAGATAGTAGCCTGGACCTTGTGTGGAAAACCCAGGTGGGGGAAGATGCATCGCAGAGTTTTCATAGTAATGAAGCTTGAGCTTCCTAACTTGTCCACTTGGGCATTCATTGATAACTTGGATTCATGGTAATTCAAAGGTTTTTTACGTCCTTGGATACTTTAGGAGGTGGTCCCAGATTGTCTGGCCAGGTGCTGAGTGGGTCATAATTTTAGGGTTTTCGTCTTGGTTGTCTTCTGGTGAAGACTACTGAGAACCATCCCAGCCCTGCTGCATCTTGTGGTGGTCTTGTACTGGTGCGGAGATGGTAGAAAGACCTCAACCTGCAGAAGCAGCTCCAGATCCTTTGAAAGGGGAAGAAGATGCGATCCCTCTGGAAGAGCAGGAGTTATAGCGTCATCACAAATTGAAGTATTCCGTTGTCTTGCAGTTCTTCTCTCTTCTACCTGGGGAGAAGAAAGTAAATGCCGTCCAGGTTACTTGTTGCTTCTGCAACAAAGTGATTTCTTGGGGACTGGGCAACAATTTTTCCTTGGGACAACGAGAATGCGCAAGCACCTCCGTGCCATGCATGCCACACATTTGGCACATGCCATAGGAGGCATGACCTGGACTTAAAAGAACCAGGCCAACAAACATCTGGTGCTTATGACTGCACAACACCTGCTCCTGTTGCCTCACCTTTTAGCATTCAGAGGCAGCAACCCACACAGCCTTCAACCTGTGCTCCACCCACCATTCCACCAGCTGACTCCCAGGTTCCTGTGAACCATCTTCATCAGGAATTAAACATTGTACTTATGGGTACTGGCAGTAAGTGAATGAAATTACAGAGTGAACGAAACAATTAGTGATTGGTGTATATAAAAAAACTAATCGCTATAGTAAATGGTGATTTGAATAAGGATTACTTCGTAGTACATTTCCAACAAATCTGTTGTTAAACTATGTAGAATTCATATTCTGAGTGGAAACTTGTTTTTTACTTTACAAGTATTTTATATTATTATCACTTTTCTCCTTTTCACATTGTTCACTTTGCCTTTTTGAAGATGTGGCTATTTTTTCTCTCATACCTTTGGAGTATATTTTCTTTTAAATTTGTTGAATGTAAAGTTTTCACGGCAACATGTTAACTTGGCTGTGACTGTCTCAAAAAATAATGAACAAAAGAAAAAGTAGTATTACTAAAAGGTACAATACAAAACAAAGTTGTAAAGAAGATGTAAGATTGCTTCAATAATAAATATAATGCAACTTTCTTCCAATTTACCTCAGATGCAAATAAACACTGCTGTTATTTACCTAGCAATGGAACACTTTCAAACAAATGATTATGGGGGTCATTACGACCTCGGCGGTCTTTTGAAAAGACCGCTGAGGCCGCGGGAGACAGAATACCGCCATTGCCGGCGGTATTCCTGTCTCCCTATTATGACATTTCCGCTGGCCCAGCGGACGGTAACAGTGTTACCGTCCGCTGGGCCAGCGGAAATGTCACATCAACATTGCAGCCGACTCGTAATAGAGCCGGCGTCAATGCTGATGTGCAGCGGGGGCAGTGAAATGCGTGACAGGGCTATGCCTGGGGGGCCCTGCACTGCCCATGCCAAGTGCATGGGCAGTGCAGGGGCCCCCAGGGGCACCTCAAGTCCCCTTACCGCCGGCCTTTCAATGGCGGTGTGTACCGCCACGGACAGGACAGCGGTTATGACCGCCAGGCAGAATCCTGGTGGGAAAATGGAGGGGCCGGCGGTATGGCCGTGGCAATTCCGCCACGGTCATAATTGCTGGCGGAACACCGCCAGCCTGTTGGCGGTGTTACCGCCAACATACCGCCGGCCGCCAGGGTCGTAATGACCACCTATGTTTACAAGCTGCAGGTAATGATTCATGCAGTGGAGTGGTTTTTCTTTCAGTGTCATACAGTGGAGTAGGGTGACATACAACGGACGGGCATAGAGTGGAGTAGAATGTTGTACCATACCGTAGAGTGGAGTAAAGTTTCACAGAGTGGAGTGACGTGCCATACAGCCGAATGGAGTGGCATGTTTTAGCCTGGAGTAGAGTGGCGTAAAGTGAATGGGCATTTAGTGGAGTAGAATCTGGTAGAGTGGAGTTGAGCGAAGTGGTGTATTGTACTGTGTTCTGGTGTGTCTGAAAGTGGTGTGTTATAGAGTGCCTTACAGTAGAGTGCAGTAAATTGGGATGGCATAGAATGAAGTGGCATTTCATAAAGTGGAGTGGCATCTCTGATAGAGGAGTGGAGTTTTGTAGAGCAAGTAAAGTGTCATAGAGGAAATGGCATGTTGTAGAATGGAGTGGGGTTGTAGATTGGACTCGTGGGTCATAGAGTGGAGTGATATGTTGTACAGTGTTTTTTGTGTAACTTTTTTTGTTTTACATTTCAAATGGTACAGCTGTACTTTTTAGCTAGTTTTGCGAAAGTACTGAAGTACTCCATAAAATTTTTGAAAGACTTTCCCACACCACTACAGAAACACCCGAGGAGACTGCCGCTGCGGGACTAGCTGTCCCAGCCTGCCTTTTTCCAAGTGAGAGGAGGGGCCACCATTGCCTGCTAGCCTGCACCGCATGCTTTCTAAGCGCCCACTACCTACAGTGTGGCGGGGCACCAGAGGAGACTCCCGCTGCAAGACTCACTATCCCAGCCTGCCTTTGCCCTAGTGAGAGAAGGGTCCATCGTTGCCTTCTAGCCCGTGCGGCACACTTTTTAAGCACCCACCATCTCTTGCTGTGTGGGATTCATGAGGAGATTGCCGCAGCGGGACTCACTGTTCCAGCCTGCCTTTGCGCCAGTGAGGGGAGTAAGCTGCTGATCCAAAATATATGGTATATAGTGTCCTGTGCCGATGTAATAAAGCAAACATAGGCCAGGTGAGTCAAGAAATTTGCCATCGAATTAGACAACATAAATCACAAATACAATGTCAAACTATGTCTGCTCCTAATGTCCAACCTTATATTCAGAGTAGTCATAAAGCGTCTGATAGTCAATGGACAGTTATAGGACAAATTAAAAATTGAAACAAGACAACACTTTTATGCCAGGAGGCCTTTATGATAATTAAATTACAGACTACTGAAACTGGCCTGAATGAGTTGGCAGAAATTAGGAAGCTCTTATGTGAGAACACAGCTCTGTATAGACGCACTAGGAGCCCTGTACGTAGCGGCCTCATTGTAATAGGGGTATATGAATTGGGAATGATAACAAATGCTTGCCCAATATGAGAAAAAAGACCAGTCTATTAAGTACTGGTAGTTTGATTTTCATTTTTT
Organism: Pleurodeles waltl; assembly: GCF_031143425.1. Lineage (NCBI taxonomy): Eukaryota > Metazoa > Chordata > Amphibia > Caudata > Salamandridae > Pleurodeles > Pleurodeles waltl. The sequence goes on along the minus strand of NC_090449.1, from coordinate 314,228,809 downwards.
CACTTTTCTGTATCAACACTTTAGAGGGTCTCTAGGATTGTACCTTAGCTATGTATGACTATGATCAGAAAACGACTCATAAATGATACTACGAGTCCCATGCACCCTTGCATGCCACGTGATGGTATACACTCCCCTTTTTGACATAACGTGTTTCAATTTATTTTGGGTGAACTGTTTTCCCGTAATCCCATGGCACGACAAAGACACCAATGGGTTGGTGGAGTGCCGAGTGAATCTGAGACAAGCAGAAGGAACCAGCAGCCAACACAAGGTATGACATAGTCACCACTGTTTTCTTTATACCTTAACAATGTGGTGGTCTATTTGAAGGACAGCGAGAAGGGCGTCCCTAGGGTCGCAGACAGGAAGATAACCCTAGTCATGTTTGCAAATGACACACTTTTGGTTTCCAAAACACAATGGGCTCCAAACCTTGTCATAGATCTGTGGCATTCTGTGATAACCATGGTCTGGTTATTATTCATTCAAAAACAAGATTCATGACCATTAATCCTCATAAAACTTTCAGAGGCTCCATTATGCTTGAAGGATAACCCCTAGAGAGAGTTCATGATTTTAATTATTTGGGAGTTACCCTCACTAAGAACATGAGTTGGTCTTCCGAAGTCAGAAAAAGTGCCCTAAAAGTAATACACCAGACTGCCAGAATCTTAAAATGCCGCAAATCTTCCAAAGCCAGCTGTAGCTCACCTGCTTTAAAAGTATACAGGGCTAAGTCAGAAGGAAGTACACTATGGGCCTGATTCTAACTTTGGAGGACGGTGTTAAACCGTCCCAAAAGTGGCGGATATACCACCTACCGTATTACGAGTCCATTATATCCTATGGAACTCGTAATACGGTAGGTGGTATATCCGCCACTTTTGGGACGGTTTAACACCGTCCTCCAAAGTTAGAATCAGGCCCTATATGAGCAAGAATGCTGGGGCCATTTGGGTCTGCTCAATTTGGGTGTAGCAGAGAATAACGTTCTCAGAGGCCTAGTCAGCCTACCTAAAAGTACCCTCTACTGCCATTACGGCCGGACATGGGTCTCATGCCATTGCCCCATAAGGCTCAGTTACGGCTCTTGTATTGGCACAGATTAAAGTACACCCTGGCCCTGGGCAACTATTACATGCGTTAGGAGAACTAATAGCACTGGCCAGATCTTGAAAAATGAAATGGACACGCTATGTAAAGGAAATGCCGACCAACCTTCGCCTTGACAAGTCTTGATGCAATGGTATTAAATCTCCACAACTTACTAGGAAAGCACTCAAAGACGCATTTTGAGGATGGAAGTGGGACCAAGACATAAGGAACATGCCCCAAGCCACTCTCTCAAGCGTTTTTCTTGACATTAAATACCATGCTGAGATTGAGCCATTTCTTGATTATTTGCTGACACCTACTGCTATACAGGTGTACCTTAAATTCCGATTTGGCATATTACCCCTTCTTTCCTTTAGCTCTAAATGGAGTTCCAACCCTGATAAAAATAAGGGTTGCCCAGTATGCCTACAGGCAGAAAAATCCCTGCCACATTTTATCATCTCCTGTCCTGGCTACGCACGGCCAAGAAAAAGCTGGATTCTTACAATCTGCAGGCAGCTTGTGTACAGACAGTACCTCCCGATGCTTACGCTCCTACGCACAGAAACCAGGGAATCGATTGTGCTGTTGCTAGATCAGGAGCGTCTTGTGGTGCTTTCTAGAAGTGGGGCGGCACGCGCGGGGGGAGGGAAATGAATTAAAAAACACACTTACCTGGATCACCGCCCCTGCCACCACCACGGCGACACTCCTCGGGCTCCCCTGCAGAAGGCACAGGCTCCCAGCCTGCCCTGAGGCCAATCCAAACGCTGCTTAGAGCAGTGTTAGGATTGGTTGGGAGCACCGAGCCAGAGCGCTTCTTGGTAGACGGGGAGCCTGTGCCTGCTCTCTCCAGCCAGGCAACACAGTGCCGGGCTGGAGAAAGCCTACTGTACATGTGTGTTTGGCCGTCCCAAGACATCTGGCCAAACATACATGCGCATTGAGGGGAGTGCACAGTGCACTCCCCTAGGTGCTCATCACTGCCTGTGGCCCGCCCCTTTTACTACAATACAATAATAAACACAGTTCATTATTGTTTTGCAGTAAAAGGTTTGCAGCTTCTGCTGGTGGCGGGGGACGACGCTCCCCCACCCTAGCAGAGGAGTTGCGCCTGTGCTAGAGAACTCCAATGGAGTTGGTCCTCAAGAGTAAAAGCATTGTAATAACTTCTAGCTGAGTCTGTTAACAGCTGTGTCTTCTTTTTGACTCTATTTTCTTCTTACTGCTGCTTTATGGACCATGTCAGTGAGGGAAATCATGATCATGCTTCTGATATTGTATGAACTGTATGCTCCCAAAATCCATCAAGCCCACTGCCCCTTTTTACTCTTTTTATAACTTTTTATGCAATATTTGTTATTTATTAATTGCCCCATGGCTTCTGTGTAATTGTTTCAATTGTGGCTTTTTAATTTGATTTTTATATATGATTGTTAACTATGTGCACTTATCTGTGTTGTTTAGTTTTGTTTGCTTTTATGGTTATTCAAACTGAATAAGGTATTTTTGTTTTGATTTGATTTTGAGTTTGCTAAACAGCCTCATTTCTTCCTCTACATTAAAACAACAGTAACAATAATATAGGTAAGCTCTATGCAATAGGTATCAGTATAACATCCAAATGTTATTTGTAACAAAACATATTTTTGGATACTTTTGTCATGTGACTACAGTTAGTTTCAGTGGTAGGGGAATATAATACAGTGTTACAGAGTAGAGAGAAGTGGCGTGTCATAGAGCAGTGTGTTGTAGAGTGTCTTGTGACTACGGTTGGTTTCAGTTATAGGGTATTTTAGTGCAGTGTTACTGAGCATAGAGGAGTGGCATGTCATAGAGCATCATGTTGTGCAGAGTCTAACAGTGGAGTGGCGTAGAGTGGAGGGGTCTAGAGTGTACTGGCATGTCATAGACTAAAGTGGTGTCTTGTAGAATGGATTGGCATGTCGCACAGTGGACTGACATGTTGCAGTTTGGATTGGAGGGGTGTAATAGAGTGGAGTGCCATAGAGTAGAGTGATGTGTCATAAAGTGGAATGGCATGTCGTAGAGTAGAGTGGAGAGTCGTATAGTAGAGTGGAATAAAGTGTCATAGAATGGAGTGGCATGTCGTAGTGCGGAGTGGAGTAGCATGTTGTATAGAATCTTTTGTCATATATCATTTTTTAAAACATTTTAAAAGGTACAGCAGTACTTCTAGATAGTTTTGCAAATGTTATGCAGTACTCTATAAACTTTCTAACAAGTATCTAAATCGAGAAAATAACTTTTGTCTACCTCTACAGAGTTCGCTAAACTGCCTCATTTCTTCCTCTACATTAAGATAAGACTAATAATAATACAGATAAATATTATGCAATCACTAATTGTGTTGCATCCAAATGTTATTTGCAACAAAACGTATTTTTGGATACAATTGTCATGGGACTACAGTTAGTTTAAGTTACAGGGTCATTTTCAGGAAACCAGGCAATATGCACCGTAGGAATGAATGGGTTTCAATTGCAGTGTTTGGGCTATATATTTTTAGCCCGATGTCATATTGAACTAATCAGCATGCTTTTTTCAATAATATTATATGATAAAAATAAGATCATTGGGTTCTACATGTGTAATACTATACTCTACTGTTTGATATGGTTATATGATCTTTAATGCTGTAATAGCTATATGTACTCAGTAGTATGTTAAAAGTTAGCAGTGTAGTCTTTATGTGAATAAATGGGCTTCACATGTACTATTTGGGCTTTGTTATCAGCCCAATGATATAAAAGTTAGCAGTCTAGTCTTTTTAGTAATCAATGGGCTTCAGAAAACCAGTCTAATGTCATATTGAACCAATCAGCATGCTCCTTTCAGAAGTATAATATGGTACAAACAAGAGCAATGGGCAGTGTTGTTGGGTAATCTCTAGAACGTTCAATTTACTACATTCAGTACCTGCTCCTTGACGGTGTAGTGTGGTCAGTTTTATGTATCCTTTGCACGTTAGCTTCAGGCGTTAGGCCTTTGTGCACTTATCCCTGGATGTATTTTATTCCTTTGCTCGCAGCTTAGAGACTCTGTGCAGTTTGCTCTAAATGCTTTTTATTCAGCTTCGTACTGTTATTTTTCAAATAGCCAGCTCTACGGTATTGTTTTATTTTTTTATATCACACTGTTGAGCCTACTTCAGCACTGGAGTTTTCAATAACACATTCTTGTTCACTCTGTGCTTCAGTCAAGGATACAGTCTGGTACATTGCCGATAGACGTGGTAGGAGTTTAGTCTTTGGCATTCTTGCGTAGGGACATTTTGTGATCACACTGACATGTTAGTTATAAAAACACTTCCTTGTCCTAATACACGCAAGAGGGAGATTCCGACCAGGGAACCACAACTAGACGCTGACTGCCTCGTTGCAGATGCTGAACCAGATCACAGGCCTTGGCTCAGGTATGAGGGTTGATGGCTTCCCAGGGAATCTGAAAGGCAAGTTAGAAGCTTAACATGCTGTGCTCGAAATAGAACAAACTGAGAGAGAGAGTAGAATTTATTAACACCATGATAGCGTTATTCTTATGTTTCACTCTCCTCGTGACTATTTCAATCCTACTGTGTTGTATGGTTCTGTTTTTTTCGGCTCACGCCTTAATATCTAAAATGCAGTCGTTTTATTAAAACAATCTATAAAACTCAAACTGCCTTTGTCATTTGTATATGAGATCATACTATAAAGGAGAGAGCTGGTTTGGATCTGAGTGACCACGACTTCCCTGAGAAGTTCCAAAGATGTCATGCGCTCGGCTGCCCAATCATCTCTGCCCCTTGGGAGAGAAGAGGTACTGCTAGTTAGCCAGAGCAAAACCGGATTTGGGGTGACAGTGGTCCTTCCGAGTGGGTAAGACTTAGTCCCACACACCAGGAACAACCCTGCTACCTAGAAATCCAGTAGTCTCATTTAGGATAATGAGAGCCCACGCGACATGGCGCCGCCAACGATTGGTCTGGCTCTAATTTTCGGGTCCGGCTGACTCTCTCGGTCTCATATATATATTGACTCCTCGGTTCCGTTAACGGAGACGTCCGTGGAGCTGAGGATTTCCGCCACCACATTATAGGTACGTCCTATTGTTTTGTGGTCGGTTGTTCAAGCTTGAACTTTGAAAGGAAAACCCCGATATTGGTGTGCCTTCTCTGACCTAGTGCTGTTTTTAAAAATGGTGAATCCTAATGTAGTGAATATAGCGCTTAATATGCGACAACCGCTCACAGGACATCTGATAGCACATGGTCTGACGAACCAGGGCAGTCCGGTCACGTTTGTGGTGGACGCCCATGCAGCCTATAGAACAGAGCTTTTTTATTCTTGGGTCGTATTTCCAGCAGTTGATGGGGGTACACACACTTTTCATGATTACACTATTGCGAATGTCCCTGGACAATACAGGGCATATGCATACTTAGAGATACCTTTATCTTATCAAGAACACCATAATTGGCTTGATGGCACCCTCCCACACACAGTAGCACAAGTTAGGTTAGGTCCACTGAGTAATGATGGTCCTACCTGGCCTTTATTGCTACATATACACCATATCCTGCGGTTGCTAACTTGGCGATGGCTGAAGTTCGTCGTTTATATCTAGACTTAGCTACTACATATAGAAGACTGGTTCAGTTTGTAATGCAGACATTAAATACTAACGCAGCGTGTGCTGCTCCGGCGCAACCACATGCAGTGGTTCCGGGTATCAATCCAGCCACTGTACACTCAGTTATGGGTAAAGTACTGGCAAAACGAGAGGAAACTCCATTTTGGCTGGCGCAAAAAATTAATATGCTGGAGGCAGTATTTCCCCATACGGGGCCTCAGGATAAACATAGAATATTGACGATGTGTTTGCCATATGGAATGGTTCCTACTGTGGATCATTGTAATAGCTGGGGGACGGTGTTTGCCGCGCTCTACACTACCGCACACGGTACACCAACATTGGCTAATCTACCGGAAGTGCTAAAACAAATTCAAGATGAATATGGGGCTGCCCCAGCCTTAGATTTAGGGATGCAACTGATGGGCAATTTTGCCGCAGTTTCTTCTATTATTTTGAGTAATCTCAAAGGAGAGGCAGTAGCACTAGCGGTGCGTATGCGTCTTCGAGACGTCCCGCAACTTAATCAAGAATGGGAGCTGCCAAGAATAATAGCAGAAACATATTCGAGTATCGGTCGTGATAGCCTAGGGGCTAGACCGCAAAAACCACAGTTACAGGGTAAGAGTAGTAAGGATACTGCTAAACAACAGCAACCTGAGGGTACTAAAAAGCGCTGGGAGAAAAAACAACAAACACCCAAAAAAGACAGGGGACAATCTCCGCAGCCGGAGACCCCACAGGCTAGCTATAATCTCAGGAATAGGGATAATTTGAAGACGCCTGATAGATATTGATATACTGATACACACCAATCTCGTTCCTTTCAGGACTCATCGGAAAAGAGAAATGAGAGAGGTGGGCGGTCAGAGCCGAGAACAGAGTACGTGAAACCGAGACAGGAATCACAACGCTCAACTGAGGTTTCTGTCAAGAAAGAAGAGAAACCGATCCAACAAAAGCAGCAATTTAAAAAGAAGAAGGTGGCGGCAGTCTCAGTTAGACATGCCACACAAGAAGAGAGTTCTCTTGAATAACAAGACATGGGCATTAGCACTGTTAGACAGCGCGGCAGAGGTCACAATAGTTCGCTGGAATCTTCTAGAGCATCTGGAGGTGAAAGCAACTGATGACTTCATACAAGTCGAAACAGCAGATATGCGTGTCTCTGATCCCGATAGAGTTTATACAGTAACTTTACAATTAGAAGGGGACATTGAGCGCACTATAAACGCCATCTTTTGGGACCGTGTGGTCAAATTGTATGACATTCTGCTGGCCGAACAGGATTGGCCCCAGACTTTGTTCGTGACTGTCCAGTTGGGGAGGAGGTTATTACACCTTCATTCTCACCACTTGTTCCGGGAGAACTAGCAGAGTTGTATAGTAAAACATGGGCTCTGGCACAGACACCCGCCTTATATAGAAATCATGTGGGGTGGGATAGGGATTCCCCTTATCATGTAATTCCCATAAAGGGCGAACCTCAGCCTCAACCGCAATATCCTATAAAATTTGAGGCAAGGGCATCGGTAAGGAAAATACTTACACAATTGGAGTACCAGGGCGTTATTGCACCCTGTGTCTCGCCGATGAATAATCCCTTGTTTCCTGTAGCTAAACCGGACCATTCTTATAGGATAGTGGTGGATTACAGACATTTAAATGGACATACATGCACATATGCAATACAAAATTCACACAGCGCAGCGCTCATGAATAATATTGTGCGTAAGAATTACAAAACAACTTTAGATATCTCAAATGGATTCTTCTGGCAGAATATAGCGCCCAAAAGTAGGGACATACAAGCTTTAGTGCGTTTGGCTCTCAGAAAAAGTTTTGTCGTTTGCCTCAGGGGTATAAGAATAGCCCAGGACTATTTTTGGCTTGTGTAACTGAAATTCTGCACGAGTTGGACCCTGAAGCTTTGTCATATGTTGATGATATATATCTGACAGATGATGAGTTACTGCAACATTTAAAGCGGGTAGCGCGCATTGTTGTGGGATTTGCTGAAATTGGCTACAAATTTAATTTTAAAAAATCAAAGATTGCCTTCCTCAGCGTCATTTTCCTGGGATATGAGTTGTTGAATGAGGGCAAGAGCTTAGCGCCACACTTTTTGGAAAAATGTGCACAGATGCAACCTCCTAATATGATTCGGAAACTCTAGTCGTTATTGGGGTTTCTAAATTTTGGCAGAACTTACATTCCTGATTACGCTACACGTATAAAACCATTATACGAGTTGATTCGCCCGAATTTTTCGAGTAGATTTTGGACGAATGAGCATGCACATATTCTTCGCGATTTGCAAACTGAACTCTTAGCAGTAAAGCATTTGCACACACGGGACAATAAAACGCATCTAGTCATCAGGGTAATACCTGGGGCCGTTGGGTTTCCATATGTCACCTTTAATGAGGGTGAGACAGTCCCAATAACGTACAAGTCCCACTTGTACTCTGCTGCAGAACAAAGTTTTGCACAGACTGAGAAAATTCTCACTGCTGTACAGATGGCTGTGATTAAAGAACGACCTCTTGCCCAGGGCCAACGCATCGTTGTCGTTTCCCCGATTCCAGCCTTAGAGGCTGTTACAAAAGCGAGTGTTCCTAATTCGAAAGCTTTACACCCGCGATGGATACAATGGGCAACGTCTTTGACAGCCACTGATGTAGATTACATATTTGACCCTAAACTGCAGACTCAAGAATTTCTTCAATATGAAATGGAGTACCCAGTTCCCGCTGGCACATTGCCTATTGACCAATATAAGGTGGTCATGTATACCGATGGCTCTGCGCAGCCAGCGATTGGGACTAAACAACAGTATTCTGCTGCATGTGCGGTGGTGAGCGGCTATATGGAGGGGGAAGAGTTCTGCCCCCAACATACTTATACGCAGACTTTGGGAGACTGTACGGCACAGTTGGCTGAGCTGAAAGCTCTGTTGTTAGCCTTGGAACATGCGGATCCGGCAATATTTACATTGCTGGTTTGTGATTCCTTCTACTGTGTTCAGTCTTTCAATCAATATTTACATTACTGGAGGTTGAATGGGTTCAGAGATTCCAAAGGTAACACCATTAAACACAAATTGCTGTGGGGGAAGGTTGCGGATCCGAAGGAAACGCTTCCTAAAGTCCATGTTGTGCATACACTTGGACACCAGCGCGTTGGAATACACGTTGCTGGGAATAATTTGGCTGATGAAGCCGCGAAATCGGCAGTGGCAGTTGCCTCTGTGGCCGCAGTAACTCGCTCGAGTTCCAAACCAGACACAGAGATTTTGGCTGCCATAAAGGCTACGGCTGATGGCATGCCATTTCCTAAAGGATTCCCTTCTAGATATAGTTACTGCATGGGTGGTATGCTGAACGCTGTGGTTAAGATCCCAGGCGTTGGTTTATGTGAAATGCCCAATAAAATTGAGCGACCACGATTAATTACTGCAGCACATGAGGGGGCGGCATCTGCACATGCGGGCGTGGCTGCCACCATTGCACTCTTACAGGCTCGTTATTGGTGGCCTGGTCTCTATAAGGAGACAAAGCAGTATGTCCTTTGTTGTGATATCTGTCAACAAATTAAAGTTTCCACGGCTAGACGCCCGCAGCAGACGCCCCTTCTGATATCAAATAAACCTTTACAGTGTGTGTTCTTGGATCATTGTGGTTCGCTGTCACCAGATAGTGCATACAAATATATATTGGTTGCTGTAGATTCGTGCTCCAGATTTGTGTGGGTCTGGCCACAGCGCTCGCCTGACGCTCAAACTGTTATTAAAGATTTGCGCATCTTTGTCGCTACATATGCAGTTGCGGCTTTTCATTCGGACCAGGGCCCTGCTTTTGCCTCTAAGGCATTCAGGGACACCATGGCTTCGTTGGGGGTCCAGCTCCAGTTCTCGTCTCCATTTCATCCTGAGGGAAATTCTGTCGTGGAGCGTTTAAATTGCAATTTAAAGCAATCCTCAACGGCCAGAGTTATAGGTACGGGTCGTAGTTGGCTAGCCCACCTGTTTGGAGTACAGAGAGCACTTAATAACTTGCCTAGAAGGTCCCTGGGGGGTCGTACTTCATATGAGTGCCTGTTTGGAACACAAATGTATGTTCCTGATCTAGATGGTCCTGGTGTGGAGACGGCAGATACGCCCTTTGACATAAATGATCATGTCACTGTTTTACAGGATTTACAACAATTCTGTGAAGATAACTCTTCTGCCAGTGCTGCCTCCACAGGAATTAAGGATGAACCAGTAACGCCTACTGGTTGGATTCCCAGAATTGGGGATCTTGTGCGTGAAAAGGTCGCGGTGAAAAAATAATTTGGCCCTTCCTATCGACTGCCAGTCCCTGTGCTAGAGATCCACGGCACAAGAACTGTGATTTTGCCTCCACTGCAAGGGGCCAAAGGAAATCGCTTTGTTTCCATTGACAATGTCAAGTTACAACATGTGGCCGATTCTGCACAGCAGACCAAGAGGTTCCCTCTCACTACTGGGGAAGAAGTTCCGCTGCAGATGATTTGCACCGACGCTAATTCCTCTCCGAGCTTGGGGAGGGTGGAAGCTGATCTTGCGATTGTTCCACTGACGGCGAATAATTTGGATTCTTTTGATCAAGTTGCTATAAGTTCTTCTGATATTGCTGAACATGTGGTCTACAGCGTGCCAAGGCGAGAGCCACCATCTGCTTCTTTGTTTACGGTTGCACCTTTTGCGAGAACTACCTCCGGCTGCTTTAACACCACTGATGATACCGTGTCGGACTCCTCGTCCTCTTCAACACCAGCCCTGGGTCCACGTAAGCTGCTGTGTTGGCTCAAACATACATATTTTGTTGTTCCTTGGAACTATCTGTGGCTTTTTATGACTGTGATGACTTTTTTCCTATGGCTGGGGTTTGTGGTTACCTTTTTTCTGGTAATACATGGTCATTTTCTTCCTGAACGACCTGAGATTGCACACGTGGATAAGGTGTTGAAACCACATTTTTCATCACATATAGTTCGAAGAGGCTTGTCCTTTGTGAACATTTCTGCTGTACCGATTCCAGATGGGATTGTGTGGGATAGAGTAATGTTTGATATATGTAGTCCCACTGAAATAATTCAAATACCGTATGTTCTCAAATTGTCAATGAATGATATCGTTATTCCAGGCATTGTTTCTGATGATTGGGATGTAAAGACAGTAGATTCTATGTTGACAGAATTGCAATATTATACTGTCTATGAAAATGAAGATGCTTACCAATTTAGAGATAATTATGGTGACATGTTTTGCTACAATTATTATGGACACCACTTTATTCATAAAGCTAGTAGCCCTAAATCAATATTTGAGTATATGCAATGGGAACATTGCCCGACTCCTCCACAGGGGAGTTCTAAAACGTATTCTGATAAATTTGCATATTTTTCTGGGCATAATCAACAGAGTGCTAAGTCTTACTATTATAAGGTTACTCCGCATGCTAATAAGCAAATGTTATTGACTGATACTAAATTGCTGTATTCAAATTTGTTTATATCCAAACTTTCAGTTGGGGGGTATGAATACTGGTCCAAAACTGTTGATTTAAAAAGTGTCTGGGGAACGAACAATTGGCAAATGCGGGGTAGAGACACTTTGTTTAGGGCGTGTATTATTCCTGTCCAAATGATTTTCTTAAATGACACTGTACAACAGACTAGCTGTTTGGGCTTAGCAACAATTAGAGACTTGAATTTGCCTAGCATACCTGTCCCTTCCAAATTGAAACATTGGCAGCAATATATGAATGCCACGTTTACTGAGCTTACAGACTGGGTCCAGAATGGTACGCTTAACACTTCATTGACACGTCCAGGTGGGTGGTTATTGTGGTCCATAGACACTAATGGGTGTCATCAATGTTTTGTCACCTCTTCGGGGGGGGTTCAGGACTAGTAGGGCAGAACCTCGCTACATATCACCAGAACATGCTGATATCATTACTACATATAGCGTGGGGAAACTTTGTCAACAATGCTTAAGGTCATCCACGCTAGATGCAGTTAAGTCACATCTCACGTTGCTGTCTAATGATACTGACTTGCAAGATTTTTTGTCAGTTCCAAGAGTACCCCGGAAGAAAAGTTTTTTGTATGAAGTATACAATGAGATTTGGAAACTTTCACAACAAGAGGCGGCGGCCCAGTTAAGGCAGATAGAGCAGGAGAATTTAAAACAAGCATTGTCTGTTGTGGATAATGGAATGCATACCCTATCCGACCGTGTATATACGATTGACAACATTGTTTCCTCTGCTATAGACATTATTAATTCAGATACGTCTTCTTTATATCATGGGCAGAGTCAAACGCGGTCCATCATGCAGTTGGGTTGGACTCTACAGACATTGAAGGCAGGTCGCGTTCCGTGGCAGCATATCCGAGCCAGGGAGATATTTATTTCCTTTAATTTGACACGTCAACAACAGCTCATGGCTAAAAAGGAAGTGACGTATGTTATGTTAAATATTGAAAAGTTGGAGAAGTTGCCTTTTACTGTGGCTGAGATTCCGTCAGCTGAGTGGTTGATTCACGGGGTTATCAATTTGCCTATCTCCACTCTGCAATTCACTTCTTGTTTGAAGCATATTCCAGTGAGCAGATATGAGAAGTTGGGAGACAGTTACATACATGAGGTGTGGGAGCTTCCTTTTCTATTCAGATGTCTTAATGGTATGAGGGAGGTTTTTCTCAGCGGTAGCGAATGCGAAACTTCTGTCAGCCATTCAATGGTTTGTAAGCAGCTGTCTTTGCATGGGGCGTGTAATGCCTCGATTGCGAACTTAGCTTGCTATCTTAAGGGAGATCCAGTCCCAGTAATTAAAAACACTTTCCAGGTGCTTTCAAACGGCAGCTACGTCCTTCTTAACAGTGAAGCCTGTTGTGGCATGCGTGCCGGAATAGTTTACGTAGTCGTTGTCACCAAGGCCGTTACGTGCTGCGGCAATGTGTTGTTTCCCCCACTCAATTTAGGGAGGTAGCGGACATCTGGCCTCACATTGCTACTTCCAAGGTGAATTTCGAGAAGATGAGTTGACTGAAGGCTCTATTGTTTCAAAAGCATGTGGCCCTTACATCTGCACGCGAGACCTACGCACTTCAGGTGGCGAGGTCATCAGCAGAAATACAGTCCCTATTAAATACTAACTTTCCGAGGCACTTTGGTGAACTCGTGGGACATATATTTAATGCGTCCAGCACTGCTGGAATTGCACATTTTTTCAAAGCCGTTGGTGTTGGTTTTGCTCATACCTTCTCTTCCATATTCGGTTTGATACCTTCGGCTATTCATTCTATTTTCGGAAGCATTTTTGGGGGATTTCCGATTACTTTGGCTTTGTTGGCTGGTGTTTTGCTGTTGCTGTTGTTCTTCCGCAATGGCTGTCCCACCGCAACGAGATCCCATATTGGCGCTCCCGACAGCGCAGCTGTGTAGTGAACGCATGATGCAGCATTTTGGGGCAACACTCCTCGGACAGTAGGAGTGTGACTGGTCTCTGTCATTCCGACCGGTTTTGGATTGTGTGCAACCCGTGTTTCGGTGCCTTTGGTGCTCGTTTGAACATGCACTGGCTCTCTGTCTCTCACTACAGCGCCCCCCCGGTGGTTGATACTAATCTGTTGATGTTCCCGATTAGGGCTCATTCCCAGACTTGTACACTGCGGTTGTGTTTGCTTCGTGAGGCAGATTATGAGATTCCCTTCCTGGAGGAAGATGGTATTGTCTCATTCATAGGCCCTCCACGGGGTGCCGCCCTGGATGGTTCTGGGGCTTTGGAACACACCTGCTCCATGATAGTTTTTGGCGTGGATTTTCCAGTGTAGACATCTGTCGAAGTGGAGGATCTCCTGCTTTCCGTGGCTTCCATCTAGAGAATTGGATTTTTTTGTAATTGACATTGTATCAAATTTGGCTTTACCATCACATGCTTACAAATTTAAATTCGTTTTCTGCTTTGATGTCCTCTGGACTTGTCAAAATATATTTGGTATATTTTTTTGTATCTGGGGCATATTTTTATATTATTAGAACCACTTGCTACCGACAAGGGGAGGGTGTAGTGTGGTCAGTTTTATGTATCCTTTGCGCGTTAGCTTCAGGCGTTAGGCCTTTGTGCACTTTGCCCTGGATGTATTTTATTCCTTTGCTCGCAGCTTAGAGCCTCTGTGCACTTTGCTCTAAATGCTTTTTATTCAGCTTTGTACTGTTATTTTTCAAATAGCCAGTTCTACGGTCTTGTTTTATTTTTATATCACACTGTTTAGCCTACTTCAGCACTGGAGTTTTCAATAACACATTCTTGTTCACTCTGTACTTCAGTCAAGGATACAGTCTGGTACATTGCCGATAGACGTGGTAGGAGTTTAGTCTTTGGCATTCTTGCGTAGGGACATTTTGTGATCACACTGACATGTTAGTTATAAAAACACTTCCTTGTCCTAATACACGCAAGAGGGAGATTTCGACCAGGGAACCACAACTAGAAGCTGACTGCCTCGTTGCAGATGCTGAACCTGATCACAGGCCTTGGCTCAGGTATGAGGGTTGATGGCTTCCCAGGGAATCTGAAAGGCAAGTTAGAAGCTTAACATGCTGTGCTCGAAATAGAACTAACTGAGAGAGAGAGTAGAATTTATTAACACCATGATAGAGTTATTCTTATGTTTCACTCTCCTCGTGACTATTTCAATCCTACTGTGTTGTATGGTTCTGGTTATTGCGGCTCACGCCTTAATATCTAAAATGCAGTCGTTTTATTAAAACAATCTATAAAACTCAAACTGCCTTTGTCATTTGTATATGAGATCATACTGTAAATGAGAGAGCTTGTTTGGATCTGAGTGACCACGACTTCCCTGAGAAGTTCCAAAGATGTCATGCGCTCGGCTGCCCAATCATCTCTGCCCCTTGGGAGAGATGAGGTACTGCTAGTTAGCCGGAGCAAAACCGGATTTGGGGTGACAGTGGTCCTTCCGAGTGGGTAAGACTTAGTCCCCCACACCAGGAACAACCCTGCTACCTAGAAATCCAGTAGTCTCATTTAGGATAATGAGAGCCCACACGACAAAGGTATTTGGTTGTGATAAATGAAAATGTTTTGTGAGTGGATAATTGGACACAGTTATATTTTTTGGGCACGAGCGTATTCCAAAAGAAGAGAAATGGAGCATAATTTAGGTATACCAAATACTGTATTGAACTTACATGGATGGGGAAAATAGGTTTTATGTGGAATAACATTCTATCTCTAATTTCATCCCATTGTAATTCTGAGCATCCACATGTTATGATTATTCATTTTGGAGATAATGGTATTGGTCACCTCACGGTTGTAAAAATTGAAATTTTGTACGCAAGCAGTAAGGGCATGGAGGAGTATGCAGTATCAGTTGAGTGTCATCAGCGTATTGGATGCTCATGGAGCCAAAAATATCTGATTAGTGAAATGAACCAGTGAATGTAAATGTTAAATAACATAGGAGAAAGTGTGGAACCCTGAGGCATCCCTCAAAAGATGGCATGATGATGTGACTGGAAGTGATTGAGCGTGACATTCAGAGTGCAATTCGAAATAAAGGAAGACAATCATTTAGCCACTGAACCTTTGATACTGATCTAATCAAGAAGATTTAAAAGGATGGAATTGTTGTTGTATGAAAGACTGAAAAGAGGTCCAGAAGGATAAGAGCCCCATAATTACATATTTGTCCAGAGGAAGAGTTAAAGCCTTTTTTGATCCGAGACCAAAACAGAAGTGCAATTATCAAGGATCAAGGATGTTATTATCTTCAGAAAACTGGACAGTTGTCTTGCTACAAAGCATTCTGCAAGCTTATCCAAACTGGGCAAGGGAGTAATAGATCCATAATCCTCTGGAACTGTTTTTTCAAGATTATTCATTTTCACCAGGAAAAAAACACACCTTTCCATTCAAATGGACCTGCTCCTGAACAAAGAGAGAGGTTGACGATGAACAAGATAAAAGGACCAATAATCTGAACTAGTGAATAAAGAAATGAAACAGGACATATATCATCCAGAGGCTCTGACTTAATGAAGTTAAGTGAACAAATTATAATTCTAAACTGAAGGGTGTAAAGGAATTCCAGATGGAGCGTTGCCTGGTAGTTGAGGGTTAAAAGTGAATACATTGACCTATAGTTAAAGAATTCATAATGTTAATACAAAGGTTTTGTATCTTTCAAATAAGAGGAAATGGCCAGTGTAACACGCAAAAGGTTTGCAAATGAGAAGCTGGAAGAGAAGTGCCGAGAGCTTTCAGAAGTCACTTAAGGTTCTGAAAAGTAATTTGGATTCATTACCGCAATGGAGAATCTGATTGCAAAGTAAATCCTTCTTACGGTCAGCTTTTTTTTTAGATACATGTAGATCTTCTTCCCAAAATGAATATCTCTACTTGAACTCACATGGTCTAACTACTAATCAGAGTTCCCTGGTGTTCAGTTAGCATTTATTACAAACAGCGTACATTGAGCGTTTTGAGGTTAGAAGATGGAGTCCCTTCTTCAGGATCTCACGCTGGTAAGAGCTAAAGTGAGCTAAAGCTTCAAGAACAGCATCTGCAGCAAGAGTACTTTTAACCAAAGATGGCAAGGCTGTGGAGGTGAAGGTGGTTAAATTCACCCTACTCCGTTCAAGAGGAGAAGGGGTCGGTGAATTTACCCGAGGACAAGGTATTGTTGTGTAAAAAAAAAAAGCCACCAACAAGTGGTCCGTCCATGAAAGGGGCAAAGGGGCAGAAATGTACATGGTGTTATAGGACCATCAATGTGGTCTAAAGTATTCACATAAATATAGATAGGATGCATAACATTATTCAGTGGCTCTGAACGAGTTCAGGGCCTGTACACAATCAAGAACCTTGAAGTCAGAGCAGTTATCAACATAAATATTAAAATCATCTTAGATAATTGGATTAGGGCTGTCAAGTTTGACATAGCGTAAAATGCTTACCAGTAGAATGGTAAATTTAGGAATACTTTTGGCAGCAAGTAAGGAAGCAGAGAGAGTGCATTCTGGGGAAATTGAGAGGCAACAGAAAATAAGTTCCAGTGACTCAATGTTCTAAGCAGACTTAAGTTTATAGTTAAGTTGATCCTGAAAAATAATGGCAATCTGCCCTTGAACCACTCATGCTCAGTACAATTGTGGTCCCAGATTTTGAATCGCCATTTTGCAAGCTCCAGATCAGATGCAGAAGAACCATTTAATGAGGTTTCTGTTACAAAGAAAAAGTCTCAGGCTCCAGAATGTAAATGTTCAAATGTAGGATGAGCATTGAGGAGGGCAGCATTCCAGGAGTGTGAAGAAGATACATCACCATGGGATTTCATTTTAGAACAAGAAAGATTCTTTTCAGTGGAGTTCTGGTCACATAGGCCTGGGCTACATTTGTGGCAAAATTATATTATTATAAATCGTGAGAATATTAACATGGGGGAGGTATAAAAAGCAAATGCTGTTAATTGGACACCCAACATGTTGATCCAAGATATAACATAGTTCAGGAGGACAGAGGAAAAAAAGATGTAAGGAGTGGAGAGAATTAGAGAAATAACAAATCAAACCTGTAGGAAGTTGGAGCGCTTCTTCTACTGAATGTGCAGACTCAGCACATTATGGGTTGCCTATGACGTGCCTTCGGCACACCAGTGGTATGTCCAAGCTGCAGTCATCCCTAAATCCCCCTGGAGGAAGATGGTATTGTCTCATTCATAGGCCCTCCACGGGGTGCCGGCCTGGATGGTTCTGGGGCTTTGGAACACACCTGCTCCATGATAGTTTTTGGCGTGGATTTTCCAGTGTAGACATCTGTCGAAGTGGAGGATCTCCTGCTTTCCGTGGCTTCCATCTAGAGAATTGGATTTTTTTGTAATTGACATTGTATCAAATTTGGCTTTACCATCACATGCTTACAAATTTAAATTAGTTTTCTGCTTTGATGTCCTCTGGACTTGTCAAAATATATTTGGTATATTTTTTTGTATCTGGGGCATATTTTTATATTATTAGAACCCCTTGCTACCGACAAGGGGAGGGTGTAGTGTGGTCAGTTTTATGTATCCTTTGCGCGTTAGCTTCAGGCGTTAGGCCTTTGTGCACTTTGCCCTGGATGTATTTTATTCTTTTGCTCGCAGCTTAGAGCCTCTGTGCACTTTGCTCTAAATGCTTTTTATTCAGCTTTGTACTGTTATTTTTCAAATAGCCAGTTCTACGGTCTTGTTTTATTTTTATATCACACTGTTTAGCCTACTTCAGCACTGGAGTTTTCAATAACACATTCTTGTTCACTCTGTACTTCAGTCAAGGATACAGTCTGGTACATTGCCGATAGACGTGGTAGGAGTTTAGTCTTTGACATTCTTGCGTAGGGACATTTTGTGATCACACTGACATGTTAGTTATAAAAACACTTCCTTGTCCTAATACACACAAGAGGGAGATTTCGACCAGGGAACCACAACTAGAAGCTGACTGCCTCGTTGCAGATGCTGAACCTGATCACAGGCCTTGGCTCAGGTATGAGGGTTGATGGCTTCCCAGGGAATCTGAAAGGCAAGATAGAAGCTTAACATGCTGTGCTCGAAATAGAACTAACTGAGAGAGAGAGTAGAATTTATTAACACCATGATAGAGTTATTCTTATGTTTCACTCTCCTCGTCACTATTTCAATCCTACTGTGTTGTATGGTTCTGGTTATTGCGGCTCACGCCTTAATATCTAAAATGCAGTCGTTTTATTAAAACAATCTATAAAACTCAAACTGCCTTTGTCATTTGTATATGAGATCATACTGTAAATGAGAGAGCTTGTTTGGATCTGAGTGACCACGACTTCCCTGAGAAGTTCCAAAGATGTCATGCGCTCGGCTGCCCAATCATCTCTGCCCCTTGGGAGAGATGAGGTACTGCTAGTTAGCCGGAGCAAAACCGGATTTGGGGTGACAGTGGTCCTTCCGAGTGGGTAAGACTTAGTCCCCCACACCAGGAACAACCCTGCTACCTAGAAATCCAGTAGTCTCATTTAGGATAATGAGAGCCCACACGACAAAGGTATTTGGTTGTGATAAATGAAAATGTTTTGTGAGTGGATAATTGGACACAGTTATATTTTTTGGGCACGAGCGTATTCCAAAAGAAGAGAAATGGAGCATAATTTAGGTATACCAAATACTGTATTGAACTTACATGGATGGGGAAAATAGGTTTTATGTGGAATAACATTCTATCTCTAATTTCATCCCATTGTAATTCTGAGCATCCACATGTTATGATTATTCATTTTGGAGATAATGGTATTGGTCACCTCACGGTTGTAAAAATTGAAATTTTGTACGCAAGCAGTAAGGGCATGGAGGAGTATGCAGTATCAGTTGAGTGTCATCAGCGTATTGGATGCTCATGGAGCCAAAAATATCTGATTAGTGAAATGAACCAGTGAATGTAAATGTTAAATAACATAGGAGAAAGTGTGGAACCCTGAAGCATCCCTCAAAAGATGGCATGATGATGTGACTGGAAGTGATTGAGCGTGACATTCAGAGTGCAATTCGAAATAAAGGAAGATAATCATTTAGCCACTGAACCTTTGATACTGATCTAATCAAGAAGATTTAAAAGGATGGAATTGTTGTTGTATGAAAGACTGAAAAGAGGTCCAGAAGGATAAGAGCCCCATAATTACATATTTGTCCAGAGGAAGAGTTAAAGCCTTTTTTGATCCAAGACCAAAACAGAAGTGCAATTATCAAGGATCAAGGATGTTATTATCTTCAGAAAACTGGACAGTTGTCTGGCTACAAAGCATTCTGCAAGCTTATCCAAACTGGGCAAGGGAGTAATAGATCCATAATCCTCTGGAACTGTTTTTTCAAGATTATTCATTTTCACCAGGAAAAAAACACACCTTTCCATTCAAATGGACCTGCTCCTGAACAAAGAGAGAGGTTGACGATGAACAAGATAAAAGGACCAATAATCTGAACTAGTGAATAAAGAAATGAAACAGGACATATATCATCCAGAGGCTCTGACTTAATGAAGTTAAGTGAACAAATTATAATTCTAAACTGAAGGGTGTAAAGGAATTCCAGATGGAGCGTTGCCTGGTAGTTGAGGGTGAAAAGTGAATACATTGACCTATAGTTAAAGAATTCATAAAGTTAATACAAAGGTTTTGTATCTTTCAAATAAGAGGAAATGGCCAGTGTAACACGCAAAAGGTTTCCAAATGAGAAGCTGGAAGAGAAGTGCCGAGAGCTTTCAGAAGTCACTTAAGGTTCTGAAAAGTAATTTGGATTCATTACCGCAATGGAGAATCTGATTGCAAAGTAAATCCTTCTTACGGTCAGCTTTTTTTTTAGATACATGTAGATCTTCTTCCCAAAATGAATATCTCTACTTGAACTCACATGGTCTAACTACTAATCAGAGTTCCCTGGTGTTCAGTTAGCATTTATTACAAACAGCGTACATTGAGCGTTTTGAGGTTAGAAGATGGAGTCCCTTCTTCAGGATCTCACGCTGGTAACAGCTAAAGTGAGCTAAAGCTTCAAGAACAGCATCTGCAGCAAGAGTACTTTTAACCAAAGATGGCAAGGCTGTGGAGGTGAAGGTGGTTAAATTCACCCTACTCCGTTCAAGAGGAGAAGGGGTCGGTGAATTTACCCGAGGACAAGGTATTGTTGTGTAAAAAATAAAAGCCACCAACAAGTGGTCCGTCCATGAAAGGGGCAAAGGGGCAGAAATGTACATGGTGTTATAGGACCATCAATGTGGTCTAAAGTATTCACATAAATATAGATAGGATGCATAACATTATTCAGTGGCTCTGAACGAGTTCAGGGCCAGTACACAATCAAGAACCTTGAAGTCAGAGCAGTTATCAACATAAATATTAAAATCATCTTAGATAATTGGATTAGGGGTGTCAAGTTTGACATAGCGTAAAATGCTTACCAGTAGAATGGTAAATTTAGGAATACTTTTGGCAGCAAGTAAGGAAGCAGAGAGAGTGCATTCTGGGGAAATTGAGAGGCAACAGAAAATAAGTTCCAGTGACTCAATGTTCTAAGCAGACTTAAGTTTATAGTTAAGTTGATCCTGAAAAATAATGGCAATCTGCCCTTGAACCACTCATGCTCAGTACAATTGTGGTCCCAGATTTTGAATCGCCATTTTGCAAGCTCCAGATCAGATGCAGAAGAACCATTTAATGAGGTTTCTGTTACAAAGAAAAAGTCTCAGGCTCCAGAATGTAAACGTTCAAATGTAGGATGAGCATTGAGGAGGGCAGCATTCCAGGAGTGTGAAGAAGATACATCACCATGGGATTTCATTTTAGAACAAGAAAGATTCTTTTCAGTGGAGTTCTGGTCACATAGGCCTGGGCTACATTTGTGGCAAAATTATATTATTATAAATCGTGAGAATATTAACATGGGGGAGGTATAAAAAGCAAATGCTGTTAATTGGACACCCAACATGTTGATCCAAGATATAACATAGTTCAGGAGGACAGAGGAAAAAAAGATGTAAGGAGTGGAGAGAATTAGAGAAATAACAAATCAAACCTGTAGGAAGTTGGAGCGCTTCCTCTACTGAATGTGCAGACTCAGCACATTATGGGTTGCCTATGACGTGCCTTCGGCACACCAGTGGTATGTCCAAGCTGCAGTCATCCCTAAATAAAGAAGAGATGGTCTGCACATTGTCCAAGGAAAGAGCAACTGGAGTCAAAATAAAATGGCCACCCTCAATGGGACAGGAGTAGCCCTCGACTAAGATAGCAGATGAAAGTCAAGAAGTGCTAAAGACTTCTTTCAGCAAAACTAGGGAGAACAGAGAACTGGACCAAAGACCGGCCAAAGAAGAAAGGAGAGAGAGGAATTCCAGAAGACACGAGGAAAAAGCAGCAGTGGAGATATGCAGGAGTCAAGAAAACAGGTCAAATACAGAAACAAATAAAATAGTGCATTAGAACGAGAGAGGCAGTAAGATATGAATAAATAAATAAAAGTAATTACAAACCAATAAGAACACGCATAAAAAGCAACTCCTTCTTGCAGCAAAGTGCTGGTCAGGTGTTGAGGGCCCGAAGGTCATAGTCAGTGGGTGCTGGAGTCAGGGCAGGCCAGTGAGGAGTAGGTGAGGCCTGGTGATTGTTCCTGTGCGACTGCAGGGTATGAGTGACAGCTGGGCTGTGCTCCTGCCGACATCCCCTACTTCTGTCCCTGCAATGGTCTCACAAAGTGCTCATCCTCAACCAAAATCAGGGCCTGGTGTGACTATTCCCTACATTTTTCAGAGAGACTAAGCTACTTGTAATGCCCATGGTGATATCCCAAAGAAGGTAGCACTCTAGGTGGAATACCACCACTTGTAAGGAGGGCATAAGAAGAGTGTTCCATGAGCTTCTCTTTGTCAAACAAACAACATTCACTAGCAGACTCCTTATGATGTTTGCAGGAGTTTGCAGAAATGCTCCATGGAAACAATGCCTGCCATGGAAACAATGTCCGCTTCATAAGTTATCACTCACCTTTTTTTAGAATTTTGTAGGAACATATGCAACCATCTTAACCAGAGTGATAACCACTACTGTTGGAAGCCCTCTTTTACTAAGAGGTCACCCTTGATATTTTGTCTTTTGCTGGACCCTATTTTATTGCTGATTTGTATACTCTGCACACTTGGGCACTGCCATCCAGTGCCCAGTGTTTGTGCTGTGACCCCTAAAACATTGAAACATTTCTAATCTCCGATTAGAATATGTAACTTTTCTATAATACTGTAGTAAATGGTGTGAAAATACACCTGTGGGATAAAAATTTAACCATAATCTGTGGACTGTAGCACTGAGTGTGATATCCATTAGTGTGACAAAAGAAAACATGGCTTCAGGCCTACCATTGCATGACTTCCCCAGTGTAAAACCTGTGGGGCAATCTGTTAAAATACGCCTTTTTTGGCAGGTAAAAACATCCTTTTTAAACGTTAATAAGTAACTCCTAAGTTTTGTAGCCCACAAGATTGGGGCATGATTTTGATAAATGGGAAATATCAAAAATTATTGTTCACCTGTCTCTACAGTGACAAGGCCCTAAAATCTATTTTCTCTGTGGAATGCCTAGCTGTCCTATGTAGAAAACTGTAGTACAAATTAAACTACTGCTACTGTTTCCCAGGAGTGGGACCAGCTAGAAAAATAATTAAAATACTATTTTCATAGGTATTTGTTGGACAGAACATCCTTGGTGTGGTTTTCTTCCAACTTTTCTGTTTTTGCTGACTTCGTTTTTATTGGCCTAACGACTCTGCACACTTTACTACTGCTAACCAGTACAAAGGGCTTGTGCTCTCTCCTTCAAACATGGTAGCATTGACTTACACTTCAATTTACTTGTCAGTCCCCAATCAAGTGATACTACATCTACTCAGGGCCTATAAATTAAATGTTAGTAATGAGCCTGCAGCACTTATTATGCCACCCACAAAGTAGCCTTTTAGAGCTGTATCAGGCTTTCCTTTGCAGCCTGTGGGTGCAGGTTTCCCTTTTGATCTGACAAAATAAACTTTTTGCCTGGCCCAAACCTCTTTTTTATAATGCATATGTCACTCCTAGAGTAGGTCCTAAACTGCCCATAGGGCAAGGTGCAGTGTATTTAAAAAGTTGGAAATGTTTTACATTTCCTTATATTAAAAAACTCTTAAATTAATTATTCACTACTGCAAGGTCTACCTCTCCGATAGTATACCTTTGGAACAAGCTGGAATGTTTAGTTTGGTAACTAAAGAATAATAATTCAAAACCCTCTTTAATTGTAGAGTTAGATGATAAGTCAATATTTTAAAAATAACACTTTTATAAAGTTGGGGCCATATTTATACTCTGTTTGCGCCGAATGTGTGTCAAAAATTTTTGATGCACATTCGGCGCAAATCGTGCACCATATTTAAACTTTGACGCCGGAGCCCGCGGACGTCAACATTTTTCTGTGTGCGTCATTTTTGGGATGCGGGAAACTGCCTTGCGTTAATGACATGCAAGGCAGGCGTTCCCGGCCAAAAATTGACTTTAAGGCCTGTGCGCCTTATTTATACTCCCACGTCATTTTGACGCACAGGAGGGGGCAGGCCTTAAAAAACGCCTGGGTCAGGGCAGGCGTTTAGGGACCTGTGGGCTCACTTCCATGCTCTCTGACCATGAAAGGAGTCCAGAGGTGCCCTTCCCTGCCCCGAGGGACACCCCCTGCCACCCTTGCCCACCCCTGGAGGAGACCCACGGATGGGAGGACCCATCCCAGGTAAGTACAGGTAAGTTGAGGTAAGTATTTTTTATTTTTTTTTAAAGTGGCATAGGGGGCCTAATTTGGGCCCCCCTACATGCCACTGTGCCCAATGACCATGCCCAGGGGACAGAAG
The DNA here is from genome assembly GCF_031143425.1 of Pleurodeles waltl. Lineage (NCBI taxonomy): Eukaryota > Metazoa > Chordata > Amphibia > Caudata > Salamandridae > Pleurodeles > Pleurodeles waltl. The sequence goes on along the minus strand of NC_090449.1, from coordinate 314,204,589 downwards.
TCCCCTGGGCATGGCCATTGGGCAAGGGGGCATGACTCCTGTCTTTGCTAAGACAGGAGTCATTTCAGTGGGGGTTGTGCATCAAAAAATGGCACAAGTCCGGTTTGAGGCATGATTTTTGCACCATTTTTTGACAAATAACCCCCAATTTCCCCTACGCCGGCGCTGCCTGATTTGAGTCTTTTTTTTTTTTACTCAGACCAGTCCACAGCGCGGGCTAATGCCATTCCTTAAATAAGGTGCCCGCATGGCGCGTAGGAATGGCGTTAGCCGGCGCAAAAAAAAATTACGCAAACCAGCGCCGGCGCTGGTATGCGTCAAAAATTATAAATATGAGCCTTGGTATTTTCTTGCCCTAACCATTTGATGCCTGCACTCTGCATCCTGGGTCACATAACTAGATGTAGCTAGGAGTTGGTCTTTGTGTTTTGCTGACGGACAGCAAGACAAAGGGGGAACAAATGTTGGCAGGATGGACCGAATCTGACTTGAAAAGGGGAAATGCTGTCACCTACCCCATTTGCACTTGACAAAGGTTCTGCCTGAATACACTCACAAAGAGCTTGACACCACCTCAAATAACAATCTACTTATCTTTAAATAACTACTAGTACAGCATCTACTCATCCATGATTCTTTCTGGTAAAGCCAGCAATCTTTAACAAATTGCTGACAACAGCTTGGGACATTGTAGGAAATTGATTTATTTTTTGGGCTGAATGTGTCTCCTTTGTAAGTAATATGTAACCAATATCCCCTTACGGGGAAACAAGCATCCCATTGTACACACACAGTGGTCATCGCTGCATATAAGATAAGTCCATTGAGTTTATTAAAGGTACACCATGTTAAAAGGCAAACCAAATGTTAAACATCATCAACCTTTCACTATAGTCATTAATCATATCTAAAGTTAGTGCTAAATGCTAATAAGTACGGTTATTAAAGCTGTGTTTAGACAAAATATCAGAAAAAATTATGTGTGGACAAAATATTGTGTCGAGAATATTGAGGACAAAAATATCATGAAGGTACGTTTTGATAGGTAAGCAACGTTTTCCTATATTCACTCTAACAACACAAAAGGTTTGCCCAGAGGTGGGTCCCATGCTCACAGTGTCAGTGGATTCAAGCTAGCCTGGCTGATGAAGGGTGATACCCTGAAACCGGTCCCTATGCTTGTTTCTGGTCCAGGGAGGACCTAACCTGGCAGTTCGGGATGGACTTTTCTCATGAGGAAACTGATTTGCATATGGCTGGGTCCAAACTGGGTAAGCACAGTGAGCAAAAGAACAAGGGTTTAAACTGAGATCTGTGACTGGGGGTGAGTGTTTGAAAACTTTCAGCACTCTGTCCATCATCCTTTTGTGTTGATAAAGTTGCCCTATGTGGCAAGGGTATGCCCAGACCTGGGACCCGTGCTCACAGTGCCACTGGGTTCAAGCTAGCCTGGTTTATAACGGATAACACACTGAAACCAGTCTTAAGATGCTTGTTTCTGCTTCAGGGAGCGTTTGGCCTGGCAGTTTGGGCTGGACTGTTATCAAGAGGAACAGGGTCAAGACTGATTTGGATATGGTTGGGTCCAATCTGTAGTGGCATGGTGAGCAAAAGAACAATGGTTTAAACCCAGATTTGTGGCTGGGAGTGAGTGTTCAAATAGTTCCAGCACTCCCTCCATCATTCTTTTGCGTTGCTAAAGTTGCCCTAACTGGCTAGGAAATACCCAGATGTGGGTCCTGTGCTCACTGGGCCACTGGATTCAAGTTAGCCTGGCTGATGAAAGGTGATACACTGAAACTGATCCCTGGATGCTTTTTTTTGGTCAAGGGAGGACCTGGCCTGGCAGTTCAGGCTGGACTGTTCCCATGAGGAACAAGGTCATGACTGATTTGCATATTGGTCTAAAGTGGAGTGGCATGGTGAGCTAAAGAACGATGAATTCAACCCAGATCTGTGACTGGGGGTGAGTGTTTGAAATGTTTCAGCACTCCGTCCATCATCCTTTTGTGTTACTACTTACACTCCATGTATATGTACCATGACGACATATACAGTTTCAAGGTATGTAGATGTGGAGTTAAGAATAGTAAATCTATACATACTTATTTGCACTTACCTTATCAACATTTTGGTCCTCATTATTTTTGACAGGATATTCTGGTCACATGATATTTTAGTTACCAATATTCTGTCAGTGATCCAATAGAGCATTTTAAGTAGGGGTGGGTGTGAGTGGTGTTATTTTTCTATAGCATAATTACTTGCAATTATGCAAAATTACTCGCAATTAGGAGTAATTACATGAGAAGCTTAATTCACCATTTAGTGATACTTTCTTAGAGCAAAATTCACCCTCCGGCCAAAAATGGTCCTTGCGTTCACATTTGCGCTAACAAAATAGCACTAAATGCTACAGGCCACGAACAGCAGTAGTCAGCAGCCACTCATAGGGGCAGATTTATGAAAACTGACACTGCTCTGAGTGCAGCACCACTTTCCCTCATCCCTTAGCACTCCCCTACTGCCACCATGTGTACGCCGTATTTAATATACAGTGCACTATGATGTAGGGTAGGGGGCAATAGCATCATTCAATGTTACACTATTGATGTACTCTGCAGAAGTAGCGCCAAAATGTTGGTGTTACTCCTGCAGAGTACATATGGGCACATTCTAAATAATGGAAACCCCCTTTTAACGCCTGCCATAACAAATGGCGCAAGCAAATCTCACAGATTTCCTGGCACCCTTTTTTCGGCCCTCCTAACAGGGGAATGCCCCCTTTGCATACATTGGCGGTCATTCCGACCCTGGCGGTCGGTGTTAAAGCGGCGGCCAACCCGCCAACAGGCAGGCGGTCAAAAAAATGGAATTCTGACCCTGGTGGGAACGCCAACACAGCCCGCCACTTTAACACTCCGACCGCCACGGCGGGGCAAACAAACAGCGCGGCGGTCACCGCCAACAGACAGGCGGCAGACAATGTACCGCCCACCCTATCACGACCCACCAATCAGCCACCTTTTCCGGGGCGGGAGCCCCGCCGATAAAAAAAAACTGCGGAAACAGATCACGAACGGGAAAACGCTCACCTCTATACACTCCACGAGGAATCTGGACAGCATGGAACCCGAATTAAACATCCTAACAGCGATTGTCTACCTGCTCCTCTACCAGGAGCACGAACGCCGCCGCAGGAGACAACGGTGAGTACTGCACCTACGACACAGGGGAGGGGGGAGGAGAAAAGATTACGGGCACACACATACGTGACCCCCCCCCCAATCCCCACACACCAATGCAGAGCAACAAGTCAGATCTACACCCCCAAACCCCGCGGAATAATTCCAAGACAAAATAAAATGATCATTAAAATAGAAGTATATTAAAGCATATGTGAACTTAAGTGAAATATTAGATTATAAAAAAAAAAAAATCACAACATGAAGAATATTAACATAGTCCAAAAGTCCGGCACATATTGGCTACGTGCCATTGTCCGTGGGCCAATGTGCATAAACACATGGGCAAAGCCCACACACGAAACCCGATTCCATTGGAGAGAACACTGCTGGGGCATCAGATAATAAAACCACAGGCACCTCAGGGGGAAGGGAAGAGGGGGCACCTCAGCCACATGAGTCCACGACGCCAGATCCACGAGGGGCCTCCATGCCCACTGTCCCATCCTGGGGAGTGCAAAGCCACAGTCTCACAAGTCTCTACAGTGGGTGGATTGCCCACTGTACCATCCTGGGGAGTGCAAAGCCACAGTCTCACAAGTCTTTTCAGTGGGTGGATTGCCCACTGTACCATCCTGGGGAGTGCAAAGCCACAGTCCATCTGGTGGATTACAGACTCCACTGGTTATGGAGGAGGCATGGTGCCCAGAGTGCTTCGTGAAGCCCTGCCCGACACAGATCCGGCCCTGCCAATGGGCCAGCGGTGCCTGAGATGAAGGCCCCAGCGGAGCGGTGCTTGAGATGAGCGGTTCTTCTCACGGCGGGGCCCTGTTCAGCGGTGCCTCTCACGGCGGGGCCCTGTTCGGCGGTTCTTCTCACGGCGGGGCCCTGTTCAGCTGTTCTTCTCACGGCGGGGCCCAGCGGAGCGGTTCTTCTCACAGCGGGGCCCTGTTCAGCGGTTCTTCTCACGGCGGGGCCCTGTTCAGCGGTTCTTCTCACGGCGGGGCCCAGCGGAGCAGTTCTTCTCACGGCGGGCCCTGTTCAGCAGTGCCTCTCACGGCGGGGCCCTGTTCAGCGGTTCTTCTCACGGCGGGGCCCTGTTCAGCGGTGCTTGTCTTGTGTTCCTAGGGAACCAAATCTGGGCAATCATTCCCGCTCAGTCGCCATCCGACCTATCGCTTGCGGGGCCCTCCTGTGTTGGACTCCTGGGCCCGTGGGTGTCCTCTGTCACACCCCAAATGGGGCTGGTGGGGCACTCCTGGGCAGCTCACCTGCTGCCGGACTTCTTCGCCCTGCTGCCCTTGCCCTCCTTGGACGAATCTCTGGGGCCCTTGCCTCCCTTGGAAGTATCTCTGGGGCCCTTGCCCTCCTTGGACGAATCTCTGGGGCCCTTCGCTCCCTTGGAAGTTTCTCTGGGGCCCTTGCCCTCCTTGGAAGAATCTCTGGGGCCCTTGCCTCCCTTGGTGGATGGGCCAGGTGGCGGTGCAAGGCTGGTGTCCTTGGGGGCAGCCGTCTCAGGCCTGTGGCGCCGGCCCTTGACTTTTTTGCTTCTTTTCCCAGGGGGTGGGCTGGCTGTCCCCTTGCTGCTGGCCGATGTTCCTGCCCTAGGAGCTGGTGGACTCCAATTGCCCTGAACGATGGCCCTAGTAGGTGCAGGGCTTGTGGTGGCTGAGGTGCTGGTTGGACTCTTACGAGATGGAGGGGGTGGGTCAGTTGGTGGAAAGAGGTCAAGGTTGGAAAGGAAAATCAATTTCGAAAGACAGGGACGGGTAGTTGTAGTGGGTATGGGAGTGGAGGAAGAGGATGTGGTTGTAGGAGAGTCAAGTGTGCTGTCTTTGGGTGCAGGTGCTTGTGACGGAGGCTGTCGTGAGGTGGATGGCTGTTGGGTGGGTGGCTGCCTGCGTTTGTGTGGTTTGGAAGAGGGGGTGACAGACACACTGGGAGAGGACACAGGGGACGTGTAAATGGTAGTGGGGGTGGTGATTGCACGTGTGTGGACTGTTCTGGTGGGTGTGGTGGTGATGGACGTACTGGCTGATGGTGGTGTGCATGCAGGTGTGAGTGGAGACGTCACAGGGAGGGAGGAGGGAGACGAGGAGGAGGGGGACACAGTGGAGGCAATGGGTGTTGCTGTGTCTGCATGTGGATGTTGCTTGGGTGAATGCTTGTGTGATCTGTGGTGCTTATGTCTGGATGAGCTGCCCTTGGGTGTTGAGGTGTGTGCAGGCTGGTCTGTAGGTGTGTCTGGGATAGGCAGAGGAATAGGGGAGTGGGACTGGGTTGAGGAAGTTGGAGGGGGGAGGCTAGACACAGGGACAATTGCTGCCATCAGTGCTGAGGCCAGAGCGTTGAACGATCACTGATGGGCAGCCTGACCCGAATGAATGCCCTCCAGGTATGCATTGCTCCGATGCACCTCCCTTTCCACCCCCTGGATGGCATTCAAAAGGGTAGACTGCCCAACAATGAGCGTCCGGAGGAGGTCAATGACCTCCTCACTGAGGGCAACAGGGGTAACTGGGGCAGGACCTGAGGTGCCTGGGGCGAAGAAGATGCCCGGCTTCCTGGCCGAGCGGGCATGTGGTGAAAGCTGAGGGGCTGCTGGGAGGGCGGAGCTGGTGCGCAGGGTGGTGGCTGTACCTGTTGTAGCGGTGGGCACGGATGTTGCCACCACCACAAGGGAGCTCCCTTCCGAGGACGTGTCGGTGTCGCTGACGTCTCCACGGGTCCCCGTTGTGGAGCCCCCCTCGCCCTCCGTCTCACTGGTTAAGTCCGAGTCGGTTGCAGGGCCCTCCGGGCCCATGTGAGATGCAGCTCCCTTGTGCGCCGATGCCACTTCTCCTCCGCCTGATGATGCTAATGCACACATGAGCAGGAAAACCAAGAAATAAGGGGGGGAGAGAAGAAAGAAAGACATGTTGAGTGCATGCATTGGCGGCACCGTTGGCGGAGAGGACAGACACAGAAGCCCCCTGCACTACGCCGCGCACTCGGGGTACACTACTCAATTATTGTGACTTGGCCTACAAGTCTATGGACGACAAATGCACACATAGGTGAGCCCGGCCATGGATAGCTGTACTTAGCACCCTACAGAGGTGGGGGGCGGGGGCACAGGGCCATGTCTAACGGAGGGGCCTAGCCTACAGATACCGCCCTGGCCTAGAGATAGCCACAGCCCTCCTCCCCCACCCAGACGTCTCCACTGTGCGCTAATATAGCAGAATGTGCTGATACTCACCCCCTTGTGTCTGCTGTGATGTCCTCACGCGCCCATCCAAATCGGGGTAGGCCACCGCCAGGATCCGGGACATCAGGGGGGTCAATTGACGACTGGCACCCCTCCTACGTTGGGAGGCCATCCCCAGCAGAGCCTCGGCGGTCTTTCTGCTCCCGCGGCGGATGTCCTCCCACCTCTTGCGGCAGTGGGTGCCCCGTCTGTAGTGGACCCCCAGGGCCCGGACGTCCTTGCCGATGGCACGCCAAATGTCGATCTTCTGATGGGCGCTGACCTATGTGACATGGACAGGGTGGAAAAAGAAATATCATCACTTTTCTGCATGGTCAATGTGAGTGGCCCCCCCTCCCCAACCTTGCCATGTGGCACATGCTCTAATCTGTCGTGCGTTGCTATCCTCATACGCTCCCCTCCCCACCATCTTACATCCACCCCACTCAACACAGGCATAGCCCATACTAGGTGCTCCCAGTGTACTTACCTGTTGGTCTGGAGGACCGTAGAGTAGAGCATACTGGGGGAGGACCCCATCAACGAGTTTATCCAATTCCTCAGATGTGAAGGCAGGGGCCCTTTCCCCAGTCGCAGCAGCCATTGTCTCTTCCAGACCGAGTTCACAGCAGCACTTGCAGTATAGGTCCTCTCCTGTGGATGATCAGGTCTTGAGTGATTAAGCAGTTAGAAAATGGCAGTCACGCCCGCGGCGGTGCGTACCGCGGCGGTGCATACCGCGACCGCCGGCGCACATCGTCATTGGCTCCTGAGACCCATAGGGTTCTATGTTAACCAATGCTGCTTTGCGCCGCGGTCTTCGACCGCCTACCGCCACGGTGTGCCACGCCAGCGCATTGACCTCACATCCCATTGTCACACTTCACAGGTCAGGCAGCCGCCATTTCAAGGGCCCACATGGCTGAATTTCTACGGCGTCACACAGGCCTAGGCCTTGCATTGCCACTCATACAAGCCATTCAATGCATAGCGAATCGTGTACTGTGCAAGCTGTGGTTACGTACCTGTGGGTTGCTTGACTCTGTGCTCCATGTTGTCCTTCCTAGGCACCGTCTGCTGGGACTTGCGAGGAGATGGAGGAATCCTCCCGTGTACAGACCGCTGTTGGACCTGTCGACAATGGAAGAACGACATGTCATACTGACATACAGACTTGACCGAGCCACTATACAGGAACTGTGTGCCCAGCTGGAGCCAGACCTGATGTCCCTCATTCGCCAACCCACAGGGATTCCCCCTCTGGTGCAGGTTCTGTCAGTACTCCATTTTTTGGCAAGTGGATCATTCCAAACAACAGTGGCCATATCATCAGGGATGTCTCAGCCTATGTTTTCTAAGGTTTTGTCCAGAGTGTTGTCTGCCCTGATGAAACACATGCGGAGCTACATTGTTTTCCCTGAGGTGGCCGATTTGGCTACAGTGAAGGGTGATTTCTATGCCCTTGGACATATCCCCAACATCATTGGGGCCATTGATGGGACACATGTGGCCTTGGTTCCCCCCAGTGGCAGTGAGCAGGTGTACAGGAACAGAAAAAGTTATCATTCTATGAATGTCCAGGTGGTCTGTTTGGCTGACCAGTACATCTTGCATGTAAATGCCAAGTTCCCTGGGTCAGTGCATGACGCTTACATCATGCGAAATAGCAGCATCCCTTATGTGATGGAACAGCTACAGAGACACCGTGTGTGGCTAATAGGGGACTCTGGTTACTCCAACCTGTCGTGGCTACTTACCCCAGTGAGGAATCCCAGGACAAGGGCAGAGGAACGCTACAATGAGGCCCATGGGCGAACTAGGAGGATTATAGAAAGAACCTTCGGCCTCCTGAAGGCCAGGTTTAGGTGCCTGCATATGACAGGGGGTTCCCCAATGTATTCACCAAAGAAGGTGTGCCATATCATCGTGGCCTGCTGTATGCTTCACAACCTGGCTTTGCGACGCCAGGTGCCTTTCCTGCAGGAGGATGGTCCAGATGGTGGTGTTGTAGCAGCTGTGGAGCCTGTGGAGAGTGAAGAGGAGGAGGACGACGGGGACGACACAGACAACAGGGACACAGTGATACAACAGTATTTTCAGTAGCACACAGGTACGAATCAACCACGCCATTTTACATTTACTTAAAGTCTCCTGCCTCTCTACTGTCTGAGTTCCCCCCCAGTTTCTGTTAACTGAGTTGTGACTTTCCCTTCCGTTTTCAGAGCTGTGGGCCCCACTGCGTGACCTCTGCTTTGTTTGCCCATGTACTACAGCTGTGTGACAGTGGTATGTTGTCATCACAATGTAACTTAACATTTTGGCACCGTTATGTCTAATACATTTGTTCAAATTACATGCAGACTCCAGATTTTTTAGTGCAAAAAGTGATTTTATTCAAGTGCTAAATTTATGGAACATGATTGTAAAACGGGGATGGGTGATGGTGGAGTAATGTCCATGGCAGAGTCCAGTTCTCAGTCGCACAGGTGCATTGTCCATATGCCTGTGGAAGGATGGAGCAGGGGCAGTTCAAGGTTGGACAGGGTGACAATGTGGGACAGTGGGATGACATCAGGGGGTATCGTTTGCTGGCGGGGGTCTTGCAATCCTACTCTGTCTTCTTGTGAGATCTCAGGTTCCGCTTGTGGGTGGTTCTTCTTCTGCAGGAGGTGGGGTTCTGGTGGCCCGTCGTTGTGTGGGGGCCTCCTGTCCACTAGCGCCGGCGGAGGTGGTAGGCTGTTCCTGGTCCAGGCTAGTGACAGGGGCCCTTTGTGGTGCCACATGGTCCCGCAATGTGGTGACTATCTGGGTTAGGGCCACAACGATGGTCCCCATTGCGGAACTAATGTTCCTCAGTTCCTCTCTGAACCCCATGTACTGTTCCTCCTGCATGACCTGGATCTCCTGGAACCTGGCCAGTACCGTAGCCATCGTCTCCTGGGAGCGGTGGTATGCTCCCATGATGGAGGAGAGGGCCTCTTGGAGAGTCGGTTCCCTGGGCCTGTCCCCCCCCTGTCGCACAGCAGCCCTCCCAGTTCCCTTGTTTCCCTGGGCCTCTGTCCCCTGGACGGTGTGCCCACTACCACTGCCCCCAGGTCCCTGTTGTTGTTGGGGTGGTGGGTCAACCTGGGTGCCCTGTAGTGGTGGACACACCGCTGATTGACGTGTCCTGGAGACAGAGGCATGGGCCCGCTGGGTGGGAGCTGTGCTGGTGTTCCCAGAGGGGGTTAGGTCTGGTGTAGCCTGTGGCTGTCTGTGGGGAACCGACTGTCCCGAGGTCCCCGATGGGCCGGGCTGGTCATCAGGGTCCAGGGAGACAGAGCTGCTGTCATCACTGGGGGCCTCTTCTGGGGGTGGGATGGACATCTCTGGACCCTATGTGGCGGTGTGGTGGCGTTCGGGTCCTGCAGTGGTATAAGAGTATGGTTAGTGCTTCTGTTTGTGGCATTTCGTGTAATGGGTGGGTGGCCGTGTCCCCCAGTGCTGGCATTCCCTTGTGGGGGCTTTTGTGACGGTGGCTTGTGGGGGTGATGGGTGTGTGCAGTGGGCATGCTTTGGGGATGGGTGTCCATGCTTTGGGGAGGCATGCAGGGCTGGGTTTTGGGATGGGTGGGTTGTGATGGTGAGCCATTAGCAAGGAGTTGGTGTGATGGGGGTGGGGGTGAGGGTAGGGGTATGATTTGGCATGCAGGTGGGGTGGGGGGAATGAAGTAGTGAAGATTTGCCTTACCAGAGTCCATTCCTCCGCCTACTCCTGCGAGGCCCTCAGGATGCAGGATGTGCAAGACTTCCTCCTCCCATGCTGTGAATTCTGGGGGAGTAGGTGGGGGTCCGCCGCCAGTCTTCTGCACCGCAATGTTGTGCCTTGATACCATGGAACGCACCTTCCCCCGTAGGTCGTTCCACCGCTTCCTGATGTCGTCCCGATTGCGTGGATGCTGTCACACAGCGTTGACCCTGTCCACTATTCTTTGCCATAACTCCATCTTCCTGGCAATGGTGGTGTGCTGCACCTGTGCCCCGAAGAGCTGGGGCTCGACACGTACTATTTCCTCCACCATGACCCTGAGTTCTGCGTCAGAGAACCTGGGGTGTCTTTGGGGTGCCATGGGGTGGTGTGGATGAGGTGAGGGGTGGTGTATGTGTTGTAGAGTGTGGTGAGTGTGGTGGTGTATGGTGTTTTGTGCGTGGAAAGTGTGTGGGTGATGTTGTGATTTGCCTCTGTGTGATGGTGTACTCTATGCTGTGCTCTCTCTCTCTGTCCTTCACTCGCAATTGTGGTCGTAGGGGTTTGTGGGTTTTATACTGAATTGGGTGTGTGGGAGTGGTGTGTGTATGTGTCTCAGGTGTGTGTATTTTGAATTATCCAATGTGGCTGTGTTTTGTAAAGGTGTGTGTATTTTGACCGCGGCGGTGTGTACCGCCAATGGAATACCGCGGTTGAAAGACCGCTGCGGGGATTTCTGGGTCGGAATGGCATGGGCGTATTTCTGTTGGCGTGACGGTGGAGGTTTGGTCATCGCCAGTTTCCCGCTGACCTTTGGTGTGGCGGAGTATTGTGGATGTCGGGTTTTTGGCGGTTTGCCAGTTGCGGGTCAGAATGACCGTGGCGGTTTGCCGCGGCGGTGTTATGGCGGCCTTCTGGCCGGCGGTAAGCGACTTTTACCCCCGAGATCGGAATGACCCCCATTATGCCTGGTGCAGGCATAATGTAGCGCACAGGGTTACAGAGTGGTATAATGCATACATTGCGCCACTCTGTAAATACTGCACGGGATTTCGGCCTCATTGGGCAACATTTGCATCAAAAATAATTACGCTAATTTGGCGCAAGGTCTACCTAGAGGATTATAAATATGTCACATAGGGCCTGATTACAACTTTGGAGGAGGTGTTAATCCGTCCCAAAAGTGACGGTAAAGTGACGGATATACCACCAGCCGTATTACGAGTCCATTATATCCTATGGAACTCGTAATACGGCTGGTGGTATATCCGTCACTTTACCGTCACTTTTGGGACGGATTAACACCTCCTCCAAAGTTGTAATCAGGCCCATAGTCTGTTGCTCCTGTGGTGAATTTTTGCCCCAAATTACTCAAACTTGCATAATTATGTAATTTCAGTAATTCTGCATCACAAGAGTAATGCAGGATTAATGAAAATGGTCTGATTACTCTGGCATTAATGCAATTTCACCCAGATCTAATTTTAATGTTGGTCTAATTCACTATAATCATAAAGGGCCTCATTCCAACCGAGGCGGGCGGCGGTGGCCGCCCGCCTGGCTGGAACCACCAGATGGCCGCTCCGCGGTCGAAAGACCGCTGGGGCCATTCTGACTTTCCCGCTGGGCCGGCGGGCGCTAGCCAATATAGCGCCAGCCGGCCCAGAAGGAAAGCGGCCTGCAACACTGAAGCCGGCTCCGAACGGAGCCGGCGGTGTTGCAGGCGTGCGACGGGTGCAGTTGCACCCGTCGCGCTTTTCACTGTCTGCTAGGCAGACAGTGAAAAGCATACTGGGGCCCTGTGGGGCCAGTGGCATGGGCAGTGCAGGGGCCCCCAGGGGAAGGGGGTCAGAATCGCCATGGAGGATTCGGCCAGCCGGGGTTAATCCGGCGGGAAACCGCCGGACCCGGTTTTCCGACCGCGGTTTTACAGCTGTGGTCGGAATGGCCCAGGAAGCACCGCCAGCCTGTTGGCGGTGCTTTCCGTCGTTCGCGGCCCTGGCGGTTTTTACCGCCAGGGTCGGAATGACCCCCAAAGTACTAATAAAACATTGACTATAAATATTACATATGATTGTATTTTTTCATATACCACCAGATCTTATACAAATGCATTTATAGAAACTTCCTTAATGAGCACTACAGCTGAAAAGCAAAAGCATTAGCCTTGAAGGATTTAAAAAATGCAGAAAATCCAAGGGACACAGTGATAATTCCAAACCTTCGCAAACATAGGATCAGTACATTTGAAAATTTCTTGGGAGGGGACTGCTGCACTTCAGTAGCCCCCCCACTCACTTTCTTTTAATCGTTGATGGCAACCATACCCATTTTTGGGCCACCACAGTGAAGGAAAATATGCAAATTGGAAAGCTTCCCAGAGCATTATGGGGTGGCTCCCACTGGAGCATTGACTTTCAATGAGTGGCTTTCCCATTGAGCTGTGGAGATACAGTAAGAATCACAATTAGGAAATCACAATTCCTAATAATAGTACATCTGGTCCCAAATCACATCATTATCCGCTTATTTGGTGCACACTACTATGCACACATCTAGGTTAGGGGATATCTGGTAAAAGGTGTCAAGTGTTAGTAAGAGGTATCCTTTCAGTTGATGTCCGAGCATTTGTAGGTTCGGGGTTGTCATAGTTCACTAGGCAATCCCAATCTGGGATCTAGGGCATCTCTTTTACAATCCAGACTAATAAACCTACGGCACAACCATTAATAAAGTTCCTTAGCTAACTGTACAAGTCTTTGGGTCAGTGCCTATGGTGTTGGAATAGTCTACTGGGCACTGTAACATTCTGCACCACCAGATGAGCCGTGTGTGAGCCGTTTCTGGGTCCTGTGGGCTGTGACAAGACCAAAATAAACCTTTTAATCCACCCCATTTAGGAGTGCCCAAATGGTCAGTTCACGATTGACCGCACTTTCGTCCCCTGTAAATTATACTGGGCTGTTTGTCTGGGTGATTTGTTTGTTTCAGTCTTATAAGCTCACAATACAAAAATATTGTCGTAATTATATTGGCAAAAGAAAAACTTCATGCAAAACAAGCACTGTCAATTCTAATGGGTGAGGTCATATATTGCCACTTTAATGCCATATATTTTGGCTTTGCCAAAGTTTGTTTTAAAATGAGCCACCTTCCCCCACAAAACCTAAATGACTGCTTTAAAGGTCACAACACGTACTCACAAAAGCAGCATCGCTAATGGCTCATTGTGGCTACACAAATGTCAATTAACAATAACAACTAAAATGAGATTTTGGCACTGCAGCTAAAGGTCACTTCAAGCTTATGTGGAAAAAGCACTGCAATATCCGGAGAAAGGTTCAACCCTGAGAATCAAAGAATAACAGCAAAATGGCAAGGCAGAAGTAAACATTTCAAGTTTCATTATTCCTATTCAATTAACAATGTTTGCTTTTGTTAGTAATTTTTGATTTTGTTTTTTAGTTTCATCTGAAAAAATAAATGTATTTTTTTTATAAACTTTTACCTTGGACAACCAATTGTTTTTCAGAATGGAGAGCATCTGTTTGCTAGGAATGATTCAGAAAGCCAGTTTGGGCAGCTGAAAAGGCACCTTCATGTTTTCAAATGGCTTCAATTAAGATTGGCAGGACCTCACGGGATTCCCGTTAGGAGTAAATGCTGTTAGCACTGCATACATCTCTAGCAGGAGTGCAGAGAAAATTTTCAGTAGTGAACCCCAAGCCTAACGGCAGACAGTAGGGGAATTAAGGTGTGATTTAGTTTGACAGTTTTAAAAGCAAGCAAACCTTTGAGTTTGTTAGCATTCCCACACAATAATCCAATAATTTCCAGAAGGGCCGGATTGGGACACAAAAATAAAAGTGGCCCCATTAGTGAATTTGATACCTACAAAAGTGGCCCACATTTCCAAACTGGGGCAGTTTAGACCTCTACACACTGTACAAGTGAATGCATTGCAAGATATATCAAAGGCTGCAAGGATTTGAGCTTGCTATTTAATTGCATCCACCGAAGCCACCCTTACAACATGGCTTTACAGATCACATCCTCTTCTCTAGCTGCCATTCAGGAATATATGTAGGAACAATGCATGCTGGAACCACGCATGCCAGAACAACGGGGTCAGAACAATGACCGCATTGTTACCACTAATGCCTTTACCACAAATGCCTTAACAACGATTTTTCGTTGTAAAGGCATTCCTGGTAAAGGCATGCGTGGTTCCAGCATGCGAACCCCCTGACCCCTCACCCCCACCCATAAAACTATTGCATCCCCACATCCCCACCTCTAAAACCTGAAACTACCCCAACCCCCCCACCCTGCTCTGAAAACTACCCTGACCCCGACCCCCCACACTGCTCCTAAATCTACGCAGACCACGATCCCCACCCCCACACCTAAAACCTAAAACTACTGTGACCCCCCACCCGCCCCTAAAACCTAAAACTACCCGACCCCCCCATTGTGCATCTAAAACCTAAAACTACAGTGACACCCCACCCTGTCCCTAAAACCTAAACTACCCCAACCCCCCACCCCTAAAGCTACCACGCCCCCCACCCCACCACTAAAACCTAAAAGTACCCAACCTCCCACCCCCACTCCTAAAACCTAAATTACCCCAACCCTCCCACCCCGCCCCTAGAACTACAGTGACCCCCCACACAACCCTAAAACCTAAAAGTACCCTGACCCCACCCAACCTCTAAAACCTACAACTACCACCACCCCCACCCCACCCCTAAAAATTCCCTGACCATAAAAACTAAAACTACCCCGACCCCCCACACCCTGTTCCTAAAACTACCCCGACCCCCCACCCCACCCCTAAAACCTAAAATTACCCTGACCCCCCACCCTCGCCCCTAAAAACGAAAATTACCCCCAGCCCCGCCTCTAAAACTACCCCCAATCCTACCCCAGCCCCACTTACCTGACCACGTCCTCTCCAATTCCGAGTCTGTTTTCCTCTGCCTTAATCATGCATGTCTGTTGTTTAGAAATGCATGCTAAAACAACCCCGACCCCCACACTCTCACCCCTAAAACTACCCCAACCCCCCACCCCACCCCAAAACCTATAATGACCCCGACCCCCCACCCTCGCCCCTAAAAACTAAACTTACCCTCACCCTGCCCCAAAAACTACCCCCAACCCTACCCCAGCCCCACTTACCTGACCACATCCTCTCCGATTCCGAGTCTATTTTCCTCTGCCTTAACCATGCATTTTGTTGTTCAGAAATGTGTGCTTAAGGCAGAGGAAAATAGGGTCGTTTTTCAGGAAATCGTTGTTCAGCTTTCATGGACAATGACCCTCGTCCCGCCATCAAGTAGTCCAGGTTACCTCAAGATTTTACCTAATGATTCAATTGGTTAAGGGACAGCTTGAGTCAAATTACAACACATCTCCCCTTCAATAATAAAGGGGAAAAACAAATCATATTAAGCGTAAGAACTATAAGAAACATGGCTAAAGAACATTAGGACAAGGTATGAAAGAAATAAGGAGAATACATAAATGCAAACTTCAAGTTATTAATGCTGATAACTAGGGAAAAATAGATGCAGAATATACACAAATTATTAATATTGTTTCAAAACTATTCCAAGGAACACACATAAAAACATTGTTGAGGCTACACAACATGAACAAGAAAGACCTGTATTCAGATGTTTGGCACCACCATCATAATGACATTTTACATGTTAGATTATAATCTCTGGAATGAACTAGATCCACCTTGGACCTTGCACTCCTCCTGAGGCCATGTTCACTCTCAGGTACTTCGTTGCCAGCTTCAACATACTTTGTCAACCGTGACATGCTCCACACCACCTTACTATTCAACACAACCACATTTCTTTTGACCTCTGTGATTTTCTTGGGTCCCATACATTTGGACTCACCTTTCGGGCACCAAACTGGCCTCTTGACAAAAACCAACTCACCTACTCCCCACTTGCCCTGACGTGCACTATGTTTGTCATCAAAGTGTCTGTCCTGATGAGCCTTGACCTTACTTGAGGTGGTGGATTCACTATTCTTCCTTGCATTCAGCTACAAAGGATTTTACTTAGACCCTGCCACTCTCCGTTTTAAGTATTAGAAAGGGGAAATTCCATTTACACTAGTATGTGCATTGCCATGTGCCCACATCTTCCCCATAGTACCACTTTTTGTGACAATTTGTTATCCAAAAAAGGTTTGCACACCAGCTCTCACCAGCTGATTCATTTTTTCTACCAAACCTTTGGCTTGTGGTGCATATAGGACAGTCCGTAAATGGGCAATGGGCAAGTCACCGAGGACATCTCTCATCTCCTGTGAGACAAACTGGACCCCATTGTCTGTTAAAACATTTTTGAGATTTCCTTTGCATGCACAAAGATCCTTCAAAATTCCAAAACACTTTTTTGTGGTAACCAAATTTACACATCATGCTGTGACTACCAAGACCAGAATGAATCTCTCCCTAGAAGATAGTAAATCAAAAGGTCCTACCAAGCCCAGATCCAGGTTGGACCAAGGTTCATCAGGAACCTGCACTGGAGATAAGGAGCTGTTCTGACGGACTTAGATTTATAATTCCCCGCGCACCTCAAACAATCTCTCACCACTTCCTCCACCTGCCTGTCTACACCAGGCCACCAATAACACTCTCTTACTCAGGCTTTGGCTAGGTTTCTACCCAAATTTCCTTTGTGTGCTAGATTGACAATTTTGCTATAGAACCACATCCGGGGAATCAGTCTCTCCCACCAGTAAAGCTCCCCTCCTCCCATGCTCAACCCTTCCCTCACATCCCAGAATGTCTTTTCAACTTCAGACACCAAGCTCAACTTGGGCCAACCCTCAAACACATAATCAGACACCTGTTTGCGAACTTGTTCATTGGTAACCTCCGACTCCCCCTCAGGTTTATTCAAGGCAGATTTCTTCACCTACAAAACTGAAGACTCTGCTTCCAATGTGTCACTCCCGTTAAGAGGTAGCTTAGATAAACAGTATGCAGGCATGGTTGTCTTTCTACTTAGGTATTCAACAAGGAAATTGAATTCCATAAGACCCTCAACCCTCCTCTTAATGTGTGGAGTGGCATTTTCCACGCTCCTACAAGCAACAATTTGAAGAGGTCTATGAACACTCCTCACAACAAATGGCAAACCCCACAAAAAGAATTTTAAATGGATCACAGGCCACATGGAGACAAGTGCCTCCCATTCACTAACAGAATAGTGTTCTTCAGCTCCTTCGAGTGACTGTGAGGCAAAAGCCAGAACCTTCTCTTCTACTACCTGTGACATGACTCCACCTAACACTTTCATGCTGGCATCAGTGGTGTGGATGGTTCTTCTTACTTCAAACTGTCCGAAAGGAGGCACTTCTACAATATATGCCTTACTTTCCTAAATTTTCTTTCATATTCTGGAGACCACTCAAAATTTGCACCCTTCTCCAGGAGCAGTTTAATGGCTGCACCACACTTGAAAACTTTGGTATGAACTTCAAATAGTATTCTGCAAATCCTAAGATTGACCTCACTTGGTCACTGTCACATGGGGTTGGTGCTGCTGAAATGGACCTGGCTAACTCGACCTTGGGACTGATTCCATCTCCAGAAATGTGCGTGTCCTAAATAGGAAAATTTTGCACCCTACATACATTTCTCTCTCTTCAGGATGAGTCTACTGCTCTTTAGTTTTACAATGACTTCCTTTAAAGTTGTATAATGACTCAAACTGTCTTCCCCCCAAACTAAAATATTGGTCTGGAAAAACATTACAGATCTAATGCCTTTTAACCCTTCATCACCCTCTGAAAGCAAGTGGTGGCCGAAGCCAACCTATAAGGCATCCTGATGAACCAGAAAGCAGCCAAAGGTGTGACGAAAGAGGTAGGTGTCCTGGAATCCTCATGGAGCAACACCTGATAGTGAGCTGCAGAAAGGTCCATGACACTGAACACTTTTGTTCCCCCCCCCGAGCATGGCCTAGGACTCACTAATGTTGGCCAGCTCAGACCCCTAAGGTCCATACACATTCTCAGCTTCGTACAGTTGCCCTTTGGGGATAGGGCAATGGGGGCCATCCTCCCTGAAGGGTCTCATTAATAAAAGGGCCCCAGTTACTGCAGAAAGCCCTACAGTCATGGCAAGCCCTAGTTGCGGTGGGGGTTCTCCGTACAGTGGTTTTCCATTGATCGCTGTGACTGTGGGGGCCCCCAATGTGACTGAGGGGCCCTGTTGTGAACTAGGGCCTCAATCTCTTCAATCACATCCATAAGTAGCAGGTTATCCAGTTCTTCTTGTAATGGTCTCAACATAAGTTGGGGTAGCTTTCTAACTTTGTGCACTACTGGTTTGGCATTGAATTTTAAAATGATCTTGGGCTTGAAATTTTTTAACAAGCCTAGTTTCTCTGTGAACACTTCCGGGAAACCCTCAACAATGTCTACGTCATTGCTGACATGTGTTACTAAAAGCACCTTCTCAGGAGAGTTTGGGTTTCAGGCGAAACCAAGATTTCTTTGGAGCTACCAGCTTAGAGGTCATCACCTTGTATGGCTACTAAGACCTTACCAATGGCTTCACATCTATTGATGTTGATAGTCATTCCAGTGTAGCCAAACCAATTCGTTTTCTGTCCCCTATAACTCTCAGGAGTTATAGCAGGCAGCAAAAGGGTAATGTTCTCACTCACAAATATGTGGTCCTTATGCTTTCCTCCAATTAATGTAAAACGGGAGCCTGAGTCATCCAAAACTGGTACCATTCTCCCACCAATCTCAATGTCACATTTAGGCATGACCATACTTCCCCCATCAACACCACCACCAACTTGTTTAATTTCACATTCAGAAGTGCTGATGTGCAAAATCACATAATGATTTACTTCAGAAGACGTGAGAACATTTTTATTCTTGGGACTTCTACAGACTCTGGCAAAATTACCTTTCTCACCACAATTCCTACACCTGGAATTGTGACAAAACAATTTGGGTTATTGGACAGGTGGTTGGGACTACCACATTTCTAACATTTGGCTTTTGAGTCCTTCTGTCCATCACCGCCAACTTTAAGTTGCCCAGGCACTTTCTGTACCAATCCCATCCCTCCATCTAGAGTCTTATTGTTTGTCGTAACTGTAGCCACTCTGCCAAGGGTGGGAGTCAAAACATCACACACTTCTTTAACCAAACATGTTATACATTCCATTCTCTTCACAATGTATATAGCATCTCTTAGAGTAGGATTTTTGGCTAACAACTTCTCCTGTACTCTTGGATCATTGGTATAATGCACTAACTGGTCTCTGATTAGAGAGTTGGAGAGGTCTACAAATTCACAGGTTTGGGCAAACATTTGTAGCTACATAATTTCCTATTCTTTCTCCATTGGTTTTGACTCTCGTAAAGAATTTGTGCCTTTCCACAACAACGTTTATATGGGGCCCAAAGGTTTTCTCTAACATCACTATAGTCATCTTATAAAGGTCTCTTGCATCTCCATCACCATTGCCAAAGTCTACAGGATTGAGACTCTCATAAATGTTGCGACCTTCAGTGCCCAAGTTCTGAAGTACCACCTCTTGTTGCCTGGCAGGAGAACATTTTTAGCCCCTACTGCCAATCAAATATGAGTCATACAATTGTATTCACTTTTTCCATGGCAACATAGGTTCCCCACGTTCTGATAAGAATTGTGGTGGTTGGGACTTTCTGGCAGCCGCCATCATAGGTTACCTATAACTCAATCAAAAAATCGATCTAGAAAAATAAACTAACATCAATTAATAAAATAAGAAGTGAATTCAAAAAGTTAAAATAACAATGTTATGTTCTCCTCTAAGTTCTCTTCCAATCATTATATGCACTCTTAGCCTCAATTGCATACTCTGGCTGTGCAGTAAGGTTGCCCATTCATGTAAATACATACAAGTTGTTTCTCAGAGCAGAGTACAGTCAAAATGTCTTCATTTCAGGTTGATAATTAGGCTTCTTACCCAAATGTTGCATGGAAAGGTTCATACCTACACCGGGTATTCTATAGGTTGAATCAGCATATAACAGAGTCAAAATAGCCGTCAGGTAAGGCACAATAATCATGCGGCCTCATGCTGCTGCCTGGATGCTCTCCATCTTGTCTGAGCTCTGCCTGGCACTCCATAAGGCAGCTTCTACACAAAGTCTAAACTGCCACACTGGCTCAAGGGTCCTACATCGATTTTAGTACTGGGGTCAATACATGGTCACGTGCTGTCATGTGACCAGCTGCAGGAATTGTGAGGAACAGCGTCTACCTCATTCCAAGGCTTTACTCTTCTCAAAACTGCACTGGACTGCTACCTCTTCACCTTATACACCACCAGCGGACCGCAGCTCTGGCGCAGCAGGGCACTTACGTAAACAGGTGAACTGCACGCTGTGGACACGTGTGTGGAATCTTCCACACTCCACTTCAAGTTGCTTCAGTAGGGTCTTGTGCTGGTGCTCACACAAGTAACAGTTGAATACGCTGGTAAGCTTTAAGATTTTAACTCGTAGCTATGCAAATAACTCCCATACAGTACCTGAACAGTACAAAGGAATTTAAAGATCAACGTGATCGCTCATTGGTAGGTCCCTCTACTGTGTTATGATGTTTGGCGTGGTTGGGTACAGACACAGTGTAGACACAGCACACTGGGTTCTTCAAATGTAGGTGAATGCAGGGTCCCCATTGCCACTGTTAAGAAAGCCCTCCAGAAGTTGTAGTCTTAAACATTTGGTTTGCTTCCACCCAGGCCACCCTCACAACACAGCTTTATAGATCAAATCCTTTTCCCTATGCCATAAGTAGCCCAGGTTACCTCAAGGTTCTACCTGATGACACAATTGTTAAAAGGGACAGCTTGAGGCAAATTACAACACAGTGTTGGTTTATTATCCAGGGCATCAACAATAAAAAGTGGCCCTCCGGACCATGAAAGAGGTCCTTAAACAGTCAAAAAACTGGCCCTGACCTGTCAGACTAGCCCGTCTGGGGCTGCCTGATCGCCATGTAGGCCAGTCTGATCCTGCTCCCGAAGCATGGAAATCATCAAAGTTTAGCTGCAACAAAAGGGTTAAATAAAGCCCCCCCCCCCTCTCCAGTTGGGAAAGGGTGCAGATTTCTTTCAAATTTGAAGGGGTAGGGCAGGGAAAGGGGATTCGCCACGAAAAAGTGTTTCCCTATAGAGAAAATAAAAGAATGTACAGCTGCACAGTGTTTGAATTTCCAGTAGTAAACCTTTCTAGGTGTGCTACTTGGAATCCCCAAAATAGAGACTCTTGAACTGTTTGTAGGAGTACTGCTCGGTGTGCGGATTTAATACTCGTTTTGTGACTCGGACCACCTAATTCTTAGCTGGAAAAAACTCACTGAAACACCACGTATTGCGTACTGCTGGAAACAAACCACTTATCTGAAGCAAAGGACCAAGAACAATACATTTTGTAGACAAAAAAAATGTATTGCAGGTGATTGGTGCTCATTTTAGCTCCATTCTTCCAGGGTTTCCATTTTAGGACGTGTTACTTTTGCTCCAGATAAAAGCCGTAGTGACAGAAATCCCAGTTGGGCTTGTCTTACTTTGATTCCCCTAGAGATTTTGCATTACTGATGTAATAAAATAGAATATGATGTATGCATTATAGTAATAAATGTGTGAACGTATGTTTATTAGTACAGGGTTACAGAAATGTGTGTGTGCCTGTGTGTACATGTCTGTAAATAACGAACATATATTCTGTAATTTGTATCTTTATACATACAAAATAAAACATCTTGCACCACTTCTATGTAGAACCAGCACTTCACAACATTGCTGCTATCCTTGTAATGGCAGTACCATCACTACTGGGAGGGCTACAGTACTTTCATGCAAGTGTTTTCTAAAAGGGCTGTTAAGCTTTCAGTGGGACGTACTATTATTTGGCACTTATGAAGTATATCTTTGCTGGACTGCTCACCCTTTAAAACACAGTACTAGCAACTCTCATCAGGACTTCCGTCATTTTAATTGGACCATCACTGTCTGCATTTTCAGCATTTTGTGATTTTGTACAGTGTATGTGGTCTCTCAACTAGGTGTGCACTATACAGATACCGCATACATACATACATAAAAACGTTTTCCTGCTTTTGGCAGATATGTAATTGTACATACTTCACATTTTACCAATCAGAATGATAAAACAATCAGAAACATAATTCCTTTGTAAACATTGTATGTCAAAAGTGGAGGCATGAGAGCAGAAGACATGCAGTAGGCTGCCATCTCTCAAAATCAAGCAGCACTTGGTATATTTATATTCCTTTGACCAGCGATCAAAATATAGAAACTGCGAACCCCACCGCTCCTATGGCTCGTCCATCAAAACATGAATTAAATAAGATCAGCTTTAGAGACAATTCAAACAATGCCATTTAGTCTCTCCCCTGCAGTGAAGACTCAAAAAAGGTCATATTGAGTGTCTGTGACAACAATCAGGGATGAATGGAAACAATTTTGTATTTCTGCATGTGAGAGACTCAGGATGCTTGATGCTGCCTTATGTTACTCAGTCCTTACCCAGGCCTGAGGGAAATTTCCGTTACACCAGAGTAACCTTGAGTAGTTTAAGTTATTTCGCATTACACTTTTTTTAATAAATCCTGAAAATAACCTAGTACACCATGGGCCAGATGTAGGTAGGTAAATTTGCGAATCGGAAATAGCGACTCCATGCGAATCGCTATTTCCAACTGGCAAAATCAAATTCAAGAAATATTTGCGATACCAATTTGCGAGTCGCATAGGTGCCGCACCACAATTTGCGACCTCGCTAAAAGCAAGATCGCAATTTGCGAGAAGGGTGTCGCAAATTACGACTGACTCACAAATTGCCTGCAGGTGCAGCACAACAGTTTGGAAACACAATTCCTGGCTCTTGGTGATGACATCAGAACCAGAAAGTCATCAAATACACCTGGGAGGAGGGAGGACCACACCCATTTCAAACTGCTGAGCCACACCCAGGAGAGAGGAGCTGCAGCAACAATGGAGGAGACAGGCAGTGCTAGCAGGAGGAGGAAAGTGAAGTTTTCCGACAAAGAGCTGGAGGTGCTGACTGAAGAATGCTGCCTGCACCACGATGAACTATTTGGGAAGGCATCAATGGGTGTCCCAGACACTCAAAAGAAAAGGATATGGCAGTTCCAAGACAAGATAAATGCCATAGGGGTGAGCCACCGCACCCTTGAGGAAATTCGGAAACGGTGGTACGACCTGCGCTCCAGGACGAAGGAGAGGGTTGTGGAGCGCATGAGGGAGATGAGGGGCACCGGAGTAGGGCCATCCACCGTCCCACCATCCACAGCCCTGGAAAGCATGGTTGAGCAGATCCTGGAGCCAGAGGCCGTCATTGGCATGGGAGAAGTGGACAGTTCAGCGCCAGGGACATCCAAAAGTGAGTGCCATGAGATATGCTTTGACACCCACAAATGCTGTATACACACTATCCCAGTACACAGCAGCAGGCACCATCAGACTAGCTCCATTTCAGTCTGGCAACCTCTAGAATAGTGCATTATGGGCAATGTAGTACAGTAGTCATAATATAGGCAAATATTTATTATGAGGCATAAAACAGATGTGAGAGACTGACAGTGTAACCCCTATGTCCCACAGGTCTCCCACAAGACACCCCCAGCAGTGACATCAGGCAGGGAGGAGAACATGGGCCAGAGACGCTGCAGGAGGCTGCTGATGAAATTGCAGGGCCCAGCAGGACACCACCAGGGTGCATAGAGAACAACCACAGGACATGGGGGCAGCTGAAACAACCCCAGGGCCCAGCCCCACAGAGAGGTGCACAGAGGCAGCAGCTGGACGAATGCGCAGACGCCAGCGCAGAGTTCAGTTGGTGTCCCAGGAGGAGGTAGGGGAAGCAGTCTTCGCGGGCTTGGAGGCATCCCTCATCCATGGTCAGCGCCTGCAAAACAGACAATTAAGGACCATCACAGAACCCTCAATAGAATGCAGAGCATGACACATGGGCTGGCAAATGTGAACAGTCAGTTCAGCAGAATGAATGAACATTTGGGGGATTTGACACAGGCCTTCCGACATCTGGTGACAGAACTAGTGGCAGTCTGAGGACATGCAAGGCACAGGGAGCGCCACACAGCGGCACATTTTGACCGCCTGGCTGCATCAATTGGGCGTCTTGCCACAAATACTACAGGCCTCTCAAGACGGACAGTCAGCCTACAGGTGGAACTTGGGCACTTTGCTGGCGATGTGGCGCAAGGACTTGGCTGCATCAGCCATGCGGTGGACCTTATGGAGAGTAGGCAGGCTGCAAGGGGCACAGGGGAGACCCCTCAGGACAGCGAGGAGGGGTCAACCATCAGTAGCGTGTCTGCCAGCAAGTCCTGTGTGCTACGGAGTGGTAGTGCACGTCAGGGGACTCACCAGGGATGAGCCATGGTGGCCGCTCTAGGAGGAGGGTGTGAGCCAACAGACAGCACTGTACATGAGGCACTTGAACTATAATGTGCCTTCATTGCAATTGGACAATTACAGACTGTGACATACAGCACCATTCTTTTTTCCATATAGTTTAGTAATAAAAAGGTTTTGTTTGTTTCACTACACAACTGGGCTATGTGTGTCTGACATTAGTGAGTGTGGTGACAGTTGCCACGTAAGTGCCAAAGTATTGGGTTGCAATGTGGTTCCGTCTCTGTCTGCCTTCATTTGCGATGCTTCTATCCCCAGGCTGTCGGTGTGGTAGCTCATGCTCCTCATCCTCCGTGTCTGTGTCTTCAGGGGTAAGATGTAGCCCACGTCTGGTGTCAATGTTGTGGAGGATTGCACAGGCTGCGACAATCTTGCATGCTGGTTCTGGGGCATACTGGAGTTCACCTCCACTTTTGTGGAGGCACCTGAATCTTGCCTTTAACAAGCCAATCGTCTCGCAATGACAGTTCTGGTCCGCCAATGTGCACTTTTATATCGCCTCTCGTTCTCATTGCCAGGTGTTAGGTACGGGGTAAGTATCCATGGTCTCAGGGCATATGCACTGTCACCTGTTTGAAAAAAATAAGCAATTTTAGCAGGGCATGAATGGTTTCCACAGTGACCTGTATGTAAGGCTTCAGGCTGTAGTCAGCAATACCTAATAGATATCCGTCTCCAAACTCCCCACGTTCTAGGCATTGGTGTATCCCACTGTGTCTGAATATGTATGAGTCATATGTACTCCCTGGAAATTTAGCTACAATGTCAGTAATGACATTATGTGCATCACATACCACCTGGATGTTGAGAGAGCGAGTACATTTCCTATTGCGGAACACATAGTCCAGATTTGCAGGAGGGCAGATTTGGATATGTGTCCCGTCCACACACCCTATAACATGGGGGAAGTTGGCAATTCTGTAGAAGTCCAACTTGGTGCTGTTAGTTTCTGCCTCATTCCTGGGTAGGTATATATATCTGGACATGTGGGTGAGTATGGCATTTAGGAATGATCTGAAGAATTGTGAGAGTGAACTTTGGGATACCCCACCTGCCACAGCAATCACCCCCTGATAGCTACCCGAGGCCAAGAGGTGCAGTGAGCATAGCACATGCACATGTGTAGGGATGGCACTGACGCACATTGTCTGTCGTTCAAGCTGAGTATTAAGTAGTTCAATTAATTCTAAAATTGCTGCACTGCTCGATCTATATTTGTCATAAATGTCCTCCTCAGTTTGTTGAAATAGTGTCTGCCTGGTTGGGTATATCCTCTCCAGTAACTGCCTACTCCTCCTCTGCTGGGCGGCCTGGACCCTCCTCCTCCATGCTATCACGTACAGTTCAGCCATTTTGAGTCACCCAGATGCCTTCTGGGTCTCCTTTTATACTTTGGTTCTGATTACCACCTGCTCTGAATCAGTGGTAATCTGGATGTGCAAAATGGGCTTTTTGCGACTAGTCGCAATTTGCGACTGGCTTTTGCATATGGTTTGCGACTTCCTATTTGCGGGTTGCAAAATCAGGTCGCAAATTTTGCAAGTCGGTAATGGCTTGTATCGCTATTTGCATTTCGGAAATGGGATTTTTGCATCCCATTTCAGATTTTGCGAGGTCGCAAATAGCGAATCAGGCCATTGTGACTCGCAAATGTTTGTTACATCTGGCCCCAGGCCACACTGTTAGCGACAAGCACTTAGCACAAACTAATGGTTACAACGCGAACAACCGCAACGTGAGCGGCTACTGGTGCTGGCGCTTGTTTATTTTAGCTCCAATTATGTCTTAAACTTAAATAAAGTGTTAAATCATAATTTCAGTGGTGCAGCAGGTGCAGTTACACCAGGACCAACAGTTTTAGGCACCATACTAAACACCTAATATTGGTAGATTTTACTGCTAGCAGGCCTTCACAAGTGGAGTAATCTAGCATGCACTAGGTTCAGGATTTCAATGGTGCTGCAGGTGGAATGGAACCGGGGCCAAAAGTTGTCAGAACTTCTCTAAACACATAATATTGCTATTACTTCAATGAATTCTATTATGTCCCTCTTTCATTTCATTTTTACAAATGTTGCTATTACGTACCACAACGTATACCACTAGTTACATCACAACATATTGCCTTTGTGTACATAAACAAGCCACAACACTTAAACAGACTTTCTGTAACTCATGTTGTGCAGCTACTCAGAAAGCTACAACTTACAACAAAAATCAGCTTATTGCTAATCACATAGGCAAAACCTAAGGCATTTACCAATGCTTGTTTAAGTTTGGTGCCTGCGTGCATATACGCATGAATATGTGTATATTTCTCAGTGTGTTGTGAATGGATATATATGTGTGCGCGTGTCTGAATGTATGGGTGTGGTGAGTTTGTATGTGTGCATGTGTGCCCCGCCCTTGGTAATATTACTGGCCGCCACTGTAACGGAGGGCTCAATTTATATATCAAAAAGGGACTTAATTAGAGTCCTTGTTTGGTTTATCGGAAGCCAACTTGTGTTTGATTAATGGAGAGCCACAGTTTATCTTATCTATAACCCTTCAAATTGTAGTCAATACTTCTACTTTTGAATCACAATGCAGTGTGCAGTGCTATGAGACCTGGACTGTGGAGTTTGTACTATAGAAAATAATACAAAAATTAGTGAAAAAACGTTCTTTATTATGGTACATTTTTTTTAAATCATTGACGCTATAAATGGATGTTCCTTGGTGGACATTTTGACACCACTGCTTTCTGTTTGTAAACCGAGTCTCAGAGGAATAACATTAATAAAATATTGTGGGTGACCATGTAGTGTATAAATCACTTTAGAGAGTTGTTTGCTTTCTAATCCACAAA
The DNA here is from genome assembly GCF_031143425.1 of Pleurodeles waltl. Classification (NCBI taxonomy): domain Eukaryota; kingdom Metazoa; phylum Chordata; class Amphibia; order Caudata; family Salamandridae; genus Pleurodeles; species Pleurodeles waltl. Next base: position 314,177,063 of record NC_090449.1, on the reverse strand, counting down.
GCGTTGGATGTTTTTTCCCATGTTATTCTCCTGCATAAATAAGTCTGTTTGCAGGGACATCTTTCGGATTTTGGGGGCCCAGGGTTGAACGTACCTTGGGGGCCCTGTTCGGTACAGCTTTGAATTTATGATCGAATTTATCTCTTACATGCAACTCTCTGGGCAAGTCACTGATTGTGTTACTTGTGTGGTGGCATAGTGGTGCTTGGCACTAAGGGGATGATATTAAAATGAGGCATCATAATGAATGTTTGAGTCATGAAGGTGTAAGTGTGCCTATGTACACCTCTACGAAACGGGTTATTTGTGTAAATACAATTATACATTAGATAAATTATAAGAAAACCTGCATTAATGAGCTAGGCGTCTTATTAATTGGGTACCGAAGGCATTTGTCTTCCTATTTGTGCTTATAGACATGATACAGTGGAGCAATCAAATCTCATACATCTCTGTGTGTATGTATATCCACACATCGCCACCCCCTACGTGAAGTATGGGCGTAAAGGGCAATAGAAACACCAAAGATGCATGGGCCCCATATACACCCTCCACCCTCCTTCCTTCACTCGAATTTAGGTACAGTCTGGTGTGCAGGCTCACAGTGCAGCGTAACACTACTGTCGCCAAGTGTTACGATGCCTGCCCTAGTACGGTCGCGAACCACGCCAAATACAGTCTGGGATGCAGTGGACCGCACATCCCACCTGAAAAAACCTCTGCGTACGCCAATGCCAAGGCGTTCAGGAGATAATGTACCCCATGGTATGTCATGATGAACTCGTCTAGTGACAGGAATTGAATGTATATGTACAAATCCCCCGTTTCACCAACCCTTTTTGAGGTAGTTGAGAGATTGCGTTTGGTTTATGTACGGCCTGTACCAGCGGCTGCTTGGTGGATAGGGAGGGAGGGGACTAGCCATGAGCACTTTCTGACTTAGCCTTGAGTTTGAGGGCATTCTCTTTGAAGGACCTGACAGCGAGGATGATGAGAAAACAATGGTGATATTGTTTTTCACTACATTTTATGGTAGATGTGTACTCCATATTTTACTTGCCATAGTACCGGAAGTGTTTTATTATTAACTTCACAGTAATGACGTAAGAGCAGCAGTGAATACAGGCTTCTTCCACAAAGAAATGTAGGGCATAGAAAATATGTTTTTCTCTCTCATGTGGCTGAGGAAAGGAGGGTGCATGTCAGTCTGGGAGGTAATTGTGGCTTTCAGTAAGGGCAAAGGACTTTTGGGGTGTCAGAACTGTAGCTCTCAGCCTGCCAAAGTTGTAATGAGGGTATGCTGAAAATAAAAATGCTTCTATAAGATGAACTTCCATTGAAATGCATTGAACTATGGGAATATTATGAAGGCTTGCAGCAGGGAACGGGTCATTTCTTATGAAACGCGGCCACTCACCCCCACACAACTGAATTAGACTGTGTGATGGGAAGTTTTGAAAGCCCTCCCCTTCAGATTATCAAAAGGTTCCACAATGCCATGGTAAGGACAGCTTCTGCTCTACTCAGGAGCTAATTAACAATACCCCAAATGAATGTGTGGCCCTGAAGGTCACTCGAGGTCATGTGGCACAAACACTGTGTGCATGATACACAAAAGAGGCTCTCAACTTCACACTGTGGAAGTGCTATTTGTCACAGGTGCAGATTTACAATGTTTCCTTTTCACAAAACTCAGCAGTAGAGTGCCTGTAAAGCTGAGGCTGCCACAGCTTTAAATGCGTTTTACAGAAAGAGTTATTTGATTTGTGCGAAGGCTGCCATTACCCCAATGTGCAATTGTACATAATGAACAATTACACACTAGGGAAAGAAATCCCAATGGGCAAGTGCATGTTTTTTCTTTCCTTTGTATAACCACGGCAAGATATTTTTCTCTTGCCGAAACCTTTTTAGCCGACCGTGACCACAAATTTTGGGTGACCTGTTCCCCTTCCCATTTTGGGTACGGGGATTTACTACAGCTATTTGGGGGTATCTGGGCTGGGAAGGGGTTGTGGAAGAGTTTGTGAATCACACAAAATCACAAGATTGTGGAAATTCACAAAACAACAAGGCAAACCTCCTGTGAGGACAATTCTACACACTTGTGATGATGGAAAATTATGCATCAATCCGGTTTATTTAATGGTGGTGTTCTGTTCTATTTTGTTATTAGCATTATCGGTAAAATACACAAAGGTTTAGAGGTCAAATAGAGTTAATTCATATCCTTATCTCATGGATCCAATGTATCAGTTTACACAGTGCTGCTTTTCATTTTGAATTAACCAAGACCCTTGTTCAAAATATTGAACCGGATTTGAGGCAAAGCTGACAGAGGTGAAGGCGTGGTTCACCCCTTCTGGGATTCCAGGCCTGGGGCTTTCCGAAGGCTGACGTAATTAAGCATTTGAATACACGATAAACAAGGAATTATTCAAAGTCATCAGTTCAATACTCTCTGCTGACCAGCCCTGGCTTTATCTGGGGGGAGGGGGGGGGGGCACTGAAAGGCTAGAGCCCTGGGTCAGGGCTCACATTGCCAATGCATTAAAACATCTGTTTGTACTAGAGCTATGCTAGCAATCCAAAGGAGCTGTGCTTCTCAGATATAAGGCCCCACCCAAGTATTCGCCACAAGGGAAAAGTGATTATAACAAAGTAGAACAGCTCAGTCAGCTACACAGACTGGGAGGCCCATATTTATACTTTTTTAGCACTGCATTTACGTAATTTTTTGTGAGTTTTTTGTGCGTTGTATTTTGTACGTTTGCGCTGCTTTTGCGTAAAAAAATGACGCAAATGCAGCGCTTAAAAAGTATAAATATGGGCCAGAGTGTCTACAGTCTGGTTGGTCAAGTGATATCATTTGGACCACAACGCACCCAAAATAGAAGATGTCTCAGACCATTTCCAAAGAGACAACACTGTGCTACTGGTTCCTTCCAAACATTTACTAAAGACATGCTTAGCATCCCATGAACATCTATCTGCGTGTGCATAGTGACAGGCGCACATAAATACCCTGTGTCGCATCATATCACCTTTCCCAGAACATCATAGATCACCCAATTGCATATAACTTTATATGAATAAGTGAGTTTCCCTTGCCATAGGGCCATTAACTGAACTTATCTTGTGATGTCCATTGTACCTTGCAAGGAAAACATGATTATCATCTACGTTATTTGGTATGTGAAGTCCACCTGTGTTTTATGACATAATTCAAATGCTTCCTTGGGTGAAGACATAAAGTATGTAGGGTCTGTAGGTGCACGACAAGGCACAAACAATGTCCCACCTGGAGTCAACTCCCATGCACGCACTCCAATGTGCATTGTTGCACACCACCAAGGACCCAGGAATTCATACCTAACTCCAACAGGTGGCAGCAGCATTCCATTGAGGAAAAGACTGCTAATACCCTACCACAGCCCAGCAAGTTGATAACACATAATCTGCCATTGTGCGTTTATTTGTGCAGGAAACACCATCAAAGTGGTAGAGTGCTGCGGAGGAAGGAAAAAGACCCGTTTAGGACTTTACTCAAAACCTAATTTTTCTTTGCAAGTGCTGAGCAGCAGCAGGGCCAAACATTAACAACCTTGGGATAACTGCACCTGATGTGGAGAGCTATGGTTATTCAATACGTTCCATGCGTGCATCCTGTGGTTTGAAGAATCATAAAATAGCACAAAGGGTTAATATGTTTGTTTCAGATCATAACAAGTAATGTGTAGATCACAGATTTGTATTTTATGTAAAGTAGCCTAGCGGGTTAGTGTTTCTGTTCAGAAATGTTTGTGTTCCTGCAGATCATGAGGTACACTTATAGTAATATACCTCAGTAAATTATGCGTCTGCAACAAAAACCTGCATTCAACCCGCATGGTATAAGTTTAGAGCCTTGCAGTTATTTTTTCAGTCTTTAGTTATTCTAAACTTATTAATGGTTTTATTTAGGTAGTAATAAAAGCTTAATAATAAGTTCCACATGAATGGTTATTAGTCTAAACACACATACAGGCCGATATTCCTGACATCTTACAAGGCAAGCATAGACCTTCACCTTTTATAGACAGAACCTGAAAGTGAAAAATACCACTCCCAAGTCTACTTTTGCCACTTATCAACTTGTGAATCTTTAGACTACACAGTATCTGATTTCAAGACTTTTCACTCCTCCCAAATGTTAGGAGCAAGGAGACCTCTAGTAAATAAAGGAGTTGTGAATGAGGAAATGAGATTATTTGGCTGCAATATAATGTGTGTATCACCAGTATGGTTCATAATTGAAAGTTCAAATCACATTATCAAGGCTGCCAGTAGACTGCAAAAAAGATTTAAAAACAAGTGGGAAAGGGCTGAGCCCTGGGAAATGCCCCCTCTACGACCATCTGGGCTTTGTGGTGGCAGGAAAAGGCACTGAGGTCTGTTGGCACGTGGATACTGTATATACTTCAGTACTGCTCACTCTATACCCGCCTCTTTCAGTTGATGAAGATAATTGACAGTGTCTAACACCACTGATAGGTTTAACAAGAGCATGGCGCCAGCACCACCATGATCAATTAGGAGTTGCAAAAACATCCATCATACAAATCAACTTCAGATTTTGGTGTCTTCGGGACAACCTGTTCATCTTAAGATAACTTCACATTGTTTTTTTCCAACAGTGATTCCCACTAATCATTGGCAGCGGTGGTTCCCAACCTTTTGACTTCCTTTGACCCCAACTTTATCATAACTGGAAGGCGGGGACCCTCACTGAATCATTATTGGCACCTGGGGGCCCCCCACTGAGTCATCATTTGAAGCCTGGGACCTTGGCCGAAACATTGTTGATGATTTAAATCGCAAAACAAGACTAAAAAAATACAAAGATAAGCATTCATCAAACACATACATAAATGATAACACATTTTATTTAATTTTCAAACAAAGATAAATACAAAAAATAACATTTTGTATTTCGATAGGCATGTTGGAGTTTTTCTAAATTCGAATGAAGCCACACATCGTCTATACTGTATTCGCACCTGTTCCCATGAATCAATCTGAGGATACTAATTTAATTTTTAGACTCCAATTTCTGGACACTTAGAGTACATTTTAAAATTTTCATCTGTACATTTAGTCACTTCACTTCTGTGCACTTTAATAATCTGTTAATAATATTTCATATTCTAAGCTGTCACAGACCCCCTGAGGAGGCTCCGTGGACCCCCATTGGTCCCCGGACCACAGGTTGGGAACCACTGATTGGCAGCAACTGTTGTACAAAACAATAGGTAAAGAAACATTTTGAGATATAAATGGATTGAATTTCTGAAGAAATTCAGTGCTTTTGAGTTGTGTAATTGCTGTTTGTTTAATTTTGTTTGATGCACGGAAGGATGAAATTATGTAAGGTAAATAATTGAACCTAATTGTTTGAGTTCAGCGAGTAGTCTCTTCTATCTGATTGAGGAATGGTGGGTTATGATACATGTAAATGTTTTGTTGATTTTTTTAAGAAAGAAGAAATTGAAGTTATTGTCAGGGTTGGCAGGAATGTTCCAGCCAAATTCCGCCAATCGACGTGTGGCAGAATCTTTTTCCAATAAGGCTTCAGAAATCCGAGCTGGTAAGTGCAGGCAATATTTGGCATCCCCTAGCCTGATTTTCTACCACGGCCAGTCGTGGTAGGAGGGCTGCTTCTCAAGTACTTTTGCTGCAGCTCGAGTAAATTTTCTACCCGAGTGGAAGCAAAATCAGCTAGAATAACGTGCACTCTAGTGCAGAGGATGCTACAGTTTGCGTGGATTTTTCATTGCTGCTTGTGCTAATGGTGCTAAATTGCAAAACTGTGACATGCATATTGTAAGCCCGTTAGTGGAACTCTGTGAAATCTTGCAAGTTTTTATGTATCTAAGTGAAATGCCACAGAGTGAAACCCCCCGAGGTCTGCCCACCACTAGGCCCATATTTATGGTTGGCTTGCACAGTGTTAGCGTGATATTTTTACGCTAAAACGGTGCAAACTTAACTCCATATTTATATTTTGACGCTAGATCCATCTAGCAACAAAATATAGGAGTTCGCATCATGTTGTGGATGCGGCAAACTACCTTCAGTTAATTAGATGCAAGGTGTTCCCGTTCACAATATGACGCTAACCACGTACCTCCATATTTACACTCTGGCGCATTATACTTAGGCGAACCCAAATAATGTGCTAAGCCTGCTTAGCGCCATTATATAATGCCTGGGTCAGACCAGGCGTTATCATACCTGTGGAGCCATTTCCATGGCCAAACACCATAGAATGGGTCCAGAGATACCCACCCCAAGCCCCAGGAACACCCTCATCCACACCAGAGGGACACATAAGTATGGATAAGTATTTACATTTTTTATTGATTAATTAAAAAAAAAAATTCTTTAAATTATTTTTTAATGTGCTATTGGGGGCCCCTTACATGCCCCCCCTGCATTGCACTGGGTCTTATGGCTCCTGTATTTTTTAAGACAGAAGTCATTTTTGTGTGCTAGTGCACTAGAAAATGACACTAGGCTGGTTAGCATATTTATTGCTGCTCAATCAATCAGTCTTTGTAAAGTGTGGCTACTCTTCGGTGAGGGTCTCAATGCGCTGGGGGGAAGGGCCTCATCCGAAGAGGCACGTCTTGAGGTTCTTCCTGAAGATGGTGAGCAACGGGCTTTGTCTGAGGTGCAGGGGGAGGTTGTTCCAGCGGTGGCTTTTGCGGATGCGAGGGACGGTGGCCAGAGCCATCTGGGTGGAGCCGAGGGATCTCGTGGGGGTGTGGAAGGAGACGCGGTGGTTCAGGTAGGCTGGCCCTTCGTTGTGTATGGTCTTGTACATGTGGGTGAGAAGCTTGCAGGTGATTCGCTTCTCGACTGGTAGGGTCCTCAGGTGTTGGGAGATCTGTTCTTGGTGAGGGAGGTCCAGAATGAGTCTGGCGGAGGTGTTCTGGATGAGCTGAAGTTTTTTTGATGTTCCTAGTTGAGGTGCCGGTGAAGAGGGCATTGCCGTAGTTGAGCTTGCTCATGACTAAGGCGTGGGTGGCTGTCCTGCGACAGTCTGCTGGGATCCATCTGAAGATCTTCCGAAGTTTGCGGAGTGTGTGCCAGCAGGTGGAGGCAACAGAGTTTACCTGGCAGGCATGGATAGGGAGGAGTCGAGGGTGATTCCTAAGTTGCGGGTGTGCTCGGTCGGCGCAAGGGGGGTGTTGAGGGATGTGGTCCACCAGGGATCGTCCCAAGCTGAGGTGGCGTTTCCGAAGATGATGAGCTCAGTCTTGTCGGAGTTGAGCTTAAGGCAGCTTTCTCGCATCCAGGTGTTGATGGCTTCCATTCCTGAGTGAAAATTCTAGCTGTGTCTGGGTCTTCAGTGAGGGAAATGATGAGTTGTGTGTCATCAGCATATTATATGATGTTCATACCGTGGCTTCTGATGATGGCAGCAAGAGGGGCCATGTATACGTTGAAAAGATTTGGGACTCAGTGATGATCCTTGGGGGACTCCGCAGTTGACTCCTGAGGGTCTGGAAGTGTAGGAAAGGAGTCTGATTCTCTCTGTCCTCCTGGAGAGGAAGAAATGGATCCATTCCAGGGCTCTTCCATGGATTCCTGTATCGTGGAGTCTGGTGAGCAGAGTGCTCTGGGAGACCGTGTCGAAAGCTGCTGAGAGGTCGGGGAGTATGAGTGCTGCTGTGTGGCTATGGTCTAGGTGTAATCAGATGTCATCGGTGGCTGTCCTGAGTGCTGTCTCCGTGCTGTGATTGCTGTGGAAGCCGGACTGGAAGCTGTCAAGGGCATTGTTGGCCTCAATGAAATTCCATAGTTGTGTGTTGATTGCTTTCTCTAGCCTAGCGTAATTTCTGACCCACTAGCGCCTTTTGGCCTACCGCCATCCCCCCGGCTAGCATCTTTGTTTTAGACGCTAGTCTATCCTTAGCACCAGCGTGTGCCATTCCATAGATATGGCACACGGCTGTCGCTATGGAATGGCGTAGCCAACACTAAGGATTTTGCCACAAAACTACGTTAGCGCAGTTTTTTGGCAAAAACATAAATCTGCCCCCTAGTTTTTATACCACTGTTTTGAAGATTGCCTGTTCCAAATAAACTACAAAATGATTGTATGGCAGAAAACTATTCACAAACGTATAGTGTGACATATAGTGCCCTAAATATTTTTTCCAACAATATTGATCAATTGGTTGTACATTTTCTAGTATTAACTCCAATGAGGTAATATTTTTTGTTTTTTAATATGTATGACACTACATTTTTATCAGACAATATTTTGACACAATGCCCTACAAAACACTTTGATGGCACTTAAAATGTCCAGTAGATTGTGCATCATTGAAATTTGAGGACAATTAAAGTTCTCTGTAATTGCTCTTATTTTTTTATTGTATTGGCTAACAATTTGGGACAACGTTAACATTTTAAACTAAAACAGAAGCACAGAAATTCACCAGTTATAGTTAGCATGGCTAACTATAACTTGTGCCCCAGCCATGCACTGCTTGTGACCGCACATATTCCATCACTCATGACAGGTTCTATGGCATCATTTATGATATCACTGATAGTGCCACTGATGTGCTCTTCCCCATATATAAATCGATCTATATTAAAATGGGTCATTTTGTTTTTTTGGAGTTTTTTTTGTAGCAATCCTCCAAGAATATTGTGGGAGTGTAGGAACAAATGCTTTTTTTCTTTTTGTCCATGGGGATGGTCCCTCTGGGTCACCCCAGTGGGTCTAGGGTGGCATGAAATCTCTACTCTGCCCCATTATATCTTTTTTTTTTTTAACTTCAGGACAAGAGACTAAGGGGGTCATTCCGACCCTGGCGGTAAAATCCGCCAGGGCCGGGGACCGCGGATGCACCGCCAACAGGCTGGCGGTGCATCCCTGGGCATTCTGACCGCGGCGGTACAGCCGCGGTCAGAAACGGGAAACCGGCGGTGTACCGCCGGTTTCCCGCTGCCCTGGGGAATCCTCCACAGTGGCCCAGCTTGCTGCGCCGCCATGGGGATTCCGACCCACTTACCGCCATCCTGTTCCTGGCGGTTTTGGCCGCCAGGAACAGGATGGCGGTAAGGGGTGTCGTGGGGCCCCCGTAACAGGGCCATGCAGACACTGAAAATCGAGACGGGTGCAACTGCACCCGTCGCACCCTTTCCACTCCGCCGGCTCCATTCGGAGCCGGCATCCTTGTGGAAGGATGTTTCCCGCTGGGCGGGCGGGTGGCCTTCTGGCGGTCGCCCGCCCACCCAGCGGGAAACTCAGAATAACCGCGGCGGTCTTCTGACCGCGCAGCGGTATTCTGGCGGCTCCCGCCGGCCCTGCGGTTACCGCGGCCGGCGGGAGTCAGAATGACCCCCATAATCCCCGAGTTCTCTAATGGCTGACGGTAACATTTTTCTCATGTTGCTGGCAGGCAGTCAGAGTACTTGCTGCCACCAAAGCCTGACTCCCACAGGAGCGAGATGGTCGAAGGCGTAAAAAAAGCTCACTGGGCCAATCATAGAGCTCTATTTTTAAATTGGCGCTCTCTGCAAGACTCTCATGGTAGCCACTTGGACTCAATAGTCCAGATATGCAAAGACATTTGTACCAAAAAAGACAGAATGGATGTTCACCAAATCACAAAAAACACAATCTGCAGGCCAAGATCTAGCTTCCTGACAAATTTGGTGTAATTCTGGTCAGCATGTTTTGCTGTAGGGCTTCTTAAAGAAGTCCCATGCACAAACTATGCAAAACATTACTATTTTGGTAAGTTTGGTGAAGATTCTTTGAACAGTGCCAAAGTTATTAGCAACAAACTGGTGCAGGTATCATGGTATATGTAGTCAGTGGTGTCCAGGTCTGCATGCACAACATGCGTTACTTCATCCTGTCCATCTTGGATCATTTGGGCCAGTGAATTCCTAAGTTTCTCCAGAACAGCTGGCAAGATCTCACTGATCATGTCCCAGAAGACATGTGTGTACCTATCCAGAAGACCCAAAACATTCAAAGAGCATAAAGCCAAGCTAGCGGAGGAATATGTTTTCTTTCCAAAGACGTCAATATGTTTCTACTTCCTGCCATGGAGGATTGAAAGAAAAGCATTTTGATTTTCATTACTTGTGGAAGCTCCATTCGCAATACTTTCAGACATTGGTTGTCTTGACAATAAATCAGGTTTGCTAGTCTGGCATAGGTTAGCTGAACGGAGGGATTGACCATGGCTTAGATCAAGTGGCCTGGACAGTATCTATAAAGCCCTCATAGAATTTTACCTGTGGTTCAGATCAAGTCAAACCTTGTTTAAGAATGTTATTATATATATTGGCTTTGGTTTCCTGAATGAGCAATTCATCGTTGTTAGATTATTTGCCTCCTCATCATCATCAGGACTGTGAGGGACATGGGGCATGCCCTGCACCATACTGGAGTCAGAGCCAAGCAGGGTCTCCATTCTCTGATAGTGCTGGCATTGAGGTAGAGGCCGAGGCTTAAGGACAGGATGCACAACCACTGTTTGATCTTATTTATGTCACAGTGCAATATAGGCCGATCATAGACCAAAATCAGCTCAGGTCAGAAACTCGGGTTGCGAAAGTACCTGCACTGGAAGACCCGGTTTTCACACAGAAGGAACTGGTGTGAACCCTGGGGCCTGAATGAAAATCTGAACTGGTTTTGGGATGGGCCCAGGAATAGATCCTGAGTTAGCTGTCATCAGCGATGAAGGTCCTGCCAGCAGAAGTTCAACTGAGTCCCCCTAAAGTCCAGGGCACAGAAAGAAAAGATCCAATGTCAGTGAGCAAGGACGGTGCTTATTTGCGACTCTCCTTCATCACTTCTGAGATGGTATGAAGTAACTGCGAGCCATAAGTGCCACATGCCGTAGCACAGGTACTGTTACTATAAAAAAATCTTGGGATCTAGTGTGGCACCTGGGAATACTCCAATGGTGGGAAATCTGTGGCTAGAAGGATCCATTAGAAGTGAACATTTTCATTACTGTGGGTAGTCCACTAAACACAGATATCCCTACCTCCATGATGGAAACCTTTGTGATGAACGATGCTGTGCGATGGATATACTTTTTCCACAGTTGAATGCCAATGTCACAGACAATTTTCCTTGGCCCACACTATATACTCTTGAGCAGCAACCCACCCATTGACTGAAAAATGAGCAAGTGTCATCCTGCCCTACATTTGGCAGGGTGACTATCACTGTGATCATTCAAGCCAGTGGTATATGGACTCTGATGCAGAGCCAGCTGAGGCTCTGCTTGCTGAATCTCTGCAAGCATCCTATCTCTATATGGGGCCAGAGGACTGCAATTTGGCAGACTGGGCATCTGGGGCCAGATGCAGGAAACAAATAGCGAGTCGCAAACGGCAAAAATTGCCGTTTGCGACTCGCTATTCGCGTTTCCCAATGCAGAAATGCATATTGCGAGTCGGTACCGACTCGCAATATGCATTTCAGAATCGCAAATAGGAAGGGGTGTTCCCTTCCTATTTGCGATTCTGAGTGGTATGCAATACCATTTGCGACCGCATATGCGGTCGCAAATGGTGTCGCAGTTACCATCCACTTCAAGTGGATGGTAACCCACTCGCAAATTGGAAGGGGTCCCCATGGGACCCCTTCCACTTTGTGAATGGACCCACAAATATTTTTTCAGGGTAGGTAGTGGTCCAAGGGACTACTACAAGCCCTAAAAAAAACCCAAAACTAAAGGTTTCGTCTTTTTTTTAAGTGCAGCTCGTTTTTTTAAGGAAAACGGGCTACACTTAAAAAAAAAAAACTGCTTTATTGAAAGCAGTCACGAACATGGAGGTCTGCTGACGACAGCAGGCCTCCATGTTTGCGAGTGCCTAGACTCGCTATGGGGCCGCAATCAGCGACCCACCTCATGAATATTAATGAGGTGGGTCATTGCGACCCCATAGCGAGTCGCAGACGGTGTCTGAGACACCGTACTGCATACCAATTTGCGAGTTGCAAATTGCGAGTCGCAGGAACTCGCAATTTGCAAGTCGCAAATTAGCATTTTGCTACATCTGGCCCCTGTTGTTTTTTTGGACAGATGCCCTCTGTTATCTTGTTGTCTGAATGTGATCACTTGCCACTGCCTTGCACTGTGGCTTCTATCTGGCACTAATGCTCTTTCAATTATAAATAGATTTTGGGTTTACACAACTGGTAGCTTCAGCATGCTTGTCTGAGTTTGTGCTAACCTTCAAAACTATTTATTTTATTTATTTATTTGCATGATTAATTAAAATCTTAGCAAAATAGTCAGTTAAAATTCAATATCCACTATAAAATTATTGAAGGTATGCTAAAACAATGATAAGAGTAACTAAACAAATACTAAAAAGTGCAAACGTTTCATTATTCCTGGTTCTGCATTTTTTCAAGGGCATAAACTGAGTCTTTATGATGTACTAATGGTCACAGGTTGCAAGTTTAGGCTTTTAGTTTGTATAGACAGAAATTTAACAAGTCTACAGTTCATATGCGGATCAGTTGCATCAAACATTTTCATTGCTGCTGGCCGACAAGAGCGTATCCCATTTGTGCTAAAAACGGGTTTCAGCAGTTGGCAATGTGGTTCTCTTAGGGCCGGGCAGATACAGATCGGATGCACCATGTTCTCCCTGGCAACATTTCATAGCATACATGAATTCCCTCCCCCATTCTTCCACATTGGTTGATCCGCTCTTTAGGGAAGGGATCCTAGCCGCAATGCTAGCAGGTGACGTTTGACGTATACTGAAAATGTTGAGGTCAGATATCGCAATGGTACCAGGGTAGAGTAAGTATGCATGAGAAGCCAGGCATGCGAGCGTCGTGCAAATTTGCGTTTATCATCCAGCAAAGATTGCAGACCTTTTTCCTTTTTTAACACACAGCACAGAAGGGGATGTGACATATTAGAGTCCCATAGGTATGTAATTTGTGTCTCTTGCAGCGAATACTGCAAGTACCTGTTGTATACTGCCTTTGAGGCATTGCTTACTGAATTCCATAAAGCTGCAAAGAAAGGGCTAGTGTTGTTTTCTCTTATTTTAGACCAGGTCTTTATCGTATGTACTTTCCTGTCCAACTGTTGTTGTTCGAGGCAAATTCAAGCCTAACTTGGGCAGGGGAAGCAGTACGGGGAAGATTGAAAACTTGTTTGTAGATTTTTATTTGTTGCTGATCCAGGAGCGAAGCGTCTTTCCCGTATAGTGCTGCGCTTCCATGTGTAGTGGCTGGAAGGAATTTGCCGTACTGACAGACAGTAAAGGTTTGTACGAAGGCCCTTTTAACCTTTTGGCTAGCGCACAAAAAACAAATGTCAGTGCTTTGCATTTCTGATCGATGTACGCATTTGGCGGCGCAAGGTTAGCCTTGTTGTCTATAGTAAAGCCCAAGTATTTATAGCAGCGAGTCTCTTCAAGGCTAATGCCGCCCAACTTAATTTTATTTACAGAGTTTGAGAAGTATCCTATAGACATGGTTTTTGTCTTCATAGTATTGATTTCTAATTTATTTGACGTTGCAAAATCTCCCAGGGTACTAACTAGTCACTGGAGCCCAATTTTTGGGTGGCTCAATAAAACAATGTAATCAGCATATGAGAGATGTGATATGAGCAGGTTCCCCATCCTCAGAGAATGTGAGTTGGTTGCGTCTAACTTTGGGGAGAGGTTGGTCATAAAAAGGTTAAACAGGTGAGGGCCAAGACACATCCTTGTTTTACGCCTATATTCATTGGAATCCTTCTTGAAACTTTCATACCATCTGCTACCTTGATCTGCACTCATGTTTTATCATATAGCATTTTCATGCTGCGAAGAAGCCGTTCCTACAGGCCGCAGCTTTGCAATTTACACCAAAGAAATGCTCCGTCCACACGATCAAAGGCGCTTTTAAAGCCTCACATGTAATAGCAGGGGAAGAGGCACAGCCGTGTAATCTATTATGGTTGCAGCCTTTGTGCTATAGTGAGTGTGGCTAAGTAGCATATCATCTTTGGTCCTGCCATTTAAATCCCTCATGCTCAAATGCTCTAATGCCTCAATCATTTGCTTGCCCATGGCGTCCGATTTCTTCCTTATTGATGGAAGATGATGCAGAACTGACCATAGAGCGTTTTCCTCTGCCTGTTGCTCTTCGGGCTCAGGAGTGTGGGTTACGGGAGCATTGAAGTCGCCCGTCACTAGAATATCCCATGTTGAGTGAGCACATCTTATCTCTTCTGCTTTACTCAGTAATTTCTCAAAAAGCAAGGTTTTCTGACGTTTCTGCAGATGAGCATAAGCATTAAAATTTACAAGGGGAGTTTGTTGGTTGTCTCTTAAGATGGGTTTGACAGTCTGCAGTTTGTTTTTTGAGAATGCCAGTTGCTCTGTTGTAACGTGTAGCGCTGTGGAGACATACGTGGCTAGACCTCTACTTGGCCTGCCCGATTTATTAACATTTTCGTCACTGCTGTGGTGTAGTGTGTAACCTCCTAGGTGGACCGGGTCAGTCATTCGGGACTCTTCAAATGTATACACAATTAACTTATCCTTCCTTCTGCCTGGAGATCCAAAGTTTATCCTTCCTAACAGTGGCAGTCCAGAATCTGAAAAAACAATGCACCTGCTGCAAAGGCACTGCACATGGTTCTCACCCACCAAACGGAAAACAGCTCCATCAAAGAATATTTAGTTTTTTAAGGAGTGAGCAGGCTAGGCTTTCACTTTTATTGTGTTTTATGTGATTGTGTCATGTGCCACCTCTTTGGGCATGCCCAACTGCACAACACCCAGTGGGTTGAGTTCCGAACCTGGAGTCTTGGTGCTCTTCTGTATTATCAAACACCCAGAGCATGTGGACTAACAGGGGATACTTACAATACACACACTAGTTGTGCATGCTGTTCCTGTGTTCTGTAGATTCCGGAAAACATATTAATAGTTATACTGCAGATTTTCTGCTGAGCCATTATTTACAAATAAAACCAGAACATATACTTATAACATTTCAGTGAATCTCTTTACCTATCATCAACTCCTCAGTGAAAAAGAGACCATGCATATTTCACTGTTAGATTTGTTAAAACAAAAGTGCAGGGGTCAAAAGGTTTTCTTAGGAGCCGTCTACTGGCACTGCCAAATGCTGGAGTTGCTGAAAACCAAGTCTAACAAGTCTTGATTCCACCTCATACCTCTTTCTTCCACCATCCTACCCTTCTAATCAGCTTATTTCACTCTTGAAGGTTCTTCTTCATCCCTGCATCCTTCTTTTGCTACTGGTTTCCTATCTTTTTCCTCCTCATTTTTCTCCCCTTTTCTGACTTTCTTTCTCCTGATTTTGATCAAAGTCTGATATGAAAGATAAAGCCCAGTCACAAAAATGATTGATGGTGTCTATTAACTTCAACCACCTGCATAGTTTAGGAACTGATGTTGACACAGCTATAGCATCAAGATCAGTTGCACTTCTATTTCCTTTTTGAGCTACCTGTGTTAATGGTTCTGTGAAGATAATGATACCTTTCATTTAACTAACAGAAGTAATATAGATTGATGCCAGTTGTATGTTTGAAGTTTTAGGTTTTCCAGCACCCTTCTTCAGAGACAAATTCACTGAATTAGTGAGAATATGTTATGTTATATTAGAACATTAGAACGTTGGCAGCTCCATTGAAAACAATGGAGTGCTCCGGGCTTTTTCTGGCCGGTAAAAGCCCGCAGCGCCAACATTCCAATGTTCTCTTTGCTCACAGCAAGAGCCGTGAACAAAGCCTTACGGAGCCCGAGGGGATTTTAATCCCCTCGGGCACCGTGAGGAATTTGTTTTATTTAATAGAACATCCTGCCCTGAGTGGCAGAATGTTCTAATAGCCTTAGACCCCGCCGTAGCGGGCTCTACCGGCTATTAAAGGTCCTCGCCTTCTGCTCGGGCCTTTAACAGGGAAGCGGGCCTTTAATAGCCGGTAGAGCCCGCTACGTCGGGTTCCAAGGCTATATTATCTCATAACATGACATGACATGTCATATTATGCAATATTTGTAGAGCACAACATACAATAACAAGTGTTTTCATGGCGCTCAGGAAAGATGATAATGTGAGGCAGGCATATTATTGCTCATGTAACCAGGTTTACACAGTTTTGAAGAAAAGAAATTGATAAGACATGTTCTGAAAAACTAGACAGCAAGGTGATACCAGAGCATGATGAGGGCAGGACTGCCCCGAAGTGAACCTTGGTGGTGCAGATTTGTAGAACATGGTTTTATAACAGGGTACCACTTAACAATTTTATTTCTAGATTTGTAGCAAACTGAACCCTTTCTAATTATTTGAAATAATCAAACAAATAAATCCTACCTTACTGTGTTGTTTTATAGTTTTTTAAAGACAGATAGTCAATCATAGCATATGGGTGGTGCAGATGTATCAAAATACTGGTCTCAAATTGCAACCATTTTTTTGCAACCAATATTGTTAAAAGCAGTAAAGATTTGTAAGAACTGACCTAAGTACTAATAGGTTGTTTCTTGTCTGTGATTGCTTTTGAACAAAGCAAACTTTTTTTTTAAATGCAGCCCGTTTCCCTCGAAGAAAGTGGGGCTGAGTGTTAAGGAAAGTTTTCTTTTCTTTTAAGTTTGTTTAAGAGGAAACAGAGGTCCCCTGGACCAATGCTTCATCTTAAACACATTTTTCTTTTTAAATTCCCAAAGAAGATGGGGACCTTTGCCCTGGCTTTTCGCCAGCATAACGAACTGCAGGAACCAACTACGGTGCGACGTTGGGTCTGAGGGGCTGCACCTGACTGGAGCTGTCCTGAAGGGTGCCACAGGGGGCCCTCAAGAGCCCAACGAGTGGAGCAGCACTCAGCTACCTTGGCGGCGAGCAGAGGACATGGTTTGCTGATTTTTGGGCTGTATACACGGCAGGCAGGAGATGGTTGTCTATGCCCCTAGTCTGGTTTGAGGCTGTCAGGCATTGCAAGTGGACTACTGCTCAGATGGGGGAGAGCCCTGCAGTGTGGATTTGATACTAAAGAGGGAGTGGGTCCCTTGACAGCCCGACCTGCCACAGGATCTGTTCCTCCGCACCACAAGCATGTACTGATAGCAGCAGCCACTGCAATACAGCGACCTGATGCCTGGTTCCTGGAGTGCCTCTGCCAAGTGGGAGCACTAGCCAAGACAAGTGGCCAACCATAGCGATGTGCAGTGAAAGAACAATTGCAATCCACCAGGGAACGCGGTGGGTCCGGAGTGTGTGGCACACCTCCCAGCTGAAAAGGGAAGACTGGCTACTGAACTCATGGTCTTGCCCTATCCACCTGTTAGACTTTTTTTTCCTTTTGCAGGGTCATCTCTTTTACAACCTGTTTTTGTTGGCTTTTGAACTCTGGGCACTTTACCACTGCTAACCAGTCCTAAAGTGCATATGCTCTCTGTGTAAATTGTACTGTTGATTGGTTTTTCCATGACTGGCATATTAGATTTACTGGTAAGTCCCTAGTACACTGCTACTAGTGGACCTTCAACACTGGTTGTGCCACCCACCTTAGTAGCCCTGTAAACATGGCTCAGACCTGCCACTTCACTGTCTGTGAGGGCAGTTTTAAACTGCCAGTTCGACTTGGCAAGTGTACCCACTTGCCAGGCCCACTTGTATGTGAGACACCCCTAACGTAGGCTCTAGGTAGCCCCTTGGGCAGGGTGCAGTATATGTTTTAGGTAGGACATATATTAATGTGTTTTATATGTCCCGACAGTGAAACACTGCCAAAATAGTTTTTCACTGTTGCAAGGCCTATCTCTCTCATAGGTTAACATGGAGGCTGCCTTTAAATATTATTAAAACGCAGATTCCCTTTTTTGGAACAGATTGATAGTTGGAGTTTGGGGTCTCTGAACACACAATTTAAAAATACATCTTTTAGTGAAGTTGATTTTTTGATTGTACGTTTGAAAATGCCACTTTTAGAAAGGAGGCATTTTCTTGCTTAAACCATTCTGTGACTCTACTTGTTTGTGGATTCCCTATCTGGGTCAGTTTGATAGTTGGACTGTTTGTACCTCTCCTCTAGACAGTGACACAAAGGGAGTTGAGGCATAGCCTGCATATCCTGATGGGCCATCTGGGCTGAGGGGAGGGGAGAAGTGGTCACTTACACCTAAAAGGGCTGTGCCTGCCCTCACACAATGCAGTCTCCAACCCCCTGGTGTTTTGTCTGGGGCCTGGCCTGGGCAAAACAGGATCTTGAAAACAATAGAGACTTCTCTTTGAAGTAGGCCGACTTCAGAGGCAGAAAGGGGTATAAAAAGAGCTCCAGAAACCCCTGAAAATCAGATTACTTCTGGAACAAAAAGGAACCTCTGCAAAGGAGAAGAGCTGGAGAATCTGGAGGAGGAGTACTGCCCCTTTGCCTGTGACTGTGCTTTGCTGGGTTAACCCTGCAGTAGCTGATTCTGCCAGAGAGAGGACAAAGACTGACTTTTGTGTGACTTCTCACTGGTGAGGAATCTCCAAGGGTTTGAATTGAGCTTGCCTCCTGTTGTTGAAGTCTTGGGACAACAAAGACTTCTCTCTGCCAGCACTTGGGCTTTCTGCTGAGAGTCCCACCTGCTAAGTGGTGCCCTAACCTGTCTCTGGGCCCTTGAAAAGTGCAGCTGGTATAGAAGGACAGAAAACAATGCAGAGGCCGCCGTGCGGTGAAACGTTCGACGCAACACCCGCTTTGCAGCTGAAAAAAGACGTGCCACCGGCCCCACGGCTAAAATCGATGCTCCACCTGCATTGGGGCTGGGACATCAACGCAACGTGGCTGGAGAAACGATAGGCCACACCCGCAGCGGCTGCTGTTAACAGCGCAAGCCCCCACGAAGCACAGTTTCTTGACACCGTGTGACCTGATTTTGATGCAACATCGTCGGGTGTGGAAAATCAACGCACGGTTGACGGATCGATGCATCGCGCTCTTTCAGGAGAGAAGAAATGACGCACTCCGACCTGGACGGAGGATGAACGACAGACGCTCTCACTTGCGAGTGAGATATCAACACATCGTAGGCCTTTTCTGACACACACTTGCCCGTGTGGCTTTATTTTGACCCTACCCAGGTACTTTTGTACGCTAACAACGTTCTCACTGTTTTCTAAAGGATTTAAGACTCTTTTGCTTTTTAAATTCAAAACTTGACTTGTGTGTGTTGTACTTTTGTCATGTTGGTCTTGTTTTATTTAGATAATATCTATTTTTCTAAACCTGTGTTGTGTCACTTTGTAGTGTTTTCACTGAGTTACTGTGTGTGTTGGTACAAATACTTTACACCTTGCCTCTGAATTAAGTTTGCCTGCTCATGCCAAGCTACCCAGGGGGTGAATGGGGGTTAACTGAGGCTGATTCTCTTTTATCCTGACTAGAGTGAGGGTATTTGCTTGGACAGGGGGTAACCTGACTTCCAAAGACCCATTTCCCACACCACCCATCATCATGTCTACACAGTGGACCAAAGAAAGATGCCTCTCTGAAGGACGGGTTTTGAAACCCCCCGGCAAAAAAAGGCAAACAACACTCAGCTGAGCTGCCGCCCACGTCCCTGTTGTTGTCTCCCGCAGATGACCCCCGGGCTGAGAAACCATTGGCTTGCACCTTCTTGGAGACTCTCGGCGTGACACTAAGAGAAGACATTGTGGCCTTCAAAAAAGAGATGGCATCAGAAGTGAAAGACATCAAGAAAGAAATGGGTGACATGGGGCAATGGATGGTCTCAATTGAGAGATCATGTGATCAAAGAGAGGAGGCGTTCAACACTGACTGCAGAGAACTGCTGGAGTTGAGGGATAAGAATGAAGATCTACTGTACCTCCCTGGAGGGCCTTGAAAATTGTTCATGCCACTACAACATTCTCATTAAGGAAGCTCCACTCCAGGCAGATGCAGGTAAACTGGAGGAATATGTGCTGGTGCTCTTCCGTCAGAGAGCACCAGAGTTGAAGGATTAAACCTATAACTCGTATAAACAAAAGGAACTCATCATGACAGCTGTAAGGGACAAACCCACCATTACCTTCAAGGGAGCGAAGTTGAGTATCTTTCAGGACCTGTCTCCGAACATGCTCCAGCGATTCTGGACACTACGTCTGGCTACCACCTTCCTACAGGGCCAGGAGCTCCACTACAAGTGGGGCCATCAATTTTAGCTCATCTTTGTCTAAAATAAAGACACTCATATGGTCCATACCCTGGAGGACTCAGTTTACATCTTGGGCTTCAACATTCCAGCAGCTGATGACTCACATCCACACAGACCACACTCCTCCATAGTGGCTGCTGGTAGCTCGCAGCCGCGGAAACGAGCAGGGAAATAATCCCTCATGAAACCTTCAGAACTCGACAGCCGTAGGGGGGAGGCAACTTCAACAGCATGGCAGTGCTTCAGAGACTGAGAATGACTGACTCCTGAACTGTGGCTGGTTCATGATGTTCCTACCATCCGACACGGCTCCATTGTACCACCTCCTCGTCATCTGTTTCCCAGAGGTGCAGCTGCAATTTTGTTGTGGTTTACATGTGGAGCGCCCACCCCCCTCTTTCTAGGAACCTCGAATATGAAACTGACTAGTCGCTGAGGCCATGGACCCCTACTATGTGGCAATGCTGTTTTCCTTAGGAGGAAACCTTGTTGGTTAACTGTTGTTCTTCTTTGTTGTCCCTCTATTGGTCGACATAACCTTCTCTCCTGTACCTATTCTTCTTGAGGCAGCAATTCACCCTGGATGAGTTGCATAGTGCTTCTTCTGGACCAGCTGTGGCCAGTACCCCTAGGACAGGGAAAGCTTGACTGACAATCTGGTCACATGATTTAAATTCTTAGCCTCAATGTCTGAGGCCTTAATTCCCCTGTCAAGCATCTGGCCTTGTTTTCTATGCTCAAAGAATCCAAATGTGATATATGTCTGCTTCAGGAGATGTATCTTCTCAGGAAAGACAGGACCCACCTGCATTCCCCCTAGTTTGATTGCCAGTTCTTCTCATCAGGTCCACAGAAGAGAGCTGGGGTGGCTTTGCTACTGTCAACACACTTCCCGGGATGCATACTTTAAACATAGGCAGAAATTCAGGGTAGGATTATGTCACTTTGCATTGCTCTGCACACCTATACTTTCACGATAGCCATGGTCTATGCCCCTAAGGAACATCAGGAACCATTTCTCATGGACGTTGTGGGACACGTGATGGCATCCACAGATAAAACATACTGGTGTGAGGAGACTTCACCTTGGTACCCGTTACCCGCATGGACTGGTCAGCCCAGAAGATAGGGAAAACCGGGGCATATACCCCAGCTGGACTCCAATGGTTCACAGATGTGGGACTTGTAGACGTATGTTTACACATCACCCCACTGACAGGGCATATATGTTCTTTTTAGCTGCCCATCAAATGTACGCCAGGCTGGACTTATTTTTCACATTACTGCGCTTCACCATGGCAGATACTGATGTTGACATAGGGACAGCGACCCTCTCTGATCATTCCCCCATCTCCATAACCCTACACCTCCCACACACCTCATCCCCAATGAGCACCTGGCACCTCAGTGCTAAACTCTTGCAATCAGTGATTGCTGAAATCACTGAGTCCATATGTTCATATCTTGACACTAATGACCTCCGGATGCCCAAAATCACCTTACTTTGGAACATCCCGAAGGCAGGGGTCTGAGGCACATTCAAGGCAATTTCTGCTAGGTACAACAAGAGGTGTAAAGACAAAATAATTCTCTTAGAAGGTAGGATCCAAGAACTTGAGATAACACACAAACATTCAGGTGCACATAAGATACGCTGTCAACTTCTGACGGCACTAGCGGAACTCAGGCCCTAGATAGTGATAAAGCGGAATATGCATTGTTACGCCCTAAACAACAATTCTACTTAGAGGGCAATAAAGCGTATTGTCTACTGGCACACCATCTGTGAGCATATGCAGTAAACCATAGAATAATGGCAACTGGGGGGGTAGGACAAGAAACTCCATCAGGACCACCACATCGCACAGACGTTTGAGCATTTCTATGACAAGCTGTATACAATGGAGGCACTGAATGATGCAAGCACATCCCAGTATCAAGACTCCCTTCATTTAGATCACTTACCTATTAGTGACTCGACCCACTGAGACAGGGATATACATATTGATGAGGTCCTGGCAGCCACAGCCAGACTTACGCCAGGCAAAGGTCATGGCCAGGATGGTTTGCCATCTGACTTCTACAAATGCTTTCCCTCAACACTTGCCCTCATACTAGCCCTTTCATATAATTCCTCCAGCGCACCATGGACCCTGGCAGATACAATGAGACATGCCACTATTACAGTGATTTCTAAACTCAAGAAAAACCCGGCAGAGTGCCTCTTAACGACCTATCTCATTACTGAATGTCAATGGCAAAAACTTTACTAGGATACAGGTGGCCCGTCTGACTCCCTATATGCAGGGACAAACAGATCCAGATCAAGCCAGCTTCATACCCAAACGCAGCTGTAGCAACAGTACCAAATTCCATCTCATAAACAAAGTCCACCGCTCATACAGACTGGCAATATTGATGTTGGTTGATGCAGAAAAAGCATTCAACAGAGTCCACTGGCCATATCTTCAGGAAGTATTAACAAAAATTGGCCTTGGTGCCAGCTTTCAGAAGTGGGTATGGTGTAACTATGTAGCTCCACAGGCCCAAGTTATGTGAATGGCATAATGTTGCAACACTTCGAAGTAGCACACAACACGAGACAGGGCTGTCCTTTGTCCCTCCTTCTTTTTGCTCTCTATATGGAGCCACTTGCAGAGAAGATACAAAGTAATCCCCAGATACAGGGTATCTCCATGGGGGGCAGGGAACACAATTTAGCTATGTATGTGTACCCTTAACTGCTGAGTAGGAAGACTTTGGGAAAATATCAGGTTTCAAGGTCAACCTCCAAAAGACGCAGATTTTGAACTGGATGGTCCCTGACCACCTTGACACCACCTCACCCAGCAATTCCCCTTCATCCAGGCTAAATAGGGTATCTGCTATCTGGACCTCCAGGTCCATTCTACACTAGAAAAGACAGGAGAGCGGAACTGACTGGGCTACTCACTATCACTAAGTCAGACCTGCAATCCTGGACCGGGGCCACACACTCTTGGCTGGGATGATAAGAATGACACTCCTCCCCAAAATATTGTATGTGATGCAGATGCTGTCACTTTTTCCTCCCCCAGACAACTTAGAAAAGATGTAGACCTTAATTGAATCTTATATTCGGGGGAAGAAAATAGCTAGCATTTAGAGGAAACAAGCCTATTGGCACATGAGTGAGGGAGGTCTGACAATCCCACACTTAAACCATTACTATCAGGCTGCTCAGCTTCGATATATAGTTGAATGGTCACGGCCCAAGATGGGGGCATTGGTCCTTCATCGACCAGGTAAATGCTGGGATCCACATCTGGAAGATACCCTGGCTCCCCAAATCACGCAGGCCAATCGAGGTATATCTGTCCCCAGTCCTCCGAGTGACAGTGGTTACATGGGATAAGGTACAGATTGTGAAAGCCCTGTCAACGAGCTTGTCCCCACAGACGTTGATCTTTGGAAACAATAACCTTCGGCCAGCAATGCATGTCGGATCATTCATGCACTGGCAGATCTCTGGTTCCAAAATGTTGGAGGACTTTTTTGGACGGGCAGGTGTCCTGGAGTTTACACACCTCCAAGCAAACCATGATCTTCCCTCACATGCACAATGGAAATATATATAGCTATACAGCATTGGCTCATGCAGATCCAGTTGCAACCACACGCCGGCCGCTCACTTACACCTTTTGAGAAATGGCTTCTGACCAGAGACACAGACAAACGTCTTATGGGGACAGGACGCAGTCTCACATCGACACGTAGTGCTGATGGCTTAGAACATTTCTTGAAGATTGTACACTATTGGTACTACACCCCTGCTAGACTAGCAAAGTGGGATCAGATTGAAACAGATGAATGCTGGAGACACTGCTGACACTCTGGGATGCTGACACACATACTCTGGCACTGCCCCCAAGCTGCAAGACTTCTGGACAGAGGCCCTAACTGACAATAACCAAATGTATGAGACAGACCTGCCGTGGTTCCCTAGCTACATTCTCCTGGAGCTCCCTACTGCACAAATTTCACCCCTGAATTGGATGAGAGGCAGAACTAGCTCCTTGGCATTGGGTGCTGTTAGACAAGTCATCTTAGTGAAGACAGGTACTGCCAACATCATGATGACCCTGGACTGGCACTATAAACTTTGGCTTTTTAGGTATGCAGAAATTAACAGAATTAGCGGAGTGCAGATGCCCTCAATTTGATAATACCCGGGGGCCCTGTATTCCCTACCTATCCCAATAATTTTGAGAACTCACGTGTCCACGATACCTGAGAGTACTCTGCCTCACTCATCGAGACAGGGACCCACCCCAGGGACCCGTTCCTTCACATTGATAGGTTCAGGCCACACACAACTGTAACTGCCTTATACTCCGCTACCCAGTGAAATGTTGCCCTTCCTGTTGTTATATCCCTCTGAGTTCTGACTTGATCCTCCTTCCCCCTCCCTTATACCCACCTGCAAGTTAATATGTTTTCACTACCCTGCTGGCTGGTTTTTGTGGGTGTAGGCATGGGGGCATTGCACTGTTAAACTTTTCTCTTAAAATCAATTAAACAGAGTTGAACCATAAAGTGGTGGGGCGATCAGGAATTCCCTTGGGTCCAACCCCCCAAACTCTCAAGCATGGTCCATTATAAACAGTGTTATAAAGGGTCATGATTAAGAGCTCTGGAGTTAAGGCTAAAGGCAGTGCACATTTCTCACACTGCCTAGGAGTGTGTAAAACAAAATAAAACAGCACAGTAAATAAAAAAAAGAAGAAAACATACTCAGCGACTCAGCTCCTCTCTGTCCTGCAGTCCGGCAGCAAGGGTGGGTCTCTGAGCCAAATCCCTCCTATCAATCCTGGTGCTGCAGTCATGCTGCTCAGGCAGCATGAGAGAAACACCAGAATTGGCTGGAGTGTGCTAGTTCAACGCTCTTTCAGGCCCTGGCAGTCTATGCCTGCTCTGCACCTAGCTGTTTTAGGCAGCTTGGGTGGAGGGATTTAAAGTGCGTATTTCAGGCTGGCCGATCGCAAAACTGCCGGCCAAAGTGACATGCGCACTTTAAACTGGAGTGCCCACCACTCCTTCTACCCTGCTGTCAGTCAGCAGTGATAGCCCCGCCCCAAAATTTTGCTCGGGCTGGCTGGCTGTGCTGAAAAATAAAACCGTAATAAAATGTTTTTATTACTGTTAGATTTTTTATTTTTGCCATACTGGCAGCTGGGTGGGTGACGCTTTCATGCCCTAAAGGAGGCACCACATCTGGCTGGTCGGCAATGATTGATTTAGCACAGTAAATCTTGGTGGATAATGGCCCTCATTACAACCCTGGCAGTCAGTGTTAAAGCAGCGGTAAGACCTCCAACAGGCCGGCAGTAAAAAAAATTTAATCACAACCATGGCGGAAACCGCCAACACAGACAGCCACTTTATCACTTCAAGCGCCACAGCGGTAGAAACAAACACCGCGGCGGTAACCGCCAACAGACGGGCGGAACACAATGTACCGCCCACTGTATTACAACAGGCCTATCCGCCACATTTTCCAGGGCGGTACCAATGCCATCAAAAGCACAGCAGAAACAGTCTTTAGAACGGAAACCACTCACCTCTCGACACCCAACGAGGAACCAGGACGCCATGGAGCCCGAACTTCAGATGCTACCAATGTTGGTTTACCTCCTCTTCTACCAGGAGCAGCAAAGGCGGCGGCGACGACCACGGTGAGTACTGCACCTAGCACACGGGGGGGAGAGAGAGTGACACACACACACGCAACACGCAACACCCCCCACCCACAACAATATACACACAAATACATGCATCAACATTACATTTATGCCCCGTCACTCCCTTGAAGAAAGCAAGGAGAAAATGAAATGATTGTAACGAGTGTAATCATCGAAAATTCAGATATGGAAACAACTCTGTAACAGATCCTTATATACCAGTATGTACAGCAACCACACAAGTCCAGATAGTGTTCCAATAATTGTCCGTGGACCAGTGGTCCCAAAACGCATGGGCGAAACCCACACATGATAACTGACTCTAAATGGAGAGAACACCGCTGGGGCATCAGCTCAAAAATAAACAGGCACCTCAGGGGGAAGGGGAGGGGGGCATCTCAGCCGGTTGAAGGGACGATGCCACTGCTCCACAAGGGGGCTCCATAACCACTGCTTGCTCCTGGGGAGTGCAAAGCCACAGTCTCTCATGTCTCTCAAGTGGGTGGCTTGCCCACTGCTTGGTCCTGGGGTGTGCAAAGCCACAGGCTCTCAAGTCTCTCAAGTGGGTGGTTTGCCCACTGATTGGTCCCGGGCAGTGCAAAGCCACAGTCTCTCAAATCTCTCAAGTGGGTGGGTTGCCCACTGATTGGTCCTGGGGAGTGCAAAGCCACAGTCTCTCAAGTCTCTCTAGTGGGTGATTTGCACACTGCTTGGTCCTGGGGAGTGCAAAGTCACAGTTTCTCAAGTGGGTGGTTGGTCCTGGGGAGGTCAAAGCCACAGTCCCTCAAGTCGGTGACATGTTCCACAGGTTTTGAAGGGGGCTTGGTGCCCAGAGTGCTTCATCCTGCCAAGGACTGAGGTAGTGGATGCTTTTTTCCACTGTTTCTGGAGGGGGCTTGGTGCCCAGAGTGCTTCATCCTGCCAAGGACTGAGGTAGTGGATGCTTTTCTCCACTGGTTCTGGAGGGGCATGGTGCCCAGAGTGCTTCATCCTGCCAAGGACTGGGGTAATGGATGCTTTTCTCCACTGGTTCTGGAGGGGGCATGGTGCCCAGAGTGCTTCATCCTGCCAAGGACTGGGGTAATGGATGCTTTTCTCCACTGGTTCTGGAGGGGGCTTTGTGCCCAGAGTGCTTCATCCTGCCAAAGACTGGGTAGTGGGTGCTTTTTTCCACTGGTTCTGGAGGGGGCTTGGTGGCCAGAGTGCTGCACATGCAGTGTGGCAGGTCCCATTCCCTCACCTGGGTGTGTGTGCCACGAGATTGCCTGGGAACAGGTAGCATGATACTCCATGGAGTCAGAGACACACTCCACCCTGCTTCGACTTTGCCTGCCACCTGCTGTTACTAACGGTGCTGGGTGTGGTGCCTCATGTACGCTGTGCAGGGTCCAGGACGTCTCCTGCAGCCTCGGACAGCTGTTCACTGGGGATGGTTTCCATGTCGGCTGTGGTGGCACTGTCTGTGCACGTCGCGGGGCTGGTGGCGGCGGTGTCTGTGGCAGCGATGGTGCCGGTGGTGCATGTCTCAGCAACTGTGGAGGGAGACAGCAGGACGTCTCCTGCAGCCTCGGACGACTGCCCACTGGGGATGATGCTGGGGACTGTTGCTGAGGCAGCAGACGTGCAGGTGGCGGTGCAGGTGGCGTTGTCCACCGCCGTACAGGTTGCTGCTCTGTTTGCCAGAAGGGGTGACACCAGTCCCTCTGCCGGAGGCTCCGTGCCGTGTGCTGATTTCCCCTTAGCCTTGTGTCCCTTCCCCACCTTGGATGTCCCTGCTGGGCCCCTGGCACTGTCCCCTTTTGGCTTGGAGGAGGTCTTGTTGGGTGGTTGGTGCGGCTTTTCCCTATGGCATGTGGGCCCCTTCTTCACCTTGGCAGGTTGCGGAATGGGCTAATCCTTGACCTCCCTAGGTGGCACACTGGCAGCCCTAGTGGGTGCCGCCCGCGATGTTACAGGACTTGCAGGGACCACAGTGCTGGAGGATTTGGTGGCTGAGGTGCTGGGCTGGGACCTGGACATCCTGGACCTAGGGGAAGGATGGTGGGGAGGTGTAGGGAAGAGGTCAATGTTAGCCAGGAAAAGGTTTTTAGACACACTGGGACGGGAAGATGGAGTGGGTTTGGGAGTGGAGGAAGAGGTAGTGGTACCTGTTGTTGCGGTGGGCACGGAGGTGCCCGCCACCACAAGGGGGCTCCCATCAGAGGAGGAGTCGCTGTCACTGGTGTCTGCTCCTGTCCCCGTCGTGGAGCTCCCCTCACCCTCCGTCCCATTGGTGCCTTCAGACTCTGTAAATTCACCCTCCTGGGCCATGTGGGTTGCAGCTCCCTCCTGCTCCTGTGCCAATGCTCCTCTGCCAGATGATGCTGATGCACACAAGGACAGGGTGACAAAACAAAAAGGGGGGAAAGACAGAAGAGACACATGGTCAATGCCTGCAACACCACTACGATTGGTGGACACAACAGACAGGGAGCAGCCCTATGCACTAGCCCATGCACTAACAGTGCAGGGGAAAAGCACATGCCCATGGGGGACTCTGCCTAGACCCATTTGATGCACAGCTGGAACCCACAGGAGCCTGACTAGGTGTAGATGGCCACTACCACCTTTGGGGTTGGAGTGGCACTGAGCCTGCAAAACAATGGATCTACCTTGGCGCGTCTGCCCTGGCCTAGGGAAACAGACAGCCCACTTCCCCCACCCAGAAACCTCATGAAGCGCGCAGAGTCAGCTGAATGAGACTGTACTCACCCCTTTGTGGCTCCTGTGATGCCCTCAAGCACCCATCCAACTCAGGATATCCCACCGCCAGGATCCGATATATCAGGGGGGTCATGGTGCGACGGGCAGCCCTTCCACGTTGGGAGGCCATCCCCAGCTGGGCCTCCGCCGTCTTCTTGGTCCAGTGCCACAGGTCCTCCCTTCTTTTGCGGCAGTGAGTGCTCCGTCTATGGTGGACCCCTAGGGTCTGCACTTCCGTGGCGATGGCACGCCACATACCCTTCTTCTGGTGGGCGCTGACCTAGAGGAATAGTGAAGTAAGAATGGATGGTACTCCCCTGTCCGGTTCTTCTTACTCATTTCCCACAAACCTCCCACCCTGGCCCAGAAAAACATACACTCACCATCCTCACATGATGGCCTGTGCCCCCCTGGTCTCTTCCATCCACAACACTCCATAGATTCATGTGCCATCAACCATGCACACAGTTTACTCATCTGTTTGTCTGGAGGACCGTAGAGTAGCATGTACTGGGGGAGGACCCCATCCACCAGTTTCTCCAACTCCTCCTCAGTGAAGGCAGGGGCCCTTTCCCCAGATACTGTAGCCATTGTCGCTTCCAGACTCAGGTCACAGCAGCACTTGCAGTGTAGGTCCTCTCCTGTTGAAGGTCAGGTATCAAGTGAGTGAACAGATCGAAAATGGCGGTCACTTCCATGGCAGTGCGTACTGTCACCGCCGGCGTACATTGTCATTGGCTCCTGAACCCTTAGGGCCCAAATATAACCAATGCTAAATTGCGCAGCGGACTTCGATCTCCTACTGCGCACTGCACAATGCCAGTGCAGTTACCTATTTCCCCGTGCCCCCCCCTTACAGGCCAGGCAGCCGCCATTTCAAGGGGGCAAAGGGCAGGGCAACTATCTGTGTCACAGCACTTTTGGCCAGGAATTCAGACAGACAAATCCACACACTGATTATATCATGTTTGTGCCATACAGCCTTGTGAAACCTATGTGGTGTATGACCCTCTGCTCACCCTTCTCCTCCATAGGGCACATCCGCTGGGGCAGGTGATGAAATGGCATCATCCTCTGGTATACAGACCCATGGTGGACCTGTCGACAATGGAAGACAGACACATCATTATCACCTACAGACTTGATCGTGCCACAATCCAGGAACTGTGGGCCCAGTTGGAGCCAGACCTAATGTCAGCTATCCGCCATCCCACAGGAATCCCCCCTCTAGTGCAGGTGCTGTCAGTACTCCATTTCCTGGCCAGTGGGTCTTTTCAAAGAACAGTGGCCATGGCATCAGGGATGCCACAGCCAATGTTCTCTAACGTGTTGTCCAGAGTGTTGTCTGCCCTGCTGAAACACATGCACAGCTACATTGCGTTCCCTCAGGGGGAGGATTTGCACACAGTGAAAGGTAACTTCTATGCCCTGGGATATATCCCCAACATCATTGGTGCCATTGATGGGACACATATGGCATTTGTCCCCCCCGCAGGAATGAACAGGTGTGCAGAAACCGCAAAAGCTACCATTCTATGAATGTGCAGATGGTGTGTTTGGCAGACCAGTACATCTCCCATGTGAATGCCAAGTATCCTGGCTCAGTGCATGACGCTTACATTTTGAGGAATAGCAGCATCCCTTAAGTGATGGGGCAACTCCAGACACACTGGGTGTGGCTAATAGGTTAGCCCAAGGTCTCAATACAGTTGACATTGGTGTCTGGGTGTGGGAGAGTCCCTAAGGGTTAAAGGATGTCTAACACTTGTCCCTCGATATTTGCAGGTGACTCTGGTTACCCCAACCTATCATGGCTACTGACCCCAGTGCGGAATCTGAGGACAAGGGCAGCAAAACGCTACAATGAGGCACATGGTGAAACTAGGAGGATAATAGAGCGCACCTTCAGCCTCCTGAGGGCCAGATTCCGTTGCCTCCATCTGACAGGTGGCTCCCTGTACTACTCATCGAAGAAGGTGTGCCAGATAATCGTGGCATGCTGTATGTTGCACAACCTGGCTTTGGGATGGCAGGTGCCTTTTCTGCAGGAGGATGGGCCTGATGCTGGTCTTGTGGCAGCTGTGGAGCCTGTGGACAGTGAAGGAGAGAAGGCAGAAGAAGAAGATATAGACAACCGAAACAACATCATTTTTATTTATATTTTCCTTCTTTTTTTTAGCTTTAAAAAAAATCTTTTTATTGAATTTTCATTACAGATCTAGGTACCATAATTTTGTGTTTACATTGGCAGGATTTGGTTGATCTAAGATTTACATTCAAACAGGACAAAAAAACATAACTTAGGTCTTAACACTCAAAGTATTTGTCTGCTGTATCTGGTTGTTGGGTCTTGCAGTGTGGTATTTAGTTGCCACTCATTTAGCTACTTGGTTACACTATTCCCTGCTGATTCATGCTTTGTTTGTGGTGGTGGGGGATGCTGGTCTGATGTCTATTTGTGGAATGTGTTGTAGTTGTACTTGTTGTTCGTATTCTAATTATTTACTCTTCGCTAGTTGACCGCTGTGGATAACAGCAATTTGAGGGTGTGGGAGTGGGTGCTCTCTCAGCCAATATGGTGTGTCTCGACTGGTTTGTTTTGTTATGTTAGAGGTGGTCGGGTACTATCTAACTTATCTCTAATGCTGTGTCATTGTCCAGTTCATGGTGGTCTCTCATCGTTCTTGGCCTCTAATCTGGTTACTAATGTTTCACAGGCTTCACAACCTGTGTGTGGTAGGCCCTCCCCTGCTAATGTTTGTAGTACCTGGTATTCTGTACGGGTCCAGCGCAATGTCAGTGTGTGCCAAGTTTTCAGATCTGGTGCATTGGGCGCTTTCCAATTCATAGCTAGCAATCTTTTGTACATCATGTATGCTAGGTCTGCAAACTTATGTAGGTGCCTATGTTTCTTTTCTCTTGGTCTCAGCCCTAACAGACAGGATTTAGGGTCAACTGCAAATACAAGACCCATCAATTTTGAAACTTCTTCTACCACTCCACTCCACTCCTTATGCACCTGGACACACTCCCAAACCATATGGTAGAAGTGTGCCAGTGGGGAATTACAACGAGGACAGGCTGGGTCTGATCCAGGGAACATGCGTTTAATCCTAGCTGGTGAAAGGTATGTTTGGTGTGTGCAGTTGAATTGTGTGTAGCGAAATCTAGGATTTCTCGATACCCCCGAGTATGGTATAGAACTTTCGGCCAGTTCTCTTGTGGTATCGGGTTTGGCAGTACTGTATTCCATCTATCTCTTACATTCTCCAAATTGGATTCAGGGGATTTATTCAGAATTTTATATAAGTTTGTCACTACTTTTATTTGAATAACATATTGCAGCATATGATGTAGTGTGGAGGAGATCGCTGGTTCTTGGTCTCCGGCCGCCCATGTCTTTTTGATTAAGTGACATATAGCATAGTAAGCTATAAATTGCCCTGGGTTCACTGCTGTGAGGGCTTGTATGGATTCAAATGTCATCAGTCTCCCCTCTTCAAAGCAGTCTCCTAACAACAGTATGCCTGCCTCCGTCCAGGTCGTGAGTGAGTACGTCCTAGCCGCGTTAACCCACCCAGGAATCAGTCCCAGGGTAATGAGCGGCGAGTAGGGGAACACCCTGTGTCCTTTTTGTATGTATCTCTTCCAACATGAATGTGCCACTACCATTAACAGATTATCAGATGCCCCTTTCGGTGTTTTTTTGCTAGCCATGTGATCAGAGGTTCTCCATGTAGTCGCGTCAACACCCATGTGGATTCTGCCAGTGTAGGTCCATGTATCTAGTTCAGTATCCACTGTAACTGTGCGGCAGCATAATAGAATTCGAAGTTGGGGGCGCCCAGACCTCCCGCACTAATTGGGCGCTGCAGTGTGGTGAGTGCGACGCGCGCTCTGTCCCCTCCCCGTATAAGCTGAGGTAGGACTGCGTTCAAATCTCGGAAGAAGCTCTTGGGGACCCTGATTGGCAATGCCGGGAAGTAATATAACAGCTGGGGCAGTAACAGCATGTTTGCCACCTCCACTCTGCCCAGAGGTGATGGTGGCAATTTACTCCAGAGATACAGCAACCCCTTCATGGAGGCCAGTGCTCTCCCCAGGTTCCCATCTCTAAGATCCTCAGTTCTGTGGTATATGTGGACCCCCAGATATTTGAACGTATCAAAACACCACTTCAGGTGTCCTGCGGGGCAGTTTTTTTTCTTATCGGGTACCCGATTGTTAGTGAGAACACACACGATTTTTCCCAGTTTACCACCAAGCCTGATATCTCCCCATATTCAGTCAAGAGTGAGATTACTAAGGGTATCACCTTGCTTCCTTTCCACACATATATTAGGGCGTCATCTGCATACAATGAGATAACGTGGTGTAGCCCACTCCTGATTATTCCCCATCTATCTTTCATTGAGCGTATTCGAGTCGCTAATGGTTCCATTGCTATAGCAAACAACAAGGGAGAAAGGGGGCATCCCTGCCTGGTACCTCTGGTGATCGGGAAGCTATCGGATATAACCCCTCCCGTTTTCACCCTAGCTTGTGGATTGGCGTACAGTGTCTGTACCCATTGTATGTAGTTAGGGCCAATTCCCATACTCTGCATAGTGGCAAACAGAAAGTCCCATCCTAGTGTAACAAATGCCTTCTCAATATCTAGCGATAGTACCATCTTGTTTTGTGCATCTGGGGGGGTATCTCCCATGACACTCAACAATCTACGGATGTTTAAAAAAGTGTTATGTTTTGGAATGAATCCGTTTTGGTCATCGTGTATCAAGGTGTGTATAATGGGAGCTATCCTGTTAGCCAATATTTTACCTAGGATTTTACAATCAAGATTTAGGAGCGAAAGTGGTCTATAAGATTTAACGTCTGTGGGATCGCGCCCTTGCTTAGGAAGAACCACTATCATTGCCTCTCTCTGTGTTGAAAGCAATATCTTACAGGTCCATGCCTCCTTGAACACTTTCAGCAAGTGAGGCTCTAATTGTTTTGAATAAGTAGAGTAGTATTCTATTGGGAGGCCATCTATTCCTGGCGCTTTGTTCCTAGGCATCTGTGCTAGAGCTAAGTCCAGTTCCTCCCTTCTCAGAGGAGCCTCCAGCATCGCCCTATCTGCCTGCGACAGTTGCGCCAAGGGTGATCCTGCAAGAAAGGATTCAAGTTGTTGGGCCGGGCATATTGTGCGTTTGGTAGAGAGGTTCGTATAATATTCCCTAAACGCCCTGTTCATCTCTTCTTGCGTGATGGCCATTTTACCTTTATCTAACCTTACAGTCCCTATGGGGGACTGCTGACGGTTCTCGCGAAGGAGCCACGCCAACAGCCTGCCTGATCTGTCTCCCTCTGTTTGTAGGCGTATTAGATATTATTTGTGATCATGTCGGCGGAGACAAGAATCTGCTGCATTATATTTTGTACGTGCCTCTTTTAGCACTGTGTAGGGTATCTCATTTCGTGCCACTGCAATTTCCATTACTCTCAGTTCCTTTTCCAATTTGCTGACCTCCGCGTGAAGGGTGCGTCTCACTCCCCAGGTGGTTGAGATACAATGTCCTCTGATTACAGCCTTATGCGCCTCCCAATCTACTGCTCTTGTGTCTGTGGAGTCTTTGTTAATTTCCCAGTACTGTCTCACTGTTGTGTTCAATCCTTCTGCGAATGCCTGATCCTGGAGAGCTTCCACCTGCAATCGCCAGGTAGGGATTACTGAGCGTTTCCTGCCCCAATTCAGTGTTAATCTAAGCGGCGAGTGGTCCGACAGTGTCTTGGCCAGGTATTCTGTCCTATTAATCAGTGCGCATATGCCCAGGGTCCTCCATATTATATCTATTCTGGTGTGTACTTTGTGGGGTATTGAGTAGAATGAGTATTCCCTCTGTTGTGGATATTTCATGGGCCATAAGTCATAAAGTCTCATGTCGCCCGCCCATGTCAGCAAGGGGCACCTGGCATTTCTATTTGTTGATCCTCTCGGTGTGTGTTTGACCTGTCCAACACTGCATTCGGTGTGCTGTTGAAGTCGCCACCCCAGATGGCCGGGGCTTCGGGGTTTACCAATAATGCTGGAGTAAGTGTGCTCAGGAATTCAGCTATCACACTGTTGGGGGCATAGATCCCGATTATTGATAATTGACTCCCGTCTAATTGCCCCTCTATTATCATGTATCTGCCCCCTTGATCTATCCTATGCGAGGTTTGGACATATGGGACGCCACCTGCTATCCACACCAATACTCCTCTAGCAAAAGCTGAGCATGTTGTGCCTATAATCTGTCCTCCCCATTTCCCGCGTATCTCCTGTAAGTCAGACTCCAGTAGGTGTGTTTCTTGTAGAATGGCGATGTGTACTCCCTGACGTCTGAGGCGTGAATATACCCGAGATCTTTTGCTTGGTGCACCCAGTCCTCTCACATTCCACGTGACTATTTCATATTGATGTGTGATGAGATTTACATTTTGAGCCATGTAGCATTATATGATGTACCTGCATGTGGCACGCTCCAGGTGTCAATACCCGTCCGGGTCCCCACCATCCCCACCAGATATATAATTAAGTCTAACAGCCGCAGCAATGTTTCCTATGTTCTGATTTGACCTATAGTATACAACTTAACTGTCTCCCCCCCTCCTCCCGCCCCATCTAATTCCCTTGTACAACTATGAACTCGTAATAAGCTACACAACACACTACTACTTAAGGAAACCTGTATCCATGTGAATACCTGTAGGGGAGCTATTTTGACAACCGGATGTGGCTCTTATACGGGGCTCACATCTTTCCACAGACATGGTCTGCGTATACGTTTGGGCGCTCCCAGAGTGTTAGCCTCCCCCGGACCGCATGCACAATGTCATTAATCAATGTTCTCAATAAAAAGGGATACATTGTTCAAAAGATACTCATAGGTGACAGCTACATCCTCCGTGTGGATTCCCTCACAGTTATCCTTTGCCGCCCTTCGACTTGTCACTCAGTTCAGGTGGAAAAGCGGTCTGGCAGCTTGCATTTACAGTGCATCCGCAGATCTGGGGGTGAGCTTCGGGCCCTTGAACACTTCTGTTATCGTGGAGTCTGAGCTAGCTGAGTTGGAGTCTGTGTTGTCTGCAGGGACCGCCCGTAGTGCCTCAAAGGAATATTCCGTGTGCAGGGGTGTTTCTTTTAATACCTTTGCCCTTTCTTCTGCTGCCTGTTTTTCTATGGGTAGTCCCTTGGATCGTTTCTTGGTGCGCTTCCGCGATGAAGAGGTAAGCCATTCTTCTCCTTCGTCCGTTCCCTCTTGGGATTGTGCGAAACCTTTGGCGTGCAACCACGTCCAGGCATCTTCAGGGGAGGTGAATATGTGAGTACGATCATCTGATATCACTCTTAATTTAGCAGGAAACAATAGGGCGTATTTAATATTGTGCTCGCAGAGGCGTTGTTTGATTTTTGCATAGGAGTTACGTTGTCTCTGTACCTCCTGCGTAAAGTCTGGGTAGGCATTAACAACTGAGTCCTCATGTCGGAATGGGCCTTTGCTGCGGAACTGCTGTAATATTATAGTATCTGTAATCTTACAGTATCTGTAATTTAAGAATCTTGCTATCACTGGTCTAGGTGGTTGGCCTGGAGCCAGCGGCCTCCCTGGGACTCTGTGTGCCCTTTCCACAGAGAAGAACTTCGATGGGGTCCCATTTAGCACTTCTTTGATTAGCCATTGCTCTAAGAATATTTCCGCACTCAGCTCTGCTAGTTTCTCGGGAAGCCCTAGAAAGCGTACATTATTGCGCCAGGATTTGCCTTCTGCTTCTTCAGCACATCGCCATAGGATCTTCACCTCTGCATCCAGTCGTTGAATTTGTTTTTGATTGTCCGGGATTGTAGGGTTCAACTCGTTTAACACATCTTCCGCTGACTTCACTCTCTCCGCCAGATTGCGATGGTCCACTCTATGTAGGTTCAAGTCTTGTGATACTGTGTCTATTCTATTTTCTAAGGAGGCTTTACTGTCCATGATCGCTTTCAATACTTTTTCAAATTGTGTAGAATGGGCTCGGAGTGTGCTTTCCAGCGACTGTAAGGTTGGCATTAGCTGTTGATCACTCGGTGCGGGTCCAGGTGTAATTCGATCTTGGCTTTTCGCGGATTTAGATTTCCCGTCCATGATGTGTTTCTGTTGGTCAACTTTCGAGGTGTAGAGCGGCGTGGCTATGTGCTGCTTGGGCGTCAGATTTCACTGTTGGTACGCACCCGCCTCACGGTATGTGGTTCCTCCCCGTGGCGCAGCCGAATCTGTTTGCGTTTCCCCCTGAGCGAGCCGGTCGGCAGCAGCGCGGGTTGCAGGCAAATAAGTGTTTAGCACTGCTGCCAGTAATTAAGAGTCCTGGGTCAGGAGCATGTCACCTCCACCGGGTTGCCCAGCCACCGCCGGTGAGATAGTGTTTTAGGCGGCCTGGGTTACCCCAGCCGGCCCGTCCCATGCTTTATTCTTACGTATAAATTTGACCACAGGTGGGGACGGGGGGGGGAGGCCGGATGGAAATGATAGAAGAAAAAGAAGGCGGGGGACTCGGGTCTCTCCCGCCCGCCCAGCCCCCTCCTAGGTCCTATGGGACTGTTGCCCCCGTTAACGGGGGGAAGAATTCCGTTATGGGCAGTATAGAGAGAATTGTTCCTCAGACTCATGAGCATCACTGCCGGGCCCGGGCCTGTGTTTGCTGACACAGCGGGTCTCCTCCACACACGCCGTGTCTGATTCACCTCCTTTGCTCCAATTGTTGCGCCGGCAGGCAGGCAAGTGCAGTGGAGCAGCGCGCGCCTCCAGGCCTCGGCGCGTGATCCCCTCCGCGTCTTCTCCTTGGGTGATGAGATGCCCCGCCCAGAGGGGGAAACGGGGAAATTGCGGTGACTTCTGCTGACCAAGGAAGGGGGGGAGGGGGGGAAAGGGGAGAGGCCGTAGTCAGTTCTGGCTCTCCCAGCTGAAAATCCCCCTCCGATCCGCCCTCCTCACCTCACGCCGGCATTTCTCGGCTCGGCCAGTGGACAACGCCCAGCGCCGTCCCAGCCTCCGCGGCCGACGCAGATCACTTGAGGTCGCGGCCGCCAGCTCACGCAAGGCCCCCGTCCGGCCCCAACCGCCGCATCTCCACTTGCAGCGCCGTTCGGCTCATCAGTGGCACGCCGACTTCACGGGCCAGTTTGCTGTGCTTTTCGGGCGGTGAACACCGCTCCGGGAGTGCCCAACAGGATGTTTTCCGTGAGCCCGAGTCAGAGCTCACATTTTCGGCGTCCGTCGCAGCTGCCATTTTGGCTCCTCCCCCACCGAAACAACATCATCATGCAATACTTCCAGTGAGACACAGGTAAGAGGATGGCACTGCTTCCCACATATCATACTACTGTAGTACACTGCATAAATCTGCCTTTTGACCTCTGTGTATGGACCCTGACATGCCGCTTTGCCTTTCCATTTCACAGATCTGGGACCCACTTTGTGCCCTCTGCTATGTTCGCTGCTGCCCAACAACTGTGTAACATTGGTACATGAACATGAACATTGACAGTGCCATATTTCTGAGAGGTTGCAATTGCACATTTGTGAAAGTACAGACTGACTCCAAATTGATTTGTGATTCAAGGGTGTTTATTTCTGTGCTGCTAAGTGGAGGGGGTGTGCAATGGGCTGGGGTGATGGTGGAGGAATGTCCATGGTAGAGTCCAGTCTCTTGGTCTCACAGGTACATTGTCCAAGGGGGCATAGGAAGTGGAGTAATGGCAGTTCAAAGTTGTCAGGGTGACAAAGTGGGACAAAAGGGTGACAATCAGGAGAGCCTTATTTCCTGCCAGGGGTCTTGGCAATGTTCTCCGTCTTGTTCCTGGATCTCAGGGACCGTTTGCAGGGTGGTTCTCCTTCTGTAGGGGATGGGGTGCTGGTGGCCTGTTGGTCCTGTGGCGGGACCTCCTGTCCACTAGCGCCGGCGGAGGTGGAGTGCTGTTCATCATTCAGGCTAGTGTCAGGGGCCCGTTTTTGCACCATTGTGTCCCTCATGGTGTTGGCCATGTCTGCCAGCACCCCTGCAATGGTGACCAGGGTGGTGTTGATGGACTTCAAGTCCTCCCTGATCCCCAGGTAGTGTTCCTCCTGCAGCCACTGGGTCTCCTGAAACTTGGCCAGTAACGTGCCCATGGTCTTCTGGGAATGATGGTATGCTCCCATGATGTTGGAGAGTGCCTCATGGAGAGTGGGTTCTCTGGGCCTGTTCTCCCCCTGTCGCACAGCAGTCCTCCCAGTTTCCCTGTTATCCTGTGCCTCTGTCCCCTGAACCGTGTGCCCACTGCCACTGTCCCCAGGTCCCTGATTGTCTTGGGTTGGTGTGTTTGCCTGGGGCCCCTGTAGTGGTGGACACACTGCTGATTGATGTGTCCTGGGGACAGAGATATGGGCCCGCTGGGTGGGTGCTGTGCTGGTGTTCACTGAGGGGGAGGCTCTGTGGTGGTTTGTGACAGTGGCAGGGTAACCGACTGCCCAGAGATCCCTGATGAGCCAGGCTGGTCATCCTGATCCAGGCGTGCAGAGCTGCTGTCGTCACTGTGGGCCTCTTCTGTGGGGGGACTGGATATGTCTGGCATCTCCTGTCCGGTGACGTTGGGTGTGGGTCCTGTTGGGGTGTAAATGCATAGTTATTGTATCTGTGTGGGTCATCTTGTACAATGGGTGAGTTACCCTCTACTCCTGTGCTTGCATTATTGTGTTTGCCCTTGTGTGATTAGTGTTTTGGGGTCTGTGTGGGTATCTGTACTGGACATGCTTTGGTAATGGGTGTCCATGCAGAGGTGTTGCATGCAGGGCTTGGTATTGGGATGGGTGGGTTGTGATGGTGGGGCATATGTGAGGTGTTGGAGTGATGGGGGTGAGGGTGAGCGTGGGGTATGTGAAGACATGCAGGTGGGGTGGGGGATATGGTAGTAAAGATATGACTTACCAGAGTCCAGTCCTCCTGCTACTTCTGCGAGGCCCTCAGGATGCAGTATTGACAAGACTTGCTCCTCCCAAGTTGTTAGTTGTAGGGGAGGAGGTGTGGGTCCACCGCCAGTCCTCTGTACTGCTACCTGGTGTCTGGATACCACGGAACGCACCTTCCCCCGTAGGTCTTTCCACCTCTTCCTGATGTCATCTCGTGTTCTTGGATGCTGTCCCACTGCGTTGACCCTGTTGACGATTCTCCGCCATGGCTCCATCTTCCTAGCAATGGAGCTGTGCTGCACCTGTGATCTGAAAAGCTGTGGCTCTACCCGGATGATTTCCTCCACCATGACCCTGAGCTCCTCCTCAGAAAACCTGTGGTGTCTTTGAGGTGCCATGATTTGGTGTGGGTAATGTGTGAGGTGATGTTTGTTGTGCTGTGTGATGTGTTGTGTTGGGGTGTGTTGTTTGAGGTGCATGGATGTTGTATGAGAGATGGTGTTGTGTGCTTGTGGATTCTGCTGTTGTGTTTGCTATTCTCTCTCTCTGCTTCTTCACAAAAATGTAATTGTAAGTGGTTGTGGGTAATGTGTGTGTGTGTTTTATAGTGGTGTGAGTGTGTGGGTGTGGTGTGTGTATGTGTATCAGGTGTGTGTATTTCGAATTGTCCAATGTGGTTGTGTTTTGTAAGTGTGTGTGTGTATTTTGAGCGCAGCAGTTTGTACCGCCAATGGTTTACCGCGGTTGAAAGACTGCCACGTTGATTTGTGGGTCATGATAGTGTGGGCGTATTTTTGTTGGCTTGACGGTGTGGGTTTTGGTATCGCCAGTTTATCACTGACCTTTGGTGTGGCGGACTTGTGTGGGTGTCTGTATTGTGGCAGATTACGAGATGTGGGTCGTAATACTTGAAGTGGATTTCCACTGCGGCCACGGTATGTTGGTGGCCTTCAGCACGGCGGTAAGCGGGATTTACCACCAGGGTTTTAATGAGGGCCAATGTGTGCGTCAGCATTCATTAAGCCACCCCTTCTCTCATTACCTTGTTAGTGTAAAATTTGGGCCAGTGGTTGTAAATGAGGCTCATCGGCACTCATTTTTGGGTACCAACAGTTATTTTTCCTCATCAGCATTTGACCTAGTACGAGAGAGAGAAACCACAGAAGGAGGTAGAGAATGACGAACAAACAGTGACAGAAAAAGAAAAGCCTCAAAGTGTGAAATAAAGTGAGAGGGAGTGTATGGTTGTGGTTGAAAGAGACATTAGGTGGAATCAAGACTATGCAGCTGTAGTATTGGGCACCCCCAGCATTCAAATTCACTGGAATCAGACTTCTGAGCAAAACTTTGGCCCCAGCATTTCTTCTTTTACAAATTAAGCACAACATCCACTGATTATTATTTTCACAATTTTCCATATCCATTAGATGTATATTTCATTTCTCATGCTATTACCTTCTGCCCTTTTGAATAATAGTATGTATTTTACAGAAATCACTCTTGTTTCTTATCTACTCTCACCCGCTTAATGTGGCTGGTATATAAAAATGAAGTGAGAGGATAAACTGAATACCACATACCCCTCCAAACTAGAATTTTCAAATCCAAAAATTGGGGCAGTCAAATTAGTGTCCTAAACTAATATGCCTAACCTTCGCCACACGTTACTTCTATAAAGAGAATATTGCAATGGTTGTCTCATAAATGTACCTGTCTCATTGTTAATTAAAGAAAAATACATTTCAATTGTGCTCCTGTTTGATGTCACAAATACTGCCTAAATATGAACTAATTTCCCAATCTCATATTGCTTGGGAAGAAAGTCAATTCCAACTTCCCTCCTCTAGTTTTGTTTCTCCAGCTGCTGACACATATTCTTGCTTACAACTATCCTACTCCTACCTTTATTACCTTTATTACCGCCAATTTGCTCAGGCTTGTTGCAACTCACACTATCGAGATCAATATTATCGAAATATACATATATCAACACAAGAATGTCGATTACCATCATATTGTCACACTAAGCACATTTTGGAAAGTATAAATGTATACTTACCTATTGATATATATTGTCGTAGATCACTCTAGCAAGTCTGACAAGATGCTCGTCACACACCCGTAGTTCTCCAATCCCCACAAAGGCCATATTTATGGCATTACTGATCGACATATCATCTGAGACCTTCCATCTTGTATTCGTCTCAATAAGCAATGCATGTCTTTCCTTCTCTTGCAGTCTCCAGTTTCAAAGTCTTTCACCAGTCCCTGGAGAGCCTATTCCCTGTTAATTTTTGTTTGTATAGATTCCTCCCCTATTATACCTTCCTTTGCATATACTACCCGTGCAGTGCAGTGTCACCTTTTTAATGATTTTCCTCATCGCTGCAGTCACCATTAGCACCTTGTCTTTGTAATGCACATTGTTGATCTCACTAACAATGAGTCCTGATGGTACCACCTTCTATACTCCATTTCTCAGTATGAATAACATGTATGCACTTTTCAGCTAAACATTCTTCAATTTCATGACGGGATTAATAAGCATCTCACCTGCATTGGTGTCGATTCACCAAAATGCTAGGGGTAGCAGAAGTGACATCATATACAACTTGATCTGAAGGATGTCACAGGATGTGACATTTAATGACCTGTGAAACTTCTTAGACTAGAATTTCCTCAAGTGTGCCGGTGTTAGCAATTTGTCACATGTGTCAACTATGCCAAGAATGTTCTCTAGTATGCCGGTGCTGACATTTTTCCATGGGTGCCCCATGCCATAATTAACCTACTGTATATTGTGTCCAGGGCTAGCATTTTGCTGTGGCTATTCCCTATGCAAGTATTGCCCACAGTATGACAGTGCTAGAATTTTACCAACTGTACTTCGGTAGAGGCAAGAAGCATGCCAAGTCCAACATCAGACTAGCAAGCATAACACATTTATGCTTACTTACATTCACTTAAACTCATTCACTCACACTCAGGGGGTCATTTTGTGTTTGGCAGGCAACAGCACTCGTCATGCATAGGAGACGGTGAAAAGTGCGATGGGGCTTTCCATGGGGTCCCCTGCACTGCCCATCCCAAGTACATGGGCAGTGCATGGGCCCCCTGTACCCTGTCCTGGCCAGCTTTTCATGGTGGTGCAACCACCATGTAAAAGCTGGCGGTGAAGGGTCTAGTAATCCCCCGGGTGGCACTGCCACCCCTAATTACGACAGCCAGGAGCTGCTGGGATGGTCAAACCATCACATTAGGACCGAGGTGGTTCAGCCACGGTGGGACTGCCAGCACCTCCAGTTTCTGTCCACGGACGGTGCTGGTGGTCCCAATCTGCTGCACTGGGGATTACAACCCCCTCTCCGCCAGCTTTTACATGGCAGTTGGACCGCCA
Organism: Pleurodeles waltl; assembly: GCF_031143425.1. NCBI lineage: Eukaryota > Metazoa > Chordata > Amphibia > Caudata > Salamandridae > Pleurodeles > Pleurodeles waltl. The sequence goes on along the minus strand of NC_090449.1, from coordinate 314,134,032 downwards.
TGTAAAAGCAGCAAGAGACGGGGTGCAAAGGGGCCCTAGGGGGGCCTGTGCACTGCCCATGCACTTGGCATGGGCATTGCACGGGCCCCCATGGACAGCCCAGGGCAGGTGGGGGTCCACCGCCAGTCCTCTGTACTGCTACCTGGTGTCTGGAAACCACGGAACGCTCCTTCCCCCGTAGGTCGTACCACCTCTTCCTGATGTCATCCCGTGTTCTTGGATGCTGTCCACTGTGTTGACCCTGTCGACGATTCTCCACCATGGCTCCATCTTCCTAGCAATGGAGCTGTGCTGCACCTGTGATCTGAAAAGCTGTGGCTCTACCCAGATGATTTCCTCCCCCATGACCGTCTGCTATACAGACAGTAAAAACTGCTATGAATGCTATTGCAGCCTACGCACCACAATAATGTCGCTGGCTTAATTATGAGCTGGCGTCAATGTAGTGGGTATTTCTCCGCTGGGCCACCGGGGAACTTGTAATGGGGCCCTCAGGAAGGCAGCCACACTGGTGGCAACCCTACCGCTGGAGTTTGGTGGGCAGGTTTTCCACCCACCAAACTCAAAATGACCCCTTCAGTCTATCTTCATTTTAACTCTTGCACTCATTCTTATTCTGACTCACTCATTCACATTCTCTCACTCACTCTTACTCATTTATATTTACTAACTCACACACACACATTCCAACATACAAACAAATGCTCCCACATATACTCACTCTCTCAGAAAAATGTACTCTCAATCACATGCAAGCACAGAACATTCATTTAAAGTCATTTCATTTTTATAACCTTAAAAGCCAGTGAAAGTCCATTGCAGATCCTGCTGCTCCACTTTTTACCACACTAAGGCCCATATTTATACTTTTTGACGCAAAACTGTGCAGAATCAGTTTTGCGTCAAAAAGTATAGCTCTGACTTGCTTCATTTCAAAACACCAGCCAGGAGCCAAATTGATTGAATCCCAGAAGCCGGTGCGAAAGATGGGCTAGCGTCAGTAAAAATGACGTTAGCCGGGTTGGGGTGGCGGTAAGGGGGGAAGGGGTCTTTGCACCGAAAAATGATGCTGGGTGCTGGTTAGAAGCAAAAAAATGCCTTTAACCAGCCTAGCATCATTTCCTGATGCAAAACCATCCATACTACATGACTCCTGTCTTACAAATGCCAGGAGTCATGCCCACCACCACAATGGTCAGCACAGGGGACAAGGGTCCCCTGGGCATAGCCATTGCACACAGTGCCATGTAGGGGGCCCACTTCAGGGCCCCCAATGGCACTTAAAAAAATTGTTTAAATACTTACCTCTATTTACCCTACTTACCTGGGATGGGGTCCCCCATCCTCTGGTGTCCCTCTGGAGTGGGTGGGGGTGTTCTTGGGCTTGGGGTGGGCACCTGTGGGCTCTTCCCATGGTGTTTCACCATGGAAATGGTTCCACAGGTCCCCTAATGCCTGCCCCGACCCAGCCGTTAAATAATGGCACTAGGCATTCTTAATGCCATTATTTAGGCCCGCCTTTCCCCTCGTGCACCTTTTTTGCACTTGAGGATAAATAAGGTGCTGGGGTCTTTGAGTCCTTTTTTGGCAGGAACGCCGACCTTGCATCTCATTGACGCAAGGTGGTTTCACGCATCCAAAAAATGACTTTAACTCCAATATTTTGACGCTAGAAGGTTCTAGCGTCAAAATATAAACATGGAGTTAAGTTAGCGCTGAATTTGCGTAAAAAAATGATGCTAATTCAGTGCAGAGTATAACTAGGCCCCAAATAGTGAATATACATTATTATTCACTATTTGTGTAATAAAAATGTGCACAAAACAAGGTTCGAGTCATACCCTGGAGATGTGATATACTCCTGTGCTCTTGGCACATATTTTTTCACCTTTGAGGCCATGGGTCACAAAGGCAGTGCCAGGGGTCGCAAGGGGCATGTCAGTGGTTGCAGCTGCGACCCCTGGTGACCCCTAAATGATGTCCATGCTCACCTGGTATTCAAGATTCCTTACTTTCTAAGTGCCACGTTCTTCCTGGGCTCTGGTTGGCATGAAACTCTGGCAGGTGCATCTGTTTTCACAATGCTGACATTTTAGGTTTGATGAATAGATAATGTATTATCTTTTCCTACAATAACAGGGTGATATCAGGTCCGCTGCTGTCACTGGCAACATGTACATTAGGATAATCATAAGAAAAAGGAACAAGATCAGTTTGAAGCTTCAAAATAAGCTCTGTAGGAGCTAGATGGTGATTAGAATCAAGTCCAGCTGCGAAAGAGCTTGGAACATGCATACCCAAGCGTGCCCTTAAACCGTTTAGGATCAGTAGTGAGTCTAACCAGTGCTTAGATTGTGCAGGTGTTTCCAGTTAGTGGGCACTGGGACTCATTCTGGGAGACAGGGTCTTATTTGTTGTCATCAGACATTGACCCAGAGCGAGAGAGAGAGTGGCAGAAAAGAGGAGGTGAGAAAGATAGGAAAATAGAATCAGAAGGAAAACAATGCGATAAAGACGGACGTGCAAGAGTAAGATAAAGAGGCAGAAAGTGAAGGATAATGCAAGAAAAAATACGTGAGGCGGAATCAAGACTGCACTTCCTTGTTCTTCGGAAAACTTTGGAATCTTGCACTTATTGTTTTTTTTTAAACACCTTAAGTACTGAATCTATCCTGGTCAATGAATTATTAGATGATGCTTTGTTTTAGGCTGCCCTACGTGGAGCATGCTGGCAAAGTAGGTCACTACTTCGAAACCCCAATTTCGTCCTACTATAAATTTTGATCCATTAATTTGTAATTACAGTAATATCAGATTACCATTATTTCAGATATTTCTAGGGCCTCATTTATGAGGCACTAGCGGCACACTGCGCCACTGCAGAGTCATTTTTTTTAACGCTCCGGTGGCGCAGTGTGCCAGCTCATAATTACAAGGCCACGAAAAGCCACCCTGCGTGGATTTTTATGGCCTTGTAAATATGGACCCCTTTAACACATAACACTGCGTGAAAGGGATGTTCCATGGGTGTTGCATGGGGTGTTCTCACACCATACCCAAGGAATCTGAAGGATTCTGGCGCATTGCCAGATCTACAACCCTGGGAATGCATCAGAGTCCTATGCCAACTCAGGGGTGGCATAAGGATGATGCAATATCTTTATTTCGCCCCTTTTTTCCTCCTTCTATATGTGATGCATTCTGCAGCAGGAACTGAAAGAGGAAGACACCTCTTGTGATTGCTTTTGTGCAGGAAGCTGTTCCTTCCTGCACAAAAACAATCATCCCCACAAAAGTGCTCTCACTTTCAGAAAATGAAGTTTTCTTCTTTTTCCCCTGGACGCAAATAGGCACGTGGGAAATGGATGAAAATATTGCTCCCGCAAGCAGGGAGATGCTGTGTAAAGCAGCTCCCTGCTTGTGGGAGCAATGCCAGCACCCCCTGGACACAGTTAGCCAGCTAGTACCGTGGGGACTTTGACACCCCTGATGTCCTCTCACTCTCTTTCTTCCCATAATGGGATGAGAGAGAGAGAGAGAGGGAGAGAGAGAGACATTGTCATTGCAATGGTCCCACCATACAATGACTAGCAAGATGTTTGATACAAATGTTATAGTTACGTTTGGACTCAGAGCAGAATAGAGTCACTTCTGACCTTATGGTCAAGGTCTTCTGCTGTCACTCAGTAGGCTGAAGGCTCAAATCCTAGTATCGCTTTGGTCTGTGTCTGTTTAATTTCTAGTGTTTTCACTGTTAAACATTCCTAGTGATGGAACATTGAAGTCTTTTCCCCCTCAAAATCTGTGAGTTGAATGTCATAGCTAAATCTGGACACTGCACACTAAGGATTCGCCTCTGGCGAAGTTGTTAAGGTATCAGATATGCACACTAAAGGTGAAGAGTATTAGTCTAGGTGTGTCTGTAGTCATTTCCTGCTATAGTTTCTTTTCAATTATAAATATTTAAGTTACATAATGAAAGGTAATCTCACTCTTTTTACTTGATAAAAAAATAAATTGTTTTCCATTTGTCGGGAAATATTTAATTCTAAGTATATCATTCATGAAAGCTTAAATCTCTCTCTTTCTCTCAATTTCTCTCTCTCTCTCTCTTTCTCTCTCACTCTCTAAGGGTTCGGTGGTTAGTGGGGCGAGGCCCTGCAGCCAACCACACCATGCACGCGCCCTTTCCGTGCACTGGATGTCCATTACATCACAATTTATGGCACTCATAACATCTTTTATAACATTATTAATAATATAAATGCAATAGCTGCTGTAAAATGTGTGACAAACAAAATGTGCATGTCCGGGTGCAAAATTTATAGTTACCTTAGGGCACAAGTTATATTTATTTTAGATCACTCTAACTATAACATGTGAATTTCTATGATTTTATATGTTAAAAATGCAAGCCTAACTATATTGTTCCTGTAACCTTTGTTTTTAAAGTGAATATATATATTTATATACAACAGAAAAATACAAGGATGTTATAGTTAGGTCCTGAATTTACTCACACAAAACCATAGAAATTCAGCAATTACATTTATGGTTATTTATGGTTACCTATAACTAGGGCCCTAAGGTAACTAAAACTCATACTCGCGCCATGCACAGTTTTCACCTCAATCATTTTACTGCAAAAATGACATTAATAATATCAATAATATTGACAAAGATGTTATGAGTGTTGAAATATGTGGGGTAATTAGCAGTGCAAGGCAAGAGCATGGGCTATAGTTACCTTAGGAAACGAAATACAGGCCCTCATTACGACCCTGGAGGTCAGTGATAACGTGGCTGTAATACCGCCAACAGGCTGGCGGTAACTACAGCCAAATTATGACCATGGCGGTGATATCTCCGAAAGACAGCCAAGGTACCACACCGACCACCAGGGCGGAAACAACAGTCACCATGGCGGTAGCAGCCTACAGCCAGGCAAAAGACAAAGTACCGCCCGCCATTTCTGACCCTTCAACAGCCACCTTTTCCGGGGTGGTACCAACGCCATCAAAAGCCTGGCAGAAATAGAGCACAAAAGTCAAAGGACTCATCATTGGAGACACAGGGAAGAACCACGTCGCCATGGAACCAGAACTGCAAATTTTCCCAATGATCTATGTAATGCTCCACCTGGAACACCAACGCCGGCGGAGACGACGACGGTGAGTACAGATGCCTAGCACACAAGGGAGGTGGGGGAAAGGAGAGTGACACACATACGCACACCATGCAGCCACCACACACACACACCATACACACAATCAACTGCAGGTGAAAAACAATTTGTCCCCGATAATCAGCAGAATAATGCAAGGACAACAGGAATTGACTAAAGTGATTGTAATAAGATCAACATCAAAATTAATAAGTCGATGTGGCAATGCAGCAGATATGTACAAATGTACAAAAAAGGGACACTGCTCAGTCCATAGTCCATAGTTCACAGGGCCCTCATGGCCACAGGGCAAAGTCCAAGGCCCCACTCAAATCCTGCCCCAATACAGAGAGAACACTGCAGGGGCATCAGTTGGCAAATAGGCAGGCACCTCAGGGGGAGGGGAGGGCACCTCAGCCGGATGCGGAAACAAGACCACTGGTTCTGGAGGGGGCAACATGCCATGTTGTGGTATTCTAGAACTAGAACTATTCTAGAACTGGCACTAGAACCTGGAGAGATGGATTCAAGAGAAAACGGTGGAGGTAGGGGAGACGGATACAGTGGGGCAAGGAACGTCTGTCAAGAGGTGTTCCTGAGAGGCGCTTCACGGATGGTTGGGCTGTTAATTAACCAGTGAATTCATAAAGGAAGAGTCTCTCCACAAACCCCCTGTGTGAACTTACTTTTCAACACTGGCGACGAGTGGGCGAATGACAATTTCTGCAGTTCAACATCCTAAGACGTTTAGATCGTGTTCAGTGAATTTGTGACACTTTTCGCATGGCCGTGCTTTGACGCTTTTAATCTGTATGTTCATCAAAGTACTGTCCAATTTTCTTTAATTCGCTAGGCCTTGGCGGTTTACGCTCATGAGCTCTCCTGTTATTACTTGAAGAGTTCATGAGGGGGACACGAGAGCGCCGACTTCTTTCCATTATGACGTATGGACGCTCCTGTGTACGTCAATCTCCTGGGGCTGTTGCTATGTCTACATGGCAATGTTGACAGCGCGTGGTGAAGTCACGAAGACATCTTTTCCTTTATGATGCTTGGACGCTCCTGTGTATGTCGATCTCCTGGTGCTGTTGCTATGTTTACATGGCAACGTATGCAGTAATTGGCAGCGCATTGTGACGGCTGTCTCGTGCTTTGCTGCCTCTTTTGTATTCCACAGATTTATGTGGATCTTTCGATCTCAGTGGAACGGAACGGATCTCCTGCAGCTTCTGTTGTCCCAACGGAGGTTTTGTAAGCAAGTTTATTGCTTATGATATTTTATTATGCCAGTTTCAAACTTCTGGAGGATTTTCTGTGTACATCGCTGATGTACATAGCACAAACCTGTGCATTTTGTACTGTGTGTTGAGTGCGCAACATCGGATCTCTTGATTGGTGAATCGCTGACGCTCACAGCTTTTAAACTTATATGTGTGCATCGCTCAGCATCAAATGGACTTGCGACGCTGATGTGCACAGCATGGTAACTCTCATTCGGTAAACACATACTTGGTGAATCGCTGATGTGCACAGATTTTGGACTCTTGTGTACATTGCTCAATGTGCAGCGCTGATGTGCACAGTATAGTAACTCTTGTCTAGTGATTAGTCGTAATAGTGAATTAGTAGTAATTATTCGTTTGGTGTTTGCGCAGTTTTGTGGGCATTGTGTGGCATGTGTGTGGCTAGAGTAGCAAAATGCAAAATGTCACAGCACCTCAATTTTTTCTTTCATCTCCGGGTGAGCCTCCTATCAAATGGGCAAAACGGAAAAAGGTGTTTGAGCGTTATGCTAAGGTACGCAGGACCTCTTCGAGTTCTGAACGACAAACCACCTTATTGCTTCACTGTTTGGAGTCAGAAGGTCAGGAAATATTTGATCACCTTCCTGATGTTCCTGATAGTGAAGCAATAGATCTCAATGAGTTTGAAATTTGCATATGGAAATTAGACATTCACTATCTTCCTAGGGTCAGCACCACCTTAGAACTGTATTATTTTGGGAAAACGTTACAATGGGAGGGTGAATCTTTTGAGGACTCTGTGACAGATCTCAGACGGCTTTCCTCTTCATGCAAATTTGCTTCTCTGACTGATGAGAGGATAAGGGATCAGTTTATGTTAGGCTGTAACATTGAGAAAGTCTGCGAGGAGTTGTGGCTTAGGGATGAACCCTCTCTTGAAGATGTATTGATGGTTGCGAAAATAATTGAGCATACTCTAAAATGTGTGGATGTCATTAAGAAGGATTCCTCTATTGTGGTTTGTGCTGTTTCGGATAGCAACAAGAAAGTGCTTAGTACTAAGAGGAAGGTATCTGATTCTTCTTCAACAGGTAGAGAGAAGAGATGTTTTCGGTGTGACAAACTGGGGCATTTTTCCAATGACAAAAAGTGTCCGGCTCTTAGAGCGGTATGTACGTTCTGCAGGGAAGAAGGGCTGTTTTTCTCTGTGTGTAGGTTAAGAAAGGATAAACAAAGTGTTTATGATATTCATACTGGTGATGATGAGGGTTTGGCTGCTGATGGTTTCGACTGTGAACAGATTGTACTTCAAGTAGGTAAAGGTAGTGGTGTTCTCGACTCTATTCTAGTTGAAGGGAAGAAGACTCAGGTTTTGTTTGATTTGGGTGCGAAGATTACGATTGTGTCTAATGATTTCTTCTGTTGTTGTCTTAAAAGCAGTGTTACTCTTCTCAAACCAGACATCAGACCATGTGCTTATGGTGGGGAAGTGATTCACTTGCATGGATATTTTGTTGGTTTAATTGAATACAAAGCTTGTATTAGTTCTGGGAAGATTTATGTGTCAAAAAGGGGTGACAGTATTATAAGCTGTGGCATCAAAAGGATTTTGGAGTAATGTTGGATCCTAATAGTGAGAATCCCATTATATTGAAAAATGTTATTTCTATCGATTGTGTTTCACATCAGGCTTCCGCTACTGATTTGGACTTACAGCAAGTTTTATCTCAAGAATTTCCCAGAGTTTTCAGGAATTAATTAGGATGCTTAAAGGGTTATAGACATAACATCAAGTTGTTCCAGTTTCAATTCCATTTTGCAGTAAGGTTAGAGATGTTCACGTCAATATCAGGGAAGAAATGCTAAGTGAGTTGAATAAACTCAAAGTTCAAGGTATCATTGAGGAGGTGGAAAGTACTGCTTGGTTGGCCCCAGTGGTTGCGGCTAGAAAGTCCAATGGTTCACTTAGGTTATGTGTTAACCTCAAGCAATTGAATAGATGCGTAGTGGTGGACAAGTATCCATTACCTAACATTGCTCAATTGTTCAAGATGATTGGTGATGCAAAAGTGTTCAGCACTATTGATCTGGCCTCAGCATATCATCAGATTCAGCTTGATGAAGATTCCATGGATCTTACTGCCTTTATATCACATTTTGGTACATTCAGGTGTACCAGACTTCCTTTTGGTTTAATCTCGGCTGCTTCTGTGTTTCAGAGAGTTATGGAGAGGGTGCTTAAAGGGTTAGATGGGGTCTGTGTATATCAGGATGATATTCTTTTGTATGGGAAGGATCATGCTGTACATGGTGCTAGGGTCAGGCAGGTGTTAAGGTGAGTGAGTGATCACAACCTAACTGTGAAATTGGAAAAGTGAAGGGTCGGTACTAAGATGATTGATTATTTAGGCCACACTACAACTGGTGAGGGTGTTGCCCCTAAATCTGATCTTGTGAGTACCATTAAGCGATGATTTCTTCTCCCACGAAAGAGGAGCTCATGAGGTTCTTAGGTATGGTTGAATATTATCATAAGTTTGTTAAGAATTTTGCTGAATTTACTTACAATATGAGAGGCCTTTTGAGGAAAGGTGTGGATTTTGTGTGAGTGATGTGTGTGAGAAGGAGTTTAAGATGATCAAAGATAAGTTATCTTTGGCACTCTGTCTCAAGAATTTTGATCCAAAAAAATGTTCTATCAGTACAACTGATGCTAGCCTCAAAGGTCTGGGAGCTGTTTTGCAGCAAGGTGGGTGTGGGCCACAGAACACCATTATGTTTTTTATCAAGGAGTCTCAAAGGCTCTGAAAGCAAATATTCTGTAATCAAGAAGTTGAAAAATCTGTTATGGGGCACTACTTTCATTGTAAGAACTGACCATAAACCGTTGTGTGAGGTTTTCAACAAGAAAGGGATAGATTCTATCTCCTCTAGGATATCCAGGTGGGTGGTTGACCTCCAACAGTTTAATTTTGAGGTAAAGTACATTCCTGGGTTTGAGAATGTGATTGTGGATGCTTTATCTAGGTTGGTTTCTGAGGATGGAATGGGATTAATGGATGATGATGTGTGTGAGGAGGATGTGGATTTTGTTTGTGAAATTAATCATGCTGTGATTTCTGAGGACAGATGGCACCATGAATTGGAGGATGATTCTAATCTTCAGAGAGTGATTGGTCTTATTAAGGGTGGTTGGAAGTACAAACATCAAGGTGGGGACCTATGTAAGGATTTTTGGTTTGTTAAAGACAAACTAGCAACCAGGGATGGTTTGCTGTTATGGGGTACTAGGTTGGTGCCCCTGGATAAACTAAGAAAGGAGTTTTTAGACATAGCTCATGATGGTCACTCAGGCCTCTCTAAGACCAAGGAGAGATTGCGATCTAGTTATTGGTGGCCTGGTATGGATATCCAAATTGAACATCTAGAAAGGGAATGTATTCAATGTGCTGTGAGTGAGAAAAGTGTGAAACCGAGAGTACAACCCATGTTGTTGAGAAATCGTCCTGAGAAGCCATGGAGAGATATTGCCCTAAACATACTGGGGCCGCTGCAAGGTAATGGTCAGGAATCATATATCATTGTTGTGATCGATATGTTTTCTCGTTGGCCTGAAATTCATTTTTCTAGAGGTATTGAGACAAAAAAAGTCGTAGGTTTTCTGAAGGAACTGTTTCTGAGGGAAGACATACCTGAAACATTACTTACAGACAATGGGGTCCAGCTTGTTTCTAGAGAAATGGAGGACTTTCTTCAGCTGTGTGGGGATAAACACATAAAATGTGCGTTGTATCATCCGGAGACAAATGGTATGATTGAAAGAAATTATAGCTTTGGCTAAGAATGAAAACAAGAACTGGAAAGATGAAGTCATCAAGAGAGTTGGAGTGTATAGGTTTACGCCTCATACGACCACTGATGTATCTGTTTTTTTCGTGGCGGTGTCCCAACAATGTTCTTGAACCGGGTTGGGTAAATACATTTTTGGATGCTGTTGGACGTCCTGATAAAAATGTTCAAAGGAGAGAGAGAGAACTTTTCAGGATGAGGAAAAGCAAACTTTATTTTGATCGTGGTCATGCAGTCAAAGTGACTAAAGTGAAGGTTGGGGACTTGGTTTTCATAAAACATCCTGGATTATCAGCCTGTGGGAACAAACTGTCTAAACCCATGAGAGTCATCAAGATTTTTATCAATGCTGTCAAAACCAGTGATCATTGTGTGTGGAATCTTAATAGGTTTGTTATGTATAAGGGTGGAGTGGTACAGGATGATTCGTCCAAAGTTGGAAGTGACCCAGAAGAGGTGGAAGAAAGAATCTATCTGAGGAAGTCTAATAGGAAATTGCAGAGCTCTGTTTACTTGAGGGACTATATTTAACTCTTTGTTTTTATTTAATTCCTTGTGTTTTTTGTTTGTGTTGTTTGAGAGGCGGTATGTGGTATTCTAGAACTAGAACTATTCTAGAACTGGAGCTAGTACCTGGAGGGATGGATTCGAGAGAAAACGGTGGAGGTCGGGGAGACGAATACAGTAGGGCAAGGATTATCCGTCAAGAAGTGTTCCTGAGAGGCGCTTTGCAAATGTTTGGGCTGTTAATTAACCAGTAAATCAATAGAGGAAGAGTCTCTTCACAAACCCCTTGTGTGGACTTACTTTTCAACAAATGTGCTTGGTCCTGGGGAGTGCAAGGTCACAGTCTCTCAAGTGGGTGACTTCCCCACTGATTCTGGAGGGGCAGCATGCCCTGTGCTTGGTCCTGAGGAGTGCAAGGCCACAGTCTCTCAAATGGGTGACTTCCCCACTGGTTCTGGAGGGGGCAATATGCCCTGTGCTTGGTCCTGGGGAGTGCAAGGCCACAGTCTCTTGAGTGGGTGACTTCCCCACTGATTCTGGAGGGGCAACATGCCCTGTGCTTGTCCTGGGGAGTGCAAGGCCACAGTCTCTCAAGTGGGTGACCTCCCCACTGGTTCTGGAGGGGGCAACATGTCCTGTGCTTGGTCCTGAGGAGTGCAAGGCCACAGTCTCTCAAGTGGGTGACTTCCCCACTGGTTCTGAAGAGGGCAACATGCCCTGTGCTTAGTCCTAGGGAGTGCAAGGCCACAGTCTCTCGAGTGGGAGTCTCACCCACTGGTTCTGGTGGGGGCAGGCCGCACAGCAGCCCATGGAGGCTGGACTATATGGCGTCTGCCGGCAGTGATGACTGCACTGTGGTTGTGGGAGGCTCCTGCTCAGCCCCTGCACCCTCCCCTACCATGGCTGCACTGTGGTGGTAGTTGTGGGCGGTTCCTGCTCAGCCCATGCACTCTCCGATGGCTGCACTGTGGTGGTGGTTGTGAGAGGGTCCTGCTCAGCCCCTGCACCCTCCGGTGGCTGCACTGTGGTGGTGGTTGTGCAAGGATCCTGCTCAGCTCCTGCACCCTCCGATGGCTGCACTGTGGTGGTGGTTGTGGGAGGCTCCTGCTCAACCCCTGCACTCTCAGATGGCTGCACAACCATGGCTACTTGGTGTAGTGAAGGTACTGGTAGTGAATGATGATGTAGTGCATGCAGGTGTGAGTGTGGACGTAACTGGGTGGGAGGTGGAGGAGGAGGAGGAGGTAGAGACTGTGGAAATAGTGGATGTTTTGTGTCTGCAAATGAGTGGTGTTTGTATGAGCGCCTGTGGGATGAAGTGTGATGCTTGTGTTTGCCTGTGACACTCTTGGGTGTTGTCTTGTGTGCATGCTCGTCCAGATGTGTGCTTGGGATGGGTTGGGGTTGAGGAGAATGGGACTGGGAAGTGGAAGTTGGAGGGGGGACGGTTGAAACAGGGACAATGGCTGCCATCAGAGAGGAGGCCTGAGCCTGAATCCATCTTTGTTGGGCCGCCAATCCACCATAAATACCCTCCAGGAATGCATTAGATTGCTGCATCTGGGATGGCAGCCCCTGGATGGCATTCACAGTGGTTGACTGCCCTAAAGAGATGGATCTCTAGAGGTCAATAGCCTCCTCACTCAGGGCAGCAGTGCTCACTGGGGCTGGGGCAGGGCCTGAGGTACCTGGGGCGAAGGAGATACCCACCCTCCTGGGTGAGTGGGCATGGGCAACTCGCTGAGGGGCCACTGGGAGGGTGGTGCTGGTACGGGGATGGCGGCTTTACCTGGAGCTGTGGTGGTCACAGAGGTGTCCACTACCACCAGGGAGCTTCCATTGGAGGAGATATCAGAGTCTGTATTGTCCCCTCCAATCTCCGCCATGGTGCTCCCCTTGCCCTCCGTCCCACTGGTGCCCTCGAGTTAGTGGACTCTGCCTCCAGGGTCCTGTGGGATGCAGCTCCCTCTGTTGCCGGTGCCTCTGCTCCTACGCAAGATGATGCTAATGCACATAAGGACAGGATGACAAAACAAGAAAGGGGGGAGAGACAAAGGATACATTGGGTCAATGAATGCATCAACACCAACGTTGGTGTACACAGCAGCCTCACACACAGGGAACAGGCCTACGCACTATGCATTGCACCACCAGTGAAATGGATGCTCAACGGGGAATGAGGAGGGGTACACCCAGCCAACTGCAGCACACCTGGGACTCACGCAGCCCTGACCACTAGTGAATGCTAACAAGCTAGGTAAGCAGTATTTCCCCTGCAGACCCTTAGCCACCAGAGGACCTATGCTGCTATGTCTGTCCTCGCCTAGGGGCACCCACTGACATACAACTACCACCCAAATATGACCCCTCCAGCCGTGAGCTTCAATGATGGCCACTGTAATCACCTTCTTGTGGCTGCTGTGATGCCCTCAAGCGTCCATCCACCTCAGGATAGGCCACTGTCAGTATATGCGGGCCATCAGGGGGGTCAGGGTCCGACGGTCACCCCTTCCTCATTAAGAGGCCATCCCCAGCTGGGCCTCCTTGGTCTTCCGTGCCCAGCGTCGCAGGTCCTCCCACCATTTGCTACAGTGGGTGCTCCGCCCGCCATAGACGCCCAGGGTCCGCACTTCCATATTGATGGCACACCATATACCCTTCTTTTGATAGGTGCTGACCTGCAGAGGCAATACAGACAGGAGAACACCTTTGGACAAACAGTCCAGCCAGTAACACAAATGGCCCACCATACCCGTTTCCATCACCATTGGCACACACATAGCCCAGCACACAACATGTACACCGCAAAGAGAACATCCACCCACCCCCTTACACGATGCCTTCACACACACAACTCCATGCATTCATGCCACATGCATTGTGCCCACAGTTTACTCACCTGTTGGTCTGGAGGTCCATACAGCAGTTCGTACTGGGGTAGGACAACATCCACCAGTCGCTCCAACTCCTCAGAAGTGAAGGCTGAGGCCCTTCCCCTGTCACACGGGCCATGGTAGGTTCCAGACACAGGTCACAGCGAACTGCTGTTGTGGCTCCATTGTGAAGTTTGTGACAGCCTCCTCATTCTTTTGTCCCTTAGATACCTACCGCTGTGGATGAAAAGGAGATGGGGACAAACCCTCATGTACAGACCCCTGTTGGACTTGATTACACTGGAGGACAGGCACATTATCCTCACCTGTAGACTGGACAGGGCCACACTCGCAGAGCTGTGTGCCCAATTGGAGCCTGACCTGATATCTGCTATCTGTCACCCCACTGGGATCCCCGCCCTTGTGCAAGTGCTGTAAGTTCCTGGCAACTGGTTCTTTCCAAGTGACAGTGCGCTTGGCAGCAGGAATGTCACAGACAATGTTCTCAATAGTGCTGACAAGAGTGTTTTCTGCTTTGATAAAACACATGTGCAGCTACATTGCATTCCCCCAGGTTGAGGATTTGGCTTCTGGGAAGAACGGATTCTATGCAATGGGACATATCCCTAATATAACTGGGGCGATTGACGGAACACATATTGCATTTGAAAAAAAATGAACAGGTGTTCAGGAATTGTAAGAGTTTCCACTCCATGAATGTGTAGATGGTGCGCTTGGCAGACCAGTACATCTCCCATGTCACTGCCAAGTATCCTGGGTCAGTGCATGATGCCTTTGTCCTGAGGAATAGCAGCATCCCAAATGTGATGTCCCAACTACAGAGGCACAGGGTGTGGCTAATAGGTAAACCCTGGTCTATGCCTATGTTGTTGGCCATCTAGGATAGTGTGTGGCTAAATGTTGTCCCTCAATATTTGCAGGTGACTCTGGTTACCTAGACCTATCATGGCTGCTGACCCCTGCGAGGAATGCCAGGACAAGGGCAGAAGAACGTTATAATGAGCCACATGGGCGAACCAGAAGGATCATTAGAAGAACCTTTGGCCTCCTGAAGGCCAGGTTCTGGTGCCTCCATCTGACAGGTGGATCCCTGTGCTACTCACCCAAGAAGGTCTGTCAGATAGTAGTGGCATGCTGCATGTTGCACAACCTGACCCTCAGATGCCATGTACGTTTTCTGCAGGAGGAGGAGACTGGAGATGCCCCTGTGGCAGCAGTGGACTCTGTGGACAGTGACACAGTGGTATTTGTAATAACGTGCAGCATTTAGATATCACTTTATGTTAAAAAAAACATAGAAATTCACAAAGGTTACAGGAATGTCGTAGTTAAGTTCATGTTTTACCCACACAAAACCATTGAAATTCAACAGTTTTAGTTATATTCATAGCTATACTTAGCTGATAGCTGAAGAAAGAAACTATAACTTGTGCCATTAAGTAACTTTAGACCACGAGCTATAGTTTCAATATGACATACTCAGGGGGTTTGAGTGGGCTATACGTGATGGATTACATAAGATTTAAATGTAGATTTGGAACAGATGTAATAGATTTTTTAGGGTTTAGGTGTGAGTTTTTAAATTGATATAGAGGCTTTTCAGTGTGTTTTTCTTTATGATTAACATGTTTTAGAGGATTGGAGGCTACACGTACATATTTAAAAAAAAGTTAATTTTAAAAAGTTCAAGACATAAAAGATAATTAATGAAAACAGGAAAAAGCTAAATAAATGCACCCAAAATTATGGTGTATAACCGTATTAGGTCAGATGTATGGTAATAATACAACCTAAATACTGGAATGTGAAATGATGTCACACAACCACTGGCAAACTGTTTGCATGGATAACTAACAACAATTATATCACTTTATTAATTGAGGCTGTTTTTACTAATGCCATGAGTTTGAAGCACCATATTTAATACCTAACACAGTGGCTTGAGATTTTGAGAATGCTATTTTTAAATAAGTTTACAAAGTCTACAAAGTGTGCACTGGCAGAATTTCAATGAAGCTGGAGTAATCAGAGTAATTTCGGTAACTTTGCTTTACTCTTTAACACAGAATTACTGATGATAACACGATTATGTCTGATCACGTGATTAAGAGCAATTTTGGGTAAAGAATCTTGCAGCAAGAGCAAATTTACCGAGTGGCTGAGAACGCTGCTACTCGTGTTCCATTGCATATAGCACTATTTCTTAGCTCAAGATGTATCCGCACGTCCATTTTTTATGCAAGGTGTCATATTTATGCAGAATTCTGCTTAATCTTATGGAATGTTGGGGTAATTCCATGTGATAACACTACACGGAATTACGTGATTTACGCTTACCCCTATACAAAGGCGAAGATTTTGTATTTTGTAATCCACCTGTAGAGTAATATAACATTACAGGAATTTATAAAGGATAATAATAACAGTAACGTTTTTAGAAAGTGCATAATACCACAGTTTTTGCAATTTCTAGCCCCTACATTACAGTTGTTCCAATTGTTTTAATTTTCTTCCTTTAACAAACTTCAGAAGGATGGGTGGTTCAGTTTGCTTTGCAGAGATTTAAACTCGCAACCAGCAGGTCCTAGAATATGTCATCTGAGTGTGTTTAACTAATGCTATAAGTTTTTCCTCTTAAAGGATCACTGACGTTTTCTGGCCCAATAACAATTTTCTTGGTTGTTTTCTAGCAAGAAATATTCATACATGTTTCCTTACCTAATTCATACACGGCGAATTCCAGGAGGGTCATAGATGTATGAGCTTTTTAGGGTAATATGTGGTATTTATGAAAGGTGGGATTCAGTGGCAGGCACATGCCAGGGACAGACGGAGGGGCAGCGCATGGAGCGGTTGGTGGTGGGGGAGGAATAATCAATTTAAAAAGAACACTTACCTGCTGGATGTGGCCTCGGTGCTCCCCCCACCTCTGTGCTTCTCTGCTCCCCTCCCTACCCAATCCAGATGCTTCTCTCATGTTGTACCACAGCATGAGAGAAGTGCTCGGATTGGGCTGAGTGGACTGAAATGCTGCTCAGGGAGGAATTGGGAGCCTTCGTTCGGTCTCCACCCAGCTGTAAAATACAGCTCGGATAGAGAGTTCTAAGTGTGCATGTCAGTTTGGCCAGCCTCGGACGGCCGGTCAAACTAACATCCGCATTTAGAGCACACCACTACTACTCCTCCTCCCTGGGGACGTGTGGGTTGCTGGCTCTGCCCCGCCCTCTTTAAGCGGAAAAATAAAATGATAAAAAAGTACTTTCATTATCATTTTATTTTTTTACCTTTCAGCAGTGGGGAAACGATCCTCTGCCATAGGGGAGGGGCCGCCCCTGTTGGAATTCCCCTCCTCAAAAACCTTAATAAGAACTTAAAGGTTTGTACATTCAGTAGAGTAGCACTTTATTTGCAAGGTTTCCTCTGGTATGTTTGTTGCTCTCTTGCATCCTGTGTGGCAGCACAGAGATAATAGCACTGAAGATTTGTAGGGTGCTTGATACTTCATGGAAGGTTGATCGGAGGATCTGGAAAATAGATGTTAAGGTTCGTTGGAAGGTGGACCCGGTTGTGTTTTTGATCCTTGATTTGTTGGCAGACATTGCAGATTCTGGTGTGTGATGATCATCAGGTAATGTCGGCTACCACCTGTAGAATACCTGTCCCTGCTAACAAGCCTAAAATTGAAGGCCCCTTTTGGAGAGAACTTTTTCACTTATAATGATATTTTGCCCTTTAGGATAGTTTGGGATCAAAATAACTTTTTTTTTAATATAGCAGGCCTTGCTGAATATTAAGTGGGTTGCTGAAGGCTTAAGCGCACTTAAAATTTGCAGCCCAAAAGACAGAAGAATATGAATAGATGGACATATACGCTCGATATGGCCTGGTTAGAAAACTGCATTGGGAGAAGACAAATTCCGTGCTTGAAGGACGTGTTTTTTCAAGCCATTAGAAGCCACATGAATGAATTAATGACTCAGAGATTCATTATAACCCCTGTAGGGATTTAGTGCAGTAACATTGCACCCGATAAATACCAATATTGTGGATGGCAGCATTTATTGGACATTACGGCTTCATTCCAATGCCCATGCCCTGCAATGGAAATCATGCAGTGATACCATTTGTATTCCCAGCTCCAAGGTGGTACATTTGGAATACTGTGTTATTTTCTACAAACACAGTTTTGTCAGGTTTTACCTATTGAAAATTCTGCAGGAAAATATGGGGTATTTCACATGCATCTTTAATAACACAAAAGGATGATGGACGGAGTGCTGAACAATGCATACACTCACCCCCAGTCACACATCTGGGTTTAAGCCATCGTTCTTTTGCTCACCATGCCACTCCAGTTTGGACCCAGGTATATGCAAATCAGTCTTCACCCTGTTCCTCATGGGAACATTCTAGCCCGAACTGCCAGGCCAGATCTTCCTGTGACCGGAAACAAGCATCCTGGGACCAGTTTTAGGGTATCACTCTTCATCAATCAAGTTAGCTTGAATCCAGTGGCACAGTGAGCACGGGACCCACATCTGGGCATTCCCTTCCCACTTAGGGCAACTTTAGCTACACAAAAGGATGATGGACGGAGTGCTGCACAATGCAAACACTCACCCCCAGTCACAGACCTGGGTTTAAACCATTGATCTTTTACTCACCATGCCACCCCAGTTTGGACCCAGCCATGTGCAAATCAGTATTGACTCTGTTTCTCATGGGAACAGTTCAGCCCAAACTGCTAGGCCAGGTCCTTCCTGGACTGGAAAAAAACATCCTGGGACCGGTTTCAGGGTATCACCCTTCAGCAGCCAGGTCAGCTTCAATCCAGTGGCACAGTGATCACGGTACCCACGTCTGGGCGTACACTTCCCACTTAGGGCAACTTTAGCAACACAAAAGGATGATGGACGGAGTGCTGCACAATGCAAACACTCACCCCCAGTCACAGACCTGGGTTTAATCCATTGATCTTTTACTCACCATGCCACTCCAGTTTGGACCCACCCATGTGCAAATCAGTATTGACTCTGTTTCTCACGGGAACAGTTCAGCCCAAACTGCTAGGCCAGGTCCTTCCTGGACTGGAAAAAAACATTCTGGGACCGGTTTCAGGGTATCACCCTTCAGCAGCCAGGTCAGCTTCAATCCAGTGGCACAGTGATCACGGTACCCACGTCTGGGCGTACACTTCCCACTTAGGGCAACTTTAGCAACACAAAAGGATGATGGACGGAGTGCTGCACAATGCAAACACTCACCCCCAGTCACAGACCTGGGTTTAATCCATCGATCTTTTGCTCACCATGTCACCCCAGTTTCGACCCAGCTATTAGCAAATCAGTCTTGACTCTGTTTCTCATGGGAACAGTTTAGCCCGAACTGCCAGGCCAGGTCCTCCCTGGACCAGAAACAAGCATCCTGCGACCAGTTTCAGGGTATCACCCTTCATCAACCAGGCTAGCTTGAATCCAGTGGCACAGTGAGCACATGCATCATCATTTTTTAGACATTTCACCTCTGTGAAATCACTAACATACTATTGATGCTGGTGTTTGCCCCGTAGGTGTTGCAATTTATTTTTTAACGGATGGTGCCCCTCTCTGCCCCCGCTCCTCTTGTCCCCATCTTGCCCAACGGCATTTCCTGACCTCCCACTGCAGAGATGTTTAACTGGGCGCTGCAGTGCAGGTGGTGAAATGTCTGCCAGCAAAAAAGAATAAAAAAATGCATCATAATCTCTGTTTTCTGCACAATAAAGCTTACAAAATGACATGAAGTAAAGAACAAAAAGCTCTCACAACAGAACAGTCTTACAATATTTCAGATTTTTTTTTATAGGAAAATAGGTTTATCAGAACTCGTCACAAACTGTTGGTCAAAGTGCTTTCCGCAGTCAGGACAAGAAGCTCATAGCCAATTTAGTACCATTCATTGTCTAAAATGTGTTTCAATTCTCTTCGGAGAATATAAATGGAAAGATGACCATTGAGAACAAGTTCCCTTCTCAGTTTTCCGATCAATCTCTTGGAAGTGAAGGAAATGATGAGGGAGTCGAATTTCAAGCAACTTCTTTGGAGAATGCAATGGTGTGTCCTTGTAATGGGACACATAAGAGAAGCAGGTGTCATTTTGGTTCCTGCAGGGAAACTTCAATGAATGAGCTGCAAACATTTGATAAGGGAGTAAGGTAATGGTTGAATTTCAACATCTGAGGTAGGTATGAGGTTGACTGATTCTGTCCATACTTAGAAATAACACTTAAAAACTGTAAAATGAACTGGAATCTTGGCAGTCATATATGACATGGACTGGAAAATAGAGGTCATGATTAAGGAGAGTCTCATGCATTAAAGAGTAACGTTTTTTCCCTGTTGGACCTGGCCCTCTCTGCAAGGTCACCGTCAAAACTTTGGCCCATATTTATACTTTTTGACGCAAATCAGCGCTTGGGCAGATTTGAATCAAAAAGTTTACCGCCGGCTAACGCCATTCCAACTCACCAGCCGGGCGCCTCATTTATGGAATTATGTTAGCCGACGCTGCGGCCTGGTTAGCCTCAAAATAAATGATGGTAACCGGGCAGCGGAGGCGAAGGAAAGACTGGGGGTTGTGCGCTAAAGAATGGTGAAAGTCAGGTTAGAGTAAAAAATATTAGCTCTAACCTGACTTGCGCCATTTGTTGACACACAACCCCCATGGAAATGACTCCTGTCTTAGCAAAGACAGGAGTAATGCCCCCCTGCCCAATGGCCATGCATGTCCCCTGGGCATGGGCATTGGGCACAGTGGCATGTAAGGGGGCCCAAGTTAGGCCCCGTATGCCAGTAACAAAAAAAAGATAGGAATTATACTTACCTGCACTCACCATGGATGGGTCCCCCCATCCATGGGTATCCTCCAGGGGTGGGCGGGCGTGGCAGGGGGTGTCCCTGGGTGCAGGGAAGGGCACCTGTGGACTGCATCCATGGTCTCCCAGCAAGGAAATTAGGCCACAGGTCCCTTAACGCCTGCCCTGGCCAAGGTGTTAACAAACCGTGCACATCAGGCTTGGCGCCATTTTTTAAGGCCTGCCTCCTCATGTGCGTCATTTTGACGCCGGAGGATAAATAAGGCACACATGCCTTAGAGTCATTTTTTGCACGGGAACGCCTATCTTGCATCTCATTAGCGCAAGGTAGGTTTTCACGTACAAAAAAATGACTGAAACACCATAACTTTGGTGCTAGACGGGTCTAGCGCCAAAGTATAAGTATGGAGTTAAGTTAGCACCGAATTTGCGTTAAAAAAATGGCGCAAATCTGGCGCAAACAGAGTATAAATATGGGCCTTTGTGTCTTTACCCCTCTTGTTTTGCTGAACTCTGTTTTGTTTGCTTTAGGACTCTGCACAATTCACCACTGCTAACCGGTGCTAAAATGTGTGTGGTCTAAACTTTAAAATATGGCACAATAGGCTTACACCCAATTGGTACATTTAATTTACTTGTAATCCCCTAGTAAAGTGGTACTACATGAACCCAGGGTATGCAAATTCAATGCTACTAGTGGGTCCGCAGCACGTATTGTGCCACCAACTAAAGTAGCCTTTTTAAACATGTCTCAGGCCTGCCTTTGCAGTGTGTGTGTGCAGATTTATCTGCCATTTCAACCTGGCAAATTAAACCTTTTGCCAGGCCTAAACCGTCCTTTTTAACATATATATAAGTCACTCCTAGGGTAGGCCCTAAACAGCCCATAGGATGGGATACACTGTATTTAAAAATGTTGTACACGCACTCTCAAGTTTTACATGTTCTGCTAGTGGAAAACTCTCACATTGGTTTTTCAATATTACAAGGCCTGTCTCTCCCTTAGGATTACTTTTAATAACTTTATACCTTTTGTTTGGGTGCTGGTAGAAATGTCAGGTTTGGAGTCTGCGGAACTGTAGCTTAAAACCAATTTAATGGTAAAGTAAGAATTTTTGTCACAATTCTGGAAATGCCTCTTTTAGGAAGTTGGTATTTTCTTGTCCTAACCATTTTGGGCTTGCAGCTTGTTTCCTGTGTCACATGACTAGATGTTGTTGGCAGTTGGTCTTTGTGTGCACAAAGGCAGTTGGCTTATGTGTATTCCCCCCAGACAGCCACACATTAGAGGGTCTGAGTGTTGGCAGGATGCGCCATCTAGACTTGATGAAGGGGCAGAGCAGTCTCCTGTCACACTTGCACTTCAAAGATTCTGTTCCAGCTCATACAAAAAGGACTTCACACTGTACTATTGTGTCTGCAGACTGTCTACGACCAGGGCAGGCAGACAGGAAATCCCATTCACTTCTGTACAGGGAAGACTTCAGAAGTTTCTTCCACTTTAAAGTGGGCACCATGTATAAAGGGATCCACTCCTCAGTACACTCGTAGACTTGTGAATACAACAGAAGAAAGCCTGTCCTGCTGCATGAAGTCTGCCCTGTTGCCTGAGGCCTGTCCTGCTGTCTGTGAAGGAAGACGGCTCCGCACCCTTCATCCCAGGCTACCTGAGTGATTCCAAGGGCTAGTTATTTAGCTTCCTGTTCTGAGCTAAAGGGGCACAACAAGCTCCAGAGGTCTCTGTGAAAATGCCCAGCTGACCTGCTCACTGTCCCTGACTGGACCTGCAACTGGAGCTTCTTGAGCCCTGCTGGTCTCTTCTGGAGTGAGTTTCGAGTCCCCAAGAGGGGCATCAGTTGAGCTCCTCCTAGAAGAAAATGAAAAATCTTTAAGTGTTGGGCTCTTTGTGAGTACAAATGGGCCTCTTCGAACCAAGATCTTACTGCACACACCGATCACCAACACGAAGTTCCAGTGAAACCACGATAGCACTACAGCGACCGCCAGCGATCACCAGCAACTCAAGATCTGCATTTTGTTCTACAGCATCAACAGCCTGTGGTGACAGCCAATGTGAAGCTCCAGCAATGACTGTCCATGACACCCAACAGATTCATTGTGCAAGAGACAACCGCCTGCAATGCGTGGGCTGCTCTTCTCGCTACAGCGACAACCATCCATAACGGTCTACCTGCTCATCGCTGCCTCCTCCATCACAAATGGAACTCTTCACGCTGGACTTTAGAAAGCAACTTTTTCAGCAGGACTAACCTGGTCTCTGTATCTGGACCAAGCTCCATCGCAGTTGACCTCAACTTCTGACTTTTACCTGAGTGATGTTTTGTGCCTTTAGGACTATCCTTACCTTAAATCTTTGAAATTGCATACCTCTGGTTCTACTGATTGGAGTTTTATCGTTTTTATGTCATAAGATTATTACAATTTAGTTTATTTTTCCAAGTAGGTGTGGGATTTCTATTGTGTGGTGTTTTTTTTACTTTATTGATGTTTGAGTGCTGCATTAATACTTTACAATCAATGGAGTCCTACAAGGGGAGGTTATAGGGCCACATGGTGAGTAGACATCTCTACACTCTAGCTTTAGATCTTCTGCATTTATATACAATTTGAACACCTGCTAGCTCTCAAAACAAGAGCATAAGTAAACTAAGCATTTCACATTTTATCTTCATTGAGCTCATGAAAGAGCCATTCTTGATGAGCAATGGATGTTATGACTAAAACTCCAGTGAGGACAACATCATTGTTGCTCCATCCCTTCATGAACTACTGGGTTGCTGTGAGATTTTCTTTGGCCTTATGCATGAGTCTAAGCTATATTTTCCTTCAGCCAGAGCAAGTGGTCTGCTCCTCTCAGGATTTCTTTGGGAGGATACCCGTGCCAAATCATGCCTCCCTTAAGTAAAAGCACTTCATAAAGGAATAAGAGTTATGTCAGAGACACCAGGGAATCAGAGAAGAAGAATGAATAGAGAGGAGTAAAGTCTGGAACCAAAATGCATTCCAGAATGCTTCAAAATTTCTTCTGAGGGAAGTACACTACGTTTTATTCAGAAAATATTATATATTATGTGAATATCAGCTTAGTATATTAACCAAAGGCAACTGGTAAGTATAATCATGTGTACTCACTTCTGTAGACTAGAGGTGGAGCTTTTCCTACAGTATGAGTATGAATATTCCAGTAGTAGAACTAGAGGAGATGACGCAGTAATGAAGCAGCAGTGCTTTATACATGGGAAAATGAGGAAGAAGGTTGAAACCAGCAGATAGTAAGGTGGAATGGAACTGAAGAGATTGTCCAAAAACATCAAACAAGAACATGGATGGAAATCAGTTGCAAACTGGTATGGCAGATAAGGAGCCCAATATGATGAACCATTGCCAAGAAAGAAAGATCTTGCTTGGGATGCTTATATACTGCCGCTGTATATTTCAACTTAGAAATAATGTGGCAACAAGCTTCTACCAACTTGTGTAAAAAAAATCATATTCTCCAAACCTGAAGAGTTTCTTAGAGCACTCCCCCTCACATTGTTGGTGAGTCTGAAAGTGGTTATTGACCACATTCAATAGTTTGTGAATTACAGAGATGGCTGGCAGGAGTATTCTACATCCATGAGCAATGGAGCATTACTCCATGATACTAGCAAAGCAGCACATTTATACTATTACACAGGCAGGTTTAGCATTGGGCACATTACAAAAGTCCCACCACAAGAATAAGCAGGTTCCTAGTGGAACTCCTGAGAATTTGTAGAGATCCTTCAATAGTAACAAAAATCTAAACAGTTTGTCTCAGTAAGCTGGTTCTCAAAATGTTGTATCATGTGTACCAGGACACTACACATCCAAGACTTAGAGAGACAGCACTTCCAGTGATGCCTAGTTAGCATGAGCAAGAGACATAGCAGAGGTCAAGATTACAGTTACACTAACAAGTAAAAGTTCTACCAACAGCTCAATAATGGAACAAGAAGGTCATTAATATTTCTCTAGGTGTTATAGCAGTACCGTTTCTAGCATGGGGTTAGATTTCATAATCTCCAATTATTTGAGGAGTGGCATGCCTACTTTAGCCTTGGATGTTTCCTGTGATGTGTTTGTGTCATGAATTCTAGTACTTCGGCAGGGGCAACCTTCTAGAATCTCCAATAAGGTAATAAGACCCTTCAACAATGACAACTGCCTCACATGAAGCAGACCTCAGATTTTCTCCCAGACTGATTTTACAGTATGAAGGGACAACCCAAACACAAAATTGAATACCCTAAAGCCTACTCCATTCTTTTTTACACTTTGTCAGAGGCTATATACAGGCTTGGTTCCAACTGTGATTTCAATGCACTTATCATGATTTACACAGTTATTGTGTGCCTATCCCACATAGCTTCACTTAGGCCATCAAAAGCTGTGTTCTTCCATTGGAGACATCCTCCTTTGGGAATCCAACTTGTAAACAAATATCAGTGAGAGTGATAGCCAGCATAGCTGTGCTAGTGCTTCTCATTGGCACTGCCTCTGGACCCCTAGATGTGTCATGTGTAAACTCCAAGATATGTTTGTTCCCAGATGTAAAAGGATGGTTGAAAGGAGCAATAATGCTGAAGGTACACTCACCCTGGAAGTGGAACATAGAAGTACATTGATCTTTCTTTCTGTCATATGGATCATGTCCTGAATATCGACTCCAGCATATTGTTGGTTCTTAAAACCGAGATCAAACTATCATGACTACAAAAAACATCAAAGTAGGGAATCTCAAGGGTAAGTTTTTTTGTAATAATATTGAAGCTTAAAATATTGATTCCTAAGTTATTGCGGTATGCAATTTTGTTTTTTTATTCTATTTAGTTAGCTTTTTGTTAAAGTTATATTGGTACCCATGATATAACCTGCAGTATAAATATAATAAGTTTGTATTTTTTAGAGTTGTTTGGTTTTATAGGTTTATTGGTTGGGAAGCTTTTTCAGAAAAAACGTGAATTGATGTTTAAATTAATTACGCAAGTTAATTATTAGTTTTCTATTAATTTATATTATTACTTTATTTAGCTTAATTAATATTTTATGTGCAGGTTGTGGGAGCTATTGGTGCATATACTGGGCAGTGATTTAAATAACAAAATAAGTTAAAGTAAATCATTACATTTTCATAATAAAAATGGTAATATATATTTAATAACATGGATTTTAAAATAAATTAAAATGTGCATTTTTATCATTTCTATTTTTCAAAATATTAAATCAATGGTGAATAAATACTTTCTTAAAATCTTAAATATGTTTCAGATTTTTGATATCAGCATTACTTTGTGTTTCTTTTATATTTTTCTAATAGCTTTAAAAAATAAATATGTTACAGGCATATTATGGGGGTCATTCCAACCCTGGCGGTCGGTGTTAAAGCGGCGGCTAACCCGCCAACAGGCTGGCGGTTAAAAAAATGGAATTCTGACCCTGGCGGAAACCGCCAACAGAGACCGCCACTTTAACACTACGACCGCCACGGCGGGACAAACAAACAGCGCGGCGGTCACCGCCAACAGACAGGTGGGAGACAATGTACCGCCCACCCTATCACAACCCACCAATCCGCCACCTTTTCCAGGGCGGTAGCCCCGCCGATAAAAACACGGCGGAAACAGACATTTCAAACCGAAAACACTCACCTCCATACACCCCACGAGGAATCTGGACAGCATGGAACCCGAATTACACATCCTACCAGCTATTGTATTCCTGCTCCTCTACCAGGAGCACGAACGCCGGCGCAGAAGACAACGGTGAGTACTGCACCTACGACACAGGGGAGGTGGGAGGAGAAAATATTACGGGGACACACATACGCGACACCCCCACCCCCACCCCACCCACTACAACACACACATCAATGCATAGCAATACATCACTGTTACAACCCCCAAACCCCCCGAAAGAATGCAAAGACAAAAGGAATAGATCATAAACAGTCGAATATATTGTATTAATGCCTTATAAAAATATCACACATTTAAAACTAATATATACATAAATGTTAAAAGTCCGATAATTCTAGCTGTCATTGTCCGTGGACCACTGGGCCCAAATCACATGGGCAAGGCCCACACAAGATACCTGACACCAACGGAGAGAACACTGCAGGGGCATCAGATAGAAAAACTACAGGCACCTCAGGGGGAAGGGAAGGGGGGGCACCTCAGCCACATGAGTACACGACGCCAGATCCACGAGGGGCCTCCATGGCCACTGTCCCATGCTGGGGAGTGCAAAGCCACAGTCTCACAAGTCTCTGCAGTGGGTGGGTTGCCCACTGTGCCATCCTGGGGAGTGCAAAGCCGCAGTCTCTCAAGTGGGTGGGTTGCCCACTGTGCCATCCTCGGGAGTGCAAAGCAGCAGTCTCTCAAGTGGGTGGGTTGCCCACTGTGCCATCCTGGGGAGTGCAAAGCCACAGTCTCTCAAGTCTCTACAGTGGGTGGTGTGCCCACTGTGCCATCCTGGGGAGTGCAAAGCCACAGTCTCTCAATTCTCTACAGTGGGTGGGTTGCCCACTGTGCCATCCTGGGGAGTGCAAAGCCACAGTCTCTCAAGTCTCTACAGTGGGTGGGTTGCCCACTGTGCCATCCTGGGGAGTGCAAAGCCACAGTCTCTCAAGTCTCTACAGTGGGTGGCTTGCCCACTGTGCCATCCTGGGGAGTGCAAAGCCACAGTCTCTCAAGTCTCTACAGTGGGTGGGTTGCCCACTGTGCCATCCTGGGGAGTGCAAAGCCACAGTCTCTCAAGTCTCTACAGTGGGTGGCTTGCCCACTGTGCCATCCTGGGGAGTGCAAAGCCACAGTCTCTCAAGTGGATAACAGTCTCCACTGGTACTGGAGGGGGACTAGTGCCCAGAGTGCCTAGTGCAGCCCTGCCCAACACAGATGCGGGCCTGCCCCTTCCGCCAATGGGCCAGCGGTGCTTGAGATGAAGGGCCCAGTTCAGCGGTGCTTGAGACGGCGGTGCCCAGCGGAGCGGTGCTTGAGATGAAGGGCCCAGCGGAGCGGTGCTTGAGACGGCGGTGCCCTGCGGAGCGGTTCTTGAGATGGCGGTGCCCAGTTCAGCAGTGCTTGAGATGAAGGGCCCAGTTCAGATGGAGGAATCTTCCCGTGTACAGACCGCTGGTGGACCTGTCGACAATGGAGGAACGACATGTCATTCTGACATACAGGCTCGACCGAGCCACTATACATGAACTGTGTGCCCAGCTGGAGGCAGACCTGATGTCACCCATCCGCCAACCCACAGGGATCCCCCCTCTAGTGCAGGTGCTGTCAGTACTCCATTTCTTAGCAAGTGGATCATTTCAAACAACAGTGGCCATATCATCAGGGATGTCTCAACCTATGTTTTCCAAGGTGTTGTCCAGAGTGTTGTCTGCCCTGCTCAAACACATGCTGAGCTACATTGTTTTCCCTGAGGTGGGGGATTTGCCTACAGTGAAGGGTGACTTCTATGCCCTTGGACATATCCCCAACATCATAGGTGCCATTGATGGGACCCATGTGGCATTGGTACCCCCCAGAGAAAGTGAACAGGTGTACAGGAACAGGAAAAGTTATCATTCAATGAATGTACAGATGGTCTGTTTGGCAGACCAGTACATCTCACATGTTAATGCCAAGTTCCCTGGCTCTGTGCATGACGCCTACATCCTGCGCAATAGCAGCATCCCGTATGTGATGGGGCTACTCCAGAGGCACTGTGTGTGACTATTAGGGGACTCTGGTTACCCCAACCTTTCCTGGCTATTGACTCCAGTGAGGAATCCCAGGACCAGGGCAGAGGAGCGCTACAATGAGGCCCATGGGCGGACTAGGAGGGTGATCGAACGCACCTTTGGCCTCCTGAAGGCCAGGTTCAGGTGCCTCCATATGACAGGTGGATCCCTAATGTACTCACCAAAGAAGGTGTGCCAGATCATCGTGGCCTGCTGTGTGCTTCACAACCTGGCTTTGCGCCGCCAGGTGCCTTTTCTGCAGGAGGATGGTCCAGATGGTGGTGTTGTAGCAGCTGTGGAGCCTGTGGAGAGTGAAGAAGAGGAAGCCGAAGAGGACGACATAGACAACAGGAACACAGTAATAGAGCAATACTTTCAGTGACACACAGGTAAGAGTAGACACCGGCATATTACATTTACTTCAAGACTCCTACCTCTCTACTGTCTGACTTTTTCCCCCAGTGTATGGTAACTGTGTTGTGACTTTCCCTTCCGTTTTCAGAGCTATGGACCCCACTGCGTGACATCTGCTTAGTTTCCCCATGGACTACAGCTGTGTGACAGTGTTTTTTTGGCATCAAAATGTGAATAACAATTTTGGCACTGTCATGTCTAATACATTTGTTAAAATCACAGACAGACTCCAGATTGTTTATGTGCAATAAGTGTGTTTATTCAAGTGCTCTAATTTGGATGGGTGGTTGCAAATCGGTGAGGGGTGATGGTGGAGGATTGTCCGTGGCAGAGTCCAGACTATCAGGTTCACAGGTGCATTGTCCAAATGCCTGTGGGAAGTGGAGCAGGGGCAGTTTAAGGTTGGACAGGGTGACAATGTGGGACAGTGGGATGACAATCAGGGCGGTATCCTTTGCTGGCGGGGGTCTTGACATGTTACTCTGTCTTCTTCCTGGATCTCAGGGCCCGCTTGCGGATGGTTCTCCTTCTGCAGGGGGTGGGGTTCTGGTGGCCTGTTGGTCTTCTGTCGGGGCCTCCTGTCCACTAGCGCCGGCGGAGGTGGTAGCCTGTTCTTGGTCCATGCTAGTGTCAGGGGCCCTTTGAGGTGCCACAGTGGTCTGCAATGTGGAGATTAACTCATTCAGGGCCACTACGATGGGACCTATGGCGGTACTGAGGTTTCTCAGTTCCTCCCTGAACCCCATATACTGTTGTTCCTGCAGAAGCTGGATTTCCTGAAACCTGGCCAGGACCGTCGCCATCGTCTCCTGGGAGTGGTGGTATGCTCCCATGATGAAGGAGAGGGCCTCATGGAGAGTGGGTTCCCTAGGCCTGTCCCCCCCCTGTCGCACAGCTGCCCTCCCAGTTCCCCTGTTTTCTTGGGCCTCCGTCCCCTGGACCGTGTGCCCACTACCACTGCCCCCAGGTCCCTGTTGTTGTTGGGGTGGTGGGTTAGCCTGGGTTCCCTGTAGTGGTGGACAAACCGCTGATTGACGTGTCCTGGGGACAGAGGTATGGGCCCGCTGCGTGGGTTCTGTGCTGGTGTTCCCAGAGGGGGTAAGGTCTGCTGTGGCTTGTGCCTGTCTGAGGGGAACCGACTGCCCAGAGGTCCCCGATGGACCGGGCTGGTCATCTAGATCCAGGGAGACAGAGCTGCTGTCATCACTGTGGGCCTCTTCTGGGGGTGGAGGGGACATTTGTGGACCCTCCTGCGCGGTGACCTGGCGTTCGGGTCCTGCAGGGGTATAAAAGTATGGTTATTGCTTCTGAGTGTGCCAATGGCGTGCAATGGGTGGGTGCCCGTGTACCCCAGTGCTGGCATTCCTTTGTGGGGGCTGTTGTGACGGTGTTTTTGGGGGGGGGGGGTGATGGGTATGTGCATTGGGCATGCTTTGGTGATGGGTGTCCATGCTTTGGGGCCACATGCAGGGCTAAGTTTTGGGATGGGTGGGTTGTGATAGTGAGACATTTGCAAGGGGTAGTTGTGAAGGGGGTGAGGGTGGGGGTATGAGTTGGCATGCAGGTGGGGTGGGGGGGGTGAAGTAGTGAAGATGAGACTTACCAGAGTCCATTCCTCCGCCTACTCCAGCGAGGACCTCAGGATGCAGGATGTTCAAGACTTGCTCCTCCCATGTTGTAAATTCGGGAGGAGGAGGTGGGGGTCCGCCGCCAGTCCGCTGTACTGCGATGTTGTGCCTTGATACCATGGAACGCACCTTCCCCCGTAGGTCGTTCCACCTCTTCCTGATGTCATCCCGATTTCTTGGGTGCTGTCCCACAGCGTTGACCCTGTCCACTATTTTGCTCCATAGCTCCATCTTCCTGGCAATGGTGGTGTGCTGCACCTGTGTCCCGAACAGCTGGGGCTCTACTCGTACGATTTCCTCCACCATGACCCTGAGTTCAGCATCTGAGAACCTGGGGTATCTTTGAGGTGCCATGGGGTGGTGTGGATGATGTGTGGGGTGCTATTTAGTGGTGTGTTGTGTGAGGTGCGTGGAAGTTCTGTGGGTATTGGTATTGTGTGCCTGTGGATGCTTGTTTGTAGATTGTGGTGTCTCTCTCTGGTCTTCGTTCGAAATTTCTAGTCGTAAGGGTTTGTGGGTGATGTGGGTGTGTGTTTTATAATGTATTGGGTGTGTGGGAGTGGTGTGTGTATGTGTATCAGGTGTGTGTATTTCGAATTGTCCAATGTGGTAGTGTTTTGTAGGTGTATGTGTATTTCGACCGCGGCGGTGTGTACCGCCAATAGAATACCGCGGTTGAAAGACCGCCACGTGGATTTGTGGGTCGTAACGGCATGGGCGTATTTCTGTTGGCGTGACGGTGGAGGTTTGGTCATCGCCCGTTTATCGCTGACCTTTGGTGTGGCGGACTTTTGTGGATGGCGGTATTTTTGCGGTTTGCCTAGTGTGGGTCAGAATGGCCGTGGCGGTTTACCGCGACCGCGGCGGCGTTATGGCGGTCTTCTGTCTGGCGGTAAGCGCCTTTTACCGCCGAGGTTGGAATGACCACCTATATCTTTTATTACTTCATATTTTTATAAATACATGAGTTATGCTTGAGAATGACTTGAAAAATTACAATATTTGTAGGATTGGATTTTGAAGTTTTAAAGTAAAGTTTTCAAAATATTTTTTAAATAAGTAGTCTTTTTGGAGATTTACGGCCTCGTTAAGAGGCTGGTGGTCCTAGGGCCGCCAGCCTTGCGGAGGCAGTCGGACCGCCGCAGCTGTGGGATAGGCGGGTGGACCCAACTATAGACCTCCGTCTCCACCAGGATCACAAATCCTGATGGGGTGATGGTGGTCATGGTTGTAGTCACCCAGGACAGTGCTGAACTCAGCACCGCCTGGCTGATTACAACCTTGTCCTCCCCCAGCCCTTTCATGGTGGAATAACTGCTTGGGGCCAGAGAGGGGGCCCCTGCACTGCCCATGGAATGGCATGGGCATTGCAGGGGCCCTCCCTGCTGAGCACTGTCAGAATGCGCACTGTCTGCAACAAAACAACGCCCAACACATTATGACCCAATAATCACCATGGCGGACATTCAATGGTGGTAAACCATTGGCAGTACATACCGTCGCGTTCAGAATGGACACCTGCATACAAAACAACACTACATTATCCAATACTAAAAACACACACCTGACACCTACACATACACCACACCACTATAAAACACACACCGACAGTACCCACAACCCTTTACAAACAATTGCCGCCAGGAGACTGAGAAGAAGAGCACAGAGACAACTAGACACACACACCACTTACACCCATACACCCCTCATGCACTCTACATCACACACCCCACCACATTACCCAACACACATTCACCAACACACATCACACAATACCCATGGCACCACAAAGGCACCCCTGTTTCACTGAGGAGTTAAGGATCATGGCGGAGAAAATTGTCAGGGGGGAGCCACAGCTCTTTGAAGCACAGGTACAGCAAATATCCATTGCAAGGAAGATGGAGCAATGGCGGAGAATCCTGGACAGTGTCAACACCGTGGGACAGCACCCAAGAACAAGGGACGACATCAGAAATAGGTGGAATGACACATTTCAAACCGAAAACACTCACCTCCATACACCCCATGAGGAATCTGGACAGCATGGAACCCGAATTACACATCCTACCAGCTATTGTATTCCTGCTCCTCTACCAGGAGCACGAACGCCGGCGCAGAAGACAACGGTGAGTACTGCACCTACGACACAGGGGAGGGGGGAGGAGAAAATATTACGGGGACACACATACGCGACACCCCCACACCCACCCCCACCCACTACAACACACACATCAATGCATAGCAATACATCACTGTTACAACCCCCAAACCCCCCGAAAGAATGCAAAGACAAAAGGAATAGATCATAAACAGTCGAATATATTGTATTAATGCCTTATAAAAATATCACACATTTAAAACTAATATATACATAAATGTTAAAAGTCCGATAATTCTAGCTGTCATTGTCCGTGGACCACTTGGCCCAAATCACATGGGCAAGGCCCACACAAGATACCTGACACCAATGGAGAGAACACTGCAGGGGCATCAGATAGAAAAACTACAGGCACCTCAGGGGAAACGGAAGGGGGGGCACCTCAGCCACATGAGTACACGACGCCAGATCCACGAGGGGCCTCCATGGCCACTGTCCCATCCTGGGGAGTGCAAAGCCACAGTCTCACAAGTCTCTACAGTGGGTGGGTTGCCCACTGTGCCATCCTGGGGAGTGCAAAGCCACAGTCTCTCAAGTCTCTACAGTGGGTGGGTTGCCCACTGTGCCATCCTGGGGAGTGCAAAGCCACAGTCTCTCAAGTCTCTACAGTGGGTGGGTTGCCCACTGTGCCATCCTGGGGAGTGCAAAGCCACAGTCTCTCAAGTCTCTACAGTGGGTGGCTTGCCCACTGTGCCATCCTGGGGAGTGCAAAGCCACAGTCTCTCAAGTGGATAACAGTCTCCACTGGTACTGGAGGGGGACTAGTGCCCAGAGTGCCTCGTGCAGCCCTGCCCGACACAGATGCGGGCCTGCCCCTTCCGCCAATGGGCCAGCGGTGCTTGAGATGAAGGGCCCAGTTCAGCGGTGCTTGAGACGGCGGTGCCCAGCGGAGCGGTGCTTGAGATGAAGGGCCCAGCGGAGCGGTGCTTGAGACGGCGGTGCCCAGCGGAGCGGTTCTTGAGATGGCGGTGCCCAGTTCAGCAGTGCTTGAGATGAAGGGCCCAGTTCAGCGGTTCTTGAGACGGCGGTGCCCAGCGGAGCGGTGCTTGAGATGAAGGGCCCAGTTCAGCGGTGCTTGAGATGAAGGGCCCAGTTCAGCGGTGCTTGAGATGAAGGGCCCTGTTCAGCGGTGCTTGAGACGGCAGTGCCCAGTTCAGCGGTGCTTGAGACAGCGGTGCCCAGCGGAGCGGTGCTTGAGATGAAGGGCCCAGTTCAGCGGTGCTTGTTTGAAAGGGCCCAGTTCAGCGGTGATTGAGACGGCGGTGCCCAGTTCAGCGGTGCTTGAGACGGCGGTGCCCAGTTCAGCGGTGCTTATTTGAAAGGGCCCAGTTCAGCGGTGCTTGAGACGGCGGTGCCCAGCGGAGCGGTGCTTGAGATGAAGGGCCCAGTTCAGCGGTGCTTGAGACGGCGGTGCCCTGTTCAGCGGTGCTTGAGACGGCGGTGCCCAGTTCAGTGGTGCTTGAGACGGCGGTGCCCAGCGGAGCGGTGCTTGAGATGAAGGGCCCAGTTCAGCGGTGCTTGTTTGAAAGGGCCCAGTTCAGCGGTGCTTTAAACGGCAGTGCCCAGTTCAGCGGTGCTTGAGACGGCGGTGCCCAGTTCAGCAGTGCTTGTTTAAAAGGGCCCAGTTCAGCGGTGCTTGATTGAAAGGGCCCAGTTCAGCGGTGCTTGTTTGAAAGGGCCCAGTTCAGCGGTTCTGGCCCAGGCATGGGTGTCACTCGCCACCTGGCATGTGGCTGGCAGGGTCTTCCTGCCCATCTGTCCGTTGGCTTGCGGGGCCCTCCTGGGCTGCCGTACCGGGCCTCTGGGTGTCCTTCTGCACACCTGGGAGGGGGCTGGTGGGGGACTCCTGGGCAGCTGGCCTGCTGCCGGACTTGTCGGGTGTGCTGCCCTTCCCACCCTTCCCTGGTCGTCTGTGGCCCTTTGACACCTTTGGCGGTGTCCCAGGTGGTACCCCACTTCCAGACGGAGCCAGGGTAGGGATTTTGATCCATGGTGTTCGTGGCCTCTCGCGCGGGCACTGCTCACTTTTGGGTGCTTTTCCGGGGGTGGGCTGGGTGTGCCTTGGCTCCTCGCCGGAGTTGTTGCCCTTGAAGGTGGGGGACTCCACAGTCCTTGGACAACAGTCCTGATAGGTCCTGGTTTGGTGGTGGCTGAGGTGCTGATTGCAGTCTTATGAGATGGACGGGGTGGGAGAGTTGTTGGAAAGAGGTTAAGGTTGGCAAGGAAAAGCAATTTGGAAAGAGAGTGACGGGTAGGTGTAGTGGGTATGGGAGTGGAGGAAGAGGATGTGGTTGTAGGAGTGTGAAGTCTGGTGTCTTTGTGTGCAGGTGCTTGGGCTGGAGGCTGTCGTGAGGTGGATGGCTGTTGGGTGGTTGACTGCTTGCGTTTGTGTGGTTTGGAAGAGGGGGTGACAGACACACTGGGAGAGGACACAGGGGACGTGTACATGGTAGTGGGGGTGGTGACTGCACGTGTGCGGAGTGTTCTGGTGGGTGTGCTGGTGATGGACGTAGTGGCTGAAGATGTTGTGCATGCAAGTGTGAGTGGAGACGTCACAGGGAGGGAGGAGGGAGACGAGGAGGAGGGGGATACAGTGGAGGCAGTGGCTGTTGGTATGTCTGCATGTGGATGTTGCTTGTGTGAATGCTTGTGTGATGTGTGGTGCTTATGTCTGGATGAGCTTCCCTTGGGTGTTGAGGTGTGTGCAGGCTGGTCTCCTGGTGTGTCTGGGATAGGCAGAGGTACTGGGGATTTGGTCTGGGTGGAGGAAGTTGGAGGGGGGAGGCTAGAGACAGGGACAATTGCTGCCGTCAGTGCTGAGGCCAGAGCGTTGAACGATCGCTGATGGGCAGCCTGACCCGAATGAATGCCCTCCAGGTATGCATTACTCCGGTGCACCTCCCTTTCTACACCCTGGATGGCATTCAAAAGGATAGACTGCCCAACAATGATGGTCCTCATGAGGTCAATGACCTCCTCACTGAGGGCAGCAGGGGTGTCTGGGGCAGGCCCTGAGGTTCCTGGGGCGAAGGAGATGCCCACCTTCCTGGGTGAGCGGGCACGGGGCGAAGGCTGAGGGGCTGCTGGGAGGGCGGTGCTGGTGAGCTGGGTGGCGGCTGTACCTGTTGTTATGGGGGGCATGGATGTTGCCGCCACCACAAGAGAGCTCCCTTCAGAGGACGAGTCGCTGCCACTGACATCAGCACGAGTCCCCGCTGTGGAACTCCCCTCGCCCTCCGTCTCACTGGTGAAATCCGACACAGTTGCATGGCCCGCCATGGCCATATGAGATGCAGCTCCCTCGTGCTCCCATGCCACTTCTCCTCCGCCTGATGATGCTGATGCACACATGAACAGGAAGACCACAAAAAAGGGGGGGAGAAATAAAGACATGTTGAGTGCATGGATTACTGCTACCGTTGGCGGACAAGACAGACACAGAAGCCCCCTGCACTACGCCGCGCACTTGGGGTCCACTACGCAATCCGTGGGACATGGCCTACAAGCCTATCGACGACAACTGCACACATAGATGACAGAGGGCCATGGATACCTGAACTTGGCACCCTACAGAGGTGGGGGGCGGGGGCACAGGGCCATGCCTATCGGAGGGGTCTAGCCTACAGAATTCGCCCTGGCCTAGGGAGGCCCACAGCCCTCCTCCCCCACCCAGACACCTCCACTGCACGCAAAGTCACCAGAATGAGACTGTACTCACCCCCTTGTGTCTGCTGTGATGTCCTCACGCGCCCATCCAAATCAGGGTAGGCCACCGCCAGGATCCGGGACATCAGGGGGGTCAATTGACGACTGGCACCTCTCCTACGTTGGGAGGCCATCCCCAGCAGAGCCTCCACCGTCTTCCTGCTCCCGCGGCGGATGTCCTCCCACCTCTTCCGGCAGTGGGTGCCCCGTCTGTTGTGGACCCCCAGGGTCCGGACGTCCTTGGCGATGGCACGCCAAATCGCGATTTTCTGGTGGGCGCTGACCTATGTTGCATGTACAGGGAGAGAAAAATTGTCATCACCTTCTGCATGCTCAATGTGAGTGGCCCCCCATCCCCACACTTGCCAGGTGGCACATGCTCTCATCTGTCGTCTGATGCATGACTCAATCGCTCCCCTCCCCACCATCTTTCATCCACCCGACTCAACCCAGGTATTGCCCACTAAGCATGGTCCCAGTGTACTTACCTGTTGGTCTGGAGGACCGTAGAGTAGCGCATACTGGGGGAGGACCCCATCCACAAGTTTCTCCAATTCTTCAGAAGTGAAGGCAGGGGCCCTTTCCCCAGTCGCAGCAGCCATTGTCTCTTCCAGACCGAGGTCACAGCAGCACTTGCAGTGTAGGTCCTCTCCTGTGGAAGATCAGGTATCGAGTGATTAAGCTGATAGAAAATGTTGGTCACGCCCGCGGCGGTGCGTACCGCGGCGGTGCGTACCGCGACCGCCGGCGCACATCGTCATTGGCTCCTGAAACCCATAGGATTCAGTGTGAACCAATGTGGCTTTGCGCCGCGGTCTTCGACTGCCTACCGCCACGGTGTGCCACGCCAGCACATTGACCTCACATCCCATTGTCACACTTCACAGGTCAGGCAGCCGCCATTTCAAGGGCCCACATGGCTTAATTTCTACTGCGTCACACATACCTAGGCCTTTCCTCAACACTCATACACACCATTCAATGCATAGTGAATCGTGTTGTGTGCAAGCTGTGGGAACGTACCTGTGGGTTGATTGACTCTGTGCTCGCTGTTGTCCTTCCTAGACACCGTCCGCTTGGCAATGCGGGGAGATGGAGGAATCTTCCCGTGTACAGACCGCTGGTGGACCTGTCGACAATGGAGGAACGACATGTCATTCTGACATACAGGCTCGACCGAGCCACTATACATGAACTGTGTGCCCAGCTGGAGGCAGACCTGATGTCACCCATCCGCCAACCCACAGGGATCCCCCCTCTAGTGCAGGTGCTGTCAGTACTCCATTTCTTAGCAAGTGGATCATTTCAAACAACAGTGGCCATATCATCAGGGATGTCTCAACCTATGTTTTCCAAGGTGTTGTCCAGAGTGTTGTCTGCCCTGCTCAAACACATGCTGAGCTACATCGTTTTCCCTGAGGTAGGGGATTTGCCTACAGTGAAGGGTGACTTCTATGCCCTTGGACATATCCCCAACATCATAGGTGCCATTGATGGGACCCATGTGGCATTGGTACCCACCAGAGAAAGTGAACAGGTGTACAGGAACAGGAAAAGTTATCATTCAATGAATGTACAGATGGTCTGTTTGGCAGACCAGTACATCTCACATGTTAATGCCAAGTTCCCTGGCTCTGTGCATGACGCCTACATCCTGCGCAATAGCAGCATCCCGTATGTGATGGGGCTACTCCAGAGGCACCGTGTGTGGCTATTAGGGGACTCTGGTTACCCCAACCTTTTCTGGCTATTGACTCCAGTGAGGAATCCCAGGACCAGGGCAGAGGAGCGCTACAATGAGGCCCATGGGCGGACTAGGAGGGTGATCGAACGCACCCTTGGCCTCCTGAAGGCCAGGTTCAGGTGCCTCCATATGACAGGTGGATCCCTAATGTACTCACCAAAGAAGGTGTGCCAGATCATCGTGGCCTGCTGTATGCTTCACAACCTGGCTTTGCGCCGCCAGGTGCCTTTTCTGCAGGAGGATGGTCCAGATGGTGGTGTTGTAGCAGCTGTGCAGCCTGTGGAGAGTGAAGAAGAGGAAGCC
The DNA here is from genome assembly GCF_031143425.1 of Pleurodeles waltl. NCBI lineage: Eukaryota > Metazoa > Chordata > Amphibia > Caudata > Salamandridae > Pleurodeles > Pleurodeles waltl. Next base: position 314,095,792 of record NC_090449.1, on the reverse strand, counting down.
GAAGAGGACGACATAGACAACAGGAACACAGTAATAGAGCAATACTTTCAGTGACACACAGGTAAGAGTAGACACCGGCATACTACATTTACTTCAAGACTCCTACCTCTCTACTGTCTGACTTTTTCCCCCAGTGTATGGTAACTGTGTTGTGACTTTCCCTTCCGTTTTCAGAGCTATGGACCCCACTGCGTGACATCTGCTTAGTTTCCCCATGGACTACAGCTGTGTGACAGCAGTTTTTTGGCATCAAAATGTGAATAACAATTTTGGCACTGTCATGTCTAATACATTTGTTAAAATCACAGACAGACTCCAGATTGTTTATGTGCAATAAGTGTGTTTATTCAAGTGCTCTAATTTGGATGGGTGGTTGCAAATCGGTGAGGGGTGATGGTGGAGGATTGTCCATGGCAGAGTCCAGACTATCAGGTTCACAGGTGCATTGTCCAAATGCCTGTGGGAAGTGGAGCAGGGGCAGTTTAAGGTTGGACAGGGTGACAATGTGGGACAGTGGGATGACAATCAGGGCGGTATCCTTTGCTGGCGGGGTCTTGACATGTTACTCTGTCTTCTTCCTGGATCTCAGGGCCCGCTTGCGGGTGGTTCTCCTTCTGCAGGGGGTGGGGTTCTGGTGGCCTGTTGGTCTTCTGTCGAGGCCTCCTGTCCACTAGCGCCGGCGGAGGTGGTAGCCTATTCTTGGTCCATGCTAGTGTCAGGGGCCCTTTGAGGTGCCACAGTGGTCCGCAATGTGGAGATTAACTCATTCAGGGCCACTACGATGGGACCTGTGGCGGTACTGATGTTTCTCAGTTCCTCCCTGAACCCCATATACTGTTGTTCCTGCAGAAGCTGGATTTCTTGAAACCTGGCCAGGACCGTCGCCATCGTCTCCTGGGAGTGGTGGTATGCTCCCATGATGAAGGAGAGGGCCTCGTGGAGAGTGGGTTCCCTAGGCCTGTCCCCCCTCTGTCACACAGCTGCCCTCCCAGTTCCCCTGTTTTCTTGGGCCTCCGTCCCCTGGACCGTGTGCCCACTACCACTGCCCCCAGGTCCCTGTTGTTGTTGGGGTGGTGGGTTAGCCTGGGTTCCCTGTAGTGGTGGACACACCGCTGATTGACGTGTCCTGGGGACAGAGGTATGGGCCCGCTGGGTGGGTGCTGTGCTGGTGTTCCCAGAGGGGGTAAGGTCTGCTGTGGCTTGTGCCTGTCTGAGGGGAACCAACTGTCCAGAGGTCCCTGATGGACCGGGCTGGTGATCTAGATCCAGGGAGACAGAGCTGCTGTCATCACTGTGGGCCTCTTCTGGAGGTGGAGGGGACATTTGTGGACCCTCCTGCACGGTGACCTGGCGTTCGGGTCCTGCAGGGGTATAAAAGTATGGTTATTGCTTCTGTGTGTGCCAATGGCGTGCAATGGGTGGGTGCCCGTGTACCCCAGTGCTGGCATTCCTTTGTGGGGGCTGTTGTGACGGTGTTTTTTTTTGGGGGGGGTGATGGGTATGTGCATTGGGCATGCTTTGGTGATGGGTGTCCATGCTTTGGGGCCACATGCAGGGCTAAGTTTTGGGATGGGTGGGTTGTGATGGTGAGACATTTGCAAGGGGTAGTTGTGAAGGGGGTGAGGGTGGGGGTATGAGTTGGCATGCAGGTGGGGTGGGGGGGATGAAGTAGTGAAGATGAGACTTACCAGAGTCCATTCCTCCGCCTACTCCAGCGAGGCCCTCAGGATGCAGGATGTTCAATACTTGCTCCTCCCATGTTGTAAATTCGGGAGGAGGAGGTGGGGGTCCGCCGCCAGTCCGCTGTACCGCGATGTTGTGCCTTGATATCATGGAACGCACCTTCCCCCGTAGGTCGTTCCACCTCTTCCTGATGTCATCCCGATTTCTTGGGTGCTGTCCCACAGCGTTGACCCTGTCCACTATTCTGCTCCATAGCTCCATCTTCCTGGCAATGGAGGTGTGCTGCACCTGTGTCCCGAACAGCTGGGGCTCTACTCGTACGATTTCCTCCACCATGACCCTGAGTTCAGCATCTGAGAACCTGGGGTGTCTTTGAGGTGCCATGGGGTGGTGTGGATGATGTGTGGGGTGGAGTGTGTAGTGATAGGTGGGGTGCTATTTAGTGGTGTGTTGTGTGAGGTGCGTGGAAGTTCTGTGGGTATTGGTATTGTGTGCCTGTGGATGCTTGTTTGTAGATTGTGGTGTCTCTCTCTGGTCTTCGTTCGAAATTTCTGGTCGTAAGGGTTTGTGGGTGATGTGGGTGTGTGTTTTATAATGTATTGTGTGTGGGGGAGTGGTGTGTGTATGTGTATCAGGTGTGTGTATTTCGAATTGTCCAATGTGGTAGTGTTTTGTAGGTGTATGTGTATTTTGACCGCGGCGGTGTGTACCGCCAATAGAATACCGCGGTTGAAAGACCGCCGCGTGGATTCGTGGGTCGTAACGTTATGGGCGTATTTCTGTTGGCGTGACGGTGGAGGTTTGGTCATCGCCCGTTTATCGCTGACCTTTGGTGTGGCGGACTTTTGTGGATGGCGGTATTTTTGTGGTTTGCCTAGTGTGGGTCAGAATGACCGTGGCGGTTTACCGCGACCGCGGCGGTGTTATGGCGGTCTTCTGTCTGGCGGTAAGCGCCTGTTACCGCCGAGGTTGGAATGACCACCTATATCTTTTATTACTTCATATTTTTATAAATACATGAGTTATGCTTGAGAATGACTTGAAAAATGACAATATTTGTAGGATTGGATTTTGAAGTTTTAAAGTAAAGTTTTCAAAATATTTTTTAAATGAGTAGTCTTTTTGGAGATTTACGGCCTCGTTAAGAGGCTGGTGGTCCTAGGGCCGCCAGCCTCGCGGAGGCAGTCGGACCGCCGCAGCTGTGGCTGTCCAACCGCCCCATTTCGAGTTAGGCGGGAGGACCCAACTAAAGACCTCCGTCTCCACCAGGATCACAAATCCTGATGGGGTGATGGTGGTCATGGTTGTAGTCACCCAGGGCAGTGCTGAACTCAGCACCGCCTGGCTGATTACAACCTTGTCCTCCCCCAGCCCTTTCATGGTGGAATAACTGCTTGGGGCCAGAGAGGGGGCCCCTGCACTGCCCATGGAATGGCATGGGCATTGCAGGGGCCCTCCCTGCTGAGCACTGTCAGAATGCGCACTGTCTGCAACAAAACAACGCCCAACACAGTATGACCCAATAATCACCATGGCGGACATTCAATGGTGGTAAACCATTGGCGGTACATACCGTCGCGTTCAGAATGGACACATACATACAAAACAACACTACATTATCCAATACTAAAAACACACACCTGACACCTACACATACACCACACCACTATAAAACACACACCGACAGTACCCACAACCCTTTACAAACAATTGCCGCCAGGAGACTGAGAAGAAGAGCACAGAGACAACTAGACACACACACCACTTACACCCATACACCCCTCATGCACTCTACATCACACACCCCACCACATTACCCAACACACATTCACCAACACACATCACACAATACCCATGGCACCACAAAGGCACCCCTGTTTCACTGAGGAGTTAAGGATCATGGTGGAGAAAATTGTCAGGGGAGAGCCACAGCTCTTTGAAGCACAGGTACAGCAAATATCCATTTCAAGGAAGATGGAGCAATGGCGGAGAATCCTGGACAGTGTCAACACCGTGGGACAGCACCCAAGAACAAGGGACGACATCAGAAATAGATGGGATGACATACTGGAAAGGTATGTTCCATAGTAGGAAGACACCAGCTCACTATACAGAGGACTGATGGAGGACCCCCACCTCCTCCCCCACAGCTCACAGCATGGGAGGAGCAGGTACTGGCAAGACTGCATCCTGAGGGACTCACTGGAGTAGCCGGAGGACTGGACACTGGTAAGTCAACATTTACTAATCATCACCCCGCACACGTGCATGCCATCACACCCCCTCACCCTCACTCCCATCGCTCCACACCATCCCACACACTGCACCTACACATATGACTGACCACAATGCCAAGCCCTGCATGCAATACCAATACACGGACACTCCTCCCAGCCCTGTATGGACACCCATTACTAAAGCATGCACAGCATAGGGAAACTAACAATCCCACAATACATCACCATACACAAACAAAAGCTGGCTGGGTAACACCAACCATAGAGGGAAAGCTAGGGAAGTACAAATGTCATATACTTGAAGCATAATACATCATTTAAATCCCCACAGGTACCCCAGCCAATGTCAGTGGAGAGGAGGTGCCACCACTATCCAGTCCCCCAACAGAAGAGGCCCCCAGTGTTGAAAGTAACTCTGGACTTCAGGATCTGGAGTACCTATCCGGCCCATTAAGGACCACTGGACAGTCGGTCATCCAAGCCCACTCACAGACCACCACAAAGCTTCTCCCATCAGGAACCAACACCACAGCACCGACCCAGCGTACCCACATCTCTGTCCCCAGGACACGTCAATCAACAGTGTGCCCACCTGTGCAGGCAGCCCCAGGCCACAACTTGCCCCCAAGACAATCAGGGACCTGGGGTCAGTGGCAGTGGGCATACGGTTCAGGGAACAGAGGCACGGGCCAAGAGGTGCACTGGGAGGACTGCTGTGCGCCAGGGAGATGACAGGAGCAAAGAATCGACTCTCTAGTAGGCACTCTTTGAGATCCTGGGAACCTACCAACATTCCCAGGATACGATGGGCCAGATCCTTGACAACGTGCAGGAGAACAGGCGGCTGCAGGAGGGACAGTATCAGGGGATCAGGGAGGAGTTGCAGGCCATTACCAACACCTTGATCTCCATAGCAGGGGTGCTAGCAGACATGGCCAACATCATGAGGAAGGCAACAGCACACCAGCAGGCCCCTACCACTAGCCAGTCAACTGAACAGCCCTCCACTTCTGCTGCTGCTCGTGGCCAGGAGGCCCTGCCAGAGGACCCACAGGCCACCAGCACCCCTCCCCCTGCGGAAGGTGAACCACCCCGCAAACGTTCCCTGTGACCCAGACAGAAACCAGAGACACTTGCCAAGACCACCGCCAGGAAATGAGACTCTCCTGATTGTCCCCCTTGTGTCCCACTCCGTCACCTTGTCCATCTTGAACTGCCATTGCTCCCCTTCCTATGTCCCCCTTGGACACTGCACCTGAGCTACAAACAGATTGGAACAATACCCTGGACTTTCCGCCATCATCACCCATTCCATTGCACTTTTCCTTCAATATCTTAGTATAACAATACCCTTGGACAAACTTCGACTACTATTATTTCATGTATTGCAAATTTGTATTCATTGAAACAGCTACATCCATTGCAACTGAACTGTACATAGTGAGAGCATAGAATGAATGACCTGTTGTGATCACATCAGGACCTTGTCATATCACCAACATCTGTAAAATGACAATCCATAGGTGACAGTAAGTAGAGGAAACAAGTGGGTAATGCCAGCATGCCAATGCCACACAGAATACAACAATAGTCATAGAAATGTGAAGTTTCACTCTCTCACCTGTGTGTCATTAGAAGTACTGACGGATCACTAATGTTCTGTTGTCCACATCCTCTTCCTCTGCCTCCTCATCCTCACTGTCCTCAGGGTCCACTGCTGCCACAGGGGCATCTCCAGTCTCCCCCTCCTGCAGAAAAGGTACTTGGCGTCTGATGGCCAGGTTGTGCAACAAGCACCATGCCACTACTATCTGGCAGACCTTCTCGGGTGAGTAGCACAAGGATCCACATGTCAGATGGAGGCACCTGAACCTGGCCTTCAGGAGGCCGAAGGTCCTCTCAATTATCCTTCTGGTTCGCCCATGTGCCTCATTACAATGTTCTTCAGCCCTTGTCCTGGCATTCCTCACAGGGGTCAGCAGCCACAATAGGTTTGGGTAACCAGAGTTGCCTGCAAATATTGAGGGACAACATTTAGCCACACACTATCCTATTTGGCCAACAGCATAGGCATACATCAACTTACACTGGGTGGGGACCAAGGCTCACGTATTAGCCACACCCTGTGCCTCTGTAGGTGGGCCATCACATTTGGAATGCTGTTATTCCTCAGGATAAAGGCATCATGCACCGACCCAGGATACTTAGCATTGGCGTGGGAAATGTACTGGGCCGCCAGGCACATCATCTGCATATTCATGGAGTGGAAACTCTTACGATTCCTGACACCTGTTCAATCTTCCGGTGGGGGGGGGCAAACACAATATGTGTACCGTCAATCGCATCAATTATATTAGGAATATGTCCCATTGCATAAAATCCAGCCTTCACAGTGACCAAATCTCCCACCTGGAGGAAAGCAATGTAGCTGCACATGTGTTTTACCAGGGCGGACAAGACTCTTGCCAGCACTATTGAGAACATTGGCTGTGACATTCCTGCTGCCAAGCCCACTGTCACTTGGAAAGAACCAGTTGCCGGGAAGTGGAGCACTGATAGAACCTGCACAAGAGGGGGGATCCCAGTGGGGTGACGGATAGCTGATATCAGGTCAGGCTCCAATTGGGCACACAGCTCTGTGATTATGGCCCTGTCCTCCAGTATAGCTAAGTCCACCAGGGGTCTGTACAAGGGGGTATGTCTCAATCTCCTATTCATCCGCAGTGGTAGGTATCTAAGGGACACAAGAGTGAGGAGTCTGTCACAATTTGAACAACTATACAACAACAGCAGTCCACATCGTGCAATCAAGTTTTGGGACAGTGGAATTTAAAGGTATGTGCCTATTTACCCTGTGACGCAGCAATTATCAATAGGCATGTTCCCCCCCAGAAATGGTGACCGCCTGTCCTGTGTGTAGGGAGAGGTGGAAGTGAGGTAAATCCGCCGACGTTGTGCACCGTGGCAGTAGGCGGTCGTGAACCGCCGTGCAATTTCTCATTGGATAATATTGGGCCCTATGGGGTACAGTGGCCAATGGGGATGTACACCAGCACCGACGGTATACGCGGACGTGACCGCCATTTTATTTCTAAACCATCACTTGTTTCCTGACCTCCCGCAGTAGAAGATCTACACTGGATGTTCTGCTGTGACCTGTGTCTGGAACCTACCATGGCCCGTGTGACCTGGGAAAGGGCCCCAGCCTTTACTTCTGAGGAGTTGGAGTGACTGGTGGATGGGGTCTTATCCCAGTATGGTCTGCTGTGTGGGCCTCCAGACCAACAGGTGAGTACACCTTGGGCACGATGCATGTGGCAAGGATGCATGGAGATTAGTGTGAAAGCATTGTGTAAGGGTGGGTCAGGAGTGGGGGGGAATTGTCTGTTGGCGGTGTACATGTTGTGTGCTGGCCTATGTGTGTGACAATAATGATGGAAACGGGTATGTGGGCCATTTGTGTGATAGGATGGACTGTTTGTTTAATGGTGTTCTGCTGTCTGTATTGCCTCTGCAGGTCATCGCCCATAGAAAGAAGGGAAATGGCGTGCCATCGCCAAGGACATGCGGACCCTGGGGGTATATGGCAGGCGGAGCACCCACTATCGCAAACGGTGGGAGGACCTGAGACTCTGGCCATGGAAGACCGTGGAGGCCCAACTGGGGATGGCCTTCCAACGAGGTAGGGGTGCCCGTCGGACCCTGACCCCCCTGATGGCCTGCATACCGGCAGTGGCTTTCCCTGAGCTGGATGGGCGCTTGAGGGAATCACAGCAGCCACAAGTGGGTGAGTACAGTGGGTATCATTACATATTTTGGCAGGTGGCGTGGTGTCCGGGTGGTGGATGTGTGTTAGCGGGTGCCCCTAAGGCCAGGCCAGACATTGCAGCATGGGTCATCTGAAGGGTAATGGGTGTATGGGAAATACAGGTAACCTAGCTTGTTAGCAGTCCTTTTCAATCAGGCCATCGTGGGTCCCAGCAGTGCTGCAGTTGGCGGGGTGTGGTCTTCATCTTGCCTTAGTGACTAGCCATATCAGTGGGAGTGCAATGCCTAGTGCTTAAGCCTGTTCCCTGTGTGTGACGGTGATGTGTATGCCAACTGTGGTGTTGGTGCAGTCATTCTCCCAGTGTATCCTTTGTCTCTCTCTCTCCCCCTTTCTTGTTTGTCATCCTCTCCTTGTTCGTATTAGCATCATCTGGCAGAGGAGCAGAGGCACTGGCAACAGAGGGAGCTGCATCCGACGAGACCCAGGAGGAAGAGTCCACCAATGCTGAGTGAACCAGTGGGACAGAGGGCGAGGGGAGTACCACGGCAGAGACTGGAGGAGACAACACTGACTCAGATTCCTCCTTCGATGGGAGCTCCCTGGTGGTGGCAGACACCTCTGTGACAACCCCAGCTGCAGGTACATTTGCCACCCCTGTACCAGCACCACCCTCCCAACAGCCCCTCAGCGAGTTTCCCATGCCCGCTCACCCAGGATGGTGGGCTTCTCCTTCACCCCAGGCACGTTAGGCCCTGCCCCAGTGTGCCCTGCTGCCCTGAGTGAGGAGGCTATTGACCTCCTGAGATCCATCTCTGTAGGGCAGTCAACCATTGTGAATGCCATCCAGGGCCTGGCATCCCAGATGCAGCATTACAATCCATTCCTGGAGGGCATTCACAGGGGATTGGTGGCCCAACAGAGATCGATTCACACTTTGGCCTCCTCTCTGATGGCAGCCATTGTCCCTGTTTCTACCTTCCCCCCCTCCAGATTCCACTTGCCAGTCCCATTCTCCTCAACCCCAACCCATCCCAGGCACACATACTGTTGAGCATGCACACAAGACAACACCAAAGAGTGGCACAGGCAAACACAAGCACCACACTTCATCCCATGAGCACTCGCGCAAACACCATACAGTTGCAGACATGACAATATCCACTGCCTCCACTGTCTCCCTTCCTCCACCACCTCCCTCCCAGTCACGTCCACATTCACACCTGCATGCACTACATCAACATCCACTACCAGCATCACCACACCAAGCAGAACACAAACCTCACTGGCAGACACCTCCACAATAGCCATGCACGTGTCCCCTCTGTCCTCTCCCACCCTGTCTGTCCCCCCCTCCTAAAGGACACAAACGCAAGCACTCACACACCCAACAGCCACCCACCTCACATCAGCATACAGCCCATGCACCTCCACCCAAATCCAGCAGACATACACCTCCAACAACAACTACCTAAACCTCCACTCCCATTACTCCTCCCTCCTCCCGCACCAATGTCCCGAAAAAAACTTTTCCTTTCCCTCCTTGACCTCTTCGCGCCCCCTCCCCCCATCCTGCCCGTATGAGCAGGGTACCAAGGACAGAGCTCAGCACCTCAGCCAAACAGTCCACGGGGACAGTGGTAGCAACACCTACTCATGGAAGTAAGGATACCACACCTCCATTGAAAAAGGGGAAGGAGCCTGCACCATCAGGCAAGAAGGGGAAGGAGCCTGCACCACCAGGCAGGAAGGGGAAGGAGCCTACACCACCAGGCAGGAAGGGTAAGGAGCCTGCACCACCAGGCAGGAAGGGGAAGAGCCCATCCATCCCTGCCAGGAAGGCTAAGAGATCCACGCTCCATATACTGGAGGAGAAGAAGCCCTCTACTCCAGTGGAGTCTGTCAGGGTAACATCTCATCCATGACCAGCTGTCACGGGGCCCCCATTTCATGAATTGCAGCCATCCAAAAGTGCAGAGGTGGCCCAGGATGCTCCTCCATCCACCACCACACTGTAGCCATCAGAAAGTGCAGAGGTGGCCCAGGAGGGTCCTCCATCCACCACCACCACCACACTGCAGTCGTCACCGCCAGCTGACGCCATGTAGGCCACACCCCAGTGGCTGCTGTATGAGTTTCCCTGTCCAGGACCAGTGGGATAGTCACCAACCTGAGAGACTGTGGCCTTGCATTCCCCAGAACAGAGCAATGGGCATGGAGCCCCTACCAGGACCAGTGGGCTTGTTCCCACATCTGGCTGAGGTGCCCCCCGAGGTGCCTGCCTATTTGCAAACTGATGCCCCTGCAGTGTACTATCCAGATGTGGTCAGGATTCAAATTGGGCCTTAGACTGTTCCCTGTGGCCACGTGGGCCCTTTGTATACATGTGTACATATCTGTTTTATTGACAAATCAAATTAGTTATTTTGATGTTGATCTGATTACAATCACTTTCGTCCATTCCTGTTGTCCTTGCATTATTCTGCTGTTTTTCGGGGACAAATTGTTTTTTGTGTGCAGCTGGACATGTGTGTGGTGTGTGTGTGTCTGGTGTGTGTCGTGCGTGTGTGTGTCACTCTCGTTTTCCTCCCACCCTCCCTTGTGTGCTAGGAGGCTGTACTCACTGTCATCATCTTCGTCGGCGTTGGTGTCCCAGGTGGAGCATTACGTAGAAGATCATCGGAAAGACTTGCAGTTCGGATTCCATGGCGGCGTTGTTCTTCCCTGTGTCTACGATGGTGAGTCCTTTCTCTTTTGCGATGCGTTTCTGCCAGGGTTTTGATGACGTTGGTACTGCCCCAGAAAACGTGGCAGAGTGATGTGTCTTAATATGGTGGGTGATACTTTGTCTTCCGCCTGGCTGTTGGCGGTTTCCGCCGTGGTAAGTGTTGTTTCCACCCTGGCGGTTGGTGTGGTACATTGGCTGCCTATGGGAGTTACACCGCCATGGTCATAATTTGACTGTACTTACCACCAGCCTGTTGGCGGTATTACTGCCACTTTATCACTCACCACCAGCGTCATAATGAGGGCCTCTGTCATTTACAAATGACTACCCCAGGCTGAGAGAGAAACCCAGAGAATGGTACCAGCAGACGGATAGGTTTGTGAAACTTGCAAAATGCCTATGGGAAGACTTAAACACTCTGTTAGAGATAATAGTCCCAGCAGACTTATAGGTGGAATGCAGACAAAGTGTGAACACCACAGCAGTGCTCATCATTATGCAGAAGGGAAAGTCCTTCTATACGCCATCACGCTAGAACACCAGATTCCCTTTGTGGCAAAGTACATGTCATAATGTCAGGGCGTTGGTGAATACTTTGCCATAAGTTCAGGGCTCACCTTCTGTATGATCATTCTCCTCACGATCAGTAAAATGTCAGGGCTGAATTCCTGGACTCGCGCTTCTTGCGCACACAATCTCACCCTGTGTTCTGCCATTATTATTATTCAGGGACTTCAAGTCCTAGCTTTCATTGTGGAGGCCATCTTGGGCGGGCCCTTCTATTTAAGCAGCCCTGCCAAGTTCCCTGTGCTCACTATTCTGGGATCCTTGCTGTGAAGAGGAGTTCTGGTCTGGTGTTCCTTGGTTCAGCTGCAGACTAGCGGTTCCTTTTTTCTGGAGCCGCTCTGTGACCCTCTTAATTGGAGGTTGAGGAAGAGTTCGCTTAACATCGAGGGCGGTCAGACGGATGATGGTTTTTGATTCCCCCCATCCGTTTCTCTTGTTACTTTATACTCGCTCATTCTTGTATCTTTATTGTATGTATATCACTAACAGTTATTCCTTTGTTACATGGTAATGGCTTACAAAAGGCAGAGCGAAACTATATTGTTAACAGTAATTTCTTGGTTACATGGCAATTACTCACAAATGGCAGAGCGGAACTAGATATATTGTATTAACCGCTCAATAGTGGCAGAGCGAAACAAGACACATTGAATTGCATTTGATTTCAAGTTGAGAGAGCCTTTTTGTGAGGAATGATTTTTGGAAAGCGTTAAACAGTCCTTATGATTGTGAAAGTATGTATCTATGGAATAATACGATTTAATAAGGCAAATTGAGATCGTGTTTGTTGAATTCTTTGGGATGTGATGTAACATTCAATTTGGTTTATGTTAAAGGTATTTTCCTGACAATCTTTCAGCACCTTGTGAACCATTAAAAGTAGTGAGAGCCAGCTTCTACCCAGGCAATAAAAACGGTCCAATTTCATCGGGAGACAATGGGAAGTGCAAGATTTATTGCATACAGAGATAAAACCCGTATTTGTGTATTCTCATTATTGTTGGCCTTTTGAATCTTGTTTCCACAGGTCTCCTTCCCAGCTATTCCCTTCCCCCATTCCCTTCCCCCGCTTGGCCACTCTAAAACTCAGCGCTATTATAGCAAGTAGAGTTGGAGGTGCCAGGAGGTGGGCCTGTTGGCAACAGCGTGTACATCCTGAGGACTGGTCTCGCTGACACAAAGGAACCAGAGAGAGATCCAGCAACAGGTGCACCATCTCCTGAAGTAATGAAATATTACTATAAGGTGATTGAATTTTTGAAAACAAGGATTTCTCCCAAAAACATTGACTGGCAGCGCATAGATAGGACAGCCTAGGAAGCGAAAGAGTCAACACATGCATACTACGAGAGATTGTTGCAGGCGTTTAAGCATTACAGTGGTACAGAAATAATTGAACCGAAAGACATGATTCATTTTGTGTTCAGATTTGTTGAAGGACTGAGACCTGAAACTAGCCAGATGATTAAGAGCCATTTGATGTGCTGGGAAGCAAAGTCGATTGATGAGGTGTTGCAATATGCAAAGTACTGTAGCAACGAGATTGAACTGAAGCAGAGAAAGTTGAAAGAAAAGGCAATGGTGATGCTGATTAAAGCGGAACAAACAGAGTTACAGGGAAGCTTTCCGCAAGAGCAACAACAGGGAAATGCTTTATTTCAAACTCAAGGTACAGGTAGAGGTCACGGAGGAATGGGAAGTGTAAATTGTTGTCCTGATTTGAGCACGGCAGTAGTACAAGGTGCAAGGAATGAAAAGAATGCGTCCTTGTCACGCTTGCGGAGGCCTCAGGCATTGGAACTGGAGTGCCTGATAGTAAGTCAGGGAGGTGCTGTTCAGCAAATGAGGGATGTCAATTCTTTCCAAAATATGAAAGGGCCAAGAATGAAAGGTCACAATCCAAGTTTTCTAAATAATGTGAACCCAATGCGAGGTTTCCAGCCCATGCAGCAGGTGCAGTTCCCACATTTACCGATATCCCAGACACAACAGATGCAACCTCAAGTCCAAATGGTGCCTAGACAACAAATTAAAATACCTCAAGCCCCAATGGAACAGCAGCAAGTGACGCTTTCTCAGTCTGTCACAGGTCAAAGGTTTAACCAGAGTAATAATACTGTACACCAATTTCTACACAGTGAGAATGGTATAAACAATGACTGGGTGAGTGAGAGTTCGGATGAGGAAGAATGCATGTTGGTTGCATCACTAGAGGTAGATCAGAAAGGTCCCTATGTTAAAGGAAAGACAATGGGTCACAAAGTCTCATTCTTGGTTGACACTGGACCTATACGCTTCTACAGTCTGAGAACTGCATAAGTTCCAAAGCTGCCTCTTTTGGGGAAAACAGTTCAGATTGTAGGAGTTGCATACCAATATTTGACGAACCCAATTACAGAACCAGTCCCGGTCAAAATTGCCATTTTTAGGGGATTGCACAAATTCGTAGTTTGTGACTTGAGCCCTGTGTCCCTACTGGGTAGGGGTTTGTTGTGCAAAACTAAATGCTCAATTAATTGTTCAAATGATGGAACTGAAATTCAGACAAACAGTGATGATGAAGATAACTTACTCAAAAAGGCAAATTGTGACACAATGAATGAGGAATACCCTCTGATTAGTTTCTTTCCAGTCTTCACTGTGAGAGATCTTCCTTCCGATTTACTGGGAACTGTCAAGATGAAAGTGTGGGATTGTTCAGGAAAAGATATTGGGTTGATAAAGGGAGTTGAGACAGTTAAAGTAACAGTCAAGCCAAATGTAGTTTTTGCCCAGATACCTCAGTACCACATGACAAAAGAGATGATTAAAGGTTTGCCACCAATAATGGCAGAGTTTGTAGACCAAGGTGTTTTGAAAGAGGTGCTGAGCAGTCCGTGTAACTCATCAATAATGGGATTGCGCAAACCATGTGTGAAGTTTCAAATTGTTCAAGATTTGAGAAAGATAAATGACATTGTGGTTAAATGTTGCCCGGTGGTACCAAATCCTGCAGTGATTATGTTTCAAATCCAGTGCGATTCTGAATTATTCACCATAGTGGACCTGTCACAAGCATTCTTCTCTGTTCCTCTTCATGAGGATAGCCAGTTTATCTTCTGTTTCAAATTCTTAAATTGAGTCTACTGTTGGTGTAGAATCCCACAGGGGTTCTCAGAGTCACTTTCCATTTTCAACCAGATCTCGAAGAAGAATTTAGAGTCACTGGAAATGTATTACCAGTCAACATTGTTGCAGTACAGTGATAATTGCATCCAAACCAAAGGAAGAATGCAAGTACAATACTATTGCCTTACTGAATCACTTAGGGAAGAATGGTCATAAAGTGCCTCCAGCAAAATTGAAGTACTATCAGAAAAAAGTGAAATATTTAGGTCACCTAATTGAGAAAGGAATTTGGAAAATATCCTGAGAAAGGGTTCCTGCCATATTGCAGATGAATCCTCCAACCACTCAGAGAGATGTTAGGATGCTCTTGAGAATGGTAGGCTACTGCCGCCAATGGATTCCAAATTTTTCAGTCATTTCAAAATTGAGAGAGAGTCTGTGTCAAGCCCCGGCTTTGGGTATGCCTGATTACACAAAATCCTTCACGTTGTTTTGTCATAAACGTGATGCATGTTCCTTGTCTGTCTTCACACAAGCTCAGGGCGGTGTAAATCGTTCAGTAGCATATTTTTCAGCTACTTTAGACCCAGTTGCAACAGCCTTACCAGGCTGTTTAAGGTCCGTCACAGCAATTGAACAGAGCCTTACTCAGAGTGAGAGCATTGTGATGGGGTACCCTTTGACTTCAATGGTCCCTCACTCCATTAAAGTTTTGCTCACTAGATCCAAAACCCAGTATCTAACCACCAGTGCGAGACTGACTAAGTATGAAACAGTAATCTTGGGGTCCCCAAATGTATCAATCAAAAGATGTACAGTGCTTAACCCAGCAACTTTACTTCCAAACGAGAATGTCAAAATTGATAAGGTGGATGACATTGAACATGACTGTCTAGAGGTAACTGAATTGTGCACAAAACCAAGACCCGATATTAGAGGTAATTGTTTGGAAGAGAATGACCAAATTGTCTTTGCTGGTGGCTACTGCCAGAGAGATAACATGGGTGTATTGAGAGTAGGATATGCCGTTTGTACAATCTATGGGGTACTAGAAGCGTCCTGGCTTCAAGGAGTATATTCTGCACAAGTGGCAGAGCTGGTAGCTCTTGGTAGCTCTTACTAGAACGTGCTATGTTTCTTCACAACTTAAGGTCACCATTTTTACAGCCAGCCAGTATGGATTTGGAATGGTCCATGACTTTGGCCAATTGTGGTCGCAGAGAGGTTTCCTGACCTCTTCTGGTTCACCAGTAAGAAATGGCGAGAAAAATCATGAGCTGTTACAAGCTATTCAGTTGCCCGAAAAGATTGCTGTGGTGAAATGCAGTGCACACCTCAAATCAAAACATTTTGTTTCACTGGGAAATGGATATGCGGATTAAGTCGCAAGGTTTTGCACATTGAACTGTATATTGTTCAAAGAGAAATGGGAACTGTTACCTGATGACAATGAAATGCATCCTAGTTTTGCTTTGCATGTTGTAGGTACAATGGAGGAATTGAAAGCATTGCAGGACAATGTACCTAAAGATGAAAGGCAGGAGTGGGTCAAAATTAAATGTGTTCAGAGGTAGGATGATGTTTGGATCTCAAAAGAAGGATGAGTGGTTTTGCAAAATAGTTTACTGACTCAAATGTCTAGATATTATCTTGCCAAGCACATATTGGAAGGGATGCAAAATGGTTCACACTTTCAAGCAGCATTGGTTCAATCCAAAGTTTAGACAGGTTGCAGAGGCAATTTTCTCATAGGTATATTGTTTATCAGCACTGAACATGGGAAAAGGAACAGTGGTCCATATGGGCCACATTAGAAAAGCCGGAGGTCCATTTAGCAGAATGCTGCTGAATTTTATTGAGATGCTTGTGTGCTGAGGATTGAGATATGTGTTGGTGATTGTGTGTATCTATGGTCATTGGATTGAAGCTTACCCTACACAAAGAAATGACAGCCTCACAGTAGCAAAGTTACTGCTTAGGGAAATGATACCACGTTTTGGGCTTCCGGTCTCTTTAGAGTCAGACATTGAGCAGAAACTGCACTGTAGTTACTACACTGAAGTATAAGGACTTGTGGAACAAATGAATGTACGTCGAAATCAAGAATGGCAAAAATGTGTGCGTCCATGAATCTGAAATGGTCTGACGCACTACAGTTAATTTTAATGTCAATGAGAAGAACACCCGACAAAAAAACAGGACTGTCACCGCACAAGATCCTCATGGGCAGAGCAATGAGGTTGCCAGCAGTCCCTGCAAATGTTTTTGTGAACTTTACAGATGATATGGTGTTGGACTACTGCAAAGGCCTGGCTGACATGGTTCAATCTTTCTCATCAGGTGGAAGCTACCACATTGCAACCACCTCAAGACCAAGGATACATCTTGAAAGCTGGTGACTGGTTTGTCATTAGAAAGCACATGTGGAAGTTGTGCTTGGAGCCATGGTGAAAAGGCCTCTACCAGATAGTGTTGATCACAACAACAGCTGTAATGTGTGCTGGACTTCCAAACTGGATCCATGCCAGCCACATTCGTAAAAGTAACAAATCCTTCAGATGAGTAAGCAGAGTTGTTGAGAGTACCAACAACATCCAGACATGCTCCAGGCTTGGAGAGAGGAAAGAGCGAATTAGAGACTGTACTCTGATCAAACCACAACCAACGTAAACACTCCTGTGAGAGATGAAGTGGAAGAGATACAGGAGAGTGACAATGAGCCAACCTCAACTGGTCTTGAAAGGCAAGCAGAACAGTCAACTGAGCCCAGCAGGGAAGGAGTTGAGGTTGATTAAAGCCAATACGATTTGACTCCTCCGGAAACGGTTGCGGGTACGTCAAAAGAAGATATTGCAGAGCGAGGAGACAAGTCTGACACTGAAAAGAGCATTGACAAAAGGGCCATTGAAAGGAGATAAGTGGTCAGAATCACGGCCAAAGGTGAAGAAAGCAATTACAGTGACAACAATCGAGGAAGAAGTTGATACCACAAAAAAGGAAGATTTGAGTGATGGAGAATTAATTGGAGATCGAAAGCTGAAAAGAAAAAGAATCGTAAACCGAAGGTATGCGGGTCCTAAATGGGCAAATGTATTTACCAGTGAGTGGCAGAAAGAATTTTTGTCTTTTTGTTTTGATCGAGATATTCCAGGTCAATATTTTGGCACATGAAGAAAATCAATGAACCATATATCAGCTAACGAGGCAACAACTACTATATTGTCAAACATAGATAAGTTTATGTTAAATGAGAAATATCTGCACGTAGATGACACACAAGGAGAACTTTCTTCTAATGTTTTCTATCGCTTATTGCATGAGTATGTTGACACAATGGATGTGAGAGAGTGTTACGTTTGCACACACATTCCCAACTCAGTCGAGGAAGAAGTAACCTATCATTGTTTGACCCTTACTAATGGCATAAGTTGTAGTCTTCTACTAACAAGATTTTATAACCAGGAGTATATCCAATATTTATATTCAAATTATGATGTTGTATTTTCATTTGTCCCCTTAATTAGAGATCTGATTAAAATAGCTAAAGACAATAACACAGTAATAGTGAGAGATCTCTTTGAACCTACGTTACCTTTGAAACTGTTTTTACGCATCACAATAACCTCACCTGCTTGTTGACACAAGTAGAAAAGAGCTTCTTAGATCACACAGAGGATAGAAGAAGGGCATTGAAGGCAACGATATACAAAGGGTTAGTAATAAGAACACCAGGAAATGATAATTCTTTTAGTGACATAAACACACAAAGGAAATTAGCTTTAGATGTGCAACATGTAGGAAAACTTTGTGTATATAGGACTAAATATAGAGTTGACAAGGTGTTTTTGGGAACGAGTGAATGCAGGCATGTGTTTCTGTTTCATTATACATGGACATTTATGTTGAATGGACAGTATCCAGCAGTTCCAGGAGTTTATTACATCTGTAAGCCAAATGCATATTACCGTCTTCCTAAAGGATGGGATGGCACATGTTACTTAGGGATAGTTTTCCCAAAAATGTACCAACTTGAACAAATTACCTAACATGACTGAATTACATCATGAAAGACAAAAGCAAGAATCACATTCTGGCATTGTTGGAGACATATTTGGAGCAATGATTCCTTCAGTGGGAGTTGTCAGGAATCCCCAAGGTGCCTCCTGCATTATCTGTCAGCATCCCCAGGGATTAAGATTACATCATATCGCTTTTCTTGGTTAAACCTTCATGTTTCTAAGTAAACATAATGTGCTGTGTTAAACAATTGGTTTTATCAATGCTTGTTTTACCAATGCTTGTTTGCTAATGTGAGCAGGTGTAGACATGTGCTTCTAATTGGGTGTGGTGTAGACATGTGCTTCTAATTGGGGTGGTGACTCATCCACATGAGGAAACTCAACTGCTTTCCTGATTGGCTATAAATAGCAGAGTGAAGCATGCCTCCTCCTTGGCTTTGTTTTGCTTCCTGATCTCAGCATCTGATTTGGCAGTCAATGCCCTGCTGTCATCCTCGTATTCAGGACTTTTCAGGCAATTCTCTCCTTCGTTCCTGTACCAGCTGACACCAGGCATTCCTCCAGCACTCCGGAAAAGACTGCAGCTAAGTGACTAGTATTCTCCAGGGAGTTTGTACTTTGAGTGCTGCGCTTTCCTAGTACAGCTGGTGTATTTCAGACCTCCTATTTGGGCAGAGTGATTATCTTGAAGAGACAAATGCATTTCTGAACATTCTACATTGTTATTGTAGTTACTTGCCTTAATGTGCTTCAGGAAATCTGCTTGAGCTCAAGTACTACAAAAAGTGACAGTGCAATTTTAAAAGAGCATTTACGTGACTTTTCTTTCTATAATAGCATAACTCTTGGATTTAAATAGTGTCATTCATGCCTGTGTTTCAGGTTTGAGGAATTTTCTTTTGAAGGGTTTTTCACACACACAGTGAAACCAAACCAAACTGTGCCACCCTAACTGTTAAAACTCAGAGTGGACATTTGTATTTCTTGGATTGTTTTTTTTTTTTTTTTAGTTTAACCCTATGCATTCAGGAAAGTTATATGTGATATAATAAATGCCCTTGTTTGCCTTTGTTGTGCATGATAGGTGCAACCACAGTTCTAATTGTAGTGTGCAGCAGTGAATCTCTGTGAAGCCAGCCCTAGTGTCACAGTACTTATTGCTATGGTACTCAGTTTGGGTTTTTGGTAATGCAGTGTTAGTAATTGTGCCAACAGTTATTATTATCCAAGAAAAGTGCTGGCGCATACCAGTGTTCTTCACCCGCTCCCGTGCCCATATCAGAAAGAGAGATTCCGTTTCAAGGAAGTTTAGTGCACTAACTGTACTATCACTCTGTCAACAACAACCTGCCCCCCCCAAAGATACAGGGTGCCTGGCTGGACCGGCAAGACGTGGCAGTGTTTTGTTTCTTTCTCTTCCACTCCCCCTTTCCTTTTGGGACACCTGCCGGGGTTTTTGTGTCCACCAGGAAGTGCCGAGAGGTTTTCCAGGAGGTTGGGGGCATCCCTTCGCCCCTGCAGACATCCTGCTTTTCAGGTGAGTGGCCCCATCTCGACAAGAGTTGTTTTGAACTCTATTAAAATTTGAAAGTTGTCTACTATTGTGGATAACTTGCTGACAGAATTTTCAGGAGACATCATCCTAGTGGATACAGAGATGGCTACATGAGAGCTATGACTCTTCAGAACTGCCTTGCGTTAGACATCCTTTTAGCAAAAGAGGGCGGAGTTTGTAGATTGCTGAGTCCGCAACATTGTTACTCATATATACCAGATAGTAGTAGAGAAATTAGAGGCCTTATTAACAATCTAACCAAAGATAAAGCTGACTTGAAAGAACTAACTAAACCAAGTTTATGGGAAAATGTTGGCAAAGGAATTGCTTCTGTGGGAAATTGGCTTGGCAACCTGGGAAAAGGGACATTAATGAAAATAATACAAGTCATTCCAGTTATTGTGATTTGCCTAATTGGAGTATGGAGAATATGTAAATTGTATAATGTGATTAAAATGAAAAGATTGAAAAAATATCAGAGGAGGGAAGACATTAGAATGGAAAAATTGTTTAGGAACAATACAAAAGGGAAAAGAATGAATAAAAATATAAAAGATACCAGATTTTGAACAGAAAAAAAAATATATTTTGGGGTAATGTAAGTGTGATGACACATTTAGTCATCAGAGCAGGGATCGTGAGCAATGACATTTTTACTATTAAAATATTTTATGTATTCTGTATTTTGTATTTGAATAGAAAATGAATTACCATAGAAAATAACACGCAGCTCGAAAATGTGCCCACTTGAATGGCCTCCATGTACTGTGTAATTTTTATTAAAATCATATTAATGATTATTCAGAACTTAATTGAATGTGCAATTTCCAGAAGTATGTTATACTTACAATTAAATGCTATGTATTTGCTTAAATTAGCTGTAGTCCTCAAGTTAGCAAGGTCTAGGCCTAAGTATTACACAGCCTCATATTAAAAAATGCAATGTCAGAATAAAATATGATCTCATGCTTGCTGAACAATAAAGATGCATTGCTCTAACTAAAGGCTGACCAAATCATAGTAGTGGCAAAATGTCTTCTCATGAGGAAATGTGTGTAGAACCCTCAATGTTCTAAAACTGTTACAAATGTTAACTCGAAATGTGTGAGAAAGCGATAAAAGGATATTAAAGTTGCTTCTTGAGGAGTCGAACGATGTGCGCAGAAGAAGAAGTGCCAATCATCAAGGTGTGAAAGCCTGTTTAGTCATATCTTAGATTTGAAATAATAATTTTGTTGAACTAATGGCTATTGCATGATTCTTTGACCAATGACAATGTTGGACAATTTAAACTTAACCTCACTGCACTAAGAGCTCTCGTCTCACTCAGCAGAGATCTACTCCACTCAATACTTCACTTTTCTCGTCCTTCACGCATAATGCTGGTGCTTACTTTTGAGCTCGATGTTCAGAGCTAGTAGCACCTTTGCTGCCTACCTTAGACATTTCTTTCTAATGGTTCGGAGAGCTTAGAGTCCCTGATTCTGAAACATTACCCCTTTCATATCCCGTTGCCGATTGCTGATCGAACTGCTGTTCACCTGACAAAGACTATCACTGCTTGCTGATCCATTAGGACAGGTATATCAAAATCGCTAATGTCTTTATTTGTTGATTTGTCTTTTGATTCTAGGTACCAACTGCTGCTTTTTGGAAGAGCCATGGTTAGACGGTTCTCTAAAATTATGTTGAATACATTTTTTTTGCGTGAAACCCAGACATGCTGATGCTAATCTGATGTTAGTGTGTTTTCCTCCATTCAACTAAATAGCTATTTGATGTTACTCAATCACTGAATTCAAATGTATGTTATTACTCTTGCGCAATTACTCTTACTGTTGATTTGTACCCTGGCTCTAGAAGGATTAGTTATTAACACATTAGTTAAGTTGAGATTCTTTAGAAGATTCGGTCAACCAGTGTTGTTTTTTATACTTATCATGTGGTTTTTAGACTAATTTACGTGATACTGGCATTGTTAATCTAGGGAAATACATTTTCTAACTGATACTAAAGGTGTGGTTATTCATGGCCTAATGGGTCATGGAGTGTGAAAGTTACTGACTCCAAAGAATTCTTATTGGTTATTTGATGATATTTATAATACGTACGGACTAGGGGTGTGAAGATCTTAAATGATTCAAAAGCTCCATTGACCCTTATACGTGTCCCCTTATCAACCAACATAAAGAAACCAATAAGGTCAGACACGCTTGCAGTGAGCACTGGATTAATGAGTCCTCTTGACAGTTACTGTGAAAGCACACAATGCCCTTACATTACATGAATGTGTGGATCCAGACATCCACACTGGAAAATTACAAGATGCCTTTACTTGGGATGAGTGTGTAGGTTAAAAGACATCTTCTTGCACTTTCCAAAACAAATGTAATAGGAAAGATCAAGAGTACCTGTTGCTGGCAAGTTTTATGTTGCCATGGTTGGGGTTGAAGATACTCAAATGAGTATAATTTTTGTTGCATTGTCACTGGAAAGTGTTAGATTGGGCACCTGGTGAAGTATGTGTTAATCTATTATGAGTGTTTCTGCGTGTGATGTTACATGTAGTATTGTGTACCTATGAAAGGAGAATATAATTTTCTTAGCTTGAGGTTTTCGTTTTGCTTATTTATGTTATTCAATTAATCAGTTGTTTGTGTGCCTCCCTTTCATTTTGTAGCAAAGGATATGTGTGGTGTCCTTCTTGTCAGGACACCTAATGATACCACAGACTGCCAGGATGAAGGGGATTCTTTGGCAGACATTTGGCCAGTGTCACCAGGGCTGAGATGGAAGTTTCATCTACTCCTGGTGAGGTCATTTATATGTCTACTTAATCTGGATTAAACCCTTCACAGGTGGTGCGTCCATTGGAGCACCAGGGCGTTGCCCCCTGCATGTCAGCTGTCGCACAGTTGCATATAAAATATATATATATGTATATATTTGCACAGTTTTAAAGTTACCGTGTTATGGCCCAACCATGACATCTGTAACCACGCCTGGCCCGATGATGTACTGTGGAATGGCTGTCCAAGCATAATGATTGGGAGCCCGTCCCTGCCCTTTTCACTGAAATGAAGTGTGCATGTAAGTCTGGCTGTGTCTATGCTAGACAAGTGAGTTGAGGGACAAAGATGCAGCCTCCTGATCCTGGTATTAGCGCAGTGTCTGCCTGCCCTCTCCAATTGGGGTGCTGCTGTCATGCTGTTTACTATTACAAACAACATGAAAGCAGCATCCCGATTGGTTTAGTTGGCAGGCAACATTATTAGGCACCTCTGCAGGGCCACAGCGTGCATTCAGGCGGGTAGGCAGCGGCGGCGCACGGTGATTGAGCGACCAGTTTATGCCTGTTGTTCATTGATGTAAACTCTGCGGTCATCACCATCTCAGGTGAAAGGGAAATGGGTGCAGGGGATCTGGTGACGGGGAGCAAAAGAAGGTGAGCTGAAATGTATGATTTCCCTGCCAGTTCTTAAACAACTCTACTATCACAAAAATACTGGTCACTGTTTGCATCCAATATTTTGCGAGCAAACATTTATAAATTGTATTGTTATAGCACCCTGATGAGGTGTCTAAGCGCTTTGGGGAGAGTAGTGGTCAGTCAACTGAATATTGGGGTTAGTTTTGCACGCTCATTCCATGTATTTGGTGGTAATTGTCAACAAAGATGTGATCATTAGAGGGGGGTTAGGTGAGACACCATTTTTAGCTGGAATTAAGAGATATTGTTATGGTTTCCTACGAGCTTTAAGGCAGATAGAGTGTCTTGTATGCAGAAGAGGAAGAAAGAAGATAGAAAGAAGCAGAGGATGATTTTAAAAAACATAAGTGATAGCCAATTTTTCATGCAGGATTTTAAGGGTTATAACAGGTTGTTAATTTTTGCAGGCAAATTGTGGATGTAAGCCTGTTGAAAGAAACAGTTTCAAAGATACTTCTCACCAGTGATGTGGCCTTCACATTTGCATAAGATGCATATTACGTTTGCCTGAAAGTGTCCCAAGCAATCCATTTCTATGATGGGCCAGATTTCTCTTATGAATATGTTGGTTCTCCCTAGCTTCTTATATTTGCTTGTCAATGTCCCAGTAAGGTTTTTGCAGCCGTTCTCCAAAAGGGTCATGGCAGCTTTCTGTGGTTTGACACATACCAATAGACACTATGGACCTTATTACAAATTGTGAGTAATCTATGCAGTGATTCCAGGTGGCCAGAATTAACCATAGCGATCGGAACCTCCACAAAGGATTCCTGAAATGATGAGTTTGATCGCTCTAAATGAGGAATCACTGGAATTAATTTTGCACGGTAGTCCTAATTCCTAGATGTTTATTGTACACATTTATCACACCCTCTAAGGTGTTGATAAATATCTACATTTACTGAAGTGTAAGGAGGAGAGTATGAATGTTGGAAAAAAGTACGGAGGACAAGCCAGGCTGGTGGAAGCATTGCATACTCGTCCTGCGCCTTTTCATGAAGTTAGGGATCAGGGACAGGTCCAAGCTATAATGCAGCCCGTTCTCAAAGCAAATTTAGCGGCCGGATTCATCCCTGGTGAAACTGAGTCCAGTGACCATGCACTTGGAAAATGTATGTGCAGGAACGTTGGGCCACTGATAATTGTGCAAAGTGGAATTCCACATAGGAATTTCACCCCACATAACGTAAATGGGCTCTATATGCTCATTTGAAGGGAGTGCTTAATAGCCATTGATCTTAAAACCTCGTATCATACAGCACCTGCTCACTTTAAAATGTACTGCTTTATTGTTGAAGGTGCCTGCCACTTTCTCACACAGAGCATGCGCTGGCTCAGTGGGGTGTTGCTAGAAAGGTCTGTGTTCCCCAATAAGGTGATAAATACGCAAATGATCACCAGGAGGGCCTGGATAGTTGTTGTACGCCATGCAGTTCTTGCATTCTGTGAAATGTATCAGCGACTTTGCCTCTCCCACTCGCTCTCTCATGGTCTCTCTTGCAGCCTTCCTTTGTTCCTCTCTCGGTCGCCCTGTCTCCTCTTCATTTCACTGTTTCTAACCATTCTAGAGTTTTCTCTTTTTAATCCTATTTGAAAATATATTGGACAATGCCTACTCTTAGGAGATTTACTAAAGTCCTGATTTAAATAAACTAGCAGTTCTATAGTATAGTACAGACAGCTTGCAAGAGATGATGCAATGCATCTTTGCTGACAGCTTGAGACAAACCTCGAGCTCGCCTGTCTGGTTATTGAAGTGGTGATGTCAGATCATTAGAGTGAATCTGCTGCTTTCCTCTGCCCCTCGGTCACTAAACAAACAATTATGGTTTATTTTACGCCCCACCATTTTTTACCTTCACCAGCCACCCCTGAAACCCTTGTTGCATAAAACTACTTGTATGCACATTACTACAGTACATCTTCTGTTAGCGCGTCTGTCCTTATTTGGTCTTTTATTGTTAATTTATAAGGGGACGTGTCAGAGATTCGATAGACCTTTTGACTACGCTTAGAGTGATTCTACCATAAGTCCTTAATTCAATGCAATTACAACCTCATAATCAATAAACATAATCAAATACTCATTTCTTCAGTAATCTTTACACACCATGGCACATTTGGACATGAATACCCACACCTTTATGTAAAAGTTAGAAAGTTTATTTCCCTATTTTAACAATGCTAATGCCATGTAAATTAGTCTCAAAATCAAATGGTAAACATACATGAATAACACCAGTTGACAAATATTCTAAAGAATCTCAGTTTAACCAAGACATTAACAATTAAGCATTCAAGAGTCACAGTGCAAATTAATAGCAAGAATAACTGTGCAGTAGAGGTAGCATACATGTAGGTTCAACAGATAAACAACATCAATTCATTGTTAATAGCAAATTGTTAACCTTTCAAGGACTCCGTAAGTAACCTTCTGATCAGAATAGCATGTTTTGGTAAAAAGAACCAAACCTACAATAAGGACAATAGCATTTTGTTTTACCTCTCCTCATATTGATCAGCAAGCTCCAATTCTCTTTATCAGTTGGGCATCAATTCAGTCAGCTTCAGCAACAGGAAATGAAAGGGGATTGTTCAGAGACGGGGAATCAAAGCTATCTGAAACATTTAATAAAAATCATAATAGAATGAGCCTCTCCTCCCTCTGTGCAGTCGGGCTAAGTTAGAATGTCCTAAAGAACTTCCTGTCCTGTCATTGGTCAGAAAATTGTATGTTTGCAGTTAGTCCAATAGAAATAAAAACCCAACTCTAAGATATAATGAAAGTGTCTTTCACACGTCGATGATTGGCTCATCTTCTCCTGTTCCCATCATCAGACTCGTCAGGTAACCTTCTTGTTGCGATTCGTACAGCAGTCAGTGCATCCATTGTTAGCTCCTGGGCACATCGCTGCCTCAACATACTCTTGCAATAAGTGATAGAAAACATTACAAGAATGTTCTCCTTGGGTACTGTCTACATGCAAATACTTCTCATCTATTCTAAACTTGTCTAATTCTGTGAGTGCAGTAGTTGTCTCTAAAGCAGAGGTATGGTTTGCCACAATCTTGTCAAGAAGAGTCATGATCACAATCAACATGAGACACAATATCAAACATACAACTGCCAAACCAATACCTAAGTACTTACAGCACCTGTTCTTCCAAATATTTTGGCTGTGATTACGCATGATTTGTAAAGAATCAGAAAGTTGAAGAGAAAATTTATAACTATGCAACAAAAATAAAAACAAAACCTTCAATCTTGTTTGCAGTTATTTACAGCTTTCAGTCTTTCTTCCAGGAATTTGTCAAACACAGGTAGCTTGTCAAAATCGGTAAGTTGTCAAAATCAGTTTAGCAGCTTGTCAAATAAGGTTACTTAAAGTCTCTTCCGGTTACTTTCAATAGTCTCTTTTGCACTTTCTTAGATTCACAATTTTACAATGTTCAGTTCATTGATCTTATTCAAGTGCCAAATTATTGACCTGGGATTTTTCAATCAAAACAAAAAGACAAAATTTCGCTCTGTCATTTACTGGTCATCATTGCATATGCCCATTCAGGACCTGCGTACCTTCGATTTGCAGTTCTCTTTCTTTTCAATCTTTGATCTCCATTTAACTCTCCATCACTCAAATCTTCTCTTCTTGTTGTGTTTATTTCTTCTTCAGTTGTTGTTACTGTAATTTCTTCTTTCTTTTTGGCTTGTGACTTTGGCCATTATCTCCTTTCAGTGGACTTTTTGTTCATGCTCTTTTCAGTGCTTAACTTCTAACTTCTCTTTGTTCTGTAGGATTTTCTCTTGCTGTACCTGAAACTGGTTCAGGAGGAGGCTGATCATTTTGGCTTTGATCTGCCTCACCTCATTTCCCCCTTGGGGTCTGTAGTTTGCTCTGTGTGTCTTTCAAGACTGTCTGCTTCTGGGAGAGCCCTTCTCTGACTAGATTCTCCTGCTACCTCATTTGAGGATGGTTCACTGCCAATCTCCTGTATATCTTCCACTTTGTCTCTCACAGGAGTGGTTACACTGTTTTCGGTCTGCTCAGATTCAGTCTCTGACACTCTGATCCTGTGGTTTCTGGAAGTTCTTGGTACTTTCAACAACTCTTCTTCATTGTCCAAAGGACAGGGTACTTTCCGAGTATGGCTGGCATGAATCCAGTTTGGAACTCCAGGACACTTCACAGCTTTAGTAGTAACCAGTACTACTTGGTATGGCCCTTTCCACCTGGGCTCCATGTTTTCTGATCACAACCCAATCTCCTGCTCTCAGGTTGTGGCTTTGATCTTGAGACAGTTGCAGTGTGGTGGCTTCCACCTGATGAGAGAAAGAGTGAACAACATCAGCCAGACCTTTGCAGTAATCCAACACCATATCATCTGTTATTTTCACAAGAGCACTGGCAGGAACCGCTGGCAATCTCATTGTACTGCCATGAGGATTTCATGCGGCGGCAGTCCAGTTTTCCTGTCAGGGGTGTTTCTCATACTCATCAGAACTAACAGCAATGCGTCTGGCCATTTCATATTTGTGGATGCAAACATCTTTGCAATTCTTGACTTCATGGTAGCATTCATTTGCTCAACAAGTCCTGAGGCTTCAGGGTGATAGATACAATGCAACTTCTGCTCAAGGTTTAAAGCTGAACATAGTAATTTAATTACTTTATTGTTGAAGTGACTTCCTCTATCTGATTCTAAAGAGACCGAAACGAGGTATCAGTTCCCTAAGTAGTAACTTCGCTACTGTAAGGCGGTCGTTTCTTCATGTGGGAGAAGCTTCAATCAAGTGGCTAAAGATACAATCACCAACACATATCTCAATCCTCCACAAACAGGCATCTCAATAAAATCCATCTGCATTCTGCTAAATGGACCTCCTGCTCTTCCAATGTGGCTCATATTGACCACAGTCCCTTTTCCCACGTTTTTCTTCTGACAGATGATGCAACGATGGCAAATTGCTTCGGCAACCTGTCTAAACTTAGGATTGAACAAAACTGATTAAATGTGTGGATCATGACATCCCTTCCAAATGTGCTTGACCATGATAATATCTAGCCATTAGAATCTCCAAATTTATGGTAGAACCACTTGTCCCTTCCCGGACACCCATACATCGTCCTCATGCTGAACACATTTAAATTTTAACCAAGATTTCATTTCATCCTTGTCAACATTATCCAGAAGTGCTTTCAATTCCTCCCAAGTATCAATTACGTTTAGAGTATAACTGGCACAATTTTCTTCCTCAGGTAACAATTCCCATTTGCCTTTGAATGATATACAGTTCAAAGTGCAAAACCTTGCGACTTGATCCGCATATTTATTTCCCATTGACACAAAATCTTGTGATTGCAGTTGTGCACTGTATTTCACCACATTAATCTTTTCAGGCATTTGTAAAGCTTGTAACAAATCATGGATTCTTTCACCATTTCCAACCGGAGAACCAGAAGAGGTCTGGAAACCTCTCGGCTGTCTGTATCTATGATAACTTTAAGCTCAGCAAAAACATGGCATGCTCTTGTAAGGGCTACCAATTCAGCCACTTGTGCAGAATATACTCCTCGGAGCCAGGAAGCCAGGACACTTTGAGTATACAAGAAATTGTGCGCACAGAATATCCTGCTCTCAATGTTCCCATGTTATCTCTTAAACAGGAACCATTAACAAAAATAATTTGGTCATTCTCTTCCAATCAAGTGTCTCGAATATCTGGTCTCGGTTTTGTGCACAAATCAGTAACCTCCAGACAGTCATGTCCAACTTATTTTAATTTGTCAACCTCAATATTCTCCTTTCTAAGCAAAGTTGCTGGGTTAACTGTGCACCTTTTCAGCGATACATTTGGCGACCCCAGAATAAGGGTTTCATATCATGTCATTCTGGTGTCAGTCAAGTGTTGGGTCTTGGTTGTGGTAAGCAAAACTTCAATGGAGTGAGGGACCATAACAGTTAAAGGATGTCTCATCAAAACTCTGAGTGAGGCTCAGTCCAACAGCAGCTACTGTGCGTAAACAGCCAGGTAACGCTGCTGCAATTAGGTCCAAAGTAGCTGAAAAATATGCTACTGGGAGGTTTACACCACCATGGACTTCTGTCAACACGGACAAAGAGCATGCATCACACTCATGACAAAACAACATGAAGGGTTTTGTATAGTCAGGCATACCCAAAGCCGGGACTTTACACAGACTCTCTCTCAACTCAGTGAAGGCTTTCATACAGGCCTGGTCTAACACTAAAGGATCAGTTACTTCTTTGTGAGTCAGCTTCTGCAATGGCTTTGAAATAACTGAAAAGTTGGGAATCCACTGACGTCTATAGCTCACCATTCCCAAAAACATCCTAACGTCTCTCTGGGTTGTGGAGGGATTCATCTGCAATATAGCTGTGACTCTTTCTCCAGAAATTCTCCTGGTTCCCTTCTCAATAGGGAGGCACAAATATTTTACCTGTTTCTGACAGTACTGTAATTTTGCTGGGGACACTTTGATGGTCATTATGTCATTGGCGGTGACTGTTAAAGTGGCGGTAATACTGCCAACAGGCTGGTGGTAATTACCACCAAATTATTACCATGGCGGTGATAACTCCCATAGACAGCCAATGTACCACACCAACCCCCAGGACGTTAACACCACTGACCACGGCGGTAGCCATCAACAGCCAGGCAGAAGACAGGGTACCACTCACCATATTAAGACATAGCAAACTGACACAATTTCCGGGTGGTTCCAACACCATCAAAAGCCTGGTGGAAACAGAACACAGAAGACGAAAGACTCACCAACAGAGACACAGAGAAGATCAACACCGCCATGGAACCGGAACTTCAATTCTTCCCGATGCTCTTCTACGCCGTGCTCCACCTGGAACACAACGCCAACAAAGATGACGACAGTGAGTACAGCCGCCTAGCACACAAAGAAGGGAGGGAGGAAAAGGGGAGTGACACACACATGCACAACACACACCATTCACACACACCATACACACAACCAGCTGCAGAGGAAAACCGGTCTTACAGGACACACGTCATAATTATGCAAGGACTACATGTATCCTGAAATGATAGTGTAATTTGATGCTAACAGCCACCATATTGTCCATGTGACAAGAAATACGTGAGTCACTGTTCCGAAAAGGCCAATGGCCAGTCCAAAGTACAAAAGGCCGACATGGCCACAGGGCACAGTCCAAGGCCCAACTCATTCCCTGACGTGATCTGCACTACACTGTGCAGGAGCATCATGTTGGGAATGGCCAGGCACCTCAGGGAGAAGGGGGGTGGGGGCACCTCAGATGAAGTGGGGAACTTGCCTACTAGTTCTGGAGGAGGCTCCATGCCCATTTTAATTTGCTGGGGAGTACATGGTCACAGTCTCTGAGTTGGGGAACTTGCCCACTGGTTCTGGAGGGGGCTCCATGCCCATTTTACTTTGCTGGGGAATGCAAGGCCACAGTCCCTGAGTTGGGGAACTTGCCCACTGGTTCTGGAGGGTACTCCATGGCCATTTCACGTTGCTGGGGAGTGCAAGGCCACAGTCTCTGAGGTAGGAAACTTGCCCACTGGTTCTGGAGGGGGCTCCTCATACAACAGTCCCTGGACGGTTGCCTAAATGCCCTCTGCTGAAGGTGAGGGCTGCTGTGTCCCAGCTGGAGGTGAGGGCTGCTGTGTCCCAGCTGGAGGAGAGGGCTGCTGCGTTCCAGCTGGATGTGAGGGGTGCTGTGTCGTAGCCGGTGGTGAGGGCTGCTGTGTCCCAGGTGGAGGTGAGGGCTTCTGTGTCCCAGCTGGAGGTGAGGGCTGCTGTGTCCCAGCTGGAGATAAGGGCTGCTGTGTCCCCAGCTGGAGGTGAGAGCTGTTGTGTCCCAACTGGAGGTGGGGGCTGCTGTGTCCAAACTGGAGGTGAGGGCTCCTTGCCCACTGCTGTTGGAGGGGAGACCCTGCCAGCCTCTGCTGGAGGTGAGGGCTCCTTGCCCACTGCTGTTGGAGGGGACACCCTGCCAGCCTCAGCTGGAGGTGATGGCTCCTTGCTCACTGCTGTTGGAGGGGGCTCTTGCCTCTCTTAGTTGGTGGAGTGGGAACCTTCCCTTTCCTAGGTGGTGTAGTGGGATCCTTCCTACTCTTGGGTGGTAGAGTGGGATCCTTCCCTCTCTGGGGTGGTGGAATGGGATCATTCCCCCTCTTTGGTGGTGGAGTGGAATCCTTCCCCCTCTTGGGTGGTGGAGTGGGATCTTTTCTTTCCTCAGTGGTGCCCCCACTGCCCCATGGACTGTTTGGCTGAGGTACTGGGCTGGGTCATTGTGACTCTGCTCATACGGGCAGGAAGGGGGGTGGAGGAGGAGGGAAGAGGTCAATCTGGGCAAGGTAAAGCATCAAAGGGACGGTGTGGCGGGATGAGGTAGGAGGGATGGGAGTGGAGGTTGAGGGAGTGGTTGTTGACAGTGTATGTCTGCTGGACTTAGGTGCAGGTGCATGAGCAGTGTGCTGATGTGAAGTGGATGGCTGCTGGGTGTCTGAGTGCGTGCGTTTGTGTCTCTTAGGAGTGGGGCAGACAGGGTGGGAGAGGATCCAGGGGACGTGTGGATGGATGTTGTGGAGGTGTCTACAAGTGAGGTGTGTGTGCTGCTTGGTGTGGTGATGGTGGTGGCGGCTGTTAATGCAGTGCATGCAGATGTGAGTGCGAATGTGACAGTAAGAGAGGAGGTAGGAGGAGGAGGAGGGGGAGACAGTGGAGGCAGTGGATGTTGTTGCGTGTGCAACTGTCTTTTGTTTGTGTGAGTGCTGAAGAACACTACCAGTGTTTGTCTGTGCCACTCTTGTGTGATGTTTTGTATGCATGCTTGTCTGTATGTGTGCATGGGATGGGTAGGGGTTTAGGAGATTGGGACTAGGAAGTGTTAGTCGGAGGGGTGACGGTAGTCTGTCATCAGAGAGGACAATGTCTGTCATCCGAGAGGAGGCCATAGCCTGGAACAATCTCTATTGGGCCACCAATACACCGTGAATGTACTCCAGGAATGAATTACATTGCTGCATCTGGGATGTCAGCCCACAATGGTTGACTGCCCTACAGAGATGGTTCTCAGGAGGTCAATAGCCTCCTCACTGAGGGTAGCAGGGCTCACTGGGGCAGGGCCTGAGGTCACTGGGGAGAAGGAGATGCCCACCCTCTTAGATGAGCGTGCACGGGCAACTCAGTGAGGGGCTACTGGGAGAGCAGTGCTTGTACGGGGGTGGTGGTTGTACCTGTATCTGGGGTGGTCCCAGTGGTGTCCACCACACCTGGGAGCTTCCATCAGAGGAGGTATCTGAGTCAGTGTTGTCACCTCCTCTCTCCACCGTGGTGCTCCCCTCACTCTCCGTCCCACTGGTCCCCTCTACGTTGGTTGACTTTGCCTACGGGGACCTGTGGGATGCAGCTCCCTCTGTCGCTGGTGCCCCTGTTCCTCCACCAGATGATGCTAATGCACATATTGATAGGATGACACTAGAAAAAAGGTGGGAGAGAGAAAGGGAGCACTGGGTCAATTGCAGCACCAACACCACAGATGGCATGCACATTACCGTCACACACAGGGATCAGTTTTGAGCACCATGTATCACACTGGCATTACATTGGCTACGTATCTCAGCAAGATGCAACCCAGCCCCCGCCAACAGCACCCCTCCTGGGAGTCTCTAAGGCCTGTCTGACATGGAATGCAACCTAGCTAGAATACCAGATTTAGCAATACAACCATCACCCTTGAGCTGGATCACGCTGCGATCTCTGAGCTGGCATTAAGGGGTACCCACTAACTGAAACTCACCACCAGGATCCCATGCCACCTACAAATCATAGTTGTAACACACACTGCACCCACCCCCTTGTGGCTACTGTAGTGCCCTCAAGCGCCCATCCAGCTCTGGGTAGGCCAATGCCAGTATGCAGGCCATCAGGGGGGTCAGGTTCCTATGGGCACCCCACCTTAATTTGGAGGCCATCCCCAGTTGGGCCTCCGTGATCTTCCGGGCACAGCGTCTCAGGTCCTCCCACCTCGTCCTACAGTGGGTGCTCCGCATGCTGTAGACCCCCACGGGGTCAGCACGTCCTTGGCGATGGCGCACCACAATCCCTTCTCCTGATGGGCGCTGACCTGCAGAAGACACACAGACAGGAGGACACCATTACACATTAAAATCCAGCCTGTCACACATATGGCGCACAAATCCCCTTCCATCCCCATTGGCACACACATCACCCAGCGCCCACCATGTACACTACCACCAGACATACAACCCCACCAAATGACACAATGCTTGCACACACGTCTCCATGCAACCTTGTCACATGCCTCGTGCCTAAGGTGTTCTCACCTCTTGGTCTGGATGCCCATACAGCTGCCCATACTGGGTTATGTCCCATCTACCTTACGCTCCAACTCCTCAGAAGTGAAGGCAGGGTCCCTTTCCCCGGTCACACGGGCCACAGCAGGTCCAGAAACAGATCACAGCAGCACACGCAGTGTAGTTGTTGTCCTGTGGATAGTCAGGAATCAAGTGAGGTTATAGACAGAAAATGGTGGTCATGCCCACGGCGGTGT
Organism: Pleurodeles waltl; assembly: GCF_031143425.1. Classification (NCBI taxonomy): domain Eukaryota; kingdom Metazoa; phylum Chordata; class Amphibia; order Caudata; family Salamandridae; genus Pleurodeles; species Pleurodeles waltl. The sequence continues at coordinate 314,062,043 of NC_090449.1, read as the reverse complement.
ATACTGTCACCGTAGTCAGTAGTCCCCATTGGCCACTGTACTCCATAGAATCCCATGCTATCCAATGAGGAATAGCAAGGCAGTGCAATACCGCCTTCCGCCATGACGTGCAACGCCGGTGGAGTTACCTCACTTCCACCTGTCCCTATATACAGGACAGGCGGTTGCCATTTTATGGTGGTGGACAATATTCAGATAATCGAGAACTGCATAATTTCTAAAATTTGCACATACATTGCCAATCCCATTGTCCCATCATGTTACTGCTCTATGTACAGTGAGGTGGTAGTTCCATTGTTCAAATTGTGACAGCCTACTCACTCTTGTATCCCTTAAATACCTACTACTTCGGAAGAATTGGAGGAGGAGACAAGACCCCTTGTACAGACCTCTAGTGGACTTGGCTACACTGGAGGACAGGCACCTAATACTCACCTATTTCCTGGCAACTGGTTCTTTCCAAGTGACAGTCGGCTTGGCAGCAGGAATGTCAAGCCAATGTTCTCAATCTTGCTGGCAAGGGTTTTGTCTGCCCTGGTGATACACATGTGCAGCTACACTGCTTTCCCCCAGGTGGAAGATTTGGCCACTGTGAAGGCAGGATTCTATGCAATGGGACATATACCCTACATTATTGGGGCGATTGATGGTACACATGTTGCGTTTGTCCCTCCCCCACCAGAATGAACAGGTGTTCAGGAACCAGAAGAGTTTCCTCTCACACAATGTGCAAATGGTGTGCCTGGCAGACCAGTACATCTCCAACGTCACTGCCAAGTATCCTGGGTCGGTGCATGATGTCTTCATCTGAGGAATATCAGCAGCCCAAATGTGATGCCACAACTACAGAGGCACAGGGTGTGGCTAATAGGTGAGCCAGAGTCCCCACCCACTGTATGTCAGTGTATGCCTTCATTAGTCATCCTCCATACCATTGTGTAAGGTTAATGTTTGTCCCTCAATACTTGCAAGTGACTCTGGCTACCAAAACCTATCATGGCTCATGACCCTTGAGGAATGCCAGGACAGGGGCTGAGAATCTTTAGAATGATGCACATGGCGAACCAGGAGGATTATTGAAAGGACCTTCGGACTCCTGAAGGGCAGGTTCAGATACCTCCATCTAATGGGTGGATCCCTGTGCTACTCACCCGAGAAGGTCTGCCAGATAGTAGTTTCATGCTGCATGTTGCACAACCTGGCCCTCAGACGAACTGTGCCTTATCTGCAGGAGGAGGAGACTGGATATGCCCCTGTGGCAGCAGTGGGCCCTGAAAACAGTGGGGATGAGGAGGCAGAGGATGTGGACAACAGAACATCAGTTATCAGTTATACGTCAATACTTCCAATGACACACAGGTGAGACAGTGGAACTGACCATTCCTCTGATTATTGATGTTTTCTGTGTGGATGTAGCAGGATGGCATTCACTTCCTTTGCATCTCTACTTACTATCACCTCTAGCTTCTCAATTTGCAGATGTTGGTGAAATGACAACTGTGTACTGATGTGATGACTACAGACAGATGCAGGTCATTAAATGTATGCTATCACAGTGGTCAGATTATTTACACATGATGTGACTGTTTCCATATATGCATATTTTCATCATATAAAACACTTTCACTCAGGTTGTATTCAAGGGTGCTTTATTGTAGTGCAAATAATTGCCGGAAAAGTGCATTGGAATGAGGTGATGATTGAGGAAAGTCCAGGGTATTGTTCCAGTCTGTTTGTAGCACAGGTCCAGTGTCCAAGGGGCCAAAGGAAGGGAAGAAAAGGCAGTTCAAAATGGACAAGCTGACAAGGTGGGACACAAGGGGGACATTCAGGAGGGTCTCATTTCCTGGCGGTGGTCCTGGTCTTGGCAAGTGTTTCTGGCTTCTGTCTGAGTTGCTGGGAATGTTTGTGGGGTGGTTCACCTTCTGTACGAGGAGGGGTGCTGGTGGCCTGTGAGTCCTGTGGCAGGGCCTCCTGCCCACTAGCTGCAGCGGAAGTGGTGGGCTGGTCAGTAGACTGGGTAGTGGAAGGGGCCCGCTGGTGTGCTGTGCATTCCCTCATGATGTTGGCCATATCTGCCAGCACCCCTACTATGGAGACCATTGTGGTATTGAGGACCTGCACATCCTCCCTGATCTCCTGATGGTGTACCTCCTGCAACCGCTTGTTTTCTTGCATTTTGGTAGGGATCTGGCCCATCATGTCCTGAGATTGTTGGTAAGCCCCCAGGACATTAGTGAGTGTCTCCTGGAGAGTCGGTTACCTGGGCCTGTCCTCCCTCTGGCGCACAGCAGCCCTCCCAGTGTCCCTGTTCCCTTGTGCCTCTGTCCCCTGAATGGTGTGCACACTGCCACTGACCCCAGGTCCCTGAATGTCTTGGGTGTGAGGTGTGGACTGGAGTCCCTGTACAGATGGGCACACTGCTGATTGACGTGTCCTGGGGACAGAGGTGTGGGGATGTTGGGTGGGTGCTGCGGTGTTGGATACTGATGGGGAGGCTCTGTGGTGGGCTGTGAATGGGCTGGGGTGGCCGACTGACCAGTGATCACTGAGGGGCCAGGTAGTTCATCCAGATCCTGAAGCCCAGAGTTACTGTCATCACTGGGGGCATCTTCTGTTGGGGGACTGGTTAGTTGTGGCACCTCCTCGCCGCTGAGATTGGCTGGGGCACCTGTGGGGATGTAAGTGATGTATTATACTTCATGTCTGTGACATATTGTACATCCCTTGCTTCCCCTCTATTGTTGCTGTTACCCTGCCACCTTTGTTTGTGTATGGTGATGGATTGTGTGCTTGTTAGTTCTCCATGCTGTGCTTGCTTAGGTGATGGGTGTCTATGCAGGGCTGGTAGGGCTGTCCATGCATTGGTACAGCATAGAGGGCTTGGCATTGAGGTTAGTCACATGTGTAGGCGCAGTGTGTGGGATGGAGTGGAATGATGGGAGTCAGGATGAGGGGGTGGGATGGCATGCAGGTATGTGGGGTGATAAGTAGTAAATATTGACACACCAGTGTCCAGTCCTCCGGCTACCCCAGTGAGTCCCTCAGGATGCAGTACTGCCAAGACTTGCTCCTCCCATGCTGTGAGCTGTGGGGGGGGGAGGTGGGGGGGGTCTTGCTGTCACGGAACGTACCTTCCCCTGTAGGTCATTCCACCTCTTCCTGATGGCGTCCCTTGTTCTTGGATGCTGTCCCACGGCATTCACCCTGTCCACGATTCTCCGCCATAGCTTAATCTTTCTGGCAATTGATTTTTGCTGTACCTGTGCTCCAAACAGCTGTGGCTCTACCTTGACTATTTCCTCGACCATGACCCACAACTCCTCATCTATGAAACGGGGGTGCCTTAGTGGGGAAGTGTGGTGTGTGTTGTGCAGAGGGTGTTAAGTGATGTGGGGGGTTTGGGATGTGGGGTGAGTAACAGATGGCTGGGTGTTTGTGGTATATGTGTGTAGTTGTCTCAGTGGTCTTCATGTTAGTCTTGTGGCGCTTGTTGGTATTCGTAAAGGGTTGTGTGTAATGTGGGTGTGTGTTTTATAGTACTATGGGTGGGTGGGTGTGGTGTGAGTGTATGAGTGTCAGGTGTGTGATTTTAGTTTTGGTCAATGTTGTGTTTTTTTGTATTTGGATGGCCATTCTGAGCGTGCCAGTGTGTACCACCAATGGTTTACCGCCATTAAATGTCCGCTGTGGTGATTCGTGGGTCATAATGTGGTGGCTGTTGTTTTGTTGGCGTAACGGTATGGGTGTTCGTACCGACACTTTAGCACTGACCTTTGGGGTGGCGGATTTGTGCATGTGGCAGTATTCTGTTGGTTTGGTGTGTTTGTGTTGTAATATGGCGAATGGATATTCGCCACCGCGGCAGTATGTTGGTGCCCGCTACCGCGGCGGTAAGTAGTATTTACTGTTAATGTCATAATGAGGACCTTTACATCCATTTTTCCCCAAGTTATTCAACAAAGCAACAGTATTGTACTTGCATGCTTCTCTTGTCTTTGAAGCTACTAACAAATCATCAATGTACTGGACTAACATTGATTGGAAAGGATTTCCAATGATTCCAGGTTGCTTTTCAGGATCTGGTTGAAAATGGATGGTGATTCTGAAAACCCTTGAGGACGTCTGCACTAACAATACACTCAATCCAAAAATGTAAAACAGAAAAGAAATTGCCCATCCTCATGAAGAGGTATAGAAAGGAATGTTTGTGACAGATCCACTACGGTGAACCACTCAGCATCGCATGGGCTCTGAAACAATATTGCAGCAGGATTTGCCACCATGTGACAACACTTAATCACAATTTCATTTACTTTCCTCAAATCCTGAACAATTTGAAATGTCCCACATAACATTCGCAATTCCATTATTGGTGAAATACATGTGCTGCTCAACACTTCTTTTAAAACACTTTGGTTTACAAATTCTGCAACTATGGGTCTAATCCTTTCAGTCGTGTCCTGTGTCATGTGGTATTGGAGAATCTGCGGGAAAATCGAATTTGGCTTGACTGTGACCTTAACTGGCTCAGCTCCTTAGATTAGACCAATGTCTTCCCTTGTAAAATCCCACACTTTCGTTTTAACTGTTCCCTGTAAGTCAGAAGGAAGATCTTGCACTGTAAAAACAGGAAAGAAACTGATCAAGGGGTACTCCTCATTTACTGTATCACAATCTGTTCCTGTGGACGAGTCATCTTCATCATCACTATTTGTCTGAATGGCAATACCATCATTTGAGCAAGTAATCGAACATCTTGTTTTGCATAGCAAGTCCCTTTCTAGTAAGGATACTGGACTCAAATCACAAACTACAAATTTGTGTAATCCTTTAAAGTTTCCAATTTTAACCTGAACTGCTTCTGTGATTGGGTTTGTCAAATATTGGTGTGCAACTCCTATAATTTGCACTGTTTTCCGTGAAAAGGGCAGGTTTGGAACTTCTTTGGTTCTTACAGCAGAGTGTGTAGCTCCTGTGACAAATAAAAATGAGACCTTGTGACCCATCACTTTTCCCTTTACTGCTTCACTGCTTCAGCTGCTAACACTCATTCTTCCTCATCCGAACTCTCACTTACCCAGTCATCATTCGCTTCATCCTCACTGTGTAATGGGTATTGTTGTATTACTCTGTTGAAGCCTTTGACCTGTGACCTGCTGAGGAAGCATTACATGCTGCTGTTCCATTGGGGCTTGAGGTATTTGAATTTGCTGCCTAGGTACCATTTGAACTTGAAGTTGCATTTGCTGCGACTGAGGCATCTGCAAACGTGGCATTTGCACCTGTTGCATTGGTTGAAAACTTTGCACCTGATTCACATTAGTTTGGAAATTAGCATTTTGACTTCTCATTCTAGGTCCTCTCATACTTGGGAAAGAATTGATTTTGTTCATCTGCTGAACAACACCTTCCTGCATTAACTTCGACACTCCCGCTTCCAATGTCCGAGACCTCCGCAAGCATGACATGGTAACATTCTTTTCATTCCTGGTACATCATTCTGAACAACCACAGTATTCAAATCAGGACAATGGTTCACTTTTCCAATTCCATCACAACCTCTACTGTTTGCCTGGTTTTGCACCCACATGTTTCCCTGTTGCTGCTGTGGAGAACTTCCCTGCATTCCTGATTGTGCTGCTTTAATCTGCATCACCATTGTCTTTTCTTTCAACTTTCTTTGCTTCAACTCAATCTCATCACTACAGTATTTTGCATACTGCAATACTTCATCAACCGTCTTCACTTGCCAACACATCAAATGACTCCCAATCATCTGGCTAATTTCGGGTCTCAATCCTTCAACAAATCTGTACACAAAATGAATTATGTCTTTCGGCTCAATTGTTTCTGTGCCACTGCCATGTTTGAACACCTGCAACAATCTCTCACAGCATGCATGTTTTGACTCCTTTGCTTCCTTAGCAGTCCTCGATTCTTTGCCAGTCAATGTTCTTGAGCGAAAATCTCATTTTCAAAACTTCAATCACCTTGTAGTAATATTTCATTACGTCAGGGGATGGGGCACCTGTTGCTGGATCTTTCTGAGGTTCTCTTGAAGGCCAATCTACACTTCCCTTGCACTCGACCCATAAGTCTGCTGGAACCACTATTTCTAACAGGGTATTCAAATCCTCCCACATGCATTTTGCGAGCTTCACAAACCTATCTGTTTGCTGGTACCATTCTACTGGGATCTCTCTCTACCTGGGATAATCATTTGTAAATGACAAAAAGTCACTTCTGCTGCAAGAGACGTGGACGAGATTCCCTCTCATTGGTACGATTTTCACTGGATCCTCAACCTGCTGCACATTCGCAGTAAGATTCCCAGAATCCCTTTCCTTCTTGTCTCTTTTCTTCACCCATCTTCCTTCCCACTTATCTAATGCTCCCCATGTTTCAATGCTCTGTATTAATTCCCTAATGTGAATTTTCATTCCCGGGACTCTCATGTTCTCAAAGTCCTTTGAGTCAACTCTAATCTGTAACTCCTCTTTAAATATTTAGTTTTTTCAATTTCTATGTCATATTTTCCTGCCAGATCTGCTAATTTCTGATGTACTATTCCTTCTCTGTTAGTAATCAGCTTGCACAAATGACGTAGCACGTCTTCTCGGAATGCGTCAATTCTGTCCAATCCCATTGTTCCTTCCATTAGGTCTTCTGCCTCTAATCTAAGCCTGCTCAAATTCAGTGCACTTCGTCTTCTGGAATCTCCTTGGGTGCTACTCAACTTCTCCATTCATTCAGTTAGCTGCTGAGCTGTCAATCCCTATAATGAGATGTTGTTATTGCTTACACCGGGCACTTGCTGTAAAGTTAGGCTTGGAGTTTCTGGTGTTACCCTGCTTGGACCAGAACCTATGTCAAATCTCCCCTGATTATTTGGAGGAGTCCTAAAAGAACTCAAGTCGATTAACTAATCTCTTCCATCAAATGTTGGTCTCATGGGGGTCATCATTCTTGTGCTTTCATCTACTTTTTCCTCACTGATAAACCTGCCTTATGTGGGCAGCATGCCCCGTAGGCACTACTAAGTTTGTTGCAGTATCTATAATAGGTACATTTGGATAAATTCTGGGTATGTTGATCTGCAGAATAGGCTTTTGAATCATAAAAGTAGCTGGAACATTATGACTAACCTGTATCTGGCTCAATGTAGAGTTAATTGTTATCGGAGCTATAGGGCCTACACAGATGCTTGAACCACTCTCATGTGCTGCATGTGGTGGGCGACGATTTCTCAGTAACTGCAAAATAAACTCATCATCATCTGATTCTTCATCGTGTGTTAAAGAATTCCTAGACTCTCTGAATTTCTGGATCTGAAGGATAAGAATCCCTCTTCTTAATACTCTTTTTAGCCTCGTTCCCATTCTTTTGTGTAATCGCCGGAAACAACTTGATTCCCTGTAAAGTCTCAGTTCCCCAAAATTTCCACTCACTGTCCCATCTCACCTCTGATAAAGCTTTCTCAGCTTTCCTCATTCTTCCCTCAAATTTCAGTAGTTGTTGCTGCCTAGCTACTAGTTCCCAAATAGCTAAAGCTTCAAACTGTGCAGATCTCGGAGAAGGTTTCAAATCATACAGTACTCTCCTCAAATTCTCAACAATCCTCAAATTAAATGTTCCATGGGCAGGAAATGGTAAGCTCCCATCTCTCTCTATTTCTTTGCACCATTGTATCAACCAAAGACATGGCGCAGCACCTTGTTCTTCAAATTCAATATACGCAGGTGTACCTTTTGGAGGTAAAATTTCTCCTATTCTTAATGGAATTAATGTATCTCCTCCTACGTCACTCTTTAAAGCTTTCAAAAATGTAATTTCTGTAATTTACACTACTTTCAATTGAATCAGGAAGTGAATTTCAATCACAAAATCCTTTTCGTCTACCTTCTCAACCAATTACGCTTCACGTTCTCCACCAATCCGTTCGCGGCTTTTCACACTAACCGACCTATCCTAGTGTGGCACCAATGACGAAACACTCACATGTACAGCGGCTGACAAAGCCTTTCGGCTTGCCCTCCTAAACTAAGATCTGTGCAAAACTAAATACAAATATTGCGAGCACTAAATAAAATCAACGCACACCATGTCTGTTTACTACAGATAGGTAACACAATCACTTTAGAAACCTCACTGATTTTTCACTGTGGCATTTCGCTCTGACAGATATTCCTTCAATCCTAGTTTCCCTGACTCGCATGCAAAATTCGACCAACAAATTTTACTCTCTACTGATCATTGGATCCTCCTGGTGCACATAGGAATCACCAAATCCCCGTTGAAAAACTATCACTCCTTTAACACGCACTCTTGAGTTCGTCAACCACGCCCGATTGACCTATCAAACAGTCAAATTACAACATAAACCAAGTGTCTCATACACTTGTTCAATACCACAGCGTCTTAGACCATGTAGGGTCCGTGTACCAACAACCTCCGTAACTAATTTGATTTGTCAATGAAACAGATATGTACACATGTACACAAAGGAACACTGCCCAGTCCAATGTTCAAAGGGCCCACCTGGCCACAGGACACGGTCGAAGGCCCAACACGAATCCTGACCTTATCCGGATAGTACTCTGCAGGGGAATCAGATTGCAAATGGGCAGGCAACTCAGGGGGAGGAGGAGGGCACCTCAGCCGGACGTGGGAACAAGCCCACTGGTTCTGGATGGGGCTCCATGCCCATTGCTCTATCCTGGGGAGTGCAAGGCCACAGTCTCTCAGGTGGGTGTCTTTCCCACTGGTTCTGGATGGGGCAACTTGCTCATTGCTCTGTCCTGGGGAGTGCAAGGCCACAGTCTCTCAGGTGGGTGTCTTTCCCACTGGTTCAGGAGGGGGCAACTTTCCCATTGCTCTGTCCTGGGGAGTGCAAGGCCACAGTCTCTTAGGTGGGTGTCCTTCCCACTGGTTCTGGATGGGGTTCCATGCCCATTCCTCTGTCCTGGGGAGTACAAGGCCACAGTCTTGCAGGTGGGTGTCTTTCCCACTGGTTCTGGATGGGGCAACCTACCCATTGCTCTGTCCTGGGGAGTGCAAGGCCACAGTCTCTCAGGTGGGTGTCTTTCCCACTGGTTCTGGAGGGGGCAACATGCCCATTGCTCTGTCCGGGGGAGTGCAAGGCTACAGTCTCGCAGGTGGGTGCCTTTCCCACTGGTTCTGGAGGGGTCATCTCGTACAGCAGCCTCTGGAGTGTGGCCTACATGGGGTACGCTGGCGGTGATGGCTGCAGTGTGTTGGCGGATGGAGGTGCCTCCTGGGCCGCCTCTGCACTTTCTGATGGCTATAGTGTGGTGGTGGATGCAGGAGCCTCCTGGGCCACCTCTGCACTTTCTGATGGCTGCAGTGTGGTGGTGGATGTAGGAGCCTCCTGGGCTGCCTCTGCACTTGCTGATGGCTGCAGTGTGGTGGTGGATGGAGGAGCCTCCTGGGCAGCCTCTGACTTGCTGATGGCTGCAATTCATGAGCTGGCGGTGGGGGCCCTGTGACAGCTGGTGGTGGTAGAGGAGTCACCCTGACAGCCTCGGCTGAAGTAGAGGGCTCGTCTCCTCCAGTACATGGGGAGTGGATCCCTTACCCTTCCTGGCAGAGGTGGATGGGCTGTTCCCCTTCCTGGATGGAGGTGTAGGCTCCTTCCTCTTCTTGCCTGGTGGTGCAGGCTCCTTCCCCTTCTTGCCTGGTGGTGCAGGCTCCTTCCCCTTCTTGCCTGGTGGTGCAGGCTCCTTCCCCTTCTTGCCAGATGGTGCAAGCTCCTTCCCATTCTTGGCTGGTGGTGCAGGCTCCTTCCCATTCCCCTTCTTCGATGGAGATGTGGTATCCTTACCACCACGAGTAGGTGTTGCTACCACTGTCCCCGTGGACTGTTTGGCTGAGGTGCTGGGCTGTGTCCTTGGTACCCTAATCATACGGGCAGGACGGTGGAGAGGGGGAGAAGAAGATTTTTAGGGACGTTAGGGAGAGAGGAGGGAGGAGTAATGGGAGTGGAGGTTGAGGGAGTGGTTGTTGGAGGTGTATGTCTGCTGGTTTTAGGTGCAGTTACATGGGCTGTATGCTGATGTGAGGTGGATGGCTGTTGGGCGTGTGAGTGCTTGCATTTGTGTCCTTTAGGAGGGGGGTCAGACAGGGTGGGAAAGGACAGATGGGATGAGTGCATGGCTGTTGTGGAGGTGTCTGCCAGTAAGGTGTGTGTTCTGCTTGGTGTGGTGATGCTGGTCGTGGATGTTGATGTAGTGCATGCAGGTGTGAGTGTGGCTGGGACTGGGAGCAAGGAGGAGGAGGAGGAGGGGGAGGCAGTGTAGGCACTGGATGTTGTCTTGTCTGCAACTGTATGGTGTTTGTGTTAGTGCTTGTAGGATGAAGTGTGGTGCTTGTGTTTGCCTGTGCCACTCTTGGGTGTTGTCTTGTGTACATGCTCATCTGTATGTGTGCCTGGGATGGGTTGAGGAGAATGGGACTGGGTAGTGGAACTTGGAGGGGGGGCGGTAGAAACAGGGACAATGGCTGCCATCAGAGAGGAGGCCAGAGCCTGAATCGATCTCTGTTGGGCTGCCAATCCACTGTGGATGCCCTCCAGAAATGCATTGCATTGCTACATCAGGGATGCTAGCCCCTGGATGGCATTCAAAATGGTTGACTGCCCTACAGAGATGGCTCTCACGAGGTCAATAGCCTCCTCACTCAGGGCAGCAGGGCTCACTGGGGCAGGGCCTGAGATGCCTGGGGCCAAGGAGAAGCCCACCCTCCTGGGTGAGCAGGCACGGGCAACTCGCTGAGGGGCTACTGGAAGGGCGATGCTGGAACGGGGGTTCCGGCTGTACCTGCAGGAGGGGTGGTCACAGAGGTGACCACCACCACCAGTGAGCTCCCATTGGAGGAGGTATCTGAGTCTGTGTTGTCTCCTTCAGTCTCCGCCATGGTGCTCCCCTCGCCCTCCTTCCCACTGGGGCCATCGGCGTCGGTGGACTCTGCCTCCTGGGTCCTGTGTAATGCAACTCCCTCTGTCGCCGGTGCCCCTGCTCCTCCACCAGATGATGCTAATGCACACAAGTACAGGATGATAAAACAAGAAGGGGGGAGAGACAAAGGATACACTGGACCAATGACTGCACCAACACCACGATTGACATACACACCACCGTCACACACAGGGAGCAGGCTTAAGCACTATGCATTGCACTACCAGTGATACGGCTAGTCACTAAAGCAAGATGAGGACCACACACCACCAACTGCAGCACTCTTGGGACCCACGATGCCCTGGCTGAAATGGGCTGCTAACAAGCGAGGTTACCTGTATTTGCCATACACCCATTACCCTTCAGATGACCCACGCTGCAATGTCTGGCCTGGCCTTAGGTTCACCCACTAACACACATCCACCACCCGGATACCACCCCACCAGCCAAAATATGTATTGATACCCACTGTACTCACCCCCTTGTGGCTGCTGTGATTCCCTCAAGCGCCCATCCAGCTCAGGGTAGGCCACTGCCAGTATGTGGCCATCAGGGGGGTCAGGGTCCGACGGGCACCCCTTCCTCGTTGGGAGGCAATCCCCAGTTGGGCCTCCACGGTCTTCTGTGCCCAGTGTCTGAGGCCCTCCCATTATTTCCAACAGTGGGTGCTCTGCTTGCCATAGACCCCCAGGGTCCACACGTCCTTGGCAATGGCACGCCATATTCCCCATCTTTTGATGGGTGCTGACCTGCAGAGGCAATACAAACAGGAGAACACCATTAAACAAACAGTCTAGCCTGTCACACAAATGGACCACCATACCCGTTTCTATCACCACTGGCACACACAGAGCCCAGCGCACAACATGTACACTGCCACAAGACATTCCCCCACCCCCCTTACACAATGCTTGCATACACGTCTCCATGCATCCTTGCCACAAGCATCGTGGACAAAGTGTACTCACCTGTTGGTCTGGAGGCCCATACAGCTGTCCGTACTGGGGTAGGACCCCATCCACCAGTCCCTCCAACTCCTTTCCCCAGTCACACAGGCCATGGCAGGTTCCAGACACAGGTCACAGCAGTACACGCAGTGTAGGTGTTCTCCTGTTGAAGGTCAGGAAACAAGTGAAGATTGAGATCGAAAAAGGCGGTCATGTCTGCGGTGGTGTATACCATCACGTAGATCCCCATTTGCCACTGTACTCCATAGAGCCCCATATTATCCAGTGAGGAATTGCCTGGCGGTGCACGACTGCCTTCGCAACGACGCCCAATGTCAGTGGAGTTACCTCACTTCCACCTGTCCAGACATTCAGGACAGGCAGTCGCCATTTCAGGGGGGGAGTAACAGGCATATCGATAATGACTGTGTCACAGATTAGATTGGCACATACTTCCCCATTAACACTGTCCCAATACATATGTGCAACATGTGGACTGCTGTTGTAGTTATTTTGTTCCAATTGTGACAGCCTACTCACTCCCGTGTCCCTTAGATACCTACTGCTGCGGATGAATAGGAGGTGGAGACATACCCCCGTGTACAGACCCCTGGTGGACTTAGCTACACTGGAGGACAGGTACATTATACTCACCCATAGACTGGACAGGGCCACAAACACAGAGCTGTGTACCCAGTTGGAGCCAGACCTGATCTCATCTATCCGGCATCCGGCTGGGATCCTCCCTCTTGTGCAAGTGCTATCAGTGCTCCATTTCCTGGCAACAGGTTCTTTCCAAGTGACAGTGGGCTTGGTAGCAGGAATGTCACAGCCAATGTTGTCAATCGTGCTAGCAAGAGTGTTGATAAAGCACATGTGCAGCTAAATTGCTTTTCCCCAGGTGGAAGATTTGGCCACTGTGAAGTCAGGATTCTATGCAATGGGACATATCCCCAATATTTTTGGGGCAATTGATGGTACACATGTTGCGTTAGTCCCCTCCCTACCAGAATGAACAGGTGTTCAGGAATCGTAAGAGTTTCTACTCACTGAATGTGCAAAATGGTGTGTCTGGCGGACCAGTACATCTCCCACCCAATGCTAAGTATCCTGGTTCGGTGCATGATGTATTTGTCATGAGGAATAGCAGCATCCCAAATGTGATGGCCCAACTACAGAGTCACAGGGTGTGGCTAGTAGGTGAGCCATGGTCCCCACCCACTGTATGTTAGTGTGTGCCTCTGCTGTTGACCCCATAGGATTGTGTGTGGCTAAATGTTGCCCCTCAAAACCTGCAGGTGACTCTGGCTACCCAAACTTATCGTGGCTGCTGAACCCTGTGAGGAATGCCAGGACAAGGGCTGAAGAACGTTAGAATGAGGCACATGGGTTAACGAGACGGATCATTGAGAGGTCCTTTGGCCTCCTGAAGGCCAGGTTCAGGTGCCTCCATATGACAGGTGGATCCCTCTACTACTCACCCAAGAAGGTCTACCAGATAGTAGTGGCATGGTGCATGTTGCACAACCTGGCCCTCAGACGCCATGTACCCTTTCTACGGGAGGAGGAGACAGGAGATGCCCCTGTGGTAGCAGTAAACCCTGATGACAGTGATGATGAAGAGGCTGAGGATGAGGACAAAAGAGTCATCCGTCAGTACTTCCAATGACACACAGGTGAGACAGTGCAACTTCACATTTCTATGACTATTGGTGTATTCTGTGTGTCTGTGGCATGATGGCATTAACTTCCTTTTACCTCTACTTACTGTCACCTATGGTTTGTCATTTTACAGATGTTGGTGCTATAACAACTGTGTACTGATGTGCTGACTATAGCCGGCTACAGGTCATTATCTCTATGCTCTCACAATGTACAGTTCATTTGCAATGGATGTAATGGTTTACATAAATAGACATTTTCAACACATGACATACAAGTAGTTAAGTTGTGTTCAAGGGTGTTTATTTTAGTGCTAACAAATTTAGGGGAAGGTGCAATGGAATGGGGTGATGATGGAGGAAAGTCCAGGTTATTGATCCAGTCTGTGTTTAGCACAGGTGCAGTGTCCAAGTGGCCATAGGAAAGGGAGCAACAGCAGTTCAAGGTGGACAAGGTGACTGAGTAGGAAACAAGAGGGACAATCAGGAGATTCTCATTTCCTGGCAGTGGTCTTGGCAAGTGTCTCTGGCTTCTGTCTGGGTCGCAGGGAACGTTTTCGTGGTGGTTCACCTTCTGCGGGGGTGCTGGCGGCCTGTCGGTTCTGTGACGGGACGTCCTGCCCACTGTGGGTACTCTGGGTGGGTGCTGTGGTTTTAGATACTGAAGGGGGAGTCTCTGTGGTGGTCTGTGAGTGGCTTTGGGTGACCGGCTGTCCAGTGGTCCCAGATGGGCCAGGAAGTTCATCCAGATCCTGAAGTACAGAGTTACTGTCATCACTGGGGGCATCTTCTGTTGGGGGACTGGATAGTTGTGGCACCTCTTCTCCACTGACATTGGTTGGGGTACCCGTGGGGGTGTAAGTGATGTATTATGCTTCATGTGTGTGGCATATAGTACATTCCTGGCTTCCCCTCTATCGTTGGGGTTGCCCTGCCACCTTTGCTTGTGTATGTGATGCATTGTGGGATTGTTAGTTTCCCTATGCTGTGCATGCTTTGGTGATGAGTGTGCATGCAGGGCTGGGAGGGATGTCCATGCATTGGCATAGCATGCAGGGCTTGGCATTGGAGTTAGTGCTATGTGTAGGTGCAGTGTGTGGGATGGAGTGGAGTGATGGGAGTGAAGGTGAGGGGGTGTGATGGCATGCAGGTATGGGGGGTGATAAGTGGTAAATGTTGACTTACCAGTGTCCAGTTCTCCGGCTACTCCAGCGAGTCCCTCAGGATGCAGTAATGCCAGTACTTGCTCCTCCCATGCTGTGAGTTGTGGGGAGGAGGTGGGGGTCCACGCCAGTCCTCTGTATTGCGAGCTGGTGCCTTGCTGCTATGGAACGTACCTTCCCCCGTAGGTCGTTCTACCTCTTCCTGATGTCATCCCTTGTTCCTGGGTGCTGTCCCACTGCGTTCACCCTGTCTACGATTCTCCGCCATAGCTCCATCTTCCTGGCAATGGAGATCTGATGTACCTGTGCTCCAAACAGCTGTGGCTCTACCCTGACAATTTCCTCCACCATGACCCTTAACTCCTCCTCAGTGAAACAGGGGTGCCTTTGTGGTGCCATGGGTGTTGTGTGGTGTGTGTTGGTGAGAGTGTGTTGAGTACTGTGGTGGGGTGTGTGATGTGGGGTGTGTGAGGGATGTATGGGTGTAAGTGCTTTGTGTCTAGTTGTCGCAGTGGTCTTGGTGTCAGTCTGGTGGCTATTATTTGTAATCGTAAAGGATTGTGGGTAATGTATGTGTGTGTTTTATAGTGGTGTGGGTGTGGTGTATACGGGTGTCAGTTGTGTTTTTCACATTGGCCAATGTGGTGTTGTTTTGTATGTCGGTGTCCATTCTGAGCATGGCGGTATGTTCCGCCAATGGTTTACCGTCGTTGAATGTCCACTGTGGTGATCCGTGGGTCATAATGTGGTGGGTGTTGTTCTGTTGGCGTAACGGTATGGGTGTTGGGACCACCAGTTTTGCACTGACCTTTGGACTGAGGGATTTGTGTATGTGGCAGTATTCTGTCGGATTGGTGTGTGTGTGTCATAATATGACGAATGGATATTTGCCACCGCGGCGGTATGTTGGCGGCCGTCAGCGTGGCGGTATGCAGCATTTACCGCCAATGTCATAATGAGGGCCATAATCTTGTCACTTTGTATCATCAAATATGGAAATCTTAACCTTTACCAACTTCTCTACCAAATCTGTGAATTATATTGATCTACTAAGCAAACTACCCATCCGACTCTTCTACCACAATCGAAGGAGTCAAAGAACCTTATGATGGCTTCTTAAGGAGACAAACTATCCTGCTCTTCTAGTACAATCTAGTAAGAAAAAGGACCTTATGATTGCCTCTCAAGGAGACGATCCATCCTCTGCTACAATTTCTGTTAGCGCATCTGTCCTTATTTGGTCTTTTATTGTTAATTTATAAGGGGACACGTTAGCGGTTTGATAGACCTTTTGACTACACTTAGAGTGATTCCATCAGAAGTCCATAATTCAATGCAATTACAACCTCATAATCAAGAAACATCATCAAATGCTCCTTTCTTCAGTAATCCTTATAGACAATGGCCCATTTGGTAACAAATAACCACACCTTTATGTAAAAGTTAGAAAGTTTATTTCCTTATATTAACAAGGCTAATGGCATCTAAATTACTCTCAAACCAAATGGTAAACATAGATGAATAGCACAGGTTGACCAAATCTTCTAAAGAATCTCAGTTTAAGCAAGACATTAACAATTAAGCTTTCAAGAGTCACAGTGCAAATTAATAGCAATAATAATTGTGCAGTAGAGAAGAATACATCTAGGTTCAACAGATAACAACATCAATTATTTGTTAATAGCAAATTGTTAACCTTTCCAGGACCCCTAACTAACCTTCTGATCAGAATAGCATGTTTGGGCTTCATGCAAAGCAATTGTAGTTAAAGTTAATTTGGAAAAACATCCAGCGATGGTGCTATCAAAATAGCGGTTGGTACCTAGAATTAAAGAAAAAAAAACTACCACAAGGACAATAGCATTTTGTTATACCTCTCCTAATATCGATCAGCAAGCTATTATTCACCTTGTCAGGTGGGCATCTGTTCGGTCAGCTTCAGCAACAACCAATGAAAGGGGATGGTTCAGAGATGGGGACTCTAAGCTATCTGAACCATTTAGGAAACAATATCTAAGGGATCAGCATCTGTATTAGAAACTTAAGCAATAAAGTCAAAGATAACCGCTACGGGGAAAAAATAGAATAGAATGCACCTCTCCTCCCTCTGAGGGGATGGTTCAGAGATGGGGACGTTAAGCTATCTGAACCATTTAGGAATCAATATCTAAGGGATCAGCATCCAGCATTAGAAACTTAAGCATTAAAGTCAAAGAGAACCACTACAGGGAAAAATCAGACTAGAATGCACCTCTCCTCCATCTGTGCAGTCGGGCTAAGTTAGAACGTCCTAAAAAACTTCCCACCCTGTCATTGGTCGTATGTTTACAGTTAGTCCAATAGAAATAAAAATCCAAATCTGAGATATAACTAAACTGCCTTTCATACGTCGATGATTGGCTCCTCTTCTCCTGTTCCCATCATCAGACTCGTCAGGTAACCTTCTTTTTGCGATTCATAATCCAGTCAGTGCATCCCTTGTTAGCTCCTGGGAACATCGCTGTCTCAAGCATCAAACTTTACAAAGTTGTGAATTCTAATACAAGACATTCTAGCAGGCAGTTCACATGAGGAAGTTAAAGACATCTGCGTAACGTTTGGTCAACACAGTGTGAACAAAAAAAGCATTGATTTCTCTGGACCTACATTCCCACGATTTTACTAAACATTGCAGTTTAATATGTGGCTGTCCAGATTAGCACAAACCTTGCTAACTTAAGGCATATGGTTAATAAAACTAAATACATAATGTACAATTATTAATATGACATACTAATACAATTTTCTTAATGCATGCACTTCAATTAAAAATGTTAAGCATTTAATAAAAGCATTACGTATTTGATGAGGCCACTCAAGTGGGCACATTTTCCAAGTCGCACATTACTTTCTATATTAGTCAAATTCTGTGCAAACTCTTAACCCAAAATAAATGGAAATCATTAAAAAGTAATTCAGCTTTCCCACTTCCACTACTACTTAAAATGAGCAAAAAAATCTTGAAACCCTGCCAGACTACCCACATCCTACTTCTGGCCCTAGAAGGATACACAGATTGTGCCTAACAATGCAGACAACTTTGATTGCTGCAGAATTGACTCAGCTGTACGTGGATCTTTGAGAGGCACTTCAATGTCTTTAGGTGGAAGCACTCCCAGGTGGATGCTTCCCAGAGTTTTCTCTCCTGGTTGCTTCTGCTCTGTCCAATACAGCATACTTAGAGAGTCAAATCTAGGGTTGTTCTTGAGTATACAGTTTATATTAACATTGTATAATGGGTCAAATAGGACGTTTAGGCCCTCATTATGACTTTGGCAGTCTTTTCTCAGGACCGCTGAAAGCACGGGTGCCAGAAGACCACGAGTGCTGGCGGTCTTCCGACCACCATATTATGAGTACTGAAGGATTTCTGCCACAATTTAGGCAGAAATCCTCCAGTAGTGCTGGTGGTCTTAGGTGCAAAAGCAGTTCCACCACCGGCCCCACCTCGCCAAAAGGACTCCGCCAGCCGTATTTCGACCTGTAATACTGCCTGGCAGTGTTCTAATGGCGGGGCGCTGCCGGCAGTGGAAGCACATGTTCACATTCCCTGCCGGACTACCTCCTTGCCGGACAAGGTAAGTCGATCGTCCGACAGGGGAGGGGGGTGGGAGAATGGGGGGTGTTGTGTGTGCATGTGTGAGTGGGTGTTGTCTGTGTGTGTGAATGTAAGTGTGTATACGTGTATGTATGTGTGTGTGTATGGGTCTGTGAATGCGTGTTTGAATGTGTGCATGTATGTTGGTGTGTACTGGTATGTGTATGGGTGTGTGAATGCATGTATGATTGTTGATGTGAGTATGTGTTGGAATGTTTGTGTGAATGCGTGCATGTATGAGTGTGAGTGAATGTGTGAATGTATGCGTGTGAGTGAATGTGTGTATGTTAGTGTTGGTGAATGAGTGTATGCAGGGTGTATGTAGCTGTGTATGTGCGTGTATGCAGGGAGGGGGGTGCTGGTATGGAAAGGAGGTGGGGGCTGTTCTGGATGTGGGGTGGGGAGAGGGTGCTTGTATGGAGGGTGATGGGGAGGGTGGTGCTGGTATGGAAGAGGGGTGGGGAAGGTGTGCTGGTATTCAAGGGGGTTTGGGAGGTATTGAAATTGCAGGGGGGGGACTTTGGGGGAGTTGTCTGCCGGTGAGAGGAAAGAAATTTCCTGTCAACGGTAGCCTTTCTGCCAGGGTTTTCATGGCAGTGCTACCGCTGCGGAAGCCTCGGCGGAAAGTTGACTCATTATACCGCAGGCGACCTTCAGTGGACTGTCAGGTCAGAGATGCTGATCTCCGGCCCAGCTGTCCAACTGCCCTGGGGGTACAAGAGGGGATGTGGAGGTTTGGCAGAGGCCAAACTGCCACACTCATAATGTGGCGGTCTTCACTGTAGGCCCGTCGGCAGTGAGACCACCACCACGACGCTGGCGATCTTTGGACCACCAGGGTCAAAATGAGGGCCTTAGTCTTTCATCCCAGCTCCACATCAACATTGACAATTAGGCAGCTAAAACCATGTCCTTTTGTTGGACTTTAATGCATATGGCTCCTTCATCGCTCTAGACATATTCAGCATGTGCATATATCATGGTATAGGTGCACTTGTTTCATGCATGTCAATCAGCTTATTGATATTTCAGGAATTCCTTGTCCCCTTCTAAGTCACTCCAAGAAACCAGAACTACTTCAGATGGCAGATACATGGCTGCGCCAGTCATAAATAGCTGTTGTTTCAATGCGTAGGGGTAGTCCAAGTAATTCTCAATTATGCATAAAGATTAATAACAACTGCAGTGGGTGGAATGAATAATGCTACAGTATTGAGGCTATTCTCACTGTGCAAACACCCATCCCTAGTCAAACATATCACTGCTTCTCCGTAGGAGAGGGGCTGTCAAAAACAACACCTTTTCCTCAAAAAATAGTAGAAAAGTTTATTGGTAGGATGGTGCAAGGTGTGAGATGGGTCTTCAGCAGTATGCAAGTGGAGAAACAAATACCATAGTGGACATTTCCCAGGAAACCTGACAGCTGAAACTTGGTACCCTGAAGCTATCTCCAACTCATATACTTCATAGAGAACAGTGGGACACACAACCTCACCATGAAAGAAACCTTGCCCTTAGAAATGTGGGTCCCGAGCATACTGTTTCACTGTATCACTAGAACCAAGCTTTATCTTGCTGGTGAGCCAATATCTAGGGCAAAACCGGCCCTGGGTTGCTTGTGTTCCAGTTCAGGGAAGAACTGGCAAGGCAGTTAGGAATGGACTGGTCCAAGTAGAGTAGGGGTAAGACTGATTTGCATATAGCTGGGTCCAACCCGAGGTGGCGTGGTGTGCAAAATAACAATGGATTGGGATGCAGCCCCCTGTGATTAACGTGGCTGAGATTAGTTCAAGCATTCCACCCATCATTGTTTTGAATACTTATTGTGTTACCCTATGTGGGACGAGTATGTCTAAACCTGGGTTCTCTGTACACTATGCCACTAAAGCCAAGCTGTACCCAACTGATGAGGCCATAACTATGGTGAAACTAGTACTGGGTTACTTGTATTCCAGTTTAGGGAGGATCTACCTTGGCAGTTCGGGTTAGACTGTTCCAATTGGAGAACTGTCAAGATTGACTTGCATATATCTGGGTCCAAACTGAGGTGGCATGGTGTACAAAAGCAGGGTAGCGTGATTACCAGTGGCTGAGATTAATTCAAGCATTATATCCATCACTGTTTTGTATACTTTTTGCTTTTTAAATAATCATAAACAAGACCAATAGGAATGCCATCTGTATGACGTGCAGATAAGGAAATTGTATGCCATAACACCTAATACATCTCCCAATGTTTGTTTTTCAGCACCAGTGGGGTCGGGCACAATCAAAAGTATCTGAAAACTCAATGTTACATATAAAGCATAGCTTTATTTTCCTTAGTTTACATTTTTTAGACAGTTGTTGATACTTGCCTATCATTGCTAATAGACTGCTCACCAAGAGTTGTAAAAAAAGCCTTTCATTTATTACACTGTTTAAGCACATTGTTGCATCTTTTCAGTTATAGGTTATAGTGTGGGGATTCTGGAACACAACAGCAGTCATGTAAGTTAGAAGGAAGTCTCCCTCCTGGTCAACCACAAACAAACCTTCTCAGAAATACCACAGAGGACTCATATTGCATCTTTTCACTGGCTGTGAGGATGGGTCTCTGACCGGGAGGAGAGCCACTGCAAGACCTTATTTCCAGTGTGTATCGCCTGGAGGTGTTCCTTCTGGGATAGCGCCAGCACCCAAGTATTTCGAGGCCTTCCGTTCGCACGTCTCTGGAAAGTGTTGCAGCCCCTTATGTAAGGAGAATCGGTGGAAGTAAAGGTGAACACAATTTTGGGGCTTTTGAGGTGAAAAAAGAAGTTGGTGATCACGCTGCCCTCACGTATATACGTGCTTGTGCTGCTCTGCGTGCTTGCGCTGCCCTTGTGCAAGTCCATGCTCGCATTGCCCTCATTCACAAATTAATCTTGAAGAGGTGGGACAAGCATGGCATGTTAAGCTTCACTACTGCATGCCTCTGATGGCATTGCATTGCTAGGCAGCACACAGCCACGAGAAAGCCTGCCGTTTGACTGTGGTTGCTAGGCAACGTCATGCCTCACTGTTGAAAGCATCTGCAGAGTTGAGTGGTATACGATCCCACAACAGAGTAACAGAGAAAAAATGATGGTAATCAGATAAGACCGAACAGCTGATTGATTAGACAGTAGGTGAAATTACAGTTACTGTGATCATTTCATTCAGGTTTAAGTTTTACCCGAATTTTGTCTGAACCATCCATTATTTCAATTATTTTATCCTGCAGTGTATCTAAGCACTTTCCCTCCTGTCTCATTATGGAGGGACTTATAGTGCCAACTTTTCTTTTGCAGAGTCCAGGAGAACCAACCGTGCCAGGGGAGGACTAGGGAGATGGTTTTGAGGCCAGCATCCAGGCAATAGGGGTGACATTTTCATAGCAGCCAGGAAGTTGGCCATGTTAAATCATTGTTTGGAGGCAGAGGGACACAGAGTGTTGAACTTTCTTCATTCTTTAGAAGATGAAGATGAAAATAAGGAAAGTGATGAATTTGACATTGCAATGCAGAAGTTAGATGTCAATTTTGGGGGGAAAAATGAAGCAGTTGAGAGGTTTACATTTTTAAAGAGTAGACAATTCCCAGGAGGATCAGTTGAGAGTTATGTGGCAGTCTAAGGTCACTTGCTTCAACTTACAACTACAATGTGTTTTTGGACGAGATATTGAGTGATCAACTGGTCCTGAAACTCAACAAAGTAAGGAAAGTAGAGGAGAAACTCCTAAATTTGGAAGGGTTAACACTTCAGATGGCCATTGGTTTGATAGAGAGAACTGAAATAGTAGATGAAGGGTTGAAAGAGCTTCAGTCCAGGTGGTCCAAAGGGACACATAGAAACCTAAGGGAGAAGATGAAATTGGAACCAAGAGACTAGGGAAAGAGAAAGTGTTGACATGCTTTAAATGTGGTCTAAAAGGGCATGTGGCAACTGATGAGTCATGTCCTGCTTTTGGACAAATATGCAAGAAGTGTAAGATAAAGGGACACTATGCAAGGGTGTGTGGGGAAAGATGGTAGGGCTGAAAACAACTAAAGCCTTGGTGAGTGTTTGGGTGATGTGGAGGATGAAAGTGAATGCCAAAATGTAATCCTGGTGGTTTCACAAATCAGAAGGATTGTTTAAGACAATCCTTTCTACACCATCAAGATTGACCGGTGATTATGTGAAGGCGAAGGCTGATTCTGGAGCCAGAAATACCATTATCAGGGAGGAATATTCATGCAAGTTTCCTAATTATGAGCTCAAAATTCCTGATGTAACTTTAGTGACATATTGAAATAAGCCCACTGAGCTGTTGGGTTTTATTGAAGCTCATTTAGAGTTCCATCAGGTGGTGGCATCTAAAGTTGATTTCAGTAAAGGATGGCTTGTGTCTACTGGGATGGCCCCATTAAAGAGATCTTTGTATTAAGTTGGACCCTAACCATCCAGATCCGGTGTTGTGAGCGAAGTTGAGCGCATATGTGGTGGATGAGAGTGTGCCATATGTTTGGAGAGTATCCTGACGTGTTTGATGACCATTTAGGTACACTCAAGGGGTCATGCATGGGACTGTTTTGAAGGAAGGAGTGACTCTGAAAGTCCAACATAATGGACATAATGTCCACTTGTCAAGAGGGAACCTCTGCACCAAGAACTGCAGAGACTGTGTAGTGAGGGCATAATTGAGGAAATGGAAGCATTGGGTTGGTAAGCTCCAGTTGTGATTGCTAAGAAAGGAAATGGTAACCTAAGGGTTTGTGTAGATATACATGATTTGAATGCAGTAATCTGGGTAGATAGACATCCCCTGCCCAACATCGGGG
This sequence comes from Pleurodeles waltl, assembly GCF_031143425.1. Classification (NCBI taxonomy): domain Eukaryota; kingdom Metazoa; phylum Chordata; class Amphibia; order Caudata; family Salamandridae; genus Pleurodeles; species Pleurodeles waltl. The sequence goes on along the minus strand of NC_090449.1, from coordinate 314,038,836 downwards.
AGATGTTGACTACCATTAGGGGAGCAAAGATGTTTTCTACTCTAGCCCTATCTTCAGTATTCCATCAGATTGTGCTACGTCCTGATTCTCGACCATTAACATCTTTTTTTATGCCAGAGGGAGTATACTGGTATAAGAGGGGTTTGCCGTGGTAGCCACGGTGTTTCAGAGAGTCATGTACCATTTATTGAGGAACACACCACATGTGATGTATTTTCATGACAATGTCCTGATATTTGGGAAAAATGTGATGGAACATGATATAACTTTGAGAATTGTGTTTAGAATTCCACAGGAGAGTAGTCTGACAATCATAAAGGATAGGTGCAAGTTTAGAGTGGAAGAGGTAGAGTATATCGGGCCACCGAATTAGTGGTAATGGAAGAGCACCAAAATTTAAATTTGTTTCTGCTATAGCAAAAGTCTCCTTTCCTGACATGTAAAGAATAATTGGGATCATTTTTGGGGTTGGCAGACTATTACCCTCGTTTTGTTCCCATGTTTGCAAATAAAACTAAACACATGCGCAAACTCATGCTCAAGAATGAGAAGTTTGTGTGGTGGGGAAATGTGAGAGTGTGTTCAAGGAACTGGAGGGGAAAATTGCATCTGCACCAGCACTCAAGCATTTTGACATCAATGATCCCACAATAATTAACATTGATGATAGTTTGGTGGGGTTAGGTGCAGTGTTACTACAGAGAAGGAAAGGCATCAATGCCATCATCGCTTATGCATCCAGGCCTTTAAGGGTTGCAGGCAGAAATGACTCCACCATTGAAAGGGAAGCATTAGCTGTGTGGTGGGGTGTAAATCATTTCAGGATGTATGTGTGGGGAACTCAATTCATTGTGAGGACTTCCCACTGTCCCTTGATGTATATTTTTCAGCAAGAGAAGGAAGAAGAGCCTCTCCCAGAATAGCACGATTGACGATGAATCTGATTGCGTACAACTTTGGTGTGGGGTATGTTCCTGGGAAGAGGAATGCTTTAGCCGACTGCCTCTGTTACCTACTGGTGAGGGTCCATGATTGGATTGTGAACAAGGTGAATGGTTGGTGGCTAGTGTTGATGCAATTATAGTAGAGAGAATATCCCATGAAAACCTAATGGATCCCACTAAGAAGAATGGTGTGTTTGTTGAAGTGGAGAAGTATCTTCGTGAAGGGTGGCAAGTAAGTAGAAGGGCGTTGATAAATGTGGAATGTCTACATCAAATTATTCAGGAATTGTAGATGGTGGATGGAGTGCTGATGCGAGGAGATGTACTGGTGATGCCAGTAGTACTGAGGGAGTGAGTAGCAAAACTGGCTCATGAGGGACACATAAGAATGAATGTCACTAAGAGACAGGTCAGAGCGGAGTATTGGTGGCTGATGCTTGACCGTGAGGTAGAAAGGAGCACGTGCCTTGTGCATAGAGCGACAGGTCGAAGAAGACAGTGAACTATCTCCCAGATGTGACTGACAAATCAGATGGTCTGTGGAAAAAGATTATGATTGATGTCACAGATCCATTGCATGTTACAGGTAATTGCCCCATGTATACAATAGTAGTTGTGAACTATTTCTTCAGATGGACAGAGGTAAATTTTACAGGGCAAGTAATTTCTGAGACTGTGATTGGATTCCTGCGAGAATTGTTCATGAGATGGGGAGCGAAAGACCACTGTGTCAGACGATAGTGCCTAATTTTTTTCTGGACTTATGAGTGATTTTCTCAAGGAACAGGGAGTGCAACATGTTGGCTCATTGGTGTACTACACTCAAAGCAATGGTCTAGGTGAGAGGTGGAATTTGATATTGAAAGAAGGGTTGCAGTTGGCTTTGAGTGAGGGAGAAGATTGGAGGGAAGCAGTGAGTAAGTTGATTTGGTCTTATCATATCAAACCTTATTGTGTGATGGGAAGAAAACGTTTTGAGGTGATGAGAGGTTGCAGGGCTAGAGCAATAATGTCCAAAGGAGTGGAGCATGACAAGTCTGCATTGGAGAGAGTGGCAGTGAGGGAAGTTGATTATAAGATTGCTGATTTGGTCCTTGTGCGGAAGAGACAGGGAGTAAAGAAATGTGAGTCTAAGTAGTCTGATCATTTCCAGGTGAAGAAGGTAAACAAATACTCATATTTGTTTAGGGATAGTAACATTTAGAATCATTCTAAAGTTGTGAAAGCTCCTTTTGGGATGGAATGGAAAGACAAGGATAGACGGGAAGATGGTGCAAGAAGTTTGTTGAGCGATGAGAGCAGAGCCATGAACCTTAGGGATTCCAAAGAGATCAGGACTGTGAGGCAGTTTGATGAGTTTTTCTTTTAACTCATAAGAGGCACTTGGTACACCTTAATGTTGCTTACTGTAAGAGACGTTCTGTTTTTGCCCGGTGAAGATGTAGTACAGTGGGAGTTTTGCATTTTATTTTTATTGACAAAGCAGTTTTATTTTTCTTGGCATACTTCTACATTTTGTGTGAAAAATCTGTTTGAAAGTCATATTTTTTCCTTTTGTGTGTCTTACACCTTTCTCCCTCACACGTTGTATTGTGTTTATAGGTTCTTACAGTTAGAATTCTAAGGGAAGGAGATGTGTTGCATCTTTTCAGTTATGGAAGGTTGGTGTGTAGGGATTCTGGAACACTACTGCGGTTGTGTCAGTTGGCAGGAAGTCTCCCTCCTGGTCGGCCACAATTAAACTCATTCAGAAAACAAAGAGGACTCTCCTGGTATCTTCTCATACATTCAAACACCCAAGAGAAAAACGGTGAGAGTAAAATAATCATGTGTGTTAATGCAAGATGAGAATTACATCGTCTCGTGCCAATACCTGGATATCGGTCAAAAAGAAGGTAAATGGCGGAAGTAGGCAAACTCAGGGCTGCTTAAAGTAAGACTAGAATACAATATATTCACCATAAATTGGCCAAGACCATGCAGGTCAAATTAAAAATAATGTATAGATCAGTGTCATTGTGGATGAATTAGAATGTTCCTAACTCGGATAGAGATGGTTACAGCTGCAACACCCATTCAATTTCGTGAAAAAGGGATTTCAGGAAGCAATCGCGTGTCAGGAATCAGTTATTAATTAAATAATTTAAGCATGGCAAAAAATATAACTACATACGCAACCAACCATGCTTGGAGCATGAAGCACCATCTATCCACGTGCAGGGAAGAAATAGATATTAAACTACTTAAACGCCTTTCCGAATTTGTAAATATTTAACAAATAGCAAACGTCAGTGATTCAAAACAGCGGGCTCACAGTGATTTTTCAAACTGCTTGAAACATGAACAGCACGGTCACGAACCAATGTATCTCAGCGGTCAAATCAAAATTGCCCAATCAAGGTTCCTTGGAGATGCTGGTAGAGGGCAATTTGCTTCAGTTTTGTTCACAATTGCATCCTGGGCACTTTAAACGTTTCTTATGTTGCTTTTGAAGCAGAAACGTTACCCAAGCCAAATTGGTTGTTTTTTATATGCTCAGGGGCAGTTCAAGTAATCATTGCAATCAGTCGTTCTTCAATGCCACATAATGATCAATAATAAATATAATGGGTACACTGAATGATGTTAGAATAGTGAGCAATTATCAATGTGCTGGGAAGAAACTAAAAAGAACCAACAACATTTAAAGAAAAGTGCATTTACCAATGCTATATTTACATGCAATTCAGTTCCTAGTTATGCATGCAGGAATGTCACTTAATTGAAACATGTCTAAACATTTTTATGATACCATGTTTGTGAAAGAGTAACCCCATCCTCCAAACTCTAAATCAGGCCTGAAGTCGTCTGCTGATCTTATTACAAGTCCTTTGGACCAGCGGGAAGGGCATAGTGATAAATGTCTCAGCCAGATTTTAATAACAGATGAGTTATTTTGTCACCAATGTGACAGATTTCCTGTCTGCCATATTACAAGTGCCATACTGCGCAATGGACTAGACATTGTCACAAGGGTGCGTCCATTGCACGCAGGATTGTTTTTGTGCAGGAAGGGGCATCTTCCTGTACAAAAACAAATACCTGAGACATGTTCCTCTATCTATGTGTGCTACAGATTGCAACACACATAGAAAGAGGACGTACTGAGGGGAAATAAAGATACTTCTCCTAGTTAGGCCTCTCGCTGGGAAGCTATAGCATTTTGGCGCATTCCCACGTTTACCATTTCTGGTAAATCTGGGAATGCGTCAAAATTCATGAGAGTTGCATGGGGACATCCACGCAATGCCATGGAACACCTTCCCAGGACAGAGTAATGCAATGCATGGATTTGCGCTGCGTTGCTTTACTCGAGATTTATGAAAGAACTCATGGAAATGTAAAGTGGCCTTGCGTGGCTTTATATTTCTTATTTTTGAAATGCCTTGCCCTTGCACTTCGTTGTGCATAAATATGCCCCTAATTCTGTGCATCTTTCAACAAGATCACTTGGCAAAGGCCTCTTTCATGACTTGCTCAGGTCAGTACTCAAACTAAGCTCCCCTGTTTTGCTTTTAGAAGAAATGTTAATGTCCACCTAATGGTGACATCATTATCACCTAGAATATTAACTTCAAGATTTTTTTTGAGTTGCACTGCATGATATATAGATTCACTCTTAAAAGAGGTCATCAATCTCACAGAATAAACCCCCTGATTTAGTTCAAACTTCCATGTGTTATTGCCAGCCAAATCTTGGCTGTGGTTTGGTGCCCTTTAGAGTAACCACTGTTCCACCAAACTCAAGTCTCAACATATCTGGGAGGTCGATTTTTAAATGTTTATGAAATATTTCATCCTGTCACAATCTACCAAGCCCAATCTAGTGTCAATTGAACCGATATAAGATGGCACAGAATAGACACCAACTATATTGCATATTAAAGATTTCAAACCTGAAACCATTGTCTGAACTTTGTGAGCAATGCAACTATTGCTAAATGTGGAACCCATTGAATAGTGGATGAGTGAATGTTCAAAACATTCCCAAGTGGTCATGTGCTCTCACCAGCTTTAAGTTTACTCCATTTGATTACAAAAGTATTTGACTTCTTCATGTTTGTCAGCAGATGCAAACTCTGTTATAAACAGAAAAACGTTTGTATTTAGTGTTCCAAGGCATTTGGTATCTGATGAGAGTACAGGGTCACTTACATACATTACTAACGACAAATTATGATTCAACCAAAAGACAAAACTGGGAGTGATGATGTTTCTTATTTTACGCATGATAAAAGATTTGTCAGAGAGAGGCTGATCAGTTTCGGAGCCATAGCCCAACCTTGTTTCAAACTATTTGATGTATTTTTTTCAATAAAACAATTTTATTCGATTTTACATGGTAAATACCACGACATTCCTGTAAACCAGTGCCCCTCCCTCCAATGAGTTAAAAGTACATTTATACCCCGGTGTTATGATAGCAGATATAATACATCTTAGGGCCATATTCATGAGCCCCTTGGGCAGCTGCTGTGTCATTTTCTGTGATGCAACAATGGCACAATCCTTACAATGAAATCTATGAGGCCACACAAAGCCAATTTGTGTGGTTTTGAATGAGCTCATAGATATGGAGTAAGGCAAAGCTGTGCAGATCACAGCGTTGTCTTACTTTGCATTAGGGAGGTGTTCCATGGGCATTGCAATGTGTGTTCCCACGCAATACCCATGGATTTTGACGCAGCCCAGGTTCCTAGAACTTGTAAACCTGGCAATGCGCCAAAACCTTACACTTCCCAAGGAGCGGTGCCACAAGGAGAAATATCCTTATTACTCATCGCTTTTTCCTCTTTTCATGTGTGCTACTTTTTGCAAATACCGATGGTGGTCTTCATTGGAAAGCTGGGTCGGAGACGCTCATATCCGGCCCAGTGAGTCCAACCGCCGTGGCGGTCTGAGCGAGTATGTGGCGGGTTCGCAGAGGCCAACCCGTCACTCTCATAATGTGTGCGTCTTCACCGCCAGCCCGTCGGTAGTAAGACCTGATCGCCAGGGTCATAATGAGGGCCTTTGTGTTTGATTGTGCTGCTTACAGCCACATAAGCAAGACTCCAGTTTTAATCATGCTGCTTCCAGCTGCGCACAAGACTTTGCATTCATTCATGCTGCTTCCGGCCATGATGCTGGCCAAAACAGTCCCGCTCGCGAGTGCGAACATGCTAGGAGAATATTTTCGACTCGAGATGCATCTAAATCTAGTCACTAAAGAGGTTTTTGAATTGATTTTCTTCTCCAGTAAACCCTTCAAGTTGTTTTTTAGTGTGAAAAGCTTTTCTTTTTTTCCAAACAAGCAGGAAATGCCGCAGAGACTCCAACTTCCTGTTACCGTCCAGCAGGCTCCTACCAATGCTTTGCCCATCTCGTGGTGATTTTTCACTTGGATTTCGAGGTGGAAGGATGACTCTCTTAGTCCCGAGAGATACCTTTGGACTGAAAGACCTTGACCCTCACTGCAAGGTTGGTTGTCTTGAGATTGCAGGCCCGGTGGTGATGGTAGTACTTTCACACTGCACCCGGTCTGACTGCCACAATACTCCTCTGGCTGTCCGACTGCTAGGGGACCACCGTCACCACCTGGAACAAGGTTCCAAATGGGCTAACGGCAGTCAGACTGGTGGTGAGCCACAGGGTTGCTGAACTCGGCGCCACCGTGCTGATCGTGACTCCTGTTTCTGCCAGTCTTTCCATGGCTGGGACCCTGTCATCCAAAAGGCTGGTGGAAGCACAAATGCAGGCCTCCTCCTGCCCAGCACCCTCAGAATGCGTACTGTATGCTATGCAGATAATGTAAATTTCGAGGGTGCTGGTGTGCTACGGTAATATCGGAGGCCAATACCGTAGTCAGTACCTGTCGGTCAGGCCAAAATGAACATCATAATACGAGCAGGGTAGGCAGCCTGTATAATTACTGCCTCCTCCCCGCGGCTTTGGGGATTGGAGAACTACGGCCGCCAAAGTCGCAGTGAGGCTACTTGTTTTTGTGAAATCACACAAGTAAGTTCAAAAACTATTGCACAAGGATGTTGTTTGTTTGCTTGATCACGCACCCATATTTATTTGTACTTTAATTTGATTTCTAAATGTTATAGTGCTGGGTGGGCTGTAGTTTAAGTATGGACCAAGTTATTATTTATTTTATGTTTCATTGAATTTTCATCTTTTGTAAGGGAAAATTGTTGCGCAGCTCAGTACCTTTTCGTCATGTTTGTAAAATTTTCAATATTATTTTACTATGTGGCCTAGATTTTCAGAGGGCCAACTAGCCAGTAGGCTGAGTACTAGTAGTCATCAGTGCATTAAATAAAGATTTTGGAGGAATATATTTTTTAAAGTCATTTTAGGGCAGAGTTGTCATTGGATTAAATAAAAAATGTTGGCTATTGTTTGCATTTAATTTTTTTATTGCCTGAGTGGAGTTCATGGAGTTCCACTACGTAGCACTACACGAAGTGTACCAAAAAACTTTGCTGCGATATGCAGAGTTCTGCAAAGGGGGGAGTGCGTTAGGACACGGAGTGCTGATTTTTAGCGCTGGGTGTTTGTCCCACACTGAAAAATCAGAGTGAACGGCACCACGCGCAGCGCAAGAGGGGGCTTCTTCTTTTCTGCCACTCAAGTAGATTTTCTACTCGAGCAGCAGCTTCCTCAATGCGAACAGAAGACTTTGCAACTCGGGTGTAGCAACCGTCAGTGCATGGCGGCCATTTTGTGCATCCAGCCAGTGTGACTTTGTCATAGGCTTTCATGTGTTCTTTGTTCCCCATGCAACCTTGCTCCTTGTTTTTGTTGTTTGACCATGTGTCTCACAGCCATTTTGTGCATCCAGCCTGTGTGTCTTTGCCATAGGCTTGCATGTGTTCTTTGTTCCCTTGATCCTTATTGTTGTTTGACCATGTGTCTGGCGGCCATTTTGTGCATCCAGTCAGTGTGTCTGTGCCATAGGCTTGAATGTGTTTCTTCTTCTCCTTGCTTCTTGTTGTTGTTGCTGTTTGACCATGTGTCTGGCAACCATGTTGTGGGTCCAGCCAGTGTGATTGTGCCTTTTCTTCCATGTGTTCTTTGTTTGCCATGCCTCCTTGCTACCTTGTTGTTGTTTGACCATGTGGCTGGCAGCCATTATGTGCACCCAGCTAGTGTGTCTTTGCCATAGGCTTGCATGTGTTCTTTCATCTCCTTGCCCCTTGTTGTTGTTGTGTTTGACCATGTGACTGGCAGCCATTTTCTGCATTCAGTCAGCATGTCTTTGCCATAGTCTTGCTTGTGTTCTTTGCTTGCCATGCAGCCTTGCTCCTTGTTGTTGTTTGAACATGTGGCTGTCAGCCATTTTGCGCATGTAGCCAGTGGGCCTTTGCCATAGGCTTCCATACAAACATTAGCAATTCTTATCATTTGTTTAATTTAAGTTTAGAATTTCAATTTTCATTTAAAAAAAATATTTTAATATTTTAATTTGTAATTTAGTTTCTTTTCATTTAATTGCTCCTTGTTGTTGTTGTTGTTTGACCGTGTGACTGGCAGCCGTTTTGTGCGTCCAGCCAGTGTGTCTTTGCCATAGGCTTGCATGTGTTCTTTGCTTGCAATGCTGCATTGCTCCTTGTGTTGTTTGAACATTTCGTGCATGTAGCCACTGGGCCTTTGCCATAGGCGTGCATACAAATATTGGCAATTATTGATCATTTGTTTAATTTAAGTTTAGAATGTCATTTTTTATTTTAAATTTGTATTTCAATATTTTAATTTTTAATTTAATTTTATTTTATTTTCAATTAATTGCTCTTTTTAATTTTAATTCATATTTCTTTTTTTAATTTTAATTTATACCCATAAATATCTGGTATGTTATGCACATTGAACACATAGCACATGGAGAAGTTGATATGAATTCATAATGGACAATATTTGACTAATCATGTCACTGGTGCTCAGAGTACAGAGTAGACCAAAAAATCCTTCTTTGCTACATGGTGCAAGGGTGCATAACTTTGATGGCCATATCAACATCCAATCTTGGAAGGAGCACCATCTGGAAGTTATTAAATTGGCAGGGGTGTGCCCAACTCTATATGTGTGCTGAACAATGTCACACACATCAGACAGTCAACATGATAGGTGAATTTTCATTACTTTGCTCCTTATAAGTCACACGTGCAGGGTATTTCAACAGTAAACATTCCTGCTCTGTTCAGGATCATATGTGAATTTAGGTCATGTATACAAATACATGAATGTGAAATTATTTGATGTGATTCAAAACCAATGTCCAGCCAGTGGCATCGCAAATTGTGAGTGGGCACCCCTGCAACGTATATGACGGGTGGCCCGCATGCTCCAGACCCAGTCATGAGCTCTCAGGCCTGGAGCCTACACTCCCTGCACAGTGCCAGAGGGGGGCCCCTGGACCCTCCCACACTGCGGGGCCTGCAGAGGCTATTCTAGGCCACTGTGGATAGCCCCCTGGGGCATGGTGTTAACATTTGACAGATTTAGCCTGTATTATTGCATACTACCCCTCACAATATCGGCGCCATACTGTTCAGAAATAGATTACATAAATTTTAGATACGCACACAACACCAAGCAGAAGGTAAATATGTACTTACCATTGGGGTCATCAACTTCCATGCCATGGTGATTGAGTAGGTCGGCCTCGCTGCTCACCACATCTGCCCATCGGTGTTTCAGCTAGTGTACAGTACACCACCACTCTTTCTCCCACTGCTCATTGCCCTCCTTAGTGGGTTGGCCTTGGCTAACCCTATCCCCTGTAACTATCATGTTGGGCACATAGGTGGTCATTCTGACCTCAGCGGTAAAAGGCGCTTACCGCCGGTCAGAAGACCGCCATAACAACGCCGCTTCCGCGGGAAACCGCCACGGTCATTCTGACCCGCAACAGGCAAACCGCCAAAAACCCGACATCCACAAAAGTCCGCCACACCAATGGGCAGCGAAACACTGGCGATGACCAAATCTCCACGGTCACGCCAACAGAAATACGCCTATTCCATTCCGACCCACGAATCCACGCGGCGGTCTTTCAACCGCGGTATTCCATTGGCGGTACACACCGCCGCGGTCAAAATACACACACAGCTCCAAAACACTGCCACATAGGACATTTTGAAACACACACACCTGATACACATACTAACACCACTCCCACACACCCAACAAATATAAAATACACACCCACATCACCCACAAACCCCTACGACCTAAAATTATTGACGAACGCCAGAGAGAGAGCACAGAATAGACAATCCCACCACACAGAGGCACACAACACCATCACCCACACAACATCCACGCACAAAACACCACACACCACCACACGCACCACACTCATCACCACAAACGCCACCCCACACCTCATCCACACCACCCCATGGTACCCCAAAGACACCTCAGGTTTTCAGACGCTGAACTCAGGGTCATGGTGGAGGAAATAGTTCGGGTAGAGCCCCAGCTTTTCGGGGCACAGGTGCAGCACACCACCATTGCCAGGAAGATGGTGTCAAAGCCCAGCTCACCTGAGTCCTTGTTCAGTTCTGATGGAGGTTGAAGACAATCCGACCCCACCCTGAAACTGCTTGTTCCAGCACACTAGTTTTTAAAACAGTGCACTAAGAACAGAAGCTCAAGGGAAGGGGGGAAGTGGATAAAATAAAATAGAGAGACAACACCGTTCTTGCGTTTCCACTGTTGAAGTGCTGCACAAATCTGCGGCCCTTTCTGACTTCTGTAGAAACTGGTGCCTAATGAAACATAAACAAAGAACAGATAAGTACAACCTATTCCTAAATGGGTTCCTGACTATCCCTTTATTTATTAGAAATTCTCTTCTAAAAGTACCTCTTGGATCCTGGTCTCTAGTTTCCAGGTTTGGAATGTGTTACTGCTCTGGGATGTGCTTTCTATTGCTGTAAAGCTTCTAAAACATTAAACAAATACCGTTATCAGAATTACCAATATCTAACATTCATCTTAATATAACTAAAGCCTAAACTCCCAATAGCAGACTCACTTTTCCCATATTTCCAGAATCTTTTATAAAACAAATACTGTACTTTTTCATCAAAATACAGCATGTAATTTGTGCAAGTCCTTGATTTACTGTTTGTCTTGCTGTTAATGGTTTCCACTGTTCAATTCTTAAAAGTTCCATAAAAAAAAAATGTTTGCTTCACAAAGTTCCGCAAAGTATTCTTGTAACAAAGAGTTTGAATCACAATGTTCGTGGAAGGTATCTTGTTTCAAATTGTCTATACACGAATCCAGAAATCGTTGTCAAAGTTCTTTCAGGTAATAAAAAGTTTTGCACTTACTTGTTGCTGGCAAGAGATACTGATCAGTCTAACCTTGTCTTCTTTCTCTTTTGCAGGTGGCTTGTAGGAGAGAGGCTGAGGCAAGGAGGAACCGGAAACCGGAGGAAGGAAGAGCCAGCAGCTGCACCCATTGAAGCCAATGAAAGTCTGTAGAGAGCAGGAGTGCCAGCGCCGAGGGATCTGGTCTCAGGTAAGCGGGAGGTAGACGAGCACAAGCACTTGGTGAGGCTCGGGGGCTGCCTTTTATAGACAGGGCTGGGTGTGGTTTGAAGGGCTGGGTGTGGTCCTCACATGCTGCACATGTTCTTGAAAGGTGTGCAGAGCTGGGTGTGGTTTGAAGAGCTGGGTGTGGTCCTCACATGCTGCACATGTTCTTGAAAGGTGTGCAGAGTTTCAGTTATTATGCAAATGAGTTGAATTAACACATGGCCTAGGGAGGAGTGTTTTAAAGAAGTCTTGGTAAGAGCAAGGCCCAATGTGTAAACAAAACAGCACATCAAACAACATACACAGAAGCCTAGGGGGGAGGGAAGGTGAGATAACAAGAAAGGCTTTCAATAGTAAGTTTAAAAGGGAGCTATTACAGAACCCACTAGTGCAGTGAGAGGGGACATGCTCTTTGCTGTGCACAAACCCTAACAGTTGCCCCCCTCAAAGGCCCTCCTACAGGATGGGGTTTTCCTGGATTTTTTAAATAAAACCATCTAATCAGCTGTGGGGCATGTACATATGATGCTGGTTCCCATGAATTCTCAGATTCATCATATCCTTTCCATTCTACTAAATAAAACAGACGTCCACTAATTCTTTTTGAGTCTTTTATGCTTTTCACTTCATATTCTAGATTTCCCTTAATTGGTATGGGTGGAGGTGGTGGTTCAGGTCGGGTTTTTGGCTTGTACGGCTTAAGCAAGGACACATGGAATGTAGTATGTACTGGATATTCTTTTGGTAAATCTAATTTTACTGTTACCGGGTTTACTATGGCAGTTATACTAAAGGGTCCAATGAAACGTGGTTGCAGCTTTCGGGATCCCTCTATGTTTAGGTTCTTTGTGGAGAGCCATACCTTGTCACCAATTTTATACATTGGGGCCTCAGATCTGTGTTTGTCTGCTTGTCTTTTCATGCTTTCCTTGTACTTTAATAAATGTTTCCTGGCTTTGTCTTGTATGTCACCTAACCTCGTTAGTCTATCCGTTACTGTAGGTAACAGGGAATCTTCTAACAAAATGGGTATAGCTCTTGGATGATACCCCTGCAAGAAATAGAATGGTGAGCAAAGTAGAGCTGATTGCTCAGTATTATTATAAACAAACTCCGCTACAGGGAGAGCTTCCAACCATTCACTAGAATAATCAGCCAATAAACAACGTAGCGTTTGAAGTAAGGTTTGGTTCAGTCGTTCAGTCTGTCCATCTGTCTCTGGGTGGAAAGCAGTGGATAATGCCACATCTATTTTCAGTTTTTCACATAATTTTTTCCAAACTCTAGAGTTGAACTGGCTCCCTCGGTCTGACACCACTTTGCTTGGCAAACCATGTAAACGCACAATTTCCCTTAGAAAAATATCGGCAAATTCTGCCGCCGTGGGTAATTTCCGTAATTGTACAAAATGTGCCATTTTAGATAAAAAATCCACTATAACCAACACTGTTGTGAAAGATTTTACAGGTGGTAAACCTACAATAAAGTCTACGCTCACAGTGTGCCAAGGTTGTTTGGGTGTTGGCATTGGTATTAACAAGCCGTCAGGGGCCTTATGAGAAGATTTATGTCTTGCACAAATTGGACAGGTAGTGACAAATTGCTTAATGTCCTTTCTTATAGTGTCCCACCAAAAGTGTTTTTGCACATTTTCCAGGGTTTTTACCCAACCAGGATGACCTGCCAACGGTGAGGCGTGATGCCACATTATCACCTGTGTTTGTAATTCAGAGGTGGGCACTAACAGCATGTTGTCGTGATACAATAAACCTCGTTGTATTGTGTTATGGGAATCCTTTAACCAATCCTGAGATGCTATTTTCATGTGTGCATTATATAGATCTGTGATGAAATCCTTCTGTTGTACTGGTGCCAAAAACTTTTGGGGAGGAATAATGGGTTCTCCTATTTTATCTTGTTTCATGTCTGAGGTATGTCCGTATCTAGATAACACATCAGATTGAATTTGTTGTGCACCTGGTCCATAGGTTATTACAAAGTTAAATGTGCTAAAAAAAAATAACCAGCGCATCTGACGTGGTGTTAGTGCTTTAAGTGATCCAAAAAACTGTAGGTTCCTATGGTCAGAAAAGATTGTAACTGGGTACTTGGCTCCCATTAAATGGTGCCTCCATTCTGAAAAGGCTACTTTGATAGCTAGTAGTTCCCTTTCAGCCACAGTGTAATTTTGTTCAGCTGGTAATAACTTTTTGGAATAGAAGGCTATAGGATGTAACTGGCCATCTACTGCATCTCGTTGAGAGAGAACTCCTCCTAAAGCTACTTGTGAAGCATCCGCTTCAACAAAAAAGGGCAAGTCAGGATCAGGATGTTTCAGAATTGGGGCTGAAGTGAATTTTTGTTTTAGGAGTTGAAAGGCGTGTGCCGCCTCATCAGTCCAAAGAAATCGTTGCCCTTTCCGCAACAAGGTAGTTATTGGGGCCGCAATGTCTGCAAAATGTGCAATAAACCTCCTATAAAAATTGGCGAAACCCAGAAATTTCTGAATATCTTTTACAGAGGATGGTTCTGGCCAATCAGCAATAGCATTGATTTTCTTTACATCCATAGTTATTACTTGAGGTGACAGGCAGTATCCTAAAAAGTCCACCTTGCTGACATTAAAAGTACACTTTTCTAACTTAGCAAAAAGATGATTTTCTTTTAACTTTGATAATACTGCACAAACATGTTGGGTATGTTCTTCTGAGTTCTTAGAGTAAATGAGGATGTCGTCTATGTATACTATGACACAAACGTCCAGGAATTCATGTAGGACCTCATTTATAAAGAACTGAAAGGCCGCAGGGGCATTACATAACCCAAAGGGCATTACTGTGTACTCAAATAAACCAAACTTTGTCTTGAAAGCTGTCTTCCACTCATCCCCCTCTTTTACTCGGACCAGGTGGTAAGCTCCCCGCAGATCTAGTTTAGTGTATACAGTAGAATGTCTTAATTGATCCAACAACACAGGTATTAGAGGAAGAGGATATTTATTCTTTATTGTAGCCTTATTTAGTCCTCTATAATCGATACACGCGCGCAGGGATTTATCCGGCTTCGGGATAAAAAAGAGTGGAGATGACACCGGAGATGTGGAATGACGGATGAACCCAGACTGTAGTAGGTCATCTAGGTAGGTTCTTAAGTATTTGGTTTCTTCGTCAGTCAAAGCATATACTCTGTTATTAGGTAAAGGGGCCCCTGGGATAAGATCTATAAGACAGTCATAAGACCGATGTGGGGGCAGCACACTAGCCTTTACTGGATCAAAGACGTCTTTAAAGTCAGAATATTCAGGAGGGAGACTTGGTTCATCTTGTGTAAGACTAGCACAGTGTAATACTGTGCTCTGTTCTGTACCTGCTTCTTGATAGCAATTGGTTCTACAGAAAGAGGAATCCAAAGTAACAGTTCTATTCACCCAATCAATTTTTGGGTTATGAGTTGTTAACCAGGGTACCCCGAGAATCAAACCAAAATTAGGAGTATCTATCAGATCAAAGCTAATCACCTCTGTGTGCCCGTTCTGACAGACCATAACAAGTGGACTTGTTTGTTTTGTGATTAATCCAGAGGTCAATTCTGACCCATCCACTGCACATACTGCTTCTGGACAAGGCTTTAGGCACATAGGAAGTCCTAAGTTTTCAGCTAACTTATTATCCACAAAATTTCCTGTCGCGCCTGAGTCCAGTAGGACAGGGAGAGAATGCCTCACTTGGGTAGTAACAATTAAAACTACCTGAATTATGAAATGTCTAGGTATGTGCGGTACCATGAAGGCTGCAGCATTAGAGGTTTTATTAAGATGTTTTCTCGAACAAGTAACCTCTCCCCTTGTCGAGCTTAATCGTTTCCCGATTCAGTTGAGGAGGTGGAGGAAACAGCACCCTTTCGTGGAGTTTTAGGCTTTACTGGACATTCTCTGGCAAAGTGACCCGCCCTGCCACAATATAAACATAATTGAAGTTTTCTCCTTCTTTCTTTTTCCTCTGATGTGAGTGGACCTCTGAGTGTCCCTATTTGCATAGGCTCAGGTTCAGGGAGTTTATTATCTGGGTCTTTCTTCTCGTGTCTAATAAAAGTTAACCGTGATTCCAGTTTGTATTTATCTCCCTTTCTTTCTCCTAGTCTATGTTCTAATTTCACAACTAAATCTACAAAGTCCGAATAGTCTTCTGGCAAATCAACGATATGAGCCAGCGCGTCTTTTAACTCGTCTCTCAAACCTTTATAAAAAAGGGAGACACGCTTTTCTTCTGGCCACTGTGTCTCGGTGAGTAAACGATTAAAACTAGTGAGATAGGTCAATAAATCCTTGTTACCTTGTTTAAGATTTAAAAGCTCATTCTCACTTGCCTGCATGAAAGTGTGTTTTGCAAAAAGGCTGGTCATGGTACGTTTAAATTGATTCCAATTATGGAGGATGGGATCATCTCTCTCCATGAAAGGAATTGACCAATTGGCTACTGTGCCACCCAAATAAGACAAGACGAATGCCACTTTCGTAGCATCAGTAGGGAATTGTTGTGGCTTACATACGAAGTGTAATTGACATTGATTGATAAAAACATGGAATTTGTTACTATCTCCATGAAAACGTTCAGGTGCTGCTAAGGGCACAGCATTAGGAACATTAACAGTAACCTCAACTGGGGGAGGCAAAGTTGTATGTTTTGATGGCGCCCCTGTCTCTGAGGAGGTTTTAAACAAAGGCGTAAAAGCTATGTTCCACTGAGATCCCCTAAATTTATACCTGCTTAAATCCTGTTTTAAAGAGGTATTGTCCATCTTTAATCTCTCTATTTCCTCTTGCATATGTTGCAAGATGCCAGACAC
The DNA here is from genome assembly GCF_031143425.1 of Pleurodeles waltl. Taxonomy (NCBI): domain Eukaryota; kingdom Metazoa; phylum Chordata; class Amphibia; order Caudata; family Salamandridae; genus Pleurodeles; species Pleurodeles waltl. The sequence goes on along the minus strand of NC_090449.1, from coordinate 314,022,473 downwards.
TGATTCATTATGAGCCAAGTCCTCATTTGGGGCCTGCGCCATATCCGTGACGTCAATGCCCTCTATTACTTCCCCGGTATTCATCGTCCACCAGAACTGAAATATATATATATATTTTTTTTTTATAAGACTTGTGCTTCTGTCAAAGCCCAGCTCACCTGAGTCCTTGTTCAGTTCTGATGGAGGTTGAAGACAATCCGACCCCACCCTGAAACTGCTTGTTCCAGCACACTAGTTTTTAAAACAGTGCACTAAGAACAGAAGCTCAAGGGAAGGGGGGAAGTGGATAAAATAAAATAGAGAGACAACACCGTTCTTGCGTTTCCACTGTTGAAGTGCTGCACAAATCTGCGGCCCTTTCTGACTTCTGTAGAAACTGGTGCCTAATGAAACATAAACAAAGAACAGATAAGTACAACCTATTCCTAAATGGGTTCCTGACTATCCCTTTATTTATTAGAAATTCTCTTCTAAAAGTACCTCTTGGATCCTGGTCTCTAGTTTCCAGGTTTGGAATGTGTTACTGCTCTGGGATGTGCTTTCTATTGCTGTAAAGCTTCTAAAACATTAAACAAATACCGTTATCAGAATTACCAATATCTAACATTCATCTTAATATAACTAAAGCCTAAACTCCCAATAGCAGACTCACTTTTCCCATTTTTCCAGAATCTTTTATAAAACAAATACTGTACTTTTACATCAAAATACAGCATGTAATTTGTGCAAGTCCTTGATTTACTGTTTGTCTTGCTGTTAATGGTTTCCACTGTTCAATTCTTAAAAGTTCCATAAAAAAAAAAATGTTTGCTTCACAAAGTTCCGCAAAGTATTCTTGTAACAAAGAGTTTGAATCACAATGTTCGTGGAAGGTATCTTGTTTCAAATTGTCTATACACGAATCCAGAAATCGTTGTCAAAGTTCTTTCAGGTAATAAAAAGTTTTGCACTTACTTGTTGCTGGCAAGAGATACTGATCAGTCTAAATTGTCTTCTTTCTCTTTTGCAGGTGGCTTGTAGGAGAGAGGCTGAGGCAAGGAGGAACCGGAAACTGGAGGAAGGAAGAGCCAGCAGCTGCACCCATTGAAGCCAATGAAAGTCTGTAGAGAGCAGGAGTGCCAGCGCCGAGGGATCTGGTCTCAGGTAAGCGGGAGGTAGACGAGCACAAGCACTGGGTGAGAGTGTTTTAAAGAAGCCTTGGTAAGAGCAAGGCCCAATGTGTAAACAAAACAGCACATTAAACAACATACACAGAAGCCTGGGGGGGGGGGAAGGTGAGATAACAAGAAAGGCTTTCAATAGTAAGTTTAAAAGGGAGCTATTACAGAACCCACTAGTGCAGTGAGAGGGGACATGCTCTTTGCTGTGCACAAACCCTAACAGATGGAGCTATGGCAAAGAATAGTGGACAGGTTAAACGCTGTGGGACAGCATCCACGAAATCGGGCGACATCAGGAAGCGGTGGAACGACCTACGGGGGAAGGTGCGTTCCATGGTATCAAGGCACAACATCGAGGTGCAGCGGACTGGCGGCGGACCCCCACTTCAACCCCCAGAATTTACAACATGGGAGGAACAGGTCTTGGCGATCCTGCATCCTGAGGGCCTCACAGGAGTAGGCGGAGGAATGGACTCTGGTAAGTCGAATCTCAACTACTTCATCCCCCCCCACCCACCGGCATGCCAAATCATACCCCCGCCCTCCCCCCCCAACCCCCATCACACATCCTCCTTGCTAATGTCTCACCATCACAACCCACCCATCCCAACACCAAGCCCTGCATGCGACCACAAACCATGGACACCCATCACCTAAGCATGCCCACTGCACATACCCACCCCCCCCCAAACCACCGTCACAACAGCCCCCACAAGGGAATGGCAGCACTGGGGTACACGGGCACCCACCCATTGCACGCTATGGCACACACAGAAGCAATTACCATACTCTTATACCCCTGCAGGACCCGAACGCCACGACACCGCCCAGGAGGGTCCAGAAATGTCCATTCCACCCCCAGAAGAGGCCCACAGTGATGACAGCAGCTCTGTCTCCCTGGACCCAGATGACCAGCCCGGCCCATCGGGGACCTCGGGACAGTCGGTTCCCCTCAGACAGCCACAGGCCACAGCAGACCTACCCCCGTCTGGGAACACCAGCACAGCACCCACCCAGCGGGCCCATGCCTCTGTCTCCAGGACACGTCAATCAGCGGTGTGTCCACCACTACGGGGCACCCAGGTTAACCCACCACCCCAACAACAACAGGGACCTGGGGGCAGTGGTAGTGGGCACACGGTCCAGGGAACAGAGGCCCAGGGAAACAGGGGAACTGGGAGGGCTGCTGTGCTACAGGGGGGGGGACAGGCCCAGGGAACCCACTCTCCACGAGGCCCTCTCCTCCATCATGGGAGCATACCACCGCTCCCAGGAGACTATGGCGACGGTCCTGGCCAGGTTCCAGGAGCTCCAGGTACTGCAGGAGGAACAGTTTATGGGGTTCAGGGAAGACCTCAGAAGCATCAGTTCCGCAATGGGCACCATTGTACTGGCTCTCAATCAGATTGTCAGCACATTGTGGGACCATGTGGCACCACAAAGGGCCCCTGTCACTAGCATGGACCAAGAACAGGCTACCACCTCCGCCGGCGCTAGTGGACAGGAGGCCCCGACACAAGAACAGGCCACCAGAACCCCACCCCCTGCAGAAGGAGAACCACCCCGCAAGCGGTGCCTGAGAGCTAGGTAGAAGACAGAGTAGGGTGCCAAGACCCCCGCCAGGAAAGGATACCCCCTGATTGTCGTCGCACTGTCACACATTGTCACCCTGTCCAACCTTAAACTGCCCCTGCTCCACCTTCCACAGGCATATGGACAATGCACCTGTGAGACTGAAAATCTGGACTCTGCCATGGACATTCCTCCACCATCACCATCACCGAATTGCAACCATTTCCCTAAATTTTACACTTTAATAAACACACTTATTGCACAAAAATAATCTGGAGTCTGCCTGTATTTTTGAACAAATGTATTACACAGAACCGTGCCAAAATGTCCAGTTACATTGTGATGACAACATACCACTGTCACACAGCTGTAGTCCATGGGGAAACAAAGCAGAGGTCACGGAGTGGGGCCCACATCTCTGAAATTGGAAGGGAAAGACACAACTCAGTGAACATACACTGGGTGGAAACTCCGACAGTAGAGAGGCAGGAGACTTTAAGTAAATGTAAATTCCGGTGTTGATTCTTACCTGTATGTTATTGAAAATACGGCTGTATTACTCTGTCCCTGTTGTCTGTGTCGTCCTCTTCGTCTTCCTCCTCTTCACTCTCCGCAGGCTCCACAGCTGCCACAACACCACCATCTGGACCATCCTCCTGCAGGAAAGGCACCTGGCGGCGCAAAGCCAGGTTGTGAAGCATACAGCAGGCCACGATGATAGGGCACACCTTCTTTGGTGAGTACATTAGGGATCCACCTGTCATATGGAGGCACCTAAACCTGGCCTTCAGGAGGCCAAACGTCCGCTCGATCACCCTCCTTGTCCGCCCATGGGCCTCATTGTACCGTTCCTCTGCCCTTGTCCTGGGATTCCTCACTGGGGTCAGTAGCCATGACAGGTTAGGGTAACCAGTGTCACCAATTAGCCACACACGGTGTCTCTGAAGTAGTTCCATCAGGTAAGGGATGCTGCTATTTCGCATGATGTACGCGTCATGCACTGACTCAGGGAACTTGGCATTTACATGGGAGATGTGCTGGTCAGCCAAACAGACCACCTGGACATTCATGGAATGATAACTTTTTCTGTTCCTGTACACCTGTTCACTCGTGCTGGGGGGGACCAAAGCAACATGTGTCCCATCAATTGCACCAATGATGTTGGGAATATGTCCAAGCGCATAGAAATCACCCTTCACCGTAGCCAAATCGCCCACCTCAGGGAAAACAATGTAGCTCTGCATGTATTTCAACAGGGCAGACAACACTCTGGACAACACCTTGGAAAACATAGGCTGTGACATCCCTGATGAAATGGCCACTGTAGTTTGGAATGACCCACTTGCCAAGAAATGGAGTACTGACAGAACCTGCACTAGAGGGGGAATCCCTGTGGGTTGGCGGATGGGTGACATCAGGTCTGGCTCCAGTTGGGCACACAGTTCCTGTATAGTGGCTCTGTCAAGCCTGTATGTCAGTATGACATGTCTTTCTTCCATTGTCGACAGGTCCACCAGCGGTCTGTACACGGGAAGATTCCTCCATCTCCTCGCAAGTCCCAGCGGACGGTGCCTAGGAAGGACAACATGGAGCACAGAGTCAATCTACCCACAGGTACGTTCCCACAGCTTGCACAGTACACGATTATCAATGCATTGTATGGCTTGTATGAGTGTTGATGCAAGGCCTAGGTATGTGTGACGCAGTAGATTTTAAGCCATGTGGGCCCTTGAAATGGCGGCTGCCTGACCTGTGAAGTGCGACAGTGGGATGTGAGGTCAATGCGCTGGCGTGGCACACCGTGGCGGGAGGCGGTCGAAGACCGTGGCGCAAATCCGCATTGGTTAACATTGAACCCTATGGGTCTCAGGAGCCAATGACGATGTGCGCCGGCGGTACGCAACGCCGCGGGCGTGACCGCCATTTTCTAACTGCTTAATCACTCGATACCTGATCATCCACAGGAGAGGACCTATACTGCAAGTGCTGCTGTGACCTCGGTCTGGAAGAGACAATGGCTGCTGCGACTGGGGAAAGGGCCCCTGCCTTCACTTCTGAAGAATTGGAGAAACTCGTGGATGGGGTCCTCCCCCAGTATGCGCTACTCCAGACCAACAGGTAAGTACACTGGGAGCATGCTTTGTGGCCAATGCCTGGGTTGAGTGGGGTGAATGAACGATGGTGGGGAGGGAAGCGAATGAGGCATGCATCAAACGACAGATGAGAGCATGTGCCACATGGCAAGGGTGGGGATGGGGGGCCACTCACATCGAGCATGCAGAAAATGATTGTTTATTTCCTCCCCCTGTACATGTCACATAGGTCAGCACCCATCAGAAAATCGACATTTGGCGTGCCATCGCCAAGGACGTCCGGACCCTGGGGGTCCACAACAGACGGGGCACCCACTGCTGCAAGAGGTGGGAGGACATCCGCCGCGGGAGCAGGAAGACCGCGGAGGCTCTGCTGGAGATGGCCTCCCAACGTAGGAGGGGTGGCACTCGTCAATTGACCCCCCTGATGTCCCGGATCCTGGCGGTGGCCTACCCCGATTTGGATGGGCGCGTGAGGACATCACAGCAGACACAAGGGGGTGAGTACAAATACATTCTGCTGACTTTGCGCGCAGTGGAGGTGTCTGGGTGGGGGAGGAGGGCTGTGGCTAACCCTAGGCCAGGGCGATTTCCGTAGGCTAGGCCCCTCCGTTAGGCATGGCCCTGTGCCCCCGCCCCCCACCTCTGTAGGTTGCCTAGTACAGCTAATCATGGCCCTGCGTCACCTATGTGTGGATTTGTCGTCCATAGGCTTGTAGGCCATGTCCCACGGATTGAGTAGTGTACCCCAAGTGCACGGCGTAGTGCAGGGGGCTTCTGTGTCTGTCCTCTCCGCCAACTGTGTCACCAATGCATGCACTCAACATGTCTTTATTTCTCCCCCCCCTTTTTTTGGTGGTCTTCCTGTTCATGTGTGCATTAGCATCATCAGGTGGAGGAGAAGTGGCATCGGAGCACGAGGGAGCTGCATCTCACATGGCCATGGAGGGCCATGCAACCGACTCAGAGTTCACCAGTGAGACGGAGGGCGAGGGGAGCTTCACATCGTGGGCACGTGGTGACACCAGCGACACAAACACGCCCTTGGAAGGGAGCTCCCTTGTGGTAGCGGCAACATCCGTGCCCACCGCAACAACAGGTACAGCCGCCACCCTGCGCACCAGCTCCGCCCTCCCAGCAGACCCTCAGCCTTCGCCCCGTGCCCGCTCACCCAGGAAGGTGGGCATCTCCTTCGCCCCAGGCCCTGCCCCAGTTACCCCTGCTGCCCTCAGTGAGGAGGTCATTGACCTCCTGCGGACGCTCATTGTTGGGCAGTCTACCCTTTTGAATGCCATCCAGGGTGTAGAAAGGGAGGTGCACCGGAGTAATGCATCCCTGGAGGGCATTCATTCGGGTCAGGCTGCCCATCAGCGATCGTTCAACGCTCTGGCCTCAGCACTGACGGCAGCCATTGTCCCTGTCTCCTGCCTCCCTCCTCCAACTTCCTCAACCCAGTACCACTCCCCTGTACCTCTGCCTATCCCAGACACACCTACAGACCAGCATGCACACACCTCAACACCCAAGGGAAGCTCATCCAGACATAAGCACCACACATCACACAAGCATTCACCCAAGCAACATCCACATGCAGACATGCCAACAGCCACGGCCTCCTCTGTGTCCCCCTCCTCCTCGTCTCCCTCCTCCCTCCTTGTGACGTCTCCACTCACACTTGCATGCACAACATCATCAGCCACTACGTCCATCACCAGCACACCCACCAGAACACTCCGCACACGTGCAGTCACCACCCCCACTACCATTTACACGTCCCCTGTGTCCTCTCCCAGTGTGTCTGTCACCCCCTCTTCCAAACCACACAAACGCAGGCAGCCACCCACCCAACAGCCATCCACCTCACGACAGCCTCCAGCACAAGCACCTGCACCCAAAGACACCAGACTTGACTCACCTGCAACCACATCCTCTTCCTCCACTCCCATACCCACTACACCTACCCTTCCCACTGCTCCTAAAAAGTTTTTCCTGTCCAAAATTAACCTCTTTCCATCACCTGACCCACCCCCTCCATCTCATAAGACTCCAACCAGCACCTCAGCCACCACAAAACCTTGACCTACAAGGACAATAGGCCAAGGATTTTAGAGTCCAACACCTTCAAGGCCAGCTACTTCGGCTAGCAGTAAAGATACAGCCAGCCCACCCCCTGGAAAGAAAACCAAAAAAGCCAGTGCCCGGCGCGAGAGGCCAGAGACAGCAGGCTCCAGGGGCACTAACCTGGCACCCTCAGGAAGTGGTGGGCCACCTGGCACACCGAAAAAGGGAGGAAAGGGCCACAGAGGAGCAGGGAAGGGTGGCAAGGGCAGCACGCCCGACAAGTCCGGCAGCAGACGAGCTGCCCAGGAGGGCCCCACCAGCCCCATTCCAGGGGTGAAGGAGGACACCCACGGGCCCGGGACGGCAGCACAGGAGGGCCCCGCAAGCGAGAAGACGGATGTGCACGAAGGGCACGGCAGCCACATGTTGGGTGGCAAGTGAGATCCATGTCATGGCCGGATCTGGTGCCCAGGAGACACATGTCAAGCACCGCTGAACAGGGCACCGCCGTCTCAAGAACCGCTGAACAGGGCCCTTCAAGACAAACACCGCTGAACAGGGCACCGCCGTCTCAAGAACCGCTGAACAGGGCCCTTCAAGTCAAGCACCGCTGAACAGGGCCCTTCAAGACAAGCACCACTGAACAGGGCACCGCCGTCTCAAGAACCGCTGAACAGGGCCCTTCAAGACAAGCACAGCTGAACAGGGCACCGCCGTCTCAAGAACCGCTGAACAAGGCCCTTCAAGACAAGCACCGCTGAACAGGGCACTGCCGTCTCAAGAACCGCTGAACAGGGCCCTTCAAGACAAGCACCGCTGAACAGGGCACCGCTGTCTCAAGAACCGCTGAACAGGGCCCTTCAAGACAAGCACCGCTGAACAGGGCACCGCCGTCTCAAGAACCGCTGAACAGGGCCCTTCAAGTCAAGCACCGCTGAACAGGGCCCTTCAAGACAAGCACCACTGAACAGGGCACCGCCGTCTCAAGAACCGCTGAACAGGGCCCTTCAAGTCAAGCACCACTGAACAGGGCCCTTCAAGACAAGCACCGCTGAACAGGGCACCGCCGTCTCAAGAACCGCTCAACAGGGCCCTTCAAGACAAGCACCGCTGAACAGGGCACCGCCGTCTCAAGAACCGCTGAACAGGGCCCTTCAAGACAAGCACCGCTGAACAGGGCACCGCTGTCTCAAGAAACGCTGAACAGGGCCCTTCAAGACAAGTACCGCTGAACAGGGCACCGCCGTCTCAAGAAACGCTGAACAGGGCCCTTCAAGTCAAGCACCGCTCCGCTGGGCCCTTCAAGTCAAGCACCGCTCCGCTGGGCCCTTCAAGTCAAGCCCCGCTCTGCTGGGCACCGCCGTCTCTGCACCGCTCCGCTGGGCCCTTCAAGTCAAGCACCGCTCTGCTGGGCCCTTCAGGTCAAGCACCGCTCCGCTGGGCCCTTCAAGTCAAGCCCCTCTCCGCTGGGCACCGCCGTCTCTGCACCGCTCTGCTGGGCCCTTCAAGTCAAGCACCGCTCCGCTGGGCCCTTCAGGTCAAGCACCGCTTCGCTGGGCCCTTCAAGTCAAGCACCGCTCCGCTGGGCCCTTCAAGTCAAGCACCGCTCCGCTGGGCCCTTCAGGTCAAGCACCACTCTGCTGGGCACCGCCGTCTCTGCACCGCTCCGCTCGGCCCTTCAAGTCAAGCACCGCTCCGCTGGGCCCTTCAGGTCAAGCACCGCTCCGCTGGGCACCGCCGTCTCTGCACCGCTCCGCTGGGCCCTTCAAGTCAAGCACCGCTCCGCTGGGCCCTTCAGGTCAAGCACCGCTCCGCTGGGCACCGCCATCTCTGCACCGCTGGCCCATTGGCAGAAGGGGCAGGGCAGGATCTGTGTCGGCCAGGGCTGCACGAAGCACTCTGGGCACCATGCCTCCTCCAGAACCAGTGGAGTCTGTAATCCACTTGATTGACTTTGGCTTTGCACTCCCCAGGATGGATCAGTGAGCAAGCCACCCACTGTAGAGACTTGAGAGACTGTGGCTTTGCACTCCCCAGGATGGTACAGTGGGCAACCCACCCACTGTAGAGACTTGTGAGACTGTGCCTTTGCACTCCCCAAGATGGCACACTGGGCAATCCACGCACTGTAGAGACTTGTGAGACTGTGGCTTTGCACTCCCCAAGATGGCACAGTGGGCAATCCACCCACTGTAGAGACTTGTGAGACTGTGGCTTTGCACTCCCCAGGATTGAACAGTGGGCATGGAGGCCCCTCGTGGATCTGGCATCGTGGACTCATCTGGCTGAGGTGCCCCCCCTTCCCTTCCCCCTGGGGTGCCTGTAGTTTTGATATCTGATGCTCCTGCAGTGTTCTCTCCAACGGTCTCTGGTCTCCTGTGTGGCCTTTGCCCATGTGTTTAGGCCCATTGGCCCACGAACAATGGCTGATACCCAATTTGCACAGGACAATTTACATTTGTATATATAGTTATGGATGTTGGATATATTTTTTAACTTAGCCGTTCAATATACTTCAAGATTCATGAACAATTTATTTTGTCTTTGCATTCTTCCGGAGGGTTTGGGGGTGTCACTCTGAGTTGTTGCTCTGCATTGATGTGTATGTAGTTGTGGGTGAGGGTGGGTGTGTCGCGTATGTGTGTGCCCGTAATTTTTTGCCTCCCCCCTCCCCTGTGTCGTAGGTGCAGTACTCACCGGTGTCTTCTGCGCCGGTGTTCGTGCTCCTGGTAGAGGAGCAGGAAGACAATAGCTGGTAGGATGTGTAGTTCGGGTTCCATGCTGTCCAGATTCCTCGTGGAGTGTGTAGAGGTGAGCGTTTTCCGTTCGTAATGTCTGTTTCCGCCGTGTTTTTATCGGCGGGGCTACCGCCCCGGAAAAGGTGGCGGATTGGTGGGTTGTGATAGGGTGGGTGGTACATTGTCTCCCGCCTGTCTGTTGGCGGTGAACGCCGCGCTGTTTGTTTGTCCCGCCGTGGCGGTCGGAGTGTTAAAGTGGTGGTCTCTGTTGGCGGTTTCCGCCAGGGTCAGAATTCCATTTTTTACACTGCCTGCCTGTTGGCGGGTTGGCCGCCGCTTTAACACCGACCGCCAGGGTTGGAATGACGCCCATAATGTGTTAACAGCCAAAGCAGGCAGACAAAATCTGACCTCTGGCAGATTCTTTGCTCTCTCCTTCCCCGACATGGCCCTACCTGCGCCATGCCCACCTAACACTATGTAAAATAAATCTTAGCCATACCTCTACCCCTAATTCTACAAAACCCTAACTAGGTTAACACCCAACAATACAGCAACAATAATAAAAGTAACAAATACAACACACAATTAACTCTATCGGCACACAACAGGGACAGCAAAGATGGCAACAAGACCAAAATACTACAAATTAAGCAAGACAAACCACAAAAAAACTCCTACAGTCAGCACAGACAAAGAGACTGTATGAGAAAGTGAAAGTAACTCCACACTTATTAGTTTGCAGCCTGTCAGAACCACTGCGTCATTTCCTGGGTGCATCCTGCCCTTTTGACAAATGGGTAGTTTTTTATGTTGCATTGGTACAGAAATAACCACTGCATAATGCATGCTAATGCACAATGCATTGTTTTTGATGCATTGGCATTGATGTGTGGCTTCTGTCTAATGCTCCAGGTGCAATGCACCGCACAAATGGGAAATACATGGGTTCTGACCAGGCTTATTGTGTGTGATACAGTGTAGTAAACTGTGCAAAGCATTTATACAAACATTGGGCTCACTTTCCTTGCTCCTTTTTCCTTACCTGACAGGCTTGATTACTTGGGATGTGTTGCATATCAAAGGTAAAAGTGCCCCTATGTGTGTCATTGAATTCATCATGCTGACATTATGAGTGACAATACAGTATATTAATGTGAAAAACACATTCATGTTGTGATGTGTAGAAACATTCAAAATCTTTTGTTGGTCTTACTGTTTGTAGTATGCGTCATACTATCTGTCTGCATTCCTGACATAGGATGTCTTACGGATGCAATGTACACCCAGGGAAGAACAGTCACAGGCTGCTTCAGCCAGTCTACAGTGCATGTGGAATCCAGCTCACGATTAACTGGACAGATATGAAAAGTATGGTATCAGATAAATATGACACCTGTGATGTTCGGGCAGACTACTAAAATAGCCAACGACCACTATGGAATTTTGTGGTACAGACACATCTGCTGTCTGGACTTTGTGTCTGGAACAATAGGTGTGGAACATGCACAATACACCTGGGAAAAAGTGTTAGCTAAATCTGTTTGCCTATAGTGTGATCATAACAAGTCCATCTTTAGTAGGCCAGACAAGTGTGATGACTGCATCACATTATTCTGAATCAGAGAGAGGTTCCTTGAGCTTTGAATGTGGCTAGCCATTCACATCAGATGGTCATATATGCATTTACTGACAGATGACACCGTATACACCTGCAACACATCAGTGAGTACTGCCTTGATAGGAGTGATATTACATGCAGTTAGACCTCGACATCTTATCTTTACTTTGATTTTCTTTGTTTCTTGTGTACAGCAGCACACATAGATGGAACACTAGGACTCACAGCATTATTTGGTTATCAGTAATACTCACCATCATGGTCACATCCATTCCTGCATTTAACAATTGCATCCTTGCCTTATGAAGCAAGCATGCCTGCATTGGGCCTAGGTAGCCAATCCAGGACCAGCACAAGTTAAGAGTCAACATTTTTAACTGTAATGTTAGATACTGTAAACATCTTACTAGGTGCTTGAAAACATTGCTGTGGCATAGGAAGACTGGCTGTACTGCACTGTGTGGCCATGCCCATTAAATGACCCTCTGTTGACACTCACAGAATATCATGTAAACTATACTGTGATCGAGATATGTAAGACAGCAATGTACATCATGAAGTGCATAATACACTTGTCTATATACTATAGTCATTGCAAAATGCTTGATACTACACTCACTTTGGAGTGGGCCAGAGGGGCCATAGCTCAACACATTGTAGCTGCACACCCAATCTATGTAAGATCAGACTGTTACACATTGCAGACTTTCTGCTATGTATGTCTTTCATAGGCACACATTCCGCACATGGGCGGTCATTTTGAACACGGCAGTCAGCTGTGGTGAACAGAAGACCGCCGTTTGCTGTGAATAGAAACCCGCCACATAATGAACCAAAATCCCGTACCTGCCAAAAATCACCAGTCCACCAGTCACCGCCAGGACCCTGTCGGCGGAAATGCTGGACCTTCCACCTCGCCAACACCGAGCACACCCACATCCCGCGCTCCGAATAAGGATGCACAAATCACTTTGGCGGTCAGTGGAAGTCAAACGACCATTGGCAGTTCCGACCCCCACTGGCAGCAAGTGACCCAAACAGCAAGAAGAGCACACATTGGATAAGATAGAACCCCACACACCTGACACACATCCACAACACCATAAAACACTCACACAGCATTCACACAGCCAACATACACATGCACTCACAGAAACATCTACTTCCCCTAGTGTGCCCACCTCTTCCGTTACCCTGTCTGTCCCCTCTACATGCACACCCCCAGGCACTGCACCTTCAGTCACTGTTGCTAAGCCTATTCCTACACTCACCACAATAGCAGACATCCATACATGCACCCCACACACCACACCTGCACTCACCACAACTACTGTAGTTGACACAGGCAGCACACTCACCAGGCTTGCAGACACCTACACAACATACATCCACACTGGCAGCCTGTCTTCTCCTACTGTGTCCACCCCCCTCCTCCAAAAACAAACAAACGCACCAAGATACCCACCCATCACACATCCACCACACCTCAGCATACTGTCCAGTCACCTGCACCCACAACACACACCCCTACACCACTTATGTCCACACCCTCAGCCTCCACTCCCATGCCCTCCTCCAGGCCCAACCCAATTGCTCCGAAAAAACTTTTCCTCTCCCGTGCTGACCTCTTCCAACCCACTGGCCCACCCAGTCTTGTCCCTAAGTGTGCGCACCTCCTTGCCCTTTCCACTCCTTCCACTTCACAGCCCGTCCCTGTCCGCCCTTCACATTCCCGTGCCCCTTACCCAGAGAGGAAGAAGCCCCATGCAGAGCCAAGTCCATCTGGCTCCACCCGGTCGAAGCACACACCCCCACCTTCCAAGGCCAAACCCCCTACACCTTCTGAACGCAAGTCCAAGCCCCACCCCCATCGCAAATCCCCACCCCCACCACCCCCTGCCCCTGTTCCCTGAGGGTGCCTGGATGCCCCATTGTTGCCCCATTAGGTGGAGTGCCGTGCACTTTTGGGAGTCAGGTTAGGGCCATTGTAGCCCAAACATGTCTTGCACTGTGGACTGGCCATTGGCCCTGTTGTGAATAGTTTGCTCTGTGAGCTGCAATAAATATTTATGTATGGTCTGTGTTTTAGCGGCACACTCTTGAACCCTAATCTCTCGTTTCATTGTTTGTGGGTGTGGGGCATTTGTATGTACTATGGTCAGGTTGGATTTGTCTTGTGTCGGGTAAGTAGCTCTTGCTGGTGGGTGTATGGGTTGTGCTGCTGGGAAGGGTTGTGGGAGCGTTGCAGGGTGGGTGGAGTGGGTAGGTATGTAACTGTGCCCTTTCCTCCCTTGTGTCGTAGGTTGCAGTACTTACCGTCATCGTCTTTGTCGCTGGTCTCGGTCGTGGAGGTATATGGCAAGGAGCAGGGCTGGCATGATCTGCAGCTCTCTATCCATGTCTGTTTTGGCGCATTGTGTGGACCTCCGGTGAGTGTTTCCTTATATTAGGTTTGTTTCCACCTGGCTTTGCTTGGCAGTGCTTCCTGCCTCGGAGCTGATGGCGGTCTAGTGGTTCATTATTTGATGGGCGGGTTGGGCCTTTCTGTCGGCCTGTGGGCGGACTGTGCTGTCGTCGGCGTCACTCCTCTATTAGCGGTGGGTGGTTTTCAGGATGCCTGTGTTTCAGTTGGTTCATTTTTTGGCGGTCGGACCGCTCCTCTGTTGGCAGTTTTTACAGCCACTGCCGGCGGCACAGTTTGGACTGCTTTCCCTGACACAGCCACATGTTAGGGCACACACTCAACTTACATGGCACCTTTTGGTGGATAGGATATGTGTGATCTGCTCAACTATGCAATTGTACACTCAGATCAGAGGTGCACCACTCTTGCCATGCTAAGGTAAGCTCACATTCAAGTCTCTCCATCTGACCATGTGCAATGAGTTGTGTGTATTCACATTCATTTTTGTGTGACCTTTCATCCAAGGGAAATCACACTCTTGACATCTCCATACTCTTCAGGTGTTCAGATGTTTGCATATAACCTTCCAAATTCATAGTGCGCTGTCCATTTATGCACTGTTCAATGCCATTTGATTATGTTGTAATTGTACAACCCTTTGGTCCTCCTTGCATTGCTAAGCAATGCATGGCAAATGTGTCTTCTTTCTACTGTAACATGATGAGGTACATGTGACATTGTAGGCAGTAACTAGTTCATATTTGCTTTATTTTGAGGGTAAGCAACATGTGCATGTATGCATTCTTTCCAACTATCTGCTTTTACATGTCTGTAAAACATCTACATCCCTACTGTCCTACATGTCTGTAGGACAGTAGGCCTTTGTCCAAGACAACTGTCCCTCATGATCTCTGATGTTATCTCCTACAACATGAGTTACAGCAAAACACCATTAATCTTCATGGGAACACATTGGTGAAACACACTTCAATGTGAGGTTATTCTTCGGTATAGGAGTTTGTGGTTTGTATTTGTAACTTCACTGATTACCATCTGTCGTACACCAAGCTGTTGCACAACACAGCATGAGTGCTAGCTGTGCAGCTCTTCACTGCTTAAGTGCAAGGGGAGAGTAATGATTAATTGGGATTTTGTAATGTGGTGTGGCAGGCCTGTTCTTTTCATGCAGCACACCACTTCACATAGAAGTTCTGTAAATGCAAATTATAGATTTGAGGCATAGCACAATGTTTGTCAACAGGTCTGATGACATGATAGTTACACTTTAAGGCCAACTTCTAGTTCACGAGATAAGGGTGACTTGATGTTTACAGGGACTGTGACATACACGCAAACACAAATAGTAGATACAAACTTTTATTTCCATGGTGAACCTTCCTATCATGTTTAAACATTCAGTCCATCAAATTACATGCAAGTTAAGAGAAGACATTTTGTACAGTGTGGGTGTATCGCCTATTCCTTGAAACTGTATTTTAGATCTCTCCTCCATTTTTATCCTCTTCCTCCATTGGGTCCTGCTCATCATAGTCCATGTCCCACAGGACATTTGTCCATACTCAGATGTTGTTGAGAATGGCATATACTAGTATGATCTTATAAACCATAGAAGGAGAGTAGAGCAATCTACTCTCTGACATGTCCAGGCAACTCAACCTGGACTTCAGCACACTTAAGCTTCTCTCCACGATGTTGCAGATCTTGACCAGTGCCTGGTTGGACTTTTGTTCCGGAGCAGTCTGTGGGTGTGCTATTGGGGTCATGACCTATGGTTGGATACATTATCCTTAGTCAGCTGAAAGTTGAACAGAAATTACAACAGTCAACGCTTATGCTCTCTGGTACAGCTACGTTCTTGTCCATGTGTGCCATGTGTACTGAATGATTCTTACACATTTCTTATGGTATTTCGGTATATGTGTTACTTATACAGTTGCGCATAGGTTTACACATGTCTGTTCCAGTTCTCTGTTTAATAGCAAATGATATGCATGGTCTGATACATTGTATACTTCTACATCAAGATGTTCATGTGTATACAGTAGCCTACTGTGATATGTTTTTTTAAATGGTCCTGCTCACTCTATGTTCTACATACTCATTATATGTGTGCGTAGAACATTATATGTGAGAAGGGACAGATTGTTGGTCAGAAATGTGGCTAGTTGTTCCTCCTGTTGTAGGCTGTAACATTGCCAACATATTTAACACTGACACATACATTTGTCCATGTTCAACCACAGATTCTGTTGGTGGCCAAGATGACATTGGCACGGCCGTTTCATAGTTCACTAACTTTGCCATGTGATTTTGATGCATCAAATAGGTGCAGTTCAAACATGTCACACGCATTGTAATGTTATTTATTGTCAGCATTCAACTATTGCTTTTTGGCAGGGAATTTCTCATGGTGCACTTTGATACACACATATGTAGTGCAACGTGGGCCATCTTTATGTGGGACACACTGATGTTATAAGGAGCTGTGTACTCCACATTTATAAGCATTACATTGTTTTTTTCATGTGTGTGTATGACTCTGACTTGTAGGGGACTGTGTAGTTCTGTGCCTTGATTTTGGCCACATTACTGTGCCAAATGTATTTTGAGATTGGTGTCCTAAGTAGGCTGTAGTGCTTTGTCTAGGTTGTAATTTAATCTAAGGCAGTGACTTATGTATAACATGTTTGGCAGCATTGTGTTTGACTTAGCAAGTTTCACATTGCTAGATATATATGCTTTACATTTGGCCTACTTACTCCACGGAACAGGTGAGTCTTCGCATTGGTTGTAACAGTCAATGCAGCCATCAAGCTATGTGTGTGTGTGTGTACATACTCTGCCAGTATTGCTGAGATATATGCGTTTTTGTACTGTTGGTATCACAACGTTATCCATTATTGACCTTTACCCATCACTGGGGCCTACACCGACATGGCATGCAAATTATGACCTTTCACATACTTCTTCCTGTGTTGTTCCTTACACTTTGGGCAACATACAGGTTTACAGTAAAGTGTAACACACTTGCTCATTTCCACAGTACTTGTTCTCACACCACTGACCATGTGGAACTTTGACTGATAGCAGGAGCTTGTACACCATTGAGGGAACACTCATCTCAGATTTTTATCTTGTGTTGCCTTTGTACTGCCCTGTCTGTTATACCACATGATTTAATTCAGGATTATTTATCCTGTGCCTTTGATGTGGTTCCATCGTTCCAGATAGACTGAAATGCCACATTGCTACTCACTGACATTCTGTCGCTATTGCCATTGACTGATTAGTAAGTGCATGTCAAATTGGCACATTGTCTCTGCAAATGACACAAGAGCCCAGATTTTTGTCAAAGTAGCACTGTGCAAGTAATTTGCCTGCACTGCACTGTGCTGCAGAGACAGTAGTAGTGCACAATATTTAGGCCATAAAAGCACATCCCTGACCTTTCCCCTACACTGACACATAATGTTCTACCTAGCACAAACACATACACACTTGCACCTGGGTACTTGGGTGCCTGCATTGCATGCAGGATAGTCTTTGGGCGGGCAAGGTACCATCCTGCACATGATGTACCCTCAGAGCTATGATGGTCTATGTACGTTTGCCACTGCCTCAGCACGCTTAGGAAGTGGGAGTGAGTCGGCTGACTTCAGTTCAGTTTCCTTGTTACACATCCCATGAGGAACCAAAATGAGTTGTTACATTCAAAAGTTTACCTAGTGTGGGACCAATGACATGCCTCGTGAACCATGGGAGTTTTGCATGTAGTCACCCCACAACATCATGGAACCCCTCCCTTGCACACAGTGATGCTACACTGCATTTTGCCAGCATTGCGTTGCTCTGTACTTTTATGCCAATCAAAGGAACAGGAAGTGGCTTTGCGAGTCTTAATATGTGTGATTTGGGGATTTGCATTACACATGTACCATGATGCATGTATAAGGCACACTCATCAGACACATAGCCCTATCTTCGTCAGCAGACATAGCAATGGCTATTTTGTCATACATTTGTTACTGTTACTATGTCTGTAATGTACTTCAGTATTGCCTACCAACAAGTAATCCATTCCCATAATGGCCATTATGGAAGTCAGTCATTGATGATGGAGTGTCTGGAGATGTACTCCCTGGGGATTTTGCCAGCACAATTGTAAAAATCCCCCATGGTCCACGATGGCCTGGACAGTGATAGAGTATGTGTGCTTCTGTTTCCTGTTCAGATGGGATGTTGCTGCAGTGGGAACCAGTTGCACATGTGTGCAGCCCATAGCCCCCAAGACATGTGGAAACACATCAATGGCATAGAAGTTTTGCATGGTGTCCAGCTATTGTTGTTGTGTCTTGAGGAAAAGGAGGTACTTGGGTGTGAGGCTGATGATTGCACCCAGGACAGAGGGTATGAATGCAGAGAAAGATGACTGGGATATACCTGCCAGTCTGCCTGTTGTGGTCTGAGATGGACCAGATGCCAGATGCCAGCATGTAGAGGACTGCCATCACCTAGACCTGTGGAGGGATGTTGGTGGGCCTGTCAGTTGGTGGGCCTGTCAGTTGGTGGCTGCAGCTTTGGCACAATCCTGTTGAGCAAGCTTATGATAGACTTCCTCCTGAGTCTATAATATGTGATGAACTCATTCTTTGAGATCTACCATAGACGAGGACACTGCAACGGATAACGTTACACCAGAAAATACTGCTCACTACTGCTCTGTGGATCTGTTTGTCCACCAGCACTCGATTTGACATCAGATGATGTTGACTCATTTTTGAGGTCCTTGGTTGGTGACTTCGATGACACTCTTCAAGATCATGCATACAACAAATAAATTGATGAATTGACTTGCCATTCCCAATTCAAAATTAAGCATTTACATTAACTTGCTTTGGCATGCTGTGCTTGTCATGGTTGACATTAACATCTCTGTATGTGTTTTAGCAAATGTTTTTAAAATATCTTTTTAACACATTTTAAAGATGTTTTAGCTTGTTTTTAGGCTTTTAGCTTTTAGTTCAGAGCAATTTTAGAGTTTGGGTTCCTGTACCTTCGTCATACCTGTTACGGCAATGGGGAGGGTGTAGTGTATCCTAGTTCGTTTTAATGGGATAACAGGAGTTGGCTTAGCCTCTGGTTTGCAGACTTGTGCCCCCGTCACCTAGTGACTTTTAACCTACTTAGCTTGCTCTGTCTTAGCCCATTTAATTATTTAATTCTTCTAAGATGGCTACCTTGTTTATAGTTAGGCCACTTGTTATGAGTTACATTATCAGTGTCACTGCGCTAAGGCGTCAAGATTAAGCACTGAAGACAAACAAACAGTAGGTGTTCACACTTAGGGATTTTCCCTCTCTATACTTTCGAGGGATTGTTTATACTAATTGCCGTCCCAAGCTGTCTGTTATCTATTGTTTGGGAATACACTTACGTCAGGGGTCCTTGTAGATCTGTATAAATACATCGTACTTTAGACAGATAATCAGAGGGATTCCGACCAGAGGGCATCGCCACCATCGCTGATATCGATGCTGCAGTTGTCTTGATGTGACCCAGTCTTCGTGTCCCTGCGGAGTCTGAGATAGAGACCTCATTCCAAGGTAAAGAGGGTTGGGGGCTCCTCTCATGGACATGGCATTGGCAGATTAGGTTTAGAAAACCCAGCTCTCCTTTAGGTAGGAGGTTAGGCCTTTCACATTAGGGTATTAGGGCATATTACATCTCGTATGACTTTTCTATGCATTGCAAGATGGTGGGGGTCCTTATAATAATGACTCTCGTCTTCACAATTCTGTTCCTTGCATTATTCATTATCCTAATCATTGCAGCCCATGCAACTTATTGCAAATTGCAGTTATGTTAAATAAAAACTATTGAAACTTTACTGCATCTTTGTCATTGCCTGTGTTTGTATGAGACATGATATATCTGTGAGAAAGGGGTAATCTCCGTTTAACCACGGCACTCCCTGAGATGTCTTATTCTCAAGTCCATGCGTAAAGGCTGCCACAAATCACCTTTTACTATTGTCTTTCTGGTGAGGTGCTGCTAGTGAGCCGGTAAGGTTGGGTCAACAGTTACGACTTGTTGTAGGAAAGGCGTAGTCGCCTACAAGCAAAAGTACTGTCATCCTTCAACCAGCAGTCTTGCCCAGAGCAAGAGTCCAAACTATGACAAGGTCAATGAGGGAAATCTGCTGGCGGTAGACACACTTCCTTCTTCTGCGCTGCATTCAAGGTGGTAGAGATTGTGGTCTCATCGCAACTCCCGGCTGAAGTATGAGCAACGTCATGGTGTAGTTGAGCTTGCCGAACTGTTTTGTGTGAGTTGTCTTTATGTACCATAGCCACTGCATCATTTCTAACACTTGGGTTGCTGATGCACAGGAAATTTGATGCATTTCAGGCTCTATGCACCACTTGCCGATGATGTGTCACTTTTTCAGAAAACCTTAAATATCACTGCGTTAGAATTTATGAGGAAACACCTACCTCGCACATTTTAAGATCTGCATGGCGCAGCTGGTTCTGGCGCAGGTATTTTCCGATGCAGGCATCGACAACCTGACGCATTGGGCTAATGCGTTGCCTTGTAAATATGGAGTACTGACTGCGCTCTATTGAAATACTGACTAGTTAATCCAGTCTTATAGCTGACCCAACACTAGCCTAGCTAACAACTTTGCCTCAAAAGGCAAGAGTATGAATGACATATTTAAGACCCCTTCCAAAAGGTACGCCAAGAGCGTGCTATCATTTTCAAGGATATCCTTATGCAATGGAAGGAAAAGAGTGACATAGAAATTAAGGTTTGACTTTAATATGTCTATTGGTTTGTATTTGGCTTTGAAGTGCTAGAAAATTTGTAGGACTGCATTTCCCCACAATATCACTATTGAGTAATGGTCAAACCTGTGTCAACATATTTCCTAGAAATTATTAATAGCTCATAAATAGTCAATGGATCTTCATGCTAAAGGAAGACCGTGGGGGTGATTTACTGACATTTTGTGATGGGTTTTGTGTTGTAAATGTGATGC
This sequence comes from Pleurodeles waltl, assembly GCF_031143425.1. Classification (NCBI taxonomy): domain Eukaryota; kingdom Metazoa; phylum Chordata; class Amphibia; order Caudata; family Salamandridae; genus Pleurodeles; species Pleurodeles waltl. Next base: position 314,001,761 of record NC_090449.1, on the reverse strand, counting down.
AAACCACCACAAGAGTTTGTTTAATTACCTACTTGCACCATGGGTGTGTTTCAAGAGTGGTATATGGGCTTTCCAATGCAAACACCCATATTTTTTTGTCAAAAAACCTTATCTATCCAAAATGAGATAAAGAGTTTTGCATAAAACAATAACACCTTCTGAAACTTGTCATTCCAAGGAAAAATGTTTGAATTTCTCTTTTCTTTTCAGACTTTGTATGTGTGCTGCACTATGTAGGACACATACAAAGTAGGAAAAGTGTTTTACGATGTCTAGGCATAGTATTTTGTTCTGGAAGGTTACCTTTCCAGTACAAAATCTATCCTAAACTCACATATTCACCCTTGCTGTTAGACCTGGCATCCTTGGTGTGGCCTTCCTTGTCTTGTTTGCCTCTGCTTTCCATGTTTTGACTGTGTGCTGGACTCTGTTTTTGCTGTTTTTAGTACTCTGGGCACTTTACCACTGCTGGCCAGTGCTAAGGTGCAAGTGCTCTGTATGTAAATTATATGTGTAATTGGCTTTTCCATGATTGGCATATTTAATTTACTAGTAAGTCACTAGTAAAGTCCACTGGAGGTGCCCAGGGCTTGTAAATCAAATACTACTAGTGGGCCTGCAGCACTGATTGTGCCACCCACATGATTAGCTTGTAAACATGGCTCAGACCTGCCACTGCAGTGTATGTGTGCAGTTTTTAACTGCCAGTTCGACCTGGCAAGTGACCCACTTGCCAGGCCCAAACCTTCCTTTTTTCTACATGTAAGGCACCCCTAAGGTAGGCCCTAGGTAGCCCCATGGGCAGGGAGCAGTCTTTGTTAAAGGTGTGATGTGTTTTACATGTCATAACCGTGAAATATTGCCACATTTGTTTTTCACTGTTTAAAGGCCTATCTATCTCAAAGATTAACAAGGGGGATGGTTTTAAATATCTTTTAATTTCATTTTTACTTTGGGAGCAGATAGAAATATGGAGTTTGGGGTCCATGAACTCACAATTTAAAAATACATCCTTTGGTAAAGTTGTTTTTTAAATTGTCTGTTTGAAAATGCCACTTTTAGAAAGTGGGCATTTTCTTCCTTAAAACATTCTGTGACTCTGCCTACTTATGTATTCCATGTCTGGGTCAGACTGACAGTTGGCCTGTTTGTGAATCCCCTCTAGGCAGTGACACAAAGGGAGCTGGACTGTAGCCTGCATATCCTAATGGGCCATATGGGCTGGAGTGGAGGGAGGAGTGGCCACGTACACCTGAATGGGCTGTGTCTGCCCTTGAAGTCTCCAATCCCCTGGTGTGAGTCTGGTGCCAGGCCTGGGCAAGGCAGGATCTTGTGAACAACAGACACTTTCCTTTGACGTTTGCCTACTTCAAAGGAAGAAAGGGTTATAAGTGGTGAACCCAAAACCCCAGATTTTCAGGTTACTGCCGGAACCAAGAGGAACGTCTGCTAAGAGGAAGAACTGAAGAGCTGGAGGAGGAGCACTGCTCCTTTGCCTGTGACTGCTTTGCTGGGTTCGCCTGCAGTTGCTCCTTCTGCCTGAAAGAGGACAACGACTGGACTTTGTGATATATTCCTAATTGTGAAATGTCTCCAAGGGCTTGGACTGAGCTTTCCTCCTGTTTTGAAGTCTCAGGGCCATCAAAGACTTCCACAGCCAGCCAGCACCTGGACTCTCTTCTGAGACTCCTACCCTGCTAAGTGGTGCCCTATCCAGTCCCTGGGCCCTTGAAAGGTGAAGATGGTAGAACAAGGACTGAAATCCACACACAGGAAGCTGTGCAGGGAAAACTTCAACGCACTACCTGCATCACAGCTGGAGACATGAAGCAGCAGCCACTTGCGGCTGCTGAAAACGAAGCAAACCCCAAGCAGGGCGGTTTTACATCACCCTGCGGCCGGATTTCACAACCACCAAAATCAACATGAACCTGCGCAGATCTGAGGTGCCCCGTCCATAAATCGATGCATTGTTCTCTTGCAGAAGAGTAAAACAACACATTGCCTACCCGACCGGAGAAGAAATGACATACGGCCTCACTTGCAAGTGAGGAACTGATGCATCGCTGACTTATCCGATGCACGCTCGCCTGTGTGGCTTTATTTTTGATGCAAACCAGGTACTTTGTTTAACAACAACATTTCCATTGTTTTCTATGGAGTAAGATTCTATTATTTTAAACATTCATAACTTTACTTGTTTATTTTGGATTTTTGTTGTTTTGGTCTTGTTTGATTTAGATAAATTGTGCCTATTTTTCTAAACTGGTGTGGTGTCCATTTTGTAGTGTTTTCACTGTGTTACTGTGTGTGTTGGTACAAATACTTGACACTTTGCCTTTGAGATAAACCTGACTGCTTGTGCCAAGCTACAAAGGGGGTGAGCAGGGGTTGTCCTAGTATTGTAACTCCCTTACCATGACTAGAGTGAGGGTCCCTGCCTGGACAGAGTGCAAACTGACTTCCACTTCTAACACTTGCACTGTGGCGCAAACATGTGTGTGCGGCGCAGCCCAGCTAAAATGAGTGCCTACGCTAGAAAGAGAGATGAAGAAAGCTATATCTCTGTAGATTTGGTACTCTACTACTCCCTCCTTGTCATGCAACACTGCAAGCATTTTTGGTTGCTGCACTGCATTGGGTGACAGATAAATCTGGCCCTGTGTGAACTATCCATTGCTGGCTTGTGACATTTCAAACTGGTTCTGGTTTAATGCTAACCATTTTCACATGAGACAAGTAACCAAAAACCTCTATCCTTGTTCAAGTTAATCCATATATATGTCAGAGTTTTTCATTGTCTCTAAAAGCTACCTTTTGTATTTACTTTTACATTCAAAGTAAGTTGCTTCTAGTGCTTTATTACCTCTGATCTTAACTGCCATATGCCCATATACACTGCCCTTAAGGACGTTTCCTGAATTTTGCACCATTTTTAGAGAAACACTTTCCCAGGGCAAAACTTTTATTACTTGTTTTAGTCACTCATTTTTTAACAGATCATTTTGTGTGAGAAATTGCCACACAATGTTTTTGCAGGTACTCACAATCCGATCTGTTAATACAGCCCAAATTAGCTGAATTCACCAAATTAAAGTTGTCTCCAGAAGTCTTGGTACTGTATTTGTAGGGATGAGCTGACTTCAGAGGATCAAAAAGTGTGTCTCGTCTTCTTATTCTTTGTGATCTCACTGATCTGGATTTTCAGCCTGCTACAATGTGCCAAAGCAGGCACTGGTACCCACCTGGGTATAGTAGTCATTCCTCCAGATGGTAATTTATGATCAGACTGATATGTGTGTGTAATCTTTAAATGTATAACTAAGTGTTCTTTTTTTACCATGATTATAAATATGAATTTAATGTGCTCGATTAACCCCCTACCCTGATATCTATCATCCAAATACCTTAACCTCTTAAGTGCAGGTATCTGCACATGGCCGACAGCCCCACTCCTTCCCCAGTGCTTCTGTGGCCATTGGCCTACACTGGGGATCGTTAGAAAGGCCCCTCTGGTGGTTTGCAAAAAATGGTTTCCTATTTTTCTGCAGCTCAGGATGCCCAGGAAGAGCATCCCAAGCAGCCTGAGTGTTTTTTTAATTTGTAGTGATGATCACTTGCAAGGCACTCTGGCATCATCACTTCTAAAAGTGAAAGCAAAGGAGGTGTTGTTGGAAATGGGAGAATTGCCCCAGATATGCCCCCAGTGGGTAGAAAGCACACCAGACACCAGGGATTTTGCCCTTGGAGCAAAAGAAAGCGGTGCTGGTGTGGTCACTGCCAGAGTGCAATACCTGCATCACTCTCTTTTGCCCAAAGTCAAAATCCCTGGGGCAAAGTCAGGGTGTGGACAATGCCAGTGCCCCCCCCTCCCCCCTCCATCCCTCCAGGGTCAGACAAGCGATTTGCCTTCAGGTTGCAAATACGTAGTTTTTTTTTCTTTTCAAAGTGTGATGTTTGCAAGGGCTTCTGGAATAATTACCTAGTGAAAGCCACACAAGTTATGCACCCCTATACTCCCCTGATTGTCATGTTTTCAGAAAAGCGTAAGTTTGCTACCTTTCCCTATCTGCAGGCTGAGCTAGGGCTCAAAATCCACAACTACACACTTTGCAAAAAAGAGTCAGTTTTGTGTGGAAAAATGTCAAGTACCAATATTGCGCTTTGTGCTATTTCCTGTCTAGGCCTACCCACATTAATGAGGTGCTATTTTTATTGGGTGGCTTGGGGGAATGCTGGGTGAAAGGAAGTTTGTGGTTCCCTACAGATTCCAGAACTTTCCATAACAGGAATGTGAGGAAAATTAGTTTTTTAGTCAAAGTATGGAATCTGCAATGGATTCTGGGTAAAGAAATATGGTGGGGCCACTCAAGTCACCACACCCTGAATTCCCTCAGATGAATAGTTTTAAAAAATGCCCAAGTTTGCCAGATATCCCTAGGTGCCAGCTGAGCTAGGGCCGAAATTTCACAGCTAACCCCCTTGTAAAAAAGGTCAGTTTTGAGTGGAATAATGTGGTGTGTTCATGTTGAGTTTTGGGCCCTTTCCTTTTGTGGGTACCAGGCCACCCGCCCACCTACTCAAGTAAGGGGTCATATTTATCAGAAGACATGTGGGAGCATGGGATAGTAGAACATTTATTATTAAAAAAATTGAATTGCTCCATTTGTGCCTTTCAAATGTATGCCAGTGTGTAAGAAAAAAGACATTTTGAAAAATACCCCCAAATCATCTGCTAGTATGGATACCAACAAATTCAGAGATGTAAAAATAACCAATGCTCCTAAACTCCACATATATCTTGTGTCCATCTTAGAAACAGAAGGTTCTTTGATACCCATTTTTCACTCTACACATTTCACCATATATATATTTGTCCATACTCGGTACACAATGAAAACCATTGTCTGGAGCAGGTCAGTTGTTGAATCTGGGTACTTTGGTTTTTGGAGGATCTGTAAATCATATATATTCGATCAACTAGAAGGGTCTAGCAGCTACACAAAAAAGTTACAGATGAAAATGTTGTCATAAGTGGCTGATTTTTCCTACTCATTTTCAATATTTCTTTATTTTTACAGGCTCTGTAGGAAAACCTTGAAGGATCTACACATATGAACTCTTGCTGAATCCTAGTGTTTATCTACTTTTCAGAAATGTATAGGCTTATTAGATCACCAATTAATTTCGCACTGGTTCCCACCACAAACTGAAATTAGGGTGAGCGTACAAAAAAATGAAAATGGGCTACGTCTTTAAGAGATGCCACAACTGTGGTAAAAATTTGTTTTTTTTATTCAGCTCTGCATATTCTTGAAAACTGGTACGATGGTAACTCTAGCACAGTAAACCATTTGCAGATACTATTCTTAGGAAACAAAACAGACATCTTTATCCAGAACACTTTTCTCTTACTTTCTCCCCAAAAATCAAACTTTAGCTATATTTTGCCTATTTGTCTGTCCTCTCCAGGGAATTCCACAATGCCTGGATACTTTTGCAATCCCCAGGATGTTAGAAAAAAATGAAACAAATTCGGCATGGATACCTTATGTGGATAAAAAGTTATAGAGCCCTAAGTGCAAACCACCCCAAACAGCCAAAAAAAGGCTCAGCTTTGGTGGTGGCGTACAGCCCTGCAGTTGGTTAATAGCACTGAATGGAATGCATTTAGTAATGTAGAATCTCTTGTACAAGATCTATCAGTAATGGTAATGAATTGTGGTGCACTGTATATTGTTTAAACTACCTGGATATTATAATCAGTTTACATTTATAACAGTTAGGTAGTCGGTTAACATGGATATCCCATGTAGCCTTAGGGCCCTCCGTAGCGGGCTATACCGGCCATTAATGGCCCGCCCCAGTGTTAAAGGCCTGTCCCAAAGGGAGTGGGACTTTAATTGCCGGTATAGCCCAGTGACGAAGGGATATACGACTATTAGAACATTCAGTCACTAGAGGGCAGAATGTTCTATTAAATAAAACAAAGTGCTCATGGAGCCTGAGGGGATTAACCTCTTAGCTGCTGGGCCTTCCCCCCCCCCGTGCTGAGCCCTTTTTTGGCTATTTGGGGTAGTTTGCGCTTAGGCCTTCATAACTTTTTGTCCACATAAGCTATCCACGCCAAATTTGCGTCCTTTTTTTCCAACATCCTAGAGATTCTAATGGTACCCAGAGTTTGTGGTTTCCCCTGGAGGAGACCAAGAAAATAGCCAAAATAGAGTGAAAATTTCGTTTTTTCCAAACAAATGGGAAAAAAGGGCTGCAGAAGAAGGCTTGTGGTTTTTTCCCTGAAAATGCCATCAACAAAGGGTTTCTGGTGCTGAAATCACTATCTTCCCACCTTTCAGGAACGGGCAGACTTGAATCAGAAAACCACATTTTGCAACACAAATTTGGCATTTTACTGGGACATACCCCATTTTTACTATTTTTGGTGCTTTCAGCCTCCTTCCAGTTAGTGACAGGAATGGGTGTGAAACCAATGCTGGATGCCAGAAAGCTAAACATTTCTGAAAACAAGACAAAATTCTGAATTTAGCAAGGGGTCATTTGTGTAGATCCCACAAGGTTTTCCTACCGAAAATAACAGCTGAAATAAAAAATATTGAAATTGAGCTTAAAACAACAGCCATTTTTCTTTATGTTTTGCTCTGTAACTTTTTCCTGCGATGTCAGATTTCTGAAAGCAATATACTGTTTTGTCTGCTGGACTCTTCTGGTTGCGGGGATATAAAGGGCTTGTAGGTTCATCAAGAACCATAGGTACCCAGAGCCAATAAATGAGCTGCACCCTGCAGTTGGTTTTCATTCTATACTGGGTATACAGCAATTCATTTGCTGAAATATGAAGAATGAAAAATAGGTATCAAGAAAACCTTTGCATTTCCAAAATGGGCTCAAGATAAGGTTTTGAGGAGCAGTGGTTATTTGCACATCTCTGAATACCGGGGTGCCCATACTAGCCTGTGAATTGCAGGGCATTTCTCAAATAGACGTCTTTTTTACCCACTCTCTTATATTTGGAAGGAAAAAATGTAGAGAAAGATAAGGGGCAATCATACTTGTTTTACTATTCTATGTTCCCCCAAGTCTCCCGATAAAAATGATACCTCACTTGTGTGGGTAGGCCTAGCGCCCGAGACAGGAAATGCCCCAAAACACAACGTGGACACATCCCATTTTTTTGACAGAAAACAGAGCTGTTTTTTGCAAAGTGCCTAGCTGTGGATTTTGGCCTCTAGCTCAGCCGGCACCTAGGGAAACCTACCAACCCTGTGCATTTTTTAAAACTAGAGACCTAGGGGAATCCAAGATGGGGTGACTTATGGGGCTCTGACCAGGTTCTGTTCCCCAGAATCCTTTGCAAACCTCAAAATGTGGCTAAAAAAACACATTTTCCTCTCATTTCGGTGACAGAAAGTTCTGGAATCTGAGAGGAGCCACAAATTTCCTTCCACCCAGCGTTCCCCCAAGTCTCCCGATAAAAATTATACCTCACTTGTGTGGGTAGGCCTAGCGCTCGTGACAGGAAATGCCCCAAAACACAACATGGACACATCACATTTTTTGACATACTACAGAGCTGTTATTTGCAAAGTGCCTACCTGTAGATTCTGGCCTCTAGCTCAGCCGGCACATAGGGAAACCTACCAAACCTGTGCATTTTTTAAAACTAGAGACCTAGGGGAATCCAAGATGGGGTGACTTGTGGGGCTCTGACCAGGTTCTGTTACCCAGAATCCTTTGCAAACCTAAAAAACGTGGCTAAAAAAACACGTTTTCCTCACATTTCAGAGACAGAAAGTTCTGAAATCTGAGAGGAGCCACAAATTTCCTTCCACCCAGCGTTCCCCCAAGTCTCCCGATAAAAATAATAACTCACTTGTGTGGGTAGGCCTAGCGCCCGCGACAGGAAATGCCCCAAAATTCAACGTGGACACATCCCATTTTTTGACAGAAAACAGAGCTGTTTTTTTCAAAGTGCCTACCTGTAGATTTTGGCCTCTAGCTCAGCCGGCACATAGGGAAACCTACCAAACCAGGGCATTTGTGAAAACTAGAGACCTAGGTGAATCCAAGATGGGGTGACTTGTGGGGCTCTGACCAGGTTCTGTTACCCAGAATCCTTTGCAAACCTAAAAAACGTGGCTAAAAAAACACGTTTTCCTCACATTTCAGAGACAGAAAGTTCTGAAATCTGAGAGGAGCCACAAATTTCCTTCCACCCAGCGTTCCCCCAAGTCTCCCGATAAAAATAATAACTCACTTGTGTGGGTAGGCCTAGCGCCCGAGACAGGAAATGCCCCAAAACACAACGTGGACACATCCCATTTTTTTGACAGAAAACAGAGCTGTTTTTTGCAAAGTGCCTAGCTGTGGATTTTGGCCTCTAGCTCAGCCGGCACCTAGGGAAACCTACCAACCCTGTGCATTTTTTAAAACTAGAGACCTAGGGGAATCCAAGATGGGGTGACTTATGGGGCTCTGACCAGGTTCTGTTCCCCAGAATCCTTTGCAAACCTCAAAATGTGGCTAAAAAAACACATTTTCCTCTCATTTCGGTGACAGAAAGTTCTGGAATCTGAGAGGAGCCACAAATTTCCTTCCACCCAGCGTTCCCCCAAGTCTCCCGATAAAAATTATACCTCACTTGTGTGGGTAGGCCTAGCGCTCGTGACAGGAAATGCCCCAAAACACAACATGGACACATCACATTTTTTGACATACTACAGAGCTGTTATTTGCAAAGTGCCTACCTGTAGATTCTGGCCTCTAGCTCAGCCGGCACATAGGGAAACCTACCAAACCTGTGCATTTTTTAAAACTAGAGACCTAGGGGAATCCAAGATGGGGTGACTTGTGGGGCTCTGACCAGGTTCTGTTACCCAGAATCCTTTGCAAACCTAAAAAACGTGGCTAAAAAAACACGTTTTCCTCACATTTCAGAGACAGAAAGTTCTGAAATCTGAGAGGAGCCACAAATTTCCTTCCACCCAGCGTTCCCCCAAGTCTCCCGATAAAAATAATAACTCACTTGTGTGGGTAGGCCTAGCGCCCGCGACAGGAAATGCCCCAAAATTCAACGTGGACACATCCCATTTTTTGACAGAAAACAGAGCTGTTTTTTTCAAAGTGCCTACCTGTAGATTTTGGCCTCTAGCTCAGCCGGCACATAGGGAAACCTACCAAACCAGGGCATTTGTGAAAACTAGAGACCTAGGTGAATCCAAGATGGGGTGACTTGTGGGGCTCTGACCAGGTTCTGTTACCCAGAATCCTTTGCAAACCTAAAAAACGTGGCTAAAAAAACACGTTTTCCTCACATTTCAGAGACAGAAAGTTCTGAAATCTGAGAGGAGCCACAAATTTCCTTCCACCCAGCGTTCCCCCAAGTCTCCCGATAAAAATAATAACTCACTTGTGTGGGTAGGCCTAGCGCCCGCGACAGGAAATGCCCCAAAATTCAACGTGGACACATCCCATTTTTTGACAGAAAACAGAGCTGTTTTTTTCAAAGTGCCTACCTGTAGATTTTGGCCTCTAGCTCAGCCGGCACCTGGGGAAACCTAGCAAACCAGCGCATTTTTGAAAACTAGAAACCCAGGGGAATCCAGGATGAGGTGACTTGTGGGGCTCTGACCAGGTTCTGTTACCCAGAATCCTTTGCAAACCTCAAAATGTGGCTAAAATAACACGTTTTCCTCACATTTCGGTGACAGAAAGTTCTGGAATCTGAGAGGAGCCACAAATTTCCTTCCACCCAGCATTCCCCCAAGTCTCCCGATAAAAAGGATACCTCACTTGTGTGGGTAGGCCTGGTGCCCGCGACAGGAATAGATCACACAACGGTCAATGTTGGTCCTTACATGAGGCAGCTGTTGACCCTGGGGTGATCCATTCCTGACGCAGGCACTAGGTGGCACTAGGTGTAGACACTCAAGTGGGGTAGTGTTTTTATCAGGACAGGTGATGAGTCACTGGGTGGTAGGAATTTTGTGGATCCCAGCATATTCCTGTAGTTTGTGTGACAGAAATGCGAGTTTTTATTCAACATTTCAGCTTTGCAGGGTATTCTGAGTAAGAAAACTTTGGGGAATCCACGCAAGTCACACCTCTGTGGTCTCCCCCGAATGTCTAGTTCCCAGAAATGTTTGGGTTTAGTGTGTTTCTCTATATGGCCGCCGAGCCCAGGACCAAAAACACAGGTGCCTGCCTTACAAAACCAGTTTGTTTTGCCATAGATAATTTTGATGTCTCCACAATACGATTTGGGTGGTGGAATTTGAGGCTGAACTAAATTGGGGAGCTCCCAAGAGAGCACTCTCTCTCTCTCTCTGCTTGCCGGCGCATTCACCTGCTCTCTGGGTTGGGCTAACCCACTATTACCCAGTTGCACAAACAGCTTGCGAAAGGACAGCAGGACTGTCCTCATCACCTCCCTCATAATGTACTGGAAGAGGAGTTATTGAATGGGACTCCGACGACTGAAAAATCACTCCCAGAGTCTGCGCCATTGTCCTATCCCTCAGATGCTGTCTCAGTATCTGATGTCTCAGTCTCTGATCCTATGTCAGAGCTGTCTTCTATAACCCGAGTGCCGGCAGCAGTCATCAATCAAGATGCCATCTCTGCTATTGGCTAAACTGTTGCTCTAAAACACTAGCCTACGTAGACAGTCACAAAATCGATGGTGTGTGTGAGATACGTGCAACAGTAGAGGCCACCTTACCTGCGCTTCTTCCCTCAATCAGCACGTTCTTTCAAGACACTCAAAAAACACCTTGTCACATACCATTCGTCACAGCCTCTAGGACCTCCTGCGCCCAGTACAACAATCATTATTGGTGCTCCCAGTCCCTCCTCCTCGGATTCCCTCATTACCACCCAGCAAAAGTGCCCTTCATCTCTCCATAGCCGCCCTCCACCCCGCACATACATTTCATTGGTATTATAGCGCAGGTAATGGCTGACTTTACTAATGTACTCAGCTATTTACATAAAATACAGATTTGCTCTTTGAAGTAGGCATATAAACCTTCTGCGCTTCTTTATGGCACTAAAACTGCCAGTAGACAAGTCTGCTCCTTTTGTAGCAGAAACATAGTCACAGAACTTACTTGACTTTTTTATTGCTGCCTAAAAGCTACAGTTGAAAAGCGTCAGTTGAAGTATGTGCATTGCTTTGAAGACGCAAGCTGCAACTGCAAGACAACTGGCGGCAAATCTATATATATATATATATATATATATATATATATATATATATATATATATATTTATCACTTTTATATGTGGGTCTGGTTTTCCTGGGGGACGATCGCAGCCCCCAGGGAAATCACACACATATTGACAAAAGTGATATATATATGACAGCCAACCACCTGAAACTCAACTCAAGCAAAACCGAAATAATCCTCTTTGGACCACACAAAAACACCTGGGACCCCTCATGGTGGCCCACCACGCTAGGCCCTGCATCCACCCCGGCCAACCACGCACGCAACCTCGGCATCATCCTAGACTCCTCCCTCTCGATGACCCAACAAATCAACACTCTCACCTCCTCATGCTTCAACACACTCCGTATACTGAAAAAAACATTCAAATGGATCCCCACAGAGACCAGAAAAACTGTCACTCACGCACTCATCAGCAGCAGACTTGATTACGGAAATGCCCTCTACGCAGGCACCACTCTAAAACTCAAGCGCAAACTACAGCGCATCCAGAACTCAGCAGCACGATTCATCCTCGACCTCCCCCGACACGAACACATCTCTCCACACCTCAAATCCCTCCACTGGCTCCCCATTGACAAAAGGATCACCTTCAAGATTCTCATCCTCGCACACAAATCACTCCACAACACAGGCCCTGCCTACCTCAACGATAGTCACCTTCCACACCCCCACACGAAACCTCCGCTCAGCTGACCTATCTCTCGCCTCTGTCCCCCGCATCAAACACACCACCACCGGGGGCAGATCCTTCTCCTACCTTGCATTCAAAACCTGGAATGCCCTCCCAACCCACCTTCGCAAGACCCAAAACCTACTTCTTTTCAGGAAGGGCCTCAAAATCTGGCTTTTCGAACAGTGATACTCCCAGCCCCTTTCCCCCCCAGTCCCCCCCCAGCGCCTTGAGACCCTCACGGGTGAGTAGCGCGCTTTATAAATCTCTTTGATTGATTGATTGATATATATATAGATCTATCTCTATATATATCTATCTACATAGATATATCTATAGATATATCCATGTACATAGATATATCTACATAGATATATCTATCTACATATATATATATATATATATATATATATATATATGTATATATATATATATATATATATTTTTTTTTTTTGTTGTTGTATGGTTTCCTTGGGGGCCAGAATGGCCCCCAGGGAAACCCTACAACATCTAAAAAAAATATTGCCCCCACAGCTGCGATCGGGGGGCCAGGAAACACTTTCAGGAAGGCCTCATAAGAAAGGGGAGACTCTCCCCTTTCTTATGAGGCCTTCCTGAACGTGAGGAAGGCCGTTTTCCCCATCAGAGCAGGAAGCGGCCGCAAGGCTGCTTCCTGCTCCTGTGGGGAAATCAACTTTGTTACGTCAGCGCACCGCCACAAAGGGGCGGGTGGGGGGCGGCGGTGGACACGGAAGCTTCCGTGTCTCCCTGGGTTATAAAAACAATACAAATAAATCCTTGGGTGCGATGCACCCGAAGATTTATTAACCCCCTCCCTGGTGTCAGCCACTGGTCGTGACCTGCACCAGGGAGGTAGTGCGGGCGTCGGCCAGTGTCCGACGCCGCAGTGAAGGGGTTAAAAACCAGTCAATAAAAACCCAGAGCACTCCATTATCTCCAATGGAGCTCCCAACATTCCAATGTACTTCAGGTCAACCAAAGTGTCCTTTTCACAGCAGTTCACCTTAGATACCTAAACAATCTGAGATACATAAACAATCGTACGTTCTAATTTCCAGTTTAGCTCACTCCATATAATTTGAGTGCCTAATAAATATTGTGTCAGGGTGATACTGGCTGAAACTAAGAGCCTGATTTAGAGTTTGTTGGATGCAGATGTGCAGTTATAAACATCTAAATACCCGTCTGAGACAATGGAGGCCCGTCAGTTAGATTAAGAGTATGACAGTTTGTCCATCAACCATCCAACTCCCTCACTGCATGTTTCTTACTACTTTGATGTCAATATACACTAAACTCAATGGAGAGAGCAATAGAAAGCCACCACTCTGTCCACCATATTTAGAGTATGATTTCTGTTGATGTAAAAATGGTGGTTCCTCCTCCACACATGTGATGGAGGGAAAACAGCACAAATAGCCAAATCCATCCCACAACACAAAACACAAAACCTACTCTAGGCTGCTCCATGCCCTGGAACACTATCTGGCAGTTGTTGATAAACAAAACACAATGCACAACAAAATAGAGGATAAGTACGCATTTTTAAATAATTTTAAATGGACCGTGTTAACCACCAATGGCATGAAACTTAATGTTAGGTAAACCAAACTATATGTAATAGAAACTTACCCTGTCTGCCTGTCCGGCCACCTGTGTCACATGACATACTTTTATTAAATGGTCACTTAATGCATTGTTAGTACCCCAGCAGCTCAAGTCACTAAGTGCATGCCCGTTTTTAGTAAACTACATAGCCAGACAAACATAATGTAAACAATCTGTAACAAGCTATGTTACAATTTTACCAGAGAAATATATACTAATATACCCAAAATGTTTCAACATGCAACTATTCTGAGCCAAGCCTTCCTCCCATTTACCCGCTCATCGCACACTCCACAATCATATGGGCCAAGACTGTACCCAAAGCATACATTTCCACTAACCAGACACAGATATGTTTTATCATTAAAATTAGAACATATTATCAAGTGCAGGACACACACTCACATGCTGAACTTGCATGCACATACTTTCTTACATAATGTATGTCATGGACTATATGAGAAGTCCAATATCTGAAGGTATTCCTACATGAAATCAACAAAGTAACAAATTAAATATAGTCACACACATTCCTATTGTGTATTGCAAATGTTATAATATATTTCATGGCACGGTTGTTATGACAACCAGTTGTCATGACAAGGAGAGGGGAGTATGTAAAATGTTGGTGGAAAAGCAATTGAAGGTTGTGTTGACCTGAAGCTTCGGCTGGCTGTTGAGCTTCATACTGAAACAAAAGTATTATGATATTAAGAAACTGAAGCTCACTTGTTTAATGAAGATAGGATGTTTTAGTGGCGACGAGGATGGGATATATTGAAGACAGACAGCCCAATTAAAATTAAAAAGAATGTCCAGCTAATATCATTGCCATGTCGTAAAGGTCAGCGGATGCTTATTGTGTGGACTTATCAGTTGTTAAGGTACAATGAAACTGGTGTTTGCGTTGCTGTGAATCTAATCTGGGTGCAATAAGCATTAAACATCCCAGCGACTTTAAACATTAATTTGGGTGATCGGCACCCTGGTGTGTATAGAGATGACGTTCAGCATGCATTGAACTCTGCTGCATTATCGTGTTGTTCTGAACAGACCGTGAAATACATTCTTCTTCTCAGGCAAGCAGACACAGCATAAAAAGCCTGTAAATATATTTAATTGATTTCTCTTTGTGACGATTAACTTTGAAGAGTCATTTTCAGCCGAGACTGTGCTGATAGTATAACCACTGTAGCAATAGCGTTAAGAACAGTATGTGCCATACAGCATGAGAAGATGGCATGCGTGAGGTGAAAAGCCTGTCAGTATATTTAATTGATTTGTCTTTGTGACAATAAACTTTGGAGAGACGTTTTCAACCGAGACTGTGCTGAGAATGTAAAGATTGGTATGCGCGATCCAGCATGAGGAGACGGTATGTGTGAAACACACAAGGAGCAGCATTAGAAAGGAGAAACAATTCTTATTGTGGCAATATTGAAATGAGTGAACTTTAAAAAAAAAAGAAAAATGGACAGATTTGCCTATTGAATCAGTGTGCGAAGGAAGTTGAGTTTGGTTGACACAGAAGAATTTTCCTGTTACTGTTTTCTCTCCTGGAGCTGCATTACTTAAAGATGGGACAAAACATTGGATAGAAAGGGAGGTAGGACTCCATCAACATTGAAAGAAAACATCCAGAGAAGACTATACTTAACATGGAAGAAGGACTAGTGTATTTAAACCAAAATACAACGCTGTACAGCTCATACTAAAATTGAAGAAGAAATAAAACACCGGTGACAACTTTATTTGTGTTAATTTTTTATTTAAAATTTATGTTAAAAAAATGTTTTGTTAAATTCTGGTATATAAGTATACACTGAATAGTAACAATGCAGTTGATTTTATCACAGCGTACCTTCTTAGATAGTACTGGCGATCCGATAATGCAATGGGAGGATTCACAAGAAGCATTGTAGACGTATTTGGAAGCAATTGATGGATGTGTTTTATAGCAAAATGAAAAGAAGCAACATTAAAACACAGCTTAGGGGTTGAAGGTAGAAAAGTGCTGAAAACTTTGCCAGGTGTTAAATATGCAGAGCAAGTTAGGGATGAAAATTCAGATATGGAGGATGAATTAGATGATGAGTATGAAAATGCAATGAAAGATTTAGAAGAACATTTTGGTCGAAAAGTGAGTGTGGTGGTGGAAAGACATACATTGTTTTCACGGGCACAGAGCTTGAATGAATCAGTACATCAATATGTGGCTGTATTATGCAATATAGCTGTCATATGTAAGTTTAAAAGCTCACAAGATGAAATAATACAGGATCAATTTATTAATCGGACGAGTAACTTCAAAAAAGTTATTAGGCAAGAAAGAACCAACATTAGAAAAAGCCATTAATGCGGCCAAGAGAGTGGAGAGCATGTCGAAGTATGTTGAGGAATTGAAATCTTATGAGAGTGTATACAAGATAAAAGAGATGGAAAACAAGAATAGATTCAAAGAAGAAGGGAAAAAACAAGTTTTTAATGACAATTTGAAAAAAGTGTGTTTTCACTGTGGCAGTGTTGGCATCGGCAGGTAATTGTCCAGCAATAAAAGTAAAATGTCACAAATGTAAAAAAATAGGTCACTTTGCTAGAGTTCGTAAAGCAGTAAAGTGAATTGTGTGAATGTGAGTGATCAAGAAAAAGTTAAAAATATACATTTGGAAAAATGTTCAGATGTGAAAGTTCTGATAGTACAAGAGGTAGGGGATGTATTAAATTTGAAATGATCAAATGTAGAATATCAACCTCCAAAATGTCAAGTAAATATTTGTGGAAAGGAGATATGTACGTGGGTAGATTCTTGTTCTCCTTAAACGTTAATCAGCAAAGAGGAATGGGACTAATTGGGATGCATGAAGCTACGTGAACCACATATTCAAACAGAAGGGTATGGTGATGGCAAAATATCAATTATAGGTTGTTTTAAAAACAAATCATCATTCAAAAAATAGAGGTCCAATGTGTGTGATATGTGTGGTGGAAAAAGAAGGTTGTTGTTAGGATGGAGGGATCAACGTGCCTTAGGTACAAAATTAGATCCTAATGAGGAAGACCAAGTGTTAGTAACAGGTGCTGATGAGGATGCTACAAAGTCACATTAATTTCCTAGACTGTGTGCAAAAAATTATATTGAAGGAAAAAGTTACAATAGAAATTCACAAGGTGAGGAATGCACCTTTGATTTTAAGGGATTCTTTGAAAGAAGAATTAGAAAGTTTATGCAAAAATAATATAATTGAACCTATAGAATCATCAGATTGGTAAAGTCCAATTGTTATAGTACAAAAACCTAATGGTAAAATCAGGTTGTGTGTAGACTTGAGAGACTTAAATATTTGTATATGGGTTGATCGCCATCCTTTACCTAATATAGGAGAATTGTTGTCAGGTGTACCTGAAGGACATTTATTTTTCAACTATTGATTTGTCCATCGCATATCATTAGATTTTGTGGCATAAAAGTTCTGGCCATTTAACTTTGTTTGTCACATTTGATGGGCCTTTCGTTTTAAAAGGATGTCATTCTGATTAGCATCTGCTTTGGCTTTTTTTTTCAACAAGTAATGCAAAATTTGCTTAGAGGTTTCAAACAAGTAAGATTCTTTCAGGATGATGTATTAGTATAGTGTACAGACAAACAAGTTTTACGAAAAATGTTATCTAAACTAAATTAAGCTGGACTAATAGTTGAGCTAAGCAAATGTAGATTTGCAGTTTAAGAGGTGGAATATTAAGGTCACCCACTATCAAAACAGGGAATCAAACCTAAGTGTAAATTAGTAGAAGCTATAGAAAAGGCCCCAAATCTCTGAGATAAAGAACAATTACGACCATTTTTAGGATTGGCGGATTTCTATGTAAAATTTGTTGAACATTTCACAGATAAAGTGAAACTGATGAGGAAATTAATGAGAAAAGGGTGTAAATTTGAATGGTCAATAAAATGTCAAAATGCTTTTAATGAAATCAAGAATTGCATCATTTATGCAGTAGCTTTATCACCATATAATCCACTTTAAAATCAATTATTGTAACTGATGCCAGTATGCATGGATTAGGTGCTGTAGTCATGCAAAGAAAGAAAATGGGCCTGAAAGAGTAATTGCATTTGCATTAAGAACGCTGAAGGGTGCAGAATTAAATTATTCTTCTATTGAGAAAGAAACTATGGCATGTTGGTGGGGCATACAACATTTTAGAAATTGTGTATGGGGCACGGATATTGAATTATAGACTGACCACAAACCTTTAATTGATGTATTTACAACTAAGGATGCAGGAAGGGCTACTCCATGTATTGCAAAATGGTTATTCAGATTACAAGAATACATGTTCATGGTGAAATATGTACCTAGAGTAAAGCATGTAAATACTGAGTTTTTATCATGTTTTCCTATACAAGGAGAGTGTTATGAAATGGAAGAGGTTTTTTTTGTAGCAGATGTAGAGAATGCAAGCCTTAAGGCAATTTCAGAACAGCAATGGAAGTCCAAAGTAGAGAAAGATGAAATATGTCAGAAAATAATGGGTCATCTACCAAATGCTTGGAAATGCAATTGGACCAAAATGGATGAAATAGCTGATTACAAGTATGTATGATCAGAATTATCATGTATTAATGGAATATTAAGACAAGGTGACAGATTGGTTGTCCCCAATAGTTTGCGACTCAAATTACTTCCCGCTTTACATGAAGGGCATGGGGGAATATCAGCTATAAAGCGTAAAGTAGAATTCGATTTTTGGTGGCCAGGGTTAGACCATAAAGTGTAAAGATTTGTAAGAGGATGTATGGCATGTGCATGTAGTGACAAATCTCATGCTACAAAGGGGACACCAGTGATAGCTATGGAATATCCGGAACCAGCACGGAAAAGAGTGGGAATTGATGTGTGTGGTCTATTTGAGATATTAGGAACAGACAAGAGATGTCCCGTTGTATTAATGGATCATTATTCCAAGTGGCTGGAAATTACTTTTGTGAGGGAGGTGAAAGCTAGGGCAGGCATAGAATTTTGTAAAGAAATACTTAGAAGAGAAGGGTCCTGAGGATTTAATTTCTGATAATGGACCCTAATTTGCAGCAAAGGAATTTGAGGAATTTTTAGAGCAAAGTGGAATTTTTCATAAAAGAACAGCTGTGTATCATCCCTGTGAAAATGGTTTAGTTGAAAGATTTAATTGAGTAGTAGGAGAAAATATACAATTATCTATGCAAAGTAGATTGGATTGGAAAGAAGCGATAAAGCAAATGGTATGAAATTATCGTACAACTCAATACTCTTTAACAGGTGAAACAACATTTGGTGTTGAGAGGTAGAAAAGCTAGCACTGTAGTTGTGCCAGCTTGTTGGGTGAACAAAAATAAGATTGTTACAGTTGATAAAGAGATTATGAGGGAGTGTGCAGATAGGAACAAGTACTGTTCAAAAGGGAATGATTGTGTGGAAAGTGGGAATATGAAATTCAAAGTTGGTGATTTGGTAAAAGTAAGGACATTTCAGGCCTATAAAAAGGGTGAATCAAAATGTTCAGAACCAAGGAAAATTCAATATGTTATGAGATTTTCTGATTTGTTTGATGATGGCAAAAGTTGGAATTTAAGAAATATGGTAAAGTGTAGTAATACAGAGGTAACTCAGTATTTAAAAGGAAAACAAAAAGATGTTTAAATGCATGAGCCGGAAATGGAACATGCAAGCAGAGAACCCAGAGAGTGCAGAAGAGTACAATATGAAATGAGAACTATACGTAGAAGCAATTGTCAGAGAATAATTCTTAGGAAATTTAAGGATTATATTTAAATATTTATTGTTATTTATATATATATATTCCTTCTGTCCAGAATACATCAGTATTCCTCCCGGATCCAGTATTTTCCTTCCGGACGGTGTCCATCTGGTCTCTCTGATACCAAACATGGCAAGGTTGTAATTTTTCATCTCCACTGTCACTTGAGCTGTCTTGCCTGTCTTGTGAATTGTCCATCTGTTCCCTGTCCAGGTGGTGATGGTCTTAGTTGAAATCATGTGGATCCGCATTGTAGCTCCAAAGGATCTCTGGCTTTCACCACAAGGCATTATAGTTCTCTGTGAGGGAAATTTTGGTTGACGTTTCTACAGCTAGGTTTTTTTTACATGGAGAGGTAGCTAGCCCTATACATGACCCTCCACCTTTAACTGTTGGGCTTGGGACCGCTTATGGCAGTTTTATTTCTCTGTGCTACTGGCTTCTTCCAGGTCACAGTTAACGATTCCATATGGAATGTTGCATCTAACTTTTTCAACTGTTCTCAGCCTGGACCTGGATGTTATACTCAGACCTAGCAAAGACTACATCCAATTTATAAATGCCGAGTTCTATGGATTGGCAGGCTTACACATGTTGCTGGTGACATATGTGGAGCCCATTTATTCAATGGTGGCAATGCCAAAGAATATTCGCACATCTGTAAGAAGCCTAAGTTACAGTCGCATGTATAACATTTTTTGAGACATTAAGGCCCATATTTATACTTTTTTGGCGCCACATTTGCGCCACTTTCTGACGCAAAAGTGGCGCAAACTTACTTACAAATTACATTTGTATTTTGTACGTTTGCACCACTTTTGCGAAAAAAATTACGCAATTGCACCGCTAACGAAGTATAAATATGGGCCTAAATGTAACAGGTAAAAATCCGGTGAGACCACCTTGCCACAAGGTGAAAGCACCAGGTCTGGAGAACCACAGGGGGGAATATTGAATCAGAAAACCAGAACACAGCGGGAGTAACATATAAAGTCCACTCAAACAATTGATCCAAGGTAAGTAGAGGTGCTGGTTTGTTCCACAGATAGTTGAAACAGGGAAGTCCACAGCAATACCGCAGCCAACGTGTGTTTCGTCCTCTGGTCTTTATCAAGGCTGCAAATGACACTTACTTGAAAATTAAATGAAAAAAACATAACTCATGTAATTCAAATAAAGGTACACATTAAATCCTTTGTGTTCAAAGCCGTGATGTATGGTAGCCGATATTTGTCAAGCCAGTTGAGACAATCTTGTAAGTGTGAATTACAGTAATCACAACTAATCCTAAAATTGAAAATGCCCACACATAGTGAATACTGAATGTCATAGAAAATCATGATGGCAGTTTGTGTACCATAAGATGTGAAAAAAGTGACAAAAATTCAGGAAACATTAGTAGACGTGCAGTGGGTGGCCAAACCAACAGAATGAATAAAGTTGTGATACCAAATGCATAATCAGACCGTATACTGTGATCAGACAAACAGAAACCCAGTCCCGGCAAACACAAAAAGAAAAGAGGTAAAAAGTCCAATAATTTACTTTTTATTTTATTTTTTAATTACTCTGTAAGTTCTATTGGAATTAAAATTAATTCAAAAACAAGGCTGAGAGTAAAAGAAGAATATGTGTCAGTAGGGTGGATCTCAGGTGGCCTGGCCACCCCTATAGACCAATAGTGGTAGTGAGAGGGACAGAGATTGTATACCACCTGTGGTTGTAAACCAATGTAACAGCATAGTACTTCTATGTGGGTGGTACATGGTATGCCAAAGTTGTAAGGCCATGATGAGCCTAAGGAAAGTAAAACTGAAGGTGAGTGTCTGTATTGGAAAGCATGGCAATGTATTACAGACATAATCGGGAAGGGACCCCACCTAAATTGCATGCAGTCACGCGAAACATAAATCTGCTTGAGGGACATTGAATCGGCATCTTATACCGTCGTGATTTTAAAGAATGGATATAAAAAGAGGACTAGTGGGTGCCTCATTTGAAAGTGCAAAGAACGTGGCCATCTTGATATATAAGCTCATGAAACCAGTGACTATGTGAATTGAAACTAGTTGAAGTATTTATGTGAAGATATTAGGGACCCGACAGTAAAAATGAGATGTGATATAGAATTAAAAGAGCTTAATGTGAAAAACACAGTAAACAGTGAATATAACAGCATGAATAAGAAAGTAATGTACAGGAAAGTATAGTCATGACGTGTATGGGAACTTGACTATGCTAAGGACATTGACAAATTGGGTCTCCACTGGCGTCATGATGAGACAAATGGGAAAAACATATTCAGGGGAATGTATAGTCAGAAAGCGCATGGCAGGACGTGACATGAGTTAAGGCCACGAGGGAAAATATTTCAGCTGGCTGTCATGAAAGAACTAAAAGCCAGAACCAAGGCAGTTGGTAAGGTGAAGAATAAGAGAAGTGGAGAGAATAAATTACTAACCCAAAATGTGAATTGTATGGAATAGGTCATGTGATCAGCAAGTGGATAGGTGTTATTGTTGTTTTTTATAGCATGAAGGTGTTCTTGTATGCGTTCCTTCAGTGGTCTTATAGTGCTGCAGATGTAGATGTTGTATTGGCAAGTGATAGAGTATACAACAAACCTAGTATTACAAATAATGAACTTCTTAGTGTTGTATTGTTTGCTTTTGTTATACCAGAAAACATAAGTCTTATCTTGAGAAAATTGACATCTGTTGCAACTGCTACAAGAATAAAAACCCTTAGGTGGTGAAGGTAACAAGTGTGAGAGGCAGACTTATGGAAGCTGCGATACAATATATCACATAATGTCCTGGACCTATTGTGTATGATGGCGTTTGTTTTGCTAATTTCATGGTTAGTAGACTGTATGGAGTGATGAATCTCAACATACTGGGTCCCTTTCTTCTGATTTTGAAATTGTGAGACAACAGAGATTTGCGTTGGGAATTAAAAATGTTACTTTTGTCATTAGTGGGTGATCTATTAGTGTAGCCTCTTTTCCTGAATTTCGCCTTCATCTTACTCCATTCTGATAAGAAGTTTGTATTATTGCTACAGTTATGCCTCAACCTAGTAATTTCCCCAAAAGGTATTGCCCGGATTTGGGAGATGAGGTGTGCACTGATGGCATGCAGAATTGCATTGCATGCTTTGGTTTTCCTAAACAGTTGGAAGCAGATTCTGTTCCCTTCACTGTAGAGCGTGATGTCCAGAAAATCAATTTGTTGTCTATCAAAATGGTGTGAAAAGGAGATGTTGTATGTGTTAGTGTTAAGATGTTGTACAAACAGTGCCAATTGAGTTTCAATGCCAGACAAGACCATAAGAACATCATCAATATAGCAGGCTCAGTAAATGATAGGTTCAATAAGAGTTGCTGGGCAGTTGGACCATACATTACATTTCTCAAACCAACCCATGTATACAATTGCAAAAGATGGAGAGAATTTAGCCCCTGTGGCCACACCCTGTATTTGACTGTGACAGGTTTGCTGTCACATCCGGCCCCACTACGCGAGTGGGGCTGATAGACGAGTGCTCTGGGAGTGCTTCAAGAAGCGATCCCCGTTCTGGCATGCACGCCAACCCAGAAGAAGAGGGTTGTTGCGGCGCGCCAGGAGGGGAGGAAGGAGAAAGAAAGATGGCGGCGAGGGAAGAAGGTGAGGACGGAAGAACCGACAAGGAAGGAGCGGAGGCCGGGGATCGACGGAGGCAGCAGGGGTCGAGAGGGCAGAGGAAAGCGGCAAGGAATCCGTGGAGGCCGAAAGGGCTCAGGAAAGTGAATCCCCAGCTGAAGATGAGCAGACACCCAAGGACGCCAAAATCACTGCTAATGCAGGTATAGGCTTCCGTACAAAACTGCGAAACCGCGAGTGCTTATTTTGGAAGTGGAAAGTCTGTAGCCTCAGAGGATCTTGCAGTAATAAAATTCATCCAAGCAAGAGGCAACCAACACACAGACCCAACATTCACCATCTTCTCTTCACCAGATATCCCAAAGCGGATCATGAAAAGAAAGGACCTATTGAAAGCCTGGGGCATTGAGGTGCTCATCTACAAAGAAGAGCGCTATCCAACTCCACTGCTAGCCTCACAATCCCTGGGAAATCCCAAAGGTACATGATCAGTTTTGAAAGGAGTACATCAAGCCAGCAGGCCCATGAAGAAAAGTCCAGTGAGAAATGCCCACCTAAGCACCCGCTGACAGTCCAAATATGGAGAGAAGAAGGGAAGGAAAGAGTGGTTTTGGGTCAACAAATATATGCGGAAAGGGAATGGGCAGCGACTAATTTACCACCAAGACCGATGGGCAAAAATTGAATAGGTAAGGATCAACCTGCATACGGCATATTATCCATTTGCTCTTGAAACGTCGGTGGCCTACGGGCAAAACTGGAGGATCCTGCAGTAATTAATTTTTTCAGTACCTTCGACATTTTACTCCTACAGGAATCCTGGGCAATGGAATCAATACAGATAATCAGATTTTTGGAATATCTTAGCACAGCAACAAAACCCAATAGGCCCGGAAGGCCGAAGGGAGGCCTAGCCACCTACATTAGTACGAGCCTGTTGGTAAAAATCTCTGAGCATAAGGAGGAAGACTAACCCTTTCAATTACTCCGGCTGGACAGTTGGGGGAAAACTACACAGGAACCATTGATTCTGGTTAAAATATACATCAATCCAAAATATAAAAAAATTGAAGCAAACAATTTGCTAACGCAACTGTTAAGGATAAAAAGCACATTAAAATTGGCATTCTGGCTAATGTCGGGCGATTTCAATCTTGGCTTGTTCCACAACCCCAGTGAGGACCACATTCAAACAGTGGCAAGAATGCCCAACCAAACCATCCCAAACAAATGCAGGAAAGATAAAATAGGGGAGAGTTTAATACGCACCAGTGAATCAGTCGGCCTCTTCGTGCTAAACGGACGGAAGGGCCCCTATATTCCACCAGCATGGACAAGATTCTCTGGGAAATCAGTCTCCTATCTAGATTACACCCTGGTGTCCCCTGCTCTGTATAAGTTAGTAAACACCTTTACCATCATGAACCGCACGGAAAGTGATCATAAGCCACAGGTATTCGGGATCTGTGCATCACCACAAAATCCAGAGAAAACGGTAGTCCTAACCGGGACATTGGGCACCGAAAACCTAAACCGACTCAAATGGTCCTCTGACACCATTGAAAGCCAGGCAGATGAGGCCCTACAAAAGCTAGAGTCAAGGCCCACAAGAGGGGCAAAGCTGATAACAGTATGGAAGTCTTTTGCCACGACCTCGTAAAAAAAGATTCCTTAAAAAACACGAGAAAGGGAGCACCATTGAAACACCTCCAAAGTTCACTTGGAGACTGCTGTCAGTGCGTAAAAGGAAAGCAGCGGTAGGTAAACTGTTAAGGTCACTGCGTAAAAGTCCAGATAACGGATCAATATTGACCGTGTTGAGAGAGCAAAGGAAATGGTACAAAAAGGATCTATGGACCTTTAAAAAAGGCCTGTGGGCCAACTACACTTCGCGATCAAAACCTCCGACTCCAAAAGATTTTGGAAAATCATCAACACAATAGACAATGGCGCAAAAGCAGGCAATAATGCAAATATAGCAGAGGAAGTATGGGTATCCCATTTAAAGTCCCATCTAAAAGAACTGCCCATCGAAGAAGGCCCTCAAATGCAGGGGCATAAGATTGGCTGGGAATCCAATATCCCTGATCCTTTGAAATTCACGGCACCAGAACTGTTAAAAATCATTGGAAAGTCACGAACGGACTGCGCCCCCAGCCCTAATGGCTTACCCCAAGCATTATTCAAACAAGAAACGGAAAGGTGGGCCAATTTCCTGGCTGCAATGTTCGACGAGGTGCTCACAACAGGCAACGTCCCGGCATCTTGGAAAGGCTCAATAATCCACCCCATATATAAGTAACTACAGACTAATCAGCCTTTTAGACGTTGACCTCAAGTACTTTTCCTGCTGTGTGCTAACTCATCTGGAAGCCTGGATCACAGATAACGACCTTTTACCCCTTAACCAAACCGGCTTCACTAAGCACCAAGGAACATTAACAAACCTTATGGGGCTAGGTCTGATCATAAATAGAGCAAAAGCAAAAGGGACTCCAACCTATTTATGTTTTGTGGACTTTAAAGCTGCTTTTGACTGTGTCTCCCGTGGTAAATTGTGGGCTAAATTACTACTGTGGGGGCTGCCACATTTTATTTTAAACGCCATCAAAATGATATACTCTGATACTTGGGTGAAGGTGAGATTGGGGGAAGGCTGTCACCTATCCAGTGCAGTCAAAACAACAGTGGGTGTGAAGCAAGGCTGTGTATTGGCCCCAACACTGTTCAACCTGTTCATAGCAGATCTCCCCACTAAGTTAAATGGTCATTCCTCCCACTCTCCCTCACTGGGCAGTAAACAAATTTCCAATCTGCTATATGCAGACGACCTACTACTAATCAGCAATTCCAGAATAGGCATGCAGAAATTGTTAAAGGCATTAGAAGAATACACAGGATCTAATGATTTAGAAATCAATCATAAAAAGTCTAAAATGATTATCTTAAACCGCAGGCCAACCAGCCGAAGTAAATGGCATATGAATGGGAAAACCCTAGAGGAAGTAACATCATATAGATACCTAGGATTTGTGGTGGACGCCAGAGGTAATTACTCGCCACAAAAAGAAGCAATAAAAAGTAAGACGCAGGCTCTCACTTACGCCTTTTGTAAGCTAGCCAATTCAACCTGCGGTCAGGCTCTGAACTCATTAATAGCCGTAATGAGAGCAAAACTACTTCCAACTATCACCTATGGGACCGAAATAATGAGGGGGATGGAAGTAGGTTTACTGGATAAGCTTCTGTTAAAGACCTATAAGCGCGTTTTTCGGCTCCCTGGGCGGGCCTCGCCAGCCCAGGTCAGACTAGAATTCATGCTGGTCAAACAGTCATTAGCCCGACCCGCAGCATACATTAAATGCTGCTACAAACTTAGTCGTGCATTAAAAGGGTCCTTAGCCTATCTAGTCTGCCAGGAAATTATCCTAGAAAGAGGGAGCGGCAACTACATAAGGCATCTAGAAAAAAGTAAGAGTCTTTTTGACTTAGACGAGGTATGGGATAGGTCTCTACCCATCGCTGCATTCAATAAAGCCGTGAATAAAGCAAGCAAACTACAGAGCTGGCTAGAAGATAGGGACTTACTGACCAAAAGGGAGCATAGTTGGTTGGTCCTTATCTCCTACAAAATGTTTAAAGAATCACTACTTATGGCTGGCTCCTACTCACGGAAAATAAAGCATTCCTTTCCCAGACTTAGGCTGGGTAAAGTCCCAACACTAGGCCTCTTGCCAAAATGGAAGAAGGAGCGGCAAGTAGGCCCCCAGGAGTGCCGTCTCTGTCATCTAGCAGAAGAAAACTTGGTGCATGTGGTCTGCATGTATCCAGCGTTGGCGGTTGAATGAGACTCTTGCTGAAAAAAGAAATAAACAGCTTAAGAATTAGATCCTGCAGACAAGCATTAATTGCAGCTTTTAACCCCCGAAACACAATATTGAACATTAGGCTGGTTCAAGTTTTGGAAAATTTCTCTCTCAAAATCACAGCCTCTCAAAATAACCAGGCCATAGGGAGGGTAGAAACGATAGCAAAATCCCTATAGCCCACTTGGAATAAAAGAAAGGAAGGCTTCGAGGTAGTTGATTCGGGATGCTGAGCAGGTTGGTAATAAAGTCTGGTACTAACAATTAGACTTAAGTAGGGGCAAACATAATCAACAGAAGATCTCTTCCCAATTTGTCCACTTTTTTAAAAAAAAATGTCTCATTGGTCTATTTCTATTCTCTTCTACATTTCAATATGGAAGAAAATTTTCATACATAATTTCATTTAAACACAGGACCTTTTAAAGCTATATTTGCCTTATCTATACTAAGTTTGTTTTGTTGCCCTATCAATATTAATGTCATATAGCATTGGTAAGTTCTTTTTAAAGAAAAAAAATAATAATTTACGTGGAATGCAATTTTATATATATATATATATATATATATATATATATTTTTTTTTTTTTTTTTCATTAAGATCTGTAAATGCCTTATTGCACTATTATGGTTCTGTTAAACTTTTATGCGGAAATAAAAGTTTTATGGTTTTAATTAACTAATAATCTTATGTGTTATTCAATAAAAAAAAAAAATTGGAAGTGGAAAGTGGGAGGGTGCGGGGGGGAGCCTGAAAGAAATATAGCAAGAAGAGGGAAAACCTCAAAGTACTTGTGGAACCCTTCCCCTGCATGATAGGTCAGAAAAATAATAATGCTACTAGAAAAGAGAACAGAGGTGTGACAAGATAATCTCAATTTTTATTATTATTATTATTTTATTATTATTCTTTTCTCTACAACATATTACACACTGGAGCACTTGGGGCACATAAAATAAATGTCCACTAATATGCACTTTTAGGCACGGACCTCACGGGCCCCTACTTCTTCCTTTTTCCCTCCCCTTCCCACCAGGTGTGATTAGTCCACAACAATAGAAAATCTGTACTTACCTACTCCCTCCTATTTCTTTCTTTTCCCGCTTGTGTCCATCCTTCTGGGGAAGGTCACATCCGAAAACAGAGACATACCTACAAAGAAAAAAAAGAACAACAAGATCTCAATAAAAGGCCCAGAGAAAAGACTACGAGGAAAAGAAAAGAGAAGGAGAGAGAGAGAGACAAGAAAAGAAAAAGAAAACAAAAGTACTCAAATAGAAACATAATCAATAAAAGGATATTGATTTTTCAATTCTAATTATATACCACGTGAGCATAAGCCCTACACATACCCACAACATTGACAAAGTCATGTATCATCATGGATTAAAATGTTGTTGCCCAAAACTAGGTTTATCAGGTCTGTTAGCATTACTGTATGTTCATAATGGGTAGAATCTCTAGTATCCAGAAAATGCTGCACAGCTAAGAGACCCTTCTCCTTAGGAATAAAGCTGTAGAGTGAATTGACATGAAGTGTTACCAAAAAACTACCCTCTGTTCATTCCCGATCTGACATTTTTCCCAGAAGGTCATTATCTCTTTTATGTATGATGGCAAATTCTGTACCAGTGGTTGTAAAAACAAGTAAACCTACTTTGAAATTCTCTCTGTAGGGGAACCAATGCCTGATATGATTTCTCTCTCCGGGGCCAAGTTGTACCCCTGTTTATGAACCGTAGGCAGAATGTAAATGCATGGTGTTCTGGGTGTAGAATTGTAAGGATAATGGTATTCCATTTCAGAAATTTAACAACGCTCTCTTGCTGGGTCTCTTCCTGGTTAAATCTGTATTAAATTGACAATCTTTCCAATACAGTCGCTCACATGCAGTTTTAGTTTCTTTAGGCTTATCATGGCTATACAACTTTGGAATACTACATATTTAATTTATAGCATTTATAAAGCGCATAGGACCAAAAGGTATCAAAGAGCTGGTGAAACAGAGGAGAATCAGAGACAACGACAAGTGCCGGGAGGTCAGTCCTTGTATAAAGACACAGCTGTACCTTCACCTAACGTGAGAACTGCCAGGTTTCCAGCTGTTTCTGTAAACTTAGGTTTCAGAAAACCCTCATTACCCCAGATGTCCTCTGAGACAGAATTCCACATCCTACCAGCTGCGATTGCAAAGGCTTTTTCCTCCTCCTAGTTTTCCTGACCTGTGGTATCATGGTACCTCCACCATGTGACAACCCACCAACCTCAGAGGTCTCCTAGGGACATACCATTTGACTGACGCTATCAGGTGCTCCAAACCACAGCCATGTAAGGTTTTATGAATCACACACAAGGCCTTAAAAGATACTCGCTTTCTTATGGTCAACCAAGAAGCCCAGATAGAACATCAAGTACTATGCTGTTACATTCGTTTACAACCACAGGTTGTATACAATCTCTATCCCTCTCACCATCACTGCTGTTCGATAGGGATGGCCTGGCTGCCTGAGAGCCACCCTACTGACACTCTTATTCTTCTTTTACCCTCAGCTTTGTTTTTGATTTACTTCTCATTCCTACATAACTTACGGAGTACACTTATCAAGAAAAAGGTAAATGATTGGACTCTTTACCTGTTTTCTTTTTGTGTTTGCTGGGACTGGGTTTCTGTTAGCCTGATCACGGTATGCGGGCTGATTATTCATTTGGTCTTGCAACTTTATTCACTCGGTTGGTTGGCACACACTGCACGTCTACTAAAGTTTCCTGAATTTTGGTCACTTTTTTAATGTCTTATGATGCACGAACTGGCATCATGATTTTCTGTCACAGTAACTATTTAGTATGTGTGGGCATTTTCAATTTTAGGATTAGTCGTGATTACTGTAATGCACTCTTATAAGATTGTCTCGCCTGGTTTGTCAAATATCGGCTACCATATGCCACGGCTTTGAACACAATGGATTTAAGGTGTATCCTTATTTGAATTGCATGAGTTATGTTTGTATCAATTATTTTCAAAAAAGTGCCAGTTGCAGCCTTGCTAAAGCCCAGAGGACGAAACACATGTTGGCTGCTGTATTGCTGTAGACTTCCTTGTTTTGACTATTTGTGGAAAAAACTACAACCTCTACTTACCTTGGGTCAATTATTTGAGCGGCCATTATATGCTACTCCAGCAGTGTGATCTGGTGTTCTGATACAATATACAGAGGCCATTGAATTGGTGAAGCCTCATGACTGGTAGGAAGCATACCTGCAATAAGATGCATTTTTACTTCATCAGTATTCAATTGGTTTGCGCTAAGAGGAGGCCAGTGTTCTCCGCAAATGCCCCATTTCCACCACCTGGGACACGCTTCTAGACCACTTCATACAAATCACCCACAATGATTACCTTCCCCCGTGAATTACCACCCATCAGACGCCTTGAGCAGCCCCCTCACAAAAGTCACCAACCCTCCAAGTGCACTAGTATGCCAGCTACATCTGCTGAAGCCACACTCACAGGCCCTTCCTTTACCCCCCACACATGCCCAGCATTACCAATTCTCTATCTGCCCCTTCTAAACTTTGGGTCAGCTCCATGTGCAATCTTACACGCCACACTATACCACACCCCAGTCTCAGATAGGCACCTTCTCCCATACCAGCATAAGCACAGATCCCAGCAGTACTCAGGCCCTACACTACTTTCTGCCCAGTCATCGCACAGCCACTATTTCTCCAGCGGCTAGACCAATTTCTACTTAAGATACTTCCCCATGAACGTATCCCCTGGTTATTGTTTGCGAACACCTATTGTCAATGATTTGCCTCCTATCTCTATTACTGATCCTCTTGTTAATTGAAAATGTTCAATGAAAAGAGTTTTTAATTTAAAAAAACATCTGTATTCAGTTGGTTTGCATAGCAGATCTCGACATCATCGGTGTGTGTGCAAAATTTCCAGGATCCACCCAAGACTCACTAGTGTTACATAACAGCTGCATACCACAATAGATGACAGACCTTTGCACAATGACTCATTTGTTATGATTTCAAATATAGGGCCTCATTTACTGCAAAGCGGTGCATCGCTCACGATGCACCAATTTGCTTGTGCCACCCTGCGTCCCCCCTAATAACACCATGGTAGTGCTGAATTTACAGTACAGCAGTCCATGGCGCTCATATCACAGCTGATTCAGAATTGCTGACGCAGTTGTGGTGCTTTACTGGACTTGCATAAAAAGTTTTGATGCTAGTTCAGCAAAGCGCAGGGAGGCCCATAGAACAAAGCACAGCATGACTTTAACGCCTGCCCTGAGCAGGCATAAAAAATGAAGCTAGAATGACGCAGTGAAATCTTAGATTTTACTGCGCCATTCCTAAGAGCCTCCTTGCGGAGTAACGCCTCCTTTGCATACATTATACCTGGCACTGGTATAATGTGGTGCAAGGGTTTACAAACTGGTGCAATAGATGGTCCCATTATGCCAATTTGTAAATGCGGGGTGTGGGACTGCTCTGCACCACTGTAGCATCAAAAAAGGTGACGCTATGGCAGCGCAAGGGGTTTGTAAATGAGCCCCATATTTACACCTAAATTTGCTTTTATGATTATATTTTTCAGAGAACGCAGCTTGTCCAAATATGCAGCTTTTAACACCTCTTAGAAAACTAATAATGCAGGGGAAGTCTGCTTCAATGAGGCTCATGTAATAACAAGGGATTCTGAGGAGAGGTTTTTTGGGCTCCTGAAGGCCCAGTTCAGGTGCCTGGTCAAGACTGGAGGGGCCTCTTTTACTCTTCTAGTAAGGCCTGCAATATTGTTGTGTTATGTTGTGTGCTTCACAATATTTCTCTGCTGAGATACATTACGGTTATGCCTGCTGTTAAATTTCAGTGGGAAGCACAGGGTGATGATGGTGACATGCATTAGCAAGCTGACTGTGATGAGGATGAAGGAATTGCCTTCAGGCGGTGATGCATTTTCTAGATCATCCACTTAAATACAGCTCAGAATTTGTTTTTTAGACTCATGGGATTAAGGAAGTAGTTAATGTGTCAACCTAAAACAGGAAACCAATTGGACAGCAACCACCCCACCACAAACAAAGGAATATTTGAGTGAGATTTGTTTCAGATAATGATCAATTCTATGAGAAATCACAGGGATAGTTAGTGAACCTTGAATCCTCTTTCATTGATAAAAAGAGGTTTTATGTTAAATATTGAAAAGGAAAGCCTGCTATTCTTGTCTTTTGCTAGGAACTGGACTGATAAGTGCAGCCATTGACTGCTGAATGCCTTCTGATTAGCCTTCATCCAAAGTGGGTGTGGCGATTCTGCACAACCTGTCTGATCTGTGTAGGTTGCCTGGCACAAAGTTCCTTTGTAATCCTTCACACCCTTTGCCTAACTTATATAACATTATTGAACCTCCATGCTTGTGTTCTTTTGAACTATAACAATGAACAAGACACATAGGCCCTCATTACAACCTTGGCGGTAAAAGCCGCTTACCGCCGTGCAGAAGACCGCCAACACACCGCCGCGGCTGCGGAATTCTGCCACAGCTATTATAACCCACATTTCGGAATCCTCCAAAATTCAGACACCCACACAAGTCCGCCACACCAAAGGTCAGTGATAAACTGTCGAAAACAAAACCGACACTGTCACGCCAACAGAAATACGCCCACACTATCACGACACACGAATCCACGCGGCGGTCTTTCAACCGCGGTATTCCATTGGCGGTACACACCGCCGTGCTCAAAATACACACCCATTTACAAAACACTACCACATTGGACAATTCAAAATACACACACCTGATACACATACACACACCACTCCCACACACCCAATACAATATAATACACACAACCTCAAACCCACAAACCCCCACAACAAAAAATTCCGAAAGAAGGCCAGAGAGAGAGCACCAGCAAAAACAACAGCATCCACAGGCACACAACACCATCACCCACACAACTTCTATGCAACTCACACAAGACACCACTACATTTCAGCACACTTTTTACCACATACTCCACCCCACACATCACCTACACCACCCCATGGCACGGCAAAGACACCCCAGGTTCTTGGAGGAGGAGCTCAGGGTCATGGTGGAGGAAATCGTCCAGGTAGAGTCACAGCTATTCGGAGCACAGGTGCAGCACACCTCCATTGCAAGGAAGATGGAGCTATGGCGAAGAATAGTGGACAGGGTCAACGCAGTGGGGCAGCACCCAAGAAATCGGGAGGACATCACGAAGCGGTGGAACGACCTACGGGGGAAGGTGCGTTCCGTGGTCTCAAGACACCACCTGGCGGTTCAGCGGACTGGCGGCGGACCCCCATCTCCTCCCCCACAACTAACAACATGGGAGGAGCAGGTCTTGGGGATTCTGCATCATGAGGGCCTCGCAGGAGTAGGTGGAGGAATGGACTCTGGTAAGTCAAATCTTAACTATAACAACCCCCACCCTACCTGCATGCTATCACATACCCCCACCCTCACCCTCACCTCTAACACCCCAACTCCTCACATATGTCCCAACATCACAAACCACCATCCCAACACCAAGCCCTGCATGCAACAACAAAGCATGGACACCCATCACTAAAGCATGCCCACTGCACATACCCATACAAACCCCTAAACCATCCTCACACAAGGTCTCACACAGGAATGCAAGCTCTGGGGTACACGGTCACCCACCCATTGCACACCATGACACACACAGATGTAATAACCATCCTTTTATACCCCTGCAGGACCCCTACCCAACGTCACCGGACAGGAGGGTCCACACATGTCCACACCACCAACAGAAGAGGCCTACAGTGAAGACAGCACCTCTGTCCAACTGGATCTAGATGACCAGCCCGGCCCATCAGGGACCTTGGGACAGTGGGTTCCCATCACCCAGTCACAGGCCACTACAGACCTTCCACCCTCTGGAAACACCAGCACAGCACCCACCCAGCGGGCCCATACCTCCGTCCCCAGGACACGTCAATCAGCAGTGTGTCCACCACTACAGGGAACCCAGGATAACCCACCACCCCAACAACAACAGGGACCTGGGGGCAGTGGTAGTGGGCACACATTCCAGTGGACGGAGGCCCAGGAACACAGGGGAACTGTGAGGGCTGCTGTGCGACAGGGGGCAGACAGGCCAAGGGAACCCACTCTCCACGAGGCCCTCTCCTCCATCATGGGAGCCTACCACCAATCCCAGGGGACGATGGCAACGGTACTGGCCAAGTTTCAGGAGACCCAGCGCCTGCAGGAGGAACAGTATATGGGCTTCAGGGAGGAACTCAGAACCATCAGCTCCACCCTGGGCACCATCATAGGGGTGCTGAAGGAACTTGTGAACACCAGGAGGGACACTGTGGCACTACAAGGGGACCCTGACACTAGCATGGACGATGAACTGCCCACCACCTCCGCCGGCGCTAGTGGACAGGATGCCCCGCCACAGGACCACCACACCAGCACCCCACCCCCTGCAGAGGGAGAACCACCCTGCAAACGGTCTCTGAGATCCAGGACAAAGACAGAGCACGATGCCAAGACCCCCGCCAAGAAATGAGACCACCCTGATTGTCATCCTACTGTCCCACTTTGTCACCTTGTCCATACTGAAACTGCCCCAGCTCCACTTCCTATGCCCATATGGGCAAAGCACCTGTGAGACTAATAGACTGGACTCTGCCATGGACATTCCTCCGCCATCACCCCTCACCATTTCACTACCCCCTCCAATATTGAGCACTTAAATAAACACACTTAAAGCACAAAACCATCTGGAGTCTGTCTGCGATTTCAAAATAGTGTATTAGCAATTGCAGTGACAAAATGCTCTTTCAAGTTTAATGTCAACATACCTATGTCACACAGCTCTAGTCCATGAGGAATCTAACCAGATGTCACACAGTGGGACCCACATCTGTGAAATAGTAAGGGAAAGTGAAAACTCAGTGACATACACTGGGTGAAAACGACACACAGTAGAGAGGTAGTAGTGTTAAAGTACATGTAGTAGGCAGGTTTGTATTCTTACCTGTGTCTCACTGGAAATATTGCTGGATCACTGAGTCCCTGTCATTGTCTTCTTCCCCTGCTTCCTCGTCTTCACTGTCCACAGGCTCCACAGATGAAACAACACCGCCATCTGGACCATCCTCCTGCAGAAAAGGCACCTGTCATCGCAAAGCCAAGTTATGAAGCATACAGCAGGCCACGATGATCTGGCACACCTTCTTTGGTGAGTAGAATAGGGATCCACCTTTCACATGGAGGCACCTGAACCTGGCCTTCAGGAGGCCGAAGGTCCGCTCGATCACCCTCCTAGTTCACCCATGGGCCTCATTGTAGCGTTCCTCTGCCCTTGTCCTGGGATTCCTCACTGGGGTCAGTAGCCATGACAGGTTGGGGTAACCAGAGTCACCTGCAAATGGTGAGGGACAACTGTTAAACACGCACTAACCTGGAGGGATATCCCCTGACCCAGACAACCATTCCCACTGACTTGTTTCCAGGTGCTCACCTAATAGCCACACACTGTGCATCTGGAGTTAACCCATCACATAAGGGATGCTGCTAATCCGCAGGATGTAGGCGTCATGCACTGAGCCAGGGAACTTGGCATTCACATGGGAGATGTACTGCGGTGCCAAACACACCATCTGCACATTCATCGAATGATAACTCTTCTGGTTTCTGTACACCTGTTCACTCCTGTGGGGGGGGTACCAAAGCCACATGTGTCCCATCAATGGCACCTATGATGTTGGGGATGTGTCCCAGGGCATAGAAATCCCCTTTCACTGTATGCAAATCCTCCACCTGAGGGAAAACGATGTAGCTCCGCATGTGTTTCAGAAGGGCAGACAACACTCTGGACAATACGTTGGAAAACATAGGCTGGGACATCCCTGATGCCATGCCACTGTTGTCTGAAAGGAACCACTTGCAAGGAAATGGAGCACTGACAGCACCTGCACTTGAGGGGGGATTCCTGTGGGGTGGCGGATAGCTGACATCAGGTCTGGCTCCAACTGGGTACACAGTTCCTGGATTGTGGCACGGTCAAGCCTGTATGTGATAAACAAATGTCGCTCCTCCAATGTCGACAGGTCCACCAACGGTCGGTACACCGGAGGATGCCACCATCTCCTCACATGTCTCAGCGTACGGTGCCTATGAAGGACAACAGCGAGTACAGAGTCAAACAATTCAGAGGTACATGCCCACGGTTTACACAGAACACCTATCATACACAAAAGGTGGCCTGTATGTGTGTTGAGTCTAGGCCTAGGTATGAGTGACGCAGTTGGAAATGAAGCCATGTGGGCCCCTGAAATGGCGGCTGCCTGACCTGTAAAGTGGGACAAAGGGATGTGAGGTAACTGTGCTGGCGTTCTACACCGTCGCTGTAGACGGTCGAAGACCGCAGCACAATGCTGCATTGGTTAACATTGGACCCGATGGGTCCCAGGAGCCAATGGCGATGTACGCCGGCGGTGACGGTACGCACCGCCGCGGACGTGACCGCCATTTTCAATCACTTCAATCACTCGATACCTGATCTTCAACAGGAGAGGACCTACACTGCAAGTGCTGCTGTGACCTCGGTCTGGAAGAGACAATGGCTCGAGTGTCTGGGGAAAGGGCCCATGCCTTCACATTGGAGGAGTTGGAGAAACTTGTGGATGGGGTCCTCCCCAGTACACGCTACTCTATGGTCCTCCAGACAAACACAGGGGGCATGTGGTATGGGCTATGCCTGTGTGGAGAGGGCTGGATATAAGAAGGAAGGGGGGAGAGTGCTGCGTGCATGAAAGACGGTGAATGTATGTGCCACATGGCAAGGGTAGGGATGGGGGCCAATCACTTCGACGGTGCAGTTGGTAATAACTTCTCTTTTTCCCCGGTACGTTTCATGTAGGTCTGCGCCCACCAGAAGAAAGATATTTGGCGTGCCATCGCCAAGGACGTCCGGACCCTGGGGGTCTACCACAGATGGAGCACCCACTGCCGGAAAAGATGGGAGGACATTCGCCGCTGGAGCAAGAAGACGGCGGAGGCTTAGCTGGGGATGGCCTCCCAACGTGGGATGGGTGCCCGTCGCACCATGACCCCCCTGATGTTCAGGATCCTGGCGGTGGCCTACCGGGAGTTGGATGGGCGTTTGAGGGCATCACAGCAGCCACAAGGGGGTGAGTACACTCTCATTCTTCTGACTTTGCGTGCAGTGGAGGTGTCTGGGTGGGGGAGGAGGGCTGTGGGTTTCCCTAGGCCAGGGCGAGTTCCGTAGGCAAGGCCCCTCCGTATGTCAGGCCATGTGGCACCCCAGCCCACCTCTATAGAGTGCCAAGTACAGCTAGTCATGCCCCTGTGTCATCTATGTGTGCAGATGTCGTCCTTAGCCTTGTAGGCCATTTCCCTGAAATTGAACAGCGGAGCCCAAGAGCGCGGCGTAGTGCAGGGGGCTTCTGTCTGTCGTGTCCGCCAACGGTAGCGGTAATGCATGCACTCAACATGACTTTCTTCTGTCTTCCCCCCCCTTTTTGTGGTCTCCCTGTTCTTGTGCGCATTACTATCATCAGGCGGAGGAGCATGAGGGAGCTGCATCCCACATTGCCTTGGAGGGCGACGCTACGGAGTCTGAATTCACCAGTGGGAAGGAGGGTGAGGGGAGCTCCACGGCGGGGACAGGAGCTGACACCAGCGAGACGGACTCGTCCTCTGATGGGAGCTCCCTTGTGGTGGCGGCAACATCTGTGCCCCCCGCATCTAGAGGTACAGCCGCCACCCCCCCACCAGCACCGCCCTCCCAGCAGCCCCTCAGCCTTTGCCCTGTGCCCACTCACCCAGGAGGCTGGGCATCACCTTCACCCCAGGCACCTCATGCCCTGCCCCAGTCACCCCTGCTGCCCTCAGTGAGGAGGCCATTGACCTCCTCATGTCCCTCACTGTTGGGTAGTCTACCATTTTGAATGCCATCCAGGGTGTAGAGAGGCAGTTGCAACAAACAAATGCATTCCTGGAGGGCATTCATTCTGGTCAGGCGGCCCTTCACCAAGCTTTTCAGACTCTGGCCTCAGCAATGATGGCAGCCATTGTCCCCGTCTCTATCCTCCCCCCTTCAACTTCCTCAACCCCGACCCAATCCCCTGTACCTCAGCCTATCCCAAGCACACCTACAGACCAACATGCACACACGTCAACACCCAAGGGAAGCTCAGGCAAACATAAGCACCACACATCCCACAGGCACTCACGCAAGCGTCACACACATGCAGACATACCAACATCCACTGCCTCCACTGTGTCCCCCTCCTCCTGTTCTCCCTCCTCCCTCCCAGTCTTGTCTACACTCACACCTGCATGCACTACCTCTACAGCCACTACGTCCCTCTCCAGCACACCCACCACCACACACCGCTCACCTGCAGTCACCACCCCCACTACCATTCACACGTCCCCTGTGTCCTCTCCCAGTGTGTCTGTGACGCCCCATCCCAAGATACACAAACGCAGGCACACACCCACCCAACAGTCATCCACCTCACGACAGCCTCCAGCACATGCACCTTCACCCAAAGTCACCAAACACACACCTCCTACAACCACCACCTCTTCCTCCACTCCAAAACCCCCTCCAGCTACCCGTCCCAGTGGTCCCAAAAACTTTTCCTGTCCAACCTTGACCTCTTTCCCACACCTCCCCCACCCCGTCTGTCTCCTAGGTCCCAAACTAGCACCTCAGCCACAACATCTCCGGGACCAGTGGTGCCTGTAGTCACCAGAATGTGGAGTGCACCGGCCACCAGGGCAGCCAGTGTGGCACGGAACCACAGCACAGACAGTCCCGCACCTGTGAAGCATCAGAAGTTGGCCAGTGCCCGGCGGGAGAGGGGGAAGACTCCAGCCACCAAAGCCGCTCCCAGGGGTCCCGTTGGGAGTAGGGATTCAGCTGTGACACCTTCCAAGGTGGGGAAGGGCCACAAGAAACCCGGCAAGTCTGGGAAGAGCTGCACGGCGGAGAAGACCGCCATCATCCCCGCTGCCCAGGAGGCCACCACCAGCACCAGCCCAGCTGCCCAGGAGGCTACCGCCAGCACCAGCCCAGCCGCCCAGGACGCCACCACCAGCACAAGCCCAGCTGCCCAGGAGGCCACCGCCAGCACCAGCCCTGCTGCCCAGGAGTCCACCGCCAGCACCAGCCCAGCTGCCCAGGAGGCCACCACCAGCACCAGCCCAGCTGCCCAGGAGGCCACCGCCAGCACTAGCCCAGCTGCCCAGGAGGCCACCGCCAGCACAAGCCCAGCTGCCCAGGAGACCATCGCCAGCAAAAGGCCCACTGGGCCATGAAGGACCGCCAGCAAAAGGCCCGTTGGGCCTTGAAGGACCGCCAGCGGCAGCCCCGCTGGGCCATGAAGGACCGCCAGCAGCTGAGACCCTGTAATGGAGACCGCCATCTGAAGCACCGCTGAACAGGGCACCGCCATCTCAAGCACCGCTGAACAGGGCACCGCCATCTGAAGCAAGCACCGCTGAACAGGGCACCGCCATCTGAAGCACCGCTGAACAGGGCACCACCATCTCAAGCACTGCTAGCCCATGAGCGGCAGGGGCACTGACGCAACTGAGTCCGTCACAGGGTGAATGATGCACTCTGGGCACCATGCCCCCTCCAGAACCAGTGGAGACTGTCATCCACTACCTCTGTTCTTAACAGGATGAAGCACTCTGGGCACCATGCCCCCTCCAGAACCAGTGGATACTGTCATTCACTTGTGAGACTGTGGCTTTGCACTCCCCAGGATTGAACAGTGGGCAGATCACCCACTGTAGAGACTTGAGAGACTGTGGCTTTGCACTCCCCAGGATTGAACAGTGGGCAGACCACCCACTTGTGAGACTTGAGAGACTGTGGCTTTGCACTCCCCAGGATTGAACAGTGGGCAGACCACCCACTGTAGAGACTTGAGAGACTGTGGCTTTGCACTCCCCAGGATTGAACAGTGGGCAGACCACCCACTGTAGAGACTTGTGAGACTGTGGCTTTGCACTCCCCAGGATGGAACAGTGGGCATGTGGCCCCCTCGTGGATTTGGCGTCGTGCACTCAAGCGGCTGAGGTGCCCCCCTTTCCCTCCCACTGAGGTACCTGTTTTCTTGGTATCTGATGCCCCTGCAGTGTTTTTTCTCATCATGGTCGGGGATCTTGTGTGGGCCTCGCCCATACCGTGTGGTCCCAGTGTTCCACGGACTATCTTAGTGCACTACCTGGACTACTATGCTTGGTATTTATTTTGTACATGGTGTATATATATATTTCTGCCTACTTGTTTTTAATATATTACAATGGTTACACTAATTTTCTATTGTCTTTTCATTCTTCTGGGGGTTTGTGGGGTGTATCTGTGATGTATTGATATGCATTTGTGTATGTTGTAGTGGATGAGGGTGGGGGTGTTGCGTGTGTGTGTCCCTGTTTTTTCCATCCCCCCTCCCCTGTGTCGTAAGTGCAGTACTCACCGTGGTCTTCGCCGCCGGCGTTCGTTCTCCTGGTAGAAGAGCAGGAAGACTACCACAGTGAGAATTTGGAGTTCCGGGTCCATGGTGTCCTCGGTCCTCGTGGGGTGTGTAGAGGTGAGTGTTTTCCCTTCGAAATTCCTGTTTCCGCCGTGTTTTTATCCACGGGGAATCCGCGCCGGAAAAGGTGGCAGATTGGCCTGTCATAATAGTGTCGGCGGTACATTGTCTCCCGCCTGTCTGTTGGCGGTGACCGCCGCGCTGTTTGTTTGTACCACCGGAGTGTTAAAGTGGCTGTCTTTGTTGGCGGTTTCCGCCACGGTCGTAATTCGAATTTTTTTACCGCCGGCCTGTTGGCGGTTTTACCGCCGCTTTAACACCGTCTGCCAGGGTTGTAATGACCACCATAGTTATTAGCTTTGCATGAAACCATGTTCATAACTTAACAATTACTTTAAAACAACACAGTAGCTCAACTGCAAGTTCCAGCAGAGCACACATGAATCCGAAAAGGCCTGGCTGCACATGGAGAGAGTGATAGCAGGCCCATCTCTATGAATCTCTGGAGAGACAGTCAACTTAATGTAAAGCCACTAAATGTATACCTCAGCACCCCTACAAATGCAGTGCTGCACATTTAAGACAACACTAACAACATGCTTCATTTAACCACATACCCATCCCCACACACCGCAATACACTACAATCATTTAATTATACCGGTGCAGCTTCCTGGCCCATTTGAAGCTGAATGCAGCAGGGACTGCCTCAGTGTCAGCGACATGCATTCTAAGGGCAATGTAAAGTCCTTTCTTGATTGTAAAAGAGACTTCCACCTAGAGGTAAACAAGTGACCTTTTTGTAAAAGAGACTTCCACCTAAAGGAAAACAAGTGACTCTGCTACACTCTATTGAGACATTAAGGGCCTCATTCTGACCCTGGCGGACGGCGGAGGCCGTCCGCCAGGGTACCGTCGCTGAATGACCGCACCGCGGTCAAAAGACCCCGGCGGCCATTCAGACATTTCCTCTGGGCCGGCGGGCGCTCTCCAAAAGAGCGCCCGCCGGCCCAGAGGAAATGCCCCTGCAACGAGGACGCCGGCTCAGAATTGAGCCGGCGTAGTTGCAGGGGTGCGACGGGTGCAGTTGCACCTGTCGCGTATTTCAGTGTCTGCTTAGCAGACACTGAAATACTTTTTGGGGCCCTCTTAC
Source organism: Pleurodeles waltl (assembly GCF_031143425.1). Classification (NCBI taxonomy): domain Eukaryota; kingdom Metazoa; phylum Chordata; class Amphibia; order Caudata; family Salamandridae; genus Pleurodeles; species Pleurodeles waltl. Next base: position 313,960,152 of record NC_090449.1, on the reverse strand, counting down.
GGGGGCCCCTGCCGTGCCCATGCCATTGGCTTGGGCACGGCAGGGGCCCCCAGGGGCCCCGCGGCACCCCCTACCGCCATCCTGTTCCTGGCGGGTGAACCGCCAGGAACAGGATGGCGGTAGGGGGTGTCAGAATCCCCCATGGCGGCGCAGCAAGCTGCGCCGCCATGGGGGATTCTAAGGGCAGCGGTAAACCGGTGGGAGACCGCCGGTTTGCCTCTTCTGACCGCGGCCGAACCGCTGCGGTCAGAATGCCCTGCGGGGCACCGCCGGCCTGTCGGCGGTGCTCCCGCCGAACCTGGCCCCGGCGGTCTTAGACCGCCGGGGTCAGAATGACCCCCTAAGTGTTCCACCCAACAATAAAAGTCACTGTGACACATGACCCTACACCCATTGGAACACCTTATCAAATATCTCACCGTTCTAGGAGAGTTATCTCCTCAATATATACGTAGCTTCTTGCAGAACACCTCCCCCCAACACACCCATATGAAACCAAACGAGACACCATTCTGTGGAAAACCTTACCATGGCAACGGTGGTCACAGAAATGCACATATACGGCGCACTCTAAACAAAAATGTTGGAGGCAAGCAATCCCACTGCAAACTGCTCTTTCACTGTTACATGTACGCTTCAAAGCTGCAAAAAAAATTCCCCAGGGTGAGCCCACTCCACTGCCACGATTGTGGAAATGTAGAAAACATGCTCCGTAAGTTGTGGTCCTGCCCTAAGATCAAACCCTTTGGGTCTCCATTTTGAAAAGCGGTCAAATCATATTGGAATACCCGGTGCCAGGAGGCGTCTCATTCATCATATTTGGGATAACACTGCAGGAATTAAAACAAGCATTTGCATTGCAATGGGTCTTGCGTTTTCTTGAGTTAGAGCTGTTAGCGTTGTAAATTCCTAACTAGGCTTTTCTTGACACATAAATTAAAAATGTAAAGTAAAACAGTTGACATGAGCAAGTCAATTCAAAGCGCCACGACTGCCGTGAGCATGAGCACGAAGGAGAGACACAAAAGGAAAAAGAAATTCCCTTGCAGTCAAACGCATTGGCAAAAGTGCAATTATGCATGTAACAGGGTTGATGGCCAAGGCGGTAACAAAACCGCCCCAAGGAGGAACAAATGTTACGCATTTACCAATGTTAACAAAGGATTTTTGAAAGGCAAGCCCACGAACAAGTGAAAGGGATGGGCGTGCGGTGGGCATGGCTAAAAGCCCACATAGATACCAATATGTGGAAAAGCTGCTCTTGCGCGCTGCTATGCTCTACCTAAAAACAGACAAAAAAAGGGACAGACTCATGATCTGGAGTAGCCTGGGTGCAGTGAAAACAACTATTGCAGTGACCTGGGAGACCCACAAGATATTATCCAGTGGCATTCCAAAACTGGCACCTCATTGCCGTACAAACATTTTCATGGAACCTCAGCTAGGACAACGTAGGCTGTTAATCATACTGGGAACCTCTACTTCAGTTCCTCTTAGAAGGCTAACCAATGAGGGCCTACCCACCATGACTGAGAACTCTCAACCTCTTTTGAATCTTTTGAATCACTTCACTAACTAATGACTCCATCATGGTGACCACAAACAGTAGCTTTATGTACATTCCTTTTGCAAGCAATATGAGAAACATGCACGGCGTTGTTCAACTATGGCTATCATTAAATACTCGTTTTCTACGCATCTGTTATATTGCCTCTTCCTGTGGGAAAGGGGGTGTAGGAAAAGTGTGGGGAAATGTATTCACTTTTTGCCTTTTTGGAGACTGCATTTACCTTATACATGATTCTGGAACACATTTCTGTTCTCTGGCTGACAGTTGTTGTCTCGACCAATGTTCCAAACAAATGGCCCTCCACAATAATTATATCTTCCACCATCACAGTTAAGTCATTTCAGACTATGTGGATTGTCTTCTTCCATGCATTTTCTCAAATAAGGTGTCCTTAGGTGTGATGCCGATGGTCATGTGAGTGGTAAAGGTATATATTTTGTGTGAATAGTGGAGTGTTTTTTGTAGTGGCAGCTGTAGGAGGTGTTTTTGAGTGGATTTTGACCGCGTGTGTGATGATGCATGATTCCGTCAATTTTGATGGATGCATTTGACGTCAGAATCACTGTCTGTCATATCTGTCCTTCATCGTAAGTGTCCCCCAGAACACTCTGATGGCAGACAGCCCCGAATATGATAGATGGATGTCTGCCATACCAAAGCTGACCAAGTACTTCCTGTCAATGGTGAATAAGGGAACAAAATTGGAAAACAAATACTCAGCCAACAGACCATCTTCCAACATGACGATGGTGGCATGTCAGACAAAACCCTAAATGTGGAGGACAGGTAACTTCCACTCTGATGGAAGGATCAGATACACCATGACAGAGGAGCTACGGTCTTTTCCACAAACTCTAAATCAGCACCAACTGCGCCCACAGTGGGAACAGTGCATTAATGAAAGGCACACTGCCTGTATGAAGACAGCAGTCTGACTTTAACTGGAGATGATGACCCTGCCTTCATTTCAAGGGGGGCAAAGATCCTCTTTCAGGGAGGTGCAGTGAGTGACTGCACCTGCCTGCAGAAGGTAGCCTGCATGGACCTACGGACACCTTGCCCTTCCTGATAAGTGGGCCTTTGGGGGAGCACTCAATATGTGCTGCTTCTACAAGGTGCACAGCTTCTTTGCCTCTGTGTCTGCAAATCTAATATGCTGAAGGCACAACGGTAAAGTACTCCCTCATTTAAATATGGCCACTCCCACCATGAGAATTAGAACACGCTCCTGTGGGATTCCAGCAGCACACGTTTTGCACCAGCTAAATCTGTATTTTGCAAAGGACCATACATTTGTCAGCATCCCCTTCTGTAATACCATTGGTACCTAGGGGAGCAAAAAACAGGTGCAAACACCCTATGCATCCTCGGGAGACTCTGCCCTTATTTATACTTTTTGACACAAAACTGAGCTAACACAGTTTTGAGTAAAAAAGTTTAGCACTCACTTTCATTATTATTTAACTTCACCCGGGCATCATATTTATACTATGATACTGGGTGGAGCTAAAAATAGTTTAGAGTAATTTTTCTCGACGTTAACCATTGAGCCTTGTCGTAAGGCAAAATGACGTTGACGCCGGAAAAATTACTCTAATCCGTTTTACGACATAAATATGTCACAAAACAGAAATGCACCATTTTTGCCAGCAATAGCATTGAATACAGACTCTAAAGGAGAACACAGTGCAAAGGAGAGGAAAAATTGACCCAGAAAGCCAGGAGAGACCCCAGGGACCAGCCAGGAGGACACAGACAAGACACAGGGGATGGAGAAGAAAAAGAGACAGTGTTGTTTCAGTGAGGAGGAGCATGAAATACTGGTAAAAGAGGTGACAGAGCATCAAGATCAACTCTTCATCACCTCAAAATTACAAATTGGAAGGAGAGAGGCAATTTGGCAGCAGATAGTAGATAAGATTAACAGTGTGGCAGAGGTCAGGAGAACCGTAACAGAGTGCAAAGAATGCTGGCATGACTGCAAGCGAAGGACAAAGGAAAAAATGTCACGGAACAGGAAGGCAGCACTGCAAACTGGAGCTGGGAGTCCAGCACCACAAGAGGACTTGGACAGGATGGAGGAAATGGTTGCAGCGGTCAGCCCGTAGGAAATTGTCACAGGAATTGCAGGACAGGACAGCACAGACTACCAGGAAACGCCATAAATGCAGAATAAGTTGCATGGTGGAAATGTTTGCTAAAATGTGAAGTGCAAGAAGGGGGAGGCACATAAGACTCACACAATGCATGTCAAAGGAGCGCAGAGGGACACATCGCACATGAAGCAAGTTGCACCATTCTGATGTAAGCTACACATGTACCTACACCATGGTAGTGCCATGCACCATAACAGATGCACAACCTGGACATATGTTGATCACCAGGCCTAAATACCTGCATGTACATATGCAGCACATGGGATGGATGGCATGTATAATCACTTTGCCTCTGGTTGTCTCATCACAACATCCCTTGGGTATAGTCATATCAAGCCTACCAACATGACCAAGACTTCAGAGACTAGGAAGTCAGTCAATACCACTCCTGGGGTAATGCCATGGTGGTGTCCCTTGCAGTAACACCTTGCAACTACCTTGCCTCATTGCCCAAACACATATGTGCTGCATATCACAGCACACAAGTCATTGTAACTGCCCAACAATACCCAGACATATGCCGGTAGCACCACCACCCCGCACATTGATCACATCCACATAAGCCAGCCACCACTCCATCATGCATTCAGGATGCCCCCTGGGTGCAGGGAACAATGAACTGAACAGTTGCTGGGGGAACAGCAGGCTGGTCCTGTATCATTGGTAACATGCCACTACCCAGACCAACTAAACTGCTGTAGTGTTGAACCACACATCTTGATGCTGAACTGAAATGTGTCACTACAGAAAATATGTACCACAGATAACAAACAGTGGGTCACAACAGTCACAGGCTGAGCCCATAACTACTCTGACACAACCATGTCAGACACATAAGAATGGGGAAATAAACACACACATACAACACATGGGGTATGACTGTGAACATAATGGCGTATATTTCCACATCGAGGGGCAGGGGATGGTACATGGGCAAGTCCAGTGTTGGTAAGACTGCCAGCGCAGTGTACCCTTTGTGGTTGGCAATATGAGTCACACATTTGGATGCCAGGTGGAAATCTGTCTGCTCATGGTAGCTCTGTGGGGCACTTAGTACAAGATTGCTAATGGATCAACTAGAGTCAGTGTCAGTTTTGGGGTGCATTGGGTGTGACAGGACACTCTGCACTCAGCCCTGCAAATCAGGCAGTGGAAAAGGCAAAAGGGCCAGGGCATGGGACCCCCTGTACTCCCATGTCAGGTGCATGGGCTGTGAAGGGGCATACAGGGGCACACCACACCACATCACCAACAACCTTTGCATGGCGGTTTCACTACCATGCAAAGGCTGGTGGAAATGCGCAAATAGACCTGGAGGTTAGCGTTGAACGTAATACTGGTCTGGTGTCACAGGACAGTTGGCATTGCCGGTCTGTAAGCTGCTGGAAACCTGCCTAGCCATTGGCCCATGGGGTATTCCACATTGAAAAAAGTTGCCACTATCACCTGTGCTGTTGGGGGTGGTAAAATAGACAATGGCAGTCGGGTGCCCATCGGACTGAGCATTTGAAATGAGGGACCAGTATGACTACCTGCAGACCATCAAACTTGCTTCAGGCCCTGACTTAAGTACAACCGTTGTTAACTGGCTATGTCCATGGACTCATTTACCATCAGGCACTGTCACATACATAATGAGGTACACAGCAGATATATCATACCCATGCTGTCCATCCCTGGTTCTAACCCTGTGCCTGTGTCAAAGCTGTACTGCCACCATGCTGCACTCATGTATCATAGTGCAAGAAGGACTGCATTGAGGAGGAGGACATAGGTGTGTAAGACGGCAAACCCACCTGCACAGACAGAAGATGAAATTGAACTCTACTAGGTCCATGAGTGCTATGCAATGTAGCACACATACACAAACATCAACATGAGGAGCCATCAGTGGCAACAAGAGCATAGTGTCCTGGCAGTGCCATCCCTGGGGTGGTGTAAGGTCTCAGCACCACATGAGTGTATATAAAACATGTAAGACTGGGTCAGGGGGGAATTGCCTTGTGTGGTCCTGTTGCATGAGCACAGCAACACCCATTACAAGTCCTCCATGCAAATGGATGCATAGGGAGGGTTGACAACGACAAGATGGTGTCAAGCCACAAAAAGGATATACATCACACCTAGAAGATATGATGCAGCCAATTGCCCCAACTGGGCTTCCCTTCATGTGACACACAGGTGGGGCATAGGGTTGATAGACTGCAACCCCTTTGTACAGGAACACAGTTTGGGAACTGAGATGACAATGAGAATGAGCCTCAAATAGCAAGTCAGTGACGTGACATATCAACTGCCACAACACAGATAGACCGATTTTACACCTTCTCATTGCAGAGGATGATGGCTCTCCTGAGGTTCTTCCTGTCCTGGAGTACCTTGATGACCTGGATGACCAGCTGGCAACCATCAGCCAAGCGACCCTCCAAGAAGTCCTTGTAACTCTCCAGACACCACCTCCAGTCGTAAGGAGGAGTATTAATGTAGCACCATCCCCCAGGCCCCACCTAACACCCCAATTGTACGACCTGCCAGCACCGACACAGCTAAGGACTCTGTGGACCCAGGGACCAGCTTTGATAGGACAGTGGTAGGAGCTGGCCAAGGAGGTGCGGGTGGGGATGCAAAGTATGGCAGCCAGCCTAGAGGTTAAGCGTGTGTGCATCATTACGGTAACTGAACAGACTGCAGCCAACCGAGGCACACACTCCCTAATGCATGGAGTCTGAGGGACAAAGCTGCTGCCATGCTCCCAAACTGGCATCAGCGTGCTTGAGAACAAGATGGACTCCATGCACCTGGAAATGGCCTCCCTCAGGGCAGTCATGGCTGCCTACCACAGGGATGTTGCTGCTATTCTAAAAAATCAGCAGTCCTCCTTGCTGCAGTGATGCCATATGTTGTTCCACGGGTGGCAGCTGCCGGGATTTGGGAGTCCACATCTACAACCACTGAAGTGTGTGTGGCCCCCTCTACCTCCCCACTACCGCCATCAAGGGCAGATGAGGCACCACACACATCGGAGGATGAGGATGTGGAAACAGATCATGTTCATCCGTAGGAGTTTCCGGTAGCACCAGCCCATGCCACGTGGACAGTGTTTTCCTTTGTCATGTGCTTGACATCATGCCAGTGTTAGCACAATTGGAGATATGCACTCTTCACTGACACACTGTTGACCTTTCCGCTATGGACTGCAATTGTCTCTCACTTTTCAATTGGCAATTAATGTTCCCTTGCACTGAATGACACTTTACCCAAGTATGTCCCATGACATGTCCCTGAACTCTGGCCTTGTGTTGTGTAACAATTGTATAGATTTAACTAATGGGGTCACAGACCTGAACATTGTAAATTTTGCACTACAACACTTGTAAATAAACACCACCTAGCCCACCAGCATGTCTTTGTGTATTGTGACACATCTACTACGTTTAGGAATTGTGATGTGTTTAACATGTCTTTAGTCACAGAGTGTTAGTACAAGAGTGCACGAATATGGGGGCACGTATCTACGCATAAGGTACCTACATGATGAACGTCTATGCTGGTTTCATCCCCTACAAGCAATTCATTGAGTATATCAAAAACGTTGAACACATGTATGCTTCACCCACCACATATGACTGGAATGGCTGTGAAACAGTTCTCGGGCAATATTGTCCTTCTCCAGACTGTCCAACTTTTCAGGACCACTATAACATCCCTCTGTAGATCTTTGATCATAGTCATGTCCATGGCAGCAGGTGGTGTGGGCTGTGGTACAGATGTGGATGGTGTAGCAGCTGGGGCTGTAGTGGTGGTGGCAGTGGTGCCACCTTGCAAAGCTGTGGAGCTTGGCCCTCTCTTTGTGGTCAGTGTGGGTCCCCCTGGGGTGAATGCCTGCTATTCCTCGGTGGATCTCTCTTTGCGTTAGTGGCATGCCATCCTCCGGAACCCAGATTCCACTGCCAGGATATGCCTATAGCAGACTACCCTCTTCTGAAATGCCCGCAGTTCCTCATTGTTCATGTTGGCAGCTGTTAAATTTAGACAGGCACCCAACAGTGTCAGCATTGTGTGGAGTATGTAGCTTACAATCTTCATCTAATTGCACATGTACTCCAACTCACATTCTGAAAAGACAATGGCCCTGATAAATACAATGACAATGCTGCCTTAGCATCATTTCATTGACACCAAAGCGACGCACAACAAGATTAGGAACCAAACCAAATCAGGTGTGCATTGGTTTTGTGCCATGTGTAACAATGCAAAGACAGAGTCAACTTCACATAGATCAGGGCCAATATTCCTCACCATCTGTGTCAATTTCAACCATACATCACCAGTAACTTGAATATGTTATTGGGAGTATGGGATGCAGTTGGTAACCATAAGGGGTCAGTGTTGATAAGTACACATGCAAGCCTGATTAATATGACTGTCACCTACACTGTGACTATCACATCTAACTACAAATTTGTTGTTCCTACCCCCCTGTGCCTCAGGGGGGATGGCCAAGCAATCCATCATCTCAACTATCCCGGTCATCCACCAAGGCATGCCTTGGTGGAGTCAGGGAGTGGAAATATGTTAGGAGGGCTGCCAACTAGGAAGCTGGTATCCATAGGTCTCTCACATCTACATTCATGTGTCCTGGTGTAGATACCCATCAATACCTGATCTGCCAATACTATTCCTTACACACCCATATTCATGCCAGTACACGTCTGGCCGTGACCTGCTTGCACGCCTATTACATTCCACATAAGTGTTACGTATATGGAGTACAAAATATGGAGCACCATGCTGGGGGACAATTGCCCACCCAGTCCTGCATATACATTACAATACAGAGATGCACCAAATTTTGTTCCACATGGTGTATCACTGTGTTGTGAGAATGAAGGTGTGTCCCAGTGCCAATATTCTCACAGCAGTGCACTTCTTAGCCACACATGGGCCTACATGTGGCTTGTCATCACCTTGTTTACTCGACGCTGCACATTGAGCACCACAAGCCTCACAAGATATGACTCTCTGCTCGTGCATGGGGAACCTTTAAGTGTGACACAGTGTCACCATCCAGCCTACTTTCATATCAGATCATTTGACAGTTTATCATATCTAGCATTGTGTGCAACACATATGACTCACTCACACCAAACCCTCAATTACTACAAAGGACAAACATTATCACACTTACTGGATACATCTCAAATCTTGCCACTTCGCCAATGGTGTAGGGGGCAACTCCACCTGTAAGATATGGATGGAAAACCATGCATAGTGTCATATCACTGTCACTAGCAGTCGACAACATATTACAGTGTTTAATATTTTAGAGGAGTGAGCAAGCTATCCTGGTGTAAAACAGCGCAACAGACACACCACTGCAAATTCACAATGACACTGACACTCAGGTGAGTGAGAGCCACAATCTTCACACTTACACTGGGCCTGTGACTTATGTAGTGCCTCACCCTGCAACAGCCATATGTGGCCGATCTAGAAGATGGAACTCCATGGTATTAGAGGGAGTTGGGTGACAAATACATGACACTGCCCTGGTGCTTTTCAAGACAATTGACTCAGGTATTCAGTCGTGTTCTGCAAGGCACCCAGAGACGCTTTGTGATGAACATGTGGCTCAATTATTAGTCTGAAATGTTCATGTGTTGAGTAATCCATGACTGATGTGGCAAAGTTGTCTGATGGTATCAAATGATCCATATACAGTGCCCCATAAGGCGGGTAATGCCCCTTTGCTAAAATGATGGCAGGGATCATGTGTGTGAAATTATGACAATGTAGTGCTATACGTGCATTGCCCTACTTTGTTGACACAATCCAGTAAGATATGGTAGGCTGGCGGTGTCTTGGTGTATCATACATGACACTATGCTGGGGCACAGGTGTCGCTATGGCCCCTGAAATGTGTGACTTAGTGAAGGTTGTGCACGACTCACCAGATGTCTGACTTGCATTGGTAAAATGGTAGGACATGTGAACTCCATGTCTAGACTGGCGCAGTTACACTTTATTCTGGTTTCTAGTTGCATGCAACCTGTCCAAATGCAGTGCATTCAACACTCCAACACATCTGCTCCTGTCATTCAAGAGCGGTGAACAGTAAGTAGTATGCCAATGGGAGACTCACCAACAGGGTAACCGATCACCACACAAAGATGGTCAAGCAGATCCTGTTACCTGGCCACCAGATCTGCCCAGCGATGGTTGAGCTGGTGCTCATTCTTTGTGCTTCAAAATACCCTCTTCAGGTGGTGGAGCACCTTGCCCCACCGAAGCCTCCTCGCCTCAGTCTGGTAACCTTGAATTACACAGCTCCCCATCTTCAACATCAATGCCAGGTAGTGGGCTACCAGCCACACAAAGCCACCCAAGTCCTCCTTTCCCATTCTTGTAGACCTCCCCCTACCAGACATATTTACCAGGGACAGGTTAACTACCAAAAAAATGAATATAAAGGAAACTTAAGGCCCAAAAATGAATCCCAAGTAACCCAACTTATCAACTATCCCGGACAGACACCCCACAGTACAAGTACAATTATAGACAAAAAAACGCACAAAATTACTGACACTGGGACAAATTACAGTCAACAATACAAAAAACACAACAGGAGGGACACCACAAGATACAATCACACCATCAACTCCAGGACACAACCATACAGTCAAAAGAGGCACAGACTGTAAAGAGAAAGTGGAGGTACACCCACTGTACCATGTCTGTAAACAGGATTTCCTATTACATCGCTTCCTGTCCCCGTGCGTTACGTTTTCTGTTATGCGTGTATTTTTTTGACGCATGTGATATTTGCATGAGTATTTTGGACGAATGACCTATGTGCATCGTTTTTTTTTACGCATTAACTTTATGTGTCAAATTAACAGAAAATCAGCATTGAGAAGAATGCGAAGGTGGAATTCACGCTAAGGGCATAGGGGTCATATACTTTACGTTAGCGGATGTTTTCTACGCTTTTACATCAATTTTGTTTTACTCTATTCTGTTTGCGTGATATTGTTCCATTGTCTATGGATGCACCCTCCATCAACATACAAATGAAATGGGTGGTGGTGCAGTGTGGCATATTGTATATGGCCTCATGTGGCAGTCCATGCAACAATGTGATGTGGGTGTGATTAGTCTGTTACACTGATGTGTGTGTTACAGAGTCAACAGCATACAAATATTTGCACATTGTGCATATGTATGCATGTGTGGCAACAGTGTATCCACATATGTATGGCAGTCTGTAGTATGCATCATTTCTGGTTTGTGATTGTGAATTGTGTTTACTTATGTGAGGTGTGTAGTCTTGCAGAACATAACATTTAAGATGACATATGCAGCTCAGGCATTGTTGATGATGGCTGATAAATGCTACCTAGGAAATGTTACCCGACAACTGTCTCCATATGTAGAGTTGTGTGTGCACTACACATATGTCTGACATATGCACATATTTGGTACATACGGTGATTGACATACTCTGCCCACATTCCACCCATATTGTTTTGTCCGCAAATGTTTGATTAAACACATTACATTTAGCAATGGTTGTTGTTTTTGTGTGGTGGACTTGCAGCCCTAGCTGCATATGTGCTCATCCATTCTGATGTGCATTCCACAGACGTGTCCGTGCAAAGTGAGAGGTCATGTGTACCCTGTGTCAGGATTGCGCCCCATGGCAGTGGTAGGACTGATTACCATGGATGTACTGTGCAGGCCCAAATTATTCCATTGCTTGTCATACTGGGCTAATCTTGATGTCCATTGTTACAAATGATGCCCCCCCTTGTCACACATGCTCCGTGCAGCCATTGCAACTCTCACACTGAGTTGTGACAGTGGTCTGTTCAAACACTACTGTCTTTCTAAATACTGACATCCGTTGCCTCATGTGTGGGGCCCTTGTTTACCTCCTATTTAAACATGTTGTAGTTGTGTGTGATGAGCTATTGTTGTACAACTTGGCAATGCGGATGTAATTCATATGTTGTGGTCCTTTGATTGTGTCTGTAGGTTGTCACATTCAAGTGATGAGGCTATTTGTGATGTGTGTGATGGTAGCAGTACAAGCTTACGTATCACTGTGATGTATCAACAGTACTCTTCAGATTAGTGTTTGTAACATGCGCCCTGAGGTTAGACTCACAATCCTGAGGTATATGTTGTGGAGACGGAACAGACCAAAGCAGAATTGTGAGAATAAGTGAGGTGTTTATTGACAAAATGTTCAAGGTGAATTAAGTGATTTTTAAGTGAAGGCGTTATCAACTATGTGCAGTCTGTGGCGTATCCCAGCAGCTGTGTTGTTCTGTTGCCCTCATTTTCTTCACCACCATCCTCCTTCTCCTCCTCAGGCAGGTCATCAACCTGCTCATAAAAAGGGAGTTCATCCGCACACATATGTTGTGCCAGATAGCACATGTCATCATGATCTTGCAGACGATGTGTGGTGCATATAGGAAGCTGCCTCTTGTGATATCCAGGCAACTGAATCTTGACTTGAGGATGCCAAATGTCCTCTCCACAATAGTCCGTGTCCTCCGATGTACCTCATTATGTGCACGCTCTGCTGCTGTGCTTGGGAAATGGGGTCATTATTCATGGCTGAATGCCATAACCCTGATGCTGCAAAAGATAAAGGCCCTCATTACAACCCTGGCGGTCGGTGTTAAAGCAGCAGTAACACTGCCAACAGGCTGGCGGTAAACAAAATGGAATCATGACCACGGCAGAAACCGCCAACACATACAGCCACTTTAACACTCCGACCGCCACGGCGGTAGCAACAAACACCGCAGAGGTAACCGCCAACAGCCAGACGGAAGACAATGTACCGTTCATTCCATTACAACCTGCCCATTCGCCAGCTTTTCCGGGGTGGTTCCAACACCATCAAAAGCACAACGGAAACAGTACTCTGAAGGGAAATGACTCACCTCTCAAAACTCAAGGAAGAACCAGGATGCCATGGAGCCCGAGCTGAAGGTATTCCCCATGCTGGTGTATCTTCCCATACACCAGGAACATGAACGCCGGTGACGACGACCACGTTGAGTACTGCACCTAGCACAAAAGGGAGGAGGGGAGGAAAAAGAGAGTGACACACACATGCCAAACCCCCACCCTCACCTCCAACACCATACACACAAACACATTCAACAACATTACATATACACCCCTTAACCCTCTGGAATAACACAAGGACAAAAGGAATGGAGTAAAATGTGTGTAATATTAGTAATTCTTAGAAATATGTTCATAACGATAAAACAGTATGTACAATATATACAATATATACAAAAGGCGTGACAATGCCCACTCAAAAATTGTCTGTGGCCCACTGGGCCAAAATACATAGGCCAAGGCCACACTTGACTCCTGCCTCAATACGGAGAGAACACTTCAAGGCATCAGGTCTAAAACACACAGGCACCTCAGGGGGACGCGGAATAGAGGGGCACCTCAGCCAGAAGATGGTACAACACCACTGCTCCTGGAGGGGGCTCCATGCCCACTGCTTGGTCCTGGGGAGTGCAAAGCCACAGTCTCTCAACTGGGAGGTTTGCCCAATGCTTGGTCTGGGGAGTGCAAGGCCACAGTCCCTCAAGTGGCTGGTTTGCCCACTGCTTGGTCCTGGGGAGTACAAAGCCACAGTTTCTCTAGTGGATGCCTTCTTCCACTGGTTCTGGAGGAGGCTTTGTGCCCAGTGTGCTTCATCCTGGCAAGGAGGAGCTGAGTGGATGCCTTCTTCCACTGGTTCTGGAGGGGGTCTTGCGCCCAGTGTGCTTCATCCTGGCAAGGAGGGGCTGAGTTGATGCCTTCTTCCACTGGTTCTGGAGGGGGCCTTGTGCCCAATATGCTTCATCCTGGCAAGGAGGGGCTGAGTGGATGCCTTCTTCCACTGGTTCTGTAGTGGGCATTGTGCCCTGTGATGCAGATGTTTTGGAGTGCAAGGTCACAGTTTCTCACCTGGGTGTCACAATGACAGCTTTTGCAGGGGCCAGAACGCACTGCAGCCCATGTAGTCACCACTACCCACTGCTCTCTGGCGGTGACGGTGGCTCAGTGAATCGCAGTTGCGCTGCAGGTGGCGGTGCTTGCAGTGGTGGTGGTAGTCTCCAAGCCTTCACCTGCAGCCTCGGATGGCTGACCACTGGGGCTGCTGCTGCTGGCAGTGGTGCTGCTTTCGGCGGTGCAGGTGGCGGTACTGGCCGTGGTGCAGGTGGCGGTGCTGGCCGCGGTGCAGTTGGCGATACTGATGATTCTGGTGGTAGCCTCCAGGCCTTCACCTGCAGCCTGGGATGGCTGCCTACTGGGGCTGCTGCTGCTGGCAGTAGTGCTGCTTGCGGCGGTGCAGGTGGTGGTGCTGGCTACGTGCAGGTGGCGTTGCTGGCCGCGGTGCATGTAGCCATACTGGCGGTTGTGGTGGTAGCCTCCAAGCCTTCATCTGCAGCCTCGGACAGCTGAAGTGCCATGGCTGGTGTTCTGTGCCCCTTCATGCCCTTGGCAGATGATGGTGCCTCCTTGCTTCTGCCAGCTGGAGTCTTTGACTTGGCGTTGCTGGCTGGTTGTGCCTCCTTCCTCTTGCTGGCTGCTGTCCCCTTCTTGCCCTTGCCAGGTGGTGGACCCTTCTTGGCCTTGGCAGGTGTTGGTGGCACACTGGCCGGGCTGACAGGTGCCTCCTTGGAGCCTCTCACAGCTGCAGAAACCACAGCGGGCGTGGACTGGGTAGCTTAGGTGCTGGGCTAGGTTCTGGCCACCCTGGTCCGAGGTGAAGGACGAAGGGGGAGGGATAGGAAAGAGGTCAATGTTTGTTAGGGACACTGGGGTGGGAAGAGGGTGAAGGTTTGAGAGTGGAGGAAGAGGGAGTGGTTGTAGGAGGTGTCAGTCTGCTGTGTTTGGGTGCAGGTGCATGGGCTAGATGCTGTTGTGAGGTGGCTGGCTGTTGGGTGGGTGTGTGCTTGCATTTGTGTACTTTGGGAGGAGGGGTCACAGACACAGTGGGAGAGGACACAGGCAACGTGTGCATGAATGTGGGGGTGGTGACTGCCAATGAGGGGCGTGTAGTGATAAGCGTGCTGGTGATGGAGGTGGTGGATGAGGATGTAGTGCATGCAGGTGTGAGTGAGATGCTACTGGGAGGGGGGTGAACTAGGAGGAGGAGGAGAACACAGTGGAGGCAGTGGATGTTGGTGTGTCTGCATGGGTATGGTGCTTGTGTGAGTGCCTGTGAGATGAAGTGTGGTGCTTGTGTTTGCCTGAGTCAGTTCTGTGTGTTGATTTGGGTGATTGCTGGTCTGAAGGTGTGCTTGGGATAGGTTGGGGTTGAGGGGATTGGGACTAGGTAGAAAAAGTTGGAGGGGGGAGGCTGGAGACAGGGACAATGGCTGCTCTCAGTGAGTAGGCAAGAGCCTGGAATGCTCTCTGTGGGCCACCAGAGTGAATGCTCTCCAGGTATGCATTTGTTTGTTGTAAATGTCTTTCAACACCCTGGATGACATTCAGTATGGTTGACTGCCCAACAATAGGTCAATAGCCTCCTCACTGAGGGCAGCAGGGCTGACTGGGCAGGGCCTGAGGTGCCTGGGGTGAAGGAGATGCCCACCCTCCTGGGTGAGCAGGCACGGGAAACACGCTGAGGGGCTGCTGGGAGGGTGGTGCTGGTACGGGGTAGCGGCTGTACCTGTTGTTGGGGTGGGCACAGAGGTGTCTGCCACCGCCAGGGAGCTTCCATCGGAGGAGTTGCTATTGGTAGTGTCCCCTCCTGTCTCCATCGTGGTGCTCCCCTCGCCCTCCGTCCCATTGGTGCCCTCACCGTCGGTGGATTCGGCCTCCAGGCCCATGTGGGACGCAGCTTCCTCTGTCGTCGGTACCTCTGCTTCTACGCTAGATGATGCTAATACACACAAGGACAGGGTGACAAAACAAGAAGGGTGGGAGAGACAGAGGATACACTTGGTCAGTGCCAGCAACAACACTACCGTTGGCGGACACAACACACAGGGATCAGCCCTATGCACTAGGCCATGCACTACCAGTTACAAAGCTAGTCACCAGCCCATGGGGTACATTGCCTAAAGCCATTAGCTGCACACCTGAAACCCACAGGACCCTGCCTAGTAGTAGATGCCCACTAACACTATTGGTGTTGGAGTGCTTCAGAGTCTGCCCAACAAGCGACCTACCCTGCCATGTTTGCCCTGGCCTAGGGGCATCCACAGCCCACATCCCCCACTCAGGTAAAACCTTAATGCGCGCAGTCATGATTCTGAATCTGTACTCATCCCTGTCTGGCTGCTGTGATGCCTACAAGCGCCCATCCAACTCCAGATAGGCCACCACCAGGATGCGGAACATCAGGGGGGTCAGGATATGACAGGCACCCCCTCCTCATTGGGAGGCCAGCCCCAGGTGGGCCTCCACCGTCTTCCTCGCAAAGCGGCGCAGGTCCTCCCACCGTTTGCGGCAGTAGGTGCTCCGCTTGTCAAAGACCCCCAGGGTCTGCACCTCCTTGGCGATGGCACACCAAATACCCTTTTTCTGATGGGACCTGACCTGCAGGAAAATATGCATAGAAAAAGGGATTAGTCATACTGTCAGGACTGTTACACTCATGGCCCACAATATCCCTCCTATCCCATTACGCACAGACATTGACCACCAGACATGCAGCACTCTGCCCAGGACCCCTCACCACCCCCTACACGAGGCTTACACACACAGCAATCCATACATTCATGGCCCAGGCATCAAGCTCACAGTGTACTCACCTGTTTGTCTGGAGGACCATAGAGTAAAGTGTACTGGGGTAGGAACCCATCCACAAGTCTCTCCAACTCCTGAAGTGAAGGCCCTTGCCCCAGACACTCGAGCCATTGTCGCTTCCAGACACAGGTCACAGCAGTGTAGGTCCTCTCCTGTTGAAGGTCAGGTAGCAAGTGAGTGAACAGATAGAAAATGGCGGTCACGTCCGCGGCGGTGCGTACCGTCACCGCCGGCGTACATTGTCATTGGCTCCTGGAACCCATAGGGCCTAATGATAACCAATGCGAAGTTGCACGGCGGTAATCGACCACCGACTGCAACGGCGCACAACGCCAGAGGAATTACCTCATTTCAACTTGTCTCTCCTCACAGGTCAGGCAGCCGTCATTTCAGGGGGGCACAGGCCATGGCACCTAACTGCGTCACAGCAGACATTGGCACATCAACAGACTCTCGAATTCACATACTGTTTCTGTAAAGGAAGAATTGCATTTTTATTTTCACATATGTGTGAATATGACCCTCTGCTCACAGTTTTTCACCCTAGAGTTCAACCGCTGAGGATGAATAGGAGATGGAGACATCCCCCCTTGTACAGACCCCTGGTGGACCTGGCAACTATGGAGGACAGGCACATTATCCTGACCTACAGACTTGATAGGGCCACAATCCAAGAACTGTGTGCCCAATTGGAGCCAGACCTGATTTCAGCTATCTGCCACCCCACAGGAATCCCCCCCAGTGCAGGGCCTGTCAGTGCTCCATTTCCTGGCAAGTGGTTCCTTCCAAGTAACAGTGGCATCAGGGATGTCTCAGCCAATGTTCTCCAACGTGCTGACCAGAGTGTTGTTTGCCCTGCTGAAATACGTGCGTAGCTACATCGTATTCCCCCAGGTGGAGGATTTGGTCACAGTGAAGGCTGACTTTTATGTCCTGGGACATATCCCCAACCTCATTGGTGCCATTGATGGTACACATATAGCATTTGCCCCCCCCCCTGGTGAAATGAACAAGTGTTCAGGAACAGAAACAGCTTTCACTCTCTAAATGTGAAGAGAGTGTGTTTGGCGGACCAGAACATCTCCCATGTGAATGCCAAACCCTGGTTCTGTGCACAATGCCTTTGTCTTGAGGATTAGCAGCATTCCATATGTGTTGTCTCAACTCCAGAGGCACTGGGTGTGGCTAATAGGTGAGCCCATGGTCCCCACCCAGTTGATGTAGGTATATGGGTGTGGGTTTTGCCCTAAGGGTGAGTGTGTGGCTAACAGGTATCCATCAATATTTACAGGTGAGCCTGGTTACACCAACCTCTCATTGCTCACGGACCCCAGCAGAATGGCAGAGGAATGTGACAATGAGGCACATCGGCGAACAAGGAGGATAATTGAGAGAACCTTTGGCCTCCTGAAGGCCAGATTCCGGTGCATCCATCTGACAGGTGGATCCCTGTACTACTCACCCAAGAAGGTGTGCCAGATCATCGTTGCATGTTGCATGTTGCATGTTGCACAACCTGGCCTTGAGACGCCAGGTGCCTTTTCTGCAGGAGGATGAGCCTGGAGATGGTCATGTGTCAGTGGTGGAGCCTGTGGACAGTGACGAAGAGGATGCAGAGGAAGAATATGTGGACAATAGAAGTACACTCATTCAACAGTACTTACAGTGACCCCACAGGTAAGACACTATAACTTCACATTCCATTGCAGGTTTGTCTTTGACATTGAACATGGCAGCCTGATTTCCCTATGTCTGTGGCCACTTACTCTACTCTTTGGAATCTCCATTTTCAGATCTCTGTACCCCACTCTGGCTCCTGCTGTGTTTACTGCTGTCCACTACAGGATATACCTATGCTAATATTACAGTAGATTAGAAATGCAATGTTTACAGTTTGTGAAACTAATGCATGTGTCATATAATCCACAAACTCCATACTTGAATTTGTTCAAAGGGTGTTTATTTTGGTACTAATAAGTGGAGGGGGTATTGCAATGGGCTGGGTTGCTAATGAAGGAAAGTCCAGGGTAGAGTCCAGTCTATTTGTATCACAGGTGCATTGTCCAAGGGGGCATAGGAAGGGGAGCAATGGCAGTTCAAGGTGGACAGGGTGCAGAATGGGACACAAGGGTGACAATTAGGAGCGTCTTATGTCCTGGCGGAGGTCTTGGCAATGTTCTCTGGCTTCTGCCTGGATCGCAGGGACCATTTGCAGGGTGGTTGTCCTTCTGCAGGGGGTAGGATGCTGGTGGCCTGTTGGTCCTGTGGTGGGGCCTCCTGTCCACTAGCGCTGGCAGAGGTGGAGGGATGTTCTCTGGTGTGGCTAGTGCCAGAGGCCCGTTGGTGTGCCACTGCCTCCCTCATGGTGTTGGCCATGTCTGCCAGCACCCCTGCAATGGTGACCAGGGTGGTGTGGCTGTCTCTCAGGTCCTCCCTGATCCCCAGGTACTGTCCCTCCTGCAGCCCCTGGGTCTCCTGCAACTTGTACAGTATCTGGCCCATGGTCTCCTGGGAATCATGGTATGCTCCCAGGATCCCTGCAAGTGCCTCGTGGACAGTGAGTTCCCTGGGCCTGTCCTTCCCCCTCGCACAGCAGTCCTCCCAGCTTCCCTGTTGTCCTGTGCCTCTGTCCCCTGAACCGTGTGTCCACTGCCACTGACCCCAGGCCCCTGATCGTCCTGTGTTTGTGGGGTTGCCTGGGGTTCCTGTAGTGGTGGACACACTACTGATTGATGTGTCCTGGGGACAGAGGTCTGGGCCCGCTGGGTGGGTGCTGTTCTGGTGTTTCCTGAGGGGGGGGAGGCTCTGTGGTGGTTTGAGACTGTGGCAGGGTCACCGAATGTCCAGAGGTCCCTGATTGGCCAGGTTGGGCCTCTTCTGTGGGGGGACTGGATGTGGCTGGCACCTCATCTCCGGTGGCATTGAGTGGGGGTCCTGTGGGGATGTAAATGCAGTGTTATTGTATCTAGAGTGCCATCTATGTTTCCCTCTATGGTTGTTATTAGCAACGCAGCTTTGGCTTTTGTGAGTTGTGCTTGGTTTGGATAAGTGATTGTCGCTAGTGTGCATGCTGTGGTGATGGGTGTCCATGCATTGGTGTTGCATGCAGGGCTTGGTATTGGGATGGGTGGTTTGTGATGGTGGGGTATATGTGAGGTGGTGGAGTGATAGGGGTGAGGGTAGCAGTTTGTGATGGCATGAGGGTAGGGTGGGGGATATAGTGGTAAAGATTTGACTTACCAGAGTCCAGTCCTCCTGCTACTCTTGCCAGGCCCTCAGGATGCATGATCGCCAAGACTTGCTCCTCCCATGTTGTTAGTAGTGAGGGAGGAGGTGGGGGTCCACCGCCAGTCCTCTGTACTGCTATCTGGTGTCTTGCTACCACGCAATGCACTTTCCCCCGTAGGTCGTTCCACCTCTTCCTGATGTCATCCCTTGTTCTGGGGTGCCGTCCCACGGCATTGAACGTGTCCACGACTCTACACCATAGCTCCATCTTCCTAACAATAAACGTCTGCTGCACCTGTGATCTTAATAGCTGTGGCTCTACCCAGATGATTTCCTCCATCATGACCCTTAGCTCCTCCTCTGAGAACCTGGGGTGTTGTTGTGGTGCCATGGGTGTATTGTGAGTGGTATGTGTGAGGGTGTGTGGGGTGATGTGTTGGGGTGTGTGCTGTGAGGTGCGTGAATGGTGTATTGGGTGATGGTGTTATGTGGCTCAGATTCAGTGGGTGCTCCCGGCGTGTCTCTCTCTCAGTTGGCAATTTTTTTTTTTCATTGTAAGGGGCAGTGGGTATTGTGGGAGTGTGTTTTATATTGGATTGGGTGTGTGGGTGTGGTGTTTGTATGTGTGTCAGGTGTGTGTAGTTTTAATTGTCCAATGTGGTGTAGTTTTGTTAGTGTATTTTAAGCGTGGCAGTGTGTACCGCCAATGGTTTCCCACAGTTGAATGACCGCCGCAGTGATACATGGGTTATGATGCTGTGGCCCTATTTCTGTTGGCGTAATGGTGTGGTTTTTTTTCCGCCAGTTTATCACTGACCTTTGGGCTGGCAGACTTGTGTGGGTGTCTGTCAAGTGGCGGATTTCTCTGTGTGGGTCATAATACCCGTAACGGTATATCGCCTCGGTCACTGTATGTTGGCGGCCGTCAGCACGGCAGTAGGTGGCATTTACCACCAATGTTGTAATGAGGGCCTAAAGGAGTAAGTTGTTGTTAAGGCTTGCAACAGGTTTGTCATGTAGCATGGCAGCTGATATTTTGAGTTGGTTGTGACTCATATGTGTTTGTGGTATGGTGTGAGTTCCTGGCCTTGTGGAAGGTCATATCAGCACAGGGTTGTTGGACATGACAATCTTGAGTTTGGCTCAAAGACCTGGGACATATGATTTGAATTCCTAACTCTACCATGCGTTGTGTAGTGCACCATTGTGTCAGTGTTCTATCACTAGAGGGGACATGACACATCCTCACAAAACAATGGGGTCAGATGTGGTGGCAACATGGTAGCACTACAGAGCCTTTACATACCATCCATGTTGACAGGTGTCATTGCAGATGATGTGCAACACTTGGGCCTATTGAAATGGGTAAGTGACAATGCACAGCACGTCTCCAAAATTGGCAGCATTGTCCTGAAACAATTTGACTATGCAAGAATGCCCCAGGTATGACATGTTACTAGACAACCCTTTGTTGTCCCCTGCGCCAGTTACTCATATGCAGTTGTGCACCTACACTACCAACCTTGCACCAGAGTAATTGGCTAGCTGCCCTGTGGAGGTCGATGTATCTGTGCAGGAAGGGACACCGCCCTATACATATGCTTTTTGATGGCCAATTGGCTCTTTCTGTGTGTGTGCAGCAGTATGCAGCATGCAATGGTGGCACAAGCACATGAGTTCAAAGCACAGTCTACTTCTTTATTGCAACCTACAAATGGCACCTCTGGGGTGGTGTTTAATGTTGCCACTGCCTCATTTTTAAGGTGACACCTGCATCTGAGTCAGCATGCTATGTATCTTGAGGTGAAAGACCTGCAGCAACACACATTGCACACCCCTTCCACGCTACATACTGCATGGGAGGGTGGCTGATTTACAATGTGGCTTCAAGTCATTAATAAATGGTCATGTGCCAAGTTCCACATACAGTGCAGGCCATGGCAATGGCACTGTGGGCTTTTATATAGGCCCCTTGGTTATCCTGAGTGGCAGCTAATGTTTGTGGCAGCTATGAGGTGTCCAAGGGTGTGTATCCCATTGTTTCAGGATGATCAACATAGCTCCCAGTGCCTCTCCTATCTTCATGATCAGCATTTATAATGTCAGCACATGCACAGTGCAGGCTATGGGATGGAGCTCAGCTACTTAGCAAATGTGTCCCTTGGCACAGTGCATATGAGGTCAGTGATGTCCTGTATTCTCAGACAGGGTGCCACTATGGCATCCATGATCTTCACTGTCTGACAGTGACTCTGCCCCATGGTGGGCCATTTATTGTAACTGGTACAGATACGATGGTGCCGTGGGTCAGTAAGAGGTGCATAGTGGTGCATATGAGGTAGCACTACAGTAGGTATGGTACCACTTATCACACATCTGGCACATGGTATGTGATGGGCATTGATCTTGTATTCCTGTGTGTGAGCCAATGCGTCAGGCAGATGTCTATGCACACTACAGGCAAGTCAGGTATGTGTTGATGAGATGTAGTTGGTATAGGCAGCAGTTGTCTGGCATTTGATGTTTGTTCTGGCAGTGACTTGCACGGCATGATTTGAGGGATCTGTGCCTATATGGAACTTACATAACATGAGCATGGTGTATGCCATCGACATTGCTCTGCTATTCTTTGTTTGGTGTACTGTGTGTGAAGTGAAATAGTAGGCAACCTCTGGGCACTTGTAGTGGTCTGTGTAGTTCTTCTGTTATCAAATGGTACATGTCTGCTCCTGTCCTTCATGTGGTGTGCCTGTCAAGTAGTGGGTGGGTTACATACATATGGGTGTATGTGTTTGTTGTGTGCACTGATTGTGATGTACTCCAGCATGGTGCATATGTGTTGTTACATGCACATCTGTGTTACCCTGGCCATGTGTTAATGTAGTGGTGTATGTCCTGTGTGTCCTACAGGGTTGATGTGTTGTGTGTGTATTGCTAGGTTTGTTGACTTACCCACAAGTAGGCCATATTGTCCTTCCTGGAATTGTCCATTGATCCTCCTGTGCCAGAATATGAAGGTGTCATGGACGCTCCCATGATACTTGCCCAAAATGTTTATGAATAGTCCCCGGTGGTCCACTATGACCTGCACATTAATAGAATGCGTGTTCTTGCGATTCCGGTATAAGTGGTCGGTTGCTGCAGGTGGTATGAGCCGGGCATGTGTGCAGTCAATTGCACCGAGCACTTGCGGGAAGCCATGGATTTAGAAGAACCCCTGTTTTGTCTCCTGCTGCTTTTTTCTGAGTGTTGTGGAAGCTGATGTGGTGGGGTGTCAGGGAGATTATAGCGTCTAACACCTTTGGCAGGAATACAGAGAATGACGAATGTGAGAAACCAGCAACCAGGGCACCCGTTATTTGGAATGAGCCACTTTCCAGCATTCGCAGGACAGCTAGCAGCTTTGCCACTGGTGGTATGTTGTGTGGGGTCTGCAGGCTAGCTGGGATTTGTGGCTCGCTGTGATGCAGCAGGTGTAGTATGGCTTGCTGGTTCAATCTGTAGGTCCTTATGATGTCCTGGTCCAAAGGGTCCAAGGAGGGTTGTCCTGGTTCTTAAGACCTCTCCTGCCTTCTGCGTTGCCTTTGTGGGCCGCGTTGTGGTGGTGGTGATTGCTGTAGTTGTTGCTGTCCTCTGCTTCGTCTCGCAAGCTGGATATGTATCACCTCCATCTTCTCCTGTGGATTGGTTATGTTTCTTCTGTGTGTTCTCGTTAAGTAATGATGAGTTTGCCTCATTTTAATGCCTGTCCTGATCCAGACGTTAAATTTTGACATAAATCGGAGTTAACGTCATTTTTTTGGGTCCACCTTCCACCCATGTGTCTTCTTTGCCTGGGTGGATAAATATGGCGCTAAGGGTTAGAGTCATTTTTTGGACAGGAATGCCTACCTTGCATCTCATTGCCGCAAGGAGGGTTCACGCATCCGAAAAATGACGTTAGCACCAATATTTTGACGCTAGACGGATCTAGTGTCAAAATACAAATATGGCGTTGAGTTTGCGCTGAATTAGTGTAAAACATTACGCTAATTCAGCACAAACAGAGGTGAAATATGCCCCTCTGTATGATAAAGCTCCAGTGGTTAAGGTTCCAAGCAACTGAAGCAGGACACAAACCTGACAGCAGAATGCAACCACATCTATTCAGCCCAGGTCTGAGTTTATCTGTGACGCTCTACCTCATCAGGAGAGGGAGAATTTAAAAAGACTTTATCTGAGGAGGTCACACCTGTCTTTAGTGTTGTGATAGCTTTAATCCAGGAAAACTGGCTCAGGTTATTAGGCTCCTTCGCATTGGCACAATTAAAGACCATGGCTTCCTGACCTGACCCTGATGAATATCTGTCAGGCTGACATTTGTTCAGCCAGAGAGACAATTAAGACCTTGAATCTCAGCTCCACAACTCCCTGAAATCAGTGCTGTGCGACACATCCTCGATGCAAGACCTCCCATGCCAGCCAGCAGCTCATCGGAACCGCCAATGCCTGACACATCCTCAACCAGGGATCTCACAATGCTCCAGAACAGGATTGAAAGGGACTTTGTTCAGCTAGCCTATCTTGGTCCCTGTATCTGGCCCACACTCCATCATGGTTGGTGTGAATGTATGACTTTCTCCCGGTCCAGCGCAACCAGATAGCTACCGTTGGCAGTTTGTGCTTTTAAGCACTATTTTTGCTTAAACATTTAAAATCCCATACATCAGTTTTACTGATGGATTTTTATCATCTTGTGTCAAATAATTTATTAAACTTTCCTCTATTTTTCTAAATTGGTGTGGGATGTTTCTTGGGTTATAGTTTCACTTTATTGCTGTTTGTGTGCTGAATAAATACTTTGCACATTACCTCTAAGTTAGGCCTGACCGCTTTTGTGCCAAGCTACCAGAGGATTAAGCACAGGTTGCTTTGGTGTTTGCTAGTGTTTCACTCCGACCAGAATTGCGGTTACTGCTTGAGGAGTATTTCCTCCTCTCAACCAGTAACCAAATTTCCTTTCCTGCAGCCAGGATTTGCAGCCATGAATAATTACCAGTAATGAGATTGTAAAGCATTCCACCTATCACTTTTTTTCTCAATGAGGCATTCCAAGTGTGACAGGATGCACAGACTTGGGTCCATAAACTGTTGCGTTCTAGGGCTAAAGCTGTATCTCATTGTTTAGGCCAACCAAGGAAGAAAGAGGTCATCCTTGAGGTGTTGTGCCATCATTGAGTGAAATATTGAAGGGTTAAAGCAATTTTATGTTGATGAGGATATTGTTTTGAATCCCGAGTACATGATGGAGAAAGACTGCCTTGAAGTCTTTTTCTTCAGGCACGTGTCCGATCTGGCAATGTACTGGCTGCTAATGTGGCAATCACTTACGGAAATTGTTAGATTATAGGGTAGGTCTGTACGTGTGATGTGAATGGCTTTGTTTGTAATGCAATTGATTTTCAAGTTGATGAGGTCCTAGAATAGGACTCAATGTAGGTCCTTTAATAGTGTTGTGAATTGGTTAAACTATTTAAAGCCCTACATGAGACAGGCTGAGTCTTGAAGGATATCTATCAAGGTATCCAGTGTGGTGTTTAGGGGCAATTGAGCTGAGTGCTGTCTTCATAACAAAAGGAGACACTTTCAGGGTTTTTACTATTGCTCTGAAAGCGTTGTTTGATAGGAAGTGTTTTACATGTTCTGGTGGGAGAGCTGGTACCACACTTACTTATTTTTCCATGTTTCTTAGCTATGTTTTCAGTAGAGGTCTTGATCGAGGGTGAAGCCAACTTGATGTCAGTTATTTCAGCTTGAATTTGTGGGTGCTTTGCTTGTTAAGCAAATAGATCAACTTCCATCTTTGTCTGGCTAGAAGTTTTGACCAGCCTATATCAAATAGATTAATAAGAAAGGTGATTTACACATGGCTGTTCCATGTCTGTACTGGCAGAGAGAGAAAAACATTTAAGAACTGTAATGTCGCCCAGAGTAATTACCAGAGATTAATTCAACCATTCCAGTTATCACTTCTTATTTTTTTTGTTTTTCTGTGTTGATAAGATGACGGAGCACAATGCAATACAGACTATGCATCTCACATGATCTACACTAATTAGGCTTAGTCAAATATATACATTCTACTGTTGTTTATATGTAATTTTTAAGAATGTAGTCCTTTTGTTCTACAGCTTGTAACTCTACAGAATGCCACTACGAGCTGTAATGCCTACATTTAACTACACATTTACCATTCCTAACTGTGTGGAAGTAATATGTATAGCTGAAACTTGAACTTTCCTAACTGCGTGGCAAGCGTGCGCTGTGCTTTCAAACTGTAGTTACGGAGTAGCTACTCAGTGCAACTCAGTGCTGTACTTTTATGCACACCTACAGGTACGCTCATGTCCATGCTACTCATGCCCAACTTTACACACCTTGCCTGACCATTAGTGATTCTAGCCTTAATATAGTGCTCTCTTACCCCTCCCACCACTCAATATCCCATGATTATTGGAATATGTAGAAAACCTTTAGTGGCTAGTCCTGTGCAGGTAGCTCTTTTGTCTCTACCAAGAGATTTGTACTCACAACTGTCTTTATCAAATATGATGAAGAGAATTGCATAAAGCATATTTTAAATTTGCCACTATACCAGCATAGGGATGAATAGCCCTGATTAAAGCCCACCCTGTGTAAATGAACTAAGCATCATTACTTCAAAATAACATACCCTACCATGTTCTCCACAGATCTAAACCCTTAAATATTTCATTTAAAAGTCACCCTCATACCTCACAAGGAGACAATGAAACTAAAATGATTTGTTACTCTCCAAATAGCCAGCCTCAGAGTGTTCTCTTATGCTGCTACCTGCCCATCTCCAAAACCAAACTGCAGGTATATATACAAGCCTTCTCAAGATATGTTGGTGCCAAAGGTGCCATGAATTTTGGCCCACAGTTTTTCTTTAGGCCTTGCTACATGGAGAAGTATACTAATGGAGATGGAAAGGGCTTTGTTCAGACCCCCTCAGTCACTGTCTCTCATGTGTGTTGAGGGTTTGAATTCCTTGACTGGGATGTCCATCAATCACGTAGGATTTTGTGGAAAGCTACAATGTACCATTGTATGCTACTTTTCTCTTTGTTATTCTCTGTGTCATCTAGTCTATCCTCTTTTACTTTACCTTCCTTGCGTACAGACTCTACTATTATCCCTTGCACTAAATACCCTCTAAAACAGTAAAAGAGCTGCTCTAGGTTTTGAATAGAGGTAGGTGTTTCTATGTCCCAATGACTTAGAAAATCTATCACGATTAGGGATTCTTCTTTCTAAATGTAAAGCATTTGAACTCAGCCCTTTTATAATGACTCAGAGCAAAGCATCAGCAGGTTTATTTAGACCATAGAAAATAAGAAAAATCATTAGACCTGTAAAAGTGGATATACATTTTGTTGAAACTACACTCTCTCCATGCTCTGGGGTTAGGACTGTGATTTGTCTCCAGCACTTTTTTAACTGTATTTAGCAAACCTTTCACCTGTGTTAAGTAACACTAATATTTTTTCCCTAAAGATGGGCAGAATTCACATGCCCTATCTATTAACTGCAGACCACTTAGTCATTTTGGACTATAATGCAACAGATCATCAAAGTTAATCAGAGGCACTTGCACCCTGTTGTAAACTTAAACATCTAATCATCATTGTCGACTGAACTAAAATTATAATTTTTTAGCAAAATAAACAAAATAATTTTACATGGTACTTAGGAACAAAAAAGGTATAAAACAATAACCCTCTTTGTGCGTGTTGTCGGCCAGTGGCCGACACAGGCACACCCTCCCTGGTGTAGGCCACCACCACTGGCAGAAACCAGGGAGGGGTTTTAAAAATCCTCTGGTGCTTTGCACCTGAGGATTTTTTTTATTGAAAAAGCCCTGGGGAGAAACAGAAAAGCATCCGTGTCTCTACCTGTCCCCCCCCCCACATCCACATCAACGACGCCAACGCACCACGATGCACGCTGACGTCACAGTTTGTTTTCCCCACCGGAGTAGGATGCAGCAGGTAAGGCTAATTTCTACTCCGGTGGGGAAAACAGGCCCAAAAAGGCCTCCCCATCTTTCAAGAAGGCCTCGTTGGAAAAGAGAGTTCTCCCCTTTCAAACATGGCCTTCCTAAAAGTGTTTCCTGGCCATGGATCGCAGCCTCACTGCGATCCACAACCAGAAATCACCATGAGACACCAGGGATTTACTCTGAGAGGTTGGCCCTTGTAGGAATAGGGCCCCGCTGGGTGCAATTCTTTTTTTAAATGTGTTTTTTTACTTCTGTTTACCCCGGGTGGCCGTGATTGCACCCTGCGAGGGGTTAAAAAAGAAAGAAAAAAGTATAAAAAACTAAATTGACAGGGGGTCGCCTGTGAGCAGGCCTGATCCCCTGTGGGGGCACATTATTTTTTATAGATGCGTGGTTTGACTGCTCCCTAGAGAAACCACACAGCTATGAAAAAATCTATATATGTATATTAAACTAAAAAATGCACTGCACTCCCAGGAGGTTACCTTCCACATCTTTATTGCAAATTCCTCACATGTTCCCAAATCGCCACCTCCGCGATTCAACTTTCGTCTTGATCACGGTGGTTTAAAAAACAATTCCATTCTAATTGGTCTTTTTATAGTCTCAGAACATTGTGAGAGTTGCTGTCCAATAGTCTGTATCCGCACTAAAAGATTATCTAAGTACCAATACGTAATTGTATATGATGCAACAAGCGTAACCTTGATCTTTATAAAGTTGTAGTACTCTGTTGTTCACCATTTTCTTACCCTTCATGTTGAAAACGCTCTTTCTGCATTCCATAATAGTTACTCTTGTATTTCACTTCGGTCCTCACAAGTGCGAATTTAAAATAATACCGTCCCCTCTTCTTTCACCGGGTTAAATTGTCACTTTCCATACAAAAAAGTGATTAAACTCCAGGGCCCTTTACTACTGGCATCCTTCTAAGTATGCGGGCCACATTGGTCTCCTCATTGAACAAGTCCCTAAAGAGGTAGAGAACTCTCTCTCATATTTATATGTATATATTTTATATAAATGTATATATGGAGATCACTTTTGTGAAACCACACATACATATAACAGTGATACATATGGAGAGAGAGATACTCTCTCCCGCTATATATGTGTAGTTTATATATATAAATATATATTAATATATCTGTGTGTGTTGTGTGTGTGTGTGTGTGTATATATATATATATATATATATGGATACATATATATAGTTTTTTTAGATAGCAATAAAAATCTCAAGATAACTCTTGTGATTATGTTCCTGCTAGAGAAAGAGATTGGACTTTTGTCCAGTGGCAGTTTTGATATCATAAAGTAGCTCAGAAGGTTTATATGCCTGCTGCAAAGAACAGATCAGTATTTCATGTGAAATGCTGAGTTGATTAGTAAAGCAGCCGTTACCTGTGCTTTAAAACTAATGAAATGTATGGGCGAGGGGGGTATGGAGACACAAAGGTCAATTTTGCTGGGTGGTAGTGAGTGAATCCAAGAAGGAGGTCATGGGAGAGGGAGCGACAAAAAAGCTTGTCGCACTGGGTGCCACCAGTGCTAAAGGCGGTGATGATGTGTATATGGGAATGTGAAGTAATAGTGTGTCTTTTTTGTTTTTTTCAGTGTCTTCAGAGAACCGGCTGATTGAGGGAAGAAGGAATGATAAGGTGACCAAAATGTACAGTTGCACACATCACACACACACCCACTAGCAATTTTGTCACCATATCTTACTTCTACGTAGGCTAGTGCTTTAGAGGAACAGTTTAGCCAGGAGCAGGGATGGCATCTCATTGGATGACCGCTGCTGAAGCCGTAACTCACATAAAGGCAGGCAGCTCTGAGGCAGGATCAGAGACTGACACAGCATCTGAGGAAGAGGACAAATTGAGCAGAATCTGGAGGTCATATTTCATTCGGCGGAGTCCCATCCGACGACACCTTTTACAGTGATTCAGAGGGAGACGATGAGGACAGTTATGCTGTCCCTTCACAAGCACATTCTGGGCAAGGGGACAACAGCAGGTTATCACAACCCAGAGAGCAGGTGCGTGTGGCGGCATGCACAGACATAGGGGGTCATTCTGACCTCGGCGGTAAAAGCCGCTTACCGCCGGTCAGAAGGCCGCCACAATACCGCCGCGGCCGCGGTCAGCCGCCACGGACATTCTGACCCACAACTGCAAAACCTCCGAAAATCCGCCCTCCACTGCAGTCCGCCACATCAGCGGCCAGCGGTAAACTGGAGAAGACCAAACCTCCACCGCCACGCCAACAGAAATACGCCCATCCCATTATGACCCGCAAATCCACGCGGCGGTCATTCAACCGCGGTATTCCATTGGCGGTACACACCGCCGCGGTCAAAATACACACACCTTAACAAACCCCTACCACATTGGACAATTTGAAAGGCACACACCTGAAACACATACACACACCACTCCCACACATCCAATACCATATAAAACACACACCCACATCACCCACAAACCCCTACCAACAAAAACCAGAGACGAAGGAGAGAGAGAGACACATCAGAGAATAGAGAGCCAGACACACAGAGGCACACCGCAACATCACACACACCACATAGAAGCACAAAGCACCACACACCAACACACACATCATCACATACACCACCCCACACCTCATACACAGCACCCCATGGCACCACAAAGGCACCCACGCTTTTCGGACCAAGAACTCCGGGTCATGGTGGAGGAGATCATAAGAGTGGAACCCCAGCTCTTCGGCTCACAGGTCCAGCACACCACCATAGCAAGGAAGGCAGAGCTCTGGCAGCGGATCGTGGACAGGGTCAACGCGGTGGGACAGCATCCCAGAAATCGAGAGGACATCCGCAAACGATGGAACGACCTACGGGGGAAGGTGCGCTCGATGGTCTCGCGACACAACATCGCAGTGCAGAAGACTGGCGGGGGACCCCCACCCACTCCACCCGAATTCACAACATGGGAGCAAGAGGTACTCAACATCCTGCATCCTGATGGCCTCGCTGGAGTACACGGAGGAATGGACTCTGGTAAGTACAAGGCCAACCACTTCACCCCCCCCCCAGCATGCTAACCCCCACCCTCACCCCCAACCCCCAGCACACATCCTCCCTGAGAATGTCTCCCCAGCACAACCCACCCAACACCAACCCCTGCATGCCACCCCCAAACTATGGACACCCATCACCTAAGCATGACCACTGCACATACCCATCACCCCCCCCCCCCCACAAAACACCCTCACAACACCTCCCCCAAGGGAATGCCAGCACTGGGGGACAAGGGCACCCATAAAACGCAAGCTAATGCACACACAGAAACAATAACCATACCCTCTTACCCCATGCAGGACCCGAACGACAACACACCGGTCAGGAGGGACCAGAAATGTCCATCCCACCCCCGGAACAGGCCCCTAGTGATGACAGCAGCTCTGTCGACCTGGAACCTGACGACCAGCCCGGACCATCAGGGACCTCTGGGCAGTCGGTTCCCCTCACCCAGACACAGGCCACTGCAGACCCAACCCCCTCTGGGAACAACAGCACAGCTCCCACCCAGCGGGCCCATGCCTCTGTCTCTAGGACAGGTCAAGCAGCGGTGTGTCTACCACTACAGGGCCCCCAGGGTAACCCACCAACTCAACAACAACAGGGACCTGGGGGCAGTGGGAGTGGGCACACCGTCCAGGGGACAGAGGCCCAGGGAAACAGGGCAACTCGGAGGGCTGCTGTGCGACAGGGGGGGGAGGAGAGGCCCAGGGAACCCACTCTCCAAGAGGCCCTCACCACCATCATGGCAGCCTACCACCACTCACAAGAGACGATGGCGACGGTACTGGCCAGGTTCCAGGAGATCCAGGCACAGCAGGAGCAACGCTACATGGGGTTCAGCGACCAACTCAGCAACATCTCAACCGCTATGGGGAGCATAGTCCAGGCCCTGAACCGTATAGAGGACACGTTTCGGGACCATGTGGCATCACACAGGGCCCCTGTCACTAGCCAGGAACAGGAACAGCCTACCACCTCCGCCGGCGCTAGTGGACAGGAGGCCCCACCACAACGACAGCCCACCAGAACCCCACCTCCTGCTGAACAACAACCGCCCCGCAAAAGGAGCCTGAGATAAAAAAAAACGACAGAGTAGGATGTCAAGTCCCCCGCCAGCATCACATACCCCCTGAAGTCCTCCCACTGTTCCACATTGCCACCCTGTCAAACCTTGAACTGCCCCTGCTCCATCCTGCCACAGGCATATGGACAATGCACCTGTGAGACTGAGAACTGGACTCCGCCATGGACATTACTCCACCCCCACCCATCACTGTTTCACTATCATGTACCAATATCTATGCACTAATAATAAATCACACATTGCACTGAAATCAATCAGGACTCAGCCTGTCTTATTTACAAATGTATGACACATTACATATCAATTACGTATTATTAACATTGTGAATTACACATACCGAGGTAACTTAGCATTAGTCCATGGGCCAACCAAGCCGAGGTCACGCAGTGGCTCATACAGCACAGAAAAGGGAAGGGAAAATCAAACATCATGTTCATAGGTCTGGGGGGAAATCGACAAAGTTGAGATGCAGGAGGCTTTCAGGAAATGTAAAATGGCATGGGTGATTATTACCTGTGTGCTACTGGAAATACTGTTCTATTACTCTGTCCCTGTTGTCTGTGTCGTCCTCTGAGTCTTCCTCCTCTTCACTCTCCGCAGGCTCCACAGCTGCTTCAACACCACCATCTGCACCATCCTCCTGCACTAAAGGAACCTGACGTCGCAATGCCAGATTGTGAAGCATACAGCAGGCCACGATGATGTGGCACACCTTCTTTGGTGAGTACATCAGGGATCCCCCAGTCATATGCAGGCACCTAAACCTGGCCTTCAGGAGGCCAAAGATCCTTTTGATGATCCTCCTAGTTCGCCCATGGGCCTCATTGTACCGTTCCTCTGCCCTGGTCCGGGGATTCCTTACTGGGGTCAGTAGCCAAGGCAGGTTGGGGTAACCAGAGTCACCTATTAGCCACACACGTTGTCTCTGTAGCTGCTCCATCACATAGGGGATGCTGCTATTTCGCATCACATACGCGTCATGCACTGACCCAGGGAACTTGGCATTTACATGGGAGATGTACTGGTCAGCCAAACAGACCACCTGGACATTCATCGAATGATAACTTTTTCTGTTTCGGTACACCTGCTCATCGTCTTTTGGGGGTACCAAAGCCACATGGGTCCTATCAATGGCACCAATGATGTTGGGGATATGTCCAAGGGCATAGAAATCACCCTTCACTGTAGGCAAGTCACCCTCCTCTGGGAAAATGATGGAGCTCCGCATGAGTTTCATCAGGGCAGACAACACTCTGCTCAAAATCTTTGAAAACATAGGCTGAGACATTCCAGATGACATGGCCACTGTGGTCTGGAATGACCCAGTTGCCAAAAAATGGAGGACTGACAAAACCTGCACCAGAGGGGGAATCCCTGTGGGTTGGCGGATGGGGGACATCAGGGCTGGCTCCAGCTGGGCACACAGTTCATGGATAGTGGCACGGTCAAGTCTGTATCGAATTATTATATGGCGTTCTTCCATTGTCGACAGGTCCACCAGCGGTCGGTACACGCGAGGATTCCTCCTTCTCATCGCAAGTCCCAGCGTACGGTGCCTAGGAAGGACAACATGGAGCACAGAGTCAGCCAAACCACAGGTACGTACAGACAGCTTGCACAGTTAAAGAATGGCAATGGGTTGAAAGGCGTGTATGTGTGGCAATGCAAGGCCTACGCCTGTGTGTCGCAGTCAAAATTAAGCCATGTAGGCCCTTGAAATGGCGGCTGCCTGACCTGTGAAGTGGGACAATGGGATGTGAGGTCAATGCGCTGGCGGGGCACA
This sequence comes from Pleurodeles waltl, assembly GCF_031143425.1. NCBI lineage: Eukaryota > Metazoa > Chordata > Amphibia > Caudata > Salamandridae > Pleurodeles > Pleurodeles waltl. Next base: position 313,926,419 of record NC_090449.1, on the reverse strand, counting down.
CCGTGGCGGTTGGCGGTCGAAGACCGCGGCGCAAAGCCGCATTGGTTAACATTAAAGCCTATGGGTTTCAAGAGCCAATGACGATGTGCGCCGGCGGTCGCGGTACGCACCGCCGCGGTACGCACCGCCGCGGGCGTGACCGCCATTTTCTATCTGCTTAATCACTCAAGACCTGATCATCCACAGGAGAGGACCTATACTGAAAGTGCTGCTGTGACCTCGGTCTGGAAGATACAATGGCTGCTGCGACTGGGGAATGGGCCCCTGCCTTCACGTCTGAAGAGTTGGAGATGCTCGTGGATGGGGTCCTCCCCCAGTATGCGCTACTCTACGGTCCTCCAGACCAACAAGTGAGTACACCGGGTGCACATGGAATGGGCTATGCCTGTGTGGATTGGGGTGGATGTAAGTTTGTGGGGTGGGGGGCGAATGAGGAGTGCAACGCCCGACAGATGAGAGCATGTGCCATATGGCAAAGTTGGTGGGGGGGGCCAATCACATCTAACATGCAGGTCATTGATGATTTCCTACTTTCCATCCTGTACATGTCAAATAGGTCAGCGCCCATCAGAAGATCGAGATTTGGCGTGCCATCGCCAAGGAAGTCCGGAACTTGGGGGTCCACAACAGACGGGGCACCCACTGCCGCAAGAGGTGTGAGGACATCCGCCGCGGAACAAGGAAGACCGCAGAAACACTGCTGGGGATGGCCTCCCAACCTAGGAGGGGTGCCAGTCGCACCATGACCCCCCTGATGTCCCGGATCCTGGCGGTGGCCTACCCAGAATTGGATGGGCACTTTAAGACATCACAGCAGACACAAGGGGGTGAGTATCAGCACATTCTCCTATCTTTCTGCGCAGTGGAGGCGTCTGGGTGGGGGAGGAGGGCTGTGGGTGACATTAGGCCAGGGCGCTTTCTGTAGTGTAGTCCTCTCCCTTAGGCATGGCCCTATGCCCCCGGCCCCCACCTCTGTAGGGTGACAAGTACAGCCATTGAAGGTCCAGCATCTCCCATGTGCGCGTTTGACGTCTCTTGGCCTGTTGTCCTAGTCAGTAGTACTGAGTAGTGTACCCCGAATGCGCGGCTTAGTGCATTAGGCTCCTGTGTCTGTCCTCTCCGCCAACGGTGTTGACATTGCATGCACTCAACCTGGTCTTCTTTTTTCTTCCCCCCACCCTTTCTCTTCATCTTCTTGTGCATGTGTGCATTAGCATCATCATGCGGAGGAGATTTGGCATCGGAGCACGAGGGAGCTGCAGGACACAAGGCCCCGGTGGGCCCAGGAACAGACACTGAGGGCACCAGTGATCCGGAGGGCGAGGGGAGCACCACGACGGGGACCGCTGGTGAGAGAAGCGACAGCGACACGTCCTCGAATGGGAGCTCCCTAGCGGTGGCGGCAACATCCGTGCCCCCCGCCTCTACAGGTACAGCCGCCACCCAGCGCACCAGCCCCGCCCTCCCAGCAGCCCCTCAGTCTTCGCTCCGTGCCCATTCGCCCAGGAAGGCGCGCGTCTCCTTCGCCCCAGGCACCTCAGCCCCTGCCCCTGTTGCCCCTGCTGCCCTCAGTGCGGAGCTCATTGACCTGGTAAGGACGCTCATTGTTGGGCAGACGACCCTTTTGAATGCCATCCAGGGTGTGCAAAGGGAGGTGCAACAGAGCAATGCGTACCTGGAGGGCATTCATTCGGGTCAGGCTGCCCATCAACGAGCGTTCACTGCTCTGGCCTCAGCACTGACGGCAGCCATTGTCCCTGTTTCCAGCCTCCCTCTTCTTACTGCCTCCAGCCTTTCTCTGTCTCCTGTTCCTCAGCCTATCCCATCCACACCATCAGACCAGCCTGCACACACCTCAACACCCAAGAGCAGCTCATCCAAACACAAGCACCACAGATCCCACAAACACTCACCCAAGCAACACCCAGATGCAGACATGCCAACAGCCACTGCCACCCCTGTGTCCCCCTCCTCCTCGTCTCCCTCCTCCCTCCCTGTGACGTCTACACTCACACCTGCATGCACCCCAACATCAGCCAGTGCTTCCATCACCACCTCACCCTCCAGTACAGTCCACACTAGTGCAGTCACCACCCCCACTGCCATTTACACGTCCCCTGTGTCCTCTCCCACTGTGTCTGTCACCCCCTCTTCCAAGACACACAAACGCAGGCAGACACCCACCCAACAGCCATCCACCTCACGACAGCCTACAGCACCAGCACCTTCACCCAATGACAGCACACCTGACTCTCCTACAACCACCTCCTCTTCCTCCACTTCCATCTCCACTTCTCCTACCCTTTACCTTGGCCCTAAAAAACTTTTCATGGCTAACCTTGACCTCTTTCCCTCCGATGAGCTCCCCCCTCCATCTTCAAAGAGTCCCAAGAGCACCGCAGCCACCACCAGACCAGCTTCGGGTGTCACTGTTGTGCATGGGTTCTGGAGCCCACCCTTTGCCAGCAGTGACACATCGATCAGCAGCAAGGACACGTCCAGCACCCCCCCCGGCAAGAGGACCCGCAAAAACAAGGGCCGCCGTGCGAGGACCGACAGGGCTGCCCCCAAGGAGCAATGTGCGGCCACTTCACCACCCACACCATCTAGGGGAGGCAAGGGCCCGAGAGCCCCATCAAAGGAGCGGAAGGGCAGCAGGAGCGCGGAGAAGGTGGACCCCACATGTCACATCCCAGCTGGGAAGGAGGACACTAAGGAGGCCAGGAGTCCGTCCCCGAAGGGTCCAGAAACGTCACGGTCCGAGGGCGACTGAGCAGGGAGTCCAGGCCAGGTCTGGCTCCCTTGACCTGCTGGATGAGCACCGCTGAACAGGGCCCGCGGGGCAGAAGAGCACCGCTGAACAGGTCCCGCGGTGCAGAAGAGCACCGCTGAACAGGGCCCGCGGTGCAGAAGAGCACCGCTGAACAGGGCCCGCCGTGGAGAAGAGCACCGCTGAACAGGGCCCGCGGTGCAGAAGAGCACCGCTGAACAGGGCCCGCCGTGGAGAAGAGCACCGCTGAACAGGGCCCGCCGTGGAGAAGAGCACCGCTGAACAGGGCCCGCCCTGGAGAAGAGCACCGCTGAACAGGGCCCCGCCATGAAGATAGGCACCACTGAACAGGGCCCGCCGTGGAGAAGAGCACCGCTGAACAGGGCCCCGCCGTGAAGATAGGCACCGCTGAACAGGGCCCGCCGTGGAGAAGAGCACCGCTGAACAGGGCCCGCCGTGGAGAAGAGCACCGCTGAACAGGGCCCGCCGTGGAGAAGAGCACCGCTGAACAGGGCCCCGCCGTGAAGATAGGCACCGCTGAACAGGGCCCGCCGTGGAGAAGAGCACCGCTGAACAGGGCCCGCGGTGCAGAAGAGCACCGCTGAACAGGGCCCGCGGTGCAGAAGAGCACCGCTGAACAGGGCCCGCCGTGGAGAAGAGCACCGCTGAACAGGGCCCGCGGTGCAGAAGAGCACCGCTGAACAGGGCCCGCCGTGGAGAAGAGCACCGCTGAACAGGGCCCGCCGTGGAGAAGAGCACCGCTGAACAGGGCCCGCCCTGGAGAAGAGCACCGCTGAACAGGGCCCCGCCGTGAAGATAGGCACCGCTGAACAGGGCCCGCCGTGGAGAAGAGCACCGCTGAACAGGGCCCCGCCATGAAGATAGGCACCGCTGAACAGGGCCCGCGGTGCAGAAGAGCACCGCTGAACAGGGCCCGCCGTGGAGAAGAGCACCGCTGAAGAGGGCCCCGCCGTGAGGATAGGCACCGCTGAAGAGGGCCCGACCGTCTCAAGCACCGCTCCGCTGGGCCCTTCATCTCAAGCACCGCTCCGCTGGGCCCCGCCGTCTCAAGCACCGCTCCGCTGGGCCCTTCATCTCAAGCACCGCTCCGCTGGGCCCTTCATCTCAAGCACCGCTCCGCTGGGCCCCGCTGTCTCTCCACCTCTCCGCTGGGCCCTTCCTCTCAAGCACCGCTCCGCTGGGCCCTTCATCTCAAGCACCGCTCCGCTGGGCCCCGCTGTCTCTCCACCTCTCCGCTGGGCCCTTCCTCTCAAGCACCGCTTTGCTGGGCCCTTCATCTCAAGCACCGCTCCGCTGGGACCCGCCGTCTCATGCACCGCTCCGCTGGGCCCTTCATCTCAAGCACCGCTCCGCTGGGCCCTTCTTCTCAAGCACCGCTCCGCTTGGCACCGCCGTCTCAATCACTGTTTATGGTTCACTGTGCCCACCATGCCTCCTCCTTGACCAGTGGAGACTGTCATCCACCTGATGGACTGTGGCTTTGCACTCCCCAGGATGGTACAGTGGGCAGCCCACCCACTGTAGAGACATTGAGAGACTGTGGCTTTGCACTCCCCAGGATGGTACAGTGGGCAGCCCACCCACTGTAGTGACATTGAGAGACTGTGGCTTTGCACTCCCCAGGATGGTACAGTGGGCAGCCCACCCACTGTAGAGACATTGAGAGACTGTGGCTTTGCACTCCCCAGGATGGTACAGTGGGCAGCCCACCCACTGTAGTGACATTGAGAGACTGTGGCTTTGCACTCCCCAGGATGGTACAGTGGGCAGCCCACCCACTGTAGAGACATTGAGAGACTGTGGCTTTGCACTCCCCAGGATGGTACAGTGGGCAGCCCACCCACTGTAGTGACATTGAGAGACTGTGGCTTTGCACTCCCCAGGATGGTACAGTGGGAAGCCCACCCACTGTAGAGACATTGAGAGACTGTGGCTTTGCACTCCCCAGGATGGTACAGTGGGCAGCCCACCCACTGTAGTGACATTGAGAGACTGTGGCTTTGCACTCCCCAGGATGGTACAGTGGGCAGCCCACCCACTGTAGTGACATTGAGAGACTGTGGCTTTGCACTCCCCAGGATGGTACAGTGGGAAGCCCACCCACTGTAGAGACATTGAGAGACTGTGGCTTTGCACTCCCCAGGATGGTACAGTGGGCAGCCCACCCACTGTAGTGACATTGAGAGACTGTGGGTTTGCACTCCCCAGGATGGTACAGTGGGCATGGTGGCTCCTCGTGGATCTGGCGTCGTGGACTCATGTGGCTGTGGTGCCCCCCCTTCCCTTCCCCCTGAGGTGCCTGTAGTTTTTACATCTGATGCCCCTGCAGTGTTCTCTCCAAAGGACTCAGGTCTCCTGTGTGGGCTTTGCCCTTGTTTCTCAAAACTTTGGCCCACGGACATGATGAATTCGTAGGATGTGCAGGACTTGTTACTTCAGTTATACACTGATGTGTATGTCATTTGTTTTCTTGTGAATATCTTTCATGGTTGTACGATAATTTTCAGGAGCTTTTTGGTACATAAATATTTATTCCAAATGTGATTATGTCCTAGCATTTTTCAGGGGTGTTTGGGTGGTGTCACTGTGACTTGTTGCCCTGCATTGGTGTGTACATAGTTGGGGGGGGGGGGGTCGCATATGTGTGTGCCCGTAACCTTTCGTCCTCCCCCCTCCCGTGTGTCGTAGGTGCAGTACTCACCGTTGTCGTCTGCGCCGGACTTCGTACTCGTGGTAGATGAGAAGGTAGACGAGAGCAGGTAGGATGTTTAATTCGGGTTCCATGCTGTCCTCCTTCCTCCTGGAGTGCGTAGTGGTGAGCGTTTTCACGTTCGTAGTCTGTTTCTGCCGTGTTTTTATCGGTGGTGCTCCCGCCCCGGAAAAGGTGGCGGATTGGTGAGTTGTGATAGTGTGGGCGGTACATTGTCTGCCGCCTGGCTGTTGGCGGTGACCGCCGCGCTGTTTGTTTGTACCGCCGTGGCGGGCGGAGTGTTAAAGTGGCTGTCTGTATTGGCGGTTCCCGCCAGGGTCAGAATTCCATATTTTTTACCGCCAGCCTGTTGGCGGGTTGGCCGCCGCTTTAACACCGACCGCCAGGGTTAGAATCACCCCCATAGTGTTGTCTTGGCAGCCCCCTATTTTTGTTCATCCCCAAATTCCACCTTTTACTGGTGACGCTGGATGTAAAGTTGATACGGCCAACTTTTTGCTAGTTTACTTTGTCCATTTCTTTTTGACTGTCGACTTCCTTCAGCAAATTGTGCGGCAGACAAATTTGCATGCAGAACAATTCCTGAGGGAGCATAGAGGCACTCTATGGCCCCGTTCTAGTGCATGCCAGTGAACTCCCTCTTCGCTGGCGGAGCTGAAGATATTTTTGGCCGTTATGCTCAAAATTGGATTAGTGCAGAAACCTACCTTGCAGTTCTGCTGGATGACTCGCACGGTTTGGGTAACCCTCATCTTCGAACAGGGCAGCAACAGAGAAAGGCCCAAATTGTATTCTGGAGACATCAAAATTATCTATGACAAAACAACCTGGTTTTGTAAGGTGGGACTTTTTGGGTCCTGGGCTCAGTGGCCATAGAGAGAAAACTACCAAACCCAGACATTTCTGAAAACTAGACTCCTGGGGAAGTCCACAGGGGCGTGGCTTGTGTGGATTCTCCAAAGTATTCTTACCCAGAATACCCTCCAAACGTGAAACATTAAATAAAAACTCTATTTTTCCTTGCATTTCTGTCACGCAAACTACAGGAATATGCAGGGATCCTCAGAATTCCTACCACCCAGTGTTTCCTCACTTGTCCTGATAAAAAGGCTACCCCACTTGTGTGTCTAGTTCCTGTGTCAGGAATGGATCACCCCAGGGACAAAAGTAGCCCTCATGTAAAGACTACCTTTGACCGTTGTCTAATTCCTTCCTGTCATGGACACTAAGGCCAGACACACCAGTGGGGTAACGTTTTTATCAAGACAATTCGGGGAATGCTGGGTGCTAAGCAGTTTGTGGATCCCAGCATATTCCTGTAGCTTACATCACAGAAATGCAAGAAAAAATTGTGCTTTTATTCAACGGTTTACTGTTGGAGGGCACTCTGGGGAAAGAAACTTTGAGGAATCCTCGCAAGCGATACCTCCCTGGACTCCCCTTGATGTATACTTTTCAGAAATGCCTTGGTTTGACAAGTTTTCTCAAATGGTTCCCAATCACAGGACTATTTGGTACACTCACTTTAATTATCATTATCGCCACAATATGTTTTGGGACCTTCCCTGTCGCGGGCACTTGGCCTACCCACACAAATGAGGTAACATTTTTTTGAGGGGGACCTGGGGGAATGCTGTGTGGAAGGAAGTCTGTGGCTCCCCTCAGACTCCAGAACTTTCCATCACCGAAATATGCAGAAAAATTGTTTTATAGCCAAATTTTAAGGTTTGCAAAGGATTCTGGGTGACAGAACCAGGTGAGAGCCACACAAGTCACCCCATTCTGAATTTCCCTAGGCGTTTAGTTTTAAAAAATGTATGAGTTTGCTTGGTTTCCCTGTGTGCCGTCTTAGCTACAGTCCAAAAGCCACAGCTTGGAAAATGTGATGCGTCCACATAGTGTTTTGGGGCGTTTCCTGTCGCGAGCACTAGACCCACCCACACAAGTGAGGTACAATTTTATTCAGAGACTTGGGGGAATGCTGGGTGGAAGGAAGTTCATGGTTCTCTTCAGATTCCAGAACTTTGCATCGCTGAAATGTGAGGAAAATGTGTTTCTTTGGATAAATTTCAGGGCTGGAAAGGATTCTGAGTGAAAGAACCTGGTGAAAGCCCCACAAGGCACCCCATTCTGGATTCCCCTAAGTGTATAGATTTAAAAAATGCATAGGTTTGCTAGGTTTCCCTATGTGCCAGCTGAGCTAGAGCCCAAAATACACAGGTAGGCACTTTGCAAAATAAGGGTTTCCAGAATGGGCATGACAATGCCCCCACCTCCCCCAAAACATTGACACAGTTTGTATGCCCCACTTAGGGGGCAGACAGGGGCAATAGCTCCTGGTCTGCCCTCTTCTAGGGAGGCAGAAAGCCCAAAAGACACCAGCAGGTTAAGAGCACAAAAATGTAGGTAAAATAGGATACCTCTTAGAAAAATGCAAAAACTATGGTAAACAATTAGGTTTTTTGATTTAACTCTGCATGTTCCTGAAAGCATGGTCATGGTGATTTTAGTATAGCAAACTGTTTGTGGATGCCATTTTTAGGGGAAAAACAGACACTTTTATCTGAAGCTCTGTTTCCTATTTTTCTAAAAAAACTCAAAATTTATCAATATTTTGCCTATTTTCTCAGTCCCCTCTGGGGGAATCCCTGGGCACCTTCAGAATCCCCAGGATGTTGGGAAGAAGGACACAAGTCCCCCTTTTTAATCATTTTGGTGTTATTTTTCTTATTAAATTGTTTTTTTCCTAAATTGCTTATAGGATCTATATTGTGTTGTGTTTTGATTTTTTTATTATTTTGTTACCACTTCATATGTTACACTTTTTCCCAAGTTAAGCCTGCCTGCTCTGTGGCATAACTACTGAGGGGTTGAGCTCAGGTTTATATTAATGAAACTCTTTTTTATCTCAACAAATGTGTGGTCTTATTCCTTGAGGTGGGTTCCCATCCAGTTCAATTAATACCCCACTTTCTAATACTAAATGTACATGTATTCAGTTAGTGTTGGATTGACCAATTACCCTAAGTATTTGTAATACATTTCTAAATCCCTTGTTTTTTAACTATACACATTGGCACTAACTCCAGCTCTAAAGCAGCTAATATATTTTAATAGGCCAGAGCAGAGCACCTAGAGTTCTAATTTAACTTTTTAGATGCAGCAGCACTAGGTCTTGGACATTCTTCACATGATTTTAAGAGTGTATATATGTATATATATGTATGTGTGTATGTATGTATGTACAAGTGTAAGAAATTTAAATCTATCTATCTATCTATCTATCTATCTATCTATCTATCTATCTATCTATCTATCTATCTATCTATCTATCTACCTATCGAACCTTCTCTATGTATGCAATCCTCATGTTTAAACTATCTGCCTATGCAACCATCTCTATCTATGCAACCTTGTATCTATCTGGCTATCTATCTTTTTATGGAGCTATGTAACTTTATCTATCTATACAACCCACTCTATCTGTCTTTGCAATCCTCTCTATTTATCTATCTTTTCGACCTTCTCTATTTATAAAAAGGATTTCAATCAATCAATCAATAATTACTTTATTCGGTTTAAAACATTTCAACCAGAAAAACATATAAGTACATATAAATATACAACACATCACAAAATCTCTACCCTCATATCCCCCAGATTTTTTTTATTTTTTTTTAAACAGTTACGAAAAGGAAGATTACATACAAAATCACTATACTAAAAAATAATGGTTCCATAAAAAGCAACAATTTAAAACCAACACTAACCAAAAATTAAAAAGTTAGAAATTAACATTGTTCGGCCAGGTTATAGCTCCCTTTAAAAAGGAACCAATCCCATGCCAGACCAGTGCATCAGGGGTCATACTCAGCCACATAAAAGCTGGGCGGTATTGCACAAAACTCCTTTCCCTCAAAAGGGGGACTAGGTATTGTTGCCTGAAAGGTGCATATAACTCACAAAACATAGTAAAATGGATTAGGGTCTGTGGGGATACACCATCACACGGGCACAATTTTATAGAGTTCGGGTCAAACTGCCCTAAGGAGAAACACAAATTGCTTCTAATTACCCCCAAGCGGACTTGCGTAATGAGGGTCCTCTCCCATAAATTTCTGACCTCCAGGAGGTAGGGCTCTGGGCCCACCCCCATCTTTATCATGATAAAATCCCTCAATGTGTTTTTCCTTAACTCCACCTCCTCCCTCTTAGCTGTTGAAATTTTTAAGAAATTCTCCTTAACCCATTTTTTATCTGTGGTAGATAGACCATCTGGTGCATCAAAGATGTCTAAACGTCGCATAGCACTGGCTACCTTTCTTACATAAGCCAACCAGGGAATTTCCTTAGCGTGATCGCAAGTCAGACAGTCCCGCAGGATTTTCCTGTTAAGGGACGCAAATTCATTAAACCAAATTGAGATCCACAATAAAATGGGAGCAATTTTAATAGCATCTTCAATAAAATCTAGATCCAACTCAGCATGCAGGCAGAACTCAGAAGTGTTTTGACCCACACCTAATAATCTTCTACAAAAACGATTTACCTCAATCCATGGGACCCTGTTTTCCGTATAGCCCAAGAGTGGGGCCCCATACATCAAAACTGGAAGACATTTACGTCTATAAATCTCTAGCAGGGGTTTGATGGGTATGTTGCCCACCCTGGCCGCAGAACTCAAAAGTGGCACCTATAGTAGAATTAAAGAGTCTCCCTCTCTTAGAGATGCAGGTTTTCCAGGTGACCTTATCATCAAAAATCACTCCAAGATAAGGAAAGTCTTGTACCTTTCCAATGACCTATTCCTTTATTTTCAGCACACTCACCTTACTCAAAGGTTTGCCATAGACCATAAAATGAGATTAACTACAGTTTATTTCTAAATCCCGGGCTGACATGAAAGTATCATATGCTTTGACTGCCTCACGTAAACCATTCATGGTGCAGGCCATAAGAACAGCGTGATCCGCATATATCAGAACTGGAATACTCTTGCCGCTGATTTTAGGAGCGTCCTTACATCTTTCAAGTAAAAAAATCATACTACCCATTTGTGTATAACAAAAAAAGGGTAGGGGCCAAAACACACCCCTGTTGCATGCCCCCATTTGATTAAAAAAGCTTTGTACTCTCACCATGCACCCCAGCCTCACATTAGCATTGGTGCCTAAATGAAGGTAACACAGAAGCTCCACAATATGGGAATCCATACCCATTTGGGTTTGCTTATCCCAGAGCTTACTGTGATTTACTTTATCAAAAGCACAGCGCAGGTCCATAAAGGCAAGGTATAGGGTACCCTCTTGGTTTGTGTATATTTGCCAATCAGCATAAGCAGATTCAGATACTGCTCTAGGGTACCTAACCCTTCCTTAAAACCATATTGAACCCTGCTCAGGATTGTATTGTCAGACATCCAATCCTCAAAACGCCTTAGGATTAGCCGACCTAAAATTTTTGCTGAAGAGTCAAGTAATGAAATCGGGCGGTACGACTTTGGGTCATTGAGGTTACCCTTTTTATAAACAGGTACAATACATGCCGATCTCCAGGAAGCTGAAATTCCTGCACTAACCGCTGTGTTGAAGACATCAAGCAGAATGGGAGCCCACAACTGTGGACAATATTTATATAGGTCCATTGGAATAGCATTGAGGCCTGGGGCTTTGTGACTTGCGCTGCATTGCAGCGCCTCCTTTACCTCCTCAAGGTTGAACCTAATGGCCAAATCGGGGGGATGTCCTGCTGATCACCCCTTAAATCCCCTATACGGCACCCTGAGAAAATTTCACAGAAATGGGCCACCCACGTCTCAGGGGCAATATTACATCCCAAACCCTCAGAGGTTTCCGTCTCAAATAAGCCCCTGTTAACCACCTTCCAAAACGGCCATGGTTCTTGAGTAATGATGCTCTTTCCAACTCCTCCCAGGCCTGGTCTTCGAGCTGTTGGTTCCTGGCCCTCAGGACTGATTTATAGTGTGCCCTCGCATCTCTTACAAGAATTTTATCTCTCAGTTATTCTTTTTGTGCCTTCCTCAGGAATTTCTTAGCCTCATAACAGGGCATACTAAACCAGCCACCATGTTGCTTACACCGAGGCTGGACGACTATAGTCATACCTTCTTTGATATCCCCATTTACATAGGATATAGCGTCCATGACTTCCCCTGGGCTGGAAGAGTCAGCCAATAGAGTACCTAAGAACAGATTTAAGTTTTTCCCCACTACCCTCTCTGACCCTGCTGAATGTTAACTTGCTTCCAGCCAAGTTGTCTACCCTGATCTTTAGGTCTCACCAAGGCTGGCCCACCCTGCACTAACTTCTGCATCGTCTCAGGAACATTACAAGAATTACTAAGAGGATTGTGGCCACTAAAATACTGCACCACCACTTCACCGCCCCTGACCATGTTCCCTATAGGTGGGGACACAAAAATATAATCAATAGTTGTTACAGCCCCCATACCTACAAAAGTGGGGGCCTGCTGTGTACCCACCAATCCGAAATCGCAAAAATTCAAAAGGCCCAATCTCTTTAGATCTTTAATCAACGCCCCACCCATTGCATCATGTAATCCCTCAGCTGAGTTTATCCTGTATTACTGTTCAAACGGGTTCTCCATAGTATTATGGCTCCCAATTTTAGCATTAAAGTCCCCTGTCACCACAGCACAGAAAGCCAGCCCAAGCCCTTCCAGTCTATACTTGATTTTCTGAAAAACAGAAAAAAGGATTTCAATTTGGCAACCAGGGTCCCAAATAGCATTATAGAAATTTACCAGTACAACATTAAAATTGTTAGAAAAGACTACCCAGGTGATTTAGATGCCCTGATGTTTACACATAATATGATAGGCTCTTGCTATTTGGAGGATCAAAGCAGGGTGACTAATCCACCTTTAGGACGACCACCCTGAGACCTTATGGCCGGGACTGTAAATCTTTGGAAACCATCCCACACAGCCAACCCATCCGACCAGGTCTCTTGCAGTAAGATAAAATCATAATGTGCCACAAAATTTAGCCAATTACTACCCAGGAGCTTAGAGTCATACCATGCTACATTCCATGAAATGAGAAACTTCACAGTTGGACGGTCCCCACCTACCGTAATCAAGGCATCGAGAGGAGATTCTATCTCCCCGTCTGAGTCTCTGCACATGGCGTCAATCCACCCTCTCCAGCTCCGAGGAGGTAGGGTAGTCATTACCCATACTAGTTGGCTGCAAACACCCCCCCCCGGCATCTGTTAAATTCCCTAGTTGATATTTCACCACTCAGCTGGGTGTGGTTATAAAAAAAAAACAAAGGGACCATACCAATCTTGCTCTTCAGCTGGAATGACAGACGCTGTGACAAAAGGATCCTCTGGGCCAGGGCTGGGTATCTGCAGTTTACAATCACATAGTCCCCATTCCTCTCCTTTACCCGAGGCCCGACCCAATCAATTCTTCTAACAAATAAAACATCCTCAAAATCATTGCAAATGAAATCACAGTTTTTACTCAGCCAATGGCAAGTCCTATTCTTTCATTGAACCGTGGACTCACTTATGCCAGAAGCTAAGTGGGGGACATCAGTGAGCACTACCACATAAGGTGCACAAGCTGGGGGAAGCTCTAAGCGAACCGGGGGGGGGGGACCTTTCATCAAGTTTGGGGTTTGAGACTTGTTTACTGTTTTGAAGCCCACCCACATCACCCACAAGCCCACTACAGTGTGACCCACCAGACCCCCCTTTACAGTTGGTCCTATAGGTTGCTGAAGAATCTCCAGAGACAGTCTCCACATGATGACTAGCAGCACCAGGATAGAATAGCTTGGGGGATTTTGCATCTCTCTCAGCAGGGGACTGGGGTTTTCTTTTTGTTGAGGCATCCCCTCAGCCAAACTACTTTGACACCTAGAGTCCAAAGGCCCCTCATTAACAGGGGCCAACCTTGGCCATTCTTTGCTGCTCAGCCAGGAAACTGTTGTTTCAAGCACCCGCAGTTTCTCCATAACCGGGGCCAGACAAGACTCAATCATTTCTTTGAATTTTGGCAGTAAATTTTCTAAACAGAGACTAGGGTACTCTTCCACAGGGCCCAGAGGGTTTTAGTAAGGTTTAACAGACAGGAGCAATTTTATTTTTTTTCTGGGTCTTTTTGCTATCTTATTCTTTTTCAGAGGAGGGCTACTAATGCCTGATGGAGAGACCATCAAGAGCCTCTTACTCTTCCTTAATCCTCCTTCCAAGTCCTTAGGCCCTGATACCTCTGTCTCTGCTTGTACTGGGGTTTTAAGCAGTTCTTCCTGGCCGATCTGAGGCTGCCCATCCTTGGCCTCCATAATTCCCAAACGCCCATCCTCTGTGGACATTTTTTGCCAGTCACCCATTTCCAGTGAAAGTCTTCTTTCTGCCAAGTCAATCTCCCTCGTAACTACCCCAACAGCACGTACACCTTTTCCGCTCCACTATGCTCCCCATTTAGCATTGACCTTCTCCTGCTCATCCTCACAGGTTACTACTGGGGCCTCGGGAGTCCCCCTGATTCCTCGCAAAAAGCACCCACAGTTTGGATTACCAGTTTATCAGAGACTTCCCTCCACCAAAAAAATAAACAAAAATAACTGGGAAAGAAATAGTACAGAAAGAAAAAATAAAATAAATTAAAAGAAAAAAAGTTAAACGGAACCATATATAATATCCATAAAATCACTAAAAAGCTGGACAACTTACCCCCTCTACAAAAACTAAGGGGGGTGGTCCAGCCCAACCTCTTCCTGCCAATGACGGGCTAGGGACGGGCCTGCCCTTGGCTTGGACTTTGCCCAGGAGCGGCCTGCGCAGCAGGAAGCTGACCAGCGCTATAAGCGCTGAACGGGGTATGGGCTCCGCCCCCTGCTCATTGCTGTCAATGTTTTTGTGGGACTCGTAGTCCCCGAAGTTCCAAGGTATCCCCAAAAAAGGATTTACAAAAACATTACAAAAAAGCATCAGCAAAGGCAAGAGGCAGGCAGCCAGGATAGACCAGCTGGCTTTCTTTGGTGTGGTGTTAGAAAATACCTTTTGACTAAAATTGTGTTTATAATATAGATATGTGGGTTTTCAGTCCAGCTTCAACCTTTAATTTGCTGTTGCATTGTTCATATTTCATTCCACCCACTCCAGCATACATCATGGAACAATGGGTTAGCCCAGTGGTTCCCAACCTTTTGACTTTTGTGGACCCCCATTTTATCAATAGTGGAGCCCGGGGACCCCCACTGAATCATTATTGGAACACGGGGACCCCCAAGGAGTCATTACTGATAGCTGGGACCTAATATTATTAAATTTTGTAAGCAGCCGCGGACCCCCTGAGGAGGCTTCGTGGACCCCCAGGGGTCCCCGGCCCACAGGTTGGGAACCACTGGGTTAGCCCACTTCAGCCAGAGGCTGACTTCACCATGAGTTATGACATGTTGCCCTTTCACAAAGAGTACATCCACACAAAGTAGTTTCCTTCACTGCTGGGGACTATGGCAATGTGTAGTATTTCGAGACCAAAAATATTTTGCATTTATCTAATATTTTTAGGAGGGCCTGGAAGCTTTGTCAACATCAACATTTTGCAAAAACCATGAGAGAAGAAAGTATGAATTGCTAAAGCCAAAAGGGCAACACCAGCCCTGTTGACTTTGCCAGTACTTGTCTGCAATTGTTTCTTTTCACTTTCAGTAAAAGAGACATTCAAGGTCATCTGATATCTTCATAATTCTCTACCATCCAGAGACTGGAAGGGTGAATGCCAGGGGGGCCTCTAGTAATGGCATAAGGCCTTGCAGAGTACTTACAGCAGGGGCTTGTGCTCGACTCTTTGGACCTGTACTAACAGACTCAGGTCTTATAGCCTGCTACAGCAAAGACTTGTACCTGACTCAGGGACCTCAAGTTATTAACTAACATACTGCAGGCTGCGTCAGGAAAGTGATGATTGCAGTTTGCCTAATTTCTGAAGGCTTGCAAATGCCACATGTGGCAGAGGTTTACTTTTTGTGTGAAGTGTACAGCAACAGTTATTAGTAGGACAGAGCATGCAGTTTTAACAAGCTTCGCCAAAGCCAATATGTCTGGCATGAATTTTCAGTAACAGTTCAGATTCTTTGATTTTGTAAATGCGTGATTAAAAGAAGTGAAGCTTATTTGCTTTGCCAGTACCACTGATCGTTGTTTTTAGTATCTAATTCAATTCAACTATTGTGGCTATGCATGGAAATGGCCCTGGTATAAGGCAGTGGCATATCGCAGAATGGGCTCCCCCTGTAGAATGCGATGAGAGGCCGCTGAGTATCCCATATCTCCAGAGTAGCACAAATCTAGATTCCATCCTTTACACGTCAATCATTGCACAAACACACATTTATATTTGACATTATACATACTGTATGCTTTAATATTATAAATGTGTTTGCCTACCCTGATGCATTAATGGAATGTAACCACTGAAAGGCTGAAGCTTTATCAAAATACACACTAATATTTTTTTTACATTGCTTTCATGTATTCATTATTCACTTTTACATTGCAATATTTCAGCTTGCTAGCTGCAATTCTGCATCTTTTCATGACATGCGTATACATTCAATCGATTGTTGATTGAGAAAGAGCTTGAAATGGAAAAATAGAAGTGCAGGCACTCTGTATCAGAGTACCTGCTTGTTTCTGAAAGTGTTTTCTTGAGAAGAGCAGGTACTCTCCCTCTCAAAATAAAAAAGTGCCGTACTCAGTACTGGGCACTACCGGCCAATTTAAAGCACTGGATTGGGAATAAATCAATTTAACCTCAAGTAGTCAATCCTGGTCCTTATTGTGGGCCACATGACTTTCATGGAAAATTAAATTGTTTTCTATTGTAGCTTACTTGTGTATCTCAACCAAAGTAAAAAGATCCATTGGAGGGGAGTTTAAAATCACGCTCCTGCGAGCTCTCATCTTGGGCGCGGGTTCAATAAGGGCTCCATGTAAAAATGAGGGACCTATAATGAGATGGAGCCCCCCCCCCCCCCCCCCCCCCCCCCCCCCACCCACCCGTGTTACGCCCGTGGTACATGGTGTCTATTCCTTGCCATCACTAAACACAACGGCGACTGCCTCTGGATTTAGATCAAGGTAATTTATTGCAGAGGGGTTTGGCTGATCCTCGTAAGCCTTTTGTATTGTGTTTCCCATCAAACATACGAGCAACGGGGGAGGATGTGACGCAGCAGCTGCCGCCTGTGCTCTAATTGTAATCAGCAATGGCGTGTCCTGTGGGCTTTTTATTCCATCTTCTGCTGTTCCTTCTGCGTCCCAGGGAGGGTCTTTACAGACCGTCACGGGCCGCTGGATCGAAGGGCTTTTGGCTGCGCCCAAGCGTAGGCCCTAATGTGTCGATTGGAGTCTTGAGTAATAGAACAATTAAAAATACTGCTGTTCTGTGCGCAGCTGCATAATTGCTGGCATCTTAAAAAGCGCGCGGAGGTGGAAGAGGAATGAAGAAATTATTCTGTTCACGAAGCTTTTCCTGATGCCAGAGCCGTAGTGCTTCAATAAAGAGGCGAGGGGGAACGAGCCTCTGTGGTGTTCAACAATGAGACTGTGGAAGACGACACTACCTTCTTAGAAGACTTCCCAGCCTCTAACTGTGCCAACAAACCATTGATCTTTGGGGAAATTAAAGTTTATGGTTCTTTTACGGTGTTGTTTTCTTTCACAGGAATTTCGATTGAGTGCGGATTAGTCCAAAATGCAGCTTTGTTTGCAGACCTGGCAAACGAAGAATATTTTTCACTATATGAGTTTACGAGCAGAACGGGGTGTGGCCTTTGCAGGGGGTACACGCCATGGGGAAAGGGCTTTGCATCCCTGCTCTGCTTAAACAGACAAAGCTACCCTCCCCCACAGGAATAAGGAACTCATCTTGGCCTACCTCCTATGTCCTGAGGAGTTTGTAAAATTGGACCCCAGGTGTGTAGAGTGTTCACACCTGAGCTGGAAACTCCTTCTGTGCACGGTGTTCCAGGTCACCGCATGTCTGCCTCTTCATCACGTGGCCTTCTGTTAAAACCCTTCCTTTATGCTTAATTGTCCGTCTGGTATGTATTTCATGAGGTTCAACACTACACAGTCCTTACGTTTTCCAAGCACATTGATGAGTAACATGATTTTTCTTTGCATTCTGGTGCTTATGCTCTTGGGTTTATAACTAGATAATCAGGACAAGTTCCGGAATACACACAAAAGATCTGGACGGGCTGAGATACTTGTTATGATGTGGCTCGCGGCTAGATGTGTGATCGTTGCCGCAATCCTAGAATGTTAGCGTTGATTCTTCCCTCTGGCTTTTGCTTGCTGACAGGGGAAGAAGACACCGCGTTAGAGGAGAGCTCAGATTAAAGCTTACCTGCTACACCGCAACGCTGCCTCTCGCCTTCATTACATTTTTTGGCGACGAGATGTCAGCAAGCAGGTCGCTTTCCTCTTGATGCGGATGCCGCGAACGTCGCGTACATCGTTTTGCCGTGGGATTGCAGACGTGGCATAACGAAACGGCATAATTACCAGCGCTTGGCGTTTTATGTCTTTCCAGCGCCAGCCAATATATTTACAGTTTGCAGTCCGGCTTATTTGAAGATACGACTGCATCGGCCTCGGTCACGTGAGGGTGGCTGATTTGCTGTCAACGTCGCGATGACATCACAGGTGTTCTAGTAAACTGGTGGCGGCCATCTTTGAGAGTTGGGAAAACAGTCGGTCAATTGGATTTTGCACGTGACGAACTGCTTCGTGTGGTGGCGGCCATCTTAGGGAGTTGGGAAAACTCCCCTTAAAATAAATTCTGGCCACGACGAACTGCTCACCATTTCACGGGACTTCTACTGTGATAGGCACCTGTAATCTGCTGTTTGCTACATTGTTTTATCTTGGCAAATACCTGGAGGAACACTAATTTTTGTTTTTTTTGGGGTTTCTCCTGAGCATAGCTTCCTACCTAATTTACCAAATTGAGCACAGATTCACACAACGGATATGTCAGCCGCTGCTGTGCACTCTCCACCTCTATTTTTGGTGCAACCTGGGAATCCGCCGATATTTTGGGAGGAGTGGATAGATATATTCGATAATTATCTTGAAGCCTTAGATGGGTTAGGATTCTCATCCAGTAGAAAAAAAGCTATCTTACTTAGTTCATTAGGCAATGAAGGTCAGCATGTCTTTAAGTACTTGCCTAAAGCTGTTGATCAGTCTGGTCAACCCATAGATGATGTGTTTGTGGAAGCAAGGCGGAGACTAGAATTAAGGTTTGCCAAGACTGAGAATGTAGTCATGCAAAGATTTAAGTTTTACACACAACCTCAAAGGAATGGTGAATCTGTGGACTAATTCGTCACTCGATTAAGAGAGCTTTCTGTCAAATGCAGATTTGGGCCAATGACAGAGGAGTTGATTCGGGACCAGCTCATAGTACAGTGTAGGAGCAAGAAAATGCAGGAAAGATTGTGGGCAGCGAAGGACCCCAAGCTGAAGGATGCTATAGAAATTGCAAAGGTGGTTGAGGAGTCAGAGTTTTGTATGAAACAAATGGAAAGGAGAGAAGTTAGGGCTTCTGAAGAAGTATCTTCTGTTCAGGGTGATGTAGCTGTGACGAGTAAATCGTCCTGGGAAAGGCTTAGTGGATCTAAAAATGGGAAGTGCAACAAGTGTGGGAGCAAGTATCATACTTCTGAGTCAAAGAATTGCTTTGCCCTAGGGAAAGAGTGCCGTAGGTGCGGGCGCAAAGGACATTTTGCGAGGATGTGTAGGGAAAAAGAGCATTCAAAGGGGAAGGTGGCCATGGTTGGTGATGCGTCAGGCGATGTGTCCGTAGGTGACAAGTTCGGAAGGGTGTTGTGTGTTTCTGGGTTGGACAAGGCAGGGGTGAGAGCGGAAAGGATGCAGAGACCAAAGGCAGAATTTACTGTCAAGAATGTGTCTGTAGAACTAATGGTGGATTCCGGCTCCTTATATACAATAGTTCCTAAGGATTTATTTCTCCAAATGTGGCCTTCAACAAGACTATTGCCGAAGGACATCAATCCCGGCGGGTATCAGGGTGAGCAGATAGACATTATAGGTTATATGCTCACTGAAATAGGGTTCAAAGGGAGAAAGGTCTTAGGCAAAGTGTATGTGGCAGAGTCTGGTCCGCCTATTTTGGGTTGGCAACACCAGTATGATCTTCGTATAGTCATCAATCCGTGTGCCCCTAGTCAGGTAGCTGCAATCGAAGATGTTTCTCTTGATGGTATATTGAATGGAGCTAAAGGGGTATTCAGAGAGGAGATGGGAGAATTGAGAGGCTATGTTCACGAGATTAGATTGAAGCCCGGTGCTGTTCCTGTGCAGCACAAGGTTAGAAAGGTTCCAGTCTCGGTAAGAGAGGGTGTAAAGGAGCTCCTGAGTGAAATGCTAGACAGTGGGGTAATTGAACCAGTGGAGGCCTCAGCATGGTTGTCGCCTGTAGTGATTTCTAAGAAGAGAGATGGCAAGTTCAGGTTCTGTGTAGATTTGAGAGGGTTAAACCAGAATATTGTTACAGACAATTTTCTTTTGCCGAATATTAATGAATTGGTTCTACTAATGAAGGATGCTAAATTCTTTTCAAAATTGGACTTGAAGCACACATACCATCAGATTAGACTTCATCCTGGTTCTAAGGCCCTCACTGCTTTCATCACCATGGAAGGCACATTTCAGTTCACTCGGATGCCGTTCGGACTGGCATCTGCCGCTAGTGTTTTCCAAAGGATGATGAACCAAATTTTCAGAGGGTTGGACAATATCCTGTTCTTCCAAGATGACATTCTAGTGTTTGGTGAAACTATTCAAAGTCATAATATAACCCTGAAGATGCTTCTGGACAGATTGTTGCAATCTGGTTTGACTTTGCGCCGTGAAAAATGTCAATTTTTGATGACAGAGGTGGAGAATCTTGGTCACTCACTGTCGCAAGATGGTGTAAAGCCGAAGAAAGACCTGTTGGAGGCAATTAGGTCGGCTCCAGCTCCTAAAGACAAGGACCAATTGCGATCCTTTTTGGGATTGGTTGAGTATTATTCCAAATTTGTCAAGAACTTCGCTAGCAAGACAGAATGCCTAAAAGTACTTTTGCGCAAAGGAGCAAGTTTTGTCTGGGGAGGAGAGCAATGCCAGTGTTTTCAGTTGATTAAGGATGATGTATGCAATGCTGGCATTCTAGTGCCTTTCGACACAAAGAGAAGAACAGTAATCACAGTGGATGCAAGCGCTGTGGGCATTGGTGCCGTCTTATCTCAAATGCATGGGTCTGTAGAGAAGACGGTTGCCTTTGCTTCTCGGACTTTATCTTCTGCTGAGAGACATTATGCTGTTATTGAGCGTGAAACTCTGGCTGCGGAATGGGGTGTGGAATATCTTCGCACATATGTATGGGGTAGTACCATCACATTGTGTTCTGATCATAAACCATTGCTAAAGATTTTGTCACCAGGTGGGACTGGTAAAGGGTCAGCGAGACTGGCTAGGTTGGCTTCCCGTTTGCAAGAATTTAATTACAAGATTGAGTACATTCCTGGTTGGAAGAATGTGCAAGCGGACTGTCTTTCTCGTCTGGCTCTTGAGTGGCAGACAGTAGATGGAAATAACGTTTTAGAGCATGAACAAGAAGGAGCTGTGGCGTCTGTGGGTGAGGTTGTGCATTGGTGTAAGGGAGCAGTGAAAGAAACTGATTGGGATTTGGCTATGAAAGCAGATGAAGTTTTGTTGCGGGTCATTGATTTAATAAGGAAAGGTGGGAGGAGAGACAGTACTCTCCCGGCATCTGTACGGCCTTTCAATTTGGTGGTGGATGAGCTTTATGAAGTTGATGGAAGAATGATTCTGCAGGGTGAAAGGGTTGTTCCGCCTGTGGGGGTGCGCAAACGCTTGTTTGATATTGCACATGAGGGTCATCTTGGCCAAACGATTACCAAGAGAAGGTTGAGAATGGAATTTTGGTGGCCCGGTATGGATGATGATGTGGTGAGATGGGTAGAGAGATGTTCTGAGTGTGTTCAGAGTGAGAAACGGTTGAGAGTGGGAGAACAGTTGGTTAGTGGTAATATAAATGACCCTGGCAAACCTTGGCATAGTGTTTGCCTGGACTTTATCGGACCTTTGTCCGGCATCGGCAGGGGAAGGAATTTTGCCTTGGTTATGGTGGATGTATACTCCAAATGGCTTATCGTCAAGTTTATGGGAGAAGTTACAACATCTGCTACCATAAGTGTACTGAGAGAAATTTTCGCTGAGGAGGGATTTCCATCGGTGTTGATTACCGATAATGGTACACAGTTAACGTCTGTGGAGATGAAAGAGTTTTTAGACTTGTGTGGCATAAGGCACGCTCGTACAGCGTTGTACAATCCTCGTGCTAATGGTATTGTGGAACGAGCTAATCGCATGATTAAGGGTGGTCTGCAATTGGCTGTGGTCAATGATTTGAATGCTGGTTTGGTGATCTCAGAGTTGGTGTGGGGATATCGAATCACAGAAAACACAACGTCGGGCAGAGTACCGTTTGTTGATATGAGAGGTAGGAAACCTGTCAGCAAACTCAGACCTGCATGGATGGAGAGATTGTTGGGAAGTGGTGGCGCATTCAATGGAGACACAGCCAATGAGACAGGGAATGATGATGCGAGAATTAAACCAGGTGATTGGGTAAAAATCAAATCTGGTAGAGTGAGACAAGGGTTTAGCAAATTCTTAGGTCCGTTTAGAGTTCATCAAGTTCACAAGTGGCATGTCTTGCTTGATAATGGTCAACGTTGGAATTTCAGGCGTGTCGCAAAATTTTCTTCTGCATTGGATGTTGGATGTGCAAGGAGGGGTGATGATTGTAGTGGTTATATGTTGATGAAGATGTGAATGGTCCTAGTGGTGGCGAGAGGAAACAGTTTGGTTGTGGAAGTGGTGATGCTGCGGTTGGGAGGAGTGAGGTGATTATGGATGCTTCTAATACCTGTTCAGATTCCATGGGAGCCTCTACTTGTGTTCCAAGTACTGTGTCATCTAGATCTGTTGGGTTTCCTAGGGCTACCAGATGTAGGAGACCTCCAGGGTTCTTGAATGACTATGTAACATAAAGCTTATTGCTAGGGTATTTACTCTGTGTATTGATTTTCTTTTGTTTTACCTTGTAGTTTCTTATTTTGTTAGAGTTCTTTCCTGTTATTTATTTGTGGTACTTTTTGTTGGTGTTAACGGAGGGGGATGTGTTATGATGTGGCTCGCGGCTAGATGTGTGATCGTTGCCGCGAGCCTAGAATGTTAGCGTTGATTCTTCCCTCTGGCAGTTGCTTGCTGACAGGGGAAGAAGACACCGCGTTAGAGGAGAGCTCGGATTAAAGTTTACCTGCTACACTGCAACGCTGCCTCTCGCCTTCATTACAATACTCACCCATGCAACAGGGGAACTAGAGAACTATGCTACTATAATGATAATATGTGTTTGTCTATAGCACTTTTACGTGTTGTTTACCATTTCACTGAACACTGTTATTATTTCCCAACTAAATAGTGCAAAATGTATCACCATGGAAGGATGAAAGTCTCACTCAGTGCTGTCTGGAACTTAACCAGTGACCTGCAGGAAAGTTCTCTTACAAGAGTATCAAGGCCTCTGCCAGGCTTCGTTTTTGAGAACAGACCTCTCAAAATTCCCAGTCCCCTGTAAGAGTAGCTCATCCAGTCCATGTTTAACCTTAGCTTCGCAGAACTGGCATCACTGTGTTTATTAGTTGATAAAGGAAACTATAAGTCCCAGAATGCAATATAAAAAATTGGCCTGGCTTTCCTACTCGTGCGTGGTTCTGAGAAACACCGGAGCTCCGTGAGACTCATCCAAACAACAACTTCCTTTCTTGCCTTATTTATTGTCAAAAACATTTACAAACTGAGAGCTGTAATTATCCCTCATGATGTGAAAGTAAATCATTAAGCCTTGCCTTAATTTGTAATCTGGTGCTAGTAATTTATAATTCTTAGTGGAAAGCTAAAAAAACCACTAGAATACAGGGTAAAAAATAGGGCTCGGTGAGCAAATAGCATCTGTCATGGAGTAAGCTGAGATCTCCATTATCATGCAATACATCAAGTTGTGCCTGGATTGAAAGACGTGTTCTTTTTAGGGTCGAGCCTGACGTTGCATGCGCTCGCGCATGCGTATCGCAGCAAGACACTTTAGTTATTAGAAAAGGGCTCGGAGCCCTGTCAACGTCATGTCAGTGGTTTGATTGGTTTGTAGGCTTGCCTAGTAAAATCTGCTTGCTTTCATTAGTGGGAGGCATGCACACGTCATGCCTTTTCTGGTGGTTAGCCCTCTTCGAGCACAGTGACCAACTACAGAAAACATGCGAGGCTCGCTGTTTTCTGTCGGATCGTGGACTACTTTTTCTCTATTTTCCTAGCGCGATTTCGCTTGGCAGAAGTCGAGTTCTTACACATTTCACTTTTTTACGTACATAAAAGTACTTTTGCCGATAGATGAAAAGTCGGGTTAGGAGTTTACAACGCGATCAGCTCTAACATGAGCAAACGTGAGACCAGTTGCATTGCAAATGCTTGTGGCATTTTGCGAACAAATAGGTTGTTCTGCAAAAAATCCTTACAGAATGACTAGCAATTCGACTGACCTCATTAATATTAATGAGGTAGATCGTAAGTTACAAATGACTTAATTTCATGCCATCAAAGCGATAGTGGCATGCTCTGGTCAGCAGCCCACAAGGTCTGTGGTCGCATTTAAAGTAAACATTTGCTATTCTTATCTGCAGCCTGTTTTTTTAAATGGTAACAGAGCCTGTGTTTAAAAAAGAGTTAAAAAAACTTTGTGAGTTTGTATTGGTCCCCTGAACCACTGTCTACTCCACAACAAACATTTGTACGAACCACAAGGGAACGGACAGGTGGAAAGATTTAATCGAGTTCTTAAAGATAACATTGTTTGGGCATGTGGTTTTGGGGGATTGTGGAAGGAAAAGTTGAGAGAAAGTTCATGGCATTATCGTATTACACCACAGTCCACGACGGGTGTAAGTCCTTTCAGGTTGTTGAGGGGAAGACATCCCGTGTCAAGAGTGTGTCCATGGTGGTTCAAAAGGAAGCAAGGCAAAGAATCTGAAAATGTGTCTTTGGATGATGTCAGGGAAAGGGTCAGGTGCAAACAGACAATGATGAAGGAAATTCATGACAAAAAATGTAATGTGAAGGGACCCGATTTTGCAGTTGGAGATTGGGTCAAGATACGTAAGCCTGGGATCGTAAGAAAGTCTGAAAGTAAATTTGGAAGGGCTGTTAAGGTGGTCAAGATGTTGAGGAACAGTGTGTTTACACATGATGGCAAAGTGTGGAATGTGAGAAGAGTGGCGAAATGCAATGGTAACCGGGGTGATTCTGTTGAAGGAAAATACATTGATCACCTGTTAGCGAGTTGGAATGCTTTTGGTGAGGGAAATACAAGTTCTGTGGAGTGTGGTGGTAGCGAAATGGTATGTGGACAGTCAGTTCCGGCGGAAGCCTCTGAACAGGTAGGGTTGGCAGGGAATCAAAGGAATGGTGCTGACAATGTCATAAACAGGGATTCTGTTGCTTCAAGGGTGAAACTCAATGCGAGGAACCATTGTCTACCTTTCAAACTCAGAGATTTTGTTTAATTTAAAATTCAGTTTAATGTGGTATGCAATATTGTTTTGTATGTGTTTGTTTCATGTTGTCTTTTTGTTTTATTGTCATTGTATACGTTTTTTTTGTACAGTGGTATCTTATGCATTTCCCTTATAATGTATTTCTGTCTCTTTTTATTGTTCTATTTTTGGAAGGGAAATGTGTTGTAAATTAGTTGTGTAATTGCTATGTTAGTAGTTAGTGGAATGTTGCTATGGAATATTGGAGCCGCAGAATGTGGGGAGATTCTAGTCTTGGGCATTCAGACGTTGGGGACCGATGAAGGTGGAAGACGAACGAGCTGGTTGTGAATAAATCCACTTTCACTGCACCACAGCCGAGTTTGACTTCAGTACACATGGCCTCATCTGATGACCTTAAATTCAATGTCCCCGGGACATTGTCAGTCTTTTCTTTTTGTAAATCGCTCTTTCCATGTGAGTTTTTCCAAAAGGATCAACTAAACCGAGTCAATGCTTCACTCCCTCCCAGAACACATTGATGGGTTACCTTCAGGCACAGCAATGGAACTGAATGAAGTCTAGTAACACTACCTAGAACCCAGTGGCTAGCCAGTGTGTCATGGACCCTATTGCAAGGATGGAAATGGCTCGCCTTAGCAGTTATTGAGCTTTGAGATACAGTCATACTTAGGAAACAAGCCTCTGAACCCTGGTGCCACTGCACCTGCTGCACCAGTAGAGGCTACGCCCCTGCTACAACTGCCCCACTTCATGTCACAGCAGCCTCCCACTACCCTTCCTGGAACCCAGAACTAACGCTACATAAGACATATAACAAAACAACATTCTTCTGTCTCTCTTGGGGCCGCCTACCCTTGCAGAGTGCTGATATACCACTGGAGATTTAACTCACATCATATCAAATCACATAAATTCAGATGGTTCTTTTTCTATGAACAATCTTCAGCATGTAAGCACGCCAGTCAATCTAATGCCATGTGACATCTATGGCTCATGCATGTAAAAATATCTCATTAATCTTTAGATTGAGTGTGGAGAACACATTTAGTTCAGTAATGAAATATTCAAATGCTTAGTTAAATCTTTGTATCTTTCCATGATTCATAGGATTTAATACATATTCAAACTGCAGCAATGGCGTAACCATAACTCCCCCACTGACCCTCATTTTATTAAAATAGAAATGCTTTGCCTTGATCCTTGCACATTGTTTTCTCAGCGAGCATACCACATACTAATTTCCTTCACCATTCATAAATTGATGACAAATTTGTGTTCAACCAGTGCTTTTCCTATTAGTTAATACTGGCGATGCCTGCTGTTGCAATCACAATGAATAAGAAATGTGCTGCTGATTAATATGGCCTATTATAATCTTCAGGTATGCATAATTTTTGGTTAGGCTGATCAATGTAGTTATATCACTGATTTACATATCTCTTTGCCTATTGTTTTCTAAAATGTCTTAATTTTAAGTACAGGGCTGGATTATATAACTGATTTGCTTCAAAGAAATTGTGTTGCTTGCATGTACCTTTTGTATTTTTATCACATGTATTGAAGGGCTCAGCATGGTTGTCTTATCTTGCTGACTGATGCTGCTCTATTCAAGATATTGTTACTCACCCCTCCACTTACATCAGTGGTGTTAAGCTCATGGCAGACCATGAGGATCTATGATGACTGCAAAATTTATCAAAATCATTTATTTAGTTACTCTTTTATCTTTTTATGTATGTATTTATGTATGTATGTATTTATTGGTTTGTTTGTTTAATTTAATGATCTGCTCATTAGCACAAACTTCATCAAGAGCCCATATTTCTTGAAAACAGCAGATATATATTGACTGATGAATTCAAGCCAGTCCTTGTCCTCCATTTTGTTAGCCAGGCCCGATACTGCTGCTCTCCACAACCAGTCGTTAGAGACGTTTTCATCCTTCTCCACGCGGGGTCTGGAATCCTTATTTGCCTGCTGTTTTTGCTTGCAGTAATGGACAAACTCTCATGTACTGCACTTCCAGCAGCCGTAAACACCCTAATTACCCCTCTGCTGCTGGCCTGTCACCAGGGAGACAGGCAGTGCCTAGTGGGCATATGTGCTGTATGTGCCACTAAAGCTGCTTCCCCTTGGTTAAAATCTAGGCATGTAATACATCAACAACCATTGTGTGGAAACTGTCTATGTAGCTGAGAACCAATCTCAGCAGCTCTTTTCCTAGGACTACTTTTCTTCTTGGGTTTCCTTATCCTTTTGGGTAGTGCTAAGTGCATTGCCTCTTCAATCAGGTTTCCCGAGCTTTGCCCGTCCTCACAATGGGAGTGGAGGGCGAGCTAGTTATGGGAACCCCATATCATTCTTGTAACTTGCATCACCCTTTAAAACTCCAGCCAAATGAAGGGCAACAGAAACACAAGCAGCCACATTCTCTGCCACAACCAGACCCTCTTTGCTATCACTTTGGGTCAAACCACTGTCCACATGACCCTTAGAGCTAGAAAACAGCCATTTCAGTGAATGTACTGGGAAGGTTGAATCGCTCCTCGTCTTTTTTATTGATTTTCCCTTCCTCTTGATGCCCCCTAGTCCCTTGGTGATGTTTATACTTTCACCATCGCTGTGCTCCATTGCATAATCCCCCAGGTTGCCCAGTTGTTTGCCTGGAAGCCTGGGTGCTTCCACCTCTGGTTTACTCATACTGTCATCCGCAGTCCAGTTAGATTTAACAGTGGTGCTGTCCGGGTTGCCATCTTGATGCTTAACGGCTGTTGTGAGGTCCCCCACCAATAGGGTCAGCTTTCTCCCCCCCCACAGCTACAGATACAACCGCCTCAGCAGGCATTCTTCAACATATTGATTTGTGTTTGGGTTTGTGTCTGAGCTGGGACTCCAGATGTTGTTTTTCTTTTGAGTGCCAGGCTTTTGAGCCCACTGTGGGAGTCCATCTGGGAGGCACCATCAAAATTTCTTCCATCTGGGGGTAGAGCCCAGGAGTATCATAGTTTTATCAATGATCCAATGTATTTGATCCTTCCTAGTGACTTTTCCAGGAGCGAGAGTACTGATGATAGAACTCTATTTAGTGCAGTCATAGCTTCAGAAATTATAAAACCTTTTGAAGCCTCCATGTTGGAGGAGATGCCCCCTCTTTGATGGCTCGCAGGAATACTGTGTAGTATTGAACCATCCAGACAAAAGTCCCCACTGGAAGTTCTACTACTCTCTGCGGGATTGGAGTCAGTGGCAGTCTCAGCCTGAGCCTCCCCGGGATCATCATTAAAAGTAGATGAACTGCCAAGGGGTCCAACCCCCCCTTGTGCTTAACTTACTGTAAGCTGCTCAGACATCAGGCATGTCCGGGAGGGAATAGTCAAGAAATATCAAAGAGCTATCACTCAGGTAATCACTTCTTCTTCGACTAACATCTCCCCGGTATCCGATTGGCACTACAGGATCTTGATTTGGACAGCCCTGGTACAGGCACTTCAGTTCCAGGATTTCAAGGGAAAGAAAGCCATCAAGTTTGCTGGCTTTACTAGGGATGTACTGGCACGCCTTAATTACTGTCATTGGACCTTGTTGGCTTTTAGATTTAGTACATAGCCTTGGCTGGGTTTGCTCTTGCCCCTGTACTAGAACCATAGGTGCAAGTGAAATGGTTGCGGTATCTATATGAGCTCCCATTTTGCCAGGTATCTCTGAGCTCTCTTCAGGGCTCTAGTTGGTGGCTATGTCCAGACTATGGCAGCTCAGGCTATTTTTTGGAGATGCAGCACCCAAGGACTCTACCCTGACACTGGGCAGTGCAGTTCGTGGTATAGTTACTTGGTGCTGCCAGTCCAGTGAGCGGTTGCAGGGGGGGCTCTTTGTCAATCTTCTGGTAGAAGTTAGTTATTATCCTTGGGGTGGATCTGGAGACATCCTTACTCTCAGTACCTTTGTTACTAGTCGTCAATAGAGGTGAGAGGAGGGGCCCTATGTGTTCGGGCCCATGATGGGCACCAGTCACCCAATGGCAATTTTAGTTCCTGTCTGCCCAGGCCCCCTTGCATTGGGGTACGACATGAACAGTTTGTTGAATACTCTCAATGAGCGGCTTGGGAAAACCTGTTTCTCATTGTTGTTGTGCCTACTCTTCAGTGTCATGTCACCGTGGTGCAGTGCACAAGATCCCTTGTTGGCGGCCAGCTATTTGATTGTCCAGATGCTTTGAGTGGGCTTGCACCACTAGCGCCGCTTGACTTCCCAAGCGCTAGTAAGCGCAATTAAGCAGAGCACTTGCAACCACAAGGAAGGAAGCAGCACGAGCACACAGTGGCCTATAGCCTCAATTTCAGTCTTAGTATTAGACTTGGTCCAAGTACTATTAACACAACCCGGACCACCTTCCAGTTGGCTTCTGTGCGCTCTCTGTGAGCCACATGGTCCACATGCTATTAGCACACAATAAAGCTGTGGTTGGTAGGGTGACGGTGGAGCACACGGTGTGAAGCAAGTCTCACTGAGACCTAGCCCGGCTGCCTCGCGCCTCTCCGACTCTACCTATGGGTGACGGTTCTAACTCCGTGACCATGCTCACCTTAAATCGTCCTAATTTGCTCAATGGGTGTAATACACAATGTGTCAGCCAGCTCGGTTAAAGTCTCTTTTCTATCTCACTTATATCCTTATGTCCTTCTGTCCTTATATCCTTGTATACTTGTGTCCTGATTCATTGCAATAGGCAAAGAACTGCATAATTGCTTGGAGTTGAGACAATTACTTGCAAGGTTACACGCTTTGCACTGGTTGCAAGATTATTTACGTGATGTCCTTTAATAAGCAAATAAAGTAGATAGCACCCCACCTCTGGGCACTGCAGAGTAAGGGAGAGGGGCTTCAGGCCAAAATAAAGCAAAAATGCAGCTGACCAGCCAAGCGACCCACTAGTTGAAGCTTCAGAAGGCAGGATCAGACAAAGGGATATGCAAGCAGCAGGTTTAATAAAACAAACAGATTCAGGCACAAATGCAGTTAGAGCCACACAGACTTCCTCAAGACTTCAAAGTGAGATAAAAGTTTGCATTGTCAGCGGAGTGCAAGGGTTGCAGTGTACCACTGTGGCTTACCAGTGGTGTTGATGTTGGTTCTGCTGGTGCCCGGTGGGCTCTGACGTGGGGGACCAGGAGCTGCCTGATAGTAATGCGCACACTGTGTGCTGTGGGTCGCGCGACTCAAGTAGTTTAAACGGGCAGTGACTCAGCCTGCTATTTAACAGACCCAAAAGGGTGAACCCAGGCTCTGAGCGGGCTGGGTCACAAGCGACCTCCCTGCCTCTCGCCTCTCTCACCCTCTCCACTGGACTGCTGTCTGCTCCCCGACTCCACCATTGATCACTGCATGTGTAACTGCTGCATCCTCCATAACTCGCTGTGTTCTCTCCTCCGTCAGCGCCCTCTCCTCCATTGCAATAATATTTATCTATTGGTCCACTGATTTCTCACATGGCAAATCCTGTGTCCACTTAGGGTTGCTGTTCACAGCAACGTTCTGTTGTTACTTAATGAGGTATCTAAAAAAGCTTTCTGGCACTACAGTAGGGAAAGAACTGACAAAACAAAATGTTTAAAGACAGACTTTCAGTATTCAGTAGGACAGTGAGAGTGTGCAGCAGCGTGATTTTACAATCTCTCAAATAATGAATCTATTTACGTTGATTGAGACACAAAGGTAGTTAACAATAATAAACAATTCAATTTTTGGTGAAGCTCATTTGTCCATACAACAAGGACCAGGAATCAGTGACTGAATGTAAGTCAATTTATTTCCGATCAATAATCATTCCAATATATATGCAGGTTATGAAAATATTTAAAAGGTACAGGATTATGGCTCTCAAGCTTAAATATTGCCATTGGTTCAGTTACAATGGATTAACATACAAAGCAATAACAGCCACTGCAATACAGAAACTGAGAATTAGAAATTGGTTTGCCTTAAAGAAACCCCTATTCTCTCTCCTAAACATGGAATAATTCTTAAGTCATCTAATCATATTTCTAAGTAGGGGATGAGGATGGTTTGGAAGTAGACTTATAGAAATTTGGAAAAGCGAGTCTGTGTCAGGATAGTGAAGACTTCAGTAGTAAAATTAATAAATGTTTAGCATAAAGCTACACACTTGCAAGAATAGGAAGCAGAGAGGTCTATACACCTTGACGTATAAGGGAATCTGTCTTAACTTATAACAGTGTAAGCGTTAATTAACATCAACAGAGCTTTCAATATCAATTGTATCTTTTCCCTCCCCTTCAAGAACCAATCACCTTCTTGTCCGTCATGTAAAATTGCAACATCACCTACATTTCTCACCCTAACAAACTCAGACAGGTACTGCAACCTTGAAAATCCCTTGTTCCTGGTAAGTTTTGAATAGAAGACTTTAGCTGCTCATTAAATCCTCACATCTCTTGCCAAGCTTTATCTTCTCAGGCCTTACTATCAGGAAAACTAATACACAAAGCTGTACACATTTTCTCTAGCTACTGAAGCCTTCAAACGCACCTCCAAAGAAAGAACACGCTAACAAAACAAAAATGCATTTAAAAATTAAGGCCTTTTTTCAGTTTAAGTTAGCCTGACTAATGTATACTTTGAACACCAAAGCTGAATCACCTGAAGGCAGTCCAGTGCAGCTCAGCGCACATTGCACTCAACTAGGAAAGAAGGGCCAAATGAGGGAGCCCGCCATGTCTACCATTTGTGAGTCTGACCGTCACGCCTAACTTCAACATGTCTTGTTGCTGCATCGTATCCAGCAAAGAGAGGCTACAGCAACACGGGTCCCAATCCAGAGACCACCAGCAGCGCTGCTCTGCGACTTGCTAGGTCCCTGTCACCTACCTGCACTCTCATGGTAAACCAGCACAGAGAGATTCGATCAGTCTTCCGTACCCTGATCTGACACTCATTACGGCTTCACTGGTCTTTTTGTAAGATGGCCAAAGCCACTGCAGCCAACAGACCGCCAGTGCAGACGGGCAGCTGCTGACCGCCATATTAGGAGTCATTGGTGGACTTCCGCCCATTTATGAGTGGAAGTCTGACTCCGAAGAGGCGGTTGCATCGCCAGCACCACCACGGCAGCAAGACTCCGCCTGCCGTATTATGAGTAGTAATGCGGCTTGGCTGAGTCTTGCTGGCGTGGTGGTGCTGGCTGTGCAAAACCGCCAGGACCCATCCCCTACCGGAGGACCTCCTCTACGGAGAGGGTAAGTGATTGTCCAAAAGGGGTGGGGGGTGTCTCTGCGTGTGAGTGCATGATGGCTAGTGTGAGGAGAGCAGAGGGGGGTGTAGTATGAGTGTGAGTTAGTGGACGGGGTTGTGAATGCGAGCTTGTATGCGATTGAATGCAAATATTTAGGTGTGTGTGCGTGTGAATGGTGGTGTGCGTGTGCATGTGTATGTTTGCATTGTTGTGCCTGAGTGCGTGTAAGTGCGTGAATGCATGTGTTCAGTGTGCATTTTTGAGTGTGTGTCTCCGAGTGAATGGGAGTGTATGTAGCGAGTGCGTGGGTGAGTGGGGTGCATGTTTGTAAGACTGTGGACGTGTGTGCATGTGTGCGGACGTGGTGGGGTGCGTATGCCGGTGACAGGGGAAAGCTGAGGCCTGCTGCCGGGCTGGAGGTGCTCACCGCGGGCCGCGTCTGTGCGACCGCACCAGTGGGCCAGGCGGAGTTGTGGAAGTTTGGCTTCTGCCAAACCCCACATCTTGTAATGTGGTGGTCTTTACTGCCGGTCTGATGACTGCCAGCCTCGTAATGAGGGCCTCTAATATTTATTAACTTTTGAAGCATTGCTTTCAGGCTGATATGTGAAGGAAGCCTTATGTGCTGATCCCTGCCTGGGATCGCTGTCATTCCTCAAGGCTGACGTAAAGAATCTTCTAAAAGTGCAAGTGCTCTTTCAGCGCTGTAACTACATACATTTCTTAAGTGTTCATACCGTGAGAAATATTGATTAGATTTTTGTTTTCTTGGTATTGTTCTATGGAGATAAATATTCTCTATTTTTCTAAACTGGTGTGGGGTCCTTTTGTGGTGTTTCCACCGTGTTACTGCAATGTAAGTGTTGCACAAATACTTTACACATTGCTTCTTAACTTAAGTCTGACTGCTCTGTGCCACGCTACCAGAGGGTGAGCACAGGTAAATTTAGGTTGTGTATCTGACTTACCCTGCTAGGGTTGTAGTCCCTACTTGGACAGGATGCATTCCTCTGTCAACTAGAGACCCAATTTCTAACAAATATAGATAAGTATCTGCCCAGTGATTACAGGTAAAGGATGGAGTCTAAATTGTGCTGCTCCACTTCCCCCTCTGAAGGCGATGTCAGCTATCACAATAACACACATATGAATCCATATCAAGTGAAATAAAGCCAAAGCCTTAAAGTTCTCAACAACTTTCATCTAGTATTTTCCAGGTGTTTCATGTCATCATAAAATCTACACCGACTCTCTTCTATTTCCATATCTCTAGTAGTTCTTTTCAATACCTTCAAATGTTGCCTTTCCCTCCTTTCTTTTACATATCTATATCCCTGAAGATAATAAACACACAATTCCCACAGATGGCATTAACGATAAGAGGTCTCAAGATTGAGCCCGATGTTCCACTTCCTAGGTTTCCAAACCATTTGCCAGTCCTAGAAACCCATCTCCAATTGCTTCCCAAACACCTGTTACTTCCAATTCCTTCAATTTTCTTTTCAGGTCAGTAATGTTTTAATATATTTCTTTAGGTCCTCACTCTTGTCCAGGATATAGGTGCAGCAATGCTGGACCTTTATTAGCTTACAGACTCCACCCCATTTTGTGAGAAGGATGTCTAATGCAAGACAAGTTCTGCAAAACCCTGACTCTCATAGCTATCATTTCAATAGTGTTAGCCAGTAAAGAACTTGCTGTACTTCTGGACAAATTTTCCACAATGGTAGACAACTTTCTAACTTGAGATCATTCAAGATTACCCTACATTTGGAATCACTGCACAAAAATGTCTCTCATAACTTTAGCACCACTAGTGCCTCATTTGGTTCTGGGTTTGGTTTTCCTCACAGGATCATTCAAATGCTTCACATGGTGTATATATTTGGGAAAACCACAGCTAAATAACACGTACCGTACCATTGTTTGGGCAATTTTAAATATGCACTATCCCCACAAACATAATAAACTCCAGGAATAATGGGATCACGTCCTCCCAAGAACAAAAGAAAAATATTTCCATATTTGAAAGTATGGTCCAATCACTTATACCCATGAACGTAATGTTGAGAGAAGATTAATTCCTACTCATACAATTCTCTTTATGTTTCCACTCTAAAAGTAGTGGAGGCATAACTCCTAAATTTCAGTGTTTCGCTTTTTTCTCATCCCACTGTCCTTTATATTTCTGATCTCTTTCTGGTTTCCCCTTTTCATCTATTTCTCTCATCCTGTCTTTCACTGATTATAAAAATTACTTTTTAACTTCAGTTAAAGAACGGGTCAGATTATTTCTATGAGCATAAGCTGTGACCAAAGCTGTAATCGGCTTAAGGAAAATGCTAACTGTCTTCATTGTTTTTGCAGGTAAATCTTCAACAAAAGCAGTTATTAAAAATACCAAATCATAATTCAAAAAATAAAACTGGAAATGTCCCATTCCATAAAGCAGACTTAACAGAAGGATACATGTAACACAAGAGGAATATGGTGATATGAAATTCCCTCTGCTGCTGAATCAGGGATCTGCGTATAAACAAAACAATCCTTCGCATCTATGGTCTCAACATTTCCAGAAAGCAATAAGCATTTGAAGAATAATCTCTAGAAGCATCTACAAGCATAGCCTCATATGCTCGTGCACGTAAGCTATTATCTATATGACTTGGGGTCTTAGGGGCAACACTAGGTTTAAGCTCAACTAATGTGTAAGGTGTAGGTGAGGATAATCCTACAAAGAGAACAATTAGTACTACAGCAGTGACAAACAACACTCTTACTAATATATATCTATGTCTATTTGTCTTATTAGTTTCCAAGACTTTTCTAGAAACAGACCATTGAGTAGAAATTAGCAGCAAACACAGTCTTCTCTGTAAGTTTCCACTTGCGCAAACCACAAAACAGAATTTATTGAATGTACAATGAAAGTATTTACAGAATTTGTTTTGAGACTTCCTTAGCCCTACTCTATCTTCTTTCAAATAACAACCTTATGCTCCTTCTGCTGCCTCAGGGCAAGGGACTTTTCTTGGTTCTTTTAAACAATGTCTTTTTTATTATATACAAATCAAAGTTCAGTTCAAATGATCATTCAACAATATTTCAAATCAGTCTGTTTAATAAGTGTACAAGTTCAAGCTCAGTTCAGGTTGCAACTCAAGTTCACGGAACCTCAACTGGGATCTCACTCTTGTCAAAAGTTTCCCCTTCACAATCGTTATCTGCAAAATATGTCCATTCAGAGGACGAGTACCTCCAAAATGGCACACAGCTCTTTTTGATCTCCTAGCTGTAGGTTGTTCACTTTCTCTGTCACTCAGAGCAGAGTCTTCTTTATCCTCTGGGACAATACTCAATCCTTGTTCTCTAGGCAATCTTAATCTCTCTTTCTTGCCTCCTCGGCCAACTGTCGTTAGTCTCTACTCAGCCTGACACAACACTAGGCCCTTCATCAGGGTCTGAGTCTGTCCTAGGTAGTGGTTCAGGCCAAGTCCCATTTGTCAGTTCATCAAGTCCTCTCTTAGGCAGAGGATTTTCTGTCACAGACTCTTGCAGAGTCTCAGTACTCTGTGCACCCGCTTCTTGCTGTCTGTCAGTTTTGAGTTGGACTTCAGAAAGAGGTACTGTCACATGATTGAGAGGACACTCCACTCTGTGAGTGTGGGCTGCATGTATCCAGTTGGAAAGACCCTCACACTTGACAGCTGTATTCATCACTAGAATATTCTTGTATGGTCCATGCCACATAGGCTCTAGACAAGTCTTCCAAACATAATTCTTCACTAACACCAAGTCGCCAGGACAGAAGTCATGGCAAGGCTACAGGCTTGGAGAGGCATCAACGGCTTCAACCTGGCAGGTCTCAGAACGGACCACAACAACTAGTTCCATGCAATAGTCAAGAACCATGTAATCCGTAATGTTCACAATCGCATTTTTAGGCACTGCCCATGATTATCTCATGAGGGGACCATCCTGTTTTTCTGTCAGGAACACAGCAAAGACTCATCAAATTAAGAGGCAAAGTGTCTGGCCACTTCAAGGAAGTTGATGCACACACTTTGGCTAGTCTGGCTTTCAATGTGCCATTCACTTGCACCATGATGCCAGAAGCCTCTGGCCAATAACTGCAGTATAGCCTCTGTTCCACTTATAATGCTGCACACAACATTCTCAGGACCTCATTATTGAAATGATTCCCTTGGTCTAACTCCAGCGAAACCAAACCTAGGTATCAACTCCCTCAACAGCTTGGCTACTACAAGACTGTGATTTCTGCTGGTTGGGTAGGCTTCCACCCAACATGAAAAGATGCACACAGTCACTGAGATATATCTCAGCCTGATGCATACAGGCATTTCGATTAAGTACCTCTGCATTCTGTTAAATGGCCCTCCCGATCTTCCTATATTGCTCAACGTCACTGGAGTTCTTTTCCCTACTTTAATCTGTTGACACACAATACATCTGTGGCACAATTCTTCAGTCACCAATCTAAGTTAAGGTTAAACCAATTTTGTTTGAATAACCTGACCATTGTGTCCCTCCCAAAAAGTGCAGGCCCATGAAAATGCCTTGCCATTGGGAATAGCATGTTGTCTGATTTATTACCCCGGGTTCCCAACCCATACATCATAATTTCTTTTCAGACAGCTTGCTCTGATCCAACCTTGCTATTCTGCTTCTGACACTTCCTCCTGTAATCCCTTCACCTCCTCCGATGTATCAGTTGTTGACAACAAAAGGTTATAGTTGGTCTCATCTTTGGAGTCATTGACATATTCACCTTTGAATGTTTGTGACCCACAAGCACAATACCGTGCAGCTTTATCAGCATAACGGTTGCCACTGTTACATACTCCTCACCACTGCAATGAGAAGAGCACTTCACAACTTCAATTTTTGCAGGCAGCTGCAAGTAACCGCATTGCATGTTCCCCATTACCAATGGGAGATCCAGATGATGTCATAAATCCTCTTTGTGACCATAACAGTTTTAAGTAGTGAACAACACCAAATCCATACTATCTCTAAATATAGTCACCTTCAGCTGTTCAGAGACACAGTAAGGTCTAATTAGAGCTATCAGTTCAGCCACTTGTGCAGAGAACAACCCTTGATGTGAGGAGGCTTTGACTACTCCTGAAACAGTACAGACTAAATAAGCAGATCTTTAATTTTCTCATTGTCTCTTAGACAAGACCCATCCACAAACAGTATGTGGTCAGACTGTACTATTGGCTCATCCCTTACATCTGGTCTCGTCTTGGTGCATAGTTCAGTGACATCGAGACAATCATGCTCAACCACCCCATCGGGAGAGGCATCAAAGTCACAGGCTTCAAAGTAGCACATGGTATAAGGGTGACGGCTGCAACTATAATCTGCTCATACTTTGTCAAGTGGTTGCTTCTAAGGTGCTATGTGTGAGTACGTCTCAACAATATTCCAGCTGAATATGGGACAAGAACAGTTAATGGATGTCCCATCACAATACTTTAGCATTGTTCTATGCTGACACCTACTGCTGCCATGGCTTTAATACAGTCCTGTGGCTGTGGGGACAAGAGTAACAGAGAAGTATGCCACAGGTCATCTCTCATTTCAGTGCATCTGTGTAAGCAATGAGAGAGAGCAGCCCTCCATCGTACTGCAGAAAAGAGTAAAAGCTTTATTGTAATCAGGCATTCCCAGAGCCGGGGTGAGGCAAAGGCTTTCTCACAGCTCTAAGAAGGCAACTACGCAGACGTTGGTATCGGATCAGACACATCCTTGTGTATCAGCCTCTGTTAAGGCTTGGACACTAGGGCAACACTAGTCCACCGTTTCCATAAGCATCCTGACTTCTCTCTGGGTGTTTGGTGGATTAATTTTAAGTATCACTAAGATTCTTTCATGGAATACCTTCCTCCCTCTTTTCACAATGTGACGTCCAAGGTACAATACTTTGTTAAAAGTTGGGTCTCTAGTTGGCAGAGGTATGCACCCTGTCCAAGTAGGGTCCACAATCCTAATAAGCTTAGGTCAGTTACGCTTCCTAAATTAACCTGTGCTCAACCTCTGGTTGCTTGGCACAGAGCAGGCAGACTTTACTTAAGAGGCAATGCGTGAAGTATTTGTGAAACACTTAAAACAGTAAAACAATGAAAACACCACAAAAAAAGATACCGTACCTAGTTAGAAAACATAGATCTTAACTTACTTAACAAAACAAGACCAAATGACAAAGTCCAATTAGTAGAAGTTGAGATATTAATTTTTAAATAATGTCTGCAAGTGTAGTACTTAGAAACTTAAAGCGCCAATCCGGGCTAACTGGTCTGGCTAGTGCAGGGTAAATCCGAAGTTCAGGCTGACTGCAATAGAGGGCAGGCTGGGTACAGGGACCAACCTTGTCTTACTAAAACAGTACCTTGAATGGAAAGTTATGTCCATGACAAAGATCCGATGCAAGGAGCAGAGGAGGCGATGTCAAGGCGATGCATCAGTTCCAAACTGCGCAATCCGTGGATGCGTCATCATCGAGCCACGCAGTTGATGATCTCTAAGCAGAGATGCAGCATCAAATCCTTTGGAATGAAGACAGTGTGTCGTCGTCCAGCTGCGTAGCGAGCGTTGCGAAGGCAATGCGCCGGGCGGATGCTTATGCATCGATCCTGAACCATTCAGTAAGAAGTCCTCTTCCTCAGTGGCGATGCCTCGGCAACAAGGAGAGATTTGTTCGTTCCGATCGGTGCAGTGACGGCGAGATGTTGATTTTGGTAGAAGAACAGCTGCAACGCCTACTATCAAGGCCCAGGACTGGATTGGATTGGCACCTCTTGGCAGCGCAGGACTCACAGTTGGTAGAGTCCAGCAGCTGAAGCGGGATTGAAGAATGTCTTTGAGGACCCTGAGACTTCAGAACAGGAGGCAAACCATCAAACCTTTGGAGTCACTTGGTTTGGGGATTAAGAGATGCAGGTCTAGTCCTTCTCACTCCCAGGAAAGGAGGCCAACAGGCAGCAGTACAGGCACAGCAAAGAAGGAGTCCAGCAAGGTCCAGCAGAGTGACAGCCCTCTCAGCAGCACAGCAGTCCTTCTTCC
The DNA here is from genome assembly GCF_031143425.1 of Pleurodeles waltl. Lineage (NCBI taxonomy): Eukaryota > Metazoa > Chordata > Amphibia > Caudata > Salamandridae > Pleurodeles > Pleurodeles waltl. The sequence goes on along the minus strand of NC_090449.1, from coordinate 313,886,865 downwards.
TGGCAAAGTATCCTCAGGTCCAGAAGTGTACTGATTTGGGTGGTTCAGAAGTCCCAGTGGGGCCTTTGAAGTGGAGGTGATTTCAAAAAGGGGTTTAGAAGTGCACACAGGTCCTCCTTTTCCTGCCCTGGTTTTAGACACACTACAGGGGATTATGTAGCTCTTTGTGTGGAGACAGACACAGCCCTCTTGAGGTGTAAGTGTCTGCTCCACTCTCCCATCTAACTCAGGATGGCCCATCAGCCTGGTGATGAGCTATTGTGATTTAAATGGCACACCTCAGATCTCTTAGTGTATGACTCTCTAGAGGGAATGCACAAAGCCCAGATGTCACCCAACCCAGACGTGTATTGGAGGCAAACAGGAGGCACACATGGCTTCAGAGCAGACAAATACCAACTTTCTAAAAGTGGCTGTTTTAAAGTTGTAATCATAAATTCAACTTTGCCATCAAGGAGGATTTATTATTACAATCCCTTAGGTACCAAATACGACAGTCCTACTCCTTCCGAATCAGGAAATACTCTTAATAAATGTATTAAGCAATCTACAATTCTATCCGATGAGAGGGGTAGGCTGCCCACTAGTGAAAAACTAACTTGGGAGTTTTTCACTACCAGGACATGTAAAACTAAAGAGTATATTTCCTTCCTTTTACTTACACCACACCCTGCCTTATGAGCTACTCTGGGCTACTCTGTGCCTACCTTAGGGGTGTCTCATGTGTAATAATAGGGAAGTTTAAGGCTTGGCAAGGGATTTTAAACACCAAGCTGAAATCACAGTGAAACTGCACATGCAGGATCTGCAGTTGCAGGCCTGAGACATGTTAAAATGGTACTTAAGTGAGTAGCACAATCAGTGCTGCAGGTCCACTAGTAACATTTAATTTACAGGCCCTGGACACAGATAGTGCACTTCACTAGGAACTTATAAGTAAATTAAATATGCCAATTGTGAAGACACCAATGTTACCATGTTTTAGGGGATTTATCACATGCATGTTTGCTATGTTTAGCAGTAGTAAAGTTCCCAGAGTCCTCAGGCCAACAAAAATAGGTCAGCAAAAATGAGGCACGGTATGAAAAAAGCTTGGGAGAATACCAGATCACCCTAAGGCTGTCATGTCTAACAAACCTCCTTCTGACCATACTGCATCTTACTCGGGAACACTTTGGGCCTGATTTAGATCTAGGTGGTAACAGTCCTGCCGTTGTTTTTTTTTTATCTGTAAAACCATGTCGCCATGACAGTCTGCACCGCCTATTTAGATGTTGGTGGTCCCAAAGACAATAACCTGCCCAAGTCCCACTGACTCGCCAAAGATTCTCAACCGCCACAATGGCGCCATCAGAAATAGTGTCTAACGGTGGGACTCCAGCTACAATTACTGCTGAGTAGATTTGCATGTGCCTTACCACCAAGCAAAAAGTGGTGGTCCGACCTCCAAAGGGGTGAAAACTAAATTTTTCTCCTGATTCTACTTCCGTTTCCAGCTGAACATGACTGGACAAGACCCTCAGTCGCTGCTGCCATGAGACCATGGAGGAAACACAACCATCCCCGTTGCTGGACACAAAGGTAGGGAACCCGCTTTGGCTATGTACGTTAGGGAGGGGTCACTGGCCATGAGCTCAGGACAACTGCTGACATATACATGTCACAGTAATTTTTTTAAATTACTGTGGCATGCATATGTTGGAGACACAAGTGTGTCAGACATGGATGGGGACATACTGGTACACAACACATATCAAACACGTATACAGCTGTCAATATGGTGCCAATAGTCATTGACAAATGAATGCTGGCATCACAATGACGGTAAAATCACACTTGTCAACTGTGTCCATGTGTGCACATTTCAAGTGGATCTATAACTTTCATATTCTCAGTACTTGTATGTGTGTGTGTGTGCGATGTGATTGGGGGTTCAGGTGGAGGAAGTTGTAGTGGGTGATGTGGTTGTGTCAGTATGTGGCACTTCCATATGGCATGGATGTTTTTATGTATGTTGTGTTGCGTCACCAGAGAGGAGGTGCCAGCAACAACCAGCCCCCCCCCCAGAAGAGGTCCACAGTAATGACAGCAGCTCTGCTTGCCTTGATCTGGATGACCAACCTGGCCCATCAGGGACCTCCGAACAGTCGGTTACCCAGCCACAGTCCCATACCACCACAGAGCCTCCCCCCTCAGGAAACACCACCACAGTACCCACCCAGCAGGCCCATACCTCTGTCCCCAGGACACGTCAATCAGCATTGTGTCCACCACCACTACAGGGACCCCAGGCCACCCCACAAACGCAGGACGATCAGGGACCTGGGACCAGTGGCAATGGGCACACGGTTCAGGGGACAGAGGCACAAGACAACAGGGAAGCTGGGAGGACTGCCCAGGGAACCGACTCTCCGTGAGGCACTCTCCAACATCCTGGGAGCATACCACCATTCCCAGGAGACCATGGGCCAGATATTGGCCAAGTTGCAGGAGACCCAGTGGCTGCAGGAGGGACAGTACCTGGGGATCAGGGAGGACTTGAAGTACATTAACACCACCCTGGTCACCATTGCAGGGGTGCTGGCAGACATGGCCAATACCATGAGGGAGGCAGTGGCACACCAATGGGCCCCTGACACTAGCCATACCGATGAACAGCCCTCCACCTCCACTGACGCTAGTGGACAGGAGGCCCAGGCATAGGAACAACAGGCCACCAGCACCCCTCTCCCTGCAGAAGGATAACCACCCCACAAACGGTCCCTGAGATCCAGACAGAAGCCAGAGAACATTGCTAAGACTCCCGCCAGGAAATAAGACTCTCCTGATTGTTCCCTTTTGTCCCACTCACTCTGTCACCCTGTCCACCTTGAACTGCCATTTCCCCCCTTCCTATTCCCCCTTTGACAATGCACCTGTGATACAAGGAGAGTGGACTCTATCCTGGACTCTCCTCCACCGTCACTCAAGCCCGTTGCACATCCCCGTTTACGTCTCAGTAATTAAATAAACACCCATTGAAAAACTGCAAGTATGTAGTATGTCAAATAATTTAAGTATGTATTCCTTTAACAATCTGTAGACATTGCAATTAGACTGTACAGTAATGTATACATAGGTATGGTTGTGCTGCAGTCAATACACCAGGAGCCAGAGTAATGCACAGATATCTGTGAATAGACATGTCAAAGGGTACAGTAAGTGGCCATAGTAGTGGGAACAGCAGCCTGCCAGTGAAAATATACAACACAAAACTGCAATGGGAGGTGAAGTTACAGTGACTTACCTGTGTGTCACTAGAAGTACTGTCAAATGATGGATGTTCTGTTGTCCACATCCTCATCCTCTGCCTCCTCTTTGTCACTGTCCACAGGCTCCACTGCTGCCACACGCCCATCTCCAGCATCATCCTCCTGCAAAAAAGGCACCTGGCGTCTCAAGGCAAGGTTGTGCAACATGCAACATGCCACAATGATCTGGAACACCTTCTTGGGTGAGTAGCACAGGGACCCACCTGTTAGATGGAGGCACCGAAACCTGGCCTTCAGGAGACCAAAGATTCGCTCTATAATTCGTCTTGTTCACCCATGTGCCTCATTGTAATGTTCCTCTGCACTTGTCCAGAGATTCCTCACTGGGGTCAGTAGCCATGAGAGGTTGGGGTAACCAGAGTCACCTGCAAATATCGAGGGATACCTGTTAGCCACACATTAACCCTTAGAGCCAACTCCACACCCACAGAGCAACATACACTAGGTGGGGACCATGGGCTCACCTATTAGCCACACCCGGTGCCTCTGGAGTTGAGCCATCACATATGGGATGCTGCTATTCCTCAGGATAAAGGTATCATGCACAGACCCAGGATACTTGCATTCACATGGGAGATGTGCTCGCCCGCCAGGCACACTATCTGAACATTCATCAAGTGAAAGCTCTTTTGATTTCTGAACACCTGTTCCTTTCTCCGGGGTGGGCAAAGGCAACATGTGTACCATCACTTGCCCCAACAATGTTGGGGATATGTCCCATTGCATAGAAGTCAGCTTTCACTGTGGCCAAATCCTTCACCTGGGGGAATATGATGTAGCTGCGCATGTGTTTTATCAGGGCAGACAGCACTGTGGTCAGCACCTTTGAGAACATTGGCTGTGACATTCCTGCTGCCAAGGCCACTGTCACTTGGAAGGAGCCACTTGCCAAGAAATGGAGCACAGATAGCCCTTGCACAAAAGGGGGGATCCCAGTGGGCTGACGGATAGCTGAGATCAGGTCTGGCTCCGATTGGGCACACAGCTCTTGGATTGTGGCCCTATCAAGTCTGTAGGTGAGGATAATGGGCCTGTCCTCCATTGTTGCCAAGTCCACCAGGGGCCCGTACAAGGGGGTGATTCTCCATCTCCTATACATCCTCAGCGGTTGTAATCTAGTGGGGAAAACGATGAGCAACAAGACAGTTTCCGACATTTCCTCAATGTACAATGCATTGCATGTTGTGACAGAAACAATATGTTGATGTTTAGTTCCAAAATGTGCTTATGTCTGCTGTGACGAACTTAGGTGCATTGTCCTGCACCCCCCCTGAAATGGCAGATGCCTGTCCTGTGTGGAGGAACTGGTGGAAATGAGGTAATGCTGGTGACGTTTTGCGCTGTTGCGAGAGATGGTTGAGTACCACCGTGCAACTCCTCATTGATTATCATTGGGCCCTATGGGTTACAGTAGCCAATGGTGATGTACGCCGGCGGTGACGGTACGCATCGCCACGGTCATGACCACCATTTTCTATCTGTTCACTCACTTGCTACCTGACCTACAACAGGAGAGGACCTACACTGCAAGTGCTGCTGTGACCTGTGTCTGGAACCGACCATGGCTCGAGTCACTGGGGAAAGGGCCTCTGCCTTTACTGCTGCGGAGCTGGGGAGACTGGTGGATGGGGTCCTACCCCAGTACTGATTGCTGTATGGGTCTCCAGACCAACAGGTGAGTACACTTTGGGATTGATGCGTGGGGCATGAATGCATGGAGTGCTGTGTGTGAAGGCCTCGTGTAAGGGGGGGGTGGTTGAGGGGTCCTGGGCAGCGTGCTGCATGTATGGTGGGCAATGTATGTGCGTAAGGGGATGGGAGGGATATGGTGGGCCATGAGTGTAACAGGCCGGACGGTATGACTGATACCTTTTTCTACTTTTATTTTTCTGCAGGTCAGTGCCCATCAGAAAAAGGGATAGGCGCTTGAGGCCATCACAGCAGCCACAAAGAGGTGAGTACAGTTACCAATATACTACTTGCATGTGGAGGGGTGGTCTCTGGGTGAGGGATGTGCGCATGTTGGTGCCACTAGGCCAGGGCGGACATTGCAGGGTAGGTTCCATGTTGGGCAGGGGCTGATGCACTCCATCCCCAAACAAGCTAGTGGGCATCCACAACTGGGCAGGGATCTGTGGGTCTCAGGTATGTTGCAACTGGCGTTGGGTATTCCTGTTCTTGGCCCGGTGACTGGTAGTGCATCGCCTAGTGCGTAGGGCTGTCTCCTGTGCGTTGTGTACACCAATGGTGGTGTTGTTGCTGGCATTGACCAAGTGTATCTTCTGTCTCTTCCCCCCCTTTTTGTTATGTCACCCTGTCCTTCTGTGCATTAGCATCATCTGGTGGAGGATCAGAGGCACTGGCGACAGAGGGGACAGTTCTGAAAGTGAAGCTCCCTGGTGGTGGCGAACACCTCTGTGGCCACCCCAACTACAGGTACAGCCACCACCCCCCGTACCAGCACCGTCCTCCCAGCAGCCCTTCAGCGAGTTTCCCGTGCCCGCTCACCCAGGGGCGTGGGCATCTCCTTCGCCCAAGGCACCTCAGGCCCTACCCCAGTTAGCCCTGTTGCCCTGAGTGAGGAGGCTCACTCCTCCTGCGATCCATCTCTGTTGGCCAGTCAACCATTATGAATGCCATCCAGGGGCTGGCAGGGCATTTGCAACATACAAATGCATTCCTGGGGGGCATTCTCTCTGGCGTGGCGGCCCAACATAGATTATTCCAGGCTCTGGCCCCCTCCCTGATGGCAGCCATTGTCTCCCACTCCCCTGACCCTATCTCAAACACACATTCAGACCAGCATGCACCCAAGACAACACACAGGAGTGGCTCAGGCAAACACAAGCACCACACATCATCCCACAGGCACTCACACAAACACCATCCAGAAGCAGACACACCAACATCCACTGCCTCCACTGTGTCTCCCTCCTCCTCATCATCCACCTCCCTCCCAGTAGCGTCTCCACTCACACCTGCATGCACTACATCCTCATCCACTACCACCATCACGCCTCTCACTACACACCCCTCACTGACAGTCACTACCCCCACGTCCATGCACACATCCCCTGTGTTCTCTCCCACTGTTTCTGTGCCCCCTCCTCCCAAAGTACACAAACAGAAGCACTCGGACACCCAACAGCCATCCACCTCACAACAGCATCCAGCCCATGCACCTGCACCCAAACACAGCAGACAGACACCTCCTAGAACCACTCCCTCTTCCTCCACTCACAAACCTTCACCCTCTTCCCACCCCAGTGTCCCAAAGAAGCTCTCCACCCTTGAGCTCTTCCCTACCCATCCCCCTGTCCTTCACTTCAGGCCAGGGTGGGCAGAACCCAGGTCAGCACCTCAGCCACCCAGTCAACAGCCACTGTAGTTTCGGCAGCTACTGCAGGTGTGAGAGGCTCCAAGGAGATACCCATCAGCACTGTCAGTGTGCCTGCACCAGCTGCCAAGGGGAAATGCAAGGAGGCACCACCACACGTCAAGGGCAAGGAGGCACCGCCAGCTGCCAAGGAGGCATCACCACACGGCAAGGGAAAGGTCAAGGAGGCATGACCACACGACAAGGGCATGGAGGCACCACCAGCTGCCAAATGCAAGAAGGCACCACCCCACAGCAAGGGCAAGGAGGTACCACCAGCTGCCGGGAGCAAGGGCAAAGGGCCTGCCCCTGCAGGAAGGAGGGACAGGAGGTCTGGTGCTGTGACTGGATCTGAGCCCCCACCACCAACCACGGCACCTCAGCCATCTGAGGCTGCAGGGGAAGAGCTGGAGCCTCCCCCTCCACTGGCAGCACCGACATCAGCACCACCACCAGCACTGCCACCTGCACCAGCACCACTGGCAGCTGCAACAGCTCCAGTGTGCAACTGTCCGAGGCTGCAGGGGAAGGGCTGTAGCCTCCCCCTCCCACTGGCAGCACCAACACCAGCACTTCCACCACTGTGCAGCCGTCGCCACCGGCGGATGGACTGTAGTCCTGCCTCTATGGAGTGTTATGCATCTTGCCCCCTGTAATCCTTCTGGGTCTGACACCCAGGTGAGAGACTGTAATCTTGCACTCCCCAAGATCTGCATCACAGGGCGCAATGCCCCCTCCAGAACCAGTGGAAGAAGGCAGACATTCATCCCCTCCTTGCCAGGATGAACCACACTAGGCACAAGGCTTCCTCCAGAGCCAGTGGAAGAAGGCATACACTCACCCCCTTCTTGCCAGGATGAAGCACACTGGGCACAAAGCCCCCTCCAGAACCAGTGGAGAGATACATCCACTACCTCTGTCCTTAGCAGGCTGAACCACTCTGGGCACAAAGCCCCCTCCAGAACCAGTGGAGAGATACATCCACTACCTCTGTCCTTAGCAGGATAAAGCACTCTGGGCACAAAGCCCCCTCCAAAACCAGTGGAGAGATACATCCACTACCTCTGTCCTTAGCAGGATGAAGTACTCTGGGCACAATGCCTCCTCCAGAACCAGTGGAGACTGTTATCCACTTGAGAGACTGTGGCTTTGCACTCCCCAGGATTGAACAGTGGGCAACCCACCCACTGTAGAGACTTGAGAGACTGTGGCTTTGCATCCACTACCTCTGTCCTTAGCAGGATGAAGTACTCTGGGCACAATGCCTCCTCCAGAACCAGTGGAGACTGTTATCCACTTGAGAGACTGTGGCTTTGCACTCCCCAGGATTGAACAGTGGGCAACCCACCCACTGTATTGACTTGAGAGACTGTGGCTTTACACTCCCAGGATTGAACAGTGGGCATGTGGCCCTCTCGTGGATTTGGTGTCGTGCACTCAACCCGCTGAGGTGTCCCCCCTTCCCTCCCCCTGAGGTGCCTGTTTTCTTGCTCTCTGATGCCCCTGCAGTGTTTTCTCCGTCATGGTCGGGGATCTTGTGTGGGCCTCGCCCATACCATGTGGGCCCAGTGTTCCACGGACTTAATTGGAGAACTACCTGGACTACTATGCTTGGTGTATATTTTGTTTATGGTGTATATATATTTTTTTGCCTACTTGATTTAAATATATTACAATGATTCCACTAATTTCCTTTTGTCTTTGCTTTCTTCGGGGGGGGGGTTGGGGGGTGTGACTATCATGTTTTAATATGTATTAGTGTGTGTGTTGTAGTGGGTGAGGGTGGGGGTGGGGGTGTTGCGTGTGTGTGTCCCTGTTTTTCCCTCCCCCTCCCCTGTGTCGTAGCTGCAGTACTCACTGTGGTCTTCGCCGCCGGCATTCGTGCTCCTCTTTGTGCCCAGAGTGCTTCATCCTGCCTGTGATGGACTCAGTAGCATCGGTGCTTTTGACGGGGGTGCCCTGTTTAGCCGTGCTTGGAGCGGCGGTGCCCTGTTCAGCGGTGCTTGAGGCGGCAGTGCCCTGTTCAGTGGTGCTTGGAGCGGCGGTGCCCTATTCAGCGGTGCTTGAGGAGGCGGTGCCCTGTTCAGCGGTGCTTGAGGCGGCGGTGCCCTGTTCAGCGGTGCTTGGAGCAGCAGTGCTCTGTTCGGCGGTGCTTGAGGCGGTGGTGCCCTGTTCAGCGGTGCTTGATGCGGCTGTGCCCTGTTCAGCGGTGCTTGAGGTGGCGGTGCCCTGTTCAGCGGTGCTTGGAGCGGCAGTGCCCTGTTCAGCGGTGCTTGGAGCGGCGGTGCCGTGTTCAGCGGTGCTTGAGACGGCAGTGCCCTGTTCAACGGTGCTTGGAGCGGCGGGCTCCTTTGCAGTGACTCAGCTGCTGGCGGTCCTCCATAGCCCAGCAGGGCTTGTGCTGGTGGTCCTCTCTAGCCCAGCGGGGCTTGTGCTGGTGGTCCTCTCTGGCCCAGTGGGGCTTGTGCTGGTGGTCCTCTCTAGCCCAGCGGGGCTTGTGCTGGCGGTCCTCTCTAGCCCAGCGGGGCTTCAGCTGGCGGTCCTCTTTGGCCCAGCGGGGCTTGTGCTGGCGGTCCTGTCTAGCCCAGCGGGGCTTGTGCTGGCAGTCCTCTCTGGTCCAGCGGGGCTTGTGCTAGCAGTCCTCTCTAGCCCAGCGGGGCTTGTGCTGGCGGTCCTCTCTGGCCCAGCAAGGATGATGGCGGTGACCTCCTGGGCAGCGGGGATGATGGCTGTGGCTTCCTGGGCAGCGGGGATGATGGCTGTGGCCTCATGGGCAGCGGGGATGATGGCTTTGGCCTCCTGGGCAGCGGGGATGATGGCTGTGGCCTCCTGGCCAGCGGGGATGATGGCTGTGGCCTCCTGGGCAGCGGGGATGATTGCGGTCTCCTCTGCCATGCTGCTCTTCCCAGACTTTCCTGGTTTCTTGTGTCCCTTCCCCACCTTGGAAGGTGTCGCAGCTGACTCCACACTCCCACCGGTACCCCTGGGAGCGGTTTTGGTGTCTGGAGTCTTCCCCCTCTCCTGCCGGGCACTGGGCAACCTTTTATGCTTCACAGGTGAGGGACTGTCTGTGCTGTGGCTCCGTGCCACACTGCCTGCCCTGGTGGCCTATGCACTCCAGATTCCAGTGACTACAGGTACCACTGGTCCCGGAGATGTTGTGGCTGAGGTGCTAGTTCGGGACCTAGGAGACGGACGAGGTGGGGGAGGTGTGGGAAAGAGGTCAAGGTTGGACAGGAAAAGTTTTTGGGAGACACTGGAACGGGTAGCTGGAGGGGGTTTAGGAGTGGAGGAAGAGGTTGTGGTTGTAGGAGGTGTTCGTTTGCTGACTTTGGGTGAAGGTGCATGCGCTGGAGGCTGTCGTGAGGTGGATGGCTGTTGGGTGGGTGTGTGCCTGCGTTTGTGTATCTAGGGAGGGGGCGTCACAGACACACTGGGAGAGGAAACAGGGGATGTGTGAATGGTAGTGGGGGTGGTGACTGCACATGAGCGGGGTGTGGTGGTGCGTGTGCTGGTGATGGCAGAAGTGGCTGTTTATGTAGTGCATGCAGGTGTGAGTGGATACGAGACTGGGAGGGAGGAGGGAGACGAGGTGGAGGGGGACACAGTGGAGGCAGTGGATTTTGGTGTGTCTGCATGTGTGTGATGTTTGCGTGAGTGCCTGTGGGATGTGTGGTGCTTATGTTTGCCAGAGCTTCCCTTGTGTGTTGACATGTGTGCATGCTGGTCTGAAGGTGTGCTTGGGATAGGCTGGGGTACAGGGGATTGGGTCGGGCTGGAGGAAGTTGGAGGGGGGGAGGATAGAGACAGGGACAATGGCTGCCATCAGTGCTGAGGCTGAAAAGCTCGGTGAAGGGCCGTCTGACCAGAATGAATGCCCTCCAGGAATGCATTTGTTTGTTGCAACTGCCTTTCTACACCCTGGATGGCATTTAAAATGGTAGACTGCCCAACAGTGAGGGGCCTGAGGAGGTCAATGGCCTCCTCACTGAGGGCAGCAGGGGTGACTGGGGCAGGGCCTGAGGTGCCTGGGGCAAAGGTGATGCCCACCCTCCTGGGTGAACAGGCACGGGGCAAAGGATGAGGGGCTGCTGGGAGGGCGGTGCTGGTAGGGGGGTGGCGGCTGTACCTGTAGATGCGGGGGGCACAGATGTTGCCGTCACCACAAGGGAGCTCCCATTAGAGGACGAGTCCGTGTCGCTGGTTTCAGCTCCTGTCCCTGCTGTGGAGCTCCCCTCGCCCTCCGTCCCACTGGTGAACTCCGAGTCCATAGTTTCGCCCTCCAGGGCCATGTGGGATGCAGCTCCTTCGTGCTCCGGTGCCACTGCTCCTCCGCCTGATGATGCTAATACACACAAGAACAGGGAGACCACAAAAAGGGGGGGGACGACAGTAGAAAGACATGTTGAGTGCATGCATTACCGCTACCGTTGGCGGACACAACAGATACAGAAGCCCCCTGCACTACGCCGCGCTCTTGGCTTCCACTGTTCAATTCCAGGGAAATAGCCTACTAGGCTATGGACGACATCTGCACACATGGATGACACAGGGGCATGACTAGGTGTACTTGGCACTCTACAGAGGTGGGGTGGGGTGCCACATGGCCTGCCTTACGGAGGGACCTTGCCTACTAAACTCGCCCTGGCCTAGGGAAACCCACAGCCCACCTCCCCCACCCAGACACCTCCACTGCGTGCTAAATCAGCAGGATGAGAGTGTAATCACCCCCTTGTGGCTGCTGTGATGCCCTCAAGCGCCTATCCAACTCCGGGTACGCCACCGCCAGGATCCTGAACATCATGGGGGTCATGGTGCGACGGGCACCCCTCCCACATTGGGAGGCCATCCCCAGCTGGGCCTCCGCCGTCTTCTTGCTCCAGCGACAAATGTCCTCTATCTTTTCTGGCAGTGGGTGCTCCGTCTGTGGTAGACCCCCAGGGTCCGGACGTCCTTGGCGATGGCACGCCAAATATCTTTTTTCTGGTGGGTGCTGACCTACATGATTTGTACAGGGGAAAGAGAAACTTATTACAAACTGCAGTTATTGGCCCCCATCCCTACCCTTGGCATGTGGCACATGCACTCACCGTCGTTTCATGCACGCCTCACTGTACCCCCTTCCTTCTTGCATCCAGCCCTCTCCACACAGGCATAGCCCATAGAGCATGCTCCCAGAGTACTTACCTGTTTGTCTGGAGGACCGTAGAGTAGCGTGTACTGGGGGAGGACCCCATCCACGAGTTTCTCCAACTCCTCCGATGTGAAGGCAGGGGCCCTTTCCCCAGACACTCGAGCCATTGTCTCTTCTAGACTGAGGTCACAGCAGCACTTGCAGTGTAGGTCCTCTCCTGTGGAAGAGCAGGTATTGAGTGATTGAACAGATAGAAAATGGCGGTCACGTCCGCGGCGGTGTGTACCGTCACCGCCGGCGTACATCGTTATTGGCTCCTGGGACTCATAGGGTCCAATGTTAACCAATGCAGCATTGTGCAGCGGTCTTCGACCGCCTCCCGCGACGGTGTACAATGCCAGCGCAGTTACCTCACATCTTATTGTCCCACTTTACAGGTCAGGCAGCTGCCATTTCAGGGTCCCACATGGCTTCATTCTTAACTGTGTCACACATACCTAGGCCTAGACTCAACACTCATACAGCCCACTTTTTGGATTATGATTCGTGTTCTGTGTAAGCTGTGGGTACGTACCTCTGAGTTGGTTGACTCTGTGCTTACTGTTGTCCTTCATAGGCACCGTCCGCTGGGACATGTGCGGAGATGGCGGCATCCTCCGGTGTACCGACCGTTAGTGGACCTGTCTACAATGGAGGAAAGACATGTGATCATCACCTACAGGCTTGACCGTGCCACAATCCAGGAACTGTGTACCCAGCAGGAGCCAGACCTGATGTCAGCTATCCGCCATCCCACAGGAATCCCCCCTTAAGTGCAGGTGCTGTCAGTGCTCCATTTCCTTGCAAGTGGGTCATTTCAAACAACAGTGGCCATTGCATCAGGGATGTCCCAGCCTATGTTTTCTAACGTGTTGTCCAGAGTGGTGTCTGCCCTGCTAAAACACATGCGGCGCTACATCGTTTTCCCTCAGGTGGAGGATTTGCCTACAGTGAAAGGTGATTTCTATGCCCTGGGACATATCCCCAGCATCATAGGTGCCATTAATGGGACCCATGTGGCTTTGGTTCCCCCCCCACAGGAGTGAACAGGTGTACAGAAACCGGAATATTTATCATTCGATGAATGTACAGATGGTATGTTTGGCCGACCAGTACATCTCCCATGTGAATGTCAAGTTCCCTGGCTCAGTGCATGACGCCTACATCGGAATAGCAGCATCCCTTATGTGATGGGTCAACTCCAGAGGCACCGTGTGTGGCTATTAGGTGAGCACCTGGAAGCAAGACAGTGGGAATGGTTGTCTGGGTCTGGGGATATCCCTACGGGTTAGTGTGTGTCTAACAGTTGTCCCTCGCCATTTGCAGGTGACTCTGGTTACCCCAACCTGTCATGGCTACTGACCCGTTTTCACCCAGTGTATGGTCACTGAGTTGTCACTTTCCCTTACGATTTCACAGATGTGTGTCCCACAGTGTGACTTCTGCTTTGATTCATCATGGACTACAGCTGTGTGACATAGGTATGTTGACATTATAAATGAAAGAGCTTTTTGCCACAGTAATTGCTAATACACTATTTCGAAATCACAGACTGACTCCAGATTGTTTTGTGCTTTAAGGGTGTTTATTTTAGTGCCCAATATTTGAGTGGGTAGCGAAATGGTGAGGGGTGATGGCGGAGGAATGTCGATGGCAGAGTCCAGTCTATTAGTCTCAAAGGTGCATTGCCCAAATGGGCATAGGAAGTGGAGCTGGGGCAGTTTAAGGATGGACAGGGTGACAAAGTGGGACAGAAGGATGACATTCAGGGTGGTCTCATTTCTTGGCGGGGGTCTTGGCATCGTTCTCTGTCTTTGTCCTGGATCTCAGGGACCATTTGCGAGGTGGTTCTCCCTCTGCAGGGGGTGGGGTGCTGGTGTGGTGGTCCTGTGGCCGTGCCTCCTGTCCACTAGCGCCAGCGGAGGTGGTGGGCAGTTCATCGGCCAGGCTAGTGTCAGGGGCCCCTTGTTGTGCCACAGCGTCCCTCCTGGTGTTGAGTACTTCCTTCAGCACCCCTACGATGGTGCCCAGGGTGGAATTGATGGATCTGAGTTCCTCCCTGAAGCCCAAATACTGTTCCTCCTGCAGGCGCTGGGTCTCCTGAATCTTGACCAGTACCGTTGCCATCGTCTCCTGGGAGTGGTAGTAGGCTCCCATGATGTTGGAGAAGGCCTCCCGGAGAGTGGGTTCCCTTGGCCTGTCCTCCCCCTGTTGCACAGCAGCCCTCCCAGTTCCCCTGTGTTCCTGGGCCACCGTCCCCTGGACCGTGTGCCCACTACCACTGCCCCCAGGTCCCTGTTGTTGTTGGGGTGGTGGGTTATCCTGGGTTCCCTGTAGTGGTGGACACACTGCTGATTGACGTGTCCTGGGGACGGAGGTATGGGCCCGCTGGGTGGGTGCTGTGCTGGTGTTTCCAGAGGGTGGAAGGTCTGTGGTGGCCAGTGTGAGGGGAACCGACTGTCCCGAGGTCCACAATGGGCCGGGCTGGTCATCTAGATCCAGTTGGACAGAGCTGCTGTCATCACTGTGGGCCTCTTCTGTTGGTGGTGTGGACATGTGTGGACCCTCCTGTCCGCTGACGTTGGGTAGGGGTCCTGCAGGGGTATAAAAGGATGTTTATTACATCTGTGTGTGGCACGGTGTGCAATGGGTGGGTGACCGTGTACCCCAGTGCTTGCATTCCTGTGTGGGACCTTGTTTGAGGATGGAATAGGGGGTTTATGGATATGTGCAGTGTCCATGCTTTAGTGATGGGATTTCCATGCTTTGTTGTTGCATGCAGGGCTTGGTGTTAGGATGTGTGGTTTGTGATGCTGGGAAACTTGTGAGGAGTTAGAGTGATGGGGGTGAGGGTGGGGGTTTGTACTGGCATGCAGGTAGGGTGGGGGATGTAACAGTTAAGATTTGACTTACCAGAGTCCATTCCTCCACCTACTCCTGTGAGGCCCTCAGGATGCAGAATCGCCAAGACCTGCTCCTCCCATTTTGTTAGTTTTGGGGGAGGAGGTGGGTGTCCGCCGCCAGTCGCTGACCCGCAAGTTGGTGTCTTGAGACCACGGAACGCACCTTCCCCCGTAGGCCATTCCACCTCTTCCTGATGTCCTCCCGATTTCTTGGGTGCTGTCCCACTGCGGTGACCCTGTCCACTATTGTTCGCCATAGCTCCATCTTCCTTGCAATGGAGGTGTGCTGCACCTGTGCTCCGAATAGCTGTGGCTCTACCCGGACGATTTCCTCCACCATGACCCTGAGCTCCTCCTCCGAGAACCTGGGGTGTCTTTGCCGTGCCATGGGGTGGTGTAGGTGATGTGTGGGATGATGTGTGGGGTGATAAGTGTGCTGATATGTAGTGGTGTGTAGTGTGAGGTGCGTGGAAGTTATGTGGGTGATGGTGTTGTTTGCCTGTGGATGCTTGTATTGTTGATGGTGGTGTCTCTCTCTGGCCTTCTCTCAGTAATTGAGGTCGTAGGGGTTTGTGGGTGATGTGGGTGGGTGTTTTATATTGTATTGGGTGTGTGGGAGTGGTGTGTATGTGTGTCAGGTGTGTGTATTTCGATTTGTCCAATGTGGCTGTGTTTTGGAGATGTGTGTATATTTTGAGCACAGCGGTGTGTACCGCCAATGGAATACCGCGGTTGAAAGACCGCCGCGTGGATTCGTGGGTCGTAATGGTGTGGGCGTATTTCTGTTGGCGTGATGGTGGAGGTTTTGTTTTCGCCAGTTTATCACTGACCTTTGGTGTGGCGGGCTTGTGTGGGTGTCTGAATATTGGCGGATTCCGTGATGTGGGTCATGATAGCTGTGGCGGATTTCCACGGAGGTGTGTTGGCGGTCTTCTGCACGGCGGTAAGCGGCTTTTACAGCCAATATTGTAATTATCGCCTTAATCTCTTCAAAGGTAACACATCAACCCCAGTGCTCGTGTCACCTCTACATTGTTGTGGGAACCCATTTCCACCTTGCATCATATGGGGCACCTGCTGATACACTCCTTGCATAGGACCAACCTTCCTCACAAAAGCCTGAATCTGACTTCCTCTGTGCTGTTTTCCTCTAGCACAACATTAACTTCTCCTTCAATCGCTCCTGCTTCATTTCCAATTGCTACAATATTTCGCATATCTCACGATCTCATCAACTGATTTATTCTGCCAACAGTTCATATACTGTTGAATCACCAAACTAATCTCAGGTCTCAATCCGGTAACAAAACAGAACACAACATTTCCCATGTCTTTAGCCTTGAGAGTCTGCATTCCACTGTGCTGCTGAAACACCTGCAACAATCTCCTATAGTAGGCATGCACTGAATGTTTGAGCGCGTGAGTCGTCCTGTCAAGGTTAACTAAACAAATGTACTTGGCTGGTATTTTCCCTTCCTAAAAGGTTATTACCTGTTGATACTTTTAGATCACCATCAGTAAAAGGGCATTCATTATCGGATTTTTCACCTGTAGCCTTTCTAGTAATTCAACAGCCACTTTACATTCTGCCCACCGTTCTCTAAGCACCACAATGTCAAAAAAGGTTTTCACATCCACTCGTAGAACCTGTGAAATCTTCACAAATCGTTCAACCTGTTTATACCTCTCCAATGGTTTTTCCCTTAGTCTTGAAAAATCATTAGTGAATGATGCAAGATCATGTTTACTCCAAGGCACATAACCTCCACAAGGCACTTCCCTTAAAGACAGGCGTCTCTCCCTTTGGTTTCTTTTGTTCTTTCTTCTTCTATCGGCTTTCCCACTTAACCAACTCACTCCATTTTTTAATGCTCCCAATTAATTCCTTAAATTGCATTTTCATTCCTGATATTCTCACACTGCAAATGTCATTTTCATCAGAACATACATAATATTTTTTCCGCAGTGGCTTGGTTCGATGTAAATCTACCCCTTAAATTTGAGCCAATTCAGAAAATGTGTCATGCGCTTGTCCTGCACGTTTAGTAAAATTTTAGACATGAATACATGTTTGTTCTGTTGATAGGTATCTAATCTGGAAAGATCAAGGTTTCCTTGTATCATCTCATCCAATTCTAACTTTAGTGCCACCATATCTACTGGCTTTTCCCTCACCGGGGGACTGAATTATTTCTTTCCCTGATCCTCAACCTTCAATTTCACTAAGGGACCCATTATAGAACCTATCCAAATCATCTAAATCCCATGAATTAATACCATTTTGTACTTCGGGGTATTGGACTCTACTCTTCCTGTGGAACTACTGTTTGCAACATCCTGAGGTGAATTCCAATTAGACATGTTGAGATTTTGCGATCTTGTAGTGGACTGTCCTACAGGAATAAGTCCTGTTTGATTTATAATGGATGCAGGAGATGCAACAAAAAAGAAATTCACCTGAGTCGAGACCAAAGGAGTCCCCCCCATTCTTGGGACCACACAAGTGTTCACTAATATATCTACTCCAGCAGGAACTGTCAAAGTATTTGTCATAGTTCCTGCCGACTCATGATTGTACAAAGGAACTGCAGGACTTATAGTGACTGGCCAGCGATTGCATCTGGGGTATTGGGAACAGTAGAGTTATCAGAGGCACTAATTCCTGAACTCTCTCCCATCAGATTCTGTTTAATTTTTACTGGTGTAGTAGCTATTGCAGAGCTTACACTGGCCATTGTCATAGCACCATCCATTTCCTCAGCTTGGGCCACATTATATGAAGGTGGACGCACTGATAACAGCACACCTAGGAGGTCATCGCTAGAGTCACTATCCCTATCTTCACCTGAACTCTCTGGGTTTTCTGTTCTTTCTTCCTTCTTTTCTTTCTTTTTCTCAAATTCTTCACTCGTCAATGCAGTGTGCAATCTAGCTCCCACTATTATATCAGTCCTCCACCTCTTCTGTTCTGTGCTCCATCTAGCATCGGGACAGCTAGGCACTGCCTTTTGGACTGTTCCCTGTTATTTTTCCTTTTCCCTAACATGATCTGTGAGCTCTCAAACATCAAATGCTTTGAACTGTGCAGGTCTAGGAGGTGGCTTCATTTTGTACAATACTCTTCTCAGATTTTTCAATTATTGTAAAATAAAATGTGCCTTAGCATGGAAACATCAATGCACCATCTTTGTCTGTGATCTATGCCATTGACTCAGCCAAATACATGTGATATACCCCACATTTATGGCCATATAATGACCAGGCATGTCTTCTGGTCGTGCTTCTTCTCCCTCTCAAATGGGTATTCTCACATCTCCCCTAATCAAATTTAGTATAGCCTTAAAGAATTTCATTTTTCAACAATAATGTCAACAATCACAAATAGAATTTCAGTTTTAACAACGATATAGTTTCTTAACACTCACAATTCTTAGATGTTAACAACCAATTGCAGAGCAGGACTCTTTCATGTAGCCAAATAGCAGCACGGTTCCAATGTCAACCATCCAATCTCAGCGCAGCACACTGTGACATCTTTCTCATCTCTTGCAGCAGATTACCCTTCTTTACAATTCTTTTTTAACATTGCAATACAAGCATAAACAAATGCTGAGAAAATTCAACATATTTGTCTGCTCCACTAAAGAATGAATAGTATTCAATCATGGAAGGAATGGTCCCGAGCAACACTTTATTGCCTACTCTGGCACACACTCTAGTGTAGCCTCAATCATCAGGGAATCACTCATTTTAGTGCAGCTACACCCCTGCACAAACGGATCTACCACACCAGCCCACACATTCCTCTCACACAAAGGTATTGTCGTTATCTCAATTGTGTAGTCGATAGCACCTCACAATTAACAACACAAAACATAGGGGGTTATTACAACTTTGGAGGAGGTGTTAATCCGTCCCAAAAGTGACGGTAAAGTGACGGATATACCACCAGCCGTATTACAGGTCCATTATATCCTATGGAACTCGTAATACGGCTGGTGGTATATCCGTCACATTTGGGACAGATTAACACCTCCTCCAAAGTTGTAATAACCCCCTAAGCAGACAATTACCAAAGAGTGTTTTCTACACTGATAACTTATTACTATTGAGAGATCTTTGGCTCTATAACCACTTCAACTTAGTATTAAACACTTTCACATCCACACAATAACTTAAAACATCACTGCATCATACCAGGCAACCTCAGCAAAACCCCTCAAGGTAGGCATAAGCAATAGCAGTGTGTGGCCCTTTTGATACTCACTCCCCTGATGCTAGAACTTCATTCTAAGCTTCTGGAATACCGCTGCTCCTCTGAATCGAGACATAGGCTTCTGGATTAGAAATGCGATTACGCAAACTAAGCTCGTACATAGATACACTAGCTCCCATGATCTCTGTAGCAAAACCATCTGACATGCTACCATTTGAGTGCGCAAGGTAGTATGGTTTTACAATCGCTGATATGATGGATCTTTTTACGTTGATTGAGTCATGAAGGGAGTTAACAATAACAAACAATTAAATTTTTCATAACACCAATTTGGCCCCAAAACAAGGACCAGGAATCAGTGATTGAAGTTAACCTTTTGCATGCCTCAGATGGCTGGGAGCCGTCCGATGCTGCGGTGCTCTTGTGCTTCAGACAACTCCAGGCTGTCCACGCTCAGGGCCCTGGAAATCCCACTGGTGCAGGCACCGGAAAGATTTCCTGGTGAAAGAAACAGCCCCGGGAGCTGGGGAAAAACTTACCCAGCTCCTGAGTCTGTTTTTTTTTGTTTTCAGCAAAATGATAATCCGCGTGCATGGATCACTGGTGTAATTTCACTGAAAACGAAAGCAAAATGAGCCAATTGGCCCATTTCACTTTCACTGCCTCGTGGTCAAGTGGCTTTCTCAGATCCCCGAGCACTGAGGTAGATGGGAGAGGTATCATTGGAAAGGGAACAGTCTTTCCTTTCCAATGGTACCCATCTCTAGTGGATCTCTGCTTGGGGATCACCACAGGAGGGTGATCCCCAAGCAGGAGACCACCCACTATACACCAAGGAGGGGAGGCATCCCTTGGGGAAGGGCATTTGCTTCCCCCTTGTTTTTTGGCCATAATCAGTCCCCCTGGGGGCAGTTAGGGCCAATAGCCTCTCATCTGCCCCTTAAGCGGGGGAGGGCAGATCACTCTACACCAGGGATTTTTTTTTATTCATCTATGGGTGGGGGCTGCCCAGAATGAGCATTGCAATGCCCCCACCACTCCCCCCTAAAAATCGGTTTTGTCTTTCAGCCCCCCCGGGGGTGGCAGAAAGCCCACTAGGTACCAGGTATTTTTTAGGGTAATGTAGGAGTAGGGACTGCCCAGAATGGGCATGGCAATGCCCCCCCCCCCTAAATAAACTGGCACAGTCTTTCTTCCCTCCAGGGGCAGATGGGAATTATTACTCCCAATCTGTCCCCAGGGCATGCAAAAAGCCCACTAGACACCAGGGAAATCTATTTTTTTTTCAATAGAGGGGCGGGAGCTGCCCACCACCATGGGCATGGTTATGCCCCCAACCCAACTGAAGGGGACAAAAGTCTTTATGCTCCCCCTGCGGACTAAAACATCTCATCCCAATGGCAAACAAGAGGACATTTGCACTGGTGAATGGCTGCACTTTTCGGCTTGGGTAGGCTGCCACCTGGAAAACCTAACAGACCCAGACACCTCTGAAAACTTGACATCTGGGGGAGTCCAGGGTGGTGTGCTTCACATTCACCCTATACCATTTTCTTACCTACAATGCCTTGCAAATCTCCAACTTTGCCTGAAGTCACACATTTTCCCTACTTTTCTTTGATGGAAGCTACCGGAATCCACAAAACTCTTACCACCCAGCATTGCCCCACTTCTGCTGATAAAAACTCTGCCCCACTTCTGTGACTGAGATAAGCGCCTGTGACAGGAATGGACCCAACTGTGGTCAATGGGAGTCTCCACGCAAGGGCTCCCATTGTCCTTGGTTTGATCCTGTCACTGCACTAGGTCCAGCTACACTAGTAGGGCAGCAGTTTTATAGGCACAGATTGGGAAATGCAGGGTGGTAGGAATTTTGTGGCTTCCCGCAGATTCTGGAATGTTCCATCACAGAAACGTGAGGAACATCTGTTTTTTCAGGTCAAAGTTTGAGGTTTCAGGGGATTCTGAGTAAAAGGAACGCAGCAAGAGCTACGCAAGCAAACCCAACCCTGGATACCCCAAGGTGTCTAGTTTTCAAAACTGTACAAGTTGGCTAGGTTTTAATAGGTGCTGGCTGAGGTAGGGTCCAAAATATAGAGCTACCCACATTGGAAAAAGAGGGTCCTTTTTCGGTGGAAAAATGCGCTGTGTCCATGTTGGGTTTTGGTGTTTCCTGTTGCTGCACACAGTCTACCCCCACAAGTGAGATACTGTTTTTATCAGGAGACTTGAGGGAATGCAGGGTGGAAGGAAGTTTTTTTGGCTACCTGCAGATTCTAGAACTTTGCATCACAGAAATGTGAGGAAAATTAGTTTTACAGTAAAAGTTAGAGGTTTGCAAGCGAGTCTGGGTAAAAAACCTAATGGGATCTACACAAGTCACACCATCCTAAATAACCTAGGCATCTAATTTTCCAAAATGTACAGGTTGGCTAGGTTTCCCTAGGAGCTGCAGTCCAAAATCTAGAGCTACCCACATCGGGAAAAGAAGGACAGTAAATGGTGGAAAAATGTGCTGCATCCATGTTGCGTTTTGGGCTGTTTCCTGTCGCTGTCACTAGGCCTACCTACACAAGTAAGGTATAATTTTTATCAGGAGATTTGGGGAAATGTTGGGTGGAAGGAAGTTTGCTGCTTCTCACAGATTCCAGAACTTTACATCACAGAAATATGAGGAAAATGTGTTTTCTTGACACATTGTGGGGTTTGCAAGCATTCTAGGTAACAGAACTTTATGAGAGCCACACATGTCACCACATCCTGGATCCCCTTGGTGTCTAGTTCTTAGAAATGTACAGGTTTGCTAGGTTTCCCTTGAGGTGCCTGCCCAGTTAGGGACCAAAATCCACAGCTAGGCACACTGCAAGAAAGGGTCAGTTTTCAGTGGAAAGAAAATGATGTGTCCATGTTGCGTTTTGGGCCTTTTATTTATGGAGATACAAGGCCTACCCCCACAAATGAGGTACCATTTTTATCAGGAGACTTGTAGGATTATAGAGTAGAAGAACATTTGTTATTATCAGTTAGATTTTGCTGCTTTCTGTCTTTCAAATTTAAGTGTTTAAGAAATATGACATTTTGAAAAATACCCTCCAAATCATACGGTAGTACAGATACTCACAAATTCGTGGATGTAAAAATAACCACTGTTTCTAAACTCTATATCTTGTGCCCATTTCTGAAATACAAAGGTTTCCTTGATACCCATTTTTCACCTTGCCTATTTTTCTATAAGAATCAGCCTATACTTGGTACACAATGAAAAGCCTTTATGTAGTGCAGCTCAGTTGTTTGCTCTTGTTACCTTTGGTTCTTGGAGAACCAACAGCCACTATATATTTCTGCAACCAGAAGGGTTTAGCGCGCAATGGTATATTGCTTTTGTCAATCTGCCATTGTGACAAAAAGTTACAGATAAAAATGTCACAAATTGCGTTTTTACCCACTCATTTTATACATTTCTTTTATTCAACAGTTATTTTCCTTGGGAAAACCTTGATGAACCTACACATAGGACCGCCTGCAGAATTTAGAATTTTATCTACATTTCAGCAATGTATAGCTTTTCTGGGTCACCCATGGGTTTTACACTGGTTTCCACCACAAACTAGAAGTAGGTTGAATGCACATAAAATAGGGAAACTAGGCTACCTCTTCGAAAAATGCTGAAACTGTGGTACCAAATTGGATTCTTTTGATTCAGTGCTACATGTTTCTGAAACGTGGAAGATGTCTTTAGTACAGCAAACCTTTTGTGGATGCCTTTTTTGAGGGGAAAAAAGCAGACACTTTTATCTTGAGCACTTTTTCCCTATTTGCTATTGAGAGAGCGTAGTTTAAATATTATATATCTAGATGTGAAATGCTTACAATTAGCAAAGCTGCATTAAGAGTTATAAAATATTATTCATTTGAAATGTATTCTAACATACCTAAAAACGTGAAGAATTATTGTATGCATAAACTAATGTCCACTGTAAGAAATAATTGCTTGTACTATGATTAATTGAATACGTTAACATCTATGAAGATTGCATTTATTAGCATCCATAAGTCTTAAGTTAGCGTGAGTCGAAAACTAACTGTGTAACTCTCATATGAAAGCATATTTTTCTGTTTCTTCAGTGTGCTGACTTGCAAAAGGCCATGACCCAGCATTTGTTCTCTTTTACGTTTTTGCAACAATGCTAGTTTTTCCCATTCGCATGCTAGCTGCTTTATTATAAAGTTATACACTTTGCAACAAAATATGGACACTTTCAAGGACATTGAACCACGGAAAAGAGAACTTTTGACCCGAAGAACGTGCCAGAGAATGAAGTAACCCCGGATGTGCCACCTACGAAAAACGACAATTATGAAGACCAATCAAAATGTTATAAACTATCGTGAAATGACAAGTGCATTACTTAATGTATAATTTGATAGGTTACAGATAGTGGGGTGTAGTGACTATCCAATAGAATTTTGGGGGAATGTATTATGAAAAAGGGATAAAAACCCATGACACATGAGACTCGAGGGTACTAGGTAAGGAATGATATCGATTGGATCCAGAAACGCTGTCACTCTATTTGGTGATTTGAGACTTAGACAAAACCATCCTCACCCATAGACTGCCCCATTTACACTTTCCCTCCTTATGAGGGAAGTGTCCCCTGTCCTTAGATGAGATAGACTGTTGGCGCTCTTACTAATGTCCTGAAGACGAAGACTGATCCTGTATGCTGACTCATTCCGAGGAGGGTAACTATGACAGCTGCTATTGTAATTTGTCTAAATGCTTTTCCTTTCTAGGTACCAACTGCTGTATTTTTGGTTAGAATCCCTAGATAGATGTTTTCCAAATTGATGTTCTAAATTGTTTTGCATGAAGCCCAACATGCTGATGCCAATTAGCGGTTAGATTAGGTATTCACCTTGACTGACACCAACAGACGTGACTGACATTGTACTATGCTGAACTGGGCTTATATGATGATCTATGCATTCTGACTTGTGTATCTCTTATGTTAGTGTCTCAATGGTTCTGATTTTTACATTGTCAAAATCTTATCACAGTTGCCATATCGTGACTATGCTTCTTTGCTTCTTGGTTTTGAGATTAACACATCTGCTGTTAGATTGTAATCAATAGGGAATAAAATTCACAAAACTTCAACAGAGGTGTGGTTATTCATGACTGAAAGGTCATGCGTTAACGATCTTAACTAATGTCTAAATTGAGATATATTGTGGTGATATATGTTGACAATATTATTGATATATTGCTTGATATATTGATCAGTTACCTCGTCTTACGGTGTCTCACCACTGGGTCCAAAGATTCATCGGCCTAAAACGAGTCCTAAAATGTATAAATTAACATAGAAGGACGCGTTATCACTATATTTGCCAATTTTCTCAGTCCCCTCCAGGAAAATGTACAAACCCTTGGAACCTTTAGAATCCCCAGAACATTGGAAAAAAGGGCACAAATTTAGTGTGGATAGTCAAGGTGGACAAACAATTATGGAGACATAAGCGCAAACTACCCGAAAGAGCCACAAATGGGCTCAGCTTGGGGGGATAGGAGTGGGGGGTGAGAGGCCTAGCAGTGTTAGGATTAAGTCAGTTTATTTCAATCAATATATAAGTAATCAATCAAATATGTATGGATGTCATGAAAATATTTAAAAGGTACAGGATTACACCTGTCAAGCCGAAAATCGCATTGGTTCAGCCGCAATAGATTAAAATACAAAGCTATAACAGCCACAGCAATACAGAAACTGAGAATTAGAAATAGGTGTTCCATAAAGAAACTCTGATTCTCTCTCCTAAAAATTGAATATTTCTAAATCACCTAATCACATTTCTAAATAGGAGATGAGGATGATTTGAATCTTGTGGTAGAGAAATTTGGAAATTGGACACGGTGTCAGCATATTGGAAACTTCAGTAGAAGTCTTCCAAAAAGGAATAAGTGTTTAGCATAAAACTTCACACTTGCAAGACTAAGAAGCAGAGAGGTCTATATACCCTTTGAGGTACAAGGTAATAGGTCTAACCTTCTAACAGCATAAGCCTTAATTTAACCAATCAGCTTCTTGTCCATTGTGTGAAATTGTAACATCACCTAAATTTCTCGTCAATCAGAACTCGATCTGCCACAACAACCTTTAACATCAACCCCCCTTCCTGGAACGCGATAAATAGAAGATTTCAGCTGGTCATTAAATCTTCAAGTCTCTTGTCAAGATTTATTTTCTCTGAAAAACTAATACCCAAAACTATACCCTTTTCCATTAGCTACTGAAGCCTTGAAACACACCTGTGAAGAAAGAACAAGCTAACCAAACAAAAATGCATTTCATAATTAAGGTCTTTAGTTGGTTAAGATTAGCCTGATAAATGTATACTTTGAATACATGGCTATACATGCGCACTTTCAACTTTTCAAAATAAAAGCAAACTTAAATAAGAAAATGCATGTCACTCCAGCGAATGAAACTTAAAGTACAAATGTAAAACACAGATAATGAACATGTGTAAGCAATTTATATAAACATTAGCAAACATTTATAACGCTTTCAGTTTCTCAGTGGTTATATTTCATTAATATGTTTATGTAGCTGGTACACGTTATTGTTATTAAAGCACACAGTAAATATATTGTCAAATATGTCTGTATACAAAGAGATTCTGACTAGAGGAGCACCTCCCGACCCTGCCCCAGCAGCCTGAGCTTAAG
The DNA here is from genome assembly GCF_031143425.1 of Pleurodeles waltl. NCBI lineage: Eukaryota > Metazoa > Chordata > Amphibia > Caudata > Salamandridae > Pleurodeles > Pleurodeles waltl. The sequence continues at coordinate 313,861,153 of NC_090449.1, read as the reverse complement.
GCCATTGGCCCCTTATATAAGTTTCTATTGACTGTTACATCTGTTGCTGTGGTTGGTTGCTAAGGCTAGTATTTCTGTTGGATTAAGCGTTAACGGTTACAGTTCTGATTGACTGTTCGGGCTAGGATTCTGATTGTCTACTAGGGTTAGGGTTTCCACTGGACCAAGGGTTTAGGGTTACTGGTCTGATTGGCCGTCAGGCCTAGGGTTCTCATTGGCTACTAGGGCTAGGTTTCCACTGGACTAAGGGTTTAGGGGTACAGTTCTGATTGACCATCAGGGTAGGGTTCTGATTGGTTAGTACCGCTTGGGTTCTTATTGCACTCAGGGCTTAAGGCTTTTGTTTTGACCGGCTGTTAGGGCTAGGGCTGTAATTGGTTAATAGGGCCAATCTACGGCTGGGTCTAGGGTGTAGGGTTGGGATCCTGATTGGTTAGGGTTAGGGCTAGGGTTCCTTTGGCCAATAGGGCTATTTAAGCCTAGGGTTTAGGGTGTCTCAGCCTGGGCGTCAAGGCTAAGGGCGGAGAAGACAAGGGCAGTTGTCTGTTTGGGCCTGTTCAAGACTGGTTGGGCTTAGGGCCAGAGATGCTGCCCAATGTTTCACTCACCAGCTACTACCTTCATCCTTCCACATCACAAACATCAAAACACAATATCAGCAAATTCATTCTGCTCATACACCACAAACAAACCTCATACAGATTTCAATGTCTCAACAACCACTACAAAACACCCCAAACCACACGTGTACACAATTCTACCACAAAACCACATCTCTATGGTACCTTCATTCGTACACAAAACACAACTCTATCCTATACCCCTTATACATCCACACATCACCAACACAACACAAAGCCACCTTATACATAACTTTAATGTGTTAAGACACACACTCCCCATTCATACAAAACACCACCTCTATCCTCTACTTCCTCCTAACAGAACCATGTTTACCTTGAAGAAACCTATACTTAGCTTTCCATCACACCATCCACCAACACCAACACCCTCCTCCTCTTTCTACGAATTACACAAAACCATATAATCCCTACACTCCGCTCCACCACACACTACCTCTTCCGGTGACCAACTCAAACACAACCACTGATTACTCTTGTCCACCCTCTCTTAGACACCACATTCACTCTTCTCCAAAACACATCACCCCCAGCAGTATTCAACTACCACTCACCAGAAGTAACCCACATACAAATCCTTCACAACTTTTTACTACTCCAAAAAGAAAAACTAAACACACACCAGCACCTCAAAATCAACAATACTTTCATAATACTTCCCATCACAACTACTCCCACCCTCATGACTACACAAATAATACAGATCCTGAACCAACTTCACTCCTAAATTCTCAGTCTTCACCAACATCCACCAAAAACACCCCAACACAGCAACATTCATTCGCCCACCTGTAACAAGCATCATATTTACGACCTACTCACTGAAGTACAACCTGACTTACTCTTCATAACTGGATCATGGTTAAGAGATGACAAGGCTCCAGTGTTGTATGAAACCGTTCCTCCAGTCTATCAAACCATTACACAAAACCGTATAGGCGAAATAGGAGGTGGACTAGCTGTTATATTTCAACAAGAAATAAATCTCAGCAATAACAGATGACATCTTCATACAAGGTTATGAGGCCCTGACTGCGATTTGCAACTCTACACCAACTTCTTGTAATTTCGCACACCTCTACAGACCACCACCTAGCAATTCAACATTCCCAAACACATTTCTAGTCACAGTGTCAAACCTTATAACACTATACTCCAACCTATGTATACTTGGAGACCTAAACATTTGGTTTTACAAACTCAGTATGCCCCATCCAAAAGCTATCATCACTGGCCTAGTCCCAATTAACCTACATCAGATTGTACACAATCCCACACACATCACTGGGCACATTCTAGATGTCATTTTTGCAAACCCAGAATTAGTTCTGTTCAAAGCATCACACAAGTCACATGGTCAGACCACCATTTGGTAACTTTCCAACATAAAACACCACAAAACAACACACCCAAGACCACCTTACATACATCCACTTATCAACCACAGCACAAACTCAATTTTGAATGCTTAAAAACACATCTAATGGCCAACACAGATCTAGACACAATAAATTCTGTTTATAAACTTTGTGAGTGGCTAGAGGAAGCTTTCGATATCCTACTCCCACTCCGAAAAACAAAACAGGACAAAAGAAAACAAGTACCATGGAGGGATACAGAACTAAAAAAGATAAAACAAAAAATCTGAAGGCTGCGATGAACCTGGCTCAAAACAAATAACAATCAAGAAAAACTTCACCTATGAAAATGTAACAAAATATACAAATCATCTATCAAAAAAGCTAAAACAAAGATACTACTCTGACAGAATTCAAAATGCTATATCTGCAAATAAAGAATTTTATCAAATTCTCAACAAATGTTATAAATCTAAATGCATGGAAGGAACTCATCCCATTACTCAAGAATTCACAAACAAACTGGCAAATCATTACTTATCAAAGGCAGACACATTGGACTCCTATTTAAAACAAAGGAAAACCACCAGCAGCAACCTGTATTCATACATCCTCTCCAAGAGTAAACCAACCTAGCCTCTGCACTCCTTCAAACAAAATATCACAAAGTAAATTTATGGATCTGGTCAAAGCAAGCAAGCCTTTGTGCTGCCCTTCCGACCCTTGTCCACAACACACCTTCACAAACATTATTTTATCTGCCACTGCTGCCACACCAATAAGAAGAATTATCAATAATTCTTTAATGCTGGGAATCTTTCCTGAAGACCATAACAAGGCATACATGCGCTCATTGTTAAAGAAAACAAACCTGGACCCCCCAAGAACCCAACAACTACAGATCAATTACAAATGGACCTTTCCTGGGCAAACTGATACAAAGAGCAGCTTTCGCCCAGATGTCAAAATTCATTGAAGATAACTCCACACTTTCAGACTACCAAACTGGATTCCACCCAGCAAGAGGCCCTCATTGCCACCTAGGATGATCTTAAAAACACAATTGACTACTTTGAAGTTACTGCACTACTTCTCTAGGACCTCTCAGATGTCTTTGACACAGCTGACCATAACACCCTAATACAAAAACTCTACGAAGCTGTCATCGAGGGGACCACTCTTGACTGGGTCACATCCTACCTTCAAAACAGAACATATGTCATCCATGCTCAACCCTACTTCACAAAAGCAGGGGCCCCTCAAGGCTGAATCATCTTACCCATGCCTTTCAACATCCACACAATGTCATTACCGGTAATTATCAATAAATTTCATCTTACATGCTACAACTTTGCAGATGACACACAAATGCTCCTTAAGATGGAATTCCCCAAAGACATTGGAAGCTCACAAATCTTCAGTTGCCTCTGAGCCGTTGATCAGTGGATGACATAGAGCCATCTCAAACTGAATGCTTTCAAAACAGAAATACTTACATGTGGCGATTGGACAAATTATGACCCACTCTGCGCCGGGCCTGACGATCTGGGACCACCTCCTGAAGTATATAAGGAAGTTAGAAACCTTGGAATTACCATGGACTTCAAGTTAACAGTGAATGCTCAAGTGGACAAATTATCAAGATCAAGCTTCATCACCATGAAAACTCTGCGACCCATCTTCCCCCACCTCGGATTTCCACACAAGGAGCAGACTACTATCTCTCTTGTACTATCTAAACTAGATGATGCCAATGGCCTCTACCATGGATCATCTCTATCTACTATAAAAAAAAAAAATACTACAACGCAAATGGAACAGGGCCATTTTTTATCAGGAACAAACTCACTAAATACATTCAACAAAGATACCTCCACTCAAGATTGGCACCCCGCCTCAAAACACCACCATAGAAAAAAAAAGACAATAGGTGATACATCTTTCTCTGTTCAAGCAGCCAAACAATCAAATTCATTTCCTCCAAAATATGAGATCCACAGATAAATATCTTACCATCAGAAGACTACTCTAGAGTTGGCTCTTTCCTACATAACCACCCCAATCAAATAGCAATGGACTTCATATTCCTGTGTATGCAAACATTTATAATTTGATTAAATGTATATGCCTAGATATGTGTATTTTCTTTGTACAAATAAGTATAATAATTATTTATCTTAGAATACATATATATAATATTTAGGTCTGTTTTAACAAATGTATATGTTACTTATAGTTAAATGTACATTTGTATAAGTATGTATATATGTATGTATCTATATATACATATGTGTATTTTATACTACGCTTAGCATGTTCATAGGTCATTTCATAGTTCTATATAAGTTGTTTCATTAAATGCTCAAGAGCCTCTGTTTTTATTTCATCTTTCACAATATGTAAATATTATCTTAACTTTTTATCTACAAGCATTTCACTATTGAAACATTGAGGAAAGATAAAATAATGTTATAAAAGTACAAACATAAAGTAACTTGAAAGTCTGTGTTGATACGATACAACTTAAAGCTCAAAATAATTATGACCTCGGTGGTCGTAGCTAATGTGGCGGAAGTACTGCCAACACGCTGGCGGTACTTACCGCCACATTATGACATTAGCGGGTTGGCTGGAGCCAACCCACCAATGTTCCACTCTGACTGCCATGGCGGTAGCAGCAGATGAGAACCTCCAGCCCGGCGGCTGCCATTGTGCTGCCTGCGGTATTATGTCCCTGCCTACCGCCATGGCAGTAGGCCCTATCAGTGATAGGGAACTTCTTCCCTGTCACTGATAGGAGGTCCCCATCCCCCCAACACTCCCCAGACATCCCCCCACACCCCCTACATCCACACACCCCAAAACACACACACGCATTCACACACTTATCCACACATACATACACGCATATATCCATTCATTCACACACACATCAGCACACACATCAAAACATACACGTAGACACGCATTCACATTTCCATACATACACGCACTCACACACATTCGTGCACGCACTCACACACATTCATGCACACACACAAACAACACTACACACACACTCGCATTCATGCACACACTCACACATACATGCGCACACACACATAACACCCCCCCACACCCCCACCCTGTCGGAAACCCGACTTACCTGAATCCAGGGGGTCTTCGGCAGGGGACGAGATGGGGCACTGCTACCGCCAGCAGCGCCCACAGGCAGAACACCGCCAGGCCGTATTATTTGACATAATATGGCTGGCGATGGTCTACTGGCGTGGCGCTGCTGGTGGTAACAGGGCCACCTTACCACCATCTGTCAGTATGGCCACAGCCGGATTTCCGTCCTTCTTGTGGCAGAAATCTGGCTGTGGTCATGATGTGGCGGACGGATTGTAGCTGTGACGAAGGTCTTTTGGTGCCCGTCGCCACGGCGGTAGGTGGTTTTTACCGCCATTTTCAAAATGAGGGCCTACATTCCTTGCACATATATTCACTGACTATGAAGTTATGTATCTACATATATATTATTTTAGTCCTACGGTACAAGAGGAAAAATACATAACCATAACCCCATACCTGTATCAATATATCCTCTATCTCCACTCTCTGACTCATCCCAAACCCATTCCATTACCATGATCTCCAAAATAACCCTTCCTAGACTCTTCCCTCCTCTACTCCTCCTGGCTCACCCCAAACCTCAGTTTAATTCTGTGATCTTCCGTACAACCCTAGTAATTTGTCCCACATGTATCTCTCTTTTGACACATCCCAAATTCCATTTTACTAATATAATCTCACCAATCCTTTTCTACAGACTCTTCCTTCCTCCACTTCTCCTTTACTCATCCCACACCTCATCTTACTACTATGATCTACCAATTAACACTTCTGGATTCTTCCCTTCTCTACCCCTCCATTTTTCTATTAAATCCAAGTAACAAACTTGCATGTCTTCCACTCAAATTAAATCATACCATAGTATAGGGATACTAATACTGTACTCATATTCCCCTATTCTAATCCTCCACTAATCCTTTTGGGTTCTCTGGGAAAATTGCTTTGACTCACTGAAAAGCGATTAAACACCTCATCAGGGGTAGTAGGTGCTATATAATTACAATTACACATATAAATGGATATTTGTTCAATGATGAGATGTAAAGGAGGGAGTCTAAATTGAGCTGCTTCAAAAGTGAATAAAGGCTAGATGAACAAGAAGGATTTAAGTGATTTGTAGAAGGTGCTATGATTTTTCACCTGTTCAGATTTGCTGGCAAATTATTCAAGAGCGTGAGTAGGAGGTTCTGCAAAAAAAAAAAACTATTGCAGTGGAGCAAGCGTTCTTGACCGGCGAGATCTGTTAGATAGGAGGGTCTGAAAAGCGAAAGCAATTGGATAGTGCATGCTTCTCTCTATAGTGTAAAAATATCTGGGCTGTATAGCGAAATCTAATTTGAACATATTGTGCCCCTGGTAACCAATGAAGGCTTTGATGGGACTCAGAAAGATGATTGAACTTCTAAAGTCTACAGGCAGTTCTCTCTCAGAAGTAGTGCCATGGAGTAGTTAGGAAGCCCTGGGTACAGGGGCTATTACAGTGGCCCAGTTTAGACAAACCAAAAGGTGAAATGACCATTGGAAGCTTCTCCCTTGGAAGAAGGGAATAACTTACCTCAAAAGGCTGACAGTGGAAAAACAGCTTGCAGCAAACACATTTACCTGAGCTGAGAGTGATTGACCATTATGGCAAGAAATTTAACACTGCCCTCCAAAACAAGTGTGGTGTTCATATCTGCAGATCATGGAGGTGGTTTTAAGGGGATGAAGTAAGAGTAATGTGCTATTTATTACCAATGTTGAGTGTGGCAAGGGGGCTATGATTGGTGAGATGTTGAGTGTCAAACTGGTCATGATGCCACTCAGTATCTCAAACATTGCAATAGACAGCACACAGATGGTGCTTAAATGATTTATGGTATTCTTTTTTTTCAAGCGTAGAAGTTATAACCAAAGGCATTTAACTGGAACCAAATCATAAGGGTTTAAATCTGTCCATTAAGATAATACATGTATTCCAAAAAACATTATTTCATAGGGTTATTTTCACTTGCAGTACAAATCTCCTGATTTGAATCATGGATGGCCAATGTGATGTAGGAAATTGGAATACTGACTGTCAAGGTCTGGAAACATGCTAGGTCCGATGAGTGCCCTTCGAGAATGGCATGGGGATTCTGCCCATTAGCCATGATACCACTATTCACAGAATAGTATAACTAAAAAGTGACAGATTTTATAGGGTCAAAACCAGCTGGAAAAACAGTCATAGGAAAAAACTATTTTTTCAATTATTGTAGGTCTTGATTGAAGGTATAGAATTACCAGGATCCCAAACTCCTTCTGACATCAGAAAGAAGAAACAAGCTGAGTCCTAAGTCCAAATCCAAAAGACCTACAAGGAAGATGATCAAAACTGCTACAGGAAATAATGACAATAGCAAACATGCTAAGCAAAACTGCAGATAAAAGAGAATAATTCCAAAGAAAAAGTACAATCTGCTGGTAAAAATCAGTGGTAAAAAAGTTTAGCAAGGTGACAAAGAGAGCAGTGAAAAACAAGAGAACGAATGTATTGCTACACATCTTCCCTTTCCAGCACCATCTTCTAGATATATAAACAGTAAACAACCTGATACGAAGTGACCTTGCCACGTCGTGGATTGGAAAGGTCCAATAAGTCCCAAAGGAGATACCATCCTCTTGGACTGGGCACTTTACACAGTCAAACTCTACCCTTGACTGTAAAGTCCTGAGAACAATACTTCCACAAAGATACAAGGTTTTACCTTTTGCCTGCAATCTCATTTTCACCTGTCCTGCACTGCCAGCTGCACTCAGTGCCATCCACAGTCAGTTCACCAGACACTGTAAAGGTCCCTCAAGACTATAAACTTAGATAAGGTGCAGAACAGACCAATGGTGAATACAGATCAGCAAAGTAAGAGATAACGCTTCCAGAATCAGCCAGACCAGGTTGACTGCATCAGCCACGTTAGGACCATAAGACACACCTTCAACGCTTTTGAGCACTGTTCTAACTGCACAACCAATTACAAATAATACAGTTAAGATTTATGGAACCAAAAAGAAAAAAATAATTAATAAAGATGTTTTCCAGGCTAAGAAAAAGGCATGGGAGTATTAAAAATGGTATGGGGTAAAAATACCAAAACATAAATAAGAACTAAATGTGCTCAGAAATGGTCCAGAGTCTTCACTGACTATCATAGCTCAGTTGTAATCAAATCATGGGGGGAGCATAGGCCCTCATTACAACCCTGGTGGTCAAAGACCGCCAGGGCTGTTTCAGAGGTTGCAAACTCACGTATTACGACTGCGGCGGAAGCACCGCGGTTGCACCGCCGGGACCAGCAAGCAGTGCTGCCCAGGGGATTACGAGTCCCTTTCCCGCCAGCCTTTTCATGGCGGTATGAGCCGCCATGGAAAGGCTGACGGAAAAGGGAGTCACGAGCATGGGCAGTGCAGGGGCCTCATGGCACAGCCCCAGACAGCTTTTCACTGTCTGCACATCAGACAGTGAAAAGCGCGACGGGTGCAACTGCACCCGTCGCACTGCCGCTACACCGCCGGCTCCATTTGGAGTCGGCTCCCATGTTGCGGCCTACATCCCCGTCGGCCCAGCGGTGATGTCGTAATGGCCAGCGCGGGAGTGTGGCCGCATTGGCGGCTGCACGGGGGTTACAACTTGGAGGGCGTCTGTTGCCCCCCACCAAAGTTGTAATGAGGGCCATAATGTCTAACCTGTTGAATCAATGTTGTATCATAAAAAGATGAGACAAAGACTGCGGCTGTTAGAGTTCCATCTTCAAGAGCCTAACAACAAGTTTGCAGGAGCACCGCTACATGGAGGGAAATGCCAAAGAAATGGGTCAGAAGTTGAAAGGTGTTGGGTTCAATACTGCACAGTCTGTTGAATTATAGATTGAACCACAGAGTGCTGACGGTTGAATTCGGAGCAAGTATGACTGCATGAGGCTCAGCAGGCTCCTCACAGTAACCAGGCTGCCTGGAGCAAGTTAATTTATCATGCAGACTGTTTTCAGGGAAAGGGTTCACAATAGTCAAGAAACAGTTTTGGAAAGTAGTTCGACACGTAGAAGTTCACACCAGAGCTGGGGACTTCTCTTTCCAATGTCTCTAGCAGGCTGGCAGAGAAGTAGGGAACCTATCTTCTTTAGCTTCAAGCTTCCTTTTGAAGTGGCTCTGTCATCTGTTTGGGTGGATCCAATTTATCAATGGTTCTGATCCCTAATAAAATTCTATTAAAAACACACAATTCCCTTTTTTGCACCATTCTGATGTGATGCCCTGCTACAAAATATTGCCAGAGCCTTTGTACTAGAACTCCAACATCACAGCAGCTGGTCAATCTATTTCCAGCTCATACTTCATTGCTCTTTTTCTTGCATGAACACATTCCAAGTATGTTCTTTGTTCGTTTCCCTTTCTTTTATTAGCATTCCGTTTTTCAACTGTATCCTGAGTACAATCCTTTCAGGGTGGCTTTTCACCTAATGGGCACAGGAGGTCCTCTAGCAGTGAACCACTTTTATGTGCTGTTATTTTGAAGCCCCCAGAACAATCTTCCTGATTGCCATAGGCAGATGTCCATTTAATCAGATCTTGGAAACAAATAATATACCCTGCGTCTCAGTCTGACTTCCATATCATGACCATCTTCCTTTCAGCTATAAGGAATGCCATAGCAGAAAAGCTGAGTACACTTGACAAGGCAGCAAGATCATTAACCAGAGAAAATCCATTTGTATCACACACTTTATGGACACTCTGCTGTCATTTGCCTGTAATATCCTACAGATGGGCAGGCAAAGATACACAAATATGAAAGATGAGTTTTAAGCAAGACCTCAACCTTGGATGAGACTGTTTAAAAAACAAAGAAGGTTACAGGGAGGGAATTCCAAACTGAGAGCCTGATTTAGATCTTGGCAGAGGGGAATACTCCATCATAAACATGACAGTTATATGGTATGGAGATCATAATACGGTGGACGGGATATCCATCACGCTTGTGACAGAGTAACCCCTCCACTAAGATCTAAATCAGGTCCTTAGAGCCAAAAGAGTAGAACTTCAACCTTACATAATAAAAAAAAAACAGATTTCTGTGAACTAAATATTGATACCTATTTCGGGTTCTATGGATCCTATTTTTAGATGCAATTATTTTATTCTGTAAGTCGGATGCAGCTGTGTTTAGGTAAAATTTGTGGACAAAGCAAAGCTATTTATACTGAGTTCTTACCTAAATGGGAATCCATTGCCAGTTGTCTGGACAACACAAACATCTATTCTTCTGCACATCCTAGTTGTCAGGGATATTCTTATATGTGGTGCTGGAATTTAGCATCACAAAAAACATTTTGGCAGTTCCCAAGTATTTCCGTTGTTTATAGTCTAGCCATTATTTCACGATGGGCCCACTCACAGGCTTGTTTGTACCATTTTAATGACCTTGCACATCTTTGAAAGATGGAAAAGAGTGTTTTAAGGTTTCAAATCATGTTCAGGAAAACATGCACACAATTCTGCCCATAAATATTGTTGCACCTGATGATTTTCAGGTTGGAATGCTCATTGAATAACTTTAATTTTCATCACAAATATTCATCTCAAGCCCTCTCTTCAATGGGAAAGTGGTCAAAGGAAGTGCGAAAGGAAGAAGGCAGAAGCTCAGAATTAAAGATATCTGCATGTTGCACAAATGCCCCAAATCCTCCCATCATGCCGAATGAGGAGTGCCACTCAACCTACGTGACAATCAAGGGACATCCCAGAAAACACACCTCAATAGTTAGCTCTGATCATCTAGTCATGATTTGCACTGCATCATGGACAGTCAGCTCCCACTACAAAATATGTATGACACTTCAGTTCACGGGATACTTTCAGTCTTGCTGGATGCCACTTTGAATCCTCCAATTTCAGGGCAATTGGTTCCTTTTCAATTTGCTGCAATTGTGGTCTGCTCAATATAGTGAATTTACCAACGTCAGGAAATATCAGGATTTACTCACCATCTAGTGTGACCTTACTCAGTTTATTTGGTGCTTGGGGATCACTTCCTTCTCAGCTGGATCATCTAGATCCACAGTCACTTTACCTCTCAGTTCTGCATTTCCTCCTCAATTCTGAGTTGGTATCTTTCAGGCTCTCTGCATTTTTACATGAATGGGATAATCAACATGTAGAACCTACCTCTTAAATAAACTCTGAATTTAAGCTGCAAGGGACATGTCTTCGTGTAGTGCTGACATTCTAAACAGGCAGATGTTAGCCATCCCAACTGTGTCCTCTAGTTACATCAGTGAGATAACACCACAGCCACAAAACTCTTTCTGTCTTTTCTTTCATCTTTAAGATCTGGCACAGATGAAACTAGATTGGACACTGTGGCTTGAGTTCTTTGTCTTCACCAAGCATTTGTATAAGGTCCAATTGGTCTTTTCTATTGTGGTTACTTTTTTCTATATTTCTGGAATCTGCTGCAGAGGAAGAAGCGCAACCAAGATCAGTGACTCACTTTGCAAGGGCTCAGTACAACACAATGCTTAAATAAGTCCTCCTTGAATTTTCCACTGTCATGGAGGTGAGATCTTTCTGATAAAAAGCCTCCTTTCTTTCTCCTATGACTCTCCTGTCATCTTTAGGAGGCATCTTAATGGGTGCAATTGGTACCATCACACAGTTCTACCAGGGTATTTAGACAAACACTCTACTGGCACCCCTCAGTGGGCTCAACTTGCCTGCAGATGCCATTTGTACTTCACACTGCATAGTTTCTGATCTTTCTTACGGGCAGGGAAAGTGAACATCACCACCCACTTTTCAGGTATCTGGCACCTGCCAGGACAAAACAAACTTATAGCCATCTTCATGCCGCTCACTCATCTCTACCCACAACTCTCTCCTCTTTGTACCAATTTGTGGAACAGTACCATCATGCAACTCTGTGAGCCCTGAGGGGGAAAGTGATAGAAAGCACCTGTCTCTTAGACATCATCTTTCAGCTGAAGGATACAACTTTTAGTTTATTGTGTGCAGGAGCTGAAATACCTCATTCTTCACTGGAACGTATCAAATAGCTGCATAAGTTCTGCCATTACAAAAGGAGACATCAGATGATTGACTAGTGCTGGAACTCTAAGAATCCATGCCCTTCCAGGCACTGATCCAAGCTCCACACCCGGAAGATGAGGGCAGTGTAGTAGCCAAGCACTACACATAATTCCCATATTTGTAAGCAACATCAAAAGTCTAATTAAATATTTGATGAGTGGTATGTGTGATGATAACTTGAGTAATATGGTCTTCTGCCAAAGAAAATAATCTTTTTTTTATCTGCATTCAGCTGAGACCAGCCCTAATTATTCAGTTTTGATAACCTCTAATGGTGTAATCTCCTGTAGATATTACTAATGAATTGGAACATTGGTGTATCATGTGAGTAAAAATTAGACTGAAACCTCAGTTGTGTGATAAGGTCTTAGACGGGTTTACTGTAAATGGTACTGACAGGAGACGTCTATGTGCTGAACTAAAACATTGATTTTTTACAGAAAAAGGAGAGAACTAGACGAGAGAATTTTTGGCCGAGGGTGCGTCAAAGCTAGTTGAGAAGAATAGAATCAATCTACTCTCTCAAAGACAGTAGTTAGCTGTGGGAGGGTGTTAATTGATCCCACTGTGCTGTCTGGAGAAACAGTTAACAACATGCAGCAGGGAGGATTATGTTCCATGTCATAGATAGATGACTGATTGACAGACACCAGTAACACAGAGATGACAAAGACATTTCAGTAGCTAGCTGATTAACTCTTTTTAGGGCTCTCCTGGAGAAAGCTTTTAGGAGTTGCCTAAGAACTTTTATAGATGTAGATATGAATGTACATGTGTAGTGTTCCTACTGTATTTTTAGGCAAAAGGCAGCAACACCACTGTACAAGATCAAAGACAAGCATAAAGTCAACTGGTGATAAGAGCGGTAGCTTGTTTGTGGATGGTTAATGCACTATGATGGAGTGTTCTTTAAATAGGTGAGTCACTGCCCTGTTCCAAAATTGGAGGAGTGTTGGGGCTGAACGTATGGATAAAGGAATATTTACATTTTGCAATTCTCAGTCTGCTGTCTGATGTCCTGGCTTTGAGTGTGTCAAGAACTCTTTAGATAGTGAGCTTGCTTGCAAGATAAGAAGGGGTGCTGGTCATGACGGCTTTGTGAATGATGCAACTCATTTTGGACATGGTTCTGGCCATCAAGGTAAACCAATGGATTTCCATTAGGATACAGGTGATGTGATCATACTTTTTCAGGCCCTGGGTGAGACTTGCTGTAGCATGCAGGATGAGCTTAATTTAGGCCAGTGTGGAGTCTGGAAGGCAGTGGAGTAGGGCGTAACGACCATCCATATTTAAGAGGAGGAGAGCTTGATCAGCAGCTCTGATGTCACTTTCTGCAAGAAACAGTTTAGCTTTCTTTAGAAAAGAGAGCAGATATTGGGCAATTTTTTATTTATTTTGCGCAATGTGTTCTTTGAGGGTGAGGTTGGTGTCCAGAATAAATTTAAGTGAATTGGCACACAATAAAAGTTGAGATTTGAAGCATCAAGGTTCATACCATCGAGCCAAGTTTGTACGGTTTCTTGTTTCTTATTCTTGGCAAATAACAGCAATTCTGTCTTGTTTGGCTTGAGCTTCAGATAGGCTCTAGACACCCAGGTCCCAGGTCTGAATGACGGGTATGCAGATTTTGAGGCACTGGGGGGCATATTTATACTCTGTCTGCGCCGAATGTGCGTCAAAAAGTTTGACGCACATTCAGTGCAAACGTTGCCCCGTATTTAAACTTTGATGCCTGAGCCCGCAGACGACAAAATTCCACCGTGTGTGTCATTTTTTGGATGCGGCAACCCGCCTTGCGTTAATCATATGCAAGGTAGGCATTCCCGTCCAAAAAATGACTTAAACTGCTGTGCGTCGTCTTTATGCTTTCGTGCAAAAATGAAGCACGGCCGGGAGGCGGAGCCGGAAAATAACGCACAGCCCGATTTGCATAAAAAAATTAACGCCTGGGTCAGGGCAGGCGTTAAAATGGGGCAAACACACCTGTATTTAATCAGAACACACAGAAGCAATAGCAGAGCAGCAGAGCAGCAACAGGGTGAAATGGAGGTGATTCCAATCCAGCGTGCACACAGACGCAGAGCCCAGCAGCAACAACAGCAGCTACAACACCAGCAGGGACCCCAAAGGCAGCGCAGAAGGCAGGAGAGGATATTCCACCCCAGAACAACCCTTCATGGCCTCAGGGAACACGACATCATTCAGAGGTACCTGTTGAACTGGCAGGCCATTCAGCAGCTGCTGCGCAACATTGAACCGCAGTTGGCCCCCACTTTGCTGACACCCCGCACCATCCCAACAGAAACCAAGCTGCTTGCCGTACTTCATATGCTGGCAAGTGGCTCTTTTCAAACAACAGGTGCCCTGGTTGTCGGAATATCACAACCATCATTCTCCGCCTTTTTGACCAAAGTACTGGATGCCATCATTGGACTGACACCCCGCCACATCTGCTTCCCTAACACACTGCAGAAGCCGCAGGAAACAAAACAGGGGTTCTACCTCATCAGTGGCTTCCCACATGTCCTTGGTGCAATCGACTGCACACATGTACGCCTTGTGCCACTTGCTGCAACTGAACACCTCTACCGCAACAGGAAGCATACACATTCCATCAACGTGAAGGTCATTGTCGATCACCAGGGATTGATCACCAACATCGTGTCTAAATATCCTGGGAGTGTACATGATTCATTCATCTTCTGTCACTGCACCATCAATGAACACTTCCAGGATGGACAGTATGGCAATGGACTACTTGTTGGTAAGTACAAAAACCTACTTATATACACACTGCACAGCAACCCTCTAGGACACACAACACATACACCACAACAGCAACATGTGAACAGGAACACACTGAGGTCGTGACATCGCTAGCCATGTTTCTTAGGTCACCATTGAACCTGTCACACATCTGAAATTACAGTACAGCCTAATGTTAAGACGTCAAAGATCACAACGTGTGGAGTGGGTTGCCTAAATGTCACCTTGCAAAATGTAAGTGTCCCAATGACGTTTACATTAATCCATTGCATAAGTCTAAAGGTATGGGATGTCCAGGGTACATTGATATGAACGTGTTAACAACACTGTCAATTTTAACCTGTGTATGGAACTATCATCTCACCCCCAGTGAAGACATACGGACACCTGTATTACAAGTCACAATGCTAGGGAGGGCATACTGTACTGCAAATCCCAAAACATACTGCTGACAAACAGTTAGCAGACAAACACTCTTTCAGCCAAGGAAACAACACAATGCAGATGGTACATCCTACAAGCCTAGGATGCTACATTATAACACAAAAGAGTCACAGACAACACAAGACAACTACTGCCATGAAAGGTGATTTCAATAGGGCCAGCTACATCAACATGATCCCATTCATTTTCACTTGCAGCTGATCAGGGGTATGGCATCCAGCCATGGATTATGACACCATTTGGCAACCCGAGTACTGATGCAGAGCGTGCCTACAATGACGCACATAGGAGGACACGCAGCATAGTCGAGAGGACCTTTGGCATCCTCAAGTCAAGGTTCCGGTGCCTCGACATCACTGGTGGTAGCCTCCTATATTCGCCGGAGATGGTCTGTAAGATCATCCTAACATGTGTAATATTGCACAACACTTGCATCAAAAGGAACATTCCCCTCCTGGAACCAGAGCCACACATGCTTGAAGAGGAGGAAGAGGAGGATGGTGGCCTGCAACATGAGGGGGAATTACAGAACACGGCCGCTGGTATACTCACGCTGCAACATATTGTCAACAATTTCTTTTAAATATAATCACCTTCACCACTTTAGTTAACTAATTTAAATAAACACCTATAATAATCACCATATCATGGTCTGGCTATTCATTTTTGCACACCTTCATCTCTACTTATCAGAATAAGAGTGTTGCCTCATGGAGCATTGCTGAGTTACTGATTAGGACACTGAACATCCCAGAGCTAATGTGATGCCAAACATTCAATGGTCACATACACACACACTGTTAATGACAGATATCATGTACATTTATCCTTTGAAGGCCAATAGCAGAGGACCACACCTATTTCACACATACATGTTGAAATCAAGGTCCAACGCAGCATATGGCACACAACTAAGACACCGTCACTCAATAAGGGGGAAACAAGCCTCATACATGAGGCAGTCGATGTGCTTTTGCATCAGTATCAGGAATGTCTGACCAGACCCTTGACAGCAGTAAGTCCAACTGCATCCAATATTTGCAAGGACTATCTGTGACCAGAGTTCCATAGAAGCAGAACATAGACAGCGCAAGTGCCACTCATATGAGCAGCATTGCACACATGACATTCCATGTACATGTCAGCCCATTTCCTAACTCCTGACACACCCATGCACCTGGTCACAACCCACCTGTCGGAAGAGGTTCCTGGAATACTAAGATGTGTACCCTGATATTCCCTCCTCTACACACACAGACCAACATTAGCAATCCAGTGTGCTACACACTTTCCTATGGTATGCTATTGTCATAGAACATCTGACTGCATGGACGTCAGGTTAATTTATACACTGTCTTCTAGTTTCAAAGCCTTGTTAGCACCTGTAGATTGCTTCCCGTGTGAAAATGTCTGTTGGCCCTTAGAATGCAAATCTCACCTACAGGACTGGTGAGAAACAGATGCAGCCCACACCTGTGATCACCTCCATGCACACCACCAATTTCAAAAAGCACTGCCCCTGCTGATGCCTGGAACAGCATAGGAGTTGCCATTTAGTGAATTACACCGTTAAGCATTGATACTAATTAAGCTGTGTAACACAGCCCTTGGGTTCATTTGTCACCTTCAAAAACACAAGACATTCACAGTTTGACATGTCAACTGTCTAGTTTGTCCTCCAAACAGTCCGAGTCAGACCACTGATTATGTAACTTGTCAAATTGCTGGATCCTGAATCACCCTGCATTCTGTCAGCCTGACTGGCTTCTGTCTGTGCGTCACACTAAAGTATCCCTGTGTCTACATATGTACCACACTTGTGTTAGCAAACCTCTCCTTCAACAGGAGGTATTGGGCATGGGCTTCTTCAATGCATACCCAAATACATTGTATAGCATCATCTGCCTTTTAACTTTACCATTTGAGTAAAACCCTCTGGGAAAAGAAAAATTCATGGCCCATTCCTTGTCTGGGTCTCATTTAGGCATGAATGACAAAGTGTGACAGTGTCCCAGAACCGTAGGCAGGGATTGGGTACGGGGCTTTCAGCACAACCAGCAACCACTGATAATGTCCATGAAAAATACACACGTCAGGACCATGACAGTTCACACACAGAATCACAATACTCACAACATATTGAGGGGCCGTGTGTGGTGAATAGCTGCGAGAATAATCAGCACAGAGGCTATGATGTTCCCAGTTGCAGTGGGAATTGCAGAGGCTAACCTTTGTACAAATGTTGTAATGACACCTGCCGGAACATGACACCTGAGACATTATCTCACTCAGCACACCAAGGTTGCCCTGTTGACTGTCTTATTACACATCTTTAGTGACAGGGTGGGTCCATCCCCATGTAGGTTCTTATGTCCACATCCACTTTACTCACATTGATCAACCAAGGATACTCAGTAGATACAGGAATAGCTGCCACTGACTCATGATGAGTCCTGGACCGAACTGTGACAAATTACACCCCAAACAATATACAGGATCATAATTGGACCACACACATGAACAAGACACCTATGTGCAATTGATCCCTGGAAATATGTGGACACGTGCTGTCTTGTATGCTGGTCCACCACAGCCACTTAATGGTTGGGGCTCACTTCTATGGCCTCAACTGTGGTGTCATCATACATTTGAGATTCACCCTTGTCTGTCTGTGCAAACAACATGGTACCCACTTCCTCAATGCATGTGTATGACTCACTGTGGGATTCACCAACTAGTGCCTAGGAAGCTGTTACCAATACTCTAGGACATAGGATGTTGAAAATGTGGACCATTGACATGAACAAGCGTCTGCCATCTATCTGGTGCATGCTATGTCACATGTGGTGTCTACGTTACCCTAAATCTTGGAAGTACACATTACGGATGTTGCTACATGTATGACTAACACATGCCCTCTCTCATTTCCACAATGACTTGCATCTAGGGATTGGACACATGGACGTCACATTCATACAAGCATATGTGCAATTATGCTTCATGTGATACACACACACTTGGTCAACAAATACATAAGTTGCCAAAGCACACACTTTGAGCCAAAGGCATTTAGGTATTGTACATTTGTGCGTCACATTGCTATCCTCTCCTCATGCCAAACGTGCACAATTTGTGCAACACATATATGTAGGCCACACTTATGACCAACTATTGCATCAGCCAACCGTAAAAAATACTGTGAAGGGAGTAGCGGATCATGGTCCGCTGCAGTATGATGTCACACATGTGAACATACACCATCAACACCATAGTGTCTTCAATCAGCCTATCTCTGATGTGTCCCAAGTGTAACATAACAAAAAAACAGAAAAATTGCCCAAAACCAGTTAATGCACTGAAATTTTGACGTTCCTAGCGTTATGCGTCATTTTTTGTCTACCAAAGCTATATTGGCGTAATTCTTTTTGACGCACCGGAGTGAAAATTAGCCAGCATCCAGATATTTGTACAGGCCATGTACTATTATGTGGATGCAGGCTAATTTTCACTCCTGTACGTAAAAAAAAAATGACGCAAATACAGTTTTGGTAGACAAGAAATGAGGCATAACGCGAAAAAGGCGGGACATTTCATACAGGAAGTGATGTAATAGGATATCCTGTTTACAGATCATGTCCAGTGGGTGGACTTTCACTTTCACTTTGCAGTCTATGATCCTTCTAGACTGTGTGGCTGTGTAGAGAGTGGTGTCCTGAGATTTTGTGCTTTTTTGTCCTGTGTGCTATCTGTTAAGTCCATTTGTGAAATAAATATTGTTGGTGTATACTGTACTACTGTGTTTTGACTACATTTGTCCATTTATCTTGTGTTTTTGTTGTTTGTGGGAGTCTGTTGTGGGTAGTGTTAGTTTGGGGATAGTTGGGCTCTTTCAGTGGTTAGATTTACTTTTCATCGGTATTTGTACCCCTACTTTACCCCTTTTCCCCTTTCTATTTCTTTTACCCCTATTCCCTTTCACTTTTCCAGTATGTCTGGTAGGCCACGTCTTGGTAGGATGGGTGAAGAGGAGATGGGGGGTTCATATGGCTTGTGTGCCATTTCTTGCCACTCGTGATCCAGGCAGGGGGCAGGGTGATACAGGGGTATCCAACAGAGACGCGCAGAATCCAGTGGGGAAAGGTGCTGCACCACCTGCAGCGTGTGTATGCCAGCCAGAGGAGTGACCACCAGCTGAAGCACCGGTGGGCTGACCTCATCACCAGGGAGCAGGATCTCTTGGACCACCTGGGAATCGTGATTGGTGGCACTGTTGGTGAGTACTAATCATGTAAATGTGCACAATTAAATGCTCTGTAGTGACATAAGAGGATTTGTACTATGTCTGCCAGCTAACTTGCTGACTGTGTGTAATGCTGGGGAAACATACAGGGATAATTGATGCACTATGGCAAGGATCACAATTGCTAGCTGTCAGGTAGCACGTGCTCAGCAAACTTACAGGATCCTTTTCCATTAAGTAAATTGGTGCGGCCTTTTTGTCAGACAACCAAACAAAATAGGAGCCAATCATGTCTATATAGGGTACTATTGACAGAGAAGTAAAGATGTACCAACATATTGGCTAACTTTGGTGACGCAATAGCTAGACTGACTTTAGAATCACTACATGATGCTGAAAATGAGTGCTGCCTTCACGTCGATTGATAATAGCAAAGTGGCTCATACATATGTCTCATGTGAGTCTGGTAGGAGTGGAAGGAAAGCGTTCACGGAAGTACTATAAATGTTTGGGATTATTGTGTTCCTTGATCTTTTTGGATACATGTCAGATCTGGATTTGAAAACATTGTGAAAAGGTGTAAGGTGCCCTCAGCTAATATCTTAGAATGTTTGTTGGAGTTAGTTGTGCCACATTCCAAATATGGATGGCAGTCCAAGTGTATGCACATGGCTTCACATCTCCATGGTTGGTGCAAATCACCATAGCTGGCCCACATCAATTGAATCAAATGTTACAACATGGGGGCTTACAAAAGTCCCTGCCCCTCCCTCTGTACATTGTACCTATGTGTCATTAATGTGTCATGGCCACAAGGCATGTTTGACTGGTAATGCAGTCCTCAAGTAACCAGGTTTTGGAGGTCTCTCTTGGATGCACATGATGAGACTATTACACTCCATATTTTTTTCTGATCACCAATTACGGGGCATGTTTGCAACCACATGATAGGGCCAATGTATCTGTGCAGATATGTGTGTAACTGTCACAGGAGACCCATGCTATGTACAAGTTGGCCGTGATATATCAGATGCAGTACCATCATGTCTGAATGGCTGCCATTTCCTTATTCAGCCTACACATTGTATATGTTTATGAAATTGTTGCGCTGTGCACAGATTTTGAGCACATTTCTTCCTTCCACACCTTACAGGTGGACCGGCACCCTACACTGTGGGAGAGGTGGCGACATTTGAGGACCCTGACCACTCCAGTAAGTGTTGATATGTCTGTTATGTGTTGTGTTTGCTGGTTATGGACTCGTGTGTGTTGAACGCATAGCAAGGTGTGATGCGTTGGGCAATCATTTCTCTTGTTCCATGAGTGGGAATTCAGTTTCTCACATGTTTTGAGTTGGCCAATGCGTATCCAATGGTATTATGTAGGGATTGTAGGCCATTCCTGTAGGCCCCACTGTGAGTACAGGGGTTAGTCATGTGGATGACACTTGTATCAACAAGAGTCGCACTGGAAGACAGCTCCGATTTAGTCAGCCTGTCAGACCCACATTCTCCAAGACTGGTGCAGCAAATTGCTTTCCAATAGAGATCTGCTTCCCTATTTACCAACGTAATTATGAAACAGTAGGTAGAACCTCCTAGCAGCATGTACTTCCACATGTAGTGCTCCAAGTATGTGGAACTTGAGTGCAATGGCCTAGGTGTGCATGCGATTCATGTTAATGGGTTTTCTTGCAACTATGTGTCTGATGTAAGTCAGGCCTTACTGGAAGTATATGTTGTGTACCAAGTTCTGCATTTCCTGGCATGTGTGGCCCTATGATTGCTCTAGGGTTTGCTGACTCCTAATTGTTGATAGACCTTACTTGTGGTGTGTGTGTAGAGCCAAACACATGTGGAGTTTTCTATACACTCCTCAGTGTACATGTTGTTGGAAATTGATAGTTGTTTATCCACCCCCCTACCCTCAAACACGGGCATGGGCTTGTGAATGGGGTACCTAGTACTGATGCTACCAGTATGTTACACATACATGTGAATAAGTGACTGTGTGGTTGGAACCTAGTATACACACTCAGGTTTGGCACTTGGTACTATACTGGCAAGTCCAGTTACAACTTGCAGACCATGTGGCTTTAGTTTTGCTTTCCGTACACTGACATTTGTAGCCCAGGTCTTGGCGGAGGATATGCAGCATGATTCTTAGCTGATAACTGGCAGAACTCAGATTGCAAGTCAAAGCCAGTTGTTACCCATCTTGTAGGTTATGGATGTGCTATGTGTGATGTGACTTTTGTAGGCTGGCCTACCATGTACTTCCTCATGGACATTCAATCATCTGTATTGTGATATGAGCTGTTACAAGTACAGTAGATGTATTGTCTGATTAACTTCTTGTGCCATTTCACACAATGCAGTTACTAATGTAGAATATCTGCATTTGTCTTCACAGCTGCAAACATGACTCCAGACCAGGTCCGTGAACTCCAGCGCCGGGCCATGAGATACCAGCACATCCTGCTGGTGAAGTCGGGGTTCAGGAGGATGGCCCAACGATATCGCCATGAATGGGCCTCCGGGGCATGGAGAGCCTTCCGACAGGGTGTCCCTACTTTGCCCACCACAGCCACCACCAGCACAAGCACCAATTCAAGCCAGGTGGCCCCACCCACAGCTGGGACTGTTGGTCCTATATCTGCTAGACTTCCAGGCCCCAGCATTGCTACTGGTGCAGGACAGCCCACTGGGCCTGGCACTACACACACACATATCTCCTCCACCGGTACCCAGACTGCCACAGCTCCATCTGTTGACCCTCCAGCCTTCCACAACATGGAACGTAAGATGGACCGTGTGCTGCGCAAGTTGAGCCACCTGAGCCGGGATGTGCGCCACATTAACCGGAGTGTTAAGTCTATCAAGAGGATCCTCTGGAGGGCCAACATCTAGAAAAAATGTTATGGACATGATTTCCTCCCCTCCCTCTTCTTTCCTTGTTCTTATAGTTAGTGGGCTTAGGGGGCTTAGTGTTAGGTTAGTATAGGCTGTTAGTTTAGTTAGTGTTAGTTGGTGGGGGGTGGGTGGTCCAGATTCTTTATATTTTTACTTATTAAGTGTGTGGGTGGGTGGGTGGTGGGCTATGTTGGGGTTCTGGTGTGTTTAAAAAATAATAATAATAATAACACAAGAAAATACAAAAAATATATATTTGTTTAGGATAGTATAGTATGTGTTTAGGTTAGTATGTGTTGTCCTCCATGTGTCCCGTCTCATAAGGGGGGTGGGGGGTAGATGTTTAGAACGTTTCTTTGCATGTGATAAGTAAGTGTAGCTTAGGTTAATTAGGGACAGTTGTGGGTAATGAGTAGTCAGGGTAGATGAGGGTAGGCAAGATTTTTCCCTCAGTTTCCTCTTCTGTGATTAGCATTTAATAAATATTTGGTTAACCCTTAATAGTATGTGTTGAATGGTACTTGATCGTGGGTTTGGATTCAGTGTACACAAATTTTGTACTATTAC
The DNA here is from genome assembly GCF_031143425.1 of Pleurodeles waltl. NCBI lineage: Eukaryota > Metazoa > Chordata > Amphibia > Caudata > Salamandridae > Pleurodeles > Pleurodeles waltl. The sequence goes on along the minus strand of NC_090449.1, from coordinate 313,838,004 downwards.
ATTTGTGTACTATGCTACAAACAAATCCCAACTGAGCTGTACGATTGGCAGCTAGCCCAAAGCTACCTTGCAAAGTGTCGACCCTTCGTTGCAACCACCAATCACAGTTAATATGGATGACAATGTGTTTCTGTTGATAAGTGTGTTTTCAAAGTCACAAACAGTGCTTCCAGACTTGGTATTGGGGAAACAGTTTTAGGTCTGACTGCAGTGTGATGATCAAGGACACCCTTATAAGATGAGTTCTCGTAGGCACTCTTGTATTCTTGTCTTCATGACTCTCATACATCATTTGTGACACAGTTCAGCATGATTACCTATTTGTATGTAAACTCAGACACCTTCATTTGTGCAGTTTTTGTAGTGTTTGCTTAGATTAGTGTGCACTGTTATATGTGTTATTTTTGCATGTTGACAACATTTTGTGGCCACTATTTGATGACTTAGATATCCCCTGAGGAAGCATTCTTCTGTCCAACACAGCATGATTGTGTATGGTTTCTCACTTCATCAGATATGTCCCTCAGGATGGGCAGAGTATGATGCAATCATGGGCACTGTGCTGATTTCTCTGACTACATAATATCAGGACAGTTGTATTGACAACCTACGTAATTTGACAGTAGGCACATTTCAGTTATATACTGCACAGTTGATATGTCACATTACCCAGAGACAGATTTGTTGTGTAAGTGCTATTTATTGAAAAGTGCTGTAGTGCTATCTGTACATTCTCCATGATTGTTAGTCCATTATAGTGACATCTTACATTGTGATCCAACACAAGGGTTTACAAAAATGATTTTGACATGCTGGGGTTGCTGTTTCAGAAAGTGCAGAGGGATATACAGTGGTTTGCAGAACAGTGCTTGAGTACAGTTGTTGCAAGACTGGCAAGTTACAAAGCGCAGTACCTTGGTAATTGTTGGCCATGTGGCAGGGATTAGTCCTTGTGAATGTGATCTGTTCCATGCCTTCTTCTTCTGATGTGTGTGTTGCCTCCTCTGTCCTTGTTGTTGTTGGTGTGAAGGAGCAACACACACCTCAGTGTTAGAAGACGTGGAGTCAGACATCCAGGTCGCTGCTCCCTGTGAAGGTCTAAAGGGCAGTACTGCAGCAAGGAGTAGCTAGGTCGGCCCTGAGGGGTTCAATGTTGCATTCGTGCACGCGTTGACAGGGTTGCTGTTGTAGGTGTTGGGCCAGCTGTATTACAGCTGTGCTGATTTCCTTCTGGGTTTTCTGCAGTTCCTGCAAGTTAGATGTTAGGGCTTGCATATCTGCTGCCTGATCTGCAGATGACATCATGCATGAACGCATCCCCTCAAGGCTGGCTGCCATATTTTGCATCCCCACCCGCACCTCCTTGGCTAGCTCCCGCTCTACTCCAACTACAGTTCTCTCAAAGCTGGTGCCAGTGTCGTCAGAGTCCTCAGCTGTATTGGAGCTGGCAGGTCCTACAATTGGGGTGGTGGGTGGATCCTCTGTGATGGCTGCTTGTTCTGTGCTCATCCTTGTGACTGAAGGTGGGGTCTGGAGGGTTTCAAGGACCTTTTGGATAGTCTCCTGGGGAATGTTTATCGGCTCGTCATCCATGTCATCAGGGTAATCTGCAACAGGCATATCCGCAGGAGATCCATCTTCCTCTGCAATGAAACAGGGTACAATTAGTGTGTCGTTGTTGTGGCAATTTTGATGTGACGTGCCTGCCTTTTGATGAATTCACTTTGTGATCTTGTTTCGTGTTAATTGCTCCAGTCCTTCAGATGGGCATTCTTCCAGGCCTATGACCCACCTGCATGTCTCATGTATGTTATTGAGTTATTAGACTTGTCAGCATCATCGCCTCTAGGTGTTGGTTTAGGCCAAATAGAGAATTGCCACCTTCTTGTCCTACTCAAGCCTCCGTCTACATCCATTCTCATGGTGAGTCCTTTCACTGGCTGTGGGTGTTCTGATGGCCCTACCAGCACACTTAACAATCTGGACCTGCCCCAATCTCTGATCTTTCACATCCACTTAAATGTATTTGACATGTGGCATATCCTATGCATAGCAATGTTATGATCCGATATGGATGTTGACATTGGTAATGTGTACTGCTGATGTTGGGGAATGTGTGTTACATTGGATTGCCCTGATAATCGTATCAGTGTCCTATTTCCTCCTCTGACTGTGCAGGTGTATTTCAGTGACCCGTTACATGTGTCCACTCCTCAATGCTGTTGTCTGAGCAGTATGACATTTGGGATGTTGCATTGTGACCCAGGCACAGGATGGACCCTGACATATGCAGCATGGGTGTGTCCTTAGTGCTGAGTAGCTCCTACTGTTGTTTACATTGGCTGATGTTTGCAACAGCTATGGGCATTGACATTTGACAGTACTGGGGCCTTTGTCTTGTTTCTGGGGATTGTTGAAGTTGTCATCCTCACCCCCTAATTAGGTGTGTATGATCCATGGGGAGGTGACTGCCATTGGCTACTTGAGCTGCACACAGAGTGGAGGTGGTAGTGACAACTATTGTCACTGTTACATTCCAGTTGTCGGTATGGCTAGAGGTTGTTAATAGGGCCCTAGTTAATGTAGGGGGTATGGTGGCTGACGTGTGCCAGGATGTCAGTTTGACGTTGTGGCCTTCCCTCCTGGCGTGGCTTTCCCTTTGCTCCATCGCTGGCATGACAGCATGCCCCCATGGGACTGTTGTTGGTGTTGTGTAATGGTGTGCCCCAGGTCTTCTCAGAACGGGCCATGCCCCCCTGCCGTGCCCCTTTACCCCTGCCACTCCATTATTAAGATGACTTCCATGCATTTTGTGGTCGGTATCCCCCCTGCTCACAGTTGAAATTTTTTCCATTATTATTCCCCATGCGACTTACCCTGCATGTGTGTTGTCTCCTGGTAGTCTATGCTGTCCTGTCCTTGAATCCCTGTGACGATCTCCTCAGGGATGACAGCTGCGACCATCTCCTCCATGTGGTCCAGGGCCTCCTGGTGTGCTGGACTCCCACCTCCAGTCTGCAGTGCTGCCTTCCTGTTCCTGGCCATCTTTTCCTTGGTCCTGCGCTTGCGTCATGCCAGCGTTTCTTGCACTCGATGACTGTTCTGCGTACTTCAGCTACACTGTTAATCTTGTTGACAATTTGTTGCCATATAGCCTTTCTCCTACTGATGTCAACTTTGAGGTGACAAACAGTTGGTGCTGGTGTTCTATCACCTCTTTAACCAGAATTTCCTGCTCCTCTGCACTGAAGCAACACTTTCTTTTCTTCTCAAAAGTGTCCTGGTTCTTGTGTGGGTCATCCTGGCTGGTTCCTGGTCTGATGCCATCTTCCTGGGGTCTGTAGTGGCATCCGGAATCCATTTTGGCTCTCCTCTGGTGAAATGGCAGTGTTTGCGTTTTTTTTTTCACGCTATTGCGTAAAAAAACGGCACATATCCGGTTTGCGGGCTCGTAAATCGACCTACAGTCATTTCCGCTGCGTTAACGTCGTTTTGCTTTACGACTTGATGCTGCAGTGTGCGTCAAAAATAATTACTCCCACCTGTGGTTTGCGCCGCCGCGCGTCAAAGTATAAATTTGACGCCTGCACGGCACACCAAAATGGCGTTAGCCGGCGGTAATATTTTTGACGCAAAACTGCGCCGGCGCAGTTTTGCGTCAAAAAGTATAAATATGGCCCTGGATGTCTGAAACAGAGGAGACTTTCAACCAGTGAAGGACAATGCTGGTGAATCTCATCCGAGAATCCAGGATGTGCTTGAGAGTTGAAGGGTCAACTTTGTCGAAGGAAGCTGAGCGTTCCACCAATATTAGGAGGCAGAGGTCATCTTCAACTGTGGTCAGGAGGACATCATCTATGAGGTGTAAGGTAGTGGCCAACGTGAGCTGAAGCCAGACTCATCATCATGCAAGTGATGGTTAGCATTAATGTGATTTTGGATTTGAACATAGACTGCTTTTAGTTCACAAGGTTATCTTCTCTGGTAAAGTCTCCCCCACTATCTCTGGGTTTGCTCCTCACTGAGCCCACCAGCTTGACTATTGTTTTGGCAGCTCCTCTTGGTTTTGTTAGTTTCTTTTTAAATTGTTTACTCCCTCCCTTAACTATTTCTCTCTCCTGCCTCCACTGCAGTCAGCACTTACTCCATGTGCTCCCCAAGTCTATTTCATTGTTGCTCATGCCCCTCTCATTTTATATAGTTTCTAAGGGTGTAATATTGTCAGTCGAAATAGTTAAATTGCAACAAGTTCAGTCTTGGAGAAATTGCCTGTATCCTACATACTATCTTGGCTTCAAGCCCATTATCATCTAATGCTTGAGGTCGGTCACCCATTGTTCCTTCAGCAACTAGAGCGGGTCCAGTGCATTAATTACCACTGTTTTGTAAAGTCTCGAAATGCCCAAAAGAGTCAGTTTGGCCTTTGAGTGGCTGTCATCTGGAATGGGGGTAAGGGAATCCCTAAACCTGTCAAGTGCCCACACTTAAAGAAAACAAAACAATTGTGACTTGTGGAGGTCGTATTCCGTCCCCAGTTCAGCGAATAATTTAATATGAGAGGTGGCCCATACATTCCCTAGAGTTGAAATATCAGTTCTGTTCCAGGGCTCAAATCCTTGAACCTGTGAAACTGAGGGCATACACTCTGCCACCAAAAAGGGGATAAACTGAGTCAGCCTTTTAATCCAGGCCATCTGTTTGAGGGATAGAACCAATCATTCTAAAGATAACTTTGTAACTGGTAAAATATCTTCCTGTGGTTTTGTAAATAATATAGAATCTGCATACCATGCCCCTCAAGCCCCCTCATTTCAAGACTGAGAGAGCAATCATCTCTTTCTTCAAAGAGCCATTTGTTGATGGGGAGCATTTGTGTGGGCCAATCATATAGTTGTATATCCGGTACTGACAGGCCCCCATCCCATGGGGACTGAGCACATTTGGCAAATGGAACTCACGAGGGCTCATCTCTCCACATATAAGAAGTGAGATTAGCATGCAATTTACCAAAGAAGGAGGAGGATAGAGGACACAGGTAATTTTGAAAGGTGTAAAGTAGCGGTCTAAGAGAGATCATTCTATAAAGGGCTGCACTACCCATGATCAAGAGGGGGAGTTTATACAGTGCTGTCAGTTGTTGTTTAAGTTTGTGTAGCTGTGGCATTATATTCAATCCCCACTATTCATCTGGCCTCATTGAGATCTGAAGACCAAGGTAACGGAAAGGGCTTGATGACGATCAGAGGGTCAAAATGTGGACCGAACCATTTCCTCAGACATCTCAAGTGGGACCAGCACAGGCTTGTGCAAGTTCAACCTTAAGCCTGCTGAATCCCCATGAATAGGAATAATCTTAAAAGTTCTAGGGACCAATAATTGGGGGGTGTTCTAAATATAACAGAACTTTGTCAATGTAAAGAGATATATGGATTACTGAGAGTTTTATGCTCAAATCAATTATCTCTGTGGTAACCAACTGTGTCGAAGAAAACGTGTCCCCAAATTATTGCCCTTAGTGTCTCTCATAGTGTAATAGCAGAAGTGTTGGAACCCTTATTGAAATCTAAAAATTATTTAATACCCCCATGGACACGATCTGCAAAATGGCCACCTAACAAACTATAGGAATTTAGATGCCATTGAACCTCTTCCCTTAGGTTGGGGGGGGGAGCTTGACTGCCATCTCCACCGGGGAGTGTTCAGAAAGGAACCTAGTAAGAATGGTTGATTTTAGCAACATAAGCAGGTCAGATGCAGGGTTAAAGAAACAATCTAACCTTTGTCCAATGAGCCCCAGGGAAGAATGTGCAATTTCTAGTCTGTGGGTAGTGTAGTGTCCAATCATCAGTCAGCCCCAGTGCAGAGGCTCAGCCTGGTAAGGGAATCCTACGGCCTTTGGTACCCAAGGTAAAAAATGACTAAATATGCTTGAGCAGGAATGGTTCTCCCCCACCACAGTCCTCTTGTCTTCCAGTCTAGTAGCACATGATCCTGCGAATACCGCCTCATTCCCATTCAGTTAGTTGGGGTTTACTTCCTGCCTCTAGCAGACCTCCACAGTACCGGATCTTAGCTGCCACCTTGTCCCCAAGCTGAGGAAGCCCCGGCTTCACCTCCTTCACAGTCAATCTATCATCAGTCCTGGTGCTTCTCAGAAGCTCCTGGGCATTCACTGGCTCCTCCACATAGTCGCAAGATCTCTCTGGGGATTCAAAGAAGTGTGCATTCCCTTAGTGGATAACATTCAGGCTTAGAGGGTAGAGCAGCATATACTCGAGTTCTATGGCTCTCACCTTTTGTTTAATTTCCTGCAAGGACCTGCATAGCTGCTACACCTTAGTGATATAGTCAGGGAAATTTAAGACCTTGGACAAATTAAAAATTGCTTCCCTCCAGACTCACGCCTTCTGTAGTATTGAGGCTCAGTCCACATAACTCCATGCTCGTGCACTCATTGGGTAAGAAGGGGCATTTGGAGGGGGATTTGACTCCAAGGCATGGTGTGCACATTCCAGGATGAAACAGGGGGAAAAGGGCATGAGGAGGGAACCAGGATTTTAACCAGTCCGATAGGAATGCCGCTGGGTGTGGGCCTTCCTGTCCCTTGGGTAGCCGCACTAGTCTGAGATTGTTCAGACTGGACTAAGCCTCCTTCTCGTCCACCCGGCTGGCCAACTGTGAGTTGATTTCCTGGAGTTTGGGAAGGTCCCTCATGAGAATGTGGAGCTAGTCTGTTCGAAGACGAGATGCGTTCCTCCACTTCTTTGGTACAGCCTGATGAATTACGCAGGTCTTGGTGCAGCAGGGACACTTCCATTACCACCACCCTGCCAGCTAGTCCCCACCATACAGTCCTGCAGCGCAGTCAGGTAGCCTGTATTGCCTCATTTTAAGTGAGACCTGCTCTAACTGAGGGCTCCTGCAAAAAAGGCCAAATGTTGTCTTCTCTCACCCGAAGGGGAGACAGATCCCTCAAATGCCACCCTGAGGCAATCCCCATGGCCAAAATTAAACACTCCCTGCTGGGGATAGGGTCAGCTCCGTTACAGCAACAGCCAGGTAACATGCACGATCAAGCCACTGACTTCTTTGAATGAAGAGCAGTGCATCAAGGGTAATAGGGCAAGCAAGGAAGAGGCAGGTAAAGGTAGTGATAGTGTGGCTGCAGCTTTAACCTTGATAGCTCAGTGATGCTGTGCGGTATCAGACTACTACCTATCTCCTTCAGCAGCAGCGACAAGCATGGATCTCCCTAGCTGCATTGGGTGAAATGGGGCACATCACAGACCACTGAGTCCTTTAAATGTGTAAAAAAAGTCTGTATTATTGAAACCAGTTCTCATCACTAAAAAACATCCTCAGCATACCGCCTTACAAAACCAAAACCTCACTGTACATTTAATCATCTACAATTCTTACTCCCACCCTTAAGTTCCACCCCCCCCTCAATACATAGCCATCAAAAACTCTATGTCAGGGCATTCTGCACTTTCTGGTGTTGGCTTGTTCACACCTTCCCTAAAAGCCTATTTTGCCTATGTCAACAACCATAATTTTTTCTAAAGCTCTGCAAACTTGTGTGCCAACCGCCACACAACTAGCATTTGTCTCAATGTGACAATCAATAAAATTTATTTGCCCTTGCGCACTAGTCTCAACAAATACGCCCCCCCCCCCGAAAAATCAAAAAATGAATTTAACCCCTCAAAACCTTTAGTACAAAGGGAGGCTGGGTGAGAAAATTTACTTTCGTAAGCTAGGGGGTTTCCACCATGTGCATCGACCACAAAATGGTTGGTGGGAGGCCCCAAAACAGCCACTTAAATATCCCTTGGACGACATCCTTTAACAGATGGGACTCATGAAGCCCAGACTGCACCAATGCCCTCGGGGAACAGCCCTTCCTCTGATCTTCTGTCCCCCAAAACCCGATTGGGTGAAATGGGGTGCATCACAGACCACTGAGTACCCTATGTGTGTTAAAAAGGCTACTTTATTAAAACAGGGGCACATTTCACAACACATCCTTGGCATTCCATCTTAAAAAACTAAGGCCCTCATTACAATCCTGGCGGTCAGTGTTAAAGCGGCGGTAATACGGCCAACAGGCCGGCAGTTAAAAAAAAAGGGATTTGGACCATGGCGGTTACCGCCAAGACCACCACTTTAACACACCGACCGCCAGGGTGGTAATGGCCGCTGGGCTAGAGACTTCGGTCTCCAGCTCGGCGGCTGCCACAATCCCACCTCCGGGATTACGACCCAGCCTACCGCCATGGTTTTCATGCCAAACTTACCGCCACAAAAACCATGGCTGTAGGCACCATCAGTGCCAGGGAATCCCTTCCCTGGCACTGATAGGTTCTCCCCGCCCTCTGCCCCCTCCCCAGAGACCCCCCACCCTCCCCCCTCTCCTGCCCCCTGCACATATACACACCACCACGCACCCACATACACACATGCACACAACACCCCCCATGCATACCCTCCACCACCCATGCATGCACACATACATACCCACACACCGCAACACACACCAACATACCCTGACACACATGCATTCACAACACACACTCACAATCACTCATTCATGCATGCATCCTACGTGAATCACATGCACGCATACCAAAACATACACACACACACATCACGCATGCACACAACACCTCCACCCCCTCTCCTGTCGGAGAACCCAACTTACCTGCTTGCAGGGTGTCCTCCGGCTGGCGATGGTCCACGGCGCTGCTGTCAGCAGCAGCGTCCGCCAGCAAAACAGCGCCAGGCCGTATCATTGTTCATGATACGGTCGGCGGTGTTTTGCTGGCGTGGCAGTGCTGCTGTCAGCAGCGCTGCCTTACCGCCGTACGCCGCCATGCCCGTTCTGGCGAATACCATTGACGGTCATGATACCGTCACCGTGGCAGTAGGTGGTCAATACCGCCAATGTTGGAATGAGGGCCTAAAACCTCACTATACATGTAATCACCTACACTTCTTACACCCCACCTTTAAGTCCCATTCCCTGCAGAGGTAACCATAAACAACTCTGTCATGACCTACTGCATTCTGAAACTGCATCACTTAAAACGTCTCCTCCCACTTAACAGTGAATCTATTAATACCTAATAAACGTGATCTTAATGTGAGGTAACCTTTAACTTCCTGTCCCTTTCCAGTGTTGACTTGTTCATACCTACTCTTACAGCCTGTTTTGCCTATGTCAACAACCATAAACTTAAGTAAAGCTCTGCAAACTTGTGTGCCAACCACCACCAGAATAAGACAGTACCCTGGCTTTTGTTTTGTCCCCACCCTTCATTTTACTCTATACACCACATGTCTATGCTCTTAATGTCCTATATAAAACCTCTCTCACCTCCAAGAGGTATAACTCCATACCATACTTTGACAGATGCACTCCATCGTCCCAGAAAAATTCCATCATATAATATCGTAAGCCAGAGTACTCTACCTATTACTGCGTCCCTGCAGAAATGCCTCATTTCCCAATTCACATTCCTCCTAGCTCTATCAGTGGCAGCTGTCTTGCTAGCTCCTCTCCAACACCTCAGAGGAACAAACATGGTCCAAGCTACAAAACACTCAGACCTTAACATCTTAGGTGGTCATTATGACATTGGCGGTAAATCCCGCTTACTGCTGCAGTGATTGCGCCAACATACCATCGCAGATACACACATACTAAACCGACAGAACACTGCCACAAACACATATCCGCCAGATCAAAGGTGAGTGTTAAACTGTCGGTACGAACACCCACACCATCACGCCAACTAAACAACGCCCTCCACATTATGACAACGACTCACCCCTGCGGACATTCAACGGTGGTAAACCATAGGCACTACACACCGGCGCGGTCAGAATGGCCACCAAATACAAAACAACACAACATTGGGCAATACCAAAAACACACACCTGACACCAATACACTCAGCACACCCACCCACCAACAATATAAAACCCACAATACCTACAACCCTTTACCAGCACGAAAAATAGCCACAAGACAGAAACGCAAATCACAGACACACCTACACACAGGTTCTTGACATCATGCAGGAGAACCAGCAGCTGCAGGAGGTACACCATCAGGAGATCAGGACAGATTTGCAGGCCATCAACACCACCATGGTCTCCATAGCAGGGGTGCTGGCTGACATGGCCAACATAATGAGGGAATATACAGCAAACCAGCGGGCCCCTTCCACTAGCCAGTCAACTGAACCGCCCACCAAATCTGCTGCAGCTAGTGGACAGGAGGCCCTGCCACAGGACTCACAGGCCACCAGCACCCCTCAACCTGCAGAAGATGAACCACCACTCAAACGGTCCCTGTGACCCAGACAGATGCCAGAAATACTTGCCAAGATCAAGCCCACCGGCAGGAAATGAGACACTCCTGAATAACCCCCTTGTGTCCCACTCTGTCTCCTTGACCACTTTGAACTGCCTATGCTCCCCTTCCTATGGCCCCTTGGACACTGGACCTGTGCTACAAATAGACTGGACCAATACCCTGTACTTACCTCTACCATCACCCCATTCTATTGCACTATTCCGTCTATAAATTTCACTACAATAAACACCCTTGAACACAACTTGAGGTATAGTGCTTTATGTTAAGAAAATGTGCAATTATGGTAGCAGTTGCATCTTGTGCGAATGACCTGAACTCTGTTATAGCATTAAAAAAAAAGACCTGTCGCTGTCTGTAGTCATCACATCAGTACACAGTAGTAATAACACCAACATCTGCAAAATAAGAAGGCATAGGTGACAGTTGAGGTGCAAAGGAATTGTCTGCCATCATGCTACAGCCACACTGAAAGAAAAATAATCAGAGGAATGATCAGTTCCGCTGTCTCACCTGTGTGTCATTGGAAGTATTGCCGTATAACTGATGTTCTGTTGACCAAATCCTCACACTCTGCCTCCTCATCCTCACTGTCCTCAAGGTCCACTGCTGCCACACAGGCATTTCCAATCTCCTCCTCCTGCAGATAAGGTACATGTCATCTGAGGGCCAGGTTGTGCAACATGCAGCATGCGACAACTATCTGGCAAACCTTCTCAGGGGAGTGGCACAGGGATCCACTTGTCAGGTGGAGGCATCTGAAACTGGCCTTCAGGAGTCCGAAGGTACGTTTTATGATCCGCCTGGTTCGCCCATGTGCATCATTATACTGATTCTCAGCCACTGTCCTGGCATTCCTCACAGGAGTCAGGAGCCACTATAGGTTTGGGTAGCCAGAGTCACCTGCAAGTATTGAGGGACAAACATTAGCCTTACACAATGGTATTGGGGATGACTCCTGAAGGCATACACTGACATAAAGTGGGTGGGGAATGTGGCTCACTTATTAGCCACACCCTGTGGCTCTGTAGTTGCGCCATCACATTTGGGATACTGCTATTCCTCAGGACGAAGGCGTCATGCACCAACCCAGGATACCTGGCACTGATGTGGGGGATGTACTGGTCAGCCAGGCACACCATTTGCACATTCAGTGAGTGGGAACTCTTCAGATTCCCGAATACCTGTTCATTGTGCTCGGAGGGGTGGGGACAAAAGCAATATGTGTTCCGTCAATCGCACCAATAATATTTGGTATATGTTCCTTTGCATAGAATCCAGCCTTCACAGTGGCCAAATCTTCCACTTGGGGAAAGTGATGTAGCTGCACATGTGTTTGACCAAGGCAGAAAAAACCCTTTCCAGCACTATTGAGAACATTGGCTGTGACATTCCTGCTGCCGAGGCCACTGTCACTCGGAAAGAACCACTTGCCAGGAAATGGAGCACTGATAGAACTTGCACAAGAGGGGGGATCCCAGTGGGATGACAGATAGCTGGTATCAGATCAGGCTCCAATTGAGTACACAGCTCTGTGATTGTCCCTATCCAGTCTATACGTGAGTATGATGTGCCTGTCCTCCAGTGTAGCTAAGTCCACAGGGGGTCTGTACACCGGCTCTTGTTTCCTTCTATTCCTCTGCAGTGGTAGGTATCTAAGGGACACAAAATTGGGTAGGGTGCCACAATCAGAACAATGCACCACCTCAATGTACATAGAGCATGTATGTAATCCGAAATTTGTGAAGGCAATGTATGTGCCATTTATAGCAATGACGCAGATCCAATTTCTGAATGTTGTCCACCAGCATAAAATAGCGACCGCCTGTCCTGTAATTATGCACAGGTGAAAGTGATATAACTCACGGGGTTGGACGTCATGGCGGAAGGTGGTCTTGCACCGCCGTGCTATCCCTCATTGGCTAAAATGGGGGTCTATGGAGTACAGTGTCCATTGAGGATCACTAGCAGCGGTGACAGCGTACACTGCAGCGGACGTGATTTTCTGTCTAAAACCTCACTTGAGTCCTGACTTTCCATATGACAACAGCTCCACAGCGTGTGCTGCTGGTACTTGCGTCTGGATCCCGCCATTGACCGTGTGACAGGGGAAAAGGCCCCTGCCTTCACTTCGGAGGAGTTAGAGCACCTGGTGGGTGGGGTCCTACCCCTGTACGGACTGCTGTATGGGCCTCCAGACCAACAGGTGAGTACACCATGGGCATGATGCATGTGACAAGGTTGTACGGAGATGTGTGTGCTAGCAGTGTGTAATTTGGGCGTGGGGTATGTCTGGTGGTAGTGTACATGCAGTGCTCTGGGTGATGTGTGTGCCAATGGAGATGGAAATTGTATTTTTGGGTCAAATGTGTGACTGGCTGGATTGTACGGTTAATGGTGTCCTCCTGTCTGTATTACCTCTGCAGGTCAGCGCCCATCAGATGAAGGGATTGTGGCGTGCCATCGCCAAGGACGTGTGGATCCTGGGGGTCTATAGCAGGCGGAGCACCCAATGTAGGAAAAGGTGGGAATACTTGAGATGCTGGGCCCGGAAGACCTTGAGGCCCAGCTGGCAATTGCCTCCCAACAAGGGTGTGGTGCCCGTCAGAACCTGACCCCCCAGATGGCCCGCATACTGACGGTGGCCTACCCAGAGCTGGATGGGCGTCCAGAAGGGAGTGAGTACAGTGAGCGTGAAAACAATTATCTTTGGGTCGCATGGAATCCTGGTGGTGGGTTTCAGTTAGTGGGTGCCCCTTAATGCCAGCTGAGCCACTGCTGCGTGATCAAACTCAAGGTAAATGGGTGTGTAGCAAAATCTGGTATCCCAGATAGGTAGCATTCCATGTCAGTCAAGGCTTAGTGGGTCCCAGGAGGGGTGCTGTTGGCTGTGGTTGGTTCTCATCTTGTTGTGGCACTAAGCAAATGTTATGCCAGTGTGATGTATAGTGCTCAATCCTGATCCCTGCATGTGATGGTAATGTGTATGCCAACTGTGGTGTTGTTGCTGTAATTGACCCAGTGCTCCCTTTCTCTCTCTCCCCCATTATCTTCTGTCATCCTGTACATATGTGCATTAGCATCATCTGGCAGAGGAGCAGGGACACTGGCAACTGAGGGAGCTGCATCCCACAGGACCCAGGAGGCAGAGTCCACCGACCCCAAGAGGACCTTTGGGAGGGAGGGAGCGGAGACAGGAGGTGACAACCCTGACTCTGACTCCTTCTCCGATGGGAGATCCCTGGTGGTGACGAACACCTCTTGAACCACCCCAGCTACAGGTACAGCCACCACCCCGTACCAGTACTGCCCTCCCAGTAGCAACCCACGAGTTGCCTGTGCCAGCTCACCCAGGAGTGTGGGCATCTCCTTCGCCCCAGACACCTCAGGCCCTGCCCCATTGAGCCCTGACACCCTCAATGAGGAGGTTTATTGACTTCCTGAGATTCATCGCTGTAGGGCAATCAACAATTGTGAATGCCATCCAGGGGCTGGCATCCCAGATGCAGCAATGCACACCTGAAGGGCATCCACGGTGGGTTGGTGGCCCCACAGAGATTGTTTCAGGCTCTGGCCTCCTCTCTGATGGCAGCCAGTGTCCCTGTTCCTATTGTCCCTCCTCCAACTACCACTTCCCAGTCAAAGTATCCTCAATGCCTGCCCATCCAAGGCACAGATGTAGACAAGCATGCACACAAAATATCACACAGGAGTAGAACAGTCAAACACAGGCAGCACACTTACGGCCACATGCACTCAGACAAATAACAGTTGCACACACAACCTCATCCACTGCCTCCACTGTCTCCCCGTCCTCCTTCTCCTTCACAGTCACATCCACACTCACACCTTCATGCACTGTATCAACAGCCACCACAACCATCACCACATCATGCAGCACCCACATCTCACTTGCAGACACCTCCACATCATCCATTCACACATCCCCTTTGTCCTCTCCCACCCTGTCTGCCCCCCTCCTAAGAGACACCACCACATGCGCACAGATACCCAACAGCCATCCACCCCACACACGCACACTGTCCATGCACCTCCACTCAAGTCCAGCAGACGTACACCTCCGACAATCACTCCCTCAATTTCTACTCCCATCCCTCCTCCCACATCGCACCCCAACGCCCCTATGAAGCTTTTCCTTGCACGTCTTGACCTCTTCCCTCTGCCTCCACCCCTCCATCCTGCCCGTAAAAGCAGGGTCCCAAAGACCCAGCCCAGCATTCCAGCCTAACAGTCTTCCACTGCTCCCATCAAACCATCAGCTGCTGGCACAAAGGGGCCTCAGAGTGTGACAGCTGCCACTCCTACTGAGAGCACACATCTGGCTCAGAAAGGGAGGACTAGGGTGGTGAAAAGCAAGGGACGTGATACGGGGACAGTTGAGGCGCCTCCTAGTCTTGGAGGCAAGGACACACATGACATTTCTAGGGCCAAGGGTACCCGTCACAAGAGGGGACACATGGATTCCCCCTCCACCAGCAAAGAAAGTGAAGGTTCCCACTCAACCACCAATGAAATTGAAGGTTCCCACTCAACCACCAATGAAACTGAAGGTTTCCACTCAACCACCAACAAAACTGGAGGTTCCCACTCAACCACCAATGAAAGTGAAGGTTCCCACTCAACCACCAATGAAAGTGAAGGTTCCCACCCAACCATCAACGAAAGTGAAGATTCCCACTCAACCACCAACGAAAGTGAAGGTTCCCACTCAACCACCAATGAAAGTGAAGGTTCCCACTCAACCACCAATGAAAGGCAAGAAGCCCACTCAACCACCAATGAAATGTAAGAGGCCCACTCCAACAGGAGAGGGCAAGGAGCCTCCACCTCCAGCAGCGACACAGCAGCCCTCATCTCCAGAAGAGGGCATGTAGGCCACCCTCCAGGGACTGTTGTACAAGGAGCCCCCTGCAGAACCAGTGGGCAAGTCCCCCACTTCAGAGACTGTGGCCATGCACTCCCCAGCAAAGACAAATGGGCATGAAGCCCCCTCCAGAACCAGTGTGCAAGTCCCCCACTTCAGAGACTGTGGCCTTCCACTCCCCAGCAAAGACAAATGGACATGGAGCCCCATCCAGAACCAGTGGGCAAGACCCCCACTTCGAAGACTGTGGCCTTGCACTCCCCAGAAAAGACAAATGGGCATGGAGCCCCCCTCCAGAACCAGTGGGCAAGTCCCCCACTTCAGAAATTGTGGCCTTGCACTCCCCAGCAAAGACAAATGGGCATGGAGCACCCCCCAGAACCTGTGGGCAAGTTAATTACCGCCAGCCTGTTAGCGGAATTACCGCCATTTTAACACTCTCTGCCAATGTCATAGTGACCACCTCAATCACCTTCAAGTCCTGTTTTATTGCCTTCAGTGCAGCTAATCCTTTTTTCTACTACTCAGTCATTTTCCCCCAAATGTATGAGCAAAATAACCGGGAAACCCTGTTACACATTAACTGATTCAATTTGGGCAACAGTTCCTTCCACTGCATGTCTCTTTTACCATGTCATGCTACCAATAAGGATGTGACGTCAAAACCAAGATTACGTCCCCACACCCTCTTCCCTGCTTCCCGATCGGCCCATTTGACAATTGACCCACGATCCACCCCGCCAAGCTGGCAGACAATCGGCCTAGAACCAAACCTAGGAAGAGAAAGTGGTGTTAACAAATTGGGCAACTTTTACAACACATTCCCAACATATGGCCTAACATAGCACTGAAAGCAATCTGACGACCATCTGTCTAAATCTACAGTTTGTTCCCTGGGCCAACATCGCCGACCCGCTTCAGTCACCGCCCCTGTGCGAAATCAATGAATGCCAATGTTCACAGGTACCAAACTTGCAAGTGCCTTTTGCAGCACTGCTAATAGCTGAAAAGTTGTAACCTGATCCTCTTGAGTGTGAGTGAAGACCCACTCCTTGGGATCGTGCATCTGAATCCGAAGCGTCATGTCCCATGTTGTGGGATACAAGGCCTTCAATCCATGCACAGGCAACATGACCGTCATACCTCTGTATCACTGGTCTGTTTTGGAGTAGCACAATTTTATTTCTACCCCTTCTGGCCTCCACAAGAAACCCTTGCCAACCGTGCCCTACAAAAGTTCTGATACCCTAAATGCACAAAAAACATCCACATCATTAGTGTGTAAAATAAAATTATTTTGCTAGGTGATGAACAAACTCCAGGCAAACAATGAACCACCCTTCACAACAACTGTCAGATAAGTGGTTTCATTTTGCACCGAGCACCTCTGTTCCCTGCCCAATATTCCAACATCATTTTTCCCAGTTCCCCTGCTAATGGTGCAAAACCCTGGAGCAGCATACCCTTAAATGTGATGCCTGCCAGTTCCCTGTGGTTGTTACTCTAGACAAGCCTTTCTCTGTTAACCACAAAATGAATTGTACAACATCCTCCACTTTTTCCCATTGCCCTGAATGTTGACAAGACTGTGCTGAAACTTTTTTCCCATGCCTGATAATATGCCTTACGAGTGACTCAGCCAATGACCCTACCACCAGCTGAAACATCTTCTGTCTCCTACTGTCCATTACTCCGAGTGCATGAAAGTCTTGTCCCTGCATGCTCTGTGGCCAGTCCATGGAACCTCTCCCACTGTGAACAAGACAAAGCATCTGCAATGTCATTGTTCATAGCGGGCATATGCCTTGCTTTAAACAAAATATCCTGCCTCAATCATTCTAACACAAAGATACACAGTAATTTGAGCACCTGTTTGTCCCCCGCTGATTGCCTATTGACTACTTGGACCACCGCTATATTGCCCACTCTGAAAACAACTCAAGAAATGGAGTGCTGAAACCCCTTCACTTCCAACTGTCTGGCCATTCCTTAGCGCATCGGTTTCCCTGCCAGTACCATCCAAGACCTAGGGCCCCTGATTAATCAAAGTAAATCTGAACATCCCATTCCAACTCACGTTGTTATTGTGATAGGAATCCCATTAAAGGTATCCAAAAAGAAACACCACATTCGTAAATCCTCTTTCACTTCTGCTGACAAGGAAACATGATGATGTGGCAAAGACAGTCCTGATACGGCTAATCCCAGTCTCCTACAAAAAGTCCTACCTGTCCTCACCACTCCAGAGGCAACGTTTAAGTGACCCAATAGCACTTGCACCTCTCAGGACGTGACTTTATTTTTTGCCTACAATAATATTTGCATTCCCACTTCCTTGTCTTGTGGAACTTGAGCCACCATCACTTTTAATTCCAGCTCAATGCCCAAGAATAACATTGTTGTCAATGGTCCTACCCTTTTTTCAGGTGCCAAAGGGGCCCCAACATCCACCGTAAGCTTCTGGAAATTTACCAGCAATCGCTGACAGTCCACAGAACTGGAGTCTTTCACAAAGAAAAAATCATCGAAATAATGTGTGACCTTGTCATGTCCAGTGTACAAAGTAAATGACCATCGCAGAAAGGAGCTAAACTTCTCAAAGAGAGCACATAAGATTGAACATCCCATTTACAGTGCTTTGTTCACATACCAGTAGCCCTTCAAATTCAGAACCAACGAGCTGAAAGTCCTCTGGATATACTGGTAATAATCAAAAAGCTGATTTAATGTCACATTTCAACATATAGGCTCCAACTCCAGTCTGCTCAACCAGGAACATTGCCACATCCACTGATGAATAACTCACTGATGAAATTTCCTCACCAATAAACTAATTTACTGACTGTGCTTCTGGCCATGACAGGTGTTAAATCCATATGAATTTCCCCTTGTCTTTCTTTGGCATCACCCTATCAGGAAGACAAGTTCTCCATTGGCCATTCCTCAAAGGGGCCAGCTATTCTTCCTTCCCTGACCTCCTTCTGAAATTTGTCCAGCACTTCCAATGGGTGTGCCTTAACTGATCTCAAGTTGTCAGCCTAATGCCACCTCCTATGTCCCTTGTACCCCAGTCTGACATTGAAAACCATTTTGTATTATTGCTGCATATTCCGTGTTAGGGTAAGAGCACAACCACATTGTTAATCTGTCCAATTTAACTTGAGTATGAGTGTTTCCCATTAGGTACCTAGCCCGACCTACCCTGTAGCTCCCTGAGGTGGCTGATCCTGTCTCTCCCGAAAACTGTTGCCACTGTTCTAAATATCCACCTGTGTGGGTCCCCTGTGAGCTTCCTACATTCCTGTTACAGTGTACAAGGGTGTGTTTCCCTGCACATTTGGAACATTCATGACCACATTTACAATATTCTCTGATGCACATCCCCTTGTTGTAGTCCCAACAAGCCACTTGTGTGCTTCCTTGGTTATTGGCTGTGTTACTCACCCATCCCTCGGTGGGACCAGCCTTAAAGGGTCAACAAACTATGGCTAGCCCGCTGGCCATGAAAACAGTCTTTCCAAATTTTGCCTGGCCCGTTGTATGCTGCCATAAGTCTGAATCTATCTCCTCCCACTTATCTCAGGATCCAAGGCCATTCATGCCCTGAATTCATCATCATACTGGGCCCATGTGTTGTCACCAAAAGATATTTGTGCCTTGCTTATAACATCCATATATTTGAATAATGCTCCACTCCACTCAGGGTATTTCTCACAATATATTCTGGCGTAGATGAGAAATGCCACTGTCAAATTTTCAGTGGGCATGGGCACTTGCAGATGTTTAGCCACCTCATACTCATCCTACTTTGCATCTTCCCTAACCCTTAACTCTCTATGAAGGCGTTTGAACATCTCAACATACTCCCCATTCCAAATTCTTTTCTAGTGAACATCAAATGGGCCAACCATGGTTTGGTTACTCCCATGTATGGGAGTTTTTTGATCTTCAGGTCCATACTTTCCTTTTCTTCCAGTCCCTCTGCCTCACGCTTTTCTCCAGTGTTGTCTACTCTACTGGCAACTTTGGATGTGCTCTGTGCACTTGTATGTCATTCTCTGTTGTACCTGGCCCACTCCCTGTACTTTTGATCTCTTTCTGTGAAAGCTGACAATCCATTTCCTCTGTCCCCACACACATATTGTTAACATCCCTACCCTTCTGCAGCCTTATTTCTCCCTGCTCTCACCACCATCTCACATCCACCCCCTTTGACACTGTCACTGGGCCTGCCCATGCATATGTCCTTGTGCTCTTACCTGGTTTTAAGGTCGGTGCCTGCTTTAAGCCTGTCGCCTTGCCATTGAAAGGTGCCTCTATATTCCTGGGATGTCAATAGACTCTTCCGGTGCCTTATGTTGCACCTGCAAGATAGTACTTGACAACTGAATGGGCTGACACCTCTCCCTTGTGAGCCCCATGTCCTTGTGCCACCAACACTGGCCCTATGTCCTCAGCAGCTCATGCTCCACAGCCTTGCCCTCTTTGAAATTGTCATCATCATAATCCAATTTCACAATGTCATGCCATGCTGCCACTTCTGCACCATAAGACACAACAGTCACACCCCATGGCACTTGGGGCCAGATGTAGGAAACAATTTGCGACTCGCAAACGGCAAAAATTGCCGGTTGCGAGTCGCAAATCGGAGTTTCCTATGCAGAAATGCATTTTGCGAGTCGGGACCGAATCACAAAATGCATTTCCGACTCGCAAATAGGAAGGGGTGTTCCCTTCCTATTTGCGACTCGCAGTGGTATGCAATTCCATTTGCGACCGCGTATGCGATCGCAAATGGAGTCGCAGTTACCATCCACTGGAAGTGGATGGTAACCCACTCGCAAATTGGAAGGGGTCCCCATGGGACCCCTTCCCCTTTGTGAATCGACCACAAAATATTTTTTCAGGGCAGGTGGTGGTCCAAGGGACCACTACCTGCCCTGAAAAAATACCGAAACAAAAGGTTTCGTTTTTTTTTTAAAGTGCAGCTCGTTTTCCTTTAAGGAAAACGGGCTACACTTGAAAAATAAAAAAACTGCTTTATTTAGGTGCAGTCATGGACATGGAGGTCTGCTGACTACAGCAGGCCTCCATATCTGCGAGTGCCCATAGTCGCTATGGGGCCACAATTTGCGACCCACCTCATTAATATTAATGAGGTGGGTCTTTGCGACCCCATAGCGAGTCGCAGACGGTGTCCGAGACACCGTTCTGCATTGCAAATTGCGAGTTGCAATTTGCGAGTCGCTCGGACTCGCAAATTGCAACTCGCAATTTGCAATATTGCTACATCTGGCCCTTGGTCCTGCTATTGGGCTATCATGCACCAGCACCTGAGGGGTTGTACCAAATGCTTCCAGAATATCCAGTGACGTGGGCCGCCACAACTGGTGTAGTCTCCCTTCCGATGATGTCCTGCATTTATCCATGGATCCCCTTGGCGGGCCCTCCCCAGACTTTCGCGTGCCAGCTGGGTATGGGTCCCATGGCACTGTCCGACAGTGCCGCCCTGTGCTGTGCCTTCACTTCTTCTCAGGGTGCATGAGCCACACTGTGCTTTCCTGAGTCCGCCACCTGACGTATGCTGGAGAACTGTAAAGAAAAAGGTTGGTCCGGTGTGCAGTGCCCCGAGAACCTAAACCCATGAATTTGCTCCTGATCCACCATGCCCTCTCCACATGTAGAATTTAGTAAACCAAGCCCTCCACTAACTTGAAGGGAGGACTTGTTGCGTCATGACTCCATGATCCTGGAATAAACCCTCTGTGGCTTAGCTCCCTGAACCATAACCTCCTCACAAGAGACCTCCTTGTCGCCCCATTTCAGCATGGCAACAATCATCGAAGACACCATGTCCTTCAGCGCTATTGAGGTAGGCGTGCTGGATGAAGCAGCAGTCTACCCCTCCACTGGACCCCCAAGAAACTGGTTGGCTGCTTTCCTTTCCAACTCTCTTGCCTACCATCTGTCCTGAAACTCATGAGGGCCCTGTCCAGCCAGCCCCATTTGCTCAAATCCAGATGTTTATCCACCCCAGCCCTGCTGGCCTCATTTGAAAATTGAAATTCGCCAGGTAATAAACCCCACTATCTTTTAAATTCAAAAGAACTCCTCCATACCCACGCTTTGCTGTGGTCGATTTTGTGGCTCCCTGTCCCACAGCAAAAGTCTCTGGCACACCTCACTGTCCCTTGCCTGGTGGTTGCTCATAGGATCAGGCCCTGTATCCTGCACGCCATTCCTTTCCTCACTTTCTTCCTGCACTCAGGACTGGAGCACGACCTCTAATCACTCTCCCTCCCCTACTCACTGCAAGCAAAGGGCTGGCCTATGAAGGTCTCCTTGACCTCTCTCAATTATTTTTTTGGCCTCTAGCAGCTAGCTTTACTTAACGTACCCCAATTTTCCCCCCACTCACTGGAAGCATGACACTCATACCCCACAGCCCCTTCCCAAACATGCCTTGCCTGGCTTGTTAACTGGAGCCGCTTCACAACCATGCGGGTGCCCTCTTGCATATACATGGGCCTTCCCTGCACCTGCAACATGGGAGCATGATGGAGAGCATGCCCGAACAGCAGCGGCCACCCCTTTCCCTCTGTACACCTCACCTGCCATGACGGCTGGGCCACTGCGCTGCCCCCCACCAGGAGATACAGGCACCCGGCATCCTGCAGGAGTCAAAGTGCCTACTGTATTTTTCCGTCAGACATCACACAACGGAAATACTACACAAAGTGACCTTAGAGAATACACTGCAACTTGCTCAGTAAGGCTTGCCCTGACACTAGGAAAAAACAGACGGATGTGAAAATTGACTTTTCTAAGCTAGGGGGCTGCCACTGTCTGCACCTACCACAAAATGGTGGGTGGCTACCCCAAAATGGCCACTTAAATATCCCTTTGGCTACATCCTTTAATGATGTGGTCCATGAAGCCCAGTCATGTAGACGGTGACTAGCCCCCCAATTCCTCCGGGGGACTGGCCTCCCTCCGATCCGATCTGCTATCCCCCAAAATCAGAGTGTCCAAGCAGGGGGTGAGGGGATGTGAGAAGGGTGAGAAGAGAAGTGCTCCAGTCAGCCTCTGCAGCCAAGAGTCTCAGCATGTGCATGCCCAACCCAGCCTTTGAGTGCTCTTGACATCTGCCTGAGCGGGCCCCTAGCGTCTCTGGACAAGGAAACGTCCCAGTCCACGGTCAGAGGCAGAGGCAGAAACAACAGCAACCACATTCAGCCACCAACTCAGGCTGTTTAATTGTCACTGAGTCCAGTGCGGCATTGGCACAAAACCATCTACGCTGGAGTTAGGTTGTGATGATTGCATATCTGGGCCGGCTAGCCTCCACTGGCAGCGCCTACTTTAGCCTTGCCACCTGTAGACTCTGTGCACTGGGATTTGTCTCGGCCAAGGGAAATGTTATTTTTGAGCTGCGCCTGCAGTGTCAGGGGAAATGTGCTGCCAGTAATGGCCCCCCCATACCCAGGATGGGGGCTGGTGTGCAGTATTTTTTGGGAATAGAGGGCGATCGCCTGTATCCGCTCTGAATGCTGAAATTTGTTTGAAGATCAGAAGCTAGCAGGGTCTCTAGAATCTAATGAGGTTTTTATTTTATTTTACTGGCAGTGTGATGATGCCTCTTCAGTGTCAATAGCATTGTACTTGCTTCAATGGTAGATATGCTATTTTCGAGATGGAAGGGGCAAAACACTCAGGAAAAAATTATCTCCAAATTGCCTCAAGAGGCTTAAGCCTACATTTGACTAGCCATTCTAATTTGATAGTTTTGCCTGAGTGGGTGGGAGAAGTTGCAGTGAATGAGCTTGGATGAATTATGCCTCGATCTCACAATGAAAATTCCCAGTACAGAGTGGTGGCACATTTAGACAATAACTTAGTTTAGTAGTTGCAAGGATGTAACTCCTTAAAGTCTGGAATTTGGCTCAAAAGAAACTGGCATCTTTGGGTATTTCAGGAAAATATGAATGTCTGTTCAATGCTTCACTATATGCAAGCCATGCCTTAATTTGACAATTTTAACATAATAGAATAACAGAATAAAATAAAGTTGGAAGGCACTTCGAATTATAACCAACAATTTATTTCTTCTCTTTGTTTTTCCTAATTTCATAATCACACTTCCATTTTTCTTTCTTGTGCTTGAAAAATAATTCAGTTCTCTGCATGTACATAAAACATAGACTATCATGAGTCCGCTAAGGCAAACCGTACACCTTGATGCAATTCTGCAAACAAAGGGGCATATTTATACTCTGATTGCGCCGTTTGTGCATCTTTTTTTGCGTAAAAACAGCCCAAACTTAACTTCATATTTATATTTTTACGCTAGACCCTTCTAGCATCAAAATATAGCAGTTAACGTTATTTTTTGGATGTGTGAACCCACCTTGCGTCAATGAGATGCAAGGTAGGCGTTCCTGTCCAAAAAATGACTCTAAGTCTGTGGCGCCATATGTATCCCCGTGTAAATGGTGCACGGGTGGGAGGGAGGCCTAAATAATGGTGCTAAGCCTGTTTAGTGCCATTATTTCGCACCTGGGTCAGACCATGCATTAAGGTACCTGTGGACCCATTTCCATGGCCAAACACCATGGGATGGGCCCAGAAGTGCCCACCCCAAACCCTAGGAACACCCCCATCCACAACAGGACACCAGAGGATGGGGGAAGGATGGTAAGTATAGGTAAGTATTTTAAAAAAAGTTTCTAGTTGTCATTGGGGGCCCTGACGTGGGCCCCCCTGCGTGGCACTGGGTGCAGTGGCCATGGCCAGGGGACACTGGTGACCTGTGCTGGCCATTGGAGTGGTGGGCATGACTCCTGTCTTTGCTAAGACAGGAGTCGTGTGTTCTGGATTGTTGTGCATCAGGAAATGATGCTCGGCTGGTTGAGGGCATTTTTTTGCCTCTAACCAGCCAAGCATAATTTTTTAGGCAAATCCCCCTTTACCCCTGCTGCCACCCCCACCCGGATAACATAATTTTTTCTCATGGTAGCCCAAGCTTAGAGTCGGCTTGCGGCGTTCCATAAATTTGGCACGCGGCTGGTGCTTTGGAATGATGCAAGCCGGTGGTAAACATTTTGACGCAAAACTGCGTTAGTGCAGTTTTGCACCAAAGTATTCTTTGCTGATTGAAAGCCATGTTTGATGCATTGCTGGGCAAAGTATTATGTTCCGTATAGTGCAAACTTTCAAATGTGAAGTTGTCTTTTTAACCCGAGACCACCATGTTTCATGTAGAAGTCTCAGGCAGGGAAAATGAGTGATGGTGGGATGACTAAAACTCGCCTATTGTATGGTAGATGAGCATATCTGTTAAGGCTTCCACCGGCGGAGCAGGATAAGGCACTGTTTTATAGTGGAAGCACTGTTTTGCAAAACTCTACATAACCCCGAAGTCTGCTGCGCTGTCCACAGGGCTACTTGTATGTTTGTTGGCTTGGGTAAGTAAGTACATAAGAGTCTGTAGGAATTGGTGGTGTTGTGTCCACATGTGAGCATACATATGTTATCTAGTTCAGTATGAGTTGTCTTTGTTAATGCTTGTTGTTTTTTCTGCTGCAGCATCCTCAGCCTCCCACTACATCAATGCAATGGGAAGGGATTTCTTCATACGCTTTAGCACTGTCTCACTTTCAGACTTTAATTAAATCGTAATGAATCGAGGCACTCCAGCTTTACAGGCAGTTGAAGATCACTAAGGTCACACCAGTCTAACACTTCATCTGCCTGACGTATATTTAAAAGTGTTCCCGGTTGTCATACTTAATTATTCTGCTAACTCACCCCATCACCGACAGAGGCTGAATAAAATGTCAAACAATAATTTGCTCCGCTGTAGCTCAATATTACCAATAGTGATGGCACAACAGTCACATCCTACCTCATCTATCTCTCTGATTGGAAAAGACACAGGACTTCATTGAGCCCTCAAGTCCTACTAACTTGACGGTGGCATGCTAGCTGCATCCCACACAAAGAAACTATTATGGGCCTATGCAGGGAATCCCCCTCTATTTCACCAGTGGGTACAAACCCTGTGCAAATCATCCTCCGCCATTCCCTGAGCCTGCACAGATGAACTTTCTTTATCCTTGCGTTTTGACTCATTCAGCAACTCCATGGTTGTTCCCTTTCCTTTAAGCTCTTGCCTTCCTATTCTCTCTTGGTTAAAATACTCCAGCAACTTTGGTTCCTTGATCAGAAACATTTTTTATCTGTCAGTAAAGCAAAACACACCCTTATTGAAGTGTAAGGCTTCATCTGGACATTAACTTCATAGGGTAAAGGTTGCAGTCACAGAAGGAAAGTATAATCCTGGTTAGACATCTTGAGCATCATATTGGTGTCATCCTTCCCATTATTGGAGTAGACACTGTGAGAAAGTAGCCTTGTTCTAGCATGGTTACCCCACTTTTGGCCTGTTTGTGAGTGTGTGTCAGTGTGTTTTTACTGTCTCACTGGGATCCTGCTAGCCAGGACCCCAGTGCTCATAGTTAAAACCCTATTTGGCAGTGTGTTTTGCCTGTCTCACTGGGATCCTACTAGCCAGGACCACAGTGCTCATAGTTTGTGGCCTAATGTGTGTGTTGTCAGTAGTGCTTAACTGTGTCACTGAAGTTTTGCTAACCAGACCTCCAGTGCTTATGCTCTCTCTACTTACCAAATTAGTTACTATAATTTAGTTACTCCATATTCCAATTCCAATTGGCACACTGGACCCCCTTATAAGTCCATAGTATATGGTACCTGGGTAACCAGGGCATTTGGGTTCCAGCAGATCCTTCTGGGCAGCAGCATTTCTTTTGCCAACAATAAGGAGCTCAGACAAACCTTTCTTCAGGACTGCCACTGCAGTCTGAGTGAAATAGTGTACACACTATTTCACAGCCATTTTCACTGCACTTAAGTAACTTATAAGTCACCTATATGTCTAACATTCATTTACTGAAGGCTACGTGCAAAGTTACAAAGAGTGAGGACACCCTTGCACTAGCAATGGTGCCCCCACGCTGTCCAGGGCCAAGTCCCCGGACTTCTTGAGTGCGGGGATACCATTACACGTGTGCACTACATATAGGTCAATACCTATATGTAGCTTCACAATGGTAACTCTGAATATGGCCATGTGAGGTGCTGCTCAGACCCCAGGAGGGCAGAACCCTGTCTGTGAGGTGGCAGCAGCTGTAGCTGCAGTGCAAGCCTCAGAGAGCTGGTTTAGCAGTACTGGGGGTCCATAGTGGAGCCCCCAGGATGCATGGAATTGGCTCCCCAATACCAGATTTGGGAGGGGGGACAATTCCATCATCTTAGTCACCTTACATGGCCATATTCAGAGTTACCATTGTGAAGCTACATATAGGTATTGACCTATATGTAGTACACACTTGTAATGGTGCCCCCACACCCACAAAGTCATGGGAAATGGCCCTGAACTATGTGGGGGCACCTTTGCTAGTGCAAGGGTGCCCTCACACTTAGTAACTTTGCACCTAACCTTCAGTAAATGAAGGTTAGATATATATGTGACTTATAAGTAACTTAGGTGCAGTGAAAATGGCTGTGAAATAGTGTGTGCACTATTTCACTCAAGCTGCAATGGAAGGCCTGTGGAAAGGTTTGTATGAGCTCCTTATGGGTGGCAAAAGAAATGCTGCAGCCTATAAGGATCTTCTGGAACCCCAATGCCCTGGGTAGCTAGGTACCATATACTAGGGACTTATAAGGGGGGTCCAGTGTGCCAATTGAAATTGGTAAATGAAGTCACTAGCCTATAGTGACAAATTTAAAAGCAGAGAGAGCATACACACTTAGGTTATGATTAGCAGAACCTCAGTGACACAGTCAAACACTATGCACACCACACACATTAGACCACAAACTATGAGCAATAGGGTCCTTATCAGCAGGATCCCAGTGAGACAGGCAAAAACATACTGACATACAGGTAGAAATGGGGTAACATGTCAAGGAAGATGGTACTTTCCCACAGAGGGTCTTCTGGGTAGCTTTAGCAGTTGTCCAAGGGTAAGCAGGAGGGGAATTATTGGTATGTTGGAAAAGGGAGAAGAATAGAGGAAAGATGTCTATTGGATTTAAGAGTTATGAGGAGTTAGAAAGGGGGAATGAGATGTTTCAGGGTTCTGGGGAGGGATGAGATTATAAAATAGAAATACGTAGGTAAGGGCTTGCAGGGAGTTCTGAGACAAATGGGGTCACATAGTCAGGAGAGGACGTGGGGAAGGGATCAGGCGAAGGGCTGGAGGATGGGTCAAGTGAGACCTGTCGGGACCTGAGTACAAATACCTGCATGGGTTTGGTAGCCACGTGGGGGGAAGGCAAGCATGATCAGCATGGTGTCTGCTTGAAGAGTTCAGGCTTTGTGCAAGCCAGGAGCCTTTGTGTTTTCTCTGATGGTGGTGGTGTGGAAGATGGGAAGTACCCTGGAAAAGTATGAAGCGAATAATGGTGACATACCTGTCAAGTCACAATAATGAACAAGCTAGATTATGATGAGGAGGATCGGGAGTATTTGAAAAAGTGGTGATTGTAAGGGGAAGAGAAGGTTTGAGTTAATTGAAAATAGGAAAATGCAAATAAACTGGGGATATCAAATAAAAGATAATCGGGAGAAAGGCAGACATAATTAAACAGGATTATATTTACTGAGCACTGGAGGGGGTATGAATACCTAGAAGCCAGTATGAAAACAAATAAAGAACAAATTAGTAATGAAGTGGAAAGAAGACAAGCTGGAGGAAGAGTGGCTTAAAAGGACCCAGCTAGAAGAGGTTGGTTGGACCTTTGGGGTGCCAACAGGGAAAGAATGTGAGGGAAGGATGGGTGAGATGTAAGCGTGTTGATGAGAAGGAAGCACTTTTGTTGTTTAAGAAGGCCATGTCAATGGGGAAAAGGTCGGAGGTGAAAGTGAAGGAGCCAAAATAAACAAAAGAGAAGAATTTGAGAGGGAGAAGAAGTTAGTTGTGCTTGACAAAAAAGGCATAATAGAAGCAAAGGGGATACTAAGAGGGTAAGTAGAAGAAAGTAGGAGATGGTTTGAGGTCAAATGGGAAACCAAGAATAGTCTGCCTTCCATGATAATGAATAAATAAATCCAGGAATTGAAAAGTGTGGCAAATCACCCATGAGGGTCTCAAGGCACTGAATTGTGGGCACAGGGAGATTAAGTGATCTGCCCAGAATCACATGATGTTGAGCCGCCCATCCTATGACTCAAGCCTGGTTCCCTCAGCTCTGAAGTTACCAGCTGAGGCCCTTAAGACACATCTTCCCCATCAAAATTGAAAAAAGTAGGAGGAGCATTTGATGAAATCGACAAAAGAGGAAATATGGAAGGGCGAGTTTGTGGATGTGTTTAAATTATTACATAGAGAAGTCTGAGTGAAACATAGGAGGTGCCGGTTTTGATTAAGTGCTGAATGTCAGATTTTTTTGATATATTCTGTTTTTCTATTTCGATCATCATCTGGAGTGATTCTTAAGACACAGATCATTTTTGGTAAATTAGTATCAAGAATTTGGAGGTGAGGACTGCAGAAGATTCAGAAAATCAGGTGGGTTAGATAGACAATGATTTATAGTAGCAAAAGATGTCTTTAACAAAGGCTGGGGCCTCGCACCTAGTGGTGACAACGGGGTTAAGGCAAGGGACAGTTGTAGGTGGGGAAGCTTTTTGTCTTTAACTGAGACTTCTGTAGCTGAGCCTTCCATGAATTGAAGCATGGCTGTCCCGAATAAGTAGCAAATTGGACAGGGTTAGAAATAGATATTTTCGAGGGAAGTAGTCATACACCGGCTAACATTTTTTTTCCATATATGTTTATAAATTTTACTCATAGCATTCACTGTTTACATCAAGATATTGCAGTACTGCTGTGCAGGCTAGTCTGGTTCAGATATTCTGTTCATCAATACATCCACATAGTAATGAAAGGGCAAACCCAATTCCATGGTAATAGCGAGTATCAAAACCATGCAACAGAATAAGAAGAAAACAACGATCAGAAAATAAAATTAACTCTCCCATACACTGGCTAGCTTAGACAGGTTATCCTTTTATTCTGAACACAAAGTAGTGTAAATGATGCAAGAGGGATTCACAGAAGAAATCCATCTGTAAGATAATGGGCCCATAGACCAAAGGTGTGAAGATAATTTGAAACCCGCTGAGTACGTCCCTCATGTGATAGGGTCTGGACACAGAACAGTTATAGGCGCAGCTACAAAGAGCCAGGATAGAGTCTCAAAATGATTGATTGAGGGCGTTGTGGCATCCAAGAAGTCGAGTCACAAATAATGCCCATGTTGATGGATGGGCAGGCAGGTCTGTGTGCCGGCATTTGGCCTTTGCATTGTGAGGAGTGGTGTTGCTGCTTTAAAGGTTGATAATAAAGACTGGACTGAAGTCAGATTTGTGGCAGCCTTTTTGAAGAGATTTGATGGCGCTATAATGTGATTACTAGATGAGGAAGCAGAGTGCCTGTTGTAGTTTTTTCGAGATGCATTGCTCTCTGGAGAGCCTCGGTTAAGTGAGGTAGTAGAATTGTGTTTCTGGCATTTTTCCCTGCTAGTGGTCCCTGTGGCGGTGTTGGGAAAAGGAATTGGAAAACACGAGTTTCATATTACACAGTGGTAGTGCTAGGTAGCAGACACATTCCGAAAGGTGAAAATGTGTTGAGATTACTGTTAATACCCTGCATCCTTCCCTAAATTCATTCTAGTAACATCCTTCCTCCCATTAAATATTTTTTTTCTTGGGGTACATATTTGGGCCCATATTTATACTTTTTGACGCACAACTGCGCCAACGCAGTTGTGCGTCAAAAAGTTTACCGCCGGCTAACGCCATTCCAACGCGCCATGCGGGCGCCTTATTTATGGAATGACATTAGCCGCCGCTGCGGACTGGTGTGCGTAAAAAAAAATGACTCACACCAGGCAGCGCCGGCGTATGGGAAAATGGGGGTTGTGCGTCAAAAAATGGAGCAAGTCAGGTCTGAGGCAAAATTCAGGCCTCAAACCGGATTTGCGCCATTTTTTTTGACTGACGCCCAACCCCCATTGACATGACTCCTGTCTTAGCAAAGACAGGAGTCATGCCCCCTTGCCCAATGGCCATGCCCAGGGGACTTCTGTCCCCTGGGCATGGCATGGTCATTGGGCATAGTGGCATGTAGGGGGGCCTAAATCAGGCCCCCCTATGCCACAAAAAAAATCTGAAAAAAATACTTACCCGAACTTACCTTTACTTCCCTGGGATGGGTCCCTCCATCCTTGGGTGTCCTCCTGGGGTGGGCAAGGGTGGCAGGGGGTGTCCCTGGGGGCAGGGGAGGGCACCTCTGGGCTCCTTCCGAGCCCACAGGTCCCTTAATGCCTGCCCTGACCCAGGCGTTAAAAAACGGCGCCCATCAGGCTGTGCGTCGTTTTTTAAGGCCCACCCCCTCCTGTGCGTCAAAATGACGTCAGAGTATAAATATGGGGCACAGGCCTTAAAGTCATTTTTTGTAAGGGAACGCCTACCTTGCATATAATTAACGCAAGGCTGGTTCCCCCTTCCAAAAAATGATGCACATGGTGGAGTTTTGACGCCCGCGGGGTCGGACGTCAAAGTATAAATATGGGGCAGGGTTTGCGCCGATTGTGCATCAAAATTTTTGACGCACATTTGGCGCAAACAGAGTATAAATATGCCCGTTAGTTTTTTTTTCCTTTAAATATTGCTGCATGCAGAGTTTTCGATTAGGCTACTCTTATGTATTGGGACAAGGGTACAAGATTGTAGCAGGCATTTTTCAGTGCCCACGTCTAGTCTAAGGGGAATTACTTTATAGTTGCTTCTGTTAGGAAAGGTCTGCAGATAAGACTAGGCTAGCTGGTAACAAGTTAGAGGAGTTTTTGTTGGTGCACACATTGCAAAATGTTGTGCTCTAAGCCCACCAGGTGCCTAAAGTCCAGTAAAATGCAGCAAATTACGGTATGGCTGAAAACCACCAGTACCACCTGAAATTCAATTTGATCAAATGCCACATATAGGCCCTCCTATTCAACATCCAGAGTTAAAGGTGTCATCCTCTTATGAACATTGAGATAACTCATGCTTCTAAAGTGGCAGGGTGCAAATAGCGAAGCACTGCAACAGTACGCAGAAAAACTGAATCAAGTGTTCAACAATATCAACAACGATTCTCACGTTAGGTCCTGGCCAGAAAGAATCAGCATTGCAGCAAACTATATAACTTTGGCTGGTCTATTGAAGTATGTGGACAGTCACAATCATCGTCCGCCAAAATATCTACTTTCTTCAAATGGAAGAACTTAATCACCCTTATATCTCTGCCCTAATTGATGTGTATGTCCCACATCCTTCATCCCCATCACTATTGTATATACAAGCTCAGCCCGATGACTTTGATAATGGAAAACACATCTTTGTAAGTGGAATATGCACCCAGGTCAATGTAAATGCCAGTGTCGCTGAAAAGCTGCACTGCCTTATTCACAACGTCAGTATTGTCCTGCAGTTGTTAACACTGGAGTCTCACTGCTTTCCACACCTTCCACTCTTTGACATAACACCCAACCAGACCGCAAACTGGGATCTGTATGCAAGATTGAACAAACCTAGTACTGTCAGCTATCATATCTGCCACGCATGATGCCTCCAAACACAGGACCAAAAGGCAGTTAGGTTTTGCCATTGGTACAGGGCTCGTGCTGCTCCAGTTCCCAGCCTTGTTCCGATCCTGTACTCCATTTCCGACCCCCTCTATCCAGTTTTTCTAACATCCACCCAGTGCTCTATCATGAATTGACAAATTAAGCTAAAAACAGGTGGCTTACCGAACTGACAACTCTACAACCCCGTATCCTCACCACACAAATACAGAGCTGTCCATGTGTCATATGGACACATGACTGGGGGTGAATGTTTGATTTGCTCTGCCTGCCGTCCAGCATCTGTTGTTTTGCACATAAGAATATGACAAGTTCAAAGGACTAAGCATCATCAAGATGACAGATGGTCCTCCAGCCTATTTCTCCTGGGTTGTTATTATGTTCGAACCAAAGTTCACTAAAAATGTAACTGTGTAGACATGTGGCTTCCCAACTAAATAATGAATGAAATTGAAAATCTCAGTGTAGCACAAAACTCAAAGCTGGACCACACGACTGCCTATCACCTCATTCAAATTTACACACAATCACGACCTTCATGAATGGCAGCATAGACTGCTAAAATGACTTAATTTTGGTGTATCGTCAGCTACAGAAATTCTCACAATCACCAATTGAATTATGCCTGCCAGCCTTTTAGGGTGTCGAATGATATTGAGGTCATTGTGGGGGGTAACAATCATTAGGAAAAGTCACATGGGCATGCATTTCTTGCCAAGGGTGTGATCAGCGAATGTACTGTGATGAAGAGCACCGGTGTAGTCGTCAAAAAGATTGCACCACTGGCCATTTTGACCACTGGTTATTAGCTGAAAGTGTATTCTGGAAACTAACATCTGAACATCAGATTAAAATTACTGTGAAACCTATTTGGCTCCTCAAGAATGGCAGAGAGGTTTTTTTTTCCAAACCCTAAAGGCTCATCAGAAAATAAGTCAGCGTTAAAAACTCTATTCATTCAGTAAATCAATCAATACAGTAATATACTCTTCACTATTGGTAATTAATCCTCCTAAATATTTCAGGTAAAAGACATTATAAAGTACAAAATGCAAAACAAAGAATGCACCGGCTCCATAAAGGAACTTCCCTATTCTAAACGAATCATCAAAATGTGACAGCGGGAAATTCTAAGCAGAAGGCTTTAATCAGAACTAAACCAAGTAAAGGTTTAAATTAAACTGCAGAAACGTCTAACTCAAGATCTTCGAATGATGGGATCTCAGTAAGCAGAGTTATGGAGAGGTTTTCCCTCAGCACAGACAGTATAGGATATGCTGCTGTAATTAAACTAAGATTCACTGATAAAATGATACATTTAGTTGATGATTTCTTCCCATAGTCTTCGCAAAAATGGGGCCACTCAAGTTGAATACTTTTTCAGGGAGAAAGTAAAATCCCCTTAATCCCACCATCAAGCAAAGGCACACACACACACAGCTGCACAACGTTGTATGTATCCATGGTCCAGACTGCCTGATACAGGAGGATCTTTCAATCCCCTACCACATTGTAAATCATAGACGAATTAGCTTACCTTTGCTACAAGCAAAACAATGAGCTATTCCTTTTCTATAGAAGGCCATCTAGCTTCTGTAGGGGAGAGAAACACGTGAAAGAACATTTGGAAACAATATTAGGTTAGCAAAAATGGTTCCCAAACTGTGTGCGGCGCCCCTGGCTAGTTTTGATGGCGCACCAGGGAGCCGCGGCTCCCAGTTTGGGAACCACTAAGAACACAAAATAACACATGATTACTTAATAACTGGAACATAAATGTTATGCTGCTCCAGTTGTCATGAGCCATCTCCACCTCGTCGCTCCACCCCCCAAGCCATTTCTACATTTTAGAAATTGGCTCGTGGATGACTTCTCCTGCCACACAGTGGTGAAGGTCAATACATCAAAAGAGTGTGTGACAGATATATCTCTCATCCATGAAATTATTGTTGAGCAAGATACTGGAGCCTGGCCTCACTTCGACAGTGGCCTCCTTTACCAAAATCAACCAAAGAGAGGTTCCCACAGCATTTCAGGTTCAAACTCCTGCTCACACAGATAAGAAAACGTAGGATGAGTTCTGCCATCTTGAGTCACCTTGAAAACTGTCTTCCCAGTAGCCAGTGCTTTTGACACATAAAACTGCAGACAGCTTTCAGTTTTGTGACTTCTCTCTTGGAAACTAGCTTTCTTCTACAAATGGACCTATAATAGGCAGCTTAGTGTTGCACAACTTACCGATGTTTTCCTTTGGAGCTAGGATGAAAGAGAATCACACAATCAATATACGTTTGAAAAAATCTAGATAAATTCCTTCCTCAAAGGAATACATGCGTTACAAAAACACACGTGTTAAGCGGTCATCTCATCCTTTAATTCCGAGTACAAACAAGACTCATCAAGTGTTTTAAAGAGCAGCTCAAAAGGCACGATTAAATTCAATTCATTATTAATGCTCCTTTCTTGTACAACCTGCAGCACCGTGAACGGAATCTTGCTGCGCCAGTCCGCGAGCTTTCTTTTTGTCATAGGTCTAGAAGGGGGGTATTGGAACACACCCGGGGGTTGGCCTTGGAAAAGAATAAAATATAGGGCCCTTGCGAAAATGTAAGTATGCCTGTGAAATTTACAAAATTTGTAATTTCGACTTGCAAGAAATTCACATATTAACAACATTTTCACTGTGCAATTGCCTATCATCTTTCGCTCTCAGTAAAAAAAAAAATCCCACGTGATACCAGTAAACCAGGTTTCAAGCTATCTGTGTAATTCGCTTCATTTTTGCAAGCTTTCACGAAATTTCCTGAACAAAATTACATGGCTTTGCAAGCCATGTTTCACTTAAGAGGCTTGGAATGTCATATTAATTTGGTATGTGCAAGTTGTGAAACGTTTTTGCTACAAACTTTGCCATTTTTTTCTCTTCAAAATTTTAGATTTTGGGGAAAAATATTCAGCAAAAGTAGGTTTTGCAGAAAGAAAACCTTAGCATAAAGCTCGACGTTATTGGAATCATTGTTTTAAAATGTATTTTTGCTGGTAAATGCTTCCACAAGCAAAGTTTAAAAAGTTTAGAAAACTTTGCAATTTCACAATGTATAAAGTTTGTAAACCTTGCAAAAAAATTGCAAGAAACAAATAATATTTAATGATAGGTGAACAAAATGCTTATTCAAGCCTAACATGTGTTGCAGCAGATTTGCACTGTGTAGATTTCTGATGGAAACTCAAGTACAAGCTTCACTTAAGAGGATGGACCTTCAGTCCCAGACTGAGGCGTGACAGAGAAAATCAAATACAATTGAATGTCGTAAAGTACATTTGGCCGCACAAAAATGAAGGAGAATGTTAGATTTGCAAACCATAAACATTTATAAACAGATCAGCAAATTACAAACCCAAATCATTCAAATTAGTTGTAAATCAGTAATTAATACATGAATGCATTCGTCAATGTAATTCAAAGCAATTCAAAATCGCAAATACAGAGGTAAACTGTTAAAAGTTGCCATAAAGTAAATAAAAGCATGTACAATTTCCCATGAAGATGTCAGCAGGTAAAGCTTGTAAAGGCATAATCAAATTAATCAACTAAAGACTCAGTCAAGCAACTGAGAAAGGAATTTGCCCAGGAGTCTAACTCTTTTAGGCAAAAGCAAGGGAAAAAGTGACTTCTCTGAGGAGAGTGGAAAACGCATCTGCTCTAACTAACCCAACAATGCACAGTTAAATCATGTCTTCTATGAGCGTTTCAACTCCCTACGATTCCCATGAAGAGAACCAATAAAGATCAAACGTTGCAATAATGAAGGTTTTGGTTTTCTTCCCAGTTATCACACAATGGAGACTCTACTGCATGACTTTCAGCTAGATGTCTATATAGGGATGATAAAATTCGATCAGGATGTTCCTATCCGCAGGTCTGAGGCTCATTATTTCATTCTCCAAGAAATATAAACAGATAATCATTCATGCAGAAACTAAACAAAAAAGTACATTTTAATCATCATTCTCTGCACAGCTTTGATCCTGTAATGAGAAAGAGGAAAAATACAGGGCAGGCTGAAGACAAGACAACTAAACATGGGCAAATTTAAACTGAGGCCTACATTAACTATGGTCAACTTAACGTCAACATCACACAGTGTATACATATGCATAGGGCAAATTAATGTAAATCTGTAATGAAGAAGCATTTCAAAATAAAATCACATGTAGTTCATTTAAGTGACCCTCTCTTTTCCAAGTGAGGTTGTAGAAGGTGACACATATCCGTTGCACCACTCCCAAATAAGGAAGAACATTCTCTTGCATATTTCATCTTTTTCACTTTCCAGTTCAGGAAACCTGCAACTAAAGTTGACCAGCACAATACCTATTTACCCCAGCAGAATGATTTTCCCGGTATTGATCTGCTGTCATCAAATAAGAAGTAATCTCAGAAGAAGTTCTCTACCTCAGAACAATTTGCATCTAGGCGAAAGCATTCACTTCAAGAGAAATGTTCACAAAACGAAGACTCATTGCTTCCAACCACTAAGCTCCCCACCACAACAGGAACTGTCAAAGCACCAGAAATCATTGTAACCAGTAGATATTGCCCACATGGTCATCAGACCCTTCGTTGAAATAAATAAATCACCAGAATGGCTTATTGACTAAGAGTTTCCAGCTGCATTACCTGCTTGATTTTCTGGTCTAGGATGTTCGATGTCGGTCCAAGAGGGTATACTCCATACCAGATTTGCTGCCTAAGGATTGTCTAAGTAAGAGTTCCTTTATTAATTTTTGCCTTTTCTGGATATCCTATAAATACGGCCTGGATCTGAAATTTTGGCCTTCTACAACATCTATTTTCCAATGGCCTTACTTCTCGGTTTTGACAGGTTTTAGTGTACAGTCATTCAAGTCAGACGTTATGGAACGGAGGGCACAGTAGGGAGAGAAGAATGTCACCTGCCTGCTCCATTGCCACAAAAGATGATTTGCTAGTCAACACTCTCCCCTCCGGCTCACACCATTTGTCTTGT
This sequence comes from Pleurodeles waltl, assembly GCF_031143425.1. Classification (NCBI taxonomy): domain Eukaryota; kingdom Metazoa; phylum Chordata; class Amphibia; order Caudata; family Salamandridae; genus Pleurodeles; species Pleurodeles waltl. The sequence goes on along the minus strand of NC_090449.1, from coordinate 313,800,995 downwards.
TTGCCTCTGGCATGCTTCAAGGGCTGCAGCTTATCCTTTCTACGGTCAGATTTGGCATAGATATAAACTAATCTTTTGGAGGTTTGGTGTTATAATAGTCTCTTGTGGTTGTTGAAGCATAGCCCCTGTTGCCTAAAAGACTACAAGGAAACTCAAGAAAGCTTCATTCCACCTATTTAGCACATAACCACTAGCGAACCCTTGCTGGTTAAGCATATTATTGTTTCTTCTCAAAGTTATTTTAAAGCCTGATATGATACTGCCTATAAAAGATGGTTAAGGAGCACTTCTGAGTAAGAAAATGCTGGTAAGGGACACTATTTAAGACATGTACTGTTGGAAGTTTCTTTGTGTTGCAGCGCTCTGAGATACTGCATTGTCATTCTGTCCTACGCCCACTTCGTGCCATCCCCCTCTTTCTTCTTGTGTCTGATTTTTGTTCTTGTCCTTCTGCTGTTAGATTTTTTCTGCTTAATGCGTTTTCCCTTTCTCAAAGTGTCATCTTCTTTGAAGAACGTCCTTCATCCTTCTTTTTGGCACCTTGTCTTGCATCATCTTGTTGCGTTCTACTTTGGTAGCATGAGGAAAGAGACCCCCTTGTCCACCTATCTCGAAGAGGAGAGGAGAGAGAGAGAGAGGGAGGAGGAAGAGAGAGAGAGAGAAAGAGCGAGATCTGTTATGACAGTATGAGGTAAAGGGAAGAATTAAAACAACGGGAGGGAGGAAGGATAAGGCTTGAGGAGTGTGTCTGCATTTCGTAACTCTACATCCTGGAAAGAAGCAAGACTTTTTGCTATATCTTCTTTACTTGAAACCATACAGCAAGCAAAAGCTCTGAAAACAAACTGTGAGAGAAAATGCCTATGATTTAACCATCTGAACAAATAAACCAATGCAGTTCCGCTCTCCCGACTCAGACCATTTGCTGTCCGCTGTCCCTTTTTCTGCATCCTTTACTGTTCAGCTTGCAAGCTATGCAGTGTTCACTGGTGCTCAAGAAAGACGTCTTTTTATAGCACAAGCAAAAGCAGTTTTTCCATTGTTTGAAAGCAGGACTTGATTTAGATTCTGTGTAGTCTGTTTGACACTATGAGGTGATAGAGCGTTCCGTACTAGTAATTTACCTATACTTTGGACGCTCTTTTGGCCGATGAATCTTTTGGCTAAGTGGGACCCTCTCCACCCGAAATCAGTCAATTTAATTAAACCAATAATCAATAACGAACATAAGCAATGCCCTGATCTACATAACACTTAACAATTAATCCAGAATACATTTCGGCGAACCCTGACCTTTCAGTCAGGAATAACCACACCAGTTTATTCAAAGTTAGTGAATTTATTTCCCTATATTAACAAAGCTAGCACAATATAGATGTGTCTCAACACCAAATGATAAACATAAATGAACATTAATAGCTGTCCATAACGGCGAAACAGGTGCAATCTATGCAGCATTTGAATAACAAGGCATTCGATAATAGCAATGCAAATCACTAGAACTATAATCTGTAATGAGCTAATTGCATACATTTAATCAGCATAACAAGGTCTCAAATTGCATCGTGCGACAAAAGGAATCCTCCTCTAACCTCAAATCAGCATCGGCATGTGGGACTTCATGCAAAAACAATTTAGCAACATTAATTTGGAAAACTCCTAACTAAGGCGCTTCATCAAAAAATCAGCAGTTGGTTACCTAAAAGAAACACAATGCAATTGTACAATTTCCTTTCATATTTACCAATTACAATCAGCATTCAAGGAAGTCTTCGTCTCACAGGTACCGTTTCTCGATCAGCATGGGACGGGGCAAAAGGGCAGGGGTGGACGGGGCAGTTGCCTCACGGCGGCAAGATAAACTACTACTTCATGCAAAGGGACAAATCAAAGTTAAAGTCTCTAGGGTAAGAATCATTTAAGTCTCTTTCTCCCGATTAGAGAAAGCATCAAAGTCTCTCAAAATGGCGTCGCAGCAAGGTGGGCCATAATAGCTGCAATGTCCTGCAAAATGGCCGGTATATGGGCTGTAATGTCCGTAATGGCTGCTTTCCTCTCGTACACCTGGTTTAAATAGACAACAGTTCAAATCCAGTAGGGTCTTCCATTGGAGGGTTCACAGGTTAGCTTCAAATTGTCCAATCAAAAACAACAGTTCTCAAGCTTTTACTTAAGCATACATTATCCTTGGAGACGGGTACGCAAGTTGCAACATTTTATACCAATTAACTCACTTTCAGAGCTTCCATTGTCCGCACCTGCAGATTGACCTTGGAGCAAAGAGAAAAATGCCAGGCTGGCACGAAACCTTAAGATAAGCCTGTGAACGATCTCAGTGGAAAAGTACAGCTTCAAGCAGAAATACACGTTTAATAGCACATTGGAAAAATACGAGCATCTAAATCGTGAGACCAGGCAACTAGGCCGAAGCCTGCACTAAAGTAATGCTAAGCTAAAACATTTCAAACAAGCAAATCATAGCACACGTTTATGATTATGTCAGATTCGTGCAATTCTAATACATCACGTTATATAAAGCACGCTTATAAATGTTGGCAAACTACTCTGAGGGCACATTTTGTCCCCGTACAATCTTTATTAGTTCGGTTAAAGTCACACATGATTATTTCACACTACGTTTATGCGTCAATAAATGTAAAACCTTCATTTCAGCTTCATCAATCCCTCCTCTGATGACTACTTGTCATCACACCAAATCATGCCCACAAATTTTATTCCATAAAAATTCTGTCAGTTCTCTTTTCCTTTTAATTCCCCTAGTTTTCGCTTTATATTCTTCTGCCATTCTTTTCATCATTTTCTCTTCCTTCCGTCTTTAAATTCTTTCCATAAGCATTATTATTCCCATTTTTATTCCCCAAATTCCAAATATTCAAATCAGTACTATTAAAATTCCCTGTATTATTTTTAGTAATATTCCATTCCAAATTCCCCCAATCCAATTTCCCACTGAAGCAAGTCCTTTTCCAACCTTCTCCCACACTCCTGGTTCTTTCAATTCCTTCAAGTCCGCACTCTCTTTTGTTAGATTAGCAAGCATAGTTTTAATTTTCACACTGTTGTCGGGAATATACGTGCAACAGTGGCGCGCACCAAGCATTTTGCAAACGCCGCCATCCTTTGCTAAAAGAATGTCTAAGGCAAGCCTGTTTTGAAGAGTCATAGCTCTTTCCGCTGCAAGTTCAGCATCTATCAGTATTATAGCACCTGAAAACTTTGTCAACATGTTATCCACTATAGTAGACAACTTTCTTATTTTGATGGAATTCAGCACAACTCCCAACGAAGGAATCATGGCTCTAAATATATCTCCTACCACAGCAGCTGCGGTCTCTCTTTTCTGGATACGATGGGATCCAGATGTCTTTGGAATCATCGATAGGTCATCCAGTTGATAAACCTTTGGGAACACTATACCCAAATAACATCTCCCCCACCATCCCTTTGGAAGACGATAATAGGCATTATACCCACAAATGTAATATACACCTGGTATGACAGGGTCAAGTCCGTTCATCATGAATGTCCATTTGGCCTTAAAGATAAACGTATGTTTACATTCACTCGCACCCACAAAAATGTTATCATAATAAGACTCACCACGATATATACAAAATTTCCCTACATGCCAAGCATCTAAAGCTATTCTCCCTTGTGTCTTTATTGCGGCAAAATCATAATGATCTACTGAAGTCCTCTTACTTAGCTCTTTTTCTAATTTCGCATTCATTGTGCCCTTCTATCATCTGTACGATCTAAAAAGCTTATTTCTACTGCAGAGAGCGAGCAGGTAAGGTTTTCCCTATGAGCGTGAGCCGTTTCAAAAGGTTGCATTGGCTCGAAAAATTCCCTCATTATTTTAGCATCCCAATCTTTAGCAATCTGGTTTAGCTGCTCTATTATAGGAACATATGCAAAGGTAACATCATAATTTGAGTAAAAATACTGTATGTTAGTTTGACCATAAAATCTAGAAGTTACTATACTACATGTAATCCCGTATGTAAGAGGCATGTGGTGATAAGTCACCCCTTCCTTTACTGATGTCGGTATCTGTGTACACACATAACAATCTTTCGCATCCATAGTCTCAACATATTCTGTTAGCAAGCGATAGAAAACATTATACGAGAGTTCTTTCTTATCATGCAAGTGTCTCTCATCTAATTCTAGTCTTTTCAATGCAGTTAGTTCAGTGACAGTAACAGGAGCAAAAGTAGAAGCATCGATTTTCTCATTCTCACCCTTACCATGCATTCCAAGCACGATTGCCATTATTATTAGTACACATGCAATTACCAAGCCTATACACGCATATTTACAATATTTCTTTCTACTCTTTTGTGTAGCCATGATCTGTATAGAATCAGAGAGCTAGAAGCACGTATAAAGAAACTATTTAGCAATTCAGTTACAAAGCTGAACGAGCGCAATGTTCACACAGTCTTCTTCAAGAGGCCAGTCACTTATCGGTTAGCAGCATTTGTCTCAATTCGGCAATAACTCAGTCTTTATCAGTTCAGCAAGTGTCTCATCCGGTTTAGCAGTGTCTCAGCTGGTTGTTTATATCACGTTAGATTGTAGCAAGCAATGTCATTTATCACCCTTTCAATCAACAGCGTCCATAAAACTTTTCTTTTCTATTGGTATCTCTTCTTCTTCGTTCTCGAGGCTTAGAGATACAAATTCGTCAGTCCAGTCGTCATTGACTGCATAGGCCCATTCTGGACCGGAATATCTCCTGTTCGGTATCCTTTTCCTTTTCAATTTTGCTTCTCTTTTCGATTCTGCTTCGCTGGTACTTTCCTCTTTGGCCAAGTCTTTTCCTTCACTTGAGGTTGGTACCACGACAGACACTTCCTTTCTTTTCTCTTTTACTTTTGGCCTTTCTCCGTCGTTCAAATTTTCTCTAGTTCTTTGTTTTATTGGTGATATACTTAGTCTCCTCTTGGCACCGTGTCCATTTGATGGACCTGCGATCTTTTCTGTGGAAGCTTGAACTGTTTCGTTCTGTTCTGCCTTGTCCCCTCCTTCTGGGGAATCAATCACGTTCTCTTTTTCTTTTTCTGTATCGTCTGCTTCTGGGAAAGCCCTCCTCTGATCAGGCTCTCCTGCTTTTTCACCTCTTTCGAGCCCTTCGTCACCGTTACTTTCTTCAGACTCTTTATCACTTTCAGCTGCTTCAGGCTCTTTATCACCTTCAGCTGCTTCAGGCTCTTTGCTACCCTCAGCTGCTTCAGGTACTTTGTCACCTTCAGCTGCTTCGTCGCTGTCTGAACTTTCTCCTTGGTCTTCCCCAAGTGAGTTGGTCGCTTCGTCCTCAGAGAATATCTCTCTCTCTTCTGTTCCTGCCTGTTCGCTTTCAGTTTGGTTTTGCTCTGTCTCAGCGCTCAGCACTGTTTTATCAGGCACTGGCAGTTTCAGCGCTTCAACTTCCTCATCTGTGGGACACAACACTTTCTTTGTGTGACTGGCGTGAATCCAGTTGGGAACTCCCGCACACTTCACAGCGGTAGTGGTCGTCAGGATCACTTGGAAAGGGCCTTTCCAACGGGGTTCCAGACACGACTTTCTCACGTGCTTCTTTACCACGACCCAGTCACCTGCTTCCAGTGTGTGTTGGATCGGTGGCAAGGTGGTTGCTTCCACCTGGTGAGAGAAAGAGCGAACCACGTCAGCCAGACCTTTGCAGTAGTCTAACACCATATCATCTGTAATATTCAAAAGCGCGTTTGCGGGAACTGCAGGAAGTCTCATAGCCCTGCCCATGAGAATTTCGTGCGGAGACAATCCAGTCTTTCTATCAGGGGTGTTTCTCATTGACATTAGCACCAAGGGCAATGCGTCAGGCCATTTCAAATTTGTCGATGCACATATTTTCGCCATTCTTGATTTCAGTGTACCATTCATTTGCTCCACCAGTCCTGAGGCTTCAGGGCGATAGCTACAATGCAGTTTTTGCTCAATGTTCAGCGCTGCCAAAGTAACTTTATCACCTCGTTATTGAAGTGACTTCCCCTATCTGATTCTAAAGAGATCGGGAATCCGAAACGTGGTATTAACTCTCTCAACAATAGTTTTGCAACTGTAAGGCTGTCATTTCTACGTGTGGGGTATGCTTCAATCCAGTGACTAAAAATGCACACAATCACCAACACATACTTCAGACCTCCATGCACAGGCATCTCAATGAAGTCCATCTGCATTCTACTAAACGGGCCACTGGCCCTGCCAATGTGGCTCGCGTTCACTACTGTTCCCTTTCCTGGGTTCATCTGCTGGCAAATAACACATCGATGGCAAACTGCTTCTGCAGCTTGACGAAATCTGGGGTTAAACCAATCAGTTTTGAACAATCTTATCATGGCATCTCTCCCTAGGTGAGCTTGCCCCTGATAGAACCGCGCAAGCTGTGATAAGAGACTGTTTGGCAAAACAAATTTTCCCTCATTTGAAACCCATAACTCATCTGGTCTCTTTATACATTGTAATTTAATCCAGGAATCTCTTTCATCCTCCCTGACGTTATTCTGTAATGCTTTTAATTCATCTATTGTATCTACGACCTTCAAGGCAAATGCTTCAGCTGGTTCGAGTTCTGCTTCACTTATCGAATTCCATTCGTCCCTGAGTAATATACAGTTCAAGGCACAAAATCTTGCGACTTGATCTGCATATGCATTTCCCAAAGAGACATAGTCCTGTCCTTTTGTATGAGCACTACACTTTACCACTGCAACTTCGGCTGGCATTTGAATGGCGTGTAACAATTCCCTTATTCTCTCCCCGTTTTTCACTGGGGATCCTGAAGAAGTCAGGAAACCTCTCTGTGACCATAGTTGTCCAAAGTCGTGCACAATTCCAAACCCGTACTGACTATCGGTGTAAATGGTGACTTTCATCAATGCAGACAATTGACATGCTCTTGTAAGGGCTACAAGTTCTGCTACTTGTGCAGAATAGACTCCTTGAAGCCAGGACGCTTCCAAGACACCTGTTACAGTACATACAGCATATCCTGCTTTCAAAATCCCCATCCCATCTCTTAGACATGAACCATCAACAAAAACAATTTGGTCATTTTCATCAAGCTTAGTATCCTTAATGTCAGGTCGAGGTTTTGTGCAAAATTCAGTCACCTGAAGGCAGTCATGCTCGACGTCTTCAGCGTCCTCAATTTCAGCATTTTCACCGGGAAGCAAGGTTGCTGGATTCAGCGTAGTGCACCTTTTCAGCTGCACATTCGGTGAGCCCAGAATTATCGTTTCATACCTTGTGAGTCTTGCTCCAGTCATGTGTTGCGTTCGGGAGCGGGTCAAAAGTATCTCAACTGAGTGAGGGACCATGACTGTTACTGGGTGTCCCATCACTATTCCTTCACTCTGAGTGAGGCTGATACCAACTGCTGCTACGGCGCGCAAACACCCTGGAAGTGCTGCTGCGACCGGATCCAAAGTAGCTGAAAAATACGCTACTGGTCTGTTTATGCCACCATGGGCTTGAGTCAAGACAGACAAAGAACATGCATCACGTTCATGACAAAACAATGTGAAAGGCTTTGTGTAATCAGGCATACCTAAAGCTGGAGCCCTGCACATGCATTCTTTCAATTCAATAAAAGCATCCATCTCATCTCCTTTCAGCTCAATTTGATCCAAGGCATCCTTCTGGGTCAGCTTCAGTAAAGGCTTTGCTAGAGTTGAGAAGTTGGGAATCCACTGACGACAGTAGCCCACCATTCCCAAAAACTTCCTCACCTCCCTCCTTGTCTTTGGTGGACTCATTTGAAGTACACTCGTTATTCTTTCCTTCATTATTCTCCTTGACCCTTTCTCTATCTGGTGACCCAAGTATTTCACTTTCTTCTGACAGAACTGCAATTTGGAAGGAGACACCTTGTGTCCGTTCCTTCCCAAATGGTTCAACAGAGCAATGGTATCGGCTGTGCAGCCACTTTCTGTCCTTGATGCAATCAGTAAGTCATCGATGTACTGTACTAGGGTTGACTCGAATGGCAATTCTAACGCTTCCAAGTCTTTCTTTAGAATCTGATTGAATATTGACGGTGACTCAGAAAACCCTTGAGGAATTCGACACCAACTGTACACTCTGTCTAAGAATTTGAAACAAAAGAGAAATTGGCTGTCCTCATGAAGAGGCACCGAAAAGAATGCTTGTGACAAGTCGATGACTGAGAACCACTCGGCATCGCAAGGGACTTGAAACATTATCACAGCTGGATTTGGTACGACAGGGCAGCATTTGACTATGATGTCATTTATTTTCCTCAAGTCCTGTACAATTCGGACCTTTCCACTCGGCTTTATTAGTCCCATGATTGGTGAATTACATGGACTGCTTAACACTTCTTTCAGTACTCCCTGTTTTACAAATTCGTCAATGAGTTGGGCAACTTTCATGAGGGTGTCTGGTGCCATGTGGTATTGTGGGGTCTGGGGAAAGGTTGCATTGGGCTTTACAGTCACTTTCACTGGTTCCACTCCTTTCATCAATCCCACCTCTTTCCCTGTCATATCCCACACTTCCTTTCCAACTGTTTCCCGTAATTCAGCTGGAATATCTTCTTCAGTTATCATCGGGAAGAGACAAATCAGAGGATACTCTTCATCGACACTTTCCATCTCATCCCCCTCTGCACTGTCCTCTTCTTCCCCATCACTGCTCGTCTGGATTTTGATTCCCTCGTTCGAACACATAATCGAACAACCCAATTTGCACAATAGGTCTCTCCCTAACAGTGCTATCGGGCTTGAGTCACATACCACAAATTTGTGTAACCCTTGATAGTTACCAATGCTGACTGGTATCGGATCTGTAATTGGGTTTGTCAGGTGCCTGTTTGCTACTCCCACCACTTGAACTGTCCTTCCTGAGAGTGGCAAATTTGGTACTTCAATGCTCTTAACAGTTGAACGTGTGGCTCCTGTGTCAACCAAGAATGAGACACGATGACCCATTACTCTTCCCTCCACGTACGGACCCTTTTGATCAACTTCCAAGGATGCTGCAAGCACACAATCTCCTTCCTCTCCTGAACTTTCACTCTCCCATACATTGTTTATTCCACTCTCACTGTGTAATGGGAACTGTTGTACGGTGCCATTTGTATTCATTACCTGACCCGAGACCTGTGGAGGAACCATCACTTGCTGCTGACTCATTGGTGCCAAAGGTATTTGCATTTGCTGATTAGGTACCATGGGAAACTGCTGTTGCATTGGCTGCATTTGCGTCATCTGCATACGGGGCATCTGCATCTGCTGCGGCTGCATGGGCTGTAATCCCTGTAGCTGATTTATGGTCTGAAAATTTGGGTTTGGACCTCTCATTTTCGGTCCCCTCATTGTCTGAAATGCATTGACATCATTGTTTTGCTGACCGACACCTGCACCTTCCTGCACCACCATCGGGCACTCGCGTTTCCAATGACCGACAATTCCTCACACGTGACACGGCATCACCTTTTTCAATGCCTGCACACCATTCGGAGTCACAACAGTGTTCAAATCCGGACCATTATTCACAAAACCTCCTCTGCCTCTGCCTCTCGCCTGTGGCTGAAACGCCATATTTCCCTGCAATTGCGGCTGCGGTTGCGGTACCTGTTGTTGGAACCCTTGCAACCCTTGCAAACCTTGCAGACCTGTCTGAGCTACTTTAAGCTGCATCATCATCACTTTTTCTTTCAACTTTTTCTGTTTCACTTCAATTTCGTCGCTACAGTATTTCGCATAATTCAACACCTCATCAATAGGTTTCGACTGCCAACAAATCAAATGCGACTTTATCATCTGACTTATCTCTGGTCTCAGCCCTTCCACAAATCTAAACACAAAATGAAGCATGTCCTTCGCCTCTATTGTTTCCGTGCCACTGTAGTTCTTGAACGCCTTCAACAACCTCTCATAGTAACTATGAATCGACTCTTTAGCCTCTTGGGCAGTTCGATCGATCTTCTGCCAATCCACATTTTTCGCGGCAACCTTCGTCTTCAAATGCTCAATCACCTTATAGTACAGGCTCATCACCATAGGTGATGGTGCACCCGTATCCCTGTCTCTCTCTGGTTCACTTGTCGGCCAACCTGCAGCTCTTTTGCAATCCTCCCACAAATCTGCCGGAACCACAATCTCAAAGAGAGTGTTCAGGTCTTCCCAGAGACATTTTGCAAGCTTCACAAACCTGTCAGTCTGTTGATACCATTCAATCGGTGTCTCTCTCAGTTTGGGAAAATCATCCGTAAAAGACTGAATGTCGCTTCTATGCCATGGTACATGTATTAATTTTCCCCCTGCTGTCTCCCTCATTGGTAACATGGTTACTGCATCACTACTCTGTGGTCTTTTCTCGTTGAGCTCTGGGACACTGTCTTTCCTCTTTTCCTTTCTCTTTACCCATCTGCTTTCCCATTTGTCTAAGCACCTCCACACTTGTGCACTCTGCAACAATTCTCTAAGGTGCGCCTTCATGCCTGCTGACCTCATGTGTTCAAAATCTGTGGTCCCGAAATCCAACCTGTAGCTCCTGCTCAAGTGTTTTGTCTTGTCTATGTCAACCCCGTTTTTGTCAGCTATTTCCTGCAAGCTTTTATGTACCTTGTTCACTTCTCTCGTAATCCTGGGACATAGATATCTCAGCTCTTCTTCCGAGTAGGACTCTAACCTATTCACACCCATAGTCCCTTCCACCAATTCTTGTGCTTCCATGTTCAACCTGACCCTATTCAGATAATCTTCTCCCTTCCCACTGGCTGAGCTTTGTGTGGAATTCAGACTGTTGAACCACTGTGTCAGCTGTTGCGCATTCAACCCCAACAGTGTAGCATTCACATCGACTGCCATTGATGGTTGCGGCAACTTTTCAGTGTTCGATGTTAGAGGTATTATCAGTGGGGGGCTCGACCTCACCACTGTCGACTGAGCACATATGGGACTAAACTCCATCAAGGACCCAGATCCAGTTGGTTGAGCCGCTATCGGAGTTATCCCTGGAGTGTTTTCTATGCACCTCCTTTCTGTCCCACTCTGCAGCATTGATCCCTGACCGCTCATACCTAAGTTAGGCTGACTGTACAAAGGTACCGGTGGACCTACAGTAATGGGTAGTGATATCGCGTCTGGGTTCTGTCCATTTCCCATGTTCTGAGACATGTTCATTCCCACACTATGGGTCATCATTGCCGGCATGCCCATCTGACTCCCCGTCATCTGAGCATGTGCGTTTCCCCCCTGCATCTGCTTTTGAGGCATCAAAAACTGGGTTGATTCAGCTTGTGCCAGTGTTGGGTGGTGACCATTCTGTCCTCCCATTACGGTTGGATCTAAAATCATTCCCGTACTGTTGTCACTGCTGTAGTACCTTGGGATCTGCGGCTGATAATTTTCTGCTGGTTTCAACATGGGCACATCTGGATATATTCTCCTAACCTGCGGTATCTGCGGGGTGAACAGTAAACTCGGGTCCTTAGATCCCGATGATGCTCCTGAACTCTGAGTTTCAGTGTTCTGTACCAGTGCCGGAGGGGCAGAACTGGTACTTGGACCTTGTCCACTCTCCGCATAAGGTGGTGGACGGTCGTTCAGCAATTGCATGATTAACTCCTCATCCTCTAACTCCTCTTCTCTTCTCAACTTTTCCTCGTCCTCTCTATCCTTGGAACACCTCCTGTTTGTCTTACAGGTAGCTTTCTTACCTGTCTCCTCTTCTTCCTTAGTAATTGCGGGAAACAATTTTATCCCCTGCAATACATCTGACCTCCACACCTTCTGTGCATTATCCCACCTAGCGTCCGCTAGTGTCTTTTCTACCTTCCTTATCCTAGTCTCGAACTTATTTTGCTGCTGCTGTCTAGCCATTAGTTCCCAAATTGCTAGAGCCTCAAACTGTGCTGGCCTTGGAGGTACCTTCATGTCGTACATCGCGAATCTCAAATTCTCTAGGATCCTTATATTGAATGTCCCATGGATCGGGAACGCTACGCTCCCATGTTTCTCTGTCAGCTTGTGCCATTGCTTTAGCCAAAGACACGGAGCTACCCCCTTTTCCTCCATTACAATGTAAGCTGGTGTACCTTCGGGTGGCGTCTCCTCTCCTACGCTCGCTTTAATGTAAGACTCCCCCTTCATCGCACTCTTTAATGCTTTAAAAAATTTAATTTTCTCGTCTTTTGTTTCACAAAATATGTAATCAATAGGTGACTTTAATTCCCGGAATACTCTTCGCTTGCCTTTCCCCTTCCAATCGAGCCCCACGGACTGCGTCCAATCCGTGCGCGACCCTTCTCTGCAACCAACCTATCCCAGCGCAGCTCCTAGTGACGTCACACTCACACTCTCTGCGGCTGACAAAGCCTCGCGGCTTGTCCTCCTTCACTCAGCTCCTCTCGTACCAACTTCTGGCATGTATCGCGAGCTACCAAAAAATATAAAACAGATCTGTCGGTTTACTACAGGAGGGGTAACACAATCGCTTCAGGACCTTAGGGATTTTTCACTAGCCTCGGCAGTTATTCCATCTTTCTCGGTCCCCACTTTCGCAAGCAAATCTGACCCGCAGACTCTGCTCTCAACTTGTCAATGATCCATTCTAGTGCACTTAGAATTGGTCAAAGCCCGAAGTCGAAGTTTCTTTCACTCCCTTCCCACACGTACCGACTCGTTGACCACGCCCGATCAACCTACTAAACCGACCAAACCACAACATAAAACAAGTGTCTCATACACTTTCCAACATACTCCGGAGTCTCTTGACCTCGCAGGGCCCGTCTCAACAACAACAACCACGTGGACCTTTTTATGCACGAAGCGCCACATGCACATGAAGTTCGACGACTTCCCTACTCTCACACTCGGAGTCGCACCTCCGCTATTTCTATGAAGTTCGACGACTTCCCTACTTCTACACTCGGGGTCGCACCTCCGCTATTCTCTAAAATCCTCGCAACCTTTTCACACAATCTGCGGCAATAAGCTGTGCAAGCGCAAAATCCTAACTTCTCTCATACCGTCACTAGTACCACCAACGCCGATCTCACACCTCCATTCTCTTCATTCGCAAGCTCCGAGATCCCGGGAAAGTCGCGGTGGACTTAGCCCATCATCATTTTCTCAATCTGTTTTACCCAAGAAAATCTAATTCAACTTCTCGAGTGGGATCTCAAAAGTCGAAACCGTTAATTCAACACCATGTACTTTAAGAGTACGGGGTCCCAAAAGGCGAAACCGTCCTCTGCTACCATCTACTGATAGAGCGTTCCGTACTAGTAATTTACCTATACTTTGGACGCTCTTTTGGCCGATGAATCTTTTGGCTAAGTGGGACCCTCTCCACCCGAAATCAGTCAATTTAATTAAACCAATAATCAATAACGAACATAAGCAATGCCCTGATCTACATAACACTTAACAATTAATCCAGAATACATTTCGGCGAACCCTGACCTTTCAGTCAGGAATAACCACACCAGTTTATTCAAAGTTAGTGAATTTATTTCCCTATATTAACAAAGCTAGCACAATATAGATGTGTCTCAACACCAAATGATAAACATAAATGAACATTAATAGCTGTCCATAACGGCGAAACAGGTGCAATCTATGCAGCATTTGAATAACAAGGCATTCGATAATAGCAATGCAAATCACTAGAACTATAATCTGTAATGAGCTAATTGCATACATTTAGTCAGCATAACAAGGTCTCAAATTGCATCGTGCGACAAAAGGAATCCTCATCTAACCTCAAATCAGCATCGGCATGTGGGACTTCATGCAAAAACAATTTAGCAACATTAATTTGGAAAACTCCTAACTAAGGCGCTTCATCAAAAAATCAGCAGTTGGTTACCTAAAAGAAACACAATGCAATTGTACAATTTCCTTTCATATTTACCAATTACAATCAGCATTCAAGGAAGTCTTCGTCTCCCAGGTACCGTTTCTCGATCAGCATGGGACGGGGCAAAAGGGCAGGGGTGGACGGGGCAGTTGCCTCACGGCGGCAAGATAAACTACTACTTCATGCAAAGGGACAAATCAAAGTTAAAGTCTCTAGGGTAAGAATCATTTAAGTCTCTTTCTCCCGATTAGAGAAAGCATCAAAGTCTCTCAAAATGGCGTCGCAGCAAGGTGGGCCATATTAGCTGCAATGTCCTGCAAAATGACTGGTATATGGGCTGTAATGTCCGGACGGCTGCTTTCCTCTCGTACACCTGGTTTAAATAGACAACAGTTCAAATCCAGTAGGGTCTTCCATTGGAGGGTTCATAGGTTAGCTTCAAATTGTCCAATCAAAAACAACAGTTCTCAAGCTTTTACTTAAGCATACATTATCCTTGGAGACGGGTACGCAAGTTGCAACATTTTATACCAATTAACTCACTTTCAGAGCTTCCATTGTCCGCACCTGCAGATTGACCTTGGAGCAAAGAGAAAAATGCCAGGCTGGCACGAAACCTTAAGATAAGCCTGTGAACGATCTCAGTGGAAAAGTACAGCTTCAAGCAGAAATACACGTTTAATAGCACATTGGAAAAATACGAGCATCTAAATCGTGAGACCAGGCAACTAGGCCGAAGCCTGCACTAAAGTAATGCTAAGCTAAAACATTTCAAACAAGCAAATCATAGCACACGTTTATGATTATGTCAGATTAGTGCAATTCTAATACATCACGTTATATAAAGCACGCTTATAAATGTTGGCAAACTACTCTGAGGGCACATTTTGTCCCCGTACAATCTTTATTAGTTCGGTTAAAGTCACACATGATTATTTCACACTACGTTTATGCGTCAATAAATGTAAAACCTTCATTTCAGCTTCATCAGAGGTAAACTGGTTTATATTTTCAACAAACCTATTTCATAATATTTGTTCATGGACTGTTTCCCTCTCTATTGGAGAACAATCTCCTCCTTCGCACTTCCTCGAGCATCCGCACCGCCCTGACACTGCCCCCCATCCCTGCAGTGTGCTGAGAGCACCTTCCTTCCTTGACCCTTTCTAACTGACTGAATAGGCTTAAGTTTGAGCAGATGGAAGGGTGCAGTCTCCGGAACTACTACAACACCACTCGAAGTGCTGCCCATGTTGCCGTGACTGCACTGCAAATGCAAATGTTGATTATTCTTTTATTCCAGTCTCACATCTGCTACAGATTCGGTTCCACCGCTTGATTTAGTGATGAGGGGCTGCCGGGTGTCAGTGGGGTGGCTTGTGTATCATAAGCCTTAGTGCAAGGAAGTCAACAAGTCAACAGGCCCCTAGACTTTGTTTGATTTGTGAAATATATAATTAATCATGGGCACCTGAGGCCTGTGGACCCTGATGTCAATGATGCTGTTGCAGCAATGGAAGCTACGTCCCTGGCGGGTTTCGACAGCTGTGTCAGCCATTGCCTTGCCCATCCACTACAGGTCAACTGGCTTTAGTATTTCACAAGGCCCCACCAATTTACAGCGGGCCTTCCCACTCTTATTTTCCCTGTTTGTCATGAAATCGCATTGGGCATATACTGTGGGGTCAATCTTGTCTTTGTTTGACAAACATAAACTGCTGTTTTGTTATTGAGAGCACTTTTGGAGAAAATGCCCCACAATCGCAGCAGGGTTCGCTGAGTTTGGCAGAGGGGTAGCTGCTGGGCTGTGTAAGGCAATGCCTCTTCCACCTGAGCGATGTATTGGCCCACTGCCAGAATGAAAATGGCTCTCATTATCTTTAACGAATTTAAACTGATTAGTCAGCTGGAAAAATAGTGGAGGAGCCCTAAACAACCAATAATATGTGCCGGTCAGTTGGGACATATAATTCAGCTTTTTTCAAGCTATCGGAGGGAGAGGATAAATACTATTTAAGACAGAAAGATGAGGATTTCCCTGACTAAAAAAAAGCAATGAAGAGACAGAGCCAAAGACAGAATATGAAGTAAGCACAGGGAGAGTCTTACGGCTTGATTTAGAGTTTGAGGGACGGGTGTTTACTTCGTCAGGGTGATGGAGTAAAGTACTCTATCACCCCGACAGATTCCAGTCTGCCAAATTCTGAGACATCCGCCGGCCTAGCAGACATCTCTAGCATTGGCTGGAACTGGCGTCTTGTTATGCATTGTAAGTTCGGCTCTGTCAACATGACAGAACTGAACAGCACACGGCATATTTATTTTTCTTTTTCAAAACAAAAACCTAAAGTGTGATTTTGTTTTAGAAAATAAAAAAAACAATATCCTCTCACCATGGGAGAAAACTCCCATGGAGAGGGGGCATTTTGCAATTTTCGCTGCCCAGACTGGCCATGTGTTCGCCCAGTCTAAATCAGGTGGGCGGACACATGGCCAAACCTCCGACGGCCTTTACTCTGTCAGGCTGTCCGAGGTTTATTTCAGTGGTGGAGACAGAGCAGCCTCCTCCGTTGACATAATGAATATCTGCCTGAGTCTTAATGAGGTAGGCATGCCTTCAGTTTGCCTGGAGGGTACTCCTTCGCCGTCTAAATCAGGTCATCCGATTGCATTGCTTTACCTGTTTAAATGGTGAGTTACACCATTGAGACAAACACATACATACCACTCACACTTAGCAATGCCACAAACACCCCACGCAGACCGTGGCATAAAGCAAAATGAAGGGGTTCCCTACAGAATGTGGTGTTAGCCCCTTTGTCTCCCATATCTCACACATTTTCATAGACAATTGGTTTAATGGGGTTCAGAAGTGGCCTCTGCACTTGAAACAAACTTTGGCATAGACAACAGGTCTTGCCTTTTGGATGAGAGTTCAGACCTACTAGTTTTGCCTTGTTTTTTGCTGATATTGTTCAGCAACAACTGTCAAGTGTAAAGCATCAGGCAGGGCAGCAGGAAAGGAATATCAAAGTCTGCAACTAGAGTTTCAAGTGGAGCAGAATTCTGTGGTTTATCTGGTGGTAAAATATTAACAGCTGCACGGGGAAGAATGGGAAAATTGACGGAATCATAG
Source organism: Pleurodeles waltl (assembly GCF_031143425.1). Taxonomy (NCBI): domain Eukaryota; kingdom Metazoa; phylum Chordata; class Amphibia; order Caudata; family Salamandridae; genus Pleurodeles; species Pleurodeles waltl. The sequence goes on along the minus strand of NC_090449.1, from coordinate 313,783,981 downwards.
GGAAATGCGATCTTTGTTTAATCTGGACACCATTTCAATAATTTAGGGCTACATGTACAAAGCTTAAAAATTGCGAGTCGGAAATAGCGACAATGCGAATTGCTATTTCCCACTCACAAAACGGGATGTAAGAAAAAAATCGCAATTCCATTTTGCGATTTGGTGCCGAGTCGCATCGCATTGCGATTTCCTAAATTGCACATGGGTGTATTACAGAGTCGCAAATTGTGATTGTGTCGCAATTAGCGAACGGGTGCAAAAGGAAAGAGAAAACACACTTCCTGGTGCTGGTTGATGACATCAGAACCAGGAAGTACCCCCCAGGGAGCTGGGAGGAGTCTAGCCAGCACAGACAGCAGGGCACACCCAGCTGAGAGGAGCAACTGCAGCTATCGCAACTCAAACTGAGGAGGAAACCACTGCAGGGAGGAAGAGAAAGCTGAAATTCTCTGATAAGGATTTGGAGGTCCTGACTGTGGAGTGTTGCCTACACCATGAGGTCCTGTTTGGCAAGGCAGCAATGAGTGTCCCTGACACACAAAAAAGAAGATTTGGCTGGACATACAGAGCAAGATTAATACGATAGGAGTCAGCCATCGCACCATCAAGTAGGTTTGCAAAAGGTGGTACGACCTTAGGTCAAGTACCAAACAAAGGGTGGCAGAGCGGTTGAGGGAGGCGCATGGAACAGGTGGAGGAGCATCTAAAGTACCACCTCCTACAGCTATAGAGAGCATGGTGGAGACCACTGTGGAGCCAGAGGCTGTCGTAGGAATCGGGGACCTGGACAGTTCAGCACCTGGAACCTCCAAAAGGAAGTAGAAAATCTCACTTATTTACACCATTAAAGGCGCCATGCACACAACCACAGTTCACAAAAGCATGCATCATCCAAATTTGTTCCATGCCTATATTGCAAACTCAAGGACAGTGCATTATGGGCAATGTAGTACAGTAGTCTAACTATTTAGGAATATTTATTTTGATACGCCACCCATCAGAGAGGCACTGACAGTGTATCCCCTGTGTCCCACAGGTCTCCCCCAAGTATCCACTGATGACCCTAGTGTGGAGGTAGATGACGATGCCACCAAGACAGCAGACAAGGCAGTCAGCATATCTGCAGGGGAGTGCAGTACCACACCGATTGTCCACCATGCACGTGAGACCACAGAAGAGACAGATGTGGACAATGAGGCAGGAAACCTGACACCAGGGCCACAGATGGGTGTGAGCTGGTCACTGCGAACAACTGTGTATGGCTGTAGACGGCGTCATCGAACACAGGATGCAGGTGAGGAGGATGTCACAACTGAACAATTCCTTGGACTAGAGGCATCCCTACTGAGCAGTCACCGCCTGCAAAATAAACAAATGCGGATGATGAACCAGAACCTGCACAGAATGCAACAGACCCTAACACAGGGATTTGCCAATGTTGAATCATAATTTTCCAACATGAACACCAACATGGTAAACCTCACCACCGCCATCAATGACCTGTGTGGGGAAAGGGTTGCGGATCAGGCTCAAGCAATTGCAGAGAGCGCAACACAGCTGTATGTTTGGACTGGCTCAGTCTGTCCATTGGCCGCTTAGCCACCACAACTACCTGCCTGTCAAGGCGCACTGTCACGCTACAGGTAGAACTAGGCCATTTTGCCGGAGATGTGGCAAGGGGACTAGGGCGCATCACTGCTATAGTTGACCTCATACATCCTCCCAGGCAGTGAGAGGTATTGGTGACACCCCTCAGGACAGTGAGGACATCTCAAGCGGAAGCAGCGTTTCTGTCTCAGATGCCCGCATCCTGGGTAGTAGCAGTGCCCGCCAGACATCAGGGGACCAACCAGGCACAGGCCATGGTAGACATAGCCGAAGGAGGGTGTAATGTTGTCTACCTGGGTTTAGCCTGAGGCACATGATATTAATGTGTCAGACTTTGTTACATTTTACTTCTTTACTGCTAGCTATGCGCCAACATTTCAATAATACCCTCCTGACATGAAAGGATTTTTTTTTTTTTGCACAACCTGGCTATGTGTGTCTTACATTTGTGAGTGCTGTAACGGTTGCCACGTACCTGCCAAAGTAGTGAGTTGCAATGTGGTCCCGTCTCTGTCTGCCCTCCATTGCAATGCTACCATCCCCAGGCTGCCGTTTTGGTGGCTCTTGCTTCTCATCCTCTGAATCGTGTCATCTAGGGTGAGATGTAGCCCACGTCTGGTTGCTATGTTGTGTAGGATGGTACATGTCGCTACAATCTTGCATGCAGTCTCTGGGGCATACTGGAGTGCACCTCCACTTTTGTGCAGGCTTCAAAAACGTGACTTTAACATGCCAAAGGTCCTCTCAATGACGGTTCTGGATCGCCAGTGTTCTCTGTTGTAGCACCTCTCAATCTGATTGGCAGGTGTTAGATATGCGGTGAGTATCCATGGCCTCAGAGCAAATGCACTGTCACCTGTGGAACAAAACGGCAGATATGAGCATGGCTTCACATGGTTGTGCAGTGACATGTATTTATGACATTGGTGTGTACTACACAGTACCTAATAAATATCCTTCACCAAACTCCTCACGTTCTAGGCATTGGTGTATCCCACTGTGCCTGAATAAGTACGCATCATGTATGCTCCATGGAAATGTTGCCACTATATCAGTTATGACATTATGGGCATCACATACCACCTGGATGTTGAGTGAGTGAGTACATTTCCTATTGCGGAACACATATTCCAGATTTGCAGGTGGACAAATGGGTATATGTGTCCCGGCCACACACCCTATTACATGGGGAAAGTTTGCAATTCTGTAGAAGTCCAATTTGGTGTTGTGTATTTCCTCCTCATTCCTGGGTAGTTATATGTATCTGGACATGTGTGTGAGTATGTCATCTAAGAACCGTCTAAAGAATCGTGACAGGTCACTTTGGGACACCCCACCAGCAACTGTAATCACCCTCTGGTAGCTACCCAAGGCCAAGAGGAGCAGTGAGCAGAGCACTAGCACATGTGTGGGGATGGAGCAGCTGCGCAAGGTCTGACGTTGTAGCTGAGGTTTCAGCAGTTCAATAATCTCTAGGATAACTGCGCTGCTCAGTCTGTATTTGTCATATATTTCCTCCTCAGTCTGGTTCTGTATATCCTCTCCTGTCTCCGCCTCCTCCTCCTCCTCTGCTGGGCAGCCTCGAATCGCTTCCTCCATGCAATCACGTAGAGTGCAGCCATTTTGAGAAACCCAGATGCCTTCTGGGTTTTATTTTATACTTTGGTTCTGGTTACCACCTGTTTGGAATCAGTGCTAATCTGGGTGTGCAAAACGGGCTTTTTGCGACTATTTGCAATTTGCGACCTGCCTTGTACATTCGGTTTGCGAGTCACAAATTGCGATTTCTTAATCGCGAGTCACAATCACAAGTCGCAAATTTTTGCGATTCGGTAATTGGTCGCATCGCTATTTGGGACTCCAAAATGGCATTGGAACATACCATTTCTCTTTTTGCACAGTCGCAAATGGTGCTTCGACCAATTTGCGAGTCGCAAAACGTACGTACATGTAGCCCTAAATGTTGAAGCCGGACAATTTTAGTTGTGTTTACAATTACACTCTTAGCTTGAAATTTTACTTGTAGGTTCATTATGGTACATTTCAGAGCTTTGGTGTCATTTTTTTATGTACGACTATATTTGGCCTTTAGTTGCTCACTGTCCCTATCAAATATCCATTCAATCCATTGAGTTTCCACAGTATTGATTCTTGATCGCATTTAGATCAGTTGCAGCAACTGAAACAGATAGCAATAAATCACATTTGGATTTAGTCAGCAAAGGGTTGCAAGCACAAGAAATATTATCTCACAAGATTAACTATTTAAGTGTGAAGCATTAGCATCTTCATCCTTTAGGACTCTGTGCACAGGTAAAAGGCATTTAAAGGGTTCCAGCGACTAAGGGTCGAACCAGCTGGTGGGAGCAACTGGCACTAAAGACATAGCACTGGGAATTACTCTGCCTCCGAACATCGCACACCTTGGTACTGGACAACCAAGACATGCCAAGAGATGGAGGCTCATGCACACCACAACATCCTGTGCAGCACAAGATTAAGGAGCTGCTTTAAGAGCTTCTAGTGCCTCCTTGCGCCAAATTAGCATATTGTTTTTACATTAATGTAGCCCACAGAGGACAAAACAACCGCTACAAATTTACAAAGTGGCGCAATGCATGTATTGCACCACTTTGTAACCCTTTGTGCTACATTATGCCTGTGCCAGGCATAATGTATGCAAGGGAGGTATTCCCTTGTTAGGGGGGCCGAAAAAATGGCGCAAAGAAATCTAACAGATTTCTTTGTGTCATTTTTTCTGGCACTTTTAATGCCTGCTCAGAGCAGGCGTTAAAAGGAGGCACACCATTGTTTTCAATGGACCCCAATAGGTTTTGCAGGATTATCATCAACATTTTTGACGCTAGTCCTGCAAAGTTCTGAACTAGTGTCAAAACTGTTGGCGCTAATTTCCCTAACTACCACCATGGTGCGCACACACATGATGGCGTTACGGGGGGCGCTAAAGGGTGCAAGAAAAGTGGCGCTGCACTATGTGCACCGCCACTTTTGTTAAATATGCCCCTAAAGCCCCCTCTACCATCTGTAAGATCCAAGATAAGTACTAACACCCACCGCATTCCGATCAGCGATGTTGAAAAGGTATTCCCCCTTGCCTCCACACAGTTCTTTTTCCAGGCACAGCGTTGAGCTACTAACTACAACTCAACAAGCAATCAAATTGTGGTAAAAAAAATCAGTCAAGCTACCGATTGTGGGGAGGTATACCAATGGATACCGGGCGCAGAATGTGTCTTGGAGCTTAAATGACACATTTTTATAGCAACAACATATGACCTACTTTATACGTAGAAGTGCAGACCATAAAGAAACAGGCCAAAGATAAAAAAATGGGGAACGGAAGCAAACGGAAATAGTATTTTAAATTCCACCTAGTATTAAGTCACTCACTACCACGGTTCTAACTTTAGGTCTAATTAGTAAATAGGTTTTATCTTGCATTTCCTCCCTTCGGTTCAGCCCCTCCTCTTCTTGCCGCCCAACAGTCTGGCAAAAAAAATAGGGTTAACGCAGACCTTAAAGATACACCATTAAGGAAAATGGAAAGTTAACTTTTTTGAAAATAAAACTTGATAAGCGTGTGCCCTCACTGAAGTCTAAGGAGACATTTTGCCAGGCGGGTACCCAGGAGTGAAGAGTGACAGACAGCCAAGGCACCCACCTATTAGCGTGAAATACATTACACTTAGGGCCAGATGTAGCAAAACGCCAATTTGCGACTTGCAAATTGCGAGTACCTGCGACTCGCAATTTGCAACTCGCAAATTGGTATGCAGTACGGTGTCTCAGACACCGACTGCGACTCGCTATGGGGTCGCAATGACCCACCTCATTAATATTCATGAGGTGGGTCACTAATTGCGGCCCCATAGCGAGTCTAGGCACTCGCAAACATGGAGGCCTGCTGTCCTCAACAGACCTCCATGTTCGTGACTGCTTTAAATAAAGCAGTTTTTTTTTTTTAAGTGTAGCCCGTTTTCCTTAAAGGAAAACGATCTGCACTTAAAAAAAAAAACGAAACCTTTAGTTTCGGTATTTTTTCAGGGCAGGGAGTGGTCCCTTGGACCACTCCCTGCCCTGAAAAAATATTTGTGGGTCCATTCACAAAGTGGAAGGGGTCCCATGGGGACCCCTTCCAATTTGCGAGTGGGTTACCATCCACTTCAAGTGGATGATAACTGCGACTCCATTTGCGACCGCATATGCGGTCGCAAATGGAATTGCATTCCACTCCGAATCGCAAATAGGAAGGGAACACCCCTTCCTATTTGCGATTCTGAAATGCATATTGCGAGTCGGTCCCGACTCGCAATATGCATTTCTGAATAGCAAAGAGGCTTTTGCGCCTCGCAAACAGCGATTTTCGCCGTTTGCGAGGCGCAAACCCTTTGCTACATCTGGCCCTAAGGCTCATATTTATACTATTTATGCGCCGCACGTGCGACCTTTTTTGATGCAAAAACGGTGCACACTTACAAAATATGATTGTATTTTGTAAGTTTACGCCACTTTTGCGTCAAAAAGTATAAATATGGGCCTTAGATACATTGAGATATGCATAAACTGACAATGGCAGCCTCTGTTAAAAAATTCCCTTCAACCAACATTTGCCAGCTTCTGTGCAAATCGTAAAGTGCCCAGCTTGTGCAAAAAGGCACGCTTAAGCTCAGGACTATCAATTCAAGCACCGTGCACCCACACACGTAAAATGCACACCTGCCGACCATGACCCCTAATATCCGTATGCACACAATATTTTAGAAGGATTACCTTAAACAAACTTGTTACGTTCATTAAACATCACGTTCGAAACACATTTCGAACGGTTTTATAAAGAGCAACGGACGTAAGTACTGCTTCACTTTTCTACAGCATCGGAAGCTTTCCTCACACATGCGCATATGGTCGAAACCTCTACGGGAGACAAAAGTGTGGTCTTGCCCTTTGTTTTAGCTGGTAAATGAGGGTGTGTGGTGTACCCTTATGGATTCTGATGGTTTATAGATGGAATGTCAAGTATTGAGAAGTGTCATTTGATTTTGAAAAAAAAAGCGGGGCAGTGGTATACTTTGCATGGTATCGGCCCTCAAAGTTTGAATTCTCAAATGTGAGCTTTAAATATTTGTCATAGTTGTGTATATTATTCGTTACACATGCTAACATGGGAAGAGATATGCACATGTATGCTTCCTGCAGACCAGTTCTAGAAGGGCTGATATGGATTCTGCTGGTAGAACATCAAGTTGAGACGTACCATGACGAAGGTGGTGGTAACATAAGGGGTCCTAGCACGTATCCCCTTTCCCCACTCACTGGTGACCTTCTCAGAGTGAGTTTTTTGGAACAACTTTAAATTTTATTACCTGTGTTTTGCAAATTCAGCCCTATGTAGCCTACCAACATTGAACTATAGATTAAAGTATTTGTATTTTATTAATCATGATGCAGTTATTGAAAACATTTATGCTTTAAAGGTTAAGAATAAAACATGCATAGAAGTGAGCTAGAGGGAAAGTTCACTTTCACGGGGGGCCCATTGGAAGGTGGGGGCCCTTGTCATTATCCATTTTGTCCATTCCTTAAAATGCCTCTGACTCAGCAATATATCCCATCTTCATGTTTTTTTTCCCTAGCTTCCTCAGCCGACCTCAGGGATGAGAGGCTACGTACTCCACAGGGCAGCACCCCGGTAAACAGGTGGTGTCGAGTGGGCTTAGGCCGAGGAGGACAGGTAATGTCCAGTGATGGATGCTTTGGTGTGCAGGAAGGTTGGGTGCTCTGCAGTGTGAGGTGACTGGTTCTGTTGTGATACAAGCTGTGATAGATCAAACAAGGTGGGTGTCATGATTGACAGCATGAATGGAAAGTATTTAATGACTTTGCCTTTTTAATAATTACTGTAAGGGAGTCTGTTGGTATTTAATTTAGCATTTCATCATGGATTAATGCACAGGAAACAAAACAAAGATTTCTCGAAGAGCTTTGATGAAAAGCCCTTCGGCGATTTGTCCATTTTGTTTCTGCTCACAATATCGGAGTATCTTCCCCTCGCTGACACCCTCATTGCTCATCCTCTGCTCTCTTCCCCTGGTGGGGGAGGCAAGAGTAAGACCGGAGCCCAGTCGCTGCCGGCGAGGAGTGAGGGAGCAGGGGCAGCGTCTGGCGGGAAGGGGCTGATGAATTAGTAATTGATCTGGGGGCAAGGGGCCCTTCAAGACAGCAAATTCGGAAGCTTACCTCACAGAGAGACATCAATCAGACAGTGACCACAAGTTGCAGTAATTAGTGTACTTTATGAGTATCTGCTCCAGTGAAAATACCCCAGCCTCAGCTTACTTTGCAGCCAGTATGATTTTTTTGCATGCAATGCGGGGATGTGACCCTATATTAGGGGTCTCCAGCGATCCAAATTTCATTGGCATTGGAGGTTGTAAAAACGGAGTGGCCATGTTGAATACAACCAATTTTTCATCTCTGGTAGTGGTCCTGCGCGGTCTTTGAAATGTCTGCAAGATGTAGAAAGCAATCAAGGGAGCGGTGTTAGCGTACTAGTCATGATCAGATACCAAATCCACGCCATTCCCAAGCTAACTGTGCCTCAGCTGGTTAATGCGAGAGATGAGTGCGGTCTTGACTCCTGTGATGTCCAGGCTGCGCCCCTTGAGCTGAGGTACAGCTTAGAGACATTGGGCACCAATTTGCAGATGTGCTGTAGGAGAGAACAGAAGAAGCAGCCGAAAAGTGCAAGTGTGAACAAACAGCAGCATCTCAGTGGGTGTGCACCTATTATATATCCAACCAGCTGGAAGCTGAGGGAAACAAGAATTAGAGCCTTGTTTTCAATTCAGAGGTCGGAGCGCCTAAAAACATTGAATGCATGTGTGACAGGAGCAGGAAAGAGCTAATAAAACAGTCCCCACATGAAGGGTTAAACAAGCTATGTGTAGGGATACAGAACTTGGTTGGTGCTCTGTGGGAGTAAACAAAAGACAAAAAGGAGGGGCAAAGAGGAAGGATTGCCCATTAGCAAGCAAGGATTTATAGAAGACACTAACTTAAACAAATGAAAGGCAGTGGGCAGATTGGAATCCCCACAAAGCATACACAACAGGTCACTATGCAACAGAGCAAGCACTATCTAGGCTCGACCTAAAAATCACACATATACACACCCTCTCACAAACAGGCTCCCAGACGCATTCACACACACATTAATTACAAGCACATACCAGTCACACTCAGACATAGCCCTTTGGGATGCCACTTGACATGTATTGAACTGAAATTGCCAGTATCTTTGTGTAAAGGATGTTAAATATGTTATGAACATCCACAAAAGGCTGTACTGTTAGTCTTCAAATGTAAACATACAATATCATTTGACATGAATTGTAAAACATAGCGCTTGATTATTGAGACAAACATAAGCTGAAATACTGATTTAAAAAGTTTTGAGAATTTTACACAAATTCGAACTCAAGGGTGAGCTTCTGATCCTACCAGAGTCTAAAAACAAGAACAAAAGTCCACCTCTTTTCTCTTAGAAAGGTGGCAACCCTGAATGCACCCATGCCATTTACAGAATATGCATTCATAAATGCATATTCACACACCATCCACAAACACTTATCAATTACAAACATAGCATGGATACTTGCACGATTCATACACACATACACCATTCACATACTCAATTGAGAATATCAGCATTCCCAAATCTCAATGCCCCCTTTTTGTCTTGGCAAATTGTTATCCTACATTAATCTCATTATAACTGAATTTGCAGTACTGCAGTGCTTAGCACAGCTGAGTGAGCTCAACAATCTATTGTGTGTTGCTCTGTAAAGGAAATACTTTGGCTCAGATCCTAAACACGCCATGTGTTATAAATATTCTATTAATTCAGTCATACAATCTATCATGGCAAATCGCAGAGTGCAAACTTGTCACCCCGGGGAGTCTAATGGCGCTGGGGGAGTCCAAGATCCTTGGCCGGCTGATGATGGAAGTTGAAAAGCCATGTCTTGAGCTGTCTTCTGAAGTCTTCCAGATAAGGGAAGGTGCTCAGGTGAAGGGCAAGGTCGTTCAAGGACTTGGGAGCAACGTGAAGGAAGGAGCAGCTATCGAGTCATTCTCGATGGATACGGGACGTAGACCAGGGTGAGTTTGGCTAAGCGGAGCTCTCTCATAGGTCGATGGAATATGATGCGTTTGTTGAGATAGGCAGGTCTGACGTCGTGGAGAGCTTTGTAGGCATGAGTGAGGAACTTGAAGTGGCACCTTTTCTGGACTGGAAGCCAGTGGAGGGTTCTGAGGTGGGGACAGATGAAGGTTCTTCTGGAGATGTTGAGGAGGAGTCTCACTGCCACAATCTGGATGGTCTGGAGGCAGTTCAGGAGCTGTTTCTTTGTTTGGGCGTAGAGTGCACAGCCCTAGTCGAGGCAGCTGGAGATGAGGGGCGGGATGATTGTCTTCCGGGTCGTGATGGGGATCCATTAGAAGATCTTGTGGAGCATGCAGAGGATGTGGTAGCAGGAAGAGTAGAAATCATTGATCTGTTGTTTCATGGTGAGTAGGGTGTCCAGGATAATTCAGAGATTGCGTGCAGTGTTAGTAGGGGTGGGAGGGGCCCTTGAGCAATGGGCCACCTTGTGTCATCCCACGGGGAGTGCTTTTGCCCAAAGATGAGGATTTCTGTCTTGTCCGAATTTAGCTTGAGTCAGTTGGTCCTCATCCAGATGGTGATTTTGGTCATGGTATTTTGGAAGTTCCTTCGTGTGATGGACGATTCGTCAGTGAGAGATAGGACACGCTGGGTGTCATCAGCATTGGAGATGATGTTCAAGCCATGGGTGCGTGCTATGTCAGCCAGTGGAGCCATGTAGGTGTTGAAGAGGGTGAGTCTGAGGGAGGAGCCCTTGGGAACACTGCAGTTGATGTCTTTGGTTGCGGAGACAAAGGGGGAGAGGAGGATCCTCTGCGCTCGGCCGGAGAGGAAGGAGGCAATCCAGCAGAATGCGTAGACTTGTATGCAAATGCTATGGAGTCTGGTGATGAGGGTGTGGTGGGAGACAGTGTTGAAGCCCGCAGATAGGTTGAGGAGGATGAGGGCTGCTGTTCGTCCTAGGTCGAGGAGGTGTCTGATATCGTCATTTGCTTCGATCAGAGCAGTCTCTGTGCTGTGGTTGGGCAGAATCCGTCTTGAGATGGGTCGAGCAGCTTGTTTTCCTTGAGGAAGTACGTGAGCTGGCCATTGAAGGCTTTTTCAAAGAATTTGACGGGGTAAGGGATGAGCAAGATAGGGTGGTAGTTCTTGAGCTTGTTAGGGTTCAGCTGAGGGTTTCTTCAAGAGGGACTTGACCTCGGCATGCTTCCAGACGTCAGAGACAGTGGCTGTGAAGATGGAGGAGTTGAGGATTTTTTATGAGCGAGGCTCTGATTATTTCTCATCCTAGGTTGTAGAAGCAGTGCAGGCATGGGTCAGTGGGGGATCCAGAGTGAATCATGATGGTGATAGTGTCTTCTGTGGAGAGCTGTTTCCATTTGGGGATCCATCTAGGTGGGGAGGTGTGGGTTGGCATGTGGATGTGGTCTAGGTCGGTGGGCTGGGGGTCAAAGTTGCTGTAGATGTCGGCAATCTTGTGGTGAAAGAAGTCTGAGAGCATGTTGCAGAGGGCTTGGGAGGGGTGGATTTGATTCTCTGTGGCAGATGGGCAGGAGAACTGTCTGACGATACTGACTAATTCTTTGGCGTGGTTGGTGCTGACCTCAATACAGGTGTTGGTGTTAGCTGTTGAGGGCTGTCTTCAAAGTGTTGAGGTTGGTGGGGGTCTTGTTGCTGCCCCAGTGTCACTCTAGTTTCCTGCAGTGGCGTTTGAGGTTTAGGAGTTCCATGGTGAACCACCTGGCCTGCTTGATGGGTTTCCTGTTGGTGGTGCACTTCAGGGGGCTATGGTTTTGGCTTCTGAGGTTATCCAGTTGGTGAAGTTTTGGATGCGATGTTCAAGTGTGTCTGCGGAGACGGGTCTTGCTACTTTGAGGGCAGAGATCTAGGTTGATTCCATGATTCTGTTCTAGTTGTGGTTGGGGGAGGGTCGGTGGTCTCGTCGGGGCTTCCGGCCATCCTTCAATGGTGAAGTGGACGATGCGGTGGTCAGTCCATGTTACCTCTGTGGTGTGAGAGAACATGGCTTTGTCACTGTTGGAGAAGATGGGGTTCAGAGTGTGTCCTGTGCTGACAAGTTGAGAGAGGCCGATGACACTCATGTTCTTTAGGAGTGAGATTAAATTAGAGTTGTCCGGTTCATCTAGGTGGAAGTTGAGGTCCCCCAGGAAGTTGTAGCACTTGGAGTTGATAGCCAGAAGGGCAATAAAGTCCAGATGGAGTTGCAAAAGCTGTGGCGGGCCCAGGCATCTGTAGGTGATGGTTCCTCTGATGGTGGGTTTGGCATTGGCTTTGATCTGAAAGTTGAAGTGTTCCATGATCAGAGTTTTGTCATCGTACGAGGCGGAGAAGTGGATAACTCTGGCTAGCAAGTGTTTTATAATATATAACTGTTCATTTTTTGAAAAAATATTATTCAGGTGGTGTAGGGTGAGATTTAACCAGCCACCACCCTTAGCAGTTCTTTAATAAACCACCCTTAGGAGTTATTTTATAAATATAAACTATGTTTGAGATGCAAAATTTGATAATGTAACTTTTTCCATAAAGTCGTGGTTTTTTTCAGTTTGTCACTATTGCCATTGACTTATCACTGGGCCTATGCAAAAGATTCCACTGAAATGCAAAATGCACCAAACCCATCCATGAAGGAATTTAATTCACATAAAAGAGTTATCTCTGATTTTCTGAAACTTCGGTTTCATAGTTCCCTGACGTTTGGGTGTTTCACAGTGGTTTACGTGTCTTGTGAACCACATCAAAAGGTTCTCTACTGTTCATGTTTTGTGCCTTATTTCTGGTGCCTTTTTTCTCTAAAAAAAATGCTCTAGGACCAGAAGAGGGGCCCTGTCCCTGCCTGTGTTAGGTGAACCTTTTAAAAGGTGCACTTGGAGCAGACAAGGAAAGTGTTCCCTCTTTTCATAAAAGTGCTGTCCCCCGGGCATCTGTAAACTCATGCCTGCCCTAAGGGCAATGTATTTAGTGAAAGACAAATCTGCTGTTTACAAGCCACTCTGTGTTCCGCAGTGCAAGCGGCAGTGTCCTGCACTTTATAGGGGGACTTGAGATCCCACTGCAGGTGAGTGACTGCACCCACCTGCAAGGGTGGTATCTGAGGGTCCATGGGACTCCCTTTGCCCCTCCAGAAGAGAATCCTTATGCCGAGCTTAACAGTCACCACCTTTTTGTGGCACTTTTTCACTGCACCACCTTAAAGCCCGTTTGTCTCTGCACCCCGTCCTTAATAGGGCATGTACGAAGAGGTACAGTGATTCCCTCATTTGCCTGGGGCTCTAGTCATCATGCAAATGAGCCCTCTCAAGATAGCACTGGTGCTACATGTATGCCAGCATTATCAGTATTACAGAAAGGGCAGCACAAGTGTCAGCTGCCTTTTCTTTAATACCCGAGTGGCCCAGGGGTAGAAAAAGTGGGCTCACCCGCCCACACACATATGCATAATTTGGTCTCAAAAGTCTTTCTTCTGTCCTAGATAATTTGGGGGGGGAAACTTATCAGAGGTTATATGCTAATTAGGTAGGTATACTGTGTATATTCCCACACAGCTGTTATTGTGCCAGATCTGGGATCCTGACTAGCTTCATTGAAATGTGCTGACTTTGTCCCAGTGCTGGGGACATTCAGCAGGGCCCACATTTTGTCTGCTTTGTGTTCAGAGAAGCAACTACTGGACTGTCTCTTACTTTCATTATCAGTAGGATCCATCACAAACACCTTACTTAATGGCCATCAGCACTCCTTTTGTTCAGTTTTATGACGGAAGCATGCATGTCTTTACCGCAAAACGTTTGTTGTAGAGGCATGACTGGTTCAGGCATATGAGGCATATGCGTGGTAAAAGTTTATGGTAAGTATTATATATATACATACAGATATATATATATATATATATATATATATATATATATATATGTATATAAAAATATATACAAATGCATACATGCCTCAGACAACTTCTGGATTTGCTGTAATTCACTTTATTGAAAATACAATGTCCCCGCCAACCCGTTTCAGCCGTATCTTTGATCACGGTAAATGAGGAACTAACCCTGTCAATCTTTATATTACATGTAAAAAATAAACAACGGACTACACTCTAGTGAAGAATAATTCTCATATGCAAAGGCAGCCCCCATTTTTAAATATGCAAAATAAATTGAGTACACCATGGTTTCAATCATCATATATTTTGGAGTACAAGTTTCTCATTCTAGTATCGCATATTTCCATTGAGATGTGAGGAGCGCTAGTTTCGTACGTAAAGTATGTGATGTTTACCCATCACTCATTACTGTTGCATTTATGTAATAAACCCAATTATGCTCACTTCAACTATTTCCAAATGGTAATTTCAAACATTAATCAATATGCATTGTGGGTTATGCAGTTCCTATTCTAATATAGCAAATTGATATGTATTATGGCAGCGCAAAGTGCGCATGCAAACTAAGTAATATTAGTCTGTTGCGCGTCCCTATTACAGTCACATGCTTAACCCTATTCTGCCCAATTAGGCTATCTCCACCTTGATTAGGTTGAGAAATATATAGTCATGGTGGCATCTATCTGCTCCAACATATATAAACATCTACCTGCGCCAACATATTATGAATGATTCTGCCCTAGTGGGCTATAACAGCTAATATTGTGCTGAACCACCAGCGTGTACATGTTATTACTTCAATCATTAGATCAAATTCACCTCCTCCGTTTGAACATGATAGGGTTTAGAGATTTCCATATTTTCAAACAACCTATTATAGAATGTTTACCAAGGATAAAATTAAAAAAAAATGCAAGCTCTTGATCAGGGGTATTACTGATATCATCGTACAGTCCTGCACTTCTGTTCCTTCTGACTCTATTGTCCCTCCTTTCTATGAAGTTACTCCTCTCTAAATGATGTATCCTAGAGTATGGGGAGGCCGGCTGACTATCTTCGGAAAACTTCCAGTGCACCTACCTATATAAAAACACAAACAAAACAAAAACCAATGCTCAGCTTAAAAACAGTGCCATGTACCGAAGTACCATTTGGAATCAAGAAAACAGAAAAATATTCATCCTAGATGTACAGACATCTCACTTGAATTTAGACCGAAAGGTGTCAGTGTCTCAAAATCCAATATAAATGTAGACTCCAAAATCCTTAAATTGTGTTCCCTATTTCCTCCTCTTATATTAGGAGGTATATTATCAGTCACCACAAATTTTAAAAGATCTTCTTTGCCAAAATGTGCTTCACTGAAATCCCTAGCAACTGGATGAATCTTGTTGTTGTGCCGGATGGCACATTTGTGTTCCAGTATTCTCTTTCTAGTTCTATGAATGGTGCTGTCTGCATACAATTTTTTGCACGGACAATGGAGATTTTCTTAGCTGTCAGTGAAAGAAAGTCTTGATTTTATTAAAGACACGGAGGCGAGTATTATGCTATCCTTTCTTGCTTTATTTTAAACAGCAGCCATGATAACCACAACTCCCAGCAATCCCAGCTTGGGACTACAAAAAAAGTCATAAAGCCAAGAACCAATCAACACACAATATAGGTATAAACGTCTTGACTGAGAGAAACAAGTCCTCTTTTCTTGCGAGAGCAGTTAATAAACTCTGAATAAAGGAAAAATAATCAGTAAAATGGAAAAAGCTAATAAAAACGTTAAAAAGTTTTTTAAACAATTGATTATCTTGAATGTCTGTACGTTGAAATCTGGGAACATGGCCATGTCTTTGTGCCCATCCATTAACAAGAAATTGTGAGTGGTTGAAGTCAAACCAGGAGAAGGAGAAAAACACGGAAGGAGATCCTTCTTAAGATGTCTGGTTAGGAGTAACTGTTGTACCTGATAAAACAAAGGGAGGGTTAATGAACAGTGGAGGGATAATACTCACTGCTGTGTCTTTAATAAAATCAAGACTTTCTTTCACTGAAAGCTAAGAAAATCTCCATTTTACTACAAGGCACAGAGGCTCATATTATGCTAGTTAAAAGCATAGAAACTAACAAACTGGCTACATGAGACACTGGCTTGCAATAAAAAGTTCTAAAAGTTGTTACATTTGACCAATCGGCCAATTTGCGAATGTCAGCTAAAGTCAATCCTGCCCAAAAGGCTTTGGATGCCATAGCACCTCTAGTAGAATGTGCCCCAAAGGTTATGTTGAATTTCTCAAATCTTTTGTTTTAGAGATGTATTCTCTCAAACAGGTTCCCACACATAGATTTGGATGGTCTGGGAAATATGGATAAAATACAGACATTAAATTTGTTTTGGTTCTTCTGTGAACCTGAAAGAAAACACCTGCAGCAGTTTACTGTACAGAGGAGACATCTAGAACTTTAACATCAGAAATGCGTTTTAAAGACACTAGGTACAGAAGCATAGTCAATTTGTCAGAAAGAAATTTGAGAGACAATAGGGAATTAGCTGGTTCTTTTAGAAAAAACTGTAAAATAACATTAACATCCCAAATAGAAGTATACTGAGGTAAAGGAGGTTTAGAAAATCTTACTCCCTTCAAAAAACGGCATATCAGAGGATGCTCTCCAACCGGTTTATCATTGATTCTGGTATGTTTGGCAGAAACTGCTGACCTATACATATTAACTGTTCTATACGCTCTACCTTGAGAGGCTAAGGAGGCCAAAAAATCAACGATCAAAATTACATTTGCTGAAAAGGGATCGGCACCCCTGTCCATACACCAATTATTCCATATTCCCCAGGCTGATTTGTAAGCCTTGGACGTGCCAGGTGCCCAAGCCTGTCGAATGAAGCTTGCAGCTTCCTGCAAAATTCCTGGGATTCTCCAGGAAGACCCGAAATCATCCATGCAACTAGCCATAGCGAGCCGTTGAGGATTAGGTTGTAAAGCTCACCCGAGGGTTCAGAAGAAGGGAAGGAAATTGAGGAAGTAGGACTGGGAAGTCTGATAACAACTCTAGGGCTGACGAGAACAAAGGTTGACCCTGCCAAAATGGGGTGATTAACAAGACCTTCGTAGCTTGGCATCTGACTTGAGCTAAAACTCTGGATATCATGATAAAAGGAGGAAAGGCATAATTTGTCTGGTTGGACCAATTCTGTAGAAATGCATTGGTAGCTATAGCTTGCTGATCTGGTCTCCGACTGTAAAAGAGAGGGAGTTGGGTGTTCAGGCGAGAGGCAAGAAGATCGATAGAGAAGGGACCAAATTTGGAAGAAAGATTGTTGAAGACTGAAGGGTGAAGATGCCAGTCGCTTGAATCCCGCAGGAACCTGGAGCACCAGTCTGCTATCACGTTCATGTTTCCTGGAAGATATTCTGCTTGAAGGGATATCTGATTCTGGGGGCAGAACTCCCAAAGACTCTTTGCCAATTCGGCTAATGGTTTGGATCTTGTGCCTCTGAGATGATTGATGTACTGAACCGCTGACAGGTTGTCCATTCGGAGCAGTATAGTACAACTTACCTTGTCTTTGGCAAACGTTTGGATCGCAAAGGAACCTGCAAGAATCTCTAAACAGTTTATGTGCAACAACAACTCCTCTTTTGACCATACTCCTCCAGTCGAGAATTGCGCCCCAGTCAGTCCGACTTGCATAGGATTCTAATACAAGATCTGATGCTGTAGAGAAAATTGCCCTTCCGTTCCAGGCTTCCAGATGGTCTAACCACCACTGGAACCTAATTAGGTAGGGGTGTTATGGAGTACCTGGCGCTCTATTTCACAATATTTATTCTTATATTACTCAACGGTGCTGCTATACTAGGGCTACACCCCCAATTGAGCCCTACATGGTAACCAATGTTATCCAATAATTTCAATTGTAGCAGCACACGTTAACAATTACTTTACAACACATATATGGCAATGAGTAGAACAAAATGAATTCAATTGAATGTAGAGAGTCCTCATCCAATCAGTTTCATGAACAAAGTCTTGCTTAATTCTTCTTGAGCTTGTTCCCAACTTCCATCACATGTTTTCCATAATATTCCAAATTTCATCAAAGAAATCACCACTTGTCGTATTCCAAATTTCCATCAAATAAATCACCACTTGTCAAAACGTGTTTTTTCTAGGGAGTGCCCATTGACTTCTTCAGGACTTCCTATAATAACATTTCCATTTGATATAGATTAACATATGTTATTGGTAACTCATTAACTTCCCTCAACCACTTAGATAAATATCTCACTATACATGCTTTAATGTGGAAACCGTGAAAATTTGAAATCAAACATTCCTGTACAAATGTGCCCCTACCAATTTTAATCATTAATCTACATTAATTTATCCCAAAACAGTTAATTGTTAACTAAAGTCTCTAATATTAGTCCCAACAGGTCGTGCTCCTTTGAGAAATACGTGGAGTGAATAGTGTTAACAGAATAGTACTGACCATATTAATACTGACATAGCGCTAGAGTGTGATGGTAGTATCAAAAAAGTCCCTATTACACACCAGTGCTCAAGCTAAAGCGCCAGACGCATACCTGTTGTCAATTTCAAAAGCTCACAATATTGCCTGCTGGATCTCAACAATATCAATGGTTTATTTTTTCCCCGTTTTTGGATGCCGGTATTTTGTATGAACCTGGCGTATCCTGTCAATGTATCATTACTGTTAGTTCTCATATACTTCAAAAAGATCAGAAAAGCCTAAAAAAATGAAAGAATATATCGTACACCATACAGTATTTTTAGATCTTACCTCACTTTGAGCGTTAATTTGTTGCGAGTACGTCGGAAACGCTACTAAAGAACGCCATTGTTTCCTTCGGCGTTTATGTGCTCGGCAGAGACATGAAAATAGAAAGTGGACCGCCCCCGGTCTGTAGACACCAAAGACGGACTAACCTCTTGTGTATACTAGCGTTCACTCGTTTTCAAACTACTTTGTATTACAAAATAGAGTGAAGCTTTCTAGACTATAAGTGACTAACATGTTAAGACGTGTTCTTCTGAGTAATTTATGATGTTCTATTCCCCAATTCAACTATCCCAAGTATACAATAGATTATTAAATTACATCAATGCATACTCAGTGGATATTCACTCACATTGTGACTTACCCAAATGAATATTACCTATAGTATTTCTCTAAATCCTTTGGCCTAAATATTTTATAATTCTAAACCCATATATGTGTATGAATACATAGTCTTGATATGGGCACATTACATATTATGAATTCTACTCCCATAGTTATTTGAAACCCAAAGCTCCAAATTAGTAGTCAATACATAATCACAAGTCAGAATGCAATGTGTTAACATTTTTTTAATTTTTTCAAAAATTATGTGTCATGATGCCAGCCAAACATCACCTATAGAGTCCTACCAAAACCAGATTGTTATTATCACTGTGGTATATTCCTACCTATCTGTCACCAAGGAAATATTCCATTTCATAATATGAATTAAGGCCTCGTTCCACTGCCCCTAGTTGTATTATCCAAATTGATTCCTTTCTCCGTAGAGTTAATTCTCTGTTAACACCTTGTGGATTTTGTTCACATTGATCAAAATCAAAGAATTTAAATTCCTTATGAGTACCTTGTTTATCACACGTCTTCATATGGGAGGCTATTGGATATCGTTCGTCTTCCTGTCTGATTGCTCTCCAGTGTTTTGAAAATCTTACTTTCAGGGGACGAATACTACTGCCCACATATATCTTTCCACACTTACAGGACAACATGTATTCTACATATTTGGTGTTGCAATCTATGTGTGATCTAATATATACTCCTTATTGCCAATGCCCAAAAAGACCTTCTTTGCGTGCCACGCCCATTTGCACATAGCACAACAGCCACATTTATAGAAACTCAAACTGTGTGAATAAAGCCAACTGGGTTTGATTGTGTTCGACAAATAACTAGGTCTGAGAATATTATTGAGTGTGTTACCTCTCCTATATGCAACCTCCGGCTTGCTACCAATGTATTTGTTAAGAGTTCGATCTTTTGTAAGTATGGTCCAATGTCTTTTCATAATTCTCAATAATTTATGTGAATTCTCAGTGTAATCCAAAATTATCCTGACTTTATGGGTATCGGTATTCTTACTCCCTGCATCTATGAAACCATGATTCAACAGTGTCTTTGATCAAGATATTTTGGAGGCTTTGCGTTGAGATTTAGTCACCACATCCTCCGGATAACCCCTAATGATAAATCTCTGTCCCATATCCTTGATACACTCTTGAAAATCACAATTCCTACTGCAGTTGCGTCTTGCTCTCACCATCTCCCCGAACGGTATTGCTTCTATTTGGTGTTTTGGATGTGCACTGGTCGCATGTAGTACAATATTACAAGACGTTTGTTTACAGTACAATCTGCTCTCTATCTTATCGTTTGCCACAAACAGTTCTACATCTAAGAAATCTATACAGGTTGCACTGTACTTATATGTAAATTTAATGTTAACCTCATTGTTGGTGAGATATTCACAAAATCTTGCTAGTTTCTCTTCTTTACCTGTCCATAGCATGAAACAATTGTCAATGTACCGCCCCAGTACAAAATATCTGACTGCCATTCAGCTGCTTCTGGACCCCACACCCATTTCTCCTCAAACCATCCCATGAAGAGGTTTGCATATGAGGGAGAAAATCTTGACCCCATTGCCACTCCCTGTTTCTGTTTGAACCAATCTTTCTTAAAGAGGAAATAGTTATGATTTAAAATAAGATCTATCATTTGTATTATCATGTGTGTATGTTCCATTAAACTCACTGATCTTCTGTTAAGCATGTGTTCAATGGCTTGAATGCCACATTCATGTTGAATACTAGTGTATAATGCCACTACATCCAAAGTTACCATAATCATGCCTGACTCCCACTGAATATCCGATAATAAACTCAGTATGTGTTTTGTATCTTTGATGTATGAAGGAAGATTATATACAAAAGGTTGGAAAAATATATCCACAAACTCAGATAATCTCACCGTCGGACCTCCTATACCTGAAACTATCGGTCTTCCTGGTGGAAATTCACATTGTTTGTGTATTTTTGGCAGTGTGTATAAACAGGGAAATTTTGGACGATTCACTAATAAATATAGGTATTCATCTTCATCCAATAAGTTCTTGTCCTGCCAGTTTTTAAGTAATCTATTTATCTTGCCTGTTGACCACATCATTGGATTATAAAAAAAAAATTCATAACATTCAGTATCATGTAACTGTGTATAAATGTCTTTTTCATAATCATCACAGTTCATCACTACTATATTTCCTCCTTTGTCTGCTCTCTATATGATTAAATCTTCATCAGATTTCAACATTTTTAATGCTCGATGTTCTTGATAACTTAAAATGTGCTTCAAAATATTCCTCTTCTTAGTCTCTTCTTTGTCCAAATCTCGCCACACCAGTTTAAAAAACACATCAATATTATTGTCCATTACTTGTCTAGGTATCCAGGTAGAAAACCACCACTGGAGTTCGACGCGTGATTCCTGATCTAAGGAGACCAGGTGTTCGTAACCGCAACCTTTGCGAAGATGATGGATTTTGAGACGCTGAAGAGCCCGGTAATGAAGAGGACCGGGAAAAATAGCCTGAATGGAAGAGGCTAGAAGACCTATAATGTGCACTAATAGTTTGAGCGGAATTACTGTTTTGTTTAAAACATAAAGAATCTCTTTTCGTATGTAGGATATTTTCTTTGCCGGAAGCTGAAGAATGGATTTGTCTGAATCAATGAGGAAACCTAGAAATTCCATCTGATGAGAAGGGTTGAGATCCGATTTCTCTTTGATTATGAGAAACCCCAAGCTCTGCAACAGGGATATAAAAGTTGTTAACTGTTCTATAAGAATAGCTTTGTCTTGATGTAGGTTTAAGAAATCGTCCAGATGAGCCAGAAGTCTGACTCCCTGAGCTCTCATATGAGTTACAACTGGCCTGAGAACCTTGGTAAAATACCAAGGAGCTGAAGAGAGACCGAAGGGAAGGCTTTTGAATCGATAGATGTGTCCTTCCATTGGAATTGAAGGAACCTTCTGAAAGTGTGATGAATTGGAATAGAAAGACACGCGTCTTGTAGGTCTAGGCGAACCATCCAATCTTTTCCTAACAACGAGTCCCTGAGTTGTAAAATGGTTTCCATCTTGAAATTATGGTAGACTACAAAATTGTTGAACAATTTCAGATGTATCACTGGACGATATTTTTTGTTCTTTTTTTGAACTAGAAACAAAGAACTCACAAATCCTGAAGGATGAGGGGAACACATTTCTATCACCTGTTTTTGAAATAGGGACTTAGGGCCAGATGTAGCAAAAAAATATTTTGCGAATTGCAAATTGCGAGTCACAGCGACTCGCAATTTGCAACTTGCAAAATATTATGCAGAAAGGTGTCTCAGACACCTTCTGCGACTCGCTATGGGGTCGCAAAGACCCACCTCATGAATATTTATGAGGTGGGTCACAGTTTGCGTCCCCATAGCGAGTCAAAGCACTCACAGGGATGGTGGCCTGCTGGAGACAGCAGACCACCATGTCTGTGACTGCTTTTAAATAAAGCAGTTTTTTTTTTCTTTTTGCAGCCCGTTTTCCTTAAAGTAAAACAAACTGAAAAACGAAAAACTTCCGAAACCATTTAGTTTCGTTTTTTTCAGAGTAGGCAGTGGTCCATAGGACCACTGCCTGCTCTGAAAAAATATTTTTTTAGGCATTCACAAAGGGGAAGGGGTCCCAATGGGGACCCCTTCCCTTTTGCGAATGTGTTACCATCCACTTCAAGTGGATGGTAACTGCGAGTTGGTTTGCGACCGCATTCGCGGTCACAAACCAACTCAGCATGGCGATGCGGTCGCAAATAGGAAGGGAACACCCCTTCCTATTTGCGAGTCGCAGCCTCAAATTGCGAGTCTGTACCGACTTGCTATTTCAGGATGTGCATCGCGTTTAGCCTTTTGCGCCTCGCAAACTGCGTTTTTCGCAGTTTGCGAGGCGCAAAAGGCTTCCTACATCTGGCCCTGAATCTCTTGAGAGAGAAGCTTTTCCTGTACTTTGGTAAACACCAATGGTTTTGGAAGATACTCCTGCACGGGAGTGGAATAAAGTTCTATGCAATAAACTGAAATGGTTTGTAGTACCCACGAATCTGACGTTAACGTCTGCCAATTTGGTAGAAACATACTTGTTCTCCCCCCGACTAACAGCAGGCCAGAATTCAAATCTCTTCCCTGAATTTTGGAATCCTCTGGCTCTGTATCCCCGTTGTCTGAACGCACAATTCCTCTGTGGGTAGAATTGCGGCTTGAAATCTTGCTGGTATCCATAGGAGCCTCTGGTCTGATTGACCGCACCTCTGTGGCCAACTCGGCCGGCAAAGCGGCTCCTGCCTTTGCTGGCCCTGCCAAAAACACAGGAGTGGAAAACTTTCTGTAAAGAAGTTTGTGCCTTGTCAATGGATGCAAAAGTGGCCACATATTTACTATGAAGGAGTCGCCAAAGAGTAATCCATTAGCATCCTGACCCAGTTCCTTGGAAGCTAAATTGCTTAATTTGGGGTCAATTTTCAAAAGAAGACTCTTTCGTCTGTCCTACACCATAGACGCATTGGTATTACCTAAAAGGCATTTTGCTCTTTGAGCCCAATTCGATAAAATGACATGGTAAATTTTGGTGCCCTCCATTCTGGCTTCCTCAGCAAAGTCTAAAATCCTCGTAGGAGGACCCGAAAGATCCAACAATCTGTCCTGACAATTAGTCCAGGCTCTGTCCACTCCTTTTTTGGGGTATTTTCCAAACTTGGTGAAGAACATCAGCATATTAGGATCAATGACGAGAGTTGAGGAAATATTATTAGTTAGAGAAGGTCGAGGGCATTCAGATCTGAGTCTGTTACGTGACAATTTGTCCAAGAGTTGCATTAATTTACTAGAGACATAAGAGGCAACATGTTCACAAGGTGTCCACTCAGTGGAATTTGGGTGACGGATTAGAGCAGGATCAAACATCGGTTGGCCTGAAAAGTCTAAAATAGACTCATTAGCATTGCCAGTCTTTGAGGACTCTCCCAGTTCAGAAAGGGACGTTTTATGCCTCTTCCCCACAGGACCTGACCCGATCATTATGGCTGGGTCATCCTTATCCTTGTCAGAATCACCCAAATCGTCATCTGTGTCTCCCAATTCAGTTATATGTAAAGGAAAATTAAAACTGGCAGATGTACCAGGCTCAGAGACTGACTTTTTTGAAGGGGAGTTGATATTTCTATTAATATTATCAGCCAATCTTTTTTAGTTTTTTTTAGAAGTAGTACCTGAGGTATCTAATGTTAATAATTTTTTAAGCCTCAAATGATTTTGAAAAATCTGACATAGAATGTGACACAGCTTTTTGAACTGAATCCTTAATAAAGGAATCCAAATTGTCTTTAAATACCTGGGCTTCTTCGTCTTCAGAAAAGTTTTTCATGTTTAAACAGAGAAATATTGAAAAAACTGATTTAAAATATGTATTGAAAGAAGGTGGGCACCAAAGAGTTAATTTCCTCAAAAGACAGAAAAAAAACCATAAATGACAGGGTTAATTTTTTCCTTCTCCAACGTCGAGTGGAATCAGGAAGTCTTTGTTAGAAAAACGGGTCGTGTACAAGCACTCCGAGTCAGACGGAGGTGAGGCAGCGCCTGACTGGAGAGAGAGAGCGGAAATGTGAAGCTGAGTCGGGAGGGAGCCGGAGGTTGTTTGAAGAGGACGCATCACAGTGGGGCTGGTGAGAGGAAATACCGTTAGAGGAACATTGAGCTAGCGCGCGCTGCCGGAAGACGGCGTTCGTTTAGAACGTTAAATAGAATGAGTGAGTGAGTGAGCGCTGAGAAATAACAGTCCTAAGCGACAAATAAATAATAATAATGACGATATATACCAAAATTAACAGTAATTGTAAACATAAGAACTGTACATATGCATTATAATTGAAACAGAGAAAGTGATACTTATCTTGACTGCGAGCAGCAAGAAAAGAGGACTTGTTGCTCTCAGTCAAGAGGTTTATACCTATATCGTGTGTTGATTGGTTCTTGCCTTTATGACTTTTTTTGTAGTCTCCAGCTAGGATTGCTGGAAGTTGTTGTTATCTGGCTGCTGTTTAAAATAAAGCAAGAAAGGATAGCATAATATGAGCGTTCGTGCCTTGTAATAATATTGAGGCACTATGCACAGTGATCAGTGTCACAACTAGAGTTTCCTTTGAAACTGAAAATACTAGTACTATGGGGGATTTCCAACATTGCACAATTAGAGCTATTGCTACACGGTTTGCATGGAGTATTAAGTTCTCATTCTAATATTGCATATTTCCATTGAGGTATGGGGAGGGAAGTTCCACACGCAAAGTATGTGATGTTCATTCAACACTCATTGCTTTTGCATTTATGTGAAAAAAGCAGTTATGGTCAATGTTGATATTTCCACATGGTAAATTCAATCATCAATCAATATGCATAGTGGAATATACAATTCCTATTCTAATATTTCCCATTCTAATACAGCAAACAGATATGAATTATAGCATCGAAAGTACACAGACAAATTACATAATATTAGTCCATTGCGTGGCCCAGATACATTCTCATGCTGAACCCTATTGTGCCAAAGCAGACTATCTGTACTATGATTAGGCTGATAAATATGTAGTCATAGTGACATCTATCTGCTTCAATATATATAAACATCTGCCTGCTGCAGTATATTATGAATAATTCTACCCTAGTGGGCTATAACAACTTATATTGTACTGAACCGCCAACGTGTACATGTTATCCCTTCAATCATTAGACCAAATTCATCTTCTCCAACTGAACATAATAGGGTTTAAAAGGTTTCATATTTTCAAACAACCTACTATGGAATGTTTATCAAGGATAAAAATAAAAATAAAATGCAACATCTTGATCAACGGTACTACTGATATCATCGTACAGTCCTGAACTTTACCACACATCTATTCCTTCTGACTCTCTTGTCTCTCCTTTCCATGACGTAATTCCTGTGGCCAACCTTCGCTGTGGTTGGATTAACGTATGGTAATTAAAATTACTATACATTAAAAAACATAGAAATTCACTTAGAGGGACATTATAGCCCTAAGGTAACTATAACTTGCACCCTCGCCATGCAAATTACGGCACTCTTGACATCTTTGATAACATCACTGATAATATTAATGTAATATTTGCAGTAACATTTGAGACAAAAAAACTGTACATGGCGAGGGCCTGAGTTATAGTTACCTTAGGGAACGAGCTATAGTTACTTGAGGTAACTCTAACTATAACTGGTGAATTTCTATGGTTTCATTTAAAATGTGAGCCTAACTATATCGTCCCTGTAACCTTTGTTTTTTTAAGTGAACTTCTATGGGTTTTTTAATAACTATTTCCTAACTATAACGTCCCTGCAACCCTTGTTTTTTATTGAATATATATATGTATACACACACACACATATATGTACATATATATACACTTCTTAATACTTACCTGTAAGACCTTTACAACGAACATGCCTTTATCATTCATGCCTTTACAACAAAATTCATTGTAATGGCATACATGCTAAAGGCATATCCGTTGTAAAGGCACGCATTGTAATGACATGTGTCGTATGGTCGCATGAGTTGTTAAGCCTTCATTGTAATGGTATGCAGGGTTCCGCCTTCGTTGTAATGGCTGTTTCCCTTTTGTTACAGCTTCATCCTGTCTGGAGTCTAGGTGCAGCTCTAAAACGTTGATGCCAATGCTGTTGAGGAAATATTGTCATTCACCTTGCCACTCCACAAGCAATGGTGTTAAACTAATATTTCCCAGTAGATTTAGAGTTTTTCTAGCAACTGCAGAATAACAAACGATTGATAAAAAAACAGTATAGTTCTACACCTATGTTTTGCAGTTTACAAACAGCTTCTTGATGCCAGTTCATCCTCACTTAGGTATATTACAACGTTTACAACTTGTGACCTACAAGTAACACTAGAATCACTGCAGCAAAAACAGTAACCCAGTGAGCTGTTTCCCAAAATAGAAATCTCTGATCTGCATATTACACGTTGTGCTTGGCAACAGGTACTTGAACCCCATATGTAAATTTCTGATGAATCAAACCTGTGTCTTGATGCCACACAGATTTCTTCATAACAACACACAGATTTCTTCAGCAAGTTCATTAACCACCAAAATTATTTTACTGTGATCTTTCCCTCGAAATTGCTGGGCACACAAAGATTTCTGCAGCAGGTAACATACCCCATAAGATATTTTAAAACACAGGCCTGTATTTATACTTTTTTAGCGCTGCATTTGCGTCATTTTTTGACGCAAAAGTGGCGCAAACTTACAAAATACAATTGTAGTTTGTGAGTTTGCGCCGCTTTTGCATCAAAAAGCGGCGCAAATACGGTGCTAAAAAAGTATAAATATGGGCCACAGTCTGTTTGCGTAAATTCAGTTCATAAGAGATTTAGGCCCTGATTATGACCTTGGCGGACGGCGGAGGCCGTCCGCCAAGGTACCGCCGCCAAATGACCGCACCGCGGTCAGAAGACCGCGGCGGCCATTCAGACATTTCCTCTGGGCCGGCGGGCGCTCTCCAAAAGAGCGCCCGCCGGCCCAGAGGAAATGCCCCTGCAACGAGGACGCCGGCTCAGAATTGAGCCGGCGTAGTTGCAGGGGTGCGACGGGTGCAGACACTGAAATACTTTGCGGGGCCCTCTTACGGGGGCCCCTGCAGTGCCCATGCCATTGGCATGGGCACTGCAGGGGCCCCCAGGGGCCCCGCGGCACCCCCTACCACCATCCTGTTCATGGCGGGTTTCCCGCTATGAACAGGATGGCGGTAGGGGGTGTCAGAATCCCCATGGCGGCGGAGCGCGCTCCGCCGCCATGGAGGATTCCCCCGAGCAGCGGAAAGTCGGCGGGAGACCGCCGACTTTCCGCTTCTGACCGCGGCTGAACCGCCGCGGTCAGAATGCTCGTGGGAACACCGCCAGCCTGTTGGCGGTGCTCCCGTGGTCGGTGGCCCTGACGGCCACCGGCCGCCTGGGTCAGAATGACCCCCTTAGAGCCTAATTATGACAACGGCTGTCCTGGAACCCCTGCACACACGGTGGTGATCCGTCCGCTACATCACTGGTGCTCTGACTGCCATATTATGATGCTGGCGGTCAGACCACTACAGGGCCACTGCCAGGATCACAGATCCTGACCGTCGTGGTCAATCACAGAGATGCCAATGTTTGCACCGCCGGGCTGATTATGACTTGCCTCTCTGCCAGCCTTTCCATGGGGGGGACCCCACCATGAAAGGCTGATGGAAAGGCAGAGATGGGGCCACTGGGGGGCCCCTGCACTGCCCATGTGTAGGAGGCTGGCCTGGTTTGTAGTGGGTACCTAAGGTACTTAAACCTTATGCCAGGTCCAGTTATCCGTCATTAGTGAAATGTAGGCAGTGTTCTAGTAGCTTAGGCTGTCTAGAGGTAGCTGTAGCAGAGCAGCTTAAGATGAACTAGTAGACATGCAAAGCTCCTGCAATACCACCATAGTTTCACAGTACTTATACACAATAAAAGACAATACTAGGGCCCTCATTATGAACATGGCGGTAAAGACTGCACCACCGGGGTTGGCGGTAACTACCGCCAACAGTCAGGCGGTCTGGGACGCAAAAGTATGAAGCACATGAAAAACAGCCAGCCTGAAAACCACCCAGCGCCAGCAGAGGAGTGCCGACAACGATGGATGAGGCCGCCCATCAAATAATGAAGCACTAGACCGTCAGTTCCGGGGCGGGAGCCACCACCATGCAAAGCTAGGTGGAAATGAACCAAATAAAAGGAAACACTCACCGGAGGCTAACACAGCACGCCGAAGCAGACATGGAGAGAGAGTTGCAAATCATGCCAGTCTTGCTCCTTGCAATATACCTCCACGACCGAGACCACCGACGAAGACGGTAAGTACTGCAAACCTACTAAACATGGGGAGAAAGGGTACAGTTACATACCCACTCCACCTACCCTGCATCGCACCCACAACCCCTCACAACAGCACAAGCCATACAAACCTGGACAAGAGGTACTTACCCGACACAAGGCCAAGACAACCTTCCCAAAGTACACACATGTGCACTACACCCCCCCACAAAGAAACAATGAACCACGGATCCAGAGTGTGCAAAAACCAACACTGGCCACACAAACATTTATTACGCTCCAGGAGCAACAGAAGTCCAATAGAAGGCCAACAGGGGCAAAGGGTGGAGGGGATGGGGACTTATGTCTGGGGGGGGCTTGGGTTTACGTTTGGGAGGTGAAGGTGGCTTCGGTCTGGCCTTTGACGATGGTGGAGTGACCTTGGCCTGTGCTGCAACAGATTTCCTGGGCCAGCACGGGGGCTCCTGCTCACAGGGGAGCTAGCACTGGAATCGGAAGTGCGGACAGGGGCGGGCTGTGACATGGGAGGAGTGGACAGGGCAAGGAGGTGGTCGCGTTTAGGGATGAGACGGGGTGGGCCAGTGGGTTTGAATAGGTCAACATGGGATAGGAAATGTTTCTTAGGGGTAGTCGGGGTGGATCTGGTGGAAGGTGTGGGAGTGGAGGTAGAGGGAGTGGTTGTGACAGGTGTAGGCGTGCGTGACATGGATGCAGGTGACTGTACAGTATGCTGAGGTGTGGTGGATGTCTGTTGGGTGGGTATCCTGGAACGTTTGAGTGTTTTGGGAGGAGTGGGGTGGACACAGTAGGACAAGACAGGCTGCCAGTGTAAATGGTTGTTGTCTGTGTGTCTGTAAGTTTGGTGAGTGTGCTGCATGTGTCAACTAAAGTCGTAGTGGTGAGTGCAGGTGTGGTGTCTGGGCTGCATGAATGGATGTGTGATGTTGTGGTGACTGCCAGAATGGGGTCAGCAACAGTGAATGAGGGTGCAGTGCTTGTGAGTGTGCATGTAGAAGGGGCAGACACAGAGGCGGAAGAGGTGGACACACTGGGGGAAGTGGATGTTGGTGTGTGTGCCTTTGTATGTTGGCTGTGTGTATGCTTGTGGTGGGAAGTTTGGTGCTTGTGTTTTTCAGTGTGCTTCTTGTGTGTGCATGGCTGTCAGAATGTGTGCTTGGGACGGGTGAAGGGAGTGGGGTGCTGGAAGGGGTAGAGGTTGTTGGAGGGGGGACGGAATGACCAGGGACACTGGCTGCCGTCAAGGAGGAGGCCAGAGCCTGAAAAGATTTCTGTAGGCCAGACACGGCACTGTGAAAGCCATCCAGGTATGCATTGGTCTGCTGCACCACGGCTGTTAGCCCCTGGATGGCATCGACGATGGTTGTCTGCCCTACAGAGATGGTCCTCAGGAGGTCAATAGCCTCCTCTGTGAGGGCAGCAGGGCTGACTGGGGCAGGGGATGAGGAGCCTGGGGTGAAGGAGACGCCCACCCTTCTGGGTGAGCGGGCACGGGCAACTGGGTGGGGAGCAACTGGGAGGGCGGTGATGGTATGGGTGGTGGCTGAAGATGACACAGAATGGGTGGGCCCACAAGGGTCCACCACCACCAGGGAGCTCCCATCAGAGGAGGTATCAAAGTCACTATCTCCAGTGGTAGTTGCCTCCCCAGTGGTACTTCCCTCACCCTCCAACCCACTGGTCCCCTTGGCGTCGGTAGACCCTGCCTCCGTGGAACCGTGTGCCGCTGCATCCCCATTCGCCGGTGCCACTGCTCCCTTGCCAGATGATGCTGATGTACACAGACACAACAGTAGAACAGGGATGGGGAGACAAAACAGGAGAGACACTTATAAATAGCTGAATGGAGGTACATAACTGGTTCAGACATACTCCCACCCTGCAGATATTTCAACATGCAGTACCTACCTCTATACACATGGCTATGCCCCTAAATAGTGGCCACAACCCTGCTCTACAGCCATTTACAACATTACAGAAGGACCTGAAGTACTGTAGAACTGTCCCTTACAACCTAACTTACCATGGGGCCATTATGCAAAATGACATCAGTCAGAGTCCCTGCCACTAGACAGCATACATACTACAGCACACTCACGCATCCATCAAGGAGGCATACAATGGTATCTGTACTCACCCCCTTGTGTCTATTGTGAATCCTTCAAGCGCCCATCCAGGTCCGGATATGCCACCGCCAGAATGCGGCACATTAGGGGGGTCAGTGCCCGATGGGCACCCATTCCTCATTTGGAGGACTTCCCCAGCTGGGCCTCGCAGGTCTTCCTCACCCAGCACCGTAGGTTCTCCCACCGCTTCCTGCAGTGGGTGCTCCACCGGTTGTAGACCCCCAGTGTCGCACCTCCCTGGCGATGGCCTGCCAGAGTCCCCTCTTCTGATGGGCGTTGACCTATATGGGACACACAGAAAAAGGAACACAGAGGTCAGACTATGCCCATTAGATACAGCTGGCTGTACGTCCACTATGGGACGGACATTTCCAACAGCATAACAGTACCTCACACACACAGCATGTCAGGAATCCCACGACTATACAGTGACAAATCTTGCACACATGTCTGCAGCCATCTACTACCATTACAAACATCCATGCCTACTCAACTGTACCTCTGGTCCAACATAGAGCTTGGCGTACAGGAGTAGGACCCCGTCCACCAGCTTGTCCAGCTCCTCGGTGGAGAAGGCCAGGGCCCTTTCCCCTGTCAGGTGTGCCATTTCCAGGGCCAGATTCAGGACACAGCAGCACACTCAGTGGAGTACCTGCATGCACGTAATCCGGGAGTCAAGTGAAGTTGGGGTGACGAGTTAGCGTACGCTCCGCGGCTGTGTGCACCGTCAGCGCTGGCGGAGATCATGATAGGCTCATATTCCCCATTGACAACCATGTTAACCAATGAACATTCGCACAGCGGTGAACACTGCCTTATGCCATGATGACAACCTCTAGCGGTATGAGGTCACTTCCAGTACAACACACATAGATTACAGGGGGCAAACATTTTGTATATTACTACGCAGTAATTAATTTCTCATATGCCCCATGCAGGCCCTATTGTCCGCAGCCCCCATACCCATGAACAAATATACATTTACTCATCACAACAGTCCAAATGTATCATTGAGGACATGGCACTCAAGTCACACCACAATGCATATGTATCAGTGACTTGTATGCCAGCAGTGCACAATGTTCAACATGTTGGGCAGATGAATGTGTGTTCCTCACATGTGTTCTCCACTCTTCCTAGGTACAGACTCATGTGGTGAGGGGGGGCCCCATCGGTGTACAGACCACTTGTTGATTTGGGGACCATGGTGGAGCGTCACATCTTTATCACATACAGACTCAACCGTGTCACTATTCATGACCTATGTGCATAACTGGAACCAGCACTGAGACCAGCTAATCGCAATCAGCATGTCATCCCTACTGAATTGCAAGTGCTGTTTGCACTCCTTTTCCTGGCCACGGGCTCATTTCAGGTGACTGTGGGCACGGGTGCAGGATTTTCACAGCCAATGTTTAGCATCATACTGTCCAGATTCCTGAATGCATTTGTACGACACCTGCAGTACTATTTGAGGTTTCCCCAAAGTGTTGAACTGCCTGCCATCAAGTCAGACTTTTATGCCTTTGCCAACATTCCCCATGTGATAGGTGCCATCGATGGAACCCACATGGCTATCATCCCCCCAAGAGTAAGCAAGAGTAAGTGAGCAGGTGTACAGAAACAGGAAGAACTTTCACTCCATGAACATTCAATTGGTGTGTACTGCAGACCAGTACATCTGACATGTGAAAGCCGTGTTCCTTGGATCAGTCCATGATTCCTTTGTGCTGAGGAACAGCAGTGTGCCTCACATGATGGAACAACTACAAGGGGACAGAGGGTAGATCATAGGTGAATGTGTCTGACACATTTTGCCACATAGATGACAGCCTGGTTGACTGCAACTAAGGGTTGTCAGTGACAGTCCTGTTTTAACACTTTTGCAGGTGATTCTGGCTACCCCAACATGCATTGGCTCTTGACACCAGTGAGGAATCCTAGGGCAGATGCAGAGAGGAATTACAATGTGGCCCATGGACGTACCAGTAGGGTGATAGAGTACACTATAGGTCTCCTGAAGGCTAGAATCCATTGCCTCCATATCTCTGGGGGATCCCTGGCCTATGAACCTGAGAAGGTGTGTAAACTAGTGGTGGCCTGCTGCATGCTGCACAACATGGCTGTGAGGAAATCTATTCCCCTCTTGGAGGAGGAGGGTGCTGTATCTCCAGACCAGCTTCCGCTGAGAGGGGATGAGAGTGATGGTGATGATGAGGAGGGGGAAGATGTACACTCCAGGAACCAACTGATCCAGCTGTACTTCCTGTAACTAAGTGGTACTATTTGTTGCTGTGGTTGTCTGTGTTGCATACTGTCTGTATGCCTTATCCTCTATGGGGGTGTTGGGTCAATACACATTGGCACTGTGACCAGGTTTGCATGGGACATGTGACATTATGAACAACTTGTTAGATATTTCTGTTGGCACCACCCCATGTTATGCGTGGGTGCCATTCCTGCAATAAAGATATGAATAAATTATATCAATGACATTTGCATGCACACTTCGATCAGATTCAACATAATGACCGGGGACATTTACATTGGTGAACAGGTGTTTTATTTGTTGTCAGGGATGCCATGGTGCACTTCACAGTGATGGGAGTGTGCTACTGGTGGATGTCCATATTGGCTACATGATGTCAGCGATTGTTGATAGTGGTAATATGTCCATCTGTTATTTCCAAGATTTGGGGGTGTTATTGCACAGTGTGGATGGTGGTTCAGTGACACACTTGGGGAACAGTTCTTGTCAGAGTCACTTCTTAGAGGGGTCCTTGGTCTTGGCAGGTGTTCCAGTGCCATATCTGGGCCTGAAGGACCGTTTGGGTGCCTGGTGTTGGCCTGTACTGTTTGGGGTGCTGGTCTCCTGTGTGTCTTCAGATGGTGGCACAAGTCTAGTTGCTGCTGTTGTTGGCTGGTCTGTATCTTGGCCTGTAGTAGGGGCCTCCTGGTCTGTGGGTGTCTCAGGCTGTTGGGACATGGTGCTGCAGCGCACCTGCTATGGTGGCCATGGTGGTATTGAGCAGTTTCCACTGCTCCATGGTCTCTTGGTGTTGGGCTATCTGCAGCCTTTGACTATGCTTCAGGGTGGCACTAGCTGGCCCATCCTATCCTGAGTATGGTGGTATGCATCCAGGACCTCAGAGATCACATCCTGGGCTGCAGCACCCATCCTGTGGCCTCCCCCCTGGGCCACTGACGCCCTCCCACTGGGCCTAGCCCCCTGTGCCTGTGTCCCCTGCACAGGTCTGGTGGTACCACCTGTACTAGGGCCATCGTCTTCCTGCCTGTTGGTAGGCTGTGACTCTGGTCTCTGTCCTTGTGTTCCACCTGTCTGTGGCCTGGATACACAGGTGTGGGGCCGGTTGCCCTCGGCTGATGTTGGTGGGTGGGTGGTTGGGGTGTCAGTGGTGTCCTAGGTGAGGCTGCTGGATGGTGACAGTCCAGGACTGTGTGAGGGACCTGGGTATTACTCACTGTCCAGGGTTCCCTCTCCAATGTCCTGGGTAATGCCTCTGTCTCCATGTGGGGGTAGTACCTCTGTCTCCATGTGGGGCACTACCACTCCTTGTCCTGTCCATTAGCGTGGCACGGGTGGTGGTGCCTGTTAGGGGGAATGGACATGTCTGTTACATTTGCAAAATCGGAAGGGGTGCACAGGGCTGGGCCGTTTTGTGCAGGTTTTCCACTGTTGGGCCATGCAGGGTGCTTTGTGAGGTTTCCATTGCACTTTGCTCTGGATGTGGAGGTGCATTGTGGGTGGTGGAGTGCCATTGTGATTCCTTGCAGGGGTAGGTGGCTGTGCACAGGGGGAGGAATGTGGGTCTGTTGGTGGATCTGTGGGCATGCAAGGTGAATGGATGTTGTGATTGTGGCCTGGGTGGGGTAGTGGTCCTGGTGGCTCTTGTAGGGGTGGGGGGGGTGCATGCATTACAGGTGTGATGGATATGGGTTAATTGTAGATGACTTACCCAAGTCCATTCCTCCAGTGCATCCAGTGAGGCCCTCAAGGTACAGGATGGCCAGTGCCTTTTCCTCCCAGTCAGTGTAGTCAAGTGGTGTTGGTGGCGGTCCTCCCCCAGTCTTCTGGACCGCAATGTTGTGCCGGGATGCCATGGACCTCACCTTCCTGTGCAGGTTGTTCCATCTCTTGCGGATGTCGTCCCTCATTCGTGGATGGTGTCCTACTGCATTGACCTTGTTGACAATGGTCTGCCATAACTCCATCTTCCTGGCGATGGGTGTGTGCTGGACCTGGGCCCGAATAACTGAGGCTCGACCTTGAGTATCTCATCCACCATGGCACTTGGCTCCCTTTCTGTGAAGCGTGGGTGCTTGGGGGGTGCCATGGTGTGTGTTGTGAGTGATGTGTTGGGTGGAGCTAGGTGAAGGTGGTGTTGAGTGGTTGGGTGTGTGATTCGTGTGTTGTGACGTTTAGTGTTTGCTTGTGGAGTTCTCAATGTCAGTAGTCCTATTGGTGGTGCAAAGGATTGTGGGGTGTGTCTGTGAGTGTTTTATAGTGTTGTGGATGTGTGTCAGGTGTGTGGGTTTCAAACTTGCCAATGTGTGCAATTCTTACTGTTGGGTCCCATTGCTGGCTGTGGTGGTCTGCACTGCCAATGGACGTTCGACTTCCACTGACCACCGCGGTGATTTGTGCATCATTATTTGGAGGGCAGAGACTTTGGTGGTCATTCCAACCTTGGCGGTAAAAGCCGCTTACCGCTGTCAGAAGACCGCCAACATACCGCCGCCGCCGCGGTAAACCGCCACGGTCATTCTGACCCACAACAGGCAAACCGCCAAAATACAGACATCCACAAAAGTCTGCAACACCAAAGGGCAGCGAGAAACTGGCGATGACCAAACCTACACCGTCACGCCAACAGAAATACGCCCACACTATCACGACACACGAATCCACGCGGCGGTCTTTCAACCGCGGTATACCATTGGCGGTACACACCGGCGTGCTCATAATACACACACACTTACAAAACACAGCCACATTGGATAATTACAAATACACACACCTGATACACATACACACACCACTCCCACACACCCATTACAATATAAAACACACACCCACATCACCCACAAACCCCCACTGCTACAGAATCGGGACCACGCACTGAGAAAAAGAGAACTGAGCACCCAGACGCGCATTTTACTTTCACCCAGCAATATTTCCACGCACTTCACACAACACACCAATACACATCACCACACAATCCACCCCACACATCACCCACACCACCCCATGGCACCACAAAGTCACCCCAGGTTCTTGGAGGATGAACTCAGGGTCATGGTGGAGGAAATTGTACGGGTAGAGCCACAGCTCTTCGGGACACAGGTGCAGCACACCACCATTGCCAGGAAGATGGAGCTATGGAGCAGAATAGTCGATAGGGTCAACGCTGTGGGACAGCACCCAAGAAATAGGGACGACATCAGGAAGCGGTGGAACGACCTACGGGGGAAGGTGCGTTCAATGGTATCCAGGCATAACATTGCGGTGCAGCGGACTGGCGGCGGACTCCCACCTCCTCCCCCAGAATTCACAACAAGGGAGAAGCAGGTGTTGGCAATCCTGCATCCTGAGGGCCTCGCAGGAGTATCTGGAGGAATGGACTCTGGTAAGTCTCATCTTCACTACTTCATCCCCCCCACCCCACCAGCATGCCAACTCATACCCCCATCCTCACCCTCACCCCAATCACATCCTGCTCCTTGCAAATGTCTCCCCATCACAGCCCACCCATCCCAACCCCAAGCCCTGCATGCGACCACAAAGCATGGACACCCATCAACAAAGCATGCCCACTGCACATACCCATTCCCCCCCCAAACCACCGTCACAAAAGCCCCCACATGGGAATGCCAGCACTGGGGTACACGGGCACCCACCCATTACACGCTATGGCACACACAAATGCAATAACCATACTTTTATACCCCTGCAGGACCCGAATGCCACGTCACCGCGCAGGAGGGTCCACAAATGTCCACTCCACCCCCAGAAGAGGCCCACAGTGAGGACAGCACCTCTGTCGACCTGGATCTAGATGACCAGCCCGGCCCATCGGGGACCTCTGGACAGTCGGTTCCCCTCAGACAGCCACAGCCCATAGCAGACCTTCCCCCCTCTGGGAACACCAGCACAGCACCCACCCAGCGGGCCCATCCCTCTGTCCCCAGGACACGTCAAGCAGCGGTGTGTCCACCACTACAGGGCACCCAGGTTAACCCACCACCCCAACAACAACAGGGACCTGGGGGCAGTGGTAGTGGGCACACGGTCCAGGGGACAGAGGCCCAGGGAAACAGGGGAACTAGGAGGGCTGCTGTGCGACAGGGGGGGGACAGGCCCAGGGAACCCACTCTCCACGAGGCCCTCTCCTCCATCATGGGAGCCTACCACCACTCCCAGGAGACGATGGCGACGGTCCTGGCCAGGTTTCAGGAGATCCAGCTTCTGCAGGAGGAACAGTATTTGGGCTTCAGGGAGGAACTACGAAACATCAGTTCCGCCCTGGGCACCATTGTAGGGGCTCTGAATCAGGTAGTCACCACATTGCGGAACACTGTGGCACCACAAAGGGCCCCTGACACTAGCATGGACCAAGAATTGCCTACCACCTCTGCTGGCGCTAGTGGACAGGAGGCCCCGCCACAGGACCAACAGGCCACCAGCACCCCACCCCCTGCAGAAGGAGAACCACCCCGCAAGCGGGCCCTGAGATCCAGGAAGAAGACAGCGTAAGATGCCAAGACCCCCGCCAGGAAAGGATACCTTCCTGATTGTCATCCCACTGTCCCACATTGACACCCTGTCCATCCTTATACTGCCCATGCTCCACTTTCCACAGGCATTTGGACAATGCACCTGTGATACTAATAGTCTGGACTCTGCCATGGACAATCCTCCACCATCACCCCTCACCGATTTGCAATCACTCACCAATATAGAGCACTGAAATAAACACAGTTATTGCACAAAACAATCAGGAGTCTGGCTGTGAGTTTGTACAAATGTATTAGACATTACCGTGCCAAAAATGCATATTTACATTGTGATGCCAACATACCACTGTCACACAGCTGTGGTCCATGGGGAAACAAAGCAGATGTCACGCAGTGGGGCCCACATCTCTGAAATTGGAAGGGAAAGTCACAACTCAGTTACCATACACTGGTGGAAAAGGTCAGACAGGAGAGAGGTAGTAGGGGTTAAGTATATGTAATATGCCGGGTTGGAATCTTACCTGTGTGTCATTGAAAATACTGCTGTATTACTGCGTTCCTGTTGTCTATGTCGTCCTCTTCGGCTTCCTCGTCTTCACTCTCCACAGGCTCCACAGCTGCTACAACACCACCATCTGGACCATCCTCCTGCAGAAAAGGCATCTGGCGTCGCAAAGCCAGGTTGTGAAGCATACAGCAGGCCACGATGATCGTGCACACCTTTTTTGGTGAGTGGAATAGGGATCCACCTGTCATATGGAGGCACCTGAACCTGGCCTTCAGGAGGCCGAAGGTCCGCTCGATCACCCTCCTAATTCACCCATGGGCCTCATTGTACCGTTTCTCTGCCCTTGTCCTGGGATTCCTCACTGGGGTCAGTAGCCATGACAGGTTGGGGTAACCAGAGTCACCAATTAGCCACACACGTTGCCTCTGGAGTTGACCCATCACGTAAGGGATGCTGCTATTCCGCATGATGTACGCGTCATGCACTGAGCCAGGGAACTTAGCATTAACATGGGAGATGTACTGGTCTGCCAAACACACCATCTGTACATTCATAGAATGATAACTCTTCCTGATTCTGTACACTTGTTCACTCCTGCTGGGTGGTACTAAAGCCACATGGGTCCCATAAAAGGCACCTATGATGTTGGGGATATGTCCAAGGGCATAGAAATCACCCTTCACTGTAGGCAAATCCCCACCTCAGGGAAAACGATGTAGCTCCGCATGTGTTTCAGCAGGGCAGACAACACTCTGGACAACACCTTGGAAAACATAGGCTGGGACATCCCTGATGCTATGGCCACTGTTGTTTGAAATGACCCACTTGCAAAGAAATGGAGCACTGACAGCACCTGCACTAGAGGGGGGATCCCTGTGGGTTGGCGGATTGGTGACATCAGGTCTGGCTCCAGCTGGGCACACAGTTCATGAATAGTGGCTCGGTCAAGCCTGTATGTCAGTATGACATGCCTTTCCTCCATTGTCGACAGGTCTACCAGCAGTCTGTACACGGGAAGATTCCTCCATCTCCTCGCATGTCCCAGCGGACGGTGCCTATGAAGAACAACAGCGAGCACAGAGTCAATCAACCCACAGGTACGTAACCACAGCTTGCACTAAACACGATTCCCAATGCACTGAATGGCTTGTATGAGTGTTGATGCAAGGCCTAGGTATGTGTGACGCAGTAAAAAGTAAGCCATGTGGGCCCTTGAAATGGCGGCTGCCTGACCTGTGAAGTGCGACAATGGGATGTGAGGTAAATGCGCTGGCATGGCACACCGTGGCGGTAGGCGGTCAAAGACCGCGGCGCAAAGCAGCATTGGTTAACATTGAACCCTATGGGTCTCAGGAGCCAATGACGATGTGCGCCGGCGGTCGCGGTACGCACCGCCGCGGTACGCACCGCCGCGGGCGTGAACGCCATTTTCTATCAGCTTAATCACTCGATACCTGATCTTCGACAGGAGAGGACCTACACTGCAAGTGCTGCTGTGACCTCGGTCTGGAAGAGACAATGGCTCATGCGACTGGGGAAAGGGCCCCTGCCTTCACAGCTCAGGAGTTGGAGAAACTCATGGATGGGGTCCTCCCCCAGTATGCGCTACTCTACGGTCCTCCAGACCACCATGGAAGTACACTGAGGCCATGCTTAGTGGCCAATGCCTGTGTTGAGTGGGGTGGATGAAAGATGGTGGGGAGGGGAGCGATTGAGGCATGCATCAAATGACGGATGAGAGCATGTGCCACATGGCAAGGGTAGGGATGGGAGGCCACTCACATTGAGGGTGCAGAAGGTGATTACTCTTTTTCTCCCCCTGTACATTTCACATAGGTCAGCGCCCACCAGAAGATTGATATTTGGCGTGCCATCGCCAAGGACGTCTGGACCCTGGGGGTCCACCAGAGACGGGGCACCCACTGCCGGAAGAGATGGGAGGACATCCGACGCTGGAGCAGGAAGATGGCGGAGGCTCAGCTGGGGATGGCCTCCCAACGTGGGAGGGGTGCCAGTCGGACTTTGACCCCCCTGATGTTCTGGATCCTGGCGGTGGCCTACCCCGATTTGGATGGGCGCGTGAGGACATCACAGCAGACACAAGGGGGTGAGTACACTCTTATTCTGGTGACTTTGCGCGCAGTGGAGGTGTCTGGGTGGGGGAGGAGGGCTGTGGGTCTCCCTAGGACAGGGCGAGTTCTGTAGGCTAGCCCCCTCCGTAAGGCATGGCCCTGTGCCCCCGCCCCCCACCTCTGTAGGGTGCCAAGTACAGCTATTCATGGCCCTGTGTCATCTATGTGTGCAGATGTCGTCCATAGGCTTGTAGGCCATGTCCCACGGATTGAGTAGTGGACCCCAAGTGCGCGGCGTAGTGCAGGGGGCTTCTGTGTCTGTCCTGTCCGCCAACGGTGTCGCCGATGCATGCACTCAACATGTCTTTATTTTCTCCCCTCCCCTTTTTTGTGTTTTTCCTGTTCATGTGTGCATTAGCATCATCAGGCGGAGGAGAAGTGGCATCGGAGCACGAGGGAGCTGCATCCCACATGGCCATGGAGGCCCATGCAACGGTTTCCGATTTCACCAGTGGGACGGAGGGCGAGGGGAGCTCCACAGCGGGGACTCGGGCAGACATAAGTGACATGGACTCGTCCTCTGAAGGGAGCTCCCTCGTGGTGGCGGCAACATCTGTGCCCCCCGCAACAACAGGTACAGCCGCCACCCAGCGCACCAGCACCGCCCTCCCAGCAGCCCCTCAGCATTTGCCCCGTGCCCGCTCACCCAGGAAGGTGGGCATCTCCTTTGCCTCAGGCACCTCAGGCCCTGCCCCAGTCACCCCTGCTGCCCTCAGTGAGGAGATCATTGACCTCCTGAGGACGCTCACTGTTGGGCAGTCTACCATATTGAATGCCATCCAGGGTGTCGAAAGGGAGGTGCACCAGAGTAATGCATACCTGGAGGGCATTCATTCTGGTTAGGCTGCCCTTCAGTGATCGTTCAACACTCTGGCCTCAGCACTGATGGCAGCCATTGTCCCTGTCTCTAGCCTCCCCCCTCCAACTTCCTCCACCCAGACCCTATCACCTGTACCTCTGCCTATCCCAGACACACCATCAGACCAGCCTACACACACCTCAACACCCAAGGGAAGCTCAGGCAGACATAAGCACCACACATCACACAGGCATTCACACAAGCAACATCCACATACAGACATACCAACACCCACTGCCTCCACTGTGTCCCCCTCCTCCTCGTCTCCCTCCTCCCTCCCTGTCACGTCTCCACTCACACCTGCATGCACTACATCTTCAGCCACTACGTCCATCACCAGCACACACACCAGCACCCCCGCACACGTGCAGTCACCACCCCCACTGCCATTTACACGTCCCCTGTGTCCTCTCCCAGTGTGTCTGTGACCCCCTCTTCCAAGATACACAAACACAGGCAGCCACCCACCCAACAGCCATCCACCTCACGACAGTCTCCAGCCCAAACACCTGCACCCAAAGACACCAGACTTCAAACTCCTACAACCACATCCTCTTCCTCCACTCCCATACCCACTACACCTACCCCTCCCATTGC
Organism: Pleurodeles waltl; assembly: GCF_031143425.1. NCBI lineage: Eukaryota > Metazoa > Chordata > Amphibia > Caudata > Salamandridae > Pleurodeles > Pleurodeles waltl. The sequence goes on along the minus strand of NC_090449.1, from coordinate 313,742,226 downwards.
TCCTAAAAAGCTTTTCCTGTCCAAACTTAACCTCTTTCCACCAACTCCCCACCCCGTCCATGTCATAGGACTCCAGTAAGCACCTCAGCCACCACAAAACCAGGCCCTGTCATGACAGTCTGCCATGGACTATGGAGTCCCCCACCCTCCAGAGCTGCCAGTTCAGTACGGAGCCAAGGCACGGGCAGCCCACCCCGGAGAAACAATCAAAGATAGGCAGTGGCCGGCGCGAGAGGGTCAAGACACCAGGCACAAAAACCCCTACCCTGGCTCCGGCAGGAGGTGTGGAGACAGCAGTCACACCGCCCAAGATGGGGAAGGGCCACAGGCGATCAGGGAAGGCTGGGAAGGGCAGCACGCCCGACAAGACCGCCATCAGCCCAGCTGGCCAGGAGGGCCCCGCCAGCCCCATCCCAGGTGGGTAGGAGGCCACCAACATGCCCGGCACTGCAGCCCAGGAGGGCCCCGCCAGCCACAGGACAGATGGGCAGGAAGGCACCACCAGCCACAGGACAGGTGGCAAATGAGCTCAACGCCATGGCCAGATCCGCTGAACTGGGCCCTTCATGTCAAGCACCGCTGAACTGGGCCCTTCATCTCAAGCACCGCTGAACTGGGCACTTCTTCTCAAGTACTGCTGAACTGGGCCCTTCTTCTCAAGCACCGCTGAACTGGGCCCTTCATCTCAAGCACCGCTGAACTGGGCCCTTCTTCTCAAGCACCGCTGAACTGGGTCCTTCTTCTCAAGCACCGCTGAACTGGGCCCTTCATCTGAAGCACCGCTGAACTGGGCTCCGCCGTCTCAAGCACCGCTGAACTGGGCACCGCCGTCTCAAGCACCGCTGAACTGGGCCCTTCATCTCAAGCACCGCTGAACTGGGCCCTTCATCTCAAGCACCGCTGAACTGGGCACCGCCGTCTCAAGCAACGCTGAACTGGGCACCGCCGTCTCAAGCACCGCTGAACTGGGCCCTTCATCTCAAGCACTGCTGAACTGGGCCCTTCATCTCAAGCACCGCTGAACTGGGCACCGCCGTCTCAAGCACCGCTGAACTGGGCACCGCCGTCTCAAGCACCGCTGAACTGGGCCCTTCATCTCAAGCACTGCTGAACTGGGCACCGCCGTCTCAAGCACCGCTGAACTGGGCACCGCCGTCTCAAGCACCGCTGAACTGGGCACTTCATCTCAAGCACCGCTGAACTGGGCCCTTCATCTCAAGCACCGCTGAACTGGGCACCGCCGTCTCAAGCACCGCTGAACTGGGCCCTTCATCTCAAGCACCGCTGAACTGGGCACCGCCGTCTCAAGCACCGCTGAACTGGGCACCGCCGTCTCAAGCACCGCTGAACTGGGCACTTCATCTCAAGCACCGCTGAACCATGAGCGCCAGGGGCTGGCCCGCATCTTATTCGGGCAGGGCTGCACGAAGCAGTCTGGGCACCAGGCCCCACCCAGAACCAGTGGAGACTGTTATCCACTTGTGAGACTGTGGCTTTGCACTCGCCAGGATTGAACAGTGGGCAACCCACCCACTTGTGAGACTTGAGAGACTGTGGCTTTGCACTCCCCAGGATGTAACAGTGGGCAACCCACCCACTGTAGAGACTTGAGAGACTGTGGCTTTGCATTCCCCAGGATTGAACAGTGGGCAACCCACCCACTGTCCGGACTTGAGAGACTGTGGCTTTGCACTCCCCAGGATTGAACAGTGGGCAACCCACCCACTGTCCGGACTTGAGAGACTGTGGCTTTGCACTCCCCAGGATTGAACAGTGGCCATGGAGGCCCCTCGTGGATCTGGCATCGTGGACTCATCTGGCTGAGGTGCCCCCCCTTCCCCCTGAGGTGCCTGTAGTTTTGCTATCTGATGCCCTGCAGTGTTCTCTCCATTGGAGTCAGGTATCTTGTGTGGGCTTTGCCCATGTGATTTGGGCCCAGTGGTCCACGGACAATACATGCTACAATGCTCGGACTCGTACATTTATGTATATAACAGTTTTTGATGTAGAATTATATTTTTAAGCCAGTAATACAATATATTCCTATGTTTAGAATCATTTCATTTTGTGTTTGCATTCTTCCAGGGGGTTTGGGGGGTGTCACTCTGATGTGTTGATACGCATTGATGTGTGTGTTGTAGTGGGTGAGGGTGAGGGTGGGTGTGTCGCGTATGTGTGTACCCGTAATATTTTCTCCACCCCCCTCCCCTGTGTCGTAGGTGCAGTACTCACCATTGTCTTCTGCGCCGGCGTTCGTGCTCCTGGTAGAGGAGTAGGAACACAATCGCTGGGAGTATGTGGAGTTCGGGTTCCATGCTGTCCTTATTCCTCGTGGGCTGTATGGAGGTGAGCGTTTTCCCTTTGAAATGTCTGTTTCCGCCGTGTTTTTATCGGCAGGGCTACCGCCCCGGAAAAGGTGGCAGATTGGTAGGTTGTGATAGGGTAGGCGGTACATTGTCTCCCGCCTGTCTGTTGGCGGTGACCGCCACGCTGTTTGTTTGTGCCGCCGTGGCGGGCGGTGTGGTAATGTGGCGGTCTCTGTTGGCGGTTTCCGCCAGGGTCGGAATTCCATTTTTTTACCCGCCAGCCTGTTTGCGGTTTGGCCGCTGGTTTAACACTGCCCGCCAGGGTTGGAATGACCCCCTTTGTGTGCTCGGCGGTGGCTGGGTGGGATGTCCAGCATTTTTGCCGACTAGGTCCTGGCGGTGACTGGTGGCAGGGAATATTTTGTTGGATTCTGATTTTTGCATCTTTATATGGCGAGTTTCTGTTCACCGCCAATGGCGGGATTCTGTTCACTGTCGACATTTACCGCCATGTTCATAATGACCCCCTAAGTGTTACCAAAAATAAAGGTACTTTATTTTAGTGACGCAAGGCCAAAAATATCTCAGAGGCAATACTCCTTCTGGAGGTAAGTATTATACACAATATATACACTAGTAACCAAAATCAGGAAAGTAAACCGTCATTGAATAGTGCAAACAGTAGAAATTACAATAGATTGCAATGGGCCTAGGGGCAACACAAACCATATACTAAAATAGTGGAATGTGAATGTCGAATTCCCCCCTAGGCAAGTGTAGTGTGTAGAGGGGTGCTGGGAGTGTAGGAAAGCACCAAAGATAAGTAAAGTACCCCACCCCAGCGCCCAAGAAAGCAGGAGTAAAGTACAGCAAGTTTCCTTAGGGCACACTGCAAGTCGTGATAAAGGATTTTGCAAGAATCAAGCAAGACTGCAAGCAACAAACAATGGATTCCTGGACCTGAAGACCTGTGGAGAGAGGAGACCAAGTCCAGAAGTCAAATAAGAGTTCAGGAAGGACAGGTGCCCCTGCCAACCTAGAAGAAGGTGCAAAAGTGGATTTTCCAGTCAGAAGAAAAGTACAGAAGTGCACCAAAGAAGATGGCTGTGGGTTCCTGCATGGTGCAAGAGATGTCCCATGTCGAGTTGTTGGATGCAGGCTGTTTGGGTCACTGGATTCCGCTAACAAGCCTTGGATCAAGCAAGTGCGCGGTTTGCGTCAAAGAGGAGCTGCCTGGACCCGGGAGAGACCTGGGGGTCTCAGCTCGGACTGAGGAGACAGAGGGGGATCTCAGCTCTTCAGAGAGCCCGCAGAAGACCAGGCGGCACCCACAGGAGTCCCAAAACACGGGGCAAAGAAGATGCAAAGTGCAGTCATTGCAGCACTACACTGGAAGGTCCCACGCCGCCGGAGAACAACTAAGGGAGCTGTGAGTCACAGGATGGAGTGCTGGGGACCTGGCTGGGCTATGCTGTGCACAAAGAACTTTTGGAAGAAGTGCACAGAAGCCCAAGGAGCTGCAGAAGACGTGGTGCACAGGGGTACTGTTGCAGCATGGGGAGGCAAGCTCTTACCTCCACCAAATTTGGACAGCTGGACCTTTCAACAGCTGGGTCACTTTGGTTCCCCACCTGTGTTCCAGGGTGCACGCTCCTCGTCAGGAGAGAAGTCACAGAGTACCGGTTGTCATTGCAGAAGGGTGGCTGCAGAAGCAGGGAAGTGACTCTGTCACTCCATGGAAGATTCCTTCGGTTCTTCGGGTGCAGGGTGAAGACAGGCAGTCATCAGAGCGTGCACACTTTGGAAACTGTTGCAAATGCTGTCTGGAGCTGGAGTTGCAGGTCACAGGAATTGTCCTGGATACTTTGTTGCAGTTACAGCGGTTCCTGGAGCAGTCTGCGGTTCATCCGACGGTCAGAAGCTGAAGCAGAGGATGCAGAGGAGTCCTGGAGGAATCTTGCAAACCGAATCTGAGGAAACACCCATAGGAGAGACCTTAAGGAGCCCTGAGAGGGGGATTGGCTATCTACCCAGGTATGCACCTATCAGGAGGGGTCTCTGACGTCACCTGCTGACACTGGCCACTCAGAGGTCTCCAGAGGGTCCCCACACCTTGGAATCCAAGATAGCTAACGCCAGGGACACACTGGAGGAGCTTTGAGCACCACCCCTGCAGTGGTGATGGACAGGGGATTCACTCCCCCTTCCTTTGTCCAGTTTCACGCCAGAGCAGGGACTGGGGGTCACTGAAGCAGTGTAGACTGGATTATGCAGGGAGGGCACTGTTTGTGCTCTTCAAAGCATTTCCAGAGGCTCTGGGAGGATACCCCTCCCATGCCTGTACCACCTATTTCCAATGGGAGAGGGTGTAAAAAAACCCTCTTCTAAAGGATATGCATTGTTCTGCCTTCCTGAGATTGAGCTGCTCAATCCCCAGGAGGGTAGAAACCTTTCTGTGAGGTTGGCAGCAGCTGGGGCTGCAGTGGAAAGCTCAGAGAGCTGGTTTGGCAGCACTGGGGGTCCGTGGTGGAGCCCCCAGGGTGCATGGGATTGGCCCCACAATACCAGATTTGGATGGGGGGACAATTCCATGATCTTAGACACCTCGCGTGGCCATATTCAGAGTTACCATTGTGAAGCTACATATATGTATTGACGTATATGTAGTGCACACGTATAATGGTATCCCCGCACTCACAAAGTCCGGGGAATTGGCCCTGGACCGTGTTGGGGCAGCTTTGCTAGTGCAAGGGTGCCCTCACACTTAGTAACTTTCCACCTAGCCTTCAGTAAATGAAGGTTAGACATATAAGTGACTTATAAGTTATTTAAGTGCAGTGAAAATGGCTGTGAAATAGTGTGTGCACTATTTCATGCAGGCTGCAGTGGCAGTCCTGAAGAAAGGTTTGTCTGAGCTCCTTATGGGTGGCAAAAGAAATGCTGCAGCCCTTAAGGATCTCCTGGAACCCTGAAGCCCTGGGTACCTAGGTACCACATACTAGGAACTTATAAGGGGGATCCAGTGTGCCAATAAGAATAGGAATATGGAGTCACTAAACTGTAGTGACAAATTTGGTAAGTAGAGAGAGCATAAGCACTGGAGTTCTGGTTAGCAGAACTTCAGTGACACAGTCAAGCATACTGACAACACATATAGGCCACAAAGAGAACGGGGTCACTATGAGAACTAGGGTCCTGGTTAGCAGGATCCCAGTGAGACACGCAAACTACACTGACAAACAGGTAGAAATTGGGAGTAACATGCCAAGAATGATGGTACTTTCCTACATCATGCCCAAGGCATGGGCAAGGCAGAGGCCCCCCTGCTAGCACACTCGGAATGCGCACTGTCTGCTGTGGCTCCCTGAGAGCCGAAGCCAATGCTGCCACACTGTTTCCACAGCCTTGCCCGGCAGCGAGTTCATAATACAACGGCAGGGAGTCTGCCGGTTTTGTTGCGTCCTCCCAACTGAGGTCCGGCAGTCGTTCCGCCAAACTCATAACTTGGGCCTTACTATCACTTTTAAATCTATTGCCAATTTCTTCAGTGGAGACCTTTAAAAATATCAATGTGAAAATCAGACTTTGCTCCTCATGACTGAACCCATCATGACTTCCCCTTTTCTGCTGCCACCGCTTCACACCCAGTTTATGAGATTCCAGAGTATTTTTGCTGTTTCTGGAACTAGGAGGGGAGGATGGAGGAGACAAGTGACTAATAATCCTGTCTTCAAATCTGATATTACTCCTAGAGATGGAATGGTTGACATCATGAGTATTGGTGCTGCACTTTAGAGGGAGGCCGTGTAAAATAGGAAAACAAATCAGTAACAATTACTAAATTCAAAATTTTGACGTGAAAAAAATTGTGGACCACCTAATGTTTACAGCCTCAAATTGAGAGCCTAATGACATATATCACTGTAGTTCAACTTAAGTCTAAAGACATGGAATATGCATATTGAAGTGCTGAGTTCAAATGGTATCAATATAACTGATCGGATGGTCACATTATCTATCAAGTATTCCCTAAAAAACAATATTAAAAAATCCATAACATTGAAAAAAAGAGGATGGGTTCTTGAACTTTGAATCAATTAAATATCCTTTTTAGGCATGGGAAGAGACATATATCTGTCTTACAAGGTCCTACAAGAGCTTATAGTGTTTATCCACAACTTATAAGTGGTACACCTGTACAAATTAAGTAGTAAACGAAGGGGTTGGAAGACCAGGTTTTTAAATCTAAAACTGGCACAAGATTTCAAGACATCCAATTACAATGTTGCATTGACAGCTGTACGACAGTATTTACCTTCAGTCAAAAGGAGTAGCTGCACAATGCACATACATATGGTAGACACAGCAAAGGCAGGGGTTTCAATACTCCTGTAATTGTATAATTTCTGCTCCTTCTCTCTTACACCTCTCACATTGCTGCATGCCAGGCAGGGGGTAGTTCATATGCATGCTCAGGTTCAGCTCTTTACCTTCCCTTTCTGATGGCTGAAGTTTTGTTTTTCATATTCTAAATGCAGAACTACAAATACCAGGATGCAAAGGGAGCAAAAGGACTGAGGGCCAGATGTAGCAAGCATTTTGCATGGTGCAAACTGCGAAAATCGCAGTTTGTGCCATGCAAAATGCTGAATGCAATGCTCATTCACAATTTGCGAGTCGGTACCGACTCGCAAATTGTGAATGCGACTCGCAAATAGGAAGGGGTGTCCCCTTCCTATTTGCGACTCGCATCGCTATGCTAAATTGCTTTGTGACCGCGAATGCGGTCGCAAAGCAATTCGCAGTTACCACAGTTACCACCAGTGTCACACTGGTGGTAACCCATTCGCAAAAGGGAAGGGGTCCCAATGGGACCCCTTCCTCTTTGTGAATGTTGCCAAAAAGGGTTTTTCAGAGCAGGCAGTGGTTCACTCTGAAAAACCGAAACCAAATGGTTTCGTTATTTTTTTTATTTTGCAACTCGTTTTCCTTTAAGTAAAAAAATGCTTTATTTAAAAAGCAGTCACAGACATGGAGGTCTGCTGTCTTCAGCAGGCCACCATCCCTGTGAGTGCAGGGACTCGCTATGGGGTTGCAAAATGTGACCCACCTCATTAATAATAATGAGGTGGGTCTTTGCGACCCCATAGCGACTCGCAGAGGGTGTCTGAGACACAGTTCTGCATCCGAATTTGCGATTTGGAAATTGCGTGTCGCACCGACTCGCAATTTCCGAATCGCAAATTCGGATAATGCTACATCTGGCCCTGAGTGAGGTAAATTCTAACGTGGAAAAAGTCTCGACAAGTATAATGATTAATTGGCTTGATTGAGATGAAGGGCAACGATTGTCTTATAAAAAAAGATAGAGAAACATTTTGATATGGGAAGTGGTGAGGTGGATTCCAAGTTTCCAAGTGCATCCGTGTATTTTGAGACACTGTCACACAGGGCAAGGCCTACAACACTTTGCACAATGAGTTATGTAAACACATATTTGTAACTCTAAAAGCAAAAAGACACAATTGTGAATACAAGGTGATACCAGCTGTGTCCATGCATGATGTACGTTCCTTTTGAGCTGCGGAAATGAATCTAAAACGGGAATTGAAAAGGAAACATTTAGAATACATGAATGTTAATTGCAAAGGCAGAAGAACAAAACTATAGGTGTCTATGAAGACAGACGCTAGCATACAAACAGCGCAAATTCATGCACAACAGGAACGTTGCCATATATGCATATGCAGTCACCTTCTACCCACAGAAAACACATTTGCAATCATTCATAAACACACAGACCAGCACACATACAGACACCAAAGTACATACAAGCACAGAAAGGAACAAATATTAACATGGGAAGCACACAAACACACGGACCACTTGCATATCGAAATACATGCACAAGTGTGCGACTGCGTAATGCATGACTGTGTGGATGGATAATCGATGGATGTATGAGCATAAGTGGATCCATGGATCACTGAATGAATCCATGAGTACGGCTAAATAAATGGATGCTTGAATGATTTATAGTCTACGCATGGGTGGATGAATGAGTGTATGGGCAGATGAAGGGACGTGTATGTGTGGGTTGGTGGTTAGACAGAGAGATGAATGCATAGGTGTGGGTGGATGGATAGCACATTTATCCATCCAGGCTTTCACTTATTAACTTACCGATTCATCTATTCACGCGTATTGACTTATTCTCCCATTTACTCAAGGACATTTCTCCTGAGCTTACAAATCAAATAATAAAAAAGAGCCACATGCTTGTTAAGTTACTTTCTACTATCACTTCCACTGAATAGCAGATCTCATGCCTTCCTACAATTTCTTTGTAACCCTGAACTAATTATTATAGAGAAAAATAAACACGGAGTGTGAGGGAATATGCAACAAACAACAAAAAGGCATTTCTCTATCAAATGCTAAAAGCTCTCATAAAATAGAAATCAAGGCATTGGTATGACCATAACCTGTGTCAGATATTGCTTTCCTGCTCATTCTAACAAAGCACACTGGAAGTGCCTGTCTCAGACGTTGAGCTGTAACATCCTTGGGTCCCAAGGTGAGAAATTAAGACTAGCTTGCTCAGCTCAACTATTAACATATTATCATTACTATTTAAAGATCATTTTACCTGTCCTCATGATCTCAACGTAGACACTTGCTTGTGGTACAAGTGAGGTTTCTGGTTGGCTAGGGTATGCACCTAACCCAGGCAGAACCCACCCGCTCTAGTCAGGGCAAGAGAGTTACATGTCCAAGATAACCCCTGCTCACCCCCTTGTAGCTTGGCATGAGCAGTCAGGCCTAACCCGGAGGCAATGTGTAAAGCGTTTGCACAACACACACTACACACGTGGTGCAATAAATACACCACAAAGGGAACACAACACCAAGTTATATCAAAATAAACTGTATTGTACAAATCTTAGACCAAACACAACATGTGAGTAATACCCTGGTACCCAAGCAGTTGTCAGAACATTACACAGTCTGTTACCCTGGAAAAACCAGCAGTAGTCATAATAAAAACATATAGGTTACTGGTTGTCCTGCAACATAAATAGCAGTCAGGTTGTCATTAGTAAAATAATGCACATCATGAAAAACTTAGATGTCCATCAAATGGAACATTAGAAACACATGGTAAGTCCTGAAAAGATTGTGGTAAAAAATCAGCAAGAATGCACATGTTATGGGGCAATATTCTCACCATACCTGGTGAGCGTGCTCTCTTGCCCCCCCCAGGCACACAGTAATAGGGGGGTTGGTAAACACGGGGACATCCGTGCCTCAACTTGGGAGCTTCAATGCTCTGTTTTATGGCCCCCAGGGGGTGTTGTAGAATAATCATTGGCAGGCCGGGGACCTCCGTTGAGGATTTCCTCCCCGGCCTGCTTAGGTGCCACCACAACAACAAGAAGGGAAACAGGGGGGTCCCGTGAGTCCTCCTACCTGCTGGGAGGCCCCTCTGGGTCTCCCAAGTGGAGCTAAAGGTTGGCTGACTTTGTTGCAGCCACCCGCATCCTCGCAGTGTGGTGGGAAGCTCTCTGTTCCTTCGTCCCGATGGGGTGGGGGGGAGTGGGGTAGGACTTGAGCCTCCTGGCTCGCCAACGAAGCCCCATGCTCCCACCCGGCTCGCAGGTATCCTTACCTGCCTAGCCGGCGTGGTTTCCTCACGCTGCGGGGTCACATGCCAGGAGCCGTCCAGGGCCTCCCTGGTGACTTGACTTGACCCTCCTGGATGCTGTGGGAATCCTGTCACTCGCCTGCACCTGATCTGGTGCACAAGTGAGGCTCCATGTTCGTCCTCGGCCGCAGCAGTGATCCCCCGAAGAGTCAGTGCTGGCTCATACCCGGGGGAGCTCCACACAGCATGCCTCACCCTGGGGACACCGGAGGGAGCAGCCTAGTTCCTCTCTTCACTCTGCTATGCCCTGGGGGCCCCCAGTACAGCACGTTTCCAGCACACCTCAAAACAAAGCCTGCCCGAGTCGCGGCTGTGCTTTTTCCCCATCAGGAGCGAAGCAAACACAAGGCGCTCCCAATGCGATCATGAAATAAACAAAATTGCTCACTAAGCGGTATGCTCCAATACAGGAGCTTGTCCCTGCCCTTAGGATCAATTTGGATGCAGGGGTCACAGCACCCAGCTCCTGGAGGCATAAGGGAGACACAGGGCGGCAGGGCCCAGCAACAGGCCAGCACAAGGTGGATGCAGTCAGTGGCAGTTTGTCTTAGTGGCCCAACAGGTCCCAGGTCAGCACAGCAGTCCAAGGTGGTTCCTGGTGAGTCCCTCCAGAAGCATTCTGTGTCCAGTTCAGTAGTCCATTAATGTCTGTCTTTATGGGGAAAAATCCCCTGTTCTTATACTTAGTTTTGCACAAGGTGAACAAAGAGGGGGAGAGGAGGTTCCAACCAGTTACCACTGGTTCCAGGAGTGTCCCCTCTCTCTTCCAGCACAGGCTCCAGACATCAATTGGGGGTAAACAAGCCATTTGTGTGAGGCCAGGGTACAGCCTTTACAGATGCAAGTGTGCCCAGCCTCCTCTTCTCTTAGCTCAGGAAGACCATTCAATATGTAGATGCACCTCTGTGACATCTCCACCCTCCCTGCGTACAGGCTGTCTGAAAAGTATGCACAAAGCCCAGCTGTCACTCTGCCCAGAAGTGGATTGGAGTCAAGCTGCAAACACCGGAGTCATAAGCACGGAGAAATGCTCACTTTCTAGAAGTGGCATTTCTGTAATGGTAATAACAAATCCACCTACACCAGTAAGCAGCATTTCTCACTACCATTACAACCATACCAAACAGGCCTACACTACCCCCAAATAATCAGACTATGCCCCCGAGACATAAGGCAGGGCATTTCTAATACAATCCTATGAGAAGGCAGCACTCACAGCAGTGAGAAACCAATTAGGCTGTTTGTCACTTCCAGGACAGGCCACGCTATTGGGCACATGTCTTGCCTTCTACTTACATAGCACCCTGCCCAAAGGCCTAGCTAGGGCCTACCTTAAGGGTGGCTTATATGTAGTAAAAGAAGAGCTTTGGGCCTAGCAATTAAATTTAGATGCCAGGTCCCTGTGACAGTAAACTGCGCACATAGGCCGTGCGCTAGCAGGCCTGAGACAGGTTTGAAAGGCTACTTCTGTGGATGGTGCAAGCTGCATTGCAGGCTTACTAGTAGCCTATATAATTTACAGGCCCTGGGTATAGGGATACCACTTTACAAGGGACTTACAGGTAAGTTAATTGTGCCAATCTGGTATGAGTCAATCATACCAAGTTTACAATGGAGAGCACATGCACTTTAGCACTGATTAGCAGTGATAAAGTGACCAGAGTCATAACATCAGCCAAACAGGGTCAGAAAAATTACGAGGTAGAAATCAAAATGTTTGTGGAATAGCCCTGCAGAAAGGGCCAGGTCCAACAGTTAGCATATAAATATGTGGTTTGCCTTTATGGGCCTACTCCATGTGGCTGTGCAGGCAGAGATTCTTTCCAGCCAATTATAAGATTTCCAGACTTTTCATTTTGTCGCTTTGTTAACAAACCTTTCCAGACTATGACTGGCATGTGAAGGGATTTTTTCCACACATTATAATCCATTACTGCCACGGGTTATCTTGCACATTACTTTTGTTACCGCGTCAGACCTTAATAAGTAAACTTACAAGGGGAAGCAAATAGGTCGATGAACCTTTTGACTCGCATTTAAGATGTTCCCACCATAGATTCCAGTATATGCAGATCAATAATCAATAACCAATCACTAACATCAATAATCAATGATAATAGCATTAGTAATCAATTGGAGTCAGTAATTATCACACACCATGACCTTTCAGGCCTAAATAACCCCACCTTTTAGTAAAAGTTAGAAAATGTATTTCTCTATATTTATAACACTAATGTCATGTAAGATAATCTTAAAATCAAATGATAAACATACAGAAACATCACTGGCTGTCCAAATCTGTGATACAAACGTAATCTAATCAAAGCTTGGATCATTACACATTCTAAGGTTACGGTGCAAATTAATAACAAGAACAGTAGAGCAAACAATATCACATACATTTAGATTCAGCAAAGGAAAGACATTGAATGTTACTCCATATAGCGAACTTCCATTAATTTGGATCCCTATCTAACACCAGATTAGCATTAGCATGTTGGGCTTCATGCAAAACAATTTAGTCAACACAAAGGTTGAAAACATCTAACTATGGCTCTATTAAAATAGTGTGGTTGGTACCTAGAAAGAAAAAGCAAATAGGCATAACAAAACACATGCGTCACAGTATACTTCACCTCAATTGGATCAGCAAGCTAAGATAGTCTTTGTCATCAGGACATCAGTTTGATCAGCAACGCATCAGGTTTCAGCATCAAAGTTCAGAAAACACAAAGGCCCTCATTCCGACCCTGGCGGTTTGAAACCGCCAGGGTGGAGGGCAACGGAAGCACCGCCAACAGGCTGGCGGTGCTTCCAGGGCTATTCTGACCGCAGCGGTAAAGCCGCGGTCAGAAAAGGGGAACCGGCGGTTTCCCGCCGGTTTTCCCCTGGCCCAGGGAATCCTCCATGGCGGCGCTGCAAGCAGCGCCGCCATGGGAATTCCGACCCCCTTCCCGCCAGCCTGTTCCTGGCGGTAAAACCCGCCAGGAACAGGATGGCGGGAACGGGTGTCGTGGGGCCCCTGGGGGCCCCTGCACTGCCCATGCCACTGGCATGGACAGTGCAGGGGCCCCCTAACAGGGCCCCACCATGATTTTCACTGTATGCTATGCAGACAGTGAAAATCGTGACGGGTGCTACTGCACCCGTCGCACCCCTGCAACTCCGCCGGCTCCGTTCGGAGCTGGCTTCCTCGTTGCAGGGGCTTTCCCGCTGGGCCGGCGGGCGATCTTCTGGAGATCGCCTGCCGGCCCAGCGGGAAAGTCAAAATGACCCCCGCGGTCATTTGACCGCGGTGCGGTCTTTGGGCGGTTTCCGCCCGGCGGGCGGCGCCCGGCGTCCGCCGGACTCGGAATGAGCCCCAAAGTCTTTAAGCAATTCAAAAGAATAGAGGTAAACCCTTGAGAAGAATGGGGAGAATGGCATATTCTCCTCTTGCTGCAGACCGGCTAAGTTAGATTTCCTAAAATCACTTCCGACGTGCCTATTGTTCAAGGGATCGCATTTTCACACTTTGTCCAAAAAAAATAAAACTTCAAATCGATCATTTCTACTAATACTCGGTTCACATGTCGCTGATTGGCTTCTCTTGTAATGTCCTCATCGTCTGGCTCGTCAGGTAACAATATTGTTGCAGCTTATACTCCAGTCAGTGACTCCATTGTTCTCCTCCTGAGAAAATCAGTCTTACACACATTACATTGATACTGTTACATTTTACAAGAACAGCATCTTCTAGCAAGCGGTTCTCATGAGAAAAATATTTAGCTACGAGCACATTTGGTCAGCACAGTGGAAAATTACAATTTAATTCACTAAGCTAACGTTTTATTAATTGGTTCAGAAATACAGCTTGACATGAGGCTGTGAAACTATGCCAAGACCTCTGCTAAGTTAAGGCCTACAATTATTAAGGCTAATACTTAATACATAACCCTTAATATGACATTACACATTAATCAAACATAAGCTTCATATTTTATATTAATAAGCCATTAATAAGTACACTTTGTGAACTTTGGCGGCCACTTATGTGGACACATTTTCAAATGCATGCATTAATTGTCTATATTGGCTTGGCTTGACCCTCGGGTAGGTCGCTCCACCGCCGCTGCAGCTCCACCTGCCCAGGCCGCTGCCACCTGTGTGTAGATCTTAGACTCCACTCCTGCGCTTGCTACTAAATTGCCTTCTCTCTCTCTTGTTGCCTTTTTCTCTTTTCTGCCTTTATCGCTCTTTTGCCTTTCTCGCTCCCTTGCCTCTATCGCTATTTTGCCTTTCTCGCTCTTTTACCTTTACCGCTATTTTGCCTTTCTCGCTCCTTTGCCTTTAGCACTCTTTTGCCTTTCTCGCTCCCTTGCCATTCTCGCTCCTTTGCCTTTAGCACTCTTTTGCCTTTTTCTCTCTTTTTGCCTTTTTCTCTCTTTTAACTTTATAGCGCTTTTGCCTTTATCGCTCTTTTGCCTTTTTCTCTCTTTTGCCTTTTTCTCTCCCGCCTTCCCGCCTCCCCGCTCCCCGCATCCCGCTTTCCCGCCGCTGCCCCCTTGGGGCCCCGCCCCCCTTGCTCCCATTCGTTGTCCTCCCTCCCGCCTCCCAGCTGACCCCTCCTCCCCCCCTTCCCTATTATGGCGGCCGCTGCGCGGCAGAGACAGCAACCCTTGACCCTCGGGTAGGTCGCTCCCCCGCTGCTGCAACTCCACCTGCCCAGGCCAGTCCCACCTGTGTGTAGAACTTAGACTCCACTCCTGCGCTTGCTACTAAATTGCCTTCTCTCTCTCTTGTTGCCTTTTTCTCTTTTCTGCCTTTATCGCTCTTTTGCCTTTCTCGCTCCCTTGTCTTTATCGCTCTTTTGCCTTTCTCGCTCTTTTGCCTTTCTCGCTCTTTTACCTTTACCGATCTTTTGCCTTTCTCGCTCCTTTGCCTTTAGCGCTCTTTTGCCTTTCTCGCTCCCTTGCCATTCTCGCTCCTTTGCCTTTCTCGCTCCTTTCCCTTTAGCACTCTTTTGCCGTTTTCTCTCTTTTTCTCTCTTTTAACTTTATCGCTCTTTTGCCTTTATCGCTCTTTTGCCTTTTTCTCTCTTTTGCCTTTTTCTCTCCCGCCTTCCCCCCTTCCCGCCTCCCCGCTCCCCGCATCCCGCCTTCCCGCCGCTGCCCCCTTGCGGCCCACCCCCCCGCTCCCATTCGTTGTCCCCCCTCCCGCCTCCCAGCTGACCCCTCCTCCCCCCTTCCCTCTTATGACGGCCGCTGCGCCACCGCGCCGCTGGCACGCCAAAGGCAAGCCCGTCCGCGCCTGGACCGCACCCAGCGCCAGAACCTCTGGCCCCCACCGCACCCAAAACCCCCATCTTAGATACGACGCCGCCTCCCTCAACGCACTCAACCCCGGACAAACAGCCAACTGCTACCAAGCCAGCCCCAAACGCACTCATGGACCCTTTGCCTGTCAAGCCTGCAAGTACACCTTCCACCGAGCCTGCAGTCCTTCCACCGGCCCACGCACCAACAACCACCTCAAGTGCAGCCTCCTCAAGAAACGCTCCGTCCACAAGCACGCCATCGAACTATGGGACCTCCTGGACACGACAGCACCTGACGTCGCCTTCATCACAGAAACCTGGATGAACGCCTCCTCGGTTCCTGACATCGCCATAGCCATCCCCGACGGCTACAAGATCACCCAGAAAGACCGCGCCAACCAAATCGGGGGAGGAATCGCCATCATCTACAAGAACTCCATCAACATCACGACCTCCACCGAAGACACCCCCCTCGCCGCCGAACACATGCACTTCCAGATCCACACCGACCCCAGGACCACCCTCAGAGGTACTCTCGTCTACAGGCCCCCTGGCCCACGCGCCCTATTCAGTGAATCCATCACCGACTTCATCACCCCGCACACCCTCGCCTCGCCAGACTACATCCTCCTCGGGGACCTGAACTTCCACCTGGAGAAGAACAACGACACCAACACCGCCACCCTGCTAGACAACCTCGCCAACCTCGGACTCAAGCAACTGGTGAACACCCCCACCCACACCGCTGGCCACACGCTCGACCCCATCTTCTCCACCAGCAACCACACATCCTTCAGCCACTCCTCTGAGCTACACTGGACCGACCACAGATGTGTCCACTTCGCCTTCAAACGTGAGACCCACCACCTTCACACACAACAAATCCCCCGCAGACCCTGGAACAAAATCTCCACAGAGAAGCTACTCTCAACTCTAAACCATAACCAACCAGCCATCACCACCGATGCCAACAACGCAGCCCTCAGCCTCACACAGTGGATCACCAACTGTGCCGACAACCTCGCCCCTCTCAGAAGCCACCCAAGAGAGACCAACATCAGGAAACCCACGTGGTTCACAGACGCCCTCAAAGAATCCAAGAAATCCTGCCGTACCCTCGAAAAAACCTGGCGCAAAGAACAAACCGCAGAAAACATGTCAGCCCTCAAGATCGCCACCTGTGAACACCACCAGCTGATTCGCTCCACCAAAAGGGCATCTTTCAAAGAGAGACTTGACAACAACACCCACAACAGCAAAGAACTCTTCAACATCGTCAAAGAGCTCTCCAACCCCAACGCCAGCACCAACACCATCACGCCCTCACAAGAACTTTGCAACTCCCTCGCTACTTTCTTCCATCGAAAGATCACCGACCTACACAACAGCTTCGGACCCCAAACTGCGCCGCCCACCACTGAACCTACAGCCCCAGCCACTACCCTCAACGCCTGGACCCCCATCAGCTCCGAAGAGACCAGAACCACCATGAACACCATCCACTCCGGCTCCCCCTCGGACCCGTGCCCCCATCACATCTTCAACAAAGCCGCCGCCATCATCGCCCCCTATCTCCAGAGCATCATCAACAGCTCGTTCACATCTGCCACCTTCCCCGAGATCTGCAAACACGCGGAAGTCAACGCTCTCCTGAAAAAACCCACGGCTGACCCTAACGACCGCCCCATCTCTCTTCTCCCCTTCCCGGCCAAGGTCATCTTGAAGGCCGTCAACAAGCAACTGACCACCTTCCTTGAAGATAACAACCTGCTCGACCCCTCCCAATCAGGTTTTCCTGCGAAACACAGCACGGAGACCGCCCTCATTGCAGTCACCTACGACATCAGAACCCTGATGGACGACGGAGAAACAACCGCCCTCATCCTCCTGGACCTCTGGGCTGCCTTCGACACCGTGTGCCACCGCACCCTAATAACCCGCCTCTGCTCCACTGGAATCCAAGGACAGGCCCTGGACTGGATCACCTCGTTCCTCGCTGACCTAACCCAAAGAGTCTACCTCCCGCCCTTCCGCTCAGAACCCACTGAGATCATCTGCGGCGTTCCACAACGCTCTTCGCTCAGCACTACTGTAGGAGGCTGGACTGGCTTGTAGTGAGTACCAAGGGGTACTTGCACCTTGCACCAGGCCCAGTTATCCCTTATTAGTGTATAGGGTGTCTAGCAGCATAGGCTGATAGATAATGGTAGCTTAGCAGAGCAGCTTAGGCTGAACTAGGAGACGAGTGAAGCTCCTCCAGTACCACTTAGTGTCATATGCACAATATCATAAGAAAACACAATACACAGTTATACTAAAAATAAAGGTACTTTATTTTTATGACAATATGCCAAAGTATCTCAGAGTGTACCCTCAGTGAGAGGATAGGAAATATACACAAGATATATATACACAATACCAAAATATGCAGTAATAGTCTTAGAAAACAGTGCAAACAATGTATAGTTACAATAGGATGCAATGGGGACACATAGGGATAGGGGCAACACAAACCATATACTCCAAAAGTGGAATGCGAACCACGAATGGACCCCAAACCTATGTGACCTTGTAGAGGGTCGCTGGGACTATTAGAAAATAGTAAGGGTTAGAAAAATAGCCCACCCCAAGACCCTGAAAAGTGAGTGCAAAGTGCACTAAAGTTCCCCAAAGGACAAACAAGTCGTGATAGGGGAATAATGCAGGAAAGACACCAACCAACAATGCAACAACAATGGATTTCCAATCTAGGGTACCTGTGGAACAAGGGGACCAAGTCCAAAAGTCACAAGCAAGTCGGAGATGGGAAGATGCCCAGGAAATGCCAGCTGTGGGTGCAAAGAAGCTTCTACTGGACAGAAGAAGCTGAGGTTTCTGCAGGAACGAAAAGGGCTAGAGACTTCCCCTTTGGTGGACGGATCCCTCTTGCCGTGGAGAGTCGTGCAGAAGTGTTTCCCCGCCAAAAGACTGCCAACAAGCCTTGCTAGCTGCAAATCGTGCGGTAAGTGTTTTTGGATGCTGCTGTGGCCCAGGAAGGACCAGGATGTCGCAAATTGCGTCAGGAGAGAGAGGAGACGTCGAGCAAGACAAGAAGCCCTCTCAGCAGCAGGTAGCACCCAAAGAAGTGCCAGAAATAGGCACTACAAGGATGCGTGAAATGGTGCTCACCCGAAGTCGCACAAAGAAGTCCCACGCCGCCGGAGAACAACTTAGGAGGTCGTGCAGTGCAGGTTAGAGTGCCGTGGACCCAGGCTGGACTGCGCACAAAGGATTTCTGCCGGAAGTGCACGGAGGCCGGAGTAGCTGCAAAAGTCACGGTTCCCAGCAATGCAGTCTGGCGTGGGGAGGCAAGGACTTACCTCCACCAAACTTGGACTGAAGAGTCACTGGACTGTGGGAGTCACTTGGACAGAGTTGCTGGATTCGAGGGACCTCGCTCGTCATGCTGAGAGGAGACCCAAGGGACCGGTAATGCAGCTTTTTGGTGCCTGCGGTTGCAGGGGGAAGATTCCGTCGACCCACGGGAGATTTCTTCAGAGCTTCTAGTGCAGAGAGGAGGCAGACTACCCCCACAGCATGCACCACCAGGAAAACAGTCGAGAAGGCGGCAGGATCAGCGTTACAGAGTTGCAGTAGTCGTCTTTGCTACTATGTTGCAGTTTTGCAGGCTTCCAGCGCGGTCAGCAGTCGATTCCTTGGCAGAAGGTGAAGAGAGAGATGCAGAGGAACTCGGATGAGCTCCTGCATTCGTTATCTGAAGTTTCCCCAGAGACAGAGACCCTAAATAGCCAGAAAAGAGGGTTTGGCTACCTAGGAGAGAGGATAGGCTAGCAACACCTGAAGGAGCCTATCAGAAGGAGTCTCTGACGTCACCTGGTGGCACTGGCCACTCAGAGCAGTCCAGTGTGCCAGCAGCACCTCTGTTTCCAAGATGGCAGAGGTCTGGAGCACACTGGAGGAGCTCTGGGCACCTCCCAGGGGAGGTACAGATCAGGGGAGTGGTCACTCCCCTTTCCTTTGTCCAGTTTCGCGCCAGAGCAGGGCTAAGGGGTCCCTGAACCGGTGTAGACTGGCTTATGCAGAAATGGGCACCAAATGTGCCCATGAAAGCATTTCCAGAGGCTGGGGGAGGCTACTCCTCCCCTGCCTTCACACCATTTTCCAAAGGGAGAGGGTGTAACACCCTCTCTCAGAGGAAGTCCTTTGTTCTGCCATCCTGGGCCAGGCCTGGCTGGACCCCAGGCGGGCAGAAGCCTGTCTGAGGGGTTGGCAGCAGCAGCAGCTGCAGTGAAACCCCAGGAAAGGCAGTTTGGCAGTACCAGGGTCTGTGCTACAGACCACTGGGATCATGGGATTGTGCCAACTATGCCAGGATGGTATAGAGGGGGCAATTCCATGATCATAGACATGTTACATGGCCATATTCGGAGTTACCATTGTGAAGCTGCATATAGGTAGTGACCTATATGTAGTGCACGCGTGTAATGGTGTCCCCGCACTCACAAAGTCTGGGGAATTGGCCCTGAACAATGTGGGGGCACCTTGGCTAGTGCCAGGGTGCCCTCACACTAAGTAACTTTGCACCTAACCTTTACCAGGTAAAGGTTAGACATATAGGTGACTTATAAGTTACTTAAGTGCAGTGTAAAATGGCTGTGAAATAACGTGGACGTTATTTCACTCAGGCTGCAGTGGCAGGCCTGTGTAAGAATTGTCATAGCTCCCTATGGGTGGCAAAAGAAATGCTGCAGCCCATAGGGATCTCCTGGAACCCCAATACCCTGGGTACCTCAGTACCATATACTAGGGAATTATAAGGGTGTTCCAGTAAGCCAATGTAAATTGGTGAAATTGGTCACTAGCCTGTTAGTGACAATTTGGAAAGAAATGAGAGAGCATAACCACTGAGGTTCTGATTAGCAGAGCCTCAGTGAGACAGTTAGGCACCACACAGGGAACACATACATATAGGCCACAAACTTATGAGCACTGGGGTCCTGACTAGCAGGGTCCCAGTGACACATAACAAACATACTGAAAACATAGGGTTTTCACTATGAGCACTGGGCCCTGGCTAGCAGGATCCCAGTGAGACAGTGAAAACACCCTGACATACACTCACAAACAGGCCAAAAGTGGGGGTAACAAGGCTAGAAAGAGGCTACTTTCTCACAACTACCCTCTTCAATATCTACATGAACCCCCTCGCCAACATCGCTCGCAAACACAAAATCAACATCATCTCCTATGCCGACGACACCCAGCTGATACTCTCCCTCACGAAAGACCCAGCCACCGCCAAAGCCAACCTGCAGGATGGAATGAAAGACGTCGCAGAATGGATGAAGCTCAGCCACCTGAAGCTGAACTCTGACAAGACGGAGGTCCTCATCCTCGGACACTCCCCGTCCGCCTGGAACGACTCTTGGTGGCCCACGGCCCTGGGCACCGCACCAACCCCCTCAGACCACGCACGCAACCTCGGATTCATCCTGGACCCCCTCCTCACCATGACCAAGCAAGTCAACGCCCTCTCGTCTTCTTGCTTCCACACCCTTCGCATGCTCCGAAAAATCTTCTGCTGGATCCCCGCCAAAACTAGAAAAACTGTTACCCACGCCCTCGTCACAAGACGCCTGGACTACGGAAACACCCTATACGCAGGAACCACCGCAAAGCTACAGAATCGTCTTCAGCGCATACAGAATGCCTCCGCACGCCTCATCCTCGACATACCGCGCCACAGCCACATATCCGCCCACCTGAAACACCTGCACTGGCTCCCCGTCAACAAAAGGATCACCTTCAGGCTCCTCACCCACGCACACAAAGCCCTCCACAAAAAGGGCCCCGAATACCTCAACAGACGCCTCTCGTTCTAAACGCCCACCTGTCAGCTTCGCTCTCGCCACTGTCCCTCGTATCCGCAGAACCACCGCCAGAGGTAAATCATTCTCTTACCTGGCAGCCAAGACATGGAACTCCCTTCCCGCTCACCTAAGAACCACCCAGGACCACCTCGCCTTCAGGAAGCGCCTCAAGACTTGGCTCTTTGAGCCGCAGTACCCCCCCCCCCTAGCGCCTTGAGACCCTCACGGGTGAGTAGCGCGCTCTATAAATGCCTTGATTGATTGATTGACATATTAATACATTTTCTACGCAAATCGATTACTCAGAATACATGAATATTCATTAATATTTTTATTAGAACACCTGCTTTAGCACTTTCCATCTTAGCCTTCTTGTTCCCAGTACTTTCTCCATGATCATGAGTGCTTTAAACTTACTGATTAGTCTCTTGACCTCATATCCAAGATTCATTACTTTGCAAAAAAACAACAAGTTTGTAGCTGGGATTCAAGACACATCTGTTAACATTCTCAATTGTTGTCGGACCATTTTCTCCAAAGGGTGTGGCCATGTCCTTTATTCAAATTCGACAGTTATGTTCTCAATGCTTTCCAGTTTCTCGAAAAGTAAAAACCAGGAAGTCTATTTTGATGAGGATCACACAATGGCTTCCATTGCTATTTCAGAAAATAAGGCATTGGTGGTCACTGGTGTACATAAGCCCCCTAGCCAATCATGTTGGTAGTCTGTGAGCAACCCACAACTCAGTAGTAAAGTTATTCTAGAATTTATAAAAAAGAGTAAAAAAGAGCCACATTATCTAAGATAAGAGACTGCTAACATTTGACCACCAGTACTCGAGAGAAATTGTTTTGAGAGAGTGTGTCATGCTTAAAAAAGGACTCCATAATCTGATGCCAACCTAATTGGTGAATAAGATGTCACTGTTTCACCATGAACATGCACTGCATGCTAAGAACAAAAGACTGGTAGTTACTCCTTGTTTTCAACTTTCACTCAAAGGGAGTAGATAGATCTGTTACTTTGCAAGTGCCTTTAATTTGGAATTCCCTTCTGACTGAACTAAGGCACTCTTTGTACCCGACTTTCTTTAAAAAGCCTCTGAAGACACAGTTTTTTTAAAAGTAAGAACTTTAATAACACCACTGCGTATTGTACATTGAATCCATTGTTGCTAATCAGCGAGTCATTCACTATAAGGATGCCCTGCAAAGCTTAAATAACAGCTCAATCAAGGAGGCAGAGGGATTGTATTGTAATTCTATTGTAATTGTGTTGTAATTACATTTCTATAATTCTTGCAACCACTAACGAGGATTTGAACATATTTACGGTTGGTAGCACAATAATCTGTAGGCCAAAGTTAGTGGTCAATCCTGTGGTTATTGATTAAGGGGATAGGTGTGATTATTGGAGTCAGCTAATGCAAGTGGAAAAGTGAAGAGGCTGTGGGATATCATGAGATAGCAGGAGATATTTAACAGGATGGGAAATTGTGATTTATGAGAGTGGGACGAGTAAATAGGTTAAATAAGTTTTGGCATTGCTGGAGCAGTTACTCTAAAGGAGAGTTTATGCTTTGTAAGGAGACATGGTTAGTTCACTGAAATATACCAGTGAGTAAGGCACCAGTCATTTCAAAAGTTAGGGTAAACTTAAAGGCACCAAGGCATGCAAAGGATGGAATTTAAGGAGAGCAAGGTGGGGCAAACTGAGAATCAGAACATCTCATCTTTGGACTGGCATGACAGCTTGGACTTGCGGCTACCACATATGCAGTCGTACAGTCTAACACTCCATTTATGGCAGCTGACTGCGAGCTGGGACCCCCGGTGGATGATCTTCTAAGGGTGCAACTCAACTGACATCTCTGTGTTCTACTCTTCTTCCTGTTGGTACATCTGACTACCTTTGATGGTGTGGTGACTTCCAACCCTGTCTGTCCGCAATGGCAGCATCTTCAAAAGAGGCTTATAAACCTCTGAGTCTCCCACCGTTGTTGCCTCATGAAGCACCACTTTAGTACATACAAACCTCTGTATTGGAGGCAAACCGTTCCACTGGGTGTCCTGGCATGTAAATGGCCTTAAGTGGATGGACCAAATGTATGTCAGAGGACAGCTAAGGTTGTTTCCAGCCCTCCAGATGAATTTTGGACTTCAGCCCACAGATCATTGTCAATATCTCCAGTTTCCATACTGTCTGAGAGTATTGCGTACACAGCCAACTGAGTTTCCCATCTCATCTCTTCAGCAATATCCATATGCTTTGGGACAGTACATGGCATACTGAATGGCATCCTTATCTAGTCTCTACACTCTGGCCCCTTGCTGAAATACAATTAGACTGGCATGGCAACTACTGCTGGGAGCGACATACTTGCTGTAAGAGTGGTTAGCGCTCTTGGTGGATCACAACAGGGTTCTCAGGGAATCCAGGATAAAGTTCCTTTATTTCAAGGTACTTCATGACTTTTACTGATCACCATGGAAACTTAAACAGGTCAAACTGTCACCACACGACCGTTGTGAAACTGTAATGCAGACTGTGTAACCTTTGCTATATTCTGGTTCACTGACACAATATCGAAGTAAACAATATTGTTTGCCACAAGTATTGTGTCAAAAATGTTGTTTACCCAAATATCACATGCCTATGCTAATAGCATTACCTACAAACATATAAAAATAAAGTATTCTTGACAATAACATTGTCAAAGAATAGACAGAAATATAGATTTTTTAATAGCAATAGAATTTAAAGTAGTAAATGTTCAATATTTTAATCTGTAAATGTCTTATAATGTAAGTAAAATATATTCAACTAATATTTAATACTACATAAATATATACTTTCTAAACACAAACACATATGTATATATATATATATATATATATATATATATATACATATATATATATATATATAGGTGTTTGAATTTATATAAAAATATATATATATATTATATATATATAGTGTACCATGATCAATACAAAGATTTGCTTTACATTATATTAATGTACTATATTTTAAATGTATTAACATGACAAATATATATATACTATAATTAATAAAAATATTTATTTTACATTTTATTACTCTTTCATGTATTTAATATATTTTAAATATGTTATTGTGTGTGGATATATATATATATATATATATATATATATATATATATATATATATATATATATTGAATTGAATATGTATATATATATATATTATATTATATATATATAAATCCAAATGCTCGAAATAGAACTTAATCGGCCCAAGAGGAGTGGTGCGAGAACCGGCACGAGCAAGCCGGTGATTCATAAATCAAAAAAATAAAAAGGTAATACTCGCACACTCAGGACTCCAGGGAAAGCAAAAACTAGTTTAATACAAACACAACGCGTTTCGGCTGACACAGCAGCCTTGGTCACGTGATAAATGCCTCCACTAAGCCTCCGTTAAATACTGTCTCTTCATGGACATAGAAATGAGACAATGGA
Organism: Pleurodeles waltl; assembly: GCF_031143425.1. Taxonomy (NCBI): domain Eukaryota; kingdom Metazoa; phylum Chordata; class Amphibia; order Caudata; family Salamandridae; genus Pleurodeles; species Pleurodeles waltl. The sequence goes on along the minus strand of NC_090449.1, from coordinate 313,717,548 downwards.
CAAATGATTCAAATACAAACCCATACAACCCAACCTCCTAGCATATACAGATCTTCATATCATAAATAACCAACTTTAATTTATATTACTACACTTTCACTTAAGTCAATATGTGTTGCCTTTAAAAAAGGAAGAAAACAAAAATGAAAAACAGTGTAATTTGATGAAGTTAATATTCCCCCGGACCATCAAGCTAAGTAGTAAAACACTATAGAGTAAAAACAAACAGTACATCATCAGACACTATAAATCAGTATTCCTATCTAAATGGCTACAAAAATAATGGCTATAAAAATAATCATCACTATATTGCTGTAATCAAAATATTCTTATCTGAAAACTCTGCAAGGAGGGTCACCCAACACTAACGTGACAAATAGAGAGAATGATGACAATAGATTTCCATCCGACCCATCACATCTAAAAGAAGAATTACATATATTTATAAATATAAATATAAATAAATAGATAAATAAATTTGTCAATAAATACAATAATCAATAAATAAATACCTAATACCAAATACCAACATTATAAATCCAATCAATCTTTAGGAAAAACTCATTATTCATATACAAATAAATTATACTTTCAATAAATTCTAACAATTAGGTAAAAAGTCAGACCAGTTTATATCAATTCATATTATCCTGTCAGAATCGGTAAGTCCTACTAGTTGTCATATAAATGAGTGTTTAATTCCTCCCCCGTATTCAATCCATTCGGGGTCTTAGTCTCCAATTCTATAATGTATTTAGACTTTTTTTTCCTCAATATCAGTTCTCTATTGCCTTCCCTATAACATGGAGAAACATGTTCAATACCGAAGTAAGATAACTTAGTACAATCAGAATTGTGTCTTCCCTTAAAGTGTCTCGCTACGAGATAATGCTCATCATTGGTTGTAATCGCACGCATATGTTCTAAAATACGTTTCTTGACATTATGTTTGGTACTGCCAACATACCATCTTAGACACGGGCATTCTAGTATATAAATCACAAATGGAGTACTGCACGTTATAAATTGATAACTGTGTCTCACTTTCCCCGGTTGGCATACAACATATTGCTACCGCATGACGCTATTGCGACAAGCCTTGCAATGTCCACAAAGAAAGAAACCTTGTAAATTGTGTTGTCTCAATTGAGGAATTGTAGTTATATCATTCGATCTTAACATATCATGTAAACTACGTCCTTTCCTATAAGTAATCTGCGGTCTCTGTTGTATTATATCTCCAATGACAGGATCACTCTTCAAGATTTTCCAATTTTTTGAAATAATATTCTTAATGTGTCTCGTATCCTCATTATATGTCATGATAAGTCTAGTCCCTTCCTCATCATCCTTTTCTGATTTGATAGTGTCATCAAATAGGGTATCAGATCTTTTAATCCCCTTTTTCTTATCAATTGCTTTTTTGATTACCCATTCGGGATAACCCCACTGTTTAAATCTCTTAGTCATCTCTGCTTGTTCCACTTCAAAAGCTTCCTCAGTACTACTAATTCTTTTTGCTCGTAATAGTTCTCCATAGGGGATACTCCATTTCAAACTATCTGGATGGCCACTGGAAGCATGCAATAAACTGTTACCTGCAGTACTCTTGCGAAACAGTTCAGTGGTGATCTTGTCCTCTCTGATCTTTATCAGAACATCCAAAAATTCAATAGAAGCTCTACTTATTGTAAGTCAGACCAATATTAAAATCATTATCATTTAATTCACCAATGAACTGTATGGCCTCTTCTTCCGTCCCTTTCCAAATAATGAAAAGGTCATCAATGTATCTCAACCACAAAATTGCCTGGCTAGCTCCTGGGTATCGTTCCTCATCCTTAAAAATGGTCTCTTCCCACCAGCCTAAAAACAGGAAGGCAAAACTGGGAGCTAAACATGTACCCATCGCTGTCCCAAGGATCTGTTGATATAGGATCCCATTAAACAGGAAAAAAGTATTAGTCAGACAATACCTTATCATGTCCATTATCATATCTGTATGAGCTAGGTATTCTAAAGATCTAGTACGAAGAAAGAGTCTACAGGCAGCAATACCCTTATCATGATCAATAATAGTATATAGAGAATTAACATCTAATGTCAAAAGTAGGAAATCATCTCCCATACAATACCTTCCAATTTTCCCAGGAAGTCCTTGGTATCCTTGACATGTGATGGCAAGTTAACCACAAATTCTCTCAAAAAATGATCTACATATTTAGAAACATTTTCCAATACACTGCCACATGAGGATACAATGGGTCTACCTGGGGGATTGGTTTCACTTTTGTGGATTTTAGGGAGGATATAGAACACTGGTAATTTAGGAAAATCTCTTTTAAGGAAGCAATTTTCTTCCCATAACAGTAAACCTTTATCTTTCCATTCCAACAATAGTTGCCAAATTTCTGTGACACTCTTGGTCTATGCCTCTTTGTTAGTAACCTTATAAAACTGTGTATTGTTAAGTTGCCACGCAGCCTCATCAATGTATTTCTGCTTATCCATAAGTACTATATTCCCACCCTTATCGGCGGGACAGACAACTATTTCTTTGTCATCAGCCAACTTTTTAATCAAAATCCTCTGAGATTGTGTAAAGTTCTGATTACACCTAGATTTGAACCATGTTTTATGTCGAAATTGAATTAAATCTTTAAACACCACATCATGAAGTGTTTCAATGTTGTCATGGTTCATAATAGGATTTTTTTTTGACTCAGGTTTAAAACCAGTAGGAACAGACAGATCATATGTAATATTCAACTCATCTAAAATTTGATAAACGCTACTGCTTACATTAGGATCAATCTCATTCCTCTCTAATTCATAAAGTGCTACTAACAAATCCACATCACTGATACTGAGTACTTCCTGAGAGTCAACCCCCTGAGAACTAGCAGCCTCCACAGCAGAAAAATTCTCCTGTTTAAACCATTTTTGTAGTTTCAGTTTCCTAATAAACTTAAAAAGATCAATCCTTGTATCGGCAGAATTAAACTGTTCAGTAGGGCAAAATGAGAGGCCTAAACATAACGTTAATTTATCACTCTCAGATAGAGTCAAATTGGATAAATTCACAATTGTTTTATTCACCATGTTGATATCCATTAGGTCTATAGATTGGAGCTTCTTATTGTTTTTCCCACTTGCCCCAGAGTGAAATCTGTTCTTGTTGTGATTTCTGAGTCCTTCTCACCTCTTCTGATTCCGCCCCGTCTTCCTCTTCGGCCTGGTGTTTTGCCTTTGTAATTTGAGGTTTGTCCCTGCTGATTCTAGGAGATTTGCCTGCCATGACGTAGCAGGCGATATTCGTCGAAAAAATTTGCTGGTTTGTTAATAATATCCCCAGTAGATTTCTCACTCTCCGTGGAGCTTGGTGTATCTGATTCCCTTGTACTTTCTATATCACTATCCGAGATAGATTGTCCTTCCTGTGGTGGATAATTACTAGAGGATGTTTTATATAGATGGTCATATTTCCTACTGAATGTCAAGATCCTTCCACTTTCATAATCCCCTATATCTCTATGTAGTTTCTGTTGTTTTTTAATCTTAATGTCCTCTTCATATTTCTTCAATCTCAAATTAATTGCTTCCATAAACTTAGAAATAATTTCCTTTTCTTTTTCAGATCTTGAATCAAGGTCATCTCTCACTTTCTTAATATCCCCTAATAGGACTTTCCGATCTTGCCATGCATACTTGATAAGAATCTCAAGCATATGTTTAGAGCTCCGAGCAGAATTCTCTGCTCATTCTTTTAACATCTCTGGATTGGGTGTCTCATAGGTAGGAGACATAATACAACAAAGACCGCAGATTACTTATAGGAGAAGACGTAGTTTACCTGATATGTTAAGATCGAATGATATAACTACAATTCCTCAATTGAGACAACACAATTTACAAGGTTTCTTTCCTTGTGGACATTGCAAGGCTTGTCGCAATAGCGTCATGCGGAAGCAATATGCTGTATGCCAACCGTGGAAAGTGAGACACATTAATCAATTTATAACGTGCAGTACTCCATTTGTGATTTATAGCAGACAGTGAAAAACTGCATGGGCCCTGTCAGGGGGCCCCTGCCCATGCCAGTGACATGGGCAGTGCAGGGGCCCCACGACTCCCCGTACCGCCAGCCTTTTCCTGGTGGTTCAGACCGCCAGAAAAAGGCTGGTGGTCGGGGACTCGTAATCCCCTGGGCAGCGCTGCTAGCAGCGCTGCCCAGGCGGATTATCACCGCCGGGGCAAATCTGGCGGAATACCGCCAGCCCTGGCGGTGCAACCGCAGCGCTTCCGCCGCGGTCAAAATAGGCCAGGAAGCACCGCCAGCCTGTTGGCGGTGCTTCCGTCATTTTAGCCCTGGCGGTCTAGTACCGCCAGGGTCAAAATTACCCCCATAATGTCAAGAAACGTATTTTAGAACATATGCGTGCGATTACAACCAATGATGAGCATTATCCCGTAGCGAGACACTTTAAGGAAAGACACAATTCTGATTGTACTAAGTTATCTTACTTCAGTATTGAACATGTTTCTCCATGTTATAGGGGAGGCAATAGAGAACTGATATTGAGGAAAAAAGAGTCTAAATACATTATAGAATTGGAGACTAAGACCCCGAATGGATTGAATACGGGGGAGGAATTAAACACTCATTTATATGACAACTAGTAGGACTTACCGATTCTGACAGGATAATGTGAATTGGTATAAACTGTTCTGACTTTTTACCTAATTGTTAGACTTTATTGAAAGTATAATTTATTTGTATATAAATAATGAGTTTTTCCTAAAGATTGATTGGATTTATAATGTTGGTATTTGGTATTAGGCATTTATTTATTGATTATTGTATTTATTGACATATTTATTTATCTATTTATTTATATTTATAAATATATGTAATTCTTCTTTCAGATGTGATGGGTCGGATGGAAATCTATTGTCATCATTCTCTCTATTTGTCACGTTAGTGTTGGGTGATCCTCCTTGCAGAGTTTTCAGATAAGAATATTTTGATTACCATTTAGATAGGAATACTGATTTATAGTGTCTGATGATGTAGTTTTGTTTTTATTCTTATGAGGACCTTATCCATAGTATTTTACTACTTAGCTTGATGGTCCGGGGGAATATTAACTTCGTCAAATTACACTGTTTTTCATTTTCGTTTTCTTCCTTTTTTAAAGGCAACACATATTGACTTAAGTGAACATTTAGTAATATAAATTAAAGTTGGTTATTTATGATATGATGATCTGTATATGCTAGGAGGTTGGGTTGTATGGGTTTGTATTTCAATCATTTGTCCATTGTCTAATTTCTATGTCCATGAAGAGAGAGTATTTAACGGAGGCTTAGTGGTGGTATTTATCACGTGACCAAGGCTGCTGTGTCAGCCGAAATGCGTTGTGTTTGTATTAAACTAATTTTTGCTTTCCCTGGAGTCCTGAGTGTGCGAGTATTACCTTTTTATTTTTTTTACATATATATATATATACACATATATACATATATATGTTGGGTATGTTCACTAAACATTGTTGAATTGTATATGGTGGATATATTTTTTAATGTGTTCTTTGCATTGTTTATATTTTCTGATAATACTGAAATGTTGATTGATATTTTTATTTTTAACCAACTATTGGATTTGGATATATCAGTGAAGTATTTTAGAGAGAGGAATGAAATAGTATTTAATTTAGTACATTGTTAAGCATGGAAAGATGGCGCCAGCTATGGTATGTATTCGGTACAAAGGGATTCCATTGATGTGAGTCCATTGTCACTGTTTATGTATGCTCCGTAGTGCTTTTAAAGTGATTTGCACAACACTGTGATTATGTGAGCAAGGCTGTTGGTTCAGGCGAAATGCGTCATGAAGGGTGAATAAAGTTTTTTATTATTATGAATAAGAGAAACTAAACCATAATGTCATTATTGTAGACAATAAATAAAATAATGTAAAACAATTAATGCTATAAAATCTATTCAACCAATATTATATGTCTACACAATGGTACACAACTGTAGGGAAAGTGTTAGACTTTGGAGGGTCTATATTTACTATTCCCACTCTAAACAACGTAACAGTAGAGAAAGAGTTGGATTTCAGAGGGGTAACATTTACTATCCCCACTCAAAACATCTCAATAGTAGGGAAAGTGTTGTACTTTGGAGGGGTGAAATATACTATTTCCACTCCAATCTGTTCAACAGTAAGGAAAGCCTTGAATCTCGGAGGGGTGAAATGTATTAAGACATTACTTTTACTGTTCCTACTGCAGTCTAAGCATGAGCAGGGTAAATACTTCATTTCAAACACATTACATATATGAATAACCCCGTGAATGTAGAAAAATAATAAACTCTTAATAAAAAATATGAATTCACATAAAATATACATATGTATTGATGAAACTAACAACATTGAATCAATATACATAATTACTACTAAAAATAATGATCAATTAATAAATAATTGTTATTCACATATTATTTAACTTCCCACCCTGTGCCCCTACAAACTTAGCAGCCCACGCCTAAAATATAACTAAATAATTAACTATTACATACCTTACAAATGTAAAATAAATTAAATAGTTAATAAATAAGTAACTATTAACTAATTATTATTTAATTTACTTCCTATCCTATACTCCTACAAACCCAGCATTATTAATTATTGCTACATTAACTTCCCGCCATATACCGCTACAAACCTAGCAAGTCACACCTAAAATATAACTAAAAAACAGTATTACATAACTTACAAAATGTAATACCAGTCACCTAATTAATTAAAATGTATTATTTAGTAATTAGCTTTTTCTAAATTAACTTCCAAGCCTATATCCCTACAAACCTAACACCCTACAAACTCTGCTTGAAACAATTAATACAAATTACACAAACAATAGTAACATAAAATTAATATTTGAACTCAAACACGTTTAAATGATTAAGAAATACTATTTTACAATTGTAGGATTGAAAACAATATTAACACAACAAAATTCTTAAAAACGATATTACTAACCTAATGAAATTATGTTCTTGACAACAATATTTTTTCATCATGACATTTTTGTATCAGAATATTTTTTTTCGATATTTGTGTCTCCCGATATTTACAACTCAATATTTTGTTCAAACACCCGTATGTTTGGTCATGCATGTCATCAGCTGGATACCGAGCATCTGTTTGATTTCACCTGCCTGGCTCCTCTCTCACAACCCCTTTCCAGCTTTCCCCACCACCCAGCTAGCCCACCTACACAATAGCTCTAACATTCCCAATTTGACAACACATAAACACCGATGGTTAGCTATACCCATTCTGTGGCCAAACTATGCATTTTCCAAAATAGGAGACATCCCACCACACCCACATGCAGTGAGTGATAGAAAGACCTTCATAGAGTGGCAGGCCATGCGTTAATCACGTACAGACTGAACAACAAAGTATATGCCTCCAATGCAGAGTGGGGACCCTTTCTGTTGATCAATGAACCAGTCACATCCTGAGTTGAGAACATCCCACCCCCCTTCCCGGAAGAGAAGGACTGTTACCTGCCATTACGTGTGCTGCTGTCTGTGGTCTCTTGTGACTGGGAGCCGTGACCCTACTCTATTTCTCATACTGATCATGCAAATGGACCCTCACCTCTCTAAATCCATCCCCTTATCCTCCCCTCTCCCCAACCAGTTCTACTCTCCTCATTTATTCACTTTGAAAAATCTTTGTGACACCATTCCTAGTTGTCCTAGGAGCCCTATCGCCCTGTCTGCAGATGCAACTTGAACTGGCTTTTGCTTTGTTATCTGGTTTGCTGCGTTTTCATTGTAATGCCTGAAACACATTTTTTTCGATACAGCTTCACCCCGAGTTCTATCTCATATGTTGTTACCTGTACGACCATGCATGTTTACTTTGTAGTGCACCCAAAAAACAAAAAAATGTTGGAAAAACACAAAAGAACGGAAGGAGAGAGAATACGCCCTAGATATAAATCATGTCATTGCCATGCATGGGCTTTTGAAATGTTGAGATAGGAGGTAGGAAGAAGTATAAATAGAAATAAGTAGAAATAAAGTCTGAAAGTGGATTACCTTGGAGCAGGTGATATACTTTGTTTTGTTCGGCTATTGGTGTTGTTGTTACTTTTTTGTTCGTTTTACATAGATATAGAACAATATTGAAACTGTTTGACTGTATTTTTTTTTTAAATATGGGTAATGAGTTGTATGGTATGTCTGGATAGTGGCTTGTTTAGGTTTGTTGAGATGTTGCGGAGGAGACAATAATTGGGGGTTTACATTGATCATACCAATATTTGTTTGTTTTGTTTGACACAGATGCATGGGTGTTGAGTTTTGAGCGTCAAATGGTTCTCTCTGATATTACTGGTCGTATGTTAAGGGGCTCTGCTGAACCATCCTTCTGAACACTAAGGCCCATATTTATACTTTTTTAGTGCCGTATTTGCTCAGATTTTTAACGCAAAAACGGCGCAAACTAACAAAATACAATTGTATTTTGTAAGTTTGCGCCGCTTTTGCGTAAAAAAATGACGCAAATGTGGCGCTAAAAAAGTATAAATATGGGCCAAAGTGATATTCAGTGGCTTTGATCTTTGCAGGAACGGAATCTCACACGTTTTACTGCTTGACCATAATCCACCAATGGTTTTCTTCCTATAAGCTGAACATTTTAAGCACAGTGCCAATCTGGTACATAGGTTCTGGGTTGTGGATTTTTTGTGATTTTTGGTTAAATAAATGTTGGTCATTTGCCATTAACAGCTCTGTGAGTGATGCACAGTAGTTTGAAAGACGATCTCCTTGCTTTTGGGAGTCAGTGTAGAGCCTTCAAGACTGTGGAAATGTGTGTTCCTATATTTACATTTCAAAGTAGTCTTGTTGCTGAATTTCGAATGCTTTATAGTGTTCTGGTAGTTGTGAATGGAGTCTTATGGTATAGCCCACTAACGTAATAAAAGTATGTTGCTTATACCTTTTGAGGAAGTGCAAGCTGTGGAAAGAGCATTCTAAGTGTTTTTATAGCCTAGAGGTTCGGTTGGGCCAGCCCATTTACTTGACTATGTATGGAAAGAGTAAAGTCAATTAAAAGACTGAGATTTTTCAGGTGTGTGGCTATTTTGGTAGTGGTCCCAGTTTATCTGACCAGAAAGCTATAGGGGTATATTCCCAAAAAAGCGGTGCATCTGCTATGATGCACCACTTTTCTTGTGCCTCACTGGGCACACCTAACTTCACCATGGGTGCGCTGTATTTACAATACAGCACACTACAGCGCATGCTAGCACAACACTATTGTGGCGCATTGGTCAACTAGCGCCAAAAATTATGCCGCTAGTCCAGCAATGCATGGGGAGGCCCTTCAGAAACAATGGGAGATTCACTTTAACACCTGCCTTGGACAGCCATTAAAAATGACAGGAAAAATGGCGCAGTGAAATCTAGTAATTTTCACTGCGCTGTTTTACTGGGCCTCCTAATGGGGAATGCCCACCTTCCCTACGTTATGCCTGGGGTAGGCATAAGGTGGCGCAAGGGTTTACAAAGTGGAATAGTGCATGCATTTTTTAAGCTTTGAGCTTGAGGTGATTTGACGTCATCCATTGGTCTATGGTTATGAAGCAGGTGTAAAGTTTAGATTTTTCAATGTCCTGATGGTATTCCATTTTGAAAATTATCTGTGTGTTATCACCATAATTGTAGCAGGAGAGTCAAAAACTATTGATGAGATTTAGTAGTCACGTTATGTGCAAGTTAAAGGGTAGAGGTGGGATTCTAGATCCTTGGGGAACTCCTGTTTTCACGCAGCAAGGATTTGAAGAGAAAGGTGATATGTGAATCTGTAATGATCTGTTGCTTAGTTAAAAGGATGATGAAAGGCAAGTATAAAGTCAGCAAGAAATAGAAGTCAGCTGGCATGTGGATAGTTAATGCATTTTGATGTAATGTTTCTCAAACAGGTGAATCACCCACTGTTTCCAAAATTAGAATGACGTTGGGGCGGTTCTGATGGAGGCGGGATTTGCTCCAGATCCTGAGTGTATATTTGGGAGAGGTCTGCTGTCCAGTAATTTTTTTATACTTCTTAGTCTGCAGTCTGGTGGTGTCCTGTCTGAAGGTCTACCGAGATCCACACAAGATGGTGAGCTTGTCTGCAAGATAAGCAGGGGTGCTGTTTGTGTTAATTTTGTAAATTAAGCAGTTTGTTTTGAAAATGGTGCGGGACGACAGGGGGAGCTAACTGTTCTATCAGGATCGAGGTTATGTGATCATATTCCTTCAAGGCCTAGATGAAACATGCAGCACCATGTAGGATTCCATAAGAGGTGCCAGTGTAGGGTCTAGGAGCCCATGTAGTACGGCATTTTCACTATTCACATACAAGAGTACAAGGGCTTGAACAGCAGTTCTGAAGTCACTTTCTGGAAGAAATGGTTTGACTTTCTTTAGAAGAGAGAGCTGGAATCCAGGCAATCTTTGCTCTTTTGACAATGTGTTCTTTGAGGGTGGGCTTAATGTTCAGGGTGAATACTAGTGACTTGACATTTGGAGAAAGTTAGAGTTCCAAGCCATCAAGGTTCATGTCATTGAGCCAGGTATGTACTGTATTTTGTTTATTGTTCTTGGCAAATAACAGGAATTCTGGCTTGGTTGGGTTGAGCTTCAGTATGTGCTGAACTTCCATGTCTGGATGATATGCAATACATTTTTGTGGTATTGGATGTCTGAAGCAGACAAAACTTACAAGTATATCATTGGCATGTTGGTGAATATTGATGTAATTATCTGTCAGTAACCATGGGGAACAGGGTCAAGACTGATTTGAAAATGACTGGGTCCATACTGTAGTGGTGAGGTGAGTAAAGGAATTGATGGATTATACCCAGAACTGTGAATGGGGTTGAATGTTTGATTGGTTCTGCATTCTGTCCATCATTTGTGTTTGTTTGCTTTTGTTGCCCTAAGTGTGCCAGGTATGTCCAGGCATGGGTCCCGGGTTCACTATGCACTGGATTCAAGCTAGCCTGGCTGAAGAAGGGTGATGCCCTGAAAATGGTCCCAGGATGCTTGTTTCAGGGTTGGGGGAGGTGCCTGCCTGGCCTGGCCATTCGTGCTGGACTCTTCCCATGGGGAACAGGTCAGGACTGATTTGTATACGACTGGGTCCAAACTGGGGTGGTGTGGTGAGCAAAAGAATTGATGGATTAAAACCACATCTGTGACTGGGAGTAAACGGTTGATTGGTTCCACATTCCGTCCATCATTTGTATTTGCTTTTGTCACCCTAAGTGTGCCGGGTATGCCCAGAAGTGGGACCTGGGCACCCAATGCCACTGGATTCAAGCTATCCAGGCTGATGAAGGGTGATACCCTGAAACTGGTCTCAGGATGCTTGTTTCCGGTCCAGGGAGGACCTGGCCTGGCAGTTCAGGTTGGCTGTTCCCATGGAGAACTGGGTCAAGACTGATTTGCATATGACTGAGTCCTAACTGGGTTGGCGTGGTGAGCAAAAGAATTGATGGATTAAACCCAGATCTGTCACTGGGAGTGAATGTTTGATTTGTTCCGCATTCCACCCATCATTTGTGTTTTTTTTCTGTTATCTGTCAGTAGAGCACCAAGTGGCTCCATGTTTAAGCTGAAGGTGACAAGAGACAGTATTGAGCCCACAATGACTCATCAGGTGATAGAGACTTTTTGTGACCTTCCAGTGCCCACGTGAACAATCTGTTGTTGAGAAATCCAGGTGAAGTTGATGCCATCTACACCAATTTCTTTCAATATATGAAGTAATATCATGGCGCACTATGTCAAAAGCTGTAGAAAGGTCCAGGAATAGTAATGCAGCATTATATTGTTGCCAACTACATTTTCTAGGTCATCTCAGCTTGGGATTAGGGCAGACGTGCTCTCTTTCACTGGAGCGGAATACTGTTAGCCTGTCTGACATAGTTTGTTTGCTGCTATGAATTCTGAGACCTGGTGAAAGGCTACTCTTTACATAAGTGTGTCAATGGAAATATACATTCGGAATTGGTCCGAGCTGTTGGGGTTTTGAGGGTTTAAGTTGTTCTTCTTAAGTAGTGAATGTATGTATGCCTTCTTTGATATCTCTGAGGAAGCTCCTGCTTTTTAAGCAGTTGTTAATATATCTGACATGGATGCAGGCCTATGTTGATTGAAGGATGTTTTTGAAAATGTGTAGGGACCAGGGTCCGAAGGGCAGTAGCATTGGCTGCTAGCTTTTAGTAGATTTTTTAATTCTGAGTTTGTAATTTATTAGACATATTGATGGAGGTTGAGTATCTGCAGTGATTCTGGTTGGCTATAGTATATGGGAGGAGTTGGTTCTCTTGTTTGTTAGAAAAGTTAAACCATTGTGTCTCTTTTGTTTAGATAATCTGTGACTAGTTAGGTGCAGAAATCTTGTGAAAGTGGGGTAGAAGTTTGACTGCTCTCTGGATTGTGAAATTACAATTTAATTTTATGTAGTTCCTTGGCTGAGCATTTGCCATTATTGATCCTGCTTACGCGGTCGCTTGTTTTAGCCTTCTTTTTGTATGATCTGCACATTCTGTTGCCACTGTGTAGACACATTTTGTCTTGCAGTTCCTTGGACTGGAGCCATCTGCACTGAAGTGCTACTTGTCCTTTATGTTTTTTTTTTGTGCTCTTTTTTCATCCAAGGGCACGTATTTGTTTTCCTTTTGCTTTGTTTCAAAGTTGTTTTTGGAATGTTATTGTACCAAAGGCTGAGAGCATCAATTTATAGAGTTTCTCCCCTGAGTTTATTGTTTCCAGTTGAGAATTTGTTGTTAAGTGTATGTCAAACTCCTGTATATTTAGTTTGTTCCACTGTCACTAGGTTATGATGGGTTGGTGGGCTTTGGTTGATAATTTACTTGGGAACTTGAAAGAGAAAGTAATGATATGATGATTGTTCCATGTAACAGGTGAGCTCTTTTGTATAGTAGTTAATTCTGGACTGGGGAAAATAATATCTGATGTATGACTTGCTATGTGGATGGGTCCAGAGGTGGTCTGTTGTAAGTTGTTTGTATTAAGACCTGATAGTATAGCATTTGGTTAAGGACTATTTGGTTTATCAAACCAAATAGTTAGACTACGAAATATAGGCACCTTCATCATTTGTTGATAAATCTGAAACTGTGTTCAAGAAGGCCTCAAGAAAAGCTCCAATGTCGTGTAGAGATCTGTAGAGCAGGAGGAAGTGGCAGGTGAAAGTGGGTTTGGACTGACATCTAGCAACAAGGGATTCAAAAACCTGTATAGTTGCCTCTTCCACCTTGGTGATTGTTATGATGTCTTTAAATACAATGGATAGTCCATCTGCTTTTTTTCTTCACATTTGTGCAGTGGCTTGATAACCGAGGTGGTAACTTCTTGCACTTCAGGGCCATGTCTTTGCCTAACCAAGGGCCCTAATACAAACAGGGCCCCGGGTGCACAACCGACATGCACACCAGTTTTCTGCTTCCCTGGAGAAATGCAGTATTACAGAAGAAGGCATTGATGCTTGTTGCCCTCTTCTGTAATACAGATATCGCAAGGGCGCTTAGTGTGCAGATGTTATCTTCAGGGGGAATTCCTTCATTAGCATGGCATCACAGCCCCATGCTAAAGAGCGAAACACTATGGCCTTCATTATGACATTGGCGGTAAATCCTGCTTACCGCCACGGTGACGGCCGCCAACATACTGCCGCGGTGGCGAATATCTGTTCCCCATATTATGACACACACACACCAATCTGACAGAATACTGCCACATACACAAATCCACCAGCCCAAAGGTCTGTGGTAAAGTGGCGGTCCCAACACCCATACCGTTACGCCAAACGGAACGACTCCCACGACATTATGACCCACAAATCACTATGGCGGACATTCAGTGGTGGTAGACCATTGGCCGTACATACCGTCGCGCTCAAAATGGACACCCACATACAAAACAACACTACATTGGCCAATACTAAAAACACACACCTGATACTCATACACACACCACACCCACCCACCCACAGCACTATAAAACTCACACCCACATGACCCACAACCCTTTACAAACAACAATTACTGAAAGGAGATTGACACGAACAGCACAGAGTCAGCTAGACACACACCACATACACCCATACATCCCTCACACACCCCACATCACACACCCGACCACATTACTCAACACACACCACACAACACCCGTGTCCCCACAAAGCCACCCCCGGTTCACTGATGAGGAGTTAAGGGTCATGGTGGAGTTAATTGTCAGGGTAGAGCCACAGCTGTTTGGAGCACAGGTACAGCAAATATCCATTGCCAGGAAGAAGGAGCTATGGCAGAGAATTGTGGACAGGGTGAACGCCATGGGACAACATTCACGTACAAGGGACGACATCAGGAAGAGGTGGAATGACCTACGGGAAAGGCACGTTCCATGGTAGCAAGGCACCAGCTCGCCATACAGAGGACTGGCGGAGGACCCCCACCTCCTCCCCCACAGCTCACAGCATGGGAGGAGCAAGTCTTGGTATTACTGCATCCTGAGGGACTCGCTGGAGTAGCCGGAGGATTGGACACTGGTAAGTGAACATTTACCACTTATCACCCCACATACCTGCATGCCATCACACCCCCTCACCCTCACTCTCATCACTCCACTCATCCCACACACTGCACCTACTCATATGACTAACCCCGATGCTTAGCCCTGCATGCTATACCTTTGCATGGCCTGAACTTCCAGCTCTGCATGGACACCAATCACTAAAGCATGCACAGCATAGGGAAACTAACAATCACACAATACATCACCATACACAAACAAAGGTAGCAGGGCAACAGCAACGATAGATGGGAAGCCAAGGATGTACAATATGTCACAGACATGAAGCATAATACATCACTTACATCCCCACAGGTGCTCCAGCCAATGTCAGTGGAGAGGAGGTGCCAGCAATATCCAGTCCCCCAACAGAAGATGCCCCCAGTGATGATAGTAACTCTGGACTTCTGGATCTGGACCAACAACCTGGCCCATCTGGTACCACTGGACATTCGGTCACCCAAGCCCACTCACAGTCCCCCACAGAGCCTCCCCCATCAGTATCCAACTCCAAAGCACCCACCCTGTGTACCCACACCTCTGTCCCCAGGACACATCAATCAGCAGTGTGCCCACCTGTACAGGGACCACAGGGCACACCTCGCCCCCAAGACAATCAGGGCCCTGGGGTCAGTGGGCACACTGTTCAGGGGACAGATACACAGGCCAACAGGGACACTGGGAGGACCGTTATGCGCCAGGGGGAGGACAGGCCCAGGGAACCGACTCTCCAGGAGGCACTCACTGAGGTCCTGGAAGCCTACCAACATTCCCAGGACACGATGGACCAGATCATTGACAAGGTGCAGGAGAACAGGCGGCTGCAGGAGGAACAGTATCAGGGGATCAGGGAGGACTTGCAGGCCCTCAACACCACCTTGATCCCTATAGCAGGGGTGCTGGCAGATATAGCTAACACCATGCCGGAAGCAACAGCACACGAGTGGGCCCCTACCACTAGCCAGTCCATTGACCGGCCCTCCACTTCTGCTGCAGCTAGTGGGCAGGAGGCCCCTCCACAGGACCCACAGGCCACCAGCACCCTTCCCTCTGCAGAAGTTGAACCACCCCGCATACATTCCCTGCAACCCAGACAGAAGCCAGAGACACTTGCCAAGACCACCGCCAGGAAATCAGACTCTCCTGATTGTCCTCCTTGTGTCACACACTGTCACCTTGTCCACTTTGAACTGCCTTTGCTCCCCTTCCTATGGCCCCTTGGACACTGCACCTGTGCTACAAACAGACTGGAACAATACCCTAGACTTTCTTCCTTCATCACCCCATTTCATTGCACTTTTCCCTCAAATTCATAGCACTACAATAAACACCTTTGAACACAACATGACTACTAGTATTTTATGTGTTGAAAATTTGCATTTCTGGAAACAGTCACATCTAGTGCAAATGATCTGAACACTATGATAGTATACAAATAATGGCATGTAGCTGTCTGTACTCATCACATCGGTACACAGTTGTGATCTCACCAACATCTGTAAAATGACAAGCCATAGGTGACAGTAAGTTGAGATGCAATGGAAGTTAATGCCATCATGCTACACCCACACAGAAAACATCAATAGTCAGAGGAATGGTCAGTTGCACTTTCTCACCTGTGTGTCATTGGAAGTATTGACGTATAACTGATGTTCTGTTGTCCTCATCCTCTGCCTCCTCATCCTCACTATCCTCAGGGTCCGCTGCTGCCACAGGGGCATCTCCAGTCTCCTCCTCCTGCAGAAAAGGTGCATGCCATCTGAGGGCTAGGTTGTGGAACATGCAGCATGCCGCTACTATCTGGCAGATCTTCCCAGGTGATTAGCACATGGATCCACCTGTCAGATGGAGGCACCTGAACCTGGCCTTCGGGAGCCCGAAGGTCCTCTCGATGATCCTTCTGGTTTGCCCATGTGCGTCATTATAATGTTCTTCAGCCCCTGTCCTGGCATTCCTTACAGGGGTCAGCAGCCACAATAGGTTTGGGTAGCCAGGGTCACTTGCAAGTATTGAGGGACAACATGCATTGACGTGGGAGATGTACTGGTCCGCCAGGCACACCATTTGCATATTTAGTGAGTGGAAACTCTTACTATCCAGGAACACCTGTTCATTCTGGTGGGGGGGGGGGGCTAATGCAATATGTGTCCCGTCAATCGCCTCAACAATATTGGGTATATGTCCCATTGCACAGAATCCAGCCTTCACAGTGGCCAGATCTTCCACCTGGGGGAAAGCTATGTAGCTGCACGTGTATTTCATCAGTAATAAAGGCTAAATATCCAGCAGGGATAAATATATATTTAATTATCTAAGCAAAAAACTAAATTTTTTACTGAAAAATAATTTATTTTATTCCAAATAGATAAATTAAATCCAGAAGTCCAAATGTCGCCTGTACATAACCATATCACATATAAAACACAATACAAAAACTAAACAAGGGCACCGTGGTACATAAAAAGAGAACTGCTCAACCATCTAGTGGTAAGCATGTATATTTCCAGGTAGTGACTGTTGTGGGAAGGACATATCTTATATAGTGAAGACCATTGTTCACAAAGATAAAAGTTCAATCCATTCTCCAAGTTGTTCAATCTTATTCAATTCCAAGAGCCACTCCTTCATATGATGTAGTTGACGCGTTTCGGCCTTATCACATACGGCCTCCTCAGGACAAAAAGTAACAGTGCCTCGGTAAGAATCACGAAGAAATACCTAAGCGAAATAGCGAGGAAATCGCAGCTCTAGCATCCGAGTTCTAACTGCTCGGCTTCATTACGGCTCTAATCGCGTAAAGCAAAGACGCAGACAAAACTTGCCAGCTCGATTGAGAACATTGGCTGTGACATTCCTGCTGCCAAGCCCACTGTCACTTGGAAAGAACCAGTTGCCAGGAAATGGAGCACTGATAGCTCTTGCACAAGAGGGGGGATCCCAGTCGGATGACGGATAGCAGACATCAGGTCAGGATCCCATTGGGCACATAGCTCTGTGATTGTGGCCCTGTCCAATCTATAGGTGAGTATAATGTGCCTATCCTCCAGTGTAGCCAAGTCCACAAGGGGTCTGTACCGGGGGTATGCCTCCTCCTCCTATTTATCCGCAGCGGTAGGTATCTAAGGGACACAAGAGTGGGTCGGCTCTCTCAATTTGTACAATGGAACCCCAACCTCAGTGTACATAGTGCATTTATGTGATGGGACAGTGGGAATGGCAGGTATGTGCACATCTAGACTGTGATGGAGTTAAGGTTGATATGACCGTTGTTCGCCACCATGAAATGGCAACCGCCTGTCCTGTATGTAGGGAAAGGTGGAAGTGAGGTAACTCTGCTGACGTTGGGCGTCGTGGCGGAAGGCGGTCTTGCACCGCCGTGCAATTCCTTGTTGGATAATATGGGGCTCTATGTAGTACAGTGGCCAATGGGGATCTGCGCCAGCGGTGACGGTGTACACCGCCGCAGACATGACTGCCATTTTCTATCTGATTCCTCACTTGTTTCCTGACCTTCAACAGGAGAACACCTACACTGTGTGTGCTGCTGTGACCTGTGTCTGGAACCTACCAAGGCCCGTGTGACCAGGGAAAGGGCCCCTGCCTTCACTTTGGAGGAGTTGGAGCGTTGGAGGAGTACGGACTGCTGTATGGGCCTCCAGACCAACAGGTGAGTACACCTTGGGCACAATGCATGTGGGAAGGCTGCATGGAGATGTATCTGCCAATGGTGACGGAAACGGGATTGGTGGGCCACATGTGTGAGAGGCTGTATTATATGAGTAATGTTGTCCTCCTGTCTGTATTACCTCTGCAGGTCAGTGCCCATCAAAAGAAGGGATTATGGCTGCCATCGCCAAGGACGTGCGGACCCTGGGGGTCTATGGCAGGCGGAGCACCCACTGTCGGAAACGGTGGGAGGACCTGAGATGCTGGGCACGGAAGACTGTGGAGGCCCAGCTGGGGATGGCCTCCCAACGAGGAGAGGTGACCGTCGGAACCTGACTCCCCTCATGGCCCGCATACTGGTGGTGGTCTACACAGAGCTGGAAGGGCCCTTGAGGGCATCACAGCAGTCACAAGGGGGTGAGTACAGTGGGCATTGCTACCATAATTGGCAGGTGGCATGGGATCCGGGTGGTGGGTGTGAGTTAGTGGGTGCCCCTAAGGCCAGGCCAGACATTGCAACGTGATCCAGCTCAAGGGTAATGGGTGTGGGGCAAATGCAGGTAACCTAGCTTGTTAGCATTCCATGTCAGTCAGGGCTTTGTGGGTCCCAGGAGGGGTGTAGTTGGTGGTGTGTGGCCCTCATCTTGCCGTGACATCCAGCTAAATCACTGGCTGTGCAATGCATAGTGCTCAAGCCTGATCCCTGTGTGTCACGGTGCTGTGTATGCCGACTGAGGAGTTGGTGCAGTAATTGACCCAGTGTTTCCTTTCTCTCGCATCCCCCTTTTTTCTTCTGTCACTCTGTCCATGTGTGCATTAGCATCATCTGGCAGAGGAGCAGGGGCACCGGCAACAGAGGGAGCGGCATCCCACAGGACCCTGGAGGCAGAGTCCACCGACGCCAACGAAACCAGTGGGACAGAGGGCGAGGGGAGCACCACGGCAAAGACAGGAGGCAACAACACAGACTCAGATACCTCTTCCGATGGAAGCTCCCTGGTGGCGGCAGACACCTCTGTGACCACCTCAGCTGCAGGTACAGCTGCCACCCCCGTACCCGCACCACCCCCCCAGTAGCCCCTCAGCAAGTTGCCTGTGCCTGCTCATCCAGGAGGGTGGGCATCTCCTTCGCCCCAGGCACTTCAGGCGCTGCCCCAGTGAGCCCTGCTGCCCTGAGTGAGGAGGCTATTGACCTCCTGAGATCCGTCTCTGTAGGGCAGTCAACCATTGTAAATGTCATCCAAGGGATGGCATCCCAGATGCAGCAATGCAATGCATTCCTGGAGGGCATCTACAGTGGATTGGTGGCACAACAGAGATCGATTCAGGCTCTGGCCTCCTCTCTGATGGCAGCCATTGTCCCTGTTCTTACTGTCCCCCCTCCAACAACCACTTCCCAGTCCCAGTCTCCTCAACCCCAGCCCATCCCATGCACACATACAGATGAGCATACACACAAGACAACACACAAGAGTAGCAGAGTCAAACACAGGCACCACACTTCATCCCACAGGCACTCATGCAAACACCAGACAGTTGCAGGCACAACTACACCCACTGCCTCCACTGTCTCCCCCTCCTCCTCCTCCTCCTCTACCTCCCTCACAGTCACGTCCACACTCACACCTGCATGCACTGCATCAACATCCACCACCAGCATCACCACACCAAGCAGCACACACACCTCACTACCAGAACACCTCCACAACATGCATGCACGCGTCCCCTGAGTCCTCTCCCACCCTGTCTGTCCCCACAAATGACACAAACGCAAGCACTCACACACCCAATAGCCATCCACCTCACATCAGCACACTACCCATGAACCTGCACCCAAGTCCAACAGACATACACCTCCAACAACCACTCCTTCAACCTCTACTCCCATCCCTCCTCCCTCATCCTGCCCCACCATCCCTAAGAAGCTTTTCCTTGCCCAGCTTGACCTCTTCCCTCCCCTCCCCCCTGTCCTGCCAGTAAAATCAGGGTCCCAACGACCCAGCCCAGCACCTCAACCAAACAGTCCACGCGGACAGTGGTGCACCACCTAGTCGTGGTGGCAGGTCAGTGAAGGATCCCACTCCACCAGCCAGGAAGGTTAAAGATCCCACAACTCCTACCATGAAGGGGATGGAGCCCGCACCTCCTGCCATGAAGGGGAAGAAGCCCTCGCGTCCTGCCAAAAGGGTAAGGAGCCCACACATCCTGCCAGGAAGGGGAAGAAGCCCTCAACCCCTACCAGGAAGGGTAAGGATCCAACACCTCCTGCCATGAAGGGGAAGAACCCCTCGACTCCAGCAGAGGCTTGCAGGGAGACACTACCACCTGTGGTCATGGGCCCCTCACCGCCAGCTGAGGAAGTGCATCCCTCACCTCCAGCAGAGGCTACCCAGGAGGCACCTCCACCTGCCAACATGGTGCATCCCTCACCTCCAGCAGACGCTGCCCAGGAGGCACCTCCACCTGTCAACACAGTTCAGCCCTCACCTCCAGCAGAGGCTGTCAGGGTGACACCACCACCGCCACCACCAGTGGTCACAAGGCTCTCACCGCCAGCTGAGGAAGTGTATCCCTCACCTCCAGCAGAGGCTACCCATGAGGCACCTTCACCTGCCGACACAGTGCAGTCCTCACCTCCAGCAGAGGCTGCCCAGGAGGCACCTTCACCTGCTGACACTGTACAGCCCTCACCTCCAGATGACACAGTGCAACCATCACCACCAGCTGAAGTCATGTAGGCCACCCTCCAGGGACTGCTGTACAAGGGGCCCCCTCCAGGAGCAGTGGGCATGTTCCCCACCTGAGAGACTGTGGCCTTGCACTCCCCAACAAAGAGATATGGGCATGGAGCCCCCTCCAGAACCAGTGGGAAAGACACCCACCCCAGAGACTGTGGCCTTGCACTCCACAGCAAAGGGAAATGGGCATGGAACCTCCTCCAGAAGCAGTGGGAAAGTCACCCACCTTAGAGAATGTAGCCTTGCACTCCCCAGCAAAGAGAAATGGGTATGAAGCCCCCTCCAGAACCAGTGGGAATGTCACCCACTCCAGAGACTGTGGCCTTGCTCTCCCCAGCAAAGGGAAATGGGCATGGAGGCCCCTCCAGAAGCAGTGGGAAAGTCACCCACCTGAGAGACTGTGGCCTTGCACTCCCCAGCAAAGGGAAATGGGCATGGAGGCCCCTCCAGAAGCAGTGGGAAAGTCACCCACCTGAGAGAATGTTGCCTTGCACTCCCCAGCAAAGAGAAATGGGCATGGAGCCCCCTCCAGAACCAGTGGAAAAGTGACTCACCTGAGAGACTGTGACCTTGCACTCCCCAGCAGAGAGAAATGGGTATGGAGCCTCCTCAAGAACCAGTGGGCTTGTTTCCGTATTCGGCTGAGGTGCTCCCCACCCCCATCCCTCTCAGGTGCCTGCCCGCTTGCAAAGTGATGCCCCTACAGAGTTCTATCCGGATGAAGTCAGGATTCGAGTTGGGCCTTGGACTGTGCCCTGTGGCCATGTGGGCCCTTAGTACATTGGACTGGGCATTGCTCCTTTGTGTACAATTGTACATATCTGTTTTTTGTACAATTGGTTCATTTGGTAGCTGGTTATATCAATACATTCTCATTACTGCATTCTTGTTGTCCTTGCATTATTGTGCCGTGTATCATGTGCCATTGTTTTTCATCTGCTGCTGGTTGTGTGTATGGTGTGTGTGTGTGTATTGTGTGTATTGTGTGTGTTGTGCGTGTGTGTGGCACTCTCGTTTTCCTTCCTCCCTCCTTTATGTGCTAGGCGGCTGTGCTCACCGTCGTCGTCTTCGTCTGCAAGTGGAGCATGACGTAGATGAGCATCGGGAAGACTTGCAGTTCTGGTTCCATGGCAACGTTGCTCTTCCCTGTGTCTCCGATGGTGAGTCTTTGCTCTTCTGGGATGTGTTTCCACCAGGCTTTTGATGGCGTTGGTACTACCCCGGAAATCCTAGTGGATTGCAGGGTCAAAATATGGTAGGCGGTACTCTATATTTCACTAATGTGCTACGCTTGAGCAGCACAGGTTTGCAGCTGCCATAGGGCAGCTCATTACTTGTATTAGGGTACACTGTCACTGTTTACCCCTGGCGCAAACTGTGGCAGTGCACTTGTTATTGAATATGGTCTCAGGTTTCAGAGATGAATCTTATGCCTGGCTCTGTATCTATCAGTAAGTCAAATATGTTATATTTATTTTTGCTTATTGAATGGACATTCATGAGCAAACAATTTAGATATTGTAGTTTTCTTTTGTTGTAAGACGCTATGGGGGTCATTTTGACCCCGGCGGGCGGCGGTCGCCGCCCGCCTGGCGGGAACCGCCATTTGACCGCTCTGCGGTCAAAAGACCGCTGGCGGCATTCCGACCTTCCCACTGGGCCAGCGGGCGCTAACAATGTTAGCGCCCGCCGGCCCAGCGGGAAGGGGGCCTGCAACATTGAAGCCGGCTCCGAATGGAGAAGGCGGTGTTGCAGGTGTGCGACGGGTGCAGTTGCACCCGTCGCGCTTTTCACTGTCTGCTAGGCAGACAGTGAAAAGCAGGCTGGGGCCCTGTTAGGGGGCCCCTGCAATGCCCATGCCAGTGGCATGGGCAGTGCAGGGGCCCCCAGGGGCCCCAGGACACCCGTTCCCGCCAACCTCTTCCTGGCGGTGTAAACCGCCAGAAACAGGTTGGCGGGAAGGGGGTCAGAATCCCCTGCTGCCCTGGCGGATTTGCCCAGCCGGGGGAAATCCGGCGGGAAACCGCCGGACCCAGTTTTCTGACCGCGGCTTTACCGCCGCGGTCAGAATGGGCAGGGAAGCACCGCCAGCCTGTTGGCGGTGCTTCCTCCATTCGCGGCCCTGGCGGTCTTTGACCGCCAGGGTCGGAATGACCCCCTATGTGTCTGGGTATCATTGATCTTATGCCTTTAGCTCTTTGTGGATATCCATTATGTTGAATAGCATTGGGTTATGCTGAGTGATTAGGGTGTTACATGAAGAAAGAGATAAAGAGGAAGGTGGATATGAGAGGTGAGACTAAGGAGATCTGTGACCTTTTTTAGTGGTGATGTGTTTGTAAAACAAGTGTTTCTAGTGGATGGAGGCACATGCGGAATGTGTTTGTGATTAGGATTTTTTGTGTTTGGGTGGAGAGGGGATGTTATGAGCTGAGGTGGTATTATATATCAGATTTGTTGTAGGACATAAAATATTCTAAAGGTAAAAGACTATCAGGAACAGAATCATAGTAAATGAAGAGCAACAACTGTTCTTGAAGAATGTTTTGAAAGGAGTTCTGCACAGTACTTGATTTGTGAAGAAGAAATACGTGCTGGGAGCCAAAGTATTTCTTAGGAGATCACTGCCAGCACTGTAGAATGAAGAAAAGTTATAGAATCTCAAGCCTAGTTTTAATTCTACATCGTCCCAACAACCTCCCCCGTGCTCCCTCATAATGAAGAGGAGCATTGTTTATAGAGCGCTCAAATACCTGAAAATGAGTATCCTGCTACTACAGTGATACTCAATCCTTGAAAGGGATTTAAGACTGTAAAATATTTAATGAGGGTTATCAGAGTTTCTATCAATAGGTCAGTTTCCTCATTCAACGTAGTGGCTCATGCTTTTGGCAAAATGCTTCTTTTTCTCACCCATTGGGTGCTCAGAGATAATGTTATAGGTTTCCACTTTCGAGCAGGATTTTTTAATTATTTTGATATTAACTCGAGGTCATTATTTCTTTTGATTATCAGGGTTTGGGTTTTCTTTCTTACTTGTGTCTGCAGTCTGCAGATCACTGAAAGCCAATTGGCTGTTGCTCAAGGCCCCTAAGGGATTCTGACGTATAATTCAATTCGAATTTTCTGATGGTCTGTACAGACTTAGGTCGTCATTACGAATTTGCGGTCCATGCATCGCCATGTCGGTGGTTCGACCACTATTGGCTTGACAGTTGGGCGACTTTATTTTAATCCTGGCTGGCCTATGAAGCAAAGACCACCACGGTTCCACTGGCACCGCCAGGCAGGGCAGACCACCGCTGTGACGAGGCAGGACAAACAGGCCGACGGAGCCAGAGTTTCCGGCGAACTCCTTATGATGTTGCACAACGCCAATGTGACCGTGGTGATCCAACCACCACATCCCAGCAGGCAGAAACGGAGAGTATAAAGGAATAAACTCACCTGCAGTCAGGGTTACACGTTCTGTGCCACCATGGAGGCCATCACACACGTCCTGCCGCCACTGCTGCTTTTCGATGAAGCACATAATCCACACCTCCATGGATGCAACCGACTAAATACGCATGCCTACCTGTGCTATTAACCTTAGCAACAGATCGTCGCGCCGTCATCCATATGATATGTGACCAATGCTACAGGAACCAAGTACACTTGACATTGTGTCCACAGTTGGATTCATTCACATAGAAGGACGCATTCACAGCCATTAGATGCCCCCTTTGGGAAGGTCACTCACACTGCACTACCACACTACACAAAGGTTCACGTCTGTACATTTTAGACAAAGGGACAGTGAAGTGTACACAAAATAGGGGCATATTTACAAGAAAGTGGTGCATCAGCTGTGATGCACCACTTTTCTTGCGGTGCCCTGCGCCCCCTAACATCACCATGGTAGTGCTGTATTTACCTTACAGCGCATCATGAAGCACGTTAGCACAATAGCGTCATTATTTATGATGCTATTGTGGCGTCTTGTAGGATTAGCACCATAAATGGTGCTAGTTCATCAAAGCACAAGGAGACCTATAGGTTATTATGGGAGTATCACTTTAACACCTGCCTTGAGCAGGCATTAAAAATAATTGAAAAAAGGTGCAGTGAAATCTTGTAAATTTCACTGCACTATTGTTATTGGCCTCCGTGCACGGGAACGCGCCTTTGCATACATTATACCAACACTGGTATAATGTGCGGCAAGGGGTTACAAAATGGATCAACGCATGCATTGTACCACTTTGTAAACATGGTGCATGGTGGAGGGCTCCTTAATGCATCCTTAGCATATAAAAATGACACTAGGGCAGAGCAGGGAGGCGCAAGGGCTTTGTAAATATGCCCCATAGTGTCACACAACAGCAACAATGCACCAACTTCACATCTACCAATACAATTGACACCCTCACATTGCACATGCTATGGACTGTTGTCAGATTCAACACACATATGTATGGATGTGTTACGTAGCACAAACACCCCCTCCCCTGAAACAGCCCTGCAATTGACCCACACATCACCCATATTGCAACACAATTAAAGAACAATGGGATGCACAATAGTCAGAGAGACAAATATTCAAAGCTCACATTCAAACAATACAGGTGTAATAGGGATGGGGGCATCAGGAGCACTCATGGAAGGATGCTGCCTTGGACACATTACACTTTGCAGATGAACCTAAAACATCAATTGCACAGGAACTGGCCCTTCAGATATCTCAGGGACAAACAATACTAGAGGCAAGTGACAAGCCCATCTCCATAATGTGGAAGTGCAAGTCAAGAAAGTACATACATCTGCAACAGCGTGGGTCACACATCTAGATGAAGTAGCTGCAAGGTACATACAGCGAAATGAACACATTTGTATTTTGTATTTGTATTTATAAAGCGCATTCCGGCCGTAGCATCGAAGCACTGAGAGGTGAGTAGAGCAGATGAATCCCTAATAGGCCCGTGGATCAGCGAGACAGGCAAGTGAAGCCCACCATAGCTAGAAAAGAGCCAGGATTTAGCTGCTTCCGGAAAGGCAAGTGAGTGTCTTCTTTCCTAATTGCCAGCAGCAGTGCATTCCAGAGTTTCGCTGCCGCCACAAAAAGGTTCTGTCTCCCCATCTGGACAGCGGGGAACTGAGATCATATTAAGACTAGATGATCTGAGCGGGCGACTGGGCGCATGCCACTGCAGGGATGAACAAAGTTATTTACAGCCTTCAGAGTGAAGAGCCTTGTGTGTGAGACAGAGGGGGTCATTCTGACCCTGGCGGTAAAAACCGCCAGGGCCAACGACCGCGGGAGCACCGCCAACAGGCTGGCGGTGCTCCCATGGGCATTCTGACCGCGGCGGTACAGCCGCGGTCAGAAACGGAAAACCGGCGGTGTACCGCCGGTTTCCCGCTGCCCTGGGGAATCCTCCATGGCGGCGCAGCTTGCTGCGCCGCCATGGGGATTCCGAGCCCCATACCGCCATCCTGTTCCTGGCGGTTTTGGCCGCCAGGAAGAGAATGGCGGTATGGGGTGTCGTGGGGCCCCTGGGGGCCACTGCAGTGCCCATGCCAATGGCATGGGCACTTCAGGGGCCCCCGTAACAGGGCCCCACAAAGATTTTCAGTGTCTGCCATGCAGACACTGAAAATCGCGACGGGTGCAACTGCACCCGTCGCACCCCTTCCACTCCGCCGGCTCCATTCGGAGCCGGCATCCTCATGGAAGGGGGTTTCCCGCTGGGCTGGCGGGCGGCCTTCTGGCGATCGCCCGCCAGCCCAGCGGGAAACTCAGAATAACTGCGGCGGTCTTTTGACCGCGCAGCGGTATTCTGCCGGCAGGACTTTGGCGGGCGGCCTCCGCCGCCCGCTAAAGTCAGAATGAGGGCCAGAGTGTCTTAAAAATGATGCGCTTTTCTACAGGTAGCCAGTGCAGCTGCCTCAGGCTTCTACTGGCAGATGCTGAGCGTGGGAGATCCAATACAAGGCGAGCCGCGGCATTCTAAATCAGTTGTAACCTATAGAGGGACCCTTTGCTAATGCTTAGCATCAAGGCATGGCAGTAATCCAGTTTGGAGATGACTAGGGCCAGAATCACCAAGATTCAAAGTTCCTTCTGAAGAAAAGGAAAAATTTTCTTGAGAGTTTTCATAGTCCAGTAACAGGTTTTGACAGTGTAATTCACCAGTTCCTCAAACAATAGATCGTTATCAAATAAGATGCCAAGGTTTCTGGTCGTATGACTGGGCGGTGGCAGATCACTGCAGGACTGCAGCCACCAGCGGAAGCTCCAGAAGACTCTATCAGAGCCTAAGAAGAGAATAAGTGTTTTTTCTCCATTCATTTTGAGTCTATTATGGCTCATACACTTTCTAATCCTGCTCATACTGTTGTGGAATCTATCTGCCACCTCCTCCCAATTCCAGTTGACAGGGATGATGAGCTGAGTATCATCCGCATAGGAAGCCGCTTGAAAGCCGAAGGAGCGGACCAGTCTGGCAAGTGGGGCAACATACAGGTTAAACAAACATGCACAGTCAAATGCAAAGGAAGCTAGCACATTTGAACACCCTCCATGTCTGCACAAAGAAAACTCAAGCTGCCACCCATGAGATCAATCCACAATCCATATTTGGGGAACAAGCCTAACATCATGCATGCTAACATTGGACCACACAAGATGAAATACTTACTATACCAAACATAACACAACGTGGTGTTAGAGTAACATCCATGTATCTGTTAGAAATGGGGTCTTTGGTTGGCAGTCAGGTTACCCCCTGTCCAAGCAAGGACCCTCACTCTAGTCAGGGTAAGTCACACACAACCCAAATTATCCTGTGCCCACCCTCTGGTAGCTTGGCACTGAGCAGTCAGGCTTAACTTAGAAGGCAATGTGTAAAGTATTTGTGCAATAAATCATGCAATAACACAGTATAACACCACAAAAATACACCACACAGTGTTTAGAAAAATATAAAATATTTATCTGATTAGATGCAGGTCAAAACGATTAAAATGCAATAAGTATATGTTTAGATTTCACTGTAAAAGTGATATAAAGTGTCTTTAGTCTTTTAAAAGCAATAAATGTCTCTTTTAAACACAAAGTACCTGGTTCGCATTCAAAATCTCGGCAAAGAACCACAGAGGAGTTGATGTGTGGAAAACAAGGAGGTGTGTGTCAATTTCTGGCACTCCGTTGTGGATCCTCTTCGGGTTGCGGGATTATCGCATGCCCTGGGAACGATACGTGGATTTCCTAAACTGACAGGATGAAGTCACAGGGGCTGCGTCAATCTGGTGGGCGTTGCGTGGAAATTTCTACCGCATGTGTTATTCCAGCTCGGCTGTGCGTCAATCCAGTGGGCCGTGCGTCAAATTTCCGGTCGCCACCCTGGCGCTGCATCGATCTCCTCATTGCGAAGTCAGGCTGTGTCATTCCAGTTCGGCGTGTGGTGAATTTTTTACCACGGTGCAGGCTGTGCTTTGTTTCTGGCAGGCTGTGCATCAATTTTTGCTGCACATGGAGTCCTTCTTGTAGAGGTGAAGTCTTTTTGGTCCTGAGACTTCAGGGAACAGAAGGCAATCTCTATCCAAGCTCTTGAAGAGCACTTCTCACCACAGCCAGAGAGCAACAAGGCAGCAGGGCAACAGCAAGGCAGCAGTCCTTCACAGAAAGCAGACAGGTGAGTCCTTTGGGCAGCCAAGTAGTTCTTCTTGGCAGGATGCAAGTTCTGGTTCAGGATCTCTTCTCCAGGAAGTGTCTGAGTTGGTAGGGGCAGAGGCCCTGTTTAAATACCCAAATGTTCCTTTGAAGTGGGGGAGACTTCAAAGAGTGGCTTAGAAGTGCACACGATCCCCTTTCAGTTCAATCCTGTCTGCCAGGGTCCCAGTGGCGGGTGTGGCAGTCCTTTGTGTGAGGGCAGGCTACTGTGGTTTGACATGTAATTGTCAGCCTCTCCACCCTCCCAGCCCAGGAAGACCCATTCAAAATGCAGATGTATGCAAGTGAGACTGAGTATCCTGTGTTTGGGGTGTGTCTGAGTGAATGCACAAGGGAGTTGTCAACTAAACCCAGCCAGACGTGGATTACAAGGCACAGAAGGATTTAAGTGCAGAGAAATGCTCACTTTCTAAAAGTGGCATTTGTAAAATAGTAATATTAAATCCAACTTCACAAGTCAGCAGTTTGTTGTATCATCTTTCAGCCCATACTAAATATAAACAAATATTAAATATATGAAAATACTAAATATGACCTTCCTACTCCTTTCAGATCAGCAGCTACAACTCAAACAATATATGAGGGCAGCCCCAATGTTAGCCTATGAAGGGAGCAGGCGTCACAGCAGTATAAAAACAAATTTAGAAGTTTTACACCACCAGGACATGTAAACTACACAGGTACATGTCCTGCCTTTTGCCTGCACAGCACCCTGCCATATGGGTTACCTAAGGCATACCTTAGGGGTGACTTATATGTAGAAAAAGGGGAGTTTTAGGCTTGGCAAGTACTTTTAAATGCCAAGTTGAATTGGCAGTGAAACTGCACACACAGGCCTTGCAATGGCAGGCCTGAGACAAGGGTAAGAAGCAACTGAAGTGGGTGGCACAAACAGTGGTGCAGGCCCACTAGCAGCATTTAATCTACAGGCCCTGGGCACATATAGTGCACTTTACTATGGACGTATAAGTAAATTAAATGATCCAATTGGGTATGATCCAATGTTACCATGTTTAAAGGGAGAGAGCATATGCACTTTGGCACTGGTTAGCAGTGGTAAAGTGCGCAGAGTCTTAAAACCAGCAAAAACAGTATCTAAAAAGTGGAGGGAGGCAGGCAAAAGGTTAGGGGTGACCACCCTAAGGCTGTCAGGTCTAACAATATCCATACAGTCAACATCTACCTTTGACTTGGATGACACCAGCACTGCATACAAAGTCAGATATTACAAGCAACAGTAAATGGATCAGTAAGCAGGCTGAAACGGACGCAATGCAACTGTAGGCACACAACATAAAGGTACAACAGGAAATGCAGGACAAATGTGTACCCAAAAAACAACAAATTGGCTTTATTACTGGAAAATCTTCAGAACAAAGGCCATTGGTCAGTCCAATTAATGTCCATGCACATGGTTGAACCACACTTGGCTCCAATCACTGCCAGGGAGCCTCTCAGGAAGGGCATCAAGTGGGCAGGCAGGCACCTCAGGGATTATCCTTGGCTGGGGTGCAATCAGATTTGGGATGGGATGGTTTGGGCTTAGAAGGGGTGGACTGTTTCTTTGGAGGGGTGGACTTCTTCGTGGGATGGTATGGGTGGTTGCAGGGGGGCAGGTGTGACAGGGGATGACCTCCATGTGGAAGGAATGGGTTGGGATGTGGGTGGGGGCCTCTTAGGTTTCCGAGGGGGTTTGGAGATAACAGGAGAAAGGGCAAGGTAAAAAAGGAAGCGCTCCTTCAGAACACGGGGACAGACATCAAAAGGGTGTCAGTGTAGCTGTCTTGGGTGTGTGCATGTGTGAGGTATGCTTCTGTTTGGGTGGTGTCTGTTGCGTCTGTGAGTGTGGCCATTTGCGTGTCTTGGGGGACTGGGAAGTGGAGGTGCAGAGTGATGGAGTATTGGATGTGTTTGTGTCTATTGGGGTGGTGCCTGTGGCTATGATGGATGTTGTGGATGTTTGTGTGTCTGTTGTGGTGGTGTATGTGGGTATGCTGGATGTTGTGGATGTTTCTGTGTCTGTTGGGGTGGTGTCTGTGGGGATGCTGGATGTGGTGGATTTGTTTGTGGGTGTTGTGCTGCTTTCTGTTGGTATCGTGGGTGTGGTGGATATGTTTCTGTGTGTTTTGCAGGTGCCTGTGGGTATGGTGTTGTGGTGGATGTGTCAATGGCTGTTGTGGTGCCTGTGGGTATGCTGGGTTTGGTGTGTGGGTCAGTGGAGGTGGTGGGGGTGTCTGGATGAAGTGGTGGCTGATGTTGTGTTTGTGGGTGTATGTTGAGTGCCTGCATGCCAGCATGGCTTGTGGTGTTTGTGTTAATGTGTGCTGCTTGTTTGTGTTGAGGTGGGTGCAGGCAGATGTGTCTTTGTGAATGGGATAGGTAGGGGAATGGGGAATTTGGATTGGGAAGAGGGAGGTGGAGGGAGGGCGAAATGATGGGGTGACTAGCAGTCATCAGTGAGGAGTCCAGAGCCTGAAAAGGTCACTGCAGGCTAGACATGGAACTATGAATGCCTTCCAGGAAAGCATTGGTATGCTGTAGTTGGCTGGCCAACCCCTGGACATCACCCCTGGATGTCATGTCTGGCACCCCTTACAATGACATTCTCTGATTGCATCAGTAGATGCCATTAGTCCTTTGTATGGTGGAGAGGCACTGAGATTTGCAAGTGCTAGTAGTAAGCCCTCAACATGTTGCCCAATGGAAAGCTATATCACTGTCTGCCTTGTGATCCTACAAAACCACATGTCTGTGGATGAATGGGTGTACCCAAACACATATGATTCAAACATAACTGCAAGTTCCTCCACGATGCATGATGAACAACAGTGTAGACAACACCCCAACCACCCATGTAATGTGCAGCACTCTGTTGCTTCCTAGCTAGATTTGCACGATATAAATACCAATACATTCACCTCCCATTTTCCGTCTCAGAAACAGGTGCCAACACTCAAGAGTTTGCTCATTCAGGGGCATGTTTATACTTTTTGATGCAAAACTGCACTAATGCAGTTTTGCATTAAAAAAGTTTAGTACAGGCTTGCACCATTCCTGAGCCCCAGCCGAGCACCATATTTATGGAATTGCGCAAGCCGGTGCAAAGGGTGAGCTAGCATGAAAAAATTAAGTTAGCCAGGTGGGGGGTGGCGGTTTGGGAGAAGGGGGTTTTGCACCAAAAAATACGGTTAGGCTGTTTTGAGGCAAAAAAATGCCTCTAACCAGACTAGCGACATTTTCTGAGTCAAAACCATCTATACCACATGATTCCTGTCTTAGAAAAGACAGGATTCATATCCACCACCCCAGTGGCCAGCACAGGGGATCAGTGTCACCTTGGTATGTCCATTGCACCCTGTGCCATGCAGGAGGCCTCAAGTAAGGACCCCGATGGCACTTTAATAAAAAAAAATCTTACCTATACTTACCCTACTTACCTGGGATGGGGTCCCCCATTCTCCGGTGTCCCTCTGGTGTGGGTGGGGGTGTTCCTGTAGCTTGAGGAAAGCACCTGTGGACCCATTCCATGGTGCTTAACCATGGAAATGGGTCCACAGTTCCCCTAACGCCTGGTCTGACCCAGGCATTAAATAATGGTGCAAAGCAAGCTTTGCACCATTATTTGCCCCTCCTCCCACCTGTGCATTATTTTAGCACGAGGGATACATATGGGGCTAATGTTAGCACCATTTTTTAGATGGTAATGCCTACCTTGCATCTCATTGACTCAAGGTAGGTTCCTGCATCTAAAAAATGGTGCAAACTCCAATATTTTGACGTTAAACGTTTCTAACGTCAAAATATAGATATGGAGTTAGTTTTTTGCCGAATATGCGTTAAGAAAATGACGTAAATTCAGCACAAATGGAGTATAAATCTGCCCCTCAGTTTATTATTTACAATGATCATCCACCGTGATGCATTTCGGCCGATTCTCAGTGCCTTGCCCACATATTGAGCCACCATTTTACAAATGAAAAGTACTTGTGATACATTTGACATAAATTGTTAATATCAATACATGCACGCATATTTTTCTAAAAATTATGTGTACAAAAAAAAATACAATTTGTGAATTCCGACATCCCTAGAAAAATTCTAATGGTCAGCATCTTTTGCATTTTTGTAAGTTTGGTTACTTGTTCAGGTAAATACCTCTGCATTTCTTCCTTTTTTGTCCTTTTATGCCTCATTAAGGAGGAAATCATTGCGACCAAATTTCACAAAAACTAAAACTAAGATGGTCCCTGAGAGACACTCAAGAGAACAGTTTGCTGATTTGTGGTGCAACATTTTATTTCGAAAGGCGTGGAAGGTCAGAAACAAGGGAACTGCTTTAGTTGCATCTGAATTTAGATATTGCTCCTTTTAAGAAGAACGTGCTTTTATTGCATGAATTTATTACACTCGTCAATTTGAGGGGATTTATAGATGGCTAGAAAAATGCAGCTCATGTGACTTTTAACCAATGGTGGATAATTGCCCATGGTCAAGGTTTTATTTTTCATTTCGGTAACAACTGATGAATTGAGCAATGATTGTAATTTGTGATTTAGTGTTGTTGTTGTTTGATGTGTGTATGGTTTCTATAGGGTAATGGTTGTGTAGGAATAATAGATTGATTAACCTTGCTTTTGAATCCTGCAATGACACTTTCTTCCATCAAAGCAAAAAGCAAAGTAAGTCCATCTGTAGGTCTCGTCTAATGGATAGGTGTCTGTTTGCGAAAGACCTAGGCCCTCATTATGACTTTGGCGGTCTTTACTGAAGACCGCCGTGGTGACGGCTGCCAAAAGACTGCCTCAGAGGCGGCAATGCACCGCCATATCACGAGTCACAAACACAAAACTGTCAGAAAGCAGCCAAAATTACACTCCCCCCAGAGCCAACAAAGCGGGAGACAGTCGGTAAAACCACCCTCCCCGCCACGCCTACAACAAACCGCCCCCCAAATTATGACCCACAAATCACAACAGCGGTCACTCAACTGTGGTTACCCATTGGTCACCCCACAACAACAGAAACCAATTTTGGCCAGATTGGTAATCCCACACCTGACACACATACAGACACCGTACACACCCACCAACAGCACTATAAAACACCCCCCCACACAACCAACAATTCTTTGCAAACTCAAAAATCCTGCTACACGTTGCCAGCCCACACATCTCTAGAACTGCACACACAAACCACAGCCACCTATACACCCTTCACGCATCACACACCACACATCATACCTCTACACCAAACACACACAACAATACTGCACTCAATCACTATTTACAAAATCCCACATACTCACACAACCTGCACCCCCACCATACATTCCACCCTCTGCACAACACACACTACACCCACTACACAATTGGCATGTCCCCACAAAAGAACCCCCATTTCACTGATGAGTTGCAGGTCATTGTAGATGAAATTGTTAGGGTAGAGCCACAGCTATTCGGTGCACAGGTCCAGCAGATATCCATTGCAGGAAGATGGAACTATGGTGGAGAATTGTGGTCAAGGTGAACTCCGTGGGAACCTATCCACCCACAAGGGACGACATTAGAAAGAGGATCGAATGACCTATGGGGGAAAGTGCATGCAATGGCATCCATGCACCACATTGCTGTAATGAAGACTGGTGGTGGACCCCCACCTCCTCCTCTATAGTTTACAACATGGGAGGGTAAAGTCTTGGCTATCATGCATCCCGAGGAGCCTCACTGGAATCCCTAGAGGCCTGGACACTGGTAAATCACCATTACTTCATCACCACCACGTACACCTGCATGGCATGTCTCCCCGTCATATTATCGCCCTCCAACGCACTCATCCCAAACTGAGAATCACCCTCAACAATTTTCCCCTGCATGCCCTGCCCACTTCAAGCACACCTCTCCAAGGTCATCATTCACCCACATGAGTAATGCATTAAACACTTCCAATCCCACAAAGCATCACCATAAACAAACCAAAAGTGGAAAAAGCACACACATCCCATAGGGAAACCCATAAATGCTGAATACATATTTGAGAATGAAATTAACAAATATCATTCTAGTCCACAGGTACCCCAGCCAATGTCAACCGGCAGCATGTGCCACGTCAACCCAGTCCTCCACCAGAAGAAGGCCCCAGTAATGACAGCAACTCTGTATTTCTGGATCTGGAAGAACTCCCTGGCCCATCTGGAACCACTGATCAGTCAGATACTACAATCGACACCTAGTCTACCCTAGAACAACCCACATTGGACTCCACTACCACAGCAGCCACCCAACATCCCCAAACCTCTGTCCCCAGGACACTACCATCAACAGTGTGCCCACCTGTACAGGGACCCAAGTCAACACCCCATAGGCAGGTCCTGGTGTCAGTGGTCCTGGTGTGAGTGGGAGTGGGCACACAGTTCAGGGGACACAGGCACCGGGTGGCCGTGGCAATTGGGAGGATATCTGTGTGCCAAGGGGTGGGCCAACTCAAGGAACCGACTGCTCAGGAGGCACTGTCACAAGTCCTGGGAGCAAACCAGAAATCCCGGGACAGGATGGGTCAGGTACTTACCATCTTGCAGGAGAACCAGAGGCTGCAGGGGGAACACCACCGGGAGGTCATGCAGCAGTTGCAGGCCTTCAATGCCACCATGGCCCTCATTGCAAAGGTTCTCAGTGATATGGCTGCCATCATGCATGAGTACACAACACACCAGCGGGCCCCTTCCACTAGCCAGTGTACTGACCATCCCGCAACAACAGCTGAAGCTAGTGGACAGGAGGACCTGCCACAGGACTCACAGACCACCAGCACCCCACCCCTGAAGCAGAAGAACCACCCCACAAACGTTCCCTGTAGCCAGACATCCACCAGAGACTGTAGCCAAGACCCAAACCACTGCCAAGAAGTGAGCCTCTTCTACATGTCTCCTGTGTGTGCCACTGAGACACCTTGTTTACTTTGGACTGCCATTGTTCATTTTTCCCATGGCCCCATGGATACTGGATCTGTGCTACTAACTAACTGGTCCACTACACTGAAGATTTCTTCCACCATCACACCACTCTAATGCACTATCCCTTCTTTTTTGTCATTTCAATAAACACACTTAAACACAACTGAAGAATTGTGCTATTATTTCATCAGTATGCAATGACTTGACCTTTCTTATCCTGTGCAAATGTAATGTAACGTGTTAATCCATCCAATGTACAGTCAGCTTGGGGTACACATTACCAGTGTAAAAGCATGCCACAAGTCACCATCTACCAAACCATGTGAAAGCAGCCTTTAGGCATTCCATGAGTACACAGTAGTGACCCCACCAACATCTGAAAAAAGGGAAACCATTAGTGACATTCAAATGAGAAGTAAAAGGAACTGAAGCAACATGAGTCCCTGTAACATAACAGCCTACATCCATCTGGTCACATGAACTCCAAAATTTGCACTGCAATTAACTCCAAACACCAGAAGTGAAGAGAAACAACTTATGTAAGGGCCTCAGACAAGATACCATGGTATTTGCTATGCCACATTGTCAGTATGCCAGCCCCTTCTCTGGAACTGTCAGGGACAATGAAGTCACAGAGCGTTTGTGTAAGCACATTGTAACTCACACAACATTCCCAGCAACAAATGCTAAGTACTGTATTGAATGAGGACACAGTTTGACGTGGACATGTATTTGAAACTGCAAAACAGCTGATACATTGCATAGGTAGAATAAGCTTTTCCACAAACATCATACCACAGACACGACTGACCACAGATGGAACAGTGTCAGGTTACAGAATGCACACATTTGTGCTTGGTACATCATAGCTGCCACACAGATCTTCATTGAAATGGTGGTGTGAACAGAACTACAGTATAACCTGAGTGTCATTGGAAGTATTGGTGTATCAGATGTGTCCTGTTGTCCACATCCTCCCCCTCCCCATCTTCATCACTGTCTTGAGTGTCCTCTGCTGCCACAGTTGCATTGTCTCCTCCCTCCTCCTGCAGGAATGGCACATGCGGTATGAGGGCCGAATTGTGAAGCCTGAAGCAGGCCACCACTATTTGGCAGACCTTTCCAGGGGAGTAGAGTAGGGATCCACCAGAAATATGGAGGTACCCGAACCTGTCCGTCAGTAGCCCAAATGTTCTTTCGATGACTCTTCTGGTCCATCCATGTGCCGCATTGTATCAATTCTCTGCCCCTGTCCCTGGATTCTTCACTGGTGTCAACAGCCGGGATAGGTTTGGGTAGGCGGAGTCACCTGGAAATAGTGAGAAACACACAATACATGTGTACAATAGCACAGAGGACAACTCCAGGTGACATACAGTGACATACATTGTGTGAAACATCATGCTCACCAATGAGCCAGACTCTCTCTGTCTGTAGTTGTGCCATCATCTGTGGGACAATGCTTTTCCTCATGATGTAGGCATCATGCACAGATCCTGGAAATTTGGCAGTAACGTGGGAAATATACTGATTTATCCTAGGAGGGACCAAAGCAATATGGGTCCCGTCAATGGCCCCAATCACATGTGGAATGTGTCCCATTGTGTATAAAGCAGCCTTACCAGTCGGCAAATCATCACTTTGGGGGAATGTGATATGCTGCTCGTGTTTCAGCAAGGCAGTCAAAACTCTGCTCAGCACTTTAGAAAACATTGGCTGAGACATACCTGCAGCCAAGCCCACTGTCACCTGAAATGATCCATTGGCCAGGAAGTGGAGCACTGAAAGCACCTGTACTGTAGGAGGTACTGCAGTAGGATGACGAAGAGCAGGAATGAGATCTGCCTCCAACTGTGCACACAGTTCAATGATTGTGGCCCTGCCCAGACGATAGGTGAGAATAATATGCATACCTCCAGTGTAGCCAAGTCAACTAGGGGTCTGGACAAAGGTGCATTCCTCCTTCTCCTCCGCAGTGGTTGATATCTAAAGAAACCAAACATCACAAGTGTGTGATAGCAAGAAGGAGAGACACACAACATCATAGTAGACAGAGCTGTCTCATACATTTCAGGTAACAAATGATTGGAATCTGCTCTGGTGTACTCTGCATGCAAATGGACTTCTGAAACCATACTTTCTCATTCATTTGTCATACTGCCTCACAGATGTAGTCGAAATCATGAGACGTGATTTGTACCATTACATTTTACATGTTTTGTCAACTACTCTTCAGCAAGCAGTGCACTGGAATGGGATCTCCTTGTAAAGCCAGAGTCTCCCACCAAACCTAAAATCTAGACATGTTGGAATAGCCTTGGTGTATTCCATATGTACCTATGACGTACATTTAATTGACCACCATGAGTACTATCATCAGGAAATGGCACCTGCCTGCCCTGCATGCAGAGGACAGGTGGAAGTGACCTCACTCTGCTGGCATTTGACGTCAAGGCGAAGGGCGGTCTGACCGCCATGCAACTCCTCATTGGTTAACATTGCAGTCAATGAAGCCAAGGGGCCAATGATGATCACCGCCGGCAGTGACGGTAATTACCGGCGCGGACATGACCACCATTTTCAGATGCCCATGTCACTTGTCTCCCTAGTTCACCCTATCAAGACCTCCACTGCTTGTGCTGCTGTGTTCTGTGTCTGGATCCCACAATGGCCTGTGCTACAGAGGATAGGGCCCCATCCTTCACAATCGAGGAAATGCAGACGCTTGTGGATGGGGTCCTACCCTTGTATGGACAGTTGTATGGGTCTCCAGTTCAACGGGTGAGCACCTTTTAGGTATTTTGAATGCGACATGGCTGTATGTAGAGGTAGGTGTGTGCATGCAGTGTGTCATTTAGGGAGTGTTGTTTGCTGCATGCAACATGTACACAGAGGTACAAGTGATGTGTCGGATGAATGTGGTATCAATGCAGTATGTAGTCCAGTGCTGTATCAGAATGTAGTGTGTAGTTAATGGTGTCCCTCTGTCTGTGTTTCCTATGCAGGTTCGTGCCCATCAGAAGAAAGGGTTATGGTGTGCCATCACCAAGGACATGCAGACCCTGGGGGTCCATAGCCGGCAGAGCACCCACTGCAGAAAGAGGTGGGAGGACCTGCGAAGCTGGGCCCAGAAGACTGTGGAAGCCCAGCTGAGGATGCCCTCCCAACGAGGGAGGGTGCCTGTCGGACCCTGACCCGCCTAATGGCCCGCATACTGACGGTGGCTACCCCAGATTTGGATGGGCGCTTGATGCCTGGCATGGTCTTTGGATAAAATGTAACAGTCAGTGTATGCCTCAAGATGCCCTTGTAGGTTATGGTGTTAAGTTCTGCATAACTATGGTGAGTAGCATGTACAATTGGTATTGGTCATTTGCTGGTATTCCAGCTTCAATAAGGGCTACATCCTGACTCACCAGTGTTGGAGTGAGGCTCTGATGTCCACTGCGTAGGTGATGTGACCTGGCAATTGCACGTTGTGCAGTCATTTTGTCAGAGTAGTTTAGCTGTGCCTTTGTCAACAGGCAGACATAGATTAGTGAGCCTCAGTAGGTGTACAGATGGTTGTGCCTTCAGAGTTCATTTCAACTGTTGTTCCCAAGCAATGGTGTGGTATTGTGGTTGTTTTTGCATAGTGTAATTACGAGTGAGTATATGTGATGTGTATGAAATATATGTGCTGTAATTGCTGTTATTGGCCCTGTGCTCCCTTTCTTTCGCCCTCACCCCCTTCCTTTCCTTCTCCTGTCCTTGTGTGCATTAGCATCATCTGGCGAAGAAGCAGGGGCACCCTCGAGTGGGGGAGCTGCAGCCCATGGGACCCAGGAGGCAGTGTCCACCGACCCAGAGGGGACCAGTGGGTTGGTGTCAGGGAGGCCAGATCCTCGGGCCCTGCGCACGTTCCCAACATGTCCACCACTAGACCGCTCCAAAGCTCTGATAGATATATCACAGAGCCTGAGAGAGTCCAAGTGTGGGAAAAGGGGATTAGGTAGGGGACAGCTGGGAAGGAGACCTGTAGGAAGCTAGAGGTTAAACAACACAATGTCAAGATATTATCACATTGACTTTCAATAGACTATGGTTCTAAGAGTTCTTATACTGTAATCATGGATAACCTAAGAAATGACTATAACTAGACCTCAAGAAATCTAGGTACCCGGAAAAATCAAGAATGGGTTAATACAATATTTCATATGAGCTTTTCAGGAAATATCACATACTGTCTAGAATACAAGAACCTTCATCAATGATGTTTCAGAATAAACATTGCATTTTTACATGAGGACAAATGCTATCTGAACATTCCCTGTAAACAACAGAAACTGTATTAGGAACTTAACATGCACAAAGAATGTTGCACTTTGAATTAAGCGTTTAAAAAAAAAATCCAAAAGCTCAGGATAAATGTGTGCACCTCAACAAACACGGCACACCAAAGTTTTCAATGTCATGAAATGATCGCGCACACTGCCGATCTAAAAGCCAAGCGTTTTGTGCCAGGGTTGAATCGCGCACACTGTTGCCGATTCGAACAAGAATATGCAAATGCCATGAAAGGATCGCGCACACTGTTGCCGATCTGAATGCCAAGGGTTACATGTTAGAAATGAATCGCGCACTCTGCTGATTCGAACAAAAATATGCAAATGCCATGAAATGATCGCGCACACTGTTGCCGATCTGAATGCCAAGGTTTACAAGTTAGAAATGAATCGTGCACTCTGCCGATTCGAACAAGAATATGCAAATGCCATGTGTTGGACTTTTTTTCTTATGCAGGGTCATCCCAAATCTTTTTGCCTCCTGCCTCCTATTTTTTCTGACCTGTTGCTGTTGGCTTTTGAACTCAGAGCACTTTACCACTGCTAACCAGTGCTAAAGTGCATATGCTCTCTGTGTAAAATTGTATGTAATTGGTTTATTCATGATTGGCATATTTGATTTACTAGTAAGTCCCTAGTAAAGTGCTCTAGAGGTGCCAGGGCCTGTAAATCAAATGCTACTAGTGGGCCTGCAGCACTGGTTGTGCCACCCACATAAGTAGCTCTGTAATCATGTCTCAGACCTGCCATTGCAGTGTCTGTGTGTGCACTTTTAACTGTAAATTCGACTTGGCAAGTATATCCACTTGCCAGGCCTAAACCTTCCCTTTTCGTACATGTAAGGCACCCCTAAGGTAGGCCCTAGGTAGCCCCAAGGGCAGGGTGCAGTGTATGGTTAAGGTAGGACATATAGTAAAGTGTTTTATATGTCCTGACAGTGAAATATTGCTAAATTAGTTTTTCACTGTTGCAAGGCCTGTCCCTCTCATAGGTTAACATGGAGGCTACCTTTAAATCTGATTAAAGTGTAGATTCCCTTTGGGAGCAGATAGACATTTGGAGTTTGGGGTCTCTGAGCTCACAATTTAAAAATACATCTTTTAGTAAAGTTGATTTTAAGATTGTGTGTTTGAAAATGCCAATTTTTAGTGAGTGAGCATTTTCATGCTTATACCATTTCTGTGACTCTTTCTGTTGTGGATTCCCTGTCTGGGTCAGTTTGACAGTTGGGCTGGTTACAGTGACACAAAGGGAGCTGGGGTGTAGTCTGCATTTCCTGATGAGCCACCTGTGCTAGGAGGGAAGGAAGGAGTGGTCACTTACACCTGAAAGGGCTGTGCCTGTCCTCACACAATGCAATCTCCGACCCCCTGGACGACTTCGGACCGACGCCGCTGCTGATTCCGGTGACGCCGCCTGCAACCGACTCTGTGATCTTTGCTGGAAAGCGACGACCTTCACAGGCCCGATATCGCTGCAGCCCCGCCGAAGTCCGTGACTCTGTGGAAGTCGCCGCACCACGTCGTGACCGACGCCGCTTGAAGTGCGCGAATTCAACATTTCGCACAGACGCCGCAATCCCCGACTTCGCGCATCGACTTGTTTTCACTCTTCATCAAAGGTACTGTACTTGGGGGTCTACGCGACTCCGTTTCCGGTGCCACTAGTGTCAGCTTGTTGGGAACGACTCCGTCACGACGCCGTGTTAACAACTCATCAAAGCATTTTGTGTTTCTAAGCGCTATTTTTTAGTTTAATATTTAAAAATTCATAAGTTGACTTGTGTATGTCGGATTTTTATTGTTTTGGTCTTGTTTTGTTTAGATAAATATTTACTATTTTTCTAAACTGGTGTTGTGTTATTTTGTATGTTTTCATTAAGTTACTCTGTGTGTTGGTACAAATACTTAACAACTACCACTCTGAAATTAAGCCTACTGCTCTGCCAAGCTACCAAGGCGGTAAGCAGGGGTTAGCTGAGGGTGATTATCTTTTACCCTGAGTAGAGTGAGGGTCCTTGCTTGAACAGGGGGTAACTTGACTGTCAACCAAACACCCCATTTCTAACACCATGAAATTTTCACACACACTGTTGCCGATCTGAATGCCAAGGTTTACCATTTAGAAATGAATTGCGCACTCTGCCGATTCGAATAAGAATATGCAAACGCCATGAAATGATTGCGCACACTTTTGCCGATTTGAATGCCAAGGTTTACAAGTTAGAAATTAATCACGCACTCTGCTGATTCAAACAAGAATATGCAAATGCCATGAAATGATCGCACACACTGTTGCCGATCTGAATGCATAGGTTTACATGTTAGAAATGATTCGCGCACTCTGCCGATTCGAACAAGAACATGCAAATGCCATGAAATCACACTCACGCACATAGAGAGTTTCATAACTAGGCCCAAAACTCGAATGTCTTTGAGAACGGTGGTCGGGGGCCCAGCCAGACCTCCGCCTTACCGCCCTGCTCAAGGATCACCAATATAATGAGGGCAGGCCTGGAATATCAATGTAGGCCTCCAGAACAGGAGCTCAGGGAGTTGCCGCTGCTCTGCACCGGGACCTCTGAATAGTGAGCACGTGGAGGTGGGCTGGCTCCCTTATATAAAGTCAAGCCCAGCCCACAAACCACACCTAGTCATGTTGCAGGGAAAGCTTCTAGAAGGTCCTAGAAAGGGACCACACCCTAACCCACTCAGTAAGCCTGCAGCAATACCTTGCAAATGAACAGTTATTGCAAACCTCATTAACAGTGCTTTTCAAGGTTAAACTCTGCAATGCAAAAGGTTAACATACTGCATATAAACACAATGCATGAATTATGCTCTTGCATAAACACTGGATTTTTGCATTTTTGTCGCACGTAGAGCGCGCACTGTCCTGATGTTGACAGTACTCCCCCCTCCCAAACGCGCTCTAGGGCCTGGTTTGCCTGGGTTAAGACGATGAAAACATCTCACTAGTTTTTGGAGCATGAATGTCAGATGCGGAGACCCATGAGTTGCTTTCAGGACCGTAACCTTTCCAAGAGATCTGATACCACAGGTTACGACCCTGTCACCAGGCAGGTCGCTCCCCCCATCTGCCACGCAGCCCCCTGTGGGTTGAACCTCTGTTGCCGCTTTTGCCGCCTGACTACTCACTCCCTTTTTTCTGTACCCCTGCACTTGGCTTCTGTGCCACTTAGTTTTTTCATTCTGTGCCCCTGTGTTTTGCTTTCTGTACCCCTGTGCTCTGTTGTCCCTCTCCTGCCGTCTTTTCCTGCAGTTTTTTCCCCCAGGTTTTTCCCTTGCTGCTGAGCCCCTGCTGCCCCGCCCCTTCACTCCCATTGGCCGCCCCGCTCCCACCTCCCAGCTGCTACTCCCTCCCTCTGCCCTCATATGGAGGCCGCGAAGTGGTGGCAGAGAGCGACCTTTGACCCTGTCACCAGGCAGGTCGCTCCCCCCATCTGCCACGCAGCCCCCTGTGGGTTGAACCTCCGTTGCCGCTTTTGCCGTCTGACTACTCGCTCCCTTTTTTCTGTACCCCTGCGCTTGGCTTCTGTGCCACTTCGTTTTTTCATTCTGTGCCCCTGTGTTTTGCTTTCTGTACCCCTGTGCTCTGTTGTCCCTCTCCCGCCGTCTTTTCCTGCCGTTTTTTCCCCGGGTTTTCCCCCGGGTTTTTCCCTTGCTGCTGAGCCCCAGCTGCCCCGCCCCCTTCACTCCCATTGGCCGCCCCGCTCCCACCTCCCAGCTGCTCCTCCCTCCCTCTGCCCTCATATGGAGGCCACGAAGCGGTGGTAGAGAGCGACCTTTGACCCTGTCACCAGGCAGGTCGCTTCCCCCATCTGCCACGCAGCCCCCTGTGGGTTGAACCTCTGTTGCCGCTTTTGCCGCCTGACTACTCGCTCCCTTTTTTCTGTACCCCTGTGCTTGGCTTCTGTGCCACTTCGTTTTTTTCATTCTGTGCCCCTGTGTTTTGCTTTCTGTACCCCTGTGCTCTGTTGTCCCTTTCCCGCTGACTTTTCCCGCTGTTTTTTCCCTGGGTTTTTCCCCGGGTTTTTCCCTTGCTGCTGAGCCCCTGCTGCCCCGCCCCCTTCACTCCCATTGGCCGCCCCGCTCCCACCTCCCAGCTGCTCCTCCCTCCCTCTGCCCTCATATGGAGGCCGCGAAGGCAAGCCCGTCTGTGCCCGTCCGCGCCTGGACCGCACCCAGCACCAGAACCCCTGGAACTCGCACCCCCGCAACGCCAGACTGCACTACGACGCAAGCACCCTCCACGCACTTAACACCAGACGAGACCACCCCTGCTACCGGGCTACCCCGAAACGCACCCAGGGGCCTTTCACCTGCCGGAACTGCAGATTCACCAGAATCCAACCCTCCAAACCACCAGCCAGAGAACCCAACCACCTCCGCTGCATCCTCCTCAACACCCGCTCCGCTCGCAAGCACGCCATCGAACTTTGGGACCTCCTAGACTCCACCGCCCCGACGTTGCCTTCCTGACGGAGACCTGGCTGAACACCACCTCAGCACCAGACATCGCCATAGCCATCCCACAGGGCTACAAGATCTCCCGCAGAGACCGTACCAACGGAGTGGGAGGAGGAATCGCCATCATCCACAAAGACTCCATCAAAATCTCAACGAACACCGATGACACCCTCACCACCGCCGAGCACATGCACTTCCAGATCCACACCGACCCCAACACCACCCTCAGAGGAACTCTCATCTACAGACCTCCCGGACCCCGCCCACAGTTCAGTGACACCATCGCCGACCTCATCAGCACCCACGCCCTCGCTTCCACGGACTACATCCTCCTCGGGGACCTGAACTTCCACCTCGAGAACAACAACAACGCCAACTCCACCGCCCTGATCGACAA
Organism: Pleurodeles waltl; assembly: GCF_031143425.1. Classification (NCBI taxonomy): domain Eukaryota; kingdom Metazoa; phylum Chordata; class Amphibia; order Caudata; family Salamandridae; genus Pleurodeles; species Pleurodeles waltl. The sequence continues at coordinate 313,672,593 of NC_090449.1, read as the reverse complement.
CCTTGCCAACCTCGGACTCAAACAGCTCGTAACGACACCCACTCACGCCGCGGGACACACGCTCGACCCCATCTTCTCCGCAAGCCCCCACGTCTCCTTCAACCACACCACCGAACCACACTGGACCGACCACAGATGCGTCCACTTCACCTTCAGAAAACCCACCACACACCACCGCACCCAACAGCTACCACGCCGCTGCTGGGGCAAGGTCACCGAGGACCAACTGACTACCGCCCTCACCCTGAGACCACCCACCGACCCAGACACCGCCGCGACCAACCTCACACAGTGGATCAACGACTGCGCCAACACCCTCGCCCCTCTCAAGACCTTTACAACCAAACACACCAACAAGAAAGCCGCCTGGTTCACCGAGGACCTCTGGATCTCCAAGCACACCTGTCGGAAGCTGGAGAAGAAATGGCTCCACGACCGAACACCAGACAACCACACAGCCCTCAAGAGCACCATCCGCAGACATCACCAACTCATCAGGACCGCCAAGAAGACCGCCTTCAAGGACCACCTAGACAACAACGCACACAACACCAAAGAGCTCTTAAACATCGTGAAAGAACTCTCCAACCCCAGCTCCATCACCAACGACATCCCGCCATCTCAAGACCTGTGCGACTCCCTGGCCACCTTCTTCCACCGCAAGATCACCGACATCCATGACAGCTTGAACCCCGACCCCCTCACCCACCACCAAGTCCACCACCCCTGTGACTACCACTCGCACCAGTCGCCTGACCGTCTGGTTCCAGCGTCAGCGACGAAGACACCATAAAAACCATGAACTCCATCCACTCCAGATCCCCATCGGACCCCTGCCCTCACCACGTCTTCAACAAAGCCAGCGCAGCCATCGCGCCCCACCTCCGGAAAACAATCAACTGTTCCTTCGAGACAGCAACCTTCCCAGAAAGCTGGAAGCACGCCGAGATCAACGCCCTTCTGAAGAAGCCTAAGGCGGACCCCAAGGACCTCAAAAACTTCCGGCCCATCTCCCTGCTCCCTTTCCCGGCAAAAGTGACAGAGAAGATTGTCAACAAACAGCTGACCCGCTACCTCGAAGTCAACAACATCCTGGACCCTTCCCAATCCGGTTTTCGCAGTAACCACAGCACCGAGACCGCCCTCATCGCCGCCACTGACGACATCCGGACCCTGATGGACAAAGGAGAAACAGCCGCCCTCATCCTCCTCAGCAGCCATTGACACGGCCTGCCACCGCACCCTATCAGCACGCCTCCATGACGCCGGTATCCAAGAGAAGGCCCTGGCCTGGACCACATCCTTCCTCTCCGGCAGAACCCAGAGCGTCCACCTCCCATCCTTCAGCTCTAAAACCACCGAGATCATCTGCGGCGTCCCACAGGGATCCTCCCTCAGCCCGACACTGTTCAATATCTACATGGCCCCCCTCGCCCACATCGCACGACAACACAACCTCAACATCATCTCCTATGCCGAGGACACCCAGCTGATCATATCCCTCACCGAAGATCCCCACACCGCCAAAGCTAACCTCCACCGAGGAATGAAGGCCGTAGCGGACTGGATGAAGGACAGCAGACTGAAGCTGAACTCAGACAAGACGGAGGTCCTCATTCTCGGACCCACCCCATCAGCCTGGGACGACTTTTGGTGGCCCACGTCACTAGGCACAGCCCCGGAACCCACGGACCACGCACCTAACCTGGGGGTCATCCTCAACGCCACTCTCTCCATGACCAGGCAAGTCAATGCCGTCTCCGCGTCCTGCTTCAACACCCTCCGTATGCTCCGCAGGATCTTCAAATGGATCCCCCTCGACATGAGAAAAACTGTTACCCAGGCCCTCATCACCCACAGACTCGACTACGGAAACGCCCTCTACTCAGGAATTACAAACAAGCTCCTGAGACGACTCCAACGCATCCAGAACGCCTCAGCCCGACTCATCCTCGATGTCCCCCGCCGCAGCCACATCACACTCCACCTGAGAGGCCTGCACTGGCTCCCCGTCAACAACAGGGTTACCTTCAAGCTCCTGATCCATGCACACAAAGCACTGCACAACACCGGACCCACCTACCTCAACAACCGACTCAGCTTCCACACCCCCACCCAAAGCCTCCGCTCAGCCAACCTCGCCCTCGCCACAGTCCCCCACATCCGAAAAACCACCGGCGGCGGCAGATCCTTCTCCTACCTCGCCGCCAAGACCTGGAACACTCTCCCCACCATCCTACGACAGACCCAGGACCTGCTGGCCTTCAGAAGACTCCTCAAGACCTGGCTCTTCGACCAGTAGCACCCCCCTCCCCAGCGCCTTGAGACCCTCGCGGGTATGTAGCGCGCTTTACAAATGCAGTGATTGATTGATTGATTGATTGACGATCTCTAAGTTTGGAATCCAACACCTGTTTAACTTCGTATTCCTATTCCCCCTGTACTAGAACTGGAGCTGGTTGGTAGCGTACCTTCTGGACTGCATTTTTCAGGAGGGAAGTATGGAACACCAGATGAATACGTAGTGACCGGGGCAACTGCAGTTTATAGGTCACTGGATTAATTTGCTGGAGGACAGTGTAAGGACCTATGAATTTGGGATTAAACATGTGCTTTTTCTTGAAGTCAATATGTCTTGTAGAAAGCCCCACTTTATCACCTGGTTGATACTGAGGTCCTTCACAATGTTTCTTGTCGTAGTGCTTTTTGTATTTTTGTTTAGCTTTTTCTAGATGCTGTTGAGTCAGTTTCTGGGTTTGATGAAGTTGTTGAATAGTTTCCGACACAGCTGATGTAAGCGAACTTTCTTGAGGAATCGTTTTTGGCAAGGTATCAGGATGGTAGCCAAACAAGCCAAAAAAGGGTGTGACACCAGTGGAGGTGTGAAACGAGTTATTGTAGGCTAGTTCAGCTAACCAGAGCATTGATGTCCAGGAATTAAGTGCTTTCTCAGCGTAAGCACGCAGGTATTGTTTCAATGTCTGATTCAGTCTCTCAGTTTGGCCATCTGTTTGAGAATGATGGCTAGTAGATAGTGTGGCTGTAACTTGAAGCGTTTTGCACCACATTTTCCAGAAGCTGGTGGCAAATTGTGATCCTCAATCGGAGAGAATCATTCTCAGCAGCCCCTGATAACGGGCCACTCTATTCAGAAGGATGATTGCCAGTTCACTGGAGGTGGGCATTTCTTGCAGGCAATGAAATGTCCATATTTCGTGAGACTATCTACCACCACAAGGATTACTGAGTGCTGTTGAACAACTGGTAGACCTGTAATGAAGTCTAACGAGATGTGTTCCCAAGGTCGAAGTGGAGTTGGGAGCGTATGCAACAAACCATTCCGTTTTGAATGACTTGTTTTGATGCAAGCACAGACTTTGCAGGTAGTGACCATTGTTTTGAATTCTCTTTTCAGAGTAGGCCAACAAAAGTAGCGTTTGATTAATTCAAGAGTTTTAGGAGTGCCTGGGTGACCTGCCGTAGGTATAACATGCAACCAATGAAATACTAACTTGCGAAGCTTGGTAGTGGGCACGAACAAACATGCGTCATGGAAAGGTAGTCCTTGCTTGATTGATCTTTTGGGATCTGCTTGAGCCCATGCCTGCCATTTTTCAATGGTGAAGGAATTACGGATGTCTTCAAAGAAGTCTTCGGTCCTTATGTCTGGAGCAATGTCTGGAGCAATGATAGGTCTGGAAGGCTGGTAGACGTGGTAGACTCTTGGTGGGACAAGGCGTCTGCTTTGCGATTATCTTTACCAGGACGAAAAGTTACCACAAAATCGAACCCGGCAAAAAACAGCATCCAGCATAATTGCCGAGGAGTCAAAAGTCTAGCTGAACTCATGAACTGGAGATTGCGATGATCGGTGTATACTGTGATAGTGTACTTCGCACCTAACAAATGATGTTTCCACTCTTTAAAGGCATCACGGATCGCCAGAAGCTCTTTCTCAGCAATGACATAGTTCTGTTCGGCTTTGTTCAGTTTTAGAGACATGTAAGCTACAGGATGAAGTTGACCAGTGTCTTTACTTCGTTGTGACAAGACTGCACCAAATGCCACATCTGAGGCATCTGATTCAACTATGAATGGACGATCCACATCAGGGTGAGTCAAGACCGGGGCAGTGAAAAAAGCTTCATTCAAAGTTGAAAAGGCTCTTTCAGCTTCTGGAGACCACACAAATGTGTCTTTCTTTCTCAGTAACTTTGTGATTGGCGCCACTGTCTGAGAGAAATGGTTTATAAACCTGCGATAAAAGTTTGCAAAACCCAGGAAGAACTGTACATCTCGAACAGTCTTTGGAGTGGGCCAATCGGATACTGCTTGTACTTTCTTTTCTGCCATGACCATACCTTGAGGGGTAAGGATAACCCCTAAAAACTCAACTATGGCACCATGAAATTCACATTTGGTTAGTTTGCAATATAGATGATGCTTTCGAAGAGCTGTGTGAATCTTCTTGACATGTTGTACATGTTCGGCTTCATTGTCAGAGTACATTAAAATATAATCAATATAGACTTTTGCAAATATGTCTAGATACTCTATAAGGAAGTCATTCAGGAAAAATTCAAATGCTGCTGGAGCATTGCACAGTCCAAAGGGCATGACGGTGTATTCAAAGAGACCATGTCATGTCTTAAAAGCAGTTTTCCATTCGTCACCTTCTCTCATTCTGACTAAATGGTAAGCACCTCGTAAATCGAGCTTAGTGTATGTTTGTTCTTGACTGTGATCTTGTTCAAACCCCAATAGTCAATACAGGTTCGAAGATCCCCATTAGCCTTGGTGACAAAAAACAAAGGAGAGGCTGCAGGAGACTTGGAAGGGCGGATGAAGCCATTCTCTAAAAATTTATCTAGGTACTTTCGTAAGTGTTGATTTTCATGTTCTGACAAGGCGTACACACGACAACTAGGGAGTATCGCACCAGGAGTTAGATCAATTTGTCAGTCATAAGGTCTATGAGGAGGCAAGGTTTCTGCTTCTCTTTCATCGAACACATCTTCATAGGATGAATACTGCCAGGGCAACTTTACTTCTTTCTTCGCCGCAGTGCTATGTGAGAGTTGCAATGTTTGGCGACTCAAGACGTCTGAGACATTTCTCATTACATAAGGCGGAAGAGAACGCGACTTTCCGTTCTGCCCAGTTAATCTCAGGAATGTGATGAGTTAACAATGGTAAGCCAAGGATAATTCCATTCTGAGGAGCACGGATAACATCAAGGATGAGCTTCTCTTCATATTTGGTTCTTTGATCTCCCCCATCACAGATCACTGACAAGGGGACAGTCTGAAGAGTTATTGGGCCTCCAGTCAAGAGTTTTCCGTCTACTGCTTGTATTAACTCTTGAGTCTTTTTCTTGGTGCATGGGATCCCACATGCGCGAACCAATTGGGCATCAACAAAATTCCCAGTAGCCCCAGAATCTACGAGGGCGTTCTTGAAATAGTTATTTTTCTTTACTTGAACTTTAATGCCCAGCTTGAGATGCCTAGACTGTGAAGGATCCACAGTGACACCCAAGAGCAAACCTTCTTTACATCTTGGGTGATCTAGTTTTCCGTCTCGACTTGTACATTGGCTGCAATTTTCTGGCCAGGACCTCGTTTGCTTTTTGGTTTGATTGGACAATCTTTGGCGATGTGACCCTTGCGCCCGCAATAAAGACATTGTCCATTCTTTCTACATAGGTCCTTTTCGTCTTTGGTCAAAGGTCTCCTGATAGTTCCAATTTCCATGGGTTCCAGACTTTTCTCTTTCTGAGTTCTTGATTCTCTATGATCGTGAACACGCCAGGAATTTTTCTCAGTCTTTTTGCGTGTTCCCCGTCGTTCTGCAAGAGGATGATCTAATCTCAAAACAAGGTTTATTAGATCTTGACAATCTGCAGGCTGAGGATCTATCTGGGCAAGAATGTCTTTCAACTCATCCTTGAGTCCTTTGTAGAACAAGGCTGCTTGCTTTTCTTCAGGCCAGGATGTCTCTGCTACCAGCCGATTAAAACTAGCTAAGTAGGAAACTAGATCTTGGTTACCTTGTTGCAAGTCTAATAGTTCACGATCTGCGGTTCAAACTAACGGACAATATTTCTCCAATTGTAAAACAGGGGACTGTCTTTACGCACAAGAGGGATTGCCCAGGTGGCTGCGTCCCCAGTCAGATAAGATAGCAAGAAGGCCACCCTTGATTGGGCATCAGGGAAAGTGTTTGTCGACAGGTAAAATGTAATTCCACTTGAACCAAGAAAGATTGCGCTTTCAGGGGATCGCCTGAAACCCGTTCTGGAGGAGCCAGGGGGAATAGCTGAGGGAACATTGAAGGAAATGTTCGTAGGAGGATTACCTCCTGAAGCTTGAGAAGGAGGACCAGGCCAAGGCATACCCAAAGGACTTTGTTCCTTCTTTTCTACCCTTTCCTGCAACTGACTCACTCTCTCAGCTAAGCTGGCTGTTATATCCTTAGATGACACTACCTCTGCTTGGAGCTATGTGATAACTTTGACTACCTCACCGAATGTGGCCATGCTGAGAACACACGCAAACCAGGAGGATATTAAATTTGTGGGCTCACTATTCTGTCAGGGAGACCAGATCCTCAGGGCCTGCGCACGTTCCCAACATGTCCACAACTAGACAGCTTCAAAGCTCTGATAGATATATCACAGAGCCTGAGACAGTCCAAGTGGGGGAAAAGGGGACTAGGTACGGAACAGCTGGGAAGGAGACCTGTAGGAAGCTAGAGGTTAAACAACACAATGTCAAGATATTATCACATTGACTTTCAATAGACTATGGTTCTGAGAGTTTTTATACTGTAATCATGGATAACCTAAGAAATTACTATAACTAGACCTCAAGAAATCTAGGTACCTGGAAAAATCAAGAATGGGTTAATACAATATTTCACATGAGTTTTTCAGGAAATATCACCTGCTGTCTAGAATACAAGAACCTTCATCAATAATGTTTCAGAATAAACATTGCATTTTTACATGAGGACAAAGGCTATCTGAACATTCCCTGGAAACAACAGGAACTGTATTAGGAACTTAATATGCACAAAGAATGTCGCACTTTGAATTAAGCGTTTTAAAAAAAAATCCAAAAGCTCAGGATAAATGGGTGCATCTCAACAAACACGGCACACCAATGTTTTCAATGTCATGAAATGATAGCGCACACTGCCGATCTAAAACCCAAGCGTTTTATGCCAGGCTTGAATCGCGCACACCGTTGCCGATTCGAACAAGAATGTGCAAATACCATGAAATGATTGCGCACACTGTTGCCGATCTGAATGCCAAGGGTTACAAGTTAGAAATGAATCGCGCACTCTGCCGATTCGAACAAGAATATGCAAATGCCATGAAATGATCGCGCACACTGTTGCCGATGTGAATGCCAAGGTTTACAAGTTAGAAATGAATCGCGCACTCTGCCGATTCGAACAAGAATATGCAAATGCCATGAAATGATCGGGCACACTGTTGCCGATCTGAATGCCAACGTTTACAAGTTAGAAATGAATCGCGCACTCTGCCGATTCGAACAAGAATATATAAATGCCATGAAATGATCGCGCACACTGTTGCCGATCTGAATGCCAAGGTTTACAAGTTAGAAATGAATCGCCCATTCTGCCGATGCAAACAAGAATATGCAAATGCCATGAAATGATCGCGCACACTGTTGCCGATCTGAATGCCTAGGTTTACATGTTAGAAATGAATCGCGCACTCTGCCGATTCGAACAAGAACAAGCAAATGCCATGAAATCACACTCACACACACAGAGAGATTCACAACTAGGCCCAAAACTCAAATGTCTTTGAGAACGAGGGTCGGGCCCAGCCCGACCTCCGCCTTACCGCCCTGCTCAAGGATCACCAATATAAGGAGGGCAGGCCTGGAATATTAGGGTAGGCCTCCGGAACAGGAGCACAGGGAGTTGCTGCTGCTCTGCACCGGGACCTCTGAATAGTGAGCACGTGGTGCTGGGCTGGCTCCCTTATATATAGTCAAGCCCAGCCCACAAACCACACCCTGTCATGCTACAGGGAAAGCTTCAAGAAGGTCCTAGAAAGTGACCACACTCTAACACATGCAGTAATCCTGCAGCAATACCTTGCAAATGTACAGTTATTGCAAACATCATTAATAGTGCTATTCAAGGTTAAACTCTCCAATGCAAAAGGTTAACATACTGCATATAAACACAATACATAAATTATGCTCTTGCATAAAGACTGTGTTTTTTGCATTTTTGTCGCCCGTAGAGCGCGCACTGTCCTGATGTTGACAGTTGACAGTTGGAGGGCAAGGGGAGCACCACGGGGAGACAGGAGCTACAACAACTGACTCTGATTCCTCCTCCGATGGGAGCTCCCTGATGGTGGCGGACCCCTCTCGGATGGACCACCCAAACATTGTCATCCTCCGACACCCCCATTCCAGCACCACCCTCCCAGTAGCCCCCCACCCAGTTGCCTGTGCCCGACCACCCAGGAGGGTGGGTGTCTCCCTCACCACAGGCCCCTAAGCCTCTGCCCCCGTCAGCCCTGCTGCCCTCAATGTGGAGGCTATTGACCTCCTGAGATCCATCTCTGTAGGGCAGTCAACCATAGTGAATGCCATCCAGGGGCTGGCATCCCAGATGCAGCAATGCAATGCCTACCTGGAGGGCATTCACTGTGACTTGGCTGCCCTACAGAGATCGTTTCAGGCTCTGGCCTCCTCTTTGAAGGCAGCCAGAGTCCCTAGTTCTTCCATCTCCCCTCCAACTACCTGTACCCAGTCCCAGAGCCCTCTCCCCCCTCCTATCCCAATCACACAATCAGACGAGCATGCATCCAAGACAAGAGACAGGACTCGCAAAGAAAACCCAAGCACCACAGATCACACCACAAGCATACACACAGCCAACACCCAGAAGCACACACAACAACAACCACTGCCTCCACTGTCTCCCCCTCCACCTCCTCCCTCACAGTCACATCAGCACTCACACATGCAAGCACTGCATCCTCAGTCCCAGATCCTGCCACCTGTTCAGCTTTGCCCACAGTCACCACAACAGCAGACACGCAGACTAGCACCTCATTCACCACATGCACAGTGACCACCACCACCATCACAACCACATGCAGCACATCCACCTCACTTGCAGACACCACCCCAACATACATGCACATGACCTGTTTGTCCTCTCCTCCCTCTCTGGCCACTCCTGCCAAAACACATAAACGCTCCCATTCAGACACTCAATAGCCATCTACCTCACACATGCACACTTTACTTGCACCTACAACCCAGACCAGCACACCTACACCTCCTACAACCACTCCCCCTACCTCCCTTCCCAAACCTCCTTCCATACGCTGCCCCACTGTACCTTTTCCTTTCCCACCTTGACCTCTTCTCTCGTCCTGACCCACCCCATGTTTCACTAAACGTAAGTTCCACCTCCCCCAGCCCAGTCCCTCCAGCTCCCAGTCCTCCCATGGCCCCCCTAGTGTTTCCATTGACTCTCCCCCACTAAGAAGGCTTCCACTCCGGGACACAAGGCAGCCATTCCCCCCCAGCTCCAGGCTCACTCCCCCACCCCCTAAACAGAGGAGCAAGAGCCCACCCCCTCCCAAAGCACAGACCAAAGGCCCCCCCTTCCAAGAAGAAAACATCCCCACCCCAACCCCCTCAGGTGCCTGCCTTCCACATTGATGTCCCTGCCCAGTGGAGTCACTTAGACTGACAGGTGTCAAGTTGGGCCTATTTCGTTGCCCTGTGGGTTGCAATCGACAATTGGACTGGCCAATGGCCCTTTGTACATTGTTTACATATTGGTGTGGGCGCTATTCCCAGCAGAATACAGTGGTTGACTCACAGGAATTTGTCCTGGCTTTCTTTTCTTCTGGCTTCTGTAATTCTTGTATTTTTCAGCAGAATGTTCTCCATGTGTGTTGTGTGTGTGCCTGGTGTGTGTTGTGCGTGTGGGTGTGTCACTCCCACCTCCCTCCCTTGTGTGTTGGGCACCTGTACTCACGGTTGTCGTCTTCATCGACGTCGCTGCTCCTGGACTCCCATCACGTGGTACAGCATCGGCAGGACTTCCAGTTCGGGTTCCATGGCAGCCAGGACTCCTTGGTCCCTGGATGTGAGTGTCTCCTTTTGTATGGGACGTTTCTGCCAAGCTTTTCATGGCGGTGTTCCCGCCCCAGAAATCCTGGCGGTCTGCCATGTTGTAATATGGTGGGCAGTAAATGGTGTTCCTCCGGGCCGGAGATGGCGACTGCCGTGGTCGGTGGCCGGACCGCACTGGCGGTTCAGGCAGTGCATTGGCTGAATATGGGAGGGATCACCACTGTGGTCATAATATGGCGGTCTTTAAGACGAGACTAGTGGCAGTACTACTCTATCACTGGCGTGGCGGTTAGCTGATCCTCAAAGTCTTAATGAGGGCCCTATTGTGGGCTTACAGAAACTTATAGTGGGTTTACAACCCAACCATTGCTAATAATTGGTTGTCCTTAATGTAACTTTTATTAGCTTGCTTCTTATTTGATGGCTTTTCCAGTGTTCCTTTGTCCCTCCACTGGAGCGTATTCTCTTCATCATTACTTTTGATTGAACGGCACATTTCCTTCCACTGATCACTTTTTTCTCTTCTTCTTTTTCTCTTCTTCATTTAGCACTTCACAGGAGTGTATTTGTTTTCTAGCTCTCTCCCTCGTCTGCTGCTTCTCTCTCCAAATATCCCACCAGTACCCCACATGATCTCCCTTATGTGCTGCTCTCTCTCCTACTTCTCCCCATACTCTGGGGGTCAATACGAGTTTGGTGGACTCAGGACAGATGGTCGTTCCACCAATAAGCTGGCAGAGAAGACTACCAAATTATGTCCATGGCGGTATTCACAACAGAATACAGCCAAACCACCGCTGGCACAGCCAGTGCAGTCAGGCCGCCACAGTCGACAGTAGCCACCTTCAGGCCGGCAGAGACCATGTTCCCTTCTGAGATATTACGAGGCTGCACACCGCCAAGGTTTCCATCGCAGTCACACCTCCAAAGATACCCTGGCGTAAACCAACAGTGTAAAAGGAGACACACACCTTCAGGAAGCCATACCCGTCCGAAGCTGCCATAGAATCAGAATTACACATCTTCCCGCTGCTTATAATCATCCAACGACTCTGGAACCAGTGACGACGACAACTCCCGTGAGTACACACACTTACCTGTCACTATTGCAAAATGTCTTACACACACAAAACATACCAATCGTGAACGAGTGGCGAGGGTGACATACCCACGTAACCTCACATCAATACGCACAATCACACATGGCCACATAAGCACACGCATATACAGAGTACTCACACTACAGCCAACACACACACGGCTGAAACACACACCAACCACCAGATTCACAGCACCGGCACAGTCACACACAGCAACACACACCACCACCAAAAGACACAACTACACCTCAACCACAACACCACCAAAGCATCATCAATCACCACCATTTGACAAATTATATATACAGCACAACGTACCGACACCAGAGAATGAACACACACAACCACACATCCAAACAGCGCAGCATACGGCATACCCCCCCTAACACACATCACAACGGATTGGTCATATCAATCTCCACACACACTCACGCACACAGTACAACCACACAAAGGCCCACAACACTGCAAATAAAACATGTGAACACAAACACTTCACAATACCAACACAACAACATGTCCCCAACATACACATGCCCATCACACAATACACACCCATCACTAGTCACTAGGACAAATGAACTGCACACAACCACACAGGATGCCCAGACACAGCTGGCAGCACAACCACCACTCACACAAAACTTACTCACACACAAAAAAAATAAGCCAAGACCAAAACTGCCGTAAGAAAATAAAAGCAGGACAAAGATGTAACCTTTGAACCAACAACAGGTTGGCTGTGATATGTATCAATAGTAAAATATGAAAATATATATGTGTGTGTGTGTGTTTGTGTATATATATTAATACACAAAGATGAAGGCCATAGGCCAGTCCAAAGTAGACAAGTGCAACTTGCACATATGGCACTTGTATGTGCCCCTAACTTGACCTCTGACTGCCATGTAACCTCCACAGGTAGGGGCATAAAGGGGGTGGCAGGCACCTCAGGGATTGGTGGGGCTGATGGGGGGGTGTTTGGGCTTAGTGTTGGGAGGGGGATTTTTGGGCTTGGGTTTGGGATGGGGCTTAGGTTGAGGCTTAGGGGAGGGTTCGAAACTCTTGGGAGAGGCAGACTTCTTGGCAGGGGAGGGGAGGGGCATGGGTACTTGCACAGTTGCCACTGGAGGTGGAAGGGCTGGACTTCGGGAGGGACACAGAATGTTTTGGGGTCACACGGGGTGGGAGAGGAGTAGGGAAAAGTTTTAACCCTGAGTGGAAATATTTCTTTGACACACGGGGACGGTCCTGGCAAAAGGATTTGGGTGTGAAGGGAGAGGAAGTGGTGGTCTGAGGTGTTTTGATGGATATCTTGGGTGCACATGTCTGCGAGGTATGCTTGTGGGTGCGGGTGTCTGTTGGGTGGGTGAGTGTGGGCATTTATGTATCTTGGAAGGAGAGGAGTGGAGGTGCTGGGAGTTGCCGTGGTGGATGGGTGACTGTCTGTGGTTGTGGTGCCTGAGGATCTGGTGACTGGGGTGGATGTCTGAGGGTCTGATTTTGTGCTGATTGTGGGTAGGATAGGTGTTGTGGCTGTATCAGTGAATGTTGGTGTGGTGACTTCAGGTGTGTCAGGGGTTGTGTATGTGATGCTGGGGGTGTTAGGGCAGGTAGTGACTGTTGATGTGTCTGTAGGTGGATGTTGCTTGTGTGCATGCCTGTTGTGGGTCTTGTGGTGCTTGTGTTCGTCAGGGCAACCGTTGGATGTTGAGGTGGAATCATGCCTGTCTGTTTAGGTGCTGTAGGTGGGTCATGAAGGAGGAGTTTGGGTTTGGGAAGAGGAGGGTGGAGTAGGGGGACGGAAGTGTGAAGGCCAGAGACTGAAAAGATCTCTGTAGGCCAGCCAGTGCACCATGAATGCCCTCCAGGAATGCATTACTCTGTTGTATCTGAGTTACCAGTCCCAGGATGGCATTTACAATGGTCGACTGACCCACAGAGATTGACCTCAGGAGGTCAACAGCCTCCTCACTGAGGCCAGCAGGGCTGACAGGGGCAGGGGCAGAGGTGCCTGCAGCAAAGGATGAGGACCACCCTCTTGGGTGAGCATGCACAGACAACTGGGTGGGAGCTACAGGGAGGGTGGTGGTAGAAAGGGGTGTGGTGGACAAAGATGGTACTCGGTGGCCCCAGATGTGTCCGCCACTACCAGGGAGTGTCCACTGGAGGAGGATTCTGAAGATGATGTGCTGGATCCAGTCTCCCCCGTGGCACTCCAGGCCACTGGGTCCCTCACTGTTGATAGTATCAGCACTCCGGGTCCTGTGGCCGGCAGCATCCCCACGCAATTGTGCCCCCGTCTCCTTCGCCTGCCAGTGCTAATGTACACAAATAGAGAGAGAGGGAGGGAGAGATAAAGAGGGAGAGAGAGGGTCATCACATTCTTCACATACACACATTACAACAAGCACAACTGTAGGTGTACATCTTCTGGCAAGGTAATTTCATAGTGAAACTCACAGATCTTACATCATGTCAAAACATGTTACTTCTATCTACACTATCTGTCTACACTCTCACCGACATCATAATCTATATAAGGGAGCACAAATGGAACAACCCAGCAAATCACCTGTAAATCTAAGTCAGCATGCTTATCATGCCCTAACTAAAGCCGTTATATTGTCCTCATCCAGGTCATGTCTTACCTTAATCTTATCAACTTTAGGATTTGCTGTTGACTGATAACACCATATCATGCCTATTCCGCATGTACACCTGACCAGTCCACTACCATAAGTCATGTTCCATGCAAGTAAAGACAACTTTCTTCACAAAGGACATAACACCTGCTATTCCAATCACATACCTAGCTGATCCCTGTGTACATATAGGACAGAATGGCAACAATCTCTGACGAAGACACACAGTGTGGCAGTTCTACACAGTTGCCATCACAATTTTACATTCCATGTCGAGAGAACAGCTATGTCACTACATGTACCAAATCTTAGAGGAATAGCTGCAGTCACTATTCACAGATATTCCATACCACACCATAAATGCATGTACAGCTACAGTGGCCTACCTAGCACACATGAGACATCCACTGACAATCACAGAGAGCATAGTTACAACTTCTAAACAAAGGACACCCTAGTAATTCCTAACAGGGAACATTACATTCCACTTGACATGCAGATACAGAGCCACGACATTACAAGATGAGTACACAACATCACTCACACCATTCCTGATGTGATTTCCAGTAGCTAGGTCCAGACAACACACATATTCCACTGAAAATATTTTGTACACATGATGTACACATGGGCCTACATGACAGCCATTACACTGACAACAGTTAAACCATGACATCTTGAAATATGAAGTATCCCAATACAAATTTGTGTCCAAACTGCCCACATCAGCTAGGCTAAGGGTAGCAATGATTGTCCCATCCTACAAGATCTGCCCCCAAGTAACCGTTGAGACATGAATGAGATTCCAGCCTCACATGGAGTCAATACCTGTACCAGGACACAAGGTAACTAGGGCCTGTACGAAATATGTCAGGCACTATGTAGCACATACAGCTGATCTTTTCAGATGGGATTGGTCTGACACCTTAGAGCTACATAATTATATATTCAGATTAATGGACCTGGAAATACTAGATGGGTAGGATGATGCAGCAGCTTGCAGACATATATTTGGCTGGTTAGAGTCACACATGTGGCACTGCCAAATGTGCATCTCCACATGCAGTCATAGATATTCCTTGACACAGGTGATCTAAATGTCCACATTCGCAACCTTAAGGCCAAATATCCATATTTTAGTCAGGCAACTTGAGTACTATGTATTCCCAGTAGTCAACATACTTGTAGCACCTACTACAGTGTCACATCTGATAAAGTGTGACAGCAAACACCTATCTACCAGAGGAAAGTACATGGAGTCAGCCAGTACTTACCCCCTTGTGGCTGCTGTGCTGCCCTCAAATGCCCATCCACCTCAGGGTAGGCAACTGCCAAAATGCGGGTCATTGGGGGGGTCAGGGCCTGACTGGAACCCCTCCCTTGTTGGGAGACCATCCCCAGCTGGGCCTCAGTGGTCTTTCAGGCCCAGCGTCTCAGGTCCTCCCACTGCTTTCTGTAGTCACAGCAAGTAGGCACTCATACCCATAGTTTCCGCACACATGACTTTACATCATGCCATCTACAAGCATCTACACCCTCACAAGTTCACATGTACAATGAAACGTCACACAGAACACCTATCACACATAGCTAGGACTCTTGACTCACCTGCTCCTCAGGTGCCCCATATAGCTGTTCATACAGAGGTAGAACCTCCTCCACTAGTCTCTCAAGCTCTTCCGTGGTGAAGGCAGGGGCCCTATCACCTGTAGGACATGGCATGATGTCTCCCAGAGGCAGAACACAGCAGCTCACGTCGTAAAGGTCTTGCTGGCAACAGTAGCAGGAGTCAAGTGAGCATTAGTGCAGAAGATGGCGGTCACGGCCGCCATGTACATGACCATCACCACTGGCGGACATCACCATTGGCTCAAGTCCACCAAAAGTAGCAATCTTTACCAATGGCAGGTTACATGGTGGTTGCGACCGCCTACCGCCATGACGACTTCTGCCAGCGGACTTAGGTCACTTCCACCTGTCCAGTCCAGTAGGTCAAGCACCTGACATTTTGGGCACATTTCATAGATGGAAGTGTTCACTAATCTGTGTCATTCACTTACTCCCCTAAAGTGCTGTATATCTGTATGTAGTATCATCATGTTTGTGTAACATATTGAGCAAATGTGAAGTAAATGCTGTGTTGAGTGAGGAAATATGGTGATAACTATGTACAGCTACTCAGAGGTTCTTAGTCCACGGAAAGATATTGTTTGATTCTAAAACATATGTGTGATTAGTGCAGGACAGCTAAGTCTTGCACACATGTACTCTAACAGTAGTATCATGGATACAATCCCATTGTCATAGTTGCCAATGTGCACCAAGGAGGGTGAAATCAATGCAAATCTATGGGCTGTACTGTATATGTCAGATGTGCTAGGCATCCTCTTCAGATGTTAGGTGTGAGGTAATAAACAAAGTGTACATGATGTGTCCATATTGCATTACTCATAGTATTTTCACTGGTCTTAACATAGTTATTCTGCCATGAGGAGAGTGAGACAACCACCAGTGTACCATCCACTAGTAGACCTGGACACCATGGAGGAAAGGAATGTGATCCAGACATATCGTCTTAATTGTCATACCATCATGGATCTTTGTACTCAGTTGGAGTCAGGGAGTCAGATCTGATGCCTGCCATTACCAATCCCTATGACATACCTCCCATCGTTCAAGTCTTGTCAGTGCTACACTTCCTGGCAACATGCTCCTTTCAGAATACAGTGGCTTTAACAGCAGAAATGTCTCAGCCCATGTCCAGTCTGGTTTGAAAGATGTACTGTGTGCATTGTTGAGACACCTGGACAGCTACATCAGGTTTCCACACCGAGTAGATTTGGCCTATGTGAAGGCAGACTTTTATGAGATGGGACACATTCCTCATGTGGAAGGAGCCATTCAGGGCACCCATGTAGCCTTGGTCCCTCCCAGTGCCAATGAACATGTGTATAGGAACAGGAAGAACTACCACTCAATCAACGTTCAGGTGGTGTGTCTGGCATACCTGTACATGTCACGTCATAGCCAACTATCCAGGATCTGTGCACTATTCCAATATCATGAGGAACAGCAATGTCCCACAGCTAATGGCATGACTCCACACAGAGAGGGCCTTGCTGGTTGGTAATTTTTCCACTGGAGGGTGTGTTTGTGAGTTATGTCTCCTGTCATCACAATATAGCAACTCCCAAATACATTTTTGAGTTGTTCAACCATTGTGTTCAAGGGTGACTCAGGCTATCCAAACCGTCCTTGGATATTGACACCAGTGAGGTACCCAACCACGCCAGGAGATCTCCGTTACAATGAGGCCCATTGGAGGACAAGGCATGTTATAGAGCGAACATTTGGGCTCCTGAAGGCAAGATTTAGGTGCCTGGACCTACCTAGAGGAGTCCTCCTCTACTTGCCCCACAAGGTATGCGGGATAACCGATGCCTGCTGCATGCTCCACAATCTAGCCCTGAGACGTCAGATACCATTGATAGCAGATGAGGGGGAGGCAGTTGGACCAGCGGCTGAAAGTGCTGATATGGCAAGTGATGAATAGACAGAGGAAGAAGGAGCAGGTGACTCTAGGGCAGATTGCATCAATCAGTACTTCAACTGACATACAGGTATGTGAAGTGGACCTTTTGTTGTGATATATGTGCCCAACTTGAAGTAGATGGCTGCCATTACACCTTTCTTGCTTCATCAGTGGGGGTTTAATGAGCTCCAATGCCTATGTGTGAGTTGTGGATGCAGACTGATAGATTGTAATGTATACATGACAAAATGTTCTGCTTTTCGTGTATTGTAACAGCAGATGCTAACGTATATTTCTTTTAAAGACATAAGATTTGAGGTATGTTTTGTGCAATCTCCTACCCTCTTTTTCTTCCACTCACTGATTTAGCTATATCCTGTTTGGCCCTGCAACCTAGAGCTTAGGTATTCAGTGTCAGTAGACAATGGTAATTGCTGACAGACATGAGAGGTGTACTTCACAGATACCTCGTAAAATGAGATTAGTTTAAGGGGGGTGGTACCTTGATAGTTTATCCTTCATAAAAGTGGGGTGATAAATGCTTAGTCCTTTTCTTTTACCTGTGGGGTTGAGGAGGATGTACAATGGTGTATGACGTGTCAGGTCAAGTTTGTGGCACATGTGTGAAGGTTGGATCATGGCCTCTCGCTTCAAATGTGTGGAATACTTTGTCATGGCCATGTGACCTAGCTGTGCTTGTGTTCTAACTTTACTGTTCAAGATGCATGTAACTGCATACTGACATAGGTGAGTGACAATCCTACAGCTATGGGCTCACTGTTAGTGTATGTTTTCAGTACTGCGTTCCTCTGTCATGTTCTTTGTGTGTTCCATGGGAGATGTGATTTTGTAGATATGGTATGGGTATGTGAAGAGCCTATACCTGGTGATATAGAGGACCGATCTGTGTGCTCCCGCTTTGTAGGTAGATTACCATGAGCCTGACTTCTATGACCTGTGTATGTGCATTGTTTGACACCATGGCTTACATCCTGATGGTACTCTCTACTCATATTCTATTTGCAGATTGGAATACTTACAATACAATTATGTTGACTTGGATTTCAACCTCTCTGACATGTGTTCTGTGACATATCTGTTGTAATGTGTCTCCTGCTGAGGGATCCTCTGTAAGATGACCATTACACCAGCTGTTCTATACAGGTGGGCATGACCAGACCACAGTTGGCAAGCATGACTATTGTACATGTATTATAAATGACACATACACAGTAGCTGTGTTTAAGTGTGATTTATTGTGCATATCAATATTCTATCAGTTACAATTAAAGTGCATAAATGTAGATAAAAGTGATGAGTGGAGTCATGGTTGATGTATTCATCAGGGTAGCTGCTACACCAGTTAGTTACACAAGTCCAGTGTGCTTGTACTATGGGAAAATGGAGTTAGGTTTCACATTAGTCAACAGGGTGCATCTGTGGCACACAAGGGTGACAAATCAGGAGAGGTTCACATCCTGGCAGTGGGTTTGGTCTTGGCATCTGCTCCAGCTGAATGTCTGGGTGGACATCAACGTTTCCAGGGGGTTTCTTCAGCTACAGAGGGAGGAGTGTCTGAGGCATGTTCTTTCCCTAGCAGGGCCTCCATTCCACTAGCTGCCGCAGGTGTAGCAGGGGCAGATGTAACATTGCTAGTGGAAGGGGCCTGATATTGTGTGGAGAAACTACGCATGGTGGTATTGATGTCCCTCAGCACCCCTACAACGATAGCCATGTGGGCATTTTGTGCCTGCCACTGCTGGAGGACTTCCTAATGGTGCTCCCTCTGCAGCCTTTGAATTTTCCCTAACATGGTGATGATTTGGCGCATCCTTTCTTGGAAACTTTAGTAAGCTCCTAAGGCTTGGGAAATGATTTCCTGGTCAGTTATGTCCCTTTCAGGTCCCATCCTCTGGCCCACAGCATTCCTCCCACGAACCCTGCCCCCAGGTTCCTGTGCCCATGGCTCAGTGTGCCCACTCACAGTTGTTGGAGGTCCATCATTGCCAGGGGTGTCAAGGTTAAACTCAGGTCCCTGTACTGTGGGGCACACAATAGATTGAACAGTCCTTGGGACACAGGTTTGGGGGCGAATGGTTGCATGTGATGTGGTTGCAACAGTGTTGGGAGGAGTTGATATGGGCAGAGTGAGTCTGGGAGTCGTTGACTGACCAGGTGTCCCAAATGGGCCACGTTGTTGTTGTCGTTGTTGATCAGTGTCGGACATCCAAGCATGTTGTCCTCACTGGGGCCTTCATCCTGAGGGGAACTGACAGTCTCAGGAATCCTCTCCATGGTGGCAATGGCAAGGTTACCTGCGGAGGGAGTGAGACACAGAGTTCAGGTTAGAATGTGTGTTTGGTTGCTTTTTTGTGAGATGCAGACGGTGGCTTAACATGATTCCCTGCAATGACATTGACAAATGCTCCACAGCATACCTTAGTTGTACATACTACTCTGTGACTTGTTTTCCTTACCCCATGTTAAGAGCTATCATACTAATTGGGTACAGAATTTTGTGCAGATGCAATTTTATTATGTCTGATATATGATATGACCTTTCAGCTCTGTTACCTAGTGAATAATCAGGCTTGCTGTATGTCACAAATTAAAGCTGCACAATGCACTATGGTGTCCTAGTGGGAACACAGTATGTGAGCATGCAGGGGAAATTGTCCTGTAACTAGATGTTGTGCATGTGCAGCGACTCTGCCATCTAACTTTCCAACCCAGGTCTGTATATTTCATGTTTGGAATCTGTGATCTGTGGCCATTGGGAGTGGTCTCTCAGCTGTAGCTATGTTTTGCTTTGGTTGCTATTGTGAGTGTGTGCCATTGCATTGCTGTCATTGCCATGTACTAGTCCTCACTAGAGCAATCTAGATGATGTAGCTAGTACTTAGTTATACATGCATAACATGTGATGTGATGTGATGTGCACAATCCAGGTCTTCACAATGATGGGTTAATGCATTCTGGGAGTCGTAGTGCTCTAATCAGCCTGTAGTTAACGTGCCATTTCCAAGGACTGTGAGGAAAGTTGGGCTGAGTGGAGAGGTGACACTCAGCCCAAGGTCGTTCCACCTCTTCCTGATGTTGTCCTTGGTGCATGGATGATTGCCTACAGAATTGACCCTGTTGGCTATCATTTGCCACACTCCAATTTCCTGGAAACAGATGTATGTTGGACCGGTGCTCCAAACAGGATTGGCTCTACCCTGACAATTTCATCCACCATGACCCTCAACTCGTCAACAGTGAAACATGGGTGTTTTTGTGGGGACATGGTAATGATTGTGTAGACAGTGTGTGGGGGTATTGCAAGTGTAAGGGTGCAGTGTTAGGTAATTGGTGAGGTCTGGGTGCTGCGATGTGAGTTGGAGACAGTCGTTGCGGATTGTGTGTGCTAATGATGTGTGTATTGTGATAGTTGTGCTGATGTGGGGTGTGTGCTGAGTGAGATGTGTATGTGTGCATGTAGTGTAAAAGAGCTAAATCAATATTATTGGCTTCTTGGAGTATCTGAATGGCATTATGTTTGCAAAGCAATGTGAGTTGTGTAGGGGTGTGTTATATAGTGCAGTGAGTAGGTGTGTCAGGTGTGGGGTTTTCTAACTATCCAAAGTGGTGTGGCGTTCTTACTGAAGTGAGTTGTGACTGCTGTGGTTCACCCCGGCAATGGTTTTCCACCATGGAAGAACCTCTGTGGTGATTTGTGGCTCATAATTTGATGGGTGGATTTTTGTCGGGCTGGCAGTGCCTGTGGTAGGATTGCCTCTTTTCCGTCCACCAGTGTCCAAGCGGTTTCTGATTTTTGGTTACTTTTGGCGGTCTTCGAAGTGTTAGTTGTAATACAGTGGTCGAATTGCCGCCAACATGGTGGTCTTTTGGTGACCACCACTGTGGCTGTCTTGTCAAGAGACCACTAAACTCGTAATGGGGCCTTCTGTGTTGCTTTCTCCCGTATGTGGTATTTCAGCCCCCCTTCTTCCACCTGTGTTTATTTTTGTGTTCTCACATCACTGCTTTCACAGACCCGCTTCTACATTGCTCATCCACTCCTCTCAAGCATTTACATTTTTTATGGTGCTGGGTACTTTTTTGGATAGCTCGACAGCATCCATTTGCTGCCTGGCACTCTGTTACATCAAAGGTGTTATTGTACACTTAGCATATTTTTTTAATTTACCGATCTGAATGGTATCTGCCGTCTTCGAGTGGTAAAAAAATAAAAAATGAAAATGGTGCCTGCATCATTCTCTAGGCATGCACATTCATGGTGATGTAAGCACTGATGCACTGCTGTGGGTACCAGGAAGTCAACTACAGCATCGAATAAATATTTGTGATTAGATCATCAAAGTTGGTGCTTAAAAATATACGTTGAACTATGGGTAATTAAATCAATAACCCTGACGACGGAAGAGGGTACACAGGATGGAGCTTTGGTAGGAGCTTGCCACCAACATACAGTCAGATTGATCGATTTGAGAAGCCTCTTGGAACTGGTGCAATTATTTTTCCAAAAGGTCATGTGTAGTTTTATTTTGTGGAAATCCCTTGTCTGAATCATTGCTGTTCTACAGTCACCAGTCTTACTCTTGCACAATGCTCATCATGTACTGCACAAT
Organism: Pleurodeles waltl; assembly: GCF_031143425.1. NCBI lineage: Eukaryota > Metazoa > Chordata > Amphibia > Caudata > Salamandridae > Pleurodeles > Pleurodeles waltl. The sequence continues at coordinate 313,650,534 of NC_090449.1, read as the reverse complement.
TGTGATGCATGGAAAGGCCTGAATCACTGAAAATTGCTTCCAGTGCATTATTTATTTTTGTTTTTTTTTCATCTGTGTCATTACAGATCGGAAGCCACTATATGCAAGTACATTTTGTCCCACATAGTTGATCCTGTCCCTTAATGATAGCCAGCTGAATGTAGTGGACGACTTTTCAGGATTGAAAATCAGATATCGCTAGATGGATGAGCCTCAATTCCCTTAAGCTCAATGGGGACAAAATAGAATTTCTGTGCTGCTCAGCAAGCAGGATCACCCGGACCAGTCGCGGCTCGTGCGACGCCGAAGGGGCGGGGCAGCGCTGCGGGCAGGAAAGGGGGGAATTAACGGGGAAGGGAGAGGGGATTAAATTAAAAATAACATTTTAAAAAACACCTGTGCCACCGCCTTCACGGCCGCGCTGCTCCTCTCCTCTTCTCTGCCTACAGGCACAGGCTCCCAGCCTGCCCTGCACCAATCCTGATGCTACTCAGAGCAGCGTCAGGATTGGCTGGGAGCGCCCAGCCAGGGGGCTTCCAGGCAGACTGGGAGCCTGTGCAGGCTCTCTCCAGCCCAGCAACTGTGTTGCTGGCTTGAGAGAGCCCTGTGCACATGTGTGTTTAGCCGGCCGGCTCCCCCTCATTGCTCGTCACCCCAGTGGCCCTGCCCCTTTTTCACAAAAACGATAATACACAAAGTTTATTATCACTTTTGTGGAAATGGTTTGCTGCTGCCGTTGCTGGCGGGGGTGGAGGGTGACGCTCCTCTGCCATCTTCTAATTTTTGGCCTTTCTCCTCCAGTGAAGAAATCCAACCGGTAGACACTGACCGGAATCTCCGGGTACTATTCGATTACAAGCTATTCCTGGAAAAACATATTATGAAAGTTGCTGCCACCTGCATCGCATTGCTGTGGCGTCTATGGAAGCTATTGCCTCTAATTCCCACCCAAGTTAAGTCGCTTGTGGTATGGAGTGTGATTCTAAGTAGACTGGACTATTGCAAAGCCATTCTGCTCCAAGTCCCTGATTATTTGGCTAGCAGATTACTTAGAGTCTAGGTAGCAGCAGTCAAACTTGCCCTTAATAAACCCCGGAGATCATCAGTTTCTGAAGCCTTGAAGGATTTGCACTGGCTTCCAATCAAGCAGATGATCACTTTTAAAGCAAAGTGCATAATGTTTAAAGCGCTCCAGGGCAAGGGTCCGGTACAGTTGCGAGAAAGACTAGGAAGATACACTCCCGGTAGATCCCTTCATTCGAGATTCTCACACCTGGCCTGTTTAGATAAGTTTTGAAAAACTCACCTAGGTGGATAATACTTCCCTATCGGAGCAACAACATTTTGGAATAAAGTACCTTTGACCTTCAGATCGGCCTTCAGATCGGCCTCAGATGTGTTACAGTTCAGGAAAGCCTTGCTTTTTCCCTAAAATAATTCTGCTTTACTCTGTGTGCATTAATGCTTACAGTGTTGCCACCATTTCTGCTTTTAGCGCCAAGATGCCAGGTTAGTGATAGTCACGCTTAGCAAATACTATGAATAAATAGATACATTTATTTGGATACGTTTAGTTTATTTAATGTGTTTAATGTGAATAATTTGCACTTACTGGGCACTGGTTTGGGGAGAAAACGTCTTTCTGCAGCTGTAAAAGCTGAATGGTGGGCTTGTAAACAACATTCGTGCGACTTTTTAGAAACTGTCTGGAAAATACATTAGCCAGGTATTTCTTTTGACTTTTTTATGTGGGTGACAAACCGTGTGCACAATTTTCATGCAAGAGCGCCAAAATGTAATCTGTGTAGTAGGTGTAATTTGGGGGCTAGTATGCATATTTCGCATTAAAAATATAAAATGTTGCCCACAACCACGCGTTACTAACTGGAGGACATCTACCGCCTACCCGTATTAAATATGCCTAGGGTAACTTTGCACCATGTTATGCACATGTGCATACATTTTGTAACCAATTCAAACATCAACTTTATAGGGATGCTTATGACTTTGAAAAGGCGGTCGTAATCTTTCATGCTACCTCGATGCTGCTGGCAATAATAAAATAAAAAAAATCGACTCCTGTCTGCTTGAGCTATTTTCAGCCCCCTAACCAAGTTCAGTTATATTTTTGGAATTTAATAATCTTTGTCTTCACGAGCCACAGTCTTCGAGTCTCTCTGGGCGGGGAATTGTGGAGCGTGGGAGCATGGTGAGTGATGAACAAGTTGTAGCAAGATTGGAGCCTGTACTTTCTAACTGGAAGCACACGCATGCGCGATTTGAAATCCGTTCAGTCATGGAAGTGCAATTTAAATTGCTGCACACTCCTCAAAGGGCAATTTAGAGCAACAAGCCATACTTCCTGGAAGACAAATTGAAATCTTTATGTACAATGGTAACTCACATTTTCTTTAAGTGATGCCCAGCGCTGGTTCATAGTCGCTCACTGTTAGAAATGGGGTCTCTAGTTGTCAGTCAGTTTGTACCTTGTCCCAGTAGGGAACCTCACTCTAGGCAGGGTAAAAGAGTCACACTCCTAAAATAACCCCTGCTCACCCTCTTGGTAGCTTGGCACAAGGAGTCAAGCTTATCTCAGAGGCAATGGGTTAAGTATTTGTACCCACACACAGTGACACAGTAAAAAAACTACAAATGGACACCACCGCAATTAAGAAAAATAGCAAATATTTATCTAAGTAAAACAAGACCATAACAACAAAAATCCAACTTACACAAGCAAATATATGAATTTTAAAATATTAAATCCCTATGAGAGCACTTAGAAACACAATAGCTCCAGCTGGGGCTCTCACAGCGTCATGACGGAGTCATTCCCAACCGTCTGATGCCACTCAAGAGGGAGTGCGGGACCGGTGACGGAGTCACACCGACCCCAGGTACAGTACCTTAGAAGAGGGGCAGAGTCAAAGATGTGGCAAGGAGTCGGGGAGGTGAGGCATCACTGGAGCCGGTGCGGAATAGGTTCCGTACTGCTGCGCAGGAGGTGAGGCGTCAGTTCCTTACTGCTACACAAGGGAGGTAAGGTTTTGATTCCTTACGGAGGCAGCAGAGGTAAGGCACCATCAGCAGCAAGGTGTTAGTTCATTATGATCCGGCAGGGTCGATGAGTCCAACGGGTCAAGACGCGATGAGGCGACTTTGCAGTGTTGTGGTTGCAGCGGAGTTGGGTGTCAAGGACGAGGGTGACACGGCACTCAGGACTCATGATGTTGCATGACTTCAGAGGCTCTACAACAGTGTCGGGCCTGCAGTGTTGGTCACAGTCACCGCACTTCAGCGAGGACCACAGCTTCGGGTGATGCAGTGGCGAGGAATCAGACAACGGTGCGGGTTCTGGAGTCATCCGGAGTCAGTGTGCCTGGTTCTTCTTGTTTTTCTGTCAGACTTCACTCCAAAGGTTCCAGGAACTGGAGTGGGCACCTCTTGGCAAGTCAGGGTCCAAAGCAAGAGAACCCAGGGGCTAGCAGGTGAAGTCTTTGATGTTCCCAAGACTTCTTAACGGGAGGCAAGCTCAGTCCAAGCCCTTGGAGAAACTTCACAAGCAGGATACACAGCAAAGCCCAGTCTTTGTCCTCTCCAAAGCAGACACAGGAACTGCAGGCCAAACCAGTCAAGCACATACAGCAATGGGACAGTACTCCTCCTCACAATTCTTCTGCTCTTCTCCTTGGAAGAGTCTCCTCTTGATCCAGAAGTGTTCTAAAAGTCTGGGGTTTTGGGTTCAATACCTATACTCATTTCTGCCTTTGAAGTAGGCAAACTTCAAAGTAAAGTCTTTGTAGTGCACAAGACCCCGCCTTTCGTGCCTGGTCTCAAACACACCCCGACTGTATTGTGTAAAGACAGGCACAGCCCTATTCAGATCCAACTGTCAGCTCCTCCCACCACGCTAGCCCAGGAACACCCATCAGGATATGCAGGGCACAACTCATCTCCCTTTGTGTGATTGTCTAGCGTAAATTCACAACCAGTCCATGTGTCATCCTGACCCGACGTGTATTCTACAGCCAGGCAGAGGCACAGAATGGTTAAGCAAGAAAATGCCCACTTTCTAAAAGTGGCATTTCCAAACACACAAGTTAAAATCCACCCTCACTAAAAGATGTATTTTTAAATTGTGAGTTCAGAGACCCCACATTCCAAATTTCTATCTGCTCCTAATGGGAAATTATACATAAGAGGTACATGTACTGATAGAGAAGTTTTGAGCCTGGCAAGTGTGTGCACTTGCCAGGTCGACATGGCAGTTTAAAACTGCACACACAGACACTGCAATGGCAGGTCTGAGACATGTTTACCAGGCTACTCATGTGGGTGGCACAATCAGTGCTGCAGATCTAGTGGCATTTGATTTAAAGGACCTAGGCACACATGGTGCACTATACTAGGGACTTACTAGTAAATCAAATATGCCAATCATGGATAACCAATCATAATCACAATATATACTGGGAGCACTTGCACTTTCCCACGCATCAGCAGTGGTAAAGTGCCCAGAGTACCAAAACCAGCAAAAAACGAAATCCAGGAAGGGGCAAGAAGGGGGAACCTAACGAAGGATGCCAGGTCTAACACTCACTGATCCAGAAGGTTCCATGACCTTCTGGTTCTATCCCCTCAAGATCAAACCTATAGTTACGAGTTCACCAATTAATTGATCATCTCCAGTTCCTTCCGAGATTGTTCCGTACTTGGTGCAATGGAAGTTTTGAAATACCATCTAACGTTAAAAAACATAAATATAATCATAATAACCATAACCAAAACATAAATATAACCACTATAACCATAGTAAGTAATACTTTGCATGGTCCAAGCTGTGTTCACATGGAATTCTGAACTGATTTCAATATTTGAGAATCCAGGATTATTATGTGATAAATGCCCAGCTAGAAGGGTCCATTGTCCTGTGCTTCTTTGCTTCCATAATTGACTGATCAATGAACAGACTCAGATTTAGACAGGGCTTTGAATGGGCCGTGTCATTCTGGATCTCAGACCAGTTAGACAAACACTGTAACAGGTGCCTATCAGGCACTATATTCAAATCCTTAACTTTATTGGCAAATAGCAAATAACGATTTCTGAAAGACTAATGTAAATAACGTTAAGGTATTACAAGTCACTGATTTAGTTCATGTTCATATTTCACAAGTCTGACTTAATCTTGCACCAAAGGGTTTGGTAGCACACTATATGGATCACAAACATTTAGTTACTGTGTTTAAGCCACAACCTCAAATACATAGATCATGCTCTTCTATAGACTACCCCTTCTCCACTTTTTGTGTCTCACTTAAAGCCTTGGTTTTAGGTTACTAGATACAAAGTCTGGCAGTAAACCAATGAAATCAGGAGCAATGCAGGAGTCTATAATGTGTAGACTACGTGCCCTGTCTCAAAGCCTTATCAAATAAATCCAACTTATCGGTGAAAACACTGGAGCCTGGATTACATAGATTGCACTGATGCAATTTTGCACTAACGCTTCCAGATTACATAGATTTCAGCTCTGTTGCTATAATGTTTTAGCACTATTTCCCGGAACACACTGAAGTTTGCAAGAAATCTGGGTCAAATAACCAGTGCACAGTCATTGGTGTGCTGCACATTAAATGCAAACATATTTTTTGCACCAGTGCTGCAAATTCTGAAGTAACATTTATAATGCATGACAAGTGCAAACAAAATTTATCCCAGTTGATTACTTTAAATACCATTGTAAATGTTGGTGCAACAACACACCAACAAAAACTACGTGATCCAAATTTAGCAGCGAAAATTGTACCACCACATTCTCTGTAATAAGGCAACTGGTGGTCAGGACATCACGTGTACAGCTTGGAGAGACTCCTCCATGAACAAAGTGGTGCTTTCATCGTTATATGTGCAAGAGCTTTGCACACGTTTTTTGTTCCAAGCAGCAGATCCACTATGACCATTTTTAGGGCTGGCTTTCAAGTGCGTCTGACTGTAACACCCTTTTGGACAATGCTTTAAAATATACATAGTGTGGGATTTGTGTGCAGCTGGAATTAACTCCAGACTGAGTAAGTGGGTGACGTGCTGCTCAGCCCAAGCATTTGTGCCTGGACGTGCTGTATTCCATGCTGCAGAATCCTTTTTTCAACACCCAGCATGCCCCTACTTGGCTTGGGTGACCCCTATCTGTTACTCCCTCCCCAACCTGGAAGCCACTGGCCATAGGGATCGGGATCACCGGTCTAATTGGCATCATAATGTGCAGCCACAAGTCATTGTGGAGTTCTTAACATTTTTATTCCACCTTCTCCGCAAACTAGGCCCAAAATTCTGTATCGTAGCGTACCCATGCAAACTTTCCAAAGGTGATGTGAGCTTTCTGTATCACATCCAAATACTCAACCAGCACCATGCAGTGCTTATGGTACTTCACACAGTACACAGAGGCATCAATCATGCTGCCATCCTGTTCTCAATGTTTACCGGGAACCTAAGACTTTTTGCCAACTCATATTCTTCCTCCTTGGAACTTCTTGGACCCTTCTTTTGCCATAATCTTCCTGTGCAATAGTGTAAATACGTCAATGTATTCCCCCCACCCCCATATCCTTTCTTCCTCAGCATTCTCAAGTGTGCCCCTAATGGTCTAGGTATTCCCATAAATATATGTGAGCCCATTCCTCTTCAGCTCTTGACTCTCTTTTTTGTCTGTCTCCCCTGCTTCCTCCTTCTCTCCTTCTTGTAAATACTTTTTCTCCTTCTTTTTATTGGTTCTCTCTTTTCCTTCTCAAGGTTCCCTTGTTTCTCACTCGCCGCTGTCTTTGTCACCTCTTCTTCCTTACCTTTGCTCCCTTGCTCCTGAGTATTGTACGTACCTACCCCACTGTCTGCTACATAATTACCTTTGTGTAATCTGGTGTCCCTATGTCCCTACCACCCCGCCAACCCCGTTTGAAACTGGTAAAGACCAAACCCCTTCAGTTGCCCACCTGGCTTAAAGGTCAGAGCTCGCAGTGAAGCCTGCCATCTCTCACTAAGGCTGCTTTCCGTATATCCACTTTTCTTGCATGAACCAGTATCTGTAAAACACTAGTCTCTACCTGGTTGACGCTCTTACCCTGTGCTAGCCCTCATGAGCTCCCCTGACTTTCCATTACTTTCTTGAGGTTCCAGATATCCTTGTTCCCACTTCTTCTTCAAGATTCAGGGCCCAATGGTCCCCCACATCTCTAGATCTATTGTACAAACCACTTGTCCCTGCTATCTCATCACCTTCCTCGTGAACTTTCCACCAATCACCTGTGCCAAATCATTCTTCTGTCAAAGGAAAGGCCAAGCTAGACCTTTCGCCTTCTGCTGCTGAGGGAGGGGGGGGTCCCACAAATCCTTCCCCAGGCCCTAGAAGTCTTGTCCAATGCCTCCATCTGGACAGCCGACTGCACTAGACCATGCTATCTCTTCTCCTTGGGGTGGTCAAACCACACTAGACTTTCCCTAGTCAGTGTCTTCAGTTGTGGTCCATTCTGGAAGGCCCCAGAGTGCAGGTGTGTGCTAAGCTCTCAGACGGTTTCTCACTAACATGTGTCACCCAGACCCACCCACTTCCCTTGAACACCCTCTAGGCCTAATCCAATCACCTTGGTACTAACACCCCCTTTCCAGCCCCTGATCTTCTTCCTTGCACCCCTTGAGTACCCAATCCTGCCCCTGTGTTTTAGGCAGCAGCTCTGCCCCCTCCCTTTTCCTTCTGTATACCCCTAGGAGCTTCTCCAGTCTGGAACCCATATTCCTTTTTCCTGCTTGCTCCATACTGCTTCATGTTGACTTGTCTTCTTCATCTTTATGTTTGCTCCTTGGGGCATTGCTGTCCACTATTAATGATGATGCCCCTGCCCTTGGACCAGGTGTAGCGCTCTTCAGAGTTCTCTCACATGACCTCTCTTCCCAGATGCATGGCGCCTCGTTTCCTCCTAGGCCATATTGCGCACTGCAGGTACACTTCCTGCACACTTTCCAGCCCCCTGTCTGAACCTCACTGCTGCCACAGGAACGGCCTCTCTACTCAGCCTGTGAGCTGCACGTATGCTGATGGTCACTTGGCCTTGCAAACCTCACAGGCATGTTTCACCTCCCCTTCACACTGCCATTCATTTGTGCTGGGCAGCAAACATGCGTCATCCCTTCCCATGCCCGCTTTAGTGGACCATTCCACGCCTAGAACTCCGCTGCCCTTGTTTCAGGCTGCAACAAGTCCTCCTGCCCTACTTCTTTCAGGAGACATAAAGATTATTGACATTCCTCTCCTCCATGCCCTTCCTACCACGTGGATCAGCCAAAGTAAATCTACTGTAAATAGTCTGCTTTATGCCCCTCTATACCTTTTATTCACACCTTCCACATGTGTTTCTACTGCTTTTAATGGACCAGCCTACACACCAAGCCACAGTGTCACCTTCTGCAAAATGGTGGCTGAGGACCCTAGCCAAGCCTCTAAGATGTCCCTTAACCCTACCACTGTTTGCTCTCTTCCAATCACGTCTTGCAGTCCTCTGGTTTGCTTCACCCACCCAACTTGCCTGGGGGTATAACGCCTGAGGTTGGCTGTACCCTTTGTCCCTACAGTCTTTGGTTGTTAGAAGGTTACAAGACTAGAGAAATGATGAGCAATGATAGGCCTAAAAATGTGGTCATGAACCTGAAGAAGTATCACAATTGGGCAGTGGAGTGAGAAAGGAAACTGGTGAGTCTCCCATTTTCCCCATGAACAGAAAGCTGGCAATTTTTAATTACCAGCAAAGGTAATAGGGCCTTTACTTCCATACTACAGGGTAAGGCACCAGCCTTAGGGACCCCCACAGGGTAGCACCTACTGTTAGGAAAAGGTAATAAATTGTCCATTTTATCATGCAGCAAGGTATGTTACTTTAGCAAAATGCTATTTTTACTGTAACAGCGAAAGCCCCGGAAACTGTCCTGTGTGAAACCCTGTCCACAGGAGTAGTAAGTTCACTCAGCACCAACCTGCTCAAACTGCATGTGCCAGAGCAGGGGATCGACATTCTTTATTCAAGGTAAAAATGTAGATAGTGCAGGGTCTTAAGACACATAGGGTATGGAGTACTGTAAGGAAGAATAAGAGCAGCCCAATAAAAATCTGCACAAACAATTTCCCACAAAATTAAATACAATTAAATTAAATACAAATTCTGAAAGGAATGGGAAGAACTGTAGACAAATGGGTTTGAAAGGTGCCCTAAAATCTAGACATTGATCCTGTGGCGTCCTTTCTTTCTCTTGCTAGGTCAGACAAATCTTTTTAGGAGTCCCCAGGAGAAACACATTCACTCACTTTGTGAAATGACAGTGTAGCCCATTTGGTTACACATTAAGGGTCTGATTATGACCTTGGCGGATGGGCTACTCCGTTGCAAAAGTGACAGATATCGATTCCGTTGTATTACAAGTTCCATTATACCCTATGGAACTTGTAAAATGGCAGATGGGATATCTGTCACTTTTGTGACAGAGAAGCCCATCCACCAAGGTCATAATCAGCCCTAGATCTTAAAGATGAATTGGAAGTTGTATAAAGCGATTTATTGCAGACTCAAAGTAAAACTTACATAATGAGTATATATATAATCACCAAAGGATAATTAAATTGTTGCACAATATTATAATTTACTAACATACAAAGGACCAATAATTCAATAGCGACAATACAGAAAATAAGGAAAAGCATATGGTGCTTCAAATCCAGACTCAGACTTTCCTGCCTAACCATTGAATCTAAGTTCCTAAGTATTATAATAATCTAAAGTTAAATTCAGAGGAAAGTGTCAGCATCACAGAAACTTCGGCAGAAGTTCTGTTGAGAGATGTGAGTAGCATAAAGCCAGTTAGTCTAACAAAGGAAAGGAGATCTCTCTACCCCTTAAGGGTCTGCTCTAGTCAAGGTGGAAAGGGAATCTGAACAACACTTTAATCAGCCTCTGAACCTTCCAGTAGCTGACATCACAGCTAAGGAAATTTCCACCGACAAGATACCATTGTGAATTATATTCAATTAATTTTTATCATCTTCTGAACACATCTGCTCAACCTTGGGTTACATCCATGCTCAAGAGATTGAAATGGGAGTTTGTTCTTACAGCTTTTCGCTAACGTTTCTTGCCCTTGGCAACACAGCTCTCGCTTCCTTATCTATCACCTGCAGAGGAAAGAAAAATAATACGCAAAGAAAGCAAGCATCATGTTGAAATTAAACATAGGAATCGTATAGGCCTTAACTCCAGCCTGAACAACAGAAGGAAAGTGCCCATTTTAGTTATACTATTCCATGTCCAGTTCTCTTAAACACAATAAATGAAGAGTGATTATAAAATATATAGTTAGTTAAGATACTGAGGTATAAATGCATTTGGTTAACATTGCAGAAAGGCAGTTTACATGTAACACTTGTATTTTTGCTCGTAAAGGCACTGTTATGTTGTGGTCTTTTTATGTGCCACATACACATAGATATAGTTTTACTCATTATATATAGAATTAAATGCTTCATTACTCTTCTTCCAATAAAGGATAATGGCTCAGCCAAGTATGCTCTTTCAACCTGAAGGGAGAAAGAAGTCTTGTGGTCGGTGGAACGATACCGGTTAAACTAGAACAGTGGTTCCCAACCTGTGGTCTGGGGATCCCTAGGGGGCAATGAAGCCTCCTCAGGGAGTCTGCGTCTGTTTAAAAAATTAAATAATATTAACACTCAGTGGGGGGTCCCTGGATTCCAATAATGATTCATTGGGGGTTCCTTGGTTCGAGGAATGATAAAGTAGGAGTCCACAGGAGTCAAACGTTTGGGAACCACTGAACTAGAACATACAATGTCGAGCTTCAGAAGAGACACAATCTAAGAGTTTGGTGCATCAAGGTGCATCCTGTAGGGCTGATACATAACAGAAGCATAACAAACATCTTTTTTAATTCTATTTTCCTTATGTTTTAGTGTTTTCTTTCTACCATTATTTTCTGGAGCTATGGAGAATGTGTTTTAAGTGTACGGTGTAGATCCCAGTTCCCCATTTGAACTTCCAGGGTCTTTGTTACTCCACTGCTTGCTGGTTCCTCACTCCTATGGCCAGGCTTTTGCGTTAGCAGCAACAATGAAATGCGTTGTGGAAGCTCTGAGTATCCTAAATGTTTACTATAAATGATGATTTTTGTTCTTATAACTTTCTGCACCTGATTGATTAGTACTCCTTTATCTTTGGGCATTCTCAGTAATTTAACCTACTTTTTACAAAAGTACTCCAGCCTTTCATGGGGTTTATTCGCCCAATTAGGAACTGCGGATGCTGGTTCGAGTCCTGGTATTGGCTCAACATACTGTGATTCTGGGCAAATTATTTAGGGCCGGATTTATATCTCGGCTGAAGGGTTACTCTATCACAACAGTGACAGATATCACGTCCGCCAAAATCTAAATTCCATTGTTTTCAGTGGGATTTGGATTTTGGCAGACAGGATACCTGTCACCGTTGTGATGGAGTAACCCTTCCACCGAGATCTAAGTTGGCCCTTAAGCTTGCTCTTCATTCTCATCTGCTTTGTGATTGAAGTCCAATGAGGAAATGACTCTTTCTCCTCTTCAAAATGATATTCTTTGGTACCTGTATTGGCAGTGTTAGAAATTACCACATTCAGTTAACATTTGATGGCTGAGACAGACAGTGGCAGATAACAGACTGTACTCAGGAGAAGCGGGTGTAACAATGATACTGGGCTTAGAAGAATCATGACTAACAAAAGTACTTAAAAATTTCCAGACATTTCAATTCCAGAAAGACCCTAAATTGAACTAATGCATGCTCTTTCTTGCAGTGAGGTCACAGGCAACTCGATTAATGAACTTTCTTCAGTTTTAACGCACTGGTCTTTAACTTTGCATACATGTTATTTTATTGGACTCCCTGGATCATCCAGCAATTAACACTAATTGTAAATATCTCTATTTATCGATCTCACTGGTTGAGTGTATTGGACCAAGGAATGGAACTATGGCATCCCTTTAGTGTGTTCTCATCCATCTGGTCTAAGGAGGGGGAAGCAGACCTGCTCCCTTAGGGCCCCATAGTAGCCACTATGCCTTGATTGCCTTCATTTTCCAGGCCCACAATTCCCTGATGTAGTTACTTTGGGATGATGGTGCACTTGTCTCCTATTCTGATTGATTGTCCTTGATGTGCCTTAAAGAGATACATTCCTTTGAGTTCAGCTCAATTGGAATGACATATACATGTCTCCACTCATTTTTTAATAGGAGCCTCTTGACCTCCGAGAGTGTGGTAACCCTGATGGTGCCTAATGGTACGACAAGCGGTAGACTCTGGTTTATCATGAAGCAGATATATTATTCTGCTGGCGATGGCCTTGTCTGAGCTGATGCTATGGAATGTCCTGACTTGTAGTCAATGGGATTCTCTGCCTTTCGTGTCTTTTGGATGCTGATGTATATGTATTCTTGGAGGTGTACTTTTTACCTCTTGATTAAAGGTGGCATCTCTACTCAGGGAGGTTCCCAATTGTCAAAAGGGTATGATGGTCCGTTACCATTGTTAACTGTTCGTTATATATGAAAATGTGCAAGTGTTCTCACGCCCATACCAATGGCAGGATCTCGTTTTTCAGGATGGGAGTAGGTTTTTTATTTGTCAGACAGACGTCAGCTTGCATGTGCCACAATGTGGCATTCCTCATCTCATATGTGATTTTGATCTAGTATCTTTCCCAGTCTGATGGGGCTGGCATCCACAGTGATCTTTGTGTGGATCTGGAGTTGAAATAAGCCAGGTTACTTGCATTGCCTATTTTGCATTTAATTTCCTTGAAAGACTTCTCGCTCTTTGAGGTCCATTTAAAGATCTGACCTTGTTTCATCAATTCTCAGAGTGGGTGCTGATTGTGGCATAGTCCTTTGTGTATCAGGAGCAGTTGCTGGCCATCCATAAAAAAGACCGAACATCACTCATGTCCATTGGGATGGGTGTCTCATTGAATGTTTTTATCTTGTCTGGGTCTGGTCTCAAACCCTCCCTGAGTAGAAATCTAGCTTGGATATATGGAATTCACATATTTCAGCACTGAGTGATAGCTTGGAATTTTGGATGGCCTGACACACATGATCCAGAGCCTTGCCATGGGCCTCCATGATGGCTCCAAAAACAGAATATTGTTACTAGAATGTAGAGTGTTTAGTAATGGAAAATAACTCCCCTGATGCCTACCTGAAAGATTTCCGCTGCTGAGGATATGCCACAAATTAGCTGTTTATATCTGAACAGTCCTTAATGAGTTGGGAATATGGTGATTTATCTAGAGTCTTTGTGTAACTCTAGTTGATGATACACCTAGTTCAGGTCCAGCTTGGAGAAGACCTTGGCACCATTTAATAGTGTGAATATGTCAGTGGTGTGTGGTCCGGGAGGCCTCTCCTGCTTGATAGCCGCTTTAGGCAGCCTCATGTCAACAGAAAAGTATACTTATCTATATGTCTTCCTCTTTAGCACCACGACAACTGGGGATACCAACACTGTTGGCCTTTTTTGGATTTTTCAATGATGTCAGTATTCAGGAGTTCCTGCAGTCCATCCTCTACTACTCTCTGAAGATGGAATAGCACCTTTCTGTGGTGCTGCGCAACAAATTTCACCTGATTCAATGTGCAATTGGACTTGAAAGTTTATGACCTTTGCTATGTCTGTGAACAGTATCACACACCTGTGCATAGTTAGAGGTTCATCTTCCATCCTGTACATGATAGCCACCAACATCAGTCTTTTATACCATGTAGAGGTTGAAATGAAAGTCTGCTGCTGAGGATCCATCTATCACATGAATGGAAGCCTCTATTGACCTGTCTTGATATATGAGCATTGTTTTGTGGATCTTTGGCCATCCACATGAACGCTCTCACATCAGCTTGCCTTAGAAGGAGGGTTCATTTTGGCATATTCTGTGACACAGACATAGTTAAGCAATGATTCAATGTCAAGGACTAATTAGGCATGAAGGTTCCTCATTTGAGTATCTAGATGGGGTATTGCTCCTTCCTTTCTAGGTCTTGCACCATGAAAGTTACTGTCTCGTGATTCTGGAGGGAGAGATCTCGAACATGATTCTTGTAATGGTGTGTAATACAATCTGGATGTGGCACAGGATGTCTGCAAGACCTTGAGGAGCTTGTGGACTTTTGTCGCTCACTGCCCTTGCACGATATCAGGATTTTAGATCTTTTGCTCTCCACACAATGTCTTGTGATGACGCCTTGCACAAATTGTTCAGAACTATTCTGTTTTCCACAGTATCTGCATTTGTGGCACAGAACTGGAAAGCTCCTGGCATGTAGATGCACTTGTCCACATTGATCACACTCACATTTGTATTCCTGATTTTTATGAATGGGACCTCTTTTCCTTTTACACTCTCTTGACTTTGGTCTTCTTCCCTGATCATGACGGCGTTTGTTAAATGCCTGAACTTGCAAACAAAATTCCTGCTCATGGTTTTAATTTTTGCCTGCGTTCTTTATCTTTGCTTGCATCTCGGCCTTGTCTTTAATCTCTTTCAGCTCTTCAATGATGTCCAGTGAGTAGCTCTTTTCAGCGGTCGTTTACGAAGTCCGAATGATTAGCAGGCTTTGATGATTCGAAGTTAGAGAGTTCTATTTTTTCTAATCTAGTGCATGATTTTTTTTGTGGTGTTTTCACTTTCTTACTGTTTGAAGTGCTGCACAAATACTTTAAACATTGCCTTCACGTTAAGCCTGACTGCTCTACACCAAGCTACCAGAGGGTGAGCACAAGTTAATCTGGGGTTTGCTTGTGCCTTTCCCTCATAAGAATTGTGGTTGCTGTTTGACCAGGGCACACACCTCAGTACCCCAACCACCCTACTTCTTACACTGCTTTTGCCACCTTTGTCACCAGGTTTAGCGTATCAGACCAAGGATTGAATGCCGACACTGGTAGGAGAACTTGCTTACTTATTTCTTGATGGTCTTAAGTAGCATGTCTGGCCCTCCGAATGCCATTCCCATGCTCCTGAATCCTACCCTTGGTCCTCCTTTGCCTCTTATGAGCCTGCCCCAATGGAGTGACCGTATGGTCACTAGTGAATCCAGCAGAGACCTAGCGCCCTGCCCTAAACCTTTGCCTGCTGCGATCGTACAGTTGAGTTTACCAAATTTACAATTTTGGCTCACATTATTTTTTGGAGTATGGAGGCACTCAGAACATAGGGTTTAATTAAATTGACAAGTTCTGTTAATTTTAGCTCTAATGGTACAATGGAATCAAAAAGTGTTTCTAGTGTCTCTTTCAATACCTGTTCTTGTTCTAAACATCCTGCAATGAGCTAAAAATTGTAAAAGAAACAAATTATTTTTATGTTACATACAGGGACCCCGATTCACAAAGGGAATTGTCAAGCCACACATCTAGAAGAAAAACTATTCCTGTTGATCTCCAATTAATTATTTCCCCTATTTACTATACTCAGCAGCTGTATGTGAAGAAAGATGGTCCAGCTGCAGTTTTCCAGTTGCTTTAGTGACTGAGTGATATGATTTTTGTAAAGGGTGCTATTTCCCCGCTGCAAAATTGAACAGGATGTTCAAATATGCACAAGTGAAAGGCAGCATAATGTTCAATCATACATTTAAATTTTTTTTGTTTCCCACATAGAAAGCATATTCTTTGTGGAGAAGCCCCTTACCCTACATCAAGCCAAGCCTGGAGCTCATCCATTCCTATCCCCGCCTGGAAGGGAAATTATCCCAGCCCACTGCTGGAGTAAAACTTTTGCCAAATCCAAAGGATGGAAGGGTTAGGTAAGAGTTTGTGAATCCCCTCAAACTTTCTGGGCATCCACAAACTTTTAAGCAAATCATGTCTTGTCCTTTCAACTCGGTAGACCTGGCGAGGGGGGTTTCTAACGCCATTTGCAGCTGGCAGATGCACTTCTGTGGAAAGCCGTCCTGCATAAGTAGAGTCCTTTATGGCCCAAAACAAAGCTTTACAGCTGTAACTGGGTTTGTGTATAGTGCTGAGGAGCAGAACACTAAAGCTTAGCTCCAACGGTATATCATGGATAAAGATATCACTGAACTATACGTTCAGGGAGAACAACAGGAGAATGAGATAATGTTGATAAATGCCATAAAAAGGATGACTGCAGAAGTACCAACATTTGCCCAGATTTTCCTTAATGCCTTTCCGGATTATGTTCCAGGATTAAGGTTGCAGTATCTAGTGGATCCATGTTATCTGTAGCATTTTAACTGTACAATTAATCCACACAGAGGTGCTAAACATTGCACAGTATGCGTTTACTATGGTGTAGGTGTCTTCTTGGATTCATCTATTTAATAACCACATACATTGTAAACAGTACTTTGTGCAGGGTGCAACATAGTTAATCAAGTGCTGCAAACATGCATGACCATTACTAGTACTCTGACAAGCTGCCTCTTACATTTCAATGGTTTCCATGCACCCATCAAAGTAGTAATATTTTTGTGTTCTTTGTGGCATTTTGCTAAATTATATGTGACACATTTTGAACACATCAAAGAGAAATTTAGAACTAGAAATGTGAGCTTACAGTGGAGAAGGTGAAAACGAGAAAAGCATCACTAGCCTGAAAAATGGGTTATCTTTCACCAAAATCAGCAACTTTGAAATACAAATTTAAACAAAATTCTCCAAGTGGCTGCTACACATGTGCATTTGGAAATCAAATCGACATCTGTGCAGACCCAGTCACGTAACATCAGGGATGTTGTCCTGTTCTATAGTGTAAGCTAATTCATCAACAAAAATCATCAGGAGCTCATAGTAAATATCCTACTACTGATATAACAGACAAGGTTACTGATCACCTGAAGTAGAATTACAAGTGGTGATCGCTTAAGCATGTCAGACGCAGTAAGCAGCTGTTATATAACAAAGTGCATTAGTTCTGGAATGGACACCATAATCCCAAGGATGTCCACAATGTTCCAGAAATGGAGACCTTTATGACATGTAGTGGTGAATCATTATGCGATGGATGCGTGTAGCATAGTAAGCATGGATATAATTGTCCTTGCAGGGCCACGTTTAGGGCAAGGATGCGAAAATATTTCAAGAAGCGCCACCTTAATGCCAGGGTGCCAAGGATGGATATAGTTATGCCACAAATGGTCATAATTGTGCCGATGTGTGCAAAGGTGGTGGCAGAAATAGCAGTTAAGGGAACACAACACCAGACACCCTCTCTCTCTCTCGCCTTCTGTACCTCTCTTTCTCTTTTTCCTCTTTCTCTATCCCTCTTCCTAACGGAGAAACGAACACACTGCCAGTCACAATATTTGAGCGTTTGTGTGTATATAACTGGTGTAGTTGGCCAATACTGTTATGCGAGCACCAGAGTAAGTAAGAGGTGTACCTTCTGGGGGTGTTTGGGATGTTACACCCCACTAATAACCGCATTCTCTGATAAATAGTTGGGAACAAGTGCTTTCAGTCCGGTATGGTGAGCTGTCGATCGGGTATCACCAGGAATTTTTACACACACAGACAAAAAAAGCACACACACTCACACACGCACTCTCTCTGTTTTGAAAGCCCTCCAAAATGTTGGTTATTTCACAAACTGTAGTGTTTTTTCTCATTTAGTACTGCTACCTCTCTCTTTCCACTGCACCTTGAGCCCCCCTCGTGCACCCTGCGTGTCCTACAATTGCTTCTTAACATTATATTCCAGCCTGATTGTTGGGAAATCTGAAGATCACGCCTCCCGAGTCTTACTGACCAAGCTACACCCCTGGCCACACCTCAAAATTATGCTGATGTTACCAAATGCAGATAGAGGTTTGACTAAATTACCCTCGTGTTCCCCATGCCATCACATTCAATAATACCATTAGGCCAAAGAGGAAACAACAAATCAGCACCTCAGAGGCTGTAACTGACCACTTTAATAAAACTTGTGAATGGCTTTTAATTGTGCCTTTTATTTTTTTCTCCCTGTTGACATTGTCTGCAACGGCCTGAAAGCAGTTTGGGGAAAACCCTGTAGATATATCTGTTCAGATACTGCCCTGTGCTTGCTTAGAATAGAAACACACATCAGCTTCTGTTAAAATGATGGTGCCGAGGGCCAGATGCTCACGTAGCTCTTTGTACAAACCCATCATCCTACAGTGTAAAGCATTTGGACAGGACTAATAGGAGCGTTCCTGCTATACCTCAATAAACGATACATTAAAACTAGATCTTTTCTGGTGTTAGTTGCTAAAGCGGTTTCGCACACCCCCATAAATGATGCCCAGTTCCTTGCAGCAATGCCAGTCAACTGTCATATCTACTTTCTAGAGTGTCATCTTTACACAAACCCAGGTCAGGTAACCGGTCCCGCACCAGATATAACAGACGCAATAAAACCTGCAACTCCATCACAGGTTATTTTATTCACTCAGCTTCTGCTATCTGTAAGTGATCCAAGTAGACGCTACTATTGCCTATGGCTGATAGTGTTGTGGAATGCCAATCTACAGTGCTTAATTTGTAAATAAAAACGTGCTGGTGCCCAAAGTTCTCCTCTGAATCACGCGGCTGCTGCAATTGTGCGAACACGGAAAACTGAGGCAGCCTAACCCTGAAGCCATCGCAGGCCTCTTCAATCTATTTTCAGGCACTTGCTGCCGCTTCAGCTCACTCCTGCAGCTTTCTGCTTTCTCCCTTTGTGACGCTTTTTCGTTTTTCTCTTCCCCTGTCTTTCTCATATGTCTCTAATTAAGCACTGCCAATCTATAGTTTCAGTTTAAGAGAACCTACCTGTAGAACTCTTTTCATTACCAAATGCCACCAACTTGGCCAGGTTTAGCTTCCGGGTCAAGCAAGGGTGACTCACAAAAAAACAAAACATTGAGTTATCATGCGACAGAGCTCATTTTATCTCAGTGTTCTTGTCTATTCTCAATACAGGAGCCTCCAGTAGTTGTATGGAACTCTGGTTGTCAAAGGTAAGAGTATGGAAGGGGCTAGCATCTACAACACATTTCAATGACAGTTAAACCAATGTGGCTTCACAAAAACACAGGGAGGATCGGGCCCTAGACATGAACGTTTATTAGTAGATCAAGAAGGTATAAATCAAGCATTTAGCAAATCAGATTTATCAAAAAATTCATGAATATTTATATAATTTAAGCAATCTAAATTTGTTTATTCTAAAGAAAACGAAGCAAAATATAACAATGTAGAAAGTGCAAAATATAAAGAAGAATGGTTCTATAAGGGAAATTCTCTATTCTTAATAAAGCACCAAAAGCGACAAGGGGAAATTCGAAGAAGAATGTGTTGGCATCAGAAGAACGAAGTTAAGGTTCTTGGGAAAGAAATGGGCATTCAACTCCTGAGGTAGGGGAGGGCACGAGTTAAAGGTGCTTTAGGGCATGAATTATAGTTATAAACAGATGTCAGGGCACTCATGAATCGAAGCTCAATCCTTCATACATGTTTTTAGTCCAAACTTATAGTTTAGTGCAAATAGCATCAAATTATCAGTCGGACCAGGATTCGTGAGAAAAAAGAACTCAATTTAATCTTGAGATAAGAAGTCCATCAGAGTAACAATAGCAACGATACCATACGTATTACCACCCCCATGTACAGCTGGAGCTGGCTGCATGGCTTGGCCTGTGGCCACGCGCTGCGTTCAGCTTTCTACGGGCAGGGGAGAGTTAGGCTCCAGATCAGGCTTCCAAAACTGCAGCACTTATGACTTTGTGATGCTACCATATAAAGGGTGTGATTTTAATTGTGCCATGTTGTTTTAATCTGTGATGCCCACCTGGGGCACCACTCAACAATTTTTATGATGGAGGCTGCAGGTGAATCCTCATGGCCTCACCAGCTTTGAGCAAGAGGCCACATTCCAAGGAGCCACATAGGAGCCAGTATTTCTTTTTTTTAGTTTGGGGGCAGGGTCTGATGTCCCCAGGAAACCGCCTAAAGCCAGCCATGGTGTATGGAGCCTCAAGCCCTGCTCCTTCATGAAATAGATTGCACTTGCTCCGCAAAGCCCTGGCCCACACCTGGAGTTTTAAACAGTACCATGGATCCACCACAAATTTGTGGGAAACATTTTTAATAAATCATTTTTTGCTCCAGGGGGTGTCTCTCTGGGACCTACCCACCAGGCCGAGGACCGAAATGTACCCTACCCTGGCCTTTTATATGTTTATTTTATTCTAAATTCAGGACTACGGACTCAGCCTCTGAGTCCTATAATGACTGCCACCACATCTTTGTTGGTGTGGTGATAACCAATCAGATCTTATCTAAAGATCTGTCGGATTTGCAGATCCTCTACAATGTGAAATACACAAAAAAATTTAGCCTTAATTTTTCAAAAACTCCTGAAAAGATTTACACTAAATTACAGAAAACACATCTTCTGGACAAAGATCTGTTTTTTGTCAAATTTGTGTAATTCTGAACTCCTTTTTCTCACCCCTCGCTTGACCGATCAACCCAAAACTTTCCCGGAATAAGCTGAGGTGAATGCGACTTTTTGGAGGAAATTTTGTGAAGATTTGTCAAATGTGACCAAAGCTATAAGCAAACCAAAACATGCTTTTCCTATGGAAATGCAGTCCTAACTATGACTGGCCAGTGTATATACATAAATGCACTAAAAATACAAAGGTTAAAGTGCTAGTAACAGTTATAGTTAGATATATTCATTGAATACATATATATCTATCTCTATTTAGATATAGGTATATAGTGCATACAGAGTTGTGGAAAATTCGGGGCTCGAGTTATTGCCACTTTAGTTCACTGTAACTGTTGAATTTCAGTGTGTTTGTTTGAAAAGTAAAGTTACAACTCGCATTGTCACCTAACAATATCTCACTTTAATCTTTGGTCTTTTCAGTGCATTTCTAAGGATTTCTTTTAATACATAGCTATAACTGTCACCTTGATCTTTGTTTTTTTTCAGTAATTTTCTAGGATTTAAAAAGAAAATCTAACTATAATTATCAGTTTAACCTCTGGTTGGCTTTGCCAGTGCATTTCTAAGGTTTTTTTCAGTAAAATACCAGATAGCGACAGTCTGGGTCTGGTGACCGCAGCCACAGTGCTGAATAGCAATTTACAAAGGAGAGTTGATACCCATCAACCCTCACTTTCCATTGAAATATGTAATGGGTCTCAAAGTGCCTTTTGTGCATTACAAAGACATTTGTGATTTTAATTCTGCCTTTAGCACATTGCGATCTGCTTTCTTGCTGTTGCACACCTGTGATTTTATAAATCTCAGTCTCTTCAATATAAACAATGATTTTTACATTGAGCCCAGAAACATCAGGAGTTCTAAAGCAGGTGTCCTAATAAAAATATTAATCAATATTCATGTATTCTGGGTAATGGATTTGTGAAGAAAATGTAATAATATAGAGAAAAATAATGCACACATTTGAAAATGTGTCCATGTGAGTGGCTGCCAATGTTCACAAAGTGTACCTATTACTGGCTCATTAATATGAAATATGAAGCTTAGGTTTGATTAATGAAGGAATATGTCATATTAAGGGTTATGCATTATGTACTAGCTTTATTAATTGTAGGCCTTAACTTAGCGGAGGTCTTGGCCTGGTTGCACAGCCTCATGTCAAGCTGTATTTCTGAACCGATTAATAAAATGTTTACTTAGAGAATTAAATTGTAATGTTCCACTGTGCTGATCAAATGTGCTTGGAGCTAAAAGTCTTTCTCATGAGAACCGCTTGCTAGAAGATGCTGTTCTTGTAAAATGTAACATTATTAGTGTAAGGTGGGTAAGACTTCTCAGGAGGAGACCAATAGAGGCACTGACTGGAGTATAAGCTGCAACAATATTGTTACCTGACGAGCCAGACGATGATGACATTACAGAAGAGGCCAATCAGCGACAGGTGAAATGAGTACTAGTAGAAATTATAGATTTGATATTTCAGTTTTATTGGACGAAGTGTGAACATGCAATTCCTTGACCAATATGGACATGGAAAGTAGTTTTAGGAAATTTAACTTAGCCGGACTGCACTGATAGAAGACAGAGCATTTGCCCATTTTCTTCTTGCAGAAAGGCCATTACTTTACTGAGCATTTAGAGATGTGCTTAACTTTAATGTTTAAAGACTGCATTTTCTGAACTTTGATGCTGAATCCTGATGCCTTGCTGACCTAACTGATGTCCTGATGATGAAGGCTATCTTAGCTAGCTGATCCAATTGAGGAGAGGTATACTGTTACATATAGGTTTTGTTATGCCTATTTGTTTTTTCTTTCTAGGTACCAACCGCCCTATTTTGATAGAGCCATAGTTAGATGTTTTCTAAATTTGTGTTGACTAAAATTGTTTTACATTAAGCCCAACACGCTAATGCTAATCCGGTGTTAGATAAGGATCCTCACTAATGAAAGTTTGCTATATGGAGTAACATTCAATGTCTTTCCTTTGCTGAATAAATGTATGCTATATCGTTTGTGCAATTGTTCTTGTTATTAAGTTGCACCGTAACCTTAGAATGTGTAGTGATTCAAGCTTTGATTACATTACGTTTCTTTCGCAGATTTAGACAGCCAGTGATGCTTCTGTATGTTTATCATTTGATTTTGAGATTATTTTACGTGACATTAGCATTGTTAATATAGGGAAATAAATATTCTAACTTTTACTAAAAGGTGTGGTTGGGTATTCATGACTAAAAGGTCATGGTGTGTGATAATTACTGACTACAATCGATTACTGATGCTATTGATTATTGATGTTATTGATTGGTTATTGATTATTGATCTCCATATAATGGAATCTATAGTGGGAACATCTTAAATGCGAGTCAAAAGGTTAATCGACCAATTGGCGTCCCCTGTAAGTTTACTTATTAAGGTCTGATGCGCTAACAGACATGGTAGCAGAGGATGGTTTGTCTCCTTAAGAGCCCATTGTAGATACCCGTTATAGGTTTGGATTTATTTTTCAATGACACAAATTGGAGAAAAAATTGTCCCTTGAGTCCTGAAATGACTTTCCCAGAATCTTGGAGCCCGCCAATGGTTGTTTGAGGATGTTCTCGGCGTTCTAGTGATAGTGTGAATGAAGTAGGTTTTGCGCTTGCACAGCTTATGCAAATGGCAGATGAATTGTGAGGTTTGTGAGGGGTTAGGGAGTTTGCGTGCTCCAAACGAAGTTGTAGAAGGAGTGTGCGTACTCTGCAGTGTGAGAGTAAGGAAGTCGTTGAACTTCACATGTGTGTGGCGCTTTGTGCTCAAAAACTGTCCACGTGGTTGTTGATGTACGGACCCTGCGTAGTGTAAGACTGGTAGCCATTCGTGAGGCGCAATTGGTTGAGAAGGTGGGTGAAGAGAATTCTGTGTTTAAACGTCACTTACTGATTTGATTTTGAATAACAAAAGGGTCAAAAAGATGGCATTTTTCAAAGCTTTAAAGAGTGCTTTAAGAGGAGATACAGACATTACAATGAGTATAACGAGGCTACACCGCCAGAAGATACACCAGCTTACAATGTAATGAAAGAAAAGGGTGCTGCGCCATGTCTTTGCCTAAAGCAATGGTGAAAAGTGACAGAGGAAGAGGGAAGCTTATTATGTCCTACAAATGGATTGTTCAATTTGAGAGTTTTACAGCATTTGAGGATGGTGCTATATGAGTCAAAGCCCCTTCCAAGACCAGTACAGTTTAAGGCATTAGCGATCTGGGAGCTAGTAGCCAGACAGCAACAGCAACAGAAATTCGAGAGGAGAATGAAAAAGGCAGAAAATACATTATCAGAGGCTAGGTGGGACAGCTCGAAGAGAGTTTGGAGAAACAAGACTTTGCATGGAATTCAGCTGTTTCCAGCAATTACACAAGAGACTGAGAAAGAAGGAAGGAAAGCTACTAGAAAAACTAATAGAAGCCTTTTAGAGAATAGGGAGGCTAGAAAATCCTCGGCAGTGGAGGAAGAGTCAGACGATGATGAGTTTCTTACACAGTTATTGAGAAATCGTCCACCACCATATGCAGCACATGAGAGTCATCCGAGCACCAGTGCTGATCCCTCAGCTCTGACTCAGGTTAATTGGACAGAGAGTCCAGTGCAGGTTAATACTAGCCTGACACAGAGTCTGATGCAGAGTAGTCTTAACGCGCCTACTAATCCAGTGGTACAAAATCAGGTGCAACCGACAAACGTTCAGTGAATTTACCCTGATGTGCCTATTGTGGAAACGGCTACAAACTTAATAGTGCCTACGGAACATGTTTTCCTAATACCGATGTTGGTTCAGACAGAACCAACTCCAATTCAAATGCCCCAAGTGCAGCCACAAGCCATGCCGAGATTCAATTCAGTAACAGGGACACAGTCAGATATGTCTTCAATGACGAATCAGAATGGGGGAGTTACTCTCCCACAGAGCTTTAATATCAGACCAACCACAGATGCTATATCTCTACCTATTATTGTTGGTCCAGCCGTACCCTTATTTGCACAAAAGAAACTTAGTATAGGTGAACAGGGCGTCATGACACAGAATGCAATGAGGGGTGGACATAACAAGAACACTCGAGTAGTTTGTCCTGTGGGACATACTTTTGGCAGATTGAGATCGCTTCGGGACCTTAGTCTATTCAAAGTACTCCCAGATACTACGATAGGGTCAAACATTAGCCAGAGCTTGAAATTGGTGACATCAGATACCTCAAATGCAGTTACTCAGCAGGTGCCACCGGTACAGGCTACCAACGTCCTGTTGCAAGATTTGACTGCTCAGCAGTTGACTGAATGGTTAGACAAGCTGAATACCCCGAAGAGTGCTCTGAAGGGACAGGAGTATTTGAATTACGCTAGACTAAGCATGGAAGCGGGTGAGCTCATTGAGGGAACTATTGGTGCGAACAGGTTAGAATCCTACACAGAAGCAGAGTTGAGATATCTGTGCCCGAAGATTACGAGGGAAGTGAATAATGTGCATCAGAAGCTAGCAAACCTGAGAAAACTAAGCATTTGAAAAGGAGTTACAGATTAGATTTTGAGACTAAAGATTTTGAACACATGAGATCTGCCGGAATGAAGGCACACCTTAAGGAATTACTTCAAAGTGCCCAGACTTGGGGAGCATTAAACAAATGAGAAGGCAGATGGGTAAAGAAAAGAGAAAAAAGGAAAACGGATTTTGTGGAACTGACTGCAAATGTGCAGCAGGGCCAAGATCCAGTGAAGATTTTACCAATGATAGAGATTCCAGGAAGTTTTTTTGCTCATGTCCCTTGGAGAAGAAGTGATATTCTATCATTTACAAATGATTATCCAAAATTGAGAGCGAAGCCAATAGAATGGGTCCAGCAGAAAGAAAGGTTTGTAAAACTTGCAATGTGTCTTGACCACCCTACTAGAGATAGCGGTCCTGGCTAATATGTGGATAAAGTGTAAGAGGAGTATAGATTAGCCAACAAGAGAACCAGAGAGAGTTAAAACTACAGGTGCACTGTCTCCCGAGGTAATGAAATATTACTATAATGTGATTGAATTTTTGAAAACGAGAATTTCGCCCAAGAACATTGATTGGCAGATAATTGACAGGACAGCTCAGGAAGCAAAGGAGTCGATACATGCGTATTATGAGATATTGTTACAGGCGTTCAAGCATTATGGTGCTACAGAGACAATTGAGGCGAAGGACATGATTCATTTTCTGTTCAGATTTGTAGAAGGATTGAGACCTGAAATTAGCCATATGATTAAGAGGCATTTGATTTGCTGGCAAGCAGAGCCAATTGATGAGGTGTTGCAGTATGCAAAGTACTGTAGTGATGAAATTGAGTTGAAGCAGAAAAAGCTGAAAGTGAAGGCTACGGTGATGCAGATTAAAGCGGCACGTACAGGCATGCAGGGGAATTTTCCACAACAGCTACCACAGCAGCAGCAGGGAAACATGGTATTTCAGTCCCAGATGAGATGTAGAGGTCACGGAGGTAATATGAATCGTGGACAAGGCTTGGGTACTGTAGTAGTTCAGAATGATGTACAGAGGATCAAAAATTTTTGTCTTGTCATGCTTGCCGAGCCGTTGGACATTGGAAACAGGAGTGTCTGATGTTGGTGCAGGAAGGTGTTGTTCAGAAAACTAATTACATCAATTTATTCCAGAACATGAGAGGTCCGAGAATGAGGGGTCCTAATCCAAATTTTCAAAATAATGTGAATCAGGTGCAGAATCTTCAACCCATTCAGCAGGTGCAAATGCACATGTGGAAATGACACAGTTGCAGCCAATGCAGCAGCAGGTTCCCTATGGTACATAGACAGCAAATTCAAATACCTCAATCCCCAATGAAACAGCAGCAAATGATGCTTTCTCAATAGGTCACAGGTCAGAAGCTTAACCAAAGTAATAACACAGTACAACAATTCTTGTTACACAGTGAGAATGGAATAAACGATGATTGGGTGAGCAAAAGTTCAGATGAGGAGTGCTTGCAACCTCATTAGATGTAGATCAGAGAGGTCAGTTTGTGAGAGGAAAAGTCATGGGTCACGGAGTTTCATTCTTGATTGACACAAGAGCTACACGCTCTATAGTAAGATCAGTTGAAGTTCCAAATTTGATCCTTTCAGATAAAACAGTTCAGATTGTAGGAGTTGCAAATCAGTATTTGACCAACCCGATTACAGAACCAGTTCAGGTTAAAAGTGGCAACTTCCAGGGATTGCACAAATTCGTAGTCTCTGATTCAAGTCCAGTATCCCTACTGGGAAGAGACTTGCTGTGTAAAACAAGTTGCTCAATTACTTGTTCAGATGAGGGAATTGAGATTCAGACAAATAATGATGATGAAGATGACCGAGCCCCAGAGACAGAATGTGAGACAATAAATGAGGAATACCCTTTGATTGAATTTTTTCCAGTATTCACAGTGAAGGAGCTTCATTCTGCTTTACAGGGAATGGTTAAGGAGAAGGTGTGGGATCTGAAAGGAAAAGAGATAGGTCCGATAAAGGGAGTTGAGCTTGAGAAAGTTACTGTAAAACCAAATGCTATTTTTCCTCAAATTCCCCAGTACCACATGCCACAAGATGTCCTTATGAAGGTCACCCAAATAATTGCAGACTTTGTAGAACAAGGGGTTCTGAAGGAAGTATTGAGCAGCCCATGTAATTCACCGATAATGGGTTTGAAAAATCCCTCTGGGAAAGTTTGAATTGTCCAGGATCTGAGAAAAATAAATGACAATATGGTCAAATGTTGTCCCATGGTGCCAAATCCAGCTGTGATAATGTTTCAGATTCCATGTGATGCTGAGTGGTTACTGTCATTGATTTGTCGCAAGGTTTCTTTTCTGTGCCTCTTCATGAGGACAGCCAATTTCTCTGTTGTTTCAAATTTTTGGACCGAGTTTTCTGTTGGTGTCGAATTCCTCAAGGGTTTTCAGAGTCGCCTTCCATATTCAATGAGATGTTGAAAAAGAATTTGGAGTCATTGGAATGGCCATTCCAAACGACCGTGGTACAGTACCTTGATGACTTGCTGATTGAGTCCAAAATCAGGGACGAGTGCAAGTATGACACGATTGTCTTACTGAACCATTTGAGAAAGAATGGTCTTAAAGTGTCCCCACTTAAATTGCAATACTGTCAGAAAGAAGTGAAATACTTGGGTCATCAGACCGAGAAGGAATAAAGAAAGATATCCAGAGAAAGGGTTACAACATTATTGCAAATGAATCCCCCAACCACACAGAGAGATGTCAGGATGTTTATAGGGATGGTAGGCTATTGTCACCAATGGATTCCCAATTTTTCAGTAATGTCGAGACCATTGCAGAAACTGACTCACAAAGAAGACACTGATCCCACAGTGTTAGACCAGGCTGGAATGAAAGTGTTCACTGAATTGAGAGAGAGTCTGTGCAATGCTCCGGCTTTAGGTATGCCTGACTACACGAAACCTTTCACATTGTTTTGTCATTAGCGTGGTGCATGTTCTTTGTCTGTCTTGACGCAGGTCCATGAAGGTGTAAACCGACCAGTAGAATATTTTTCAGCTACTTTGTACCGAGTTCCAGGAGCCTTACAAGGTTGTTTGTGCGCCGTTGCAGTGGTTGGACAAAGCCTTATACAGTGTGAGGGCATTGTGATGGGATATCCCTTGACTATAATGGTCCATCACTCTATTGAGATTCTGCTTACAAAGATGAAAACCTAGTATTTAACAGGTGCAAGATTGACCAGATACGAAACGAGTATTCTAGGATCACCAAATGTGTCCTTCAAAAGATGTCCAGTGCTCAACCCTGCAACCTTACTTCCAAATTAAAATGTTCAAATTGAAAAATTGGAAGATATTGAGCATGATTGTTTTGAAGTAACTGACTTGTGCACAAAACCGAGACCTGACAGTAGAGATACCCAATAGGAAGAGAATGACCAAATTATCTTTGTTGATGGTTCTTGTCTAAGAGACAATACAGGGGCACTAAGAGCAGGATATGCCGTGTGCACAATTACTGGTATCCTGGAAGCTTCTTGGCTTCAAGGAGTTTATTCTGCCCAAGCAGTGGAACTGGTAGCCCATACTAGTGCGTGCCATGTTTCTGCTCAACTGAAGATTACCATCTATACGGATACCCGGTATGGATTTGGAATAGTCCATGATTTTGGCCAGTTGTGGTTACAGACAGGTTTCATGATCTCTTCTGGTTCACCAGTGAGAAATGGTGAGAGAATAAAAGATCTTTTGCATACTATCCAAACGCCTGAAAAGATTGCCATGGTGAAAATCAGGGCACATCTTTAGTCTCAGGAATTCGTGTCAATGGGAAATGGATATGCGGATCAAGTTGCAAGGTTTTGCGCATTGAACTGTATTTCGTTTAAAGATAAGTGGGAAGTGTTACCCGAAGAAGATGAAACATGTCCGAGTTTTGCATTAAAGGTATTTGGCACATGTGCGTCCCCTTGTAAGTTTACTTTTTAAGGTCTGACACGCTAACAGGAGCACAATGAATAAACCCTCCCTTGTCCCTTGCAGCCCAATAATCAGACAATTGGCCCTAGAGTCCTTGGTCAAAAATAGTGTCTCAGGAACGTGCTGTCTGTGCCAGTTCTATCTTACCCACTGGGACTGGTAAACATACCAAGAATGATCCTCTATGTGTTGAGCTCTGGGAGCTCACCACAATGGCACAGCAATCCTCTGGAAAAATATCACCTTATTGATACACAGACATCCTCGTCAGACACAAGGCCCATCGGAGACCTGAATGTGCTGTCACACACCAGACTCAACCAATCCACACTGTCTACAGCAAAAGTGGCTAAGAAGCAGAGTCAGTGAGCTTCTGCAGCTGAACTGAAGCATAATACCTACTCTTCAGAAACCCACTTCTGTAAGCAAGAGATCGTTACAAGAGGAAAATATTTTAAGGGGTCACAGTGACACCTGGGCATATTAAAAGGAAAGTAGTTATATCAACAACGGAGACACAGGGTTCATTGAGGGTGGTACATTTTTATTATGGGGGTATGTCAATTCCTGCCTAGTTCTGCAACAAGGGAGAAAAAATACATTGAGCTTCTCTTCTTGAATGATTCGGACTGTTCTTCTCAAAGTTTATTTTGAAAAAAGTAACTCTCATACTGTATTTTATAGATACATTTAACCACGAAAATAGGTAAAAGCTCAGGTCAATTTAAATCAACTACTAGTGGTGTTCATGTGCTATTGCTCAAGTCCTATTGAACACTATTCCATTTAGTAGGAAGGTACTGTTTTGCATTTGCTGAGATTAGTGCATGTACACAAAATATGAACTTTTATTTTTGCTGCCAAAAAAGGAGTGCTGAATGCATTCAAATTGGCATCTCTTGAACAGGAAATTCTAATAGATCCCCATGTTTCCTACACATAAATGTCAATAGACCCGATTCAGACGTGAGACTCCGGAATTTGAAGCCAAAAATAACATTATTTTAGCTGTCTCCCGCCCGAAATTACCTTATCTTCAATAGACGTCAATAGGGGAAATGCATTCTCCCGATTAAATTTTGTGAAAACTCTCACTTTCCTGTTCTAAAATGTTGCCCTGTATGCCTACACCACAGGTACAGTCAAATCCCTGTGGAAGAGAGTACCTCAAGTACAGATTGGTATAAACCACCCAGAACCCTTGAACCGAGGAGTTGCATGTGATATTTCCCCATTTGAAAAAGAAAGATGTGCGTCGGGAGGGAACTGTAGGGGAAGACGGTGACCCTACTCGAGTCAGCCCAAGTATGAGGTTCTTTTCAGCACAGCCAACAAACCAATTAAAATCACTGAGCCCCGGCACAGTTTGATAAGGGTCTTTTAAGGGAAGCTGGCTGCATCACAATTGCACAAGACCTTTGGCTGAGCGGGCCCTCTGAGGGGTGGGGGACCCATACACTGAAAAGGACTATGTCAGGCTCCTGCCTCTTGATTGGAGAGACGGCTTCCTGCACAAGAGGTCATCACCAGGCCATGTGTGCAAAAATAAACTTAAGAGGAGCATAGTTCATTCATTGGAACTGGACCCGCTGTGCACCACAAGAAATTCAAGAAAGGAGAAAATGAGTTAATGGCGACAATGCGCTTTGTAGGTATGAATAAAGGGGCATATTTATACTCCGTTTGCGCCGGAATTGCGTCGCTTTTTTTGACGCAATTTTGACGCAAAACTAACTCCACATTTATACTTTGGCGTTAGATGCGTCTAGCGCCAAAGTCCATGGAGTTTGCGTCATTTTTTAGCGTGGACACCTACTTTGCGTTAATGAGATGCAAGGTAGGCGTTCACGTCTAAAAAATCGACTCCGAGGCATGTGCGTCGGATTTATACTCCCGGGCCAAATTTACGCGGGTCAAAAAAAATGATGTACGGCTGCTTTTGCGCCGTTTTTTAGCGCCTGCAAAAGGCAGGCGTTAAGGGACCTGTGGGCTCTGAAGGAGCCCAGAGGGGCCCTCCCATGCCCCCAGGGACACCCCCTGTCACCCTTGCCCACCCCAGGAGGACACCCAAGGCTGGAGGGACCCATCCCAGGGACATTAAGGTAAGTTCAGGTAAGTGTTTTTTTTGTTTTTTTTTTGTGGCATAGGGGGGCCTGATTTGTGCCCCCCTACATGCCACTATGCCCAATGATCATGCCCAGGGGACATTTGTCCCCTGGGCATGGCCATTGGGCAAGGGGGCATGACTCCTGTCTTTGCTAAGACAGGAGTCATTTCTATGGGGGTTGGGAGTCGGAAAAAATGGCGCAAATCGGGTTGAGGCGAAAAAATTGCCTCAACCTGACTTGCCCCATTTTTTGACGCCCAAGCCCCATATCCCCCTACGCCGACGCTGCCTGGTGTATGTCGTTTTTTTCCACGCACACCAGGCAGCGCCGGCGGCTAACGCCGGCTAACGTCATTGATTAAATACGGCGCCCGCATGGCGCTTCAGAATGGCGTTAGCCGGCGCTAATTTTTTTGACGCAAAACTGCATTAGCGCAGTTTTGCGTCAAAAAGTATAAATATGGCCCTTAGGCAAACGGAGTATAAATATGCCCGAAGTATCGGTAAATGGTGAAGGTAAGCTGGGAGGAATAAAAAAACGAAAAGCAGCGAGAATATGACAAAAGGGAAATCTGTAAAAAAACATTGACGTCGAGCAAATATATTGTGACTATACCGAAAAGGTGCCAACCATGTCAAACCGAAATTGGAACGCTGTTAATTGGGAGCTGCGGTAGTCACCTGGCTATTTCTGTTCTCGCTATCTCTCCACTCACCTTTTATGTGCCACCCACTCACACCGATTTCTTTCTACAGAGAAGCACTTTGAAGCTGCCTGCAAGGGGCAGCTGGGGCAAGCACATCACCGATTAAATTATAGGAAGGAACATAAAATGAACGTTTTCATGAGATGGACGTATGGATCATTAGACAAAAGTAGGCCCCTGTACACGGGTTAACTTTTAGGTGGAAAACGCCAACCTGTCAGTGGCATTCTTCTTGACCTTTTATCTGTCTATGTTCTGGTAACAGTTCTGCAAAATTACCTTTCATTCCAGATAATACATAACATAAAATGTAAATGTTTCGAAATATTGCATTGCAGTTTTTGAAGAAGTAAAGTATCCAAGTCCACTTGAAGAAGAGTGAAAGCATATCCTGGCAAGGATTGTGCTCTCATTAGAGCTCATCGAGGCCTTTACCTGCCACTCAAGGCAAGTGGAGCCAAACTGCTCAGACTTGTAGGGTGATGCATTACTCACGGAAGACAGAGGAAGACGCCTAGTTGGAGACTGTTCCAAGTAAAACGTAACAGGTCAGCAGAATCACATTATTTGGCACACTCAGATATCTATATAGCAAATGAAAAAAGCACAGTCCACCTGCACTGCATGGTGTTGTATATTTGCAAATGCCTGAACGGAGCTATTCAATGCTTCTGTTACTGGTCTGAAAATGTCAGATAACTCTCATCCACAAAAACTAGAAACGGGATAATTTCTTTATAGATAATGCAGGATAAATACTGATATAAATACATACGGGCCAGTCTAGCTGCTATTGGAAAGTTCATTATGAGGATGACATTGAAGACATTCCAGGCACCGAATTACTACTTATACATTTTAAAGCCTAATCTAAAATAGACTGCAGATGTAAATACAGTCTCTGCCACTGATAAACTCATTTCTCTAATCTGTTCTTCCGTGCTTGCATTATGGCATTGTTTCCAGAGCATCAATGTTATCCTTTTGGATATCAGCTCGTAAATTCTTAAATTAACTTTATAAAAACCCCACCAGGGGACATCCAGAAGAAGCATTTGAAAATCTTTTACCTTGATGTCTTCTCACTGGTAATGAAGTAATTTAGTCAGGTATTATTTTTAAACATAACATTCTCAAAGCATTTGTAGCAAGGTACCAGGTTTCTTCTTCCATGTTCATCATGCTACAAACCAAATGTATGCTACCTTATCAGAGTTCTATGTCTTTGATATGTAATAATTTGTTGTACAAGATATAACAACAGATCTTGAAGCCCATCGAAACTACTACAGAGTACAGTTACCCATTCATTTTCATTTATGGCATCCCCACCTCTAAGTGTCAAACCTGAGGGAATTCTCTATGAGTATCATAGGTATCAATGAAAAGGTACATACCTACATTATACATTTTTGAGTGTGTACATAACATTCATTATTTCCGTAAGTTGTTAACAAATGTAATTTTCCACAACGTGTTTTCAGTATTTTATAACTCTCTTTCTAAAAGATCCTCAACCAAGTTTTGAGCCAGAGATAATTAAAATGTGGTTGCAAAAAGTGGTCGTATTTTGCTTACTGAGGTTTGGCAACCACTAACATATGTTGCGAACTGACATGTACAAATATGTTAGTTCACAAAATAAGGAATTGGAGAGGGTCAGAACGAGATCTGTCTCGTGATTATTAATAAGGTAGATGACAAATCGAGACTCTTTAAGATTGGTGACCATAACAGGGATTGTGGGCTGCTACGATAACAAATCAACATAATTGTGATTGCTTGTGATTGTTTCTAAAGAAAGTAAACACTTTCTTAAACACAGCTCTTTTTCCGTGAATGAAATGCAGCTGCATTTAAAAGAAGTTTAAAAAAAAGTTTGTTTGCTATTTGGCAGCTGTCCTCCAGACCGTAGCCAACTCCTCAACAAAGGGTCCCTTCACATTTGCAGATCCCTCATGCCTTTCAGGAGGCAATAATTTTTCACTGTTTTGTAACTGGATTTCAGTCACAAAATATTGATAGGTCAAACCAAATCGATATTTGGAAGGAACACCAATAACATCCCCCTCCTAAATAGTTATTCTGTATGGGATCGTAATCCCATTTTAGAAATCTGTAAAAGTTTACCTTCTCCTAAACTGGGTTTCGTACATTAGAAAAAGCATTTTTGCAGTCACAAACTGTGAGCCAGAGTGTTTCAAATATAACATTGTTTTATACATGTGGCTCTTTCATCTGTATTGCTCGAACTTTCTTCAATCTATAATCTTCCCACATTTGGGATGCAATAAATACCCCTCTATCAATCCTGGTTTTCAAATATACATAATAAAATTTCAGCAATGGATTGTCCTATGGTTCTGTAAGAAGGGAGACGTTTTCCAAGATGTGGGGCTTACCCCAAAATGCCACAATTTACATGAGCTCTTAACAACTGTAATAGTGTCCTTTATAATCTGGATCTTTTTCTGAGTTATGATCTGTTCCTTATGAAAATAGTGAATTTACTTGCTTTCAAACATTTGCCAAACTTATTAGCATATTCTTTCCATTTTTCATCAAAACAGCTAAATGCTGCAACACATATTTAAGCTAATATAAGGTTAGATCAGGATAATAATAACCCTTCTCCTCTTTTGTTAGCCTTGAATAGTTCATGAACACTGGTGCCTTTTACCTACCCTGAGATAACTAGGTTTATAACTCTTCTGAAATTCAATCCATCAGAAAATCAGTGGTATATTGTACCCGCCCTGACATTAAAAAGTCAAAAGCCGCACTTAAACTCTATTTATCATAAAACTAGTGGAATACGTTTGAATAAATAAAATGTTTTTGGATGTGCCATCAAAGTGACTCCAAAGGCTAGTTGGCGGGCCTCCTGATCAGAGCCTCAGGGACAGAACAGGCTCCAGCAACCTTGTTCCCAGCACCAGGACTCTGCAAGTTGTGAGTCCTGCCCTCTCAATTGGTGGCATTCCAGTCCTGAACCCTTGAAAGTGGGCCTGAAGGAGCTGTGTCAGTCCAGCTGTAGTCCCCGCAGAACCAACAGAGCGCGGCGCGGTGCATCACAAAACTCTGCATCTGAACTGCAGAGTCATTCATTGCTTCACAAAACTCCACATAGCCAGCAACCTCCTTGGGACCACTGATGCGTGACGCATCCTCCACACAGTTCTTTGCATGGCACACCCCTTGTAAAGAGCATCCTCAACAATGATGCAGGACTACGCATCTCAAGCCCTGCATCTTCTTTGTAACCAGCTGATGATGCATCTTTGACGCAGGAATTCACACCACAAACCTCTTGTTAACGGCATCCTTGATGATGACGCAGAATATCGCATCACAGCCTGGCAGCTCGTGGATCTGCTGCTGTGCAAGGCATCCTTGAAGAGGGATCTTGCAAACCTGTGCAACCAGGATTTATGGTTCTTTGTTCATCGAGACCAACCCAGTGCCTGCAGCTGGCTCACGCTCCATTGCAGTTTCACTTACATCTTTAAAATTGCATATCTCCATTTTACTGATTGGATTTCTGTTGTTTTAGTCTTAAAATGTTTAGTACATTTTACTCTATTTTTTAAAAATTGGTGTGGGATATTTCTTGTGTAGTGTTTCACTTTATTACTGTTTGAATAGCTGCATAAATACTTTACACATTGCCTCTAGGTTAAGCATGACTTATTTTGTGCCAGTCCTACAGGTTAATTCGGGGTTTGCTTCTAACTCCACCCTGAAAAGGATTGTGGTTACTCCTCGAGCGGGGTTTTGCACCCATCAACCAGTAACCCAATGTCTTACACTTTTCATATAGTTCTAGATTTGCTGTTTTCTTTTTAGTATCTTGCTGAAAGCAGGATGTGTTCAGAAGATGAAGTCAGGCAGTAGCATTTGGGCCCCACCATTCAGTGGCACCAAATTACAATCAAATATTTGAAAAATTACTTTATACTTTGTGGACACTCAATCAAAAAATGCTATTGTTCCTGGGACGGAGGTGTACATTCAAAGATCTTTGTGTTGTTCCAGATAGTTGATAAAAATAAGGTTTGATGATCGGTTGTTTATAGGGCACAGTAAAAGTCACCTACTTTAGTGAGTTTGCGAGAGTGCTTTCATTTAGGGAGGTTTTGGTGATTTAGAAATGTAGTTGTTTTGGTTTAGTTGTTTTGGGTTAGCTTTTATGTAGCTTCTATGGCTTTGGATTGGTGGTAGCAATGTAGCTCCTAGGCTTTGGTTGGTATCAAAAAGTTTGGATTTGAACATCGGGGAATATTTTGTGACTTGTTTTATAAAAGAAAAGCGAAGGGAAATTAATTGGCAAAGCCCCCCAGCTGTACTTATGGATGGATATTATTATTTTAATTTTTGTGAGTTTCTTATGGAAGCAAGAAGCGGGTTCATTTACGACTGCTTGTGTTGGGCACAATGCTACATAGGGGGCGAGGGTCAAATTACTGCCAGAAAAGTAGTCTCTATACGCTGTGCCTACACACAGCTGTTACCTGCTTTTTGCAAAGAACTGTTGTGGACAGTACCAGTTGTTACAGTGAGCTTTGGGTTAGCGCACTCATTATCATTGTTGGCTTCATAGTCATTCTCATTTGTTTGCATCATATTCGATGGTTTTACTTTAATTTTCCTGCATTTGCCACTCCTGTGGGGCATAGCTTCTTTACCCTCTTGCTCATTCTTTGACTTGTATCCTTCACAGGTCTAATTCAGGGAACTGCTTTTTGCTTTTGCTTCTAGCACTCCATGGGAATTAATGCGTTTTCTTGCTCGCTCACCCACCTCATGTGATCCTTCTCACTCACATACGTTCTATCCCTATTGCTCCTTCCCAATCTCGCCCATAGCTTTACTGCCCCATCCCTCTCACTCTGTTTGTATGTTTTATTATTATTAAACCCCTCAACCTCCTGTTGTTACCTCCACTCAGCGATGTTTGTTTTTAAGCGCTCTGCCCCCTTTCTCTTGAATGTTGCTCCCCGACCCTGCCATGCCTCTCTCTGCCTCTGTTTTTTCTTGTTATGAACTAACCCCCCCCACACACACAATTCTTCTATTGCTCTCACCTATTGCTGCCACTCCACCGTGGTTACTTGTTAACTCATCACCCCCTTCTTGCTCAAATGTTCTCTTTCATTTCCACCATCACTCTCATCAGTATTGTTATTTTTTCTCTTTTTTTCTATTTAGGCGGATCCGTTAAGTGCAATCTGATTCTGGGCAACTCTTTTCTTAAAAGCACACTAGGCACACTTTTGAAACATTTTAAACTTGCCCTTGCAAGACGTGCCATTGCCATATTGCACAGGTAAAAATGCCCACCGAGTCATAGTGCAGAAGTGTGTAAGTATTTATCATCACAATGGCCCTTGATTTTTTCCTTTTGTTTTTTTTTGGCATGCTCTTCAGCATCACCAGTTAACCATTTGAGGTTGAGGTTGAGTCTACTAGTCAGGGTATGCGCTGTCTCTTGTGAAGCATACTAGGTTTACTATGAAAATGGAGGGACTCGAAGACTGCCTATTGGTTAACATTGGACTTAGATCAGTAGCTAAAAGCAAAGAAAAGGAGTTGTATTATTTTGTAGGCACACGCATGCATGGTGCACGCACCTACAAAATGATGCAGGAGCCGGGTAAAGTTTTTGTGTTTCTTTAACTATGCTGCACAGAACTGATGATGATGTGCAGCATAGCTAATAACCATTAGGAAAAGCCAATAAGTCACAAAGGTGAGAACTATAGGCTTTACTAATGCTTGTTTTCTGTTCATCAGTAACAATCATTTCCTAAGTCAAAAGGCGAGAGGTATTGGCTTTGCCAGTGCTTGGAGAAGTGTATAAGGAGTGTTCCAGAAGCCACAATTCTGTTTTTCCTGGAACACTGAAATCCTTGTACCTTTTTGGACGATGCAGCAATTGCGTTGTTTGTAGTTTGGGGATGTTTCAACTTGGGCCAGACTGGCCAAAGCGGGCATTAGGGCTTTCCCCAGGAGGCTGGAAGGGTGAGGGCCGGTTTTGCAATGGTGCTGCAGTATTGGCCCCTAGTAACAAAAGCAACAATCCAGCATTATTCATCCACTCTCATTTAAAGCGTACATGCTGGGGTTGGTTTGACAAATTTGCCTGGGCTGCTTTGGGTTCTCAGTCCGGCTCTGTTTCAACTCTTTCATTATTCTTAAGTGTGGAGGCTTTCAGGGCAATGGAAAGGTAGGCTAATAAGGGAAATGCAAGATAGGAAATTACCGACGTTGAATTCGAGATGCGTAACTACATGCTTCACATAATGTCGGCATTTTCTAGCTAGGGCCGTAAATGAAAACAGGCCCACACATTTGAAGTGTATGTGGATTAGTCACACTGATACTACACTTAGCAACTTGTCATACTGCTTAATTAAATATTCTTCACATTAGCGTTAACTAATTGGAAATTATGCCTTGAGTATGCTGAATGCATAATTTGGAAATTAGTTTAGGACAATGGATTGGGATTTCAAAGTGTCAGAAGTGGCATCATGGCTTTTGCGTTAAATATATAACGCATGTATATTTTATTGCCGATAAAGGAGCATCCGCCCACAGGTTTCGCAGTCAGTCTAATTCAAATACCTTAAACGCAGGTCGCTTCATTTGAGATCTGTACTGTGAGTCATAGACCTGCAGTGTGTGTTTTATTTTTCATTAATATTTTTCAATAAAGTAGTGTTCAACTTGGGAATCAGGGATGTGTAAACAAACTTTGGGCTGCCTGGGGCTTTCAAACTTTTTCTCCTTTTGAGAATTTTCTTTGAAAACAAGGAGAAGGGAGCGAACGCAGGTGATGGATAGCTTTAAGGACATAAAAGAGAAGAGTCTTAGAGCTGTGGTGCCCAAACTTTTGACATCTGTGGACACCTACTTTATCATTACTAGAACATGGGAACCCAAACTGAATTATTATGGGAATCTAGGGACCCCCCACTGAGTCATTACTGGAAGCCAGGGACCAACGCCTAAACATTGTTGATTATTTAAACCGCAAAACAATACACAAAAAATACAGAAACAAGCATTCTATCAAACACATGCACCAATGATAAAGCATTTTAATTAATTTGCAAACAAATAAAATAAAAAATTGTAAAGGAAGGTTGGAGCTTTTCTAAATTCAATTGAAGTCACAATTCGTCCATAGTTTATTCAGTTTGATGGACCTGAACTGCTCCCACAAATTAATCTGAGGATTCTAATATAATATTTAGTATCCAATTTCAAATTCCTTGATATTTACAGTACATTTAAAAAAATCAGTTATACATTTAGTCCCTTTATTAATCTTTTAATATTAGTCAATTTTCTAAGAAGTTAGGGACCCTTAAGGAGGCTTTGTGGACCCCCAGAGGTCCCTGGATGACAGGTTGGGAACCATAACCAAAATGACTCCGAGGGCTCGCAGGCTTGTTTTCTGTTTCTTGAAGTCTCAGGGACGCAAAAGATTTCCAACTCACTTGCTACAGCGCCTGACCCTCAAGAGGAGCCTCTTCAGTCTTGGTCCCTTGGAAAAAGTTTTTGGCTCCTGAAATCAAACTTTGAGTTTTTTGGGACTACGAATGAGCCTACATGCACCAGAACCATGCTGTTCACCCAAAGAATCGGCGTGAGAGGCCATAAGTTCATCTCTTTGAAATAGCAAGCATCGCCACTTGCGAGGCTCCAGCCTGCCCGTGCGTGACGCTCAACCGTTCAAGCCTGTGGACGACTTGCAGCAATGCTCTCCTTGCTCCTGTCAAATCTCTTTCACCGCAAACAGGACACTTGGCCCAACTTTTGAGAAGGTAAAACTACAGCAGACTTGTCTGGGACTGTATCTGGCCTCCACTCCATCCGGATCAGCCTGAACATTTGGATTTAATCCAGTCTAGCATTTCCAGAAAGCCTTATGCTTCTGCGCTTTATGCTTTAAAGCATTGCATTTCAGTTTATTCTTTACTAATAAATACCTCGACTTCCACTTTTTTGTTGTTTTGATCTTGTTTTGTTCATAAAATTTAGCTCTATTTTCCAGAGTCTTCAAACTACTGTTTGACGTGTTGCACAAATACTTTACACATTGCCTCATAAGTTAAGCCTCACTGTTCTGTGCCAAACTACCAGAGGGTGAGCACAGGTTAATTTAGGGTGTTTATCTGACTTGCCCTGAGCAGCACTGTGGTTCCTGCTTGGGCAGGGTGCATACCTCTGCCAACTAGGATTCCAATATCTAGCATTTATTATGCTTTGGAGGCAGATAATCAATTTCCTGAGGCGAGGTCCAACATTGGCATGTTTGCTGGCTTTGATTTCATCTTGCCTTCCTTAGATGTTGAAGCTTTTGCAGATCCTGTGGATGTTTTGGATAATTTTTCTTCTAACTTGCCAAGTGGCAGTGTCTTAAGTACCACAACACACTTCTCAAGGAACAACATTTGATCAGTTTTCTTCTGTGAAGAATGATGATCCCCAAGTCATCTTTGAGAAGTGAATCCACGGGACACAGCAACACATGATTGAGAAACTCAAGAAGGGAATGGAGAACACTGTCAAACATACTAGAAGTATTCTGAAGGTGTCTGAGCCCAAATAAAAACTTGTCTCTGACATCGAAGGCACCTGTTCTTGGCTCCAGGGAATTGATGATTCAGCAGCTGGCATAGCATACATTATGAAGAAGAAGAGTCTGCAGCAAAAGCCTTCTCATAGAGGAGAAATTGATATGCAGCTAGGAAACATCCAATCCTCCATTAATTTATTACACAATGGCCTCAGGCACATGATGTACTCCTTCATCTCTGTGATGAGTTTCCTTAATTATGACAATGTCACTGTTCTAAAATTGCAGCAGACTCTTGCCAGGGATTTCAGTGTAGCTTTCACAGCACTCTCTGTTTAAGATTACATGTGGCCTATATCTTCTTCCTCCGGTGCATCATCAATGCATTCACGTCCTACTTTGTCTTCTAGTTCTAATCATACATATCGTGTCAGAAGGTAGCCAAATAAACATCAGTGCGGTTTTCTTTCACAATTGGTACCTTAGTCCTGATCATGTTTTTCATCTTAACAACAGCCCTGCCTTAGTGTTACTGTGTTTAATGTGTCAAGCTATTGCTTATCTAAAGCATCCTTCTTGGGTATGCTTATTGAAATGCTATGTTATTGTATTTTATTATAGCTCACTTCATTTCGTATAGAGCTAAGATTTATGAGTGCTATTCATTTTGAATTTGTATAAATTTGATACAATTAAAGATTTTTTAAGTTACAATCAACTTAAACAAATATTAAATACTTTTCAAACACGTTTCTATTCTGACTGATATATATTTGTGTCTCATCGTGTTTTTTTATTTGGGGATTCGGTTCCACTATTTAATCCACTGTCTATCCACGTTTCATTTTTTATCCAACCCCAACATTTAGGAACACACGTAATTGAACTATAATGCTGTCACTTTGACATAATCGTTTAGCTAATACTTACTTTATTAGAACCTACATTAGCATCACTCCAAATAGTCCAATACATTATATTTTTCACGAAATTCACAAAAGTTATACTATGTTTCTATGTATGCTAAAACGTTTATTTAGTAAACAAGCCAAATACTTATTTTCAGACTAATTATTCTGTTATTTTCACAGTTGTCTTTCTGCCTGCTTCCCTATCTGTAAAATATATACATCTTAATAACTACATAGACAACTCCAAATCTATACATGTCCGAAACGCAACTGGATCATTATGCACATATGTCATGTAAACTAAGATGGCATTTTCTAGTTGCAAATTGACTTAAACTGTATGTGACTAAATGGTGTTATTTTATTTACAAATAATGTAACTGACACAATTATTAAGCCCTGGGTAACAGCATTTATGATAGTGTAGCTTCAATACACTCTGTGCAATGGCTATCTAGCCAACCATGCACGTGCTATGAGGCGAACAGTAAAGGTACATTCTCATATTTTTTCATTAGTATTACTGATATACAGTCATACTATATGACTTTCTGCATAACACAACATGTCATCTCAAATTAAAATAAACATCTGGAGTAAAAGGCTAGTTTGCCATCCAAACGTCTGACAAGTAACCATGAATCTTGGTCTCTCAGCCTAGACTGCTTGTTTTTGAAATCAATATTTAGGTACACAGGAACAAATTACACTAAATTACATGTGACATCATTACTGATATTATTTAATAATTCACAGTATATGGGCCATCTATGTCAGAATGAGCGTTGTGTGATATTTCAAACAACGACACACAGAAAATGTACTACAAAAGAAGAATAAATGTATGATAAAGGTGTATCTGTCCCACTGTTTGTTTTCATTATGGCCCACAGGATATGATACAGTAAGGGTATCTACTTACCTTTTTTAAGCTTGACTATAAAAATTATGTTTGTGCTATAAGTCACCCCTGCCAGAAGTGTCTGTGTGGCATAAAACACATATTTTAGTGGATCTTCATGAACTGTGGTCCAACAGAGCGATATTTCTACCTGCAAGTTCAACCATGTTATAACAGTTCAATGGATACACATGCTCTCACTTGTACCCATGTCAAAGAACTGCAATGCAAGGGACATTTGCATGGCCTTTTTTTAAACTAATCTTGAACAGCTCTTACAAATTACATTTTACAAATAATGCTCAAGTTTACAAACCAAGGGGCATATTTATACTCCGTCTGCGCCGAATGTGCGTCAAAAATTTTGACACAGATTCAGCGCAAACCTTTCCCCATATTTAAACTTTGACGCCCGCGGACGTCAAAATTCTGCCGTGTGTGTCAATTTTTGGATGCGGCAACCCGTCTTGCGTTAATCATATGCAATGTAGGTGTTCCCGTCCCAAAAATGACTTAAACGGCCATGCGTCGTATTTATGCTTTTGGGCAAAAATGACGCACGGTCGGGAGGTGGGGCTGGAAAATGAGGCACGGCCCGATTTGCGTCAAAATTTAATGCTTGGGTCAGGGCAGGCGTAAAATGGGGCAAACACACCTGTATTTAATCAGAACACACAGAAGCAAGAGCAGCAGAGCAGCAAAAGGGAGACATGCAGGTGCTTCTCATCCAGTGTGCACGCAGACGCAGAGCCCAGCAGCAACAACAGCAGCTACCACAACACCAGCAGGGACCCC
Source organism: Pleurodeles waltl (assembly GCF_031143425.1). Lineage (NCBI taxonomy): Eukaryota > Metazoa > Chordata > Amphibia > Caudata > Salamandridae > Pleurodeles > Pleurodeles waltl. The sequence continues at coordinate 313,607,466 of NC_090449.1, read as the reverse complement.
AAAGGCAGCGCAGAAGGCAGGAGAGAATATTCCGCACCAGAACATTCCTTCATGGCCTCAGGGTACATGACATCATCCAGAGGTACAGGTTGAACTGGCAGGCCATTCAGCAGCTGCTGCAAAACATTGAGCCACAGTTGGCACCCACCTTGCTGAAACCCCGCACCATCCCACCAGAAACCAAGCTGCTTGCTTTACTTCACATGCTGGCAGGTGGCTCTTTTCAAACAACTGGTGCCCTGGTTGCCGGAATACTACAGCCATCATTCTCTGCCTTTTTGCCCAAAGCACTGGATGCCATCATTGGACTCACACCCCACCACATCTGCTTCCCTAAAAAACTGCAGAAGCAGCAGGAAACAAAACAGGGGTTCTACCTCATTAGTGGCTTCCCACACATCCATGGTGCAATCGACTGCACATATGTACGCCTTGTGCCACCTGCTGCAACTGAACACCTCTACTGCAACAGGAAGCACACACATTCCATCAATGTGCAGGCCATTGTCGATCACCAAGGATTGATCACCAACATCGTGGCAAAATATCCTGGCAGTGTACATGACTCAGTCATCTTCCGTCACAGCACCATCAATCAACACTTCCAGGATGGACGGTTTGGCAATGGACTACTTGTTGGTAAGTGCAAAAACCTACTTATATACACACTGCACAGCAACCCTCTAGGACACACAACGAATACACCACAACAGCATCATGTTGACAGGAACACACTGAGGTTGTGACATCGCTAGCCATGTTTCATAGGTCACCATTGAACCTGTCACACACCTGAAATTACTGTACAGCCTAATGTTAAGACGTCAATGATCACAACGTTTAGAGTGTTGCCTAAATGTCACCTTGCAAATTGTAAGCGTCTCAATTATGTTTACATTAATCCATTGCATAAGTCTAAAGATATGTGATGTCCAGGGTACATTGATATGAACGTGTTAACAACTCTGTCAATTTTAACCTGGGTATGGAACTATCATCTCACCCCCAGTGAAGATACAGGGACATCTGTATCACAAGTCACAATGCTAGTGAGGGCACACTGTACTGCAAATCGCAAAACATACTGCTGACAACTGGTCAGCGGCCAAACACTTGTTCAGCCAAGGAAACTACACAATGCAGATGGTACATCCTACAAGCCTAGGATGCAACACAATAACACAAAAGAGTCACAAACAACACAAGACAACTACTGCCATGCAAGCTGATAACAATTGGGCAAGCTACATCAACATGATCCCATTCATTTTCTCTTTCAGCTGATCAGGGGTATGGGATCCAGACATGGATTATGACACCTATTGGCAACCCAAGTACTGCAGCAGAGCGTGCCTACAATGACGCACATAGGAGGACATGCAGCATAGTCGAGTGGACCTTCGGCATCCTCAAGTCGAGGTTCAGGTGCCTCGACATCACTGGTGGTAGCCTCCTATATTCCCCTGAAATGGTCTGTAAGATCATTCTAACAAGTGCCATCCTGCACAACATTTGCATAAGAAGGAACATTCCCCTCCTGGAACCAGAGCCACACATGCCTGAAGAGGAGGAAGAGGAGAGTGGTGGCCTGCAACATGAGGGGGAACAACAAAACATGGTCGCTTGATTGCATAGGTGCCAACATATCGTGAACAATTTCTTTTAAATATAATCACCATCACCACTTTATGAACTAATGTAAGTAAACACCAATAATAATCACCATATCATGGTCTGGCTAATCATTTGTGCTCACCTTTATTTCTAACTATCAGAATAAGAGTGTTGCCTCATGGAGCATTGCTGATATACTGATCATGACACAGAAAATCCCAGAGCAATTGTGATGCGTATCATACAACGGTCACAGACACACACACTGTAAATGACATAGATCCTGTACATTTCACCTTTGAAGGGCAATAGCAGAGGACCACACCTATTTCACACATACATGTTGGAAGCATGGTTCATCGCAGCATATGGCACACAATTAAGACACCATCACTCAATAAGGGGAAAACAAGCCTCATACATAAGGCAGTTGATGTGCTTTTGCATCAGTAAGAGGAATGTATGACCAGACCCTTGACAGCAGTAAGTCCAACTGCATCCAATCTTTGCAAGGACTATCTGTGACCAGACTTCCATATAAGCAGAACATAGACAGCACAAGTGCCACACATATGACAAGCATTGCACACATGACATTCCATGAACATGTCAGCCCATTTCCTAACTCCTGACACACCCATGCACCTGGTCAGAACCCACCTGTCTGAAGATGTCCCTGGAATAGTAATATGTGTACCCCGATATTCCCTCCTCTACACACACATACTAACAATAGTAATCCAGTGTGCTATACCCTTACCTATGGTATGCCATTGTCATAGTACATCTGACTGCATGGATGTCAGGTCAATGAATACACTGGCTTGTAGTTTCTAAGCCCTGTTATCACCTATAGATTGCTTCCCGTGTGAAAGGTACTGTTGGCCATTTGAATGCAAATCTCACCTACAGGACTTGTGAGAAACTGATGCAGCCCGCACCTGTGAACACCTCAAGGCACACCACCCATTTCAACATGCACTGCCCCTGCTGATGCCGTGAACAGCATAGAAGTTGCCATTTTGTCAAATACACCATTATGCATTGCTAGTAATGAAGCTGTGTAACACAGCCCTTGGGTTCATGTGTCACCTTCAAAAACACAGGACATACACAGTTTTACATGTCAACTGTCTAGTTCTTCCTCCCACCAGTCTTAGTCAGACCACTGATTATGTAACTTGTGAAATTGCTGGATCCTGATTGACCCTGCATCCTGTCAGCCTGACTGGCACGTGTCTGTGGGTCACCTTAAAGATTCCCTGTGGCTATATATTTACCACAGTTGCTTTACCAAACCTCTCATTCCTCAGAGGGTATTTTGTCATGTGCTTCATCAATGCATACCCAAATACATTGTATAGCATCATCTGCCTTTTAATTGTACCATATTTGTTAAATTGTCTTTGAATACCAAAATCATGGCCCATCCCTTGTCTGGGTCTCATTTATGCATGAACGACAAAGTGTGAGAGTGTCCCAGGGCCATATGCAGGGATTGGGTACGGTGCCTCCAGCAGAACCAGCAACCTCTGATAATGTCCATGAAAAGTCCACAGATGTTAGGACCCTGACAGTTCACACGCTGAATTATATTGCTCACAACATATTGATGGGCCGTGTGTGGTGAATAGCTGCGAAAATAATCAGCACAGAGGCTATGATGTTCCCAGATGCAGTGGGAATTTCAGAGGCCAACCTGTGTACAAATGTTGTAATGACACCTGCCGGAACATGACACCTGAGACATGATCTCACTCAGCACACCAAGGTTGCCCTGTTGACAGTCTCATCACACGTCTTCAGTGACAGGGTGGGACCATCCCCATGTAGGTTTTCATGTCCTCATTGACTTTACTCACATTGATCTCCGAAGGATATTCAGTAGATACAGGAATAGCTGCCAATGACTCATGATGAGACCTGGACGTACCTGTGACAACATACACCCCTACAAATATACAGGATCAACATTGGACCACACACATGAACAAGACACCTCTGTGCAATTGATCACTGGAAATATGTGGACACGTGCTGCCTCGTATGCTGGTCCACCACAGCCACTGGAGAGTTGTGGCTCAGTTATATGACCTCAACTGTGGCGTCATAATACATATGTGGTTCACCTTTGGCTGTCTGGACCAATTACATGGTACCCACTTTGTCAATTCATGTGCCTGACTCACTGTGGTATTCACCAACAAGTGCCTAGGAAGCAGTTACCAAAAATCTAGGACATGGGGTAGTGAAATTGTGGACCATTGACATGAACAAGCGTCTGCCATCTATCTGGTGCATGCTTTGTCATTTGTGGTGTCTACGTTACCCAAAATCTTGGAAGTGCACACAACGGATGTTGCTACATGTATGACTAACGCATGTCCTCTCTCATTTCCACAATGACTTGCATCTAAGGTTTGGAAACATTGACTTCACATTCATACAAGCATATTTTCAATAATGCATCTTGTGATGCACACACACTGGGTCAACAACTACATTAGTTGCCACTGAACACACATTGAGCCATAGGCATTGAGGTATTGTACTTATGTATGTCACCTTGCTATCCTCTCCTGATGCCAAACATGCCCAAATTGTGCAATACACATATGTAGGCCACACATATGGCCATCTAGTGTGTCAGCCAACCGTCAAAATCCTGTTAAGGAAGTAGCGGGTCATGGTCCGCTGCAATATGATGTCTCACATGTAAACATACACCATCAACACCAAAGTGGGTGCAATCAGCCTATCTCAGTTGTGTCCCAAATTTAACATAACATAAAAATTGAATAAAATCCCCAAAACCAGTTCATGCACTGAAATTTTTATTTTTTTATCGTTTTGCGTCATTTTTTTCCCACCAATACAGGTTGTGCGTCATATTTTTCGACGCACAGGAGTGAAAATTAGGCCGCATCCACATAATTGTAAAGACAATTTACTATAATTTGGATGCAGCCTAATTTTCACTCCTGTGCGTCGAAAAATATGACACACATTCTGTATGCGTGAAAAAATATGATGCATAACTATAAAAACGATGGCCATTTTATGCAGGATGTGATGTAATAGGATATCCTGTTTACAGATTATGTACAGTGGGTGTACTTTCACTTTCACTTTGCAGTCTGTGAATCTTCTAGACTGTGTGGCTGTGTTCAGAGTGTTGTCCAGTGATTTTGTGCTTTGTTGTCCTGTGTGCTATCTTACTTGTTACTTTGTGAAATAAATATTGTTGTTGTATTCTGTCTGAGTGTGTTTTGTTTACAATTGTCCATTATTGTAGTGTATTTGTTGTTTGTGGAAGTCTGTTGTGGGTAGTGCTAGTTTGGCGATAGTTGGGCTCTTTTAGTTGTTAAGTTTACTTTTTTTTTCGTACTCCTACTTTCCCCCTTTTCTCCTTTCTTCTTCTTTCTCCCCTATTCCCCTTTTCAGTGCTGAGATGTTGGGTAGGCCACGTCTTGGCAGGATGGGTGAGGAGGAGTTGGGGGGGGGGTTATATGGCTGGTGTGCCATTTCCTCCCACTCATGATTGAGGTATGAGGGCAGGGTGATACAGGGGTATCACACTGGGGCGCGAAGAATCCGGTGGGGAAAGGTCCTGCATCACTTGCAGCGCATGTATGGGAGCCAGAGGAATGACCACCAGCTGAAGCACCGCTGGGCTGACCTCATCACCAGGGAGCAAGATCTGTTGGACCACCTTGGAATAGTGATTGGTGGCCCTGTTGGTGAGTACAAATCATGTAAATGTGCACATTTAAAAGCTCTGTAGTGACATCAGATGATTTGTACAGTATCTGCCATCTAAGTTTCTGACTGTTTGTAATGCTGCGGAAACATACAGTGTAATTGATGTACTATGTGAAGGATCACAATTGCTAGCTGTCAGGAAGCACGTGATCTGCAAACTTACAGGATACTTTTGCTTAATGTAATTTGGTGCCGCCTTTGTGTCAGACAACAAAACAAAGTAGGAGCCATTCATGTCTATTTAGGTCACATTTGTCAGTGAAGTATAGATGTACTAAAATATTGGCAAACGTTGTTGACGCAGTAGCTAGACTGACTTTAGAAACACTACATGATGCAGTAAATGAGTGCTGGCTTCACGTCAATTGATGATAGCAATGTGGCCCAGACATATGTCTCATGTGTGTCTGGTGAGTGTGTAAGGAAAGCGTTCACGGAAGTTCTATGAATGTTAGGGATTATTGTGGTCCTTCATCTTTTTGGATACATGTCAGATATGGATTTGAATACATTGGGAAAAGGTGTAAGGTGCCCTCAGCTAATATCTTAGACTGGTATTTGGAGTTTGTTGTACCACATTCCAATTAGGGTTGGCAGTCCAAAGGTATGCACATGGGTTCATATCTCTATGTTTGGTGCAAATCACTATTGCTGGGCCAGATCAAATGAAGAAACTGTAACAACATGAGGGCTTACAAAAGTCCCTGTCCCTCTGTACATTGTACCTTTGTGTCATAAATGTGTCATGGCCACATAGACTGTTTGACTGGTAATGCAGTCCTCAAGTAACCAGGCTTTGGATGTCTCTCTTGGATGCACATGATGAGACGATTACACACCATTATTATTTCTGCTCACTAATGAAGAAGCATGTTTGCCACCACATGATAGTTAGGGCCACTGCATGTGTGTAGATATGTGTGTAACTGTCACAGGAGACCCATGCTATGTACATGTTGGCTGTGACATATCAGATGCAGTATCATCATGTCTGAATGGCTTTCATTACTTATGTCAGCTTACACATTGTTTTTGTCTTTGAAATTGTTGGTCAGTGCACAGTTTCTGAGCACATTTCTTCCTTCCATGCCTTACAGGTGGACCGGCACCCTACACTGTGGGAGAGGTGGCTACATTTGGGGACCCCGACCACTCCAGTAAGTGTTTTGACATGTCTGTTATGTGTTGTGTTTGCTGGTGATGTGTGATGGACTCCTGTGTGTTTAACACATAGCAAGGTGTGATGCGCTGGGCAATCATTTGTCTCATTCTATGAGTGGGATTTCAGTTTCTCAAAATGTTTGAGTTGGCCAATGCTTATCCTATTGTATTATCTAGCGATTGTAGGTCATTCCTGTAGGCCCCACAATGAGAACTGGGGTGAGTCATGTGGATACCACTTGAATCAACAAGAGTCGCACTGGAACTCATCTCATATTTAGTCTGCCTGTCAGACCCACATTCTCCCAGATTGGTACTGCAAATCGCTTTCCAACAGACTTCTGCTTCCCTAGTCACCAAAGTACTTAATAAACTGTAGGCTGAACTTCCTAGCAGCATGTACTTCCACATGTAGTGCTACAAGTATGTGGGACTTGAGTGCAATGGCCTAGGTGTGCATGCAAATCATGATTATGGGTGTTCTTGCAACTCTGTGCCTGTTGTAAGTCATGCCTTAGTGGAAGTATATGATGTGGACCAAGGTCTGCATTTCCTGACATGTGTGGCCCTAGGATTGGTCAAGGGTTTGCTGACTCCTAATTGTTGATAGACCTTACCTGTGGTGTGTGTGTGTTGAGCCAAACATGTGTTGAGCTTTCTATACACTCCTGGGTGTCCATGTTGTTTGGAATTGTTCGTTGTTTCACCACCCCCCCCCCTCAAACACAGGCATGGGTTTGTGAATAGGGTACCTAGGACTGATGCTACCAGTAAGTTACACATACATGTGAATAAGTGAATGTTTGGTCGGGACCTAGTATACACACACTCAGGTATGGCACATGAGTACTGTACTAGCAAGTCCAATTACAACTTGCAGACCATGTGGCTTTAGATTTCCATCCCGTACACTGACATCTGTAGCCCAGGCATTGGTGGAGGATGTGCAGCATGATTGTTAGCTGACAACTGGCAGAACTCAGATGGCAAGTTAATGCCAGTTGTTACCCATCTTGTTGGTTTTGGATGTGCTATGTGTGATATGACCTTTGTAGGCTGGCCTACCATATACTTCCTCAGGGACATTCAATGATCTGTATGGTGATATGAGCTGTTACAAGTACAGTAGATGTATTGTCTGATTTACTTCTTGTGCCATTTCACACAATGCAGTTCCTAATGTAAATTGTTTGCCTTTGTCTTCACAGCTGTGAACATGACACCCATCCAGGTCCGTGAGTTCCAGAGGCGGGCCATGAGATTCCAACATATCCTGCTGTTAGAGTCGGGGTTCAGGAGGATGGCAAGTAGATACCGGAATGAACGGGCCTCCGGAGGATGGAGGGCTTTCCCACAGGGTGGACCTACTTTGCCCACCACACTCACCACCAGCACAACCACCAGTTCCACCCAGGTGGCATCACCCACAGCTGGGACTTTTGTCCCAACGTCTGCAGTTGTTCCAGGCCCCAGCAGTGCAACACCTTCAGGGCAGCCCACAGGCATTGGCTCTACACGCCCACAAACCTCCTCCGCCGGTACCCAGACTGCCCCAGCTTCTACAGTTGACCCTGCAGCTTTCCAGGCAATGGAGCGTAAAATGGACCGTGTGCTATAGAAAATTAGTCATCTGAGCCGGGATGTTCGCCATATGAACAGGCGTGTGCGGTCCATAAAGCGGACCATCCGGAGGGCCAACCTCTAGACTTTTGTATATGGACATGATTCCCTCCCCTTCCTCCTCTTTCCTTGTACTCATACTTAGTGGGCTTAGGGGGCTTAGTGTTAGGTTAGTATAGGCTGTTAGTTTAGTTAGTGTTAGTGGGTGGGGGTCCTGAATCTTTGTATTATTACTTATTAAGTGTGTGGGTGAGTGGGTGGGGGGCTATGTTGGGGTTCTAGTATGTTTAAAAAATATATATATATAAAAAAATACAAACAAATATATATATTTGTTTAGGATAGTATAGTATGTGTTTAGGTTAGTATCTGTTGTCCTCCATGTGTCCCGTCTCATAAGGGGGATGGGGGGGTTGATGTTTAGAACGTTTCGTTACATGTGATAAGTAAGTTCAGGTTAGGTTAGTTAGGGACAGTTGTGGATAATGAGTAGTCAGGGTTGATTAGGGTAGGTAAGACTTTGCCCTCAGTTTCCTCTTCTGTGATTACCATTTAATAAATATATAGTGAACCCTTTACAGTATGCGTTAAAAGCTTGTTGAGCATGGCCTTGGCATTAGTGTACATGAATTGTGTACTATTATATTTGTGTCCTATGCTACGAACAAATCCCAACTGAGCTGTAAGATTGGCAGCTACCCCAGAGCTACCTTGCAAAGATTCCACCATTCGTTGCAACCACGAATCACAGTTAATATGGTTCCCAATGTGTTTTTGTCAATAAGTATGTTTTGTAAGTCACAAACAGTGCTTCCAGATTTGGTATTGGGGGAACAGTTTTAGGTCTGACTGCAGTGTGATGTTCAAGGACACCCTTATAAGATGAGTTGTCATAAGCACTCTTGTAGTATCGTCTTCATGACTCACATAGATCATTTGTGACACTGATCAGCATGATTACCTATTTGGATGTAAACTCAGACACCTTCATTCATGCAGTTTTTGGAGTGTTTGATTAGATTTGTGTGCACTGTTATATGTGTTAGTATTGCATGGTGACAACATTTTGCTGCCACTATTTGATGACTTAGATATCCCTTGAGGAAGCATTATTCAGTCCAACACAGGATGATGGTGTATGGTTTCTCACTTCATCAGATATTACCCTCAGGAAGGGCAGAGTATTATGCAATCCTGGCCACTGTGCACATTTATATGACTACATAATTTCAGGGCAGTTGTATTGACAAGCTACGTTATTTGACAGGAGGCACATTTCAGTTATCTACTGCACAGTTGATGTGTCACATTACCCAGAGACAGATTTGTTGTGTAAGTGATATTCATTGAAAAGTACTGTAGTGCTATATGTACATTGTCCATGATTGTGAGTCCATTATAGTGACATCTTCCATTGTGATCCTACACAAGGGGTAAAGGAAAATGCTTTTGACATGCTGGGGTGATGTTTCAGACAGTGCAGAGGGACAGGATTTGCCAATGAGTAAGAGAGAGACAAGCACTGGGCAGGCTGACAAGATATACAGTGGTTAGCAGAACAGTCATTGAGTACAGTTGTTGTAAGACTGGCATGTTACAAAACGCAGGACCTTGGTAATAGTTGGCCATGTGGCAGGGACTAGTGCTTCCGGGTACTTTTCCATGTGAATGTGATCTGTTCCATGTCTTCTTCTTCTGATGTGTGTGTTGCCTCCTCTATCCTTGGTGGTGGTGGTTGTGAAGGGGCAATACACACCTCAGTGTTAGAAGACGTGGAGTTAGATATCCAGGTCACTGCTACCTGTGAAGGTCTTAAGGGCAGTACTGCAGCAAGGAGGATCTGCTGATTCTTAAGAATAGCAGCCACATCACAATGGTAGGCCGCCATGTCGGCCCTAAGGGGGTCATGATTGCATTTGTGCATGCAGTGGAAGGTTTGGGGTGCAAGGTGTTGTGGCAACTCCCTTACTGCAGTGGTGAATTCCTTGACAGTTTCTTGTAGTCCTTGCAGGATGGATGTTAGGGCTTGCATGGCTGCTGTCTGATCTGCAGAGGACATCATGCACGAACGCACCCCTTCTAGGCTGGCTGCCATAGTTTGCATCCTCACCCACACCTCATTGGCCAGCTCCCGCTATACCCCAACTACAGTTCTCTCAAAGCTGGTGCCTGTGTTGTCTGAGTCCTCAACTGTATTGGAGCTGGCAGGTCTTACAATTGGGGTGGTGGGTGGATCCTCTGCGATGGCTGCTTGTTCTGTGCTCCTCCTTGTGACTGAAGGTGGGGTCTGGGGGGTTCGAAGGACATCTTGGATGGTCTGCTGGGGAATGTTTGTCAGCTCGTCATCCATGTCATCAGGGTATTCTGGGACAGGCATATCCGCAGGAGATCCATTGTCCTCTGAAATGAAATGGGGTACAATTAGTGTGTGTGTTGTGGCTTTTGTGATGTGACATGCCTGCCTTGTAATGATTTCACATTGTGATCTTGTTTCCTGTTCGTTGCTCCAGTCTTTCAGATGGGCATTCTCCCAGGCCCATGCCCCACCTGCATGTCACATGTATTGTGGTAAGTCATTAGACTTGTTGGCATCATCTCCTCTAGGTGTTGGTTTTGGCCAAAAAGTGATTTGCCACCTTCATGTCCTACTCAACCCACCGTCTACATCCATTCTCATGGTGAGACCTTTCACTGGCTGTAGGTGCTCTGATGGCACTAGCCGCGCACGTAACAATCTGGACCTGCCCCAGTCTCTGATCTTTCACATACATTTATATGTAGTTGACATGTAGCGTATCCTATGCATAGCATTGTTATGGCACGATATGGATGTTGGCATTGGTAATGTGTACAGCTGATGTTAGGGAATGTGTGGTACATTGGATTGCCCTGATAGTCGTAGCAGTGTCCTATTACCTCCTCTGACTTGCAGGTGTATTTCAGTGACCAGTTACATGTGTCCTCCCCCTCAATGCTGTTGTCTGAGCAGTATGCCATTTGGGATGTTACATTGTGACCCAGGCAAAGGATGGAACCTGACATATGGAGCATGAGTATGACCTTAGTGCTGTGTAGCTCCTAATGTTGATGACATTGGCTGATGTCTGCGACAACTATGGGCATTGACATTTGACAGGACTGGAGCCTTTGTCTTGTTTCAGGGGATTATTGGAGTTGTCATCCTCAACCCTCTAATTTAGGTGTGTATGATCCATGGGGAAGTTACTGCCATTGGCTACTTGAGCTGCACACAGAGCGGAGGTGGTAGTGGCAACTGGCGTCACTGTTACATTCCAGTTGTCAGTATGGCTAGAGGTTGTTAATTGGGCCCTAGTTAATGTAGGGGGTATAGTGGCTGACATGTGCCAGGATGTCAGTTTGCAGTTGTGCCCTTCCCTCCTGGCGTGGCTTTACCTTTGCTCCATCGTTGGCATGGCAGCATGCCCCCATGGGACTGTTGTTGTAGTGTTATGGTGTGCCCCAGCTTCTCTCTGTGCAGGCCCCATGCCATACTCCTTTACCCATGCCACTCCATGTATATGATGACTTCCATGCATTTTCTGGTCGGTATCCCCCCCCACTGCTTACAGTTGACATTAGTGCATTTTAATTCCCCATGCGACTTACCCTGCATGTGCGTTGTCTCCTGGTAGTCTACGCTGTCCTGTCCTTGAATCCCTGTGACGAACTCCTCAGGGATGACGGCTGTGACCATCTCCTCCATGTGGTCCAGGGCCTCCTGGTGTGCTGGACTCCCACCTCCAGTCTGCAGTGCTGCCTTCCTGTTCCAGGCCATCTTTTCCTTGGTCCTGCGCTTGCAGTCATGCCAGCATTTCTTGCACTCGATGACTGTTCTGCGTACTTCTGCCACACTGTTGATCTTGTCAACAATTTGTTGTCATATTGCCTCTCTCCTACTGATTGGCAACTTTGAGGTGACAAACAGTTGGTGCTGGTGTTCCGTCACCTCTTTAACCAGGATTTCCTGTTCCTCTGCATTGAAGCGACACTTTCTTTTCTTCTTAAAAGTGTCCTGATTCTTGTGTGGGTCCTCCTGGCTGGTTCCTGGTCTGTTGTCATCTTCCTGGGGTCTGTACAGGCATCTGGGATCCATTTTGGCTCTCCTCTGCTGAAATGGCTGTGTTTGCGGGGAATTTTGAAGCTATTGCGGTGTGCAGTGTCGTAAATCGACCCACAGTCATTTCCGCCGCGTTAATGTTGTTTTGCTTTACGACTTGATGCCGCGGTGTGCGTCAAAAGGTATAAATATGGGCCCAAATGGGTTATTTATGTATGTGGCTACTTGGATCGTGTGATGCAATACGACTCAAAATTTCATTAAGCTAAGGGGAAATTATGCAAATGGCACAGTATTGTTTTCTTTGGAGGTTTCAGTTTTAGGAGAGCGTGGAGGAATTTTAATGATTCGGACGACGAATGGTATTTTTGTAGGACATTAGAGTTGTGGTGTATTTTGTATGTGGCTGTATATGTGGCTGCGATTGTGTTTGCATTCTTAATTAATGTCTGTATTTTGTATTGTGGTCAGTATTTGAGTTTTAAGTTTGCTTTTTCTTAGTGATCGCTCTGTTTGTCTCTTATGTGTTAAGATAGGTCTATTAATAGTTTGAATGTCAGGTAGGAGTAAGCAAGTTATTGTTGAGGAGACGGAGGTTGTGGAATTTGTATGACCGGTTGCACCCTACCAACCACACATTGTTGCTGCAGGTGGGTGGGTGGATTAGGGCTACCCTTTAAATGAATGCCAGCTAATTTAGAAAGGCTAACCAGGCGCCATATGGACGTGTGCAGTGTGGAACAGAGCATCCATCACGTGCAGGATCACTTGGCTGATGTATTTCACATGGAAGCTACCTACTTTATCACACTGGAATTGAAGGGGCTGGTCATGTTGCTAAGTTTAATTTTATTTGACTTTTAACAAGTAATTTTAAAACAATTAATATGTGTACGTTATCATTTTTTAGTAGCATTGTAATAAGCAAAGACTGTCTTCGATTTTGGTGAATGCAAATAGTGAAATTATAAATGTGTGTGTGCATGATTTTTTAATGTCGTATATTTTTCAAGGTGGCCTTCTTCCATTTGAAATAACTGAGATTGCCACTTTTAAACATTCTTCCAGGCTTGGTAAGTGTTTTACATTTTAAATTTAGAAATGAAATTACATGTTCAGATCACTAATCCTACAAAATAAGCAGCCTGCTAATGTAGACTTTGGATCATTTCACCGACCATGGACTATATTTATAAACCCCTTTTGTTGGCTTCTGGTTACTATCTTAATGCAAATCCAAACACAAGTATTATTGTTTGATCTAAAACCACACACAAAGTGATATACGTCTTTGTTTTTAAGCCAAAGGCATGATACACTGTACAGTGTGCTGGTTTACATTCCTTTGCACCAAGGACCCATTCCATGGATGATTCATAGGTGTTATTGTGTAGCTGTACATGGGGTTATATGCAGATCACTATCTACATATCTGTACATATTGATTAGCATCAAAGTCTTTCTGGACAGAGGAGGCTATCCGATGCATGATGAGTAAAAGCCTTCACAGGAGAAAGACAAGGTATAGAAATATGTTTCCAACTTTGCTGGTTTTTCGATAGGCATAAACGTCTAATATGCAACATCATAGTTTATGTAGGCCATGCATGCCTGTGACAGTTGTAAGAACTGCTGTGATATAATTCCAAACCCAGCAACTATAATGCACTCCCAGAACATGTGCTTCATCCCAGCATCAGGAACATGGCAACAAGGACAGTTGGAACTTGCTGTAGTATGTACTTTATTAAGTAGTGCTGGAGTGAAATAAGCATGGTGTAAGATTTTAAATTGGATGTATTGAATCTGGCAGTATGTAGGATCGTGTCAAGATAAGAGAACAGGTTTCAATACATTTTTGTAAGTGTACAATCTATGTCTGTTTTCCATTTCTCATTTCTTTAGAGGGTGAATGGGTGGTTCCGCTTAGGTAAGGTAATGTCTTGGATATTTTTGAGGGCTGTTGTGAGACATCTGTTTATTAGGAACTGAGCTAAAGGGAGGCCATATTGTTCAAACACTAAACTGAAGGAGAGAAGAGATCCATCATGGAATAAGTCAGCTACACAATGCAGATAGGCATTCTTTTAGACATTTCTTGTTGTGCTTCACAATTTACATGTGTGCAACATTGTACAGCACGCGTAACAAGCTTGAAGTGCCTTAAAACATAGTTAATGGACTGGAAGTGATACCTTCCAGTTGAAAAAATATGCTTTATACAACACAGGCACCTTTGCAATATTGTGCAAGTGTGTCTTGGTTGGCATCTGGCTGCAAAGATTCCACCATCACAGGTATAGAGCATTAACATCACATATCTTAGTATTCATGGAGCCACTGTAGTCTCTCCCATTCATGCAACACAGCATTGACTTTGCTTGCTGCCCTGTGTCACCTGACTTCTCTGAAAATGAGGGCCACTATATGTGCAAAAATGATATTCGGTAACAAGTTTAATAAAGTTCATGTTAAGGCAAGTCTGCAACAAGTTGTAGCGCTTTCTCTTTTAAAAGGTAGAACAGAATTATGTATATTAATTAATCAGGTATGTACTAATTTTCTCCTCATCCATTGTTGGCATACATTTGTCAGCCATTTGCCCCACAAATAGCAATGCACCATAGTGAAATACCTTTTTGAAAGACAAAGCTGAGCTGTTGTTGTGTAAGTTGTCCCTTTCATTTCAAAATATATACCATTTGGCCTGTTATATTTCCTATGTGTACTAGACAATATTTTTGATATGCAAATTTTGAACAAGTATTGAAAAGTACAAACTTAAAAATAGTTATTGGTAGCTCCTACAGCAAGATGTTTTTCATAGCAAATCTGACGTAATCATGTCAGTAAGCATATTACATGTGATCATGTAACAGACCATCCATCACACATGTCCCCTGATATAAATTTGCAATAATAACCTCAATGTGATTGTTTGTGTTCGTATGTGATACAATCTAAATTGATGCAAGATTTGTTGAGGATAGTGTATCCTTGAAAAATAGTTTGTGTGTTTGTTGGACTAACAAAATAACAAAAAAACAGCATGCAGCATTTGATACATTTGCTTTTAGTTGGAGTGTTGTACAAGAAGAGAGTTTGATTTTTCTTTACACGGGTATTCTCTTTGCCCAAGCTAGTGTATATTGAAGTGTTTGAGATATATTGCTAATAATGTTTTTAGCAATATGCCCAATGTTTGATGTAGTACTTATATGGATGTCCCTAGTATATGTTTTTTAAAGTGAAACCAAGGCCTGTATGGTTGTTGTAATCATTGCAGTGTTTAAAATGTAATGCCATTGATGACAATGACATCTGAAATAGAAAACAATCATATCCCGTGTTGGCTGACATCTGTTGTTTATTAGCATTCCAATTAACCCTTCACAGTGACCATTTTCATGTAACCATTGATGCAATTTCAAATTTAATCTGTGTTCTTAATACATTTTTTCACATTCAAATTTCAAACAAAACAATCAAATCAAAGGCAGTGGTCCAAATGGTGGCATAGGGTAAGTGCAGAAGATGAGCCAAACAATGTATAACAGATAGAGTGTACACAATATTTAAAATATGTACAATCAAAAAGAGTCACCGAAAAACTTTGCACATTTTATTTTTTTAAATCAGATAATATTAGTATTCAGATTCCAATAGGCCCTCAGTATATGAAATGGGTAGACCCTTCATAATTGGACATTTCAATCCCCTATAAGGAATCACATGGGGTCTTCATCGGGATAAATGAAAAATGGTAGCAACCTACAAGAAATTAAATGAATGCTTGCCACAACTTCGATAATGATATAATGAATCAAGGTATGTGCCCCTAATTAAGTAGGCCTCACCTGACCAATAGAACTTTAAATTGAATCAGTTCATATCCTTAAATCCTTGTGAGTCAAGATCTAAGAAAGAAAGCCAACCACCCAATAAGCGAAAAATCATAGCGCAGATGTGGGGAAAGTCAAATGAAATAAATAAAATTGCTATGTTTTAAAAGGATCAATGAGTCCTATGCAAAGGCTGTTATCAAGGCCATGCATGCAAACCCCCACATAGTCGCATGCCAAACCCAAAGTAGTGAAAGAGGCAAGTGCTTAGTATCCCATGCACCTTATAAGAGACACAGGGGCTCATTTAGAAAGAAGTGATGCAGCCTGGCGCTTCAAGCCAACTTGCTGCGCTGTGTCATTTTGAAAGTGCAGGGATGCGTCGTATTTACAGAAATACAACACATCCCTGTACTTTCCCTTGTGCTGGCGCACAAACTGCTGCCCAGCGCCAACTCAGCGCCAACCCAGGCACCTGTGCACCATGGTTCAAGGGTGTCTGCGTTGCAGGGATGATTGTTTATGTGCAGGAAGTGAAACCTTTCTGCACATAAACAATCATTAATGGTGATTTCCTCTTTAAAGAAGAAAAAACAGGGAGAAATAATGTTATTTCTCCCCGTTGCTCCACTTCTGTTGAGGCACATCTGTTGCCTTGTAAATCTGGGAATGCATCAGTTCCCATTGGTGTTGGGTGGAAACACTCACAGCAACACCCATGGAATGCCCCTTTCACACAGAGTTATGATTGAAAGGGGGCCATATTTACAAGGCCATGAAGAAACACACAAGGTGGCATTGCATGGCACTATATGTCCGAGCACATTGCGCAACTGGAGCATAAAAAAAAGATGACTCTCCGTGACGCAGTGTGGCTCTAGGAGCTTGTAAATTAGGCCTTTAGTATGCAGTATGTGTAAAGACACAACGGTCGAGTCATGTCAGGTCAACGTGTTGTGAATAACTTCAGATAGAAAGTACCAACAACATGAGCCTTATGAGTAAAACTCACACAAATAAGCATATTCTGTATTGTGAGTCTAAATGATTTAAGCCCAACACCAATGCGTACCTTAAGGCAGTGTACATTTTCATACACAAATCTCTATTCCAGTCTTACTGTCAAATGTCAAAACAGAACCGTCAATGTATGAAAGATACTTTATTGTAAGTGGGAAGTGATAAATCAGTACCGAGCTAGAATTTAATTAATTAATTATTGAATGTAATTATTTTTTTTCAAAATTAATTTATAAATATTGTCTACACTCTGTGTGTTTTACATTGCTTGGGTTGTCTTTTGCCATTTGCACTCTGTCCTCGCGTGCAGCACCTCCTTTGTTCTGATGGAAATTTGATTATGGAAGAATTTATAGGAACACTGATTATTCATGGATTAGCATTTATTTGATCTATTTGGGGCTATATAAAGGCGAGATCTACGTTATTGTAAGTGATTCCTAGGGGAACATTGTTCTTGGATGACTGTATTACCCGATAGGAGCTTCATGGAATGTTGGGTGCTACCTATTTTCAAATATGACTTATCATCCCTGTGTATAACATGTAGACCACACCAAACAACATATTTTATTTTTAAATTGTGCCCTTATAGTGAGTAGCATGCTTATCTATATTTTTTGTAGCAAGGGTAGTTGTAACATAGGAACCAACTACTTAGGAATATTCATTTGTACTGAAAAAATAATGTTATGGATTATTTAATATTGAAAACACATATTAGGCAAATTCATATTTAGCTAAATGTATACATTCTAATGGAAATCAACACGTTGTGTGTCTGGTAAAAATAACATTTTTTAAAGAGTTAGGCGGCTTGAAGTCTTTGTAGATTAATTTGCTTTACCGTTCATGCACAATACATGCCAATGAGAAAACGTAAAAGAATTCTGAACACTTTTTACACTGCAAGAACAAAGGAACGACGAGTGGAGGAGATATTTTCCCTGTGGCAGGAAAATTATTTCTAGGTTTAATGTGGAGCATACTATACTTGCGAAGAGCCCTCCTCTGTCACAAACCCATATTAGCTGAAAGGTACACATGGCTCTTTCTTTGTATGTACAGTCATGGAGATGACAATTCCACTGATGTAATCCGGCTAAGAGAGGATTTGGCTGGGCAGTTAGAGCTGGGTTTTTTCTATCTTCTCCTCAGCATGTGTGTGTTTAATGAACTATTAATATGTCCATTGTACATAATGTATCAATAATTGTGCTGATTTACTTGTAAGTGAGGGACAGATCATAAAGCCTTACCGTAGAACCAAACTAGAAAATATGGGCTAAAACATTTAGTGGCGAGGGCTGAAAAAGAAAACAATTATATGTATTTCTTAAAAAATAATTAAAAAAAAAGTATAAATAAAGAAATGAGGGGAAACAGATATCTGCTGCTGTTTAATGTTTAAAGCGATGAACTCCAGAAAGCTGAAAAATACCCTTGAATCAAAGAATGTAGGCTAATACATGACAAAGCCAAAATGTAATAAGAACATTGCTAAATTGAAACATACTTATTATTGAAAAATTAGGCCCAGCTTTACCAAGCCTTAGTGATGCTCTTGCATCGTGCAAGGGGACGCAGGGAACCCAAAGTCTTATTTAGAATTCATGAAGCCACTCATAGCCTGATTAAGAGTCATCACTAAAAATCTGTTTTAATAACGGAGAAGATCTTGCTTAGTGCCTGTGTCTCTAGCCCTCCGTTGTATTGACAGGGGGGTTCTGATCTGATGCCAGGGCCTGGGGTGTTGGGTTTATGCCCCTGGTTTAGTAACTTTAAAGACTCAGGGAAAACCCTCCCCACTTTATATGTACAACTTACTACACCATCCATCCGAGCCCTGTGTTACCATGCTACATTTAATTATGAGACCGAGTGCTTTCAAGGGCTCAAGGCAAACCTTGCCCTTGAACGCACATTCAGCAAGCAGGCACCTGTCTGACCGGCATATACATTTATGAATATGTGACGCAGCACGGCAAGTCACCTTGCTGCGTGACAGGGAAAGTGCAGAAAGGTTTCGTATTTATGCCTTTGCCCAGTGCTGGTGCACTTTTGTATGCCTAGCACTAATGCAGACAGCTTGCACTATGGTGCAAAGGTGTGTGCATTGCAAGCAGGATTGTTTTTGTTCAGGATTACACACCTTCCTGTGCAAAACAATCCCCTGGGGAACTTTCCTCTTTCTATGTGTGAGATGCAGAATGTAGCACACTTATAAAGTAGAAAAACGAAGAGAAATAAAGATATTTCTCCTCGTTATGCCTCACCTGGGAGGAGTAGCTGTTTTGGTGCATCCCCAGGTGTACCACTTATGATAACTCTGGGAATGCATCAAAAACCATGGGTGTTGTGTGTGACACCCAAGCACCTCCCATGGAACACCTCCCTGGGGCAGAGTAACACAATTAAGCAATTTGCGCTGTGTTGCGTTCCCTTGGATGAAGCAAGCTACTCAGGGCCATGCAAGGTGGTCTTGAGTTGCTTGATAAATTGCATTTGAAATGTTTTGCTGCTTTTGCACCCCATCTGGTGGTGCAAAAGAGACTCACTCCTTTCATAAATATGGCCCTAAGTCTCTAGCATGTCCATGCTACATCTATCACCAACAATCTTGAATTCATGTTCAACTCTGATGCAGATGAAATCACAAAGCTTGCAGAAGAACTATGTGACCAACTGTGAGAAATCTGGCCTGTGAAGAACTCAACCAAAGACAATGTACCTCTTTGCAGAGGACTCAGAGGACGATATCTTGCCCATTTGAGGCTTTCTAAAGAGGTATGGAGGATCCACAATTAGAAGTAACAAACATCTGATAAAGACAAACTTTAGGCCAGGCAACAAAAATCTGTTTGAGCCTTTCACTCCTTTTGGGACTAAAAGCCCTCTGCTTGGTGAGAGATGTGTACCCTTACCTGGAATGCCCAACTGTGTTCTTGTCTTGATCCCCAATTCAGATTTGTTGTCATTGATGAACATGCACTTCCCTCATAGTGGAGGAAGGCTCTGCCTTCACCAAGAGTTAAGCGCACACACACAGTTGAAGCAGCATACCGTGTAGGAAACAGCAGTGGTGAACAGGTCCTTTCTACCCTGTGTTACTGGAGTAAGGCCTACAGACTCACTCACCATTTTAAAAGTTCTGCTGCTATGTGCTTAACTCACTCCTGGCATACATCAGGTTGATGTGAAAGTGCATGCATGGTGGAAACGTGTTAAATGCATGTGCGCTTGCAAGAAATACACTACACGGAAGGGTGATGTGCGGTACAGTCTTGTGTCTGGAAAAGGTCTGTAAGCAGGGAGTCTGAGATTCCAAAATGTTGTCCTCTGCCGAACAGCCACAGTCTGTGTGAAGAGGAATAGCTGTGCAAGACTTGAGCACCAGCGCCTGCCTGCTCGCCAAGACCGGTGTGCCTATGAGGAAGAGGAGAGCATTGGAGGGAGCCAACTCAAGAAAGGAGCCCTGATGTAAGGACTCCCTGTGTGAGGTGTAAGGAATCCATTCCTGCTTCAAGTTCTGAACCGAATCAGTGACTTTGTATGCCAGAAGGGGCTGCAGCAAACTGAACCTAGGAGCGTGTTGGGAGAAAAATGCTCCCTGCACTGATCAGGCCGTAGCCAGTGTGCTACACTGAGTCAGCAACCTCGTATGCCAGGAGGGGCTGCTGTAAACTGAATTTGGGAGCAGGATAATAGAAACCCACTCCTCACACTGACCGTGTCATCACCCGTGTGCCAGAGTAAAATGGTGACCCCATATGCCAGGAGGGGCAGCCGTAGAGTGCATCAAGAACTTTAGCATAAGAAACCTGTCCCGCCACCGATTGCACCAAAACCCGTGTGCCGGATTGCCCTGACGACTCCGTTTGCCAGGTGGGGCCACCATGGACTCTAACATCTGTATGACTGGACTTGTGAGAACCAAAGTGGCGATCCTATAAGTCAGAAGGGGCTTCTGGAGGCACTGAGGCCAAGGGCTCTGGGCTGTCACCCGAGAACTAGAAACTGCTGTGACCAAGGTAGGTCCAAGCCACATTTTGTGAACTGAACCAAGGGAGGTATGAAGAGCAATAGGACACCACTGGAGCCCCATCAGAGCAAGGAGGCCACCCCCAGTCCCTTTGAGAAAAAAAGTGACTTACTGTATCAAGGACAGAACAGGAGCAACCCTGAACATATGAATCTGCTGGCAGCAAGGCTCAAAAGGAGGGAGCTGGCACCAGCCAGGTGTTGCCACATATTATTGTGTGCAGCCTGACTTTGCCAATCTAGAACAGGACCATTCTGCACCCCTAAAGTGTTCTCTACTGCCAGAGCAGGTAAGCCAAGAAATGGCAAAGTAAAGATAATGATATATACATAAGGAGGATTCTATGGTCCAGCACGTCAGTCTCCCTATGACTATCTGTAACTCTCTAAAGATGTGCAGTTCCAAGGAGGTAGACTCTGTATTGCCAACTAAGGCAAGAGTACGAGAAGTTCTGTAACACATTTGTGTTGCAGGAACAAAAGCCATCACTCACAAATAGGTGATATGCTTCATCATTGGGCCATGCTGCTCATCAGGCTGCCACTGCAATGTCTGACGGGCCCTAGTGGAGGGCTCTTTGCAGGAGATCTTTTATAAAATACTTGCCGGTGATGAGTGGATGTGAGGGGCTAAAAAAATGATTAAAACTGACTATAGGTACCAAAGACAACTATCTTTAATGAGAACTGGTACATATGCCAATGTTAAAACCAGAAACTAGGAAAACCTAGGGTCTAATGGTCTGATTCCCTAACAAAAGAAGACAATATATCTACTCCTGAATGTGGGCATTTGTATCTAGGAAAAATCTGTGTGTAGGGAATTATTACACTACAGATGTATAAATCTTGGTCGACATGTTTCTCGACTAAAATTAGTCTTGTGGATTTAGTGGCTATTCATCAGGACCTGTTTCTAAGTCTAACCCTCACTAAGAGAGAAAAGGTACTCTGTGATGATGTCATGTATAAGACATCATTAAAATCTTACACTAGCATTGTAGCCTTATAAGGCAAGGGACCTATAGGAAACATCAACTGACAACAAGTTCCAATACATTAAAATCGATGTCAAGGCAACATACTTTCATGTGCACGCCCTTTCCCATGATAACAAGTGTAATGTATGTATAGTTAATTTCACAGCTACGGTGTTCAATATAGAAGTTTATTTTTTGGACTTATAAATCAATTTACGTGAAGGGTCCCTCCACTCATCAGTTTGCTATAAATCCACAGATAGGAATAAACTACTCCTGTTTGATAGTCATCACCCTTGGGCACTCCAGATGTTACCATACAGACAATTCTTGAGGCTGAGTAGTAACTGTAGTGATACTAAGGACTGTTTTCCATTGCAACTACTTGGTGAAGTACACAGGGATCTATCTGCTCTTCAGATACCAGGTGTATCCCCACTGAAGTCACACTGGCTCCTGTGTCTCTCGGAGCCTCTACCCTCTGTCCACTAATGGTTACCCACTGCCGGTATTTCTTAGTGTTCTGAGGTATGAGAGTTCTCTGGACCATCTCACTGTCTCCTAGCGAGACAAGAGTCCTCTCAGCTGTTCCCACACACCTGGAACCAACTGCTCCCCAAGCGCTACACTAGCCAAACCCTGGGACTAAGCACCAGTGGGTGCCAGTGTACTCTTGGGGCATTTGGGTCCCCCCTCACATGACCCACCAGGTCACATGCAAACCACTTGCTGAGACCCCCCTCCGTAGGTTTCCCTTTAGAGAACCATTGTTTCTTTTCACCTGGGGGGGCTGGGATTCCTTGCCCTGGGAGCTAGGTTTGGGGCCCTTTAGAGAACTCGCCCTGTTTACCATTACACACCCCCTTCTTCTGATAGGGACCATGCACACCCTTGGCATGGTCTCGCCATACCTCTTTTGTACCCTGGTGCTCTCCCAATGGTCTGCTTCCTGTGCAAGCTTCCTGGGGGCAGTCAGCTTAATGTCAATTAGGCACTGGTGCATCTCTGTAAAACATAAAGTGTGCAAGTGCTCCCAAGCAATTCAGCTGTAAAACACCTCATTTGTTGTTACCTTACTGCCCCTCATCCAACCATCCAGTGACCTGCAAAAATCAATACATTCCAACCACGTTTGGGATTCCTTCTTCTTCTAGGACCTAAAATTGTCCGTATACTGATCAGGGGTGAGACCATACCCCGTGAGTAAGGTGTCCTTCATGATAGAGTAAGTAAGCTCTTCCTCATCCTCCCACTCCTCCTCCTCTGTGTGCCCCTCAGCTTCCTTGGCTGTCACCCAGGTCCTCAGTGCCTTCTGCAGCTCCTCTTTCCTGGTGGAGCCCTTAATGGGACAGGCAAGATTTTAGCAGAGCTGCTTCAACTGAGCCACTGTATAGCTCCCCAGTTTCCCTAAGTCAAAAGCAGCTCCAGTTGATGCATCTCCAGATTGAGACATGATGGAGAATAAACACAAATCAAAGTTCCAAATGCAGAAAAAAGAGTTCCCAATACCGTTCAAAGGCAATCTAGGATCACCAAAAATATGGAAGTAGGGAAAAAGTCCAAAGTAGAGCAAAAGCGAAAACTGTACATAGTCACGTAATGGTCTGTGCTGAAAATAGTAGTGTACACTTCATCACTGTACATCAAGTACAAATATAAGCTCAAATCCTCACCGCTGATCACCAATGTTAGAAATGGGGTCTTTGGTTGGCAGTCAGGTTACCCACTGTCCTAGCAAGGACCCTCATTCTAGTCAGGGTAAAGGAGAAAAACACTCAGTTAACCTGCGCTCACCACCACGGTAGCTTGGCACAAGCAGACAGGCTTAACTCAGAGACAATGTGTTAAGTAGTTGTACAAACATACACAGTAATACAGTAAACCACTACAAAATGACAACACAGGTTTAGAAAAATAGTATTTATTTTATCTAAGTAAACAAGACCAAATACGATACAAATCCACAATATAAAGTTAAAAATACGAAGTTAACACTTAAAAGCAAGAAAACACTGCCTTGGGGCACAAAGACTGCAAGTTGGTATTGTGCGGCATTATGACGGGGTTGTTTCCAACAATGAAACGCCAATAGCGCCATTTATGAAGTAATGTGAACCTGAGGTACATTACCTATAGAAACAAGTAGAAAACACGCCTTTGAACAGAGTTGAAGGAGAGCAGCTTTGCGGGGTACGATGCGGCGTTGATTCCGATGACATGGGGCAGAAGGACTGCTGTGTCAGGTCCTCACTACAGGGCGGTGGAGATGAAGCAGCGTCAGATGCGAAGTCGGTCCCTTGGTTCTGGCAGATGCGAAGTCACTATGCTGCGGGGAAGCCTCTTAGGGTTGGGATGAAGTCACAGGGCCGCAGGTGCTGCAATGATGTCGGATCGTCACGGACATTGGGCTTACAACACTCCGGTGTCAGTAAAGTAGGGTGGGATCATTCGCTACAGCAACGCGAGGTCTACATGGTCATCAGACTTTTATGAGGTCCACGGCCTCTGGGCAGGTGGTGTCGCAGATCCAGGATAGCGGCAGCAGCTCATAGGGGCGTCGGATTCGTTACACTCAGCGAGGTAAACGGGCTCAGGGAAAGCGGTGTTGTGGTTCCGGGCAGCCGCGTCCTTTGCGAACTCGATTGGCGTCGTCCTGCATCATTAGACTGGGTTTTCTCCAGGAATTCACTTCCAGGGGTCCAGGAACTGGAATGGTACCCTCTGGCATGCTAAAGTCCACAGCATGTAGACTTAATTCTAGTTGGTGAAGCCTTTGCTGTCCCTGAGGATTCAAAACAGGAGGCAAGCTCTACTCCAAGCCCTTAGAGTCACTCCTCAAGCAGGAGTGCAACAAAGTACAGTCTCTGTCCCCTTGCACAGGCAGAAGTAGCAACTTCAGGATAGCCCAACACAGCACAGTCACGGGCCAGGGCAGCAATTCTACTCAGCTCTTCTCCAGTCAGAGGTTCCTCTTGAATCCTTGAAGTAATCTAAAGTGTTGGGTTTTGGGTCCAATACTTATACCCTTTTCTGCCTTTGAAGTTGGCAAACGTCAAAGTAAAGTCTCAAGTGTCTGTAAGATCCTTTCTTGTCCAGGCCAGGCCCCAGCCACACACCAACAGGTTGAAGACTGCATTGTGTGAGGGCAGGCACAGCCAATTCAGGTGTTAGTGACCATTCCTCCCCACCCT
The DNA here is from genome assembly GCF_031143425.1 of Pleurodeles waltl. Classification (NCBI taxonomy): domain Eukaryota; kingdom Metazoa; phylum Chordata; class Amphibia; order Caudata; family Salamandridae; genus Pleurodeles; species Pleurodeles waltl. The sequence goes on along the minus strand of NC_090449.1, from coordinate 313,582,157 downwards.
TCCAGCACAGATGGCTCATTAGGATATGCAGGCTACGCCCCAGCCCCCTTTGTGTCACTGTCTAGAGAGAGGTGCAAACAGCTCTACTGTCAAACTGAACAGGAGAGGGAATCCACAAACAGGCAGAGTCACAGAATGGTTTAAGCAAGAAAATTGCTACTTTCTAAAAGTGAAATTTTCAAACTCACAATTTAAAACCCAACTTCACTAAAAGATGTATTTTTAAATCGTGAGCTCAGAGACCCTAAACTCCATATTTCTATCTGCTCCCAAGGAGAATTTGCGCTTTAATAACATTTAAAGTCGGCCTCCATGTTAATCTATGAGAGAGATAGGCCTTGCAACAGTGAAAAACAAATTTGGCAGTATTTCACTGTCAGGGCATGTAAAACACATAAGTACATGCCCCACCTTTAACATATACTGCACTCTGCCTATGGGGCTACCTAGAGCCTACTTTAGGGGTGCCTTACATGTATAATAAGAGAAGGTTTAGGCCTAGCACTGGGCACTTTAAGTACTATGGGCTTACAAGTAAATCAAATATGCCAATCATGGAAAGTCAATTACATATACAGTTTACATAGGAGAACTGGCACTTTAGCACTGGATACCAGTGCTAAAGTGCCCAGAGTAACAAAAACAGGTACAATAGAGACCAGCACTCATCAACAACCTGGGAAACAGAGGCAAAACGATAGGGGAGACCACGCCAAGGATACCAAGACTAACAGTATACATTTTGCTTTCAAAACTTTCAGGATCGGTGTCAATGAAGGCCCAGACAAGTGGGTTGCCAGTTATCCAGGCATCCAGGAGGGCTTCCGCCCTGTTCCTAATATATATTTTTTGGGGTTGGAAGGTGGCACAGGTGTTAATCAGAACACCAAGTTACTTGTATTGATTTTCCTTTGAGATTTTATTTCCATTTAGGAACCATTTGCCCTATTGTTTAATTGTATTCATCAAGATCAGTATGTTAATCTTTTGTGTGCTCATCTCTAATATGTTCCTGCTAATCTAGGCTTTTAGAGTTCTTGCTAAATATTTGAGGCCTATTCATGTCTGGGTTAGTAAAAGGGCATCATCTGCATAGAGAAGACAGAAGTTATCCACCAATTTTTGGGATTTGGGGGGTGGGCCAGGATGTTACTTAGGGAGGCTACCGGTTCTGCCAGTAAAGTTTGAAATGGAGCAGGCCGCATGCACCCTTACTTCAAGCTGGTATTGGTGTAATTGTTTCTGGAAACTGTGTTCCCATCCCACCTTTATGCAGACCCACTGGTTTGTGTGCAGCTCAGTAACAACTCAAAGGAAGGTTTGAGGAATCCAAAGAGACCATAATTTTGCCCAAAGGGAGATCTACGTTCGGAATCAAAAGTGGTCTTGAAATCTTTGAAGCAAAGGCAGAGCAGAGTAAGATTGGTTTTGAGTTCGACCTTCTTAAGGGAGATAGCTATGAGATTGGTGCTTGTGCTCATTCCTTTTCTAAATCCAGTCTGTTTATTTGGGCACAATGCAGTTGTTAGCTGTCCAATCCTCTAGATCTTTTAGGAGGATCCTGCCATAGTATTTGGCATCATTTTCCAGTAGAGAAATTTGCAGATTATTTCCCAGATTTGAGGGATTGTCAACCTTGAAAATGGGGTGCATGATGGCCCCTCGCCACGAATCTGGAACCTGACTTGTAATTATAAGATGCTTGTAGAGTTATGTTAACATTTTCTCCCACAAAGCTGTATTTGCATTGAAGAGTGCCTGCTGGAGGCCTTTGGACAGGGTGCTCTACCTACTCTGCTTTTGTTAATAATATGCTCCGTTTGAGCCTCTTTGCAGGGGTTAGAGATTGGAGTTAGGTCCCACTGTGTTAATGCCACCTCCTTAGGGGTGCACCTTTTGAGGGCTATGATTTACACACATAAGCAAAGTAGTCCTCTTGGGGGATGTCAGCATTATTTGCTGCTGAATGGCCCGTTTCCAGCTGGTTGACTGTGCCCCAGAATCTTTTGATGTTATTGCTTTACAAGCTGTTAGAAATTGGGTCTCTAATTGGCAGAGGTTTGCACTCTGTCCAAGTAGATACCACAATCCTATTCAGGGTAAGTAAGAAACACACTAAAGGTTTACCTGTCCTCACACTCTTTTAGCTTGGCCCAGAGAAGTCAGACTAAACTAAAGAGGCAATGTGCAAAGTATTTATGCGCACACACATTAAAACAGTGAAAACACCACAAAAGGACTTCACACCACTTTACAAAATAGCTAATAATTATCTGAGTCAAACAAGACCAAAGTGACAAGCATCCAACATACACAAGTCGAGTTATGAATTTTCAAAGTTTAAATCAAAATGCAGTGCTAAGAAGACAATAGCTCCAACCAAGGATAACTGGTTGCATTCGAGCAGGGCTAATTCAGCAGTTCAGTTTGATTGTGATGGAGCACGGCCGGGTACAGGAGTCACACAGACTCGCTGACAGTATCTTGGTTGCTTTGATGCTTGGTAACAATGAGTTGATCCAAGGAGGGAATGCATCACGCTTGCAGGCAATGTGTTGTTTCCTGTTCGGGCAACATCTCTGATGCGTCAATGTTTAGAAGTGAGGAGTACTGGATGTGATGCCTCAGTGCTGCATCAGCTAAGCTAGGGCTGCATTGTAAGTCAGTGTTGTTGCGTAGCACAGTCGTTGAAGTGGCTTCAGTGCAGCCAGCAGCGAAGCATCGTTTGTCCAGTGGGATGCGTTGTTTCTAACGTTTCTTGACACGCTAGTGCTGAGGCATCAGTTCCTTGTGTTGCAGCACCACACTCACCTCCAAGGGCCCAATACTGGTTTTGGCACCACTTGGAATAGCAGGAATCACAGCAGAGGAGTCCAGGTCCTGGTAGCAAGAGGCATTTGAGGTCTTTGATATTCCTGAGACTTTAGAAACAGGAGGCAACGTCAGTCAGACCCTTGGAGAAACTTTAGATTGCTCGATGTATATAGTTAAGTCCACTCCTCTCATTCCCAGGTAAGAAGCAGCAGGCCAACACATAAAAAAGCAAACAGCAAAGTGGCAGCCCTTCCTAGCAGCACCAAAGTCCTTCTTGGTAGAATGTCCTCAGTTCAGAAGTGTTCTGAGTATATGGTGTCGGAGCTCCAGTACTTATACCCAAAATAGGCTTGGATGTAGGGGTAACTTCAAAATAATTCTTCAATTCTCTGAAGTACGCAAGGATCCCGTTCATCTCAGTGCTGGCTCCAGACTACAGCAAGGGATAATGAGTCATTTGGGTGAGGGCAGGACACAGTCGATTCAGATGTAAGAGTAAACTGCCTCTCCCTCTCCCTGCCTAGTATGACTATCAGTATACAGATGAATGCAGATATATCTCCTGTCACACCCAACCCTTCTTGTTTGGGGCTGCCTGGGGAGAATGCACAAATGTAGCTGTCACCTAAACCCAGACATGTATTCACAGACAGGCTAAGGTACAGAATGGCTAAAATAAGAAAATGCCATCTTTCGAAAAGTGCCATTTTCAGACCGACGATTTAAAAACCAACTTTATGAAAAGATATATTTTTAAATTGTGAGTCCAGAGATACCAAATTCAATTTTTCCATCTTTTGCCAATTGGAAATTACACTTAGAAGATGTTCTAAGGCAACCCCAATGTTAACATAGGAGAGAGATAGTCCTTGAAATAGTGACAAATGAATTTAAAAGTTTTTCATAACCCGGACATGTTAAACTTAAAAGTATATGTCCAACTTTATAAATACATTGCACTCTGCCCTTGGGGGTGATCAGGGCCTTCCTTAGGTGTGACTTACCTGTAATAAAAAGGAAGGTTGGGGCATAGTAAGCGAGTATACTTGGTAGGTCGAAATGGCAGTTTAAACTGCAAACACTGGCTCTGCAAGGGCCAGCCTGAGACATGTTTGAAAGGCTACAGTAGTGGGTGGCACAACCAGTGCTGCCGGCCCGCTAGTAGCATTTGACTTACTGGCCCCAGGCACACATAGTGCACTTTACTAGGGTCTTACTAGTAAATCAAATATGCTTGTCATGGAGAAGCCAATGTTACCATATTTTAGACATAGAGCACATGTACTTTTGCCCTGGATAACAGTTGTAAAGTGTGCAGAGTCCTAAAACCAGCAAAAACAAAGTTCAGCACAACGTCAAAACTGGAGGTCAGAAAGCAAAAATTCAGGGGGCACCACGCCAAAAGATGCCGTGTCTATGTAGACATTCTTGAGCAGCAAAACTTTGCTTTTGTATCTTTTCCATAGGAGCCTGACCTTATTTATAAGGTCCTGGTTTGAATGCTGATTTCCCAGTTGATGCAGTTCTCTGTTAAGGGCCTTTTTAAGCTCTTTAATGCTGGGAAAAGGTTACAGGATCTTGTCTGTTTATAGTTCAGTGGGTGAGCTTTCTACACCACTGGTTTTGATGGATATGTAAGATTTGCACTAAGTTCTCCGACAAGGTGACTGAATCCTTAGTGGTGTTCGTGGGATTGGGAAAAAAGCTGGCTCGATGGTGTCTACCAAGGTGCCCTTTCACTACAGTCTTTTCAAGTTCATTGTGTGAGGAGATGCGACCCTGAACTCTGCTATGTTGTGAATTAGTATTCTGAGATTAATTTTGAGGTGTTGTGAAAAGTGGTCAATTTCTGTCCAGGGCTCGATGCAAAGTGTTTCAATGTTGGAGAGTAATGGCCAAATCACGAGAGTATAATCGGTTAATTTTTTTTAGACCTTGGAGTACTATGTATGGAACTAGGGAGTTGGTCTTCTTTGTAACAATTGTTGAGCACCCTCAGACCAAGAAATATGCCGTGGTTGATGAATGTTTTGCCCAGGTGATCCTTATTTATTCTATCAAGTTCAACTAGGTACTGTATGTTCTAGTGCTGGCCGTACAAATTTGCGATCTCGCCAACTACGGAGGTGTGGAATAAATTCATATTGAAATCACCGGTGATGAGTAGGTGTCAGGTTTTTCAATTTTGATAACCTTGGTGGTAGATTGTAGTTTACTAATACGTTCACGATTTTGCTTTCTGGACTGGTTTATGTAGACATTCAACATTAACAGTTTGAGGTCTGGCCCTTGCAGCATGTTTTCAAGCTGTACCAGCAGTAGCCAGGGTTCTTCCAAAAATAATCTGATAGGTTTTGGGGTAAAGATTGGATGAGATGTAGTTGGTTTACATTTGGACTTACACTTTCCCGCTGGACTGTAAAACTCCATGAAGCCCAGTAGTGTTGGTGAATCTAACTTCCAAGTTTCTGAAGGGTAAGTATGTCATACCTCTGCAGGTGCGATAAAACCTCACAGCCATTTAGGGTCAATTTCAAGCTGTTGACATTCTATTAACAAATTTACAACCTAGGGTCCCCCCACACCTTGGGCTTCAATTTCCATGAACAGAGGACAAGATTGAGGGGAGTCACAACAAAGATGAGCCTCTAGGGTAGTGGGTGCTTTGATCTTGCTCAAGGGTCACTGTACGTACTTCCTTTGATGGAAGGGGTTCTATTCTCAATTTGGGCCCCTGTTGGGGGAGAATGACGACTTTTTTGCTTGCTACTCCACATTAGCTATGCTGTTTTTCAGTGGGAGAGCGGGAATAGTTCTGGATCCAAATTTGAAGTTAGATCTTTTCTGCTCTTCAAAATAAAATATTGGCACCTTTTTACGTATCGTCAATTAGGGAAACATTCATGTTTCGTTACATGGAGCAGGGTAGGAGTTATTCTGGTGTTCATCAGGAGGATTGTTGGTCCACTGCAAGGGTTGTAGCCTGTACCAGTGGTGGCTTGTTTTTAGTACCTTTACTGACAGTCGGTGCTGGAAGCTTTGCTGGGGATTTTGTGGGTTTGTCTTGGACCTTAAAATGGGAAATATGTTTTGTTCTTTAAATCCCACAAGCCCTTGTTTTGACACCAATAGTTTATTTCGAATTTTATGCTTCCTTTTTCTTTCCCTCTTGGCGAGTGCTCTGTTGTCCCCACTAGGGGACCCTTTGTCTCCTGGGCAGTTTAGCGGACTGGCTTTCCTAGTGCTTTCCCTTTAGTCAAAGATAGAGCCTCCTTTGCGTTGATTTGAAAATTGGAGATGGGTGACCCACTCCCTCTTGAGGGGACTGACAAGCTGAATGTAATGGGAATTTATACTGTAGATTGTGGTGGAGCCTCCAGTAGCCTGTTATGTACTTTGAAGGTGCTTGCCAATGTTGTCGGACTTCACGTTGTGTTTTTGGTTCATCCGATGTGAATGATATACGGTCACAGATGGTTAGTCCAGGATTCGGTGCTCATTGAAAGGGTGCTATGGACGGCGATTTCAATGCTGATATTACTTTAACCATACAGGAAGGAAGTTCACTCAGCTTTTTGATTGAGTGGGAACATTCACAGTACTTGGATGAGCCGTATTCTGCCACTTGCACCTGTGCTTTTGTAACCAGGCTGATCAGTACCTCCAGTTTCACATCTATGCCTGAGACGATGAGAGCTAGTGTTTACAAGTTCAGCAGAATGTTCCAGTTTTAGCGACTGATAGGTTAAAGCAGTTACAACTTCTTGGATTACATGGAGCTGTGCTGCCCATATACCGCTTGGTCCAGCCGGTTGTGTGCTGTTTAGTGTGACATCTTGTCCCTGACTGCTGCTGTGAAGTTGAGAATGGTTTGCTTATGAAAGTGTTGAAGTGTGATGTGGTAAGTGCCTCAAGTTGTGAAGCAGTAGGCAGAAAATCTGGTGCCACTTCTGGAGAGGAGAGAATGTTAAGTCTTCTTGGTCTGTCCATCTCATTAATCGTTATGTGCAATGGTTCAAAAGACTGGACTGTTTCAGAAAATGCACTTTTAGAACAGACTGGTGTTGGGGGTATTCGAGGGTATTCTGTGCAAAAGTCAGAGATAATAGTGTTCCATGCTCTATGTGCTTTACAGAGGTAGTTCAGTCGGGTTATGGTTGCAGTGACCGTGCTTGTCATGGCCACCGAGTGGAGCTTCCTTGCTGCCCCGCTTTTTATGGTCAGGCCTGCAAGTACATGCGCTTGCACATGCCTCTCACATGCTAGACACTGTGTGCTCAGTAAAGGGCTTGGAGCCTGCCTGTCGCTCACCATTTGTTGGTTTACCTGTCACTCTTCATTACCGCCTTGTAAGTCAAGGCATGCCTGGCATAATTTCCGTTGCTCTGTGTGGAGCAGGAATCAAGCACTAATTGATTTCAACTTAAAAATTGTCTGGCCCCTGCTCCCGATGTGATCTAGATACTATTTTGGTCTAACTTCCAGTGCCCCGCAAACAGGAGGCTTAGAACTGGCAAAAATTTGCCCAGCAGGACAAACAAAGCTAACTTTAATTTTTTTTTATGTCATCTTTTATCAGTTTCCAATCGTTTTTTTTTTGTTGTTGCTCGTGGGCGCTGTTGTCAAAAGATGACAATTAACTTGTTCAAAATATGCGAGACCTATGCATTGCAAATGCTTGTCTTTTATTTAATTTTTTTCATCATTTTGAGTCTTTTTTGGTGGCCCAGTCCGTGTTTCTGCCAGAGGAACAATACCGGGGTGGAGAGCCTATTAAGGTTCAGTGACATTTGTAAGCCCTGGCCTTTTCTCCCATTGTGATGGGCTATTGAGAGGGTTTCAGTATGATATTTCTGGGTTTTACTTTGCTTGGTGAAGCGTGGAAGTTGTGGCTGTGTGGCCCTGTAACTGCAGAACTGACAGGTCTGTAGGCAAAAGGTATGCTGGCCCTTAGGGTCGGAGCACCATCATCCGGTGGCTCCCTGTAGTCTCCCTTATACTTCAGGAGCCTTCGAGAGGCCTTCAGATGGCCTCCCAAATCTCCCAGGCTAGGTCAAGGAGAAACTGACTGAAGCTGGTGTGGAATGCTGCAAGCAAGTGGACTTGGGGGGCTATCCCTTGTGTGGTCCCCAACCTCACATTTTTCAGTGCCCTGGGCTCAGTACCTACTTGCTCCGTCTGCTGCCCTCACTGCCTCTGGTGCACTGTTCACACTTACCAACTCACCATCAGTGCTCCAGCAGTGGCTGCGGGGGTGATGACTGGTCCTTTGTTATTTTTCCTTTGTGTATCGATTTTGCAGCCGGATTGTATCTGCAAACGCCTGTAGTCCTGCTTTGGCAATGGCGTAGAAGGGTGCAGGGGGCAAGCTTATGCGCATTGATGCAGGGTGAATGCAATGGATGAGTGATAAGGGTAGGCTTAGAATGGGGTGGAGGGGTCTGGGGAATGCTAACGCGTCCCAATCTGGATAATTTATTCACTCGTTTTAGGCTGATGAATCTTTTGAAACTTGATTGAAGTCTCCGTAAGACGAGATAACTAGTCAACATGTCAATTCATAATCAATAACCGGATCCATAATCAAAGTAGCAATTCAATCAAATTAATCAATGACATTAATAAGACTCGAACACCACCATGACCTTTCAGTCATGAATAACCACGCCAGATTTTAGCAAGTTTATGATGTTAATTCCCTATTGATTACAATCTACTAGCAAGTTTATTAGTCTCAAAACCAAGAAGCACATCAACATTGTCATAATATGGAAACTTGAATATGATTTCATCAAAGCAAAGATTATGAATATTAGAACATAGCACAACATCAACATGGATTAAGTTCATTAGCGCATTATTCAACAAAGCATAGATTCAGTCATTTGTCTATTTGCGTCCGTTTAATGAACCCCTTAACTAACCTCGAATTAGCATTGGCATGTTGGGCTTCATGCAAAACAATTTTGGCAACACGAATTTAGAAAACATATATCTATGGTCTCTGTCAAAAGAAGCAGTTGGTACCTAGAAAGGAAAGGCAAATAGACAATCACAATTTCATCATCATATAGTTACCCTCCGTAATGGGTCAGCATACAGTCAGTCTTCGTCCTCAGGACAGCAGTTGATTCGCCATTGGCCAGGAAACACAGCAAAGTTCAGCAAGATCGAGAAAAAGGGAACTTCCCTCATAGGGAGGAAAAGTATAGAATCGGACAAGGCAAAGTAAGGCTGGTTTGAGGAATCACAGCAAAGTCTTTAGGCAGAATATCAAAGTAACGGCATGCAATGGCAAATTAACTCATATAGCAAAAGGGCGGCACAGATTGGCTCTGAATGGCATCTAATGGCTTGTAATAACTCATTTCTCCTCGTGTCCATGAATTTTATATCAATCTTGTGGTACAGTCCCCTAATTTCCAATTGGGCAAGTTTTAGCGCACCATCACCTCAATCCAATAGTTTACTGATCGCCCCATCCAATTTATCACCTCATAACAGTTCTCACGTAGTTTATTGGCTCCTGTGATTGACGTCTCCAGTGGGTAAAATGTCCGGTATGATTTCATGTTCTTGTGGTCCTCTCACAAACCCAGTCAGTAGTTCCATTGTCTATACCAGTTTAGGCGACCTTGTACCTGTTGCAAGCTTACACTGTTGCATTCGGCAAGAATGTCTCCTTGTGCAAGTCGGGTTTCATGAGAATGAATCTACTAGGGTTACACTCATCTTCTAGCTTCTTGAAAAGTACAACTACATGTCCTTCAGCAAGTCAGCACACTGCATGTTAGAAAAACACATTTAATATGAAACCAGGCAGCTAGGCCTCCACTCATGCTAACTAAGGCCTAGTGAATTAATTAGCAAAACTTTAACGTATAACTCTTAATATTAGTATAAAATCATACATTAATACATTATTATTTCATTATTAGTCAATTTCATTAATCATCGTATATAATGGTGGCCACTCCCTGAGGGCACATTTTGGACCCACGTTTAGTAAAACACATTAAGAAGTTTTCTATGCGGCATTATTATGCATTAGTTCATAAACATTTCATGTTAATCTTAATTATAAAAACCACACTCTAACAAGCCCTCCTCTGATGACACTTGTCATCACACAAATACATTCTTTACTTTTCTTTTCACTTTCTTAATTCCTGCAATTCTATTTCCTCCCAATTTTTGACTTATCATATTTTGTTAGAATATTTTCTCCCTTTTCTTTTCTTCCCTCCTCATATTGCGTGTTGCCAATTTTTCTTTAATCCTTTTACTAATTTTACATGATAGCCATAGTCCGAATAAACAGGCTAAAACATTCAATATTCCCCATATTACTTTTGCAAGTATGCCATTTCAAATATTACTAAACCAACTTCCTACTTTAGCAAGTCCCTTTCCAACCTTTTCCCAAACTCCAGGTTCTTTCAGCTGTTTCAAACCTGTGCTATCTCTTGTTAGGTTAGTAAGCATACTTCTAATCGTATTATTATTATCGGGTATAGATGCACAACAGTGTCGCTCATTAAGCATCCTACAGACTTCACTTTTCGCTAAAAGAATGTCTAAAGCAAGCTGGTTTTGAAGAGTCATAGCCCACTCCGCAGCAAGTTCAGTATCCATCAGAAGTATAGCCCCTGTGAAGTTTGTCAGCATGTTATCCACAATAGTAGACAACTTTCGAATCTTTATGGAGTTTAATATAACTCCCACTGAAAGAATTATTGCTCCAAATATTTCACCCACAACAGCAGCAGCTGTCTCTCTTTTCTGTCTAGTATGATGTAATTCAGACACTTTAGGAAACTTCCTTAAGTCATCAAATTGGTAAATCTTTGGAAAAACTATTCCCAAATAACATGTCCCATACCGTCCCTTTGGAAGACGGTAATAAGCATTAAGTCCACATATGTAATAGATCCCGGGGATCGCTGGTTCCTGTCCATTTAACATGAACGTCCACTTACTCTGAAACAAAAACACATGTCTGCACTCACTCGTTCCCACAAACAAAGTGTCATGGTCAGATTTTGGCCTATATATGCAAAGCTTTCCTACATGTAATGCATCTATACCTAATTTGCCCTGTGTCTTTATTGCACTATACACATAATCATTTGCAAACGTTCGTTTTTCTAATCCCTTTGCTAACTTTTCTTTTAACGCTTTTCTTCTATCATCAGTGTGATCTAAAAAGCTCTTTGCTACAGGCATTTGTAAGCAGGTTAGATTATTGCGATGTGCATAAGCTGTACCAAATGTCAGTGTTGGCTCAAAGAAACCCCTAACTATCTTTATACTATGATCTCTAGCTATCTCACTCAAATATTCATTTATAGGCACAAAAGAAAACACTACATCTAGATTAGAATAGAAGTATTGAATATATTCTTGATAATAAAGCCTGGTTAATAGCAAACTACAACTTATCCAGTATGTTAGTGGCAAACTATGGTAAGTAACCCCTTCTTGTACTGACGAAGGAATTTTCGTGCACACATAACAGTTCTTCGCATCCATTGTTTTAACATACTCATTCAACAAGCGATAGAAAACATTAATCGATAGTTCCATTTTTGTGTTAGCCCCCTCATGCAAATATTTCGTATCCTGCTCAAACTTCTCCCATGGTGTTAGTGTAGCAGTCTCCGGAATTGAAGCATTGTTAGTCCTACTCTTGTCTACCAATGGCATTCCCACAATCACAGCTATTATCACAATCGTACTCACAACACCCAAAATAATACTCAACCATCTACGAATCTACCCCTATTATTGTCATCTCTAGGGTTAATCATGATCTATATAGAGTCAGAAAGCAGAACAATATAGAGGCAAACAATCAACTGAGGAAGGTCTAAAAGCTCTTTTTTTTTCTCTCAACCAAAGTCTTTCTTTAGCAAATATTTATAGCATTTCACTCACTCCCAGGATCCTTGTCAAATCAGGTTAGCAGCTTGTCAAAATTGTTTTTTTCAAAAGTCAATTCAGGTTAATAGTGTCACATCCGGTAATTTATCAGTCTTTCTTTCTCTCAGCTTTCCAGCTTTATTTCAATTTTAACACAATCTCTCTGTTCTGTGGTTGAATTCAGGTGGCGTAGTATTGACCTGGAATCGCTCGATCAAAAAAAATGCCAAAAATTCTTGTTGCCACTCAGCTGATGTTGCATACGCCCATTCAGGACCTGCGTACCCTCTGTTTGCAATTCTCTTTCTTTTCAGTCTGCGATCACCCTGCAATTCTCCTTTACTCAGATCTTCCCTTCTTGTGGTATCAACTTCTTCCTCTAATGTTTCATCTATTACCACTTTTTCCTTTTCAGCTTGTGACTCTGGGCATTTATCTCCTTTCAGTGACCTTTTACTTTTTGGCTTTTCAGGTTTCGGTTCATTGCCCTCCTCTTGTGCTATGGTGTTTTCTCTTGATGGCGCTGCAAGCAGCACATGAGGAGTCTGAACTCTTCGACTTTCCTGTGTTTCACCTCCTTCGCCTTCTGGGTCTGTCAAGGGTTCAACTTCAAACCCGTATCCGTCTGCTTCTGGGAGAATCTCTCTTCGTGTCAGTTCCCCTGGCGCCTCAGTTGAGATAGGTTCACCGTCACCCCTCTGGTTTTGGTTTGCAGTTTAAGTGACCAAGCCGTCCTCAACGGGCTTTCCTTCAGTCTCAGTTCCCCTTCGATTACTCTCCGGCCCTGAGACTTCCTTTTCTGTAACTGTTATTCTCGACAACTCAAGTTCCTCATCAGTTGTACACGTCACCTTCTTTGTGTGACTGGCATGAATCCAGTTTGGAACTGACGCACATTTCACAGCAGTAGTAGTTGTCAATATCACTTGATACGGCCCCTTCCAACGTGGCTCCAAACACGACTTCCTCACGTGTTTCTTGACAACAACCCAGTCACCGGCTTTCAAAGTGTGACCTGGATCATTTATCAGTGGCAGTATGGTTGCTTCCACCTGATGAGAGAAAGAGCGGACCATGCCAGCCAGACCCTTGCAATAGTCCAACACCATATCATCTGTGATATTCACAAGAGCATTTGCAGGCACTGCGGGCAATCTCATATCTCGGCCCATGAGAATTTCAGGTGGAGACAGTACTGTTTTCTTGTTGGGCGTATTTCTCATTGACATTAGCACTAGAGGCAATGCATCTGGCCATTTCAAATTCGTAGCTGCACACATTTTTGCCATTCTCGACTTCAAGGTACCATTCATCTGTTCCATTAGTCCTGATGCTTCAGGGCGGTAACTGCAATGCAACTTCTGTTCAATGTTCAGTGCGGCACACAAGAGCTTAACCACCTCGTTGTTGAAGTGACTTCCCCTATCTGATTCTAAAGAGATCGGAAACCCGAAATGTGGTATTAACTCCCTAAGCAGCAACTTCGCTACTGTGAGACCGTCATTCCTACGTGTAGGGTAGGCTTCAATCCAGTGACTGAAAATGCACACAATCACTAACAGATACCTCAAGCCCCCACACACAGGCATCTCAATAAAATCCATCTGCATCCTGCTAAATGGACCTCCTGCTTGCCCAATGTGGCTCAAATTCACCACAGTCCCTTTCCCCGCATTAATCTGTTGACAGATGATACACCTGTGACAGATTACTTCTGCGGCTTGCCTGAACTTCGGGTTAAACCAGTCTATTTTGAACAACCTGATCATGGCATCTCTCCCAATGTGTGCTTGACCATGTTAAAATCTCGCAAACTGTGACAAGAGACTGTTTGGCAAACCCATTTTCCCCTCATCTGAAACTCACAAATCATCAGGTCTTTGTACACATTGCATTTTAAGCCAGGAGCGTTTCTCTTCTTTGCTGGCACGTCCCTGCAACAATTTCAAGTCTTCCATGGTGTCAACCACCCTCAATGCATAACCTGTGAATGTCTCATTTTCAGTTTCCGATAATTGATCTTTGAATGATATACAGTTCAATGCACAAAACCTTGCGACTTGATCTGCATATCCATTTCCCATTGACACAAAGTCTTGCGACTTAACATGAGCATTACATTTCACCACGGCAATTTCAAGAGGTAACTGAATCGCGTACAACAATTCTTTCAGTCTTTCGCCATTTTTAACTGGAGAACCAGAAGAGGTCAGAAAACCTCTCTGGGGCCATAATTGGCCAAAATCATGAACAATTCCAAATCCGTATCTGCTATCAGTATAGATCGTGACTTTCAAATTTTCAGCGGCATGACAAGCTCTAGTAAGAGCAATCAATTCAGCCACTTGAGCAGAGTATACTTGTTCGAGCCAAGATGCTTCCAGGATACCGGATATTGTACACACAGAGGGGGTCATTCTAAGTTTGGCGGGCGGCGGTCGCCGCCCGCCAAACTTCCGCCGCCAAATGACTGCTCCGCGGTCAAAAGACCGCGGGGGCCATTCAGACTTTCCCGCTGGGCCGGCGGGCGCCCGCCAAGGGAGCACCCGTCGGCCCAGCGGGAGAGGCCCTGCAACACAGAAGCCGGCTCCGAATGGAGCCGGCGGTGTTGCAGGGGTGCGCCGGGTGCAGTTGCACCCGTCGCTATTTTCACTGTCTGACTGCAGACAGTGAAAATCATGCTGGGGCCCTGTTAGGGGGCCCCTGCACTGCCCATGCCAGTGGCATGGGCAGTGCAGGGGCCTCCAGGGGCCCCAGGACACCCGTTCCTGCCATCCTGTTTCTGGCGGTGAAAACCGCCAGAAACAGGCTGGCGGGAAGGGGGTCGGAATCCCCATGGCAGCGCTGCTTGCAGCGCCGCCATGGAGGATTCTCCCAGCCGGGGCTAATCCGGCGGGAAACCGCCGGACCCGGCTGGGAGACCGCAGCTTTACAGCCGCGGTCTGAATACCACATGAAGCACTGCCAGCCTGTTGGCGGTGCTTCCGTGGACAGCCACCCTGGCGGTCTATGACCGCCAGGGTTGGAATGAGGGCCAGAGTATCCAGCTCTCAGTACTCCCACTGAGTCTCTCAGACATGAGCCAACAACAAAGATAATGTAATCATTTTCCTCTAATTGGGTATCTTTAATATCAGGTCTTGGTTTGGTGCACTGTTCTGTTACCTCAAGACAATCATGTTCTACTTCCTCAGCATCATCAATATCTGTATTCTCATTAGGAAGCAAAGTTGCCGGGTTTAACACAGTACATCTCTTCAAAGACACATTAGGTGACCCCAGTATAATTGTTTCATATTCAGTGAGTCTCGCATTTGTCATATGCTGGGTCTTAGTACGGGTCAGTAATATCTCAACGGAATGTGGGACCATTACCGTTAAGGGATGTACCATCACTATACCTTCACACTGAGTGAGGATTTGACCAACTGCTGCAACTGCTCACAAACAACCCGGTAAGGCTGCTGCGACTGGGTCCAAAGTAGCTGAAAAATATGCTTCCGGGCGGTTTGCACCTCCATGGAGCTGTGTCAGGACAGACAAAGAACAAGCATCACGTTCATGACAAAACAGTACAAATCGCTTTGTGTAGTCAGACATACCTAAGGCTGGAGCCCTGCACATGCTCTCTCTCAGTTTAATGAATGCCTTAATTTCTTTCTCGGACATAGTCAGGGTACCCTGGCCATCCATAATCTCCTTGACAGTCAACCTCACCAAAGGTTTAGAGATAATCGAGAAGTTGGGAATCCACTGACAACAGTAACCCACCATTCCCAAAAATATCCTCACGTCCCTTTTGGATGTCGGGGGATTCATCTGCAATATGGCTGTATCTCTTTCTTTAGATATTTTCCTCGACCCTTTCTCAATTAGAAGGCCTAAGTACTTCACCTCTTTCTGACAGTACTGTAATTTCTTTGGGGACACTTTATGTCCGTTTGTTCCCAAATGATTCAGTAAGGCAATGGTGTCATACCTGCAGTCTTCTTTTGTTTTGGACGCAATCAACAAGTCATCAATGTACTGCACTAGAATCGAATTAAAGGCAGTTTTAATGATTCTTCAATATCTGATTGAAGATGGAAGGCAATTCTGAAAACCCTTGAAGAGTTTGACACCAACTGTAAACCTTGTCCAAGAATTTGAAACTGAAGAGAAATTGGCCATCCTCATGAAGAGGCACCGAAAAGAATGCTTGTGACAGGTCCACAACCGTGAACCACTCTGCATCACATGGAACCTGGAACATGATCACTGCTGGATTTGGCACTATGGGGCAACATTTTACCACTATTTCGTTAATTTTCCTCAGGTCTTGGACAATACAAACCTTCCCACAAGGCTTTCTCAGTCCCATTATTGGCGAATTACATGGGCTGCTCATCACTTCCTTTAAAACCCCTTGCTTCACAAAGTCTGCAGTTATCTGTGTCACTTGAATGGGGACATCTTGCGCCATGTGGTACTGTGGTACCTGGGGAAACATGGCATTTCTCTTCACCTCTACTTTGACTGGTTATACTCCTTTTATCAATCTCACTTCTTTTCCTGTCAAGTCCCACACCTTCTCTGTCACTGTTCCCTGTAATT
Source organism: Pleurodeles waltl (assembly GCF_031143425.1). Lineage (NCBI taxonomy): Eukaryota > Metazoa > Chordata > Amphibia > Caudata > Salamandridae > Pleurodeles > Pleurodeles waltl. Next base: position 313,565,828 of record NC_090449.1, on the reverse strand, counting down.
CGGTTGGCAAATCGGTCATTGTGAACACCGGGAAGAAGCTTATCAAAGGGTACTCCTCATCTACAGTCTCCGTTTCTGGCTCTGAGATCTGACCATCGTCCCCTTCATCATCACTGTTTGTCTGTACCTCAATCCCTTCATTGGAACAGGTAATCAAACACCTTGTCTTACACAGTAAGTCTCTACCCAGTAGGGACACGGGACTTGAATCACAGACTACAAACCTATGTAATCCCTGGAAGGTACCAATCTCAACTTGGACCGGATCTGTGATCGGGTTTGTCAGGAGCTGATTTGCCACTCCTACCACCCTTATGGTACGCCCTGAAAGCGGCAACTTCGGAACCTCTGCACTTCTAACTGTAGAGCGTGTAGCCCCTGTATCAACCAGGAACAAAACCTTGTGACCCATCGCCTTCCCTTGCACATAAGGACCCCTCTGGTATACTTCTAGGGATACTGCAAGCCTGCACTCCTCACTATCTGAACAATCATCCGACAATTCATTGTTTATTCCATCCTTACCACGCAATGGGAACTGTTGTACTGTATTATTTTGACTCATTGTTTGACCTGTGACCTGTTGAGGAAGCATCACCTGTTGCTGTCCCATTGGAGCTAAAGGTAACTGCATTTGCTGTCTAGGTACCACGGGAATCTGCTGTTGCACCTGCTGCACCTGTGCTGGTAGCATACTTGGCATTTGCATTTGTTGCATAGGCTGAAGGCCCTGCATCTGCACCATGTTAGTCTGGAAGTTTGGATTTGAACCCCTCACTCTTGGACCCCTCACATTTTGAAATGTACCGACATCATTGCTTTGATGAATAACACCATCCTTCATCATCATTGGGCACTCCCGCTTCCAGTGTCCCACGCCCCCGCACGCATGGCATGGTAACATCTTTTTCATCCCTTGCACATCATTTTGAACCACAACGGTATTCAAATCTGGACCACGGTTCACAAAACCTCCCCGACCTCTACCTCTTGGTTGCGCCTGAAACATTCCGTTTCCTTGAGGTTGCTGCTGTACCATCTGCTGTACTCCATTTCCCTGCTCCCTGCCTGAGCTGCCTTAATTTGCAACACCATCACCTTCTCCTTCAGCTTTTTCTGTTTCAATTCAATCTCATCGCTGCAGTATTTCGCATACTGCAATACCTCATCAATCGGCTTTGCTTGCCAACAGATCAAATGATTCTTAATCATCTGGCTAATTTCCAGCCTCAGCCCTTCAACAAACCTGAACACAAGATGATTCATGTCTTTCAGCTCTCTAACCTCCGTACCACTGTAATGTTTGAACGCCTTCAACAACCTCTCATAGTAAGCATGTATCGACTCTTTGCCTTCCTGTGCCGTTCGATCGATTTTCTGCCAATCAATGACTTTCGGTGACACCTTTTGTTTTAATAACTCAATCACCTTATGGTAATATCTCATCACGTCAGGGGACGGTGCTCCAGTAATCTTATCCCTTGCTGGTTCCTCTGTTGGCCAGTCCACACCCCTCTTGCATTCAAGCCACAAATCGGCTGGAACTATAATCTCAAACAATGTGTTCAAGTCTTCCCAAAGGCATTTTGCAAGCTTCACAAACCTGTTCGTCTGCTGATACCACTCTATTTGCTTTTCCCTCAGCCTGGGATAATCATTTGTGAATGATAAAATGTCACCTCTAGACCACGGTACATGAACTAAAACACCTCCAGCTGTTTCTCTCATTGGTAACATTTTTATAGTTCCTGTGTCTGGTGCAGCTTTCGCCTGCTTCATTTCCGAGCAGACACCTTTCTCTTTATCTCTCTTTGCCCATCTGCCTTCCCACTTCTCTAATGCTCCCCAAAATTGGGCACTCTGTAGTATCTCACTGAGGTGTGCCTTCAACCCAGTAGTCCTCATATGATCAAAATCTTTAGGTTCAAAGTCTAACCTATAACTCCTCTTCAAATGCTTAGTATTATCCAAGTCTATGCCGTATTTGTCCGCTGCGTTCGCTAACCTCTGGTGTATCTTCCTTACTTCTTTGGTTATTTTCGGGCACAGAAACCTCAATTCTGCTTCAGTGTATGATTCTAATCTGTTCACCCCCATGGTCCCTTCAGCTAGCTCCGCTGCTTCCACCCCCAACCTTATAAAATTCAGGTATTCCTCTCTGACCGCTCGCTTGTCACAGGAATAGTCTGTGGAGTGTTAAGTTTGTCTAACGACTCAGTCAACTGTTGCGCCATTAAGCCTTGCAACAAGATATTTCCAGCCTGCATCGTTGATGTCTGTGATGTATTTGCACTCACTACCTGGGAAGTCAGCATACGCAAACCTACTTGTCTCATTGTCTCTAAAGGAACCCCAATCGGACTGAAGTCCAACAAAGACCTAGATCCCTCAACTGTCTGTTCTCCTTGTGTCATCCCTTGGGGACTTCCCGTAGACCCTCCTCTTATCACACCTTGAGTCATTACTCCCTGATCGCACACAGTAGGCTTTGCTTGCGCATATAGTGGTATTGGCGGACCAACAGTAATCAGCAATAATATAGCGGCTGGTGCCTGTCCGTTTCCCAATCCCGGTGGGGCATCAACTCCCATAGCTTGATTCATTGACTGCGGTCCTGTGACCGGAGCATAATTTGGGGCTGTCTGTTGCTGCAGCTGGGGCAGCAATTGCGGAGTTGGCTCAATCTGCACTAACTTTGATCTCGTATATACCGGATCAGGAGGCACCGTCATACTCGTAGTTGTCTCTAGTACTGGGACATCGGGGTAGAGCCTCTGAATGGGTGGTGGCTGCAACTGTATCTGTGTCTCCGGTGCAGTGGATACACTAGCACCATTCTGTATCGGAGCTGATGCAGTAACATTATTTGGCTGTGCTGCGCTTGTAGTTCCCTGATTCTGTGTCGTATTTACAGGACCTGCACTAGTACTCGGTCTATTGTCATTTATGGCATATTGTGGCGGTCGATCATGTAACAATTGATTTAGAAACTCATCGTCATCTGAATCATCCGCATCTGCCCAAGATTTCTGAGTCTCCTTTTGCTTACTAGACCCCTTGTCTATTTTACAAGTTGCCTTTCTCCCTTGTGTTTCGGCTCCTTGAGTTATTGCCGGAAACATCCTAACTCCGTCTATTATTTCCCTTCTCCACATCCTGGTCTCACTATCCCATCTAGCCTCTGCTAGTCTTCTCTGCTTTCTTCATTCTCCTCTCAAATTTTTGTCACTCTTTCTGAATTGCCGCCAGTTCCCAAATTGCTAACGCCTCAAACTGAGCTGGTCTTGGAGGCGGCTTCTGCTCACTTAACAGCCTTCGCAAATTTTCCAGAATCCTTATATTGAACGTTCCGTGCTCTGGAAACGCCAAACACCCCTCCTTCTCTGTCATCTTGCACCATTGCTTTAGCCAAAGACAAGGCGCGACTCCCTTCTCCTCCATGACGACATAAGCCGGAGTATCCTCTGGCGGTGTAGGCTCCCCCACACACGCTGTAATGTATGTATCTCCCCTCAAAGCACTCTTTAGAGCCCTGAAAAACTTCATTTTTGCATCTTTTATTTTGTTTAGAATCTAATCAGGAAGTGACTTTAATTCCCAGAAACTCTTCGCCTACCTTCTCAACCAATTGCCTTTCACGGACGGCTACCAATGCGTGCGCGAACCCTCTCGGCAACTGACCTATCCCAGCGCGGCTCCAATGATGTCACATTCACACACACTGCAGCTGACAAAGTCTTGCGGCTCATCTTCCTTACTCTCTATTCACACAAAAACGAATGCAATATATGGTGAGCACCTTAACAACAAACCAAATTTGCCGGTTATCTACAGAAAAGGGAACACAATCGCTTCAGAACTCTACACAGATTTCACTTGAAGCCTTGGCCGCTACTTTCTCCTTCTCAGATCCCGCACTCTTAAGCAGAATTCGACCTGCAAATCCTACTCTCGACTTGTCAATGGCTCGTTCTAGTGCACTTTAGAACTTGCCAAATCTCCATCGAAGGTTTCACTCATACCTCTTGACTCAAACTCAACTCGTCAACCATGCCCGATTGACCTATTAAACCGCACAAATTACAACATAAACCAAGTGTCTCATACACTTATCAGTATACTCCGGAGTCTTAGACCACGCTGGGTCCGTACATCACCAACAACCACGTGGACAATTTTTTATCACAAAGCGCCACACTCACAGGAAGTTCGCCGACTTCCCTACTCTCATACTGCGGAGTACGCACACTCGTACTAAAACATTACCTGGCCTAAATTCTCACAAACCTCACAATTCACCTGCGATATGCATAAGTTGAGCAAGCGCAATTTCTACATCACACATACTATCACCAGAACGCCGAGAACATACCCAACTCACTTAGGCAAGCTCCGAGATTCGGGGAAAGTCATTTGGGGATTTAGAGGCACATCATATCTCCAATTTGCATTCTCAAAACCAATTTTAAACAATGGTCCCTCGTCCTAGGGCCCCAAAGGGCCAGAACCGTCCTCTGCTACCAGAACTGCTAACGCGTCCTAATCTAGATAATTTATTCACTCTGGGACTCATTTTAGCCCGATGAATCTTTTGACCCTGATTGAAGTCTCCTTAAGACGAGATAACTAGTCAACATGTCAATTAATAATCAATAACCTCATCAATAATCACAGTAGCAATTCAATCAAATTAATCAACGACATTAATAAGACTCGAACACCACCATGACCTTTCAGTCATGAATAACCTCGCCATATTTTAGCAAGTTTATGATGTTTATTCCCTATTGATTACACTCTACTAGCAAGTTTATTAGTCTCACAACCAGGAAGCACATCAACATTGTCATAATATGGCAACTCAAATATGATTTCATCCAAGCAAAGATTATGAATATTAGAACATAGCACAACATCAACATGGATTAATTTTAGCAGAGTATCATTAGCGCATTATTCAACAAAGCATAGATTCAGTCATTTGTCTATTTGCGTCCGTTTAATGAACCCCTTAACTAACCTCGAATTAGCATTGGCATGTTGGGCTTCATGCAAAACAATTTTGGCAACACAAATTTAGAAAACATCTATCTGTGGTCTCTGTCAAAAGAAGCAGTTGGTACCTAGAAAGGAATGGCAAATAGACAATCACAATTTCATCATCATATAGTTACCCTCTGTAATGGGTCTGCATACAGAGTCAGTCTTCGTCCTCAGGACAGCAGTTGATTCGCCATCGGCCAGGAAACACAGCAAAGTTCAGCAAGATCGAGAAAAAGGGAATACTTCCCTCATAAGGAGGAAAAGTATAGAATCGGGCAAGGCAAAGTAAGGATGGTTTGAGGAATCACAGCAAAGTCTTTAGGCAGAGTATCAAAGTAACAGCATGCAATGGCAAATTAACTCATATGGCAAGAGGGCGGCATAGATTGGCTCTGAATTGCATCTAATGGCTTGTAATAACACATTTCTCCTTGTGTCCATGAATTTTATATCAATCTTGTGGTACAGTCCCTTAATTTCCAATTTGGCAAGTTTTAGCGCACCATCACCTCCATCCAATTGTTTATTGATCGCCCCATCCAATTTATCACCTCATAACAGTTCTCACGTAGTTTATTGGCTGCTGTGATTGACGTCTCCAGCGGGTAAAATGTCCGGTATGATTTCATGTTCTCGTGGTCCTCTCACAGACCCAGTCAGTAGGTACATTGTCTATACCAGTTTAGGCGACATTGTACCTGTTGCATGTTTACATTGTTGCATTCGGCAAGAATGTCTCCTTGAGCAAGTCGAGTTTCATGAGAATGAATCTACTAGGGTTACACTCATCTTCTAGCTTCTGGAAAAGTACAACTACATGTCCTTCAGCACGTCAGCATACTGCATGTTAGAAAAACACATTAAATATGAGACCAGGCAGCTAGGCCTCGACTCATGCTAACTAAGGCCTAGTGAATTAATTAGCAAAACTTTAACGTATAACTCTTAATATTAGTATAAAATCATACATTAATATGTTATTATTTCATTATTAGTCAATTTCATTAATCATCGTATATAATGGTGGCCACTCCCCGTGGGCACATTTCGGACTCACGTTTAGTAAAACACATTAATAAGTTTTCTATGCGACATTATTATGCATTAGTTCATAAACATTTCATGCTAATCTTGATTATAAAAACCACACTCTAACAGGAACACAAGTCACACCAGGGCCTAGCCCAGCTGCCTCCATACACCTAGCACCCAGCTGTGTAGCAGTGAGGTTTCAAGAAGCTACTCTGTGCAGAGCTCCGCATGCCGCTTTATTTCGCCTCACCTCATCTTGCTGGCCTTACACCGCCAAGTTCTGGTGCTCTAGCTCAAGTCCCCTAGCTCAGCCCCCACGGCACACCCCTCATGGGCTCTATCCACAAAACGCTCACTGCTTGTGGTACTTTACCTCCGCACTTTGTCGGTTTATGACCTTTCCTGTTTAACAAAAGAAACAAAAAGAGCATCTGTTTGCCTAAAAGAAGATGTTATGTCCAGATAAATAGATAAAGCCCGGTGCAAATTTGTAGTTTGCCTTAATCTCTCCTGGTCCGAAGATGGATTAGGAAAGAAACACAGGTTGCAATAGAATCCTGAAACAATCAAAAGATGAAGATACCTTCCATAGAAAAGTAGGATCTGGCCTGAGGACTATCTTATCAGAACAAGAATCTTACAAAAGGGTAATGAGACTACAGAGCCACAATCTCCTCCCAGAGATTATGGCTACCAAGGAGAACACCTTGTAGGTAAGTAAATTCAGATTTACAAATTGAATAGGTTCAAAGGGGCTCTGACTTAAATATTGAGGACTAACAGAAGATTCCAGACTGGAATTGGGGAATGAGGTACTGGTATTTTTAAGGCAAAACTCCTTCCAAAACATTTGTCTAAATTGTTTCTTAAGGAGAATTCTGCACCTCTGATGGCTCTGATGCAGTCGACTGGCTATGTAGAGTAGAGACTGCTAAACCCAACAAAAGTTTATCCCTTAGAAGTTCCAACTCTGACCTTCAACATAAGATGAGGCTACCAGATTCACTGAAAGGCACCAGGCACTGACATTTTCTCAGTGCCTCTAGTAGACTCAGATTTGCAGGTTTTCTACAATTAGGGATTGAAATAGCAATGTTGTGAGGACATCCCAGGCCCTTCGGCCTCTCCCTTTCATCCTCTAATACCCTCTAATACCTGCAAATACTAGATGATTGCTTTCTCTCATTGATGGAAGTGGGATTCTCAGAGGAGGTGGAGAGGTAGGAAATATTAGAGGCGGTAGGGGCGCCAGCTGAAGAAGGAGAGGATACCAAGATGGTGAGAGCAATTTGAAGCCATCACAATCATCTCTGCCTTATATGATATGATTTTCCATAGAACTCTGCTGAGCATAATTATTGTGAGAAAGCATTTAAAACTCCTTTGGGAACACTCATCACATCTACTGCTTAAATCCTATAGACAGAAGCATAGAGTAGAAATCCTGAAGAAGAGTTTTCCTCTGGGAAGCAAAGAAGCCTGACCACAGGACATCCAGCATCACCTACAGAGCTTAAAAGGCTTGGGGACATAGGGACATCTCTAGGGAGGACAGACATACAAGTGTCCGACTATCAGCTTGACTATCTATACGAATCTGGACATGGTAATTCCAAACATGGGGGGAGAGAGCTAAGAAGGCTTTGAAAACCACTGCCAACTCTTTCCAGTTGGAGGAAGTCTGAAGTTCCAGATCTGACAATGCTCTGTGAAAAGAGAAATTGGTGAAGGTGGCACACCACCCCCTACTGCTGGCATCTGAAGTCACAAACCGAGGAGAACAATGAGGAATTCCCTTGCTCAAGTTGTCCGGCACTAACAACCAGCGTTGTTTAGTGAGAGTCCTGACTCACTGAAATTTCTGCCTCGTAGTCCTTTCAGGCTGGGTTCCAATCAGTGCTTAATTTGTAAATAAAAATGTGCTGGTGCCCAAAGCCCTCCTTTTAAACACACGGCTGCTGCAATTAAATGTGTGATCACGGAATACTAAGGCAGCGTAATCCTAAAGCCATCTCGGGCCTCTTCAATCCATTTACAGCCACTCCCTGCCCCCTCCAGCTCACTCTGGCACATTTCTGCTTTCTAACTTTGTGACGCTTTTTCATTTTTGTCTTCCTCCATCTTTCCCATATGTGTCTTTTGCTTGCAGCAAATGCTTAAGACTAATCACCGGCCCTCAAAAATAAGTGCAGGTGCCCAGCACCAAAAACAACAAGCACAAATTAAGCACTGGTTCCAATGGGCTAAAAGGTGGTTAGCTAGGCGATAAAGATGGAGACGATCCCACGGAACATGGGGAAGCGCCACTGCCATATTCGCTCGGGCTGTCACTGAAATTCTCTGTAACAGAGACTGGAGATGGGAGATTCATTTCTCACAGGAAGTGCTTCTCCTTCAACCCTTCTAAGTAGCCTGACACAGGAAGTATTAGTGTCGGCCATATCGTCAGAACTGTGAAAAGGAAAATTATTTCATTGCAATACTACTTTCTGGTGACAGCGTGATAATGTTGTAAAGTATTGTGCGATTTATGAGCCCCAGGGAAGGTGGAACAAAAAGATTTAAAATCACCTATGTTTTAAAAACAAATCTGTTTTGAGGGTAAAGGGCCTGAGGAAACCACATATTTTTATATCCTGTACCGAAGTTCCCTAGAGAAAATAGGACTGCTGTAAACCTGTGCATGGTGGAATAGGAAATTGGTGCTAAGTAAGCAGTGGGAGGTTTAGCAATGATAAAAAAATATAGCATTTATTTCAAATGTCACAAATTGTTCCATGTAATGCACTGAAAGCTATGATATAAAAACATGCAATTCTGTGTGTGGCTGCATTATTTTCCTATCCTTATAAATAATAGAAGTTCTAAACCACAATGTAAAAAATAAATTTTAAAACTAAAGGCCTGGTTTAGATCTTGGTGGTGTTACCACCAAGCTGTATTTATGGTGGACTCAATAGGACTGTCAAGACAACTGTGTTCCACCCCGTCGCATTTAGATGTTACAGTTCTGCAAGCAGATTGAATGGCAACAGAATGCTGACACAGGGAGACGCAGCAGAACCCAATTTTGTACAATCGTGGGAGCTACTGAATAGAGGTAAGTGACACACACACTGACCCTTGTCCATAGGTGTACCCCTGCACCACACACTACACAACACACCACATACACACAATAACCCATTGCCAGTCCAACACGATACAACCATTGACACTGCACCCACACATGACAAAACCACAACAACTAACAGAACTACACACTGAGGTACACAAACACGTTCACACACACAAACAACTACACACATCACAACAATGTCTGCCACACAACAACAACACTCACATGAATGTGTTACACACGTACACAACATACACAACAACATTGGTCTCACATACAAGTGACACACAGACACAGCCATGCCACCCACTGTTGCTCCCTTCATCTCAACCAGATAATCAGACTGACAGACTGTTGTGGGTACACTAGCACATGCAAGAGCTCGATTACAGTAAGGTGCTGTTACTTGCAACATTCAGACTTATTTGGGTATATTTATTACTTAACTATCAAATTTGCAATAAACCATGCTTGCTAAATGTCTCAATTATTATAACCAATGCTTGTTGATTATACACATTTTCCACCTGCTAAACTTGTGCCAACTGTAACTGCCAGAGCATGTGCTCATCATAATGTGATCTGTTTTGAACATGTACTACAATCAGGAGGAAAAGTGCTTATTTCTTTAACAAGCAATCAACTGCTGAAAGGCACCTGTGCACATTTGCTTATTTAAGGATGTTTGTGAGTATGAGGCCTTGCTTGGCTTCATACCTATAGCTGTGTACACCTGTTTCCAATTAGGTTAAGTCCTCCAGCCTTCTTCCAGTTGAGTTCCTGTGAAAGTTGAGTTCCTTGTCCTCCAGCCTTCCTCTAGTTGAGTTCCAGTGTTCCTAGTACTCCAACTGCTTCCAGTCAAGTTCCAGCATTTCTTGTCCTCTGGACAGCCTCCAGTCGAATTCCAGTGATCCTTACCCTCCAGTCGGCTTCCTACATAGTCCCAGCTCTCCTCTTCCGTCTTCTGCCAACGATCCCGTATTTTTCTGTAAAAGGGAGAAAATAAGAAAGGTGAAAAAAAAAACAGTTTGAGGTCCTCTGAATTTTTCAAGCAAGTAATTTCATTTCAAGGTAAAGAAAGATTAATATCTTAAATTAAACAAAACAGAGCTCTATCTTTTAAATAATTTATGACAATAAGAACTAGCATGATTTCTTGTTTGGGTGGGAACCAATGATAACGCTAAAAAGACATTAAGGAAAGATGTATTTTTTGTGGTAAGCTCGTCCCTAAGGTTTAGGAGATCGGAAACAGAGCAAGTTTATCAAAACTATTATTGGCAAGATATTAGGCCAGAACACAAAGAAACCCTTCAGTCAAGTTGAATGTTTTTGAGTTTGGACATTGCTTCAGAGACTCTGAAAGTATTGTAAAAAAGGGAAGAGACTTGTTCAGCCGTACAGAAACGTATGCACAATATGTGAACAATAACTGACATTTTTGCAATAGTTTATGCAAATTCAATGTATTAATGAAGTAATTCTTTTGCAGCCCAGAATCCTAAAAACCAAGAATCCAGTATTTTGAGAAATCAGAAGTCCTGATGCCCAACAAGACACGCTGTCCAAGGTTCTGCAGTCCATGAAAAATAAACTAGTATTTTCTCTTTTTCTCTTCCCAAACCCCCCTTCCCCTTGAGGACCTAGTAGAGGACAATGTACTCTTCATCCCGGTCATGTTAGTCTTCACCGGAATTGGGGAATTGTCATTCAGGGGAGTGGCTCGCACAGAACACAGACAGACAATGTGTACAGACACACATACACAATAGATAGCACCAATCTATCGGTATAGGGACCCTTGCAATGCCACACAGGGACACCACTGTCCAGTGTGTGTATCGTCATTGTGGTGGCAGCATTCATTTTGCAATGAATGATGACACCACAATGACAGCTGAGTATGTGTGGAAAATGTGTGTTGTGCATGTGTGTCCCCAGCCGTGTGTGAAACAATTGTCACGCCGACATATGCATGTCACAGTGATTAAAATAATTACAGTGAAATGTATGTGCCTGCAGTGGCCTCAACCTCCCATGCATTGTCTACCTAACGGACCCTAGTGTGGTGTCCCCACCTTTGAGTCTGGCAACAGGAGGATTGTGTTTTCTCTGTGTTTCAGTGGCAGCAGCGACAGCTGGTCTTGGCCAGTCATGCCCAGTTGAAAATGGAGATGGGATGGGGGAAAAGGTGACTTTTCCCCCCACCCACCCCATTCTGCCAACTCAAACATTAAGGTCGGACCATGACTTTTTTTCTTGATGCTGTGGCACATCCAACTCTGCATGGTGGTAAGGGTATCTGGTGGGTGCAGGCTTTTGTCTATGGGTCTGTGAACATCTAAATATGGACCATTGCGGTGGTGGATGGGCTTTCATTCAAAATGTTGACGGCTGAACCATTACTACCAACATCTAAATCACATCCTAAGTGTTGACACCTGATTCTGACAGTCCCCCATTGGAGCAGTCTGTATATCCACTTGCAATGTATGCACCCCAGTGGTCAGTGTAATGCCACACTAACTCACATGTGTCTGGTCGTTCACCTGCATTTCTCTCTCTGTTAGTCGCTCTTGATTATCTAAAGTCAATGTGTAGCATTATAAAACTACCAGAAAAGAATGGCATATGTCTCAATCATTTCCTCTTTAACGCTCACAATTTGTTTCTTCTTAGTCTGCCTCCTTCTTTCTTCATTCTATCTCCTCTCTACCACGTTCACCTCCTTCTCTTGTTTTGTTTCCATTTTTCGTTCATCTTTAACTTTTACTTCACTTTTTGCCCTGCTCTTCATTTATTCTTCAATAGCCCCATCTTTTACCCTACTCTGATTAAAACTTACTATTGTTCCTGGTCTCTTGATTACTGTTCCTCCCCTCTACTTTAGCATTATCCTTCCCATTCACTCTGTTGCTTTCAGATGTTTCCGTCCATCCTCCCATATTTTTCACCTTTCCTCTCCCTTCTCCTTGCTGGCAGCTATCATCTTATCTCTCGGGCTCATCTCCTCTGTCTTTCCCTTTCATTAATTACTGCTCTCCATGCAATCTCTTTCTCTCTAGGCACAGAAACTGATCAGTAGATGTATTGGCGCTTTTGTTCTTTCTAACACTCTACTTCACTGGCTGCAGGAGGACGGCTTGAACTGCTGTTAATTTCCGGAGCAGAGTGGGGCCCCGTTTTAGAGTTTGGTAAATGAAATATCCTATCACAAAGGTAATGGATATGAGGTCGACCTTATTAAAAGTGCCACAGAAAATAATGCATTTTAATATGGTGGACATGTTTGTGACGGAATAACAAGTCCGCCAAACTGTAAATCATGCCCTAATAGGTACAAGGGTTGGGCTGTAAGAGGATGCTCCACATGAAGTGAATTCAAGGGTTTCTACAATGGTCAATGAACCCAATTTAATACATTTATTAAAAACTTAGGGCTTTTAGATTTGGCATTTTGAGATCTATGGGATCTGCTAGCAGGTAGAGTCAGGAGCCTTACATAGCTTAAATGAAAATAATTTGTTTACTCAAGAGCGCACACTTGAAAGTGAACTGAAAGACAAAAACATAAAGGGGCAGATTTATGGAAAGTGGTGCTGCAAGACGTGCGGCGCCACTTTCCCTGCGCCCCTTAGCACCCCCGACCGCCACCATGTGTGTGCTGTATTTAAAATATGGCAAACCATTGTGCAGGGTAGGGGGCAATAGCGTCATTCAATGTGACACTATTGATGTACTCTGCAGGGGTAGTGCCAAACTAATGGCGCTACTCCTGCAAAGTACATAGGGGCCCATTCTAAAGAATGGAAGCCCCATTTTAACGGCTGCTCTGAGCAGGCATTAAAAGTGCCGTAAAAATGGCACAACGAAATCTCACAGATTTCCTTGAGCCATTTTTTCAGCCCCCCCTTTGCATACATTATTCCTGGCGCAGGCACAATGTAGCGCAAAGGGTTGCAGAGTGGCACAATCACTCTGGGAATACGGTGCTGGGATTTCAGCCCTGTTGTGCCAGATGAACGTGAAAAATAAAGATGTTACTGTGCAGCAAGGTGGTGCAAGGAGATTATAAATATGCCCCAAAGTGCTTTGCCCGGGGTCATGTTGAAAAGCTGTGATTTTCTATCAGATCTACTTGTAAAAGCTGCAAATTAACCACTACACCCCCAAAGGAATTACTATTGCTAACCCATACCTCTGACTAACCATTTGTAAGTCCGTAGATTGATAGCTACAAAGCCTGAATCGGATTCGTTTTTGTATGTGAAGTACTGCGATACAAGGTGATCAATATTTCCTCCCAAATTCTCCATATTTTAACAATAATGTGCTGCATACATGAAACGTGGTATGACAGTGTTGTTGTTGTTTAGCTCTGTAATATATTGCAGCAGAAACGCAATATTACTTTCAGCCCGTCATTCAGGCTCACATTTTAAGATGGGAGATAATATCAGTGCGATATTCCCGCTCCCACAGTTACCAACAAACCAGGTGTCAGGAATTTCCTGGGTGAACGATTATCATGGTATTCCAAGTTACACCCTGGGGAGCCAAAAGAACAAGATCAGTGTCAGAGTTGCCACATCCTAAAAAAAATAATAATAACCATTGTACAAGCTAGCCAAGGCCAAACCTATTGGCTTCCCCTGTGCTTGTCTGCTCCTTGCTATTTCATATTTGTCGAATAGACAAAAAAAACTTCTGACACTGTTCATGCCACATACCAAAGAAACATTGCTTGTGTGCGTGTTCCTCGTGCGTACACTAGATGGCGCCCATGGCCACAATGCAGGCAGAGGCAGTTTTTGTACTAAAAGCAGCTTATTTACAAATAGCGTTAGAAAAAAGCTTTCAGGGCTCATGAGGAGTAATTCTCACCACAGGATATTCACAATGTCTGCTTAGGGTCTGCTCCTCTTCCTTTGAAGAGCTGCTATTCCCCTTTCCTCTTTGCGCTTTGGACAGTAACACCAGAGCCGCCCTATGTCTGCTTAGGGTCTGCTCCTCTTCCTTTGAAGAGCTGCTATTCCCCTTTCCTCTGCGCTTTGGACAGTAACACCAGAGCCGCCCCCCCCCCCCCCCCCCCCCCGCCCACCCTGACCCGGGAAGGAGACTAGCATCTACCTTGATGTTTTTGTGGACTCTGCGCTCTGCCTTCATCTGCTGATGGGTTTATTTTATCTTAATTTACGGGGTTACCGACTTATCCTGCTTCTTATTTTTTCATTGAGGAACGTATACATGCCAACATTTTATAACAGGCACGTGCGAGATTGTGAAAAAAAATAGGGGGAATGCATTTTCCTCATTGACATACATTGAAGCAGAGGCAATTTTAGGCGAGATACAGCTGCTATAAAGCTATGTTTGTGTTTTTTTTTTTTAAATCGGGAGTCTCCTGCCCGCATCGGGTCTGTTGGCATGTATGGGAATGTTTCCCAATGCCAGATTATCGCTCTTTTTTAATTTACTCCCCTGCACCTGCTAAGAGGTTTAATCCTGTTGTGCACTGCTGGCAGGGAAATGACTGGCTGAGAGAAGAACGCAGCAAATTGCCTGCATAGGCTGCCCTACAATATTTATTCAAAAACTGTTTAGTAAATAAAAAGAAAACAAGCATCCAGATTCTTTATGAATGAAAGCAAGGTGGAGGAGCTAGATACACTGCGACTCCTGCATAATCCTGGGAGTTTAGAGTGACAATGTTTTAACTATTTCCGGTGAAGCACTTAAATTAAGGATTCCAAAAATGAGGAAGGGCGGGACCATAAAACCATCAGGCCTTGTGAACCAATGAAAGGTTTTTGTATGGCCCAGGGTGCCCAAAGACGCCTCACAGAGCTCTCTAGTTTTCCAGGTTCATGTATGTTTCTTCCTGTCCAGGTTTCTTCTTTGCCCTCTGATACTTGAAATGTGATTTATGCCTTTTTAAACTCAGGCCTGTAAATCCATGAAAGCAAAGAAAAATCCTGAACTGGATTAGCTACTCTCACACACTGGGAAAAGGTGAGAGGTGTGGTCTTATCATGTCATATTTTTCCTTGTATTGTGCAGTTTTTGCCCAAGGGATACTTCGTACCACTATGAGGAGCCGAAGAAGGAAGGAGAACCAATGTTTTGATTTGGCTTCATTTTGTTCCATTTTCAGATCACAGACTATCAGACAGCACAGATGTCTGGTTTTGATTTGAAAAGAATTGGGAACAATTAGAAAGTTGATCTAGGAATGCATTCTGCCCCTTAATTATCATTGGCTTTGTGGTTTCTAAGTCACATTTTCTGGCTTTCTATTTGCTGGCTTTATTTGATTTATTTTGGCTAGCCAGCTTGAGTTCACCCCTCCCGTTGCCCAAACCTTGTTTAATGTATTTTTCCATAAACTTCCTTTCTGTAAACAGGCCTTTAAATCTTGTTCTTATCTTGTCATGTTTGCTGAACATTCAAAGACAGAGGTCAAATGTCAAGCTGTGTCTTCTGAGGGAGCTTGGTGTTTACTTTGCTTTCACTGACTTCAAAGTGAGAGTGTTTATAAGAACAAGAAATGCCGATTACTCTCCTGATGGAGCCTGCTCGTGCCCCTCCTAAGCTCCAATTTATGAACCTTAAATAGCGCATCGTGTACCAAGTGAATGACAGATTTTTATGTTAGCTAGATAGGTAAGTGGGTTACTGCTTTTCACACAGACATCCTTTTGTTATTAGCAGTTTATAGATTGTAATCCTTCTAATATAGCACAGTGAGCTATGAAGGACATCTGACTCCTACACCTTGTAACCCTCACTGTTTTATGCAACAAACATCTTGTACATTGATTTGCATACTTACATGATTTATTGTCAATGTATAATATGTATGTTATGTAAAGCGCTCTGACACCCTGCACTGGGATACGTAGCACATTAAAAGAAATAAAATAGCAGGATTTACATTGATACGTGTGCAAATATTGGGACAGACCAACACATCTGACATTCCTACAATGCATGCATTTCTCTTGTAAGAAGGCACTGAACAAAGTCAAAAGCATGCCTTTTTTAACAAGTGAGCCTTTCTTTCCTCTCCTTTCCATTTGCATCTAAGTGTGAGCCTCCAGACAGCACCCAGCCAAGATCAAAAAGGAAGGCTGATAGCCGCTTAACTACAGCCTTTACCTTTGGCTCAGCTCGAGGTGAAAATACATTTAAAAAACGCTGTCCCCACCTACATGTTGCTGTTAGAAAAAAAGCAGAGAACAGTACAGGTGCTGCTAAAAGTGTCCCGGTATCTGAAAACTAAACCAGGATAATATCAGCGTAGGCAAATAGGCAAACTTGTTCTTCTCAAACTACAACACATCACTGCTCTTCTAGGTACCTCAAACCACCTCTACCTTCCCTGCCCTTTGAATACGTACTTCCAGGAGCTTATGGTATTTTCAAAAAGCAAGTGCAGTAACACCACATTAATAAGAACTCATGGAAACATTAAACCTATGCTAATGCTCCAGTTTACATTTTAAACAGACATAAATAACACACATCCTTTACTTGCACTAGGGGATACCACACACAGTGCCTACAGCAGAATATATATTTTGACAGAAACTCCATCTTAAAATACAACTTATGCTCTTTCACAGCTGTTGTTTACTAATGCCATAGCTTATCACCCTGCTTTGGGGCAATCACACATCTCTGTCGTTGATTCTGAACTGTACTTACCAGACCGGACATTACAATGCACACAGGTGTACAGCATGCCTTAAACAAATTAAAATTGAAAATAATAGAGAGATTTTGTTTTTTTTAAACTTTCAACCATACTGCACAGCAGCCACGCAGCTATACATCATGGCTTAAAACCTTAAAAATCCAAATAGATCTTTAAAATGTTTCCTTTGCCATGTTGTACAGCGGCAGGGCTGCTGTGCAGCATAGTTAAAAGCAAACAAAATATATTTAAAGACAACATTAACTGCATCATGAGATTTTTTTTAATGGTTTTACCATGCTGCACTGCAGCTGCGCTACTGAGCAACATGGCTTCAAAAAACATTAACAAACCAAATAGATCTCACATAAACAAAACCTGTTTGCTTTGGCAGTGCTTGTTTTTGTAGTGCTACTTCACCAAGGAGGATTCAGAGCAATTTACAGAGGAAAGCATAGCTGCACCCATACAATAAATCTAAAGACACTTTTTGGCAGTTGGAAGGGTCAAGAAAGGGACAGAAGATGGTTTAGAAAAAAGAACACAGAGGAACGTAAAAGCTTTGTGATTTCTGAAGCAGAGGGAGACTTTCTTCTAGGGCATTGGAGAGAAGATGAGAGCTGCAGAGAGGGAAAGAAGGAATAGTGGATGAGGACAAGAGAACATGATTGGATTATGTTTGGTGATTGCTGGGTGCACAGTGTGAACTGAATCATTCTAAGGGACTAATGCAGGTGGCTATTCGACCACTCAAGTGTCATGTTATGTTAGTATGCTAATATCAGTATCAATGAGGCACAGCTCCGTCACTGATCCTCAGGGGAAAAAGCCCTAACATAGATGACTGTACCAAAAAATGCCTTAACAATGCAGCCTTTCCCACTAGATGTCTTTCCTGTCCAAATGCCTATACCACTTATGTTAAGTACAGATAAAGTATTTACACAGGTATCGGTACATATTCACTGGGAAAAAAAACAAAGGTGAAAGGAATGTTATAGTGACGTGAAAATGCTAGTTAAAGCATAACATTTTAAACTAACAGAACTACTTAAATTCACCAGTTATAGTCATCTCAAGTAACTATAGCTTATACCCCAAAGTAACTATAACCCTCTCAGCCACCAACCACAGTGTTGTTATCTATTATGTCAATTCCCATGTTGCAGTGATGTTATCAATGATGTCATGCTACATGTCATGAGTGATGTAATGTGCAAGATAATTAGCAGTGAGGAACAAGAGGCCAAGCGGTGAGGGGTTGAGTGCAGGATCCGGCCCCTCAGCCATGCCCAGTCTCCAACCACCAACATATGCCCCCCTTTATTTTAAATATATAAATATAAAAGGCAAGCCTGTTGACTTTATCAGGAGGTGAGCATATCAACATATATAAAGAAGACCTGTTGATTTGTCAAAAAGTCACCAATTATTTTATAAATTCACACAATGCAATGCTTAATAGAACTTATTGTCACAAAATATAAAGGGTTTTTAAACATACTTTAAACATGTATTTTTCCACCATTTTTCAGGCTGCAAAATGTTCCCATGAACAAACAACAAGGAGTCCCTGGACTCCAGCTGAACATCATACAGCCCAGTGCTTTAAAAATAAGGGTAAGCTCTCCTAAGGTCATGGATTCAATGACCCAGGAGATTACTGTGATTTTTTTTATGTTGCTGGGTGGATGCTCCCTGCAGCCCTCTACAACATTAAGGAAAATGCTTGGTTGTGCCCCTGCCCCTTCTAGGGGCACCACAATGATCACCAAAATATAATTTAAACGTCTTCTTAGGACAATATAGGACACTCCTTTCATGGAGCAATGAATAATAAATGAGCGACTCTGACGCTCATTTTTTTTTTTTTTGTGGGAGTCCCACTCTCACCCTTACGTATAGCAATAAAATATTACTTTATGATTAAAAAAAACAGAACTTTACTGAAAAAACAAAGGTGGTGTTATAGTCAGGTGTGGTCATAATATCTCATTTTTAAAAAACCTCAGATATTCTCTTAAGAAGCCAAAGGTTAATGTGACATAAGAGTTAGGTGAAAATGTCACCTTAAACCTAACCTAACTATGAAGTTAGTAAAAAAATATGGTCTAGATAAGCTACTCTCACATGGATCTGGAAACGTTGGGAAGTGTGGTCTTATGATGCCATATTTTTGCTTGTTTTGTGTTTTTTTTGCCCAATAGTCACTTGTTAGCACTAAGAGGAGCCAAAAAAGGAGAGAAAATAGGGATGAGAAGTAGTAAAAGAAGGCAAGGAATACATTTAAAAATGGGTTCGGAGGGGTTCACCGCCCCCCAAAAAAAGAAATTAAATTTAGGCTTTAATGTGGTTAGTGGTAAGGTTTTAGGGTTTAGAGGTCGATAGTGGTAAATGTCGGTTAGAAGTAAACTAAACAATCATTTGCAATGCAAACATGCAATGGGTCACATGTTTGCTCGAGTTAGAGCTCCTAGCATTGTAAACTCCTAACTGGACTCTTCTTGCCACATAAACTGAAAATGAAAAGTAAAACTGTTTCGCATAAGCGAGCCAACGGTTGCCATTAGTGTGAAGGAGACACAGAAAAGAAAACTGGAGCTCGCTCGCAGTGAAATGTATGGGTAAAAGTGCAATTATCCATGTAACCGGCAAAAGTGCAATTATTTATGTAACCAGCAAAAGTGCAATTATCTATGTAACAGGGTCGATGTCATGGAGAGCGCTCAACTACTGCCCAGCGAGATCGCGCTACCTATGAAATAAATGGAAAAAGTAGTCCACAAACCAAACGGAAAACATGGACCCTCGTATGTTTTCAGTAGTTCGCCGTGTGCTCGAGGAGGGCTTAACACCGGAAAAGGCATGACAAATGCATGCCTTTCACTAATCAAATCAAACGAATTTTAAAAGGCAAGCTCCGAACCAACCAAACTGGTGGGTGTGATTACAAGCCCGTAGAGAGATAACAACAGGGACAGAGCGCTTTGCGCGTTCGACCCTAAAAAGGGGAGTTGAGAGAGCTTCACCCCCAAAAAAGATTTTTTTTTTACTATTAATAAATTAATAAACATACATACAGACACACACAGGGTTTTTACTTACCTTAAAGATACGTATCACTCGTGATAAAGGCATCTGTGTGATAAAGGCATTTGTTGTAACATTTATCAACAGAAAGGGGAATGGTAAACTGTAAACTTTGCACTCGTATAGCACACTACTCAGCAGCTAGGGTCTCAAGGTGCTGTACACATACGGCTGTGGAACCCCTCCTGGCTTTTCCCTGTGAGGAGCCCACTCCTGGACAGCCCCAGGGTGAAGCCAAGCATCCAAGCGCTGAGAGGGGCGTGGTGGAGATTAAGGAAGCTATTGCCCAGAGTTACAGAGTGGGACCTATTAATTAGATTAGGCACCAAGACAAAAATTATCTGGTCCAAGGGAATTGAGCCCAAGACCTGCTGAGGTGGGAATTGAACCCTGGTCCCTGGCCAGATTTCTGCATCAGGATCTGCTGCTCTAACCATTGTTATACACTACTCCATCTCCATTGCAAATTGGATTTCCTCACATGGAAATTATGCAAGGTAATGTAGTCTTTCTGTTTAAGCAAGTGTGCTTTTAGGATGAAGTTTGTGGGCGGCAGAGTAGATTTATTTGTAAAAGTTGGTGAACATCCACAAACTTTAGAGCTTATGGGTATTCACACACCTTTCACAAGCAGTTCCACACCCGGAAAACAGTAATGCATGTAACACACATATACTAAACTTTTTTGTGGTTGCAAGCTCTGTAGTTCTCTAAATTTCTGGATTTGTGACTGCTAAAAACTTTTGTACAAAGTAGGAACCCATTTTAGGAATCAGTAGAGTTTTACAACTCCTAAAATGGATTTAGAAATGGATTATGATTTGCAATTTGGAATGGGTATTTTGTGGACATCCCTCTGCAAACTGTGATTCCTATCCACCGGTATTGATCATTTACAAATGTGATGGTGGTCGCAAACCAATGAAAAGTTACCGGCCCTCAAGATGGGGTAGAAACTGATTCACAGGATGGAAGTGGTCCCCTTTGGACCACTTCCCCTTTATTAATTGAGATAAACGTTTAGGGTGATTTGGCCGTTGCCAACTTTCCCTGAGACTTTTTTAAAAAACGATAAAAAAAAAAAAACAGCCACAGGTCCTGTAAGGAAATGTGGCTGCTTTACAAAAAAAAGTTAGCTTTTGTTCAAAAGCAGTCAAAGCCATGGTGGACTGCTGACCTCTGCAGCATCTATCTCCGTGATTGTTACCATTTGGGTGAGTGGTAGTTTGCATCCTATCTAATGAATATTAAATAGGTTTGTCGGACTGCGACCCACTCCAATTCCTTATTTCGTAAACTGGTCTAGCGTACATACGTTGGCTTGCAAAATAGGTTTATGGTCGCAGAAAGTATAATCACAAACTGCAAGTGCTTTTTGTGACCAGACAGGAAGTAACTCTGGCACCTAGTCCTATAAAGGTCAAGGGTAAATCTTTACAGGGTGTAAAAGTAAGAACACCCCTGACCGCCATTACTCATGAGGGGTTTAGGATAGGGGTTTCCGCAGGTGCAAATGCACTTTTCTTTTTCATCTCAGCATGCAGAAACGAAAACTGTGCATTTTCATGTGTAAATGCCTACAAAACTATATAAAAGAATTTGTGACAGTCTCAGCCTCCCATGAGTGCTCTAGGAATTCTTTCTGAAGCCTAAAAAGTTCTAGGAATTCTTTCTGAAGCCTACAAAAGCTAGAAATTAATTCAAAATGTAAGCATATTTAGTTTGTGCCAGTGGTGCTTGTTGTGGATAGAAGCACTATTCTCTGAGGGTAAGACTTACTTTAATCATCAGACTTTGACTTAGGGCAGGAGTGAGAAAGGCACACAAGGGAGAAATGAAGGAGGAAATTAAATATAGAAAATAATGCGAAATGGCAAGTGTGAGATAAAGAAGCAAAAAGTAGAGCATAGGAGAAAAAAGATGGCATAAAGTTTCAGGCTCTTAAAAAAAATCTGTGGGGCCCTTGCATTTTTAGTACATTTTGTCACCTGGTAGTTTTGTTAATTGGACACCAAGACCCATATTTATACTTTTTTAGCGCCACATTTGCGTCGTTTTTTACGCAAAATCGGAGCAAACTTACAAAAAACAATTGTGGCCCATATTTATACTTTTTTAGCACCACATTTGCATCATTTTTTTATGCAAAAATGGCACAAACTTGCAAAATACAATTGCATTTTGTAAGTATGCGCCATTTTTGCGTCAAAAAGCGGCACAAATACGACGCTAAAAAAGTATAAATATGGGCCTGTATTTTGTAAGTTTGCGCTGTTTTGCGTAAAAAAAACGACGCTAATGCGGTGCTAAAAAAGTATAAATGTGGGCCCAAATGTGTCCTTCTGAAAATGACCCTGGTGACAGGTGTGAAGGTAGAATAGAGGTTAGAGGCTGAGAGAGAATTGGCATTCGGTTTGGGAATTGGGGATAATTTAGTAGGGATTTGTCAAACCCACTTACCACTCAAATAACTGCTCGTTCCCATATCTGACGTCTACTGTCTTTCACTTTGCCTGGTTTTCCTTCAAAATTTATGCGGTGCACTGCATCCGTAAGTGGTGGGAGTGGAGGGTTGCTTGTAACCCCTCCTTCGTTTGTACCCGCTGGTGGTGGGAGTGAGAAGGTGGATGGCTGACTGTTTCCAGTCCTCATCCTTTTTGTATCTGCTGCTCGTGGGAGTGAAGGAAGTGGGGCTGCCTGTACCTCTAGAGTTGCCACCTGGGTGTTTTTGTTTTTTTAACAGGCACCAAGGGTAATTTAATGTCCTGGCTAGTACAACAAGCATTTGCAATGCAGTGGGTCTCGCATCTGCTCGAGTTAGAGCTATTCACGTTGTAAACTCCTGACCCGACTTTTCTTGCCACATAAATTGATAATTAAAAGTTAAACAGTTTCACATAAGGGAGCCGATTCACAGTTCCACGGCCGCCAAGAGCATCAGTGTGAAGAGACACACAAAAAGAAAAAAAAAGTTTGCTTGCAGTAAAACTAATCGGCAAAAGTGCAATTAGCCATGTAACAGGGCCGATGGCCAAGGCGGTAACAAAACCTCCCCAAGGAGGGACAAAGGTAAACCATTTACCAATGGCATCAAATGATTTTTTGAAGGGCAAGCCCACGAACGAGTGGTAGTGATGGGCGTGAGGTGGTCGTTGTTAAAAGCCCAGATACATACCAACACGTCGTAAAAGCAGCGCTTGCGCGCTGCAATGCTCAACCTAAAAATTACCAAAATCACCTAAACCCCTATTTTTAACTGTTATCTGTACATACTTCAAACATAAACAGGAAACACTTTTCAGACTTGCGAACTCAAATGGTGCCAACGTGTGCACATGATAATGGCTCCCCTCACATGGTCTCCCAGTGAGGAGCCAATATCACAGGGTGGCAGAGAAAAAAAGTTGAAAACCACTGTAAACAGGTTTTGTAGCTTGCTTTTGGAGGTTTTTAACTGCCAATGTCCATTAATGGGGGTGAAAAAACCCCAGGACAATGACAGCAGCCTCAGCAAGCTTGTTTTTTTTTTTTTTTTTGAGAAGGAGGTATGGGGCACAGGTGGGGACAAAAGTGCTTCAGGTGCTTCTCGGTATGAGGCCCTGCCCCTTCTAACACTGTGAGGTTTTTGGTGTAGCCGGGTTTGACTTTCAAATGTGCTTTAATGTGCTCTAAAGCTACGATCCCAGAACAACAAAGTAAACAAAGGCAGAAAGTCATTTTCTAAATGCATACATATGATTTTGAGTAAATCCTCTTTAGTATCAAGTCTGGGCTTTTACAGACACTTAAAGGAACAAGCAGTGGTATTTGTCGCTTGGAAAGGTGGCAACCTTGTGTCCCTCCCCCATTCCATATCAGCTGCAGTGACTGGGATACTCACTTACTACACCTATAACTAATATGACAATCTGTAAATAGTATAGCACTGTCAGCACTGCCACCGCTGTTCAATGCACCAATTGATGTTACTGCCTGTCCTGAACTGCAAACCAATGCGTCATTGCTGTAACGTGTACCCAATGATGGTACTGTCAAAACCATTTTCAGAAAGCCCACTGTCAGCAGTGCCACCCCTGTACAGTGCACCGACTGATGTTACTGCCAGTCCTGAACTGCAAACCAGCTACCAGCACTTTCACCGCTGTACAGTGTCCCCACTTATGGGGCAATCGTTCATGAACCATGAACACCAAAATGATTATCAGCACTGCCACTGCTGTATATTTTGTGTATCTATTGATGGTGCTGTCAGTCTTCAACCACAAACCCGCTGTCAGTATTGCTACCACAATGGAATGTATCCACTAATGTTACTGTCAGTCTTCAACAACAAATCCACTGTCAGCACTATCATTGCCGTACAGTTTACCCAGTGATGGTACTGTCAGTCTTCAACAACAACAAAAACACTGTCAGCACTGCCACACAGTGGAGTGTACCCACTGATGTTACGGTCTGTCTTCAACAACAAACACACTGTCAGCACTGCCACTGCTTTAGAGTGTACCCACTGATGTCACTGTCAGTCTTCAACAACAAACCCACTGTCAGCAGTGCCACCGCTTTAGAGTGTACTCACTAATGGTACTGTCAGTCTTCAACAACAAACCCACTGTCAGCACTATCCATGCTGTACAGTTTACCCACTGATAGTAATGTCAGTCTTCAACAAAAAAAACACTGTCAGCACTGCCACACAGTGGACTGTACCCACTGATGTTACTGTCAGTCTTCAACAACAAACCCACTGTCAGCACTGCCACCGCTTTAGAGTGTACCCACTAATGGCACTGTCAGTCTTCAACAACAAACCCACTGTCAGCACTTCCACCACAGTGGACTGTACCCAGTGATAGTACTGTCAGTCTTTAACAACAAAAACATTGTCACCTATGTCATCACTGTACAGTGTACCCACAGACAGTGCTCTCAGACTTCAACAACCAACCCACTGTCAGCACTCCCACTGCAGTACAGTGTTCCCACTGATGTTACTGTCAGTCTTCAACGACAAACCCACTGTCACTGCTTTAGAGTGTACCCTCAGATGGTACTCACAGTCTTCAACAACAAAACTACTGGCAGCACTGCCATCACAGTACAATATACCCACTGATGGTACTGTCAGTCTTCAACAACAAATCCATCGCCAGCACTATCACTGCAGCAGAGAGTAGACACTAATGGTACTGTCAGTCTTCAACAACAAACCCACTGTCAGCAGTGCCACTGCTTTAGACTGTAACCACCTGTGGTACTGTCAGTCTTCAACAGCACACCCACTGTCACCGCAGTAGAGAGTACACACTGATCGTACTGTCAGTCTTCAACAACCAACCCACTGTCAGCACTGTCACTGCAGTAGAGAGTACCCACTGATGGGACTGTCAGTCTTCAACAGCAAACCCACCGTCAGCACTGCCACCTCAGTAGAGTATACCCACTAATGGTACTGTCAGTCTTCAACACAAAGCACTGTCAGCACTGGCACCGCAGTAGAGAGTACCCACTGATGGTACTGTCAGTCTTCAACAACAAACCCACTTTCAGCACTACCACTGCAGTAAGATGTACCCACTGATGGTAATATCAGTCCTCAACAACAAACCCACTGTCAGCACTGCCACCGCTTTAGAACATAACCACTGGTGGTACTATCTATCTTCAACAAGAAACCCACTGTCAGGACTGTCACTGCAGTAGAGAGTACCCACTGATACCAGTTAGTCTTCAACAAGAAACCCACTGTCAGCACTGTCACCGCAGTAGAGAGTACCCACTGATGGTATTGTCAGTCTTCAACAACAAACCGACTGTCAGCACTGCCACCTCAGTAGAGTGTACCCACTGATGGTACTCTCAGTTTTCAACAACAAACCACTGTCAGCACTGTCACCACAGTAGAGAGTACTCACTGATGGTACTGTCAGTCTCCAGCAAAAAAAACACTTTCAGCACTGCCACTGTAGTAAGATGTACCCACTGATCGTACTGTTGGTGTTCAACAACAAACCTATTGTCAACACTGTTACCGCAGTAGAGAGTACCCACTGATGGTACTGTCAGTCTTCAACAAGAAACCCACTGTCAGCACTGCCACCACTTTAAAACGTACACACTGATGGTACCGTCAGTCTTCAACAACAAACCCATTGTCATCACTGCCACCGCTTTAGAGCATACCCACTAATGGTACTGTCAGTCTTCAACAACATACCCACTGTCAGCACTGCCACCGGAGTGGAGTGTACCCACTGACGGTACTGTCAGTCTTTAACAACAAAAACATTGTCAGCACTGTCATCGCTGTACAGTGTACCCACAGATGGTACTCTCAGACTTCAACAACAAACCCACTGTCAGCACTGTCACTGCAGTACAGTGTACGCACTGATGCTCCTGTCAGTCTTCAATGACAAACCCATTGGCACTGCTTTAGAGTGTACCCTCTGATGGTACCGTCAGTCTTCAACAACAAAACTAATATCAGCACTGCCATCACAGTACAATGTACCCACTGATGGTACTGTCAGTCTTCAACAACAAACCCACTGTCAGCACTATCAGCGCAGCAGAGTACACACTGATCGAACTGTCAGTCTTCAACAACAGACCCACTGTCAGGACTGCCACCACAGTGGAATGTACCCACTAATGGTACTGCCATACTTCAACAACAAACCCACTATCAGCGCTATACAGTTTACCCACGGATGGTACTGTCAGTCTTCAACAACAAACCCACCGTCAGCAGTGCCATCGCTTTGGAACATAACCACTGGTGGTACTGTCAGTCTTCAACAACAAACCCACTGTCAGTACTGTCACAGCAGTAGAGAGTACCCATTGATGGTACTGTCAGTCTTCAACAACAAACCCACTGTCAGTACTGTGACCGCAGTACAGAGGGCCCACTGATGGTACTGTCAGTCTTCAACAACAAACCACTGTTAGCACTTTCACCACAGTAGAGAGTACCCACTGATGGTATTGTCAGTCTTCAACAACAAACCCACTTTCAGTACTGTCACTGCAGTAGAGAGTGCCCACTGATGGTGCTGTCAGTCTGGAACAACAAACCACTGTCAGCACTCTCAACGCAGTAGAGAGTACCCACTGATGGTACTGTCAGTCTTGAACAACAAACCCACTGTTAGCACTGCCACTTCAGTAGAGAGCACCCACGTATGATACTGTCAGTCTTCAGCAAAAAAAACACTTTCAGCACCGCTACTGATGGCACTGTCAGTCTTTACAACAAAAACATTGTTAGCATTGTCATCACTGTACAGTGTAACCACAGGTGGTACTCTCAGACTTCAATAACAAACCCACTGTCAGCACTGCCACAGCAGTGGAATGTACCCACTAATGGTACTGCTAGTCTTCAACAACAAACTCACTATCAGCAGTGTCAACGCTGTACAGTTTACCTACTGATGGCACTGTCAGACTTCAACAGCAAACCCAATGTCAACACTGTACGGTCTACCCACTGATGGTACTCTCAGTCTTCAAAAACAAACCCATTGTTAGGAAAGACATTGCTGTACAGTGTAGCTACTGATGGTACTGTCAGACTTCAACAACAAACCCACTGTCATCACTGTCACCACTGTACAGTGTACCCAGTGATGGTGCTGTCAGTCTTCAATAACAAGCCCATTGTTAACAATGTCATCGATGTACAGTGTAGGTACTGATGGTTTACTTACTGATGGCACTGTCAGACTTTAACAGCAAACCCACTGTCAGCACTCCACAGTCTACCCACTGATCGTTCTCTCAGTCTTCAACAACAAACCCATTGTTAGGAATGTCATTGCTGTACAGTGTAGCTACTGATGGTACTGTCAGACTTCAACAACAAACCCACTGTTAGCACTGTCACGACCGTACAGTGTACCCACTGATGGTACTGTCAGTCTTCAACAACAAACCCATTGTTAGCAATGTCATCGCTGTACAGTGTCAGTACCGATGGTATTGTCAGAGTTCAACAACAAACCCACTGTCATCACTGTCACCACTGTATAGTGTACTCAGTGATGGTGCTGTCAGTCTTCAATAACAAGGCCATTGTTAGTAATGTCATCACTGTACAGTGTCAATACTGATGGTACTGTCAGACTTCAACAGCAATCCCACTGTCAGCATTGTCACTACTGAACAGTGTACCCAGGGATGGTGCTGTCCGTCTTCAACAAGCCTACAATCAGCACGGCTATCACAGTAGAATGTACCCACTGATGGTGCTGTCAGTCTTCAACAACAAACCCACTGTCAGCACTGCCACAGCAGGGGAGAGTACCCACTAATGGTAGTGCTAGTCCTTAACAACAAGCCCACTGTCAGCACTGTCAGCGCTGTACAGTTTACCTACTGATGGCACTGACAGACTTCCACAGCAAACCCAATGTAAGCACTGTACGGTCTGCCCACTGATGGTACTCTCAGTCTTCAACAACAAACCCATTGTTAGGAAAGTCATTGCTGTACACTGTAGCTACTGATGGTACTGTCAGACTTCAACAACAAACCCACTGTCATCACTGTCACCACTGTACAGTGTACCCAGTGATGGTGCTGTCAGTCTTCAATAACAAGCCCATTGTTAACAATGTCATCCATGTACAGTGTAGGTACTGATGGTTTACCTACTGATGGCACTGTCAGACTTTAACAGCAAACCCACTGTCAGCACTCCACAGTCTACCCACTGATCGTTCTCTCAGTCTTCAACAACAAACCCATTGTTAGGAATGTCATTGCTGTACAGTGTAGCTACTGATGGTCCTGTCAGACTTCAACAACAAACCCACTGTTAGCACTGTCACGACCGTACAGTGTACCCACTGATGGTACTGTCAGTCTTCAACAACAAACCCATTGTTAGCAATGTCATCGCTGTACAGTGTCAGTACCGATGGTATTGTCAGAGTTCAACAACAAACCCACTGTCATCACTGTCACCACTGTATAGTGTACCCAGTGATGGTGCAGTCAGTCTTCAATAACAAGGCCATTGTTAGTAATGTCATCACTGTACAGTGTCAGTACTGATGGTACCCTCAGACTTCAACAGCAATCCCACTGTCAGCACTGTCACTACTGAACAGTGTACCCAGGGATGGTGCTGTCCGTCTTCAACAAGCCTACAATCAGCACGGCTATCACAGTAGAATGTACCCACTGATGGTGCTGTCAGTCTTCAACAACAAACCCACTGTCAGCACTGCCACAGCAGGGGAGAGTACCCACTAATGGTAGTGCTAGTCCTTAACAACAAGCCCGCTGTCAGCACTGTCAGCGCTGTACAGTTTACCTACTGATGGCACTGTCAGACTTCCACAGCAAACCCAATGTCAGCACTGTACGGTCTGCCCACTGATGGTACTCTCAGTCTTCAACAACAAACCCATTATTAGGAAAGTCATTGCTGTACAGTGTAGCTACTGATGGTACAGTCAGACTTCAACAACAAACCCACTGTCATCACTGTCACCACTGTACAGTGTACCCAGTGATGGTGCTGTCTGTCTTCAATAACTAGCCCATTGTTAACAATACCATCGCTGTACAGTGTAGGTACTGATGGTATTGTCAGAGTTCAACAACAAACCCACTGTCAGCACTGTCACTACTGTACAGTGTACCCAGTGATGGTGCTGTCAGTCTTCAACAAGCCTACTATCAGCACTGCTAACACAGTAGAATGTACCCACTGATGGTTCTGTCAGTCTTCAAAAACAAACCCACTGTAAGCACTGCCACAGCAGTGGAGAGTACCAACTGATGGTACTGTCAGTCTTCAACAACAAGCCCAGTGTCATCACTGTCAAAGCTGTACAGTTTACCCACTGCTGGTACTGTACTGTCAGACTTCAACAACAAACCGCTGTCAGCACTGTACAGTCTACCCACTGATCATACTCTCAGTCTTCAACAACAAACCCATTGTTAGGAGTGTCACCACCATACAGTGTACCCAATGATGGTACTGTCAGTCTTCAACAACATACCCATTGTTAGCAATGTCATTGCTGTACAGTGTCAGTACTGATGGTACTGTCAGACTTCGACAGCAAACCCACTGTCAGCAATGTCACCACTGTACAGTGTACCCACTGATGCTGCTGTCAGTCTTCAACATCAAACCCACTGTCAGCTGTGCCACTACTTTAGAACGTAACCACTGGTGGTACTGTCAGTCTTCAACAAGAAACCCACTGTCAGCACCGTCACTACAGTAGAGAGTACCCATTGATAGTACTGTCAGTCTTCAACAACAAACCCACTGTCAGTACTGTCACCGCAGTAGAGAGTACCCACTGATGGTACTGTCAGTCTTCAACAACAAACCACTGTCAGCACTTTCACCGCAGTAGAGAGTGCCGACTAATGGTGCTGTCAGTCTTCAACAAAAAATCCACTGTCAGTACTGTCACCACAGTAGAGAGTACCTGCTGATGGTACTGTCAGTCTTCAACAACAAACTGCTGTCAGCACTTTCACTGCAGTAGAGAGTACCCACTGATGGTACTGTCAGTCTTCAACAACAAACCACTGTCAGCACTTTCACCGCAGTAGAGAGTACCCACTGATGGTACTGTCAGTCTTCAACAACAAACCCACTGTTAGCACTGCCACTTCAGTACTTCAGTAGAGAGTACCCACGTATGGTACTGTCAGTCTTCAGCAAAAAAAACACTTTCAGCACCGCTACTGCAGTATGATGTTCTCACTACCGGTACTGTCAGTCTTCAACAACAAACATATTATCAGCATTGTCACCACAGTAGAGAGTACCCACTGATGGTACTGTCAGTTTTTAACAACAAACCCACTGTCAGCACTGCCACCGCTTTAAAATTTACACACTGATGGTACTGTCCATCTTCAACAACAAACCCGCTGTCAGCACTGCCACTGCTTTAAAGCATACCCACTAATGGTACTGTCAGTCTTCAACAACAAACCCGCTGTCAGCATTGCCAGTGCAGTACAGTGTACCCACTGATGGCACTGTTAGTCTTTAACAACAAAAACATTGTTAGCACTGTCATCGCTGTACAGTGTAACCACAGATGGTACTCTAAGACTTCAATACACAAACCCACTGTCAGCACTGCCACCACAGTAAAGTGTACCCACTGATGGTACTGTCAGTCTTTAATGCAAACCCACTGTCAGCACTGCTCCGCTTTAGAGTGTACCCACTGATGGTGCTGTAAGTCTTCAACAACAAACCCACCATCAGCACTATCACTGCAGCAGAGAGTACACACTGAGGGTACTGTCAGTCTTCAAGAACAAACCCACTGTCAGCACTGCCACAGCAGTGGAGAGTACCCACTGATGGTACTGTCAGTCTTCAACAACAAACCCAGTGTCAGCACTGTCAATGCTGTGCGGTTTACCCACTGATGGTACTGTACTGTCAGACTTTAACAGCAAACCCACTGTCAGCACTGCACAGTCTACCCACTGATGGTTCTCTCAGTCTTCAACAACAAACCCATTGTTAGGAAAGTCATTGCTGTACAGTGTAGCTACTGATGGTACTGTCAGACTTCAACAACAAACCCACTGTCATCACTGTCACCACTGTACAGTGTACCCAGTGATGGTGCTGTCAGTCTTCAATAACAAGCCCATTGTTAACAATGTCATCGCTGTACAGTGTAGGTACTGATGGTATTGTCAGAGTTCAACAACAAACCCACTGTCAGCACTGTCACTACTGTACAGTGTACCCAGTGATGGTGCTGTCAGTCTTCAACAAGCCTACTATCAGCACTGGTAACACACTAGAATGTACCCACTGATGGTTTTTTCAGTCTTCAAGAACAAACCCACTGTCAGCACTGCCACAGCAGTGGAGAGTTTCCACTGATGGTACTGTCAGTCTTCAACAACAAGCCCAGTGTCAGCACTGACAACGCTGTACAGTTTACCCACTGCTGGTACTGTACTGTCAGACTTCAACAGCAAATCCACTGTCAGCACTATACAGTCTACCCACTGATCGTACTCTCAGTCTTCAACAACAAACCCATTGTTAGGAATGTCGCCACCATACAGTGTACCCACTGATGGTACTGACAGTCTTCAACAACAAACCCATTGTTAGCAATGTCATTGCTGTACAGTGTCAGTACTGATGGTACTGTCAGACTTCAACAGCAAACCCACTATCACCACTGGCACCACTGTACAGTGTACCCACTGATGGTACTGTCAGTCTTCAACAACAAACCCACTGTCAGCACTGCCACAGCAGGGGAGAGTACCCACTAATGGCAGTGCTAGTCCTTAACAACAAGCCCACTGTCAGCACTGTCAGCGCTGTACAGTTTACCTACTGATGGCACTGACAGACTTCCACAGCAAACCCAATGTCAGCACTGTACGGTCTGCCCACTGATGGTACTCTCAGTCTTCAACAACAAACCCATTATTAGGAAAGTCATTGATGTACATTGTAGCTACTGATGGTACTGTCAGACTTCAACAACAAACCCACTGTCATCACTGTCACCACTGTACAGTGTACCCAGTGATGGTGCTGTCTGTCTTCAATAACAAGCCCATTGTTAACAATGCCATCGCTGTACAGTGTAGGTACTGATGGTATTGTCAGAGTTCAACAACAAACCCACTGTCAGCACTGTCACTACTGTACAGTGTACCCAGTGATGGTGCTGTCAGTCTTCAACAAGCCTACTATCAGCACTGCTAACGCAGTAGAATGTACCCACTGATGGTTCTGTCAGTCTTCAAGAACAAACCCACTGTCAGCACTGCCACAGCAGTGGAGAGTTCCAACTGATGGTACTGTCAGTCTTCAACAACAAGCCCAGTGTCAGCACTGTCAAAGCTGTACAATTTACCCACTGCTGGTACTGTACTGTCAGACTTCAACAGCAAACCCACTGTCAGCACTGTACAGTCTACCCACTGATCGTACTCTCAGTCTTCAACAAAAAACCCATTGTTAGGAATGTCACTACCATACAGTGTACCCAATGATGGTACTGTCAGTCTTCAACTACATACCCATTGTTAGCAATGTCATTGCTGTACACTGTCAGTACTTATGGTACTGTCAGACTTCGACAGCAAACCCACTGTACAGTGTACCCACTGATGGTACTGTCAGTCTTCAACAACAAACCCACTGTCAGCACTGTCACTACAGTAGAGAGTACCCATTGATAGTACTGTCCGTCTTCAACAACAAACCCACTGTCAGTACTGTCACCGCAGTAGAGAGTACCCACTGATGGTACTGTCAGTCTTCAACGACAAACCACTGTCAGCACTTTCACCGCAGTAGAAAGTACCCACTGATGGTACTGTCAGTCTTCAACAACAAACCAACTGTCAGTACTGTCACCGCAGTAGAGAGTTCCCACTGATGGTACTGTCAGTCTTCAACAACAAACCACTGTCAGCACTTTCACCACAGTAGAGAGTACCCACTGATGGTACTGTCAGTCTTCAACAACAAACCCACTGTTAGCACTGCCACTTCAGTACTTCAGTAGAGAGTACCCACGTATGGTACTGTCAGTCTTCAGCAAAAAAAACTTTCTGCACCGCTACTGCAGTATGATGTACTCACTACCGGTACTGTCAGTCTTCAACAACAAACATATTATCAGCATTGTCACCACAGTAGAGAGTACCCACTGATGGTACTGTCAGTCTTTAACAACAAACCCACTGTCAGCATTGCCACTGCAGTACAGTGTACCCACTGATGGCACTGTCAGTCTTTAATAACAAAAACATTGTTAGCACTGTCATTGCTGTACAGTGTAACCACAGATGGTACTCTAAGACTTCAATACACAAACCCACTGTCAGCACTGCCACCACAGTAGAGTGTACCCACTGATGGTACTGTCAGTCTTCAACGACAAACCCACTGTCAGCACTGCCACAGCAGTGGAATGTACCCACTAATGGTACTGCTAGTCTTCAACAACAAACTCACTATCAGAACTGTCAACGCTGTACAGTTTACCCACTGATGGCACTGTCAGACTTCAACAGCAAACCCAATGTCAGCACTGTACAGTGTACCCAGTGATGGTGCTGTCAGTCTTCAATAACAAGCCCATTGTTAGCAATGTCATCGCTGTACAGTGTAGGTACTGATGGTATTGTCAGAGTTCAACAACAAACCCACTGTCAGCACTGTCACTACTGTGCAGTGTACCCAGTGATGGTGCTATCAGTCGTCAACAAGCCTACTATCAGCACTGCTAACGCAGTAGAATGTACCCACTGATGGTTCTGTCAGTCTTCAAGAACAAACCCACTGTCAGCACGGCCACAGCAGTGGAGAGTACCCACTGATGGCACTGTCAGTCTTCAACAACAAGCCCAGTGTCAGCACTGTCAACGCTGTGCAGTTTACCCACTGATGGTACGGTACTGTCAGACTTTAACAGCAAACCCACTGTCAGCACTCCACAGTCTACCCACTGATCGTTCTCTCAGTCTTCAACAACAAACCCATTGTTAGGAATGTCATCGCTGTACAGTGTAGCTACTGATGGTACTGTCAGACTTCAACAACAAACCCACTGTTAGCACTGTCACCACCGTACAGTGTACCCACTGATGGTACTGTCAGTCTTCAACAACAAACCCATTGTTAGCAATGTCATCGCTGTACAGTGTCAGTACCGATGGTACTGTCAGACTTCAACAGCAAACCCACTGTCAGCACTGTCACCACTGTATAGTGTACCCAGTGCTGGTGCTGTCAGTCTTCAATAACAAAGCCATTGTTCGCAATGTCATCACTGTACAGTGTCAGTACTGATGGTACTGTCAGACTTCAACAGCAAATCCACTGTCAGCACTGTCACTACTGAACAGTGTACCCAGGGATGGTGCTGTCCGTCTTCAACAAGCCTACAATCAGCACGGCTATTGCAGTAGAATGTACCCACTGATGGTGCTGTCAGTCTTCAACAACAAACCCACTGTCAGCACTGCCACAGCAGGGGAGAGTACCCACTAATGGTAGTGCTAGTCCTTAACAACAAGCCCACTGTCAGACCTGTCAGCGCTGTACAGTGTACCTACTGATGGCACTGTCAGACTTCAACAGCAAACCCAATGTCAGCACTGTACGGTGTGCCCACTGATGGTACTCTCAGTCTTCAACAACAAACCCATTATTAGGAAAGTCATTGCTGTACAGTGTAGCTACTGATGGTACTGTCAGACTTCAACAACAAACCCACTGTCATCACTGTCACCACTGTACAGTGTACCCAGTGATGGTGCTCTCTGTCTTCAATCAAAAGCCCATTGTTAACAATGTCATTGCTGTACAGTGTAGGTACTGATGGTATTGTCAGAGTTCAACAACAAACCCACTGTCAGCACTGTCACTACTGTACAGTGTACCCAGTGATGGTGCTGTCAGTCGTCAACAAGCCTACTATCAGCACTGCTAACACAGTAGAATGTACCCACTGATGGTTCTGTCAGTCTTCAAGAACAAACCCACTGTCAGCACTGCCACAGCAGTGGAGAGTACCAACTGATGGTACTGTCAGTCTTCAACAACAAGCCCAGTGTCAGCACTGTCAAAGCTGTACAGTTTACCCACTGCTGGTACTGTACTGTCAGACTTCAACAACAAACCGCTGTCAGCACTGTACAGTCTACCCACTGATCGTACTCTCAGTCTTCAACAACAAACCCATTGTTAGGAATGTCACCACCATACAGTGTACCCAATGACGGTACTGTCAGTCTTCAACAACATACCCATTGTTAGCAATGTCATTGCTGTACAGTGTCAGTACTGACGGTACTGTCAGACTTCAACAGCAAACCCACTGTCAGCACTGTCACCACTGTACAGTGTACCCACTGATGCTGCTGTCAGTCTTCAACATCAAACCCACTGTCAGCTGTGCCACCACTTTAGAACGTAACCACTGGTGGTACTGTCAGTCTTCAACAACAAACCCACTGTCAGGATCGTCACTACAGTAGAGAGTACCCATTGATAGTACTGTCAGTCTTCAACAACAAACCCACTGTCAGTACTGTCACCGCAGTAGAGAGTACCCACTGATGGTACTGTCAGTCTTCAACAACAAACCACTGTCAGCACTTTCACCGCAGTAGAGAGTGCCGACTGATGGTGCTGTCAGTCTTCAACAACAAACCCACTGTCAGTACTGTCACCACAGTAGAGAGTACCTACTGATGGTACTGTCAGTCTTCAACAACAAACCACTGTCAGCACTTTCACTGCAGTAGAGAGTACCCACTGATGGTACTGTCAGTCTTCAACAACAAACCAACTGTCAGTACTGTCACCGCAGTAGAGAGTTCCCACTGATGGTACTGTCAGTCTTCAACAACAAACCACTGTCAGCACTTTCACCGCAGTAGAGAGTACCCACTGATGGTACTGTCAGTCTTCAACAACAAACCCACTGTTAGCACTGCCACTTCAGTACTTCAGTAGAGAGTACCCACGTATGGTACTGTCAGTCTTCAGCAAAAAAAACACTTTCAGCACCGCTACTGCAGTATGATGTTCTCACTACCGGTACTGTCAGTCTTCAACAACAAACATATTATCAGCATTGTCACCACAGTAGAGAGTACCCACTGATGGTACTGTCAGTCTTTAACAACAAACCCACTGTCAGCACTGCCACCGCTTTAAAATTTACACACTGATGGTACTGTCAATCTTCAACAACAAACCCGCTGTCAGCACTGCCACTGCTTTAAAGCATACCCACTAATGGTACTGTCAGTCTTCAACAACAAACCCGCTGTCAGCATTGCCACTGCAGTACAGTGTACCCACTGATGGCACTGTTAGTCTTTAACAACAAAAACATTGTTAGCACTGTCATCGCTGTACAGTGTAACCACAGATGGTACTCTAAGACTTCAATACACAAACCCACTGTCAGCACTGCCACCACAGTAGAGTGTACCCACTGATGGTACTGTCAGTCTTTAATGCAAACCCACTGTCAACACTGCTCCGCTTTAGAGTGTACCCACTGATGGTGCTATAAGTCTTCAACAACAAACCCACCATCACCACTATCACTGCAGCAGAGAGTACACACTGAGGGTACTGTCAGTCTTCAAGAACAAACCCACTGTCAGCACTGCCACAGCAGTGGAGAGTACCCACTGATGGTACCGTCAGTCTTCAACAACAAGCCCAGTGTCAGCACTGTCAATGCTGTGCGGTTTACCCACAGATGGTACTGTACTGTCAGACTTTAACAGCAAACCCACTGTCAGCACTGCACAGTCTACCCACTGATGGTTCTCTCAGTCTTCAACAACAAACCCATTGTTAGGAATGTCATCGCTGTACTGTGTCAGTACTGATTTACTGTCAGACTTCAAGAGCAAACTTACTGTCAGCACTGTCACCACTATATAGTGTACCCAGTGATGGTGCTGTCAGTCTTCAATAACAAGGCCATTGTTAGCAACGTCATCACTGTACAGTGTCAGTACTGATGGTACTGTCAGACTTCAACAGCAATCCCACTGTCAGCACTGTCACTACTGAACAGTGTACCCAAGGATGGTGCTGTCCGTCTTCAACAAGCCTACAATAAGCACTGCTAACGCAGTAGAATGTACCCACTGATGGTGCTGTCAGTCTTCAACAACAAACCCACTGTCAGCACTGCCACAGCAGGGGAGAGTACCCACTAATGGTAGTGCTAGTCTTTAACAACAAGCCCACTTTCAGCACTGTCAGCGCTGTAGTTTACCCACTGATGGTACTGTCAGACTTCAACAGCAAACCCAATATCAGCACTGTACAGTCTACCCACTGATGGTACTCCCAGTCTTCAGCAACAAACCCACTGTCAGCACTGTCACCACTGAACAGTGTACCCACTGATGGTACTGTCAGTCTTCAACAACAAGCCTGTTGTTAGCACTCCGACTGCTTTAAAACGTACACACTGATGTTACTGTCAGACTTCAACAACAAACCCACTGTCAGCACTGTCAGTACTGTACACTGTGCCCAGTGATGGTGCTATCAGTCTTCAACAAACCTATCAGCACTGATATTGCAGTAGAATGTACCCACTGATGGTGCTGTCAGTCTTCAACAACAAACCCACTGTCAGCACTGCCACCTCAGTAGAGTGTACCCACTGACGGCACTGTCAGTCTTCAACAACAAATCCACTGTCAGCACTGTCACGGCAGTTAAATGTACCCACTGATGGTACTGTCAGACTTCAACAACAAACCAACTGTCATTACTTCCACAGCAGTGGAGAGTACCCACTGATGGTACTGTCAGTCTTCAACAACAAGCCCAGTGTCAGCACTGTCAATGCTGTGCAGTTTACCCACTGATGGTACTGTACTGTCAGACTTCAACAGCAAACCCACTGTCAGCACTGTACAGTCTACCCACTGATCGTACTCTCAGTCTTCAACAACAAACCCATTGTTAGGAATGTCGCCACCATACAGTGTACCCACTGATGGAACTGTCAGTCTTCAACAACAGACCCACTGTCAGGACTGCCACCACAGTGGAATGTACCCACAAATGGTACTGCCATACTTCAACAACAAACCCACTATCAGCGCTATACAGTTTACCCACGGATGGTACTGTCAGTCTTCAACAACAAACCCACTGTCAGCAGTGCCATCGCTTTGGAACATAACCACTGGTGGTACTGTCAGTCTTCAACAACAAACCCACTGTCAGTACTGTCACTGCAGTAGAGAGTACCCATTGATGGTATTGTCAGTCTTCAACAACAAACCCACTGTCAGTACTTTCACCACAGTAGAGAGTACCCACTGATGGTATTGTCAGTCTTCAACAACAAACCCTCTGTCAGTACTGTCACTGCAGTAGAGAGTGCCCACTGATGGTACTGTCAGTCTGGAACAACAAACCACTGTGAGCACTCTCACCGCAGTAGAGAGTACCCACTGATGGTACTGTCAGTCTTCAACAACAAACCACTGTTAGCACTTTCACCACAGTAGAGAGTACCCACTGATGGTATTGTCAGTCTTCAACAACAAACCCTCTGTCAGTACTGTCACTGCAGTAGAGAGTGCCCACTGATGGTACTGTCAGTCTGGAACAACAAACCACTGTGAGCACTCTCACCGCAGTAGAGAGTACCCACTGATGGTACTGTCAGTCTTCAACAACAAACCCACTGTCAACACTGCCACCTCAATAGAGTGTACACAGTGATGGTACTGTCAGTCTTCACCAAAAAAAAAAAAATTCAGCACTGTTAAAGCAGTACGATGTACCCACTAATGGCAGTGTCAGTCTTCAACAACAAACCCACTGTCAGCACCGCCACCGCTTTAGAACATAACCACTGGTGGTACTATCTTCAACAAGAAACCCACTGTCAGCACTGTCACTGCAGTAGAGAGTACCCACTGATACCAGTGAGTCTTCAACAAGAAACCCACTGTCAGCACTGTCACCGCGGTAGAGAGTACCCACTGATGGTATTGTCAGTCTTCAACAACAAACCCACTGTCAGCACTGCCACCTCAGTAGAGGGTACCCACTGATGGTACTGTCAGTTTTCAACAACAAACCACTGTCAGCACTGTCACCGCAGTAGAGAGTACTCACTGATTGTACTGTCAGTCTTCAACAACAAACACACTGTCAGCACTGCCACCTCAGTAGAGTGTACCCACTCACACTGTAGTAAGATGTACCCACTGATCGTACTGTCGGTGTTCAACAACAAACCTATTGTCAACACTGTTACAGCAGTAGAGAGTACCCACTGATGGTACTGTCAGTCTTCAACAACAAAACTAATATCAGCACTGCCATCACAGTACAATGTACCCACTGATGGTACTGTCAGTCTTCAACAACAAACCCACGGTCAGCACTATCAGTGCAGCAGAGTACACACAGATGGAACTGTCAGTCTTCAACAACAAACCCACTGTCAGCACTGCCACCACAGTGGAATGTACCCACTAATGGTACTGGCATTCTTCAACAACAAACCCACTATCAGTGCTGTACAGTTTACCCACTGATGGTACTGTCAGTCTTCAATAAGAAACCCACTGTCAGCACTACCACCGCTTTAGAGCATACCCACTAATGGTACTGTCAGTCTTCAACAACATACCCACTGTCAGCACTGCTACCGGAGTGGGGAGTACCCACTGACGGTACTGTCAGTCTTCA
The DNA here is from genome assembly GCF_031143425.1 of Pleurodeles waltl. Taxonomy (NCBI): domain Eukaryota; kingdom Metazoa; phylum Chordata; class Amphibia; order Caudata; family Salamandridae; genus Pleurodeles; species Pleurodeles waltl. Next base: position 313,525,601 of record NC_090449.1, on the reverse strand, counting down.
ACAATAAAAACATTGTCAGCACTGTCATCGCTGTACAGTGTACCCACAGATGGTACTCTCAGACTTCAACAACAAACCCACTGTCAGCACTGCCACTGCAGTACAGTGTACACACTGATGCTCCTGTCAGTCTTCAATGACAAACCCGTTGGCACTGCTTTAGAGTGTACCCTCTGATGGTACTGTCAGTCTTCAACAACAAAACTAATATCAGCACTGCCATCACAGTACAATGTACCCACTGATGGTACTGTCAGTCTTCAACAACAAACCCACTGTCAGCACTATCAGTGCAGCAGAGTACACACAGATGGAACTGTCAGTCTTCAACAACAAACCCACTGTCAGCACTGCCACCACAGTGGAATGTACCCACTAATGATACTGCCATTCTTCAACAACAAACCCACTATCAGCGCTGTACAGTTTACCCACTGATGGTACTGTCAGTCTTCAACAACAAACCCACTGTCAGCAGTGCCACTGCTTTAGAACATAACCACTGGTGGTACTGTCAGTCTTCAACAACAAACCCACTGTCAGTACTCTCACTGCAGTAGAGAGTACCCATTGATGGTACTGTCAGTCTTCAACAAAAAACCCACTGTCAGTACTGTGACCGCAGTACATAGTGCCCACTGATGGTACTGTCAGTCTTCAACAACAAACCACTGTCAGCACTTTCACCACAGCTGAGAGTACCCACTGATGGTACTGTCAGTCTTCACCAACAAACCCACTGTCAGTACTGTCACAGCAGTAGAGAGTACCCACTGATGGTACTGTCAGTCTGGAACAACAAACCCAATGTCAGCACTGCCACCTCAATAAAGTGTACTCAGTGATGGTACTGTCAGTCTTCAGCAAAAAAAAAAACACTTTCAGCACTTTTAAAGCAGTACGATGTACCCACTAATGGTACTGTCAGTCTTCAACAACAAACATATTATCAGCATTGTCACCACAGTAGAGAGTACCCACTGATGGTACTGTCAGTCTTCAACAACAAACCCACTGTCAGCACTGCCACTGCTTTAAAACGTACACACTGATGGTACTGTCAGTCTTCAACAACAAACCCGCTGTCAGCACTGACACTGCTTTAAAGCATACCCACTAATGGTACTCTCAGTCTTCAACAATAAAACCACTGTCGGCATTGCCACAGCTTTAGAGTGTACCCACTGATGGCACTGTCAGTCTTTACAACAAAAACATTGTTAGCATTGTCATCACTGTACAGTGTAACCACAGGTGGTACTCTCAGACTTCAATAACAAACCCACTGTCAGCACTGCCACAGCAGTGCAATGTACCCACTAATGGTACTGCTAGTCTTCAACAACAACCTCACTATCAGCAGTGTCAACGCTGTACAGTTTACCTACTGGTGGCACTGTCAGACTTCAACAGCAAACCCAATGTCAACACTGTACGGTCTACCCACTGATGGTACTCTCAGTCTTCAACAACAAACCCATTGTTAGGAAAGTCATTGCTGTACAGTGTAGCTACTGATGGTACTGTCAGACTTCAACAACAAACCCACTGTCATCACTGTCACCTCTGTACAGTGTACCCAGTGATGGTGCTGTCAGTCTTCAATAACAAGCCGATTGTTAACAATGTCATCGCTGTACAGTGTAGGTACTGATGGTATTGTCAGAGTTCAACAACAAACCCACTGTCAGCACTGTCACTACTGTACAGTGTACCCAGTGATGGTGCTGTCAGTCTTCAACAAGCCTACTATCAGCACTGGTAACACACTAGAATGTACCCACTGATGGTTCTTTCAGTCTTCAAGAACAAACCCACTGTCAGCACTGCCACAGCAGTGGAGAGTACCCACTGATGGTACTGTCAGTCTTCAACAACAAGCCCAGTGTCAGCCCTGACAACGCTGTACAGTTTACCCACTGCTGGTACTGTACTGTCAGACTTCAACAGCAAACCCACTGTCAGCACTGTACAGTCTACCCACTGATCGTATTCTCAGTCTTCAACAACAAACCCATTGTTAGGTATGTCGCCACCATACAGTGTACCCACTGATGGTACTGTCAGTCTTCAACAAGAAATCCATTGTTAGCAATGTCATTGCTGTACAGTGTCAGTACTGACGGTACTGTCAGACTTCAACAGCAAACCCACTGTCAGCACTGTCACCACTGTACAGTGTACCCACTGATGCTGCTGTCAGTCTTCAACATCAAACCCACTGTCAGCTGTGCCACCACTTTAGAACGTAACCACTGGTGGTACTGTCAGTCTTCAACAACAAACCCACTGTCAGGATCGTCACTACAGTAGAGAGTACCCATTGATAGTACTGTCAGTCTTCAACAACAAACCCACTGTCAGTACTGTCACCGCAGTAGAGAGTACCCACTGATGGTACTGTCAGTCTTCAACAACAAACCACTGTCAGCACTTTCACCGCAGTAGAGAGTGCCGACTGATGGTGCTGTCAGTCTTCAACAACAAACCCACTGTCAGTACTGTCACCACAGTAGAGAGTACCTACTGATGGTACTGTCAGTCTTCAACAACAAACCACTGTCAGCACTTTCACTGCAGTAGAGAGTACCCACTGATGGTACTGTCAGTCTTCAACAACAAACCAACTGTCAGTACTGTCACCGCAGTAGAGAGTTCCCACTGATGGTACTGTCAGTCTTCAACAACAAACCACTGTCAGCACTTTCACCGCAGTAGAGAGTACCCACTGATGGTACTGTCAGTCTTCAACAACAAACCCACTGTTAGCACTGCCACTTTAGTACTTCAGTAGAGAGTACCCACGTATGGTACTGTCAGTCTTCAGCAAAAAAAACACTTTCAGCACCGCTACTGCAGTATGATGTTCTCACTACCGGTACTGTCAGTCTTCAACAACAAACATATTATCAGCATTGTCACCACAGTAGAGAGTACCCACTGATGGTACTGTCAGTCTTTAACAACAAACCCACTGTCAGCACTGCCACCGCTTTAAAATTTACACACTGATGGTACTGTCAATCTTCAACAACAAACCCGCTGTCAGCACTGCCACTGCTTTAAAGCATACCCACTAATGGTACTGTCAGTCTTCAACAACAAACCCGCTGTCAGCATTGCCACTGCAGTACAGTGTACCCACTGATGGCACTGTTAGTCTTTAACAACAAAAACATTGTTAGCACTGTCATCGCTGTACAGTGTAACCACAGATGGTACTCTAAGACTTCAATACACAAACCCACTGTCAGCACTGCCACCACAGTAGAGTGTACCCACTGATGGTACTGTCAGTCTTTAATGCAAACCCACTGTCAGCACTGCTCCGCTTTAGAGTGTACCCACTGATGGTGCTGTAAGTCTTCAACAACAAACCCACCATCACCACTATCACTGCAGCAGAGAGTACACACTGAGGGTACTGTCAGTCTTCAAGAACAAACCCACTGTCAGCACTGCCACAGCAGTGGAGAGTACCCACTGATGGTACCGTCAGTCTTCAACAACAAGCCCAGTGTCAGCACTGTCAATGCTGTGCGGTTTACCCACAGATGGTACTGTACTGTCAGACTTTAACAGCAAACCCACTGTCAGCACTGCACAGTCTACCCACTGATGGTTCTCTCAGTCTTCAACAACAAACCCATTGTTAGGAATGTCATCGCTGTACTGTGTCAGTACTGATTTACTGTCAGACTTCAAGAGCAAACTTACTGTCAGCACTGTCACCACTATATAGTGTACCCAGTGATGGTGCTGTCAGTCTTCAATAACAAGGCCATTGTTAGCAACGTCATCACTGTACAGTGTCAGTACTGATGGTACTGTCAGACTTCAACAGCAATCCCACTGTCAGCACTGTCACTACTGAACAGTGTACCCAAGGATGGTGCTGTCCGTCTTCAACAAGCCTACAATAAGCACTGCTAACGCAGTAGAATGTACCCACTGATGGTGCTGTCAGTCTTCAACAACAAACCCACTGTCAGCACTGCCACAGCAGGGGAGAGTACCCACTAATGGTAGTACTAGTCTTTAACAACAAGCCCACTTTCAGCACTGTCAGCGCTGTAGTTTACCCACTGATGGTACTGTCAGACTTCAACAGCAAACCCAATATCAGCACTGTACAGTCTACCCACTGATGGTACTCCCAGTCTTCAGCAACAAACCCACTGTCAGCACTGTCACCACTGAACAGTGTACCCACTGATGGTACTGTCAGTCTTCAACAAACCTATCAGCACTGATATTGCAGTAGAATGTACCCACTGATGGTGCTGTCAGTCTTCAACAACAAACCCACTGTCAGCACTGCCACCTCAGTAGAGTGTACCCACTGACGGCACTGTCAGTCTTCAACAACAAATCCACTGTCAGCACTGTCACGGCAGTTAAATGTACCCACTGATGGTACTGTCAGACTTCAACAACAAACCAACTGTCATTACTTCCACAGCAGTGGAGAGTACCCACTGATGGTACTGTCAGTCTTCAACAACAAGCCCAGTGTCAGCACTGTCAATGCTGTGCAGTTTACCCACTGATGGTACTGTACTGTCAGACTTCAACAGCAAACCCACTGTCAGCACTGTACAGTCTACCCACTGATCGTACTCTCAGTCTTCAACAACAAACCCATTGTTAGGAATGTCGCCACCATACAGTGTACCCACTGATGGAACTGTCAGTCTTCAACAACAGACCCACTGTCAGGACTGCCACCACAGTGGAATGTACCCACAAATGGTACTGCCATACTTCAACAACAAACCCACTATCAGCGCTATACAGTTTACCCACGGATGGTACTGTCAGTCTTCAACAACAAACCCACTGTCCGCAGTGCCATCGCTTTGGAACATAACCACTGGTGGTACTGTCAGTCTTCAACAACAAACCCACTGTCAGTACTGTCACTGCAGTAGAGAGTACCCATTGATGGTATTGTCAGTCTTCAACAACAAACCCACTGTCAGTACTTTCACCACAGTAGAGAGTACCCACTGATGGTATTGTCAGTCTTCAACAACAAACCCTCTGTCAGTACTGTCACTGCAGTAGAGAGTGCCCACTGATGGTACTGTCAGTCTGGAACAACAAACCACTGTGAGCACTCTCACCGCAGTAGAGAGTACCCACTGATGGTACTGTCAGTCTTCAACAACAAACCACTGTTAGCACTTTCACCACAGTAGAGAGTACCCACTGATGGTATTGTCAGTCTTCAACAACAAACCCTCTGTCAGTACTGTCACTGCAGTAGAGAGTGCCCACTGATGGTACTGTCAGTCTGGAACAACAAACCACTGTGAGCACTCTCACCGCAGTAGAGAGTACCCACTGATGGTACTGTCAGTCTTCAACAACAAACCCACTGTCAACACTGCCACCTCAATAGAGTGTACACAGTGATGGTACTGTCAGTCTTCACCAAAAAAAAAAAAATTCAGCACTGTTAAAGCAGTACGATGTACCCACTAATGGCAGTGTCAGTCTTCAACAACAAACCCACTGTCAGCACCGCCACCGCTTTAGAACATAACCACTGGTGGTACTATCTTCAACAAGAAACCCACTGTCAGCACTGTCACTGCAGTAGAGAGTACCCACTGATACCAGTGAGTCTTCAACAAGAAACCCACTGTCAGCACTGTCACCGCGGTAGAGAGTACCCACTGATGGTATTGTCAGTCTTCAACAACAAACCCACTGTCAGCACTGCCACCTCAGTAGAGGGTACCCACTGATGGTACTGTCAGTTTTCAACAACAAACCACTGTCAGCACTGTCACCGCAGTAGAGAGTACTCACTGATTGTACTGTCAGTCTTCAACAACAAACACACTGTCAGCACTGCCACCTCAGTAGAGTGTACCCACTCACACTGTAGTAAGATGTACCCACTGATCGTACTGTCGGTGTTCAACAACAAACCTATTGTCAACACTGTTACAGCAGTAGAGAGTACCCACTGATGGTACTGTCAGTCTTCAACAACAAAACTAATATCAGCACTGCCATCACAGTACAATGTACCCACTGATGGTACTGTCAGTCTTCAACAACAAACCCACGGTCAGCACTATCAGTGCAGCAGAGTACACACAGATGGAACTGTCAGTCTTCAACAACAAACCCACTGTCAGCACTGCCACCACAGTGGAATGTACCCACTAAAGGTACTGGCATTCTTCAACAACAAACCCACTATCAGTGCTGTACAGTTTACCCACTGATGGTACTGTCAGTCTTCAATAAGAAACCCACTGTCAGCACTACCACCGCTTTAGAGCATACCCACTAATGGTACTGTCAGTCTTCAACAACATACCCACTGTCAGCACTGCTACCGGAGTGGGGAGTACCCACTGACGGTACTGTCAGTCTTCAACAATAAAAACATTGTCAGCACTGTCATCGCTGTACAGTGTACCCACAGATGGTACTCTCAGACTTCAACAACAAACCCACTGTCAGCACTGCCACTGCAGTACAGTGTACACACTGATGCTCCTGTCAGTCTTCAATGACAAACCCGTTGGCACTGCTTTAGAGTGTACCCTCTGATGGTACTGTCAGTCTTCAACAACAAAACTAATATCAGCACTGCCATCACAGTACAATGTACCCACTGATGGTACTGTCAGTCTTCAACAACAAACCCACTGTCAGCACTATCAGTGCAGCAGAGTACACACAGATGGAACTGTCAGTCTTCAACAACAAACCCACTGTCAGCACTGCCACCACAGTGGAATGTACCCACTAATGATACTGCCATTCTTCAACAACAAACCCACTATCAGCGCTGTACAGTTTACCCACTGATGGTACTGTCAGTCTTCAACAACAAACCCACTGTCAGCAGTGCCACTGCTTTAGAACATAACCACTGGTGGTACTGTCAGTCTTCAACAACAAACCCACTGTCAGTACTCTCACTGCAGTAGAGAGTACCCATTGATGGTACTGTCAGTCTTCAACAAAAAAACCACTGTCAGTACTGTGACCGCAGTACATAGTGCCCACTGATGGTACTGTCAGTCTTCAACAACAAACCACTGTCAGCACTTTCACCACAGCTGAGAGTACCCACTGATGGTACTGTCAGTCTTCACCAACAAACCCACTGTCAGTACTGTCACAGCAGTAGAGAGTACCCACTGATGGTACTGTCAGTCTGGAACAACAAACCCAATGTCAGCACTGCCACCTCAATAAAGTGTACTCAGTGATGGTACTGTCAGTCTTCAGCAAAAAAAAAAACACTTTCAGCACTTTTAAAGCAGTACGATGTACCCACTAATGGTACTGTCAGTCTTCAACAACAAACATATTATCAGCATTGTCACCACAGTAGAGAGTACCCACTGATGGTACTGTCAGTCTTCAACAACAAACCCACTGTCAGCACTGCCACTGCTTTAAAACGTACACACTGATGGTACTGTCAGTCTTCAACAACAAACCCGCTGTCAGCACTGACACTGCTTTAAAGCATACCCACTAATGGTACTCTCAGTCTTCAACAATAAAACCACTGTCGGCATTGCCACAGCTTTAGAGTGTACCCACTGATGGCACTGTCAGTCTTTACAACAAAAACATTGTTAGCATTGTCATCACTGTACAGTGTAACCACAGGTGGTACTCTCAGACTTCAATAACAAACCCACTGTCAGCCCTGCCACAGCAGTGCAATGTACCCACTAATGGTACTGCTAGTCTTCAACAACAACCTCACTATCAGCAGTGTCAACGCTGTACAGTTTACCTACTGGTGGCACTGTCAGACTTCAACAGCAAACCCAATGTCAACACTGTACGGTCTACCCACTGATGGTACTCTCAGTCTTCAACAACAAACCCATTGTTAGGAAAGTCATTGCTGTACAGTGTAGCTACTGATGGTACTGTCAGACTTCAACAACAAACCCACTGTCATCACTGTCACCTCTGTACAGTGTACCCAGTGATGGTGCTGTCAGTCTTCAATAACAAGCCGATTGTTAACAATGTCATCGCTGTACAGTGTAGGTACTGATGGTATTGTCAGAGTTCAACAACAAACCCACTGTCAGCACTGTCACTACTGTACAGTGTACCCAGTGATGGTGCTGTCAGTCTTCAACAAGCCTACTATCAGCACTGGTAACACACTAGAATGTACCCACTGATGGTTCTTTCAGTCTTCAAGAACAAACCCACTGTCAGCACTGCCACAGCAGTGGAGAGTACCCACTGATGGTACTGTCAGTCTTCAACAACAAGCCCAGTGTCAGCCCTGACAACGCTGTACAGTTTACCCACTGCTGGTACTGTACTGTCAGACTTCAACAGCAAACCCACTGTCAGCACTGTACAGTCTACCCACTGATCGTATTCTCAGTCTTCAACAACAAACCCATTGTTAGGTATGTCGCCACCATACAGTGTACCCACTGATGGTACTGTCAGTCTTCAACAAGAAATCCATTGTTAGCAATGTCATTGCTGTACAGTGTCAGTACTGATGGTACTGTCAGACTTCAACAGCAAACCCACTATCAGCACTGGCACCACTGTACAGTGTACCCACTGATGGTACTGTCAGTCTTCAACAACAAACCCACTGTCAGCTGTGCCACCACTTTAGAACGTAACCACTGGTGGTACTCTCAGTCTTCAACAACAAACCCACTGTCAGCACTGCCACAGCAGGGGAGAGTACCCACTAATGGCAGTGCTAGTCCTTAACAACAAGCCCACTGTCAGCACTGTCAGCGCTGTACAGTGTACCTACTAATGGCACTGTCAGACTTCCACAGCAAACCCAATGTCAGCACTGTACGGTCTGCCCACTGATGGTACTCTCAGTCTTCAACAACAAACCCATTATTAGGAAAGTCACTGATGTACAGTGTAGCTACTGATGGTACTGTCAGACTTCAACAACAAACCCCCTGTCATCACTGTCACGACTGTACAGTGTACCCAGTGATGGTGCTGTCTGTCTTCAATAACAAGCCCACTGTTAACAATGCCATCGCTGTACAGTGTAGGTACTGATGGTATTGTCAGAGTTCAACAACAAACCCACTGTCAGCACTGTCACTACTGTACAGTGTACCCAGTGATGGTGCTGTCAGACTTCAACAAGCCTACTATCAGCACTGCTAATGCAGTAGAATGTACCCACTGATGGTTCTGTCAGTCTTCAAGAACAAACCCACTGTCAGCACTGCCACAGCAGTGGAGAGTTCCAACTGATGGTACTGTCAGTCTTCAACAACAAGCCCAGTGTCAGCACTGTCAAAGCTGTACAGTTTACCCACTGCTGGTACTGTACTGTCAGACTTCAACAGCAAACCCACTGTCAGCACTGTACAGTCTACCCACTGATCGTACTCTCAGTCTTCAACAACAAACCCATTGTTAGGAATGTCACCACCATACAGTGTACCCAGTGATGGTACTGTCAGTCTTCAACTACATACCCATTGTTAGCAATGTCATTGCTGTACACTGTCAGTACTGATGGTACTGTCAGACTTCGACAGCAAACCCACTGTACAGTGTACCCACTGATGGTACTGTCAGTCTTCAACAACAAACCCACTGTCAGCACTGTCACTACAGTAGAGAGTACCCATTGATAGTACTGTCCGTCTTCAACAACAAACCCACTGTCAGTACTGTCACCGCAGTAGAGAGTACCCACTGATGGTACTGTCAGTCTTCAACGACAAACCACTGTCAGCACTTTCACTGCAGTAGAGAGTACCCACTGATGGTACTGTCAGTCTTCAACAACAAACCAACTGTCAGTACTGTCACCGCAGTAGAGAGTTCCCACTGATGGTACTGTCACTCTTCAACAACAAACCACTGTCAGCACTTTCACCGCAGTAGAGAGTACCCACTGATGGTGCTGTCAGTTTTCAACAACAAACCCACTGTTAGCACTGCCACTTCAGTACTACAGTAGAGAGTACCCACGTATGGTACTGTCAGTCTTCAGCAAAAAAAACTTTCAGCACCGCTACTGCAGTATGATGTACTCACTACCGGTACTGTCTGTCTCAACAACAAACATATTATCAGCATTGTCACCACAGTAGAGAGTACCCACTGATGGTACTGTCAGTCTTTAACAACAAACCCACTGTCAGCACTGCCACCGCTTTAAAACGTACACACTAATGGTACTGTCAGTCTTCAACAACAAACCCACTGTCAGCATTGCCACTGCAGTACAGTGTACCCACTGATGGCACTGTCAGTCTTTAACAACAAAAACATTGTTAGCACTGTCATTGCTGTACAGCGTAACCACAGATGGTACTCTAAGACTTCAATACACAAACCCACTGTCAGCACTGCCACCACAGTAGAGTGTACCCACTGATGGTACTGTCAGTCTTTAATGCAAACCCACTGTCAGCACTGCTCTGCTTTAGAGTGTACCCACTGATGGTGCTGTAAGTCTTCAACAACAAACCCACCATCAGCACTATCACTGCAGCAGAGAGTACACACTGAGGGTACTGTCAGTCTTCAAGAACAAACCCACTGTCAGCACTGCCACAGCAGTGGAGAGTACCCACTGATGGTACTGTCAGTCTTCAACAACAAGCCCAGTGTCAGCACTGTCAATGCTGTGCAGTTTACCCACTGATGGTACTGTACTGTCAGACTTCAACAGCAAACCCACTGTCAGCACTGTACAGTCTACCCACTGATCGTACTCAGTCTTCAACAACAAACCCATTGTTAGGAATGTCGCCCACTGTCAGCACTGCAACCTGCACCATCAGCACTATCACAGCAGCAGAGAGTACACACTGAGGGTACTGTCAGTCTTCAACGACAAACCCACTGTCAGCACTGCCACAGCAGTGGAATGTACCCACTAACGGTACTGCTAGTCTTATACAACAAACTCACTATCAGCACTGTCAACGCTGTACAGTTTACCCACTGATGGCACTGTCAGACTTCAACAGCAAACCCAATGTCAGCACTGTACAGTGTACCCAGTGATGGTGCTGTCAGTCTTCAATAACAAGCCCATTGTTAGCAATGTCATCGCTGTACAGTGTAGGTACTGATGGTATTGTCAGAGTTCAACAACAAACCCACTGTCAGCACTGTCACTACTGTGCAGTGTACCCAGTGATGGTGCTGTCAGTCGTCAACAAGCCTACTATCAGCACTGCTAACGCGGTAGAATGTACCCACTGATGGTTCTGTCAGTCTTCAAGAACAAACCCACTGTCAGCACTGCCACAGCAGTGGAGAGTACCCACAGATGGTACTGTCAGTCTTCAACAAGCCCAGTGTCAGCACTGTCAATGCTGTGCAGTTTACCCACTGATGGTACGGTACTGTCAGACTTTAACAGCAAACCCACTGTCAGCACTCCACAGTCTACCCACTGATCGTTCTCTCAGTCTTCAACAACAAACCCATTGTTAGGAATGTCATCGCTGTACAGTGTAGCTACTGATGGTACTGTCAGACTTCAACAACAAACCCACTGTTAGCACTGTCACCACCATACAGTGTACCCACTGATGGTACTGTCAGTCTTCAACAACAAACCCATTGTTAGCAATGTCATCGCTGTACAGTGTCAGTACCAATGGTACTGTCAGACTTCAACAGCAAACCCACTGTCAGCACTGTCACCACTGTATAGTGTACCCAGTGATGGTGCTGTCAGTCTTCAATAACAAGGCCATTGTTAGCAATGTCATCACTGTACAGTGTCAGTACTGATGGTACTGTCAGACTTCAACAACAAACCCACTGTCAGCACTGCCACAGCAGGGGAGAGTACCCACTAATGGTAGTGCTAGTCCTTACCAACAAGCCCACTGTCAGCACTGTCAGCGCTGTACAGTGTACCTACTGATGGCACTGTCAGACTTCCACAGCAAACCCAATGTCAGCACTGTACGGTCTGCCCACTGATGGTACTCTCAGTCTTCAACAACAAACCCATTATTAGGAAAGTCATTGCTGTACAGTGTAGCTACTGATGGTACTGTCAGACTTCAACAACAAACCCACTGTCATCACTGTCACCACTGTACAGTGTACCCAGTGATGGTGCTCTCTGTCTTCAATAAAAAGCCCATTGTTAACAATGCCATCGCTGTACAGTGTAGGTACTGATGGTATTGTCAGAGTTCAACAACAAACCCACTGTCAGCACTGTCACTACTGTACAGTGTACCCAGTGATGGTGCTGTCAGTCTTCAACAAGCCTACTATCAGCACTGCTAACACAGTAGAATGTACCCACTGATGGTTCTGTCAGTCTTCAAGAACAAACCCACTGTCAGCACTGCCACAGCAGTGGAGAGTACCAACTGATGGTACTGTCAGTCTTCAACAACAAGCCCAGTGTCAGCACTGTCAAAGCTGTACAGTTTACCCACTGCTGGTACTGTACTGCCAGACTTCAACAACAAACCGCTGTCAGCACTGTACAGTCTACCCACTGATCGTACTCTCAGTCTTCAACAACCAACCCATTGTTAGGAATGTCACCACCATACAGTGTACCCAATGAGGGTACTGTCAGTCTTCAACAACATACCCATTGTTAGCAATGTCATTGCTGTACAGTGTCAGTACTGATGGTACTGTCAGACTTCGACAGCAAACCCACTGTCAGCACTGTCACCACTATACAGTGTACCCACTGATGCTGCTGTCAGTCTTCAACAACAAACCCACTGTCAGCTGTGCCACCACTTTAGAACGTAACCACTGGTGGTACTGTCAGTCTTCAACAACAAACCCACTGTCAGCACCATCACTACAGTAGAGAGTACCCATTGATAGTACTGTCAGTCTTCAACAACAAACCCACTGTCAGTACTGTCACCGCAGTAGAGAGTACCCACTGATGGTACTGTTAGTCTTCAACAACAAACCACTGTCAGCACTTTCACCGCAGTAGAGAGTGCCGACTGATGGTGCTGTCAGTCTTCAACAACAAACCCACTGTCAGTACTGTCACCACAGTAGAGAGTACCTACTGATGGTACTGTCAGTCTTCAACAACAAACCACTGTCAGCACTTTCACCGCAGTAGAGAGTACCCACTGATGGTACTGTCAGTCTTCAACAACAAACCAACTGTCAGTACTGTCACCACAGTAGAGAGTTCCCACTGATGGTACTGTCAGTCTTCAACAACAAACCAATGTCAGCACTTTCACCGCAGTAGAGAGTACCCACTGATGGTACTGTCAGTCTTCAACAACAAACCCACTGTTAGCACTGCCACTTCAGTACTTCAGTAGAGAGTACCCACGTATGGTACTGTCAGTCTTCAGCAAAAAAAACACTTTCAGCTCCGCTACTGCAGTATGATGTACTCACTATCGGTACTGTCAGTCTTCAACAACAAACATATTATCAGCATTGTCACCACAGTAGAGAGTACCCACTGATGGTACTGTCAGTCTTTAACAACAAACCCACTGTCAGCACTGCCACCGCTTTAAAACTTACACACTGATGGTACTGTCAGTCTTCAACAACAAACCCGCTGTCAGCACTGCCACTGCTTTAAAGCATACCCACTAATGGTACTGTCAGTCTTCAACAACAAACCCAGTGTCAGCATTGCCACTGCTGTACAGTGTACCCACTGATGGCACTGTTAGTCTTTAACAACAAAAACATTGTTAGCACTGTCATCGCTGTACAGTGTAACCACAGATGGTACTCTAAGACTTCAATACACAAACCCACTGTCACCACTGCCACCACAGTAGAGTGTACCCACTGGCGGTACTGTCAGTCTTTAATGCAAACCCACTGTCAGCACTGCTCCGCTTTAGAGTGTTCCCACTGATGGTGCTGTAAATCTTCAACAACAAACCCACCATCAGCACTATCACTGCAGCAGAGAGTACACACTGGGGGTACTGTCAGTCTTCAAGAACAAACCCACTGTCAGCACTGCCACAGCAGTGGAGAGTACCCACTGATGGTACTGTCAGTCTTCAACAACAAGCCCAGTGTCAGCACTGTCAATGCTGTGCGGTTTACCCACTGATGGTACTGTACTGTCAGACTTTAACAGCAAACCCACTGTCAGCACTGCACAGTCTACCCACTGATCGTTCCCTCAGTCTTCAACAACAAACCCATTGTTAGGAATGTCATCGCTGTACTGTGTCAGTACTGATTTACTGTCAAACTTCAAGAGCAAACCTACTGTCAGCACTGTCACCACTATATAGTGTACCCAGTGATGGTGCTGTCAGTCTTCAATAACAAGGCCATTGTTAGCAATGTCATCACTGTACTGTGTCAGTACTGATGGTACTGTCAGACTTCAACAGCAATCCCACTGTCAGCACTGTCACTACTGAACAGTGTACCCAAGGATGGTGCTGTCCGTCTTTAATAAGCCTACAATAAGCGCTGCTAACGCAGTAGAATGTACCCACTGATGGTGCTGTCAGTCTTCAACAACAAACCTACTGTCAGCACTGCCACAGCAGGGGAGTGTACTCACTAATGGTAGTGCTAGTCTTTAACAACAAGCCCACTTTCAGCACTGTCAGCGCTGTAGTTTACCCACTGATGGTACTGTCAGACTTCAACAGCAAACCCAATGTCAGCACTGTACAGTCTACCCACTGATGGTACTCCCAGTCTTCAGCAACAAACCCACTGTCAGCACTGTCACCACTGAACAGTGTACCCACTGATGGTACTGTCAGTCTTCAACAACAAGCCTGTTGTTAGCACTCCCACTGCTTTAAAACGTACACACTGATGTTACTGTCAGACTTCAACAACAAACCCACTGTCAGCACTGTCAGTACTGTACAGTGTGCCCAGTGATGGTGCTATCAGTCTTCAACAAACCTATCAGCACTGATATTGCAGTAGAATGTACCCACTGATGGTGCTGTCAGTCTTCAACAACAAACCCACTGTCAGCACTGCCACCGCTTTAAAACTTACACACTAATGGTACTGTCAGTCTTCAACAACAAACCCACTGTCAGCATTGCCACTGCAGTAGAGAGTACCCTCTGTTCTCGCTCTTAGTCGTCAAGTGCGCAGGCTATCTGAAAACAACAATCCCACAGGTAAGGACACATGCTGTAAACAATACATCCTCTGCTAACAATGGCACCTCATAACAGGGTGCCCAATTAAGTATAGTGTAGGCTCTGGGCGCTATATTCTCTGCGCATAATGCCATCCATGAATTACTCACTCAGCAGTGCCAACCATGAACAATAGTCCCACTGCGAGCGCTGCCAGTTTTAAACAGTGTACCCACAAAATACAGTGCCAGCCCAGAACAACATGCCCTTTGCTAAGATTTCCAGCTATGAACAATACTCCCTCTGCTAACAATTCCGGCTTCCAAAAGCGTACAAACACTGCTGACAGAGCCAGCTCTGAGCAACATCCACACTTCTACCTCTTGCAGCAGTAAACAGTATATCTTCTGACAGCACTAACAGCCCTGCACGGCATATGCAGAAGCAGCCAATCACTGTTTACTCGGTGATGTGACTGAAACCGTTGTATAGTAAGCAGATATTATGGTTGCCAAAAACTGCCACCATAGAACAGCACATTAAGAAAAAGACACGGAGGGGTTAACCACTCAGCCTCCCCCTTCCCCCCCAGCTCCCACCCACCAGTGTGATATCACATCTCCCATCTGCCAATCCACATTCACCGCTAAGAAAGCAGAGAGTGAGAGAGGGGGAGAGAAAGAGGGAACAGCAGCGGCTGGATGTGTCTACGGCAAGCTATGCCTGGTGTCTTCGCAGGAATCACCAGCCCGTGATCAGTCTCTGCAGTCAGCAGTGGGTGTCCGGTTTCTCCGTTGTTTTGCCGTGTTTTGAGCTTCTGAGGGGCCAGCAACCACAGGGACAGCAGCCCTTAACCGGGGCATTTCTTTACGACTATTGCAGTGCCTGGCCCTCATCTGTTTCTGCATGATGACCGGCTGCAAGTCCAGCTCGCTCACCTGCCTCCAAGGTGCCAAGGGGAGTCTGCCCACAGGGGCCGGGCACGACTCCACCGCCACACTTAACAAACTGGCCCTAGCCACAGGAGGCACCGAGAAGTCCTGGCATCGGTGTATCTTCCCCTTTGGCATCGTCTCACTGGTCATTGGTATTGCCACCACCTGTATCACGTTCAAGTTCAACGGGCCACAGATGGGAATTGCCAAAGTGGTATCGGTGGCCACATTGGCCTTCGGTGTGGTGCTGTTGATTGCCGCCTTCGTCTGCTGGCGGGCAAGGCGGGAACGGCAGCGGAAGAAGCGCGAAGAGTCAGTTGCCCTTGAGCAAGGGGCTTTGTGATTGGGGGGCCCAAGTTACCCAGTCCTTACAGCACCATGCCACCGTCTTTGTGCCAAGTTCACTGTGCCAAGAGCTCCTTCTGCCATGCCTCAAGACATACTAGACCCTTGATGGCAGACAGCTGCCCCACGGGTACAAACTTTGTCAACCATGAGAAGTGGACACGGGGGTCCCCCTATCCGACCATGGATGGTTCAATGAAATTTTGCCCAAGATGATGGTGCAAGGGACCTAGTCAGCCTAAAGATCATCCAAGATTTAGTGCTTTCTCGCTGAGCTGCTTCCCTCTTGTTCAGTTGCGGATTAAAGAAAATGATATAGTAGCATGGTGAATCAAAGGAAAAGTTATGAATCAAAACACGTGATTCATTTGCTGTTATCTATTGAAAAGAAGGTAAATAAAGGTGATGTTGCTTCTGGAAAGGGAAATTTGCGTCTAAATTTGCAAAGAGTAGCACTTCAGCCTTGTCCCAAGATATCACTGCCATCAGAAGACTGGAAGAAAAAAATGATAAGTGATAAGTGATGGATCTTTTGATGCGACTGACAGATACAAATACTCCATCACACTTTCCCTCTCTCTTCTTTGAGCCAGAACAGTTTACTCATTGGCGAATCTAGAAAACAATGGGATGCGAAGCTGGGAAGCCCTTGTCAACTCTTCCCATCTTACTGTGGTACATTCGCCCCCAGGGCTCCATTTAATGGAAATATCTAATTTCTCCTCTCTGAGTTCCAGTTGTATTAAATCTACGGGAGAGAAGGAACCTTTTGGGTGTTGGGGTCTGGGACATCTTTGGCATACCTCTTGGCTTCAGAAGCTACCTCCGAGTATTTTTAAGACTTTGACTACCAGCATTCCCGTTTTGTCATGGGATGGGCATCTTCGCGATGCGGCTGGAGTGCGGCTTTGAAGAACTGGATGCTGAGCAAGTTGACAGTGGTCCTTTATCTTCTCAAAGTAGCAGGACAGAGCTCTAAAGTGTGATCATAGACCGTGATGTTGGGTCAGCCGTGGAAGTCCAAGGTGTGATGATGGCTCTGGAATGAGGTTACAGGTAGAAGAAGTCTGCTCCATAGAGGGAGCAGTTCATATCACCCTGACCTACCTGGCTGTTCCTCTCTTCTCTGGTCAACTTAAATGGAGCCTATGGTCTTGGCACATGCTAGTGTTTGACAAACTGTGCTTGGCACAGGTACAGGTCAGCGAAGGAGCAAGCCCGAGATGGATAGCCTACAGGACATTCCACGAGGTTCTAGTCCAAAAGACCACAAACAGCACCCTGCATACGGCCTCCTTCCCATGGTACCAACGCAAGCCCGGTCCAGTTCAATGCCCCCCTTGTCAGCACAACTAGTTTAAAACAGGGTAGCCAAATGGCCATTTCCAACTCCAAATTCAGGCCAAACAGAACAGATAAACGGATGAAGCTTGACGAGGACATATACTTTAACCTCCATGGCCGAGCACGCAGCCCTGCGTACACCCCGAAGCTCTTGCGCCTGGCCCGTGGAGACGCACTGCCGAGTTCATCTGCTTCACCCGGAAGCAGTTCAACGTCTAGGCTCTTTCTTTTGTTTTGGATGCTTGTAGCAGTTTCGCAGGTCGTGCCTTACATCCTGGTCGGATGCTCTGGACTTTCTAGGGGAGGAGGGAGGAATCGGAGTGGCCTATAATAAAATATAGAGATTTCACCAAGTATCAATGTTTCTGGGAGCCGGAAGGGCTGGGTAGGAGCTAGTGACATGCATGGAAAAGCCAGACCTGGCACTAATATACCAGCCAATAGCTCCTCGTGACTCTAGCAAGGCTCTGTCTCCACTAACCTAAGCTTGGCATGAGACTGACTCTCCCCTTCCTCCCTTCCTTTTAGAGGCACCGGCATGTCACCGGCTGCTGATTCCTCCGTAAGCCACGTCGCCTCGGGGCAGAAGAATGGAAACACAGTAGCCCATCCCTGCCCTCCGGACCTAAGCTGGTGACTTGTGGCTGTTGCACCCTCCCCTGGCGGGTATCTGGACAGTTTCGTAGATCTCTGTATGTGTGTCCAACAGTGTACGGGGTTTGTAGACTGAATGTTGTTTTCTGTATGTAGTGTATATAAAACCAGTCTGATTGAACCCGCAGGTGAGTTTTTGTTTGATTATCTGTGAGCTCTCTGCAACATGGTGTTTTTGGTGTTTGCTGCTTTGTCTCCCTGTCTCCCCTTCTAAACCACACTCCTCGGGACTCTCTTTCTTTTCCTCACTCGCCATTACCTTCCTGTTGTGCAGCCTCTCTGTATTCCTCTTATATTCTCAAACTCTCACTCCCAGCCGACAAGATAGCTTCGAGGGTTCATTCTCCTGTAAAGATACGTCGGTAAACCTAGCGGCCAGGATACCACGCCAGTGGTGTTCATAGAAGTGGTTTTTAGGGGTAAGCAGGCCACACACATTGTCGGGACAACAGATAACAATATTTATTTACTGAGATTGTATACATGTATATGTATCTCAGATAGATAGATAGATAGATAGATAGATAGATAGATAGATAGATAGATAGATAGATAGATAGATAGATAGATAGATAGATAGGTGTCTCAGGCAATTTCTGCTTTGCAATGAAAGGAAATTAGCAAAATGAATGTGTGTAGGGTCTGTTTTTTTCGTGTGTAGCCTTATAGACCAATAGCGATCATGGTGGTGCCAATGGGTTGGCTGCACAAATAAAGCTGAAGGAATGGCCCCATTTGCCCCAAACGCCTCATTGAGGAAGTTCTGAGTGTTAATGAGTGTGCTGCTGTGCACATCGTGTAAATCACGAGCAGGAGCTGTGAAAGGGAGATAGCGCGTGCTCACGGCGTCTGGCACACTCTCAGCCTCCTCCCCTACTTTCTTTTTATTCTCTTTCTCAGCCCCTATTGCATTTACACCCCACTGCTTCCTATATCATTTCGTTTTTTACATTCTTTCTCCAACTGCCTTCAGTCCAGTGCAAAGTAAAGGGGTAAATCAAACCCTCAAACTTTCTGCTTCAAATTCTTCTATGCGGATGTTTATAAATGCTGATATGCGTGCATCCCAACCATATCTGTTGTTTGTGCGACCTATCACCGTCATTATTCTGTCTTGCTTCGCTCCTCTGCTTTATTCGTCTCTGTGTGATCCATTTCCTTCTTTCCGCGACTTCCCTCTCACCTCTTTGATTCACCCCTCGCACCCCTCCCATGCCCCTTTCTTCCATCTTGCTGTGCCCCTCCCCCTTTCTTTCTCTCATTATTTCCCTGTCCTCTCTCCTGTGCTTAGGTTTACCACCTCCATGGCAGTCATGTACATGTTTACTATCTATAACGTTTAACAATCGCGTTCAACTCGCTTCTAACCGCTACTAAATTTGGCAAGTAAATGAACTGAGGCTTGGAGTTGAAGAAATGTATCCAGGGCCCTACAAGGCAGTGACCCGGGTAAAGCACAGGTTAGTGCTCGTGACTCGTTGGTTTGCAGCTGGCAAAATATGCGCGTACATAGGTCCCTGGTGGGCGGCAGAGGGGAGCAGGTGGGATGGATGCGGGAAGGAGCAGGGTCTAAGGGGAGGGGGCTTCCCCTGCGAGTGGCGGAGGCGAGGAACGCTTCCTACGCAGGGACTGACACATAGCTGAGAAGGAGGGAGTTCTCCCATATCTATTTTTAGACACCAGCACGGAGTTCGGTCCCACCTTCTATCTTATATTTTCATGCATATGTCTGCAGAACGTGCGTTGAGGTGGAGGAACACGCTGCAGGGAGAGGATTGAAGGCTGGTCAAATAAATCTGAATCTCTACGTATACGTACCTATTATTTCCCCTCACCTATTAGTGGGTTTATATGTGATGCCTCTACTGACAGTCTAGCGCCTCACTATTGGTAGCACTTCAAGCAGTTGTCCAGTGTTTCAGTGCTGTATCATCGTCCCTTGCAGGGCTGGAACTAGGTGCGCACCCTTTTGCTCATCGCATTTCTGTGCTCAGCTCGAGGGTGCTTGCTGCAAGATAGCTCGACGGGTTCATGCAATTACTGCCGCTACCAAGATCCGTGTGGGCCCTCCATGCCGCACGTTCATTCACCCTCTGTAATCAGTAAATTAAGCTCTGTAGGGTGATTGTATCCCACGTTATTTACAGCCAAGGTACTAAAGTGAAAGTTGACCCCTCGAGTGCATCCTGTCAGACGTCTCAGCGTGAGGTGCCCACCTTCACTGCTTTGAGACTTCTGAAACGCCATTTCCATCATCTCAATATGACGAAATAACGTTGTTTTTGGAGTGGGTGGGACATTTTTTAAATGTGGCAGGAGGGAGGCTACACATTCCCCCTTCATCCTTTGTATGTGACACACAACAAATACACTTCGAGCAGTGCCATTTGCTGAAGAGAAAACCCTTCACGCTAGTGCGTTGTGACTCTGCGAGAGCACAAACATTTTGGCCCATATTTATACTTTTTTTGTTACGCATTTGCGTCACTTTTTGACGCAAAAGCGGCGCAAACTTACAAAATACAATTATGGCTCATACTTATACTTTTTTTAGTGCTGCATTTGCGTAATTTTTGACGCAAAAGCGCGCAAACTTACAAAATACAATTGTCTTTTATAAGTTTGTGCCGCTTTTGTGTCAAAACGCGGCGCAAATGCGGCGATAAAAAAAAGTATAAACACAGGCCTATATTTTGTAAGTTTGCGGCGCTTTTGCATCACAAAATGATGCAAATGCGGCGCAAAAAAGTATAAATATGGGCTATGGTTTGGACTAGCAAAACTTTTTGGAATGAGGCGTAGAAGGGTGTACGACACTAGGGCACATATTTATACTTTTTTTGCGCCGCATTTGTGTCACTTTTTGACATAAAAGACGTGCAAACAAAATACAATTATATTTTGTACGTTTGTGCCGCTTTTGCATCAAAAATGACCCAAATGCGGCGCCAAAAAGTATAAATATGGGCCTAGATGTGCAAACAGTATTTCAACGACCCCCCCGTATAAACAAAGCATGGTATGACCTACAATGCATAAGCTGTATATACATCTGTAGTGCCTAATCTCATCCCTTCGACCTATACTGTTCTACAACTGCGAAGGTATTCATGCGTCCAGCAGTAAACGGTGGTCCAAGTTTGACCAGTAAGCAGCCAGGAGACTCACCCTGGCTACCAAAGCATTATGCAGGACAAGAAAAAAATCCCATCATATATCCTGTGCCGTGAGTACGAATATTTCCTAAAACCGTGCCTCGATACACATTGCTCATCACTCTTCCCAAATCAGTGAATATGCCATCGGACTGTCCATGCCAACATGCAAAATGCCATCTGTGTTGCTGCCCCGCTCTCCCTATCTCTTGTCCATGCCCCGCCTCCTCCTTGAGAACTGCGTTATATTCAGAAGTTAAGGTATTTTGGATTCTTTTTCGTCTGTTTGCACTACAGATGCATATTTGCTCTCTCCCTCCCCCCCCCCCCATCTTTGGCTACCCTCTGCCTTTGGCTTCCTGAACTATACTCTCCCTCTCTACCTACATTTCTCTTTCTCACATCTCTCACTGTCTCCCTTTTCCTCTGACTTCCTCACCATCTCGATGCCCGTCTTTATTCGCAGTGTTCTCACCAATTCTGTTTCTATCTCCCAGTCTGTCTTTTGAGCCTCAACCCCTTTTCTCAAACCCTTTTTAGGGTCGAGCCTGCGTTGCATGCGCTCGCGCATGCATTTCGCAGGGAGACTCTTTTGTATTGTAAAAGGGCTCGGAGCCCTGTCAACTTCACATCAGTGTTTTTTATTGGTTGGTGGGCTTCCCTAATAAAATCCGCTTGCTTTCATTAGTTGAAGGCAGCATATGTCATGCCTTTTCCGGTGGCTAGCCCTCCTCCAGCGCAGCGACCAAGTACAGAAAACATGCGAGGCTCGCTGTTTTCTGTCCGGCTCGTGGACTTTTTTTTCTCTAATTTACGAGCCCGATCTCGCTTGGCAAAAGTTGAGCGCTTTATGTACTTGATTTAACTTTTTCGGGTTATGTACATAAATGCACTTTTGCCCGATAGGTGAAAAATCGGGTTAGGAGTTTACAACGCGATCAGCTCTAACATGAGCAAACACGAGACCCGATGCATTGTAAATGCTTGTTGATTTCGCTATCTAGCCCCACCCATCGTGCTCTCTTTCACCCTCGCCACCTCCTCCCTCTCTCCATCAAACTCCCTTTCCGCCTTTTTACTCTTCTTTTTTTCTTTCACTGCCTTTGGCTCTCTCCCTACAGTACAATTCCTTTCTCCCTTTCTTTTACTTTCTCCAGTCCTTGTCTACCTCTGCCTCCCTCTTGTTCCACCTCTCTCACACGCCACCGTCAGATTCTCTGTCTGCTTGTCTCTCTCGCTCTCTCCTTTCAGCACTCCCCCAAACCCCCTTCTTTCTCCCTTCTCTCACTCACAACAGCAGTTCCTCAGTTTTTGGTCTTGTATCTTCCGCTCTTCCCGAGTCTATTCAACTGTTGTTTATTTCTCAGCTTTTATTCTCCACCTATCTTTCTCTTGCTTTTGTGACCAGCCTTGTTTACTTTTTGACTACAATACAACATTCCAGACCTGGAAGTGAAGCCTTCGTATTAATGTTATTAGTTGACACATTTCTGGCATAAACATAACTATATGTAATGTATGGAGTATGTCAGAAAGTCGAGGGTAGGCCTATATTGACCGATGGGACCAGTAATTGAAACGGCCAGGCAAGTGTGTTAGTTTTGCAGTACTGGTAATGAGAATGGTTGTTGGAGTAAGTTTCTTGCAGGCTGTACGTCCTGTCTGCTTTCACTTGCTGCATATTCCTGCAGTGCTAATTGCTGCCTCCCATCCCACTGGTTGCGCCTCTGACTCCCTCAGTACATAGAATGAGGCCCAGGGATGATGGTGGGCGAAACCAGTGCTTTAAATGGGCCGGTACTCTCCGGTACTGAGTACCGCCACTTTTTTATTTTGAGAGGGAGAGTACCGGCATATCTCAAGAAAAACGTAATACTTTTAATTGGAGAGTACCGGCACTTCTCAGAAACAAGCAGGTACTCTATTACAGAGTACCTGCACTTCTATTTTTCCATTTAAAGCACTGGGCGAAACCCCATGGAAAATTGCGAAACACGTGAAATTCAACTGCAGAGAAATGAAATAACCACTTCTTAGCATCTTTGTTTCACTGGGTGGAACTTTAAAAAAATTGTGGTGTTTGCAGAGTTTTTGATGTCTCCCGACCCACAACTTTTCTCTGCCACTCGGAGTAAATAGATTGCGGCTCGGACCATGATTGTATAGAGACTGAGACCAAGGAATGCTGTACTATGAAATTGCATGGCATAGTACATAAACGAGGACCATGGTTTGCAGTGTATGGTGCATATAGTGAGACCCTAGCATGATGTGCTGTGAATATACATTTTATAGTGCTTGGAATGAGACCCATTGATGAGGTGCTGTGAATATGCATTTTATAGTGCTTTAAATGAGAGCCATTGAGGATGTGCTGTGAATATGCTCTGCAAAGTACATAGGCTGTGACCCCGTGAACATGCACAGTACTTGGATTGAGGCACATAGATTTTATACCCTGAAGAGCAGTACACAAAATATTCTGGAAAAAGAGAGAACACACAAACGTTATCTGCCACTTTTGCAGTAGTTGGGGATTCTTTGCTACTTGCACCCTTTCTGCGCACTCATGAACGACCCCGAACCTGCAAACATGTTGCACTTTCTTTGTGGATGTGAAATGAAAAAGCAGTTAGTTGCATTACTTTTGTTTTTGTGTTTTGCAAAAAAAAAGTAACTGACCATGCCTATCTGTGGATTTACACCGCACAATACATACATAGATCGTGACCCAGGGATGGAAACCCTAGGATTATGTGTTATGAATATGTATTACACAGCACATAGATTGAGACCCATGGGTGATGTAGTGCGAATATACATTACACAATGCGTAGATGGAGACTATCAATATACTTAGCACAGTGCATGGATTGAGACCCCCTGGTGATGTATTGTGAATATGCTTTGCACAGTACATTGACTGAGACCCCCTGGTGATGTATTGTGAATGTGTTTTGCACAGTACATGGATTGAGACCCCCTGGTGATGTATTGTGAATATGCTTTGCACAGTACATTGATTGAGACCCCCTGGTGATGTATTGTGAATATGCTTTGCACAGTACATTGATTGAGACCCCCTGGTGATGTATTGTGAATGTGTTTTGCACAGTACATGGATTAAGACCCCCTGGTGATGTATTGTGAATATGCTTTGCACAGCACATGGATTGAGACCTCCTGGTGATGTACTGTGGATGTGTTTTGCACAGCACATTGATTGAGACCCCCTGGTGATGTATTGTGAATGTGTTTTGCACAGTATATTGATTGAGACCCCCTGGTGCTGTATT
Source organism: Pleurodeles waltl (assembly GCF_031143425.1). Lineage (NCBI taxonomy): Eukaryota > Metazoa > Chordata > Amphibia > Caudata > Salamandridae > Pleurodeles > Pleurodeles waltl. The sequence continues at coordinate 313,500,798 of NC_090449.1, read as the reverse complement.
GTGAAAGTGTTTTGCACAGTGCATGGATTGAGACCCCCTGATGATGAATTGTGAATATGCTTTGTACAGCACATGGATTGAGACCCCCTGGTGATGTATTGTGACTATGCTTTGTTCAGCACATAGACTGGGATGTTTAGGTGATGTACTGTGGACATGCACTGCACTCTGCTACACTACGTATATTGAGGCCCAGGGGTGCTATACTGTGTCAATGCACTGCACTGTACATATATTAACACCCCTCGAATTATGTACTGTGAATATATATGCTGTAGTACTCAGGCTGAGGCCCAGAGTCGATATACTGCGAGTATGTATTTCACAGCACATAGACTGAGAGCCACTGACTTAGTACTAGGGATATCCATTGCACTGAACACATACTGAAACCCAGGGATGATGTATGGTAACTATGCATTGCACAGGCATATACTTAAGATCCAGTCAAAGTGTAAGGTGAAATATGCATTGCACAACACGTAGCATAAACCCAGGGATGCACTTTGCATATATTGAAACACAGGAATAATGTACAGTGAGCATGCACTCCACGGTAATTAGATCGAGACCCAGAGATGTACATAGGTTAAACCTAGTGGATTATGTATTATGAATATACATTGTATAGTACATAGTTTGAGACCACTGGATGATGCACTGTAAATGTGCATTGTGAGTATATTGACTGAGATCGATTCACGATGCATTGTGAGTATGCAATCCAGTACATAGAGTGAAACCCAGGAGTGACAGTAATAATGTACTGTGAATATGCACTCCATAGTAGATAGATTGAGACCCAAGGAAGCACATAGATCGAAACCCTTGGATGATGTATTGTGAATGTGTATTGCAAGGTATATGGATTGAGACCCTTGGCTGATGTAGTGCGAAAACGCACTGCAGCGCCTTTGGCTGTCCCGACTAAATGTGTTCAGCTGGACACAACTTGCCCACGCACACATCAAAGTCTTTGACTCTAGATACATAACTAGAATTCCCAATTCACCCGCTGATGCTTTAAGCATCGGTGTTGCTCAAGTTTTCACCTGTTCCATTACCAAGAACCTCTTCTTCCGGGTCAATGCACACAGCCTCCTCCACACCCCGCCCGCCTGTTACTTCTCATCATCCCACACTTCTGCATGAGCTACCGCTCCTGCTCCTGGCTGCATTTCAAGCAGCACCTGGTTCCTGCAGGATCATCCCTTCACAGCAGCTAGACAGAGAGGTGAGGCGGGAACATAACCTAACTCCTAATTAAGGTGACGGCAAGATTAATTGGGAGCAACCTTCCATGACACTGGGAACTGATATCATGCAGCCCACATAATGTGAAGCCAATGAGGGGCATTACACTGAGCATCTGATGATACTGATCCGTTGGTGACACTGAAACAAAGGCGACACCGAACCACCGATGATGATGCTCTACTGCTCGGTATGTGCTAATGAGTTCAACCATTGGTAATATTAAAGCACCTTTGGTATGATATCAAACCACATCTAACGCTGCAGTACTGTTCCCAATGTGTTAATGGTAATACTAAACCGCTGGTGATACTGAGTCACTGACAATATAGTATCCAACCACCGATAGCGCTTTACTACTGCTCCCAAAGCGTTTCCGATAACACTAAACCGCTGGTAATACTTTATCACTGGTGATTTAATATCAAACCACCGATGACGCTGTGTTACTGCCCCCAGTGTGTTTCGGATACTAAACCACTCGCAATACTGAATCACTGACAATACAACATTAAACCACGGATAACGCTTTACTACAGCCCCTAATGTGTTTCTGATAGTACTAAACCTCTGATAATACTCTGAAAGTACTCTAAGCCAGTGACAACAATGTGCTATTATTGCAACTCCACCATTGCATACGCTAAGCCGCTAATAGCAATGTTCTTTTATTGCAACTACATAACTGAGTACTTTAAGCTACTAATAAAAATGTGTTATTATTGCTACTTCGCCATTGAGTACTTAGCAACCGATAACAATGTGCTACTGTTGCAACTGCACTATTGAGTACTGTAGGCCACAGTCAACAATGTGGCTTTACTGTAACTTCAGCATTTGGTACTCTAAGCCACTAAAAACAATGTGCCATTATTGCAACTTCACCATTTAGTGCTGTAAGTTACTGGCAACAATGTGCCATTTTGCAGATACACCATTGAGTATTCTAAGTCACTAATAACAATGTGCTATTATTGCTACTGCACCATTGAATACTGTAAGCTGCTAATAACAATGTGCTATTTTTGCACCTGCACCATTGAGTGCTCTAAGCCACCAATAACAATGTTCTTTTAATGCATCTGGACCGTTGAGTACTCTGAGCCACTGACAACAATGTGCCATTATTACAACTACACCATTGAGCAAGCCACTACTGAAAGTGTGCCATTATTGCAACTTTCCCATTGAACTAGCCACTAATAACAATGCACCGTTATTGCAACTTCACCACTGAGTACTGTAAGCCATTGACAATTATTGCAACTGCACCATTGAGTACTCTAAGCCACTAATAACAATGTGCCATATTTTCAACTGTGCCATTGGGCACTCTAAGACGCTGACAACAAAGTGCTATTATTGCAACTGCACCATTGAGTACTCTAAGCACCTGACAACAACGTGCTATTATTGCAACTGCACCATTGGGCACTCTAAGCCACTAATAAAAATGTGCCCTAATTTCAACCACACCATTAGGCACTCTAAGACGCTGTCAACAAAGTGCTACTATTGCAACTGCACCTTTGAGTACTCTAAGCCACTGACAACAATGTGCTATTATTGCAACTGCACCATTGAGTACTTTAAGCCACTAATAACAATGTGCTATGATTGCAACTGCACCATTGAGTACCATGAGCCTCTGACAACAATGTGCAAATATTGCAACTGCACCATTGAACACTCTAAGCCACTAATAACAATGTGCCATAATTTCAACTGCACCATTGGGCACTCTAAGACACTGACAACAACGTGCTATTATTGCAACTGCACCATTGAGTACTCTAAGCCACTGACAACAATGTGCTATTATTGCAGCTCCAGCATTGAGTACTCTAAACCACTGACAACAATGTGCTAATATTGCAACTGCACCATTGGGCACTCTAAGCTGATTACAGCAATGTGCTATTTTTACAACTGCACCACTGAGTAGTGTAAGCCACTGACAACAATGTGCCCTTATTGCAATTACACTATTGAGTACTCTAACCAACTGACAACAATGTGCCATTATTGCAACTACACCATTGGGTACTCTAGGCGACTGACAACAATGTGCCATTATTGCAACTACACCATTGAGTACTCCAAGCTACTGACAATAATACACTATTATTACAACTGCTCGAATGAGTACTCTAAACTACTGAGAACAATGTGCCATTAGAGCAAATACACCATTGAGTACTCTAAACTACTGACAACAATGCACTATTATTGCACCTGCACCATTGAGTACTCTAAGCCACTGACACCAATGTGCCATTATTGCAACTGCACGTTTAAGTACTCTAAGCTATTAACAACAATGTGCTATTATTGCACCTGCACCACTGAGTACTCTAAGCTGCTAATAACATTGTTCTTTTATTGCAACTGCACCGTTCAGTACTCTAAGCTACTGGCAACAATGTGCTATAATTGCAACTCCACCACTTGGTACTCTAAGCCACTGACAACAATGTATTAGTATTGCACCTACACCATTGAGTAACTTAAGCCACTGACAACAATATGCCATTATTGCAACTGCACCATTGGGTACTCTAAGCCGCTAGTAGCAATGTTCTTTTATTGCAACTACATAACTGAGTACTTTAAGCCACTAATAAAAATGTGTTACTGTTGCTACTTCACAATTGAGTACTCTTAGCAACCGATAACAATGTGCTACTGTTGAAACTGCACTACTATTGAAACTGTAAGCTAACGGTAACAATGTGCCATTTTGCAGATACACCGTTGAGTATTCTAAGTTACTAATAACAATGTGCTATTTTTGCTACTGCACCATGAATACTGTAAACCGCTAATAACAAGGTCATATTATTGCAATAGCACCATTGAGTACTCTAAGCCACTAATAACAATGTTCTTTTATTGCAACTGCACCGTTGAGTACTCTAAGCCACTGGCAACAATGTGCCATTTTGCAGATACACCATTGAGTACTCTAAGTCACTAATACAATGTGCTGTTATTGCAACTACACCACGGAATACTGTAAGCTGCTAATAACAATGTGCTATTTTTGCACCTGCACCATTGAGTGCTCTAAGCCACCAATAACAATGTTCTTTTAATGCATCTGCACCGTTGAGTACTCTGAGCCACTGACAACAATGTGCTATTATTGCAACTGCACCATTGAGTACTCTAAGCACCTGACAACAACGTGCTGTTATTGCAACTGCACCATTGGGCACTCTAAGCCACTATAAAAATGTGCCCTAATTTCTACCACACCATTAGGCACTCTAAGACGCTGTCAACAAAGTGCTACTATTGCAACTGCACCTTTGAGTACTCTAAGCCACTGACAACAATGTGCTATTATTGCAACTGCACCATTGAGTACTTTAAGCCACTAATAACAATGTGCTATGATTGCAACTGCACCATTGAGTACCATGGGCCTCTGACAACAATGTGCAAATATTGCAACTGCACCATTGAACACTCTAAGCCACTAATAACAATGTGCCATAATTTCAACTGCACCATTGGGCACTCTAAGACACTGACAACAACGTGCTATTATTGCAACTGCACCATTGAGTACTCTAAGCCACTGACAACAATGTGCTATTATTGCAGCTCCAGCATTGAGTACTCTAAACCACTGACAACAATGTGCTAATATTGCAACTGCACCATTGGGCACTCTAAGCTGATTACAGCAATGTGCTATTTTTACAACTGCACCACTGAGTAGTGTAAGCCACTGACAACAATGTGCCCTTATTGCAATTACACTATTGAGTACTCTAACCAACTGACAACAATGTGCCATTATTGCAACTACACCATTGGGTACTCTAGGCGACTGACAACAATGTGCCATTATTGCAACTACACCATTGAGTACTCCAAGCTACTAACAATAATACACTATTATTACAACTGCTCGAATGAGTACTCTAAACTACTGAGAACAATGTGCCATTAGAACAAATACACCATTGAGTACTCTAAACTACTGACAACAATGCACTATTATTGCACCAGCACCATTGAGTACTCTAAGCCACTGACACCAATGTGCCATTATTGCAACTGCACGTTTAAGTACTCTAAGCTATTAACAACAATGTGCTATTATTGCACCTGCACCACTGAGTACTCTAAGCTGCTAATAACATTGTTCTTTTATTGCAACTGCACCGTTCAGTACTCTAAGCTACTGGCAACAATGTGCTATAATTGCAACTCCACCACTTGGTACTCTAAGCCACTGACAACAATGTATTAGTATTGCACCTACACCATTGAGTAACTTAAGCCACTGACAACAATATGCCATTATTGCAACTGCACCATTGGGTACTCTAAGCCGCTAGTAGCAATGTTCTTTTATTGCAACTACATAACTGAGTACTTTAAGCCACTAATAAAAATGTGTTACTGTTGCTACTTCACAATTGAGTACTCTTAGCAACCGATAACAATGTGCTACTGTTGAAACTGCACTACTATTGAAACTGTAAGCTATCGGTAACAATGTGCCATTTTGCAGATACACCGTTGAGTATTCTAAGTTACTAATAACAATGTGCTATTTTTGCTACTGCACCATGAATACTGTAAACCGCTAATAACAAGGTCATATTATTGCAATAGCACCATTGAGTACTCTAAGCCACTAATAACAATGTTCTTTTATTGCAACTGCACCGTTGAGTACTCTAAGCCACTGGCAACAATGTGCCATTTTGCAGATACACCATTGAGTACTCTAAGTCACTAATACAATGTGCTGTTATTGCAACTACACCACGGAATACTGTAAGCTGCTAATAACAATGTGCTATTTTTGCACCTGCACCATTGAGTGCTCTAAGCCACCAATAACAATGTTCTTTTAATGCATCTGCACCGTTGAGTACTCTGAGCCACTGACAACAATGTGCCATTATTACAACTGCACCATTGAGCAAGCCACTACTGAAAGTGTGCCATTAGTGCAACTTTCCCATTGAACTAGCCACTAATAACAATTCACCGTTATTGCAACTTCACCACTGAGTACTGTAAGCCATTGACAATTATTGCAACTGCACCATTGAGTACTCTAAGCCACTAATAACAATGTGCCATATTTTCAACTGTGCCATTTGGCTCTCTAGGACGCTGACAACAAAGTGCTATTATTGCAACTGCACCATTGAGTACTCTAAGCCACTGACAACAACGAACTATTATTGCAACTGCACCATTGGGCACTCTAAGGCACTAATAAAAATGTGCCCTAATTTCAACCACACCATTAGGCACTCTAAGACGCTGCCAACAAAGTGCTACTATTGCAACTGCACCTTTGAGTACTCTAAGCCACTGACAACAATGTGCTATTATTGCAACTGCACCATTGAATACTGTAAACTGCCAATAACTAGGTCATATTATTGCAATAGCACCATTGAGTACTCTAAGCCACTAATAACAATGTTCTTTTATTGCAACTGCACCGTTGAGTACTCTAAGCCACTGGCAACAATGTGCCATTTTGCAGATACACCATTGAGTACTCCAAGTCACTAATACAATGTGCTATTATTGCAACTACACCACGGAATACTGTAAGCTGCTAAGAAGAATGTGCTATTTTTGCACCTGCACCATTGAGTGTTCTAAGCCACCAATAACATGGTCTTTTAATGCGTCTGCACCATTGAGTACTCTAAGCCACTGACAACAATGTGCCATTATTATAACTGCACCACCGAGCAAGCCACTAATGAAAATGTGCCATTCTTGCAACTTCCCCATTGAACAAGCCACTAATACCAATGTACCGTTATTGCAACTGCACCACTGAGTACTGTAAGCCACTGACAGTTATTGCAACTGCACCATTGAGTAGTCTTAGCCACTTATAACAATGTGCCATAATTTAAACTGCACCATTGGGCACTCTAAGACGCTGACAACAAAGTACTATTATTGCAACTGCACCATTGAGTACTCTAAGCCACTGACAACAATGTGCTATAATTGCAACTGCACCATTGGGCACTCTAAGCCACTAATAACAATGGGCCATAATTTCAGCTGCACCATTGGGCACTCTAAGACGCTGACAACAAAGTGCTATTATTGCAACTGCACCATTGAATACTCTAAGGCACTGACAACAATGTGCTATTATTGCAACTGCACCATTGAGTACTCTAAGCCGCTGACAACAATGTGCTATTATTGCAACTGCACCATTAAGCACTCTAAGGCACTAATAAAAATGTGCCCTAATTTCAACCACACCATTAGGCACTCTAAGACGCTGCCAACAAAGTGCTACTATTGCAACTGCACCTTTGAGTACTCTAAGCCACTGACAACAATGTGCTATTATTGCAACTGCACCATTGAATACTGTAAACTGCCAATAACTAGGTCATATTATTGCAATAGCACCATTGAGTACTCTAAGCCACTAATAACAATGTTCTTTTATTGCAACTGCACCGTTGAGTACTCTAAGCCACTGGCAACAATGTGCCATTTTGCAGATACACCATTGAGTACTCCAAGTCACTAATACAATGTGCTATTATTGCATCTACACCACGGAATACTGTAAGCTGCTAAGAAGAATGTGCTATTTTTGCACCTGCACCATTGAGTGTTCTAAGCCACCAATATCATGGTCTTTTAATGCATCTGCACCATTGAGTACTCTAAGCCACTGACAACAATGTGCCATTATTATAACTGCACCACCGAGCAAGCCACTAATGAAAATGTGCCATTCTTGCAACTTCCCCATTGAACAAGCCACTAATACCAATGTACCGTTATTGCAACTGCACCACTGAGTACTGTAAGCCACTGACAGTTATTGCAACTGCACCATTGAGTAGTCTTAGCCACTTATAACAATGTGCCATAATTTAAACTGCACCATTGGGCACTCTAAGACGCTGACAACAAAGTACTATTATTGCAACTGCACCATTGAGTACTCTAAGCCACTGACAACAATGTGCTATAATTGCAACTGCACCATTGGGCACTCTAAGCCACTAATAACAATGGGCCATAATTTCAGCTGCACCATTGGGCCATTGGGCACTCTAAGACGCTGACAACAAAGTGCTATTATTGCAACTGCACCATTGAATACTCTAAGGCACTGACAACAATGTGCTATTATTGCAACTGCACCATTGAGTACTCTAAGCCGCTGACAACAATGTGCTATTATTGCAACTGCACCATTGGGTACTCTAAGCTGCTGACAGCAATGTGCTGTTATTGCAACTGCACCACTGAGTAGTGTAAGCCACTGACAACAATGTGCCCTTATTGCAACTACACCTTTGAGTACTTTAGGCCACTGACAACAATGTGCCATTTTTGCAACTACACCATTGAGCACTCTAAACTACTGACAACAATGCACTATTATTACACCTGCATCGAGTACTCTAAGCCACTGACAACAATGTGCCATTATTGCAACTGCACCATTGAGTATTCTATCAAACTGACAACAATGTGCCATTATTGCAACTACACCACTGAGTACTCTAGGACACTGATAATAATGTGCCATTTTTGCAACTACACAGGTGAGCACTCCAAACTACTGACATCGCCTGCATCGAGTACTCTAAGCCACTGACAACAATGTGCCATTATTGCAACTGCACCATTGGGTACTCTAAGCCCCTGACACAATGTGCTTCTTTTACGTTTCATTGATCAACTGATTATCCCGAACCACTGAACATGGAACTGACCCACTAATCAGTATTATAGACGATACCTTCCATTCTACAGTCTTTGGGCGTTAATGTGCTACGAATGGGAATTTACCTGTCTTGCACCATAATAAACAACTTCTCCGATGTTGGTGATCTGTACGGGAAATCCCCTTTGATCGCGATAATGACAAATATTGATTGGCAGCAAGATTACCCAACAGGTCAAGCTTCAGCTGGATTGATGTATGCGAATTCAACGTAAAAGGTGCTATTCCCAGCAGAGTTAATCTACCAGCTGCAGCTGTACGTATCTGTGCTTCAACCTGAAGGTCACAAACCAGATCGCAATAGGACCGACTCAACCTTTACACTCTCCCATGTAGCAAGAGTGTGCGCAATACAATAAAGCCAAGGTGAGAGATCATCACATTTAAGGGTCCAAATGAAAATCCAGTTTATCTTGTTCACCACACAGATGGTCAGAAAATGATTTGATAATTATTCCTAGTGGCACTTTCAAGCTCATTGGCAAACGATTGTATGGGGCTCGTGGGTGTCACATGTTTGTTCTTTGGTTTACTCTGGAAGGATGCCCACTATAATGGCTATTTTACGTAAGGGGTCTTTCGTGCACTCTCTTTTCTGAGTTACAAATACACTGACAATAACACCTACAATTGAACATTTTATTTAGTTCTTGATAGAATAATCTCTAACCATTTACAAAACGGCGTCTATAGGCAAATTATTATTTAGAAATCGAGACCCAACGAGTCAGCCATGTGGAAAACCATACTAAATATACTGTAAAGGGTAGACTTATTCGTTTTGCTAATGCTTGTCGAAATATATTTGGGATGAGAACTAGTTAAAAATTGGATTACGAGGACTTTATGACAAATTACGCGTAAATCTGGGAATTGCAAATCTGGCATTTCACACTGAAACGTAGCACCAAACCACAGGTACTGTGAATGCCAACCACTCATTTTCTGGTCATTCACATTGTTTCCATGCTATAATTTTCCAGCAAATGTGCTATACTTATGTGAGGCGGAGAAACGGTGTAATTTTGAGAATTTCACATAGCAAGCGTAATGAGAAGTTCTTGAAATTACGTGATTACGATGGCTTCATTGACATTTTCCCTGGGCTTGTGCTAAACCAGAGTCTATTGATTCCAATGATACATCTTTAATCAAATCACATGAAGGGAGGCAGCTTGAAAGAGGTAGTGGTTTGTCACTGTTCTTGAAAAAATATAGAAAAAGAAACTGGCATTTTTATGACATTTAAGAAGGCATGGTAAAACAGTCTAAATTTATTTTTGAAACCTGCAGAGCAGAACATATGATGTTTCTGCTATTTGACAATAAGTAGGTCGCTTGTTGTTAAGTTTATAAAATACAAGAATCCCCCAAGACTTCTTTGGTCTGGATCTTTTTTGTTCTTTTACCCCAAATAAATGCCTCAAATGGCAGGGGAAATGCTCTGGCATCTTTAAGAGCAGGGTCCATTCAGCTCAGTGGTTAATTTACCTAAAAACATGAAGTGCGGTGGGCCAAAGTTTTTTAGGTCCCTGTCTCTGACACAGCCGAATACTGGGGGGCTGCTAAATACCAACAGCACCACTCTTGAGTCCACCTCATGCTATTTTTCTTCCACCACTCTACACGTCCCGTCACTGTAATTCACTCTTGCAGATTCTTTGTATCTGTGTTTTCTCACTTTGTCACTGTTCCTTCCTCCTTTCTTCTTTTCTGCCTTTCTATCTCTAGCTTAATGTGCGATAAGGAAAATTCATCCCGGAACCCAAAAATGAGTGGTGCTTACCGCCTGCAACCACTGATACAAATTTAACATTGATCAAGACCAATCCACAGCCAACACATTGAAGATCAGTTTCTGAAATAATGCTCTGTCGCTGGAACTCTCTGAGATGCTGACTTGCTGGATTCTCTGAAAACAGTTGCAAAGTGTAAGCTTGTTTGCTACATGTGGTTCTCGACAATCTGAACAACTGCAACACCAAAACATAGATCACACAGTAAGCATAGTTATCCAGCCAGTTACCACACTGGGACAGATTTACAAGGCCCTAGCCCCATCTTGCGCCACATTAGCCTATTTTTTTTGCGCTAATGTGGCGCAACGAGGCAATTCCAGACAAACCAGGTATACAAAGTGGTGCAATGCATGCATTGCGCAACTTCCCCCCCCTTGCGCCACATTATGCCTGTGCCAGGTGTAATGGATGCAGGGGGGCATTACGGCTTTAGGAGGTCTGCAAAAATGGCACAAGATTTCATTGCCCCAGTTTTAGCATCATTTTCAAAGCCTGCTCAAATCAGGCGTTAAAAGGACGAACCCTTTTTATTCAATGCGCCTCCTTGCACTTTGCTGCACTACTGTCAAAGGTTTTGACACTAGTGCAGCAAAGCACCACAATAGCATCAAAACATTTGATGCTATTGGCCTAATGTGTGTAAATACGTGCACCCATGGTGTCATTAGGGGGGAGCAGCCTAAACCATGACTCCTGAACAATGAAAGTGAAACAACGCTTTCGTTAAACACAACTTCCTTTTTCGGTGCCTTAACCACGCATGTGCTGAGCCATGCACATGCATGGTTAAGGCACAGAAGAAGGGAGTCAGCCGCAGAGGAGGACTTGATCAGGGAAGTGGGGCTGGGACTGGGGCTGTTTTAGGAGCAGGGACAGGGGTGGGGGGGTCACGGTATTTTTACTTTTTGGGGGTGGGGGTTGGGTAGTTTAGGTTTTAATGGTGGGGTGGGGGCTGGGGTGGTTTTAGGGGGTGGGGGTGGGGGGGTCACAGTAATTTTAGGGGCGGGGTGGGGGTTGGGGTGGTTTTAGGTGTGGGGGTTGCGGTAGTTTTAGGGGTGGGGATGGGGTGGTTTTAGGCGCGGGAGTGGGGGGTTGCGGTAGTTTTAGAGGTGGGGTTGGGGGGCATGGGGTAGTTTAGGTTTTAGGGGTGTAGTGGGGGGTTGGGGTGGTTTTAGAGGCAGGGTGGGGAGTTGGGGTCATTTAGGGGCTGGGTGGGGGTTGGGGTGGTTTTAGGTTTTAGGGGCGGGGTTGGGGTCATGGTAATTTTAGGGGCGGGGTGGGGGGTTGGGGTAGTTTTAGGGGGGGGTGGGGGGTTGGGGTGGTTTTAGGTTTTAGGGGCGGGATGGGGGATTGCGGTAATTTTAGGGGCGGGATGGGGGTCCAGTGGTGGTCGCATGCTGGAACCATGCATGCCGCTCAAGCATGCCTTTACCAGGAATGCCTTTACAACGAAAAATCATTGTTAAGGCATTCGTGGTAAAGGCATTAGTGGTAACAACACGGTCGTTGTTCCGACCGCGTTGTTCAGGCATGCGTGGTTCCAGCATGCATTGTTTCGACATACATTCGACGATAGGTGGTGGTGGTGGGGGGGGGGGCGCAAGAAATCTGGCGCATCATTTCTGGTGCGCCAGATTGTTGTAAATCTGGCCACTATTTCCAAAGGCCGACAGATCTACAGCTGTAGAAGGAACGCTCTTCAATACACTGGACCCCAGAGAACTGAACTGAGAAAAGCAGTTTCTAAGTTGTTCACAACTAAACATCCATATTTCATCTCAAAATCGTCACTGCATTGAGTTACGTCTACAGTCTTCTACACGAGTTACTTCACAAAGATCGAAAAGGGCCTGTAAATCGACACTGAAAACTTGGGGAATGCATCTTTAGTTTCCGCTAAGTTACACAAATGATAAACACAGTTGCCCTTGGTTTGTGTGCCTGTGTCAGCGAGGGTCAGTCAGTCTAAAAGTATGTGCTAGTGAATAAGGGAAGGGACGTGGAAGAGAGAAGTCAGGGAGAGAGGCAAGTTAAGGTGTGAGAAAGTATGAATAAATGTTTGTGTGAGAACGACAAGTAAACTAAAGGTTTTTGAAAGGGAGGATGACGTGTGTATGCATTGGTATAATTTAGATCGAAGGATGTTGGGGTACATTTGAGAGAGAACGTTTGGGAAATGGGGTTGAAAAGAAGGATGTGTGAGGCAAAGAATCTTAGGGAGAAGGTTAGGAGATGAAGTCTAGGGTAGATTATCTGTGAAATGAAGTTGTGAGAATGACAGGTTTAAGAGCATTTTATCCTGAAATTGCTGTGTAGTGCCTTGATCACCACTTCTAGCCACCTGACCACGCTGTGTAAGAAGGTCTTTGTAAAGGCATAGTAAGAGACACAGATGTAAATCTATTAAAAATAAGAATACAGTGCAGCAACCAAATTTGCTGCATTGGGCTAGTGGCGGATTGCAGAGCAGAGTTACTTTTACAAAATATGGCCTACTGATGCTGTCGTTCGCTGTGCCAGTGCACAAACAGGCTGCTTAGCACCATACATATACCTTTTCACCATAGTGCAAATGTGTGTGCCTGATGTCGAGCATAGGTTTGGTCCTGGAAAGATACTTCCTGGTTAGACTTTTTGAACAATTCATGCATTAATTGTGTTGTATAATACAGCATGCAATAAGTGTTTTTTTTTAATGAATTAAAAAAATGGTCTGAATTTGTGCCTGCCTCAAGGAGGCATTATGTTTTATGCAAAGACACGTCTAACAATGTTTGTAAATTTGACTTTGCATCAAAACTACCATGCGAGATAGCAGTTGAACTCAGTGTAAAACCATGGACCGTCCCCTTGATGCAGAGTAGTGCAAAGTAGTACAAAGAGCTACTTGCACTAATTTAATGGTAACTTTCTAGGTCAAAGGAAGTCTTGTGCTGAAAATTAAATACTTTATCATCACTTGCTTGCAAGATTTTGTGTAACTTTGCTGCATCACAAAGTCTTAATAAATCCACCCTCAGTTTGTAAGTTCCAAAGTTCGTTGGCATCTTGCTCCCATTATAGAAAGGGCACTGTATACCGCGTTTAACATGAATTTGGGCACCAGTACTATTGAATAATGATGTCCCCATGTGTACAATTTCAGTACATTAATTTCAGTAGCATCCATGGACTGACATATGCCTTAGTCAATGCACCTCTGTTGTGAACTGCACATGCACTAATGTCCCTGTTATTAGACATTCACCGGGCTCTTGTGATGCACCTCTGTTCATCCCTGCACCATGCACCACTTGTCACTACTAACACATCCACAGAGCTCTCAGATGCCCCCCTAATGTTAATTTCAACCACGCTTCAGGACATTCACAGATCAGTAATTCACACACTGCTACCTCACTTTCGAGAGATCCAGAGTTCAGAAAATACACCTTAATGATGACATGCAGCTTGAACTGATATCTCAGTAATGAGACATTTACAGGTTTCTAATATAACGCTTCTTTGTTGACTGGAAAACACACTACTGTCCACAGCAAGCTGCCTATTTTAAAAAGTGTATGACATAAATGTAGACCCCTGCTTTCTATCATGTTATGTTCGTCTGTTACCCAGCTTCACTTAAACTCTTTCTTCTTCTTTGACGCTTTTCTCTTTTTAGGTAGAGCGTTAGCATATGACCTCTTGTATAATTTTATGTGTACTTCTTCTCTGGGCTTCCAGCTATTTCATTTGTTAGTTTCAGTTTCATTTAAAATTCCTTGCTTGCTAGTGGTCAGTCATGCCTCTTGGTTCCACCTTCTTTTGTGTGGGAGCAGGGACCAACTACCATATAATTAAGTTTTGTCCTTTTTATCTGGTCTGTAGGGGACTTTTTAAAACTTTGTTTCGTGTCCAGGGAAGCTTCCCTTTTCATTTGCAGTGCATTCTTCCCCTGAGCTTAGCTGTAAACAATGCTATAATCAGGCTCTTATCTTGCTCACATTTGGTCTTTGTGGTTTCTCTACACCCTCTCTCAGCTGTCTGGCTCCCGCCCTTCCTTGGTTTGGATTTTCTTTACCAAGTGTGCCTGCCTGTGTGCTGAGAGCAAGGGCAGAAGGTCTCTTGTAATTGCTTATAGCCTAGGCACCCAGCTCTACCAGAGCTCCGCAATCCTTAGAGACAGCACCCACTTCTCCATACTGGGAACCAACTCGCAGCTCCATCACTGCACCGCAGTTCACACACTCCAAGCCCTCAGCCTTTCCAGTGAAAGGAACCCCAGACATGCTGTCTGCCAGAGCATACTGGGATCCCACTCGCAGCTCTGTCACTCCACCACAGTTCACACACTCCAGGCCCTCAGCCGTCCAGTGCCAGGAACACCAGACATGCTGTCTGCCAGAGCACCTGAGTTTGTGCAGTCAGTACATCTGCTACTCCAGTACTGTAACCTCGGGCGCAGCTCCATCAGTGCACCACAATTCACACACTCCAAGCACTCAGCCATGCCAGGACCCCACAGATGCTGTCTGCCAGAACACCTCAGTTCTCGCAGTCAGTACACTCTTCTGCTCCAGTACTGGGACATCGGGTGCAGCTCCATCAGAGCACTGCAGCTCACACACTCCAAGCCCTCATCCATGCCAGCACCAGGAACTCCTCACACGCTGTCTGCTGGAGTACCTCAGTTCTCACAGTAAGTACATTCTGCTGCTCCAGTACTGGGACCTCCGGTGCAGCTCTATCAGGGCACCACAGTTTACAAACTCCAAGCCCTCAGCTGTGCCACACACACAGTCTTCCAGAGCACCTCAGTTCTTGCAGTCAGTACAACCTGCTGTTCCAATACTGGGACCTCAGGCGCTGCTCCAGAGGTGCAGCTCAGTTCATACACTCCAAGCCCCTCAGCAGTGCCAGAACTCCTCACACGCTGTCTGCCACAGCACCTCAGTTATTACAGTGAGTACACAATGCTGTTTCAGTACTGGGACCTCGGGTGCGGCGCCATCAGTGCACCTCAGCTCACACACTCCAAGCCCCTTAGCCGTGCTAAAACCCCACACATGCCATCTCCCACGGCACCTCAGTTCTTACAGTCAGTACACTCTGCTGTTCCAGTTCTAGGACCACAGGCACAGCTCCGTCAGTGCACCTCAGTTCTACCCCGGCGAGGTCACTTCCTTTTATATACTAGGGCCCGCTCAAATACAGTTCCATTACAGCAGCTCAATTCTATTATTCAGTCCCACTGCCAAGCCAATACTAGACCCAAAAGAACAAAACACTGCTCAGCCAGTGCACCTCAAGTCTAACATCCAACACCACTGTTGATAGGAACCACCACAGCTCCCCCAGAATCAATCAATTCTAACATTCAGTGCACATTTCTTCTCATTACTATGGCTCACACACACGTGCCCTTCAGGACGCCTCACTTCTGTGGTTCCCATACTGGGCCCCACTTGCAGCTTTACCAGGGCACCCCCAGGCTAACGCTCAGCAACACTGACACTCCAATTCTAGGTTTCACACATAGCTCCATTAACATACCTCACTTCTGAACTTGTGTGTGCCCGTTACTATTCGAGTACTGCAGCCCATATACAACTCTGTCAGTACACTTCAATCCTAACCTGCAGGGCCCCATTATTCCAACACCAGGAATTACACTGTGCTCAATTTCTCATTCCTTGCCCGCTGCCTTTCTGTTATTCCAGCACTGGGCCGGGACACAGCTCTGTCTATGCCCTCAATCCCACCCCAATATTGCTCTATTGGGGTTCAGATACAACTCCGCTAATGCACCTCCAGCTGTTCTTCAGTGCCCCCTGCTGTTCCATGCTCTGACTTCAGTTTGAGGATGTGGGGGAGCCAATTAAATCTATTCTTAGCTGCCATCTTTATTTGGGGGATGGTCTGTTTCTCCTGCCTCACTCAGTTCTTTCCTTTACTCTGTTTACTCTCAATGTTTTCTTTCTCCCCCACTTTTCTCTTTTCAGCTCTTAAAATCCACACGTTGACAGTTTTGCTCTTTCTTTCAACTGTTTATTTCTACTCCTCTCCCTTTTTTCCCTCTTCCTCTTGCTACCTCCTCTTTCAAACTCGCAAAAACATTGTTATTTCTTTCCTTGTTTTGTTCTGCTCTTTTTTCTTCATCAGGCATTCATTCTTTCACTATTTTTTCTCTTCCCTTCTTTCTTTCTTTGTCTTTTTTATTTGCTTTTTCTGTCTTTCCTTCAACTCGGTATGCGTCCTTTCACTTTTTTTAATCTTTCTTCTTTCCTTTCTATGGTCTTTTTCTTATCTTTATCCGTCAATTCATATTTTACTACAAATCCTTCTTTTTCCCACCTGTATGTGGAAGCCACAAGTTACTTGTCAGGACCCGAAGTCTCAAAGTGGTTTTCCCATTCTGTGTCTGTGGGAAATGTGTCAGTACATTCATGCCCTAGTTCTTTCACTGCTGGTTTCTCTCACCATCTCTATTTTTCTCCAATGTTCATTTTTCTCTTTCTTTTCACACTGCTTTCATTATTTGTTCCTCTTTATCTTTCATCCGGAAGCTTCCTTCCCTTTTCTGTTTTGCGTCACGTGTAATCTCTTTTTCTTCTTAGCTGTGTTTTCATTTTCATGTTCTTTCTTTTCCTTCATTCTTTTAATTCTTTGTGACCCCTTCTCTTTCTTCCTTTTGTCTGTTGTATTCCTTTTCCTTCTCTTTTTCTGCCTCATCTACTTTCCCTCCTGAGGCCTAGTTATCAATGGAGCAACAGGTGCAGTGGCACCGGGCCCCAGAGACCTATGGACCTCACTGAACTCTAATTACTGCTGTATTTTCTACTGAAATTGCAGTCAACCAGTATCCTTTCTTACTCCAAAGCCCCGACACTGTTACTATGCCACTTGTCCTCTCCATCTTTATTCCTGACCCCCTCTTTCCTTTCACGCTCCAGACTGTCCCTAATGATATTTTTGTTATGGTGTTATGAGCATTACACTATCATAACAAACGTTTATTTCTGATAAAGGTTTATATGATAATTGTATATGTTTTAGAGAGAGGAAGAAGGTAAATGGAAGTGCTTTAAATTCTGGGCCACTGGAACTATATGGCAGTGAAAGACTAAATTATGAGGCAGGGTTGACCAATTTATGTGGCAAGAAAAGTCCAGTTAGGAATTTACAATGCCAATAGCTCTAACTCAAGAAAAAGAGAAACCTATTGCATTACAAATGCTTTTTTATATTTTCTCTTTGGACCTACCAATCAGATTTTGCCTTCCTCAACCTGCTGAGCTGACAGGTGCCATAAGCAAGGCAGAAGGATCATGAAACATGTAAATAAAGTTGAAACCTTGTGCACCGCAGCCTCTCCTCAGCCTTACGCATCCCTGGCAGGCATCATAGAGGACAAATGAAGGCATCACTGACAGTCCAGGTAAGTGCATAGAGCCTTGCTCTGTCTGCCCCTCCTGCATTAGCAGCAGCATCAGTCCAAGCAATGCCATAATGATAATGCCACATACATTAACTGACTGCGGCAGGAAATCCCTCTTTCCATAAACTTGAAGTTGAGCTATCCTCCCCAACTATATTCGGCAAACCCACTTGCTTTGGTGTTTGCCCATCTATTGAAGTACTGATCTGGGGTCACCTGTGTTCCCCTCCAGAGGGGGGGGGGGCAATTTGAGAGGGACTGTTCCCAACAGAGAAGAACAAAAGCTCATTTCCATATGGCATGTCTCTCTTGAATGGCATATTGGGCAAAAAATGATAGACTGGAGTAGTTTACCTGTGGCTGAGATTAATTCAAACGTTCTGCCCATCTCCTTTTTGTGTTCTTTAACCTCCATTGATTTAAAGCACAGAAACTGATGGTTACTGATCAGTCATTGTTTCAACCATGTCCCCAGTACAGTGATGTGCAGCACGATAGGCAGGGGCGTAACTTGGTCAGTACGATTGAGGGGGGGGGGGGTTAGCTTCAGTTTTCCTGACAATCCCGCTAGTTTATGATGTTATAATACGTTATACAACAAACAAGGTGCAGGAGAGATACTTAAGAGGCAGTGAAAAGGGAGAGGAATGTGGATTGGTAGGAGTACTAAGTGAGATAGAGCATATTATTTTGTGAAATAACCAACATTTTTTAAGTTTTTCCAAACAGAGAGAGGGAGAGTGTGTGTGCATTTTTGTCTGTGTGTAAAAATTCCTGATGAAATGCGACCAACACCTCACTGTACCCAACGAAAAGCACCTGCACCCAACTATTTATTACAAAATACCTCTATTAGGGGGTTCAACACCCCACACACCCTCTTGAACCTACACCCCTGATGGTAGGCACTTGGTTGTAGCTTTTCATGTTACAGTGAGCACAGGGCTCTCCAGACTGGTATTTGGATTTTATTCAAGCAGAACCCACCTCAGTCCAAGGGGTCAGGGTGTTCCTTGGCTCATCCATTCCAGTCCCAAATACGTGCTGCCATCTCCCCCTGGTGTACAAACTGTTTGTACTTTAACCCTTGCCTGCACCTTCACCCAGGATTAACATCTATATATACTTTTATTTACCCTTGCCTAGGTCTTCTATAACAACTAAAATCCAGGCCAACATCAAGGCTCTGCATCATACCCCTGGTTCCACCAGATGGCTTCACTGGGAGGGGATATAATCTATTTCCACCACAGCTTTGTATCGCTGCTACCTCTCTGGGCAAAAAAGCCAGGGCACAGTGCAAGAGGATGCAAGGTGACGCAAAACTTAGTGTAAGATTTACCAAGCCACACAAGGCCACCGTGTGTGGCCCTGTGTGGATGGGTAAATCTGGAGTAACCCAATGCAGCACAAGTCGCTGCCTTGAGTTACTCTGTGGCAGGGAGGCATTCCAAGTGTGGAGCATGGGTGTTCCTATTCATAGATTTTGGGGCATTCCCAGATTTGCTCTGAGTGCTAGACCTGGGAATGCATCAAAATGCTATGCCTTCCCATGGGAGGCGTAACAAGGAGAAATATGTTTATTTCTCACTGTGTTTTTCCTCTTTCTACTTGTGCTGCATTCCGCATGACACAAAGACAGAGGAACAAGTCTCAGAAGATTGTTTTTTTGCAGGAATGTATCCCTTCCTGCCCAAAAACAATCCTGCTTCCAATGCAGGCACCCTTGCACAGTGGTCGCGCAATACAGCGCAGCAAGGTGTCTTGCTGCATTGCATGGCTGACATTTCAATAAGTCAGCTCCCCAATTTCTCCCACACCAACAATTACCAAACAGCAGATACTCTCTTCATGAACATTTCATAGTGAACCTCTATGCTATCTGAGACATTACGGTCAAAGTGATGCCCATCATTCCTTTATAAATTGAGAGCAACTTCACTGGAATGTAGATTGCATGCCAGTAACAACCTCTCTTCACCACACCTCAGTGTTTAATTTGAGTGGGTGGTTTCTGGTGCTCAGCACTGGCCTTTAATTGTCAGCACCGGCTCTAGTGACAGTCCTCGACGTGGTGGGACCGTTGGTTTTAATCTTGGAATGAGCAGAAGAACAGGATTTAGTAAGTCAATATACATTTAAAAAGAACATTTGCTACATCTCATGATTAATGTTGCGCTGGATAGTCTAGAAAAGCCTGAATTGTCACACTTACAGAAGTGTGATGATTAATACTTGTGTGGATACGTTAATTGGCAGAGCTAACAAGGACAATGTAGGTTGAAGATACCTCCCAGCAAGGGCTCTGCCACTTCCTTTTTTTTTTTTTACAACTTAAGCACTGTGTTTTAGGCGGATTAACCAATTTATTTTTTATGCTCTGTAGTGAGTTGCTCCATGAGACCTAGGTTTGGACAAATGTGGGTCCCAAACTAGCTCTGACAAGTGTGGTCCCACGATCAGGAAGGTGGTGTTGGGCTTGCTTATTATCCTTTACGTGGGGGTTGGTCTACAAATGTGGGTTAGACTGCTTTTTTGGAGTGAGACCAAGGCTGGTTTGCAAATGGCTAACCGCCTCAGTGGCAGAAGAGCTAAAATGATTCAGTGCCATGGAATTGAACCGGGCCTAATTACATGTGGTTGCAACTTAGTCAAGCATTTCCATTCATCACAGTGTACCTTCTAATTGGTTTATCTCTTAGCGTGCTTACAGAGCTGTCCCAGCGGTTGCTGCTGAAGAGAGTTTGAATGGTCACATTCCCCCAGCTTACATAACTCATGCAGGGATGCAGCAGTGACAGTCACTCACTTGCCTCTACCAGTGATGGGTCCATAATTTACAAAGCTGGGTAGAGAAGACCTCAGCAGAGGACTATTGTCTTGCTAGGATTGAAATTTATACTGGAAATCGGTCTTCATGTGATAACAACATGCAGTAGTAATGGTCTGGTCAATGTAATGATCAGGACGACGTCATAGGTACTCATCTTTTGAAGATAGTACACTCATCAAACACTGCACAGCGGTATCATATAGCTAGGTTACAACATGGTCACAATGGTACTCTCCAATGGGACACTCCATGTCCTATCATACAACAGAACACAGTAAAATCGAATTCATTCATACATACAACCAAGTCCATATATGCCTTTAGCTGTCTATTGTGGCACCCTCAAGTTCTATTACCATTAATTGCCTAGCACACTTATATTGCCAGGCAGTGGGCATGTCAACAGAGCTAGAAGATCCTTGAACAAATTTGTAAAGTCCTCTTGTCTCTCCCTTCAAAACTAACAGTGCTCCCCAATAACCAATTGAATTGGGAACATTTCCATAAATAGAGCTATACCCTTTCAGAGTAGTAATAGCACACCTTCACAAGCTGAATCAGATGCCAGTCTGCAATCAAAATCAAATCTTTCATCATATTGGAAACAAATTGAATTGTTGAGTCATCAGCTCCTGATGTTTTGTTTTGGGAAACCATAAGTAGATTTAAGAGCCCCTTGCGCCATCTAATGTCACATTAAGTTGTGGCGGTAGATTGCCAAAAATTCACCAGATTTACAAAGTGACACAATGCATGCATTGTGCCACTTTGTAACCCTTTGCGCCATATCATGCATGTGTCATGCATAATATATGTAAAGGGGGCATCGGTGGTTGACAAAAAATGATGCACAGAAATCTAAGAGATTTCTTTGCGTCATTTTTTTCGGCACTTTTAACACCTACTTAAATCAGCCGTTAAAAGGAGGCACACCATTATTTACAAAGGGCCTCAATGTGCTTTGCAGGATTAGCATCAAAATGTGATGCTAATCCTGGAAAGCTCCAAACTAGCGTCAAAAGTTATGACACTAGTTCTCGTAACTACCACCACGGTGTGCTGTATTTTAGATATGGCGCACACATGGTGGTGTTAGGAGGGTGCTAAGAAGTGCAAGAAAAGTGGCGCTGCAGTGGGTGCTGCTCCACTTTTCTTAAATCTGGCCCAAGTGTCTAGGGTTAGAATTTTGATTCAAGTAACAGTTTTTCCTCTTATTTATTAGGTGCATATTACATAATCCGCACCACAGGAACTATGGGGCTTTCCAACTGTGGAACTTTCCCATTTATATGAATTTTCAAAAGTTTCCTCATACTGTGCCATCTTATGCATATTTTTCAGAATTCAACAAAATTGCTTCTAATTGAAAGGTCACAACAAAATAAAAATCATAACAGCTGGTGGCATACAGTGCATGCCCTCTGCAGACATTAACTCATTGGAGCCTATTCACAAACTGCATTTTTAGTGTAACAGTACTCCTCATGTACTACAAAATGCTACAGACTAACCTACGTGCGGATGTCTATGCCTCTGCCTCTCTATTCTTTTATTTGTAGTGATCTCTGCCCGGAATGCAGAGATCTTCACACCCATGTGTATATGTGTTAGCAGTAAATGTGGGAGGGACAAGGTATAGTGACTGCAAATTGGCAATACTACTACAAATGGGAAGTTTTAGGGAGGAGTATGTTGGATTTAATGAAGGTTCAAGTAGGGATTTCGAGTGGGACATGCACCAACCTAAAAAAGAGTAAGCCCATTTCTACTCACAAACTACACTTCTACAGCTTAGGTTTGAAATAAGTTCACCACCACACATTGCCAAGCACAGGTCTACAACATTGTCACATAGAAAATAGTGGAGGCAGGGACTTAAAATACAACCCAGTAAGAAATAATGTAAAAATTAGTTAATTTATTTTGACTTTTTAAAAACATATATATGAATGCAATTTAGCATTAAGAAACATATAAATATAAATGAATAACATGTTAATATGTAATAATTTAATAACATTTTTGTTAATTTAAAAGTTAGGGCCTCATTATGACTCTGGCGGCCGGCAGTACACTGGCGGTAACACCGCCAATAGGCTGGAGGTGTTCCGCCAGTGCATTATGACCGTGGCGCATTAGTCACGGCCATACCGCTGGCCCCTCCACTTGACCGCCAGGCGAAGCTGCGCTGCCCTGGGGATTATGAGTGCCCAACCGTTAGCCTGTCCATGGCAGTAAGGGGGACTCGGGTGCCCCTGGGGGCCCCTGCACTGCCCATGCACTTGGCAAGGGCAGTGCAGGGGTCCCCTGGCACAGTCCCATCTCGCATTGCACTGCCCGAATTTAGGCTGCTGCACCCGCTGCATATCAACATTGCCGCCGGTTCTGTTATGATTTGGCTGCAATATTGATATGAATAATAGGGAGTCACCAATACCACCAGCATGGTGGTATAGTGGTCCCCGCGGCTTCGGTGGTCTTTTCGAAAGGCTGCTGAAGTCGTAATGAGGGCCTAAATGTAGCCTGTTTTTTAAATAAATAAATTAATTACATTTTATATATAACATTTAGTACTTCATATTATATAATAAATACATTTAAAAATTTACTTTGTGAGAATTTATTTTTAAATACATTTTTTTAAATCAATTAAATGTATTAAAATGTATTGTATTTTAAAAAATTGGTTAAAAACTGTAGCATTGTTTTTATTTTGTTCTACATTTAAAATAAATATATACAATTTACAATATTTAAAATAAAAATCTTTGTACTCATTGTTTTAAAGTTGGATAAACTTTGTTACTTTCCCCCATGTTTTACCAGGGGGAGATCTCAGTCCCAGTTGAGGAGACATCCGCCCAGTTTGATAAATTCCTCGTAGTAACTTTACGCTCTATGACCTGTTTCAGGTGATGGAGACATATATGTACATTTTGTAATAACTTTACATTCAGAAGTGGTGGATAGGTAAAAGTAGTAAAGTTACCATAGAGTGGGAAAGTAATTTTACCTGTGTTGGTTAATCGGTTTACCTTTGTGAATAACCCCATTATTTTCTGACTGCTGTAGCTGGGTGTTAAACTTGTTTGATGAAATTTAGCTCAAGCAGCTTTACTGTGTTGAAAATTACTAAAGAGTAAAATAATATCACCACAGAATATACCACCGTTATTACACAGCATATTTTGCTCCTTTTTACTTGCTTTCCAATAGAACAGTTTTTTAATTTAATACTCAGGGACAGATTTATCATTATTTCGTGCCACGCTATGCAGCAAGACAACTTGCTGCACTGCTCTAGACTATGTGAAAGGGAGAGGGCAGTAATGTGCCATATTAACCAGCATATGGAGCATTTGTGCTCTCTGCGTGCATGGGAGCACAATCTGCCGTCTAGCACCAATGCAGGCACCTTTGTGCCATAGGGAAAGGGTGCCTTGCATTACTCCAGATTAAACAAGCAATACAGGGCCAAGCAAGGCATCCTTAAGTTGCTTGGTAAATGTGACTCAAGTATTAAGTTGGCCTTGCGACACCCTGCGTGAGACAAGAGTAAAGCAATACAATGATAAAGCTGGCCACCTGATTGTGGAATGGCCAATCTTTGCCTCAAGAAAGGCAAAAGATGCCAAAATCGGTGCAGATAACAACAATTCCACGTTATTCATTATTGCCTTATGGACAAATGAGACTCGAAGATCTGATTGCTCGCACCAGTAAGTGCTATACCTCGGGCTACCTGTGTTTAGCCAGTGTGGTAAATATCCAGCCTGTTCCGCACTTCTCAGAATCTATGCCACCGCCTTCTAGGGAATAAACAATAGGTAGCCATCCGGGTTGGCAGCTGCGAACCGCTGTTCAGGAGGAAACACCTCACAGTTCAATCCCCTTACACTGCCAGCATATCAGTCTTTCTGCTATTCTTGTGTAGTTCAGTCTGTGCACGCGAGTCTCAAAAACATAAATAAATCTTAAACTCCATCCTGATTAGATCTTTTTAATTCAAATAAATAATCTGTCTACTCAGACCCTCCTTTGCTTTCTTTGTACAAAATTGACTTCTAAAAGCACTTTAAATGACTTCTTTACTCCTTGACTCACCATCATGTTTCAGGATGGTCTGTGACCCAAGACGCCTAATCACAAACAGGAATCATGATGTCCAGGCGCACTGACAGATTTATAAAATGTTGTTTAAAACTTACTGTTAATAAAAATAAAACAACAGAGATTCCATGTGAATTAGAACGGGAAGCGGTTGTCTGTATGTAAACAAATCAACCTTTACTCTTCATGTGACGTGGTTTAAGCCTCAGGTCATCCAACCATCCCAATATTGGCTCATCTCTTTACCACACTAAGGGCATATTTATGTAAAGTGTCGCTGAACCTAGTGCAGCACCACTTTCCTTGCACCGCTTAGCGCCCCCTAACGCCACCATGTGTTTAAAAATACGTCGCACCATGGCGGTAGTCAGGGGGACAAGGGTCTTCGTTTTTTATGCTAGTCCAGCACTTAATAGGACTAGTGTCAAAAATGTTGACGCTAATCCTGCAAAGCACTCAGAGGCTCATTGAATACAGTGGGAGCCTCTTTTAAAGTCCTGTACTTAGCATGTATTAAACAATGCTGATAAAAATGGCGCAAAGGAATCTCATAGACTCCTTTGCTCCATTTCTACCCCCCCCAGTCTGGAACACCCCCATTACATACATTATGCATAGCGCTGGCATAATGTGGCGCAAGGGGTTACAAAGTGGTGCAATGCAAGCATTGCGCCACTTTGTAAATATGGCGCAGCGTTTTTGCCCTTCCAACGCCACATTAGTGTAAAGGAAATTATGCTAATGTGGTATTGGAATGGCGCTAGGCCACCATAAATCTAGGTCTAAGGGCCTGATTTAGATCTTGGTGAAGGGAAATACTCCATCACATAAACGCAACCAATATCCCATCTGCCTTATTACTATCCCATGATAGCCTGTGGAGATCATATTAAGCAGGACAGGATATCTGCCACGTTTGTGACAGAGCATTCCCTCTGCTAAGACCTAAATCAGGCACAAAATCTCAATTCTCGGTCACCCACAATTGTGGTTGTTACTGGTTTATAGAGTGTTCCCAGCAATCCTGTTTAGGGGAGTAGTGCCAGAATATTGGATAGCTGCTCATCTAATTAGCAATTTATAAAAAGAGATTCAGGAAGCAACCAAGAGATATAGACCCCTATTTTCTAACTCTGGCATCTTTTGACCACCAGAGTTAATGTGGCAGTATCACCGCCAACAGGCTGGCGGTGTATATCGCCACATTATGAGTGTGGCAGTTTGGCCGCAGCAAACCCACCATATCACCACTCATACTGCCATGGCAGTATGAACCGCCAGGCAGGAGATATGCATCTTCAATCCAGCGGTCCACACGTGACCACCAATGGTATAAGGTGCCGGCCTACCGCCGTGCTTTTTGCAATGGTATTACCGTCACAAAAACCATGACGGTAGGGCTACCGGTGACAGGGAATTACTTCCCTGTCACCGGTAGTAGGCTCCTCCACCCCCCTAGCAATCACCTAACCCCCACCCACTAGAATCACACCGACCCCAACCCCCTCCCCACAATCATGCACCCATGCACCACCACATCCATACCCTCATTCACTCACACTCATCCATACACACATTCACTCACATGCTTTCAACCACGCATACACCACAACACTCACAGATGCATACACACACACACATTCATACATGCATGCAGACACAACACACTCACACACAGCACCCCCTGCCATCCACCCCCAGCCCCTGACCGACGCCCGACTTGCCTTGTCCGGCGAGGTGGTTGTCCAGCAGGGAACGGGAAGGGACGTTGCTACGTCAGCAGCGCCCTGCCTGAAGGACACTGCCAGGCCCTCTTTTTCATCAAAATACGGCTGGCGGCGTCCTACTGGCGGTGCGATGCAGGTGGTAGCACCACCCAGGTGCCTCGACTGCCAGCATGGCTACTGCCGGATTTCCACCCTTATTGTGGCAGAAATCCTGCAGTAGCCATATTATGGCAGGCGGAAGACTGTCAGCACTGGCGGTCTTCTGGCACCCTTGGCATCAGCAGTTTCCTGAGGAAGCGCCAATGTCATAATGAGGGCTATTGACTCTTATCTATATTATCTCCATGTGTATGCTTGAGTTCTGGGAAACCATCTTATCAAGTGGGTTGATAAATGAAGGATTTTGCCATACACTCAAACTGGAATTAGGAAAGATATGTCAACAATGAAAACTGCAATAACATTGTGAAGTTATCTTAGCACAAGGTGATTTTAAAGACTGAGGTCTATAGCTAGAGTTTGGTAGACTGGGTACTCCTTTAAAATGTAGCTGATATCCAGTGCATTGTATTTACAATACCATTGTTTATAGTGCAGTTGTAATAGCTCACCAGGCGTTTGGCTTAGGGCCTGATTTGGGGGATAGGTTACTCTGTCACAATGGTGACGGATATCTCGTACACTGAAATATAAATCCTATTATATGGTATGGGATTTATATTTGGGCGGATGGGATGTCCATCACTGTTGTGACGGAGTAACCCATCCGCCAAGATCTAAATCAGGCCCTCAGTATCCAGTTACCCTTTTTCTAAATAAGGAACTAAGTACCTGATTTAGAGTTTGATATCTGGTTTCTGTTACAGATGCCATAGAATATAATGCAATAAGGTGGATGGCATATCCATCATGTTTGTGACGGAATAACCACCCACCAAACTCCAAATCCATACCTAATTTTTACCTAAGTCAAACCATAATACCTGGAAGAGAGCAATATTAGGTAGCAATTGAAGTCCTTCATCCCCTCTCCACATTCTATATGATGTGGAATATAATCATGTCAAAGAGGCATGCATTGAACGTTGGAGTCATAGAAGTGGTTTGGTTTGACCACAGAGGAGGGGCTGATCCTTAACATGGCTAAACATCCAGGTGGGCACATATCCTCTGCACAAGAGAATAAGGGTTTCACCATCTTGTATTTAGGCAGAAAGCTACAGGGATACAACAAACTACAAGAGGCCTTTCCTACAACTGCTTAATATACCAATCCCAACTGTCCCTGCCCTGGACCCTGCTGTCAGCCTCTGGTGGAGTGAGTCCTGACCTCAAAGTGCGATTATTGAGGTCCTGAAACCCTTGGCTGTGTCTAGATGTACTTCTTCTACCACTCCATAAAACTTGGCGCTTAGAAGCGTTTTCAACTTCAAGGCCTCCGGAGGACTGGCAGAAACCTGCCAAGCCAATCCGACCAAGGAGAGTTGTCAATGGTCCGAAGATTCAGATTTCTCCAGCTCAGAGCTTTTCCTCAGAAGTTAATTTGATTCAGCCGGATATGTCAGAGAAAGTATTCTGCCTCATGGAGCCCTCTTCAGCTACAGCCTCAGTCTTGCCCCATAGAAGGATTCCAATCTCCGAAAAAGTGACTAAGTACTAACCCAGAAATCTTGACTGGGTGAAGGAACCAAAAGTTTCGGGCCAACGAGGAACCTTCTCTGGCATGAAATTCGTACTCCTGCCTGGAGCTTCTTCCCAAAAACAAACAGCATCACTGCAACCACATTCTATGGCTATTTCCTCAGCTACAACCTGCTGCCTTGTTCCTCTGAAGATTTTGGAATTCGATTTTGAGACTAGATCCCAAGGTAAAACCTTTTCTTGGTCAAACCTGCTAACTGTGTCTGACCTGTGCACCATCGAGGGTGGCCTCCAATCTTGCATAGATTTAGTTGACCGCAGTTGGCGGTTAATGCTTTTTGATCTTATTTTTACTAAAAAGTTTAAAAAATCATGTCTCACAATTGCAGTTATTGGATTTTTGTTGTTGTTGCTTAAGTTATTTATTAAATTGTACTCAAATTTTCTAATTTCATTCAGGATTTTTATTCAGTGTATTATGTTGTATTTTTTTCATTATTACTGTGTTGATACTGTCTAAATGCTTTACAAATTCCCCAAGTTTAAGATTGCCTGCTACGTGCTATAGCTACCAGGGGGTTGAGATTTAATGATTTAGTGACTTTGAGGGTTCACCCTGACTGTGATTATTATTTGAGATATTTGAGGTGGTTCATACCCTGCTCAGCTAACAACCCAAATTCTTATAAATAATCATTAGCATCTGCTGCCTTGCCAGGAAGGATATTTGACTATCATTGTCATAAATTTGGCAGTCCTCTGAACCCTTGCCCTCCTCCAGTTCGGGCTAGCTGAAAACTATTTAGTCCCTGTTCTTAAACAGATTTGTAAACAATCTCTTCTCACTTCAAATGTACCCATCACTTAGAAACATGCACAAGTCATTCATCTTCTAAAAAACCTTTTGAGGATTCCGACATATAAGTACTTACCGTCTTACCTTTATCCTTCCTTTTCTATCAAAAATATTGAAGAAGGCAGTCAATAAACAGCTATGGTATTGCTATGGAAATCAGCATGCTACTTGATGATTCTCAATCAGGCTTTTGCCTTATGCATAACAGTGAGACTGCACTTTTAGCTGCTATAGATAAATCAGAATGATCATGAACCAAGGTGAATGCTACCCTGATCTTACTCGAACTGTCAGCAGCATTTAACATGGTTTATCATCCATTAATCTTGAGTGTGCAATCATGCACTGAAATGGCTTTGTTCAGACTTTACTTGCAGGTTACAGTCAGTCTTCATGCCTCCTTACCTTTCCAGTGCTACACCATTAATCTTTTGGATACCTAAGAGCTCGTCACTGACTTCAAAAGTTTTTATGTCTATGCCTTTTTGTTAGGCCTACCAGTTTGCTCCTTCTCCTTTGAAACTGTGTCTTACAAAACTGTGCTTTACGAGGATGATATCCAGATCATCATATCATTGCCCAACAATACTCAATCTGTTTAAATTCTTACTGTATGTTCACAGTGGTGAACTATATAAGAGACCACTGCACTAGATTAAATGCTGCAAAATTGAGGTAATTATCTTTGGTGGCCAGCAGAGTATGAATCACCCCTAGCCCGCTCACCCTTCCTAGGAATCATGGATTCATATTTATTCATAACTTGTCTTATGTCAAACAAGTTATCACTCTTTCTCTAACTGCATATGCTTTGCAATCCTAGGGGTCACACAAAAGAACTTTCCTCTGCTTCGTACGTTTGTCGAAAAAGCATAGTTATTACTTCTACATTGGACCAGGATAATTATTGTATGTAGGAATGCTAAGCTATCTTGTACATCACCTGCAGATGAACCAAAGTTCTGTTGCTTGTCTGATATTCAGTCACTCACCGAGAACCTCTATGACACCCCATTTTCGAGAGTTGCACAGGTTACCATTAAAAGAATGTTCTATTTTTAAATCCTAGTCCCTGTACACATGGCAGTACACATGGTGGTGCATGAGTCTGGATTTATCTGCCTAACACACATATGCCATTTTAATGTCCTCACAAACTCTTCATTCTACTGCTTTTTTGTCACTAGCTCCAGTGTTAAATGGTCCAGAACTGGTGGTCACGTTTTGTCTTTCCTCACTAACACATACTAGAACAGCCTTCTGATACACATTAGATAAACCTTTTGTCCATTACAGTTCAGAAAAAACTGACATAGCTCTTTTGCTAATACGTCTTGTAGATCATCTTGTTTGCTGATCAGCAGCACCAGGATGTCCTTAGGGCTAACGGTTGTGTTTTCCTAAACTGCATAACATAACACAATAACAAATTCTAGAAAAACAAGCATGTTTGCTTCTGTGCAGTCTTCTCTCTTCTACATTAATACTGTTCTCAGACCATGATTACATGCATCGTAACTAGTACTTTCACAACATTATCAAATAGTTTAGGTGTGGTGTTTTGCAAATGTCAGATTTTAATTTCAAAACCACTCTCACATTAACAATTCAATACATGCATTTCAGCTTCTTAATCAACATTTGTAACTTTACTGCTTTTGCCGCAAATCCATAAATACATTTTGTGTAGTACTCTGCCCCAAAAATTAGTATAATTGTTCTTTTTTTCTTTTGGGAAAGCTGCTTTCATAATTGCATTAATAAGGCTCTACTTTATTCCATCTTCATTCTTATGATGTCCTAATATTCAAAACTTTGGCACTCCAGATTGCTTTTTTCTCCTTTTATGGTCATACTAATGTCTTCTAAAATCCTTTAAACATTTTCTAGAGCTAAGTAATGGTGCACCTAATTCTTCCCATATATGAAAATATCCTCTTGAAAATACATGACTTTTTCCATATTCTTAAATAGTTGATGCATATCTCTTTGAAATGCGGCCTACATCAGCCCAAAAGGCATGCACCAGAATCTGAATGCACCCTCCAGAGTGGTGAACAAATTTACGTGTTTAGAATCAACATTAGATACAATCTGGTGGTCTCTTTTGACATTGGTAAATATTTTATTGATGTTTGGCAGTGCATGTCTGTTAACCAAAATGTTGCTAAGTTCACAAAGATCCACACACATTCAAAGTTTCTCGTTTGTTTTTCTAGCATGTACTATTGAAGCCCACCTCTTTGAGTCTTTAGGCTCCTCAGTTGTACATTCACAACATGACTTGTATATTTCATGATTCATGTCTTTCCTTAACATCATAGGCACATGCAACACCTTCTGTACCTTTGGCATAGCTTCCACTTTAAGAATAATGCTGTATTTGAATCCGTTCAACTTCCCAAACTTGTTATCAAACCCTGTAGGAAATCTTCCCTTCCACTTAGAGAAAACTTCAGTTTCTTGACCTTTCTCTGCTACCTCTGTTTCCTTTGCACCTTGATGAACACCACTTCCCATACATTTTACCATTTCCAAAGAGTGGAATCTAGTGTAATACCTAATACTTTTTGTTAATACCACCCTAGGAGAGACACCCCATCTTTTGCCACATACAATTTAGCGCACTTGGACCCCCCCTTGAACCCAAACTCCTTGCCATAACACTTACCACCTTCAATGCATTTCTTTTCATATGCCATTAACTGTATTTTAGGTTCCTAGAGTATTTGTCCTCATAGACATGTTTAATTGTCTCTCCTATGAGCGTTGCACCAAAATGTGCCATAATCCTCACATCAACTCTTTCCCAAAACATCTGTAACACACATACATCTTCATCGCCCTTCACATGTACCTCCATCCTATGGATCAACTCGGATGTGCTATTATATCCTACTGCACAATTTAACTTTTACACACTCTACAACAGTGCCCCTCCAGAATACATTTCCTACATGTTTGAAACATTCCTGGACATCTTTTATCCACCACTAGATATCCCTTGAGAACATACCTAAAATATATGAAATCTCTTACTTTCTTTTTTCAACTGGACCTCTTTACTTTACTGTCTTTACTGTGTCTCTACTGTTGACAATGTTAACCTGACCATGTTCATCACCTCCCAACAGTTCCTTTATATCTTGAGATATCTCTTCTATGTGTTTATTAATTTTATTTGCCTTGTCTAATATCAGGTACTAGACTATTACAGGTTATTTTCAATGTTTCTGTTACTGGTTCCCTGAACCAGTTGGTCCTAAAATATCTGCATACAGTGCCTGTGGGGCTACAAATATTGATAGTTTTACCAGGCAACAATGCTCTTCATAAAAACGTATATCTCACAACTACCTCACTCTCCTTCTTGACACAATTATTACTCTTATTCATCCATTTTTTTCTTTATCTGCATCCAGAAGAAGTGGCAGCAAATATTCAGGGGTGGCTCCTCCATAATGGCAGAGGAGCATTGCCCCCCTGGCCAAGAGCTAGGAGATGAAAAATAAAATGATAGTTGACTACCGTTTTATTTTTCATCTGCTGACTCAACCAGCAGTGCAGGGAGGGGTGGGGCTGGGTCAGGGGAGGTGGGAGGGGAAGGGAAGAGAGAGTGCGCATGTGTGTTTGGCCGGACGTCTCAGGCCAGACAAACACACATGTGCACTTAGGATTCTTCAGCCCAGCTGTGTTGTTCAGCCAGGCTGGAGAAACTGCACAAACCCCAGGACTGTGTCTGACCGGCAGTCTGAGCCACTCAGACCAATCATGGTGCTGCTTTCATGCTATGTTTAGAATGAAATAAGCACCAGGATTGCTCAGGACCTGTGCAGGTGTCCCAGCGGATGCTGGGTCACCAATCAACAGGAGCAGAGTAACGAGGCAGCAGGAGTCGGAGGGAACTGCATGAAAGGTAATTTTTAAATTTATTTTTATTGTTTCCCTTGTCCCCGTTGTCTCCCCCCCTGCCCTATGACATTTGTGGCGGCCGCCACTGCAAATATTTCAGAAGTCCTATACCTTCAGAACTCAAACAAAGCTTAAGCACAGCTAATTTCCCCCTGCCGTTAAAATATTTTCTCTGTCTGTTTCCACCTATGCCTCAAAACCTTCCTTCATTGCTTTTAATCTTTAATGCATTCACCAGGTAAATATAACAATGATAATGGTGCTGACATTCCTTCTGCCGTAAGCCACACAGGAAGCAATTTTAAACAGATAAAGATGTCCTAGTAGCTTTGGTGATATAAAATGTAGAATTGTATTTGCTAAAATGAAGTATTCCCACACCTCATTAGTGACTGTGCGGGACGCCCTTATGGCACTGGCACGGGGGGGAGGTGATCTCTGTATGTGCAATGGAGAATAAGGTTTGGTTGAGCGGTGAGCACATCTGGAGCAGAGAGTGGTTGAATAGGAACGCATTCACAAATGCACGGGAGCCCCCAGAGTCGGGAGGGAAGAAGAAGAAAAATGCGTCTTCAACTGAGGTGGTTAGATTGGGATTGTGCTGAATACACAATTATATGACTCAAACATAAATATTACATGGGGGCAACCGCAGCGGAAAGCTTTTAGCCCACAAACTGAGGCCGCATGTCCAGGCCAATATTATTAAAATGGTACGCTCCTCCTCCTTGGGAGAGGTGTGCACAGACCGCCAAATCACAACAGTTTTCAGCAAATTCTACTAAGCATTATATGCGGCCGACACCTCTATGAACACGGATCCCTCCCCATATTTAGACAACTGTACTCTTGCTTCACTCCCACTGGTCGACGCAACTGTCCTTGACAAGCCAATTCAGGTAGAGGAAGTGATATTGGTTATTTCCGGCTTGAAGACTAGGAAATCGCCGTGCCCAGATGGCTACACCCCACTTTTCTACAAAGCCTTTTTCTCAGAACTAGACCAGATACTCACGAGGCTATTTAACTACTTCTCAGAGACCAACTCCCTCTCTGCCAGTGTGCTAGATGTGACCATCACTGTAATCCCCAAACCGAGCAAAGACCCGGAGGAGTGTGGCTCTTATCGGCCCATCTCACTTCTATACACAGATGCTAAGGTGGTCACCGGCTTCTTAGTGCATCGCCTTAATCCCTACATGCCCGGGCTTGTGGACCCTGACCAGGCGGGTTTTATACAGCACTGGCAATGTGGCGATAACACAAAACGACTTCTACACTTTCTAGACAAAACGCATAGATTGCAGAGAGAAGCACTACTACTATCTATAGACACTGAGAAAGCATTTGATAGGGTGCACCTGCCATACCTATTCAAAGTACTGGAACGTTATAGCTTCGGCCCAAAACTTCTGAATTGGATAAAATGTGTCTATATAGAGCCCAGGCTGCTGTTCGTGTCAATGGTATGCTGTCTCAGCTTTTCTGGATTCACCGAGGGACGAGACCGGGATGCCCACTATCCCCACTCTTATTTGCCCTCTACATAGAACCTCTGGCCCAAAGTATACGTACAAATCCCCTCATAACGGGCTTTAAATTTGGGGGTGATCATCATTTTATCAGCCTCTATGCAGATGATATAATCCTGACACTGTCGGACCCGGTAGCCAATGGATCTCACCGAAGCTTTGCAAGAGTTTGGGACTACCTCAGGCTTGAAAGTGAATATGCAAAAATCACAAATCCTGAATCTCTCAGTCCCCCGCAACCCATGAAGCAGACCTTCGCTCAAGGCCCCCCCTTATGTGTTCCTCCTCTCACAACCACTACCTCGGCATTGATCTAGCCAACACAACTATCAAAACAGCCAATAGAAACTATGCCGCCCTCGCTAAAGATGTACTGAAAGACCTGGAGACTTGGAGCAAACATAAGCTGTCATGGCTGGGTAGAGTGGCAGCGATAAAGATGAGGAATTTACCATGCATTCTAAACATCTTTCAAATGATCCCTCCCTCCGCCGCCCAAAACCCTAGCCACACTGCAATCGGCCATACTGAAATGTATATGTGATCAAAAACTCTTGTGCATACCGTGGCAAACCCTATATCTCCCTAAGACGAAAGAGGGACTAGAGGTCCCTTGCCTTTTGAAATACTACCAGGCTACCTAACTGCGATTCACACTGGAATGATGCCGCCCATACACCAAGAGGATCAAGCAGTCGCAGGGTCACAAATCTGGAAGGAGGTTTGGCTGCAACGCAGACATAGTGTTACAGGATTATATTCCTCCCCTATCACTGGCATGAAGCTCTGGGTCTAGGACTCAGTGGTGGTTAAGAGTGGACTGACATCCTTCCCCTCCCACATGACAGCGATATGCGCTAACCCAGACTTTACCCCTGGTCTGAGTGCAGAGCGCTTTCAAAGATGGCAAGCCGGAGGCTGCAAGAGAGCTGGGAGTCTATTTGACATAGATGGTATCATCCCTTTTGACTGCCTGAAAGAAAACTATGGGCTTAAGGAGACAGATATAATGGCATACTTGCAGGGTAGACACTGGGTGCTTCAACCAACTCTTCGACCTCTATTGGCGAGGCCACTCACAGCATTCGAGAAATGGTTAACACTTAAAAGAGATGATAAACAGCAGATCTCTGAACTTTACACGCACCTAATGGCCACTACACAAATACCCAAAACCAAGGGACAACGAAGGTGGGAGGCCGAACTAGGAAGAGACCTAACAGAAGAGGAATGGGGAGATATACAAAATAGGGCCCACCACACCACCCACCGTGTGTCGGGCACTGAAACAGCCTATAAAATAGCTTTGTACTTTTATTACACCACTGAGAGAACCCACGCATGAAACCCTACTAAGTCTGAGATATGCTGGAGAGGATGCGGCAACACGGACACACTGCTGCACTTACTTTGGCATTGCCCCAAGCTGAAAAGATACTGGAATAGCATCCTAGATGAAGTTGACAGAACATTCCACACAGAGATCCCTAGATTGTCAATATATGTTATCCTTGGCTTAACTAACCCCCTTATCTTTCCTCTACGATCGATTAGAGGCCGTCAATTCGCTCTCGCCCTTTACGCTGCCCACCAGGTGATATTATCACATTGAGGCACAGATAGAACTCCAACCTACACCTCCTAGCTACACAAACTATGGTTTCTGCTGGGGATGGAGAGACCTTCCCTAGCAGCGGAACAACGATCAGCAGAAGTTTCCACACTATGGGCATCCTTCATACAAATTTTGTTTACAAAATTCAATGCAATGACATGCCCCACATACCTAAAAGTCCTACGCATGTTAGGGTGACCTTAGAACTCATAGATCACACTCAGAGATACTCACTCAACCCCTGAACGTGAAGGGAGGCTGCGTGGGGTTCTTAATACACACCTAGGGATGGGACAGAAGGGATACGCCAACATGGGGTTGTCTGGGAGGGGACCAGTTTTACACCATATTTTTATGTTGGTTGTTCTCGCAAATGCAGTGCTCATCCTGCTTGGTTACACTGCCGACCCCCTAGGGAAGGCGTTAAAACTATGTTGTACTTTTTCTGAGCGTTATTATCGCTGCCGGCCTGTAAGGTTGTAGACATATGGCTGTGTTCTTCTTTCATAATCTAAAATAACAATAAACAGAATTGATCCATAAAATTAAGTATTCCCTCATACCAATTTCTTCTCTTAGGCAGTGGACAGCAAGACCCAATTTGCACTCCTTCGGAAAAGTAATATCAAGGAAACATTTTCCTTTTTTCTCTACAATTTTAGAACTGTAGACAGAAAAAATTATATTCTTCAAAATAGCCCCTATTATGTCACTGCATGATGTAATGCCACATAAGGCCCAGCTGGCGGTAACTTTGCCAATCAATCCAGCATTATCCTGTGTTATACTTTATAGATATTCCCTCATGGGGTGCATTCTTTTATCTTTGGGGAATCTGTTACCTTGAACTCCTTACTCTACTGCTAAATGGTAACAGACGTGCACATTTTTCAGGCTTTCCAGCAGTGCATGCACATCACTGCAGTGTTTTATATCTAGTTCCAGTCACTCACATCTCACTCCTCAGCCTATTCACTCTAGCCACTTAAGGAGTCCTTACAGTTGTGATCAGTACCTTGTTTCCTAACGTAATCAGGAGCCTGCAGCAAGCCAGGACATCATTGATGATGAAGTAAAGCCATGTGCCATGTGCAACTCAATTCTTGGTCATTCAACATCCAAGCCTGTATCCTGATTCTTGATCAAGACTCGCTCATCATCAGTGAAATAATCTCAGCACTATCTGGGTTTTAAGTCTTAATGTGGTCTTGTCAATTCATAATGGGGGTCATTATGACCCTGGCGGTCTTTTGACCGCCCTGGTAAAGGTGGTGGGCTGACCGCCGACAGGCTGGCGGTGTGGACCACCATATTATGACTGTGGTGGTGAACTAGCTGCAATACAGCCAGTTCACCACCTGTACTGCCAGGGCGGTCGGACTGCCGGGCCGGAGATAAGCATCTCTGACCTGGCAGTCCTGCACTGACGCTGGTGGTACTATGAGTCCCCTTACCTCCTGGGATTTCGTGGTGGTAACACCGTCACGAATTCCCTGGCGGTAAGGCTTCTGGCCACAGGAATTTCCATTCCTGTCGCCAGTAGATTACTCCCCCACCCCACCCCCAACATGTAGAAGCACCGCCCACCCCTATCCAAACACGCAGCCCCCACCCCTATCCATAATCTAACCCCCATCCCTCCGATCCATACAGCAACCTTCCACCCCCTTACAGTCACAGCGCCCCCTTCCCGCATACATGCACACAGACACCTACAAGCACCATGCATACACCCACACACCTACACTTCCAGACACGCAACTACTCACACTCATCCATACACGCATTCACTCATGCATACTCACACTCATCCATACACGCATTCACTCATGCATACTCACACTCATCCATACACGCATTCACTCATACATACTCACACTCATCCACACATGTATTCACTCATACATACTCACACGCATTCAGGCTTGCATACACAGGTACATCCAAACATGCATACTCACACGCATACACACTGACATGCAGACACACACTCACTTAAACATTCATACATGCATTCACTCACACGCATACGACCATGCATACACCACAACACTCATAATTGCATTGACACACGCACACACATTCAGACACACATGCAGACACCACACACTCACACACAACACCCCTCACCCTCTCGCCCCCCTCCCCTGTCGGACGCCTGACTTACCTTTTCCTGCGGGGAGATCATCCGGCAGGGAACGGGCTCTGTACCTCCAGCAGTGCCCAGCCAGCAGGACACCGCCAGGCCGTATTAATGGTCATAATACGGCTGGCGGCGTCCTACGGGCGGGGCGGTGCTGGTGATAGAAGCGGCAGTGCTGTGCCGTCCACCAGCATGGTTACTGCCAGATTTCTGCCCAAAGTGTGGCGGAAATCCATCAGTGACCATGATATGGCGGGCGGAAGACTGCCAGCACTGGCGGTCTTCTGGCGCCCGTGGCATTGACGGCCTCGGTTAGAGACTGCCAAAGTCATAATGAGGGCCAATGTCTGCAGGAGTGGGACACCCCAAAGAAACTACTAATTTCTTGAATTCCAAAGCACATTCTGTATTCAGTGGAATATACTCTTGTTACAGCAGCACGTATCCAACACAGGAGTCATAACACTCCACACTTGTTACTCCAGAGAGATTTGGAAATAAGCCTGGAGCCCTGTCGCTGTAATTTGTGTTCATAGAGATATCTAAAGTTTTTGGCACCAATGCGCAATTAGGTCTCTCGAATAAGATGATCACATTGGGTATTAGAGGCTGGCATTTTAATATTTTTTGTGATGTTAAAATACGATTGGGCACCAGTGAGATTATCTTCTGCCAAGTTGACACCTAGAATTGTCTGAGAGAGATGGTTCAGGCAGTGATGTACCATTGCACTAATTCTGTTACAATTTATATTAGCTCTTGGGATCTATCAATAGGATATATGATCACTAACCGCACGAGGTTTATTGCTACTGCGGTTTTAGAGCTTTAGTACAAAGATGATTCAGCTATGCGTGATCCCCTCAAGTTGGATTACAGCATTGCTTGGAAGAGTTTCATGTCTTTTCTAGGAGTAATTCCTTCAGTGCCAACCTTGTACATATTCAGGCTATCATTTTTTGTAAATGCAGGAATATTCCTGATTGACATCTGATCAGGAAGTGCCTGGAAACAGTGAAGGCTTTTAAGTATCGTGGATTGAGTGTTTACATGGCAGACATTGCTCATTTGGGTTTATTGCACCATTACGTAAACAATACAGTTGTACATTACAAAGGGAGAAATCAGGCATCGAAATACAATAGTTAGGACAGGATAAAGGCCCTTCCAAAACATTATTAATTCGGGAGGACTCAAACAGCTCCAAAGCCGTAAATATGAAGCGGTTGCCTTGAGTTTTTGACTCTGAAAATGGTCACCCTGATAGGGGTGCAAACAACCCAAAATAGCATCTCGTAGGCGTGGGAGGGGTACATTTCTGAAAGGGTGTGCATCAGGGGAGGTATTGGTACTGAGAGAGCCTACAAATTGAGGGTGGTGCTTAACATGGTAGGTGCACAGTCTAAGGCCAATGAGACAGAGGTTAGGAGGCAGGATTCAGACCCGAAAGGATATATCCATCTAGCTCTTTTGAGTTTGATGGGTGATTAGGTGGTACGTTTACCCTCTACTGGTAGCAGATTTGGATTTGAGCCATCTATTCTCTTTTATTGCCCTACTTCGTGGATGTTCTGATTTGATCTAATTTTAGTTTGTGGCATGCGTTTGACACCAATTCGTTTAGGCCGTGAAACCAGTGCTCACAGCTTTCCTCTGAAACTCGCGGCTGCTGCAATTAAATGTGCGAGCATCGAATACTGAGACAGCGTAATTCTGAAGCCATTTCAGGCCTCTTTAATCCATTTACAACCACTCCCAGCCCCATTCCGCTTACTTTTGCAGCGTTCTTCCTTTGTGACGCTTTTTCGTTTTTCTCTTCCTTCGTCTTTCTCATATGTGTCTTTTGCTCACAGGAAATTTGAGGCAGAAGAATAAAGGTGCCGGCCCTCAAAAATAAGTGCGTGCGCCCAGCACCGGAAATCACCGGCTCAAATTAAGCACTGCGTGAAACTCTGTTTAAAATAGCGAGGAACATAAACCAGAGGGAAGAGGAAACACCTACCCAGGCAGGTATGAGGGCCCAAGGGAAAATGATTTGTCTCATGAGAGCACACAACGCAGCAACCAGGCTTTAGCCAAAAAAGTGCAACACTCCTGGCAGAGCACCAAACAATCCATTTTAGCAGCCTGCAGGAAACTTCTCAAAGCCCACACAATACAAATCCCTGCACACACGCATAACACAATGCATAATAGACAGCACAAGACATGAAACAGAGCCTATCACCACCAACTAGGCAGAAATACACACAATACAGTTTAAGATTGGCCGAGTTCATTACATATAACATATCAAACATGAAACTGAACATACAAGGGATCACACACAATGCCACACACATTTCACAACACATACGTCACGTCACGCACATTGGACGATTACACCACATACCATTTATCGGAATGCACTGCAAACCTTGTATCACGCATAACAAAATGAATCACATGTCACACCCAGTGTAGCATTCAACACAGTACAACACACACATTGCACTTAACAAAACACATGACACACAACCCTTCCTGCATCACAGAAAACACGTTACATACAAGACTTTGCACACATGACACACACAATACATAAAATGCTAATATTATTTCCCATAAAACATCTGATACAAATTATCGCATAACGTACCACATACTACGAATCACACACAACACATTAGTCGAAAATGAAGAATTGCTCACAACACATCGCACACAACACACGCCCACGCACATTATACAACACACATGGCACACATTCCTTTTCAGTCGACTGCTAACACTTTTGGAAATGGAAGATTACAGTATCCGCTTTTTAACACTTTTACACATTGAACAAAACAGATTTATTTT
Organism: Pleurodeles waltl; assembly: GCF_031143425.1. Taxonomy (NCBI): domain Eukaryota; kingdom Metazoa; phylum Chordata; class Amphibia; order Caudata; family Salamandridae; genus Pleurodeles; species Pleurodeles waltl. Next base: position 313,459,353 of record NC_090449.1, on the reverse strand, counting down.
TTAATGTCAAGTGTTATGCGACATTTCAGAAACTATGTTTAAAAGGTGAACAGTTTTCAATATTATTCAGACTCATTTCTTTGCTCTGAAGGCCATAACGCGAACAATGAGTAATATCAAGTAGCAGACTACATTACCTGTACGCAGTGCTTGAAATGGAAAAATTAAAGTGCATGTACACTGTGCCAGAGTACCTGCTTGTTTCCGAGAAGTGCCGGTACTCTCCAATTAAAAGTATCACGTTTTTCTTGAGATATGCCGGTACTCTCCCTCTCAAAATAAAAAAAGTGCCGGTACTCAGTACCGGACAGTACCGGCCCATTTAAAGCACTGCCTGTACGGTGGTGCGGGACCAATTCCTTCGTATTGTGGGGACAGAGCGGACTTCGACGAACAGGAGGAAGACATTCCATTTTAGCCCAGTAATATGGGAAAACTTTATGCCACTTCTATCTCTCCTCCGGGGACATCCATGTTTATGCGAAGGTCATGGAAATTATATGCGTTTCGGTTTCCCAAGCTCTTTTCCTGAACCTCTTCAGAAAACAAACAAAAATTAACAACACATATTGACATAAAAAATAGATATTTATAAACGCTGGTAGCAAAACTCTCTAGTTTCCCAGGTCTATGTTTGCAAGTCTCATCTCACCTGCTGGAAAATCCTCTTCAGCCGTGATCCACTGCAGAGTCCACAAGTCATACTACTTTTTTACCCTGCCGCAGTTATGAGAATTCTCTCCTGACCTGACGCCATATCAGAATCCCAGCCTGTGGTCCAGGGACCCCCGGGGGACAGCGAAGCCTCCTCAGGGGGTCCGTGACTGCTTAGAAAATTAAATAATACATTGTATATAAAGTGGCTAAAAGAGCAATTGAACATTTTAAAACATAATGTAAGTGTCAAGGAATTTTAAATTGGAGACTAAAAATTAAATTAGTATCCTTAGATTGATTGGTGGGAGCAGTGCAGGTTCATCAAACAGAATATAGTATGGACAATGTGTGGCTTTAATTGAATTTAGAAGAGCTCCTACCTTCCTATTGAAGTTATTTTTAAAATATTTTATTTATGTTTGTTTGCAAATTAAACAAAATGTGTTATAATTTGTGTATTTTTTTGATGGATGCTCGTTTCTCTATTTTTTGTGTATTGTTTTGTGTTTCAAATCAGGAACAATGTTTAGGCCAGGATCCCCGGTTACCAATAGTGACTCAGTGGGGGGTCCCCACATTCCAATAATAATTCATTGGGAGTCTCTGAGTTCCAATAATGATAAAGTGGGGGCCCCCAAAAGTCAAAGGTCTGAGAACCACTGATCTAATCTATCTGCAGAATCCAACACACATCTGGACTGCTGCAGAATTCAGAACACGCCATGTCTACTTCCAAACCCACCATTCCCCTGCTGCAGTATTTGCAGCTAAAATGCTGGAGAAATCTATTCAGAATTGACCCTACATAATTCATCATCACCCTGACCTACTGCAGAATGCACCACTCCCTTGAACTTCTACAGAATCCTCTACATACTTGGCCTGCTGCAGAATCAACTTCACACCAGATCTGATGCAGAATGCACCAATCACCTGACCTGCAAAATCCACCGCTCATCTGACCTGTTGCAGACTCTACAAACAACTTGCTGGAGAATCCTGTCCATGTTTGGCTAGCAGCAGAATTTACATCTCACCTGCTGGATAAAACATGTTCAGGCCCACCACTAGAGAATCCACCACTCCTTTTACTTACTGTAGAATCCACCACCCATCTGACCTGCTGCAGAATCTACAGCTCCCACCTGCCGGAGAATCCTTTTCAGACCTGGCCCATTGCAGAATTCACCACTTATCTGACCTGCTGCCTAAGCGACTCCACCCTCTACCTATGCCAGACTCCACCAATCACCACACCAGCTGAAGAAGGAACCAGCTATCTAAGCTTCTGCAGAATCCACTAAACACCAAACCTGCTGCAAAAACTATGATTTACCTGGTCGGTTTCAGAATCCACTAAGCTTCAGACCTGCTGCAGAAATGACGATTCGTCTGACCTACTGCAGAATCTACCATGTTCTCTTCCTGCTGAAGAATCCACAACTCATCTGGGCTGCTGCAGAATCTACAGCTCATGTGCTGGAGAATACTCTTCAGCCTCTAACCACTGCAGAATTCATCGCTTATCTGCCTTGCTACGTACGTCCATCCACAATAGACAAGCTACAGGAAATATTATGTATTAGACCTGCTGCAGATTCCTTACTTATCTGGCTTGCTGCAGGATACATTCAACACCAGTCCTGTTGCAGAATCCACCCCTCACTGGACATGTTGAAGAATCTACCACACATCTGAGTTTCTGCAGAATCCCCTCAACACTAGACCAGAAGCAGAGTCCACAATACATCTAACCTGCTGCAGAGTACACTTCAAACTACACCTGTTGCGAATCAACAACTCATGAGACCTTTGGAAGATTCTACAACCCACCTGATGAAGATTAATTACCATAAGTGACCAGATTTAAAACCCACCACTCACCTGACCTGCTGCACAATCAGCAGCTCACATGCTTGGGAATACACTTCAGACCCAAACCACTGCAGAATCCACCCCTTATCTGACCTGCTACGAAATCCACTCTGCACCCAATGTGCTGCAGAATCCACCAGTCACCTGACTTGCTGCAGAATCTATTACTAACCAGACTTGCTACAGAATACTCCTCGTATTGGATCTGCTTAACAATCTACAACACACCTGCTAGAGATCCCTATCCTGACTGACCTTCCACAGGATCCACCACTCACCTGACCTGTCACAGAATCTGCTCCTTGCTTGCTAGAGAATCAACTTAAGGCCCAACCCACTGTAGAATCTACCACTAACTTGGCCTGCTGCAGAATTCACCCTTCATCTGACCATCTGCAGACCCTAGAACCCACCTGCTGGAGATTTATCTCAAGATTTGGCTAGCAACAGAATCCACCACTCACCTGACCTGCTCTAGAATCTGCAGCCCACCTGCTGGAGACGCCATTTCAGATTCGAATCACTGCCAAATCCCCCACTCATCTGACATGCAGTAGCCACTCCACACCAGACGTGCTGCGGAATCCACCACTCAACTGGCTGTCAGTAGATTTCACCACTCATCTAACCTTCTACAGAATTTTCAGCTCTCCTGCTGCAGAAACCTCTCCAGACTTGATCAACTGTAGAATTCACCACTCCCCTGACATCCTATGGAATCCACCAAGCATGGGACCTGTGCATATTCAACAGCTCATCTTTTGAAGAATCCTCTCAAGACTTGTCTACTTCAGAATCCACTACTTATATGACCTGCTGAAGAATCCACCACTTCCGTGGAATGCTACAGAATCCACTCATGCCAGAATTGCAGCAGAATCCACCACTTACCTGATTTGCTTCTGAATCTACAGCTTACCCTCTGGTAAATCCTCTACAGACCTGAGCTGTTGCAGAGTCTCCCATTCATCTGACCTGCTGCAGAATAAATAGCGTATCTGTTGCACAATTTGCTTGAGATTGGACCCACTGCAGTATTCACCGCTTATCTGCCTGGTCACAGAATCCACTCTGCAAAAGACCCAGTGCAGAATCCATCACTCGATGACCTGCTTCAGAATCTACTCCACACTAGACCTGTTGCAGAATCCATCATTCACCAGATCTGCTGCAGAATCCACCACTCCTGACCCATTCTTGAATCCACTCCACACCAGACCTGCTGCAGAATTTACCACTCATTTGAACTGCTGCAGTTTCCTCAGCTCACCATGAGGAGAATCCACTCTAAACTGAACCTGCTGCAGAAACGAGCAGTCACTTCAACATTCGCGGAATCCACCTCTCATCTGATCAGCTGCCCAGATCACCACTGATTTAACCAGCTGGAGAGTTCACTCCACATCCGGCCTGCTGCAGTCTCCACTAATCTGAATGCTACTGAACCCAACACTAACCGGACTTGAGCCAGAATCCACCACTCACCTGTCCTACTGCAATATGCTCTACTTACTCTACCTGCTGCACAATCCACCACTCATCTGACCTCCAAAAGATTCCTCAGCTAACCTGCTAAAGAATCGCCTCCAGACCAGAGCCACTGTAGAATCCACCACTCGGGTGACCAGTGGCAGAATCCACCACACATCTGAATTGTTGCAGAACTCACCACTTATCTTATCTTCTTCTAAAAATACAAATTCCTTGCTGCATACACCTCTACAGATCTCACCTGCCACACAGCCCACCACTCTTATGATCTGCTTCGAGTCCATAGCAAACCAGCTGGATACTTCTCACACTCATCAGACTTTGTATAGAATTCACTCCACACCTAGCCTGCTATAGAATTGAACATTCACCTGACCTTCTGCAGAATCCTCCACTTAGTTCACATGATGCAGAAACTACATCTGATCTGCTGGAAAATACCATATAAACCAAATCTACTGTGGAATACACAACTGCTCTCACCTACTGAAGAATCCACCACTCACCTGACCTGCTACAAAATCTACAGTTCGCCTGCTGGAGAATCCTTTCGAGATCCAACCCACTGCTGATTGCACCACTTATCTAACCTACTGCAGAACGTACTCTGTACCAGACCTGTTGCAACCAATTACTTACCTGATCTGCTCAAGAATTCTCCACTCACATTACAGCTGCAAAATCCACCACTCAACTGACCTGCTTTGAAAGCTACAACTCACCTGTTGAAAAATCCTTTTCAGACCCAATAGGTTACAGAATCCACCACTCATCTGACCTCCTGCAGAATCTACAGCTCACCTGCTAGAGAATCCTTTCACTTTGCTGACTTTGTGTAGTTTCCAATCCACGCCTGACCTACTGAAGAAACCACCACTCACATAGGCCCTAATTCTGAGTCTGACGGGCGGCGGAGGCCGCCCGCCAGACTTCCCCCCTCCGAAATACCGCTCCGCGGTCGAAAGACCGCGGAGGGTATTCCGAGTTTTCCCCTGGGCTGGCGGGCGGTCTTCGCAAGACCGCCCGCCAGCCCAGGGGAAAACTCCCTTCCCACGATGACGCCGGCTCGTAATAGAGCCGGTGGAGTGGGAAGGTGCGACGGGTGCAGTTGCACCCGTCGCGTATTTCAGTGTCTGCTTTGCAGACACTGAAATACTTTTAGGGGCCCTCTTACGGGGGCCCCGCGACTCCCCCTCCCGCCATCCGGTTCCCGGCGGGAGAACCGCCAGGAACTGGATGGCGGGAGGGGGAGTCGGAATCCTCCATGGCTGCGGAGCGCGCTCCGCAGCCATGGAGGATTCCTACGAGCGGCGGAAAGTCAGCGGGAGACCGCTGGCTTTCCGCGTCTGACCGCGGCTAAACCGCCGCGGTCAGAATGCTCGTAGGAGCACCGCCAGCCTGTTGGCGGTGCTCCCGTGGTCGGTGGCCCTGGCGGCCACCGACCGCCAGGGTCGGAATGACCCGCATAGTCTGGTGTAGAATCAGTGCCTTACTTAACTTGCTGTAGAATCTGTCTTCAGTTGGACACGTGGGCATGTGTCCTCAACAAATCTTGGTGAACATCCCTTTGATGCATTTTGGTGTTAAATAGTCAAAATACACCTACTCTAATCCCAAATGCTCTTGGGATACTCTTTAGGACAGGTACGGATTTGACCCATGAATATAATGATCTCCCCTATGAATCTTCTTATGGTTCCATTAATGAAAATGCATCAGAGACGTGTTGAATGTAGTGGTATATCGTCGAAGCCATAATCCTAATGTCAGCAAGGTAAACAGGCCCTCTTATTTCAGTAGCTGGGTATCCACTTGTAGCACTAAAGGGGATGCATGAACCCTTCATACCCAGAGCCATTTGCCCCTGCACTAATGATAGCTAGGCCGCTGTAAGACTGTCAGCCACAAAAGGGTACAGGGGTAGCAGACAGCCCACCATGTTTCTCGTCTGCCTTTAGGCTCTGGGAATGGACACCCCACTACAGATGTGGCCTCTATGATGACGTTTTACATTGTTAAAGAAATACCAAACTATGCGAAATATACATGCGTACGTTTGAATGGCGCTTTTAGGGATGTGTACCCATCTGCACTATAAATCCTAGCTTTGCAGCTTTTTGTCAGCCTGAATAATTCCTCCTCTACTGGCACCTACCAGAGCCCCTAAATAAAGTAGTTATACCACAATACCAAAAGAAGAATTTCGATCTACAACAACATTGAGTGCTAAATATCGACTATCACTATTTCATCAATGTAAGTAGTTATGGGCCAATATAGATTTACTGTAGTAACCTCCGCGGCTACATACCTTGAGGCCAGGGGCATAATACAGACTCCTGCATTATCTCTCGAGTGCAGGGGGCATTTAACTCAAACTATATTCATTTCTGAGCGGGTTCCAGGGGTCCCTCGTCATTCTGAAGGTGGGGTATCTTTTTATGTTATGCTACAGCCTCATTCTATATGCGTACATAGATGTGGAGTTAAGAATAGTAGGTTCACAGTGCCAATATACATACCTTGATACCATAGTGTTATTCAGATAATTTGCACTCACTGTTGTTTGCAGGTTAATATTTTGCCGGACCACCCACCCACACTTTTCAACTTGCTGGTCTTGAGTTTTTGAAATGGTATTCAAAACCCTCACCATGAAACCACAAGACAGTCTCTCGGCCTGTGTCACTCTGAAATCACTTTAAACACAGACTCACATTTTATAAAACCATCACCACAAGAACACCAATGTACAAAGCCAACAAACTAGCTTTGTAAAAAAAAAAACGCTGCTAGATGTCTGTGAGCACTTAGGGCCAGATGTAGTAAGCTGTTTGCATGGTGCAAACTGCGAAAATCGCAGTTTGCGCCATGCAAACAGCCTTCTGCGATGTACATTCACAATTTGCGAGTCAGTACCGACTCGCAAATTGTGAATGCGACTCGAAAATAGGAAGGGGTGTTCCCTTCCTATTTGCAACTCGCATCGCAATGCAGAATTGCTTTGTGACCGCGAATGTGGTCGCAAAGCAATTCGCAGTTACCACCAGTGTCACACTGGTGGTAACTCATTCGCAAAAGGGAAGGGGTCCCCATGGGACCCCTTCCCCTTTGTGAATGTTGCCCAAAAGGTTTTTTCAGAGCAGGCAGTGGTCGAATGGACCACTGCCTACACTGAAAAAACGAAACCAAATGGTTTCATTATTTTTTTTATTTTGCAACTCGTTTTCCTTGAAAGAAAATGAGCTGCAAAATAAAAAATAAAAAACTGCTTTATTGAAAAAGCAGTCACAGACATGGAGGTCTGCTGACTTCAGCAGGCCACCATCCCTGTGAGTGCAGGGACTCGCTATGGGGGTCGCAAAATGCGACCCACTTCATTAATATTCATGAGGTGGGTCTTTGCGACCCCATAGCAAGTCGCAGATGGTGTCTGAGACACCCTTTGGCATCAGGATTTGCGATTCTGAAATTGCGAGTCGCACCGACTCGCAATTTCAGAATCACAAATTCTGACCGTGCTACATCTGGCCCTTAGTCACATGATCTGAAAGCCACTCTCTCTGGGTAGCTACCATGTCTCTGGAATTGTATTTCCTGAAGATAAAAATATAACAAATATATATTTGTACACCAGGAAAAGCCTACATAATTTCCCTTCGGCACGATCATATTCATGTCCAAGAGTTGAAGAGCTAAGAAATAGACAGCCCCACGCATACATTCATCATCGATTATGACTATCGCTCATGTACATACAATGTCTCATATATTGCAGTCAGATGCAAGGGAGCCTTTGTACCCACATAGCAATGTAGTGTAGAATGAGGAGCAATCACCTACTGATAATAATGCTATGTAAAAAAAAAAATATTAATGTATCTATGGTATAGGACAAAGCGTGGTTTATGCAACCCAACTCTTTCATACACCTTACAAATAACTACTTAAATGGGATCGAATATGGCATAAAAACAATATTGGTCTTGATTGTGGCTATTTTCTAGCATTTTTTCACAATTATTGGTGTCTAAGTGTTATGAGGTGGTCATGGGATGATCATAATGCACTCAGTGTTATTGATGCAGGAGGCATCAGTTGATCCCCCATAGATCATCATGCTCTGGGTTTATGCGATGATTCGTGCATGTGAACTCGCAATTTCTAGCCTTTTGCCGATGTCAAAGTCATCAGGGTTTGTCCTTGGTAAAATATTCCAGGAGCAATGGGTGCTGTAACAAAACTCCATGTGTACTTCTCCTTTGGCTGCTTTTACCCAGGTCAAGAGGGCACCTCATGATGAGGGATTAGAGAACATTGGCTTTTTAGGAGTCTTGGCCCTGCAGAGATTTTGAGAACTTTGGTCAATTGAGATCGTTTGTGAAGACGAAAGACTTTGAAGGTGAAACAGTCCCTTTTGAATTTTAATCTGGCTACATGGTTTGGCCAGTGCAGATCACAGGTGACATCAGTTAATATGGACCCACTTTATGGGGCAGATTGGAACAGCCTATGAGATTAGAGTACCAAAATACGTACAGTGTTTGATAAGCGCTCGAACAGAAGAACAACATTTCTGAAGCAGGAAGTGTTGCCTCGAGTAGATGGTGTTGTTAGTGTTGCCGCTATCACTTTCAGGTTAACATGGGGGGCAAGTAGAGTTTCAACCCAAAACAAACCCTGGAAGTTTAGCTTACACAATGATGATCATGCCATATACAGCTGACTGCATGTTGCTTCATCATACGCCAAACTATTGCCGGATCACTCCATCAACTTCACTTCATAGTGGTGTTACACCCAGATTATTTATTTAGTCAAGTTACCCTGACCCTATTTTCAAATAAATGACTCATACCCATATTTGTTTTTATTATTTACCTTCGATGATGAAATGCCCCATGATGCTCTGGAGGCGATATAGTGGTCATACAACGTAGAAGAGACAATAAAGTAGGGGTATTACAATAGAAATAGTTCAGAGAGAAATATGTTTACGTTTTTGGGAGAGAGGAAAAATCAATAAATCTTTTGGCTGTTGAATATGAGGACATTTCTGGGCATCCAGGATTGAACCTTCTTCAGGATGGATGTAGGAATGCAGATGTAATCAGTACAAGAGGTACTCAAATAATTAAAGATTCATGTCAATGTTAAAACAATGTAAGGTGACATCTGAATCCTTGATATATATTACTAGCGATTATATGTATAGGATGAATATCAAGGGAGAAGGTAGGTACCTTTAAGGGACACCGCGGGCCACTCTGACCAGTTCTGAGATTCCATTACCAATGCTGACAACCTACTACCTTCTATACTGGAAGAACGTAAACTTGTCTAGAGCCTTATCTCAACTTTCACAGGTAAAGCCAAGGGTTGTGCTAACTTGCAGGGTCAATCATATTGAAATCTGTAAAAAGGATGAAGTGAGAGAATGCACTCTTGCTAATTGTGTGATGGACATCACCAAGTATCTTGCAACTAGGATTTTTGATGACACAGGTTATGCAAAAATCAGATTGTGAAAAGGTCAGAAGATTCTCTTCTTCCACATGTTGTGCGAGTTGAGTAGTCACACATTTCCGTTGAGTTTCCTCTAGTCTCTAGAGGAGAAGGATGGTTTGTGGGCCAGAGGTCTAAGAGCTTTTTATGGTAAATGAAAAACCTCTTGAGGAAGGGTGAAATCTATCCAGTTTTGAAGTTGTCTTGGACTATGTCTTTGATAGTAAAGAGCAGATTATCATCATTCAGAAATAACTAAGGAGGCATAGCAGTGCAATAGCAGTCATGGATAAGACATTCTCTGAGTAGCAGTTCTTGTTTGAGAGGACTCTGAAGTTTTGAAAGATCTGTTAGGCGAGTGATCAAAGCTCTTATTATTCGTCAATTAATGCGGCAGATGGTCCTATTCATGATCACTTTCAAGTTTTGGATGTTGGGTATAATGAGATCTATTTGGTCCATGAAATAATTGAGAAATGTAAAGCAGATTATGAGAACAAAACGGACTCTGGGTTTCACATTTATCCCTGATTATTCAGAAAAGGTTTTCCAAATTTGATTTTGGAGAAACAAAGATTTCACAGGGTAGACAATGTGTATTTATTTATTTCTAGCTTATAGATTTGGTGTGGTGGTATAATCTTTCTAACCTTGTCAAAATATTTATTTTTGGTTGAGTTGTTTAGAGTACCACGGATTTCTGGGTTCATGGAGATGATCGTTTTGGAGTAAGAGTTGTTTTTAACTTGCATTTGCTGACTAATATTCCCAGCCCCCAAATACACCTCCTTAAAAAATTTGTTGCCCAGAAATTTTCGTTTTTGATTTGTGTTTTTGGATAGTTAGAGAAGAAATTTAGCTTAGGTAGATATTGATCATCCAGGCCGAATTCTTCTAATTGAAATTTTTTTAAATGGCAGATGCGTTGCACTGATGATGTAATATTTCAAGAACCAGGAGACCTATATACTTCTTTTTGGTGTCAAAACATAGGTTTTGTGGGGCCAAGTAGTCTTATAAAGACAGAAAATAACTTCTCAGAGCAACTGTCCTTCCATTTTCCAAAATGGTAGCTCTATAATGATGTGTTTTAGCCATCATGTTGGTAATTTATTTTAATATTGTTTTTGTTTCAAGTTTTCCATTGATTCAAGTTTATAAACATAAGTGAAGCGGGTGTTAGCAGAGGATCTTTACCTACTGACAGAGTGTTGCATACTACAAAATCTGAGGACTCCTTCAACAAAGAAAAATGTGTCAAATGCCAAACTAATCTAAAAGAAAAGCTAACATCAATTGCGGCTGGACAGAAAAGAGTTTGAGATGCTGCAGACATACTGCAAGACACAGTTTGCAAAAGATTGAAACTTATGGGTGAAAAGGATCAAATATTTTATCATTGAAAAAACAGGTACTACAAGTCATATACAATGAAAAATGAAAAAAAAGTAAAAAAAATAGCAGAAACGAATGAATCACAACGAGAGTCCAAGTCTTCTGAGAAATCAATGACAGCCAAACCGAAGGCCCATCCCCTTAGAAAATCGTTAGCTACCTCTTGCTCACCTCCAACAACTGATCAGAAAGCAGAGGATATTCGTTTTGTTATCTGTGGTTTATCCAGAACAAGGTCCAGAGGGATTGATGAAAGAACGATGTACAGATTATGTGAGTCTCCAAGGGCTGCTGGCAAAAGAGGGAGTCAAAATAAACACTTAGCCCCCAGGGACTTCAGGCAGGTCAAAGGTAACTTTCTAAAAGTCATCTTTCCAAAATATTTATTACAAAATCGACATCACCAGTGAAGGCTTCTAATAAATATTTCAAAAAGTCCCAAAATTCAATTTGAAGCTGTTTTCTAGGCAAAGATAACATGTATTAAACTTAATCTTGTATCCCAAAGCTTTCCTATTAAGCAGCCAACCAGCTGCAGTGAAAATAGCTATTAGGACATTTAAACTGTAAGGACATGTTTAACTTGAAACTGTTACATGACCTACTTTTGAATACCACACAACCTGCCTTATGGGCAATAGGGCAAATTTAGGGGTACTTATTAAAATTTATATTTATTAATATTTAAAAAGAAAGTTTAGGCTGTCAAAAAGGGGTTATTTTGATACATCAAATTTGTAGTTGAAACATGCCCACCCAGGCTACATTGGTAGGCCTGGAAACATACTTTTCTGTGGTATTTCAGTTCATGGTACTGCCAGTGCTGCAGTCCACTGGTAGCATTTAATTTATAGGTCTTGGGTACACTTAGTACCATATATTAGAGGACTTATGGACAAATTGAATAAACCAATCAGCTGTATACCAATCTTACCTTGTTGAAGGGAAGAGGAGAAGCACTTCCATGGCCTGCAAAAGTAGGGCTCATCAAAAAGGCCAAAACATCCAGGGCGACCCTGCTGAAACAACACATTTCTAACACTCCATATTCATGCATCTGCTTTTCCTAGTGTGTTAATACCAGACCTTATTTTACCTGCCCACAGTCTGGCTGATAAACTTGTGTGACATTGTATGAGTCTTTGGTTGCAATAGTAGCTTGGACTTGGATCCCAGCCCCACCTGACCTTTTTCTGGTGAAAGGGGGAGCTTTGCCCCAGTCAAAACTATTTTTCTCATTCCCTACCCTACCCTGCAATCCCTATCACCCGTCTCCACCCTTACTACACACAGAAGTCTTGGCACAGATTTACCGCCTGTGTAAAGCAGATGGTAAATGTGTGCTTTAACCCCTCGGAATAGAGAATATTGTGCCAAATATCACACACCAGATCCATGTCTACAGAGTTATTCTCCTTTCCAAGGGGTGCCACTCATAACTGCACAGTACTCCCAGGACATTACTGCATGGTAGCAGTAATAACATGTTCGCAGTTTGAACCCTTCTGGTAGCACACAACTCGAAATTGGGGCCATAAACTGCAACACTCCTGTCATCGATATGGCAGAGGCACTTCTCTTTCGGCTACTTACTACAGCTATATGCTTTGTGAGCCTTCATTCAAGGATGGATCGCTCTGGACCATGTTGTAATCTCTTTGTGGGCTTCTAACCATGCCCATGTCAGGCCCCTCACTTTCATTATTTCGTGGGCTTACCTTTTAAAAATCGATTTATTTCATTTGTGAAAGGCATGCATACGTCATGCCTTTTCCGGTGTTTAGCCCTCCTTGAGCGCACAGGTAAACTACTGAGAACATACGAGGCTGCGTGTTTTCAGCTGGTTTCTGGACTACTTTATCTTTTCATTTCCTGCGCAGTGCGATCTCGCTTGGCAGAAGTCTAGCGCTTTCCATGACGTCGACCCTATTATATGGACAATTGCACTTTTGTTGGTTACATGGATAATTGCACTTATGCCGTAACATGGATAATTGCACTTTTGCCAATAGGTTTCACTGCAAGCGAACTTCTGTTTCCTTTTCAGTGTCTCCTTCAGGCTCATGGCGATCGGCTTGCATATGTTTTACTTTTCAATATTTATGTGGCAAGAAAAGTCGGCTAGGAGTTTACAACACCAACAGCTCTAAAGCGAGCAAACATAAGACCCGTTGCATTGCAAATGGTTGTTTAAGTATATACTGTTTCTTCACCCTTTATGGGGGTCCTCTAATAGCACCACCAGTCCTAGTGGCTCGAGCGAGGCACTGTCAAGATAATTGTTTGCCATCGAAGACGATGCAGTGACAGACAGGACTCAGTCCCCCCTCAATCAGCCTCGGGGTGAACTGTTAAACCAGGGTACATGCTAGTTTAATATAAAGTCACCTGTCTGCGCCAACATCATATTTGAGCTCCAAGCTGTTCTAGTCTTCTGATGGAACCCAAAAAAGCATTATCCCAAAATATAATCTTTAACCAGCCGTTCATGTGAGTGAACAGGTTGCTGCCAGCCATCATCTTCCAATCCAGTTTTAATTGAATTTCCACAGTCAGATTGAATGACAAAAAAACATTTCTGTAAACTGTGCCTCCAAACACAGAAAGCAGTTTTACTCCCTGAATACTGACAATGCTAAGAGGCGTCCCTCTAAAATTTGTTTTACTTTTGCATTAGGTTTATTGACAATTCAATCAACAGTATATCTGAGCATTTTTATTATAAACTACAAAAATTATAATTTACATTTCATTAGTTTCCTGAGCAATTGTGCTTAATGGTGCTCCATGCACCTCCTCTTGAAATCTTTCATTGTTCCTGACACCATGTACACTTTACTTTCACTGGATTGCTGGGGCAGCTGCTGGCAGGAAGAGCTGGTGGGTCAGCACGAGGAGTGGAAGTGGGGGCAATAATTAAAAATATATATATATAACACTTACGTGGCATGCCACAGCGCCTCTGCCGTTCTCACGCTGCCTTGGTGCTTCTGCCCTGCTCCACTCCCCATCCAATTCAGACTCTTCTCTCATGCTGTTACATAGCATGAGAGAAGCGCCTGGATTGGCATGAGGGGGCTGAAATACCGCTCAGTGAGGGAGTGGTAGCCTGGGCCTTGGTCTCCACCCAGCTGTGAAACACAGTCAGGTGGGGAGTTTTATGTTCACTTGCTGACCGGCTAAACCAACATGCACACTAAGGCCCATAGTTCAGAGGGCCTAGCGCCATCCTAACGACACATTAACGTTTTTTTTTTTACACCATTGTATCTTTAGGTAGCTAAAAACGGCATGTCATATTTACAAAGTGGCGCAATGCCTGCATTGCGCCACTTTGTAACCCCTTGCGCCATATTATGTTTGTGGCATGCATAATGTATACAAGGGAGGTGTTCCGGGACTGGGGTGGGGGCTGAAAAAATGGCGCAAAGTAACCTTTGCCTCATTTTTATCGCCATTTTTAATGCCTGCTAAGAGCAGGCGTTAAAGGCAGGCTCCCATTTTTTTCAATGGGCCTCTGGGTGCCTTTCAGGATTAGCATCAACATTTCTGACGCTAATCCTGCAAAGCCCCGGACTAGCGTCAAAAATTATGATGCTAGTACCCCTGACTAGTGCCATGGTGCACCGTATTTTAAATATGGCACACACATGGTGGCATTAGGGGGGGCGCTAAGGGGCTCAAGAAAAGTGACGCTGCACTCAGTTTTATAAATCTGCCCCTTAGAGTGCACCAGGTGGAGAGTTCTAAGTGTGCATGTCTGTTTGGCCAGCCTCAGACGACCAGACAAAATGACATGCACAGTTAGAGTGCACCTAGCACTCATGGTCCCCCCGCCGCAGATGCTGCTGGCCCCGCCCTACCTATGCTTTTATTATCATTTTATTTTTCTGATTCTTTTCAGCAGAGGGGAGGGACTGCCCCTGCTTTTTTTTAATGCAGAACTTGGACATTGCTGTAGCATATCCCAACAAATTTTGGAAGGAATGCTTGAATTAATCTCAGCTGCTGTGAATTACTCAGGACCGCATTACAATTCTTCGTTATTTTGCACACAATGCTACCTCAGTTTGGACTCTGCGATCTGCATATCAGTCTTGACCCTGCTCCAATGAGAACAGCCCAACCGGAACTGTCACTGGAACCAAGTTATACCTGGCTCTTGTGGCCCAACTAGGGTGAAATCGGTCCTGCTTTGCTTGTGTTCTGTCAGGGTGGGCCTGGCTTGGCAGTTCTGGCTGGACTGTTCCCATTAGAGTGGGTAAATACTGATTTGAATATAGCTGGGTCCAGACTGAGGGGGTACAGTGTGCAAAATAAGGATGGGCTGGGAAAACGACACAGGTAATTATCAGTGGATGAGATTAATTCAAGCATTCCATCCACCACTTTACTCATACCACCTAACACCACCTGGACAGTCTGTAAAACAAAATTGATGAATGATGTGTGCTTGTGGTACCACTTGCTTATGAAACTGAAGTAAGCAAATGAGGCTTCACAACTGAGAGGGTTCTGTGGTTGATATCTCTGAGAGTGTGTCTGGGGACTGCTATGTCCTCATAAGATTGTTCAGGGAAATCAGCCTTTTACTCATAAGATTGTTCTGGTACGTATAAGATCTGGGATGATGGTAGTGTTACACTGTAGCCAATCGGTTCTAACTCATCCTTCATGGCAGAAGAGAAAGTCTCTATAGTTTATTGGGAAAGTTATGGATTATGAGATCATATAAAAACAGTGGCACAGTAAATGTGGCATGGGCCCTGATGCAAGCAAGGAAATTGACCCCCCCCTTCCCCATGGTGAAGTGGGCCAGTCACACCTGTTCTCCACTGCCAATGCTTCTGTGACACAACTGAATGTTACACCCCTGATAGAACACGGACATTAAGCCTTTATGTAATTCGATGTCTCTTGCCATTCACTTTTAAGTCTCCCTTCAATAAATTACGGAGCTTCTTCTTACAGTCTAGTCTTAACGGAATTTGGTGTAAATTATCATCTACTCTATTGGATGCCCTGCACGTGAAAACCTATAGCAATGTGTTCAAACTCCACCCAAATATATCACAGGTGCAGATTGGCCTCAGGTCTGGACTCGTCAAGCAAGACCTCTTTCGTCAAGGCACTTTCATCAAACTTTTTAAAAAGGTAAGCGACCTACCATCGAACATGCTGGTTGGTATGGTCAGGAATTAGCATGGAGAAAGAACGTAACTCATAGTCATTTTATTCAGCAAAATGTCTGTCCAATTTAAACTTGAACCAACTGTGGAAAATCTCAAAGCCCCACTTTTGTTTAAAAGATATATGATAATTAACATCAGCTGTATCTGGAAACGCATTTTCCAATGAGGGGGCCCGCGGAGAGAGAGACTCGCTCTAGTCTCTCCGCGGGTCTGTTCGGGACGGCAGGAAGTGGCGCGGGTGCGCCAGGATTGGTGGACAGGTAAGTGGGGGTGGGTTTAGGATTTAGGTTAAAAGGGGGTGGAGGGGTGGGGTCGGCCTCTTTCCGGGCCGACCATAGAGGGAGGAAGGCGATTGACCACCCACCCGCCCTGAAGAGAAGGAAGGCAGTGGGGAAAGGGTTTTTTAGGGGAAGGGCGAGATTAAGCAGGTCAAGGAAAGGGTTTGACGTCAGTTAGGACAGGTGTGGTTCACAAGGGTTGGCAGGAAATGGGGGGGAGAGCCAGATGCGGGCTTGTCCCCCCTTCCAAGAGGAAAAATTAGGTGAAGGATCAGAATTGGGGGGTGGAATGTCAACAAAAAAGGAGGGCATGAAAGGAATACGGGAGTGTCTAGGGGAGGAGATTTGAAGAGAGCCATTGGAAGAGAAGGAAGGGCATAAGGAAGCTTTTAAGTTAAAGTTGGGCAAGAGGGATTTCATACAGTTAAAAGTTATTGATGTTTATGTTAAATCCTGTCCTAAATAAATGACCTTTTACATTAGACATGAGTGTCAATGTATGTGTGTCCCGATTTACATCAAGTTGTATTTTCCTCTTACAGGTGCAGGATTGTCCAACCGAGGATTTCTTTCAGTGGTGGAAACTAACTTGGTCAATGCAATTTTAATGTTTTTGTGGATATAAAGTTGAACTGAAACGTGGTTACATTTCGGATTATACAATGGAGGCCCGAATTATTCAAAAAGGGATACTTCAATAATTGTAACCGCTATTGCTTTTTTACACAGTTTATAACACAGACAGCAAAGTTTACTAGCCTGGCAGAAAGCTGAAACTAAATGAAGCGTTGCTGTCCCTCAGGTTCTTAATTTAAAGCTGCTTAAAGAGACAATTTGCACAGACCATATAATTGTTTTTATGAATTTGTCTTAATTGGTTGTTGATATGGGCATTTTGATAATTTTATAGTGAAATCATATGCTTATACGATGTTTTAATTAACTGAAGAAGTCAATTGAAATTATAAATTACTGTGTCACTTGCAATAGACTGAGAGTGTTCTTCTGTATGCTCCTTCACCATCTTTGAGGAGACGAATTTCTTTGATGAAACCAATATGGATCATTCCAAAGCACAGATCCACTAGTAGACATGATAAGCATCCAAACATTAGACAATGTGGAGTATGGGCAGTAGATCCATTCTTTCTATAATTACAATTATGATTTTTTAAATGTATTTCACTTGTAGAGTGCCAAGTATATATTGAACAGTGGTTCTGTTCAATAAACTTTGACATCCTCTGTTTTGATACAGTGTAATTTCGAAAAAATGTTTAATTAAATAGCGCTTGTAATTAGGTTTTTGATCAGAGTGATTCTAAAGGCCAGGCCCTACTGTGTGTAGTATTTTTCCTACATGCTTCTGGGTACCTTGGCAGCAGAGACGTTTTAGGTCCTGGGCAAAGTGAGCAATTGCTGAGTACCCCATCTACAAAGCTCCCCGCAAAAGTGATTTTTCTCTCTATATCACCTTTATTTCTATAGCTCAACATCTTTCCCTCTGTATGCCTACTTCTTTCTCAGGCTGTGTCTCTCTTTGACCAGTGCCACCTCAGGAATTTTGGAGCCACATCCAAGAACCTTATCAGCTCTTTTTGTCTAACCGCTCTCTGAAAATGTAACGTATGATTCAATACTGTTTGGAATCATGCGTGCTTGAAATATTAAAAATTGTTATTAAATTTCAAAGTATGAAGATCAATTCCAAGATGAACTATCCAACCATCCAATCTGGCGGCCTACCAGATGCACTCCTGGCATGACTTCAACAACAAATGTAGAAGTATGCTTACATTTTAGCTCTCTCAAGTGAATTTCAACATTCTCAATCTAGTATTCAAGTGTCTCCACGATTTGGCATCAAGCTAGTTAGCAAAGGCCGCATAGCGTTTCTGCGGATGCCACTACACTTCAGCAGTCATGTCCTGCTGGTGGCCCTTCTTTCCATGTGTGAATCACACACTAACAGCTGGTTCTCGATGCTGAGACCTGTCCTCTGATATCGCCTCGCATTTCACCTCTGGATAAAAAACACTCTTTGCTGCCCATCTGGAAAGCACTGAAGAGGTTCCTTTGCTATATTTTTCTCAATGCTGGTTCTTAATGGCGATATATGTTTAGATGAGTGGTGAGCACAATGTATATAAATCAATCAAAAAATAAATAAATAAATACATGAGTTGACAGCTTTTACCTTGGCTGAATCAATGCATCAAATATATTTTGGTGGCAAGTAGGCAAAATGGCAGGTGCAAATCAATAGCACTCCTGTACTCTCTCGAAAGATCCTGTCTCATTCAATATCTAGAGTCCACTTTGTTAATACCCATTTGTTGTTTTCTGTCCCACCTATCAGGAGGTCCTCAGTGTAGAAAGGCGAGGTGCGCGGCTGTCACGCCTAATAGCGAGGCGCTGTTTTTGCGCTCAGACAGACTGCAACGCTGCTTTGGTATTAACAAGTGCTAAAAGACCACCAGGGTGTAACACCACTTTTTATGAGCGAGCACAAAGCGCTCCATCCATAAAGTAATCTCTCTTTGGGCTTCAAACCACGCCCAGGTCACGTCAGTCTCTTTCATTGGTTCCTGGGCTTGCTCTTTAAAATCTGCTTGCTTTCATTTGTGAAACGCATGCCTACGTCATGCCTTTTCCGGTGTTTAGCCCCCCTACACAGCACCGGTAAACTACTAGAAACCTACAAGGCTTGATGTTTTGGGCCTGGTTTCTGGACTACTTTATTTGTTCATTTTCCCCGCAGCGCGATTGCGTTGGGGTTTACATAGCATGATCGCACTCTGTTTTTTTCGTTTTCTATTTCAGCGAGATCGCGCTTTATTTTACATAGCGCGATCGCGCTGTTTTTTTTTTCTTTTAATTTGTATGGCAAGAAAAGTTAGGTTAGGAGTTTACAACGCAAATAGCTCCAACTCGAGCAAATGCGAGCCCCATTGCTTTGAAAATGCTTGTTTTTATAGCCTCCACTCCGGACACCATATGTCATCATGGAGTGGGCAATAAAGTATAGGAGATCCCTGGTGGCTCTCTAAACTCAGCTGGGGGCTCCGAGGTCATGCCTCAGACCTTTTGGTGCATCATAGGGTCTGGGCCTGCGGCCTGGACTGAGGCCCGAATGTCCAACTGAAGCGCCGCTGCCCTGGAGAAGCAATCAAGAGGTCGGCACAGTTGACTCGAATTCCGCTACCTCAACTGATCGGGAGACATTTCTGCATTAATCCACTTAATGTACGGATTTGTTTGCCCCTGTGGCTGTGCCGGGACTGCTGGGAAGGCAGCGGGTGCACGGAACCCTGCCCACCAGAAAACCTGAGACTGTGCACCAGTCCGCTTCGAGTGTGAGCCCTCCTTTACTCTGGGGCCGCATCAGGGCAGCTGAAGAGATGACGGTGGCGTGAGCTACGGAAGTCAGATGACCCGGGGCCCCACACCCAAATACACCTCATCTGAGACCTTGACAAGGCAAGCTGGAGCAGATGCGGCGGTGCCCGGTCCTGGCCCAATTTAATAATAATATCGCACGATCGGAGTGACGGCCCTGGGATTGCCTCAGGAGCTGGGTGCCCGAGGTTGGCTCCAGTTCCTGGTTGATCATCTTTTTTGCTGTGCAAATGGGCGGACCACCCCTACTATAAAGGTGAGGAGTGGGGGGGGGCATGCTACAAATTAAACTCCTGCAATACTCAGCAGCAGAGTGACCCACATGGACAGGAAAAAATCCTCCTTGAGACATTATAGCTCTGGACCTCGGTCAATTAGAGCCTGCACGCACTACCTCACCTCTGCTCACCCAGTGACTGTGCACCTGGCCAGACCCTTACATTTTTTGCACGTAATAATATATTGAAATTTGCCCCCCTTTCTGTTTCTATCATCCGCTGCTGATTGGGGTAGAGATCCCTGTGCACCCACCCCATCCTCTTTACTGCAGTGTCCCTTTAACATCTATTTTCTACTGTTGGGGGAGCCCCAACCCCATTGCTTTTTGGCGGCTTGGTGCACGGCCGCGTTGGTGGAGCCGGGGATTGGAAACCGACAGGGCCTCGGCAGACCCACACAGACTTCATTAAACCACACCTTTCATCCTTTAAGATACCACAAGTCTGATCGCCTCACCACCCATTTCCCTCCACATCTGCACCTGACAACTTTGGCAGTCCACCCTATCTAATCCTTGGTTTGACCAACCAACTGCTCGTCCTGCACCATTTGGGACAAGCGGGGCGTGAAGGAGGGGTGGCGCCCTCTGGAACCCATTGTCTGTCAATCCACCACAGACATATATTGGATACTAATATTCCTCTCTCCTACCTCTTCCTTCTCGTACAGAAGGGGATCTCGGGACAGGGCACACATGGGAACACTTTCAGTCGCGCTTCTCTGAACTTTGATCATCATGGGCAAAGATAAACCGCCCACTTCCTCTTCTCAGTCCAAGATGGACAGATTTACCACCAATGCTTCAGACCTCCTCAAGAAATCACCAGATGGAGACCCTAGCCAGATGCTACCAACCTCATCCAACCTACCATGTATTCTACAGGCTATCCAAACATCACAGGAGGTCCTCGAAGCTAAGATAGGAGAAGTTGGTGTGGCGGTTGGGTTTGCTTCGTCAAGACCGCTGCTCAGTCACCAGCTTCGTATCCTAGGTCAAACAATGTGAGGATGATTCCTCGGACCTCAGCCAAGGAGGAGGACTCAGAAAACCTCTCAACATTAATCTTGGCTTGTTTTGGGGTTCAAAGAGCACACCCAGCACTGATGTAGCATCCTCCCCCCCGGGCTCCGCCACGTCCAACAATCACCAAGATCTTGAATTTGTGGGACCAGGATGCAGTCCTTAAAGGGGCTGGAAATCACACCTAGCTCATGTACCAATCCAACCAAAATTATGATTTTCCCAGACTATACTAAAGCTACGCAAGCCCAAAGGAAATCTTATGATGTAGTCAAGCAACAGCTCAGAGAGATGTCCATCCCTTACGCCCTACTATTCCCTGCTAGACTCCGTGTGGTGCACAACTCTAAATCCTATTTCTTCGATACTCTGAACAACGTTCACTCAGAAATAACAACACGCCACAGGAGGATTCCCCGAACTGGCCACACTGCCCAGAAACCAAATGGTGCATGCTCCAGGTTCCACCACCATTCCAAACACAGAAATAATAATAAAGAGAGGGACCAATCACATGGGACCCCATGGTCCGATGACCATGACTCCTGCTGTGAACTGCCAAGTAACTCTCTCTTTGCAAGTTCTCAGGCCTCATTGGGAGAGGGGGTGGTGATGACCAGAACAACTGCGCATCTCACATTGGGATCCTTGGCAGACTGAACAAGATACACAAATAAACCATGAGAATCACTCCAGACCCAGGGTGCACTTGTAAAGATGCACTGTATCCTTTTGCTTATATCCTTCGAATTAAGGGAGATGAACAATCAAATGTACAATCAAATGCCTCAAGTTCTAATATTGTTTGTTTACTTGGGAGTTAAATGAGTAACAGATGCTTCAAGGGTGGAAGTGTTGGGTGGGGGGGAGTTGTTGGTTTTCTTTAGGGATCAAATTTGGTTTGTCTTTATTGTATGCATTTGTTTTTCACCAGCAGTCAGGCATGCTTCTCTACTCCCCTTACAGGCCAAGAAAGAGTCCACCTTTCTTGCCCCAGTTGGGTATGCTCGTTCATTACACCTCGGCCCTGTGATTAAACTAATGCTTATTTCCTGAAACTTTAAAGGTCTTTTAGACTTAAATCCCTCCAACGTCTCTATCCAGCGGTGGTCCTCCTACAGAAAACCCACCTTCTAGGAAGCAATGTTCCTTCATAGGTAGATATGCATATACTAAGTCTTCCACTCAAGCTTCGCCAGAGGCTCAAGAGATGTGGTGATTCTGCTCAACAAAACTCTCCCCTTTGCAAACATCCAAACATTCCATGACCCTCTTTGTAGATATGTGGGGGTGACAGGCACACTAGAGGGACCCCCTCTTACACTTTTTTTTTAGAATATACATTGCCCCCCCAGGTTCACAAACAAACCTTGCAGGCCATCACTCAGGTAATAACGTCACTTCCACAGTGTGTCTTCCTTGTAGGGGAGATTTCAACACAGTGGCAGACGCAATATTGTATGTTTCTGGACCTCCTATCTGAGAACGCTGCACTCACTCTAAAATGCTCACGACCTGGTGGGACTCTTTAGGGTCGCAGTGATGCATGGAGAGCCTGGAATCCTAGAAGTGCTGCATACTCACCCACCTCCGCTTCACACCACACTATGCTCCATTATTCTCCCAGCCACTGAGCTCCTGGCTATGACAGGAGCAACTATGCTGCTCGGGGGAATCTCGCCCACTCCCCACAACTCCTCCACTGGGGTTTCTCTGTCCTGCATAGGCGGCCCACGTGGCGCCTTAACGCATGGTTCCTCACTGATTAACAGCTAACCACTCATATGGGGAACAAACCTAAGTTGTACTTTGACTCCAACGATGGGACAGTTGAGAACGCAGGTACTGCATGGGCAGTGAGTAAGCCAACAATTCAGGGTGCAGCGAAACAATACTTGGGACAAAAAGAGAAAGAATGCCAACACAGTACGACTGACTTGGAAGCGCGAATACTATGCACTGCCACAGAGATCGCCCTTTCCCTTACCGAAACAGTCACCCGTCAGCTAGACCTCGACAAACCGGCTTTCTGGCAACTCTTCTTCCATGAGGCCTGCCAATGTTTGAATAGCATCTATCCAACGGGTGCATGAGCAATAAGAGAAAAGTGGTGTCCTTCTCTACTGGATAGCGGCTAAAAGGCTTGAAACACGTTTCATACCTGAGGTGAGAACTAGATTGGGTGAATGGGTAGCTTTCACACAACATATAGCAGCCACTTTTGTGGCTCATTATCATGACTTAGATGCCTGACACCCTCCCTTCCCAGCAGAGCATACCCAGCCACTCTTAGCGGACATCCACCTCCCGGCTCTCATCTGAGGACAAACCCGGGACAAACCCATTATGATTCAGGAGATTCATGGGGTTATGCATGACCTGAAATCTGGGAAAACGCCAGGCCCGGATGGGCTTCCCTTAGAATATTATTTAACCCTCTGTGACACACTGTCTCCCTACCTGCTCAGTTTCTATAATGAGGCAACGCAAAAGGGGGAGTTCCCCAGGACCTGGACCTGGCAATCATAGTCATCCATTTTAATATTGACCCTCCCACTGAAGATTGTGGGGCATACCCCCATATCCCTTATCAACAAAGACATTAAAATATTCATTAATCTCATAGCCACCTGTCTTCAGACAGTTGTTACTTCCCTAATTCATCCAGCTTGATGTGGCTTCATGTCTAACCCTAGCACGGAACACTTTATACGCCGTCTTCATGTTGCCCTTGCCCACAGACATAAACTTTTAGCAGATCTGGCCCTCCTCTTTGTCAGCTTTGAAAAGGCGTTTGACACCCTGGACTGGGATTACCTGGGACAGGTTCTTGAACGGATGGGATTTTGGCCTAGGTTCAGCAGATTGAGACCTCTTCTATACTCACATCCACATGTTCTCATTAATGGGGTATTGTCAGCCTCCTTCCGCATCAAGCATGGAACCCGTCAGGGTTGCCCCCTCCTCTTTGCCGTGGCTATAGAGCCTATGGGGAGGTTGGTCATCTGCGACACTCAGATACAGGTGTGGAATTGGCAAAACTCTCTAGAGGACAGTATTGCACTCTATGCAACAATGTTTTGCTTTATTGGGTGGAGCCTGCCAAAATGGGCCCACGAGCCCTAGACCTTCTTTGATTATTTGTTGAGGCCTCTGGCCTCCATCTGAATGCAGACAAATCCCTCCTGGTCCCATTACGGGGTGACAATGCTTTGTGGGGATGGCAAAAGAACATTGCTGTGCGTCACCTAAATTTTAAATACCTAGGGTTCCACATTTCTGCAATGCCTGAAAAAGTCCACATTCTCAACTTAACATCCCTCATACAGAAGACCAAACAAAGTTTGGCTGCATGGCACTTCCACTTAACTTAGTTTGTCAGAGTTGCTCTGGCCAAGATGACGATGCTCCCCTATTTCTATAAACTCTCCAGAACTATCCACACTGCATTCCTGTATCTTGGTTTCATGAAGTGGCAGTGCTACTTTGCTCTTTCTTTGTCAGGGATGTCCCCTAGAACTGCTCATGCCACGTGTCAGAGGTTGGTTTATGATGGTGGGATCACCACTGTGGACATCCAGTTTTATTACTGGGCATCCTACCTGCTGGTGGTAAACGACTGGCTGACAGTTGGTTGGAACTACCCCACACAGTGCTTGGAACTTGATGATTTCAGGTTGGACGGCGTGCTTGACCATCTATATAGTTGTCCAATACACCAGACACTTCTCGCGATTACCAGAATAATCTGTTTGATTTGGAGGAGGGTCCTCCATCTTATGGGCTGGGAGGATTGCCTGATGGGTCAAACCCCCCCTCTGGCGGGGTCAGTGACTGTTGCAGGTGTCCACACTGGAGGGCTTTCATAAATGAAATTGAATTGGGTGTTACAACTTTAGCTGACTTGTGGTGTGGCTCGTCTATATGCTCATTCGCCGACCTTCAAGCTCAATTCTTCCTATGGCATATATGATTCCATAAATATCTTCAAGTGGGACGTGCCTTGGGTTGTTATTTCCCACACCTCCAAGAAGTACCAGAATTCAACCCTCTCAAAATAAAACTGCTGATGGGGGAACTGGGGAGGGGCAGGATATCCCAACTATAATGTACTCTGATCACTAATGCTCCTGAAACGCTTGAACGCTTTAGTCAGACTTGGGAGGATTGGATTGGGGAACTTGATGAAGTGGACTGGTGGGAGGCTTGCATGGCCCCAGAGGAACTGGAGATCCCGGCCCACCTACGTTTAATACAACTACACAATCTCCATTATACATACATGTCTCTTTTATGTCTCCACTCAACTAATCTTGTCCCTGATTCCAACTGTGGGAGGTGGGGCACCCCTCACGCCAACTTCTTCCACATAGTATGGCAATGTTCCTCCATTTCTAGATAGTGGTCTGCAATTGAACGGACACTGTCAGTGGTCCTGGATGTCTCTGTGCAGCTATCTCCCAAACTGGCTCTGTTAGGGGTGTTGGGGGACACGGTTGGTCATCGGGTTGATAGAGCCCTGGTGGGTATTGCAACTTTAGTGGCTAAGAGAGATATCGCCATAGTGTGGAGGGCCTCAAGGCCTCTGTGGATGACTCAATGGCATGTAGGATTGACTGGTGTGCCAAGCAAGAAGAACCTATCTATAAAACCTAAGAGTGCCCGAAGAAATTTGTGAAAATTTGGAGCAAATGGTGGTAATATTTTGGACTAGACATTTGATCGTTAAATGCCTATTGTATGGATGTGTGTGTAAGTGGGGAAGAGACACAAAAGAGAGAGATACCAAAGGAAGATATCAGGTACTGTACAAATGCAATGTTTCTCACAATTTTCCCACTCTTTCATGCCATGCCTTCTTCTTACCTACCTTGAAAATAAATAAAAATCATTTATCAAAAAACTATATTTTGGTGTACTACTAGAACAACAACATTTTCACATTGACCTACAAAAATAGTGAATCCAGAATATCAGCTGCCACTCTAATGTTAAGGTATTATATACAGGTCTGCTCCGATTTACAATTCTTAACTCCACATCTACACGCAATGAAGAAATATCTGTCCTCAAGGTATGCACATGTGATGTTAAGAATATTAATTACCTCTCCGATTTTACCTTAATGATATAGTAGTAGCTGATACACTGAAGTCAATATTTCTTAGTATCAACATATATGGGATGGATAATCTGAGATACACCTGTTTTTGACACATTGCACCTAAGTGTATGCAGCATGTGCATCCTAATTTTCAAAAGATTCCAGCACACAACAACTCTATGAAGTGCCTTCAGATGTCATTTACGTCTGCTGGGGCTGATGAGATTTTTCAGTGAATGATGTGTAATTCATCACTCAGATATGGCAAAAGATGGTATCACAATATTACTTATAAGAACTTGTGCAACTGTAGAGGTTAAGTGGTATTGCTCAGTTTATTACTTCTTCCTGGTTAGAGTCATTGGGATACGAATTTAGTCATTAGCACCTCAATGCTAGCTTGGTTCTGTGACAATCACTTTTTTGCTGGTGTTTGCACTCTAATTCCCCTGTTGAAGAATTATATTTTCATAGTGCCTTTTCCACGGTTTTGGTTCTTGTGAAGTTAGGGCCCAAATTTACTATAGGTAAGCACCTGCGCTCAGGCAGCATTAAGCTATGGAGTGAGGTTCAAAGTGACGGACATCAGTGTGAATCAACGTTCTCACATAAAGGCTACTTTTTGCAGGAAATTGACATGGCTGTTATGCCAAAAATGCTTTGGGTTGTGCAGGATCAGCCACTCTGCTAATGTATATTGTAGAAAATTGGGTCACTGATTGAGGGGGGTGAAACCCGATTCAAGCAGCAATTACAATTCTGGTCAATATGAAACACAAGCAAACCCCAAATTAAACTATGCTTAACCCTCTGGTAGCTTGGCACAAAGGAGTCAGGCTATGTATGAAGTATTTATGCATCACTTCAATTAGTGATAAAGTGAAAATGCAACACAAGGAAAATCCCACAACAATTTAGAAAAATAGAGTAAAATTTAATAAATTATTTGAAACTGAAACACCAAAAATCCAATCTGTAGAACTTCAGATATAAAATTTTAAAGATTTAAGTGAAAAAGCCACCAATTGTAGTTATGTGGTTGCAATGGACCAGGACAAAGTTGCAAATTCAGGCCAGCTGTGATGGAGCGTTGGGCAGATACAGAAACTAAGGGCCTGATTTAGATCTTGGCAGATGAAGTTACTCAGTTACAAAAGTAACAGATATCCCATCCGTCGTCTTATGATTCATTTATATCCTTTGGAAATTGTAGTATGGCAGACAGAATAACCTTCTCTTTATATCATTTGGAAATTGTAATGCAGTGGACAGAATAACCATCATGTTTGTGACAGAGTAACCCACTCACCAAGAGCTAAACCAGGCCCTATGTTACCCCCACTGACATAGAACCTTAAACCCTGCTTGAGGAGCCTTGCAAGATCCTG
This sequence comes from Pleurodeles waltl, assembly GCF_031143425.1. Lineage (NCBI taxonomy): Eukaryota > Metazoa > Chordata > Amphibia > Caudata > Salamandridae > Pleurodeles > Pleurodeles waltl. The sequence goes on along the minus strand of NC_090449.1, from coordinate 313,431,769 downwards.
CGCCAAGGATGCATTGAGCAGCAGTCGTCTGAGAGGCTGTAGGCTGCATGGCCCGTGTCAGAGATACATTGCGCAGCTGCGGTCCAATGAGGCTTTAAACGGGGCTTGCAATGTGAGTTCCAGTGTTTTCAAGAATGCGTTTGATGAGGGCTTGCGATGTTGAGGCTTGCACCAAGGATGTGTCGCACAGTAGCAATTCCAAGAGCAGTGGGCTGTGAAGCAAGGTCCTGCACCAGGAAGGCAGTGCAAAGTGGCAGTTCCGATGCGGAGCTGCGAGGAGATGTGTCACCCTGCATGGGCTCTGCTCAAAATTTCACAGCTGGGTTGGCAGAACACCTTAAGGTCTACTTCCAATACCCAGGACTGGGTTGGCACCACTTAGGGGTTAAGACTCACAGCAGACAGAGTCCATGAGCTGAATTCAAGGAGGTTGGAGCCTTTTCTGTCCCTGAGGCTGTAATCAGGAGGCCAGCCAACTAGTCCTTGGAGTCACTCTGGTGGTCCTTGGTTCAAGATGCAGCTCCAGTCCTTCTCACACAGGCAGCAGGGAAGCAGAGTAGTAGTACTTTCGGCGGTGCACCACAGCAGTCTTTCTGAGTCTTCCACAGTTCCAGACATTTACTGAAGAGTTGGGACTAAGGGTCCAGAAGGAGAAGGTCCTGGAGGTTTCCACCTCAGAGGTGTTTGGAATATCCTGCCTCCCTGGTCTGGCCCCAACTTGACTGGGGGCACAAAAGAGTAGTGTCAAACTCTTTGTGAGTGTACTCAGGCAGAGGTTTTGTGATGTGCGAGAGTGCTAGTTGACATCTCACCCCCACTATCAAGTCAGACATGTCCCATTCTGCCAACATCTATTCCCCCTTTTTCTCACTGTCTGGGAGTAATACACAAAGACCAATTGTAATCCAGTCCTAGTCTTGTACTCCCGGATACAGGCACCAAATGGTTGGAACAAGAAAACACCAACTTTCTAAAAGTGGCATTTTTAAAACTGTGACTTAAAATCCAACTTTGCCATTAGAGAGGGTTTTAAATTACAATTCTTTAGACACCAAACAATATTTTTCAACCTGCTTCCAATTGAAAGTTATCTCTTATCAAATGTAATAGGTTAACTCAATGTTATCTGATGGGAGAGGTAGGCCTTGCAGTAGTAAGAAAGGAATTTAAGAGTTTTTCACTACCAGAATATGTAAAAGTTAAAAGTACATGACCAGTGTTTTAAATACACTGTACCCTGCTCTAAGGGCTATTTAAGGCCTACCCTACGGGTGACTTATATATATTAAAAGGTAGGTTTAAGCCTGGAAAAAAGTTTATTTCACCAGGTCAAAATTGAAGTTTAAAACTACCCACACAGATTGCAATCGCAGGTCTGAGACTTATTTAATGGTCCACATAAGTAGCTGGCACAATATGTGCTGCAGGCCCACTAGTAGCATTTAATTTACAGGCCCTGGGCAAATGTAGTACCACTAGACTAGGCACTTACAATTAAATTAAATGTGCCAGTTAGGTGTAAGCCAGTGTTACTATGTTTTAGAAAGTGAAGACGTGATTTAGCTCAGTTTGGCAGTGATAAAGTGCAAAGAATCTTAAGGCCACCAAAACAAGATCAGCAAATAATGGAGAAGTAAAGCAAAGCATTTGATGTAAGTGTAAGACCACCCTAAGGCTGACAAGTCTAACATGTATGCAGAGTGGTAGTAACATAAAGGAGCCAGTGCAAAAGCTCTAGGATTTGATTCAAAGCACATCAACTAAACAGGTGTGAGTTTGCTTTACATGAAATCCTAATGCCCAAGGAAGCAAGGCACAAAAAATGGCAAGCAGAATCCTGCATGTAATTCCCATGAGTACTGTGTAATTTAAGCAGCCTTAGAGATTTTCCGTGGTTTACCCTTGTCTGGTTGTCATCACTGAGGAATTTATACTTGAGAGTTTAATGTGAGTATAAGTTTCACACAAGATACCATAACCTTGTCTTTTGCAGCATGGTGCAATGCTTAGCAAAGTTTTAAAATGGCATTCTCAGCATGACATGGTAAGCAAATGACTCTTTATAGATTTTGCACACCATTATTCTTCCTCATTCGGGTCATGCAGAAATGCAATTTTTCATTCCATGCTCCATTGAATAATGATAGTAAATATGGGCTATATCACATGACTCTGCCTGTTACCATAATTTGGAAACTTCCTGGGATGATCATTGAAGAAAAATCGGGAATAAACATATATCCCACTCTTTTTTCTAGTGTTGTGCCTGCTGCAAATTGTTTAAGTACATCTTCTGAGATAAAAGACTCACAGTGAGTATCCTAGGCTACTCTCGTCAACCAACTTTATTACACAATTCAGCCAAAGTATCTAACATACTGAAATGTGTTCTAAACTGTTCCTAATAGTGGTGACTGTATTTGAGCAGGTGAGAGACCGGTTTTGGAACTCAGTATTCAATACTATTACTTATGGGAGTTTTATATTCTCCACCCAATGGGTTGGCCTATGGATAACCCCAGCACCATCTAGTCCTATTCATTCAAGTGGTTCAAGTCTTGGACCAAAACAATATGCTCTACTCCTAGCTAAAACAATCTGCAACACTCCAATATAAAAATCAATCTGGCCCTACTCCAATCTGCCCTACTCCAATCAAAAACAATTTGCCCCACTCCAATTGCCCCCCCAATCCAAAACAATCAGCCCCAATACAATCCAAAATAATTGCCCCACTCCAATCTGCTTCATTCCAATCTACCCCACTCCAATCCACCCCCACTCCAATCATCCCCACATCAATCTAAAATAATCTGCTACACTCCCATCTAAAACAGTCTGCCCCTCTCCAATCTAAAACAAACCGTCCCACCCCAGTCTAAAACAATCTGCCCCACTCCAATCCAATGCCATTTGCCCCACTCCAATACAAAATAATCTGCCTGACTTCAATACAAAACAATCTGCCCACTCCAGCCCAAAACAATCTGCCCCACTCCAATCTGGCCCACTCCACCACAGAACATTCTGCTCCACTCCAGTCTGTCCCAGACAATCCAAAACAATCTGCCCCACTTCAATGTAAAACAGTCTGCCCCTTTCCAATCTAAAAAAATCTGCCACACTCTAATCTGCCCTAGGCAAACCCAAAATAATCTGTCCCACCTCAATCCACCCCAGTCTAATCCAAAACAACCTGCCCCACCGCAACCCACCCCACTCTAATCCACCCCATTTCTATCTACCCCAATTGAATTCAATCCGCCTCCCCAATCCGATCCACCTACTCCACCTCAATCCACCCCACTCCAATCCATCACATCCACCCCACTCCAATCCAAAACAATCTGTTCCACTCCAATACAAAACACTGTGCCCCACTCCAGTCCAAAACAATCTGTCCCACTCTAATCCAAAACAATCTTCCCCACTCCAACCTGCCCCACTCCAATCCACCTCACCCCAATCCAGTCCACCTCCCACACCATTTCACCCACTCCAATCCACCACAATCAACCCCACTGCAATCCACCATACACCAATCAAATACAGCCCAATCCATTCTACCCCACTCAAGTCTAATCAACCTCACACCAATCCAATTCACCCCACCCCACTCCACCTCAATCCAAACCACCACAATCCACCCCACTCCAATACAATCCATCCCACCCCACTCCAGTACAATCTACCCCACTCCAGTCCTACCCGCTGCAATCCAGTCCAACATGATACACCCACTCTAATCCATTCCACCCTATTCCAGTCCAAACCACCCCACTCCAATCCATCCCATTCCAATCCAATTCTCGCTAATCTACCCCACCCTATTCCAGTCCAATCCAGTCCACCTTAATCCATCCCACTACAATCAAACTCACCCTACTCCAAACCACCCCAATCCAATCCTACCCACTCCAGAAATGCACTCCACTCCAAAACGTCTACCTACTGCAATCCAATCTGCCCCACACAGCCCAATTCACTCCATTCCAATCCACCCCACTCCACTCCAGTCCGATCTACTATAAACCTCCCCACTCCAATCCAGTCCATGCAAATCCAGTCCACTCCACCTAGTCCAATCCAGACCTTTCGCAATCCATCCCATTCCATAAATCCACACCACTCCGATCCACCTCCTAATCACCCCACTCCAATCCAAATCACCCCTATGCAATCCAAACCACCCCTATCCAATCCACTCCACTGCAATCCAATCCACTCAACTCCAATCCGCCCCACTCCAGTCCACCCCATCTAATCCACACCACTCAATCCAATTCACCCCACTCCAATTAATTCCACCCTACCCCACTCCAGTCCACCTCACTCCAATGTATTCCACCCCTCTCCAGTTCACTCACTCCAGTCCACCCCATCTAATCCAACTCACTCAATCCAATTCATTCCAGTCCAATTCATTCCACACTACCCCAGTCCACTCCACCCCACTCCAATCCAATCCATCACACTCCAGCCCACCCCAATCCAATCTGTCCCACCCCATTTCAATCCACCCCACCCCAGTCCATTCCACCCCATCAAGTCCACCGCACTCTAATACACCCCACTCCAGTCCACCACACTCCAGTTCAATCCACCCAGACCTCCACTCCAATCTATTCCACTCCAGTCAAATCCACCCCACTCTACTCCACCCCACTCTAGTCCTATCCACCCCACTTTAGTCCTATCCACCCACTTCAATCCAATAAATCCAATCCACCCCACTCCAATACACCTACTCCAATCCAATCCATCCCACTTCAGTCCAATCAATCCACCCTCTCCAATTCAATCTAATCCACTTCACTCCAGTCAAATCTAATTCACCCCACTCCAAACCACCTCATTCCAATCCAATCCATCCCACCCCAGTCCTATCACTCAAATTCAATCCACCCACCCCAATCCAATGTAATCTGTCACACTTCAATCCACCTCACCCCATTTCAATCCACCCCACTCCAATGTGCCTTATCTAGTCCATCCACTCAAAGCCACCCCACTCCATCCCAATCAACTCCAATCAACCAGACTAACTCAATCTACTCCAACCCACTCCACCCTATTCCACCTCAGTCCACTCCACTCTATTACATTGCACTCTCCGACACTCTGCTTCTAAACTCGAATCCCCTCTACTCAACTCTATAACACTCTACTCCCCCATCTCCACTCTATGACACTCTACTCCAACAAATCCACTCTACAACTCTACTCCCCCACTCCACGACACTCCACGCCACTAACAGTTAACCATGCTGAAGAGCAGTCTGGTGTGCAATATGGAAAAAACACATTGCCAAACCAATAGCAGTTGTACAGGCGAGAACTATTGGCACTGCTTGTTCAAAAATGTCACTGGAAAAACAGTTACATAAGTGTCTTTTTAATATTTTATTGCAATCATGTGTCAGCCACACTTAGGAGGCTGCATGTTTACTTTTTATTTTGTGGCATATGAATTCTTTAAAAATTGCACCAGCTTTACTAATGCTTAGGCTCAGCAGAAAAGGAAAAATAATTGCAGATACATGTGTAATGGAGAAGCGATATAAAAGTTTGAATAAACTTTTAACACACGGAGAGCATTTCTTTTCTTTTTTCTACTCTCAAAGATTGTCACTGTGCCTTTTTCACATTGAGAGTGTCGATAAATAATGACATTTTGAAGAAAACAAAAATTAGATAAAAAATATCCCAAACAGAGACATCAATGAAAACAAATAAACATAACTTTGCCCTGAAAACAATTTGGCAGTCTTTTTTCCCTGTTTTTCTGTTGTTTCAGTAACCACGATTATGTTATGTACAAGAACTGTTGGCAAGAATACATGTGTTGTAAAAGATGCTGCTATGGAACGTCTTCTAGCCTTGGAAAACCTGAATGACTTTTCCACATCAGATCCACAGATGCAACTCCCAAGACAAAAAAAATAATCAAAAAACAATACCTATATTTACTTTCTTTCACCCAGAGGAGTGCAGCTTGAAAAATGACCGTGCAGCCTAGCACCAATGACAAAAAATAGTGTGCAGCACAAGATTACAAAGGATTAGTAACATGTTTTGAGTGGCTCAAAAGCATGCTAGAGGTAATTTTGAACCAGCGACATCAGCACAGGGGTAAGGTGTGTGAGAGTTGTAATTTTATGTAAATCGCATTACCTGTAGATACATTATTCAGCATATATGTTGCTCCCTTGTTACCTTCTAGTTTCACTTGCATAAAGCCTTGACGCAAAGCCAGGTCAGACTGTTTTAGATGTTCTTACTCTGTGTCAAATCCAAGCTGGTGGGCTCAAGACATGCCCCTTACCATAAAATAATTTGGCACTTGGATGTTCCAACCAATTTTGATTGTGCAGGAGGGTGATGCAGCTTGGACTTTATCTCTAACTTTTGATTCCGATGAATCTTTCCTTCTTTGTTCCGAGGGGTGAAGACACTCAGATCAAACTTTTTAAGATCAATTACAGTGCAACCAAATGGCCACACATTAATTCCCAGACACCAACTTGAAGTTTTGAAAGGCTTTATTGCAGATTCAAAGTCAAACTTACATAAATAAGTCTCAAAACCATACTGTAAACATACAACATAACTAACGGAGAGTTAAACATCACACATAATTGAATCAGATTAACATATGCAATACCGATACCTCAATAGTGACAATTAAAAAAAAAAATCAAGAAAAGTGTTTGGTGTTTAAAATCTAAAATCATATTCTCCTGCCTAACAATTGAATTGAGATTCCTAACTATTCTGATATTAGAGAGTTTTCAGAGAAAAGTTTATTTTAGCGGAACGCCTGTCGAAGGTTCCGTCAAGAGAGAGTTGTGTACAGCATAAAGTCACTGAATCTTTAGGAATTTGAGGTCTATACCTCTAAGAGGTGTGCTCTGCTCAAAGAATAAAGGGGTCTGAAACTTTCAGTATGCCACACTTAAATCTCAACCCTTCCAAAAATGACATAATTGTCAAACTAGTCCTCTGAGAAACAACATCATAAATCAATTGATAATTGGTAACAGTATGTCCTTTAGGTTTTTTCTATGTGGCCTTGGTGCAGCCTCACGCTCAGGAATTTCACAATGTTAACTGCCATTTCAGGATACTCCTTCCATCCCTGTAAATCTTCTCTCAGACTCTCTTATCTCTCTCGCACAATAGGCTCCTTATTAGTTTCACCACCTGCAGCTTTAGAAAAACATGCAAAAAAGAAAACTTCACATTGAAAATTTTATAAAATAGAAAAAATATAGGCCTTCACTCTGGCCAGGCTAAATTTGCACAAGTACACTTTATTCAGTCTTTATTCACGGTCTTTATTTTGGATTAAAAACACAATCCATAAAAGAAGAACACAGATCATGAACAATCAAAATGGACTAGCCTTAAAACAAGCACAATTAAAAGGAAATACATCCTACAATCAATAAGTAAATTGAAAATATCTCTATTAAAACAAACATAAAAAATCAATTTTCAGAATAAAATCACAAATTCGTAATAAAATTAATATAAGTACACTTTCAAATTAAATGGTTTCTCTACGTCTTATATTAAATATAAAAATATTGTAAAGAATAGTAGTGCTTAAAATACTATAACAAACATTTTACAAATAATGATTAAATGTGTCACACATGAAACATTGTATTTATCTGTGCATTTTACCTGATGCATTTCAATGCAACATGGTTAATGGAAAACACTTTCATATTCTGTAGGAAAATAACTGCCCCTTCATTTCATGTTTTAAAAGGCATAATGGCACAGCCAGGTTAAGTTCTCTCAACCCTCTCTCCAGTGTCATCATAAACCCACTTCATTCTTGAATGAGACTCTCTAAAACCTGGTTGTTTTAAACATCTTTTGCCTAGATTCCTCCAAATGTTTCATGTCATCATAATATTTACACTGTTTATCTTCCATCTCAACTTCTGCTCTCTTTCTTCCTTTCTGAATCCTCGGTCTCTGAAATATTTTGTACCCATCCAACAGAACTATACACAGAGCTGAAATAATCAACAATGGTTTCAGCATAAAGCCTACAATTCCAGTTCTCAAATTTCCAAACCACCTGCCTATAGCAGAACATCCCTTTCCAACTACTTCCTATGCACCAGTCGCTTCCAACTCTTTCAAATCCTTAGTAAACCCAATAATAATTTTCTGGATATACTTCTGTAAATGCTTATTTTTATCCAGAATATAGGTACAACATTGCTGGACCTTCAGTATCTGACAGAGCTGCCCTCCTTTGCGAGGATCAAGTCTAGCGCAAGTCAATTTTGCAAAACCATCGATCTTATTGCTACCACCTCAATGTTTACCAACGACAACAAATTCACATTGCTAGTAGCTAACTTAACCACTATAGTAGACAACCTTCTGATCTTCAGGCCATTCAAAATCACTCTCACTGATTAAATCAATGCACCAAAGACATCCCCTACTATTTCAGCAGAACTTGCTCCTTTTCTAATTCTAGCTTTCATCTTGCACATAGGATCTTCAAGATTTTCCACATGATAGATCTTTGGAAACACTATAGCTAGATAACACATACCATGCTAACCTTTTGACAACTTAAAATATGAATGTTGTCCACAAATAAAATACAGTGCAGTGATCACAGGATCATTTCAATCCTAAAAGAATGCCCTCTTTCCCCTGACATCAAATACAAGCTTGCAATGAGTTTTCCCTATAAACAATGGATCTATACAGCTCTGGTCAATGTGTATGCACAACTTCCCTTTATGTTGCCAGTCCAAAGTCAAAGCTGGCATATTCCCTTACAATTCATGTTCTTTTTCCTCTGTCTTGTATTTTGCTCTAAGATACTTATCTGTTTTGGATTTTAGTTTGGAAATGTATTTTCAATCTCTGTCATTGAACAGGTTAAATGGTGTTTATGTGCATATGCAGTGTCTAAAGGTTTCAGTGCCGCAAAATATTTCCCTACAATTTCAGCACCTTTAAATAAAATAAGGGTTTTTGTTCAGATGCTTAAATAACGGATGTTAGAAATGGGGTCTTTGGATGGCAGTCAGGTTACCCCGTGTTCAAGCAAGGACACTCGCTCTAGTTAGGATAAAGGAGAATCACACTCAGTTAACCCCCGCTCTCCCTCTTGGTAGCTTGGCACGAGCAGGCAGGCTTAACTTCAGAAGCAATGTGTAAAGTATTTGTACTAACACATACAGTAACACAGTGAAACCACTACAAAATGGAAATCACATCAGTTTAGAGAAATAGGTAATATTTATCTAAATCAAACAAGACCAAAATGACAAAACTCAAACATACACAAGTTAAAATATGAATTTTAAAGAGAATAAGGGCCAGATGTAGCAAGCCTTTTGCGCCTCGCAAACTGCGAAAAACGCAGTTTGCGAGGCGCAAAAGGCCAAACGCGATGCACAACCGCAAATTTCGAGTCGATACCGACTCGCAATTTGTGGCTGCGACTCGCAAATAGGAAGGGGGGTTCCCTTCCTATTTACGACCGCATCCCCATGCAGAGTTGCTTTGGGACCGCGAATACGGTCGCAAACCAACTCGCAGTTACCATCCACTTGAAATGGTAACTCATTCGCAAAAGGGAAGGGGTCCCCATGGGTCCCCTTCCCCTTTGTGAATGCCCCCAAAAATATTTTTTCAAAACAGGCAGTGGTCCTATGGACCACTGCCTACTCTGAAAAAACCGAAACTAAATGGTTTCGGTATTTTTTCTTTTTGCAGCTCGTTTTCTTTTAAGGAAAACGAGCTGCAAAAAAAACAAAAAAAACTGCTTTATTCAAAAAGCAGTCACGGACATGGTGGTCTGCTGTCTCCAGCAGGCCACCATCCCTGTGAGTGCCTAGACTCGCTATGGGGTCGCAAATTACGACCCACCTCATAAATATTCATGAGGTGGATCTTTGCGACCCCATAGCGAGTCGCAGAAGGTGTCTGAGACACCTTTCTGCATCTCGTATTGCGAGTTGCAATTTGCGAGTCTTTATGACTCGCAAATTGCAAGTCGCAATTTCTTACTTACCTACATCTGGCCCTTAGAGTCTTACTCCATAGGAAACAATGGAAACATTGATTTTGCACAAAGTATCTGGTTAAATAAAGCCACACGGGCAAGCGTGCAACGGAAAAGGCAGCGATGCGTAGATTCCTTCCTCACAAGGGAGGCCGTGCGTCATTTCTTCTCCAGTCGGGTTGGCGATGCGTAATGTTTCTCCCTTGCAAGAGAGCAATGCTTTGATTTCCAGAGGGAACACATCGGATCCGTGCAGAGTCGAGTTGACTTTGACGCCCAGGGATGATGCATGGAAAATCCTGTCACACGGTGTTAGAAAACCGTGCTACATGGGGTCGATCTCCCAGCCGCGATGCAGGTGGAGTGTCGATTTTAGCTGCGAGGCTGGAGGTGCGTCGTTTATCAGCTGCGTTGCAGATGGTGCTTTGAAAATTTCTCCACATGGCGTTCTGTGCATGGATTTTAAGCTCTTGTCTACCAACTTCACCTTTCATGGGCCTAGGGACTGGATAGGGCACCACTTAACAGGGCAGGAGTCTCAGCAGAGAGTCCAGATGTTAACAGAGGAAGTCTTTGATGGCTCTGAGACTTCAAAACAGCAGGCAAGCTCAGTTCAAGCCCTTGGAGATTCTTCACAAGCAGGAATATACCAAAAAGTCCAGTCTTTGTCCCCTTTCACAGGGTGAAGCAGCAACTGCAGGATAGCCCAACAATGCACAGTCACAGACAAGGGCAGCACTTCTCCTCACCTCTTCAAGTGATCAAAATTTCAGTGGTTTTGGGTCCAATACTTATACCCCTTTCTGCCTTTGAAGTAGGCATACTTAAAAGGAAAGTCTCTGTTGTTCACAAGATCTTGCCTTGCCTAGGCCAGGCCCCAGACACACACCAGGATGTTGGAGACTCCATTGTGTGAGGGCAGGCACAGCCCATTCAGGTATAAGTGACCACCCCTCCTTCCAGTCTAGCACAGATGGCTCATCAGGATATGTAGCCTACACCTCAGGGCACCGAACAGCTATCTTACATTCCGTCCAAAAGTCAATGTCACAAAACGTGTTCAAATCAATCCACTAACCTGCAAAATTTTCCCAAACCTTTCAACCACTGGTTTCTCTTACAATTTTTTAAAATCATTGGTAAATGACGCAAGATCACTTCTGTTCCATGGCACATGAACATAACTTCCACCAGACACTTCTCTCAAAGAGAAGGTTGTAACACCTGCCTCTGCTCCACCTGGAGGCGGCTCACCGGGATACTTTTTTACCTCCTTCTTCTTCGCCCATTTTGTTTCCCACTTACCAATTTCATTCCATTTCCTAATGCTCTGAATTAGTTCTTTAATCTGAGTTTTCAGTCCTGGGGTTCTCAAATTGGCAATGTATTTCTCACTGAAATGCACTTGATAGCTCCTTAAGTCTGTCTCATATTTCTGAACCAGAAATTTCTGTCAGTTTACCATGAACCTGGCCCGATTGCTTAGTGATATCCTTACACATAAGTACAAGCTCATCCTCTTGGTAAGTCTTCAATTGTTCTAACCCGAGATTTCCAACAATTGCCGCGTCCAATTCTGTTGTCAGCTTCGCTACATCCAGAGTTATTTCTCTTGTAGTTGATGGAATTGTTCCCTGACTCACTTCTTTACTCAAACTCTCTTTAAATGGAGTACCACTATTAAAGAATTGTACCCATTCATCTATTTCTATTGCACTAATAGATTAAGGTACCACAGGATTCATAGGTGTGGAATCGTTTCCCTGAGCACCATTTTCCAAATCCAAAGGAGGTTCTCATACAGGAGTGGCGCAGGTGGGTACTTTTTGTTAAGAACTTATTGAAGTGCATCCTGACATATTCAAAGTCCTATCTGCACTCACTCCACATGGAATGATAGTATGTGTTGAAATCAAAGGAACATACTCCCTAGTATCTGGGCTACTTGGAACTCTGCTCTGTCTTTCAGTTTCATTAGGTACAGTCAAATTGTACGTATTTCTCCCACAGCCTTCAGATTTACACATAGAATCTACTGGGCCAATAGTAACTGGAACTTTATGAGCATAAACAGTACTCACGAAGGGAACTAATTTTCTCAAACCTTCACTTTTTGGTTCTAAGGCACATTAGCTGGAATAGTTCTCACAGGAATAGAAATCATCTTAGATTCATCTGTGCACTTTCTCGTATTTCAGTGCACATGATTAAATGGAAAACACTTTTACATTATCCAGGAAATTAACCGCCCATTCATTTAAGAGACAGATTATGCTCTCTCAGCTTTCAGAGCGAAAATCCTTTATCACTGGAAACTTGATTGACACTATTGTTTTCGTTACTTCATATCGCTCAAGCTACTGCCAACATTAATCAATTTGGGCCCAATTGTATTTTTCAAACAAAAGCAACCAAATTTGATACCAATGAGGAAGACTGGGCTGTGTTTCCTGAAGACATGTGGAGAGGTGGCAGGACACTTTACACCTCATTGATGTCCAATAAATAAAGGGTAAAGAGAGAGAGTATCGGTGCAAGATACCCTGAGGCCCAAATGAAGAGGGGAAATAGTTGAAGAAGAGGGAAAAGAAGATCAATTAATGAAAGTTTGGTGTAGAGAAAAAGAGGCTTAGAAAAGAAGTTAATGGATGCTTCAGTTTGAGAAGTATACAGTATAATGAAATGACTAAGAGCAATGAGGGTAATAGAAAGTAAACAGAAAAAAGGATAATGAATGGGAAAGTGGAGGGCCAGAGAGATTATGGCTAACAGTAATCTTGAACAGCAGACTCTGGAAGCAGTTGGTGGGAGAGGAAATGCAGGGTGTACTAGGGAAAATTAACATAGGAACTGCACTCAAATTCCAAAGTAGCAAAGCATTAACCTAAAATATTTTTAATTAGAAATTATAATTGTTTTATAAGCTTTGTGACTGGTCTTGTTGAAGGTTGAACTTTAAACAGCTGTAACATTTTCCCTGGACAGTCCTATGTCAAATACTGTGCTCTCTTTTGAAATGATTGGCAGTCTGTTTGCAATGAAATCACAAGTCAGTAAATAACACGCAGAAAGTTAGCTGAAATAATTGTAAAGATTTTGAACTCTTTCTAAAATCTAGATGAGCAATCAGCAGAAAGATGTGGGGGGCAAAGTTTCTATTATGAGTGGCCAAGACTCACACGAATGGGCCTCATCGCCAGCCTTAGGAATTCTGGATAGAGAGTAGGAAAGGAAGTGCAGTTCTCAGGTGCCTACCTTAGGTGGGCTTTGGCCCAGAAGAGCCTTAGGTTATAGCCCAAATGTCTATAATGAAAAAGATGGAGTAGCCTCTGGCTTAAGCCCTAGTGAGCCTGAAAGACGAAATAAATTGGCAGTTTAACTGTTGGCAGTGTAGTGCAGTTTGATTTAAGGTTCTGATTTAAGGGTGCTTCCTTAGCTCCAAATGTTCACATCTGAAAAAGGAGTTTGTGTGGCGGGGAAATCAATTGAGCGATATCACATTTGCACTAAATTACTTGGTCAAACAGAAGATATCACCATAAACAGATACAATTTAAAAAGCGGGCAGTGTGTCAGCTATAATAAAGAGTAAGTTTCCTTCACTCTGTTCCTCCAGTGTTCCCATTAACTGAGTAAATGAGCAGTCAGCTTGAGGCAGCTTCAAATTAGACACAAGGAAATAATATACGAGATTGTCAAGAAGATGGTGAATCCTCCGTAGGCTCAATAAGATTACTCACGGCTGAAGATTAGGTTCATCCAACCAACCATGGGAAATGCAGAGGCTGCCAAGTAATTTATTTTGCTAGTAGTAGTTGAGAACCTCAGTGCATATTTAACTCATGATTTAAGGTCATCTGCACACTGACACATGTTTAGGGTAAACCCATGTGACAAAGGCGGGAGTACGTGGCAGTGGTCCTGTACATTTTTGACAGATAGTACCTCTGACAATCCAAGCTGAGTTATGTCTATATTTTTACCTGTGTATGTTTTTTTCTAATTGCTATCTAGGCAGCACAGTAAAAGGGAGACTGTACCCTGTCTCACAGAGATAAAGACAATGGCATAACTAAAGCTTAAGGCCCCCCTGTAAAGTACGCTGAGTGGGGCCCCATACACTTACTATGGCCCTCATTACAACCCTGGCGGTCGGTGTTAAAGCGGCAGTAACACCGCCAACAGGCCTGCGGTAAAAAAATGGAATCATGACCACAGCGGAAACCGCCAACACATACAGCCACTTCAACACTCCGACCGCCACGGCGGTAGCAACAAACAACCGCGGCTGTAACTGCCAACAGCCAGGTAGAAGACAAGGTTCTGCCCACTGTATTACAAGAGGCCTATCCGCCCCCTTTTCTGGGGCGGTACCAACGCCATCAAAAGTACGGCGGAAACAGTGCACTGAAGGGAAATGACTCACCTCTCAACACTCACGGAAGAACCACGACACCATGGAGCCCTAGCTGCAGGTCTTCCCCATGCTGGTGTATCTGCTCATACACCGGGAGCACCAACGCCGGCGACGACGACCACGGTGAGCACTGCACCTAGCACACAGGGGCAGGGGAGGAAAAAGAAAGTGACACACCCACACAACATGCAAGACCCCCACTCTCACCCCCCAACACCATACACACAAACACATGCAACAACATTACATATACACCCTGTAACCCTCTGGAATAACGCAATGACAAAAGGAATGGAGTCAAATGAATGTAATATTAGAAATATTTAGAAATACGTTCAGAAATCAAAAACAGTATTTACAATATATACAATAAATACAAAAGGTGGAACAATGTCCACTCAAAATGTCCGTGACCCACTTGGCCAAAACACATAGGCCAAGCCCACACTTGACTCCTGCCTCAATACGGAGAGAACACTGCAGGGGCATCAGGTCGAAAACACACAGGCACCTCAGGGGGATGGGGAAGGGGGGGCACCTCAGCCGGAAGATGGGACAATGCCACTGCCCCTGGAGGGGGCGCCATGCCCACTGCTTGGTCCTGGCGAGTGCAAAGCCACAGTTTCTCAAGTGGGTGGTTTGCCCACTGCTTGGTCCTGGGGAGTGCAAGGCCACAGCTTCTCTAGTGGGTGGTTTGCCCACTGTTTGGTCCTGGGGAGTGCAAAGCCACAGTCTCTCAAGTGGGTGGTTTGCCCACTGCTTGGTCCTGGGGAGTGCAAGGCCACAGTCTCTCAAGTGGGTTGTTTGCCCACTGCTTGGTCCTGGGGAGTGCAAGGCCACAATCTCTCTAGTGGGTGGTTTGCTCACTGCTTGGTCCTGGGGAGTGCAAAGCCGCAGTCTCTATAGTGGATGGCTTCTCCACTGGTTCTATAGGGGGCTTTGGACCCAGTGCTTCATCCTGCCAAGGATAGGGTGAGCGGATGCCTTCTTCCACTGGTTCTGGAGGGGGGCTTTGTGCCCAGTGTGCTTCATCCTGCCAAGGATAGGGTGTGTGGATGCCTTCTTCCACTGGTTCTGGAGGGGGCTTTGTGCCCAGTGTGCTTCATCCTGCCAAGGGTAGGGTGAGTGGATGCATTCTTCCACTGGTTCTGGAGGGGCGTTGTGCCCAGTGATGCAGCACATGGGGAGTGCAAGGTCACAGCCACTCACCTGGGTGTCAGACCCTCACGATTTTCTGTAGGCAGGATGCATGACACACCATGGAGGCAGGACTACAGTCCATCGGTCAGCGGGGATGGCTGTACAGTGGTTGCAGTGCAGATGCAGGTGTCGGTGCTGCCAGTGGTGGGGGGAGGCTCCTGCCCTTTCTCTGCAGCCTTGGACGGCTGCCCACTAGGGATGCTGCTGCTGGCGGTGCAGGTGGCGGTGCTTGCTGCAGTGCAGGTAGCGGTGCCAGCCGTGGTGCAGGTGGTGGTGCTGTCAGTGGTGGGGGGAGGCTCCAGCCCTTCCCCTGCAGCCTCGGATGGCTGAAGTGCCCTGGCAGGTGTTCTGTCCCCCATCCTGTCCTTGGCAGATGGTGGTGTCTCCTTGCTTCTGCTAGGTGGAGTCTTTGCCTTGGCCTTGCTGGCTGGTTGTGCCTCCTTCTCTTTGCTGGATGCTGTTCTCTTTTTGCCCTTTCCTGGTGGCAGAACATTCTTGGCCTTGACAGGTGTTGGTGGTACACTGGCTGGGCTGACGGGTGCCTCCTTAGAGCCTCTCAGAGCTGCAGAAACCACAGCGGACGTGGACTTGGTGGCTGAGGTGCTGGGCTGGGTTCTGGCCACCCTAACCCAAGGTGAAGGACAGGGGGTGGAGGGGTAGGGAAGAGGTCAATGTTGGCTAGTAAAAGCTTCTTAGGGACATTGGGGCAGGAAGAGTGTGAACCTTTGGGAGTGGAGGAAGAGAGAGTGGTTGTAGGAGGTGTCAGTCTGCTGTGTTTGGGTGCAGGTGCGTGAGCTGGATGCTGCTGTGAGGTGGATGGCTGTTGGGTGGATGTGTGCTTGCGTTTGTGTACTTTGAGAGGAGGGGTCACAGAGACAGTGGGAAAGGACACAGGGGACTTGTGCATGGATGTGGGGGTGGTGACTGCCAGTGAGGGGCGTGTAGTGATAGGCATGCTGGTGATGGCGGTAGTGGATGAGGATGTAGTGCATGCAGGTGTGAGTGTAGACGCTACTGGGAGGTGAGGTGGACGAGGAGGAGGAGGGGGACACAGTGGAGGCAGTGGATGTCTGCATAGCTGCATGGGGATGGTGCTTGTGTGAGTGCCTGTGAGATGAAGTGTGGTGCTTGTGTTTGCCTGAGCCACTTCTGTGTGTTGATTTGGGTGAATTTTGGTCTGAAGGTGTGCTTGGGATAGGTTGGGGTTGAGGGGATTGGGCCTGGGTAGAGGAAGTTGGAGGGGGGAGGCTGGAGACAGGGACAATGGCTGCCATCAGTGCGGAGGCCAGAGCCTGAAATGCTCTCTGTTGGGCCGCCACGCCAGAGTGAATGCCCTCCAGGTATGCATTTGTTTGTAGCAAATGCCTTTGACACCCTTGGATGGCATTCAGTATGGATGACTGCCCAACAGTGAGGGATCTCAGGAGGTCAATAGCCTCCTCACTGAGGGCAGCAGGGCTGACTGGGGCAGGGCCAGAGGTGCCTGGGGCGAAGGAGATGCCCACCCTCCTGGATGAGCGGGCACGGGAAACACACTGAGGGGCTGCTGGGACGGTACGGGGGTAACAGCTGTACCTGTTGTTGGGGTGGGCACAGAGGTGTCCGCCCCTGCCAGGGAGCTTCCATCGGAGGAGGAGTCTCTGTCTCTAGTGTCCCCTCCTGTCTCCGTCGTGGTGCTCCCCTCGCTCACCGTCCCCCTGGTGCCCTCATCGTCTGTGGATTCGGCCTCCTGGCCCATGTTGGATGCAGCTCCCTCTGTCGCCGGTGCCTCTGCTCCTCTGCCAGATGATGCTAATGCACACAAGGACAGGGTGACAAAACAAGAAGGGGGGAGAGACAGAGGATACACTTGGTCAATGCCAGCAACAACACTACCTTCGGCGTACACAACACACGGGGATCAGCCCTATGCACTAGGCCATGCACTGCTAGTTACAAAGCTAGTCATTAGCCCAGGGGGGACATTGCCCAATGCCATTGGCTGCACACCTGAAACCAACAGGACCCTGCCCAGTAGTAGATGCCCACTAACACTGTTGGGGTTGGAGTGCTTCAGAGCCTACCCAACAAGGGACCTAACTCTGCCAGTTCGCCCTGGCCTAGGGGCACCCACAGCCCACATCCCCCACCCAGGTACAACCTTAACATGTGCAAAGTAATGAATCTGATTCTGTACTCACCCCCTTGTGGGTGCTGTGATGCCTTCAAGCGCCCATCCAACTCCGGATAGGACACCGGCAGGATGCGGAACATCAGGGGGTTCAGGGTACGACAGGCACCCCTTCCTCATTGGGAGGCCAGCCCCAACTGGGCCTCCGTCGTCTTCCTTACCCAGCGGCGCAGGTCTTCCTACCGTTTGCGGCAGTGGGTGCTCTCCCTGTCGCAGACCCCCAGGGTCTGCACCTCCTTGGCGATGGCACACCAAATACCCTTTCTCCGATGGGCGGTGACCTGCAGGAAAAAATGTATAGTAAAAAGGGATTAGTCATACCGTCCGCATTGTTGCACTCATGGCCCAACATATCCCTTGCATCCCCTTATGCACAGACATTTACCACCATACATGCAGCATTCTGCCCAGAACCCCTAAGCCACCCACTTCACGAGGCTTACACACACAGCAATCCCTACATTCATGGCCCACGCATCATGCTCACAGTGTACTCACCTGTTTGTCTGGAGGACTGTAGAGTAAAGTATACTGGGGTAGGACCCCATCCACCACTCTCCCCGACTCCTCCGAAGTGAAGGCGGGGCCCTTTCTCCAGACACTCAAGCCATTGTCGCTTCCAGACACAGGTCACAGCAGCACTCTCAGTGTAGGTCCTCTCCTGTTGAAGGTCAGGTAGCAAGTGATTGCACAGATAGAAAATGGCGGTCACCGCCAGCGCACATCGCCATTGGATCCTGGAACCCATAGGGCCCAATGATAACCAATGCGGTGTTGCATGGCGTTCATCGACCGCCGACCACAACTGCTCACAATGCCACCAGAATTACCTCATTTCCACTTGTTTCTACTCATAGGTCAGTCAGCCACCATTTCAGAGGGGCACAGGCCATGGCACCTAACTGCGTCACAGCAGACATTGGCACATGAACTGACTTTCGTATTCAAATACTGTTTTTGTAAAGGAAGAAATGCACTTTTATTTTCACATATGTGTAAATATGACCCTCTGCTCACCGTTTTCCACCCTAGAGTTCAACTGCTGAGGATGAATTTGAGATGGAGACATCCCCCCGTGTACAGACCCCTGGTGGACCTGGCGACAATGGAGGACAGACCCATTATCCTTACCTACATATTTGATAGGGCCACAATCCAAGAACTGTGTGACCAATTGGAGCCAGACCTGATTTCAGCTATCCGTCAGCCCACAGGTATCCCCCCTCTAGTGCATGTCCTGTTAGTGCTCCATTTCCTTTGTGAATGCCAAGTATCCTGGCTCTGTGCATGATGCCTTTATCGTCAGGAATAGCAGCATTCCATATGTGATGTCTCAACTCCAGAGGCACAGGGTGTGGCTAATAGGTGAGCCTATGGTCCCCACCCAGTTGATGTAGGTATATGGGTGTGGGTTTGGCCCTAAGGGTGAGTGTGTGTCTAACAGGTATCCCTCGATATTTACAGGTGACTCTGGTTACCCCAACCTCTCATGGCTACTGACTCCAGTGAGGAATGCCAGGACAGGGGCAGAGGAACGTTACATTGAGGCACATGGGCAAACAAGGAGGATAATTGAAAGAACCTTTGGCCTCCTGAAGACCAGGTTCAGACGCCAGGTGGATCCCTTTACTACTCACCCAAGAAGGTGTGCCAGATCATCGTTGCATGTTGCACAACCTGGCCTTGAGACGCCAGGTACCTTTTCTGCAGGAGAATGAGCCTGGAGATGGTCTTGTGGCAGTGGTGGAGCCTGTGGACAGTGAGGAAGAGGAGGCAGAGGATGAAAATGTGGACAACAGAAGTTCACTCATTCAACAGTACTTCCAGTGACACACAGGTAAGACACAGTAACTTCACTTTTCATTGCAGTTTTGTGTTAGACATTGTACATGGCAGCCTGATTTCCCTATGTCTATGGCCACTTACTGTACCCTGTGGCATCTCTATTTTTCAGATCTTTGTGCCCCACTCTGGCTCCTGGTGTGTTTACCGCTGCCCACTTTAGGTCATACCTTTGTATATATAACTGTACATATGGATTGCAATGTTTACAGCTTGTTAAACTAGTACATATTTCAATCAATTGACGGACTCCATACTTGTATTTGTTCCAAGGGTGTTTATTTAAGTGTTAATAAGTAGAGGGGATGTGCAATGGGCTGGGGTGATGGTGGAGGAATGTCCACGATAGAGTCCGGTCTATTTGTATCACAGGTGCATAGTCCAAGGGAGCATAGGAAGTGGAGCAATGTCAGTTAAAGGTGGACAGGGTGACAGAGTGGGACACAAGGGTGACAATCAGGAGTCTTATTTCCTTGCGGGGGTCTTGGTAATGTTCTCTGGCTTCTGCCTGGATCGCAGGGACCATTTGCGGGGTGGTTCTCCTTCTGCAGGGGGTGGGGTGCTGGTGGCCTGTTGGTCCTGTGGCGGGGCCTCCTGTCTACTAGGGCCGGCGGAGGTGGAGGGCTGTTCTTCAGTGTGGCCAGTGTCAGGGGCCCGTTGGTGTGCCACTGCCTCCCTCATGGTATTGGTCATGTCAGCCAGCACCCCTGCAATGGTGACCAGGATGGTGTGAATGTGTTTGAGGTCCTCCCTGATCGTCAGGTACTGTCCCTCCTGCATCCGCTGGGTCTCCTGCAACTTGTACAGTATCTGGCCCATGGTCTCCTGGGAATGGTGGTATGCTCACAGGATCCCTGTAAGTGCCTCGTGGAGGGTGGGTTCCCTAGGCCTGTCCTCCCCCTGTCACACAGCAGTCCTCCCAGCTTCCCTGTAGTCCTATGCCTCTGTCCCCTGCACCGTGTACCCACTGACCCCGGGTCTCTGATTGTCTTGGGTTTGTGGGGTTACCTGGGGTGCCTGTAGTGGTGGTCACACTGCTGATTGACATGTCCTGGGGACAGAGGGATGGGCCAGCTGGGTGGGTGCTGCACTGGTGTTTCCTGAGGGGGAGGCTTTGTGGTGGGTTGGGACTGTGGCAGGGGAACCGACTGTCCAGAGGTGCCTGATGGGCCAGGTTGGTCTTCGTGATCCAGGCGTGCAGAGCTGCTGTCATCACTGTGAGCCTCTTCTTTGGGGGGACTGGATGCTGGTGGCACCTCCTCTCCGGTGACGTTGAGTGGGGGTCCTGTGGGGATGTAATTGCAGTGTTATTGTATCTGCGTGTGCCATCTTGTGCATGGATATGTTTCCCTCTATGGTTGTTATTAGCAAGGCACGTTTGGGTTGTGTGAGATGGTATTGGTTTGGCTAAATGATTGTCACTAGTGTGCATGCGGTGGTGATGGGTGTCGATGCAGGTCTGTGATGGGTGTCCATGCATTGGTGTTGCATGCAGGGCTTGGTATTGGGATGGGTGGGTTCTGATAGTGGGGTATATGTGAGGTGGTGGAGTGATGGGGGTGAGGGTAGGGGTAGGAGTTTGTGATGGCTTGCAGGTAGCGTGGGGGATATAGTAGTAAAGATTTTACTTACCAGAGTCCAGTCCTCCTGCTAATCCTGTGAGGCCCTCAGGATGCATGATAGCCAAGACTTGCTCCTCCCATGTTGTTAGTTGTGGGGGAGGAGGTGGGAGTCCAACGCCAGTCCTCTGTACGGCTACCTGGTGTCTTGCAACCATGGAATGCACCTTCCCCCGTAGGTGGTTCCACCTCTTCCTGATGTCATCCCTCGTTCTGGGGTGCTGTCCCATGCTGTTGACCCTGTCCACGACTCTCCACCATAGCTCCATCTTCCTTGCAATGGACTTCTGTGGCTCTAGCCGGATGATTTCCTCCACCATGACCCTTAGCTCCTCCTCAGAGAACCTGGGGTGTCTTTATGGTGCCATGGGTGTAGTGTGAGTGGTATGTGTGAGGGTTTGTGGGATGATGTGTTGGGGTGTGTGCTGTGAGGTGCGTGGATGGTGCATGGATGATGGTGTTATGTGGCTCTGATTCAGTGGGTGCTCCTGGTATGTCTCTTTCTCTTAGATGGCTAAAAAATAAATCATTGTAAGGGGTTGTGGGTAATGTGGGTGTGTGTTTTATTTTGGATTGGGTGTGTGGGTGTGGTGTGTGTATGTGTGTCAGGAGTGTATAGTTTGATTTGTCCAATGTGGTGTTGTTTTGTTAGTGTGTGTGTATTTTGAGCGCTGCGGTGTATACCGCCAATGGCTTACCGCGTTGAATGACCGCCACAGTGATTCGTGGGTCATGATGCTGTGGGTGTATTTCTGTTGGCGTAACGTTGTGGGTTTTGGTACTGCCAGTTTATCACTGACCTTTGGTCTGGCGGACTTGTGAGGGTGGCTGTATAGTGGCGAATTTCTCTGTGTGGGTCATAATACCCGTAAAAGTATACCGCCGCGGTCACGATATATTGGTGGTCGTCAGCACGGTGGTCGGTAGCATGTACCGCCAGGGTTCTATTGAGGGCCTATGCCCACTACACTAGTGGAAAATGGAACACTAAAAAAACACTTTGAGTGGTTCTGATTTCCAAAGTTGCTGTTTACAGTCCCTCCGTGTACTTTGCTCACATGGCAGAAACTCATCCAAAAGCAGTACTCTAGAGGACACTCCCATTCCCCAGTAAGAATATGAGAGAAACTGGGAAGTATGTTGGCTTTTGCAGCACCAGTATTCACTAGAAATTAGTCAGTAAACCTGAGGCCTTGGAGTCTATCCTGAAAGAGAGCTTCCAGAGTATTCCAAGATTTCAGATTCTGTCTCAGAGCCCAGAACACTTATTTTGTTGCAGCTGATAATCATGTATGTAACAACTAGAAACACAGACTGTGCAAAAGACTGATACCTCTCCCACAACGGAAGAAGTACTTGATAAGGTTTCTACGTTAGTTTTAATGTGCCATTTATTAGCCCATCAAAATGCTTATGTGAGAAAACAAAATACCATCAAATTGTTTATTTTATAGTTTAATAGCACCAAATGTATATTATTTTTTAGCTATCGGATTGGTATGTAAGTGTGCTGTAATGATATCCAACTGCACTTCCAATATTCATACATATATATATATATATATATATATATATATATATATATATATATATATATATATATATATATATACATATATATATATATATATATATATATATATACATACATAATCCCTCTCCAAGATACGCATTGGTCTGCACCCTGCACGGCAGACTGAAGCAGGGTCGCGAGCCCCTGTATTATCCTCCACTTTGTTCCTCCAGAAAAAGAAGTGCCTCAGTCACACGATGTCTCCTTCAAAAATAGTTTATTTCGGCAAGATAAACACCCGCCCGACGCGTTTTGGGAGTCTAAGCTCCCTTGTTTACTGGCATTATTTGTCCATATATTAATTTCCATATCTCACCATAAGACATTTCAACAACATAAATGATGGTCACAAAGTGTTCCCCTTATTACGGCGGCCATCTTTAAACATGTTTTTCTTCCCATTTATCCAATCGTTTCACAGCTTTTTGTTACAGTCTATTGTTTTATCATAGAAACTCCATCTTTAACTCATAACAATTACATTTCCTATTGTATTTGCTGTAAAAAAAAAATCAATATTTTAAATTTTATCCAATTTATTCCAATTGTTTCATAAGGTCCGCTTTCTCACTTCAAATTCTATCATGTTTACCGTTATGCAAAAAAAACCAAAGTATCGCATACTATTCAAGCTACCATCCGGGATATTTATCCACATTACAGTATCCATCTAATTCATAATAATCACATCTCAAGTGGGCAAATTTTAAATTCCTATACCCTGGAAACATGTTCTTTTTGGCAAACCCTATTCCATATCCATCTTCTTTATTTATATATACAGCATATACAAAAATTGAAACGATAATTAAAGAAAGAAAAACAGTATTCACTGTCCAGCCTTTTCACCTTCCAAATAACCTTTATATTATATCGTAGCGCCTTTGCTTTACAGCGACCATCATACTATCTTTATCTATAAAAAAAACAAAAAGAAAATCACATATTAGAATCCACACATTAGAAAACATCTATTAAAAACATCCATCAAAATACATAATATGAACACTATTCTAAATTTAAATTACACATTGCGCATTTTGTCAAAGCAGCTCTAATTTCTAATTTTCTTAAGAATTATCATTTTAATACATCAAGTGAACAGCTAATTCCTCATCCTTATTTAATCCTTCAGGTTCCTTGGTATTACAGCCAATAATTCATCGGGATTCCAGTTTCCTTAATTCTAATATTCTATTCCCTCCTCTTATAGTCAACATAACCTTGTCCAGGACCATGAATTGTAATTGATTTGTATTATTGTCATGATAGACTTTAAAGTGCCTCGCTACTGGATAAGACATCCTCATTTTTAATTGCTCTCATATGTTCCAATACTCTTTTTTTCACCATATGTATAGTACTCCCTTTATAAAATTTGTTGCAAGGTCACTTCAAAGCATATATACAATAATCCGAATGACATGTTCCATGTTTCTTAATATTAAAGGGTCTTTTTACCCCTGGAGGGTTTATTTCTTTAAAGTTTTCACTGTTTTTACAAGCTTTAGACTTGCCACAAGTAAAAAAACCTTGGATGGATTTGATCTTTTCCATCATCGGTACCAAACATTGATTTAATGTATCCTTCAAAGATCTACTTTTTCTGAAAGTGAATGTAGGGTAATCATCAATTATCACCCCTATATTCTCATCCATTTTTAATACTGGCCAGAATGTTTTCAAAATCTTCTTTATTTCTCCCGTTTTACTATGATATGTTGTATTAAATCTTATCTGTTTGTCTTCCTTTTTACCTACTTTAGGTTGGATTACCAGTAAATCATCTCTTTTAACCTGTCTAACTTTCATCAGTGCCTTTTCAGCACTACCTGGCGAATAGCCCCTCTCTCTAAATCTTTTACTCATGATGCTGGCTTCTTTTTCAAAAATTGAATCCAAACTTCAATTCCTCCTAGCCCACAGTAATTCCCCATATGGGATACTTTGAATTATGTTTTAGGGATGGTTACTCATGGCGTGAAGTAAGCTATTACCAGCCGTTTCTTTTCTAAATAGTTCACATTCCAACTTATTATCTACCACGCTTACTTTCACTTCCAAAAATTCCATCTTCAAAGGATGAATTTCAAATTTTGAGAATTGTCGTTCATTGTTACAAATTCTATTTCAGACTCATTATTGTCATTCCATATACAAAAGATAGCGTCTATGTACCTCATCCAGAGGACTACCTGATCTCCAAAACCAGTGATGTTCCTGACCACCTGTTCTTCCCACCAGACCAGGTACAAACCTGCATAACTAGGAGCAAAACAAGTGCCCATCGCAATCTCTTGGTGTTGACGGTACAATGTATTTTCTAAAATAAAAAAGTTTTAGGTTAAACACATATAAACCATATCCAGCAGCATCTCTGTACGCAAAATATGTGACAGGGACCTTGCTCTCAGAAAGTATCTTAATGCTTTAATGCCATTATCATGGGGTATACACGTGTATAAGCTATTAACATCCAGACTCATTAAGAGAAAATCTTCTTCCCACATGTTTCCATTAATCATCCTCAGGAAGTATCTGGTGTCTTTAATATACAAAGGTAATGCTTCTACAAAAGGCCGTAGGAAAAAATCCACATACTTGGAAATATTTTCTAATAAACTCCCTATTGATGACAATATAGGTCTACCTGGAGGATCATCAACATTTTTATGTTCCTTTGGCAAAAAATAAACTGCTGCTGTTTTAGGGAATTCAATCTTAAGGAATTGGTATTCCTCCCATTCAATGAGTCCCAGATGTCTCCACTTACCCAATTATCCAAACACATTCCTTTTGGCTTCCATTATTTCTTCTCTACTAGAGATTAAGTAATTATTCTTATCCTGCAGCTGCCTCAATCCTTCCTTAATATATTTGTCTATTGATAGTATTACTACATTTCTACCCTTATCTGATCTCTTTATTATATTATCTCTGTTGTTGCATAACAATTCAATTGCTTTCCTATGCTTTACCTGCAGATCATCATATTTAGACATTTTGACATATCTCAATGTTTTCATTGCCTTAATTATACCTTTCTCAAAAACATTGGTCGCATCACAGTTGACTGGTGGAGGGAAAGGTGATTTTGGCTTAAAATTACTAGGACACCTTTCATCAATGTCAAAACCCATTTGTAATAAATTCAGAACAGGATAGGGACATGCCTCAATATTCCATCCAATTCACTAAGTATGCAACATTTCTATATCCTTTATCTCTAGATTAGAGGGCACACATTTAACATTAGTGTTTTGACTTTTTACTTTAGTTCCAAACCATTTTTTTAACTTCAATTTTCTGATAAAATGAAATAAATCAATTCGACTTTGAGTATAATTAAAATGTGTTACCGGGCAAAAAGATAATCCCAATGATAGTACTTCTTTTTCCGAATCAGTTATATACCTGTCCGAAAGGTTAACCACCGTCATCTTCTCCATTACTTTGTTGTCATTTGGCCCCTTGTTTGCATTCCTGTCGGGCCTTCTTTTGACTCCCAATCCTCTTTTTGTTCTTCTTCCTCTTCCTTGCCCTCGATGAGGCTCTCTTCCTCTTCCTGTTTGTCCCATTGATATACCTTGGGCTATCAGGTCGAATTCCTTTAAAATATTGTCTTTTACTCCTCCACTGTCAGATTGTGTTGATATGTCGCTCTCACTGTCCTCACTTTTTCTCACCTCCTTTCTTACATCCATTTGTATCTTTCCCACATCTCCTATAGTCCTTACAGTATTTTCTTTGGTAAAACCGGCAGTTATAAATCTTTCTCTTGATTTATTTCTAACCATATCATATTTTCTTCCAAACGTAAGAATCTGCCCTTTCTCATAGTCTTTCAAGTCTCTCAAAATTTTTTGTTGTTTCTTTACTTTCAAAGTTTCCTCAGCTTTCCGTAATTTGTCATTTACTTTCTCCATTGCTTTATCATATTCCTCAGTTGTACTCAATTCTTTCAATTCTTTAGTAATCTTCTCAATTTCTACATTTAACCTATCCCGGTCTTTCCATGCATATTTTACCAATATTTTCAACATATTAGTACTACACTGATGATTATTTTCCATCCATTCTACTACCATTTCCGGATCTGGATTTTCAAGGGTGGGTACTACAAAAATCCTTAAACCTCTGGGAATCCTCCCACAGTCGATATATTTTTGTAATGTAACTGCTTCCCACCATTTCGACTGTTCCTTCCTTGAATTCTTCCACATCATATCCCATAATACTTTTTGGCTTCTATCTGTCCTTCCAGAGTTCATGTCTGTATTTCCATTTGTCCCTATTTCCTTATGGCCTATATTCTCAAAAAGCTCCTCTGCTGCTGCACAACATAATACTTCTTTGTCTGATGCCATATGTGTTTACTTAATCCATCCAGGACATCTGCACTTCAATATTGTCATAGCTTGGTGCTCTCTGTTGCCCCCTTACTTCTTAATGCTGAAACCGAACTATTTACTGTACTGGACTTACCCGCTATTATCAGCAGGGTTCCCATCCGTCCTCTGACCGGTGTTCTCTCTGTTGAGTCTTAATTACGGGCTGTACCAATACTTGTCTGTCCCGGACTTCTTTGTTCATACTTGGCAACACGTTCCAATCCTTACGCGTGCCTAAAGCCAGTAGGAGGGCGGACGCTGACTCTCCACAATCACACAATCCTTCTCCAAGATACGCATTGGTCTGCGCCCTGCACGGCAGACTGAAGCGGGGTCACGAGCCCCCGTATTATTCTCCACTTTGTTCCTCCAGAAAAAGAAACGCCTAAGTCACACGATATCTCCTTCAAAAATAGATTATTTCGGCAAGATAAACACCCGCCCAACGCTTTTCAGGAGTCTAAAGATGGACGCCGTAATAAGGAGAATGCTTTGTGACCATCATTTATGTTGTTGAAAAGTCTAATGGTGATATATGGAAATGAAAATATGGACAAATGATGCCCATGAACAAGCGAGCTTAGACTCCCGAAACGCGTTGGGTGGGTGTTTGTCTTGCCGAAATAAACTATTTTTGAAGGAGATATCATGTGACTGAGGCATTTCTTTTTCTGGAGGAACAAAGTGGATAATATATATATATATATATATACATATATATATATATATATATATATAGCACCACATAATGCTAATTGTACCAATCAACCTGTAAAGGAGTTCCCCAATGGAGAAATGATGTGAGCTCAAGTGTCAATAGCTCTGCTGTAATATGCTGGGGCTGCTTATTTTGCCTAAGCTGCTAAGGATGTCATGACTAGATATTGTTACACATTAAACATGTTACAAATTGACATGTTCGTCAGCAGTGCTATTCCCGATGTTACATACTGCACATCAGGCACTTGACATGGCAAAAGATGAACACTCTAGAACATCTCCCAGTAGTATACATAACACAGGTACATAGAGATCCAATCAACTACAACATAAATAACTGACATCCCTGTAACTGAAAAATGTGAAACCTACAACATACCAATTTGCATAGGTGAGGTATTATCTTGCTGGAATATTGTGTGTTTCAGGCAGGAGCTCCATATCTCGAACTGAACTTTATTTATTGCCTCTTCTGGAAATAGGTGGGCCCAGCTTCAGTCTCCTAGCCAGAAGGAGCAACAGACAACTGCACAGAAGGGAGCGTACTCTGGTGAAGTGCATAGATAGATAGATAGACTAACTGATAGATAGAGGGATGCCACGTACCTTTTCACTGCACCAATGCAATTTGTGTGAGAAGACCTATCTATCACATTTCTTACATTCATCTCTGTTAGTGCCCATCTCATGTCTATTGTTTTCTCTCCTCTCATTATTTAACCAAAAGTGTAGCTAGCATACTGTGCCAATTTTGTAGTAATACAGTCTCCACTGCTGCTTCCCATGCTATATCTCTTCTGTGTGAGAGAGCTTGCACAGATGCTTTCCGTTCTCTACCTGTTTGTGTTCTCACTACCTATTCTGTGCCTGTTTGGAGTGAGCAAAGCCTGCATGTTTGCTTTAGTTACTATACCTGTCTGTGAGGGGCACTTGTACTTCTACTTTCTGTAGTATACCCCTAATATGTGAAGTTGCTTTTTTATAGCTGGTGTACAATCTGTGACGTTGCTGTGTGTGGCAACCGTTCACTTCTGTTGCACATGCTGAGCTTGTTTTGTATTGAGGAATCTTGCACAGCTGTTCCATATGTTGTCCCCTTTGACTAAAGGACACTTATCTGTTGATGATGAACCTGTTTTCTGTGAGGGAATCTTTACTGTCTTTAGTGCATCACACTTATGTGTACATGATGTTACCAGTACTAATGCCTTACTACTCATGCAGAACTATTTGTATGTGTCAACAAATGTGTCTGCTATTGCCTGTGCTCTACTTATTTCTTATAGGAGATGCCCCTTGTGCTGCATCCTGGAGTCGTTGCCTCTATTGTCTCTACCTCCTCCTCCCTTTTTGAGCACAACCATTTCCACTGCCATTTCTGTCTAGGGCCAATATGCAAAGTATGGGCAGAAAAGCTCTTGAAATTTCCCCACTTCCCCACATAAGTGCTCTGAGCACATGATAGAGATTAGTTACTGGAGCACTCCCTTCTTGGTCATAGAGATGTTGGAACTAGACCAACCAGTGGATCCCACTTTTTCAGTAAAACAGGCAGATTTGTATCAGTTATCTGCACTTTATGACCTGGTATGGGGTTATTTTTCCTTTCAAGTGTCCTTTCCAGGCTACTCTCCAGATATATTCTTGAAGAGTGATGCCCCTCCTAGCAGTGCAGTCTCCAGCCTAGAGGTGTAGAGAGTTATTATCTTTCTGACACATCTGTGGTTGGATAAAAGACAAAAAGCTAGCTGTACCTAAAGCATCCCTTTCACCTTGAAAACAGAAACTGCAGTTCCACCCTTCATCCCACCATCTACCAAATGACATTGCTACAGGAAGTCTAATCCACTCACATTAGAAGCGCTCCTCTCAGCAAAAGTCCTAAATGAATTCCTAAAGAGGACTCTTATCTCCCATTTTCAGTGTCTAGGTCTCCTTCCTCCAACTTCAGGAATTCCAGCAATACACTTATACACTCTAGAAAAGCAAGCTCACCTCCACCTTGTGCACACATCCAGACCAGGGGCATCCAGAATAGACCGCCACAGGCCTCCATTTACTCTGGCTCACTCATATACAAAATGTATGTGCCATGCTGGCCACATACAGAAAACGCACATCATATACTTGAGATATTAGCGTTAGGATGGAGGGTAGTGCATAGAAGCAGAACATTACACAAATGGGCCAGTAAGTCGATACTTAGGTGACATGGACAAAAAAGGTCTAGTCACAACTATGGATTCACATAGCATGGTATGCTGCCACCACCTTCCATGGGTTATATGGAATTCACATAACAGGGAAGGTAGTCCACTGTAATATGGTCATGCTTGGAGTGCCCTTCCAGGTCACAGGACAGGTCACAGGACAGGTCCAGCACCTTACTCATGTCAAGGGATAGGGCAGATGGCTCTGCTGGCCCCAGTAAGTTCTTGTTAATAATATTTATTCCTCTTATTTTTATCTCTCCCCTTAGAATACATTTTCCTCCTTTCTCTTATACTGTCAATTGTTTCCAAATCCTCTTTGTTCTATTTAATGTTTATTCTTGTCATCCCTCCTTGAATTATCCTTTTTTCTATATTTCTTGTTTCTGTAGCTGCTTCCTCCTGCACTAATCTGTAGCTTACGTTTTTCTTCTGTTTGATTATTACGTTGTCCCTCTTCCCTAATTTGTATAACCTGAAGACGTGTACTGTAAGATTAAGACTGTAGATTAGGTAGCCTACTGTGAAGATTGTAGATTCTGCAGACCCAAGCAAGCTCTTCCACGCTTGTTTGTTGAGAAGGCTTTCTATTTCTAGCTCATGTTTGCATGACAAGAGAGTGGCTATGGTTATGGTGACCCCCACCAAGGCTGTGTTGTATGTATTATTATCATTCAGTATCCCAGCAGTTTCGATGGCAGTGCAGCGTGGCAGGAAAGTAGTATGAGGATGGTGCTGCATTTGCCAACCAAATTCATATGACCTTCATTAAATTAGCTATTTATTTATTCTGCATCTTCCTTGTGCTTCAAATGACTCACAGTCATCATTATATCTCTACTCTTCCATTATGGTTGGCTTGACTACTGGCTTTTCCAACATTGTCAGTCAACAGAATACCCACAAGTGATATTTTAGATGAGAGAGAAGATACTGTAAACTGAACTGTAGTCATGTATTGTGGTTGTATGTTTTGTTAAAAAAAATAAAAAGCAGAGGTAGGGGCGTGGCTACAATGCTGAGCATGGCGGACGCGAGCTAGGAGAGCTCTGCGTCCCGCCCGGCTGATCCGACGCCGTACAGGGGATAGGGGGCAGGTGGCACCCGCTATAGACGGTGCTGGGCAGTGGTGAGGGCTCGAGCTGAGGTGGAGCCCGGTGCCGCCCCCCCCGGCGGGGAGTGACGACGGCGCAGAGTCGGGCCTGTGGGGACGTGGCCCGCGGGCTTGAAGGAGTGGTGGGCGCGGCCTACCGGTGCTGATCGGGTACGGCGCGGGTGGGCCACGAGAGCTGGATTGTGGCCGGCCCCCCCAGGTGAGCAGTTGTCCCACCGGGGGCTGGAGGGGAGCGGGGGAGCCTGAGAGCCTGTGGAGACGGGAGAGAGCTCCCTGCTGACAGTGCCTGAAGCAGAAGGGGGAGAGCCGGGCCGGCTGACCACGTGGCTGGGCTGACGGTCTCCCCCAGGTGGAGCTGACTTGAAGGGGTCATAACAATGGCCCGAATGAAAGGAGAAAAGACTTGAGGGCACGAAACAGGAGGGCAGTGGAGGAACGACGGTGGGCTGGGCTGCTCGTGCTGCTGCACAGTTCAATATTGGAGGTGCAGGCAAGTGGGCCTGGCCCTGGGAGTAGGCCTGGAGAGAAGATCTACAGTTGGAGGTGGCAGGGGAGTGCCATTACTGCCAGCTGAGGAGGTGAATGCGCCAGGGAGTGGGCCCCCTCTAGAGCCTGGCAGGGAGGCCCTGGGAAAGCGAGGTGGAGAGTGGTGCGAGGTTGGGGGTCACCTTGGAGGGCCTAGCTTGCTGAGAGAGCGCCGCGTTGACTGCAGCAACCCTTGGACTATTGGAGCTGGTGGTGAGGAAGCCGGTGAGTGGAGTGGAGCTGGTTGGAGCCTGTGCTTACTCTGGTTATGGCGGGGATGGGCCGCCTTCGATCTGGTACTGGGAGGTCCCAAGAAGCTGCAGGGCAGGATAGCCAGAAGTTGGATGCAGTGCTGGCTGCGGTGGAGCGCATCAGAGACTTGCTGGAGCGAGCGCGCACATCCTTGGAGGCCAAGATCGATAAAGAGGCTAGCGAACTTGTACTCCTGCACGCTGACCACCGTAACCTGGTTGACAAAACAGGTACGATCGAAGCGCATGTGGATGAGCTGACACCAGTGATGTCGCGTTTGGAGTCCACAATGGGGGAGGTTTTGGCGCAAGTGGCGGAGCTCGAGCGTTGTGTGGAAGACGCGGAGGGCTGCACCAGAAGGAACAATATACGCTTAGTTGGTCTGCCGGAGGGAGTGTAGGGCCGGGATGCGGTGGCCTATTTGGAGGGCTGGCTCCGAGGACTGGTGCCAGCTGGTGCACTGACTCCTTCCTTCTCGGTGGAACGGGCTCATCGAATCCCCATGCGGCCCAGACCACCGGGGAGCGGTCCCCGCCCCTTTATAATTTGTTTGCTCCACTACGCAGATCGTGACATTATACTCAACACTGTGAGATCGTCCTCGCCGCCCAGAGTGGACAATGCACAAATAATGCTGTTTCCGGACTACACGTTGGCGGTGCAGAGAGACCGGGCCTCCTATATGCCCCTGCAGTGCAGACTCCGAGCTCTGAGCCTGGACTACTCTCTATTGTTTCCCACCAAACTATGTATTGTGGCTGAGGACAAGGCTCATTTCTTCACCACGCCAGTGGCGGCCTGGGAATGGTTGGAGTCAATGGGACGCGTCTCAGGCCGGGGGAGAGAGAGAGGAATCCGCCTGCATCGAGGAACAGGCGTAGTCGGGCGAGACGAGGCTGTAAGGGAAGCAGTGTGAATGTGGAGGCAGCGGCACATGCGCCGGACCTGGAACAGCTCATACAGGAACGGCGCGAGGCGATCAAATCGGCCGCAGCTATAAGTGCCTCACCGGCTGCGTAGGAATCAGAAACTGAGAATTCGCCGCCTCCAAGTGACCGGCTGATCACGCCAGACCGACTCTCCGACGTTGAATCCTAGACTGGGAACGCCGCGTGACGATCGGTCCGCGTTCTCTCCCACTACTAATATTTGCAGCATCAGTTAGATAAGGAATGGTGATCACTTCAATCACACTTCGATGAGGTTGGACTAATATATGGTTTTGAAGACACTGCAGCTTTTCGCGCAAAGACTTTCCCTATTCAATGTATTTTATTATAAGCTAAGCCCTGACGAAGTCCTTATGAGAACAAATTTTCTCGCAGGATGAAACACGTGTTGGCTGTGTTTGCTGCATGAACAGTTGCTGTACTTCTACATATTATGTATTTTCAATATTTTCAAGATTTGCTGCTTCAAGTATATAGGCTTTGATTGCCATATAAACTGTAAATACAAGAAGGACTATTGAACGGACTTGTTTTTCATATGTAACAACTGGCATTGTTCAAATGAAGATTATACACAATACCATGGATTCATGAGTGCCCTGACTTCTTTTCTCCGACTCTCTGAGTTGGTCTTTCAGGAATGCCCGTCGGTGATTCCCACCACAGCGGACGATTTCCTCTAGGCCCGGCGGAGCCCTGTTTGGTGGACTCGATGGTGCTGTGACCCCCTGGTTAGGGCTCATGGGCCCCCTTAGCAGCAGAGTTTATATAGTTTTCACTACATGCCAGTGACTGCTGCAGCTGGGGGGCATGAGGAATTCACATGAGCCGGCTATCCGGATGGCCAAGGATGTTACAGCTGTCACTGACTGTTGCTTACAAAAACTGCAGATAGCTGCTGCCCCCGCTGTTATTTGCTCTGGCCGGGTTGCCTGGTGTAGTAAGCGCTTCTGTTGTTGAGTGAATTGGCCTGCCCCAATCTCCTACTAACGGAGGTTTAGAATGTGTGATTATGCTGTTGGATGGTTAAGTTGCTGGGTTTGGGCAGAGACCGATTGTTTATCTGCTCTGATGGTATTGATTTTGTTTGGTTCCGCTGGAGACTATGGTGGTCATTACAACCCTGGCGGACGGTGTTAAAGCGGCGGTAAGACCGGCAACAGGCCGGCGGTAAAAATTTTCCAATTACGACCGTGGCGGAAACCGCCAACAAAGACAGCCACTTTAACACTCCGACCGCCACGGCGGTACAAACAAACAGCGCGGCGGTCATCACCGGAAGACAATGTACCTCCCACACTATTATGACAGGCCAATCCGCCACCTTTTCCGGGGAGGATTCACCGCGGATAAAAACATGGCGGAAACAGGAATTTCGAAGGTTAAACGCTCACCTCTACACACCCCACGAGGAACGAGGACACCATGGACCCGGAACTCCAAATTCTACCTGCGATAGTCTTCCTGCTCCTGTACCAGGAGCACAAACGTCGGCGGCGAAGACCACGGTGAGTACTGCACCTACGACACAGCGAAGGGGGAGGCAAAATACAGGGACACACACACGCAACACCCCCACCCTCACACACTACAAGGCACACACTAATACATATCTATACATTATAATTACACCCCCAACCCCCCGGAAGAATGCAAAGACAAAAGGAAATTAGTGTAACCATTGTAATCTATTAAAATGCAGTACGCAAAAATAAACATATATACACTATTAACAAAATATACACCAAGAATTCTAGCCCAGGTATTGCACCATTTATAGTCCGTGGACCACTGGGACCAAAATGCACACTCGATACCAGATCAAAACAGAGAGAACACTGCAGGGGCATCAGATAGAAATACAACAGGCACCTCGGGGGGAAGGGAAGGGGGGGCACCTCAGCCGGATGAGTGCACGACGCCAGATCCACGAGGGGGCTCAATGCCCACTGTTCAATCCTAGGGAGTGTAAAGCCACAGTCTCTCAAGTCTCTACAATGGGTGGGTTTCCCACTGCATTATCCTGGGGAGTGCAAAGCCACAGTCTCTCAAGTCTCTACAGTGGGTGGGTTGCCCACTGCATTATCCTGGGGAGTGCAAAGCCACAGTCTCTCAAGTCTATACAGTGGGTGGGTTGCCCACTGCCATATCCTGGGGAGTGCAAAGACACAGTCTCTCAAGTGGATAACAGTCTCCACTGGTTCTGGAGGGGGACTGGTGCACAGAGTGCTTCATCCTGTGAAGGACAGAGGTAGTGGATGAATCTCTACACTGGTTCTGGAGGGGGACTGGTGACCAGAGTGCTTTATCCTGTGAAGGACAGAGGTAGTGGATGCATGTCTCCACTGGTTCTGGAGGGGGACTGGTGCCCAGAGTTCATCACTCACCCAGTGACGGTCCCAGTTGCGACAGTGCCCCTGCCGCTCATGGGCTAGCGGTGCTTGAGTAGGCGGTGCTTGCCCTGTTCAGCGGTCCTTGCCCTGTTCAGCGGTGCTTGACTTGGCGGTCCTTGCCCTGTTCAGCGGTGCTTGGCCTGTTCAGCGGTGCTTGACTTGGCGGTCCTTGCCCTGTTCAGCGGTGCTTGACTTGGCGGTCCTTGCCCTGTTCAGCGGTGCTTGACTTGGCGGTCCTTGCCCTGTTCAGCGGTGCTTGCCCTGTTCAGCGGTGCTTGACTTGGCGGTGCCCTGTTCAGCGGTTCTTGATTTGGTGGTGCCCTGTTCAGCGGTGCCTGATTTGGTGGTGCCCTGTTCAGCGGTGCTAGCCCTGTTCAGCGGTGCTTGATTTGGCGGTGCCCTGTTCCGCGGTGCTTGATTTTGCGGTGCCCTGTTCAGCGGTGCTTGAGTTGGCGGTGCCCTGTTCAGCGGTGCTTGCCCTGTTCAGCGGTGCTTGATTTGGCGGTGCCTTGTTCAGCCGTGCTTGAGTTGGCGGTGCCCTGTTCAGCGGTGCTTGATTTGAAGGTGCCCTGTTCAGCGGTGCTTGCCCTGTTCAGCGGTGCTTGATTTGGCGGTGCCCTGTTCAGCGGTGCCCTGTTCAGCGGTGCTTGCCCTGTTCAGCGGTGCTTGATTTGGCGGTGCCCTGTTTAACGGTGCTTAATTTGGCGGTGCCCTGTTCAGCGGTGCTTGAGTTGGCGGTTCCCTGTTCAGCAGTGCTTGATTTGGCGGTGCCCTGTTCAGCGTTTTTTGATTTGGCGGTGCCCTGTTCAGCAGTGCTTGCCCTGTTCAGCGGTGCTTGATTTGGCGGTGCCCTGTTCAGCGGTGCTTGATTTGGCGGTGCCCTGTTCAGCGGTGCTTGATTTGGCAGTGCCCTGTTCAGCGGTGCTTGATTTGTCAGTGCCCTGTTCAGCGGTGCTTGAGTTGGCGGTACCTTGTTCAGCGGTGCTTGATTTGGCAGTGCCCTGTTCAGCAGGGCTTGAGTTGGCGGTGCCCTGTTCAGCGGTGCTTGATTTGGCGGTGCCCTGTTCAGCGGTGCGTGCCTTGTTCAGCGGTGCTTGATTTGGCGGTGCCCTCTTCAGCGGTGCTTGAGTTGGCAGTGCCCTGTTCAGCGGTACTTGCCCTGTTCAGCGGTGCTTGATTTGGCAGTGCTCTGTTCTGCAGTGCTTGATTTGGCAGTGCCCTGTTCAGCGGTGCTTGACTTGGCGGTCCTTGCCCTGTTCAGCGGTGCTTGACTTGGCGGTCCTTGCCCTGTTCAGCGGTGCTTGCCCTGTTCAGCGGTGCTTGACTTGGCGGTGCCCTGTTCAGCGGTTCTTGATTTGGCGGTGCCCTGTTCAGCAGTGCTTGATTTGGTGGTACCCTGTTCAGCGGTGCTAGCCCTGTTCAGCGGTGCTTGATTTGGCGGTGCCCTGTTCAGCGGTGCTTGATTTTGCGGTGCCCTGTTCAGCGGTGCTTGAGTTGGCGGTGCCCTGTTCAGCGGTGCTTGCCCTGTTCAGCGGTGCTTGATTTGGCGGTGCCCTGTTCAGCGGTGCTTAATTTGGCGGTGCCCTGTTCAGCGGTGCTTGAGTTGGCGGTTCCCTGTTCAGCGGTGCTTGATTTGGCAGTGCCCTGTTCAGCGTTTTTTGATTTGGCGGTGCCCTGTTCAGCAGTGCTTGCCCTGTTCAGCAGTGCTTGATTTGGCGGTGCCCTGTTCAGCGGTGCTTGATTTGGCGGTGCCCTGTTCAGCGGTGCTTGAGTTGGCGGTGCCCTGTTCAGTGGTGCTTAATTTAAAGGTGCCCTGTTCAGCGGTGCTTGCCCTGTTCAGCGGTGCTTGATTTGGCGGTGCCCTGTTCAGCGGTGCATGATTTGGCGGTGCCCTGTTCAGCGGTGCTTGCCCTGTTCAGCGGTGCTTGATTTGGCGGTGCCCTGTTCAACGGTGCTTGATTTGGTGGTGCCCTGTTCAGCGGTGCTTGAGTTGGCGGTGCCCTGTTCAGCGGTGCTTGCCCTGTTCAGCGGTGCTTGATTTGGCGGTGCCCTGTTCAGCGGTGCTTAATTTGGCGGTGCCCTGTTCAGCGGTGCTTGAGTTGGCGGTTCCCTGTTCAGCGGTGCTTGATTTGGCGGTGCCCTGTTCAGCGTTTTTTGATTTGGCGGTGCCCTGTTCAGCAGTGCTTGCCCTGTTCAGCGGTGCTTGATTTGGCGGTGCCCTTTTCAGCGGTGCTTGATTTGGCGGTGCCCTCTTCAGCAGTGCTTTAGTTGGCAGTGCCCTGTTCAGCGGTACTTGCCCTGTTCAGCGGTGCTTGATTTGGCAGTGCTCTGTTCTGCAGTGCTTGATTTGGCAGTGCCCTGTTCAGCGGTGCTTGAGTTAGCGGTGCCCTGTTCAGCGGTGCTTGCCCTGTTCAGCAGTGCTTGATTTGGCGGTGCCCTGTTCAGCGGTGCTTGCCCTGTTCAGCGGTGCTTGATTTGGCGGTGCCCTGTCCAGTGATGCTTAATTTGGCGGTGCCCTGTTCAGCGGTGCTTGAGTTGGCGGTTCCCTGTTCAGCGGTGCTTGATTTGGCGGTGCCCTGTTCAGCGGTGTTTGATTTGGCAGTGCCCTGTTCAGCAGTGCTTGCCCTGTTCAGCGGTGCTTGATTTGGCGGTGCCCTGTTCAGCGGTGCTTGATTTGGCGGTGCCCTGTTCAGCGGTGCTTGATTTGGCAGTGCCCTGTTCAGCGGTGCTTGATTTGGCGGTGCCCTGTTCAGCGGTGCTTGCCCTTTTCAGCGGTGCTTGATTTGGCGGTGCCCTGTTCAGCGGTGCTTGAGTTGGCAGTGCCCTGTTCAGCGGTGCTTGCCCTGTTCAGCGGTGCTTGATTTGGCGGTGCTCGGTTCTGCGGTGCTTGATTTGGCAGTGCCCTGTTCAACTGTGCTTGAGTTGGCGGTGCCCTGTTCAGCGGTGCTTGATTTAGAGGTGCCCTGTTCAGCGGTGCTTGCCCTGTTCAGCGGTGCTTGAGTTGGCGGTCCTTCATGGCCCAGCGGGTCTTGTGCTGGTGGTCCTTCACGGCCCAGCGGGTCTTGTGCTGGCGGTCCTTCATGGCTCAGCTGGGCTGGGGCTGGCGGGGCCCTCCTGGGCAGCTGGGCTGGGGCTGGCGGGGCCCTCCTGGGCAGCTGGGCTGGGGCTGGCGGTGGCCTCCTGGGAAGCTGGGCTGGGGCTGGCGGTGGCGTCCTGGGCAGCGGGGATGGGGCTGGCGGTGGCCTCCTGGGCAGCTGGGCTGGGGCTGGTGGTGGCCTCCTGGGCAGCTGGGCTGGGGCTGGCGGTGGCCTCCTGGGCAGCGGGGATGATGGCGGTCTTCTCCGCCGTGCTGCTCTTCCCAGACTTGCCGGGTTTCTTGTGGCCCTTCCCCACCTTGTTAGGTGTCACAGCTGAGTCCACACTCCCACCGGGACCCCTGGGAGCGGCTTTGGTGCCTGGAGTCTTCCCCCTCTCCCGCCGGGCACTGGCCAACTTCTGATGCTTCACAGGGGGGGACTGGCTGTGCTGTGGCTCCGTGCCACACTGGCTGTCCTGGTGGCCGGTGCACTCCACATACCTGTGACTACAGGCACCACTGGTCCCGGAGATGTTGTGGCTGAGGTGCTAGTTCGGGACCTATGAGATGGACGGGGTGGGGAAGGTGTGGGAAAAAGGTCAAGGCTGGACAGGAAAAGTTTTTTGGACACACTAGGACGGGTAGCTGGAGGGGGTTTGGGAGTGGAGGAAGAGGTGGTGGTAGCAGGAGGTGTACGTTTGGTGACTTTGGGTGCAGGTGCATGCGCTGGAGGCTGTCGTGAGCTGGATGGCTGTTGGGTGGGTGTGTGCCTGCGTTTGTGTATCTTAGGAGGGGGCGTCACAGACACACTGGGAGAGGACACCGTGTGAATGGTAGTGGGGGTGGTGACTGAACATGAGCGGGGTGTGCTGGTGGGTGTGCTGGTGAGGGACGTAGTGGCTGTAGAGGTAGTGCATGCAGGTGTGTGTGTAGACGAGACTGGGAGGGAGGAGGGAGACGACAAGGAGGGGGACACAGTGGAGGCAGTGGATGTTGGTGTGTCTGCATGTGTGTGATGCTTGCGTGAGTGCTTGTGGGATGTGTGGCTTGTGGGATGTGTGGTGCTTATGTTTGCCTGAGCTTCCCTTGTATGGTGAGGTGTGTGCAGGCTGGTCTGATGGTGTGCTTGGGATAGGCTGAGGTACAGGGGATTGGGTCTGGGTGGAGGAAGTTGGAGGGGGAAGGCTAGACACAGGGACAATGGCTGCCATCAGTGCTGAGGCCAGAGTTTGAAAGGCTCAGTGAAGGGCCGCCTGACCAGAGTGAATGCCCTCCAGGAATGCATTAGTTTGTTGCAACTGCCTTTCTACACCCTGGATGGCATTCAAAATGGTAGACTGCCCAACAGTGAGGGACCTGAGGAGGTCAATGGCCTCCTCACTGAGGGAAGCAGGGGTGACTGGGGCAGGGCCTGAGGTGCCTGGGGTCGACGGTGATGCCTACCCTCCTGGGTGAGTGGGCACGGGGCGAAGGCTGAGGGGCTGCAGGGAGGGCGGTGCTGGTAGGGGGGTGGCGGCTGTACCTGTAGATGCGGGGGGCACAGATGTTGCCGCCACCACAAGGGAGCTCCCATCAGAGGATGAGTCTGTGTTGCTGGTCTCAGCTCCTGTCCCCGCCGTGGAGCTCCCCTCGCCCTCCGTCCCACTGGTGAATTCAGAGTCCGTAGTGTGGCCCTCCATGACCATGTGGGATGCAGCTCCCTCGTGCTCCGGTGCCACTGCTCCTCCGCCTGATGATGCTAATGCACACAAGAACAGGGAAACCACAAAAAGTGGGGGGGGGAACAGAATAAAGACATGTTGAGTGCATGGATTACCGCTACCGTTGGCGGACAAGACAGACACAGAAGCCCCCTGCACTACGCCATGCTCTTGGGCTCTACAGTGCAATTCCTGGGAAATCGCCTACAAGGCTATGGACGACATCTGCACACATAGATGACACAGGGGCATGAATAGCTGTACTCGGCATTCTACAGAGGTGGGGTGGTGGGGCCACAGGGCCATGCCTTACGGAGGGGCCTGGCCTACGGAACTCGCCCTGACCTAGGGAAACCCACAGCCCTCCTCCCCCACCCAGACAACTCCACTGCGCGCAGTCAGCTGAATGAGAGTGTACTCACCACCTTGTGTCTGCTGTGAAGCCCTCAAGTGCCCATCCAACTCCGGGTAGGCCACCGCCAGGATCCTGAACATCAGGGGGGTCATGGTTCGACGGGCACCCCTCCCACGTTGGGAGACCATCCCCAGCTGAGCCTCCGCCGTCTTCTTGCTCCAGCGGCGAATGTCCTCTCATCTTTTCCGACAGTGGGTGCTCCGTCTGTGGTAGACCCAGGGTCCGGACGTCCTTGGCGATGGCACGCCAAATATCTTTCTTCTGGTGGGCGCTGACCTACATGAAATGTACGGGGGAAGAAGAGAAGTCATTACCAACTGCACCGTCAAAGTGAGTGGCCCCATCCCTACCCTTGCCATGTGGCACATGCACCCACCTTCTTTCATGCATGCAGCACTCTGCCCCCTTCCTTCTTACATCCAGCCCTCTCCACACAGGCATAGACCATACAACATGCTCCCTGTGTACTTACCTGTTTGTCTGGAGGACCGTAGAGTAGCGTGTACTGGGGGAGGACCCCATCAACGAGCTTCTCCAACTCCTCCGAAGTGAAGGTAGGGGCCCTTTCCCCAGACGCACGAGCCACTGTCTCTTCCAGACTGAGGTCACAGCAGCACTTGCAGTGTAGGTCCTCTCCTGTCGAAGATCAGGTATCGAGTGATTGAACAGATAGAAAATAGCGGTCACGTCCGCGGTGGTATAGTCCGCGGCGGTGCGTACCATCACCGCCGGCGTACATCGTCATTGGCTTCTGGGACCCATAGGGTCCTATGTTAACCATTGCAGCATTGCGCCGCGGTCTCCGACCGCCTACCCGACGGTGTACAACGCCAGCGCAGTTACCTCACATCCCATTGTCCCACTTAAGAGGTCAGGCAGCCGCCATTTCAGGGGCCCACATGGCCTAATTTCCAACTGCGTCACACATACCTAGGCCTAGTCTCAACACACATACAGGCCACCTTTTGTGTATGATTGGTGTTCTGGGTAAACTGTGGGTACGTACCCCTGAGTTGTTTGACTCTGTGCTCGCTGTTGTCCGCTGGGACATGTGAGGAGATGGCGGAATCCTCCGGTGTACCGACCGATGGTTCACCTGTCGACAATGGAGGAGCGACATTTGATAATCACCTCCAGGTTTGACCGTGCCACAATCCAGGAACCGTGTACCCAGTTGGAGGCAATCCGCCATCCCACAGGAATCCCACCTCAAGTGCAGGTGCTATCAGTACTCCATTTCCTTGCAAGTGGGTCTTTTCAAACAACTGTGGCCATGGCATCAGGGATGTCCCAGTCTATGTTTTCCAACGTATTGTCGAGAGTGTTGTCTGCCCTGCTGAAACACATGCAGAGCTACATCGTTTTCCCTCAGGTGGAGGATTTGCCTACAGTGAAAGGTGACTTCTATGCCCTTGGACATATCCCCAACATCATAGGTGCCATTGATGGGACCCATGTGGCTTTGCCCCCCACCCCCACAGGAGTGAACAGGTGTACAGAAACTTGAAGAGTTATCATTCCATGAATGTACAGATGGTATGTTTGGCAGACCAGTACATCTCCCATGTGAATGCCATGTTCCCTGGCTCAGTGCATGACGCCTACATCCTGCGGAATAGCAGCATCCCTTATGTGATGGGTCAACTCCAGAGGCAAAGTGTGTGGCTCTTAGGTGAGCCCCTGGAAGCAAGACAGTGGGAATGGTTGTCTGGGGTTAGCCCTACAGGTTAGTGTGTGTCTAACAGTTGTCCCTCGCCATTTGCAGGTGACTCTGGGTACCCCAACATGTCATGGCTACTGACCCCAGTGAGGAATCCCAGGACCAGGGCAGAGGAACGCTACAATGAGGCCCATGGGCGAACTAGGAGGGTGATCGAGCGGACCTTCAGCCTCCTGAAGGCCAGGTTCAGGTGCCTCCACGACAGGTGGATCACTATTCTACTCACCAAAGAAGGTGTGCCAGATCATCGTGGCCTGCTGTATGCTTCACAACTTGGCTTTGCGACGACAGGTGCCTTTTCTGCAGGAGGATGGTCCAGATGACGGTGTTGTGGCAGCTGTGGAGCATGTGGACAGTGATGCGGATGAAGCAGAGGAAGAAGACATGCAGAACAGGGACTCAGTGATCCAGCAATATTTCCAGTGAAACACAGGTGAGAATACATTCCTGCCTACTACATGTACTTTTACACTACCACCTCTCTACTGTCTGTCGTTTTCACCCAGTGTGTGGTCACTGAGTTGTCACTTTCCCTTACGGTTTCACAGATGTGGGTCCCAACGTGTGTCATCTGCTTAGATTCCTCATGAACTAGAGCTGTGTGACATAGGTATGTTGACATTACTATTTCAAGAACATTTTGTCACTGTAATTGCAAATACACTATTTCGAAATCACAGACAGACTCCAGATAATTTTTTGCTTTAGGTGTGTTTATTTAAATGCAAAATATTGGAGTGGGAAGTTAAATGGTGAGGGGTGATGGCGGAGGAGTGCCCATGGCACAGTCCAGTCTATTAGTCTCACAGGTGCATTGCCCATATGGGCATAGGAAGTGGAGCTGGGGCAGTTTAATTATGGACAGGGTGACAAACTGGGACAGTGGGATGACAATCAGGGTGGTCTCATTTCTTGGCGGGGGTCTTGGCATCGTGCTCTGTCTTGTTCCTGGATCTCAGGGACCGTTTGCGGGGTGGTTCTCCCTCTGCAGGGGGTGGGGTGCTGGTGTGGTGGTCCTGTGGCGGGGCGTCATGTCTACTAGCACCGGCGGAGGTGGTGGGCAGTTCATCGTCCATGCTAGTGTCAGGGGCCCCTTGGAGTGCCACAGTGTCCCTCCTGGTGTTCACAAGTTCCTTCAGCACCCCTACGATGGTGCCCAGGGTGGAGCTGATGGTTCTGAGTTCCTCCCTGAAGCCCATATACTGTTCCTCCTGCATGCGCTGGGTCTCCTGAAACTTGGCCAGTACCATTGCCATTGTCTCCTGGAAGTGGTGGTATGCTCCCATGATGGAGGAGTGGGCCTCGTGGAGAGTGGGTTCCCTTGGCCTGTCCGCCCCCTGTCACACAGCAGCCTTCCCAGTTCCCCTGTGTTCCTGGGCCTCCGTCCCCTGGACCGTGTGCCCACTGCCACTGCCCTCAGGTCCCTGTTGTTGTTGGGGTGGTGGGTTATACTGGGTTCCCTGTAGTGGTGGACACACAGCTGATTGACGAGTCCTGGGGATGGAGGTATGGGCCTGCTGGGTGGGTGCTGTGCTGGTGTTTCCAGAGGGGGGAAGGTCTGTGGTGGCCTGTGCCTGTGTGAGGGGAACCGACTGTCCCGAGGCCCCCGTTGGTCCAGGCTGGTCATCTAGATCCAGTTGGACAGAGGTGCTGTGATCACTGTGGGCCTCTTCTGTGGGTGGAGTGGACATGTCTGGACCCTCCTGTCTGGTGACGTTGGGTAGGGGTCCTGCAGGGGTGGAAAGGCATGATTATTGCATCTGTGTGTAGCATGGTGTGCAATGGGTGGGTGACCGTGTACCCCAGTGCTGGCATTCCTCTGTGGGAGCTTGTGTGATGATGGTTTAGCGGGGTGCATGGGTATGTGCAGTGGGTATGCTTTAGTGATGGGTGTCCATGCTTTGTTGTTGCATGCAGGGCTTGGTGTTGGGATGTGTGATTTGTGATATTGGTACATTTGTGAGGAGTTGGAGTGAAAGGGGTGAGGGCGAGGGTGGGGGTATGTGATAGCATGCAGGTAGGGTG
Source organism: Pleurodeles waltl (assembly GCF_031143425.1). NCBI lineage: Eukaryota > Metazoa > Chordata > Amphibia > Caudata > Salamandridae > Pleurodeles > Pleurodeles waltl. Next base: position 313,387,406 of record NC_090449.1, on the reverse strand, counting down.
GGGGATGTAATAGTTAAGATTTGACTTACCACAGTCCATTCCTTCACTAACTCCTGCGAGGCCCTCAGGATGTAGAATCGCCAAGACCTACTCCTCCCATGTTGTTAGTTGTGGGTGAGGAGGTGGGGGTCCGCCGCCAGTCCGCTGAACAGCCAGGTGGTATCTTGAGACCACGGAACGCATCTTCCCCCGTAGGTCGTTCCACCTTTTCCTGATGTCCTCCCGATTTCTTGGGTGTTGTCCCACTGCGTTGACCCTGTCCACTATTCTTCACCACAGATCCATCTTCCTTGCAATTGAGGTGTGCTGCACCTGTGATCCGAATAGCTGTAGCTCTACCCGGACGATTTCCTCCACCATGACCCTGAGCTCCTCCTCCGAGAACCTGGGGTGTCTTTGCCGTGCCATGGGGTGGTGTAGGTGATGTGTGGGGTGGTGTGTGTGGTGATAAGTGTGGTGATATGTAGTGGTGTGTTGTGTGAGGTGCATGGAAGTTGTGTGGGTGATGGTGTTGTGCAGGGCAGACAACACTCTGGACAACATGTTAGAAAACATAGGCTGGGACATCCCTGATGCTATGGCCACTGTTGTTTGAAATGACCCACTTGCAAGGAAATGGAGTACTGACAGCACCTGCACTTGAGGGGGGATTCCTGTGGGATGGCGGTTAGCTGACATCAGGTCTGGCTCCAGCTGGGCACACGGATCCTGGATTGTGGCACTGTCAAGCCTGTAGGTGATGCTCACATGTCTTTCCTCCATTGTCGACAGGTCCACCAGCGGTCTGTACACCGGAGGATGCCACCATCTCCTCACATGTCCCACAGACGGTGCCTATGAAGGACAACAGTGAGCACAGAGTCAACCAACTCAGAGGTACGTACCCACAGCTTACACAGAACACTAATCATAATCCGAAAAGTGGCCTGTATGTGTGTTGAGGCTAGGCCTAGGTATGTGTGACGCAGTTAAAAATTAAGCCATGTGGGCCCCTGAAATGGCGGCTGCCTGACCTGTAAAGTGGGACAATGGGATGTGAGGTAACTGCGCTGGCATTGTCCACCGTCGGCGTAGGTGGTCGAAGACCGCGGCGCAATGCTGCCTTGGATAACATTGGACCCTATGGGTCCCAGGAGCCAATGACGATGTACGCCGGCGGTGACGGTACGCACCGCCGCGGATGTGACTGCCATTTTCTATCTGTTCAATTACTTGATACCTGATCTTTGACAGGAGAGGACCTCTGCTGTGACCTCGGTCTGGAAGAGACAATGGCTCGAGTGTCTGGGGAAAGGGCCCCTGCCTTCACATCAGAGGAGTTGGAGAAACTCGTGGATGGGGTCCTCCCCCAGTACATGCTACTCTACGGTCCTCCAGACAAACAGGTAAGTACACTGGGAGCATGCTGTATGGGCTATACCTGGGTGGAGTGGGGTGGATGAAAGATGGGGGGGGATTGAGGCGTGCATGAAACGACGATGAGTGCATGTGCCACATGGCAAGGGTAGGGATGGGGGCCAATGACTGTGATGGTGCATTTGGTAATAACTTTTCTTTTCCCTCTGTACAATTCATGTAGGTCAGGGCTCACCAGAAAAAAAGATATTTGGTATGCCATCGCCAAGGATGTCCGGACCCTGGGGGTCTACCACAGACGGAGCACCCACTGCCATAAGAGATGGGAGGACATTCACCGCTGGAGCAAGAAGACGGCGGAGGCCCAGCTGGGGATGACCTCCCAAACGTGGGCGGGGTGCCTGTCACACCATGACCCCCCTGATGTTCTGGATCCTGGCGGTGGCGTACCCGGAGTTGGATGGGTGCTTGGGGGCATCACAGCAGCCACAAGGGGGTGAGTACACTCTCATCCTGCTGATTTTGCGCACAGTGGAGGTGTCTGGGAGGGGGAGGAGGGCTGTGGGTTTCCCTAGGCCAGGGCGAGTTTAGTAGGCAAGGTCCCTCTGTAAGGCAGGCCATGTGGCACCCTACCCCACCCGTGTACAGTGCCAAGTACACCTTGTCATGCTCCTGTGTCATCCATGTGTGCAGATGTTGTCCATAGCCTTGTAGGCCATGTCCCAGGGATTGAACAGTGGAGCCGAAGTGCGCGGCGTAGTGCAGGGGGCTTCTGTGTCTGTCGTGTCCGCCAACGGTAGTGGTAATGCATGCACTCAACATGTTTTTCTTCTGTCGTCCCCCCTTTTTGTGGTCTCCCTGTTCTTGTGTGCATTAGCATCATCAGGCGGAGGAGCAGTGGCACCGGAGCAGGAGGGAGCTGCATCCCACATGGCCCTGGAGGGCGAGACAACGGACTCGGAGTTCACCAGTGGGACAGAGGGCGAGGGGAGCTCCACGGCAGGGACAGGAGCTGACACCAGTGACACAGACTCGTCCTCTGATGGGAGCTCCCTTGTGGTGGCGGCAACATCTGTGCCCACCGCATCTACAGGTACAGCCACCATCCCCCTTACCAGCACCGCTCTCCCAGCAGCCCCTCAGCCTTTGCCCTGTGCCCTCTCACCCAGGAGGGTGGGCATCACCTTCGCCCCAGGCACCTCAGGCCCTGCCCCAGTCACCCCTGCTGCCCTCAGTGAGGATGCCATTGACCTCCTCAGGTCCCTCACTGTTGGGCAGCCTACCATTTTGAATGCCATCCAGAGTGTAGAAAGGCAGTTGCAACAAACAAATGCATTCCTGGAGGGCATTCATTCTGGTCAGGCGGCCCTTCAGCGAGCTTTTCAGACTCTGGCCTCCACACTGATGGCAGCCATTGTACCTGTCTCTACCCTCCCACCTCCAACTTCCTCCACCCAGACCCACAACCCTCTACCTCAGCCTATCCCAAGCACACCTTCAGACCAGCATGCATACACCTCAACACACAAGGGAAGCTCAGGCAAACATAAGCACCACACTTCCCACAGGCACTCACGCAAGCATCACACACATGCAGACACACTAACATCCACTGCCTCCACTGTGTCCCCCTCCTCCTTGTCTCCCTCCTCCCTCCCAGTCTCGTCTACACTCACACCTGCATGCACTACATCTACAGCCACTACTGCCATCACCATCACACACACCACCACACCCCACTCACGTGCAATCACCACCCCCACTGCCATTCACATGTCTCCTGTGTCCTCTCCCAGTGTGTCTGTGACGCCACCTCCCAAGATACACAAATGCAGGCACACACCCACCCAAAAGCCATCCACCTCACGACAGCGCATGCACCTTCACCCAAAGTCCCCAAACGAACACCTCCTACAACCACAACCTCTTCCTCCACTCCCAAACCCCCTCCAGTTACCTGTCCCAGTGTCTCCCAAAAACTTTTCCTGTTCAACCTTGACCTCTTTCCCACACCTCCCCCACCCCGTCCGTCTCCTAGGGCCCGACTCTCCAGGTCCCAACCTAGCACCTCAGCCACAACATCTCCAGGACCAGTGGTGCCTGTAGTCACCGGAATCTGTAGTGCACCGGCCACCAGGGCAGCCAGTGTGGCACGGAGCCACAGCACGGACAGTCCCCCACCTATGAAGCATCAAAAGTTGGCCAGTGCTCGGCGGGAGAGGGGGAAGACTCCAGCCACCAAAGCCGCTCCCAGGGGTCCAGGTGGGAGTGTGGAGTCAGCTGCGACACCTTCCAAGGTGGGGAAGGGCCACAAGAAAGTGAGCAGGTCTGGGAAGAGCAGCACAGCAGAGAAGACTGCCATCATCCCCGCTGCCCAGGAAGCCACCGCCATCATCCCCGCTGCCCAGGAGGCCACCGCCATCCTCCCGCTGCCCAAGAGGCCAGCACCTGCCCTGATGCCCAAGAGGCCACCGCCAGCACCCCTGCTGCCCAAGAGGCCACCGCCATCATCCCCACTGCCCAAGAGGCCACTGCCAGCACCTGCCCTGCTGCCCAAGAGGCCACCGCCAGCACCTGCCCTGCTGCCCAAGAGGCCACCGCCAGCACCTGCCCTGCTGCCCAAGAGGCCACCGCCACCAGCCCCGCTGGGCCAGAGAGGACCGCCAGCACCAGCCCCGCTGGGCCAGACTCGACAGCCTGCACCATTCCCGCTGGGCCATGAAGGACCGCCAGCAGCTTAGTCACTGCAAAGGACCCCGCCGCCAAAAGTACCGCTGAACAGGGCACCACCTCCACAAGCACCGCTGAACAGGGTACCGCTGCCACAAGCACCGCTGAACAGGGCACTGCCGCCACAAGCACCGCTGAACAGGGCACCGCCGCCACATGCACCGCTGAACAAGGCACCGCAGCCACAAGCACCGCTGAACAGGACACCGCCGCCACATGCACCCATGAGGGCCAAGGGCACTGACGCTACTGAGTCCGTCAGAAGCGTGATGAAGCACTCTGGGCACCAAGCCCCCTCCAGAACCAGTGGAGAAAGACATCCCCTACCTCAGTCCTTGGCAGGATGAAGCACTCTGGGCACCAAGCCCCCTCCAGAACCAGTGGAGATTTACATCCACTACCTCAGTCCTTGGCAGGATGAAGCACTCTGGGCACCAAGCCCCCTCCAGAACCAGTGGAGAAAGACATCCACTACCTCAGTCCTTGGCAGGATGAAGCACTCTGGGTACCAAGCCCCCTCCAGAACCAGTGGAGATTTACATGCACTATCTCAGTCCTTGGCAGGATGAAGCACTCTGGCACCAATCCCCCTCCAGAACCAGTGGAGACTGTCATCCACTTGAGAGACTGTGGCTTTGCACTCCCCAGGATTGAACAGTGGGCAAACCACCCACTGTAGGGACTTGAGAGACTGTGGCTTTGCACTCCCCATGAGAAAGCAGTGGGCAACCCACCCACTGTAGAGACTTGAGAGACTGTGGCTTTGCACTCTCCAGGACTGAACAGTGGGCATGTGGCCCCCTCGTGGATTTGGCGTTGTGCACTCAACCGGCTGAGGTGCCCCCCCTTTCCCTCCCCCTGAGGTGCCTGTTTTATTGCTATCAGATGCCCCTGCAGTGTTCTCTCCATCATGGTCGGGGATCTTGTGTGGGCCTCGCCCATACCGTGTGGGCCCAGTGTTCCACGGACCTCAATGGAGCACTACCTGGACTACTATTCTTGGTGTATATTTTGTTTATAGTGTATATATATGTATATTTTTGCGTACTGGATTTTAATATATTACAATGGTTACACTCATTTTCTTTGGTCTTTGCATTCTTCTGGGGGGATTGGGGGAGTGTAACTGTAATGTATCATGATGTATTAGTGTGTGTGTTGTCGTGGGTGAGGGTGGGGGTGTTGCGTGTTGCATGTGTGTGTCCCTGTTTTTTCCCTCCCCCCTCCCCTGTGTCGTAGGTGCAGTACTCACCATGGTTTTCGCCGCCAGCGTTCGTGCTCCTGGTAGAGGAGCAAGAAGAAAAGGGCTGGCAGGATCTGCAGCTCTGGTTCCATGCCGTCCGGATTCCTCGTGGGGTGTGTAGAGGTGAGCGTTTCCCTTCTAAGTCGTGTTTCCGCCGTGTTTTTGTCCGCGGTGAATCCGCCACGGAAAAGGTGGCGGATTGGTAGGTTGTGATACTGTGGGCGGTACTTTGTCCTCCGCCTGTCTGTTGGCGGTGACCGCCAAGCTATTTGTATGTACCGCCGTGGCGGTCAGGGTGTTAAAGTGGCTGTGTTTGTTGGCGGTTCGTGCCACGGTCGTAATTCCAATTTTTTTACCGCTGGCCTGTTGGCGGTCGTACCGCCGCTTGAACACCGTCCGCCAGGGTGGTGTAATGACCACCTATATTTGTTAGGTGAGGCAGATCCCACCCATTGTCATCCATGACCTCTCTGCCCATGGCGATTCTCGATCGCAATCCATGGGCCATGACCCCACCTAACTGCAGCATGGTTCAGTCCAGCACTTGCAGTGCTGGCTATGCAATGTGCATCTGCTTCTGTTAATGTGGCATTTACAAAGCTTTGGATTGTAAAGTGTCTTTTCTTTCAATCCCAGTGCCTACTCAGTCACCTCCTAGTACTGCACTCCCTTATTCATTCCAAAGTTCTGTCTCATCCTACCAAAAACATTGAAACAAAAAATTGGCATATGCCGTATGTTATGGGACAAGTGGTTCATATGGCATTGGCTTCCATAATGGATTTACGCCTGTTCAAATTTGACGTTAATCAACTTTCAGTTTCAACTACAGTGGCTGACTAAGCCTAAGCTTATTTGCTACATCATCAGTGAACACCCCCACACTATTCTATAGCAAAACTTATACTGTACCTACCCAGCTTTTTTCTTTGTACCTTACTCTGCTGCAGCAGACTAAGGACCTGATTAGAGTTTGGCAGAGGGAGTTACCCCATCACACACACATGACAGATATCTCATCTGCCCTATTATGAATCGTAATACTGCGGACGAGATATCCATCATGTTTGTGAAGGAGTAACCCTCTCCGCCAAACTCTAGTCTCAATCAGTCCCTAAGTCAAGTTTCCTTCCCCTACTGCCAAGCAAATGTATTTGATTTAAATAATTTGTGTTTGAGGGTGAGTCTAGGAAGTAAAGTGGGATTATGTGCCTGTGATTCTGTCTTTTGTGGATGGGACACTCTGTGACAAACATGCCCAATAAAATCTATATATCCTGTTCCTTTACCTGTACTGCAGTGCATAGTTTTTCTCACCATCTATATATGGCAGACAGGATATATTTTGTTTGTATGTTGTACATGACGTGTGTGACATATTAATCATCTTCCTCTTTGGAGTCAGGGGAGAATTGAAAAGCATTTGGAGAAGAGCAGGGCCATTGGAATAAAATATCTTTTTTTGTGCATTGCAGCTGCCCCAGCTGCATACTGCAGAGAATAGCAAATTTGTACCCAATTCACTAGGTAGCATGCTTCCAGTCATTTAGCACAACAAGAATAGAATACTTGTACTCCATAGTGGATGGTGCCTTACTCATTAAACTGAGTTATGTTTCTTTTTTCCACACAAAGTGTCTGTTGTTAAATTTTTTAGGAAATCCTTTACAAGAAAAAATATCACTCTTTTTTTAATCTTATGCTGCCTCCTGTCAGCCAGTCAATTCTTTTATGTGAGGTATGTGTTGTTAAAATCATGTCCCTGTGACCAATCACATCAAAAGTTCCAATGGCCCTAGGGAACCAGCAATGTACTTTTACTGTGCCACTATATAATTTTTAAAAACAAGTATTTGCACAAGCATTGTTTACAATTTGTCTTTTTTTTTCTTTCTTGTTAAAGCTACTACAGTTGGTCCACCACCGACCTGTCAGGAGATCGCATCCCGGCTGTGGCGACAGAGACTGGCGGCCACCAGGGCACACTACCAGTGGCTGGTGGATGAGGAGGGCCAGGCACATGCCCCTGCTCCTAGGCAAAGTTCTACCAGCCAACTGCCTAAGGCCAGTCAACCAATCAAAAAAGTTGTATTTATATAGAGCGGCTTATCACCCACAAGGGTATCCAGGTGCTTTGCTGCGTGTCTCATTCGAAGGGCAAGGTCTTCTACCCCGTTCTGAAGGGGAACTGGAGGGTATTCTAGTTTTTGCGTAAGATGGGAAAAGGAGTGCTGCAGTGGCGTATTTTGGGGGATCCATGCAAGTCTGAGGTGTGTGGAGTGGGGGTTCCTGGAGGGATGGTGGAAGTGTATCGGGTAATTCAGGTAGGCAAGTCCCTGGGCATGGAGGGCTTTATAGACCCACTCCCACCTAGGACCTCCAACTGTTGGATTCATTGAAAGGATCACAGGCAACTAATTTGAAAGAAAAACCAAGGGTAAGTAGGCTATGCATATACATTTATGTGAAAGCTTTAGAAAGTCGTCGGACAGACTACTACCACCATGACACATCAAAGAATACCACTTCTTATAACAAAAACTAGCATTAGTAAATTATTCTGAGCGATGGTGAGCACGGAATTTGAAAAACAAAGTTATGAAATATTCAAGTCAGGAAAAATGTATTCAAAGTCTGTACTCTGTAGTCAACAAGGTTAAGTGTTTTATTTACGCATTTCAAAGGCCGGAATGATGACGTTGATGTTGAAGAATTATGTTCTTACTTATGTGTGGTTGGGTAAGTGGGGCTGGTGTAGGCTATTACTCAGATAATAGAAGATCCAGCAGTGAGTTGGAGTCACATTTAATCACATCTGCCCCACCAAGTGTGTGATCTATTTGGTGTAAATTAAGAAGACACACCGCCCAAAAAATCACACAGCCTGAGATTAGAGGGTTAGGGGTTTGATGAACAGATGGGAAAGGAGATGTGGGGAAAGGTGTGACAAAGACAAACACAACACAAGGACAGCATTCATCAGGGGGATGAACAGCACATCATCATCGTCAATCAGTTATGGAAGAAAACAAAGGATGAATATAATACAGCACATTTAAATGTATTACAAATAGTCCTTCTGTCCCACAGAACCATTTTATCAAATATCTAAATGTTTTGTCTTCTAAGTTTGAAAACAACAAATACGGAGGAGTGAATTGAACCCACCTAGTTCTAAAAATATGACTGTTAAAAGAAAAAGTATTCTGTACTGCCAAACTGGGCAGAGTATCTACATTCTCCTAGGGAATGCCCATCACCATAGGGTGCCTGTCTGAGGTAAACAGGAGTGCTGAGCTCAGCGTTCACCTTTCATTCATGCAGGAGAGGAGAAAGCCTGTGGATTGTAAAACAGAAACAGTAGTGCAGGGTCAAGGAGAAAGACAGGATGGTAAGCCTCATGAGGAGTGTACCTAGAAGACTCAGAGGCAGAGCAAAAACAAGAGGACTCAGAGTTTGACTTTTGCCACCAGTGCAATCCCCACACTCAACAGCATTACCCAAATCAACACTCCTCTCTCATTCCACATTGCTGAGTATTGGGCCTGAGAGTCATGGTTTCCCTTTGGCATCGGTAACTTTCTTCTTCTAGCTGTGAATAAGGCAGCTCCACCCTGAGTCCTTCCATCCTCCTCCTGACTCTGAGCCCTGACCTGAGTGAGATAGACCTGTAGTACCCTGTTGTTGAAGAACAAGTAGAGAAACAGAATTGCAGTATTTTTTAAAGATTTGTGTTTGTTGACTACAGTGAATGGTCTGGCCTCTCAAGAACCAGAAAAAAGAAGTGGACAGTACAGGGAAATGTTCGCTAAGTAACTTTATAAAGGCCAATCACCTTCAAGAAAAATGATCACCCATCAGGCACAATCACACATTGCAATTCATCAAAATCTAGCTTGCTGTTAATTGAACACCCTCTCTCACTGTCTGCCACCACACAAATCTCCAATCATAACTCACAACTACTCACTCATTGTTGCAATAGTTGTAGTTACCTCTTCCAATCCAAGCAAGGGAAGTTTAGGTACACAATTGTATCTTTGAAGCAGGCAACACATTGGAATTCGGTACTTGCACTCATAAATCAGTTTGACCTTCTGGGGCAGCCCTGCTACATGATGCAAAAAAAGGATAGGCATGTGAGGGAGGCAGACATTGTTTCCAATGTCATGAACGAACTGTGGTGGCTTCTTTACTGCATACTGGTCCAACTCCAATTCGGCCACATATGTGACTAAAAAAGGGTGGGGCAATATAAATCTGACACAAACATAACGTTCCACTATCTACTTGTTTTCCAAAGAAAGAAGTTTAATGAGAAATAATGTAATAGTTCTATGTTGCACTGGCATACTTAGGGGGTCATTACGACCTCGGCGGTCTTTTCAAAAGACCGCTGAGGCCGCGGGAGACAGAATACCGCCATTGCCGGCAGTATTTCTGTCTCCCTATTATGACATTTCCGCTGGGCCAGCGGGCGGTAACAGTATTACCGTCCGCTGGCCCAGCGGAAATGTCACATCAACATTGCAGCCGGCTCGTAATAGAGCCGGCGGCAATGCTGATGTGCAGCGGGTGCAGTGAAATGCGCGACGGGGCTATGCATGGGGGTCCCTGCACTGCCCATGCTAAGTGCATGGGCAGTGCAGGGGCCCCCAGGGGCACCCCAAGTCCCCTTACCGCCGGCCTTTCCATGGCGGTGTGTACCGCCATGGACAGGCCGGCGGTCGGGGACTCATAATCCCCAGGGCAGCGGTGCTTGCACCGCTGCCCTGGGGATTATGACCGCCAGGCGGAATCCTGGCAGGAAAATGGAGGTGCCGGCGGTATGGCCGTGGCAATTCCGCCACGGTCATAATTGCTGGCGGAACACCGCCAGCCTGTTGGCGGTGTTACCGCCAACATACCGCCGGCCGCCAGGGTCGTAATGACCCCTTAGTCTGGAAAGTAGAGGTTGTCCTCAAACTCAGATGATTCACCCTGAAGTTGGTTACTAACACACTTGATTCTGACCAATCATGCCCTCCTCCTCCTCCTGTGCTGTTTCAGGAATGGTATATTCATGTGGTATGAAATGTTGGTTCTTTTTGATCATGGTCAATCTCTCCCTGTTTTGAAGTGGGAGACTAGTCCTTCTCACTGTAATAATTGCATCAGCTGCACTGACACACGTTCAGCAGACACACTGGCTACAGGACAAGCCAGATACTTTATTGCTAGCCTGCTGAGCTCTAGCCATTGGCGTATCTTCCCATACTAATACACCAAGCAGTTCTGATCCACATAGACCTCTTTTGAGTCATCCAGATACTCCTGGAACATCCTCTGAATGGTCATTGGTGCTGCAACTTGTTCGACATCTCTTGCCTTCACCTCTGCCACTGGACTTAAGACCTGCCACTTGAAACAACCCAATGCAGAGTTTGGGTCTGATTCTTCTGCTACTGTTGTTGTCAGTGTTCTTGTTGCTGGTGTTGGCTGCTGTGAGACAAGGCTGCTTTCTCTGGAAGTTCAAGGCAGCACCCCAGAACTGCAGAGTGGGACTCTGAGCTCCAGCCATTCTTCTTCTTGGTCTCTGGCTTTCTCAACAATCTACCTCTTGTAGTTTGAAACCTCCCCTTCAGAAAAAGGAATAAAAGTGGACATAATTGTTTTGTACTGTGGATCAAGTAGTGTGGGACAGATGTACTCTTTGTTTGAGATGATGCCATTTTGCATCCTTGCATTACAAGCCAAGTGCAAGATTAAGCTCTCAACCAAGGCTTGCACTTCAGGGTTTTCGTTCATAGCTGGAGTGCAAACCTGTCAGACACCTTCTTTAGCTGGTCCTATAGCAGATGCAACAAAAGGAAGGCTTGGTTCTTCAAACTGTCCTCCTTGCTAACTTCCCTTATGAAAACTTTCAAAAGGGTGTAGCATCTGTGTCAGGCATTTGACTATGCCCCATTTGTCCGCATCTATGGTCATAGCTTTCCCAATTGCATCACCTACTCTTTGAATGAGATAGTCAATGATCTGTCTGTAATGCTCAAACAGACATTGACACATATAATAGGTCAAGTTCCAATGTGTTGGCATCTTCTGTGCCAGGGATTTAAATGGTACTCTATTAGCATGCTGAATAATCTGCAACTGATTCCAGGCTTTAAAAGAATGGCTGAAATGAGTGCAGATTCTTCTGCAAGTAGTCAGTATGTTGCTGACTATAGCCCTCATTACGACCCTGGCGGTCGGTGATAAAGTGGCAGTAATACCGCCAACAGGCCGGCTGTAACTACCACCAAATTATGACCATGGCAAAAAGATCTCCGAAAGACAGCCAATGTACAGCACCAATCCCTAGGGTGGAAACAACAGGCACAACGGCGGTAGCCACCTACAGCCAGGAATGAGTCAAAGTTCTGCCCACATATTATGACCATACAATCCGCCACCTTTTCTGGGGCTGTACCAACGACATCAAAAGCCTGGCATAAACACTTTACAGAAGTGAAGGGACTCACCACTAGAGATACAGAGAAGATCTTGACAACAACTCCCAAAACAGCAAAGAACTCTTCACCATCATCAACGAACTTGCCAAACCCAAAGCCAGCAACATAGACCCCCCACACACACAGCCCCTATGTGACGCCCTTTCCAACCACTTCCTCCACAAACTCCTGGACATCCACAACAGCTTCACATCACACACACCCACCACACATACCCCTCTCCCACCCAACTCAACCCTCCCTCAAGACCCCCCCACCACACTATCCACATGGACCCCTACCACACACGAAGAAACCGAAAAAACCATGAACTCCATCCACTCCGGTTCCCCCTCCGACCCCTGTCCACACCGCATCTACAACAAAGCTAGCCCTACCATCGCCCCCATACTCTACCACATAATCAACTCCTTTTTTGACTCCGCCACCTACCCAGGCCCCTGGAAGCATGCGAAAATTACTGCTCTCCTAAAAAAAAAAAAAAGCCGACCCGGAGATCCACTCCAACTACCGCCCCATCTCCCTCTTCCCATTCCCCAGCAAGGTTGCAGAGAAATTAGTCAACACTCGCCCATCCAACTTCCTCGAAGAAACCAAAAGTCGACAAAGGCGAGACCGTCGCACTCATCCTCCTAGACCTCTCCGCAGCTTTTGACACCGTCTGCCACCACACACTCCGCACACGCCTCCACAACATAGGAATCCACCACAAAGCCTTAGACTGGCTCCCCTCCTTCCTCACCGAACGGACCCAGAGAGTCCGCCTCCCGCCCTTCCACTCCAACACTACCAAGATCACCTGCGGAGTCCCCCAAGGGTCCTCTCTCAGCCCCACACTCTTCAACATCTACATGATCCCCCTAGCCAACATTCTCCGAGCACATGGAATCACCAACCTCTCATATGCAGATGACACCCAACTTATCCTCTCCCTCACCCGCAACCCCACCACCGCCAAAACCAACCTACACGCCGCCAACTGGATGACCACTAACCATCTCAAGCTCAACTCAAACAAAACCGAAGTCATCATCTTCAGCCCCAACAAAACCACATGGGACGCCTCCTGGTGGCCCACCGCCCTAGGCCCCGCACCCACCCCCGCAACCCACGCACGCAACCTCGGTATCATCCTCGACCCCGCCCTCTCCATGACACAGCAAATCAATGCTCTTACCTCTTCCTGCTTCCACACACTCCACACCCTAAAAAAATCCTTTAAATGAATCCCCCCAGAGACCAGAAAGACAGTCACCCACGCACTCATCAGCAGCAGACTGGACTACGGCAACGCCCTCTACGCCGGCACCACACTCAAACTCAAAGGCAAACTCCAAAGAATCCAGAACACAGCCGCGCGCCTCGCCCTTGGCCTCCCCCGACACAAACGAATCTCACCACACCTCAAATCCCTACACTGGCTCCCCATAGACAAGAGAATCACGTTCAAGATCCTCATCCACGCACACAAATCCCTCCACAACACTGGCCCAACCTACCTCAATGAAAGAGTAAACTTCCACACTCCCACACGCAACCTCCGATCAGCCGACCTTGCCCTAGCCAGAGTCCCCCACATCCAGCACACCACCACAGGAGGCAGGTCTTTCTCCTACCTCGGCCCCAAAACCTGGAACTCCCTCCCCACCGTCCTTCGCAAAACCAAAGACCTACTGGTCTTCAGAAAGAACCTCAAGACTTGGCTGTTCGACCAGTAACCCTCCCTGGTCCGCCCACCCACCCCCTCACCAGTTCCCCCCCCAGTGCCTTGAGACCCTCACGGGTGAGTAGCGTGCTCTACAAATTTCTTTGATTGATTAATTGAAGAACCACACTGCCATGGAACCAGAACTGTAAGTATTTCCAATGATATTCTACGTTCTGCTCCACCAGGAACACTAACGCCGGCGAAAACGTCGACAGTGAGTACAGCCGCCTAGCACTCAAGGGGGGGGGGGAATGAGAATGACACACACACACCATACACCCCCCCCACACACACACCATACACCCAAACAGCTGCACAAGAAAACAAGTTAATCCCCCTAAATCGGCTGAATAATGCAAGGACAACAGGAATGTACCAAAGGGATTGTAATAAGATCAACACAGTATAAACAATAATTTAGCCAATGCTACTGATATTTACAAATGTACAGAAAAAGGGACACTGCCCAGTCCTCAGTTCGTGTGGGCCACATGGCCACAGGGCAAAGATCAAGGCCCCACTTGTCACCTGCATCAATACAGAGAGAACACTGCAGGGGCATCAGTTGGCAAAGAGGCAGGCACCTCGGGAGGAGGGGGGCACCTCAGTCGGAAGCGGAAACAATACCACTGGTTCTGGAGGGGGCGACATGCCCTGTGCTTGGTCCTGGGGAGTGATAGGCCACAGTCTCTCAGGTGGGTGTCTTCCCCACTGGCTCTAGAGGGGATAGGCCGCACAGCAGCCATGGATCATATAGCGTCCGCCGGCGGTGACGGCTGCACTGTGGAGGTGCTGGTGGTGGTTGTGGGAGGCTCCTGCACAGCCCCTGCACCCTTGGATTGCTGCACTGTGGTGGCGCTGGTGGTGGTGGGAGGCTCCTGCACAGCCCCTGCAGCCTCGGATGGCTGCACTGTAGTGGCGCTGATGGTAGTGGTGGGAGGCTCCTGCACGGCCCCTTCACCCTCGGATGCTGCACTGTGGTTGCGCTGGTGGTGGTGGCTCCGTGACAGCTGATGGTACAGGCTCCTTGCACTTCTTGCTTGCTGGTGCAGGCTCCTTGCCCTTCTTGCCTGCTGGTGCAGGCTCCTTCCCCTATCGGGTGGCAGGTGCAGGCTCCTTCCCCTTATTGCCTGCTTTTGCCAGCTCCTTTCCCTTCTTGCCTGCTGGTGCAGACTCTTTCCCCTTTTGGATGGCAGGTGCAGGCTTCTTCCCCTTTCGTCTGGCTGGTGCAGGCTCTTCCCCTTCAGTATATGTGGCTTGGAATCCTTTCCACCACAAGCAGGTGCGCATGGAACTGGGACTGTGCACTGTGTGACTGAGGTGCTTGGCTGGGTTCTTCCTATCCTGTCCATACTTGCAGGACGCGGGGAGGGTTAGGGAAGAGGTCAATGGTGGAAAGGAAAAGCTTTTAAGGGACATTGGGGTGGGAAGAGGGAGAAGTAATGGGAGTAGAGGATGAGGGAGCGGTTGTTGGAGGTGTCTGTCTGCCGGATTTGAGTGCAGGTGCATGGGCTGTATGCTGTTGTGAGGTGGATGGCTGTCGGGTGTCTGAGTGCTTGCGTTTGTGTACTTTAGTAGGGAGGGAAGACATAGTGGGAGATGACACAGGGGACGTGTCCATGGCTATTGTGGAGGTGTCTGCCAGTGTGTGTTCGGCTTGGTGTGGTGATGATGCAGGTAGTCAATGATAATGTCGTGCATGCAGGTGTGAGTGTAGACGTAACTGGGTGGGAGGAGGAGGAAGAGGGGGAGACAGTGGAAATAGTGGATGTTGTTGTGTCTGCAACTGGATGATGTTGGTGTGAGTGCCTCTGGGATGAAGTGTGGTGCTTGTGTTTGCCTGTGAAGCTCTTGGGTGCTGTCCTGAGTGCATGGTCATCTGGCTGTGTGCTTGGGATCGGTTGAGGGGAATAGGACTGAGAAGTGGTAGTTGGAGGGGCGACGATAGAAACAGGGACAATGGCTGCCATCAGAGAGGAGGCCAGAGCCTGGATCGATCTATGTTGAGCCGCCAACCCAGTGTGAATGCCCTCCAGGAATGCATTAGATTGTGGCATCTGGGCTGCCAGCCCCTGGATGGCATTCACAATGGTTGACTGCCCTACCGAGACGGATCTCAGGAGGTCAACAGCCTCCCCACTCAGGAAGGTAGGGCTCACTGGAGCAGGGCCTGAGGTGCCTGGGGCAAAGGAGATGCCCACCCTCATAGGTGAGCGGGCACGGGCAACTCGCTGAGGGGCTGCTGGGAGGGCCGTGCTGGTACAGGGGGTGGCAGCTAAACATGTAGCTGGGGTTGTCACAGAAGTGTCCGCCACCACCAGAAGTCTCCATCGGACGAGGCATCTGAGTCTGAAATGTCCCCTCCAGTCTCTGCCGTGGTGCTCCCCTCGCCCTCCGTCCCACTGGTGCCCTCAGCGTCGGTGGACACTGCCTCATGGGTCCTCTGGGATGCAGCTCCCTCCGTCGCCGGTGCCTCTGCTCCTCTGCCAGATGATGCTAATGCACATAAGGACAGGATGACAAAACAAGAAAGGGGGGGAGAGAGACAAAAGATACACCAGGTCAATGGCTACACCAACACCACCGTTGGCACACACAGCACCCTCACACACAAGAAACAGGCACTATGCATTTCACCACCACTGATATTGCTAGCCACCAAGGAATGAGGAGGGGCACACACCGCAAACTGCAGCACACCTGGGACCCACGCAGTCCTCACCAGTAGTGGTTGCTTACAAGCTAGATAGGGAGGATTATCCCTTCAGAACCCTAGCCACAAGAGGACCTACGCTGCTATGTCAGGCCTGGCCAAGGTGCACCCACTAACACAAATCCACCACCCGGATACCACCCCACCAGCTGTAAGTTGTAATGTTAGCCACTGCACTCACCCCCTTGTGGCTGCTGTGATGCTCTCAAGCACCCATTCAGCACTGGATAGGCCACTGCCAGTATGCGGGCCATCAGAGGGGTCAGGGTCCGACAGGCACCTCTTCCTCATTGGGAGGCCATCTCCAGCTGGAACTCTGCCTTCTTCCATGCACAGCGTCTCAAGCCCTCCAAACATTTGCGACAGTGGGTGCTCTGCCTGCCATAGACCCCCAGGGTCCCCATGTCCTTGGCGATGGCACGCCATATACCCTTCTTTTGATGGGCGCTGACCTGCAGAGGCAATACAGACAGAAAAACACCATTAGACAAACAGTCCAGCCAGTTACACATCTGGCCCACCATACCTGTTTATAGCACTATTGGAACACACATAGCCCAGCACTCAATGTGTACCCAGCCAGGAGGACATCCCTCCCCCCTTACACGGAGCTGTCAAACACACCTCCATACATGCATGCCTCATGCATTGTGCCCACAGTGTACTCACCTGTTGATCTGGAGGCCCATACAGCAGTCCTTGCTCAGGTAGGACCACATCCACCAGTCTCTCCAACTGCTCCGAAGTGAAGGCTGGGGCACTTTCCCTGGTCACATGGGCCATGGTAGGTTCCAGATATAGGTCACGGCAGCACATGCAGTGTAGGTCCTCTCCTACGGAAGGTCAGGTAGCAACTGAGGAATCAAGACAGAAAATGGAAGTCACGCCCACAGCAGTGCATAGCGTCACTGCCGGCGTAGATCACCATTGGCCACTGTACACCACAAGGCCCAATATTATCTAATGAGTAATTGCACGGCGGTTCACGACCGCCTCCTGCCACGGCATAGAACATCAGCAAAATTACCTCACTTCCACCTCTCCCTCCACACAGGACAGGTGGATGCCATTTCATGGGGGGGGGCAGCCCTATGGAATCATGCTGTGTCACAGGAGAAATAGGCACATACTGGACAAATCACACTGACCCATTACATGTTTTCAGAATGCTAACTACTGTTGTGGCTTCAATATTCAGTTTGTGACAGCCTCCTCAATCTTGTGTCCCTCAGATACCTACCGCTGCGGATGAATAGGTTGAGGATTTGGCCACAGTGAAGACCGAGTTTTATGCAATGGGACATATCCCCAACATAATTGGGGCGATTGATGGTACACATATTGCATTTGTCGCCCCATGCCAGAATGAACAGGTGTTCAGGAATTGTAAGAGTTCCCACTCCATGAATGTTCAGATGGTGTGCTTGGCGGACCAGTACATCATCCATGTCAATGCTAAGTATACTGGGTCGGTGCATGATGCCTTTGTCCTGAGGAATAGCAGCATCCCAAATGTGATGAGCCAACTACAGAGGCACAGGGTGTGGCTAATAGGTGAGCCCTGGTTTCCACCCAGTGTATGTTTGTGTATGGGTATGGTGTGGGCCATATAGGATAGTGTGTGGCTAAATGTTGTCCCTCAATATTTGCAGGTGACTCTGGTTACCCAAACATATAATGGATGCTGACCCCTGTGAGGAATGCCAGGACAAGGGCAGAAGAACGTTATAATGAGGCACATGGGCGAACCAGAAGGATCATTGAGAGAACCTTTGGCCTCCTGAAGGCCAGGTTCCGGTGCCTCCATCTAACCGGTGGATCCCTGTACTACTCACCCAAGAAGGTCTGCCAGACAGTAGTGGCATGCTGCATATTGCACAACCTGGCCATCAGACCCCATGTCCCTTTTCTGCAGGAGGAGGAGACTGGAGATGCCCCTGTGGCAGCAGTATACCCTGTGGACAGTGAGGATGAGGAGGCAGAGGATTAGGATGAGGACAACAGAACATCTGTGATTTGTCAATACTTCCAATGACACACAGGTAAAACAGAGTTACTTTACATTTCAATTACTTTGGTTGTAATCTGTTTGGCAATGGCATGCAGATATTTCCCATTTCTATGCCCACATACTGTTCCCTCTGGCAATTCATTTTGGAGATGGTGATTTGACAAATACTTCTGGTATGATCACTACAGCCAGCTACAGGTCATTGATCTATGCTCAATCTAATTACAGTTCATTTGCAAGGTTTGTACCTGTTTAAAAAAATACATATTTAAAATACATGACACACTAAAAAAAATTTTTTGTCAAAGGGTGTTTATTGAAGCGCTAACATATAGGGGGAAAGTGCCATGGGATGGGGTGATGATGGAGGAAAGTCCAGGGTATTGTTCCAGTCTGTTTGTAGCACAGGTGCATTGCCCAAGGGCACAAAGCAAGGGAAGCAAAGGCAGTTTAAGGTGGACATGGTGACTGAGTGGGACACAAGGGGGAAGATCAGGAGAGTCTCATTTCCTGGTGGGGGTCTTGGCATGTGTCGCTGGCTTCTGTCTGTATCACCGGGAACATTTGTGGGGTGTTTCACATTCTGCAGGGGGAGGGGTGCTAGTGGCCTGTGAGTCCTGTGGCAGGGCCTCCTGGCCACTAGCAGCAGCTGAGGTGGAAGGCTGTTCAGTTGTCTGGCTAGTGGCAGGGGCCCGCTGGTGTGAGACTGCCTCCCTCATAATGTTGGCCATGTCTGCCAGCACCCCTGCAATGGAGATCAGGGTGTTGTTGATGGCCTGAAAGTCCTCCCTGATCCCATAGTACTGTCCCTCCTGCAGCCGCCTGTTCTCCTGCACGTTGTCCAGGATCTGGCCCATCATGTCCTGGGAATGTTGGTAGCCTCCCAGGATCTTTTAGAGAGTGCCTCCTGGAGAGTCGGTTCCATGGGCCTGTCCTCCCCCTGGTGCACAGCACTCCTCCCAGTTTCACTGTTGGCCTGTGCCTCTGTCCCCTGAACCTTGTGCCCACTGACCCCAGGTCCCTGATTGTCGTGTGTGTGAGGTGTGGCCTGCGGTCCCTTTAGAGGTGGACACAATGCTGATTGACGTGTCCTGGGGACAGAGGTGTGGGTACGCTGGGTGGGTGCTGTGGTGTTGTTTCCTGATGGGGAAGGCTCTGTGGTGGTCTGTGAGTGGGCTTGGGTAACCGGCTGTCCAGTGGTGTCTGATGGGCCAGGTAGATCATCCAGATCCTGAAGACCAGAGTTACTGTCATCACTGTGGGCCTCTTCTGTTGGGGGACTGGATAGTGCTGGCACCTCCTCTCCGGTGACATTGGTTGGGGTACCTGTCGAGATGTAAATGATGTGTTATGGTTTATGTGTGTGACATATTGTACATCCCTGGCTTCCCCTCTATGGTTGGATTTGCCCTGCTAGCTTTCACTTTTGCATGTTAGTGTATGGTGGGATTGTGCGTTCTCTATGCTGGGCATGCTTTAGTGATGAGTGTCGATGCAGGGCTGTGAGGGGTGTCCATGCATTGGTACGGCATGCAGTTCTTGGCATGGGGATAAGTGAGACATGATGGTGGAGTGTGTTGGATGGAGTGGAGTGATGGGAGTGAGGGTGAGGGTATGTGATGGCATGCAGATAAGGGGGTGATATTAGTAGAGAGTTGACTTACCAGAGTCCAGTCCTCCTTATACTCCGGCCAGACCCGCAGTATGCAGTATTGCCAAGACTTGCTCCTCCCATGATGTGAGTTGTGGTGGAGGAGGTGGGGGTCCACTGCCAGTCCTCTGGATAGCAAGCTGGTTTCTTGCTGCTATGGAACGTACCTTCCCCCGTAGGTAGTTCCACCTCTTCCTGATGTCATCCTACTTCTTGGGTGCTGTCCCACAGCGTTGGCCCTGTCCACGATTTTCTGCCATAGCTCCATCTTTCTGGCTATTGATATCTGCTGCACCTGTCCTCCAAATAGCTGTGGCTCTACCCTGACAATTTCCTCCACCATGACCCTTAGCTCCTCCTCTGTGAAACGCGGATGTCTTTGTGGTGCCATGGGTGTTATGTGAGGTGTGTTGGTGAGGGTGTGTTGGGTAATGTTTTGGAGTGTGTGATGTGGAGTGCGTGAGTGTTGTATAGGTGTGGGTAGTGTGTGGCTCTAGCTGTGTCAGTGGTCTTGGTGTCTCTCTGTTGACAATTATTTGTAATCATAAAGCGTTGTGGGAATGTGTGTGTGTGTTTTATAGTGGTGTGGGTGTGTAGGTGTGATGTGTGTATGGGTGTCAGATGGGTGTTGTTTAAATTGTCCAATGTGGTGTTGTTTTGTCTGTGAGTGTCC
Organism: Pleurodeles waltl; assembly: GCF_031143425.1. Classification (NCBI taxonomy): domain Eukaryota; kingdom Metazoa; phylum Chordata; class Amphibia; order Caudata; family Salamandridae; genus Pleurodeles; species Pleurodeles waltl. The sequence goes on along the minus strand of NC_090449.1, from coordinate 313,366,827 downwards.
ATTGTGAGCGCGGCGATATGTGCCGCCAATAGTTTACTGCCGTTGAATGTCCACCGTGGTGATTCGTGGGTCATAATGTGATGGGCCTTGTTCTGTTGGCGTAACAGTGTGGGTTTTGATACCACCACTTTATCACTGACCTTTCGACTGGCAAATTTGTGTATGTGGCTGAAATTCGTCAGATTGGTGTGGGTATGTCATAGTATGGTGAACAGATATCCGCCGCCACCGCGGTAAGTTGACGGCCGTCAGCGTGGTCGTAAGCGGCATTTACTGCCAATGTCATAATGAGGGCCTATGCTTCTTTTCTGAGAAAGTCTTGCTCAATCAGGTTGATGCAATGTGCCAAGCACAGGACCCTGAAATAGCCACCATCATCCTTGGCCTTAACAATGTTTCTGCCATTGTCCGTGGCAACAGATCCAAATCTAAGACCTGTGGGTCACAGCCATTTATACACCTTGCTGTTAAATTAGTCCAAGATTTTTGCAGCTGTGTGTGAAATCTCCATGGCGAACATGGCTACTGTTGCATGACGTCGAACGCTCTTAACACTTTCTGCAGCGCCAAGACCTGTAGACAGCTTTTGCTTTACCCCCGCAAAAGAGATCAAGTGTGCAGTAATGCACATGTTATCAGTCGCCTGACAACTGGTCCACCTATCTGTCGTCAGGTTGATATTATGAACAACACTTTGCTGAAAGATTTGTTCAACCAAATACAGCATATTGTGAAGCAGTGCTGGAACAGCAACTTTGACAAAATAGGTCCGATTTGGAACTTTCCATTTTAGGCAGATGGCTGCCACAAATTCTAAGAATCCCTCTCCTTCCACAAAAATAAGGGAGGAGGTCCAGGACTAACATTTTTGCCAGCTTCCCATTTTATAAATGTGCTAGTGGGTGGTTGTGGTCGTAGGGCCCCTCTTGCCTAAACATGCCTGTATTAGTAGCCTGGATTTTGATCTTTTCTGGGGCCACTATTGCAGGCGACTTTCCAGACGTAGGTGGTGGTTGATCCATTGATCATCATGGGGCAATCACTGTATGCCATGGCGTCTCCATCTGACTCTGAGCCTTCTTGTGCCATTGTGAAATTGCTGATGTGGGTAATTCTGGTGGACTGCTGTGGACAGGGCTGCTTTGTGTGAGGATAACACCCTCTTCTTCCTCGTCATCACCTCCCATCTTGATTGGACTTGTAGTTGGTATTTGCCAGCTGTCCTTACCTTCCCCATCATGACCACGCTCAGCAATTTTTGCAAGGTACTCCTCCCACCAGATTGTGTGATGTTTTTTCATACTGGTCGTTTGGCCTCCATACCATAATGTGAACCAGGCTTACCATGACAAACACTTGTGAAGAAAATGGAGCATATTGCAATGTTCACCTCCTGTTTGCTAATCATCAAAAAGTCCCAACCTGGGGAGAAGTACTTTCTTAGTGGGCCACTGCCAATGCCTGAAGAAGAACTGGAGGTAGGTGGGTATGTCGTCGATTGCCTCTCTGCAGTGCATACTTCTACTGGAGGTAGAGTTGGTGCAGGTCTCAGCTGGGGCTTTACATATATGGGAGCTGGTGGTGCTACCTGTGCCACATCCCTCGGAACAGGTTAAGTAGTAGTCTCCCTTGTGCCAACTTCCACATTGACTGGCTCATCGTTGTCATCATCCTTGTAATCCCCTTTCATAATTCTAAGGCTTTGAGTAACTTTTCTTTTCCCTTGCCTCTCCTGCTCTCTCCCAAACTCTGCCAAGGTCCACTCCATGTCCATGTCATCATTATCAGAAGTGGTACTTAAAGAAGGTGATAGAGTAGTACCCTTCCATTTCCTTGCTGGAGATCTGAGAGCCAGTGATTCTAAAAGAGGAGGTTCTTGCTCGGCAGGAAGCTCAGCCTCTTGTTCTGCTCCAGCTTCAGAAAGATCTACTATTGCCGGCTGAGGCTGCTGTCCACTTTGCTTTGTTTACTAAAATGATTGGGTACTACTTTGCGAAAGGGACAAATGAAATTGAACATCACTGCTCATTGGAGTTGCCATGATTGCAGTGGCTACCTTACCGACAGACATGGTTTTGGGCTTAGGTTTTGTTGGTGCTGTAGATACGAGTGTGCTGCTTCTAGGTTCCGCCCCGGAGGTCGGCAGGAACACACCTCCCAAAAAAGGTTGTAGTTGTCACACCACGGGTAGAAAGCTGCTTCTTCTCACTGACCACTTTCTTGGGAGCAACGTTCTTTGCGGTCATCTTTAAGCTCTCATTTGGCAGTGGCACTAAACTGCACAAGTGACAGACATTGGAGGACTGACATCACAGTACAGGCTTTGTTTGGCAGTACTGCAGGTGATGTCTGCTCTCCTCTTGTGCACCTTAAAGGAAAGAAGCAAGAAAAACATTTAGTGAAACGAGGTATTGTTGCAGTTTGAATTAGTACAGACAAAAACAATATTAGTGTGGTTGGATACACAGATGAGAGTAAATCAACCACTCTAAACTCAAACCACACCACCACCCTACCATACAATTAAGGATCATATATAAGAGCCTCTAGCGCCACCGGAGCGTCACTTCTAGTGATGCTCCGGTGGCACTACAGACTGCACCATATTTACAAGGTGGCGTTAAGCCGCTTTTTGGGGTATAATTCCATCTTGTAGATACGATCCCTTCACATGCAGCACTTTGCCTGAAAGGGACGTGCAATGGGTGTTGCTGTTGGCGTGCCACAGCAACACCCATTGCCTTTTGATGCTGTCCCAGATTTACAAGTTTTCGTAAACCTGAGGCTGTGCTAAAATCTAACGCCACCCCAGGGATGGCGTTAGCAGGGAGCAACAAGGAGAAATGCTATCATTTCTTCTTGTTTTTTTGCTCTTTCTTTGTGTGCTGCATTCTGCAGCACACATAGAAAGAGCAAATCGCCATTTAAGTTTGTTTTTGTGCAGGAAGGTGTCCCTTCCTGCACAAAAACAATCTCCCCTCATGGCAGCCATCCTTTCACAATGGTGTGTGAAGGTTGCTGCATTGGTGTACGGCAGCAAATTCAGCGCTGGTGCAAGGGGAAACACAGGGGTGTACCATATTGTATTAAACACGGCTCATCCCTGCATTGTGAAAATGACAGAGCGCGACGCTGCCAAATTTGGCGCAGCAACGCACACCATCATTTTCCCTTAAATCAGGCTGGTCTCGCCCTCGACACCGGAGGACGAGACCTGCCCTGTGACCCCCCCGTGGGGTCTGAGGACGCCAGCGCGCTTTTGCGCGCTGACCTCATTAGAGGCCTTCCCTCCGGCGCTGGAAGCTCAGCTTCCAGCGCCCGATCAAAGGAGAAATGCAAAAGCATTTCTCCTCCGATCACGTGGGGGGGCAGAGAGGCATGAAAGGAGAGTAAAGGCCTTTCCCCATGTCTCTCTGAGCATTTCTGCTGCCCGATCGCGATGCGATTGGGCAGCAGAAATGCCACTTTGCACCAGGGATTTTTTTTTTGCTTATTTCCAATAAGGGGAGTGGCCCCTTGGTCAATGGCCGCTCCTCGGGGGGCAATGTATTTCTTGGCTATTTCTGCCCCCCCTGGGGGCAGATCGGCCTAATATTATCAGGCCAATCGAAATCCACTAGACACCAGGGAAAATTGTATTTATTGTTCTTTTTTTTTTTTTTATGTTTGGGAAGCGACCCCTTGGGGAAGGGTCGCTCCGGGGGGGGAATTATTATTAGTCCTTTTCTAAAACCACTATACACCAGGGAATATTTTTATTTGTGGGCTATTTCAAGTAAGGGGAGAGGCCCCTTGGGCAAGGGCTGCTCCTCGGGGAGCAAATTATTTCTAAGCCATTTCTGCCCCCTCTGGGGGCAGATCAGCCTTTTTTTATTTTGTTATGTTTGGGGAGCGACCCCTTGGGCAAGGGTCGCTCCGGGTGGGGGGAATTATTGTTGGGCCATTTCTGCCTCCGCTGGGGGCAGAAACCACTAGACGCCAGGGAATATTTTTTGTTTGTGGGCTATTTCAAGTAAGGGGAGCAGCCCCTTGGGCAAGGGCCGCTTCTCGGCGGGCAAATTATTTCTAGGCCATTTTTGCCCCCCCTGGGGGCAGATCGGCCTAATATTAGTAGGCCGATCTGCCCCCAGGGGGTCAGAAAACCACTAGACACCAGGGATAATTTTTTTTACTTACGATTATTTTTTTATGTTTGTTATTATTAGGCCATTTCGCCTAGTATAATTAGGCCAATCTGCCCCCAGGGGTTCGCTCCCGGAGGGGGCAAAATATTATTAGGCCAATCTGCCCCCAGGGGGGGCAGAAACCACAAGACACCAGGGAATTATTTTTTTTGTTTATACTAATGCATAAGGGGAGCGGCCCCTTTGGCAAGGGCCACTCCTCGGGGGGGCAAAATATTTCAGGCCTTTTCTGCCCCCCTGGAGACAGATCGGCCTAATATAATTAGGCGGATCTGCCCCTGGGGGGCAGAAACCTCTAGACACCAGGGATATATATATTTTTTATTTACTTTATGTTTTTATGTATGGGGAGCGACCCCTTAGACAAGGGTCTCTCCCCTGGGGGCAAATTATATTTAGGCCATTACTGCCCCCCTTGGGGGCAGATCAGCCTATTTTTGTTAAGCCAATCTGTCCCCAAAGGGGACAGAAACTTCTAGACACCATGGATTGTTGTGTGTGTGTTTTCTTTGGAGGGGGCAGCCCCTCGCAAAGGGTCTCTCCAAAGTTGTTCTGCCCACCATTGGACAGATTGGGCAATTACCCCTGATCCACACCATGGGGGGACAGAAAGTCTACTAGATGCCAGGGAATGAAAAAAATAAAAGAAAATAGTGGGGTGGTGGCTACCAACCAGTATGGGCCAGGGTTATGCCCCCACCAGAACTGAAGGGGCTAACAGTCTTTCAGCTCTCCCCGCACACTAAAACATCTTATCCCATGGCAAGCAAGAGGGCATTTGATTATTTTGGGTTTTTGTTTCACATTTGGACCATGAGAGCTTGGTAACTCTCAAAATCGTCCCACTTGGAACGGTGAGGGCTGCAATTTTTTACTTTGGGGTGCTGCCATGTAGAAAAATTCACAAGACCTAGACACATCTGAAAACTGAACATCTAGTTGATTCCAGGGTGTTGTGCTTCACATGTACCCCGCACCATTTCCTTATCCACAGTGCCCTGCAAACCGGCAACTTTGCTGGAAAGCACACATTTTTCCCACATTTATGTGATGGAACCTTCCGGAATCTGCAGTAATCCACAAAATTCCTAGCACCCAGCATCGTCTCATCTATACCGATAAAATTTCTGCTGCACTTGTCAGCCTAAAAATATTTTTTTTCAAACTGCCCTTTTGGACCCACTTTGGTTCCCCCTCAATTTCAATGTGTTTTTGGCTCTTCCCTGTCACAAACACTTGGCCCAGCTACACAAGTGAGGTATCATTTTTACCAGGAGACTGAGGAGATCCTTGGTTGGTAGGAAATTTGTCCCGGTGCAGTGATCCAACACAGAAATGTGGGAAAAATTTGATTTTTTAGCTAAATTTGAGGTTTGCTGAGGATTCTGGGTAAGAAAATATTGAGGGGATCCACGCAAGTCACACCTCCCTTGACTCCCTCGGGTGTCTAGTTTTCAGAAATGTCTGGGTTTGGTAGGTTTCCCTAGATGGCTGGCCCAGGACCAAAAATACAGGTGCCCCCACCGCAAAAACAGGTAGTTTTCTATTTCATAATTTTGATGTGTCCAGACAGTGTTTTGGGGCATTTCCTGTTGCGAGCACAAGGCCTACCCACACAAGTGAGGTACCATTTTTATCGGGAGACTTGGGGTAATGCTGGGTGGAAGGAAATTTGTGGCTCCTCTCAGATTCCAGAACTTTCTGTCACCGAAATGTGAGGGAAAAGTGTTTTTTTGCCACATTTTGAGGTTTGCAAAGGATTCTGGGTAACAGAACCTGATCAGAGCCCCACAAGTCACCCCATCCTGGATTCCCCTAGGTCTCTATTTTTCAAAAATGCACAGGTTTGGTAGGTTTCCCTAGGTGGCGGCTGAGCTAGAGGCCAAATTCCACAGGTAGGCCCTTTGCAAAAAACACCTCTGTTTTCTTTGAGACAATGTGATGTGTCCACTTTGTGTTTTGGGGCATTTCCTGTCGCGGGTACTATGCCTACCCACACAAGTGAGATACCATTTTTATCGGGAGACATGGGGGAACGCTGGGTGGAAGGAAAATTGTGGCTCCTCTCAGATTCCAGAATTTTCTGTCACCGAAATGTGAGAAAAAAGTATTTTTTTAGCCACATTTTGAGGTTTGCAAAGGATTCTGGGTAACAGAACCTGGTCAGAGCCCCACAAGTCACCCCATCTTGGATTCCCCTAGGTCTCTAATTTTCAAAAATGCACAGGTTTGGTCGGTTTCCGTAGGTGGCGGCTGAGCTAGAGGCCAAAATCCACAGGTAGGCACTTTGCAAAAAACACCTCTGTTTTCTTTGAGAAAATGTGATGTTTTCATCATCATCATCATTTGTGATGTTTTCACTTTGTGTTTTGGGGCATATCCTGTCGCGGGCACTAGGCCTACCCACACAAATGAGGTACCATTTTTATCTGGAGACTTGGGGAAACATAGAATAGCAAAACAAGGGTTATTGCCCCTTGTCTTTCTCTACATTTGTTCCTCCCAAATATAAGACAGTGTGTAAAAAAGACGTCTATTTGAGAAATGCCCTGTACTTCACATGCTACTATGGGCACCCCAGAATTCAGAGATGTGCAAATAACCACTGCTCCTCAACACCTTATCTTATGTACATTTTGGAAATACAAAGGTTTTCTTGATACCTATTTTTGACTCTTTATATTTCAGCAAATGAATTGCTGTATACCCGGTATAGAATGAAAACCCACTGCAAGGTGCAGCTCATTTATTGGCTCTGGGTACCTAGGGTTCTTGATCAGCCTACAAGCCCTATATATATCTCCGCAACCAGAAGAGTCCAGCAGACGTAACGGTATGTTGCTTTCAAAAATCTGACATTGCAGGAAAAAGTTACAGATTACAACGTAGAGAAAAATGGCTGTTTTTTTCACCTCAATTTCAATTTATTTTTTATTTCAGTTGTTATTTTCTGTAGGAAACCCTTGTAGGATCTACACAAATGACCCATAGCTGAATTCAGAATTGTGTCTACTTTTCAGAAATGTTTAGGTTTCTGGGATCCGGCATTGGTTTCACACCCATTTCTGTCACTGCCTGGAAGGAGGCTGAAAGCACAGAAAATCGTAAAAATGGGGTATGTCTCAGTAAAATTCCAAAATTGTGTTGAAAAATTGGGTTTTCTGATTCAAGTCTGCCTGTTCCTGAAAGCTGGGAAGCTGGTGACTTTCGCACTGCAAACCCTTTGTTGATGCCCATTTCAGGGGAAAAAACCACAAGCCTTCTTCTGCAGCCTTTTTTTCCATTTTTGTATTAAAAAACGAATTTTTCACAGTTTTGTGGCTAATTTCTTGGTCTCCTTCAGGGGAACCCACAAAGTCTGGGTACCTCTAGAATCCCTAGGATGTTGGAAAAAATAGGACGCAAATGTGGCATGGGTAGCTTATGTGGACAAAAAGTTATGAGGGCCTAAGCGCGCCCTTCATCAAATAGCCAAAAAAAGGCCTGGCACCTGAGGGGGAAAAGGCCTGGCAGCAAAGGGGCTAGAAGTGCATGGGTAAATGGAGTAATGTTTAAAAAGATTAAGGTTAATGTGCACTTCTGGCTGCCAGTGTGGTCCAGGGGAAATGGAATAATCATTCAAAAAAGAAATTCTGCTCATGTGGCTGCAGTGCACCACAGCCAGGGTGTCTAGGAGGAGATGGAATTATACCTAAAACAAAATTGAATGCTGTTAGGCTGCTGTGCACCTTCGGTGGATGGATGGATCAAGGCAAAATGCAAAAAAAAAGATAAGAAATAAAATAAAAAATAAAAAAATGTAAAAAAAATCTATTGAAAATAAAAATGAAAAACAATTACATAAAAAAAAAAAATACAACTAAAAAAAAAATAAAAAAATTTTACATAAAAAATTAAAATAAAAAAATGATAAATAATTGCTGGTGTTTGTTTGGGAGGATGAGAAGAAACCTGGGCCCATATTTATACTTTTTTTGCACCGCATTTGCATCACTTTTTGATGCAAAAGCGGCGCTAACTTACAAAAGACAATTGTATTTTGTAGGTTAGCACCGCTTTTGCGGCAAAAAATTACGCAAATGCGACACAAGGAAAGTATAAATATGGGCCCTAGTGTGAAGCAAGGAGGTGCAAAAGAAAGAAATGTGCAAAAAATGCATGTAGAATAAGCACTGGTCATCAAAATCATATTCATAATATACATATACTACAATGATCCTCAAGGATATTAGTAAACTGATATCACATCCATCCATGCAAGCCCATGGTAAAGGCACACTGGCTTGATTCACAAAATGGCTGCCAACCTCATGGTCAAACAACAACAGCAAGCAAGGAGGCATGGGGAACAAAAAACACATGTAAGCCTATGGCAAAGGCACACTGGCTGGATGCACAAAATAGCTGCCAGCCACGTGATCAAACAATAGGGAGCAAGAAGGCATGGGGAACGAAGAACACATGCATGCCTATGGAAAAGGCACACATCTCGATGCAAAAAATGGCCGCCTGCCACATGGTCAAACAACAACAGCGAACAAGGAGTCATGGGGAACAAAGAACAATGCAAGCCTATGGCAAAGGCACACTAGCTGAATGCAATAAATGGCCACCTGCCTCATGGTCAAACAACAACAGCGAACAAGGAGTCATGGGGAACAATGAACACATGCATGCCTATGTCAATGGCACACTGGCTGGATGCACAAAATGGCTGCCAGCCACATGGTCAAACAACAACAGTGAGCAAAGAGGCATTGGGAACAAAGAACAAATTCAGGCCTATGGACACAGACAACAGAAAATGGTCCCTGGCCACATAGCATGGATTACAGAGATAAAATTATGGTCCATGACAAACACAGACACACATACACACTGGCTACAAAAAGGAGGCATGGAGGTGACACTGAAGAAAATACTACCATTAACTCAGCAATGCAAAACACGAAAATTAACGGAGCTATAAAAATTTTATAACACACATAGCATCTGTTTTTTACGTTAATGTGGCGCTAAGGAGGCTTTTTTTGTTGCACCATATTTACAAAGTGGTGCAATGAAAGCATTGAGCCACTTTCTAACCCCTTGCACCACATTACGCCTGCGCCAGGCATAATGTGTGCAAGGGGGGCATTCCCCTGTTAGGAGACCCAGAAAAATGGTGCAGTGAAATTTATAAGATTTTGCTGTGCCATTTTTATCGTCATTTTTAACGAGAGACTTGCGAACAGTGAACTGAAGGGGCCCACTCAATCCTGCCAGCTTCTCCTTCTCAGCTGAGCACGAGTCCTATGTGCAATTACAATGTTTCCTCTCCTGCAGTTGGGGCCCCCTGTACAGCTGGGCTCCCATGCACTGCTAGGGCTGCAGGGACATGTGTTACTCTCCTGCATGAGGAGTGGAGAGACTCTACAGCTGGTAGTACCTTCAGTAATCTAAGAACCTCTACTTACAAGAAAAATACAAGGGAGTAAAGAGGTTTGCAGGTCCCTTTACTGTCATTAAGTCCACCAAAGGTAAGCAATCAGGACGGGAGTCCATAAGTTAACGCTCTCTGTTCACATGTAAGCTTCCAGCCACAAAAATGCTTTTTCGTATGTGTAAATACCAAATTACGATTTGGCAACTTGTTACCGAATCGGCTAGAACGGGCGTGTTTTGGGCACCCCTTTCAAATACCAATTTGCAGTCCTATGTATGAATGCTTTGCAACCAAATTATGCCCTAAAACATTCATTTTTTACCTACTACTAAATGGTAGTGGAACAATTCACAAATCCTCTTTAAGGAAAAAAGGCTGCATTTAAAAAAAAGCTTACTTTATTAAAAAGCATTCACAGACATGAAATGGCTATCATTCCTAATAGGTCACAAATTGCGACTTACCTCATTAATATTCACGGGGAAGGTCAATTTGCGATCCATTAGAAATTTCTATTGAAAATGTTTGTTTTCTTACACTACAAATTGCGATTTCCTAATTGCAATTCAGTAAGTAGTGCAATTAGGAAATCACAATTCCTAAATTCCAAAATTTTGTAGATGTGGCCCTTAATTTGTAAAATAATGAGTGCTGGTGCCCAAAGCGCAGCTCAAAAGTCCATGGCTCACATTATTAAATGTTGGTGTACTTAATACCAAGGCAGTGCAGTCTTCAATTCTTTAATCAACATCTAGGTACTGCCTTTCCTTTTATCTCACTCTTGCAGGTCCCGGCTTTCTCCCTTTGTGACAGTTTTTCCATCCTTCTCTTCCTCCCTTTTTCCTGGCTCTGTGTTTTTCCCTTTGGAAATATTTGATAATGAAAAATAAGTGTCATTCTCCAAAACTAAGTGCTGGTGGCCCCCACTGACAACAACTGCCTCAAATTAAGTACTGTCCATTAACTTGCAATAGGGTAGGGGTAAGAAAAACGGTCCTAGATTGGGTTAGAATCTACAGGAATCTGTAGGCAACCCATATTGGTCACATGGCTTATTAGAAGGAATGTGCAGAATGGCGAGCTAGAATTTAATTGATAAAATGACTACTTAAAAGGGCACTGCAGCACACTTCTGCCGGGCTGGAATGTTTTTCCTCTAAATACAACACTAAGGCGGTCATTATGAACATAGGCGGTCCGGGCCGCCATGCCGGCGGTGGCGGTAATTACCGCCACCGCATGGCGGTCCGGAGTGCCATATTATGTTCAATGCGGGACTGCCACAGGCGGAACTCCGCCACCACCAGGCTACCGCCCCCAGGCAGCCTGATGATGGCAGAGCTTCTTATCCGACAGGGCAGTGCTGCAAGCAGCGCTGCCCGCCTGACAAAGAACCTGTGTTCCACCAGTCTTTCCCTGGCGGTTCTCCCGCCAGGGAAAGGCTGGTGGAAGGGGTGCTCCGGGGCCCCCGTGCACAGCCACGTCGCGCATGTCACTTCCCGATTTACGGGCAGTGCTATGCGCGATGGGTGCTGCTACACCGGCCACACGGCAACATTGACGGCGGCTCCATGTGGAGCCGTCGGCAATGTCCATGCCCAGCGGAATGTTCTTTATTGGGCTGGCGGGATCTTCAATGGGCTAGCGGTCTGTGTTTAGACCGCCAGCATGAACACAGCAGGAAATCCCTCTGTCTTCATAATGACCCCCTAAAATCCCCAAAACAAAGGGGCCTGGTCAGAACTAGCTGTGAGTAGAAAAAGTGGTTTGGGAACAGGAGAAAGCACCTGCTCACAGTGTAAGGCACTAAGGAAGATGATCTTCATGCTGTGGACTTCTAAATCACCCACCTAAAAATGGAACATCAAGAAAAATTTAGATGGGGTGGAATAAGGCTCCTGTTTTTTCCTTGCCAATTGCTGTACCACTCGCAGCTTGTGGGGTTGATATTGTAGGTCCTTTGAACCCTGTAATAAGCTAATTCACATGATAGCTGCTTATGCTATTTGTAGCCCCAAGGCCGTTGTACTGACACCTATCAGTACAAAGTCAGTGATGGAGGCTTCAGTCCAGATTTTTCTGTCAGGAGCCGCGGTTCAAGAATACTATCGTTCATGAGCAGTGAATGCTGGGTGGGATTATTCACCACCAAAACGCCAGTATTTACTCCAAATTAAATAGTCTCAGGGCCTCGGTTGGACCACCGGACTGACATAGTGGCACTCTTTCAAATGGCACCAAACCAATGGTCCCAAGATTGATGGATTACGAATTACCCATGGGGCTGTCGTGACTGGCGGGGGGAGGCAGGGGTAGTATTATGGAACTTCTGCTGGCCAGGCATCCCTACCTATTGCCACGATGGGCGGACTGTGTCCATGCACCATGTCATGCATGGCACACGGTGCTCCTCCGAACCCCACATTTTTTGGGAGCCCAAATTGAACCTCACCTCACCCTCCGTCGGGCTGTACCCGCAGGGGCCCCCATTTTGGGCCCCTTAACTGCCTGACCGCCAGGCTTTCCAGGGTGGTGGGATTGCCATTAAAAGCTTGGCGGTCCTGCAGGACATAATGGGCATGATGTTCCCAATGGCGGGATCTCCAGCATTGGCCGCCATGGTCAGGACCGCTGCGGTCCCCACTGCACTGATTATGGCTGTGCCAGTAGTCCACTGGCAGTCCAATGGTATTGTAGTATTTCTACAGCAGTATCCTACTCTTGTCACGTCCAGAAAATTCTTTGTGCTTGGTGGTGTAGGAAGAGATTATGTTGTACATGTTTGCCAGAAGGTGTTGTTAGTGATGTTTCCAGTGAGTAGTGTTTTGTTGTTTGGGCACAAGGCCGGCGTTTTCCATACCTGTGCAAGCTTTAGTAGCTGTGTCATATGATTGGGGTAGAGTTCTTGACCATAGCCCTGGAATGCCCAGAAAGGGCTCAAGAGAACCACAAAAGTGGTGTGGCCTGCACAGAAAACAGTCGGTTTTGATGCTAGTTTCATTGTAGCAGGATACAATCCAGGCCATCTGCATCAGACCTGAGTGGAAAGTCTGTAAAGAGAGCAAAACAATCATACAGTGAAGCACCAAAGAAATTCACTCGCCCATAGCATATATCACGTGGGCATGGCAGTGACTTGATTCTGGTATGTTAATGTGACCCAAAAATCTGCAGCACGCAAAAATGTTAGATTTCTGTACCCATTGTACTGAGGACACACTCCCCGCATGCCTATTCCTCATTGGTCCCCTTTTGGGATTTCCGGCTTAGGGGACAATTACCCACAGTGGAAAGGCAAGCCAATGTGCAAAACCACATTATTGTTCACTGCATGGAAACCCTTTCCTCTACCGCCCCACCAGGCACAGGGAGGATACGTTCCCTTTTCTGCCTTGGAAGGGGAATTTATGCAGTATAAGTAAAAGTGTGACCATCACCAAGGTAGAAAAGGATCAGATCAGAATTTGTGAACACAAACTCAGGCTGTAAATGTAAGTTTATGACTATCAATAACTTGGTAAATCAGAATCAGAATTCCTACTAGAGACAAGGCATGCAAGATTAAAGGTTCTCTTGAGTTAGCTACGGAAGTGTCATTAGGACACACATGCATGCTAATGCACCATATTTCTTTATCTGAACTCTAGCATTTTTCCTTCAATGTGAGTAACTTTGGCTCTTGTGTGAATATGCATGCCCATCTCCTGACCAAGCAGTACACAAGCAGGACACTGGACATAGATGTACTTACTAAAATGATGTTCTGGCGTTTGTGAGCCACAGAGTGACAGAAGGCCTTGCATCCATTTACTTACCACTAAAATGCACACAAGTGAATGGCAACATGAGTACCCAAGCAACTCTTAGTGAATCTATGCCCATGTTTCATGGGCCACACAGGTACTGTTTGGTGGAAAACACAGTTTCTCAGTGGTACAACTGAATAGAGGGGCACTGGGTGTAATGTTCACGACTTCCAAATTAAGGGATATGGCTGCTCAACTCTACCTGAAGGTAGTAAGATATCTACATTCAATGCTTCCACGTGTGAGGGTTGTATATGTAGGTAGACAGGCGGGGTGTTACAGTAATCCACTGTGTAATAGTGGTATTATAACCTATGTCCTCTGATGACTAAAATGGGATGGCGAAAATTTAAGTAACCCCATCTTTCTCTGACCTATTTATGAGCATTCAAATATTTTAACATTGTTTGAGAATATTTACAAACTATGGTGATTTAAGTCAAATACTGTAATTTGACCCACTAGTAAAAGCATAAGTAATAAAATTAAGAGACACAAAGCAATATTTAGAAATACCAAAGAAAATGAGATATCTCTGTGTGAGTTGTGTACATTGAATTAGCATAATTAAAGGGTAATGTGTGACTCATCGCAGTTTAAAAAATCCATTAAATATGTTTGCAACATGTGACTCAACATTTCCACTGTGCCACTGAAGGTCATATTATATACGGAAGAGGATTTGAGAACTTTAAAGTGCGTTTAGAAAAGGAAATATATGAATGTCTGAAGTCAAAAGTGTATAAAAGATACAATGCTGCACAAAAGCAAGTCTAAATGATGGAGACTGTTTTACAACACCCTTATGGAGGTGAAGTGCCGAAATTGAGCCAGAGTAAGAATAAATCGATAAAAACTCTTAATATGTTAAGTCAAAAAGAGTTAGATGAATGTTTGGATTTTGCCTTCAGCCTGTAAGCAGTGATGACAGTTAGGTGGCCAGTCATTGTCTTGGGGTAGTTGCGGTGTAGATCAACACCTTGCTTAAGTTAGTCTTATAAGATAACCGTGGATCTTGAAGGTTCTGGCAGAGATGCTGCAGCAAGTAGTGTTGGGCAGAACATTGTACTATGATATGAGCCACCTGAAATTTGTCCCACAGAGAAATTTAGCTAGGGGCAGCTCCTCCGCTAAGGCAGAAGAGCGTCGCCCCACAGGTTTTTCCAAAAAGAAAAAAGAAAATAATAATAACGTACAATACATTATTACCATTTTATTTTTCCTTGTAGTGTGGGGTGAGGCGGGGAGGAGCTAGATTGGATGGGGGAGCGCATGTCTATTTGGCCGGTCGTGTTGGGCCAGCCAAAAAGACATGCGCACTTTGCATGTTCTCTACCTGGCTGTGTAGCACAGCCTGGTAGAGAGCATGCCCAGGCTCCCATTCCCAGTCTGAGCGGCGAAGCAGGCTGCTCAGACCAATCACGATGCTGCTTTCAGCCGCATTGTGATTGGCTGGGACCCTGTGCAGCTGGGAAGAGAAAATGGATGGACAGGAGAAGAACACGTCTCCCCTCGAAGGTGTTTTTCTTTTAATGTATTTATTTACATACCCATGGCCCCTTCGCCCCCTGTCCCACCCCGCTACCTCTGTTCAGTGGCAGCCACCACTGAATTTAGCAGGTAAAATTGTTCTACTGCATGCTTAAAAAAACTGCTCTCAGTTACAAAATCCTGTGATTTCACCATTCCAGGGATGTATTATAAACATTAAAGCATTTTGTGAATCATTGTGTGGCTTTTGCACCTTTTATAGATCTGTCCTAGAGACAGCTTTACCTGTCATGCCAGCCTCATGTTTACAAAAAGTAATACAAATAAAAATATATACATATAAACATACATACTGGGGTTTTCAATCTGCCCTCTTCGACCATTGGTCTGCTCAGGTGTCATTCACATTTCGTTTCCTCCCACTGTAACAAACAGCTTGAGGGAGTGGGCCAGCCCACTCCATCTATTGGTTCTCTTCACAGTGATTGAGTGCATTTTGCCTGTATATATCCTGCGTCCTCCTACGGAGGAAATAAGCACCAGGATGGCGGGCAAAATAGTTCTTTTTGACAGACACCACTAGTGTGCTTTGGTTTACTGTTTAATTCCACCTTTCCCTCATGGAGTTACTACTAGCGCTTCATTTGTCGATACTGCTGCTGGCGTTAATTTACCGGCCCTAACAAGTGTTAAACTGTACAAGCTATCCAACTACTTCACGCCCGACCTGCCCCAATGTGCTGCTCTGTAAGCACGACAACATGCACAAACTAGATCCTGATGTAAGTCGCCTCATGTGTGGATCAGGCACAATTGTATTTTGTAATAGTTAAAAAGCCGTGTCCCACATCCAGCATCATGGCAGACAAGCAGTGGCGGGGACTCCTTACCCACAGTTCGACCCTTCACACACAAAGCCTTCCGACATTTTGAGCTTCTTGACAAGAAAGGTGTCTTATGCATCTCAGCTTGTTCCATTTCAGCAGAGCAAAAAACAAAGCGTTCTGAACTCAGAGGCCTCCCACTGTCTCTTTAGCCACTAACCAGAGCAAGCAGATGTTCACTCCCTGGCACGGTTCCAGACTTGACGATTATTATTGTGTCATTGGGTCATGCATTAAACTCCACACAAAGCAAACTTCAAAATGTAAATTACTTTAATGATGCATCAGATCTAAATGTTAACAAGCAAAACTCTTAAGGTGCAGCTCTTAGTCCACGGTCTATGCATAGGGACGACTTCCAATCTACTCCCCATTGAGCTACATTCCTCAAGGACACCGTTTACATTGCACTTAACCAGTTTTATTTCTTTAGCTGTAAATCTATGTAATATTTATCAGGGAAAATTGGGTAACGAACCTTATAACATAGACTTATAATAATATTCCTGTAGGATTATTCTACACTTCTACTAGAGTGTTGTCATTCAACAACTGAAAAGACAACTGAAAGTTTTTTTTATAGCGCATTTGAGCCCAGCTTCCAAACCACTGCAACAATCTAGTATGAGCCCTGAGACACAGGATTATCATGTAATTTCTCCAATTTCACAATCATTCAATCGTGTGACAGCAGCGGTGACATAGGGCATCATTACGAGTTTGGCGGTCCATTGACTGCCATGGTGGAAGCCAGGTTGGCAGTCGGACTGCCAGATTACGAGTCATGTGGGCCTATGGAGCAAAGACTGCTGCGGTCCTGCTGGCACCGCCAGGCAGCACAGACTGCCACGGTCATGGGACAGCACAAACAGGCTGGCAGAGCCTGTGTTTCCGGCAGACACATTATGAGGTTGCTCACCGCCAATGTGACCGTGGCAGTCCAACCACTACATCTCAGCAAGTGGAAACAGACAGTATGAAGGAAGACACTCACCTGCAGGCAGCCTCACATGTCTGGTGCCGCCATGTAGCCCGTTACAAACGTCCTGCCGCTGTTGTTGGTCATCGTTGGAGCACAAAATCCATGCCGTTGTGAGCACAACCAACAGTAAGGACACATGTGCCTGTGTCATTAACTGTAACAACAGATTGTTCAGCCATAGTCCACATGATATGGCGGTCATGATACAGACACGAAGTACACGTCTCATCGTGTACACAGTTGGAATCATACATAAAGATGAACACATTCACAGTCACAATGCGCCCCCTTTGGGTAGGTCACTCACACTGCACAGCGACACTACACAAAAATGCACATCCACTCATCTCAGGGGTAGTGAAGGCTACACAACATTGACTTACACAACACCAACCACACACCAACATCACATATACTAATACAACTCAAGTACTCACATTCCTCACAGCCCATGAACTGTCATTACTTATAACACACAAACACCACTCCCATTAAACAGCCCTGCAATGGACACACACATCACAGCACAATGGAAGGACAATGGCATGCACAATAGACCGAGAGACACATAGACAAAGATTACTATGCTAACAATACCTGCACAATAGGAATGGTGGCATCAGGAGCACTCAGGGAAGGAGACTTCATTGGGACACATATCACTTTGCACAGACCCCTCAAACAACATTTGCACTGGAAATGGCCCTAGATGTGTCTTCAGGACAAACAGTACTAGACCCAAATGACATGTCTATCTACACAGTGTGGAAGTGCAAGTCAACAAAGCACATACAACTCCAACTGCATGGAAGATACCGCTACAAGAACTAGCTGCAAGGTACACACAGCTAAATGGACATGTGCACAGTCAAATGCAACAAAGCTAGCACAACTGAACACACTCCATGTGTGCACAAAGAAAACTCAAGCTGACATACATTAGATGAATCCATAATCCTTATCAGGATGACAAGTCTAACACCATACATGCTCACAATGGACAACACAAGATGAAATACCATAACAAACCGTACACAATGCCATGACTCCACCATTGCATTTACACCCACATATCCATACATTCAACATCTATCTTTGTCTTGGGCGACACCAGCACTGCTCAGATAGTGCAAACAACAGGAAATGGATCAGCAAGCAGCCTGAAACACATACAACTGTAGGCACACAACACAAGTTACTCAGGAACATTAATGTGGAAAAGGAATTGCAGGACAAATGTGTGCCCAATACAAAACAAATCTTTGGGTTTATTAAATAGTAAAGATGAAAAGCCCAAGACCATTGGCCAGTCCATTAAATTGTACTCACAGTATTTTGCCAACACTTGACTCCTAACTGCCAGGGAAGCTCCACAGGAGGGGCATCAAGGGGACAAGCAGTCACCTCAAGGATCACCCTTGTGGGTAGGTAGATTTGGGAGGGGATTTTGGTCAAGCAAGAGATGGTCTACTTTTTGGGAGGGGTGCTCTTCTTCTTTGAGGAGAGATGTATGGGTGATTGCACGGGGCGCGTGTGAGGCATTGGAGGTCTAATGGAGGGGCTGGAAGCTGAGTGGGGGTCCTCTTAGGATGGAGATTAAGGTGGGGGGAACAGGGAAAGGTTGAGGTCAAACATAAAACAATACTTAGGGAGACGGGGACAGGTCATCTGAAGGGGGTCAGGATTTGGAGGTCGAGGATGTGGTTGTCTGCTGTGTTAGTGTGGATATCATGGGTGAGTGCTTCTGGGAGGTATGCTTGTGTTTGCGAGGTGTCTGTTGGGTGGGTGGATGAGTGAGTGCTTTTGTGTGTCTTGGGGGTCTGGGAGGTGGAGGTACTGGGGATGGAGTGGTGGATGTGTGTGTGTCTGTTGCAGCGGTGACTGCATGTATGCTAGTTGTGGTGGATGTCTGTGTCTCTGTAGTTTTGGTATCTGCGGGTATGGTGCTTGTGGTAGATGTCTGGGGGTCTGTTGGGCTGGGGTCTGTGGGTATGATGGGTGCAGTGGGTGTGTCACTGACTGTTGGTGTGGTGCCTGTGGGTATGCTGATATTGTGTGTGTACTGCAGAGGGTGCTAGGGGTGTCTAGGGAAGTTGTGACTGTTGTTGTGTCTGTGGGTGGTTGTTGTTTGCTTGCGTCCTGGTGTGTTTTGTGGTGCTTGTGTTTGTGTGTGCTTCTCTTGTGTGTTGATGTGGATGCATGCAGATCTGTCTGTGTGCTTTGGGTAGGTAAGAAAAGGGGGATTTGAATTGGGAAGAGGGATGTGGAGGGGGGACCTAAGGTGGCGGGTCACTGGCTGCCATCACTGAGGAGGCCAGAGCTTGAAAAGATCTCTATAGGCCAGTGAATTGCACCATGAATGCCTTCGAGGAATGCATTGGTCTTTTGTAGCTGAATTGTCAATCCCTGGATGGCATTCACAATGGCTGACTGAAACCACAGAGATATTTCTCAGGAGATCAATAGTCTCCTCACTGAGGGCACCAGGGGCAACAGGGGCTGCGGCTGATGTGCCTACGACAAAGGAGACGCCCACCCTCTTGGATGAGCGGGCACGGCCAACTGGGTGGGGAGAAACAGGGAGGGCGGCAATAGAACTGGGGGTGAAAGACAATGATGGTACAGTGGGATGCCCCGATGGGATCTATCACCACCACTAAAGATTGCTCACTGGAGGAAGAATCCAATCATGATGATGATAACCTGGTCTCACTGGCTGCTGTTAGTGAGGAGGCCAGAGCTTGAAAAGATCTCTGTAGGCCAGCCATTGCACCACGAATGCCTTCCAGGAATGCATTGGTCTGTTGTAGATGAATTGTCAGTCCCAGGATGGCATTCACAATGGCTGACTGAAACCTCAGAGATATTTCTCAGAAGATCAATAGCCTCCTCACTGAGGGCACCAGGGGCAACAGGGGCTGCGGCTGATGTGCCTACGACAAAAGGAGACGCCCACCCTCTTGGGTGAGCGGGCAAGGCCAACTGGGTGGGGAGAAACAGGGAGGGCAGCAATAGAACTGGGGGTGAAAGACAATGATGGTACGGGGGATGCCCCAGTGGGTCCACCACCACCACTAGAAAGTGCTCACTGGAGGAAGAATCCGATCATGATGATGATATTCTGGTCTCCCCGTGGCACTCCCCTCGCCCTCCAGGCAACTGGATACCTCTGTGTCGGTGGTGTCTTTACCCGAGGTCCCGTGGCCAGATGCTTCCCCACTCAGCTGTGTCCCATCTCCTTCACCTGCCACTGCGGATGCTGCAAATGCCAAGAGAATTAAGGTCATCACATGTCTATGATCACTCTTGAACAACAGCTCTGATTAGCACACATTACCATGATCTCAAGGAGGCCTCAGCAAAAAACTCCACCTAAGTGGCCCATACATGTGCCATACCATATGCATGCATGCCATATGACTGTCAACCCTTGCCCACAGGTAAAATCAGAACCTCACACAACTACAATTGCATAGCCGAAGTTGTGCAATCACAATACTCATTCAACAAATAGGAGACACCATCACCCTCAAACCTTTGCCCCATTGAACAGACCTCAGTCACCTGTTGGCCAAGTGCATTTCCACTGATTCCACACAAGGTCAGGCACACATCTATTTGTCACATATATGATGACCCAACTATAAGAAATGATGCTACTAAATCATACCATGTTGATGACAAAAGTTCAATATCCTAGAGAAGATGACATGGAAATACCCATGTCACACTGGAAACATATCAACAATGCCCATTCACCAAGTTATATTTGTCATAATAGAGTCATGGAGGTAGTATTAATGTTGCTCAGATAAGCCACACATGTCCCTCTTTGCTAATGCAGTTGTACATGCCAAATGACATGCTATGACGGGTGAGGGTATGTGTGAGCCAATAAACAATGGTGACACACTCCTGTCTGTGGCACAACATGAAATGTGTCCCCATAAAAAATTTACTATTCCACAAACAGTTTACCATGCACATATAGGCGAGGGAATATAGACATCTTCCCATCAACATAGGTAGGCCATGCATGAAACTGCAGCTTGCAAATGTTTATCAAAAGAGAAAGGGGCACATGCTGACCTGCAGGCATAAGGAATGTTGGCAACAGTGATGGCACATAAATCATTTCAATTGACTTTACCCACTTACCAAGGGAAAGTATTGACCTATAGCTACATCCACAGAACAATATAAGCCCTGTCACATCTGTGTTGGAGATCTTCACATTACAACCTGCAGTGAGGCACCAGCACTCATTCTGTGCTGAAGGCAACTAGCATCTGTGTGGCAGATGCCTTTATACACATTTACCCAGACACATGGCAGAGGACAGTGATCCATCACCTACTTACCTTTGCCCTGGAACATTTAGGAGTAGTGGTCTGTTGCATAGAGATTACACACACTTCAATAACAAACAGTACTTGATTGATCAATGTACCCAGCCATATGTTGTCCCTGCAGAGCAAGTGGTTTCTGGATTCAACCCAGTTGTTTCATAGGTCCCTGGTCCAATATGCAAGACACATCTGTATGCACCAAATGACATGTCTACACAAGCAATCACTCGTCTACTGTGTGACACAAGGCTCATTCCTAATGGACAGGGGGAGCTGTCAGAACTCATTCACTTGGCAATGGGACAGGCAGGAATATGCCCTGTACTCACCCCCTTGAGTCTGCTGTGCAGCCCTCAAATGCCCATCAAGCTTCAGATAGGCCACCACCAGAATGTGGGCCATTAAGGGGGTCATGGTCCGACTGGTACCTCGCCCATGTTGGGAGGACATTCCCAGCTGGGCCTCAGTGATCTTCCGGGCCCTGCGTCTCAGGTACTTCCACCTTTTTCTGCAGTGGGCACTCTGGCCGGCTGTGGGCACCCAGGGTCCGCACCTTCTTGGCGATGGCTCACCACAAACCCCTCTTTTGATGGGCTTTGACCTCCATAGACGCAAAAAACAAATCAAGAGATCGTGATCACAAGTCTCATCACAAATGGTTGAGTCACATACATGTCAATAACATCAAGTTAGAACTTTCTTAATTGTCAATACTCTCTAAGTGTGACACATACAAACCAATAAGTGCAGGGGCATGACTACAGACATACATTTCTCCATCTGCCCTGCTCAGGCCCAACAATGACTAAGCAAGCTTACTGACATCAAGTAGGCTATGCTCTAGCAATCTGACTGAGAGGTGAGCCTTTATGAGACACATCACACCTCTGGGGCTTCTGAAGGGTAAAGTCCTTAGGCATTATTGGACCTCTCTGCATACAGTCCCTACAGGCAACTGCCAGAGTACAAACTTCAATATTGCATATGGGTAAACATGAAGGGACTGGCATGGTGAGTACAGTAAATGTCCCCCCTGAACCTGTGAGGAAATGTGGACTAACAAATGCAGACTCATGCCACTTCAGGGGGTGGGGTTCTGTGGTCTGTACCTGTAACGCAGAACGCTCCTTTGGACATATGTATCCATCCTACAGAGGTGGCCTCAAACAAACAAATGCATGCATTGTACAGTTTCTGCTATGTGACCACACTACTGAGTCACATCTCATGGACTCCCAGGGATCAACAAACTGTCTGCACTGTGGGACTGTCATTTATGCACAAAGCCTGTACAGGACAAATATGTCTTCTGTGAAGGTGAAAACAGGGCTGTGGAAGTAAGGGGCATGTCACGAGTCAAAGACACACATAGACAATGATGCGAAGTACACATATGGAGTAGATTGCTAACTTACCTCTGTACCCATTCCTAATCTAAGCAAAGGAATGAGACATTCAGGGAAGGATTTTACACCCGAGCCTCATATTGCCCACATGACATGATCTGCTGGGGTACAGGAAGTAGGCACCATGCCACAGTTACATAGTCACAGTGACTCCACCCCAGCCTAGGCTAGGACCCATAATGAGAGATACATTTGACAGCCCTAGTCTCTGCAGGCTGAGCATACAGGACTTACATGATGCTCCATTCCCATCACTTCCATGCATGACAGTACATCATGTAGCGAACAGCAATTTGGCATGGCGTATGTGTGGCAACCTGAAGGGCCCAGTGAGTCATGATATGCCTTCCAAACAACAGTTTAGGAGAGCAGATATGTTCAGAAATCTCTGTGGCACCATTCACATTGCTTACATTGCACTCAACTGACTCATACAACATGCTTACTCCGCTCATGCTGTCATTCACATACCTGTTGCCTGACATTTACAAAAATCATGAAGCAGAAGATGTCAGTGGATGCCAGTATTGTCTCCTCACCTATTTATGTGCACCCAACACAAGGAGGATCTTGGAACCCAAAAACCTCACACTACACGTGACTGAACTTTACATATGGCACTGGCCACCAATACCTGCACGTTGGACATCCCATTAATGACACACAGACTGCAACAACAGGCACATGAGTAGTCAGCCTGGCAGACATGGCCACATTCTAGCCTGTGAGGAGGGAAAGGATGGTGAAGTGCAGGGAAAACAGTGCACATGAGGCACTTACCTGGTGCACCTTAGAGTTGTTCATACAGGGGTAGGACCTCATCTACTAGCCTCTCCAGCTTCTCTGAAGAGAAGGCTGGGTGCCCTATCAGCTGCTGGACATGGCATGATTGCTCCCAGAGGCGGTACACAGTAGCTCAGTTTGTGAAGGTCCTGCTGGCATCAGTGTCAGGAGTCAAGTGAGTGAGTCTGCATAACATGGTGGTCATGTCCGCCATGTACATGGTCCGTCGTCACCGCTGGTAGACACAGCCATTGGACCTCGACTGCCACTGGCAACAGCGTTGGCCTATGGCTGTGTCCACCGTGATTACAACCGCCTACCGCCATGACGACTTCCGCCGGTGATTGCAGGTGGTTCCTAATGTCCAGTGGAGTAGGTCAGGCAGCTGCCTATTTAGAGGCCTGAAATGCTTTATTGGGCTTCAAAAACTGCATCACACCTCTGAAAATGTTGCTTTGAGCACCTATCTTGTCATGTAGGTCCTATTACTCAAACACCAGTATAGTATGTTGCAGGGCACTGATGGCAGTTAACAGTGGGGCACAGTCCAGCCCTGCCAAAGTTCATTTTTGCGGTTGGGATATCCAGACATATTTTGAGGGAAAACTGTAAAGCACATTTTTGAGTTTGATCAGCATACATGTTGTGGACACGTGTGGAAAAACATGGGGGTCACATGTGGCCCTTGTGGTCTTAGCAGCTGTGATGTGTACTGGTTGCTATGAATATCCCTTCTAAAATGCCTTTTCACATGATATCACTTACATGCATCATGTATGTTGCTGGGGACACAATGACTAATGTTAGAACTAATGTCTTGTCATACCTAGGTATCCAGGGAGAGGGAGGATGCGACAACCACCCGCCTACTGTCCACTGCTAGACCTTCAGACCATGGAAGAGAAACACATCATCATGCTGTATCGTCTGAATCAGCAAATGATAGTGGACTTATGTCATCAGTTAGTGCCAGATCTGATCCCAGCTATTAGTTATCCAACCATCATACCACTCATTGTACAAGTCATGTCAGCATTGCACTTCCTAGCCACAGGGTGCTTCCAACATACTGTGGCCCTGTCATCTGGCATGTCCCAACCTATGTTCGGTCTGGTGTTGAAGGATGTCCTCTCAGCAGTGATGAAAGACCTGGACAGCTACATCCAGTTTCCCCGACATCAGGATTTAGCCCACGTGAAGGCAGACTTTTATAGTTTTGCATGTATCTCACATGTGGTGGGGGCCATTGATGGCACACATGTTGGCTTATTACCTCCGCATGCCAAGCAACAGAAAGAACTTCCATTCCATTAATGTGCAAGTTGTATATTTGACAGATCTATACATTTCACCAGCCTGTATTCGTTATCTGGGTTCAGCCCATGATTCCTTCACTATGCAGAACAGAATTATACCCCAGCAGATGTCACAACTGTAGCCAGATAGGGCCTGACTGGTTGGTAAGTCACATCTGTCCTGTTTGTGTGTGTGCAATGTCTGGTGCTACAATTCTGTTAAGAGTGACTCATTGTTGCTCGTATGTCCCATCGCTTAACTGGAGATTATGCATATCTAAACCATCCTTGGTTGTTGATGCCAATAAGGAATCCAACTACGCCTGGGGAAGTCCGCTTCAATGAGGCCCATGGAAGAACAAGGCTAGTAGTGGAGCAGGCTTTTGGGCTCCTAAAGGCCAGATTTAGGTGTCTGGACCGGACAGGTGGAGCCCTCTTCTACTCACCCTGAAAAGTGTGTCAGATCACTATGGCATGCTGCATGCTCCATAACATTGCCCTGTGGAGGAATAGCCCATACATCCGAGAGGAGGGAAAGCCTGCAGTGCTACCAGGATAAACACTTGAAACGTCAAGTGAGGATGACAGTGTTGAAGAGGAAGGAGCTGACTTGCAGGAAGATCTCATCAATAGCTACTTTTCTTGAGTGTATGTATGTCATGTGACATAATGACTGTGATTGTATGAAGTACTGTAGTTGTTAGAATGTGTGGAGTTGAGTGTTTTGGCAACAACTAGGGAGCTAATACTCTGCAATATTCAGCCAAAGAGTGCTTGAAGGGTTAGTCTTTGACATATCCCCACCTTGATGTTGTTTGTGACAGTCTCATTGCAATGTAATTTAGTTTCCAGATGCTTGCCATATGAATTGTGTAATAGGTATTTTTTCAAGCCTATACTCCTTGTTTTGTCTTTCTACAGATACCTTACCCATGACATCCTGATGTGGGCATTTCAGAGTTGTGACATTGGCAGGTATCTGATGCAATTCCGTCATACGAATTGGACATGGATTGTTGCAGGTACTGTAGGTCTCAGATTTGGGGTATATGAGACCTGTGCCTAGGCAGCACGAATGGTGTTTGAGTGGTAGGTCCTAAGTGCACATTGTACTTGTTTAGTACTCTGTGTTGGCACGATTGCATCATGTGTGTGATCATGTAGCCATGAAATATGTCATTAGGTGCAAGCAAGGCATTCATCCTTCACATAGGCCAAACACTCTTCTTGTATGACCTGTGTGTAGCTGTAGATGTGATTCATCATTGCAGGCCAGAGTGCCTGTGCTACAACACTGACATATTTGTGTCATACTACCAGATGCATGGTCATTGGATTATAATGGACCTGTGATCAGGGACTGCTGCACTTGATTTATGTGATGTTGGATTACTTTGGTTTGGTATGTGATGAGGCTCAAGCTGGTAACAGCATTCACTTTTCTGTTTGCCTATTCTACAGGACAATGTCTGACAAGGCCCTTCCTTCTGTGGTCTGGAGTGGCTGTACCTTGGTATGTGTACCTTGACACAATATGAGTCAGCCATTCTTGGCTATGGCAGTCCAAACATATGGACAGCCTTTGTGCTGTACACTGGAATAAAATGTTGTGACTAGACACTTGTAGCAATGTGTTAGTGTGTGTTGGTAGTGATCGTTAGCAGGACCCTATACCTGTAATATATCCCCATTAGTGTCTTGTGTCTTACTCATTTGCTAAACGCGGTCTTACCTCTCTACATAGCAATATGTGGAACAGAAGCAAGCAGACACTGACTTTGTGATAGGTGGATTTATTGAAATGTGTACATAAAATAATATTGGGGAATGGGTGAAAAGAACAGTGAAGGGTTCAGTCATGGTGGATGAAATCATTGGAGTACATGCCACGCCATTCGAAGTCCAACGTCCAGTGTACTCCTCCCATTGGAAATGGAAAGTAGTTGAAGAACAGTCAACAGAGTGAATATGTGTCACACAAAGGAGGTCCTTTAGGAAGAGGTCACTTTGCGGCAGTGGTGGGTGTCTTGCCATCCGCACCTCCTGGAGTCTTTGCTGGATGTCCCCTTTCGTGGGGGGATTGGCTACTACAGAGGCTGGGGTGTCTATGGCAGGTTCTTCTCCCAATAGGGCCTTCCTTCCAGTGTCTGGCTCTGATGAAGGGCCTGGAGTTTCTGCGCCAAAGGAAGGGGTAGAATGTTGTTGACGATCCCTGATCAGGGTACTATTAATGTCCCTTAAAACCACATTTAGGGAGGCCACATTGGTATTGTGGGCCTCCCACTGCTCACGCATATCCCTATGGATGTCCCGCTGTACCTGCTTGATCTCCCAGAGTTCAACAAGTACCTGGCCCATCAAACCCTTGGGACTCCTGATAGACCCCCAAGACGTGGCTGATGGTGTCCCGGTCAGCAGCATCCCCAGTGTCATCACCACCCCGGCTCACAGCATCCCTCCGATGCCCCCTGCCCCCATGGGCCTGTGCCCTTGCCACAGGGTGCCCCCTCCCACTGCTTCCAGGATCGTCATTGTCCGAGGTGTTGTGCTGCAGCTCAGGATCCTGGACTGGGGGGCACAAGATGGTAGACATTGTCCTAGGGACACCGGTTGGGGGGAGCGAATGGCTGCCTGTGATGTTGAGGCAACCGGGCTGGAAGGTGTTGATGTGGGCACAGAGAGACTCACTGTCTCTGAGTTGAGCATGATCTGTATCTTGGTCCCTCCCAGGTGAGTTAACTTCAATTGATAATTAGCAGGCAAGGATTTTTGGACAAGTGACCACTGTTCTGGTGTTTGGAGTCACTTAAACAGTGCCTCCTGGGAGCTGCAGTCAGGTCACTCTCACTATTTCACAACACTTGACAATTGGTATCCTCCCAGGTGAGGAAACTTCATTTGAGAGTTCACGAACAGATGCATTGTGGCAAGTGCAGACTGGGCTGTTGATTGGAGTTAGAGAAACAGGACCTATTGGGGTTTGTATTCAGTCACTCCATTTACATCCGAACCCTTGACAATTGGTATCCAGCCAGGTGAGTAAACTTCATTTGAAAGTTCAGTAACAGATGCATTAGGGCAAGTGCACTCTAGGCTGGTGGTTGGATTTACATGAACAGACCCTCCTGGGAGTTGTAGTCATGTTACTCCATGTACTACAAACACTATACAAATGTTATCCTCCCAGGTGAGCACACTTCAATTGAGAATTGACAACCAAGGGTATTCGGACAAGTAAACACTAGGCTTGTGTTTGGAGTTGGAAAAACAAAGCCTCCTGGCCTTGGCAGTCATGTCACTCGCTCTACTTCATACACTTTGGAAATGTCATCCACCAGGTGAGTATACTTCATGTGTGAGTTCCCAAACATATTTTTGGGAGATGAGGACATTGGACTAGTGGTTGGGGTGACAGTAAAAGAGCTTCCTGTGAGCTGCAGTCATGCAACTCCATGTGTTACACACACTATACAAATGGTTTCCTTCGAGGTGAGCACACGTCAATAGAGAGTTAAGATACAGGGGTCTTTGGAGGAGAGAACACTGTTCTGGTATTTGGAGTCACTTAAACAGTGACTCCAGGGAGTTGCAGTTCTGTCACTCTCACTACTCCTTGATATTTGACAAATGTTTGGGACTTCACAAACAGTGGTCTTTGGCCAAGATAGCACCATGCTGGTGTTTGGAGTTCAGATACAGGGCCTGCTGTGAGTTGCAGTCATGTCACTCTCTCTAGTAATCTCACTATACATATGTTATCCTCCCAAGTGGGTACATTGCATTTGGGAGTTAACATACAAGGGTATTTGGAGAAGGAAACACTGTGCTGGTGGTTTGAGTAACAGTGCCTGCAGGGAGTAGCAGTTATGTCACTCATTCTAGTACACTCACTATACAAATGTTATCCTCCCAGGTAGGTACACTTCAATTGGGAGTTCACAAACATGGGTCTTTTGGAGAAGAGGACACTGGGCTGGCTGAGTGGAGTAGAAGTAACAGTGTTGCCTGGCCTTAGCAGTCATGTCAGTCACTGTACTACACACACTATTCAGGGTACCCTTCAATTGGGAGTTTAAAACAAGGGTATTTGGAGAAGGAAACACTGATCTGGTGTTTGGGGCTGTAGAACAGTGCCTACTGGGAGTTGTAGTCATGTAACTCCCTGTAATGGACACACTATACACAAACGTTATCCCCCCAGGTGAGTACACTTAAATTGTGAGATGGCAAGCAGGGTTTTTTGGACTGGGGTCATTGGGTTGGTGAGTGGAGCAACAGTAAAGGTGGCAAAAGTAAGCAGTTAGCATGCATGGCATGGCATTTTGGTGACATTATTAGTGTTGTGACTTACCAGACTCCACTCCCCCAGGTATTCCTGTCAAGCCCTTGGGATGCAAAATGGCCAAGAACTTCTCTCCCCAGGGAAAGAGATGTAATGGGGGCCCTGAGGGGGCCACCACCAGCCTTCTTGGCCTGCAGCTGGTGCCCAGAGACCAGGGAATGGACCTTGACCCTAAGGTCATTCCTCCTCTTCCTGATGGCCTCCTTTGTACACATGGTGGTGCCCCGCATTCACTTTGTCGACTATCCTGTCCCATATGTCAATTTTCCTACTGAGAGGAGTGTGCTCTACTCATATGATTTCACCCACCATGATTCTTAACTCATCTTCTGAAAAACTAGAATTTTTGTAACGTGACATTGTGGAAAAAATAAATAAATAAAGAAGAGTGACAGTGACTTACTAAAGAGAGGAAGTGCAAAATGGTGTGACTGGACAAAAGTGTGTGCAGGGTGTTGTATGGGATGGTGAAAAAAATGGTTCCTATGATCTGTGAGCTGTGGGAAAAAAGTTGCTGTCTTGCTGGGTCTTGATGTGAAAATGCAGAGGATTGTGGTGTGCGAAGGGGTGTGTTTTATAGTGCACTTTGTTGGTTTGTCCAGTGTGGCAGTGTGTGTCAGTTGTGTTGTTTTCAAATCCATCTAATGTGCCCATACGGATTTACTTTGGTGGCCGCAAACCAATGCGGTTCAGACCCTATTGGCTGACTGCCATGGGTCCCCACCACTGAGACATTGGACTTGTAATACGGCGATACAGTGGATATTTGCTGTGGAGGTCAGACCACCTTTACCGGGCCTACGCACAGCTGCCGGTCTGACTTTTTTGGTTGGTGGCGGCAGTCCTGCCTATCTGACTCATAATACGAGAGTCTGACTGCCAAACTCGTAATGAGGCCCAATGTCTTTTGTTTCCCCAAGTCTTAGATTATGCACTAAAGGGGTATTACTAATGTTAAGTATGTACAGCTGGTTCTTTCCAGGGAAATCATATTTGTTTGATGTTTTATTTTTATACCACCCTCAGGTGTAAGGTTGCACCTAGTTGTAAACTGTTTTCTGACAAGCAAGAGCATAGAAATGTTCATTGCACTTGGGTTACAAGATGCTACTGTTTAACAATAAGTGATGTTCTTAACTCCTCAAAAGTTCAAATCCAATGATTTGGAAAGTTAATTATGCAAATAACAGTATTAGAGTTCACCAGGGCCCATGGTAATGAGTGTGAGTGTGCACATGGTAATGATCCTCTGTGGTCTGTGGCGAAGAGTGTTTTCAGCCACTTGCTCAGCATATCACACATCACTCTTACACTAGAATGTAGCACCACACAATCACATTTACTATCATCCTCACTGCATCATACTCAACATTATAGTCAGACCAACACATTCATATAAAACCAGCATTTTGGCAGGAATTGCACTTACCACATAGCACTCATCACATCACACGTGCCATACTTACTCCACATCATCACACTCACAACGTCACATTAACTGCTCTTGCGCTTGGTTGTTGCATCTCACTCATCACATTATCCCACAACATAACACTTGCCAACACATGATAATGGACAACATACACCATCATAGCCTGCTGTTGTTCTAGTTGCGTCTTCCTCACCACACCATACAGCATATTTACACTACTGCACTTGCACTGTCATAGTGACGCAGTCACACTTACACAATCACACTCACCACATCACTGTCATTCACATTTTGCTTCCATTCACGTCAGGTTACAGCATTGGCCCTCTTTTCTGTAAACACTGTGGTTTCTCTTGTTCACATGCACACAGCTTCCTAAAATGAAGTGCACTTTATTGCCAAGACTACTGGGCGAATGCTTTGCTAAAGCTTTTTTCCACATCTTGATTATTATTTTTAGTCACTCTTACTCATTTAAACTACATTTTTGAGTTATAACAATTCAAAATCAACTGTACCCTTTGTTGATACCCATTACAATTATATTTTACTGTGATGGTCATAAAAACTAAAAGGGTTTTCTATACTTTTCTTAGTCCATATGACTGCTAGGAAGTACCAGTACTGTTCTATTTAAATTATGTGTGATGGCTAATTGTTTTCAAAATGTACATTTGTATTGTGAGCATTTGCTCTCAAGTTTTAGGGGCAATAAGTTTTATTTTTATTTTTGTGGAATATGTTTGTTATACAAATATTTAAAAAACAATGATCCAACTTGCCAAGGTGCAAACTATTGGCTTTGCCAATGCTTCTTCTCCCCATTTCTTTGAACGTGGAAGCAAAATTCTGTGAATTGAAACTGTAGCCTAAAAGTGATTTGAAGAGGAGGAGTGTGGGACTAGTGTTCAGACAAGCGGTTGAGCGCCTATTGGCTGACTCAGGAGTGCACAAGGATACTGACACAGTGTTTTACGCGCAGGACTGAGAGAATCAAATGGAAGTGGCATTCCTCCCTGTTGGAAATGGCCCTTTTTGCAGGGTTATCCCCAAACCTTTTGCCTTCTTCCTCCTATTTTTTCTGATTTGTTTTTGCTGGTTTATTGTCTCTGCACACTTCACCACTGCAGATTAGTGCTAAAGTGCAAGTGCTTCCTATGTAAATTGTATTGCTGATTGGTTTATCCACGACTGGCATATTTGATTTACTAACAAGTCCCTAGTAAAGTGCACTCTGTGTGCCCAAGGCTGGTAAATCAAATACTACCAGTGGGCCTGCAGCACTGAAAGTGCCACCCACATAAGTAGCCATTGAACATGTCTCAGACCTGCCACTGCAGTGTCTGTGTGTGCAGTTTTAAACTGCCAATTCGACCAGGCAAGTGTACCCACTTTCCAGGCCCAAACCTTCCCTTTTACTACATATAAGGCACCCATAAGGTAGGCCCTAGGTAGCCCCATGGACAGGGTGCAGTGTATTTATAGGGTAGGACATGTACTGATGTGTTTTACGTGTCCTAACAGTGAAATACTGCCAAATTGTTGCAAGGCCTCTCTCACTCATAGGTTAACATTGGGGCTGCCTTTAAATAACTTTTAAGTGCAGTTTCCCTTTGGGACCCGATAGAGATGTGGAGTTTGGAGTCTCTGAACTCACAATTTATAAATACACCTTTTGGTAATGTTGGTTTTTAGATTGTTTGTTTGAAAATGCCACTTTTAGAAAGTGATTCTACAAAATGAGGCAAACCCCAATAACCCTTAGGCCTGGGTAATTAAATGATAAGTACAAACTCGGCCACTTGGGGGAAGTATATACCTAGACTTCCGTGCCACTCTTAAATTCACCGAAATTACTTATTTCTAGTTATAATATCCTTAGATTAATTAGTGTTTGTTATTTCTTTTATTTTTTTTATCAAAATAGGTTTATGTATTTATAAAATACGTGAACAATTCAAATTATTTTCTTCAAAAGGGCTCCTAAAATAACGGCGCAGTGGAAGTGATTAGTGTGATAATTAAAGTGCCAGAGTGTTATATACAATATATACAGAATGTGGTTAAAAAGCATAAGGAAGCAGTGAACTTCAAGAAGACCCCTTTATTCCAGGTGTCTTGAAGTCACCTTGTATATTTAATCCACATTTAATATGGTCAACGTTTCTACCTTATGTAAAGACACAAATCAATGTTGGGTCATCTTCAGGACTG
This sequence comes from Pleurodeles waltl, assembly GCF_031143425.1. Taxonomy (NCBI): domain Eukaryota; kingdom Metazoa; phylum Chordata; class Amphibia; order Caudata; family Salamandridae; genus Pleurodeles; species Pleurodeles waltl. The sequence goes on along the minus strand of NC_090449.1, from coordinate 313,334,234 downwards.
AAAAATTATTTATGCCGATAGCACCTATTATTCAAGGTTTTAAACACTGGTTTTCACAAGTATTTTTATAGTAATTATCAAAAAACGTCTGACCGTTTTTCTATTATTCCAGATTTTAAGCACTGGTTTTCACAAGTATTTCATAGTAATTATCAAAAAACGTTTTGTAAATTTCAAATTGTTTTAGCAAAGAGATGTAAGCGGTGTCCGCTTGCGAGTTCAGACAGAGAAATCTAAACAAAGCGATATAAACAGAGCTATGGCATCTGTGTCTCTGCAGAAGCCGAGAAGTGAGATCAACTAGATGGTTATTTGCTAACACAATTTGAAATTTACAAAAACGGTCAGACGTTGCATGATTTTATTTATTTTTTTAAAGCAAGCACAGTCTCCCTATAACTATAACTGCAGATTTATATGGTTTGTGCAATTAAATACAGAACCTAACTATAACGTACCTGTAACCTTTGTTTTTTTAAGCAAATCTTTTTTTTATTTTTATTCCATTTCCTAACAGTAAGGTCCCTGCAATCATGTAATCCTTTAACCTTTGCTTTTTTCACTGAATATATACATATATATATATATACATATATATATATATATATGTATATATATATATATATATATATATATATATAAACAGAAAAATGGTGTATTTAAATCGCACACCAAGGGCTGCACATCATTCAATACCAGCTGGTAAAATACTCAAAAAACCACTTATTATCGATAAATTCATCGGCTGCTATTTATTGAAAAAAGATTAGATTGCAGGTAAATCACACCAGCAAAAGTTGGTACAAAAAGCACAAAAAAAAGATCGACAATGTGCCCACCATTCCAAAGACACACACGCTGTCCCAACCAAATGTCTACGCGTTTCGGCCGAAGCCTTCAACAGGACATTGGCAGACATTTTACACTCAACTATTTAAACCATATAGTCCTTCTTTGATGTTCATTGCATAGCTCAAGAGAAGTGCAAATGGAGCGGCCATTTTATAACGTCACAATTTTAACTTAAAAATGAGAAACTCCTAATCCTGTGCATGTTTTGAAATAAACTATGAACTAAAAATGTGACATTATATATTTCTCTCATATTATAATACATTATCACAGATATAGTCTGGTCACCTGTGAACACAAAAAAATTAATTAATTGTAATCACAGTCTACAATTCTTGAATACAAAACAAATCCCATGTATGCTTTTTTTTTTTTTATTTTTTTTTTATGTATATATTATATAGAAATGTGTAGTATACTTACTTAAGGGCCAGCTGTCTTCATCTTCATCCATTAGTATGTTGGTATGTCATGTCAACCACATTTTGTGGTTGACATGACACTAGCATCATTTTGTTTATGCTAATGTGGTTCAAGGAAGCAATATTCATCATGCCATATATACAAAGTGGCGCAATGCACACCTTACGTCACTTTGTGACCCCTTGCGCCACATTATGCCTTTGTCAGGCATAATGACTCCAAGGGGGGCAATCAAGCGTTAGGAGGCTCGCAAAAATGGCACAGTGAAATCTACAGGATTTCACTGCACCATTTTTTGCGTCATTTTTAATGCCTGCTCAAAGCAGGCATCAAAGTAAGGCACCCATTTTAATCAATAGGCCTCCTTGCACTTTGCTGCACAAGCATTTTTAACGCTAGTGCAGCAAAGCGTCCCAATAGCATCAACAATGTTGATGCTATAGACCTAACGTGCGTCATGGTGCGTGGTATTGTAAATACGGCGCACCCATGTGGTCGTTGGGTGGGGCACGGGCGATGCAAGAAAACTGGGGCATCAGCACTGACACCAGTTTCTTGAAAATATATTCCCCTTTGTTTCCTCCACTGAGGCATATAGCATGGAGATGGAGGTCAAACCACTTCAGCCACAGGTTAACTTCCTTTTTAGTGACAGCATTTTGCTCTTTTACAAGAAGCACGTCAGCACATAGGGTACTTCTCTTCAGTGCCTTTGTTTTTAGTTTTTCACTTTGGTGTTGCCTTCATTCCACTTTCTACCAGCTCTTTCATATTGAGCAAAGGGTACATTTGCGCTTTAACACTTCCTGAATCTTGCTAATGGTGTAATACGTTCTTTTTGGAGTGTCCTTTGTTTATCTGACTCCTGCTAATACATCTTCTATGCTTTTTTGTGGAGCCTTCTGGATTAGATGCCTACAGCCAGTCTAAAATACGCCCTGGCTGTCTGCCTTGCTTTAGCAACATGAAATTCCACGATATTAGACAGCCTAGCATTAATGCGCTGTGTGAAGTAGTTCCCAAGTGTGTGTTTGAATCCACAGACAGGGATGCGTAGAAATGCCTTTAAAGAGCTGCTGTGTGAATATGTGTCTCTGCATCCCTAGGGAATTTATTCGACCCTTTTGAATTTGCCATACACGAAGACATTAACCAAATAGCATGCAATGCAAATATAGCCATAATTTTAACAGTGGAGTCTTTTTTGTTCTTCCTCCACAAACCCGTGTGATTGAAATAACTAATTAAGATTTCATTTTTGCAGCTGATTTCCTGAAACTGTTTCATATCGGTTCGGTAGAATTTTAATGCCTGTAGATGTGTATACTCACAATCACATGCAGTGGTTCCCTTTTGAAAAGTACACTTTGTCGGAAAAAAATGCAATGTATTTGTTATCGGGTGCAGTAGTCCTACTGATAACAATAAGAAGTCACGTCACCTGTCAAAAATGTTAGATCGCCATTACAGCGCTGTTAAACAGACTCGGTTTCCTGAAGATTGGTGCAGCCTAAACCTCAGCATCAGTGAGTAGTGGCCAAAAATAGACATGGCTGCGACTCAATTTAGTTGTGAGCGTTCTGCAAAAATGGAGAATGTAGTGTTAGATTGTAATAAATAAATAAATAAGTGCAGAGGCCAAAGTTTACTTAGGAGCCAGCTGCCAGAACTGCCAAATGTAGAGGTTTCTGAATTTCAAGACTGCATACTTTGTATTCCACCTCAGGCCTTTCACCACCCTACTCCTACAAAGATTTTATCTCACTCTTGTGGCATTTTTCTCCCTGCTTTTGTCACTATTTCCCCTATATTTCTCTCTTTTTTGCCTTACTCCTGGTCTGATGATGAAAAATAAGCATCAGCCCCCAAAACATGTGAGCCAATGCCCACCACCAGCAACCACAGCACAAATTAAGACCTAGGTTAACGCTGTGTGAAATATCTGCTATGGACCTCCTTTCGCAGCTTAGATTACCTCAATGAGCAGGTTCCCAGACTGCAAAAAAACAATCGTCAGGTGCACCACTCTATTAAGTCACAACTGTTCAGCCCAAATCAAGCTAGAAATCAAGGCAAAAATCCAAGCGCTAGAAAAGTGCCAAAAGCAGTAGGACAACTCCACTGCAGGGTGATGTTTTTAACAATATGAGAGGTTGTCTATTTCCCACCTTTCCCAATTACTTTTATTTTTCATTGAATTGAACTTCTACTTGGTTCTTTCATTGATCATCCAAGAGCGAGTGATCTGCTTTCTGGAAAAACAAGCATTAGCAAAGCTATCGGTCTCATCTATGTGAGATCTATTGGCTTTGCAAATGTTTCTTAGCCATGTTGCAATATGGCTGGAAGTAAAGAAAAAAACTCTATAAGACAGCCAGTGTTGACCGTATCATAGCGCTGTTATTGTTTTTACTTTCAGCCTTGCAGCACTGAAGCCTGTATATGACTAAAAAGACACTGACAAACCGACTAGGCCTCACAAAGGCAATATCTATTGGCTTTGCCAATGCTTGTTTAAATTGCTCTTTATTAAAAAAGCTTTGAATGTCCAAATTACACAGGATTAGCACCAGCATACACTGGTTCATCATATTGACAAACACTATTAGGGAAAATCGAGGCAGCAACCAGACTAAGGACCGAGTGCAAATAACAAAATGCAAGCTATGGGAGTCACCTCTAGAAAAGGTAGGGGAAGAACCTACAACTTGGTGGGATGGGCTCATAGCAGGGACAAAAGGGAGATGATCCTAAGTGAGGGCAGATGGCTAGAGGTGCATTATCTAACGGGACACTGGGATTCCCGAAGTGAACTGATGTGACTAGGGTACAAGTTTACCACGCCCTACCGTGTTTGTAAGTCTGAGCCCAGTTCTAGAGCTAGTATTGTAAACCATCCGGGTATGTGTATGCAACGGCCTGCCCTATATCGCAAGCGCCTACTCACATCGTCCTCTGCTGCACCCATCAATGGAGTTCGATTTTCCAGGTGGGGTCCGGGGTTTGCGGAGACAGTGCTTCAGTTAATTACTGTCGCTTGTTCCGCAACCGTTAAGTTAAGTCGATGAATCCGCTACCAGTTTGTCCGTCATCAAGCCCAGCAGGCATATATTCGGAGTGTTAACATTACACCTACCACCTACCATTTACGCGCATAAGGAATTTGCATATATCATTCCAGAGGAGCTTAAGTGCAGTGTGTTGCCATTGAGGAGTAACCTCTGCTAGAAGTTTATATGTTACCGTATATGTATTACGACACCTCAGATTGCTGTGACTACTTATCATCAAGGAACACAATATAAAGGATACTGAAACAACATATGGAGAAAATAATGCTGGCATCCCCTTAGCTGACAGTGTTGGATATACTGTAACAGAAATGATAAACTAGCAGAGACAGCATCGCCGCTGTAATATTCTGTACTTTTGGGCAAGTCATTTATCTCTCGGTGCCTAAAAAAAAAATCTGTCACCCCCACGTTATGTGATGTGCTAATCAAGGGGTATGTTACAGCCTCGTAAGAGGAGCATAGGAGGGGCACTAGTGGTCTCCATTCCTCTTTCTTGTAAATTCTCTCACCTTGAAGTCACAACCTCTACGAAGTCACAGCTTGACATTTGACCTCTGTCTTTGACTGCAGAGTAAATGTGAATAGATAAGACGAAGATTTAGAGGCATGTTTACAGAAAAGACGCTCTCAAAAGGATACTGTAAATAAGGTTTTGGCATGGGAGGGAGAAAGGCAACCTCGGGATCCCTGAGCCAGAAAATGAAAAGTATGAAAACATGAGCTACAGACCACAAAGCTAACGGCAAGCATCCGTCAGAATGAATTCCTAGGTCAACTTTCTGAAATTCCCCAAGATGTCTTTCCCATACATAGAAAGCTGCACTGCCTGGTAGGCTGCGACCTAAAAAAACATGTGGGCCATGTTAGGATTAGTCAGCAGATGTAAATGTTTGGAATAGTGTTGTATGCAAATCAAAACAAAAGAGCAACAAAATCTCCCCAGGTTCGAAATTTAGAAATGTTCCCTCATAGATGTATGAACTAGCCATATTGGTTGACTGTATTTTTGATTTCTAGTAGTGTTTCATTGAACATGTACTATCTTTCCAAGACATTTCCAACATATTCCTGTAAAGAAATCATCACTGAAAGTGACAGCTGCAAGTTAATTCACATATATATATTAACATTATGAATGTCAGTTCAATAATGATTATATTCCACTTTTTTAAATGAAAGCTGCATTTGCTTCTTATCTCCAGATGCCCATGATCAGTATTAAACTTGGCTCCTTTTGTTGGGTCACCTACATTCTTCTAAAATGCTTGCCCAACCTCTTGAAGGTGGACCCAAGATCTATGCTGGTCCTAGATGCATGTTGTAATCCCCCATCCATCTGCAAAAATACTCAGTGAGAGGAACATTTGGCAGAGAAAGAAATATGACATCTTTTTTACTTGGAGAATGTACAAATGTGCGAGTGTCTGTCTGGGTGTGAGAGTGGGTGTATCAATGTCTTAGTGGGTGTGTCTGTTTCAGTGTGGGTCTGTGAGTGGGTGTGTGAGGGTTTCAATGTTACTGTGAGTGGGTGTATGATAGTCCAAGTGGGTCTGTGAGTGTTTTGCGTGAGGGTGTGAGTGGGGCTGTGTGTGTCTGCACGAGGGTCTGAGTGGGTATGTGGGGGTGCATGAGTGTCTGAGTTGGTCTGTGAGTGAGTGTTTAAGGTTCTCAGTGGTTGTGTGAGTGGATGAAAGAGACTGAAAAAGAGAACTTGAGAGAGAGAAAGAGAGTGAGAGGGAAGGTGAAAGAGAGTTCTTATGCTCTTGTAAATGATATACTTAGAATTAGATATTTCTTGACAAATTGAAAAGAAAAATGTATTTGTCAGATAAAAAGAGAGAGATCACCTTTCAGTATGAATTTAAACTTTTGAAGTTGAGAACTAATGAAAGCGGGGAGCGACCACAGACTAGATTCCTTATTCTTCAGTGTGAGTGTCCGAGAGCCTAACCACTAGGCCACAAGTGACTCATTTCTTTTGAGTGTCTAGACATACCTCTGACAATCAACCAACACATTATGATGGTAAAGAGGTCTAAATAATGCATCGTTAAGAAGGTCTAACAGTCATAGAACTAGTAAATAAACAAACACATTACCATGCGATTCTAGGATTAAAACATTCAACCTAATGAGTGACAGTCCAAGGGAGTTACTAGTAGGCTAGAAGTGACTCTGGTCTGCTTCAAAACATAACTATAACATTCGTCCCAAACATCTTTAAAGTCATTACATGGAGAAATCATCGCAATGATAATCTCTCTCTCTTCCATCCCATTATGGGGTGGAAGAGAGAGAGAGAGACAAAGAGAAAGTGACAGGACAACAGAGGAAGCCTGGAGGCCCCCTCAGTCCTGGCCGGTTTCATCTGTCTTCTCCGCACGCATATTTGCGTGCAGAGAAGAAAGATGAAAACTCTGCAAGTGATAGCTGTATTAGAGCTCTTACTTGCAGAAAGCAGAAGTTGTTTGCTTTTGCTTGGTGGAACCTATCATCTCCCCCCAAGCAAAAGCAAACTGCTATGTCCAGGGGTGGGCTCCCTAGGGACATAGCAGGAGCTGGCCCTGGTGAGTGGCGGTCCTCAGGGCCATCAGTGGCTCCATGACGGGGGCCCGCACATCGCCCCTCCAACAAACATTGCCCCAGGGATGTGTTTGTCCCCAGGGCTCAGGGGTCTGAAACGGACCCCTTCACTTTTTATTGTAGCTCTGGGGAGGTGTTGATCCCTGGGGCTGGGGGAGCGTGGCCTCCGCATTAAATTTGATAATAATCTGGTGGATGGCTGTCCCCAGGGGTGCTGGGAGGCAGCGCACCCCCAGAATTGAATTTGATAATAGCCCTGGGGAAGTGGTGGTCCCTGTGGCTGTGCAGGGCCACGCAGCCCCCTCATAATCTTATTTTAAAGCCCTTGGGCTGCTGTGGGGGGGACGGATGCCCCCGCATTCTATTGAATATAATCCCCACATTCGATTTGATTTAAGCCCTGGGGAGATGGCAGTCCCCGGGACTGCAGCAGTGGCCTGGAGCCCATCCTGTTACAAATATTTAACGCCCCGGGGAGGTGGTGTTCCCCAGGACTCCAGGGCCGGGTGACCCCCTGCACACATAATTTTTTTTGCCCCGGTGGAGGTGGCTGTCCCAGGGGCAGTGGGGGGAGCAGGAGCCTACTGAAATATGAATGTCCCTGGGACTTGGCCCATCTGGGGGCTACAGTTAAACAAGCGCGGGAGGCAGCACTTGTTTATTTATTTTTTTGTTAAGTTTCACTGGCCCCACCATAAATCAAGGCAAAAAAATATTTTTTAAAATGCTTTTAAGGCTCTGTGGGGACCACAGCACCAGCGCTTATGGGTCAGGGTGCTCAACCCTGGCCCATTTTGTTTTTTTTTTAAATAATTTTTTCAGGGACTTCCTTGTGGAAGTGTTGGCAGCCAATCAGATCTCAGCATGAGATCGGGAGGGTTCACAGAGCCCTCGTTTCCCTATATATACAAATTAGAATTTTCTTTAATATCTCTAAAATATCTGAACAATTTTACACCAAATAACAAAAAGGCCTCTTTCTGGACTAAGAGCTACCTATCTGCCAAATGTGGTGTAATTCCATCCAGTGGTTTGGGTGCTTGTGCTGTTCAAAATCCTCAGGGAAAAATGAATGGAGAAATCGTGCTTTGGGTAGGGGTGTGTGGGCAGCTCCGCTCCACAAGTGGAGTGCGGAGTTAGTAAACAACTCCGCTAGCTCTGCCGGTGGAGCAGAACTCACCCGGTGCACGCTGCAGCTCATAACTGGGCTGCAATGCTCACCAGAGCCCGGGAGAAGAGGCCAGAGGGAGGCGAAATGACGATGAAAAGAGGAGGACACCCAAGAAGACCCAGGTCAGTCCTTGCCTCTTTATTTGTTTTACATTGTTTGTGCACACTGGTGCACAAACAAGGACTGAAATGGCAACTTTTGCTGCCCATAGCCCTGGCCTGAATTCAGGCCAGGGTCGTAGGCAGCAAAAGAAAGCTGCTGTCTCAGGCCTCTTGAGCACTGGCCTGGCCCGAGTGCACTTCAATGTTTTTTTTCAAGTTGGGTCTGCACATATCCCTGTATATTTCAAATCCTGCACTTTGTTTAACAGTCAAAACTGTGCAGACGACCTCAGATCTTGGTGAAGCCTATGCGAAATATAATCCCAAAAAGTTTGCTTCAGAAGCTTTTTAGAGTGAGCAGACAACAGATAATGTTCACTCCAGAAGGTGCCTAAACCTAGCTTAACAAACCTGGTCTGGATATAGCAGAGGCAAAGGAGAGTAGAATGTGTTGTCGGGGTCCCATCATTTTCCTCAGTCCCTCCTTTTAGTAGACAAGTTACTGCGAAACCCACAATTTTACCCAGAGGAGAAAAGGCCTCAGAACAGCTAGGAGCTCAATTCACTTAATGTCTATGTCTTGTTACACTAGAATAAAAGGGAAACGCTTAGGAAGGTGTAATAACATCCTTATAAATATATTCCCCCCCCCATAGAAAGCTTGTCTAAATTATGTATTTCCCACTATTCTGCTCCATTGAGCACTGCTGTTTTCGGCATTAGCTTATTAACCGCTAAGGCCGGGGAGATTGCTTTGGATGTAGAAGCTTGATGCTTCTTTTTGATAGCCATAGAACTTTGGGCAAGAACTGTTCTGAATTTGTTTATGTGGTGACTTTACGACTATTTGGAAGTTACATATTCCAACTTCTGTTCCTTCACTACAATGTTTCTTTTAAAAACCGTGTGTGATCTTGAAGCCATATATTTTGCCCTGCCCAAGTTAATTTCTAGGCCCTTTGTTGTACAGTAGTCATTAAAACTATCAAGTAGCCTTTGTAAACCCTTTGGTGCCTGAGGTTTTAAGATGGTATCATCCTCCAAAAGTAAGGCGGGTATTGGAGCCACACAAAGCTTAGGAGAATCATGGTTACATTTTTGCAGATGCTATACAACTTCATTTACATGTAATGCGAAAAGGATGGGTGCCTACACACATCATTGTCTCACACCCCTTATTATGGGTATAGCATCTGTGAGTTCTCCACAAGGTTCCAGCAAACTTTAGCATAATTGGCATGATGTAATCTTACAGTTTGTGTTAAAAAAATCATCAAGGCACACCTTGATTTTTTAACAAATCCCACAAAAGGATCCTCAGGTTAAGTCGACAAATGTGACATACAAATGGCCTTCCCTCAGCATGGTGTACTTTCATGGAATACACAAAAGCCTGCACACACGATCGATCGTGTTAATATATGTTCAAAATCCTACTTTGTATGGTAAGAGTATGTTGTTTTCATCTATCCAAGAGCCAAGATTGTTCAGAACATGTTTAGCACATACGTTTTGCAGGGGTCTATTAGGCTTCTTGGTCTGTAGTTGGCAGGTTCCTGCCTAGTCCCCTTTTTAAAGATAGGGACTATTTCGGCCCCTCTCCATGTGTCAGGGACTGGTGCGCCTGAGGCCACTGCATTACATAATAAGTTTAGATAGGGTACCCATGCCTCCTTATTATGCCTTAATAAGCCCCCCGAAATTTTGTCAGGACGTGGGGCTTTTGCTAACTTAATGGCATCAGTCGCTCCCGTTGTTTTTACTAAGCTAAGGGGTGAGACATACGTTACACCATAACTGCTTGGCTATCAGCCAGCCCTTGTGAAACCGGGAGAGGTTCAATAGCTTCAGAATAAAAACTGGTCTTTGTGGTGGTCTGTGCGAGTGGATGCATCATTACTAGCATGTGCTACAATTTTTCAAAGGTTAGTTTGGTATTTATTTTTGGGTGCATGGATCAAATCATTCAAATTCTCCTCATTCCATCGCCTTTGAGCTAAGGCTAATACTTTCTTATACTCTGTTCTGGTTTCTCAGACTGCATTCATGTTTTCGGCCTTTAAGGCCATTAGCAGTTGTTTCTTGATCACTCAGAAATCCTTCGAGTACCAGGGGTTAGATGGCGGACTTTCCAGCATTCCACCTTTTGCATTTTTCACAACGATCTTGGTTAAGTATTATTTTAAGTTCTCATCGAGGAATCTAAGGCTGTCTGTTATGGGCATATCAGAGGGAGACCAATTGGTAAATGGAGACAAAGGGGCATGTGTTCAGCGCCACTTTTCTTGCGCTCCCTAGCACCCCCTAACAACACCATGTGTGCACCATATTTAAAATACAGTGCACCATGGCAGTAGTTAGGGGGGTAGCATCAGAATTTTTGACTCTAGTACCGCACTTTGCAGGATTAGATTAAAAAATTCTGACGCTAATCCTGCAAAGCACCCAGAGGCCCACTGTAAGCAAGGGAAGCCCCCTTTTAACGCCTGCACACCCCTGCCTCGTAGTCCATCCATTTTCTAAATTCTCTTCTTCCAGTTTGTAGCTAGTTCCCTTTTGGCAAGGACAAAGGCTAGGTCTTGGAAGTAGCTGGTAACTTTATTCTTAACTGTGTGTGGTAACCATCCCAAGATACTGCTTCATTACGCAAGGGACCTCCCGCTCTATGATAGCAGTCAGTGTCTCCGTGATACCCCTCCAATAAGCAACCAATTCTGGGCACCCCTAAAAATGTGGTAAAACTCTGCCCCTATCTCTCCACATCATGGACATTCAGCTTCTGCTAGTGGGAAGTATCTATTGAGTTTCCCTGGTGTGAGATACACCCGGAGGAGGATAAAAAGGGTATTGAGCTTAAATCTGGCGTTTCTGGTCGCTTTACTGGTATTGTGTAAGATATCCTTCTAGTCCCTATCACCTATGGCCATATCAATATCTGCCTCCCAATTGCCTTTCAGTGCTGTCAGAGGAGCCATGATATCCTCTCGGTAGTGTCTATAAAGACATGTGATTGCCTTACACGTCCCTGATGCTGTCAGAATATACTGGTAGTAAGCTGCACCCAGCGGCTCCTTCCAGTGTTTTTGAATGGCCGCGGTAAGGGCGTTGTACAATAGGAAGTGGCCCCAGGGGTAGGTCATATCTCAGCTGTAGCTCTTCAAAGGAGATGAGCACTATGTCTTCAAAGAGGGCTCCTACTGTGGTCACCCATGCTTCCTACCAGGCTACCAACCCGCCACAAGTCTCCCCGTGAGGTAATTTCTCAAGGATTCTGAGCTGAATGTCCAGTGGGTATGGGAACCAATACATAACTTACGAAGGCTGAGAGCCCAGCAGCGCTGTATGATTTTAAAGTTGGTGGTGTCTATAGCACCAGGAGATGGAAGCCTAAGCAGGGCCCGTGCCAATCTGGTTATCTCTGGAGTCAATAGGGGAGTTTTCCCGCCTGGTGTGTGTCTGTTTGCCACCCACTGTGTGAGCCATTGCATCTGTGCTACTAAGTAATAAGCATCGAAGTCCAAGACCACCACCCATCGTCCGTCGCTGGACGTCGGCTCGAAGCCCAGATGAAACTCGTTACTATCTTATCTATGTCAGGAAAATAGGAGATAGGAATCCATACAAGGAGCATCGTGAAATAGTATTGCAGGGGGGCAGAGCTACCATTTTTAGTAGTGCCACTCTGCTCGCTGTTGAGAGTGGCAATGTCATCCAAAAGGTGGTACTGGTCCTGAGGGTTCTAATTGCCCTGCCTATATATCCCTCTAGTAGGTCATCAGAGTTATGGTATACCTAGACCCCTAAATATTGAAAGGAATAAGGCTCCTACAACAAGAGTCCAGAGTCCTCCTGAGGGTTTCCTTGGAGTTTGCACTGGGAACAGGCAAGATTTGCACCAGTTAACCCTAAGTTCCAATAGGGATCCCTAGCGAGTCAACATAGCGCGTGCTCCCTTCATGTCGTTCAAGTCATCCTGGAGGAAAAGAAGCAGGTCATCTGGGTATAGCGCACTAAGATGGGTATAACCCCCAGTCTCAAGGCCTCGGTACACAGCTCCTGTTCGGGCCTAAAATGTCAGGTGCTCCACTGCAGGAGCAAACAACAAAGGAGAGAGCGGGTAGCCTTGCCTGGTCCACCTCTCCACTCCACAGCTCTCTGAGATTGAGCTCGCAGTGCGGACTCTAGCTGTCGGATTGGCATAGAGAAATCTGGCCCAGGATATAAAGTTCTCTCCCTGTCCCATCTGCTCCATAACGCTATATAGAAATTGCCACTCCAGACTATCAAAGGCTTTTTCAATGTCTACAGCTAAGATCGTCGCTCTTCCTCCAGCATGGGTGCTAGCCTCTAGTATTGCACACAGCCGCCGGATGTTATGGGCTGTATTGCGCCCTGGTATAAAGCCCGCCTGATCCCTATGGATGAAAGCTGGCCTATGCGGTAGGAGATGAGTGACTAGAATTCTGCTCAATATTTTATAGTCTGTGTTTAACATTGATTAAATAAACGTCCAGTAGGCTCATTTATCATGTGGTCCTTTTCTGAGGACTATCAAAGCTTCACAAGTGGATTGTGGAAGGTGTCCTGTAGGTAATGTTTATCTAAACAAAACTAGACCAAAACAACAAAAATCCAACATACACAAGGCAAGTTATGAATGTTTAAAGAATAAGAGTCTTCGGTAAGATGTATCAAGCAATTTTGCATTCGCAAACTGTGCGAATCGCAAAATTCGGCCGTTTGTGAATGCAAAAATGCCTTTCAAGATGTATGAAAGGCATTCGCTGTGCAATTTTAAGGAATCACTAAAATAGCGATTCCTTAAAATTGCGACCCCATTTAGAGAATCGCAAATTGTGATTCTCTAAATAGGAAATTGCAAATAGGGAATACCTATTTGCGATTTCCAAAGCACATGTATCAAGCATTCCCTAAATGCGAATTGGGCATTTAGGAAATGCAATTACCACCAAATCCAATTTGGTGGTAAGCATGTGTAATTAAAAAAAAAGCATTATAAATGTATTTTTAAAAATGACATGAGGCGCACACATGCCCCTAGGGCATGTGTGTGCTTCACATGTCCGCATTTTTTTTTTGGGGTGCATCAGAGGGGGCCTTACGCCCCCAGCACCGCGGGGTTTGCATTACCTAATTTGCATATTCCTAACTGGAATTCGCAAATTGGGAAATGCAAAACCATTCGCATGAATAGAGTCCCATTCTCTAATTGCGATTCGGTAATAGCGATTGCGAATTTTAAGAAATCGCTATTATCGAATCATAAATTTCACACATCCCATTTTGCATTTCTTAAATAGTGATTTCTTAAAATTCACTATTTAAGAAATGCAAAACATATCTTTGATACATCTGGCCCTTAATCCTTAGAAAACAGTGAGAATGCTGTTATTTCACAAAAGTACCTGGGTATCATCAAAATAAATCTGCACTGGCGAGTGTGGGTCGAAAAAGGCCAGCAATGCATCGTTTTCTGACTTGCAAGCGAGACCGTGGGTCGTTCCTCCTCTTGTCGGGTCGGCGTGCGTCATTCCTTCTCTACTGCAAGAGAGCAATGCGTCGATGCGGACAGGCACCTCGGGTCCAGGCAGGCTTTGCTTTGTTTCTCTGTACCCAGCAATGTTGCATGGAAAATCCAGTCACACGGTATCACAAAACTGCGCTGTGTGGGGTTTGCGTTGTTATCAGCCTCTGTTAGCAGGTGTTGTGTGTCGTTTCTCCCGCCGCGTTGCATCGATTTTCCAGCCGCAATGCAGGTGGAGCATTGATTTCAGTTATGATGCTGGCGGCATATCGTTTATCAGCCGCATCATGAAAGGTGTGTCGAAAATTCCCCTGCACGGCGGTCTGTGCGTGGATTTTCAGTCTTTGTCTGCCAACTTCAGCTTTCAAGGGCCCAGGAACTGGATAGGTCTCCACTTGGCAGGGCAGGAGTCTCAGCAGAGAGTCCCGGTGCTGGCAGGGGAAGTCTTTGATGGCCCTGAGACTTCAACGACAGGAGGCAAGCTCAATTCAAGCCCTTGGGGATTCTTCACAAGCAGGAATATACCACAAAGTCCAGTCTTTGTCCCCCTTCACAGGCAGAAGCAGCAACTGCAGGATAGCTCCACAAAGCACAGTCACAGGCAGGACAGCACTTCTCTTCAGCTCTTCTCCTTGGCAGAGGTTCCTCTTGATTCCAGAAGTGATATAGTTTTCAGGTGTTTTGGGTGCTCTTCTTGTACCCCTTTCTGCCTTTGAAGTAGGCCTACTTCAAAAGAAAGTCTCTCTTGTTTGTGAGATCCTGCCTTGTCCAGGCCAGTCCCCAGACACACACCAGGGGGTTGGAGACTGCATTGCGTGAGGGCAGGCACAGCCCTTTCAGGTGTAAGTAACCACTCCTCTCTCCTAGCACAGATGGCTCATCAGGATATACAAGCTACACCCCAGCTCCCTTTGTGTCACTATCTAGAGAGAGGTGCAAACAGCCCAACTGTCAAACTGACTCAGACAGGTAATCCACAAGCAAGCAGAGTCACAGAATAGTTTAAGCAAGAAAATGCCTGTTTCCTAAAAGTGGCATTTTCAAACACACAATCACTAAAAAATGTATTTTTAAATTGTGAGTTCAGAGACCCCCAAACTCCACATGTCTATCTGCTCCCAAACGGAATCTACGCTTTAATTATATGTAAAGCAGGCCCCATGTTAACCTATGAGAAAGACAGGCCTTGCAACAGTGAAAAACGAATTTGGCAGTTTTTCACTATAAGGACATGTAAAACACATCAGCAGATGTCCCACCATACACATACACTGCACCCTGCTCATGGGGCTACCTAAAGCCTACCTTAGGGGGGTCTTACATGTGAGAAAAGGGAAGGTTTAGGCCTGGCAAGTAGATACACTTGCCAAGTCGAATTGGCAGTTAAAATTGCACTCACAGACACTGCAGTGGCATGTCTGAGCCATGTTTATGGAGTTCCTAATGTGGGTGGCACACCCAGTGGTGCAGGCACATTAGTAGCATTGGATTTACAGGCCCTGGGCACCTCTAGTGCACTGTACTAGGGACTAACTAGTAAAATAAATATGGCAGTCATGGAAAACCAATTACAGATACATTTTACTTAGGAGCATTTGCACTTTAGCACTGGATAGCAGTGGTAAAGTGCCCAGAGTAGCAAAAACGGAGTCCAGCACACATCAAAAGCCTGGTAAACAGAGGCAAAAAGTTAGGGGAGACCACGCCAAGGATGCCAAGTCTAACACGTGTTCCCCCTAGCTGAAAGTGGGGAGCAACTACCCAACCTCTTGGGAGTTCTCATCACTAAGGCGGAAGAATCTGGACAGACCATCAGCAATGGCGTGTTCTGTGCCAGGGCGGTGTTCCACCGTAAAGTCCATCCACTGTAGAGAAATGGACCACCTCAACAGTTTTGGATTCTCCCAAACAAGTAGGGTCTTAGCTTCTTCAGCGCCCAGACCACAGCAAAAGCTTCACGCTCTATGGCACTCCACCTACGTTCCCTGGAAGTAACCTCCTCCTAATGAACGCTTCAGGTTGATCTAGGCCCTTTTTTCATTAAGCTGTGAGGGTACTGCTCAAATACCATGCTCTGAGGCATCTGTTTGCACAACAAATTCCTTGGAATAGTCAGGATCCTTCAGCACAGGTGCTGTGCACATGGCAGCCTTCAAGGCATCAAACGACGTCTGGCAAGCCTCTGTCCTGATCACCTTGTTTGGTTGCTTCTTGGAAGTCAACTCATACAAGGGGGCAACAATTGAGCCATATCCCTTGACAACCCTCCTGTAATAGCCAGTGAGGCCCAAAATGGCTGTCACCTCAGTCCGAGTCTTGGGGGACTCCCAAGCCAGTATCGTGTCAAATCTTTGGCTGTAGAGGTGTCACTTGGCCACCCCTCACCTGGTGTCACAAATACACCACTGAACCCTGCCCTATTTGGCAATTGCTTGCCTTTTGCAGGGCCTTCAACACTCTGCAGAGGTGCTGCAAATGTTCCTCCCAAGTGGTACTGAACACTGCAATGTCATCCAGGTATGCTGCGCTGAAGTCATCCAGCCCAATCAAAACTTGGTTGACCTATCTCTAGAATGTGGCAGGGGCATTTTTCATCCCAAATGGCATCACCTTAAACTTAAAGTGTCCATCTGGGGTACAAAATTCTGACCTCTTCTTGCCCCCGTCAGTTAGAGTAATCTACCAATACCCAGACATCAAATCAAACGTGCTGAGGTTTTGGGCAGCTCCCAACTGATCTATGAGCTCATTAGCTCGGGGGATGGGGTGCGCGTCAGTTTTAGTGACCGCATTGAAACCCCGGTAGTCCACACTGGACCGGAGCTCTGGGGTGGCACCAGGAGCGTCAGCCTTTTGGACCAAGACCACAGGCCTGGCCCAAGGGCTGCTAGAAAACTAAATCACCCCTAGGGCTAACATCTTAGACACCTCATCTTTGATGTTAGTCCTGACCTTATCAGTCACCCTGTAAACCTTCTGTTTAATGGGTGGACTGTCCCCAGTGTCCACATCATGTGTACACAAGTGTGTGAATCGTGGGATCAGGGAGAACATGGAGGCAAACTGACCCAATACCTGGCGACAGTCCCTCTGCTGTTCTGAGGTCAGGGAGGGGGAGAGGTTCACTCTCTCTCAATGGACCCATCTTTCTCTCCAGGCACACTCTCTTCCTCCACCCCATCATCTGTTGCTAGGAGCATGGACAATGCAGTCCACTCAAAGTATGGCTTGAGACGGTTCACATGCCGGACCCTTAAGGGGTTCCTGGAAGTCCGCAAGTCCACCAGGTAGGTTACCTTACTCTTGCGCTCCACCACCTCAAATGGCCCAGTCCACTTGTCCTCAAGCACCGTAGGCTCCACTGGCACCATCGCCCACACTTTTTGCCCAGGCTGAAACTTGACCAGAGTGGCATTCTGGTCATACCACTGTTTCATTTCTGTCTGGCTTGCTTCCAGACTCTCTTGGGCAAGAGCTCTGAAGCAGGCAGTCTGGTTTCTGAAGGCCAGCGTGTAGCTAAATACATCCTGGGGAGGTTTACTGGGGGCTTTCTCTAAGCCCTCCTTTACCAGACTCAAAGTTTCCCTAACAGGGTGGCCATACAGTAACTCAAAAGGACTAAATCCAAGTCCTTTTTGAGGCACCTCCCCATAGGCGACCAGATTGCATGGCAAGAGGTTGTCCCACTTCCTCCTCAAGGGCTCTGACAGGCCCATGATCATGCCTTTTAAGGGGCTGTTGAATCTTTCATCCAGACCATTGCTTTGGGAGTGGTAAGGAGTGGTGAACTTGTACGTTACCCCACACTCCTGCCACAGAGACTTCATATACGTAGATATGAAGTTGGTATCCCTATCAGATACCATTTCCTTGGGGAACCCCATGCAGGTAAAAAAAAATAACATCAGTGCACGACCAACCACAGGGGAAGTGATTGACCTCAGAGGAATGGCTTCTTGGTACTGGGTGGCATGGTCCATGAAGACCAGGATGAACCTGTTGCCCATGGCTGTCTTGGGGCCCAGAGGCCCCATAATGTCAATACTGACCCTTTCAAAGGAGGTACTAACTGCAGGAAAAGGTTGGAGGGGAGCTTTACATTTCCCACACTCTTGCCACTTGCCGGACAAGTTTGGCAAGACATACAATGAGCATCTGAGTGCCTGCACATTAGGGGCCAGTAAAAGTGGGTGGCAAGCCTTTCAAAATTCTTGTCCTGCCCCAAATGTCCAGCTAAAGGCACATCATGAGCAAGACCCAGTACGAAGGCTCTGAACCACTGGGGTACCACCACCACACAGGCTATCCCAGGCTCAGCAACCCTAGGCTCACTATACAGGAGGCTGTCCTCCCAATAAATCAGGTGAGATCCTGTCTTCTTGCCAGCCGCCTTGTCTGCAGCCTGCTGCCACAAACCCACTAGAGTAGGGCATATCTTCTGTGCCTCACAGAATGCCTCCCTGGTGGATCCCCCTTCCTGCTGCCACTGTGACAGCTGAGGGACCTCACCCAGTTCAGCCACCTGTTCCCCTGTAGGCTCCAGGGCGTCACCCTCAGGGTCCACCTCCTCCCGGACCATTGGAATTTCTATAGCCAGTTTCCTGCGCCCCCTGCCCTTCCTCTTTTTGGCGGTCTACTGTTTCAGGCTCCAGGGGCTCTTTACCACCCTGATGGGCTGCCATTGACATGGTGGATACGCATACCCACCCAGGCAGACTCAACATCTCCAAGTGTGACCTGTGTTCCACCTCCTTCCAAGGGGAATCCTCCAGTTCATCGCCAAGCAAACAATCCACAGGCATGGTTGGACTCACAGCTACCTTCAAGGAACTTGAGACCCCCACCCCATTCAAAGGGAACCTGCGCCACTCTGCACAGGCGCTCTGAGTTTTCCTCTGCAACTACTTGGTGACGTACTCGCCGATCTATCTGCTGTTCAGACACCAGGTGACTCCTCACTGTGGTCACACTGGCTCCTGTGTCTCTCAGAGCCTCCACCCTCTGTCCATTAATGGTCACCCACTGCCTGTTCTTTTTATTGTTCTCAGGCAAGAAGGTTCTCTGGGCCATCTCAATGTCCCCTAGTGATACAAGGTTTACCTCAGCTGGCTCCCATCCACCTGGAACCAACTCTTCCACAAGCGCTACACTAGCCAAACCCTGGGACTGTGCACCAGTGGGTGCCGGTGTACTCTTGGGGCATTTTGGGTTCCCACTCACATGACCCAGCTGGTCACATGCATAACACTTATGTGGGGGAACCCCCTTCCACAGGTCTCCCTTTGGAGATCCATGGCTTCTTTTTACTGGGGGGCTGGGAATCCTCACCCTGGGAAATAGGTTGGGGCCCTTTAGAGAACTCCCCCTGTTAACCCTTACCCCTCCTTTCTTCTGTGAGGGACCATGCCCGCCCTTGGAGTGGTCTCCCCCATACCTCTTCTGGACCCTGGTGCTCCCCCAACCTTTCACTTCCCTCGCAAGCTTCCTGGGGTAGTCAGCTTGCTGTCAATTAGGTGCTGGCACAACTCTGGAAAACATAAACTGTACAAGTGTTCTAAAGCAATTAAATTGTAAAGCCCCTCATACGTTGTTACCTTACTGCCCTTCACCCAACCATCCAGTTACCTGCAAAAAAGAATCAACACATTTCAACCATGTTTGGGATTCCTTCTTCTTATAGGACCTAAACCTGTCCTTGTACTGCTCAGGGGTGAGACCATACCCCGTGATCAGGGCGTCCTTCATGATAGGGTAGGTGAGCCCCTGGGGATCCCCTAAGGATGTCAGGGTGTCCCTTCACTCTACCTCAAAGTGCTTCCACAGACCCGCCCCCCAATGAGCTCCAGGGACCATGTTCAAAACGACAAACATCCAACATACACAAGTCAAGTTATGAATTTTTAAAGAATAGGGTGGTCTTTATGAACATGGCGGGATACACCGCACCGTCAGCGGGGGCTGTCATTACCGCCAACAGGCTGGCGGTCCGGACCGCCAAAGAATGAAGCCAATGAGAAACAAGTAGCGGTCCATCTACACACTGCCATTTTTGTAGTCCCCCTGACGACAGAGGACGCCGCCCTCAGGCCGGCGGAAAGGCCCTACCCGTCCACCAAATAATGAAACAACACCACACCGCCATCAGTTCTGGGGTGGGAACCACCACCAGACAAAGTGTGGTAGAAACGAACAATATAAAGGGAAACACTCACCGGAGGTACACAGAACACGCCGACGCAGACATGGAGAGAGAGTTGGAAATAATGCCAGTGCTTCTCTCTGCCATATTCCTCCAAGACCGTGACCGACGACGAAGATGACAACGGTAAGTACCGCAGCCTAGTACACATGGGAAGAAAGGGCACAGTTACACACCCACCTTACCCACCCTGCAACGCACTCTCAACCCCTCCCACCATCCCAAGCCATGCATACCATAACTAGAAGTACATACCAGACACAAGCCAACAAATACCTGCACCAATGCACACACCTGTGCATACCACACCCCCACAGGGAAACGCTGCACAATGGCTCAAGATTGTGCCAACAGCACTGCTGGGCTCTCACATTTGATTGCAAGAAATAACAGGAATGTCCAAATAAGGTCATTGGGCAGTCCATTGTAAAGTTCCTGAAGGGAAAACATAGCCCAAACGTGACCCCTACGTGTGTGAAGGAAACTCCACTGGGAAGGGGCATCAATGGGGCAGCCAGGCACCTCAGGGAACAGAGGCAGGGGGTGATGGGGTGAGGACTCAGGTCTTGAAGGGGGGCCTTTGGCTTAGGTTTAGGAGGTGGAGGGGGTTTGTGATTGCCCTTGGAAGGAGGGGGACTGGGCCTGGACCGGGGGGTGGCAGAGGGACCTGGGGCAACACAGGGCTTTTTCCTCCCTGGGGAAGGGGCACGGGAATGGGAAGGGCAGACTAGGGCGGACTTAGACAAAAAAAGAATGGACTAGGCAAGGGCATGGGAACGTTTAGGGACAAGACGGGGTGGGCCAGTGGGTTCAAACAGGTCAACACGGGAGAGGAAAAGCTTCTTAGGTGCAGTTGGAGGGGATCTGCAGCCACGTCTGGGTGTGGAGGTTGAGGGAGTGGTCTTACAAGGTGTAGGTGTGCTGGACGTGGATGCAGGTGCCTGTTCAGTATACTTATGTATGGTGGATGTGTGTGGTGTGGATGTGTGTGAACCTTTGAGTGTTTTGGGAGGAGGGGGGTGGACACAGTGGGATGGATGTTGTGTCTGTGTCTGCAGGTCTGGTGAGTTTGCTGCAAGGGTCTGTGAATGTAGACGTGGTGAGTGCAGGTGTGGTGTCTAGGAAGTCAGCTTGTGTGGTGACTGCACAAATGGGGGCAGCAGCAGTGACTGAGGGTGCAGCGCATGTGGGTGTGCATGGTGAGGGGACCGGCAGGGAGGAGGGAGGAGGCTGACACAGTGGGGGAGGTGGATGTTGTTGTGTGTGCCTTTGTATGTTGGATGTGTGCATGCCTGTGGTGGGAAGTGTGGTGCTTGTGTTTTCTGTGTGCTTCTTGTGTGTTGATCTGTGTGCATGGCTGTCTGTATGTGTGCTTGGTATGGGTGAAGGGAGTGGGGTGCTGGAACGGGTAGAGGTGGTGGGAGGGGGGACGGAAAGACCAGGGAAAGAGGAGGCCAGAGCCTGAAAAGATCTCGGTAGGCCAGACATGGCACTGTGAATGCCTTCCAAGTATGCATTGCAATACTGCATCTAGGATGTAGGCCCTGGATGGCATTCATGATGGCTGTCTGCCCTACGGAGATGGTCCTCAGGAGGTCAATAGCCTCCTCCGTGAGGGCAGCATGGCTGACTGGGGCAGGGGATGAGGTGCCTGGGGCGAAGGAGACGCCCACCCTTCTGGGTGAGCGGGCATGGGCAACTCGGTGGGGAGCAACTGGGATGGCGGTGATGGTATGGGGGTGGTGGAAGATGACAAAGAATAGGTTGGCCCAGTAGGGTCTGCCACCACCAGGGAACTGCCATCGGAGGAGGTATCTCCACTGGTAGTTGCCTCCTCTGTCGTACTACCCTCGGTCTCCAAACCACTGGTCCCCTTGGTGTTGGTCGACTCTTCCTCCTTGGAACTGTGGGCTGCTGCATCCGCACTCGCCGGCACCTCAGCTCCCTTGCCAGATAATGCTAATGTACACAGGGAGACAAGAGCACAGGGGTGGGGAAACAAGAAAAAAGTGTGTCAAATCCTGGAAATAAGTACATTTTGGGACACAGACACTCCCACCCAGGTCAGGCACGAACCCTCAGCAGACACAACACACGTTATGAATGTGCCCCTGACTAGTAGACATGACCCCAGAATACACTACATTACCATCCTGAAACACAACTCTGATACACTTTGTGAAGTGAACCCATGAGAGACTATGCCAACCCAATACATCTACAAGTTCATGAAGCCACAATTAATACCATATTACAAAAATGGGACCCCTCACAGGCCTAAGACTCTGCCAAAACTAGCTATGACACTATCCCAAGGACGTGGAGGGGCGCAGGACTGCAGGGGCACACCTGTCTAAGTGCCTGGCACCACAATGTATGCAACTCTTTGCACCCAACTACACCCATCATAGTGGCATCACAACAGTGTTGGTACTCACCCCCTTGTGGCTGCTGTGCTGCCTTCAAGTGTCCATCCAAATCTGGATAGGCCATTAGGGGGGTCAGGGTCCGATGGGCACCCCTTCCTCATTGGGAGGCCTTCCCCAGCTGGGCCTCTCCGGTCTTCCTTGCCCAGCGCCTCAGGTCCTCCCACCGCTTCCTGCAGTGGGTGTTCTGCTGATTGTAGACCCCCATGGTCCGCACTTCCTTGGCGATGGCTTGCTACTGGCCCCTCTTCTGATGGGCGCAGACCTGCATGGGACACATAGAGTAAAGAAACAGACGTCAGGGTGGGTGCCCCATACACAAATGCCATGCCCGTTCATACTGACATGGCCCATGGAGACTTGCAAATGAACAAATAACAAGCAGAAAGTGCCAGACACACTACGGATGAGCATTCACACAGCGCACAAAAACGCATACAGGCATCTGCCACAATCACACACATCTAAGGAGGACAGATAGCAACTCATATGCTCCTCTGGTCGCCCATACAACTTTGCATACAGGGGTAGGACCCTGTCCACAAGCTTCTCAAGCTCCTCCACGGTGAAGGCTGGGGCCCATTCCCCTGTCACACGCGCCATCTCAGGGACCAAAGTCAGGACACAGTAGCACACGCAATGGAGTTCTACCCTTCACGTAATGCAGGAGTCCAGTGTCAAGAGTTTGTCAAAATGGCGGTAGATACCACGGCAGTGTGCACCGTCACCGCCAGCGGCAATCATGATTGACCCAGGTTCCCCATTGACAACCATGTAATCCAATGATCAGGTGCACGGCAGTGAACACCACCTACCGCCATGATGACTAACACCAGCGGACTAAAGTCACTTCCACGCTACAATACCGGGATGGCAGGAGCCTGCCATTTTGCTTTCACCACATCTCCATAGCCTTGCTGGGGGCATCATCCATGGCCCCATTTTCTCTCCCCTTCGTCGATTACTGACATGATTCTTTGATCCCCACATGTACTCACGGTTGGAAGTGCGTCTATACTGTGATGCCAATATGACTGAGAAACCTGAGCACACATTAGCCTGACAGTGTGCCTCAATCTTTGTGTTTGTGTGCGTTACCTATGTGTCGCATTGTAGAAAAGTATAGTGACCCCATGTGATGCAAGTGTATGTCAAAACTCAAAATGTGTTACTTCATCACCCATAGGTACCGTCTCATGTGGCGAGGGAGGGCCCCGTCTGTTTACAGACCCCTGGTAGATCTGGCCACCATGGAGGAAAGTCACATCATCACTACCTACTGACTTAATCGAGCTACAATCCTTGATGTCTGTGAAGTAATGGATCCTGTGATGAAGCCGGCCAATCGGAATCAGCATGCCATACCTACAACTGTGCAGGTGCTATCTGTGCTCCATTTTTTGGCCACAGGTTCATTTCAGGTAACAGTGGGCATGGCTACAGGGGTATCCCAGCCATTGTTCAGCCACATCCTGTCCAATTTCCTGGATGCATTCGTTCAACACTTGCAAACTTATGTCCAGTTTCTCCAAAGGGCTGATTTCACCACCATCAAATCTGGATTCTATGCTTTTGCTAATATCCCCCATGTGATAGGTGCCATTGATAGAACCCACATAGCCCTCATTCCCCCAAGAGTGAATGAACAAGTGTATAGGAATCAGAAGAACTGTCACTCCATGAATGTCCAATTGGTGTGTACTACTGATCAGTACATTTCACATGTTAATGAAAGGTTCCCAGGATCAGCCCTGTCCTGAGAAACAGCAGTGTGCCACACATGATGGGACAGCTACAGGGGGACAGAGCTTGGCTCATAGGTGAGTGTGTAGAACACTGGATCAGTTACATAGCTGACAGCCAGGCTGTATGCATGTAAAATGTGTGTGTTCAAGTCCTCTTTCACCCACTTTTGCAGGTGATTCTGGCTACCTCAACACGGAATGGCTCCTGACACCTGTGAGGAACCCCAGGACAGATGCAGAAAGGAATTAAAATGAGGCCCTTGGTCGTATTAGGAGGGTGATAGAGCGCACTATAGGACTCCTGAAAGCAGGATTTTGTTGCCTCCATCTTTCTGGAGGATCCCTGTGCTATGCCCCTGACAAGGTGTGTAAGATAGTGGTGGCCTGCTGCATGCTGCACAACTTGGCTGTGAGGAACGCTAACCCATTTCTGGAAGAGGAGGGTGCTGTCCAACCAGCCCTGCAACCTCAGAGGAGGGATGAGAGTGATGGTGAGGAAGAAGAGGGGGAAGGTATAAACTCCAGGACCCAGCTAATCCAGAAATACTTCCAGTGACTCTCAGGTACTGTTCTATGATACTGATGTCTTCACTGCAATATTTCAGTCTGACTCAAGTAATAAGAACTGTGGCGTCCTTTGTCAGTGACAATGCAAAATCATGACTGAAGTGGCAGATGCCAGTGCACGTAATGGGATGTTCAGTGTGACATACTTCAGACACTACAGTATGTTGGATCCCCTCCTGCAATAAAAGTGGCATTATGATGATAACTGGCTAATGCATTCACATTCACAATTCATCTCTCATATTGATTAAGGACATATATTTTGAGTGCACAGGTGTATTTATTCAATGTCAAAATATACATGAGTGTTGGGACAGTGAAAGGGAGTGGGCACATGGTGTACAACATACTCAAGTACATATGATCAGCTGTTGGTTGCACAGGGGTATCGTCCATGGGGCCATTGGAAGATGGTGAGGTGGCAGTGCCATGTCAACGAGGTAGCTCAGTGGTCCACAAAAGAGACAGTTCAGGGCAGGGTCACTTCCTGGTGCTAGGCTTGGTCTTGGCTGGTGTTTCAGTGGCATATCTGGATCTGAGGGCATGTTTGCGAAGGTGCAACTGGGATGCATGGGTAGGGGTGCTGATGTCCTGTGAGTCCTCTGGCAGTGCCACAAGTCCAGTGGATGCTGCAGACGTAGATGGCAGGGTAGTGTCCTGGCTAGTGGTAGGGCCCTGCAGGTGGGTGGAGGACTCTGGCTGGCTGTGGTACTGGCGCTGCAGCACCCCTGCAATGGAGGCCATGGTGGCATCGAGCTGTTTCCATTGTTCCATGGCCTCCAGGTGGTGTACTACCTGCAGCCTCTGATTCTGCTCCAAGGTGGCCAGGATCTGGCCCATCCTGTCCTGGGAATGGTGGTATGCTCCCAGGACCTCAGATATCACCTCCTGGGCTGCTGCATCCATCCTTTGGCCAACCCCCTGGTACACTGATGCCCTCCCACTTGCCCTAGCCCCCTGTTCCTGTGTCCCCTGCACAGGTCTGGCAGTCCCACTTGCAGTTGGCCCTTCATCATCCTGCCTGTTGGTGGGTGGAGACTCTGGCTTCTGTACATGTGGGCAGCCAGTCCGTGGCCTAGTGACACTGGTGTGGGGTCGTTTGGCCAGAGCTGATGTTGGGGGCTGAGTGGTAGGGGTATCAGTGGTGTCCCGGGAGGGGCTTCTGAAGGGTTACCGTCCAGGGATGTGGGATGGGCCAGGGATTTCCTCTGTGTCCAGAAATCCCTCTGCACTCTCCTGAGTGGGGCCTCCATCTTCAGGTGGAGGACTGGCACTCCTTGATGTCTCCGTCCGGGTGGAATGGGTGGTGGTGCCTGTGTGTGAGAGAATAGAGATGTGGGTGTCCTGTACTTTTTGTCAATTGAAGCACTGGTCAGCACTAATTGATGGTTCAATTCCCATGTAGTGGCATGCAAGGTCCCTTCGTGTACATTTAGATGCATTTTCTGAGGGTGATAGAGGTGCATTTTGGGTGCTGTAGTGCCACTGGGATTCCTTGCAGGGGTAGGTGACTGTGCACAGGGGGCTGGATGATGATTTGTTTGGGGGATTGTGGGCATGCAGGGGACTTGGATGTGTGTGTGTTGGTGTTGTGAGCTGGGTAGGGGATGGGGTCCTGGTGATAGTAAGGGGATGGGGTGATGCATGCATTTCAGGTGTGGTGACTGTTAAGGTATTCTAGTTGACTTACCCGAGTCCAGTCCTCCAGTGAGTCCGGTGAGGCCCTCCGGATGCAGGATAGCCAGGACCATCTTCTCCCAGTCAGTGTATTCGGGGTTAGGAGGTGGGGGACCACCACCAGTCTTTTGTACGGCGATGTTGTGCCTGGATGCCATGGACTAAACCTTCCCACGAAGGTCGTTACATCGCTTCCTGATGTCCTCCATTGTGCGTGGATGGTTTCCCACTGCGTTGACTTTGTTGACAATTGACTGCCATAGCGACATCTTCCTGGCTATGGGTGTCTGCTGCACCTGTGCCCCGAATAGGTGTGGCTCGACACTGAGTATTTCCTCCATCATGGTCCTTGGCTCCCTGTCTGTGAATCGGGGGTGCCATGATGTGTGTTGTGGGTGGTGTGTTGTAGGTGTATTGGTGTGGGTGCTGTTGTGTGGTTGGGTGTGTGGCTTGTAATGATGGTTGAGCAATGTATGTGTTTTGGTGGTATATTTGTGTGTGTGACTTGTGTGATGGTGTGTACAGTGTATGTGTGTTGTGTTGTCAATATCTGTCATGCTATTGGCATTGCAAAGGATTGTGGGGTGTGTATGTGTGTGTTTTATAGTGTTGTGGATGTGTGTCAGGTGTGTGGTTTTCAAACTTGCCAATGTGTGCATTTGTTGTTGTCAGGTCCCAATGTTAGCCGTGGCGGTCCGTACCGCCAATGGTTGTTCGACATTCACTGTCCGCCAAGCTGATTTGTGCATCATTATTTGTTGGGCGGGGTTTGTCTGCATGGTGGTGGCGGGGTGAGGTGTGCTGCCTTTCCGCCATCATTGGCCCTAGCGGTGGAGGGAGGTTGCAGGATTTTTGGAGGCTTGTCTTTTTGGCATCATTACAAGGCGGTGTGCAGTTCACCATCGATAGATGGCACCTCGGGTGCGGGCAGGCTTTGCGTTGTTTCTCCGCGCCCAGCGATGTTGCGTGGAAAATCCAGTTGCACGGTATCACAAAACCACGCTGAGTGTGGTTTTTAGTTGTTATCAGCCTCCGTTAGCTGGTGTTGTGCTTCATTTCTCCAGCCGCATTGCATCGATCTTCCAGCCACGATGCAGGTGGAGTGTTGATTTCAGCCGCGAAGCCGGCGGTGCGTCGTTTTTCCGCCGCGTCACGGAAGGTGCATCGAAAATGTTCCTGCATTGCGGTCTGTGTGTGGATTTTCAGTCTTTCTCTGCCAGTTTCACCTTTCAAAGGCCCAAGAACTGGGTAGGGCACTACTTGGCAGGGCTGGAGTCTCAGAAGAGAATGGCCCTGAGACTTCAACAACAGGAGAGAATCTCAATTCAAGCCCTTGGAGATTTTTCACAAGCAGGAATGTACAACAAAGTCCATTCTTTGCGCCCTTTCACAGGCAGAAGCAGCAACTGCAGGATAGCTCCACAAAGCAGTCACAGGCAGGGCAGCACTTCTCTTCAGCTCTTCTCCTTGGCAGAGGTTCCTCTTGATTCCAGAAGTGATCTAATTTTCAGGTGTTATGGGTGCTCATCTTGTACCCCTTTCTGCCTTTGAAGAAGGCCTACTTCAAAGGAAAGTCTCTTTTGTTTGTGAGATCCTGCCTTGCCTCGGCCAGGCCCCAGACAAACATCAGGGGGTTGGAGACTGCATTGTGTGAGGGCAAGCACAGCCCTTTCAGGTGTAAGTGACCACTCCTCCCCTCCCTCCTAGCAAAGATGTCTTATCAAGATACGCAGGCTACGCCCAAACTCCCTTTGTGACACTGTCTAGAAAGAGGTGCAAACAGCCTAACTGTTAAAATTACCCAGACAGGAAATCCACAAACAAGCAGAGTCACAGAATAGGTTAAGCAAGAAAATGCCTATTTCCTAAAAGTGGCATTTTCAAACACAATCTACAAACCAACTTCACTAAAAGATGTATTTTTAGATTGTGAGTTCAGAGACCCCAAACTCCACATGTCTATTTGCTCCCAAAGGGAATCTACGCTTTAATCATATTTAAAGGCAGCCCCCATGTTAACCTATGAGAGAGATATGCCTTGCAACAGTGAAAACCGAATTTGGCAGTTTTTCACTGTTAGAACATCTAAAACACATCAGTACATGTCCTACCTTTAACATACACTGCACCCTGCCCATGGGGCTACATAGGGCCTACCTTAGGGGTGTCTTACATGTACAAAAAGGGAAGGTTTTAGGCCTGGCAAGTAGGTACACTTGCCAAGTCGAATTGGCAGTTAAAATTGCACTCACAGACACTGCAGTGGCAGGTCTGAGCCATGTTTACAGAGCTAATAATTTGGGTGGCACAAACAGTCCTGCAGACCCACTAGTAGCATTCGATTTACAGGCCCTGGGCACCTTTAGTGCACTGTACTAGGGACTTACTAGTAAATCAAATATGCCAATCATGGAAAGCCAATTACAAATACATTTTACATAGGAGCACTTGCACTTTAGCACTGTATAGCAGTGCTAAAGTGCCCAGAGTAACAAAAACAGGTAAAATATACTCCAGCACACATCAACAACCTGGGAAACAGAGGCAAAAAGTTAGGGGAGACCACACCAGGGATGCCAATGTCTAACAGGTCAGAAACTCTATTATCTGATCTGCATGGAGTTTCACTCCTCTGCTATATAACTGAGTTTAATATCGACACAGTTACAGCCACCACCCAGGAGGACTTGATCGTGCCATACCTACTTTTCCCTCTTTATATTTCACCAAATGAATTGCTGTATACCCTACATACAATGAAACCCCATTGCAAGGTGCAGCCTCATTATTAGCTCTGGGTACCTAGAGTTCTTGATGAACCTACAAGTCCTAGATGTCCCTGCAACCAGAAGAGTCCAGCAGACGTAACAGTATATTGCTTTTGAAAATCTGACATCACAGGGAAAAGTTACATAGTAAAATGTGGAGAAAAAATGGCTGTTTTTTACCTCAAATATTTTTTATTTTAGCTGTTATTTTCTGTAGGTAAGGCCTTGTAGGATCTGCACAAATGACCCCTTGCTAAATTAAGAATGTTATCTACTTCTTAGAAATGTTTAGCTGTCTGGGATCCAGCAGTGGTTTCACACCCATTTCTGTCACTAACTGGAAGGAGGGTTAAAGCACAAAAAATAGTAAAAATGGGGTATGTCCC
The DNA here is from genome assembly GCF_031143425.1 of Pleurodeles waltl. Taxonomy (NCBI): domain Eukaryota; kingdom Metazoa; phylum Chordata; class Amphibia; order Caudata; family Salamandridae; genus Pleurodeles; species Pleurodeles waltl. The sequence goes on along the minus strand of NC_090449.1, from coordinate 313,304,717 downwards.
AGTAAAAGGCCAAAATTCTGTTGAAAAATTTGGTTTTCTGATTCAAGTCTGCCTGATCATGAAAGGTGGGAAGATGATGATTTTAGCACCACAAACCCTTTGTTGATGCCGTTTTCAGGGGAAAAAACACAAGCCTCCTTCTGTAGCCCTTTTTCCCATTTTTTTGAAAAAAACAAACTTTTTTCTCTATTTTGGCTAATTTCTTGGTCTCCTCCAGGGGAACCGACAAACTCTGGGAATCTCTAGAATCCCTAGGATGTAGGAAAGAAAGGATGTTAATTTGGCATGGGTAGCTTATGTGGAAAAAAAGTTGTGAGGGCCTAAGCGCAATCTGCCCCAAATAGCCAAAAAAGGCCTGGCACCCCAGTGGGAAAAGGCCTGGCAGTGAAATGGTTAAAGGGGATTAGGAAAAATGAATGATTTTAGAAAGTGGTTTAGGTGCACTATGGGTCAGATTTACAAGGCCCTATCGCTACCAGAGTTTAACTTTTTGCGAAGCTCCAGTGGCGCTAACCACTGCTCCATATTTACAAGGAGGTGTAACGTCACTTTTTGTGGCTTTAAGCTTCCTTATAAACACTGGTCCCTCCGACACAGTTTCCGGCCTCAGAGGGGCACACACTGGGTGTTGCTTTGGGCGTTCCATTGCAATACTCATTGCTATTGACGCTGCCCCAGATTTACGAGAAATCGTAAATCTGTGGCAGCGCCTAAAACTAACGCCACCCCAGGGGTAGCGTTAGCATGGCAAAACGAGGAGCAATGCTTTTATTCCTCCTCATTTTTTACTTTTTATATGTGTGCTGCATTCTGCAGCACATGTAGAAGAAGCAAAATGCCATGGATGGTTGTTTATGTGCAGGAAGGTGTCCCTTCTTGCACATAAACAATCATTCAAAAATGACACTTTGGTACTTCTATGTGTGCTGCATTCTTCAGCTCAAATGGAAAGGCCAAATCGCCATTGTAGATTGTTTATATGCATGAAGGGATACCTTCCTGCACAACAATCACTCCCCTCAATGCAGACACCCTTGCACTATGCAGGCAGCTTAATTTAGTGCAGGCATGGGGGAAACGCCGAATATGGCACAGCCCTTTGTTTCAAAACTGGCACAACACAGTGCTGCTGATTTTGGCGCAGCACTGCGCTGCAACAGTTTCTTGTAAATCTGGCCCGTTGTGTCACCGGGTAGCCTGGGTTCGAATCCCTTATTCCCTGCTCGACTAAATTGTGTGATATAAGTTAAATCAATTTACTTCATTTGTCTAATTTACCCTTATATACAGTGACATTTCAGAGCGCTTTCAGGTGGACTGTGTGCAACAAAATAATTTATATGTTTTTTTAGGCTGTAATGTTACACCACCAAATAACAATAATATTAGCCATGATTGATGCCAGATAATTGGTTCACTTTGTTCCCTCCTGGTGTCCTCAAGAAGAAGGGTTAATAAATATTTTTTAAAAGTGGTTCCCAATCTGGGATCCGCGAAGCCTCTTCAGTGGGTCTGTGACAGCTTAGAAAATTAAATATTATTAACAGATTAATAAAGTTTGTATAAATAAAGTGGCTAAACATGCAATTTAAAATATTAAAGCATACTGTAAGTGTCAAGGAATGTGACTTTGGAAGCTAAAAATTAAATTAGTATCTTCAAGTTTATTTGTGGGAGCTGTCTGGGTGCATCGAACAGACTATATTATGGATGATGTGTAGCTTCAATTGAATTTGGAAAAGCTCCAATCTTCCTATTAAACTTTGTATTTTTTTCATTTATATTTGTTTGCAAATTAAATAAAAGTGTTAATTATGCACGTGTGATGGCATGCTTGTTTCTGTTTTTTTGTGTATTGTTTTGCAGTTCAAATCATCAACAATGCTGAGGCCGTTGCCTCAGGCTTCCAGTAATGACTCATTGGAGGGGTGCCCAGGTTCCAATATTGATTAAGTGGGAGTCCCCGGGTTCCACTAATGATAAAGTGGGGGTCAACAGAAGTCAAAAGGTTGGGAACCACTCTTTAAAGTTCATGTTTAGATACTTGCACTTCAAATAAATGTCAAAGCAATGTTCTGATCTAATGTACTAAACTGATAAAAAATTACCATTTGTTTTTAACGGTTTTATTGTTGTATGCCAAACGCTGTTGCATTGCATGATAGTAGCCAGGTATGCAGCAACAGAAACCATCAAACATTTGTAGATGAACAGTGCTGGGCTACATACTTTTAGGTAGAGTAGGTTGCACAGTTTAAAAAAATCAACAAGGGAGTGCTGCAGGTTGAAAACCTAAGGTGGCACTTTACAGAGTTGATTGTTACTTGATCTGGTTCCCCTTATACAAGGAGTTCCACTGTGCTGGATAGTCATTTACTATACAGGGTGGCTTATTTTGTTTGGTTCTTTGCAAAGACCTGGGTTGTTTTTATTTTCTATTGAATATTTTGTACTGGGTCCTCCAACTTCTCTGTGTCTACTTCAGTATCTCAAAAATCTCAGGTGAGGCACAATCAACTACCACTAGTGACACACAAGAACATCAAAACCTGTACAAATTCCCCTGGAAAAGCATACACCACACATGTCCGATCAAAGCAAAAGCCAGGTTGCACACTGCTCACTGAACCGGCTGCCACACATGGGGATGGTAAGTTCTCACAGATTCTATTTGTTAACGACAGGAATATGCCATAGGAATGTTCACAAGAAAGGATATCAAAACCCATCAGTTCCAATTCCTATCCACTTCCCGAATGCAACTGCTTAAGAAGTTGCAAGACATACCCAAGTAATTTGCTGGCACGGTCTGGAGATCAGGCTGACCAATACAATGATTTACAAAGTGTAACTTATTCCCTGAAGGTCCACAAGCCATGCCTCATTAAATATATTCCTGGAAGTAATCACCTTTACCCTGTAAAAGACTATGCTAAAAGATCCTGTAGGCATTCTGTCCTGATATTCCTGTTCCTACATTGAGTTGAGCAGTAGAGTCAGAAGACAATCGGTTTTCCACCAGAACTGATCTTTTGAGATTGATGTAACTATTTCTGGCTCAGTTACCTTCTACCTAGAGTATGTAAGTATGTCGTACTTTTTGTAGAGAAAACCTAGCCAGGCGACAAGGGAGCACTGTACAGTGTTAAAACAAAGACACAGTCATTGAGTTATTGGAGAAGTAGCTGGGATTCTGGCAGCAGAAGCAGACTGTTACCACATTGTTGAGTAGTGTTCTTTAAAGAGGTGTATCTTCAGCTCTTTCCTAAATTGTTTTAGGCTTTCCTATATTGGGGCAATCCTGTTAGATACAAAGATGTTGTTTCAAATCTTGAGTGTATAGAAGAAACGTGCCTTTTCCAATTCTTTACACATCTTTCCCTCCACTGTGATTGAATCCTGACTGCAATTTTACCAAGAGGGACTATAGATCCGGAGTCTGGCAGCCAGATTTGCAGAAGTGCTCATTGTGATGGTTCTGTATATGATGCATTTTCTGAAGATGGTGCAGACAGAGAAAAGGAAGCAAGTGGACTTCCATCTGGTTCGGGATGATGTCATATTTATACAGGCACTAGATATGATTTTACACGTTGTATTATATGCATTTGAATAGCTTGCTATCACCTGTGAAGGTATCCTGGCGCTTGTTGAAGGACAACAAATTGGATTGCAAATTGCGTCTTTTGAATTAGCCACAAACCAGGCAACTTTAGTACCTGTAACCTGCTTCTGACTATACTTTGATGTCAATGTGAATTAAAGTATGACACAATAACAAGAGAAATGAGAAACTCAAATCCATTCAATTACGGGCATGCTAACTTGAGGGTAACAAGCTAGCCATCCATGTTGGCTATTCTTCTAAGAGCATGTGAATAAAAACTCATGCACAATCCATCTAAAAAAACTTGAGCCAGCTTTCAATAAAGTTTTCTGTACTGTACTTGTTGCATTCAGCCCACATATGATGAAAATGTAGTCACAAAACATGGGGGGCATACAACAACATATATGTGGGATTGAAATTCCCTTCTAAGGTTAAAGCTTTTAAGTATTATGCTGACAGGATATCATGCTGGGTACTGTAAGAGATCACAAATAAAATCTTAATACAACCTGAACATTTGCGTTTTGCGTGTTACACCCGAACGCCTCAAACCGTCGACAGTCTGCAACTTTTCCTTAATAGCATTAGACATGATTTCAAGCCCCAGAAGTCTACCACGGCTCCTGCGAAGCACCAATAACAAAACTAGGCTCACGGAATGTCACTTTTCAAAACAACTGTGCACATTTTCCTAAGGACCATCAAAACAGTTATTAAAAAAACAGAACATGATCAGGAAGGAGATGCAACACAATCAAAAATACTGTGGCACGCAGGATGCCTTTAAGGGAGTGCTGTGTGGAGGTGATTGACCAGGCCATTACCACCATCCAGTTGTGACAGTACAAAGATTTGAAAAGCAGCTCTTGGAATAATGGTTTCCCTTTCTTTAACAACAAGGTCTGGCATGAGGCCATCATTTTTTTCTTGTCAATAAGTTGTTTACAATGAAGCTGGTGTCTAGTGTGAATCCAAGTGATCTGATGTCATGTAAAAGTTGGGGTTTGAATCCATCCAGGTCCAGGCACTTAACCAGGCATTTTTTCTAAGTTCTTCATTTCGTTTTGAATATAAACAAACATTACAATACAACAGTAGGCAGTATTGCGGACACATTGCAAGGGAACCCCACATTTACTTTGAAAAAAACACCTGTTATTCAATAATTGGTTATAATTGGGCCTGCATTTCTGTCCCTTCTGTATCAGCCAACAGTCCGTTCCAGTGGTACTAAACATTGTTCCTTTGTCCCCATGCACACCATACATAGAGAAGGAAAAGAGAACATTCCAATACACGTCTTTAACAAGGCTATAACATTTTAGGAAATAACAAATTTGCCAGTGAGAGTCGTCACTTAACCAGGCATGGATTAGTTATTGCTTACTGTACTTGTCAAATAAAAGGTGCTCTATTCTGATGGGGTTGAGTTTCAGTTAGGCGTTTGTCACCCAGGTTTGGATGAGGTGCAGGCACTGCCTGAGGTGTAGCATGTCTGGAGTGGATCAGACTTTGAAGGAGAATTGTATATCATTTGCAAAATGTGAATTGTTATGCTGTTGTTGGTGACTAGAGCCCCAACAAGCTTCATGTAGACATGGGAGACGACCAAGGACATGATGGAACCAAGCAAGACTATGCAAGTGATGGTGATTTTCTGAGACCAGGAAGTGCCCATGTGAATGATCTGGTGTTGGTTTGGTAAACAAAAGGAGGAGCAATGAAGGAGGTTGCTAGGAATCCTATTTGAGACTCTAGGGACTTCAGAGTGTGGTTGAGAGTGGATAGTTGACAATGTCAAAGTTGGTTGAGAAATCCCACGATTATCAGGAGGCAATGGTCATCTATTTCTGTCGGGAGGTATCACCTATGAATTGCAAAATAGCTGTCTCTGTGCTGCAGCATGGTCTGAAGCGAGATGGATAGATGTGAAGGTAAAGGTTGGGATTGATTTGATCTTGGAGTTGAGCACAGACCTTTGCTTCCATGATTTTATCGATGAAAGATAGGTGAGTGATGGACCACTAATTGGCAAGGTCATCAACATTCAATGTGCACTTCTTCAGGAGTGGGAGGATATTCCCTTTCTTGACCACTTCAGGGAAGATGCTTTGATGGACGAGGACATCAACTATGGTGGTTAGAGGTGAGAGAGCTTCTCAGGAAAAGGCTTTGAAAAATGACAAAAGTCAGGCATCATCTTTGCATGAGGTAGGTTTGAAGGAGTTGAGTATGTCATTGATATCTGACAGAGAAGGGGCTTTAAAGGATTGCCATTCCACATTTGTGTTGTCAATGTGATAAATGACCTTGTGTATATTTTCACTGAAAAAATTGTAAGTGGTGTTGCACTTACCTGTGAAGTGTGGCATCGGAGAATTAGACAGGGTTTGTTGAAGTGCTCATTTTCTTGAAGAGCAAATTGTTTCTGTTGGCAGCTTTATTGATGGTGTTTGTATATTACTTGGCTTTGCTCTAGTGATGAGTGATCCTTGGGTTGCATGGAGTGACTTCCCATAATAAGGTCATCAGGGGTTCTGATTTTCTTCCATTCTCCTTCCCGCTTGTGACTAGACACTTATTGTCAATTAGCTCTCTGGTGTTTTAGGAGTTGGCTTGCTTTTGCTTGTTTTAGCCAGATTGGGAGTGCCAACATAGGCATAAGTTTTTTTCCCAAATATTTTCTGACATCATTTAGAAGAGTGTTGCCATGAGACATGCAGTTGGCAAAGTGAAAGATGAATGAATTGAGATACTTTCTGAGAGATGGTATAACAAAGATAGAAGTGACTCTGATGCGATTCAAGGGGTGACATAGAGACTTAGGTGTTAGAAATCTAGGAGCAATGGAGGCTAGACATGTAGGGGAGAGCACAGGTTTTATTAGATAGAAAATGCACATCCAAATAACAAGTGGCACACCATCAAAAGTCTCTCTTGAACAGAGTCCAAAGTATTTGTTTTCCTTCAAACTTTTTAATACAGCAACAAAAGTAGTCATAAAAGCACAACACAGCAATAACTCACTTTACATATTGCAAAATGCATAATATTACAATAGTTAAAACACATTATAAAATAGATGACACATTTATAAAAAAAAACTCAATAGTATAAAATAAACAGAGTGGGCAACCTACAGATGTAAAAGTGCCTAAAATTTAGGGAGGCGCTTCTAGCATCCAGGCCTTCAGTAAACATCAAGTAAATCAGTCCTGGACAACTAGAAATACTGGTTAGAATAACATGGATTTCCTTTTCGTAATCGCCCACTTTAAAAAGAACAGTTGCTAATACAAAGAGAGGAGGAATTTAGCTGTTGCAAATAAATTAACACTTCGCCATATCGTCTCAACCAACTCTTTCTTAAAATGGAAATTAAAAACTTCTTAGTATGAGCAATGTAAAAATTCCCAAAAAGAGTCAAATGGAGCAGTCTCTGTGGGGAGGACTCATCGCATGGAAAGATTGGCACTTAACTTGGGTCAAATTGGCCAGTGGGGAAACCCAACTGCACCTCACAAAACCAAGCCTAAATCTGGTTAGAAGGACTAGGCCCAAGTGGTGTCAATCCAGGTTGAATATGGCTACAATACAAGGGGAGTCCGAAGCTTCTCATAATACCTCACAGAGTACTTTAAAGTCTCAGTTTCCTCTCTCTGCTGACGTTTTATATGGTTAAACAACTTCTTAACCCAGACAAGGATGGATTTAGACATGGCAGTGGGATTAGAGAAGAGTTCCAGGGGGCGTGGTCACGCCAGCAGCCAAGGTGGCTGCACGGCACTGAAGCTCTGGGGAACGGCTGCCATCTTTCCTGATTTCCAGGCCTCCCCCATCATGCAATGTGATTTTTCCTGGGGGGCAGCTCCCCTCGACTGACAGCCACCCAGCTGCTGCCTTTTTGGACCGGACCTGCACCTAGGGACCTGCTGCTGCTGACCCCCTCTGCGGCCGGCTGCGGCCCTCAGAGGCCCTGTGACAACAGGGCCATGGGCGAGCATGAGGGCAGGGCCATGGTGCGGATGTCTGGCTGTGCAGCCTTGCATTGCTGCACACTGGGGCCCTGCCGGATTCCCGCTTTTGCCACCAGATTTTCAACAGCCCCACTGAAGTAGCACAGCTCTGCAAACAACATCTGGACCCTTCTAAGCCATCCAATAATTTGCTCGCCACCCCGACCGAGGATAAGACGGCTCACTGCCCTTCCAATGATTCACCAGACTGAGGTCCGTAGTGCAGGCCTCCTCACTCTCTGTAATTTCCCCAATTAGATCGGTTTCCCTGGGACACCCCCTTGCAGGTGCTGTGCTGTTGCTGGGGCTTCATCCCTACTGGACACTACTCCACTTCTCTGGAAATCTTCTGTGTCTTCTTTTTCTCTTTGACCTTACTGTCATAGCTGACGGCTGTGTTCCCTGGGACATTGCCACCCCCCATGGTGTACACCGTCTTTATGTTGTTTTGTTTTCTGCTCTGCTTTTATTCTGGCCATGACAGATTTTGAGAATTGGGGGGGTGGGTGTTGGGATGGGGATTCATCGTCCTACATTATTTTTTGTGTTACATTGTTTCTATGTTTGTTGCCCCATTTGCCTCCTAAACCTATAGGTTGGCGTTATCTGCACCTTGCTTTGTACCACTCCAACCCATTAACCTGCAGTGCATATACAGATGAACACTGATCTTTCCTATACCTCCATTTCCTGGAATGTCCATGAACTCAATAATCCCCGGAAGGGACGTCTTGTCCTCTCATATATGAACAAGCACAAGGTCAAACTAGCCTTTCTCCAAGAAACATACTTGGCAACCCGCGCAGACTGCACTTTCATCTCCTCTTGGGGGTCACACCGCTATTTCTCACATTACAGCTCTTAGGCTAGAGGAGGTTGTATTCTGATCCACAGATCCCTTCCTTTCATCCTCCTCCGCCAAGTAACTACTCCAGATGGAAGATATATTTTGATCTCTGGCTCCGTTGCTGGTCATGTTGTCCTGCTACTTAACGTCTACGCCCCAAACATTGACTCTCCTGAATTTTTCGCCACTATTGCTGATCTAGTAATCAACACTCTACCGCCGATATCCTCCTAGGGCAGTGGTCTCCAAACTTTTTAATGCCGCGCCCCCCCAGTTGAAAAATAAAAATCATTGGGCCCCCCCTCAGAATTTTTCGCAATTATTTTATAAAGATGGCAATGTCTAAATATGTTTAAACCTATTTAAACATTGCAGTTAAGTACTGTTACCTTTTTAAAACTACAATAACATGCTTCTGCTTAAAACAAAGGCCTGTTATCTGTATAATATTTCTTTTGGCCAGAATCTGGCACCCCCCCTGGGACCACTTGAGGCCCCCCTAAGTTTGAAGACCTCTGTCCTAGGGGGTGACTTCAGCATCCCTCTTAACTCGCTTCTTGACACTTCTGGATCCACCACCAAGCCTTGCTCTCTCCAAGCCCTACTTGACATTTTACAGACAAATCATTTGTTGGATTTGTGCCACTCCTTTCACCCGGGCGCTCAAGATAACACCTTTTATTCTCCATGTGACTCCTGGTCGCGCATTGATTCCTTTCTCGGTTCCTGGTTCCTTTCTCGGTTCCTGGTTCCTTTCTCGGTCCGCCATGCTGATGCTTTTGAGTTATAGATCACCTACCCTGCACGCTCTCAGACCATTCCCCGGTGCTGCTTACTCTTGCCTTCCCGGCCCCCTTCCCTTACACATGCACCTGGCGACTACCCAATAATGCACTACTTGACACTGCTTTCAAATCTGAGTTTCTAACCGCAGTTACCGAATATTTTCAACTTAATACCGGTTCGTCCCCAAGTATGCTACTCTATGGGAGCCCTTTAAGGCTTATATCCGTGGCATCTGTATTTCTAGGCATGCAGGCATAATGTGTAGCATTCGTACTGAGCTGGCTGGGGTGGAGCGTGAACTCCATGGAATTGATGCATTGACCGCCCCACATGCCTACAGTAGTGCTATCATCTTAAAAGACTTAAGGGAGCTGGCGGATCGCAGGGTAGCCTATCTTAGCAATAATGCACGGGCCTAGAGCTACAAAGAGGATGAACGCCCTGGCCGGACACTCGCCTGCCTTATTCGCCTTAACTACCAAGCCTCTGGTGAGCTCAATGTCTCACAGAACACATTGTGGCGAGAAAAAGAAAGAAATGCAGTCACTTCTGGGTCGCGAAGTTGAAAGCCTGCCACATGCAAACAAGGAGCGTGTGAGGCGCCACAGAACAGTTTAAGGGGTATGAAATCCAAAGTAGTCAATTTAGACACTGCTACAACTCTTACACCCCTAACAGTTGACAGCCCACCAGACAAAAACACTGAAGCTATGTGAACCTTGCCGCTGGACTCCCAAGCGCAGAAGACTAAGGCTTCTGAATGAATTGAATCTCCGATGGGCAGACTCTTGCACCACTGAAACACTCCAGAGCTGGGAAAGGCCTCAGCTCAGAAACACCTCAAGCAGGGATCACTCTGGGAAGGGGCTGGAGGAGGTTTGGTGGTCTGTTCTGCTCTCTTTGGAAGGCCCTGTATTTATCCCCTAGGTTAACAGCTGCTCACTGCTCACTCCGGGAATCATCATTCACCATAAGGCCAGAGCTTGGCTCTCTCTGGGGTCTCCCACTCCACTGTAATGGAGGACACATGCCATGATTTTACAGGGACAGTTCCCTCTTCAGAGGAGAATAACTTTTCTCAACTTTCGTCAACTTCCACTTCATCTCACACAGATCACTGGCATGTTACAGTTGGCATGGGACAAGAGATCTACAAGTCACTTGACACCTGCTCATAATCATAAACCCACTGAAACAAAAGGTAGTCCATATCCTACAACCAAACATCTATACACACCTCACTGAAATCCTATTATGCTCCTCCCAAGGATGAGCTTTGCATCCCTGATCATCTGCCAGCATGAGACCGGTTCTTCACATACTGTCATACTAAAGTGCCCACACCATGTAGGTAATCTGCTGCCAGAAAAGAAGGAATGACACTGACTTAGATAGCTGAAACATCACTGGGCCCCCTGGCATGCAGGAGGTGGAATTTTCAACCAAAGAGCCATCAAGCACTAGAAGATAGGTGGCATGAGGTGTGGAGCTTCTCTGCCTCCGCCTGCACCCCACTACTTTGACTGGAGTGAGAGGACCCCATAGCTGCAGCAATACGGACTCCCTCCAGTGAGTGTTTCTAAACCAACTCATGAGCACATCTACCTGAACCTCTACTGTCTAGTCACTTAGCTGACCTCTGGACCCCTATCCACAGATCATGATTAACTCTTGACACGTTTCCTTGACAAAGCAACACTCATGTACCTTTTTCCCCCATATCTATCCCCTGTGTTGCTTCGCTAATCTTTCTCTTCTCCATGCCATGCCAGCTGGAAACTTTCTCCTTCATCTAGCATGATTGATGCACTGGTAAAGCGTGCTACTTTTTAGGTCGAGCGCGCAAGCTCTCTGACGTGTTGTAATCTTTATGTGAGTTTTTAACCATACCCACCACACGCCCATCACTATCACTTGTTCATGGGCTTGCCTTTCAAAAATCCTTTGTTATCATTGGTAAATGATTTATGTTTGTCCCTCCTTGGGGCAGTTTTGTTACCATTTTGGCCATCGACCCTGTAACATGGATAATTGCACGATTGGCTAATAGGTTTGACTGTGAATGAACTTCTTTTATGTTTTGTGTCTCTCTTTCGCGCTCATGGTGGCCATGGCACTTTCAAACGGCTCGCTTATATCAACTGTTTTACTTTCAATTTCAATGTAAGTGGCAAGAAAAGTCCAGTTACGAATTTACAATGTTAACAGCTCTACACTTGAGCAAAGGTGAGACACATTGCCTTGCAAATGCTTGTTTTGAATATTCCTATCCCCCTTACTAACTCCATCTTTTTGACACTGCGTGACCTTTTGCTCCGACTAATATGGGCCAATTGTCACCCCAGAATTGGCTGGGACACTCTAACTCTCCCTTATGAGTGGTGCGGCTTTGCAGTACCTGACTTCTAGCTATACTATTTAGTGGCCCAATGCCATTTCTCATACTACTGGTACAACCCAGATGCTCAACTCCCTTACCTCAAACTGGAATCTCAACAGGCATTCCCAAAATTGTTGGTTCACTCCTGCCTATGAGTTTACCTCTTGCGTAAATGGATAAACACATGCTTTCCACGACTTGCTGGGTTTGGATTAAACTCCTTAAGGTGCTCGTGGCCCTCTCTTATGTTCTCCACATATTCCTCCTAAGAACAACCCCTGGTTCCTGCTCACTCAGGAAGCATTAGTGCAGAGCACACTCACTTCTTGCCACCTTCACACCATGGCTCATTTTGTCATAGACGGCCGTATCGACCTCTGTCTTGTCTTCGCTCAGCTGAGGCTACCTTCCAGATTGACAAGGTTGTGTGTATGCGATTGTGTAGTACCCTACGTGATAAACCCCCTTCCGACCCTGATATGTCAACTGAATTCTTGCCTCTCTCCATGGTGATTACTTTGGCAGATAACTCCAGATTGGTATCTTGTCTTTATCATGCAAGCCTGGGGTTGACATCCGCATGCGCCTCCCTGTCCAAAGAGCCTGGAAGCGGGACCTTGGTCCTCCTATTTCTGAAAAGACTTGGACACACTGCTGTACACAAACACAACAAGTCTCCCGTAGTAGTAGACATAAGCTCATACATTTTACATTTTTACACATGGCCAACATCACATGCAAGGCCCTGGTCTGTTATGATCTCTCAAGGTTCCATTATTGCAATCACTGTCATGCCCCGTAGGCAGACTTTGCCCATCTCACTTGGACCTGCAGTGTGGTTCATGCTTACAGGGTGGCTATCTTTACCACACTCTTCACCATGATCGATCTGATAGTAGCTTCTGACCCCCTCATGGACTTATTGGGATACGTTAAGCCCCAAAGCTCCGGTGCTCGCAGATACGCTGCGATAGCCCTACTCCTTGCTAAACCTCGCACTGCCCTCCATTGGGGCCATCTACACCCCACTCACTACAGCTCAGTGGCTAACCAACATGCAATACTGTTACATGACTAGCGAGGTTTATGCTTCCCTTTAACACTCCACTTCTAGACTCAAAGACATTTGGGCCCCTTTGCGTACTTACCTACGGACTCTGGATAACACCACCACCTAATATTTGTATGTTTAGACTTGGCTGCCTCTACATTTTGGCTATGTCTATATTTAGATCCGCGGACATGTTGCTGTGTTCGCTGATTACCATATATTGCTCGCTCTTAATGCCCATTGTGTATTGTCACTTTTCCTATATTGTCACATGTTTTACTTTTATTAGTATTGTAGTACTACAGTTCTCTTTATTTCAGTTTGCAAGTAATAAAAACATTTAACACAGAGAAGAATTCCAGTCTCCCCAAGTTATCTCGTTTTTAATGTTCTGAAGACAATGGATGTTCATGCCTCTATCGCATGAGACACCACCCAGAATAACCTCCCTATTGAAATCAGCATGCAGGTTCACCCATATGGCACAACACAGCGAGGAGGGGCCAATTTAATCCTTCCTCCACATACTCAACCCAAGCTCTTGATGCGCTATAACAGTAGAGCAAACTGGGGGGGCTTCCAGGAGGAGCAGCAAACCCTATTCTCTTCATCCTGGAGGGGGGTAATGTTTGAGTATTCCTCTATTCCAGGCCCGTATGTGATAATGTGGAGGGATTTGCCCTTAAAAACCTCTAAGAAGGGGGCCATAGGCTTTTCTCCAGTGAGCAAAGCTAGGCTATAGATGTATCCAGATGCACCAGCAATTCTCTGGCAGGTTTTAAGCTTACAGGGACCCCAATTCACCATGGCATTCAAAACTACAGCTAGATACGCGACATCTGGTGCAGAGGTAACAGGATGGCCCTGAAGATAGGCACTCCTTATCTTATGGGGCTTAGAGCCACGGATCAGAGTAAAGGTTTTGGAGCAATTAGTGGCAAGACCAAGGACCCCATGAAGCCAACAAATTCCTGGACAAGGATATTTAACCTGTTCTGTGCCCAGGACGTAATGGTTAAGTCCTGAGGCACAGTGCTGCTGTGCCCAGGACCTAACCATTACCTCCTGGTCACAGAGCCCAGAGGGAGCGCTAGCGCTCCTTCTGTGGTGTTCCCTCCCACCCCCCCAAGTCAGGGATGGAAGGGGAAGCCCTTCCCCTTCCACCCCCGACCCCCCCAACCCCTTCTGTGACGTCAGCGCGCGAGCGCGCACTGATTAGTCACAGGGTCTCCCCCATCCAGCGCGAATCCCATGGAGGAGGCCCGGAGGGGCTTCAAAGGGAAGGAAATTTATTTCCTTCCCTTTGAAGTCTCTCCCAGGGTTTCAAAAGCCGGATTGCTTGCAATCCGGCTTTTGAAACCCCACTAGACACCAGGGATTTTTTTTTTTTGTTTACATGGACATAAGGGAGCGACACCTTGGGCAAGGGTCGCTCCCAGGGGGGGCATTTTTTTGAGAAGGCCTTTTCTGTCCCCCCTAGGGGCAGATCGGCCTATTATTGGGCCGATCTGCCCCCGGGGGGGGGGGGGCAGAAACCTCTAGGCACCAGGGATTTTTTTTTTTTTCTTTTTGTTATGTTTTTTTTTTTTAGGTGGGGAGCGACCCCTTAGGCAAGGGTCGCTCCCCTAGGGGGCAAATTATATTTAGGCCATTTCTGCCCCCCTTGGGGGAAGATTGGCCTATTTTGATGAGGCAGAAACCACTAGACACCAGGGCGTTTTTTTTTTTTACGTGAATTTCACGCAAGGGGAGCGACCTCTTAGGCAAGGGTCGCTCCCTGGGGGGGGGAATTATTTTAGGCCATTTCTGCCCCCCTGGGGGACAGATCAGCCTATTTTGATTAGGCTGATCTGCCCCCAATGGGGGCAGAAACCACTAGGCACCAGGGCAATTATTTTGTTTTGTCTGTTTGTTTTTTTAGAGATGGGTAGCGACCCCTTAGGCAATGGTCGCTCCCCTGGAGGGGCAAATTGTATTTAGGCCATTTCTGCCCGCTTTGGGGGCAGATCGGCCGATTTCAGGTCAATCTGCCCCCAAGGGGGGCAGAAACCACTAGGCACCAGGGATCTTTTTTTTTGCGTCGTCACGCAAGGGGAGCAACCTTGTAGGCAAGGGTTGCTCCCCAGGGGGGTTGGGGGGTAAAATTTATATTAGGCCATTTCTGCCCCCCCGGGGGGCAGATCGGCCTATTGTAATTAGGCCGATCTGCCCCCAGGGGGGGCAGAAACCTCTAGGAGCCAGGGCAAATTGTTTTTTTGTGTTTTTGTTTTTGTTTGTTTGTTTTTTTTCGAGATGTGGAATGACCCATTAGGCAAGGGTCGCTCCCCTGGGGGGCAGATTGGCCGATTTTAGGTCAATCTGCCACCAAGGGGGCAGAAACCACTAGGCACCGGGGATTTTTTTTTTGGGCGCCAATGTCACGCAGGGGGAGCGACCCCGTAGGCAAGGGGGTGGGTGTCAAATTTATTTTAGGCCATTTCTGCCCCCCCCTGGGGCCGGCTAGAGGCCAAAATCCACAGGTAGGCACTGTTTTCTGTGAAAAAATGTGATGTGTCCACGTTGTGTTTTGGGCCATTTCCTGTCACGGGCGCTAGGCCTACCCACACAAGTGAGGTATCATTTTTATCGGGAGACTTGGGGAAACGCTGGGTGGAAGGAAGTTTGTGGCTCCTCTCAGATTCCAGAACTTTCTGTTGTCACCGAAATGTGAGGAAAACGTGTTTTTTTAGCCAAATTTTGAGGTTTGCAAAGGATTCTGGGTAACAGAACCTGGTCAGAGCCCCACAAGTCACCCCATCTTGGATTCCCCTCAGTCTCTATTTTTCAAAAATGCACAGGTTTGGTAGGTTTCCCTAGGTGCCGGCTGAGCTAGAGGCCAAAATCTACAGGTAGGCACTTTACAAAAAACACCTCTGTTTTCTTTCAAAAAATGTGATGTGTCCACGTTGTGTTTTGGGGCGTTTCCTGTCACGGGCGCTAGGCCTACCCACACAAGTGAGGTATCATTTTTATCGGGAGACTTGGGGGAACGCTGGGTGGAAGGAAACTTGTTGCTCCTCTCAGATTCCAGAACTTTCTGTCACCGAAATGTGAGGAAAACGTGTTTTTTTAGCCAAATGTTGAGGTTTGCAAAGGATTCTGGGTAACAGAACCTGGTCAGAGCCCCACAAGTCCCCCCATCTTGGATTCCCCTAGGTCTTTAGTTTTCAAAAATGCACAGGTTTGGTAGGTTTCCCTAGGTGCCGGCTGAGCTAGAGGCCAAAATCTACAGGTAGGCACTTTGCAAAAAACACCTCTGTTTTCTTTCAAAAAATGTGAGGTGTCCACGTTGTGTTTTGGGGCGTTTCCTGTCACGGGCCCTAGGCCTACCCACAGAAGTGAGGTATAATTTTTATCGGGAGACTTGGGGGAACGCTGGGTGGAAGGAAATTTGTGGCTCCTCTCAGATTCCAGAACTTTCTGTCACCGAAATGTGAGGAAAACTTGTTTTTTCAGCCAAATTTTGAGGTTTGCAAAGGATTCTGGGTAACAGAACCTGGTCAGAGCCCCACAAGTCACCCCATCTTGGATTCCCCTAGGTCTCTAGTTTAAAAAAATGCACGGGTTTGGTAGGTTTCCCTAGGTGCCGGCTGAGCTAGAGGCCAAAATCTACAGGTAGGCACTTTGCAAAAAACACCTCTGTTTTCTTTAAAAAAATGGGATGTGTCCACGTTGCGTTTTGGGGTGTTTCCTGTCGCGGGCGCTAGGCCTACCCACACAAGTGAGGTATCATTTTTATCGGGAGACTTGGGGGAACATAGATTAGCAAAACAAGTGTTATTGCCCCTTGTCTTTCTCTACATTTTTTCCTTCCAAATATAAGAGAGTGTGTAAAAAAGACATCTATTTGAGTAATGCCCTGTAATTCACATGCTAGTATGGTCACCTCGGAATTTAGAAATGTGCAAATAACCACTGCTCCTCAACACCTTATCTTGTGCCCTTTTTGGAAATACAAAGGTTTTCTTGATAGCTATTTTTCACTCTTTATATTTCAGCAAATGAATTGCTGTATACCCGGTATAGAATGAAAACGCACTGCAGGGTGCAGCTCATTTATTGGCTCTTGATGAACCTACAAGCCCTATATATACCCGCAACCAGAGGAGTCTAGCAGACGTAACGGTATATTGCTTTCGAAAATCTGACATTGCAGGAAAAAGTTACAGAGTAAGACGTAGAGAAAAATTTATGTTTTTTTCACCTCAATTTCAATATTTTTCTTTTTCAGTTATTTTCTGTAGGAAACCCTTGTAGGATCTACACAAATTACCCCTTGCTGAATTCAGAATTTTGTCTACTTTTCAGAAATGTTGCGGTTTCTGGGATCCAGCATTGGTTTCATGCCCATTTCTGTCACTGACTGGAAGGAGGCTGAAAGCACACAAACTCGTAAACATGGGGTATGTCCCAGTAAAATGCCAAAATTGTGTTGAAAAATTGGGTTTTCTGATTCAAGTCTGCCTGTTCCTGAAAGCTGGGAAGCTGGTGATTCTAGCACCGTAAACCCTTTGTTGATTCCATTTTCAGGGGAAAAACCACAAGCCTTCTTCTGCAGCCCCTTTTTCCCATTTTAAATGAAAAAAACGAAATTTTCACTGTATTTTGGCTAATTTCTTGGCCTCCTTCTGGGGAACCCATAAAGTCTGGGTACCTCTAGAATCCCTAGGATGTTGGAAAAAAAGGATGCAAATTTGGCTTGGCTAGCTTATGTGGACAAAAAGTTATGAGGGCCTAAGCGCGAACTGCCCCAAATAGCCAAAAAAAGGCTCGGCACAGGAGGGGGAAAAGGCCTGGCAGCGAAGGGGTTAAGCCATTGTAGATTTCCCGGGTAGTACGGCATTGTCTACATATAGTAATGCCGGGGCCCTTTTCCTTCCAACTATGGGGACATCTGCGGTGCTAACAGAGAGGACTGAGCCAAGACCATTGATAAATAAAAATAAAAAAAATTGGGTCCAAACACAGCCCTGGCACACCCTCTTTTCCACGTTAAAGATAGCAGTATGCTCTCCAGCAGGGTCCAAACCTTACAGATGCTGAGAGCTCGTAGTGCAGGGCCCGTAGAAAAGTGACAAGCCCTGTGTCCACCCCCATATCAGACAATAAGGATCATAGCTTAGATCTTACCACGCAGTTGAAGGCACGGGACTGGTCCATGAAGGCCAGGTAGATGGAGCCATGCCTCACAATGGTGTACTTGCTGACAAGTAAATATAGGTTCAGGCATTGCTCAACCATGCCTAGCCATACTGCACCTCAGACAGCGTGTCGACTCCCTGGTCCATGCCAGAAGGCAGTCCAGCACGACTCTCCCTGCAGTCTTAACCATGGAGTCCAACAGGGATATTGGCCAATAACAGCCAGAAGACTGAGGGTCTTCCTTTTTAAAAATAGGGACTATGATGTCAGTATGCCAAGATTCTGGAAGATCCGTTATGGTAAAGACATTAAAGCAGTTGCATCACATGGGGGTCCAAAATTCCTGTGTAGATTTATACAAATCCATGGGGACTCCACCAGGACCTGGGTCCTCATTGGAAGGAGATTACTCAATGCCCCCTGGATCTCTTTTAGAGTGAACTCCATGGATAAAGGATAAGGCACCTCTGTCTCATTTCTCCCTAAGGGCATACCAGTCCTTTTGAAAGTACTGTGCTTTCCTATTGTCAGTCGAAACTGAGGAACGCCCTGTTAGCAGCAGGGAGCAGAGCTCCCACTTAGCAACCACTGAGGCAGATTCCATTCAGCTGGGAGCAGGATTTCTAGCTGCATTGACTCAGAGGACTGCTGAGGACAAACTTTGACTGAGCACTTGGGAGGCTTTGCCCGGCTTCACATTAAGTGATGTTTCCTGCTCACAAAGTAAACATTTATACTGGTCTACTTCCTAGGCTTGAATCTCTCTAACTGATACTAAATCATTTCAAAACAACTAAAAGACCCTACATTAAAGGTTAATTTTAAAAGCTAAATCGAGTGTTTTACTGTCTTTTTTCCGATTGTGCCATCTAACTGTCTCTGACCGTCAGCACAACCTCGTTCTCTCATCTATAATTGTCCTTCCTTGCATTTTCTGCCATCAAACTCATCCCCTTGTCTGTTTGACCAGCTGGGCTTGTTTTCTTTGTGATTAGAGCCTAGAAACAGTGTACACACAATATTTGCGCTTACAAATGCATACATAAGCATATGAGTATTGACCTCTGCAACCTGACAGTGTAGTGCGGTCATTGCCAAACTCTCTTCCTGGGACAATGCACTTTGCACACACTGGCGCAACCATATTTTTCATCAGAGAATTGCACAAAGGAACAGATATGTCGTGGGAGTGCCTGGGAAGAGGGTGGCCCAAAAAGGCAAAGTCAGGGTCTTTTTTGGAGCTATAAAGCCGAAGTCCCGTTTGTCATCTGTACAAATGCTTAACCGGTCTCCCATTGAGCTGAAATAACATATCTAGTAAAAATGTAAACCTTTTGGGTCCAGCTGCTCAGCGAATAAGGATCAGGCCCACATTCCAGTCTGTGTAGCAATTTTGTATTTTTCTGCCTACATTCTCCATTCTCTTTCCTGATTCCAGATTAAGTTTGTGCTCAAATAGTATTTTCCGTCTGGTGGGGACTTTGGAAGCAACCTAGGAGGTTAAAACGCCACTAGTTTCTCCCAATTGATTCGTGTGCTTATGTCCTGAGTCGTATGTCCCGTGACTTATTTTGAAAATACACCTTGTTTGTTCCTCTGTATATACACATATCGATTATTCTCTACCACTGTGTGTGACATCATTGAGCATTTGTCACTTTTTCACCAATTTTATGTGGTATGGTCAACTCTGTGCAAATCAATCTGAAATAAAATTATTTTCTATCCTGCGAGCCCACAGGGAATTATTTAAAGAAATTAGATGTGTTGCTAAACGAGCAAGTGCTTGACAATGAGTCCAGAGTGAGCCATTGTTTTTCAAGATGTCACATTCTGAGAGAGTGAGGAATACCAGTTGGGTGAGCGTTAAAGACGTGGCTATTTAATCAGTGAATTGGTTCTTAGCCATGCCATTGTCTACTCTCATATTGCGGCAGCTCCCTATCTGTCAGAGTCAAGAAACCTTGGGTGCACGTGTGCTTTATAAATATAGTTAACACTAACATTCCTGCACCCGGAGTTTCAGTTTGGAAGAATACATGGTATTCCAACTTACGATCCAAGGCTCTCCCTAAGAAATGGGGAATTATTGCCGAATGTGAGTCCCATGGTGATTCCCCATTGCAGCTCTCAATTTTCATCACTTTCCAATCTGAAAGAATGTGGAGGGGGTATTTCCACACGTCCTGTAATTACTAATTATATGGAAATGGTAGGAAATTACTACAAACCTGGAATGTGGGTGGGCCTTAGCGTTGTTTATATCTGTCAATGACTCCACTGCTTAATCACTAACTTTGGCATTCAGATCACACACCAAGATGCTTGATATGCCCTAAAACAGGCTTCTGCTTCCTGGAGAATCTCTCCAAAATTTCATGGCCATGAGATCATGTGTCAATGATGGAGCAAATTATTAAAGTGGCTTTACCGAATTACGCTGCAAAAAAGGGAAATATCACAACAGATTAGGTAACAAAGTCACCTCATGTGGCACTCTCTTTAGCACTATTAACTAGCTTTAATGCCATGTTAACATAACATACATTGGTATTGGGTAAAAATGGATGCCAATTTATGAGAATAGTGATTCTTAACCTTTTGACTCCTGTGTCTCCCCACTTAATAATAAGTGGAACCTAGAGTCCCCCAATAGGTCACTAGTGGAATCCGGGGACCCCCAGTGAGTAATTACGTGAATCAGGAGACCTCAGCCTAAGCATTTTCAATTATTTGAACCACAAAAAATACAAAAACAAGTATTTATCAAACAAATACACAAAATATTCAATCACTTATTTAATTCCCCCAAAAATATAAAAAGTCAAAATTTCATTGGGAAGTTTGGACCTTTTCTAAATTCAGTGTGGCCACTACTCATCGATCATACATTCTGTTTGATGAACTTGGACTGGTTCCACTAATCAAACAATTAGGGCACCAACTCAGTTTTTAGCCTCTAATTTTAAATTCCCTTACATTTATAGAACATTTTTAAATGTTCAGATTTACATTTTGCTTTTTTACATTTATATACCATTTATTAATCTGTTAATATTATTTAATTTTCTAAGAAGGAGTAATACCCCTACCGGCGTTTGAGATTGGTGATTTTCGCTTTGCTCGCCACCGCGGTCTCCGGTTACCCTCCTCCCCCATCTCCTTGCCCTTCCTGCACCCTCGCTCTCCCCCCCCATGTTGACCCATCCTTGGCCTCTCATACTACAAAACCACTGCTGCTGCATAGTTCTTCTTTTGTTTCCTATTTTCATTTTTGTTCATTGTACAGACTAGTGCGCCTTGGGACACCGAATAAACCTGAATGTGGTTTGCAGTGGCCCTTCTATAGTGGGCTGATGCTGAAAGGGTATAGATTATGGTGACGATGGGATGCCCTCTGACCTGCCTTCCATTGATGTATGTACCACAATCAGAATGTGATGTGATGCTATGTTTTGTGCTGTGCTTTTCCATATAAAAACATGTTTAAAAAACAAAAAGATTCCCAAGCAGTCGCCGACCTCCTAAATAGGCTTTGTGACCTTCATGGGTCCCCGGACCACAGGTTGGGAACCACTGCGTTAGGACATAAAAAGGTTTCCTAAGAAAGAAAAGTATACACATTTAAAAGGTTATTCACTAACAATAAATGATTGTGCCTTTCATGGAAGTGCAGGAACCCAATTTTATTAATCCTTCCTACGCCACCTCCCACTGTAAAATAGTTAGTGTATAACGTTTGCAGTGCCGTACACACTGCCGAAAACAAACACACGTACACACATTAACTAAAGGTGTGCATGCAATCTATGTTCTATAATATTTTAACTTAATATATTAAAATAGCAAGAGTTTTTGGTCCCAGTTACAGACTGTGTTTCTTCAACCCATCAGGATTTAGGGCCGTATTTATACTCTGGTTGCGCCGAATTTGCGTCGTTTTTTTCGACGCAAATTCGACGCTAAACACACGCCAACTAACGCCATATTTATACTATGGCGTTAGACGCTTCGGGCGCCAAAGTGCCCGGAGTGTGCGTCATTTTTTAGCGTGAACCCCTTCCTTGCGTTAATGAGATGCAAGGGAGGCGTTCCCGTCTAAAAAAATGACTCCCAGGCCTTTACGTGGAATTTATACTCCCGGGCAAAAGTGACGCCCGGGAGTGGGCGTGGCCAAAAACGGCGCATTTGCGCCGCTTTTTAACGCCTGGGTCAGGGATGGCGTTAAGGGACAAGTGGGCTCAAAATGAGCCCAGAGTGCCCTCCCCTGCCCCCAGGCACCCCCCCTGCCACCCTTGCCCACCCCAGGAGGACACCCAAGGACGGAGGGACCCATCCCATGGGCATTAAGGTAAGTTCAGGTAAGTATTTTTTAATTTATTTTTTGTGGCATAGGGGGGCCTGATTTGTGCCCCCCTACATGCCACTATGCCCAATGACCATGCCCAGGGGACAGAAGTTCCCTGGGCATGGCCATTGGGCAAGGGGGCATGACTCCTATCTTTACAATGATAGGAGTCATGTTGATGGGGGATGGGCGTCGAAAAAAAATGGCGCAAGTCGGGTTAAGACGATTTTTTTGACTCAACCTGACTTGCCCCATTTCAAGACGCCCATACGCCATTTTCCCCCTACGCCGGCGCTGCCTGGTGTACGTGTTTTTTTTCCACGCACACCAGGCAGCGCCGGTCTGCTAGCGCCGGCTAACGCCATTCAATAAATACGGCGCCCGCATGGCGCTTCAGAATGGCGTTAGCCGGCGCTAATTTTTTTGACGCAAAACTGCGTTAGCACAGTTTTGCGTCAAAAAGTATAAATATGGCCCTTAGAGCGCATTACTGATATTAACACCATATGGGTAGAATCCTTCCCTGTTTCATGCCTGAATGCAGCATCAGCAGGTAAAGGGTGACCTGTTAAGCTTTACGAAGTGATGGGGATGCATTGCATATGGATCACTCTTAGAAACTTATGATCAGTTTGAATTGAAAGCAACTTTATTTTTTCCTGAAATACGAAGATTATGAAGCAGATGGCGAAACTGGTGACATATGTGCTACAGCCATAGTTACGAAGAAGCACTGCAGAATCGTATTATTTCAGTTTTCTGTTTCATTCCCACAATTTAGCTGCTAATTTTATAGAACGAGGGGAGATGACATCTACAGGCTTTCGACCATTAACGTGGTGTGACTTGTTTTATGAAATTAAAGATATCGGAAAAACACTCCTGGGCTGCTTACTTCCTTTGACCTCTCTCCCATTGCATTTGTCTACAACAGAAATAGCGGCCCAATGGTTGGGTGGGCCATTTTCCTTACTGGACTTAGAAAGGCTTGAAAGCCTTCTAAGTGTACACCATTCTCCACGCACTTTTATAAACTTGGACATTGATCAAACCCCTCAAGGAATTTTCCACAGTCTTCACCCGTTTATTGGATACTCCTCCGAGGGTCCGTGCTAAAATGCTGCAACTGGTGGAGCTAATTTGATTCTGCATTCAGGAAACCGATGGGAAATGACATTTCTGTCTCTCTTTATTATGCATAAGAGAACACTAACCGAGTCTCGGAGGGAAACATCTGTCAAATGCCGAGCTAAGGATAGGAGCTGAGGCATCAACGGGAAAGATCTCTCGGATCCATTCAACCAACAGAGCAGGAAGCGGGGGCGAGAAGTGACGCCACTATGCTGCCTCGTGCTACAATATAGATGCTTTGTTGTCATATTTAATACTTTAGAATATAATGCTAGATACAAATAGTTATACGTGCAAATAGAATAGATAAAATACACATCGTAACATTTAAATATGTACATCTGTAGGTTTTAGGCCGCATGGACACCAGAACCGGTCGAGTGGGGAACCCCAAGCAGCCCTGGCAATTTTGTCAGACCAGCCCTCATAAACACAGCAGTTGAGTGCAAGTGTGAAGCACTGGGTGGCCCCAGAAGGCTGGAAACGAGAGTGAGTGGGTTATGGTGGCTTGATGCTTTTGTTACTGAGGGCCAATATTGCAGCACCCTTGCAAAAGTGGCCCCAGTAACAAAAACGGCCCCACTCTTCCAGCCTCCCGGGGAAACGCTTGATGCCCAGTATGGGAAGTCCAGCTCTGATGGATGTCACTGAAAGGTTGGAGCCCCTTGCACCATAGGGGCTGCACGTGTCTGTGTTACTCTCATGGAGGTTCTCATACAGTGCTAAAGTGATTTGAACAATGCTTTCATAAGGAGATCTACCAGAAGGCAGAAACAAAATGCATTACCCTTTCTAATATAGCAACGTGCGCACACACACATGCATTCATCCAAAGACTTCGTCTTCAAGAGAGTCACTGCAGCAGTGATAGGTATTTGGTGCAAAAGTAGAGCCCACGGGCAGAGAGTATGGGAATGAAATAAAGATAACTCATGTTGCCAGCAGATAACTGATAAGCAAAGATATATGTACAATCTCAGATTACATCTCATCTTTTTGCATTCTTAGGACGTTTAGAGTAGCCTTTTCATCCAGTGGCATAACAAAGCCCCCCTGCACCCCCAGAGTGGAAGGGGGGGGGCTCCATGGGAGCCCCTCAGCAATGTACCCTGGCCTGAGAGCTCCTGAGTGAGTTCGGAGGGGGGCCCTCCATGTCCTTTGCAAGGGCAGTGAAGTCATGTCACACTACTGTTCACGTCTACCTGGTCTGAGGAGAAACCCATGTTGTAGTATTGTCCAAGCAATTTAATAAACGTGTCAGATATGTGAACTGCAGGGTCTTATTTGCTCTATTCAGTAAGAGGACCTCTAACATGGCAGTTCTAAAAATAACAACCAAAATCATCCTGCCAAAACCTCCTGCTAAAACATAGAGGGTTACACCAGATGATCTTTGATAAGAGTAGCCCATAATTTAGATCTGTCATCACCTTGGCACAGTTTGTTATCACTGCAAAGTTGCAGGGGAACACCAACAAGTGAATGTTCTATTTTATCACTACAGCAAGCACTTCCTTAGCTAATGCCCTTTGTGTTATATCTAGACTCCATGTGGAGACTATGGAGCCTTTCTTCGACAGCCAGCATATCGCTATATGTTGTTTAGCTAACAGGAGACCCAAGGCTGCATTTTCCCATCCATGGGTTTAGGAAGCGAGCCAAGTAGGCCCTGATGCATGGGTTCTTCATCAGAATAAGGCAGGTCGCCCTAGTAAGCCTTGATATTATCTCCATCCACCACTCTAGTAGTGCCATGCAGGTCCAGGTCATCTGTAGAAATGTGGCGGCATGCTTTTGCAATGCAAGCATACCAAGGCTATGTTCAGGTAAATTCTCTGCAGTCAAACTGGCATCAGATATGTGTGGTGGAGGTAACTGAAGTGCGTCAATTTGAAACACTCTACAGTGAGGATTAAAGCATTGACAGTAGGTGACACACAATCAACAATGACCACATACAGATAGCCTTGCAGTCCATTCACTGGATACTGGTCACCAAATGCACCTGGCTTAAAACAGTTTGTATCCTAACGAGGCCTTTAATCATCAATGTCCTCCTGCATGCCACATCCACAAATTACGATGAATCCCTATTCTGGAATCTCTAATACTTGGAGATCTAATTCTTCATATAGTGCTATATCCCAAGACCAAGTCAGTATGCAGTGTCTTGATGCATCTCTCGGAAAGCCTCTTGAATCAAATTGCCACCAAAATGATAAAAGTCAAGCACCACTTCACCTGCCTGTAAATTAGTAGTTCTTGTTTTTTTAAGTCTTGTCTTCATTGCCTTTGAATTTTTGTAATCCTTTGACAATATTGCCAAGAAACCACCTGTTAGCAAGCACAGCACGTCACACCGAACCACATTACACAACACAATAGATATAGGCATAACCTTGATACACCTTTGTGTATTGATTACCAATTGTAGGGCTAATGACACATCCACTCGAAGCCTGCTCCGCAGCCTTCTTCGGATACTGCCTGGCTCTAAGTAGGGATTCCTAACAGTTCTGTCATGACCCAGAAGCTCCCACCATCTCTAGCTAGGCACTGCACAATTTGTGCCAATGGTTGGCACCAGAACTAATTTTTCATCATTTGACTTTGACCCAGAGGAAGAGGGGGGAAGTCAGAAAATAGAGAATGAAAAGAAAGAGCAAGATAGTGTTAGACCTGTCAGCCTTAGAGTGGGCTTCCCCCAAATGTTTGCCTTCACCTCCATTTTTTCTGACTTCGTTTTTGCTGGCCTTAAGACTCTGAGCACTTTACCACTGATAGCCAGTACT
The DNA here is from genome assembly GCF_031143425.1 of Pleurodeles waltl. Taxonomy (NCBI): domain Eukaryota; kingdom Metazoa; phylum Chordata; class Amphibia; order Caudata; family Salamandridae; genus Pleurodeles; species Pleurodeles waltl. The sequence goes on along the minus strand of NC_090449.1, from coordinate 313,278,575 downwards.
AAAGTGCATGTGCTCTCTCCTTTAAATATGGAAATATCGACTAATACTCAATTAGCATATTTAATTTACGTGTAAGTCCTGAGTAAAGTGGTATTATATGTATCCAGGGCATGTAAATTAGAAGCTGCTAGTGGGCCAGCAGCCACTGATTGTGCCACCCACTTAAGTAGCCCTTTAAACATCTCAGGCCTGTCATTGCAGAGCATGTGTGTGTAGTTTAGCCCAACATGTTTGACCTGGCAAAATAAACCCTTTTCTAGACCAAAACCTTATCTTTTTATACATAGAAGTCACCCTTGCGGTAAGACCTGGAAAGCCAAAAGGCAGGGTACACTGGATTTAAAAGGTAGGAAACTCTTCCAGGAAGAAGGACTGCTGTGCTGTGGCAGAACTGCCACTCTGCTTGACTGCACTATGCTTTGCTGTGCTGACCTGCTTCCCTCCTGTCTGGGTGAGAAGGATTGGAACGGCAGCTTTTGAACCCAGAACCCAGAGTTGGCTGACCTGATCTGAAGCCTAATGGTCACAAGAGGCTTCCAACAAACTTGCATCTCCACCTGGACTCTGCCATCTGTCAGTTTAATGTGTCAAGTGGTGCCAACGCAGTCCTTGACCCTTGGAGGTGGGCATGAGGTGCTCTATCAGGCTGTGGATCCAGTGAAACTGACTCATTTACTGTGCTGCGTGGCACAAACCCCAGCAGAACCACTGCATCACTGCTGTGTGGGCTGAACAGCCCCTCACCCTTTCAGAACTGCCACTGTGCAACACATCCTCGGTGCTGGCCCTTGCATGCCTCATGGACAGCAGACTGGACGGCGATGCCGAACTCTGCACCCAGCCTTGCAAGCTCCTTAGAAATGGCACATTGCTCCAACTGCACGCCGCATCCATGACGCCAGACTTTGCAAGCCCCATTGACGGAAGCCTTAACGATGATGTAGGCCCTTGCATTGCAGCCCCACACATCGCCAACACATCACACACGGGACCAACACATCACCTCGGCTGAACCATGCATTGGTGACGCGGATCCACGCAACACTCTGCAAACCAGAGTTGAAGGTACTATGGTCAGCTGGACTAATTGGCCCTTGTATCTGGCCCCAGCTCCATCGTGGTCAGCCTAAACATGTAATTTTGTCCCAGTCCTGCGCAACCAGATATCCACAGTTGGCCCTTTATGCCTTTTGGTGCTCTTTTTATTAAAAACTTTAAAGTTCAATATCTCTGGTTCTGCCAACTAGATTTTTGCTGTTTTGGTATTTTTTCTTTATTACATCTTATTCCATTTTTCTAAACAGGTGTGTGATCGTTTTTGTGTGGTGTTTTCACTGTTTTACTGTTTGAAGAGTTTCACAAATACTTTACACGTTGCCTCTAAGTTAAGCCTGACTGCTCTGTGCCAAGCTGCTAGCAGCAGAGCACAGGATAATTTGGGGTTTGCTGGTGCCTTACCATGCATCAAATATGTGTGACATGAATATGATTTAAAATAATAACTATAATTCTGCTGCTCCAACTAAGGGTTTTATGAAACAGAAGAGACAAATTCACATTGAATAAATTGATAAAGAAACGTGTCTCCATCTGAACGAAATTTAGGTCTGTGGTTTACTAGTTGAGCCAGCAATACAGTTTGAATCCACAGTCTAAATAACTGCACGAGTTGGAATGTGAAAGAATGATTAAAAATCAATTATTTCTAAAAGAATAACATTCTGAGATTCCTTTAAGTAAAAGCTCCTTTAAGTGATTTTATGGAAAACATTACAGTGATTTAGCAGTGAAGGAAGTGTGCACCAGAAAGTGTACAATAAAGTGTATTTTAATAAACAATAAACTAAAGGATCTTCAATTTGGAATTGACACATCTTCAGGTCACATCCACCTGAGGAAACAAAGAGAATGTAAATTTGTTGGTACCTAGAAGCGGAGGAAGCGCGGTATTGGATTCAAATTGAGAGTGCCTTTGTGGGTTGAAAGGGGACAACTGGGCAACAGACTAATGTTTTTTGCACAAAGGATATGGTGCTTGGCAGGCACTGAAGGGGCAAAAGAAGGAATGAAATGAGTGATGGGGAGGAATCTGGCACACAGAGAAAGGGCAGCTGGAAGCCAAAGAGGAAGCTGTGCCAGGGTCACGGAGGGGGTGCAACCACAGGGTTTGGGTCTTGGAGTGGGTGCAAACTGTGGAAATGCGCAATGCAAATGGGTGCACGGAGAGATTATAAGTAGCAGACAAAAAAAAGAGAATTTGACCCTGGTTTTTACAAACACCAGGCCCAGTGACACTGATGCAACGATAGATCAGGAAGTGAGACCGAAGCTAGTGACGTTTCCTGGAGGATTCTTAATTGAAGGCTTTCTCGTTTTGACCAAAAATGTTGAGTTCTGAATAATTTGGAGCTGTGCCTGCAGAAAAGGCCTAGGCACGGCAATTTGCTCTGAAATAAGGTAATACTGGTGAAGGGGTCACAGAGGAAGGATTCCTTGGGGTACCACTGAAAAAGAGGTGCAAGGAGTGGTTGAGGTTTTGAGTGATAAGTTGGAAAGTGACCATGGGTACGTGGAACAAGGGCAGAAAAAAGGCTCCTTGTAGTATGGAGAAAGAGCAACTAGGGTCCAGCAGGGGACATTGAGATGTGGTAATAAGAAACTGAAAGGGCGCTGTGATGCACAAAGGCTGGAGAGCACCAGAAGTGGTGTACTTAAGGGCAGTAAGAGCAAAGTCCAGGATGGGACGGGGCCGCACCAAGGAAAGTGCACTTGGGAGAACACCGAGAGGCATTTTCCTGAATAACACAGCAAATGACCATCTCAACAGGGGAGAGAGCAGCTAAAAGGAAATGAAGGAGGGGTGACTGTGCAGCACACAAATGGGGGCAATCAGGACAACGCTGGGAAACAGCAATTGGATGGTTCACAGAGGTGGTGCCACTCCGGGCTACTGTACTGCTGAAAAATTGACAAGAGCAAGTTCAGACTTTTGCAACGGAAGTAATTTGTGGATGTTTTCTGCAGTCTTTAACCCGAGGTCTAAGACTCATGGATGATAAAAGCATGAAGCTACAAGGAGTGGCTTTTTATCTCTAATTGACAACATGGCGCCCTCCTGTCAGCACACCTAGATCATTGTGAAATATCGCAACACAGAAGACTTCTTTACAGATTTTTTTTTTTCACATAGAGAGACAAGCTTACTAACGTTTTAATGAAAGGTAGGCAAAGCCTGTTTTGAGAACACAGCTACAGTTGTTCGCATATTTGAACCCTAACTGTGAGCTCTTTACAATCTTTGCAAAATACTTATGTTTAGGAATAGCAAATCTGACATTTGTAATTCACCTCTTTCAGTTCCAGTTTCCAATTCAATTAACCTTTCCTAATGTGTCTCTCATTCTCTTGGCCAAAGTGATTCAAATTTTAGTAAGTTGCGTTTTTTTCCCAGTCAGGAGAAAGAACTCACGTGTGAATGCTGATCTGTGCTGATTGCAGATTTTATTCCATTAACCCAAATGCCTCTGTGTTATTCTCAGTCCCTTGGCCAGAAGGTAACTGACCTCCAAGCTCTAATTAAAGATGGATCCTAAACCCAAACGTCAGAGAATGGATCAAGAGGTAGATCTGTAAGCAGATCTAAAAGGAAATATGTGCAGGGCACTCAGCTCCAATCCCTCCTCGAACATATTAGATAAGTTCTAGGTTTTGAGGAGAGATCCAGAGAAAAAGAGTGGGTCTACTCCTCATATAATAGTGCGGAAATGGATGATTTACCATTTCATTATGTAATAAAAAGGGATTTTGTGCAAGAAGTGGAAAGAACCTGATAAATAGTCAATACCCTGTTTTCTGAACAAGAGATTAACACAGGTTTTTGAAGAAAACTTTCCACAAACTCTAAAGGTAAACACACAATTTTGACTTCAATGGCCTCTACATCTAAATTGGCTTCTGATGACTCCACCTTATCAGATGTTGCAGATAAAAAAACAGAGACACCATTTATAAGACCATTTGTGGCCAAATATTTCTCAGTCAGAGCAAATTCTTATACAGCCTATGCCACTCAAGATTAGCACAAAGGCTTCCAGTCATTTATGACTATATCCAGGCCAGTGAGGATCAACATCCATTTTGTCAAATATGGTATTGGTTTCACAATTTTTATCTGTTGTTGTGTATATCTTATATTTACGTGATAAATTAAAATCTTCCTAAAAAAACAATAGTACCTAAAGGCGTCTCTAGAACTACTACACACTTAATATCACAATGAGTACGGGAGTGTGAATCGTTTCATAACATGTTTATCAAGCATGACATAAAAAGTTCTTCAATGGTGAGTGTAAAATCACCACTAGCTGCACAGGAAGGTGGTTATTATATGGGGTATATTTCTGAGGGCCCTTTAAAATTGATTTAGTAGGTAATCTTTAAATATCATACATTGCTTAATAATTCTCTATGACTTAGCAAATTTAAAATCATAGTTCACCACAAAGGGCACGTTATAAAGAGTTATGCAACTGGGCATAATTACAATGCAATGTAATGTTCAACTTTGACCATAAAAAGTCTTAAGACAAATGTGCATTATGTATGACCTTTTCACTGAACTTAGATAAAAACGTTACCAGCCTGGTATTAATTAGGTGTTGACAAGGTTCATGGCCTCCATAAAAGACAATCTGCATGACCGCACATTGAGAGTGTTGAAGGCTCTATGAAAGATGTCTTTGCGCTCTCGGAGGAGAGCTAAGCACAGACAGACTATGGGCCTGATTCTAACTTTGGAGGACGGTGTTAAACCGTCCCAAAAGTGGCGGATATACCACCTACCATATTACGAGTTCCATAGGATATAATGGACTCGTAATACGGTAGGTGGTATATCCGCCACTTTTGGGACGGTTTAACACCGTCCTCCAAAGTTAGAATCAGGCCCTATATGTGTAAGTGTTTCCTTAATTGTCCGACACAGCTGACAGGCGGAGTCTGTGGAATAAGGAAGCCACTTGGGTAGGAAGTCCAATGTTCAGAGTGCCCCAAGTCGATAATGCATAAACTTCAGTTTAATATACTTCGATTACTTTGTGCTTAAAAATGCCTGGTGGGCTTTCACATTGTATTTACCACCATCCAAGCATGTGGTTGCTGTGCTAGTGTGGACTTAGCTTCTAGTTTGCTAACCATGCAAGCGCTGATAGAGACACATTTTTAGGGTCGAGCATGCAAGCGCTATGGGCCCTGTTGTAATCTCTCTGTGGTGTTTTAACCACACCCATGTCATGCCCATCAGTTTCGTTGGTTTGTGGGCTTGCCTTTTAGAATTTGCTTGATTTCATTTGTGAAAGGCATGCATACGTCATGCCTTTTCCTGTGTTTAGCCCTCCTCGACAGCACTGTTAAACTACTGAAAACATACAAGGCTCCATGTTTTCCGCATGGCTTCTGGGCTACTTTTTCTTTTTATTTATTTCGCAACGTTTGACTGCGAGCGAACTTCTGTTTCCTCTTGTGTGCTCCTTCACGCTCATGGTATGGCATTTTAAATTGGCTCATTTATGTAAAACTGTATTTCTTTTCATTTTCAATTTATGTGGCAAAAAAAGTCTGGTTAGGACTTTACAACGCTAATAGGTCTAAGGCAAACAAATGCGAGACTCATTGCATTGCAAATGCTTGTTTTAAATGCTGCCTGTGACACCTGCTGATTCTTATCTGATGTTACTTTCAACAGAATCTGGGTTGCATCATAAACTGTGGGCACAACAATAGCTGGTCGCAGGATCCTCTGGATGAAGTCCTGGAAGGTATTGTTCAGCCAGTGGTGGTCTCTCATTCAGAAACTTCCCTTCACTGGCCTGAAGCTATCTGCAGGAGATCTGTCGAGCAGCGAGATGGTTCTCCCAGCAGACTTTTGTGAAACACTGCAGACTGGATTTATCAGGCTCTACTGTAGACACTTTTGGTGCCACTGTACTAACATCAGCATTGCAATATTAGTTGATCCAATAAACCTCCTTGAGCATTATTTGTTTATGGTGCAATGTTTTGTTTAACTTGGTACATCCTCAATGCTAAGGACTGGGACGGGAAGGACTAGGATGAGGAGGAAATGTTTCAAACCTCTGTCAAAGGCAGAGCCTCCTCAATGTTAAGGACTGGGGCAAGAATGACTATGAATCAGGGTGAATATGAAGATTACAGGTAAGCAATTGAGACATTTTCAATAAATCGTCTGAGGTGCTGAAAAGTGTGAGCATACCTTAGCAAATATTCCTGAATACCAACGATGTAGTACCCGAACAGATGATCCTCCCATTTGCAGGGCATTTCTCAGGTCACTTGTGTGAGATGCTCTTGGGACGCCCACACTTGTACCTAACAGATAATTGTGCCAGACACAAGTTGTTGAGAGTAAGAAGATAAAAAGATGAAAGTTCCAGCATACTTACAGTTATAAGTAATTTGAGGTGTATATATTGTTATGCATGTTTTCACAAAAATGTGACAGTACTTTTCTAGTGGCTTGATGGTTAAAAAAACATTTTCAGATTTTGCAATCTTAGCTCCAACATGTGCTGTTAACCCCTCTTACTGCACATATTAGAATTGTGAGTTTTCTGATAAATATCGGTCAAACCTGTCAGTATTTATCGAGGGAAATACTGCCAATAAATACTGGAAGAAGCAGATATTGGTGTGGTAGACACCAAAACCCACGTGTTATTCCTCTGAGACTCGTGATAGGCGACTATCAATATTAACCACTTCCGTCTCTGTATTTATCAGTGCGATAATTATCTTATCTTATAGTAGTCAACGCGTAATGAAGCCTGAGTATTCTGTTGCTAATATTGTGTGTAGAAATTGATTAGATGTTTCTTTTAATTTGTACTTATTATTATAAAATATAAATTGAGCTTCATAAGACAAACGTTATCAAATATATTTTTTGAAATAAGTATACATATTTAACTAATAAAGATATACAGTAGAGAAACTTTGATATGGAAACGAAGGTTGACTTTACACTACAATGTAATTTGTTTTATTCTGATACTTTAATTTTCAGTGTATTTCACTTAACACAGCTCTAATTGCAAACAAAAAATGAAAAAAGCATGCTTTGTTGCTCAATTTAGAAAATGCCTTGCCACATTGCAGCAACTTGTCTGCCAGGTTTCTTGATTTTCCACCGGTGGGGTTAAGAAGTTGGCATGGCGAAACGTACATTGTAGATGCACTATCACACATACATTGATGCACTATCACACATACATTGATGCACTATCACGCCGCTCTCTCACCAGGTCGCATGCTGCTGTTAATCCAGCCCATGCAACCGCTGCGCTGCGCGCATACACGCAGAACACTTGCCTGGCTCGGTTTATTCCAGATTCCTTTGCCCTTTTATACAGCTACCAGCTGACAACCTTGACTGTACTTGACATTAGATGTTACCTAGTCAGTGCAAAGGTCGAGACGTTATCTGTAGTTACGGACAAGTGTGTACTAGCAGATGTTTCCGATAACAACCTTTTAATTTCAGTTTTAGGAAGATTAGATGGCGCCCTGTCACCGGAACATCACTTTTTCATTCCTGGGCTTTGCGTTTATATATCATTGCTACCAGGTGCGTTGGTTCAATGGGCTTAAATAAAAAGAGCCAACAGTACAATTCCCAGAATGCACTGATATACAAGAGCAAAGCCCAGGCATGGAAAGGTGATGTCCCTTTGGCATGGAACTATCTGGCTACCCTAAAGGAAGGGCAAGGGGTTAAACTGCCTTATTGCATTGAACCCCGGAGTCCACTCAAGTGTAAGTGAATTAAACCAGTGGTTCCCAACCTTTTGGTTTCTGTGGACCCCCACTTTAACATTAATGGAACCCAGGGACCCCCACGGAATCATCATGGGAATCCAGGGACCGCCGCCTGAGTCATTACTGGAAGCTGGGGACCTAATTTGTCAATATTTGTTAATATTTTTTAATTTTCTAGGCTCTCGCGGACCCCCTGAGAAGGCTTCGCGGACCCCCAGGGGTCCCCGGACCACAGGTTGGGAACCACTGAATTAAACCACTTAACAAATAAGCTCACAATATCAGGCAAGACATTAACAGCAACAAACAACAGTTTGTTCCAAGTCAGAGGTGAGCTATGGTGTGGATTCAGAAGAAATACAGAACAAGTAAGATCATATTCTGGCATGAGAGCTAAAAATACCCAAGGCAACTAATGTATTTTTTTACTATGTACAATCATACGTTTGTGTTGAATTGAATGCCTCCAAATTCGATGGGTTGTGTACCTATGTAATCAGCGTTAGTGGGAGGTGACACATGAGAAAGTGAATCAACAGAAACTGTTTTTAGATTGAGAGCCAAATTAGGCAGCCTGAGAATTCCTACATGCAGCAGCATCAAACAACCCAAAAGCACTTACATCCTCCTAGAGCAAGCTCTGTTTTTTGTAAACATTGTTATTGCTATCTTTAGTTGTATACATAACACTACATGTAGAGCAGTAAGCCCACCATACCAGTACAAACCGATGGCAGACCTAATTTTCGACAGAGACAGATCTGGTGGGAGGTATGGGGTGGAGATGGGGGAGCCACGCAGATATAGAAAGGTGCTCCACTGCGCCAGGTGGGATAGAGGAGCCAAAAGAGGGGTGTATCAATGTTCCAGTCTCAGATTCTGTGTATAGCTGCTCCACTGTCTAGAGCCACCTCCTGGGATGTGATGGAGTCCTCTGCTCCCAGTCCATACTACGTCCTCCATCTGCCCTATATCTTAGTGAATTTCTGAGGAAAGTCCCTGGCAGTGGACACTACCTTTTCAGCCCCTATACACATTTCTGTCCTGGTATTCCACTGGGCTTTGGTAGGTGCACCACACCTTTCAGATCTGTGCGGTAATTCTTTTAGCAACCACAAGGCAGACATCACTAGCTTCTTGCAGAGTAAATTTACATTGCCTGAAGTACCCAGAATTACAAATTGAGGAGTAAAATGGATCTCCTCCTCCAACATGTTGCCCAGCTCCCTTAGTACATCTTCCTAATAAGTACAGATCTCAGGACACCCTGAATTTGTGTTTAAAAAAAGTCCCCTCAGGGAATCTACAATTTAGACAATCAGGTCTGGGGATTTTCCCCATTTTATGCAATCTACCACAGACTATATATATATGCTCTATGAAGGGCTTTTAACTGAATTAGACAGAATACCTACCTCACAGGGATGCATCAGGGCCTCCTCCCAATTGAAATCCTCCATGTTGCCCATATCTTGTTACCATCGCATCTTTTAGTTCCCAAGGTTGTCAGGTATATTTTTCAGGAGTACCTTGTAGGTGATGGAGGCTGCTCCCTTACCAACTAGGCCACTTAGCAAGTGGATTTCCAGAAAGTTTGCCTCCGGGAGATCCCACCAGTCCACCGACTCGCCATCTAGGCATGCTTGAGCTGCTTGCATTTGTAATACTGCATGTCTGATAGCTCATAGTCATCCAATAGTGGCTCAAAGAGCTTCACCAACCCACCTTCAATCACAACCCCAAGAGAGGACATGCTGATCAAGTCCCACTGGGAAAATCCCTATAGTTTTCAAACTTTTTGCAGTTTGCCACCTTCCCAGTGAGGAGTGGTCTAGGTCACCCTTCCTTTCCAGACCAAATGCCACCTGACTCCGTCCCATGCCACCAGTAAAATCTGCATCGGGACCTGTCAGGTCCGCTATAAAAATAGTGCCTCCATGATAGTTTTTCCATGGATTATCTCTCAAGATGAACCACTGGGTCATCTTCCGGAGCACATGCCCAGTCATTGATAGCTTGGATCGGGGAGACCCCATAGCAAGCACAGAAATGAGGAAGGGCAATCCCACCACCAAACAGAAGGGTGTCCCCAGTTCAAATCTAGGTATCATTCCATCCCATAATAGTCATCGGACCTCCCTATTCAGTAGGGCGCAATCCATTTCTCGTCTCAGGATAGGGGAAATCTGCATGACATAGAGCAATTTTGTAAGGGTTGTCATCTTGAGAATAGCTGCCTTTCACAGGATCATTAGTGGGAGTTTCCTCCACCTTGCCACACATCCATGTAGGTTCACTATTTGTGGCTCCAAATTATGCCCCAGGAGATCTTTAGTGCCCATTGTGACCTGTATGCCTAGATACTTAAAACCCTCTGTTATTATTTTGATTGAATACAGAATAATTATCTCCTGACTCCCAATTGCCAATTCTGCAAAGCACTACTTTACCCCAGTTCGTCCCATATCTGGAGTATTCCTCAAGTCCTTTGCATTCTCAAGCAGGGGGAAGGCATTGCACCGTGGCCTGTGACATAAAGCAGGACAATTATCCCTGTAGAGGGAGATCTTATCATTCTGCTCCTGCCCCACCTCCCACATCCCTGACCCAACTGACTAAGGGTTCCATACAGAGAGCAAAAAAGAGAATGGAGAGTGGGCATGCCTGTCTGGTCCTACGGCCCAATGGGAACCCCACCCCACCGTCAGGGCCATCTCTATGGGTGAGAATCAATAATCTAGTTTAGAAAAAGACCTGAGGGCTCGTGAGTAGTAGGAGTTTGCCACTTCATTTGGATGCTTCAATCTCCAGATGTCTACAAGTCCCAGCGCTGTGACAAACTGTGCCAACTGTGTGTCACAGGATAGTGTCTCACTTTCCAGGGTTGAATCCATCCATTGTTAGTGTGAGAGCATCATTCCAGTCACCCACACCCACCCGCCGAATGCTATTCCCGGTCTCTAACAATATTGAACCCACCTCCTTCAATGCCACCCTCTATAGTTGAGGGGAGGGGACATAGACAATAATGAGTGTGAAGGCCTGTCTACTTATGGTTCCATGAACACCAAGAACCACTCGCTCTGGGGCCTGCCCCGTTCAAGTAACCCTAAAAAGGGGGTTTGGACAGTAGTGCTACTCCCCTGGAGCCTTGGGTGAACCCAATGTGTATCTGCCTCTTCCTTAGAATCTAAAGTCTACGCCCAGTAGATGAGTCTTATGTAGGAAAACAAAATATCGGGATATATTGGGATACTACCCCTCATTTAATTTCATTGCCTAAACCACTTATATTCCAGGGTAAGATTTTGAGAAGGTCTAGCTTATTCCCATCTACCAACATAGCGCAACAGTTGTATCTGCCCCCAAACCCTAACCTTGCCACATCAGTCCAATGTCCTTTTTAGTGTCATGTGTCTGTTAAAAAAACAAACAATACACAACTTCCCTATTCCTCATCCCTCCCCACATTTGTAAGCAATGGCATTCTTGTACCCGACACAAGAAATTTCTGTGGTCCACCCCCTTAGGGAAAAAACTCTTAGCAATTTTTTCTAACTATGATACTTTGAGTGAATCTGTAGTAATAGGAAAGCTAGGGGTGCAAGTGTTTTTGTTCTGTTTCAAAGTCCTGGCTGATAAGTCTGGAGCAATATTACTAGATGCAGCTCTTTCAGGTGAAGGAACTAGTTCTTTGCCAATATCTCATTTTGTTTCTACAGGAAGCACACTTGAATGAAATCCTTTAAAAAACAAACTCTTAAAAATGCAGTCCATCAACATTAGAATAATAAGGTAAAAGATGGAGTACGGAGTAGGATTATCAACAGAAGAAGAGTTGGGTTTGGATTTGGGATATATGTTGGGACAACCATTCCTTAGTTAGACAACAGTAAGTGTGATGACAAAGATGAAGCTTAGATTTAGGGTCAAATTTAGAGCATGGAAAAATGTCAAATCTTGGATCATAATAACTATTAGGGTGAAAGTTAGAGTCATGCTAAAGTGAGTTATTCTAAAATCAGGATAAGGGGTTGTGATAGGTTGGGATCTAGGATCTAGAAGAATGTCAGAAACAAGTTTTTTTGTGTTAGAGTTGCTTCAAGGCGTTAAGCGTAGCAGTTAGTGGTTGGATTACTTTGGGAGAGTTCTAACAAAACATTTTAGAAAAAATAATTATTGCATGAGATTGGAAGTTTGATGGAAAATTAATTCAATTATCAATTGACAAATATTTCAAGCTATGTTTTCAAATTAAATGAAAATTAAAATTGAAACACAATTGGGCATTTATTTATGTCAAAGTCAACTTTTCAAATTGTCAGGGCATTAACGTTGTTTAAGAATCACTCCTGCTTGACAGCATATAGAGAGAGCCGGTGGCTTTTAAAGCATAACTATAGTGCGGAACCTGTGGATAGCTATTGTTTGACAACCAAGGAAAATGCACCCCCGCCTTCATGGTTATGTAGCAACACATGAGAAGTTTCTGAAATTAGAAACGGCAGTTTATCTCCTGATCAAATATAATTCAGTTTTGACTGTGGAAATGAGGCCTAATTCTAGGTTGCATGCTATGATAATAAGTATTGTAAAGCTAAACATTGTGTCGTGATTTTTTTTTTTCAGTTTAGATACCATAGTGGTCAGAGTGGAAATAAGTGGAGGCGACATAGTAAGAGAGGGGGTGCCTGGAGGTTAGGCATGCGGCAGACACAAGGCTTCATATTGGTGTCCTACCTGTTTCTAGGTACTACTGCCTTATCAGCCACAAGAACAGAAGTGTAAGCAGAGCACGTAATTTACTCAGGATGCACTTTATCAAAAGACATTCAAATAAAATATCTACAGATACTCAGAGCCTAACCGAACCCCTTTTAATGTTCAAACTAGAAGGTTTTGCACCCCTGCACTCCTCAATTGCACAAGTAAGCATTTCCTAACACTTACACTCTCCGGCCACTGATTTACCCTTAGTCCTATCACAAATTCCTCTTGCATCCCTCGGTCCTACAGTTGGTCATTGCACTTACAGTTCCACAACATTGTACTTCATGACAGGAGTCACCTGAATAGATTGGAATGGCATTCAGCCTGAGAGAATGGTAGTGATTCAGAAGATGCCAAAGACATTTTTATTAAGTGCAGATACATCAAAGCTGTGTTTTATCATCTTAATATGACGTGGGAGAGCTTAAGGTGACACTATGACAGATTAGACAATAACAATGCTTTCTGTTGCCTGAGAAAATGCAAATTGCTGTTAATCAGACAGAGGGCATGTTCTTTGAAGTAGTAGAGGATGGGTATTAAAACGCCAAAGCACCCCACATTTGTATCTAAGAAAATGAAGTACACAAAGCAAACCACAATCAGCACAATACAAAGAACAAGCAAGCTGGTTAAGAACTAGCTTGTCTTTTAGATACTGCAGTGAAAAGTCCAAGATCAGCTTTCAATCCCTGAAGGTAGGCTGAAACGCTGCTTTCTAGACTAATTTAAGTTTGTGCAGCAAAATGTTAGGAAATCCCAGGTATGGACAGTTTTCATAAAACAGGAATGAACCAATGATGCAACACACTAAGGGGGTCATTCCGACCCCGGCGGGCGGCGGAAGCCGCCCACCTGGCGGGAACCGCCAAAAGACCGTACCGCGGTCAAATGACCGCGGCGGTCATTCTGACTTTCCCGCTGGGCCGGCGGGCGACCGCCAGAAGGCCGCCCGCCGGCCCAGCGGGAAAGCCCCTTCAACAATGAAGCCGGCTCCGAATGGAGCCGGCGGAGTTGAAGGGGTGCGACGGGTGCAGTGGCACCCGTCGCGATTTTCAGTGTCTGCACAGCAGACACTGAAAATCTGTATGGGGCCCTGTTAGGGGGCCCCTGCACTGCCCATGCCTCTGGCATGGGCAGTGCAGGGGCCCCCAGGGGCCCCACGACACCCGTTCCCGCCATTCTGTTCCTGGCGGTATTTACCGCCAGGACCAGGATGGCGCGAAGGGGGTCGGAATCCCCATGGCGGTGCTGCAAGCAGCGCCGCCATGGCGGATTCCTTGGGCCAGGGGTAAACCGGCGGGAAACCGCTGGTTGCCCTTTTCTGACTGCGGCTTTACCGCCGCGGTCAGAATGGCCCTGGAAGCACCGCCAGCCTGTTGGCGGTGCTTCCGCGGTCCCCGGCCCTGGCGGTCATGGACCGCCAGGGTCAGAATGACCCCCTAAGAGATGATGGACAAAGTCATAAAACTTTTCAAAAACTCACCACCCGTAGTCATGGATTTTGGTTAAATCCATTGTTCTTTTGATCATCATGCCACCCGAGTTTGGACCCAGCCATATGCAAATTAGTTTTGATTCTGCTCCCCACAGGAACAGTCCAGCCAAGTCCTCCGTGGACCAGAAATAAGCATCCTGGGACTGGTTACAGTGTATCATCCTTCATCAGGCAGGCTAGCTTGAATCCAGTGGCACAGTGAGCAAGGGACCAACGTCTGTCAGGAATAAGGCAGTGCGCGGTCCAGGTCCCGCTCGAAACTCCGCTGCGCTTCATGTGCACCACTTGTCATCCCCTCTTGTTCTAGAAGTGGTCATCAGCGTCGCCTGCCCTGTGGTGAAGCTCATGTAGCTGCAGGGTCAGGACATTGGTGGACAAGATGCACTTATCAGTGCTATTCTATGAATGGACTACAATTCCCGGGTTTCTGGAGGCAGCGGCCATCTTGGGGTGTGGCAGGCCTATAAAGCCCAGCCACACCCAAGCACATTGCTCACTATTTTGAAGACTTCAATGCAGTCAGACCTTGTGGGGGTTCCTCTGAAGAAGAGCAGATTTCCTGCCTGGCAGATGGGCAGCAAATCGGAGTATCCTTATTTCCATGGTGAATTCACATACAAGTAGGTCGTACTTGTAGCGGTAAGGTCTTGATGAGCCCTATCTTGAAGGGAGTTGTTACTTCCAAAAGTAAAGCGCCCCTTAGCACAACGAGCAAATCGCTTTCAGTCCAAAAAGTAAAGTGCTCCTGGCACGACGATAAAAGCGTTTCAGGCCAAACGAGTAAAGCAGCCTTGGCGCGACAATCAAAGCGCTTTGGGCCACATGAGTAAAGTGCCCCTTAGCACAACGAGCAATGCGATTCAGACCACAAGAGTAAAGCCCCCCTTAGCACAACGAGCAATGCGCTTCAGGCCACACGAGTAAAGCGCCCTGGGCATGATAATCAAAGCGCTTCAGTCCACACGAGTAAAACACCCTTGGCAAGACAATCAAAGGCGCTTCATGCCACATGAGTAAAGCGCCCCCTTAGTACAACGAGCAAAGCGCTTCAGGTCACAAGAGTAAAGTGCCCTTGGCATGACAATCAAAGCGTTTCAGGCCACATGGGTAAAGCGGTCTTGGCTCGAGGATCGAAATGCTTCAGGCCACATGAGTAAAGCGTCCCTTAGCACAACGAGCGTAGCGCTTCAGACAAAGCAAGTAAAAGCTCTCTCTGGCGTAATGAACAAATCGCTTCATGTATGATGATCAAAGCGCTCCATGAACAGCAAACAAGGCGCTTCTGCCCAATGAACAAAGCACTTCAAGTTCAATGAGTAAAACTTTCAGGCCTTAGTAGTAAATGTGAAAAAGTTTTAGGAGATAAGCAAATAATAGTTTTCATTGTTTTTTGGGAAGCATAATATGTGAGATACATATTTAAGTCTTTGAGAGTTTCTAGGCTGAGATCAAACGTTTATGTTATGAATGCATAGTTGTTACATGAGTGATATTCAGAGTATGACCATAGTCCAAAGCACTTGCCATCGCTAGGTTCAGAGGTTGCAGTTTGTTCTTGTTCCATGATTCCAAGAAGGGGCTGTGCCCAATTCACAAAGGGTCTCAATCTGATATCATGGAGACGCCTTTATTCAAGAGTCTATTGGTGAGTGTATACTGTTATGAATGAGTATATGCATATTTGTTCAAACTGTTTCTTTTCAGATCTCTCTCCCTGCAGTTTCCTACCCTAATTCCCTTCCCCCCACCTGGCTTCATCATAACTCTGAGCTCTGATAGCTTTCTGGGTTGGTGATGCAGGGAGGTGGGCCTTTTGTTCAGCAGCGTGCAGATCCTGAGAAAATGGCACTGTGACAACGTCTGGGCATTCCCTGGCCATTTAGGTCGAACATAGCAACACACAAAGAGATGATAGACAGAGTGCTGAAACTTTTCAAAGACTCACCCGCAGTCACGGATATGGGTACAAGCCATCGTTCTTTGGCTCACCATGCAACCCCAGTTTGGACCTCACCATTTGCTAATCAGTCTTGACCCTTCTCCCCATACAAACAGTGTAGCCTGCTAGCTTGAATTCAGTGGCCCCCTGAAGGTGGTCCTAGAATGCTTGTTTCCATTCCAGGGAAGACCTGGCAGGTCGGGCTGGACTGTTCCCATGGGAGCAGGGTGAGGACTGATTTGCACATGACTGGGTCCAAACTGGGGTGGCATGGTGAGCAAAAAAACAATGGCTTTAACCCATATCTGTGACTGGGATGAGTGTTTGAAAAGTTTCAGCACTCCGTCCATCATCTTGTTGTGTTGCTGTGTTTGCCCCAAGTGGCCAGGGTATGCCTAGACATGGGTCCTTTGTTCAGTGTGCCGCTGATTAGAGGTGATACTCTGAAATGGTTATAAGATGCTTGTTTTTGGTCCAGGGAGGACCGGACCTGGCCTGGCTTGGCTGTGTGAGCTGGAATGTTCCCATGGAGAACAGGGTCAAGGCTGATTTGAATATATGCTGGATCCAAACTGGGGTGGCATGGTGAGCTAAAGAACAATTGATTTAACCCAGATCTGTAACTGGGTGTGAGTGTTTGTAAAGTTTCAGCACTCTGTCCATCTTCTTGTTGTGTTGCTATGTTTGGCCCAAGTGGACAGCCTATACATGAGTCATTGTTCCCTGTGCCACTGGACTCAAGCTAGCCTGGCTGATGGGGGGTGATTCCTCAAAACAGGACCTAAGATGCTTGTTTCGGGTCTAGGGAGGACCTGACCTGGGAGTTCGGGCTGGGCTGTTCCCATGGGGACAAGGTCAAGAAGGATCTGAATACAGCTGGGTCCAAACTGGGGTAGCATGGTGACCAAAGGAACAATGAATTTAACCCAGGTCTGTGACAGGAGGTGAGTGTTTGAAACGTTTCAGCACTCCATCCATCACCTTTTTGTGTTGCTAGGTTCTCCCTAAGTGGCCAGAGTATGCCCAGACGTGGGTACATTGCTCACTGTGCTACTGAACAGTGACAGGTAAGAGTGGTATATTCCCTGCATAGGCCTAGTGGACATTAAACAAAGATATTGTGGTCACCAGTGTCAAATTCTGCTGACAAGTCTAAAAAGAAGAATTCAGAAGCACCATTATCACATTCCGCCACTTTCAGGCCAACCAAGATGGACACAAAAATAGCTGTGTTCCATCTGAAAATAATTAAATAAATTATCAGATTCAAGAAAGTCTGAAAGCTGAGGAGAAACAATACAGTGAAAGATCTTGTCCAATGCATGGACAAGAGAAATTGAATGGAAATTGTCAGAGGCTGTGGGGTCAAGAGAAGGTTATTTTCAAAAATAGAGGGATTTTAGCTCTCTCAAATCAGAAAATGTCCCCTTCAAATAAAGAGCAGTCCACAGAGGAAGAAGTACTAGATGGTACCAAAGACTAAAGTATCCAAATTGAGCAATAATTCAATGGGAAGCCCAACTTAAGGTTGGCAAAGAGGTCCCAGAATCACAGAAGTGTACAGTACAACATTGGAAAGGCTAACAAATGTTGGTGAAGATTGATGTAAAGGAAAATGTATCTTTGCTGAATATGAGACATAATAGTAGCAACTTTGCCATCATATGATTCTGGAAATTTAGAGCACTGTTACAGAGAAGAGTTGTTAAATTAAATTAACCTGGAGCATGGAGAAATTACTCAGTCACACATATGCCCCTACCTCCTGCTGAACTAGTGTTGTGCAGACACTTTTCTGCATGGCTTGGGGAAGCTTTGCTTGTATGTTTCTGGAAAGTCCTGCATGTTTTCCCCCTAATGAACTTGATAATCATCAGAAGTGACTGTCTCCTGACTTCAAGACATAATAGCTCTGATATCCAATAGCCACCCAAAGAGCACCTTCCCCCCTTTGCATTAGTCAATATCATCATGTTGGCTGGACAATGCGGGGACTAGAATTGATTGGCACCATAAACAATAGTTGGGGACCTGCCCTTTACCTGCAGCCCTTTTTAAAGTCTATGAAATCTTCCCTAATATGGGTCCCTTGCCTTCATGTCTGGAATCAGTGAGGAGTTTCATTGCATGTATGTATATGTGGGAGAGTCTGTCAGTTCACCAGGATGAGTCCATTGGACTGCAGGCGTCCTATTACACATAGTGCCTCCAGGGCACAATGGGAGGTGCACCCACTTTGGGCTCCCCCGGGTACTATGGTATTACAGAAGGGGCTGCAAGTGCGTGTGCACCCCTTCTGTAATATTGATTGCTCTGGTGCACATGTAGCACTAGTGCTACCTTCAGAGGGTGTTCCCTCATTTGCATGGTGATGTGGCCCCATGCAAATGAGGGAATCACTCACCCTTTGCAGCAGCGCCATATTGTGGATGCAGACGCAGAGGCAAACAGGCCCTTCACAAAAACGTGGTGCACTGTCAGTATGCCCCCTGAGGGCAGCCCTCTGGAGGATGGTGAAGGGGGTCTCATGTCCACAACAGATATCCCTCTTCAGGCAGGTGCAGTACCCCACTACACCTGCCTGCAGGGGGATCGTGGATTCTTGCAAAGTTCTGACAGGTTTCTACCTGCACAGAGGATCATAGAGTGGATTTGAAACAGCCGCTCTGTACTTCATTGAATGTGCTACCCTCAGAACAGAGTGAGTTTGCAGCTCTCCAAAGGGCAGCTCATACATCATAATAGGGTGCACTGTTCCTGTGTACGACGGGCTCACCTGTTTAAAGGTACACCGTGGTGCAAACAGACACATTGCACCCTGTCTGTAATGCGGGCTCAGGTGCTTCTATGCCTCAAGGTGGTTGACTGATTTGTGGATGCTGACCTGTGCATCTCAAATATAGGTACCTACAGATACAAAACCTCCAGTCTCTTCTAAAGAAACATGTTTGTGTAGATAAAAGTGGTAAACACCAAGGCCCTCATTCTGACCTTGGCGGGCGGCGGAGGCCGCCCGCCAAAGTCCCGCCGTCAGGTTACCGTTCCGCGGTCGAAAGACCGCGGCGGTAATTCTGACTTTCCCGCTGGGCTGGCGGGCGGTCTCCTTCAGACCGCCAGCCAGCCCAGCGGGAAAGAGGCTTCCACGATGAAGCCGGCTCGGAATCGAGCCGGCGGAGTGGAAGCTGTGCGACGGGTGCAGTTGCACCCGTCGCGTATTTCACTGTCTGCGCAGCAGACAGTGAAATACATTTAGGGGCCCTCTTACGGGGGCCCCTGCAATGCCCATGCCAGTGGCATGGGCACTGCAGGGGCCCCCAGGGGCCCCGCGACCCCCCCTACCGCCATCCGGATCTCGGCGGTCCGACCGCCGGGATCTGGATGGCGGTAGGGGGGGTCAGAATCCCCGCGGCGGTGCAGCAAGCTGCGCCGCCGCGGAGGATTCAATGGGGCGCGGTACACTGGCGGGACCCCGCCAGTGGTGCCGGTCCGACCGCGGCTTTACCGCCGCGGTCGGAATCCCCATTGAAGCACCGCCGGCTTGTCGGCGGTGCTCCCGCGGTCCTCCGCCCTGGCGGTCAAAGACCGCCAGGGTCAGAATGAGGGCCCAAGTCTTTGAAGTATGGGTAGTTCCTGTGCTAGAGTAAAATCAACTATTCTCCCTTCCTGCTACTGATCTGCATTCATTTTAGGATGTGGTTTGTTCTCAAAAGGCAAACCCCATTTCACCCGAGCCATTTCAAACAGGCTTAGGAGGTGTAGCAGAATTAGGTGACATGAACATGAGGCCTCACAGTGGACGAGTCCCTTTAGGACTCCAAGGACCCATGGAAATTCAGAAACTACTGAACACCTCATTGGCCAGGCCTGGCAATCAGGGAGGATACTTTGATGTTCAGAGTTTGACTCTGCATCTAAGAAGGAGGTGTAGAATAGTAAAGACAACAACAGATATCTAGGAGAATAATCTCTCCAGTTATTCACTATCCATCCCAGAAAAGGACAAAGACTGGGTTAGGTTTTGGACCTGCTGTTGACCTGAACCGAACATAAGCCTCGCCTGCTTGGGTGGTACACTGTAGGAGTTTGACTACGAGTATAAGTGACTAACTCCCAGCAAAGAGAGGAGCAAACTAGACTGAAGTACTTGTTGTTTGACAGCCCAATTGACTGCATTTGCACAGGAGACATGAAGTTGTTTGAAGTTGCTGCCCATTGAGCAAGACCACAGCACAACAACATGGGATGCTCTGAAACATTCAAATCCACCATTGTCCTTCCCCTTTTCGATTCTCCATGCACATCTTTAGTTTCAGTACCCGTTGGAAATGGCCTCTCTACAGGGACATCCCCAAACTTTTTCCCTTCCTCATCTTATTTTTCTGACTTCATTTTTGCTGGCTTTAGGACTCTGCACACTTTACTACTGCTAACCAGTGCTAAAGTGCATATGCTCTCTCCCTTAAACATGGCAACATTGGTTCATTCGCAATTGGCATATTTGTTTTGCTTGTAAGTCCCTAGTAAAGTGCGCTACATGTGCCCAGGGCCTGTAAATTGAATGCTACTAATGGGCATGCAGCACGTGTTGTGCCACCCACATAAGTAGATCCTTAACCATGTCTCAGGCCTGCCATTGCAAGGCCTGTGTGTGCAGTTTCACTGCCACTTTGACTTGGCATTTCAAAGTATTTGCCAAGCTTTAAACATCCCTCATTCTACATATAAATCACCCCTAGGGTAGGCCCTAGGTAACCCATAGGGCAGGGTGCTATGTAGGTAAAAGGCAGGACATTTCATGTGTGTTCTATATGTCCTGGTAGTGGGAAACCCCTACATTCATTTTCCACTACTGTGAGGCCTGCTCTTTTCATAGGATAGCATTAGGGCTACCCTTATATACTGTTTGAGTAGATTCTGATCAGAAAGGGGTAACCAGATCATATTTAGTATGGCCAGAAATGTAATACAAAATCCTGCTTATTGGTGAGGTTGAATTTTATATTACTATTTTAGAAATGCCACTTTTAGAAAGTGGCATTTCTCTGCGCTTAAAATCCATCTGTGCCTTACAGCCTGTCTTCAATCCACGTCTGGGCTGGTTGACAACTCCCTTGTGCATTTCACCCAGACAACCACAAACAGAGGATACTCAGCCACACCTGCACACTGTAAACTTCGTACTTGTATAGCACACTACTCACCCGTTAGGGTCTCAAGGCGCTGTACGCATACCACTGTGGAACCCCCCCTGGCTTTTCCCTGTGAGGTGCCCACTCCTGGGCAACCTCCAAGGTGAAGCCAGGCATCCCAGCACTGTTGGGGCCGTTGTGGAAACTAAGCAAGCTATTGCCCAGAGTTACAGAGTGGGACCCATGAATTAGATTAGGCACCGATGTGAGAATTATCAGTTCCGAGGAAATTGGGTCCAAGACCCGCAGAGACGGGAATTGAACCCTGGTCCCGGGCCAGATTTTTGCATCAGGGTCTGCCGCTCTAACCATTGAGCCACACTGCTCCATACTGAATGGGTCTTCCTGGGCTGGGAGGGTGGAGGGCCTGACAATTTTAAAGGCTAGTGGCCTGCCCTCACACAATGGACTGCCAAACTCCCTACTGGGACCCTGGCAGACAGACCCGTACTGAAAGGAGACCTTGTGCACATTAAAACCACTCTTTGAAGTCTCCCCCCCTTCAAAGGCATTTTTGGGAAAATCATCTGGGTCTCTGACCCCACCAAATAAGACATTTCTGGAGCTGAACCTTTAGCCTGTCAAGAGGAACTGCCTGGCTGCCCAAAGGACTCATCTGGACTGCTTCTCTGTGAAGGACTGTTGCCCTCTGACTGTACTGAGAAGTGCTCTCTAAGGGCTTGGATTGAGCTTGCCTCCAGTTTTTTGATGTCTCAGGGCCAAAAAGACTTAGGCCCTCATTACAACATTGGCAGCAAAAGCCGTTTACCACCTTGCAGAAGACCACCAACACACCACCCCGGCAGCGGAATTACGCCACGGTCATTATGACCCACTGCTCGGAATCCACCAAAAATCAGACACCCACACAAGTCCGCCACACCAAAGGTCAGTGATAAACTGGTGAAAACAAAACCTCCACCGTCACGCCAACAGAAATACGCCCACACTATCACAACACACGAATCCATGCGGCGGTCTTTCAACCGCAGTATTCTATTGGCAGTACACACCGCCGCGCTCAAATTACACACACTCTTACAAAACACAGCCACATTGGACAATTCCAAATACACACACCTGATACACATACACACACCACGCCCACACACCCATTACTATATAAAACACACACCCACATCACCCACAAACCCCTACGACAAAATTACAGAGAGAAGGCCAGAGAGAGACACTACCAACAACTACCAAGCATCCACAGGCACACAATACCATCACCCACATAACTTCCACGCACCTCACACAACACACCACTAAATATCACCCCACTTATCACTACACACACCACCCCACACATCACCCACACCACCCCATGGTATGGCAAAGACACCCCAGGTTCTCTGAGGAGGAGCTCAGGGTCATGGTGGAGGAAATCGTCTGGGTAGAGCCACAGCTATTTGGATCACAGGTGCAGCACACCTCCATAGCTAGGAAGATGGAGCTATGGCGCAGAATAGTGGACAGGGTCAACGCAGTGAGACAGTGCCCAAAAAATAGGGATGACATCAGGATGAGGTGGAACGACCCACGGGGGAAGGTGCGTTCCGTGGTATCCAGACACCACCTTGCGGTACAGAGGACTGGAGGCGGACCTCCACCTCCTCCCCCACAACTAACAACATGGGAGGAGCAAGTCTTGGCGATTCTGCATCCTGAGGGCCTCACAGGAGTAGATGGAGGAATGGCCTCTGGTAAGTCAAATATTAACTATTACATCCCCCACCCTACTTGCATGCTATCACATACCCCCACCCTCACCCCCATCACTCCAACTCCTCACAAATGTCCCAACATCACAAACCACATATCCTAACACCAAGCCCTGCAGGCAACAACAAAGCATGGACACACATCACCAAAGCATGGCTACAGCACATACCCATACACCCCCTTAAACCACCATCACACAAGGATCCACACAGGAATGCAAGCACTGGGGTACACGGTCACCCACCCATTGCACACCATGGCACACACAGATATAATAAACATCCTTTTATACCCCTGCAGGACCCCTACCCAACGTCACCAGACAGGAGGGTCCACACATGTCCACACCACCAACAGAAGAGGCCCACAGTGATGACAGCAGCTCTGTCCAACTGGATCTAGATGACCAGCCCGGCCCATCTGGGACCTCTGGACAGTCGGTTCCCCTGACACAGTCACAGGCCACCACAGAGCTTCCCCACTCTGGAAACACCAGCACAGCACCCACCCAGCAGGCCCATACCTCTGTCCCCAGGACACGTCAATCTGCAGTGTGTCCACCACTACAGGGAACCCAGGCTAACCCACCACCCCAACAACAACATGGACCTGGGGGCAGTGGCAGTGGGCACACGGTCCAGGGGAAGGAGGCCCAGGAACACAGGGGAACTGGGAGGGCTGCTGTGCGACAGGGGGAGGACAGGCCAAGGTAACCCATTCTCCACGAGGCCCTCTCCAACATCATGGGAGCCTACCACCATTCCCAGGAGACGATGGCGACGGTACTGGCCAAGTTTCTGGAGACCCAGCGCCTGCAGGAGGAACAGTATTTGGGCTTCAGGGAGGAACTCAGATCCATCAATTCCACCCTGGGCACCATCGTAGGGGTGCTGAAGAAAGTCCTCAACACCAGGAGGGACACTGTGGCACAACAAGGAGCCCCTGACACTAGCCTGGACGATGAACTGCCCACCACCTCCACCAGCGCTAGTGGACAGGAGGCACCGCCACAGGACCACCACACCAGCACCCCACCCCCTGCAGAGGGAGAACCACCCCGCAAACAGTCCCTGAGATCCAGGACAAAGACAGAGAACGATGCCAAGACCCCAGCCAAGAAATGAGACCACCCTGATTGTCATCCTTTTGTCCCACCTTGTCACCCTGTCCATCCTCAAACTGCCCCAGCTCCACGTCCTATGCCCGTTTGGGCAATGCACCTGTGAGACTAATAGACTGGACTCTGCCATGGACATTCCTCCACCATCACCCCTCACCATTTCACAACCCCCTCCAATATTAAGCACAGAAATAAATACCCTTAAAGCACAAAACAATCTGGAGTCTGTCTGTGATTTCGAAATAGTGTATTAGCAATTACAGTGACAAAATGCTCTTACAATTGTAATGTCAACATACCTATGTCACACAGCTCTAGTCCATGAGGAAACAAAGCAGATGTCACACAGTGGGACCCACATCTGTGAAATCGTAAGGGAAAGTGACAACTCAGTGACCATACACTGGGAGAAAACGACAGACAGTAGAGAGGTAGTAGTGTTAAAGTAGGCATGTTTGTATTCTTACCTGTGTGTCACTGGAAGTATTGCAGGATAACCGAGTTCCTGTTGTCGATGTCCTCTTCTTCTGCTTCCTCGTCTTCACTGTCCACAGGCTCCACAGCTGCCACAACACTGCCATCTGGACCATCCTCCTGCAGAAAAGGCACCTGTCTTCGCAGAGCTAAGTTGTGAAGCATACAGCAGGCCACGATGATCTGGCACACCTTCTTTGGTGAGTAGAATAGGGATCCACCTGTCATATGGAGGCACCGGAACCTGGCCTTCAGGAGGCCGAAGTTCCGCTCTATAATCCTCCTAGTTCGCCCATGGGCCTCATTGTAGCGTTCCTCTGCCCTTGTCCTGGTATTCCTCACTAGGGTCAGCAGCCATGACAGGTTGGGGTAACCAGAGTCACCTGCAAATGGCGAGGGCAACTGTTAGACACACACTAACATGTAGGGATATCCCCAGACCCAGACAACCATTCCCACTGACTTGCTTCCAGGTGCTCACCTAATAGCCACACACGGTGCCTCTGGAGTTGACAAGGGATGCTGCTATTCCGCAGGATGTAAGCATCATGCACTGAGCCAGGGAATTTGGCATTCACATGGGAGATGTACTGGTCTTCCAAACACACATCTGCACATTCATGGAATGATAACTCTTCTGGTTTCTGCACACCTGTTCACTTCTGCGGGTGGGTACCAAAGCCACATGTGTCCCATCAATGGCACCTTTGATGTTGGGGATATGTCCCAGGGCATAGAAGTCACCTTTCACTGTAGACAAATCCTCCATCTGAGGGAAAACGATATAGCTCCGCATGTGTTTCAGCAGGGCAGACAACACTCTGGACAACACATTGGAAAACACAGGCTGGGACATCCCTGATGCTATGGTCACTCTTGTTTGAAATGACCCACTTGCAAGGAAATGGAGTACTTACAGCACCTGCATTAGAGGGGGGATTCCCGTGGGATGGCGGATAGCTGACATCAGGTCTGGCTCCAGCTGGGTACACAGTTCCAGGATTGTGGCATGATCAAGACTGTAGGTGATGATCACATGTCTTTCCTCCATTGTCGACAGGTCCACCAGTGGTCTGTACACCGGAGGATGCCGCCATCTCCTCACATGTCCCAGAGGACGGTGCCTATGAAGGACAACAGCGAGCACAGAGTCAACCAACTCAGAGGTACGTACCCACAGCTTACACAGAACACAAATCATAATCCAAAATTTGGCCTGTATGAGTGTTGAGGCAAGGCCTAGGTATGTGTGACACAGTTAAAAATTAGGCCATGTGGTCCCCTGAAATGGCGGCTGCCTGACCTGTAAAGTGGGACAATGGGATGTGAGGTAACTGCGCTGGTGTTGTACATTGTAGCGGTAGGCGGTCCAAGACCGCAGCGCTATTCTGCATTGGTTAACATTGGACCCTATGGGTCCCAGGAGTCAATGATGAAGTACGCCGGCGGTGAAGGTACGCACTGCCGTGGACGTGACTGCCATTTTCTATCTGTTCAATCACTCGATACCTGATCTTCGACAGGAGAGGACCTACACTGCAAGTGCTGCTGTGACCTCGGTCTGGAAGAGACAATGGTTCGTGCATCTGGGGAAAGGGCCCCTGCCTTCACATCGGAGGAGTTGGAGAAACTCGTGGACGGGGTCCTCCCCCAGTACACGCTACTCGGCGGTCCTCCAGACAAACAGGTAAGTACACTGGGAGCATGCTGTATGGGCTATGCCTGTGTGGAGTGGGGTGGATGAAAGATGTGGGGGGGGAGATTGAGGTGTGCATGAAACGATGGTGAGTACATGTGCTACATGGCAAGGGTAGAGATGGGGGCCAATGACTGTGATAGTGCAGTTGGTAATAACTTTTCTTTTCCCCCGTACAATTCACGTAGGTCAGCGGCCACCAGAAAAAGTATATTTGGCGTGCCATCGCCAAGGTTGTCCGGACCCTGGGGGTCTACCACAGACAGAGCACCCACTGCCGTAAGAGATGGGAGGACATTGGCCGCTGGAGCAAGAAGACGGCGGAGGCCCAGCTGGGGATGGCCTCCCAACGTGGGAGGGGTTCCCGTTGCACCATGACCCCTCTGATGTTCAGGATCCTGGCGGTGGCGTACCCGGAGTTGGATGGGCGCTTGAGGGCATCACAGCAGCCACAAGGGGGTGAGTACAGTCACATTCTGCTGATTTTGCGCGCAGGGGAGGTGTCTGGGTGGGGGAGATGGGCTGTGGGTTTCCCTAGGCCAGGGCGAGTGTGCTAGTTAGGTCCCCTTGTTCTGGCAGACCCTGTGGAACCCCACCCCACCTGTGTACAGTGCCAAGTACACCTATTCAGGCTCCTGTGACATCCATGTGTGCAGATGTCGGCCATAGCCTTGTAGGCCATGTCCCAGGGATTGAACAGTGCAGCCCAAGTGCACGGTTTAGTGCCGGGGGCTTCTGTGTCTGTTGTGTCCGCCAACGGTAGCGGTAATGCATGCACTCAACATGTCTTTCTTCTGTCGTTCCCCCCCTTTTTGTGGTCTCCCTGTTCTTGTGTGCATTAGCATCATCAGGCGGAGGAGCAGTGGCACCGGAGCAGGAGGGAGCTGCATCCCACATGGCCCTGGAGGGCGAGACTATGGACTCGGAATTCACCAGTGGGACGGAGAGCGAGGGGAGCTCCACGGCGGGCACTGGAGCTGACACCAGTGATACGGACTCGTCCTCTGATGAGAGCTCCCTTGTGGTGGCGGCCACATCTGTGCCCCTGCATCTAAAGGTACAGCTGCCACCCCCCTACCGCCCTCCCAGCAGCCCCTCAGCCTTTGCCCCGTGCCCGCTCACCCAGGGGGGTGGGCTTCACTTTCGCCCCAGACACCTCAGACCCTGCCCCAGTCACCCCTGCTGCCCTCAGTGAGGAGGCCATTGACCTCCTGAGGTCCCTCACTGTTGGGCAGTCTACCATTTTGAATGCCATCCAGGGTGTAGAAAGGCAGTTGCAACAAACAAATGCATTCCTGGAGGGCATTCATTCTGGACAGGCTGCCCTTCAGCGAGCCTCAGCACTGATGGCAGCTATTGTCCCTGTCTCTAGCCTCCCCCCTCCAACTTCCTCCACCCAGACCCAATCCCCTCTACCTCAGCCTATCCCAAGCACACCTTCAGACCAGCATGCACACACGTCAACACACTAGGGAAGCTCTGGCAAACATAAGCACCACACATCCCACAGGCACTCATGCAAGCATCACACACATGCAGACACACCAACATCCACTGCCTCCACTGTGTCCCCCTCCTCCTTGTCTCCCTCCTCCTTCCCAGTCTCGTCTCCACTCACACCTGCATGCACTACATCTACAGCCACTACTTCCATCACCAGCACACACACCACCACACCCCGCTCACCTGCAGTCACCACCCCCACTGCCATTCACACGTCCCCTGTGTCCTCTCCCAGTGTGTCTGTGACGCCACCTCCCAAGATACACAAACGCAGACACACACCCACCCAGCAGCCATCCACCTCACGACAGCCTCCAGCGCATGCACCTTCACCCACAGTCACCAAACGAACACCTCCTATAACCACAACCTCTTCCTCCACTCCCAAACCGCCTCCAGCTACCCATCCCAGTGTTCCCAAGAAACATTTCCTGTCCAACCTTGACCTCTTTCCCTCACCTCCCCCACCCCGTCAGTCTCCTAGGGCCCGACTCTCCAGGTCCCAACCTGGCACCTCAGCCACAACTTCGGCGGGACCAGTGGTGCCAGTAGTCACCGGAATCTGGAGTGCACCGTGCAGCAGAGCAGCCAGTGTGGCACGGAGCCACAGCACGGACAGTCCCCACCTGTGAAGCATCAAAAGTTGTCCAGCGCCCGGCGGGAGAGGGGGAAGTCTCCAGCCACCAAAGCCACTCCCAGGGTACAGGTGGGAGTGTGGAGTCAGCTGCGACACCTTCCAAGGTGGGGAAGGGCCACAAGATACTCAGCAAGTCTGGGAAGAGCAGCACGGTGGAGAAGACCGCCATCATCCCCGCTGCCCAGGAGGCCACCACCATCATCCCCGCTGCCCAGGAGGCCACCGCCATCATCCCAGCTGCCCAGGGGGCCAGCACCAGCCCAGCTGCCGAGGAGGCCACTGCCAGCACCAGCCCCCCTGCCCAGGACAGGACCACCAGCCCCGCTGGGCCATAAAGGACCACCAGCACCAGCCCCGCTGGGCCTTAAAGACCGCCAGCACCAGCCCCGCTGGGCCAGACAGGACCGCCAGCACCAGCCCCGCTGGGCCAGACCGGACCGCCAGCAGCTGAGTCACTGCCAAGGACCCTGCCGCCACAAGCACTGCTGAACAGGACACTGACGCCACAAGCACCGCTGAACAGGACACCACCGCCACAAGCACCGCTGAACAGGACACTGCCGCCACAAGCACCGCTGAACAGGACACCGCCGCCTCAAGCACCACTGAACAGGAAACTGCCGCTACAAGCACTGCTGCCAAGGACACCGCCGCAACAAGCACCGCTGGCCCATAAGCGCCAAGGGCACTGATGCTACTGAGTCCGTCACGAGCAGGATGAAGCACTCTGGGCACAAGGCCCCCTCCAGAACCATTGGAGAGATACATCCACTACCTCAGTCCCTGGCAGGATGAAGCACTCTGGGCACAAGGCCCCCTCCAGAACCAGGGGAGAGATACATCCACTACCTCTGTCCTTGGCAGGATGAAGCACTGTGGGCACAAGGCCCCCTCCAGAACCAATGGAGTAAGGCATCCACTACCTCAGTCCTTGGCAGGATGTAGCACTCTGGGCACAAGGCACCCTCCAGAACCAGTGGAGGGATACCTCCACTACCTCTGTCCTTGGCAGGATGAAGCACTCTGGGCACAAGGCCCCCTCCAGAACCAGTGGAGTAAGACATCCACTACCTCTGTCCTTGGCAGGATGAAGCACTCTGGGCACAAGGCCCCCTCCAGAACCAGTGGAGAGATACATCCACTACCTCTGTCCTTGGCAGGATGAAGCACTCTGGGCACAAGCCCCCCTCCAGAACCAGTGGAGTAAGGCATCCACTACCTCAGTCCTTGGCAGGATGAAGCACTCTGGGCACAAGGCCACCTCCAGAACCAGTGGAGTAAGGCATCCACTACCTCTGTCCTTGGCAGGATGAAGCACTCTGGGCACAAGGCCCCCTCCAGAACCAGTGGAGTAAGGCATCCACTACCTCTGTCCTTGGCAGGATGAAGCACTCTGGGCACAAGGCCCCCTCCAGTACCAGTGGAGACTGTTATCCACTTGAGAGACTGTGGCTTTGCACTCCCCAGGATAAAGCAGTGGGCAAACCTCCCACTGGAGAGACTTGAGAGACTGTGCATTTGCACTCCCCAGGATGGAACAGTGGGCAACCCACCCAATTGAGAGACTTGAGAGACTGTGACTTTGCACTCCTCAGGATAGAATAGTGGGCAACCCACCCACTGTAGAGACTTGAGAGACTGTGGCTTTGCACTCCCCAGGATTGAACAGTGGGCATGTGGCCCCCTCGTGGATTTGGCGTTGTGCACTCAACCGGCTGAGGTGCCCCCCCTTCCCTTCCCCCTGAGGTGCCTGTTTTATTGCTATCTGATGCCCCTGTAGTGTTCTCTCCGTCATGTTTGGGGATTGAGTGTGGGCCTCGCCCATGCCGTGTAGGGCCAGTGTTCCACGGACTTCAATGGAGCACTACCTGGACTACTATTCTTGGTGTTTATATTTGTTTATAGTGTATATATATTTTTGCGTACTGGATTTAAATATATTACAAAAGTTACACTCATTTGCTTTTGTCTTTGCATTCTTCCAGGGGGCTTGGGGGGTGTAACTGTAATGTATCATGCTGTATTAGTGTGTGTGCTGTGGTGGGTGAGGGTGGGGGTGGGGGTGTTGCATGTGTGTGTCCCTGTTTTTTCCCTCCCCCCTTCCCTGTGTCGTTAGTGCAGTACTCACCGTGGTCCTCGCCGCCGGCGTTCGTGCTCCTGGTAGAGGAGCAAGAAGATAAGGGCTGGCAGGATCTGGAGCTCGGATTCCTCGTGGAGCGTGTAAAAGGGAGTGTTTTCCCTTCGAAGTCCTGTTTCCGCCGTGTTTTTGTTCACAGTGAATCCGCCCCGGAAAATGTGGAGGATTGGTAGGTTGTGATACTGTGGGAGGTACATTGTCCTCCGCCTGTCTGTTGCCGGTGACCGCCGTGCTGTTTGTTTGTACCTCCGTGGCGGTCGGAGTGTTAAAGTGGCTGTCTTTGTTGGCGGTTTCCACCACGGTCGTGATTCCATCTTTTTTACCGCCGGCCTGTTGGCGGTCTTACCGCCGCTTTAACACCGACCGCCAGGGTTGTAATGACCACCTTAATCTCTTCAAGGAAATTCCTTGTGCGGCGAAAATCAATACACAGCCTGCCGGAAAGGATGCACAGTCTGCGTTGCGATCAAAAATTCAACCCACAGCCCTACCAGATCGATACACAGCTGAGCCAAAATGACGCAGCCCGACTTCCTGAGGGAAGAATCGGCACAGCGCCTGCCGTGTGACAGAAAATTTGACGCATCGCCTACAGGATCAACGCAACTCATGTGACTTCTTCCTGCACACCCAGAATTTTCCCTGAATCGTCCATGAGCATCCAAAGATCCCCTCATCGCAGTGTTGAACTAAGACTGCGTGCGGAAATCACTGCAATGCCTCTGTGCCACGTCGGAAAATCCAATGCACACCTTATTTTTCCCCGCATCTCCTTGTCTGTGGTCTTTAGAATGAGGCCATCCTCATTCCAAAATCGTTTAAATTATCATTCTAGTCCAAGCAATACACAAGCTTTTGTAACTTGACCATCTATCAGACACAAAACTTTTAACCCACCACCACCTTGAGTAAATCTTGATTGCTTGATTACTTTGCCCTGTATGCGCTAAGTGCTGATGGAGAGTGAAGGGTCATCCAAATGGAGCGCATTAGTATCAAGCGTGAGTGGTAACCAACCACAGTTCTTAGAATTGCATTCTTGAGACCCAAGAAAAGGCCTCAAAACCATTGTTAAATTCTAATATGGATGTTATCCTTGTCTCCCGTAAAATATTTGACTAGCATGTGGAAACCTACGAATGTCACTTTGTGGTTCACAATTGACTTGCTGATGCATTGTGTTCCACAACCCCTTCGCAAAACTTGTGGTGAAAGGCAGCAACTTCAGCTGTGTGGCTGTAAACATCTGCAAGTGCGCTTACCACTGCCAATCGACAGTCTGACATGATAAGACATTCAGTAGCTGCTATCTATTGTTGAGCCCTCCCACACTTAGGGGCTTATTTAAAAGCCCCTTGCACCACTGGGGCGTCACCTTTAGCTATGCTCCGGTGGCGCAATGCCCTGTGCCATATTTACAAGGAAACGTTAAGTCACTTTTTCCGACTTAAAGCTGCCTTCTAAATATTCCCCCTTTACACGCATCTCTTAGGCCCAGATTTATGAAAAGTGGCCCTGCACCTAGTGAAGAGCCACTTTTCTTCTGCCCCTTTGTGCCCCTTAACACCACCATATGTGTGCTGTATTTACAGTACAGCACACCATGGCGATAGTAAGTTGGACATGAGTCATAATTTTTTACGCTAGTCCGGTGCTTTGCAGGACTAGCATAAAAAATTATGATGCTAATCCTGCACATCACCCAGAGGCCCATTGAACACAATAGGAACCTCTTTTTAATGGCTGAACTTAGCACGTGTTAAAAAATGCAGTTAAATCTCATAGATTCCTTTGCGCCATTTTTACACCCCCCTCCCAAGCGCACATTATGCCCCCCCCTTGCACACATTATGCCTGGCACAGGCATAATGTGACACAAGGGGTTACAAAATGGTGCTATGCAAACCTTGCGCCACTTTGTAAATATGGTGTAGCGTTTTTGCCCTTCCAACTCCACATTAGCGTCGGCGTTGGAATAGTGCTAGGCCACCACAAATCTGGGCCTTAGTGTGAAAGAAGTGTACAAAGGGTATTGGTGTTGCTGTGGGCGTTCCACCACAAAACCCATTGCATTTTGACGCTGCCCCAGATTTACGATAAATGCTAAACCTGAGGCAACGCCTAAAACTAGCATGTCGCAACGAGGAGAAATACTTTTATTTTATCCTCGTTTTTGCTTTTTTCATGTGTGCTGCGTTCTGCAGCACACATAGAAAGAGCAAAACACCATGAATTATTGTTAATGTGCAGGAAGGGAAACAATCATTAAATAATGACGATTTGCTACTTCTATGACAGCACACATAGAAGTAACAAATCACCATTATTGATTGTTTATGTGCAGGAAGGGACACCTTCCTGTACATAAACAAGCATTCCCTATAACACAGGCACCCATGCTCTATAGTGCAGCAGTGCTTGCGTTGGCGCTAGGCAGCTACATTTAGGGCCATATTTATACTCTGTTTGCGCCGGATTTGCGTAGTTTTTTTTTTACGCAAATTCGACGCAAAACGAACTCCATATTTATACTTTGGCGTTAGACGCGTCTAGCGCCAAAGTTCATGGAGTTTGCGTCATTTTTTAGCGTGGACACCTACCTTGCGTTAATGATATGCAAGGTAGGCGTTCCCGTCTAAAAAATTACTCCGAGGCATGTGCGCCGTATTTACACTCCCGTGCAAAAATGACGCACAGGAGTGGGCGGGTCAAAAAAAATGACGTCTAGCCGCGTTAGCGTCATTTTTTAACGCCTGCTCAGGGCAGGCGTTAAGGGACCTGTGGGCTCGGAAGGAGCCCAGAGGTGCCCTCCCATGCCCCCAGGGACACCCCCTGCCACCCTTGCCCACCCCAGGAGGACGCCCAAGGATGGAGGGACCCACCCCTGGGACATTAAGGTGAGTGCTGGTAAGTATTTTTTTTTTTTTTGTTGTGGCATAGGGGGGCCTGATTTGTGCCCCCCTACATGCCACTATGCCCAATGACCATGGCCAGGGGACAAAAGTCCCCTGGGCATGGCCATTGGGCAAGGGGGCATGACTCCTGTCTTTGCTAAGACAGGAGTCATGTTAATGGCGTCTGGGCGTAAAAAAAAAATGGCGCAAATCGGGTTGAGGCGATAATTTTGCCTCAGCCTGACTTGCCCCATTTTTTGACGCCCAAGCTCCATTTTCCCCTACGCCGGCGCTGCCTGGTGTGTGTCCTTTTTTTTGACGCACACTACTCCGCAGCGCCGGCTAACGCCGGCTAACGTCATTGAATAAATACGGCGCCCGCATGGTGCTTCAGAATGGCGTTAGCCGGCGTTAACTTTTTTGACGCACAACTGCGTTGGCGCAGTTGTGCGTCGAAAAGTATAAATATGGCCTTTAGGGCCCACACAGGGGTGCGCCGAATTGTCTTAAATACGGCACATTCCTGCGTTTCTGAAGTGACACAGAATGGTGCTGCCAAATTTGGTGCATCGCCACGCTGCCCCACTTTTTATTAAATGAGTCCCTTACTGTCCTTTCTCTCAAGTCTAAGCCCACCCCGCCTCTGATATTTTGACTTATTTGTTTATCATTCCAGCTTATGACCGTTTCTTGTCTGCCAGCTTCCTTCACCACAGTATTGCCTTCGCTTCATGTACATAGCTATCTGTTATCAGTCTCGCGCCGCCAGTCTGCATAACCACCTATGAACGGCTAAAAGGCCTCTGCACGGTCCCCGGCAGCTCCTCACAGTCTAATTGGGTCAGAAAAAAACGCCCCGCCTTCAGAGCTCTCAGAAACTGGAACATCTTTTCTGTGTGAAATACAACATTTAAGGAAGAAAACAGGGTCAGATTCTCTAGTTTTTGTACACCTACATTGTCAGAGCAAATTGCCCTGAAATAAAGGGAACAATGGCACTCTATTTAAAAAGCTAAAACAAATCCCTTTCCATGTAAAGCTGGCAAAGGCTGGCATTTGCTTGCTTCTCTAGAAGCTGTTTACAGGGACTTCAGAGATAAGTCGCTTTGGCACAGACAGAAGCAAGGTATGTATGTTCAGGTGTGACCTTCGGATGATGTACGTTTTGTACTCAAAACAACACGTGCTAATGAACCAGCATCCCAAATATAGCCTAGGACAGAGTGAACAGAATGGGTGGCGTGTCCTGACTGTGCTGTCTTGTGGTGTTAATTCAGGGTATGCGAAGTTCTTTGTAAATTTGTGCAGTTTCACAAAAGTTACGCTGTTTTCTTTTGGCTGTGTTTGATTGGAAGTTGTTCTCTTCTTTAGCAACATGATCGTCAAAAGCATAGACTGGAAAAAAGGTAAACTTGCAGAGAAAAAGTATGCATACCTATTTTCAGTTTGCTGGTTTAGAGTGAAATAAATGTATTTCCTGATAAATAAATAGAGATTTATGCTAATTTTGTTGACAATATATTGCCAGACCCTCTGCCAGTAGATTACGGTTCAGTAAGAATTTCAATTAGAAGTGGAATAAGGATTGTCAAGAAGTGTTTCCACACATTACAAAGTTCAAAACACAGGAGGTTATCCTGAAACTGTATGAACCTAGAGTAAATGCCAATATTTGTGTGACTGATGCAAATGCATACGGCCTGAGAACAGAAGCTGTACAAGATAATAATGGGTGTCTCATCCACATTCCTAGTGGCAGAGAGCTCATATTTGGTCATAGAAAAAAGAAGCATAGCCTGCTGGTCCTTAGTGAAATACTTTAACACATGCATTTGTTGAACTGAGGGACTTATTTATAACTGGCTTGTGCCGCCGGTGCACCGATGCTGAAGGCTGCAGGCCCATATCTACTCGGCCATGCAAAGCCTCTTTGCGTAGTATTTCATGGCCTTGTAGATATGGAGTAAGGCAATGCAGCACAAGTTGTTGCGTTGCCTTACTTTGCATCAAAGAGGTGTTCCATGGGTGTTGCGGTGGGTGTTCTCAAGCAACACCAATGGATTTTGACGCATTCTCAGATTTACAAGATTTTGTAAACATGGGAATGCGTCAAAAGCCTACGTCTCCCCAGTGGAGGCGTAAGGGAGGCGCAACAAGGAGAAATATTCTTATTTCTTCTTCAAATTTCCTCTTTCTATGTGTTCTGCATTCAACAGCACACATAGTCGGAGGACAGTGCCTCCAGGGACACCTTCCTGCACAAAACAATCATTCCTACAATGCAGACACCCTTACACCATTGTGCAAGGGTGCCTGCGTTGGCGCATGGCAGCCAACTGTGCATCAGCTCAAGGGGAAAGGATAGGAATGCACTGTATCTCATCGACACAGCGCATTCCTGTCCTTTGCTTTTGACGTAGAGCAGCCCTGCAAGAATCATTGCAGCACTGCCCTACACCAAGTCCTTGTAATTGAGGCTGAGTTCCGAGTATGAACAGACCAGAATGTTTTTATGGACATAGTTTCCGCTAAATGTGACCATAAAGTCACACCTTGTTTGGCAAAATGGGTGTGTTATTTACAGGGTTTTGCTTTTAGCTTCCGATATGTACCTGGGTGTGTCAATGGCAATTTTGACTGTATGTTTAGTTACCATCTCGAAAGTAATTAGGAAGAGGACGAATGGCTAGTGTTGGAGTGTCGCTTTTATAATCAAAATTAACATGAAAATCTTGCAAATTAATGTACACTGATGCTGCATAGAAATTTATTCATGTGTCTTATGTACGCGTTTGAAATGTGCCCACGGGGAGTGGCCAACAATGTATACGATAATAAAAGAAATTGACTAATAATGGATTATTAATGTACTAATGTGTGATTTTGTGTTAGTATTAAGAATTTTATGTTAAGGTTTTGCTAAATTAATCACTAGGCCTTAGTTAGCCTGGGTCGGGGTCTAGCTGCCTGGTCTCATATTAAATGTGTTTTTCTAACGTGCAATGTGCTGACTTGCTGAAGGACATAAAGCTGTACTTTTCCAGAAGCTAGAAGATGTGTGTAACCGTAGTAGATTCTTTCTCATGAGACTCGACTTGCTCAAGGAGACATTCTTGCTGAATGCAACAGTGTAAACTTGCAACAGGTACAAGGTCGCCTGAACTGGTAAAGACAATGGGACTACTGACTGAGACCGCGAGAATAAAAGTTTGTACCTGACATTCTACCCGTTGGAGACGTCAATTACAGGAGCCAATAAACTACGTGAGAACTGTTCTAAAGTGAAAATCCTAGTGTGGTGACAAGTCAATTATTGGATGGAGATAATGATGCACCAAATTTTGCCCAATTGGAAATTAGGAGACTGTACACCCAGATTGATATAACACGTGTCACAAGGAGAAATCAGCCATTACCGGACTTCTGCCCCTGCCCTTATCTGTTATTTCGAGAGACATTTGTCTCTTACTCTTCAAACCATCCTTATCCTTGCCTTGCCTGATTTATACTTTTCCTCCTCATGAGGGAAGTGTCCCTTATTACCTTGTCTTTGCTGAACTTTGCTACTTATCCTGGCTGATGGCGAATCAACTGATGTCCTGAGGACGAAGACTGACTCTGCATGCTGACCCATTACAGAGGGTAACTATATAATGATAAAACTGTAATTATCTGTTTGCCTTTTCTTTCTAGCTACCAACTACTTCTTTTGATAGAGATCATAGTCAGCTGTTTTCCAAATTTGTGTTGCTAACTTGTTTTGCATGAAGCCCAACATGCTAATGCCAATTCGATGTTAGTTAAGGGGTTCACTAAAACGGACGCAATTAGACAAATGACTGAATCTATGCTTTGTTGAATAATGCGCTAATGATACTCTGCTAAAGTTGATTCATGTTGACGTCGTCCTTTGTTCTAATGTTCATGATCTTTGCTTTGATGAAATCTTATTCGAGTTGCCATATTGTGACATTACTGATGTGTTTTCTGGTAATGAGACCAATAAACTTACTAGTAGAGTGTAACGAATAGGGAATAAATATCGTAAATCTTACTAAATTCTGTGTGGTTATTCATGACTGTAGTCATGGTGTGTTCTGATTCTTATTAATGTCACTAACCAATTGATTGATTTTCTATTGTGAGTATTGATGAGGTGTCTCCAATCAGGGTCAAAAGATTCATTGGCCTAAAACGAGTCCCAGACTAATTAAATTACCTAAGGCGGGACGTGTTATCAGTTCTGGTAGCAGAGGATGGTTTAGGCCCTTTGGGGCCCTAGGACGAGGGACCATTGTATTAGAATTGTTTTTGAAATAATGCAAATTGGAGGTATGATATACCACTAAGTCCCAAATGACTTTCCCGGGATCTCGGAGCTTGCTGAAGTGAGTTGGGTATGTTCCCGGCGTTCTAGTGATAAGCATGCGTGACGTAGAATTTGCGCTTGCCAAGCTTATGCATATCGCAGGTGAATTGTGAAGGTTTGCGAGAATTTAGGCCAGGTAATGTTTTAGTAGGAGTGGGCGTACTCCGCAGTATGAGAGTAGGGAAGTCGGCGAACTTCATGTGAGTGTGGCGCTTTGTGTTAAAAAATTGTCCACATGGTTGTTGATAATATACGGACCCAGCATGGTCTAAGACTCCGGAGTATATTGATAAGTGTATGAGACACTTGGTTTATGTTGTAATTTGCGCAGTTTAATAGGTCAATCGGGCGTGGTTGACGAGTCAAGTTTGAGTCAAAGTTTGTGAGTGAAACCTTCGATGGAGATTTGGTAAGTTCTAAAGTGCACTAGGGCGAACCATTGACAAGTCGACAGTAGAATTTACGGGTCGAAATCTGCTTTCGAGTGCGGGATCTGAGAAGGAGAGAGTAGCGGCCGAGGCTCCAAGTGAAATCTCTGTAAAGTTCTGAAGCGATTGTGTTACCCTTCCTGTAATAAACCGGCAAATTTGAGTTTTGTTGTTGAAGTGCTCGCAATATATTGCATTCGTTTTGAGTGAATAGAGAGTGAGGAAGCAAGCCGCAAGGTTTTGTCAGCCGCAGTGTGTGAGTGTGACGTCATTGGAGCCATGCTGGGATAGGTCGGTTAGTGAAAAGGGTCACGCACAGATTGGCAGCCGTCCGTGAGAGGCAATTGGTTGAAAAGGTAGACGAAGAGTGTTCTGGGAATTAATGTCACTTTCTGATTTGATTCTAAACAAAATAAAAGACGCAAAAAATGAAGTTTTTCAAGGCTTTAAAGAGTGCTTTGAGGGGAGATGTGTACATCACAGTGAGTGTGGGGGAGCCTACACCGCCAGGGATACTCCGGCTTATGCCGTAATGGAGGCGAAGGGAGTCGCGCCATGTCTTTGGCCAAAGCAATGGTGCAAATTAACAGAGACGGATGGGTGTTTGGCGTTTCCAGAGAATGGAACTTTTAACATAGGTGTTCTAGAAAATTTGCGGAAAGCGCTAAATGAGCAAAAGCCGCCTCCAAGACCAGCTCTGTTTGAGGCATTAGTGATTTGGGAATTAATGGCCATACAACAGAGGCAACAGAATTTCGAGAGGAGAATGAGGAAAGCTTAAAAGACACTAGTGGAGGCTAGATGGGATAGTGAGACTAGGATGTGGAGAAGGGAAATAATAGACGGAGTCAGAATGTTTCCGGCAATAACTCAAGAAGCCGAAACACAGGGAAGAGAGGCCACTTGTAAAACAGAGAAGGGCTCTAACAAGCAAACGGAGACTCAGAAGTCTTGGGCAGATGCAGATGATTCAAATGACGATGAGTTTCTCAATCAGTTGTTACATGATCGACCACCACCATATGCCATAAATGACAATAGACCGAGTACTAGTGCAGGTCCTGTAAATCCGACACAGAATCAGGGAACCATAAATACAGAGCAGGCAAATAATGTTACCCCATTGGCCCTGATCCAGAATGGTGCTAGTGTATCCACTGCACCAGAGATGCAGACACAGTTGCAGCCACCGCCAGTTCAGAGGCTCTACCCCGATGTCTCAGTATTAGAGACGACTATGAATTTGATGGTGCCGCCTGATCCAGCATACACAAGATCAAAGTTAGTGCAGATTGAGCCAACTCCACATTTTCTGCCTCAGCCGCAGCAACAGGTGGTTCCGAATTATACTTCGGTCACAGGACCGCAGTCAGTCACAACACCTGTAATGAATCAAGCTATGGGAGTTAGTGCTCCACCGGGATTGGGAAATGGACAGGCACGAGCTGCTATATCTTTGCCAATTACCGTTGGTCCGTCTGTACCGCTGAATGTGCAGGCAAAGCCTAGTGTATGCAATTAAGGGGTAATGACTCAAGAGGTGATAAGAGGGGGGTTTGCAGGAAGCTCCCAAGGGATGACACCGGGAGAACAGACAGCGGAGAGGTCTAGATCCTTGTTGGACTTCAATCCGATTGGGGTTCCTTTACAGACAATGAGACGAGCAGGTTTGGGTCTACTGACTCCACAGGTACTGAGTGCAAATACGTCACAAACGCCGATGGTGCAGGCTGGAAATATCTTGTTGCAAGGTTTGACTGCGCAACAACTGAACGAATGGTTAGACAAGCTTAACACTCCACAAACTACTCCTGCGACAGCAGAGCGGTCGGAGAGAGAGGAATACCTAAATTTTGTGAGGTTGGGTGTGGAAGCAGCTGAGTTAGTAGAAGGAAGCATGGGAGTGAACAGGCTAGAATCATACACTCACTGAAGCAGAACTGAGGTATCTGTGCCCTAAGATAACCAAAGAAGTGAGTAAGGTGCACTAGAGGTTAGCAAATCTAGCGGACAAATATGGCATAGACTTGGACAATACTAAGCATCTGAAGAGGAGTTACAGATTAGACTTCGAGCCTAAAGATTTTGATCACATGAGATCTACTGGAATGAAGGCACACCTTAAAGAAATATTACAGAGTGCTCAAGTTTGGGGAGCATTGGAAAAGTGGGAAGGCAGATGGGTGAAGAAGAGAGATAAAAGGAAAATTGACTGCTTGGAACAGCAGCAGGCGGAAGCTGTGCCAGATACGGGAACAATAAAGATGTTACCGATGAGAGAAACAGCTGGAGAGGCTCTAGTTCATGTACCGTAGTCTAGAGGTGACATTTTGTCATTCACAAATGACTATCCCAGGTTGAGGGAAAAGCCAATAGAATGGTATCAGCAAACGGACAGGTTTGTGAAGCTTGAAAAATGTCTTTGGGAAGACTTAAACACCTTGTTTGAGATTATAGTTCCAGCTGATTTGTGGCTTGAGTAGAAGAGAAGTGTGGATTGGCCGACAGCGGAACCGGCAAGGGACAGGGCTACGGGAGCACCGTCTCCTGAGGTGATGAAGTACTACTATAGGGTGATTGAGTTTTTGAAGCAGAAGGTGTCGCCGAAAATTACTGATTGGCAGAAAATTGATCGAACGGCACAAGAAGGTAAAGAGTCAATACATTCTTACTATTAGAGGTTGTTAAAGGCGTTCAAGCATTACAGTGGCACAGAGGTCATAGAGCCGAAAGATATGAATCACCTTGTGTTTAGGTTTGTCGAGGGATTGAGGCCAGAGATTAGCCAGATGATTAAGAATCATTTGATCTGTTGGCAAGTGAAGCCGATTAATGAAGTGTTGCAGTAAGCGAAATAATGTAGTGACGAGATTGAATTGAAGCAGAGAAAGTTGACGGAGAAAGTGATGGTGATGCAAATTAAGGCAGCTCAAGCAGGGATGCAGGGAAATGGAGTGCAGGAGATGTGCAACAACCGCAAGGAAACTGATTGTTTCAGACGCAAGCGAGAGGCAGGGGTCGAGGAGGTTTTATGAACTGTGGTCCAGATTTGAATACTGTTG
The DNA here is from genome assembly GCF_031143425.1 of Pleurodeles waltl. Taxonomy (NCBI): domain Eukaryota; kingdom Metazoa; phylum Chordata; class Amphibia; order Caudata; family Salamandridae; genus Pleurodeles; species Pleurodeles waltl. The sequence continues at coordinate 313,237,298 of NC_090449.1, read as the reverse complement.
TGGTTCAGAATGACGTACAAGGGATGAAAAAGATGTCACCATGCCATGCGTGCGGGGGCGTGGGACACTGGAAGCGGGAATGCCCAATGATGGTGCAGGATGGTGTTGTTCAACAAAGCAATGATGTCGGTGCATTTCAAAATATGAAGGGTCCAAGAATGAGTGGTCCTAATCCGAACTTCCAGAATAACATGGTTCAGATGTAGGGTCTCCAACCCATGCAACAAGTGCAAATGCCACGTGTACAACCGGTGCAGGTGTAGCAAGTGCAACAGCAGATTCCCGTGGTACCTAGACAGCAAATGCAGTTGCCTCTAGCTCCAATGGGCCCGCAACAGGTGATGCTTCCTCAACAGGTCACGGGTCAAACAATGAGTCAAAATAATGCAGTACAACAGTTCCCATTGCGTGGTGAGAATGGAATAAACGATGAATGGTCGGATGACTGTTCAGACAGTGAGGAGTGCAGGCTTGCAGCGTCCCTAGAAGTAGATCAGAGGGGACCTTATGTGCAGGGGAAGGTGATGGGTCACAAGGTTTCATTCTTGGTTGACACAGGAGCTACACGCTCTACAGTCAGAAGTACAGAGATTCCGAAATTGCCTCTTTCAGGGCGCATGATAAAGGTGGTAGGAGTAGCAAATCAGCTCCTGACTAATCCGATTACGGATCCGGTCCAAGTTGAGATTGGTACCTTCCAGGGATTGCACAGGTTTGTAGTCTGTGATTCAAGTCCCGTGTCCCTACTGGGAAGAGACTTGCTGTGTAAGACGAGGTGTTCAACCACCTGTTCCAGTGAAGTAATTGAGGTACAGACAAACAGTGATGACGAAGGAGATGATGGTCAGATCTCAGAGCCTGAGACGGAGACCACAGATGAGGAGTACCCTTTGATAGGCTTTTTCCCGATGTTTACAGTGACCGATTTGCCAACCGAATTACAGGAAACAGTTACCGAGAAGGTGTGGGACTTGACAGGAAAAGAAGTGGGACTGATAAAAGGAGTAGAACCAGTCAAAGTAGATGTGAAGCAAAATGCTGTGTTTCCCCAGGTACCGCAGTACGACATGGCACAAGATGTCCTTATACAGGTGACGCAGATAATTGCAGACTTTGTGAAGCAAGGGGTCCTGAATGAAGTGATGAGCAGCCCATGTAATTCACCAATAATGGGATTGAGAAAGCCTTGTGGGAAAGTTCGAATTGTCCAAGATCTGAGGAAAATTAATGAGATACTGGGAAATGTTGCCCAATAGTGCCAAATCCAGCCGTGATCATGTTCCAGGTTCCATGTGATGCAGAATGGTTCACAGTTGTGGACTTGTTTCAAGCGTTCTTTTCTGTGCCTCTTCATGAGGATAGCCAATTTCTCTTCAGTTTCAAATTCTTGGACAAGGTTTATAGTTGGTGTTGAATTCCTCAAGGGTTTTCAGAATCGCCTTCCATCTTCAATCAGATATTGAAGAAGGATTTGGAATCATTGGAGTTGCCTTTTAATTCGACTCTAGTGCAGTACATAGATGATTTGTTGATTGTGTCCAAAATGAAAGATGATTGCAGGTATGACACTATTGCCTTACTGAATCACTTAGGAAAGAATGGACATAAAGGGCCTGATTACAACTTTGGAGGAGGTGTTAATCCGTCCCAAAAGTGACTGTAAAGTGACGGATATACCACCAGCCGTATTACGAGTCCATTATATCCTATGGAACTTGTAGTACGGCTGGTGGTATATCCGTCACATTTGGGACGGATTAACACCTCCTCCAAAGTTGTAATCAGGCCCAAAGTGTCTCCAAAGAAGCTGCAGTAGTGTCAGAAAGAAGGAAAGTACTTAGGCCATCTGATTGAGAAAGGGTTGAGGAAAATATCTAAAGAAAGAGTGACAGCCATATTGCGAAGAATCCCCCAACATCCAAGAGAGACGCTAGGATGTTTTTGGGAATGGTGGGCTGCTGCCGCCATTGGATTCCAAACTTCTCAATTATCTCCAAGCCATTGGTGAGGCTGACCGTTAAGGAGGTTAAGGATGGCCTGGATACCCCAACTATGTCAGAGAAAGAGATGAGGGCATTCATTGAACTGAGGGAGTGTATATGCAGGGCTCCAGCTTTAGGTATGCCTGACTATACAAGGCCTTTTGTCCTGTTTTGTCATGAACGTGATGCTTGTTCTTTGTCTGTCCAGACACAGGTCCATGGAGGTGCAAACCGCCCAGTAGCATATTTTTCAGCTACTTTGGACCCAGTTGCAGCAGCCTCACGGGTTGTCTGCGTGCAGTCGCAGCAGTTGGTCAAAGCCTTACTCAGTGTGAAGGCATAGTGATGGGACATCCTTTGACAGTAATGGTCCCACACTCAGTCAAAATACTACTCACCCGAACTAAGACGCAGCATATGGCAAATGCCCATCTGACAAAGTATGAGACGATTATATTGGGGTCACCGAACGTGTCATTAAAACGCTGTACTGTGTTGAACCCGGCAACTTTGCTTCCTAATGAGAATACAGATGTTGATGACGCTGAGGAGGTAGAACATGATTGTCTTGAGGTAACAGAACTGTGCACCAAACCGAGACCCGACATTAAACATACCCAATTGGAAGAAAATTATTGCCTTATCTTTGTTGATGGTTTATGCCTGAGAGACTCAGTAGGCGTACTGAGAGCCGGATATGCTGTGTGTACAATCACTGGTATCTTAGAAGTATCTTGGATTGAAAGAGTATATTCCGCTCTAGTGGCTAAATTGGTTGCTCTTACTAGGGCATGCCATGCAGCTGACAAATTGAAGGTCACTATCTATACTGACAGCAGGTACGGATTTGGAATTGTCCATGATTTTGGCCAGCTATGGTCACAGAGGGGTTTCATGACCTCCTCTGGTTCTCCAGTGAAAAATGGTGAAAGAATTAAGGAGTTGTTGCACGTGATTCAGTTACCTCTTGAAATTGCCATGGTGAAATGCAGTGCTCATGTGAAATTGCAAGACTTTGGGGGTCATTACAACATTGGCGGTAAAAGCCACTTACCGCCATGCAGAAGACTGCCAATACACCGCTGCAGAATTCCGCCACAGCTATTATGACCCACATCTCGGAATCCGCTGAAATTCAGACACCCACACAAGTCCGCCACACCAAAGGTCAGTGATAAACCGGCGAAAACAAATCCTCCACCGTCACGCCAACAGAAACAAGCCCATGCTATTACGATCCACGAATCCACGCGGCGGTCTTTCAACCGCAGTATTCCATTGGCGGTACACATCGCCGAGCTCAAAATACACACACAACTCCAAAACACCGCCACATTGGACAATTCAAAATACACACACCTGATACACATACAAACACCACTCCCACACACCCAACACAATATAAAACACACACCACATCACCCACAAACCCCTGTGACCCAAAATTATAGACAAAGGCGAGAGAGAGAGCACAGCAATAGACAACCCCACCACAGAGAGGCACACGACACCATCACCCACACAACATCCACGCACAAAACACCCCACACCACTACACATCACCACATTCATCACCACATACACCACCCCACACATCACCTACACCACCCCATGGCACGCGAAAGACACCCCAGGTTTTCGGAGGAGGAGCACAGGGTCATGGTGGAGGAAATCGTACGGGTAGAGCCTCAGCTATTTGGATCACAGGTGCAGCACACCTCTATAGCTAGGAAGATGGAACTATGGCGAAGAATCGTGGACAAGGTCAACGCAGTGGGACAGCACCCAAGAAATCGTGACGACATCAGGAAGAGGTGGAACGACCTAAGGGGAAGGTGCGTTCCGTGGTCTCCAGGCACAACATTGCGGTTCAGCGGACTGGCGGCGGACCCCCACCTCCTCCCCCACAACTAACAACATGGGAGGAGCAGGTCTTGACCATTATGCATCCTGAGGGCCTCGGAGGAGTCGGTGGAGGAATGGACACTGGTAAGTCAAATCTGAACTATCATATCCCCCACCCTACCTGCATGCTATCACACACCCCCACCCTCACCCCCTCCCCTATCACTCCAACTCCTTACTAATGTACTAATAACACAAACCACCCATCCCAACACCAAGACACAACAAAGCATGGATACCCATCACTAAAGCATGCCCACTGCACATACCCATAACAACCCCTAACCATCATAACACAAGCCCCCACACAGGAATGCTAGCACTGGTGTACACCCTCACCCACCCATTGCACACCATGACACACACAGATGCAATAATCATGCTTTTACACCCCTGCAGGACCACTACCTAACGTCACCAGACAGGAGGGTCCAGACATCTCTACCCCACCCACAGAAGAGGCCCACAGTGATGACAGCAGCTCTGGCCAACTGGATCCAGATGACCAGCCCGGACCATCGTGGGCCTCGGGACAGTCGGTTCCCCTCGCATAGGCACAGCCCAACACTGACCTTCCACCCTCTGGAAACACCAGTACAGCACCCACCCAGCGGGCCCATACCTCCGTCCCCAGGACACGTCAATCAGCTGTGTGTCCACCACTACAGGGAACCCAGGATAACCCACCAGCCCAACAAAAAACAGGGACCTGGGGGCAGTGGTAGTGGGCACACGGTCCAGAGGACGGAGGCCCAGGAACACAGGGGAACTGGGAGGGCTGCTGTGCGACATGGGGCGGACAGGCCAAGGGAACCCACTCTCCACAAGGCCCTCTCCTCCATCATGGGAGCATACCACCAATCCCAGGAGACGATGGCTACGGTCCTGGCCAAGTTGCAGGAGACCCAGCGCCTGCAGGAGGAACAGTATTTGGGGTTCAGGGAGGAACTCAGAACCATCAGCTCTGCCCTGGGCACCATCGTAGGGGTGCTGAAGGACATGCAGAACACCATGAGGGACACCGTGGCACTCCAAGGTGCCCCTGACACTAGCCTGGACGATGAACTGCCCACCACCTCCGCCGGCCCTAGTGGACAGGACGCCCCGCCACAGGACCACCACACCAGCACCCCACCCCCTGCAGACGGAGAACCACCCCGCAAGCGGTCCATGAGATCCAGGAACAGGACAGAGCACGATGGCAAGACCCCTGCCAAGAAATGAGACCACCCTGATTGTCATCCCACTGTCCTACTTTGTAACCCTGTCCATATTGGAACTGCCCCAGCTCCACTTCCTATGCCCATATGGGCAGTGCACCTGTGAGACTAATAGACTGGACTCTGCCATGGACATTCCTCCACCATCACCCATCACCATTTGACCACCCCCTCCAATAATTAGCACTTCAATAAACACCCTTGAACCACAAAACAATCTGGAGTCAGTCTGTGATTTTGAAAATGTGTATTAGCTATGACAATGACAAAAAACGTTCGAAAATGTAATGTCAACATACCTATGTCACACATCACAAGTCCATGAAGGATGCAAGCAGATGACACACGTTGGTAACCACACCTGTGAAACCGTAATGGAAATGTACAACTCAGTTACCAAATACTGCTTGAAATTGACAGACAGGATAGAGGTAGAAGTGTGAAAGTAAATGTATTAGTAAAGAAAGTGTTCTCACCTGTGTGTCACTGGAAATGTTGCTGTATGACTGAGTCCCTGTTGTCAATGTCTTCTTCCTCTGCTTCCTCCTCATCACTGTCCACAGGCTCCACAGCTGCCACAACACCGTCATCTGGACCATCCTCCTGCAGAAAAGGCACCTAGCGTCGCAAAGCAAGATTGTGAAGCATAGAGCAGGCGATGATGATCTGGCACACCTTACTTGGTGAGTAGAATAGGGAACCACCTGTCATATGGAGGCACCTGAACCTGGCCTTCAGGAGGCCGAAGGTGCGTTCGATCACCCTTCTAGTCCGCCCATGGGCCTCATTGTAGCATTCCTCTGCCCTGGTCCTGGGATTCCTCACTGGGGTCAATAGCCATTACAGGTAGTGGTAACCAGAGTCCCCTAATAGCCACACCCGGTGCCTCTGGAGTTGACACATCACATAAGGGATGCTGCTATTCCGCAGGATGTAGGCGTCATGCACTGAGCCAGGGAACATAGCATTTACCTGCGAGATGTACTGGTCTGCCAAACATACCATCTGTACATTCATCGAATGATAACTCTTCCGGTTCCTGTACACCTGTTCACTCCTGTGGGGGGGGACCAACGCCACATGGGTCCCATCAATGGCACCTATGATGTTAGGGATATGTCCAAGGGCATAGAAGTCACCTTTAACAGTAGCCAAATCCTCAACCTGAGGGAAAACGATGTAGCTCCTCATGTGTTTCAGCAGGGCAGACAACACTCTGGACAACACGTTGGAAAACATAGGATGGGACATCCCTGATGCCATGGCCACTGTTGTTTGAAATGACCCACTTGCTAGGAAATGGAGCACTGATAGCACCTGCACTTGAGGGGGGATTCCTGTGGGATGGCTGATTGGTGACATAGGGTCTGGCTCCAACTGGGTACACAGTTCCTGGATTGTGGCACGGTCAAACCTGTAGGTGATGATTAAATGTCGCTCCTCCATTGTCAACAGGTCCACCAGTGGTTGGTACACCGGAGGATTCTGCCATCTCCTCACATGTCCCAGCTGACGGTGCCTAGGAAGGACAACAGCGACCACAGAGTCAAGCAATTCAGAGGTATGTACCCACAGCTACACAGAACACGAAACAAATTCCAAAAAGTTGTCTGTATGTGTGTTGAGTCCAGGCCTAGGTATGTGTGACGCAGTTGAAAATGAAGGCATGTGGGCCCTTGAAATGGCGGATGCCTGACCTCTAAAGTGGGACAATGGGATGTGAGGTAACTGCACTGGCATTGTACACCGTTGCGGTAGGCGGTCGTAGACCGCGGCGCAATGCTGCATTGGTTAACATTGGTCCCTATGGGTCCCAGGAGCCAATGACGAAGTGCGCCGGCGGTGATGATACGCACCTCCGCGGACGTCACCGCCGCGGACGTGACTGCCATTTTCTATCTGTTCAATCACTCGATACCTGATCTTCGACAGGAGAGGACCTACACTGCAAGTGCTGCTGTGACCTCGGTCTGGAAGAGACAATGGCACGTGCGTCTGGGGAAAGGGCCCCTGCCTACACTGCACAGGAGTTGGAGAAACTCGTGGACGGGGTCCTCCCCCAGTACACGCTACTCTATGGTCCTCCAGACCAACAGGTGAGTACACAGGGTGCAAGTTGTATGGGCTATGCCTGGGTGGAGAGGGCTGGATGTAAGAAGGAAGGTGGCAGACTTCTGCGAGCATGAAGGGCTGTGAATGCATGTGCCACATGGCAAGGGCAGGGATGTGGGCCACTCACTTCGACGGTGCAGTTGGTAATGACTTCTCTTCTTCCCCTGTACATGTCATGTAGGTCAGCGCCCACCAGAAGAAGGATATTTGTCGTGCCATCGCCAAGGACGTCTGGACCCTGGGGGTCCACCAGAGACGGAGCACCCACTGCCGTAAAAGATGGGAGGACATTCACCGCTGGAGCAAGAAGACGGCGGAGGCTGAGCTGGGGATGGCCTCCCAACGTGAGAGGGGTGCCTGTCGCACCATGACCCCCCTGATGTTCCGGATCCTGGCGGTGGCCTACCCTGAGTTGGATGGGCGCATGAGGGCATCACAGCAGACACAAGGGGGTGAGTACACTCTCATTCTGCTGACTTTGCCTGCAGTGAAGGGGTCTGGGTGGGGGAGGAGGGCTGTGGGTTTCCCTAGGCCAGGGCAAGTTCCGTAGTCTAGGCCCCTCCGTAATGCAGGCCATGTACCACTCCATGCCACCTCTTTAGAGTCCCAAGTACAGGTATACATGCCCCAGTGTCATCTATGTGTGCAGATGTCCACCATAGCCATGTAGGCCATATCCCAGGAACTGCATCTGTAGAGCCCAAGAGCGCGGCGCAGTGCAGGGGGCTGCTGTGTCTGTATTGTCCGTCAACGGTGGCGGTAAGCCATGCACTCAACCTGTCTTTCTTCTGTTTCCCCACCCCTTTTTGTGCTCTCCCTGTTCTTTTGTGCATCATCAGGCGGAGGTACAGTGGCACTGGAGCACGAGGGGGCTGCATCCCACATGGCCATGGAGGGCCACACCACGGACTCAGAATGCACCAGTGGGACGGAGGGCGAGAGGAGCTTCACGGCGGTCACCGGATCAGCAACCAGCGACACGGACTCGTCCTCCGATGGGAGCTCCCTTGTGGTGGCGGCACTATCTGTGCCCCCCACTTCTACAGGTACAGCCGCCACCCCCCCTACCAGCACCGCCCTCCCAGCAGCCCCTCAGCCTTCGCCCCGTGCCCGCTCACCCAGGAGGGTGGGCATCATCTTCGCCCCAGGCACCTCAGCCCCTGCCCCTGTCACCCCTGCTGCCCTCAGTGAGGAGGCCATTGACCTCCTCAGGTCACTCACTGTTGGGCAGTCTACCATTGTGAATGCCATCCAGGGTGTAGAAAGGGAGTTGCAACACACTAATGCATTCCTGGAGGGCATTCATTCTGGTCAGGCTGCCCATCATCGAACCATGCAATCTCTGGCCTCAGCACTGATGGCAGCCATTGTCCCTGTGTCTAGCCTCCCCCCTCCAACTTCCTCCACCCAGACCCAATCCCCTGTACCTCAGCCTATCCCAAGCACACCATCAGACCAGCCTGCACACACCTCAAAACACAAGGGCAGCTCAGACAAACATAGGCACCACACATCCCACAGGCACTCACACAAGCATCACCCACATAAAGACACAGCAACATCCACTGCCTCCACTGTGTCCCCCTCCTCGTTGTCTCCCTCCTCCCTCCCAGTGTCGTCTACACTCTCACCTGCATGCACTACCACTACAGCCACTAGGACTCGCACCAGAACACCCAGCACCACACCCCGCTCACCTGCACTCACCACTCCCACTACCATTTACACGTCCCCTGTGTCCTCTCCCAGTGTGTCTGTGACGCCACCTCCCAAAGTACACAAACGCGGGCACACACACACCCAACATACATCCACCTCACAACAGCCTCCAGAACATGCACCTGCACCCAAATCATCTAAAGTTACACCTCCTACAACCACCTCCTCTTCCTCCACTCCCAGACCACCTCCAGCTACCCGTCCCAGTGTTCGTCAGAAACTTTTCCTGAGCAACATTGACCTCTTTCCCACCACCCCCCTTCCTCCAATTCATAGGTCCCGTAGTAGCACCTCAGCCAAAAAATCTCTGGTACCAGTGGTACCTGTTAGATGTATGTGGAGTGCACCGGGCACCAGGGCAGCCAGTGTGACACGGCGCAAAAGCACAGCCAGTCCCCCCCTGTGAAGCACCAGAAGTTGGTCAGTGCCCGACGGGAGAGGGTGAAGACTCCTGCAGGCAAAGCCGCTCATAAGGGTCCCGGGGGGAGTGTGGACTCCTCCCAAGTTGGGGAAGGGGCAGAAGAAATCGCCAAAGTCTGGGAAGAGCAGCACGGCGGAGAAGGCCACCATCATCCCCGCTGCCCAGGACGCCACCGCCAGCCCCATCGTCACTGGTCAGGAGACCACCGCCAGAGTCAGTGCCCAGGAGGGCAGCACAATTGTCACTGGTCAGGAGACCACCGCCAGAGTCAGTGCCCAGGAGGGCAGCACAATCGTCACCGGTCAGGAGACCACCGCCAGAGTCAGTGCCCAGGAGGGCCCCGGCAGCCACAAACCCGCTGGGCAATGAGGGACCGCCATGGCACACACCGCTGAACAGGGCAAGCACCGCTGAACAGGGCAAAGACCGCCATGGCAAGCACCGCTGAACAGGGCAAGCACCGCTGAACAGGGCAAAGACCACCAACTCAAGCACCGCTAGCCCATGTGCGGCAGGGGCAGTGACTGAACTGGGACCGTCACGGGGAGAGTGATGCACTCTGGGCACCAGTCCCCCTCTAGAACCAGTGGAGAACAGCATCCACTACCTCAGTTCTTAACAGGATGAAGAACTCTGGGCACCAGTCCCCCTCCAGAACCAGTGGAGAACAGCATCCACTACCTCAGTCCTTAACAGGATGAAGCACTCTGGGCACCAGTCCCCCTCCAGAACCAGTGGAGACTGTTATCCACTTGAGAGACTGTGGCTTTGCACTCCCCAGGATGGTACAGTGGGCAAACCACCCACTGCAAAGACTTGTGAGACTGTGGCTTTGCACTCCCCCACTGCAAAGACTTGTGAGGCTGTGGCTTTGCACTCCCCAGGATGGTACAGTGGGCAAACCACCCACTGCAAAGACTTGAGAGACTGTGGCTTTGCACTCCCCAGGATGGTACAGTGGGCCAACCACCCACTGCAAAGACTTGTGAGACTGTGGCTTTGCACTCCCCAGGATGGTACAGTGGGCAAACCACCCACTGCAAAGACTTGTGAGACTGTGGCTTTGCACTCCCCAGGATGGTACAGTGGGCAAACCACCCACTGCAAAGACTTGAGAGACTGCGGCTTTGCACTCCCCAGGATGGTACAGTGGGCAAACCACCCACTGCAAAGACTTGAGAGACTGCGGCTTTGCACTCCCCAGGATGGTACAGTGGGCAAACCACCCACTGCAAAGACTTGTGAGACTGCGGCTTTGCACTCCCCAGGATGGTACAGTGGGCAAACCACCCACTGCAAAGACTTGAGAGACTGCGGCTTTGCACTCCCCAGGATGGTACAGTGGGCAAGCCACCCACTGCAAAGACTTGTGAGACTGTGGCTTTGTACTCTCCAGGATACATCAATGGGCATGGATCCCCGTCGGGGATCTGGGGTGGTGCTGTCATCCAGCTGAGGTGCCCCCCCTTCCCATCCCGCTGAGGTGCCTGTTGTATTTCTATCTGATGCCCCAGCAGTGTTCTCTCCGTTTCTGGACAGGTATTGTGTGTGGGCCTCACCCATGCATTTTGGGCCCAGTGGTCCACGGACATTGAATGGTGCATACCTGCACTACTAATCGTGATGTATATTTTTGGAATGTGTATATATTTCTGTATATATTAGCTTACTGTATTTTGATACATTACAATGGTTGTACTCATTTCCTTTTCTCTTTGCATTCTTCCGGGGGGGTTGGGGGTTGTTACTGTGATGTTTGCAAATGCAGTGGTGTGTGTGTTGTAGTGTGCGAGGGTCGGGTGGGGGTGGGGGTGTTGCATGTGTGTGTCCCTGACATTTGCCTCCCCATCCCCATGTCGTAGGTGCAGTACTCACCTTTGTCTTCGGCACCGGCGTTGCTGATGTTCGTAGAGGAGCAGGAAGACTATCGCAGGGAGTATTTGGAGTTCTGGCTCCATGGTGCCCTCCTTCCTCGTGGAGTGTGTTAGGGTGAGCGTTTTCTCATTGAAATGCCTGTTTCCGCCGTGTTTTTATCCACGGTGAATCCTCCCCGGAAAAGGTGGCGGATTGGCCTGTTGTAATACTGTGGGCGGTACTTTGTCTTCCACCTGTCTGTTGGCGGTGACCGCCGCGCTGCTTGTCTGTACCACTGTGGCGGTCGGAGTGTTAAAGTGGCTGTCTTTGTTGGCGGTTTCCGCCACGGTCATAATTCCCTTTTTTTTCCCGCCAGCCTGTTTGTGGTATTACCGCCGCTTTAACACTGTCCGCCAGTGTTGTAATGACCCCCTTTGTGTCAATGGGAAATGGATATGCAGATCAAGTCGCAAGGTTTTGTGCATTGAACTGTATATCATTCAAAGATCAGTGGGAATTGTTACCTGAAACTGAAAATGAGACATGCACAGGTTACGCATTAAGGGTGGTTGACACGATGGAAGAATTCAAATTGTTGCAGGGACGTGCCAACAGAGAAGAGAAACACTCTTGGCTCAAAATGCAATGTGTACAAAGACCTGATGATTTGCGGGTGTCAAACGAGGGGAAAATGGTTTTTCCGAACAGTCTTTTGTCACAGTTTGCAAGGTTTTACCAAGGTCAAGCACATATTGGGAGGGACGCCATGATCAGGTTGTTCAAAATTGATTGGTTCAATCCAAAATTAAAAAAAGCAGAAGTAAGTTGTCACAGGTGCATCATCTGTCAGCAGATGAATGCGGGGAAAGGGACAGTGGTGAATTTGAGCCACATTGGGAGAGCAGGAGGTCCATTTAGCAGAATGCAATTGGATTTTATTGAGATGCCAGTGTGTGGAGGTTTGAGATATGTGTTGGTGATTGTGTGCATCTTTAGTCACTGGATTGAAGCTTACCCTACACGTAGGAATGACAGTCTCACAGTAGCAAAGTTGCTGCTTAGGGAATTGATACCACGTTTCGGGTTCCCGATCTCTTTAGAATCAGATAGAGGAAGTCACTTCAACAATGAGGTGGTTAAGCTCTTGTGTGCAGCATTGAACATTGAACAGAAGTTACGTTGTAGCTACGGTCCTAAAGCCTCATGACGAGTGGAACAAATCAGTGGTACCTTGAAGACGAGAATGGTGAAAATGTGCACAGCTACAAATTTGAAATGGCCAGATGCATTGCCCTTAGTGCTAATGTCAATGAGAAATACACCCAACAAGAAAACAGGACTATCTCCTCATGAAATTCTCATGGGCCGAGCTATGAGATTGCCCGCAGTGCCTGCAAATGCTCTTGTGAATATCACGGATGATATGGTGTTGGACTACTGCAAGGGTCTAGCTGACGTGGTCCGCTCTTTCTCTCACCAGGTGGAAGCAACCACACTGCCACCAATTAATGATCCAGGTCACAACCTGAAAGCTGGTGACTGGGTTGTTGTCAAGAAACATGTGAGGAAGTCATGTCTAGAGCCACGTTGGAAGGGGCCGTATCAAGTGATACTGAGAACTACTACTGCTGTGAAATGTGCTGGAATTCCAAACTGGATCAATGCCAGTCACACAAAGAAGGTGACGTGTCCAACTGATGAGGAACTTGATTTGTCAAAAATAACAGCTGCTGAGAAGGAAGTCTCAGGGCCGGAGAGCAACCAAAGAGGGACCGAGACTGGAGGAGAGCCCGTTGAGGACAGCTTGGTCACTCAAACGAGATCCAGAAGGGTGACGGTGAGCCTATCTCAACTCAAGCACCAGGAGGACCGACCCAAAGAGAGGTCCTCCCAGAAGCAAACGGATACGGGTTTGAGGTTGAACCCCGGATAGAACCAGAAGGTGAAGGAGTTGAGGCACAAGGGGGTCAGAGTGTTCAAACTCCTCCTGAGTTGCAGGTCCAGCAAGAGAAAACACCATAGCACAAGAGGAGGGCATTGAACAACAACCTGAAAAGCCGAACAGTAAAAGGGCACTGAGAGGCGATAAGTGGCCAGAGTCACAAACTGCAAAAGGGAAAGTGGTCATCAATGAAACAATAGAGGAAGAGGTCGATACCACAAGGAAAGAAGATCTTAGTGAAGGAAAATTGCAGGGTGACCGCAAGTTGAAAAGAAAGAAAGTAGCAAACAGAAGATACGCAGGTCCTGAATGGGCTTATGCAACTTCAGCCGAGTGGCAACAAGAGGTCTTGGCATTCTGTTTTGATCGAGAAGTTCCAGGTCAATATTTAGGTACTTGAAATTGGCCACAATTGAAAGGAGACTGTGTTAAGCTGAAATTGAACAAAGAGAAACCTAAGAAAAGAGACTGATAAATTACCGGATGTGACACTGTTAACCTGAACTGACTTTTGAAAACTGATTGTGACAAGCTGCTAAGCTGATTTGACAAAGATCCTGGGAGTGAATGAGAAAGCTGTAAATACTCTCTGAAGAAAGGCTTTTGCTTAGCATTGCTGAAAGAGAAGAAAAAAAAAGAGAAGAAGAGTTATTAACCATCCTCAAATTAGTTGTTCACACTTATAGCCGTTTACTTTCTGATTAATACAGATCATGCCTAAGACGGGAGATGATATTGAGGGGAGGAAGCTTTGGAAATATTTGGGTGTTGCTTTGGGTGTCGTATGCGAGATATTCATTATAGCTTTGTTTGTGGAGATGCGTTTGGTGGATGAGAATGAAGATAACAATGCTACAGTTTCTGAGACTGCTACACTAACACCGTGGGAGAGGTTTGAGCAGGATACAAAGTATCTGCATGAAGAAACTAACTCAAAAGGGGAACTGTCTAATAACGTTTTCTATCGCTTGCTGACTGAGTATGTTGATACTATGGATGCAAAAGCTTGTTATGTGTGTACACAAATTCCTGTTTCAGTACAAGTTGTAGTCTGCTACTAACACGTTTCTATAACCAAGAAGAAGTGCAATATTTCTGCTCGAACTATGATCTTGTCTTCTCTTATGTGCCTATTATAGAAGATTTTAATAGTGTAGCTAAATATTATGCTATAAAGCTGATTAAGGGATTCTTTGAGCATAGAATGACAATTAGTACATCTTATGCACACCGCAACAACTTGACATGCTTGCTTACACATGTAGAGAAATGTTTTTTAGATCACACTGAAGATAGAAGAAGGGGAAATTAGAAAAATGCTTGCAGCAACGTTCCCTTATTAAATAGTGGAAATTACAATGGGGTCAGAGAGCAGGGGAAATTAGCTTTAGATTAACAACATTTAGGTAGGCTCTGCATTATGCGACCAAAGTCATATTATGACAATGTGTTTGTGGGGACGAGTGAATGTAAGCATGTGTTTTTGTTTCAGAGTAAATGGACATTCATGTTAAATGGAATGGATCAAGCAATCCCAGGGGTCTATTATATTTGTGGACTTAATGCTTATTACGTCTTCCAAAGGGATGGTATGGGACGTGTTATTTGGGAATAGTTTTCCCAAAGATCTATCAACTAGATGATCTAAAGAAATTCCCGAAAATGACTGAATTACTTCGTACTAGACAAAAGAGAGAAACTGCTTCTGGTGTAGTAGGAGACATATTTGGAGCAATAATTCCCTCAGTAGGGGTTATTTTGAACTCCATAAAGATTTGAAAGTTGTCTACTATTGTGGATAACATGCTGACAAACTTCACAGGGGCTATACTCCTGATGGATTCTGAACTTGCTGCGGAGAGGGCTATGACTCTTCAAAATAGGCTTGCTTTAGGCATTCTTTTAGTGAAAAATGGCGGAGTCTGTAAGATGCTTAATGAGCGACACTGCTGTGCCTATATACCAACAATAGTAATGAGATTAGAAGCATGCTTACTATCCTTACAAGAGATAGTGCAGATTTGAAGGAACTGAAAGAACCAGGTGTTTGGGAGAAGGTTGGGAAAGGACTTGCAAAGGTGGGAAGCTGGTTTAGTAATCTTCAGCATGGGTTACTGAGAAAATTAATGCATGGGATAATAATTGTTTTGGTTTGTTTATTTGGGCTATGGTTATCATGCAAAATTGGTAAAAGGATCGGGGCGGTAGGGAGGGAATGTTGGAATGTAGCTTTTATAATCAAATTTAACATGAAAAGCTTGCAAATTTATGTACACTGATGCTGCATAGAAATGTATTAATGTGTCTTATGTACGCATCTGAAATGTGCCCACAGGGAGTGGCCACCAATGTATACGATAATAAATGAAATTGACTAATAATGGATTATTAATGTACTAATGTGTGATTTTGTGTTAGTATTAACAACTATGGGGGTCATTCTGACCCTGGCGGTCGGTGACCGCCAGGGCCAACGACCGCGGAAGCACCGCCAACAGTCTGGCGGTGCTTCCTGGGCCATTCTGACTGCGGCGGTAAAGCCGCGGTCAGAAAAGGGGAACCAGCGGTTTCCCGCCGGTTTACCCCTGGCCCAGGGAATCTTCCATGGCGGCGCTGCTTGCAGCACCGCCATGGGGAGTCCGACCCCCTTCCCGCCATCCTGGTCCTGGTGGTTTTTACCGCCAGGAACAGGATGGCGGGAACGGGTGTCGTGGGGCCCCTGGGGGCCCCTGCACTGCCCATGCCACTGGCGTGGGCAGTGCAGGGGCCCCCTAACAGGGCCCCACAAAGATTTTCAGTGTCTGCTTTGCAGACACTGAAAATCGCGACGGGTGCCACTGCACCCGTCGCACCCCAGCAACTCCACCGGCTCGGCTTCATCGTTGCTGGGTCTTTCCCGCTGGGCCGGCAGGCGGCCTTTTGGCAGTCGCCCGCCGGCCCAGCGGGAAAGCCAGAATGACCGCCGCGGTCTTTTGACCGCAGTGCGGTCATTCGGCGGTTCCCGCCAGGCAGGCGGCTACCGCCACCCGCCGCGGTTGGAATGACCGCCTATATGTTAAGGTTTTGCTAAATTAATCACTAGGCCTTAGTTAGCCTGGGTCGGGGCCTAGCTGCCTGGTCTCATATTAAATGTGTTTTCCTAATGTGTAATGTGCTGACTTGCTGAAGGACACGAAGCCGTACTTTTCCAGAAGCTAGAAGATGTGGGTAACCGTAGTAGATTCTTTATCATGAGACTCGACTTGCTCAAGGAGACATTCTTGCTGAATGCAACAGTGTAAACTTGCAACAGGTACAAGGTCGTCTGAACTGGTAAAGACAATGGGACTACTGCCTGAGACCGCGAGAATAAAAGTTTGTACCTGACATTCTACCCGTAGGAGACGTCAATTACAGGAGCCAATAAACTACGTGAGAACTGTTCTAAAGTGAAAATCCTAGTGAGGTGACAAGTCAATTATTGGATGGAGATAATGATGCACCAAATTTTGCCCAATTGGAAATTAGGAGACTGTACACCCAGATTGATATAACACGTGTCACAAGGAGAAATCAGCCATTACCGGACTTCTGCCCCTGCCCTTATCTGTTATTTTGAGAGTCATTTGTCTCTTACTCTTCAAACCATCCTTATCCTTGCTTTGCCTGATTTATACTTTTCCTCCTTTTGAGGAAAGTGTCCCTTATTACCTTGTCTTGCTGAACTTTCTGCTTATCCTGGCTGATGGTGAATCAACTGATATCCTGAGGACGAAGACTGACTCTGTATGCTGACCCATTACGAAGGGTAACTATATAATGATGAAATTGTAATTGTCTGTTTGCCTTTTCTATCTAGGTACCAACTGCTTCTTTTGATAGAGACCATAGTCAGATGTTTTCTAAATGTGTGTTGTTAAATTGTTTTGCATGAAGCCCAACATGCTAATGCCAATTCGAGGTTACTTAAGGGGTTCACTAAAACGGACGCAAATAGACAAATGACTGAATCTATGCTTTGTTGAATAATGCGCTAATGATACTCTGCTAAAGTTGATTCATGTTGACATCGTGCTTTGTTCTAATGTTCACGATCTTTGCTTTGATTAAATCTTATTTGAGTTGCCATATTGTGACATTACTGATGTGTTTTCTGGTATTGAGTCTAATAAACTTACTAGTAGAGTGTAACGAATATGAATAAATATCGTAAATCTTACTAAATTCTGTGTGGTTATTCATGACTGTAAAGTCATGGTGTGTTCTGATTCTTATTAATGTCACTAACCAATTGATTGATTTTCTATTGTGAGTATTGATGAGATTATTGATCTATTGATTCACATGTTGATTAGTTTTCTCGTCTTAAGATGTCTCCAATCAGGGTCAAAAGATTCATTGGCCTAAAAGGAGTTCCAGACTAAGTAAATTACCTAAGGCGGGAAACACGTTATCACTAGTAGCCAGTGTGGAGCTAAGTTGCCAGGGTTCTATTAGCAAGACTCTGGAAAGGTGGTATGGTAATGTGCGAAGAAAGTTCTTAGTTACTGAGCTTCTTGGTGAGTGGATGAGAAAAGGGGAATCCTAGACTTTTACAATATGATGTAGCCAGAATTTACCATAGTTATAGGATTCTTGTACACGTCTGATAAAGTGGTTTCTCTACGTTATTTGGGAAAGGGATTGATGGAATTGGTACATGAAGGCCAAGATGTATGTTATCAATGAATAGAAAAGTGAACGGTGACTGGTGACCGTGGATGGCTCAGTAGATTGAAAGATATGTCTGGCACTGTATGTTATGTAATATGATTGACGGTAATAGAAAGTGCAAGACACCCTGATTTTCCCAAATGAGTTGCCTGAAAGGCCAGGGCACAAACCGGGTATTAATTTATAGGACCATTCGTGGGTAATGGTTTTGCTGGAAAATACATTGACATTTGTTAACCACATTACACCGATCATACCAAAGAATTAATTTTTGAAAGTTTTTTCAAAAGAACTATCTCCTAAATGGTGGCACTGACAACCCACTCTAGTTTGTTTTGGAGTCCATGGATCAGTTCTAGAAGCCACAAGGTAACATCACAGAACTGCCTTTTACCACCCTAGGAGAATTGGTAGTCGAATATTGTAATAGTGTGCTGGGGGTTGTAGTCAATTGGTAACACTATGTAAACTGGAGTGGAAGAACCTAATCAAGAACCTCTATGGAGCCATATGACCACACCACTGTTGATAACAGGGGAGACAGATTTCTTTTTGTTGAGGAGTAGAGTTCCATGCTCGAAATCATCCACTGGGTGGGTGGCAGATGTAATGAGAGAAAATGTTCCAGAGTATCAATGAATGAGAGAGTTCAGGCAAAACAGCATCAATATGTGACTGTCATTATACGAGGACTGATTATGTTTAAAGGAAGTTAAAAATGGTGATTTGGGTGTGTGTCCGTCTGGGAGTATGATGAAGGAAAGGGTAGTGCAAGCTTTCCACACCTAAGAAAATAGTAAAGGCCTTTAACATTACTGTCACTTTACAAGGTAGAGAAAAATGGAATACAAGGATGGTCGATCATCTATGAGAGATAGAGAATCAGAGAGGGGAAGGGTTGAGTATGGCTGGAAATAATATGGACATTAATTTGCTTTGAGTATAGAACAATCTCTAAGGAACATTGTGTGCCTAAAAGATTTAAAAATGTTGTTGTGGTCTGAGGACAGTGTACTGTGTATATATTTCAATCTTTATGGAATTCCATTATGTAAGAGTGTCTATATGTATATTTTCATCTTTATCAAATATCTAAGAATTCCGTTTTGTGTTGTTTAAACTTGTCTTATTTTTTGTTTCTTGGTATTTGTAGTTTTTCCATTGAAGAGCGGAAATGTGTTATACTGCATTTGGTTCCAGCAAATAGACTTAGAAGAAGAATAAAGAACTATAGTGTAATTTGTATGAGGCACTGCAGTATAAACTCAGGAATTAATGTTTGTTGAGTGAGCAGTGGGGTTACATCACATGCACTCAAACAAACTGTCTTCTTTCTGCTTTCCCTATGCGTGCAATCCTATCGCTTACCACTACCATGAGTGAAGATGTGGGGCAGACCAAAGGTCACGGGTGGGTTTGGAAATGCTGAAATGAGGACTGCAGTACAAGGGCTTCCCAGTATTAGAAGATGTTGAAACAACTATTGGACCATCTGTAAGATTGTGTCCTAAGTTGATAATGAGGAATATTTTGACATATGCACTGGTCCCTTGCAGCACCAGCTAAGGGGTTGATTGACGTCCAAGGAAAATGGCTTGAAATGGCTATGCTTGCAAAGAAACAGTCCCAAATATTGCAAACTTAGAATGTTTGTAAAAAAAATTGGTATACGGTTTTTAAAGGAATGCTACTTTACAGTGTCAATGGGATCTTTTTCCCATTTGCCTGTGAACAAAGAAAGAAAACCTTGAGGGCCAATAGAAATTGTTGAAACCCTGGCATGCTCAGATAAGTAGGATACAGGGAAAGACTTGATGCTATGCATCAACGTTGTCCTTCATTTAGGTGGACTACTCAGTTAGTCAATAAGTAAACCATTTTTGCTGTGTTTAAGTTGTCCTTCTGCTGATATATAGGACTGAGGGGCAAAATCGTGCACCAATGGTTACTCTAGTGAAAACCACCCTCTTACATATTCACAGTTCTGCCACCCTATTTCATGCCCTGTTCACCTGCTATCCCCATTAACAGATCTGTCTACCTTTTTCTGTCCATATCTTGGTCCCACTCACCAACCCTGCCAGCCTCACTTAGAATCCCTGCTGGTCTGTCTCTCTGTCATGCTTATCTTGCATGTGGTCTCATCAAATAGCCTACAGTTTATGATATTTCCTCATATCTTGATATGACTCAGGGGCAGGGCAAGTGAAATTTTCTTACCCGAAGGTAAAAGATCTGGGGGAAAGGCCAAGGATAACACTATGAGCATGAGGACTGTGGAGAATGGTTCATAGGAGACTGGGGTTGAGGGACAGGAGCTGGGTCAGACAAGAAGTTCAGCCAGTCAGACTGCACTAGGAGCACAGTCAGTGTAGCTCAAGCAGCAGGGTGCTAATTGTAAGTTGCATTAGATTTATGGTTCCCACTTGCTTAATTTGTTCACCATTTATAATGTCTCCCCGCACTTTTGTTTTGCTCTACCTTTTTCCCTCTTATTTCTCTTTGTTCTCCTTACATAATCTTCTGAAGATCTACCTTCCATTGACTTGGACATGATCCCCATCTCTCAGGGTCTCCTGACACTCCTGAGTTAAGAGGAAGGTAACTAGCTACTTCCTGGGTTCGTCATTGACTTTCTCTAATGGGGCATCAGAGCAACAGGGTTGAGGGATATTATGTATTTGTATATTGGCACCACTACCATCACTTGCCATCTGCTCTTGTTGTTATAGTCAGACTTGCTGCACCAGTGGTACATGCAGTGATTTACAAGAGCTCCTAAAGATCATGTCCCAATGCGAGGCACCTAAAATGCTTGAGAGAGATGTGATATCCACTCCAGAACATTGTTCTCTCTCATTTCCAATCCCCATTTCCCATCTTCTGAATAATAGGGTGGAGATTTCTGGTCCTACACTTACTGCTCTTACTTAGTGGAGAGTGGTGGACTAGAATGTTAATTCCATCCTCCCACACTACTCCTACCCGGGTTGCAACAGTTTGTGAGACCCAATGGATTGCAATGCTAATCCTGTCCACTTCATGCCACAAGCTCTCACTTAGATTCAGAAAGGTTTGGAAGTCTCTCAGCAAGAGTGTACGTTCCTGTCAAAGATTACAGAACTTAGTAAAAGTCAGGAAAACTTGAATTCCAACATTTACAGTACCACAGTTCTAACTAAGGACTCTGCAGGCCTTCAGGAGAATTGTGGCTTTGGTAAAATGGAACTGGCTTTTCCATCGGAGCCAAAGGGATTATCCCAACCTGAAAAGTATTCTGAGGATCCACATCACTTCCAGGCTTTCATGGCTCAAATCAGTTTGCACTTTTTGAACAGCAGAAAGCATTTTCTAGTGACATGGTGAAATCTGCCTTAGTGAAGCAATCACATAGAAAGCACCTCTGATTAACGGAAATTGTCTCTAGCCCTCAAACATTTTGGCTATTGTGCAATAGTTTGATAAAGTATTTGACTGCAGGCAAACTATAGACAATGATCATTTGAATCTTTTGAATCTTCACCAAGGAAAGCTTTGGTTACCTATTTTACACATTTCCAGTATTTAAGACCTGAGAAAAACTTGACTAATGAAGCAGCAGCTGTGGCTTCCTATGATGGAATAAGAGATGAGCTGAAGGACACATTGTTTTTGGCAACCACTCGCCTTACAGAGTGTGAAGCCTTATTTATCTCAACCTTGATATTGAAGCTCAACTGAAGGCTCAGAGAGAAGAACAGAAAATGATCATGGGAAGATGGACTGTGCCACATGATAGGGAAACACCTGATTTAGAGATCTAGAGTGAGGATCATATGCAGATTGGCTGTACACTAAGGCCCTTTAGTGTGGAGAAACAAGAGTGTTGAAAGAAAGAAAGACTTATCCTATATTGGGGGGGGGGCTGGTGGGGAGGAGGTGGACAAGTTGTAAGAAGATGTCCCTTGCTGCTGGAAAACTGGAAGACTTGTCCCTGAAGAGCAAACCCAAAAAAGAGTTTGCTATTAAAATCACATTTTTGCCTGAAGCTCAAACTTACCACCCCATCTGGTTCTGCTTTAACAATAGTGCGTATTGACCATAGAGCCTCTAGCAATGTTATTGATAAGGAAATCTTTCACAGAAAAAATATTCCCATCACACTAAAGGGACGTCCTAAGACTAATTTGAATATAGATGGGACTCTTCCAGCTTCTGGGGATGCTCAGTGGGACACAGAAACAATGCTTCTAGCAATGGACAATGGTCACACTTAATCCATTACTGTGAATGTGATCTCTTCGCCGATGTTTCCCATTGTTCTTGGTACTCCTTGAACACAATTTCATAACCCTGAATCAAACGGCTGGATGAGTACATTGTGATGCATTCTCAGTACTTTAAACAACAGTGCTAGAAAAGAACCTCAACTCAATTGAAACAACCCATAACTTGCTTTGCGGTGCAAGAACAGGTGGGCTAATTATTATTTGTGGCTACTTAGCAAGACTATACAGATGTATTTAGTAAGAAATTAACAAATACCTTACCAAGACTATGAGAGTGCCAAATAAATCTTCATCCAAGAGCCTTGATTCCACATTTCAGGATACACCCCTTGACACCAAAGGATGATCTCATACTAAAAGAATATTTTGAGGAAAACGTAGCAAAGTGCTTCATCTGACATTCAGTGTTTCAGTTTGGGCCCAATCTTTTTTTAATATAGAAACCAAATGGTAAATATTGGCCCTGTATAGACGTTCACAGACTGAACAGAGCTATCATCCTCAATAAGTATCCTCTCCCAATCACTTCCATCTTATTAGACCAAATAAAAGCTGCCACGATTTACTTCAAATCAGGCCTTAAAGGAGTGTGTAACGTGGCTGATATCAAAGAAGGGGGTGATTGAAAAACTACCTTTAATACCAAATATGGGCATCATAAATACCTCATATGGTGTTTTGGCCTTTGCAATGCCAAGGCTGACTTCCAACATGCCATCAAATATATATTTAAAGACATTTTGGATAGTGTTGTACTTTCCATTCCAACAATATACTAGTATTCTCTTCAAATATTGCAGCAATTAAAAGACATCTACAAGGTACTATGGAGAACATGGAAAAACACCCTGTGTGTAAAAGAACTGTATCTTCAACTAAAATTGTTTGCCTTTTCTGGGATTTATAACTTCATATCAAGAAACTGAAATAGAACAAGACAAAGTAAAAGCTTTGGAGGAATAAACTTCTCCTAGGACTGTGAAACCAATACAAAAGGTATTTTAATTTGTCAATTGTATAGATACTTTGTAGAAAATGTATCCATGATCTTCAAGCCCATTACAGAGCTCACTATGAAGTGTCAAGCCTTCAAGTGAAAGAGAAAACAAGAAGAAGCTTTTCAAGCTTTAAAATATGTATTCACGATAACCTTGACTTTGAGACATCCAGACTTCACCCAGCCTTTTTTTATATGGGGATCAACGCCTTTTCTTTTTGCAATAGGGGCAATATTGTCACAGATATATTTCTTAACTCAAGGACTTCTTCCAGTGACATAATATTCTTCATAGCCTGTCAGCACATGGGAACAATTACACCATGTATGTGCATGAATTATTAGCAATCCACACAAGAGAGATCCACCCATTGGAGGCATTATTTAGAGGGTCTCAACATAAAATCACTGTCTGGACTGATCACAAAACCTCCATTCCTTAAAGAGTCTGAAGTGTGCTCATTTCAGAAATGTTGGATGGTCACTCTTCTCGTCACATTTTTGCTATGACATTACTTATAGACCTTGTTCTAAATAAGGGAAAGCTGATGCCTTCTTTAGACAAGGCACTGAGGAAGACAATCAAGATGAAGTTCCATGATCCTTCCCCTCCAGACTGAAGCACTGTCAATGTAAGAATCCTTACTGGAACCTACTTATTTATTTGGAACAAAAGACTTGGTTACAACAAAAGAGTGACTTGAGAAGGAAAGATCAAGAATTATTGTTCAATTACAATAGACTTTTGTCCCAGGGAAAGAATTGCAGCAGAAAGTCCTACACATTTGTCATGACTCTACTTGGACAGGACATCCTGGAGTATGAAGAATATAGGAAGTGGTAGCCAGAGTATGTTTGGTCTGTGTTCAGAACTACCTGGGTTGTGCTCAATGTAAGACCTTAATTCAGAAAGCTGTGGGGTTGTTTCAACCAGTCCCTGCCCCTCAGACACCTTGGTCCCTTCATGGAAGAGCTACCAAATTCGTTGGGAAATACAATACAATACAATAGGGTATTACAGTTTGCCTCACATGATCCACCTTCCTAAACTACCCAGAGTAGTGGAATTGGTTAAAAAGTTTCATAGGGAATTGTCAGACTCCATGGATTATCCAAGGTCATCATAACTGACAAAGAAACACAGTCCATGACAATGTTTTGACTTGTTTGTTAAAATGTTTGAGGCCTTTTATATCTGAATATCAAGAGTATGGGGTTGGTTTGATTTTTTGGGCAGTGCTTGCATATACCAACTCAATGCACAGCTCCCTTGGATTCTCCCATTCTTTTCCATCGTCGTGTAGGGCCTGTTCGTTTTTCTGGGGATGACGTACATTTTGCAACAGTCTTAATATAGCCCCTTGCTCTTACACAGAAATCTGCAGTCTCAAAATCTGTTAAAAGCCAAGTGTTCATACAAGAGGCTTGCTGAAAGAGAGTAGCAGCACCAACATATCCAGAAAATCAAGATGCTTAGATTTCAACAGAGTATCTGAGTCCCAAGTTTGTTCCCCATTTTGAAGGCCCTTTTCACATTCTCAAGTTGATAGGGTTTTCAGAAGTCAGAATCAGCTCACCAGACCAATGGAAGATTCACCTTGTTTCTCTATTTCTCGAATCAAACCAGATCAAAGCAGTCAAACAACTACATCACATCCTATCACTTCTTCTTGGGACCAAGAGTTAATTGAAGTAGAGGTGATCTTAGTCCTGAGTCAGGAGAGTTGTGCAATATCTAATATCCTAGACTTGTTAGATTCCTTGTATAGATCATGGGAGCCTGCTACTTTTGCACAAGGGTCCCAACTGGTTAAGAGTTTCACAGGAAGTTCACTGATTAACCAGCAGCACCAAAATGGAGGGTGAATTTGGCAGAGTTGGGTACTATCATGCCTCAGGGATAGAGGCTGTAGGCTCTCTCCAGCCCAGCAACACAGTTGATGGGCTGGATGGAACCTGCACAGGCCCCAGTCTGCCTGGGAGCGCCCTAGCTGGGCGCTCCCAGCCATTCAGTGCAGGGCAGGCTGAGAGCCTGTGTCTGCAGCAGGGAGCATCGGGGGACAGAGGAGCGGCGGAGGAGGTAAGTGATTAAAAAAAAAAAAAAAAGTGTTTATTCCCCCCTCCCCTCTCCCACCCCCACGCCTCCCTGCCCTGCCCCTTCTGCAGCATGCGAGCCGCTAATGCAGAGTAGGTCACCTAATCAAACTGCAGTTAGTTTATATCCAGCATAATGTAAGCAACTGGGTAGAAGTAGCAAGTTCTTAACTGCTTAGTTGTATGGTTCTCACTGTCTTCGCTTTTTTGCCATCTATGGCATAATGACATCTCCCTGCACCTTCTTTCCTATCTTTCTCCCTCATGTTTCCCTTCGTCCTTCACTCATGCATCTAAATGTCTACCATTCATTGAATTTCATTGACCGTGTGATATTGGATGCAACCACCAATTCTCCACATCTGATGCTGCTTCTGAGCATGGGGAAGGTAACTGAATACCTGGGTTCATTATTTGCTTTCTCTTACAGAGCATCAGATAAGAGCAAGAGGGTTGGCGGTTGTTATGTATCAGTATACTGGCAGCACTATGTCTTACCACCTGCCTTTGGTGTTATAGTCAGACGTCCTATACCAGTGGTTCCTTTAAAGATCACCAAGACAGTGTATCATCCCAAGTCTTCTAAAACACCTCAGAGAAGTGAAATCCACTCCAGTGTCTATTTCTCTCTCTTTCCCAGTACCCATGTTCCCCTCTTACAAAGAGGAGGTGCAGGATTCCTATTTCTCTTCTTGCTGTTCTTACTAGGGGTGAGTGGTAGACAAGTATCAGAATTCCCTTAAGAGGGTCATGACGTCTTTTGCAAACTTGAGAGGTATATGTTGAAATTGATGTGCAGACAAGAAATCACTTTGGAAAGATTTTCAGGATGATACCCTTTGGCCTTCAGCTTGAGAATGTGTTGTGATCTTTATCTTTGAGAATTTGTACTGTGCTTTGGATTTTTTCCAGGTTTCTGTCATAGTAAACTTTGCATACTCTTTCCCTTTAACTCAACAATGGTGTTTATATACCTTAAGTTGGTCTCTGTTAGCTGTAGCATTGAGGGAAACTGATAAGCATCCACTTCATTTTTGCAGCATATTCTATTTGGTCTCCTTTTTGTTTCTGATCTTGCCATATTAATAGACGTTGTCACATAAAAGCATAAGCCTGACATAGTGCAACTCATTGGCGGTACGCCAGTTTCATTTAAACTGCTCTTACGAACAGGTTTTATTCTCAGTACATTACGAACGTTAGTCACAGGACACATACATTTGCCAGGCTCTAATATATTGTTATTTCTGTCGCTCTTTATAGAGATTGACAAAGTATCATCTTAGATAGGACATGCCATTTGGTGCGCCAGTAATATTGTCAAATGGCAAACGGATTTGAATAATTACACAGTTAACATTATTTCTTTTGATTTAAATAAATGCAGTTAGGGATATGGAATTCAAATATTTAAACCAATTACCATCACATGGGTATTAGAATTGGAGACTATGGGCCTCATTACGACCCTGGCGGGCGGCGGAGGCCGCCCGCCAGGATGCCGCCCTCCATAATACCGCTCCGCGGTCAGAAGACCGCGGAGGGTATTATGAGTTTTTCTCTGGGCTGGCGGGCGGTCTCCAAAAGACCGCCCACCAGCCCAGGGAAAAACTCCCTTCCCACGAGGATGCCGGCTCGTAATCGAGCCGGCGGAGTGGGAAGGTGCGACGGGTGCTACTGCACCCGTCGCGTATTTCACTGTCTGCCAAGCAGACAGTGAAATACTTTTAGGGGCCCTCTTACGGGGGCCCCACGACAATCCCTACCGCCATCCTGTTCCTGGCGGGCGAGCCGCCAGGAACAGGATGGCGGTAGGGATTGTCAGAATCCCCTCGGCGGCGCAGCGAGCTGCGCCGCCTTGGAGGATTCTAAGGGGCAGTGGAAAACCGGCGGGAGACCGCCGGTTTTCCCTTTCTGACCGCGGCCAAAGCGCCGTGGTCAGAATGCCCCGCGGGGCTCCCGCCTACAGCGGCCCTGGCGGTGTTACACCGCCAGGGTCGTAATGAGGGCCTTAATTATTACTATAGTTACATTTAGGATTCCTTGATTTTAAAAATCAAGTTAATGTAATTAAATGTAATATAATTCAGTTGATCAAATTAGGTATCAGAGTTAGGGATACTGTAATAGTGACATATCTGATAAAAAAGAACGTACTAATAATAATAATTAACATTAGGTAGGTTTAGCATTAGCAATTAAATTATTGTAAGCATTCTTTAATAATTAATATAAATAAATGTAAAATGATTTGCATAATATAAAATTATTATTCCTTTTATTGTTGACAGATACTGTAAGCATTGAGATTAGAACTCAAAAGCATGAAATAAAGTAATTTACTTTAGCATCAATACATACAAATAATTAAGTATTCATCAGACCTTAGAGTAGAGATAGGGTTAGCAATAGGGTTATGGTGTATTATTTAATTTATTTAAATAGTTAAAGGATGCTAACATAACTGAACATGTGCTGTTGGTAACAGGTCGGGTTAAGATTAGGCAAAAATTAGACGAGGTAAAATTAAAAATGAGGAGATGGTGCTCAGGTACTGCAATTTCAAACAGAGACAAGAGTGAAAAGTGTCCAGTTAGGACCAGAGGAGGTAAGGACATTATTGGTAGTGAAATGTATCCAAAATAGATAATTTTACCATCAGCCACTTATCTGTATAAGTTAATGTGTTTCTAAAAAAGAGAGTCCATACATGGTGGCAAATGTTGGTAGTGAGACTTTCATTTACTTCATTGCTGCCTAAACTCCGAACGATCTTAGGCTATGTAGTATTGAGGAAGCAATTATAATATGCTTTTTCCCCAAAGACATATTCCCTATATTTTGAGGACTCATCCAGAATTTGCGATACGGTTCTTTGTTTTTGGACTTGGTTCAAGATGAATTGGTCTTCATTGCTACCCATTTGGTTTCTTCTGTAGGCAGTACCCAGGACCAGATTGGCCAGTTATCCTATCGGGCATTTTCCTGTGGATTTTTAACCACTGGTGGTCAACTATAAGACCTGCTTCTGCTGCTTCTTTCTCTGTCTCCTGCTCCTCAGGTAGCATGGCTGTACACACATTGGGCTGTGGAGAAGGAGAAGAGAAAGAGAAAATGGCTCATAGAAAAAAAACTAAAGCGGGCCATTTTCAGTATTTTTACCAGAGCTGAGTTTGGTTCACAGACTGACTCTGCAGAGCAACCATGAATGAGGAGGGTCCATCTCTTTTTCGTTGTCAAAAGCTTCTGTACCTAAACACTTAATCTGAACTCACAATGTCCATGAGAGGATGAAAGTAGTCATGGGGTTGCCTATATGGGAGGGGAATGCCTTTTGTAAGTGGATCAGTGAAATCAGTACTATACAGTGCAATAAAACAACTTAGGACCTGATTTAGAGTTTGGTGGATGGGTTACTTCGTCGCAAACTTGAAGGAAATCCTGCCTGCCATATCACAAGAGCCATTGGATATTATGTACTTCATTAGAGGAAGAAAAGACCAAGGGGGAACTTTCTAAGTATTTTTCTAAATTTCTAGAGGTCATCAATTCTGTCTGGGAAAAATCCAAAAGTAAACTGATTCAGAGTTATTCAATCTCATGGTCGAATAATTTAATTTATAGTTAGCTTATTTACCCAGTGGACTGCAAAGGGTATTATTCTCTGCACTGTGCCTATAACCAGCATTAGGATTGGCTTTCACACCTGTTGTATTTCCCTCCCATAGGTTTTGTCACTGAATCATTCTCATGTAGAATGCTAATCCAACATGGCTGCTCTTTACTTCTGGGTCAGTTAGGAGTCTACATTATAAAAAAGAAGTCCTTAGGCCAGACTCAGTATGTCATAATAGAACGTGTTGCTGTTCTGCTACTTCTGCTATGGATGCTGTACCTGGCTTCCATTCTACTTTTTTGCTTTCTTCAGAGCTGCAGACGCCCCCACTATCTTCCACTTTTTGGATCTTAGTAAAGAGGTCTTTCTGGTTATTCATCTGTTTTTCTGGAGAAAACCTTTAGGCTTCTATTTTTTAAACCACTTTTCTGTACTCCAGTGGCCATTCCGGAGTGAGACTGTCCTACTTCTCTTCACCTCAAGCAGTGGTAGCTGGTGACTTTTGGAAGTAGTGGGGCGTAAAAGCTGTTGCAAGGTTATGTTAGCAAGCCAGGCTGATATAGAAGGGTTGGGGGGATGGAAGTTTTCTCCCCACCCCCCAAAGAATTTTTTTTATAAAGAGGGGAAAATGCTTTTTAAAGCTAATTTTACTTCTTTTTAAAGTGGTGAAAAAGCAATGTTGACCATGTAGTCTTGAATATTTAAAAACCTGAAAGAGTGACTATATCTTGAAGAATTATGCTGCATGCATGCCACTATAAAACTGAAGGGACCAAGGGACTCAAGACTTGAGCCAGATGCCTGGCCCAGGCTTGGCTTGATGTTCAAATCAAACCAAGCCTTCCTGTAGCTTCTGCTTGCTACATACATTCTAACCTCATTTGGAAAGGATTAAAGACAGAGCATTAACCTTTTGATATAAAGTGGAAAAAGGTACACAGTGCCAGAATTGCATAGTGTGAATACGGAATATCTGGGGCCAATCCCAGCTTCCCCACTTAACCAAACGCTATGATTCTATGCAGATATGTTATTTAAGAGAGCCTCCTCTCTCTTCATTGTCACATATAAGAGAAGCTTCAAATACAGAAGTTCAGGTTGTGCAAAAATCTCTTGTGTATAATTTATTAGATTACAACGTTTTTCCATGTAGGGCATGAATCTTGGCCAAATATTGGCTGTACTTGACAAATGACTTGCCATAATTCACTAATGGAATTATTGTTGTGTCGGGGGCACACGGGGGAATAATGTTTCTAATAGGTTCATATTTAAAAACTATCTCTTTAAATAAATTCCATTAATTCAGTGATCTAATCTCATCTAAAAATGTGAAATGCCTCGGCATGTCATAAACGCTACTTATTTGTGCAAAGTGAGTCACACCCATAGATTTCAGTCCTATCACTCAGGTTGCAGTTGTAACTGGTGACTGAAAGCAGTGGTAGGGCACAAATACAAGACAGAATTGCACCTTGTGAGTGAACCTCACTATCCACTTATTTCCATTCACCTACTCACCCATTGCCTTTGGTCGCCTACCCATTCACTCATCCACATTAAGCCATCCACTGCCATTCATGCAACTCTTATACACAGACACCCACGTTTTCTCAGCCACTCAGTCAAGCCCTGCAAGCACTTATTCAAACAAACACATATAGTCTCACCCTTCCAGTATCCAGCAATTTCAGTGATACAAGCTACACTTTTATTTCAGTTGCAGATTGCATCTGTTTATTCTGACATACCACTTGACATTAGTCTGCAGAAGAAATAAAACTAGCATAACTAGCCATCATAAATTACTGGAACTATTACAGCCTTCAAGAGATGCACTCACCTATAGAGGCAGTGAAAGCAAGGGATGGGAGAGCTGAGAGAACATATTTTTTCTTATTTTCTGTAAAAGCAAGAGCTCCAACTTACTTGTGTGCATGGTTGTCTTTGGCATATTATGGCTTGAGGTCTTCGGGTCTTCAGATCACACTGGTGTCTCCCAGAGAGCCCTGGATGAAGTTATTTATTGTATTTATTCCATTCCTCTGCCACAGACTCCTTGCAATGCGGGAAAAGGGGATTTCTTTTGAGCAATGCCACATCCTCTTAAAAAAAATGGACCTCTGGTAACATGCTTCTCAACCTACCCCTACATCATATAGTGGGGTGTGGTCAGTAAGGCTTTCTGATCACACCCCACCATTTGAGTATTTAGAAAAGGGTGGAGTAATAACATCTGAGTGGCGTGAAGTTTTTAGAAACTAGGGCTGGACAGAAAAACGTTCCGGGCTGGTTTCTATCAGCGCTCTTGGTGGAGGAGGAGATAAACCAGAGACGTCACTGCGTTCTGAGAAAACATAAGGGCTTTGCGTGGGTAAGCCCTGTCAGCCCTACTGTACAGCTTTCCGCCACATACTCACACAGGTGCAGTGGGGCTTTTGAAAGTGCACGACTTTCACTCTGAAAATGCTATGCAGAAAATGTTTTACTTTAATAATGTATTTAAATATATGCTTCGGTAGAGAGGCCAGAAAAGGCTAGGGGCGCAGCCTCATAGCCCTTGAACACCAGCCGCCCCTGACCTCAAGGAGAACAAAGGAGACCTGCATTATTCAGATCTTGACATGCTCCACGAGCCGTTTCATAAAAAGCCCTAGGGTCTGCAACTGGTCTTTGCTTCCACTTTTTTGCCCCGTAACACTTTCGTATAACAAATGCATCAGACACTTGTCCAGCCTCTTCAATGATATAGATCAGTGGTTCCAAATGTGCGGTCCGGGGGCCCTTGGGGGTTCCCAAAGCCTTCTCAGGGGGCCCTCGAATGCTTAGAAAATTAAATAATATTAAACGATTAATAAAGTGTATATAAATTGTCTAACTGTACAATTGAACATTTTAAAACATACTGTAAATGTCAAAGAATTTGAAGCTGGATGGTAAAAATTAAATTAGAATCCTCAGATTGATTCGTGGTACAGTGCAGGTGCATCAAGTAGAGTATAGTATGGACGATGGTGGCTTCAACTGAATTTAGAAAACCTCCAACCTTCCTATTAAAATTCTTATTTTTTAGTTTATATTTGTTTGAAAATTAAATAAAATGTGTGCATGTGTTTGATGAATGCTTTTTCATTTGTTTTTGTGTATTGTTTTGCGTTTCAAATCATTGACAATATCCGTGGTCCCTGGTTTCCAGTAATGAGTCTGTGGGGGGTCTCTGGATTCCAATAATGATTCAGTGGGGGGTCCCTGGGTTCCAGTAATGTTAAAGTGCGTGTCCACAGAAGTTAAGAGGTTGGGCACCACTGGTATAGATTATGCGGGTGCTAAATATGCAACAGTGCACTCTCAATGTGGCATCTGCTTATAGGTGTGGCACCATACAAATGAGCGAATTCCTTGCCTTTGCACCCATGCCGTACTACAGACAGAGAGCAAAGAGATGGTCAGGAGGTATACCGACTGTGTGCACACATAAGTGGTGCATAATCAGTGCAACCCTTGATAAGGCATCTTGGAAGGGGAGAAGGTGAAGCTACTCCCAGGCTTCACCATGCAGGCAGGTTTAGTTACTCTCTACACCAAAATACTGCGGGATCCGTACCACTCTTTGAAACTCATTCTAGTTGCCACCTGCACAGCAAAAGATGGATTGGCAGCTTCAAACAGATGGTCCATCTTACACTAATGCCCTGTTTCAGGTTCGCACCTGCAGTGTGAACAGACCATTTTCTGTACCAATCTGTGCGCAGAGCACAGAAATAAGGGCCAGATGTAGCCAAAAAAAAAATTTGCGACTTGCAAATTGCGAGTCATACCGACTCACGAATTGCAACTCACAAAAGTGCATGCAGAAAGGTGTCTCAGACACCTTCTGCGACTCGCTATGGGGTCGCAAAGACCCACCTCATGAATATTAATGAGGTGGGTCGCAAATTGCGACCCCATCTCGAGTCCCTGCACTCACAGGGATGGTGGCCTGCTGGAGACAGCAGACCTCCATGTCTGTGTCTGCTTTTTTTAATAAAGCAGTTTTTTTTTTTAATTGCAGCCCGTTTTCCTTAAAAGAAAACGAGTTGCAATTCAAAAAAATAATGAAACCATTTGGTTTCATTTTTTCAGAGTAGGCAGTGGTCCATTGGACCACTGCCTGCTCTGAAAAAATATTTTCAGCGACATTCACAAAGGGGAAGGGGTCCCCTGGGGACCCCTTCCCGTTTGCGAATGCGTTACCACCCACCTCAAGTGGGTGGTAGCTGCGAGTTGGTTTGCGACCGCATACGCGGTCACAAAGCAACTCAGCATGGCGATGCGGTCGCAAATAGGAAGGGAACACCCCTTCCTATTTGCGAGTCGGATTCACATTTTGCGAGTCGGTACCGACTTGCAAAATGTGAATCTGCATCGCGATGGCCGTTTTGCATGTCGCAAACTGCGTTTTTCGCAGTTTGCGACATGCAAACCGGTTGCTACATCTGGCCCCAAGTGTGTACCGCAGCGCAGTGTGGGCTAGTCCGCCATATCCATAATGGGACCGCTGGTGCGCCCAAAAGTCATGTGGTGAGCCAGGATGCAAATTGTTAAACATATTTGGGACAATGATTTAAAGGTGTTAGTTTGAAGTTATGGTACTCATGCACGTGATATGAAATGATCACTGGTTACAGTTATTTAAAAAAAGAATATGCCACTGGTTGACAGTATAAATAGTGATAAATCATGTTTATTCTTTGACAAAAGTAATTTTCTTTGACATAAAATTATCCAATTGATACACACACACAGTCATCTTTATGTATTATTACAAAAAACTGTTGAAGGTCGGACAGTTTATATAAAAACGAATTAAAGCAAAATCAAGCGAAGTAATTTACCAGTAACAATGTTTTTATATTAATTCCAAAGTCTTTCCTATCCTTTTTTATCTATCCAAGGAAGCTGTCTGATGCTTTAATAGCTGTAAGTCATACCTGCGGATAAAATCGGAAGTGCGACCAGGTACGCAAACAGCGTTGAATCGCGGCAGCATGGGCTAGATGTACAAAGCATTTTTGAGATCGCAACTTTCCCGTTTCACAGAATCGGGCAGTTTGCAACTGCAAAAATGCTTTTTTAAATATCCAAACAACAAATTGCTATCCAGTATCTTGGTACCGAAAACGCCATTTGGGGTTGTGACCAAATACCGATTTGCGATTTGGAAGTGACGTGTTTGGGGCCATTCCTAAATTCTGAACCGTAATGGTGTGTGTTAATGTTTTGCGATTTACCATCGCAAAACACTAATATTTTACCAACACCTCAGAGGAGGTGGTAACCCGTTCACAAACAGGAAGGGGGCCCCAAGGCACACCTTCCCTTTTATGACTGTTAAAAAACCCAAAACATTTTAAATGCATCCCATGTTCCTTTAAGGAAAGCAGGTTGCATTTAAAGAAAAACAAAATGTTTGATTTAACAGCAATCACAGACATGGTGGTCATCTGACCTCAGCAGACTACCATCCCTGTGATGGCCGCAATTCCAAGTGGGTCTCAATTTGCGACCTATCTCATTATTATTCATGAGGTAGGTGTTGATTGCTCTATCTATAGCTCTCCATGCTGCCTGCGACTCGGCGTAGGGCACTTTTTCTGGTCACTGGCAACTGCTCTGTTTTCTGCAGTTTGAGACTCGTAGATTGATTGCATTATCTCTGGCACCCATGTTTCCCTGCTGGTCTTGGGGTATTGTCATCTGGTCAGTTGTTAAGTATCATACGAAGGCCCACGATGCATCAAGTTAAGAGAGAGCTTTATTAGGTGCAGCACAGTCCCAGCAGCTAATCACTAAAGACTCTTAAATCTAGAATGATACTATGAATCTATAACAACAGTGCTTAAAGGAAGACATGCAATTCTTGGAAGTGTACAATATAAGCAATATAACACACTTCCCTCCTGAAAAACAAAAGACAAAAACAAACAACAAAAAAACAAACTGAGCAAATACCCCACACAGAGTGGAAAACTGTACAGAATCTCCAGATTTAATGGGAGGATGTCTCACACGACCTTCAGCTGTCACTCGTGAGCTATTGAAGCATCATTCCTTGACACCATAGAACCACAGTCCTCATCCACTTCCCTTTGACATCCTTCAGAACTAGAGGCAGCTCTGAGAGTCATCTACAAGGGCATATTGTGACAGCAGTCATGCATGGAGAGGCTCCCACCAATTCTCACCAACTGTTTCCCTGCTCTTGGTTGGTGGTGTTCTCTTCACCACACTTGGCCAGTCTTCTCACATTCCAGACCTTACCATCCTGAGTAACAACACTCTTGTTGTATACCTTTATCACCTTCATGGCTTTACCAAATCTGGAGGGTACGCTTGGCTACAAACCCTGGCTTTTGCACCCTCAGGCAGTCACCACTTATACATGATGGTACTTTGACCCTCCACTGCGAATCATAGTCCTCTTTAACTTTATCTTGTTTCCTCCTCAGTCTCTCACCAATTTCCTCTACACTCAGTTCCTCTTGATCTTTGCCTAATTTCCTTTTGAACCACAATGCACACTATTTTGACACTGGGTGTCTTACCCTCAACAACCTAAAGGACGAACCTCAGTGGGTCTATGAGAGGTGAAGCAACACCACCACAGTTGCCAACAGATTCTCCCTCAATCTGTCCCTTCAATTTCCACCAAAACCCGTGCCCACACAATGCTCTCTTTTAATACACAGTTGAACTTCTAAACCTGAATATTGCCTTGGGGTTCATACAGTGCCATAGGGACAGGCAGAATATTGCTGCACTTGAGAAAACTCCGCATTTTATTAGACTTCGATTGTACCCAATTGTCCGATATCAACACCTCTGGGTGACCTTCCCTTGAAAAGACCTCTTTCAAAAACTCAACAATAGCACTAGTAGTAGCATGGGACACTAATTTCACTTCCGGACGTTTTAAATGGTAGTCCCAAGAACTAACACAAAACAAGCTTTACACGGCACAGCATAATATGGTCCCAAATCATCAAAACCCACTTTCTCTCATGGCGGATCTGGCCATGGAACTGGTTGAAGAGGAGGAGGTCTTAACATTTTCTCAGAATTGGCACAAACTTCACACTCCCTGACCACCTTGTCTGCCATCTTATCAAGACCCGGCCAAAAATGTTCGGATGAGTCTTTCCATGGAAGACATTCCTGGATGCCCTTCATGTGCCAACCACAAAATTACATCCTGCATGCCTTAAGGTGAAATAAATTTTCCATTCCCGTGGGAACCCCTTGCTGTGTACAAATGGGTTACCATTACCATCAACCAAGTTGGTGGTAACTGCAATTGTTTTGCATTCACGGTCGCAAAACAATCTTACATAGCACTGCGACTCGCTATTTAGAAGGGACGTCCTCAGCACACCCCTCCAAATAGTGACTTGCAAACCTATTTTGCGATCCTGTAGATTATCAAATTGCAAAACAGAACTGGTATGTACCAAAATGCTATTTTCTGGTTGCAAATGGCCTGATTCTGCAAATCGGAACATTTGAGAGCAGAAACTAGCTACGTACATCTGGCCCCATGTTAAGAGAGAGCTTTATTAGGCACAACACAGTACTGGCCCCAGCTGCTAATCCCCAAAGGGCAGCCTTACATTGCTAGTCTCTTAATTCTAGAATGATACCAAGAGTCTATGACTACAGTTTCTAGAGAAAAACATGTAATACATGGAGGTGTACAATTTAAGAATTATAACATCAGTTTTCTGTGACTTCCTGCTGGCCTTAAGGCTAAGGTGCAGTTGCTCCTATGTCGGTTGGAGCGAAAGTCTGATCCTGGTCACCTTAGTGCTATCATAAAGGATTTGACACCTATAGTTGATGCTCTAACTATCCCTCTGTTGGTTTTGTTAGTCTTAGGTCTTGGCAGTTCACATCATGGCCAAATCTTTATCTGTATTTCAACCTGCTTGTTTCAGTGGTATTTCAGAGTTGATGAGAGATGTCCGCGGCATTTGTGTGTGTCTTTGCCTTGCCTTGCCTTTTCTATGACATTTTGGTCTTTAGGATTATGTTTTAGAACCCCTTGGACATTTGAGTTCTGTTACAGGCATCCTGTACCTCTTTTCAGAGGCATTATATTATTATTTATCCCCCATACTTGAAGTCTACTAATGTAATGCAGTGTTATTTGTGGTTGTGTTGCTGCAGAGCCAACCATTACTGTATGTCCATAGGAAAATGTTGGCTGGCTTTCTCCTTTCCTGGTACTATCCAAGATGGTTCTGATCTTTGTGTGAACCCACTTGTTTTTACTAGCTTCCATTTTGCCTGGAAGGAAGTGGACCCACCTCAAACAGTAGGTACTGGGGAGTGGAAGGGTAATTGGAGTAATATAGATTACCAGTAAGTAATTGTTGCTTCTTCCACGATCTCCATTTTCTTTCACCTTAAGGATATCCTCTCCATCTACCTCAAGTATTCAGGTATTCTCCACTTTTCTCTTTTAGAATCTTGCCGAATTGCAATATTTTAGAGGTGATCTACAATGGATAACAGTTCTGCCCTCCTCCACCCAGCAGTTTTACCTCAACAGAATAATAGATGAGGATATAATTTCAGGGGACCAACAGAGGAGAAATTATGGAAAGGGATGAGGACAATGGGAAAAGAAGACATTCTGGCCCTCATTACAACTCTGACGGTCCAAGACCGCCAGGGCTGTTTCGGAGGAAGCACCGCCAACAGGCTGGCGGTGCTTCCCATGGCATTACGACTGCCGAGGCCGGCGGTTTACCTGCCACAATTGCCCCGGTGGTGTTAATCCACCAGGGCAGCGCTGCTTGCAGCACTGCCCAGGGGATTACGAGTCCCCTACCGCCAACCTTTTCCTGGCAGTTTGAACTGCCAGGAAAAGGCTGGCGGTACGGGGAGTCACGGGGCCCCTGAGGGCCCCTGCACTGCCCATGCCACTGGCATGGCATTGCAGGGGCCCCCTGACAGGGCCCGTGCAGCTTTTCACTGTCGCACGGCCGCAACATTGCGGCCGAGATCCCCGGTGGGCCGGCGGGCGGAAACTAGGTTTACGCCCGCCGGCCCAGCGGGGCTCTCCAAATGGCCGCGGCGGGGGTGCGGCTGCATTGGTGGCCGCCCGGCGGTCCGATCTTGGTGGGTGGCTTTATCCGCCCGCCAAGGTCGTAATGAGGGCCTCTATGTTTTCAGATTCAACTTGAAAATAATCTATCTGGTTAAGTTCGACCGGAAAAAAATGTAAGTGGCTTGATTAAACCAGCTGGAAGTGACAGAGCGAAACCTAAGTTCATATTACACAGGGAAAGGATAAAACATAGTACTTTACTGTCTGTTATGAGACAGGCAAGACCAATGAGATGTCTATTTGGGTCCAGGGTCTAGTTTAGCTCTTTACAGCATCAGTTGGCTCTGCCCCTTGCTATGGTATTTAACATCCTTATCTGTACTGAATTCTTAGTATACCTTGTTTAGTGTTACTTTAAACTGAAGTCATGAGGAGCTCTCAGTCTTCAAGATTTGGACTCACGTTTTCTGCTGTGGATCCTAATTTATTATTTGGGTAGCTCCTCTCTGTTCAACCAACAGTGGTAACTGGAAGCTGTGTCTGGAACTGAAATTTGAGAGATGCTCTTCCATATCTGTTTAGGCCTCATACTTCACACTGCTTTTTTAGTTCAGAGCATATCACCGTCTCAATGTGCGCTTCCAACTTCCCTCCATTATGTCCACTTCAAGGTATGGCTCATCCCTCCAGATCAGTGAATAGAGTAACCACCATCAAAGTTTTTTTTGGCTTCAGGGGCTTTTAGAAAAGGGCCCAAGGAGTTCATTGCATAAGTGGTTAAAATACACTAGCCCCTCTGCCGTCAACTTGCCTAATTTATGTAGGTAATAATATGATTGGACCAGCCTAGTTGAACGTCATTAGGGTCTTCAAAAAGCAGATGATTTCCATCACCATAATCTATTTGTAATGGAGCTACCTTGGCCAGTACATTGTTTTGGGCATTTATATTAGGCATGGCTTGGCAGCACCGCTATCTGCTGTCAAATTCAGTCACATATCCACTATCCTTTGCAAACTATTTTGGCTGCCCATTTCAGCCTGAATTAAGTTCAAAATCTTCTGCTGTGACCACAAGGCTCTCCATGATAACACTCCACCCTATCTTTAGTACTTGCTTAAGATTTTTGGCAGTAAAAGACAACTAAAAAAATCACAAATCTCTCCTATTCACAATCCCTAAGTCGAGAACTGCTGTTCTTGAAGACAGTTTTCTTTCAGGTCAGGAACACTCTTTCTACAGGCCTCAGAATTTTGACAAATACACTACCTTCTGAAATCATCTAAAGGTCCATCTTTTCGAACAATAATTAGCATAATGTGTCACAACAAATTGATGACTTCTCTCTCATACTGTTCTTTAGTGTTGTTCACATTGTTTATCTTTTCCTACCTCCCACGCCAATCTAGATGTAACCCTATTATTTTTTTAATGTTTCATTGTAAAACATCCTAGGACCGTCAATGTCCAGGTGCATTGTGAAAATGTGAAGATAAATAAATAAATACCTAAAAAAATATATATACATATATATTTATATGTGTGTGTGTGTGCATGTATATATATATATATATATATATATATATATATATATATATATATATATATATATATATATATATATATATATATATATATATATATAAATATATAAATATATATTTATATATCTGTGCACGGAAAAAAACAAAGGATACAGGGATGTTATAGTTAGGAACTAGAATTAAAAAAACCCTCAAAAATACACTAAAAAAACAAAGGTTACCGGGACGTTCTCGTTAGGTTCAGATTTTACAAGCACAAAACCTTTGGGCCATATTTAAGAAAAAGTGGCTCATCAGCTATGAAGCGCCATTTTTCTTGCGTCCCCCTATTGGCACCTAATGACACCTTGGTTTTGATGTATTTATAAAATGGTGCACCATGGCGGTTGTTCGCACAATAGCATCAACATTTTTTATGCTATTGTGGTGCTTTGCTACACTAGTGTCAAAAATGTTGACACTAGTGCAGCAAAGTGCAAGGAGGCCCAAAGGTTACTATGGGAGTGTCATATTAACTCTTGCTCTAAGCAGGTATTAAACATGATGCCAAAAATGGTACAGGGAAATCTTTTAAATTTCACTGCGCCATATTTGCATGCCCCCTAGCACAGGATCACCCCCCTTGCATGCATTATGCCTGATCAATGCAAGCACTGCTCCACTTTGTAAATATGGCACAGCGAAAAAGCCACTTTAGCGTTGCCTGAGCGTAAAAAAGAATGACGCTATGGAGGTGCTAAGGTGGTGCTAGGGACTCTTAAATATGCCTCTTGGTTTTTTAGTGAATTTCTAGTTTTTTTTTCACGTTAAGTAAAATGCACACTGCAAAGCACAGTGGAGGGGACGCGGTTGGACGTAGGGTCTGGCATGGTATTGTGCCTCCCCCCCATTCCTTACCAACCATTGTCCAAGCCCATGTCCCTGCTCCCACATTATAGCTCTGTGCCGTGTGGCGGTTGTCCTGCCGCTGCCCTTCCTACCAGCCATAAACAGTAAGCTTGCAGCCCCATCCACCTCATCCCTACCATCTCTTGTCCAAGTGCATGCACCAGTCCCCCTCCTGCCCTACATGTTCCGATGTACTGCCACTTCTCTCCAGTTATCTTTATGTCCCTGCCCACTCCTCCTGCCCTTCGTTGCCCAATTATACTCCCTATCATTTCCCTCCTGCGTAGCCTCTGTGCTTAGCTTGCTGCTCCTACCCTACTTCTTCCTGCCCTTCCATGTCTGTCTGCACACCTCTGCTCCACCCCTTTTCCCCACCAAGTTCCATGGACTCTACTCTGAGTGTTCTGTAGAACTACCACTGCCCCTCCCACCTGCCCAGCATGATCAGATGGCGGCCATCTGTCCCTGCCACCTCCACCCTGCCTGCTTGAATTCCATGCCCCTATCCCCTCCCTCATGTTGTCCATGGTCCAATTTGCTGCCACTCCCTTCTGCCCTCCATACTCTATTGTAGTGCATTTATGGTCTTTTGTGCTGCCACAGCCCCTCCCATCTGGCCTGCATGGTCAGCTTCCTGCCCCTGATCTCCTCCCACCTTTCCTTCATTGTCTGTGTGTATGCCATTATAGTTTCACTGTTACACTCCATGGTGTGTTGTGCTTCCAGTGGCAATCCTGCTTGCCCTCCATGGTCAGCTTGCTGCTCCTGCCTTGCCCTCTTGCTCCCTACTCTCTGTTTTCCATGTGCCGGCCCCTATCTACTCCCTCTTGTCCTGTCTGGTCCATTGTCGTGCCCCTGCCCCACCCTCCTGCCCTTCATGGTCTGTTATGCTGCATCTGTCCCTCCAGTCTGTCCGGTATGGCTTACATACATCGGGAGTCTCCTGCCTGACTCTTGTCTGTTGGCAGGCATGGTTGTACTGCCACTGCCTCTTCCTTCTGAATGGTCAGTTATATTGCCAAAGCCTCTCTTGCCTGTCCTGCATGGTTGGTTTGTTGCCCTTTCCCCCTTTCCCCTACCCTCCATGGGCCACTGTGCTTCCACTGACCCTCGCGCCTGCCTAGCAAGGCCAACATGTTGCCTCTGCACACTTTTCCTTGCCCTCAGTTATCCGAGTCCATGCCCCTGACCTGTGCCTCCCCACAGTATTCTTATGAACAACTAGACAGCTAACATACTTGTTGTACCTGTAAGTACTTGTACTGACTGCCACTCTC
Source organism: Pleurodeles waltl (assembly GCF_031143425.1). Taxonomy (NCBI): domain Eukaryota; kingdom Metazoa; phylum Chordata; class Amphibia; order Caudata; family Salamandridae; genus Pleurodeles; species Pleurodeles waltl. The sequence goes on along the minus strand of NC_090449.1, from coordinate 313,195,678 downwards.
GAGCCTAAGCATATGTACTGAGCGTCACTCTTGAGCCTTCTTGTGAATATGATGATGCGTGACGCTAGGTAGCACTGTGGTGAGCATTAAGTTCCACATTGGAATTTATTACTTATACATGTGAGTTATTGTTACTGCAAAACATGTTGTGATTTAAACATGAAGGAGCTTTGCTGGTGTACCTGGGCATCGGTTAAGTCATTTCCTTTTGACTGGCCGAGAAGCAGAGTGTCCTCGCTGTGGGATTTGTCCTTTGGACCTAAATAAACGCTTACTACTGAGCGCACCTTCTGTTTATGGAAGATTTTATTTGGAACTTGCAACATTTTGGTGATGATTGATTTAATTACCATGGATCTGCATTTTCTTTGCTAGATTTAGTACTTCGGAGCCCTCAGCCGCGTATGCCTGCTGTTTAGTTGTTCACTGTCTGCTATGTTCCTGCTGCCCGAAGGACATTTGCTATGTTCCTGCTACCCAAAGGAAACGCTGAATTGTAGCCGGGTGTGAAGGGCAGTTTTCTGCACCTTTACTGTACTCATGGCTCATTCTGGATGCTCTTTGGAGCTGCGTTGAGGTGCAGGTGGCGTTTATTGCTCTGCATTCATGAACCGTCTTGGACGCTGTATTGAGCCATGTTCTGCCGTAAATTGCTGTGGGCATTTCCTAGTATCAGCTACTCTCTCCATTAGCATGTGATGGCACGAACATGCTGGTGGCCCAGAGTTTTGACAGTTGCCAAGTTACTGCCAATAATCTGATGTCATTACGTTTGTGGTGGCCATTTTGGACACCAGAAGATTTACCAGGATCCTTGATACACATTAAACAGTTTATTAACCCCTTCGCTGCCAGGCCTATTCCCCCTCAGGTGCCAGGCATCCTTTTGGCTATTTGGGGCAGTTCACGCTTAGGCTCTCATAACCTTTTGTCCACATAAGCTACCCACGCCAAATTTTTGTCCCTTTTTTCTAACATCCTAGGAATTCTAGGGGTACCCAGAGTTTGTGGGTTCCCCTGAAGGAGACCAAGAAATTAGCCAAAGTTCTTCTGTTCTTCTCTTCTGTTCTTCTGTTCTTCCCTTCTGTTCTTCTGTGTTCTTCCGGTCTTCTGTGTTCTTCTTCTCTGTTCTTCTCGGTGCTTCTGTGTTCTTCTTCTCGGTTCTTCTCTGTTCTTCTCTGTTCTTCTCTGTTCTTCTCTGTTCTTCTGCTCTTCCGATCTTCTGTTCTTCTGTTCTTCTGTTCTTCTGGTCTTCTGTTCTTCTGGTCTTCTGCTCTTCTGTTCTTCTGTTCTTCTGTTCTTCTGTTCTTCTGGTCTTCTGGTCTTCTGGTCTTCTGTCTTCTGCTCTTCCGGTCTTCCGGTCTTCTGTTCTTCTGTCTTCTGTTCTTCTGTCTTCTGTTCTCCTGTCTTCGGCTCTTCTACCTCCTCCGTCTTCTTCCCCCGAGCCTGCCCTCCTGCTCCTTCCTCATCCCCCTCCCTCACTCGCCTCCCCCTCTCTCACCCCTAGCTAACCCGTTCGCTATCTACCTCCCTCACTCCTCCTATCTTCCTATCTCTCTAGCTCCCTATCTCACTATCTAACTCCCCCACTCTCCACCTCCTCCTACCTACCTATCTGTCTATCTATCTATTTCCCTATCTATCGACTTCTCTATCTATTTTCTCTATCTATTTCTCTATCTCTCCCCCCCTCCCGCCACCCCCTCTACTACCTATCTCCCTATCCTCTCACTCTACCTCTCTCCCTCACCCACCTCTACAACCCCCCCTCCCCTATCTTCACAACCCTACTCCTATCTCTCTCCCTAATCTCCAAACCTCCTAACACTCACCCTCCTCCACCCTAAACCCCCTCCCCCAGCTCCTCTCACTCTACCTGTCCCCCCCCCCTCCCTCGCGCTTTCCCGCCGCGACCTCCTGCACGCCCCCGCCCCCCAGCTCCCATTCGCCCCCAGCTGACCCCTCCCCCCCCTCCTACCTCTTATGGCGGCCGCTGCGCGACTGCGCAGCAGGCGCGCGCAGCGGGCACGCCGCTGGCGCGCCAGAGGCGCGCCAGAGGCAAGCCCGTCTGCGCCCGTCCGCGCCTGGCCCGCGCCCAGCGCCACGACCCCTGGTCCCCAGCTCCCCCAAGCCCCGCTGATCCGCTACGACCCCACCACCCTCCACGCCCTCAACCCAGGGCGCTCCAAAACCTGCTTCCTAGCTCACCCCAAACGCACCCATGGACCCTTCGCCTGCAACTCCTGCAAACGCATCTTCCACCACGCAACTACCACGACCACAAGCCCACGCGCCATCAACCACCTCAAGTGCATCCTGGTCAACGCTCGTTCCGTCCACAAGCACGCCGTTGAACTTTGGGACCTCCTGGACTCCACAGCCCCGGACGTCGCCTTCATCACAGAGACATGGATGAACGCCTCCTCTGCTCCAGACATCGCTACCCGCCATCCCCGAAGGCTACAAGATCTCCAGAAAAGACCGCACCAACCAAGTAGGAGGAGGTGTCGCCATCATCTTCAAAGACTCCATCAGCGTCACCACCTCCACCGAAGACCCCCCCTCGCCGCTGAACACCTGCATTTTCAGATTCGCACCGACCCAAGGACCACCCTCAGAGGATCCCTCGTCTACCGTCCTCCCGGACCTCGCGCCTCTTTCAGCGACGCCATCGCCGACTTCATCTCCCCGCACGCCCTCGCCTCACCGGACTACATCCTCCTAGGCGACCTCAACTTCCATCTGGAACAAAACAACGACCCCAACACCACCACCCTGCTCGACAACCTCGCCAACCTCGGCCTCAAACAACTGGTGAACACCGCCACCCACATCGCCGGACACACGCTCGACCCTATCTTCTCCGCCAGCAAACACGTCTTCTTCAGCCACACCTCTGCCCTACACTGGACCGACCACAGCTGCGTCCACTTCACATTCCGACGCGAGACCTCCCACCTCCGCACTCAACCCATCCCTCGTCGACAGTGGAACAAGATCCCTGAAGAGCAACTCTTCTCCGCTCTCGCCGCCAACCAACCCACCCTCACCACCGACCCCAACGACGCAGCTCTCAACCTCACAAACTGGATCTCCAACTGCGCTGACAACCTTGCTCCCCTCAAACGCACGCATCGACAGACCAACACCAAAAAACCTCTCTGGTTCTCTGACACCCTCAAAGAATCAAAGAAAACTTGTCGTGCCCTTGAGAAGGCCTGGCGCAAGGACCACACCGCTGACAACATGACCGCCCTCAAGAACGCTACACGCGAACACCACCACCTGATCCGCACTGCCAAAAGGAACTTTTTCACCGACAGACTAGACAAAAACAGCCACAACAGCAGAGAACTCTTCAGCATCGTCAAAGAGTTCTCCAACCCCAGCGCCAGCGCCAACGCCGTCACGCCCTCACAGGATTTGTGCGAATCCCTCGCCACTTTCTTCCATCGCAAGATCAGCGACCTCCACGACAGCTTCGGACACCAGACCCAACCATACACCACTGAACCCGCTTCCCCGGACATCACCCTCAACAACTGGACCCACATCAACACGGAAGAAACCAAATCCATCATGAACTCTATCCACTCCGGCGCCCCTTCGGACCCCTGCCCGCACTTCATCTTTAACAAAGCCGACGACATCATCGCCCCGCACCTCCAGACCGTCATCAACTCTTCTTTTTCTTCTGCTACCTTCCCCGAATGCTGGAAGCACGCTGAAGTCAACGCCCTACTAAAGAAACCTACGGCTGACCCAAGCGACCTGAAAAACTTCCGCCCCATCTCTCTTCTACCTTTCCCAGCCAAGGTAATAGAAAAGACCGTCAACAAACAGCTGACCACCTTCCTGGAAGACAACAACCTGCTCGACCCTTCACAAACCGGATTCCGAACCAACCACAGCACGGAAACCGCCCTCATCTCAGTCACAGACGACATCAGAACACTGATGGACAACGGTGAAACAGTCGCCCTCATTCTCCTCGACCTCTCGGCTGCCTTTGACACCGTCTGTCACCGCACCCTAATCACCCGCCTACGCTCCACCGGGATCCAAGGCCAGGCCCTGGACTGGATCGCCTCCTTCCTCGCTAACCGCTCCCAAAGAGTTTACCTCCCTCCGTTTCGCTCAGAACCCACCAAGATCATCTGCGGCGTACCTCAAGGCTCATCGCTCAGCCCGACACTCTTCAATGTCTACATGAGCCCCCTCGCCGACATCGTACGCAAGCACGACATCATCATCACCTCCTACGCCGACGACACCCAACTTGTACTCTCCCTCACCAAGGACCCCGCCAGCGCCAAGACCAACCTACAAGAGGGTATGAAGGACGTCGCAGATTGGATGAGGCTCAGCCGCCTAAAGCTGAACTCTGAAAAAACGGAAGTCCTCATCCTCGGCAACACCCCGTCCGCCTGGGACGACTCCTGGTGGCCCACGGCCCTCGGCACCGCACCGACCCCCGCAGACCACGCCCGCAACCTCGGCTTCATCTTGGACCCTCTTCTCACCATGACCAAGCAAGTCAACGCCGTGTCCTCCGCCTGCTTCCTCACTCTCCGCATGCTCCGCAAGATCTTCCGCTGGATCCCCGCCGACACCAGAAAAACCGTGACCCACGCCCTTGTCACGAGTCGCCTGGACTACGGCAACACCCTCTACGCCGGGACCACCGCCAAACTCCAAAACCGCCTGCAACGCATCCAAAACGCCTCGGCCCGCCTCATCCTCGACGTACCCCGCAACAGCCACATCTCCGCACACCTGAGACACCTGCATTGGCTCCCAGTCAGCAAAAGGATCACCTTCCGTCTTCTCACCCACGCACACAAAGCCCTCCACAACAAGGGACCGGAATACCTCAACAGACGCCTCAGCTTCTACGTCCCCACCCGCCCCCTCCGCTCCGCTGGCCTCGCACTTGCTGCCGTCCCTCGCACCCGCCGCTCCACGGCGGGTGGGAGATCTTTCTCCTTCCTGGCGGCCAAGACCTGGAACTCCCTCCCCACCAGCCTCAGGACCACCCAGGACCACTCCGCTTTCCGGAGACTCCTAAAGACTTGGCTGTTCGAGCAGCGATAACCCCCCCTTTCCCCCCTAGCGCCTTGACACCCGCACGGGTGAGTAGCGCGCTTTATAAATGTTAATGATTTGATTTGAAACATTTCATTTGTTTAAAAAAAATGGGAAAAAAGGGCTGCAGAAGAAGGCTTGTGTTTTTTTCCCCTGAAACTGGCCTCAACAAAGGGTTTGTGGTGTTAAAATCACCATCTTCCCAGCTTTCAGGAACAGGCAGACTTGAATCGGAAAACACAATTTTTCATCACAATTTTGGCATTTTACTGGGACACCCCATTTTTAGTATTTTTTTGTGCTTTCAGCCTCCTTCCAGTTAGTGACAGAAATGGGTATGAAACCAATGCTGGATCCCAGAAAGCTAAACATTTCTAAAAAATAGACAACATTCTGAATTCAGCAAGAGGTGATTTGTGTAAATTCTACAAGGTTTTCCTACAAAAAAAAACAGCTGAAATAAAAAAATATTGAAATTGAGGTGAAAAAAACAGCCATTTTTCTCCACGTTTTAGTCTGTAACGTTTTCCTGCGTTGTCAGATTTTTGAAAGCAATATACTGTTACATCTGCTGAAAAAAGGTATCAAGAAAACCTTTGTATTTCCAAAATGGGCACAAGATAAGGTGTTGAGAAGCAGTGGTTAATTATACATCTCTGAATTCCGGGGTGCCCATACTAGCACTTGAATTACAGGGCATTTCTCAAATAAACGTCTTTTTTACACACTGTCTCACATTTGGAAGGAAAAAATGTAGAGAAAGAAAAGGGCAATAACACTTGTTTTGCTATTCTGTGTTCCTCCAAGTCTCCCGACAAAAATGGTACCTCACTTGCGTGGGTAGGCCTAAACATCGCGTCAGGAAACGCAACATGGACACATCACATTTTTACATTGAAATCTGATGTGTTTTTCACAGAGTGTCTAGCTGTAGATTTTGGCCTCTAGTGCAGGAATCCTACCAAACCTGTGCATTTTTGAAAAACAGACACCTGGGGGAATCCAGGATGGGGTGACTTGTGGGGCTTTCACCAGGTTCTGTTACTCAGAATCCTTTGCAAACCTCAAAATGTGGCCAAAAAACACCTTTTCCTCACATTTCATTGACAGAAAATTCTGGAATCTGAGAGGAGCCACAAATTTCCTTCCACCCAGCATTCCCCCAAGTCTCCCGATAAAAATGGTACCTCACTTATGTGGGTAGGCCAAGTGCCTGCTACAGGAAATGGCCCAAAACACAACGTGGACACATCACATTTTCCCAAAGAAAATAGAGCTGCTTTTTAAAGTGCCTAGCAGTGGATTTTGGCCTCTAGCTCACCTAGGGAAACCTACTAAACCTGTGCATTTTTTAAAACTAGACACCTAGGGGAATCCAAGATGTGGTGACTTGTGGGGGTCTCACAAGGTTCTGTTACCCAGAATCCTCTGCAAACCTCCAAATGTGGCCAACAAAAACACTTTGGTGGTCATTCTGACCGCCAGGGCGGAGGACCGCGGGAGCACCGCCGACAGGCCGGCGGTGCTCCAATGGGGATTCCGACCGCGGCGGTAAAGCCGCGGTCGGACCGGCACCACTGGCGGGCTCCCGCCAGTATACCGCCGCCCCATTGAATCCTCCACGGCGGCGCAGCTTGCTGCACCGCCGCGGGGATTCCGACCCCCCCTACCGCCATCCAGATCCCGGCGGTCCGACCGCCGGGATCCGGATGGCGGTAGGGGGGGTCGCGGGGCCCCTGGGGGCCCCTGCAGTGCCCATGCCACTGGCATGGGCATTGCAGGGGCCCCCGTAAGAGGGCCCCTACATGTATTTCACTGTCTGCTGCGCAGACAGTGAAATACGCGACGGGTGCAACTGCACCCGTCGCACAGCTTCCACTCCGCCGGCTCGATTCCGAGCCAGCTTCATCGTGGAAGCCTCTTTCCCGCTGGGCTGGCGGGCGGTCTGAAGGCGACCGCCCGCCAGCCCAGCGGGAAAGTCAGAATTACCGCCGCGGTCTTTCGACCGCGGAACGGTAATCTGACGGCGGGACTTTGGCGGGCGGCCTCCGCCGCCCGCCAAGGTCAGAATGAGGGCCTTTTTCTTCACATTTGGGTGACAGAAAGTTTTGGAATCTGAGAGGACCCACAAATTTCCACATAGTGTTCCCCCAAGTCTCCAGATAAAAATAATACCTCACTTGTGTGGGTGGCCCAGGTGCATGTAACTGAAAAACGCCAAAAACCTGGAGACTGAGGGGATAGCACAGCTTTTCTTTTATACATCTTTAGGCTGATTCTGCTTTGGGGTCCCACAAAAGAGAGGTTTCATTTTACTTGGAAGACTGAGGGGAATGCTGAGTGGTAGGAAATTTGTGCCGGAGCGGTGATCCTACAAAGAAAAGTAAGGAAAATATGCTTTTTTAAGCAAATTTTGAAGTTTGCAGACGAGTCTGGGTAAGAAAATGTTGGGGGATCCATGCAAGCCACACCTCCCTGGACTCCTTGGGGCGTCTAGTTTTAAAAAATGTCTGGGTTTGGTAGATTTTCCTAGATGAAGGCCTCACCCGGGACCAAAAACGTAGGTCCCCCCAACACAAGTATTTTTGTAATAGATCATTTTGATGTGTCCACGTACTTCTGTGATATTCCAAACACAAAAATTGTGAAAAGAAATGCACTTAGGGTATGTTAAAAAGACCCCTCATCCACCAACTAAATTGGTGGCATGCTTCATCATCGGGGTCCCACCCGGGACACCTAGCGTGTCATGGGTGTGCTGCGACGCCTGATTACAGCGGAGCAGGTTTTGTCATTTTTACCACACATACTGGTTGGATTTGGCATGAGGGTGAGTGATGGTTCAGTAGATAAAATTTTATTAACAAGAGGTTTCACAAAAATAAAATGCAATTTTAATTACTGAAAGGCCAAAAAACGGAACCAATGACTCACAGCTCGCGAGCTGTAAAGCCGCGACAAGGCACCAACCGCATTCAGTCCATTCAAACACCTTTCATACATGACATGCACAAGACTATTCTCGCCCCCAGCCACGGGCCCATCACTTTCATACACCCACATGTCTGATACTGCAATCATATCAGCTGATGGCAGTGTGTGAACTGCTGTTTGGCTGGCACCGCCAGCCAAGCGCTACTCCGCGCATGCCACCAGCCAAGTGCTACCCCACGCACACCGCCAGCCAAGCAGCACCCCAAGCACACCGCCAGCTAAGCACCACTCCACACACCCCGCCAGCCAAGTGCCGCTCCACGCACACCGCCAGCCAAGCACACCGACAGCCAAGCGCCTCTCCATGCACACTGACAGCCAAGTGCCACTCCACGCACACCGCCAGCCAAGCGCCACTCCACACACTCTGCCAGCCAAGCACCAGTCCACACACACCACCAGCCAAGCGCCACTCCATGCACACCACCATCACTTTTTGTTGTTTTTAAACGAAGAAACCACTAACTAATTATAAACTGCAAATACAAAAGCTGTAACTGAATACGAAAATATAAAACAGCAATTCTTCTGTGTGTGGTAACTCCTGAAACAGCCAACCACACACAACCCAAGCTTTGAAGGACAGTCCGGCTAGTACATCCGTCTCTCCCTCCGGATACCTCTTCGGGCACAGACTCTACATTTCTTAGTGGGCAAGTCTTTTTTGGGAGTGGGAGGACTGTGATCAGGAAAGTGGCGATTGTTCAATCTAGCCACATCCTCCACCACTCCTACTCTAGGAACTCTTGCATGTTCCACCACAATAAGGCTCTCTATCACTGACTCCTGAAATTTAACAATTTTCATCCTTGACTCAGGAGAACAATCCTTGAACACAATAAAAGCATTAAAAGTTGCCAAATGAAACAAATGGATGGCCAGCTTTTTATACCACACGTAAGACTTATGAAGAACAGTGTAAGGTTCCAACCTCTGATCTACTCTATCAGCTCCACCCATGTGTTTACTGTAGAAAATGCACGCATATTTGTGCACTTCCGCAACCTGACCCCAAACAGTCACAGGGGAAGTACTCTCATCATGGATGGTAGTTAGCATTTACACACCCCTCCTGTCTACAAATTTCAGAGCTAGCAGCTCTTCATTCCGCAAGGCACTGCACTGTCCCCTCTCAAGTTTTTTACAGACAAGCTCCCTTGGATTAGCTTTACGGTTAGGGTGGATTGTGCCACAAGCAACAGTGTCCACTCTGAACAATTCTTTGAACAACTGAACTCCAGTGTAGAAGTAATCTACATACAAATGGTGACCTTTGTTAAACAGCCGTCTACCAAGTTCCCACACAATTTTCTCACTAACTCCAAAAGTAGGTGGACAACCAGGGGGGTCACTACTGGAATCCTTACAAGTGCAGACCCAGAAATTAATAACATATCCTGTACTGCTTTCAGAAAGCATATATAATTTAATTCCATACCGTGCCCTCTTGCTAGGAATGTACTGCCTAAAAACCAGTTGACCCTTGAACAGGACCAAAGACTCATCTACACTTATTTCTTAGCCTGGAACATAAACCTCTGAAAACCGATCTACAAAATGATCAAGGACAGGCCTAATCTTAAAAAGATGGTCACAATCAAGGTGGTCTCTTGGCAAGGCTAAAGCATTGGCAACAAAATACAGCATCTGAAGCAGAAGCAAATACCAATTACAAGTCATGGTTGCAGAAAATATAGCCATTGCCATCAAGGGACTAGTAGGCCAATAAGAAGCTAGTGACGGCTTCCTTATCAACCCTATCAAAATAGTCAAACCCAAGAACATTGTCATCTCTTCCAGATTTGTGGGAATCCACTGGGTAGCTCTAGACTGAGGCCTAAGTCTGGCAGCGTTGTTCCTCAAATGCTGCCCTGCATACAAATTAGTCTGCTCAACAATCTCTTCCAAAAATACATCGTCCATAAACAACTCAAAGAAATTGACAGTTAAAAAGTTTTCCGTATTTACTCTACACCCTGGGAGACCAGTAAAGGCAGGCAACCGCTCCATGTTTGGAGGAACCCAGGCGTCATGTCTTCCAATGGGAAACCTTTCAGCCCCAAGCTGCTGCACTATTGGCACATCAGTGTCCTCCTCTAAAACAGGCCCTTCATCTGCACCCAGAGTGGTTTCCTCATCAGAAGATTCCTCTCGGACAGAAAACTCACTCCCAGAATCTCTCACTTCCTCCTTTGCCTCAGATGCAGAGTCAGTCTCATAATCATGGTCAGAAGACGACTCAGAAAGCATGCCAACAACCTGCTGAGCGGTCACTCTGCGGCTAGCCATGATAGTTTCTAAGAAGTATAACTTGACAAATGCGCAAACAACAACCAGCACTGTCTAAAATAAGTAGTAAACAAAGTGTGGCTCTATCAAAAGAGTTATGTACTCAAAAAATATACCAGTCACTTGCCTGAAAAAGCTAGACTCACCAGCCACTACTTTGCACAAACACAGCAATCACCAATGATATCCCACTAAAAAGGAAAAAGAAAAGCAAATTAGACATAACATCACACCTATCATTGTGCACAAATCTAAAGACAATTTCACACACAATCCTGCATTTAGTACACCACCTACAAACATGTCATTCATGCATGGCAACATTACTCCTTTGGAGTAAATTGTTTTTACTTACCTAAAACATGCAACTACGCAAACCGCAGGTCAACCACTGCTAAAATTGCAAGGAGCCACAGCAAAAGCTTTGCACTAGAACAAAAAGAAGAAATAAACTGTTATAATCACAAATGCAAAACCTTCGCTAGTTGACAAACACCCCGCCACTGAAAAGTTTAGAAATTTTCCATGGTGCCTAAGTGGATTCTTCCCCTCATGGGGCATGTGGGCCTACAAAAAATAGGCCGATTTGCCCTCAAGAGGGGAGGGGCAGAAATGGCCATTAGAAATGTGCCCCCTTTGGGGGGGCAACCCTTACCAAAGGGGCCGCCCCACACACAAAACACATAGACACACACACAAGATCCCTGGTGCTTAAGTGGATTCTGCCCCTTGGGTGCAGATGGACCTAACAAAAGTGGCCAATCTGTTCCCAAGGGGGGAAGAAATGGCCAACAGTTCTGTGCCCCCTTTGGAGGGCGACCCTTGCTAAAGGGGGCAACCCCAACGCAAAAAAAATCCCTGGCTCCTTGGTGGCTTCTGCTCCACTTGGGGCAGATAGGTCTTAAAAAAATAGGCCGATCTGCCCCCAAGGGGGATGAAATGGCTATCAATAATGTGCTCCTTTTGGGGGGAGACCCTTCCCCAAGGGGTGCCCCCCAAGACTCAAAAAGACACAAACACACACACACACAACACAATCCCTGGGGTCTAGTGGGTTTTACCCCCCCCCCGGGGGCGAGATCAGCCAAAAACATGGCTGATCTATCCCCATGGGGGACCAAAAAACATAAAAAAATATTGCCCCAGGGCAGCGACCCTTGCCTAAAGGGTCGCTGCCCTAAAACATTACCTTACACCCAATCCCTGGTGTCTAGTGGGTTTCGACCCTCCTGGGGGCATATCAGCTGAAAAAACGGCCGATCTGCCCCTGGGAAGGGGGCAAAACATGGATTTAATTATGCCCATCGGGGAGAGACCCTTGTCTAAGGGGTCCCTTCCCAAAATAAACTAAAACGAACATCTCTGGTGCCTAGTGGTGGATTCCTGATCCACGATCGCAGGCCTTGCCCGCGATCGTGGAGCTAGAATCCATTGAAAACAGGCACAGGAGGAAAGGAAAAACTCATTCCTTCCCCCTCTGTCTGTTTGCCCCCCCCCCAAAAAAACAAAGGAGAAGGACTCACCTCCTTTGTGTCCTCTCTCCTAACGCGCTGGAAGCAAATGGCTTTCAGCGCATCCTGGCAGCATTTGATGACATTAGATTGCTGTGGGGGTGGGGGGTGTAAGAGGAAGCAATTCGCCTTCCATCCCTGATGGGGGTGTGGGTGGGACACCCGGGGGGGGGAGCGCTAGCGCTCCCTAAGGGGGCCGGGTGCAGGTTGAGCTGGTCTCGTCCTCGGCTCACAAGCGCCGTGTCCGAGGGCGAGACCAGCTTGTCCAAGGCACCCAAGCGGTTAAAGAAAAGGCTTTCCAACAGGCACACCAGTTTTCAGTGTCTCTTCGACGCTGCCTGCACATCGGTGACAGGTACACCTTTCAGCATTCTTTGACAGTAAAAGGTATCATACAACATTGTACTCAGCTGCATATGAATTTTATTTTAGTACTAGTGAAGCATTAATCAACTACTGGACCGACTGCAACGAAAAGTTGGGTCAAGGGGCCAGATGTACAAAGCGTTTTGCACGGCGCAAACTACGAAATTCACAGTTTGCGCCATGCAAAACGAGCATCACGATGCACATTCCCATTTTGCAAGTCGGTACCGACTCGCAAAATGGGAATGCGACTCGCAAATGGGAAGGGGTGTTCCTTTCCTATTTGCGATTCGCACCGTGATGCAGAATTGCTTTGTGACCGCAAACGCATGAACACCATTCTGCATATGATTTTGCAAATCACAATTTCCAAGTTGCAAAATCATACATTCCTACATCTGGCCCAAGGTTTCTTATCTACTGTCATTGCATAATTTGGGAAAATTTAGAAACTTAACCACTAGTTTATATCATGGCATCCGTGTCTGCAACAAATGTGGTGCGCAATACTCCATTTCTTCAGCACCCAGGAAAATCACCAATTAAATGGTGCATTTGGTTGAGATCCTTTTAGAAATACCTTGTTGCAGTGGGCGATGGTGAGTTTGAGCCAAAGCTCAAAGCCACTATATTATTCAGCCATCTTGGCCAGGAGGGGCAACAGGCTTTTGGTAACCTCCCCTAAAGTTGTAGCACCAGCAGGTGAGGTGGAAGATTGGGATTAACTTTCTGAAGCAGTATCTTGCCTCCAACACGCTTTTTCTGAGGAACTTAGTGTGCTACTTGAAAGATTCAACTTCTTTAAAAAGAAATAGGGGGTCATTACAACCTCGGCGGTCTTTTTCCAAGACCACCGAGGGACCGCCGTGCTGAAGACCTCCAGTGCAGGCGGTTTTCCGTTCTGCGCATTATGAGTGCTGGCAGCCCTCTGTCCTTTTCCAGAAGGAGAGCTGCCAGCTGCCATACTGGCGGTCGGCGGGGAAGTGGAGGTTGCTCCACCTCCACTGCCACGTCAACAGAACACCGCCCACCGGATCACGTTCTGTGATTCGGCGTGGCGGTCTTCTGTTGACGGGGTGCTGCCGGCGGAGCAGCCCCCATGGATCCCGTCCCCTCCCGGAGGATCAATGGACCAGGTAAGTTGTTCGTCCGTTAGGGGAGGGGGTGGGGGGTGTTGTGTGTTGTGTGTGTGCATGGGGGTGTGCGTGTGAGTATGTAGAGGGGGTATGTGAGTGCGTGTATGCATGCGGGGTGTTTGTGTGTTGTGTGTTTGGAAATGTGTGTATGGCTGTCTGTATGTATGTCTGTATGGATGTGTGCGTGTATGTCTGAATGTGGGTGTGTGTGCATGACTATGTGTGTGGCTTTTGGCATGTTTGTTGGTGTGTGTGCGGGTATGTGTGTTGGTTGTGCCTGCGTGCGTGTCAGGTGTGAATCAGTAATGTGATGTTGGGGGTGAGGAGGGGGTTCCTGCCACCTTTGGGGGGTGGCAGGGGGGTAAGGGGTGTCGGGGAAGGACCCGGGGTGGGGGTGGGGGAGACCCCTATCAGTGCCAGGGAAGGAATTCCCTGGCACTGATAGTGCTCACTGCCATGGATTTCGTGGCGGTTCCCAACCCCATGAAATCAATGGTGGTGAGCCGGGTCAATATACCGCCGGCAGTAGTGTGACGGCCACTGGGCTGGAGACCCAAGTCTCCAGCCCAGCGGTCGTCTCTGCCCTGGCAGTCTGATCAGAGAAGTGGCGGATGACCATGGCGGTAACCGCCATGGTCTTAATTCCAAATTTTTTACCGCCAGCCTGTTGGCGGTAAAACCACCACTTCTCCATCAACCGCCAGGGTCGTAATGAGGGCGATAGTGTCCTGATGAATCAGTTGAAGAATTTATATCTACACTGAGGTTGTTGGCAGCTAACTGTGATATCTTTAGACACCTAGCTACGTGATCTGTTTTAAAGAAAATCCAAGAAAGATTTCTTAGCTGCAGGGATCTATCATTGAGTGAAGTACTTGATTTGGCTAAGTGTATTGAGTGCTCTTTTGTATGTACTTGAATGATGGCTCAGGAAGGGATTACTTCTTCCTCATCACCTGTAAATGCTCTAGGAAATTCTGAGCATATAGATTTTGCTTGTGTGAAAGACAAAAGTGCAAAGTCTGCTAATCAAAAAACTAACTAGCTCTGTTTCAGGTGTGGTTCCAGATCATGTCTGGGCAATTTTACACATTATCCTGCTGTGGGTAAACGTTGTACTAATTCTAAGACTTTAGGACATTTTCATAGTTTGTGCAAGATGAGTACGAATGCTATGAAAGTACATAGCATTGAATTGATGGATGAGAGTGCATTGGATTTTTCTAATTTGGTGCTGAATCTGGAGGTGAACTCTGTAATGGAAGGTAAAGTAAAAGACCCTGTTTGCCAGGTAATTTTATGTGAAGCCCTCGCTATTGATATGATGTGTGATTCATGTGCGCCCTTTGCAAATATTTCAGACACATTATTTAATGCTCACAGGAAAGTGGATGTGAATTAAAAAATACAGACGTCCATCCCACGGCATATGGGGAACAGGACATAGATATTCTGGGCTATATTGAAGTTTGTCACATGTTGGGACCGGTAGGTGTTCACCAAGGTCTATGGTGTTTTTAAGGGTAAGCACATTGTTGGTTTGGCAGGACCTAGCCAAATCAGGTCTTATGCTAGTTCCAGGTGCGAACCACCTGTGAGAATTTTGGATTTACTTATTTCAAATGTCTCTTGAAAACATTCTCAAAGTTTACCCAGAATTGTTTAAGGACACTCTTGGGTGTACAAAGAACTTTGTACATTCAATCAAATTAAAGAAAAATATGATGTCAGTCACTCATAAAGTTGGTATGGTACCATTGGGTGCAAGAGCAGAATTGAAGAATGTACTAGACCAGATAGTCAAGGATGGCATCATTAAAAGTGCAGGTTGATCTGAGTTGGTGAGTCCCATAGTTATCGTTCGATAGAAGGATGAAGAAATCAGATTCTGTGCTGACGTATGCAGTCTTAACAAAAACATTGTTGTAGAATGCCACCCACTGCCTAAAGTTCTAGAGTTGTTAGCCAGCAGCGGTGATGCAAAGCTCTTCTCCCGGTTGAATCTGAAAAACCGCATACCATTAGATTCTTTTAGATGAGGCATCACAAGAACTCACACATTTTGTTACACCAGTGCATTAAAGTTTCCATGGTTATCATTTGGGTTGGTGTCTTTGGTCAGCATCTTTCAGAGATTGATGGACACCATTTTGGAGGGCATTAGGGGTGTGCAGGCTTTCCAAGACGATGTCCTCATCTTTGCAAGGACAAGAGGTTTAAGAGGTTCAGCATTACACTTCACACTGACAAATATAAATTGCTTCCACAGAATTTTTGATTATTTGGGACATACTATTAGTCCCAAAGGTATTTCACCACCATTTTCACAGATCAAAGCTATTGAGGAGGTGCAAGCACCCATGAACAAAGATACCCTTAGATCCTTTTTGAGTTTAAGAGAGTGCTATTCATGTTTTTTTTAAAGTTATGCATATGTTGTGCAACCTTTAAGGAATCCGCTTTAAAAAGGTACCAAATATATTCGGTCAGGAAAAAACTGTTAGACCAGCACCTGCGCTATCTCAATTTATGACTGACAGAAAGTGTGTAATTACTGTGGATGCCAGTCAGAATGGTTTAGGGGCTGTACTGTCTCAGTTTGCACAGGATAAGGAACACAAGTTTGTTGGAGATTGCCCTACATGCTTGGTTTCAGACAAGCATTGAGAGCTGCAGGAATCTCTGCTTCACATGTTGCCATACACCAAAGAGGCATGGAACTGTTAACTCGTCCTTTTATGTCAATTTATGCACATTAGGACTCGTTTTAGGCCAATGAATCTTTTGACCCAGGGGTGAGACACCGTAGGACGAGATAACTGATCAATAAGCAATATATCAATGATGTCATCAATATTTATCACCACAATACATTTTACTTTGGATAGAGACATAGATCAAACTGTTGACGCAACCATGACCTTTCAGCCATGAATAACCACACCCTTTGATATAATCTTATGAATTTTATTCCCTATTGATTACAATCTACTAGCAGAAGTGTCAATCTCAAAACCAAGAAGCACATAAGCATATTCACTACATGGCAACTATAATAAAATTTCATTAATGCGAGAATCACAAACATAAGTATGTAACACGGCGTGAACATAGATCAGAATAGAAGAATATCACCTAAGTCTTAGCTCAGCATAGTGTAACGTCAGTCATTAGCCTAATGCGTCAGTCAAAGTGAACTCCTAACCTAACCCCTAATTAGCATCAGCATGTTTGGGCTTCATGCAAAATAATTTAGAACACCAATTTAGAAAACATCTAACTATGGCCTCTATTAAAAAATACAGCAGTTGGTACCTAGAAAGGAAAAGCAAACAGACAAATTACAATAGAATTGTCATAATTACCCTCCAAGGATTAAGTCAGCACCCAGCATCAGTCTTCGTCCTCAGGACATCAGTCGAATCGCCAACAGTCTGACTTCGTCTAGTGGAAAAGGGGACACTTCCCTCATATGGAGGAGAAGCGTAAAGGGGCAGTCTATGGGTGAGGATGGTTTATTAAGGCTCAAAGTCACCAAACAGAGTGACAAAGTTTCTGGATAAAATCGACAGCATTCCCTACCTAGTTCTCTCGACCCTTCTGTGACATGAGTTTTTATCCCTTTTTCGTAACACCTTCCCCTAAAATCCTATTGGATATTCACCATACCCCACTATCTTTAACCTATCAAATTATTCATTAGGTAATCCCAATTGTCACCCCATGATAATTTATAACACTTTGATTGGTCTTCACAATTGACATCTTTGTAGGTGGCACACCCGGGGGGTTTTCATCACCGTCTTGGCACGTCTCTCGGGTCATGAGCTTCTTTATCCATGGTCAAATGTCCTTGTACATTCTTTCATATACTTTTGTTTCAAAATCTGTAGAAAACTTATACTAAGGCAGCTAGCATGCGGATGGGAACAGGATGAAGTTGGATACATAAAACGAAGGAAAAGAACAAGTGCTGGGCCATGGCCCTTTACGAGTCAGCACACTGAAAAACAGAAAATATGCTTTAATATGAGAGCTACACAGCTAAATCTTCAACTTACGCCAACTTAAGGCCTATGAGTTTTAATACAATGCAATATTTGTAAGCGCTAATATATGTTCGAATAATCATGGTGCAAGCAATCATTTCTTGTAGCCGACATTAGTTTATGTGCACAATAATAATTTTCACGTTTTATAATCACATTAAGCAACTACTATTTATTGTCGTTTTCTATGCAGCATTGTTAGGCATTTATATAAGTATTTCACGTTTAACATATGTAATATTTAGATTACGCTCTCTCAGTCCCTCCTCTGATGACGCTCGTCATCACACAAACCTTTTCCTATGACCTTTCACTTTTAATTTTTCACCTTGCGCATAATACGCATTTCAAAATCTTGCCCTTTATGTGAACTTTCCCAGATTTAATTGAACATTTTCTCCCTTTCACTTTCTTCGTTTCTCCTGGTTCTTTTAGTCCAATTTCTCTTTATTTTGTCATTAATTTTGCATGCCCCCTATAATCCTTATAGACAGACCAAAACAATTAAGAGACCCATCAATATTTTTGCAAGTACCCCATTCCAAATGCTGGTAAACCCACTCCCAACTCTAGCAATTCCTTTTCCAAATTTCTCCCAGATACCAAGTTCTTTCAAACCTTTCAAATCTGTACTATCTCTAGTAAGGTTAGTAAGCAAACTTCTAATCTTTTTACTGTTATCTGGAATGAATGAACAACAATGACGCTCATTGAGCATCTTGCAGACTCCTCCACTCTTAGCTAAAAGAATGTCTAAAGCAAGTCGATTTTGAAGAGTCATAGCTCTTTCTGCAGCAAATTCAGTATCTATCAGGAGTATAGCTCCTGTGAAATTTGTCAGCATGTTATCCACTATAGTAGACAACTTTTGAATCTTCATAGAATTCAAGATAACCCCTTCTGAAGGGATTATAACTCCGAATATATCACCAATGACAGCCGCCACTGATTCTCGTTTTTGTCTAGGATGTTGTAATTCAGACGTCTTAGGTAGTTGTTTTAAGTCATCAATTTGGTAAATCTTTGGGAATACTATTCCCAAATAACATGTCCCATACCATCCCTTAGGGAGGCGGTAATAAGCATTAAGCCCACAGATGTAATAGATCCCAGGGATCGCTGGATCCTGTCCATTCAGCATAAAGGTCCATTTACTCTGGAACAAAAACACATGCCTGCACTCACTCGTTTCCACAAATAGGTTGTCCTGTTCAGATTTTGGCCTATATATACAAAGTCTACCTACATGTAATGCATCTATAGCTAATTTACCTTGTGTCTTGATAGCGGTGTAAGCATAATCATTTGCGTATGTGCGTTTTTCTAATCCTTTTTCTAATCTTTCTTTTAATGCTTTGCGTCTATCATCAGTGTGATCTAAAAAGCTTTTCTCAACAGGTGATAATAAGCAAGTCAAATTATTGCGATGTGCATAAGCAGTTCCAAATGTAAGCGTCAGCTCAAAGAATCCCCTAACTATTTTTATATCATGTTCCTTAGCTAACTTGTTTAAAAATTCAATCACAGGTACAAAAGAAAACACAACATCCAAGTTTGAATAAAAGTATTGCACATGCTCTTGATTATAGAACCTTGTTAGTAGCAAGCTGCAACTAATCCCATAAGTAAGAGGGAGGCTATGGTACGTAACTCCCTCCTGCACAGATGAAGGAATCTTTGTGCATACATAACAATCTTTCGCATCCATGGTTTCCACATACTCATTTAGTAAGTGATAGAAGACATTAGTAGAAAGTTCCCCTTTTGCATTAGTTCCCTCATGCATGTGTCTTGCATCCTGCTCAAATCTCTCCCATGGTGTTAGTGTGGTAGTTTCAGGTTTTGAAGTAGCATCAATAGTTTCTTTCTCTATCCATGGCATTCCTACAATCACTCCCACGATTATCACTGCACACAAAACACCTATTATAAGTCCTAGCCAACCACACACTTTACTTCCCTTGCTACTATTTCTATTGTAAGCCATGTTCGTATAGAATCGGATAATAGATCAACAATCAACTTGAGGATGATTTAAAATATTCCCTTGCTTTCCGCGTATATTTACAGCTTCTTCATTCACTCCAGGACCCTTTTATCAAATCAGGTTAGCAGCTTGTCGTAATTAGGTTTTAAAAGTCAATCCGGTTTTAGTGTCACTTTCGGTAATTTATAATGTCTCTTTTCAGTTTTAAAATTTTCAGAATTTCGACCAAGCCTTCCTCAGATTCGTTCAGGTACCATAGTACTGGCCTGGTACTTCTCGATCAAAACAGAATGCTAGGAATTCTTGCTGCCATTCAGATGTTGTAGCATACGCCCATTCAAGACCTGTATATCTTCTGTTTGCGACTCTTTTTCTTTTCAGCCTTCGTTCACCTTGTTGTTCTCCTTCACTTAGATCTTCCACTCGAGATGTATCGTTTTCTTCTATTATTGTGTCGTTTGATACGTCTCTTATCTTGAGGAGTGGTCTATCTGGCCAGTTATCACCTCTATGCGTCTTCTCTTGATGTGTCTTTTCAGGAAGCTGGACAGAACTCTCCTCTTGTGATATGGTGTTTTCACTTGATGGACCTGCAGCTGGCTCGGGAGACTCTGGTACGTTATGATTTCTCTCTACAATTTCTCCTTCTTCTTCTTCTGGGTCTGTGCCGGGTTCGAGTTCTAACCCGTATTTGTCTACTTCTGGGAGAACTTCTCCTTGATTTGATTCTCCTGCCGCTTCTACTGAGATAGGCACTCTGTCACCTTTCTCAAACTCATTGACTGCTTGAGGGACAAGGCTGTTCTCAGTGGGATCTCTAATTGTCTCAGTTTCTTCTTGACTGTTTTCTGGCCCTGAGACTTCTCTTTCTGAAGTTGTTGTGTCGGAAACTTCAAGTTCCTCTTCAACAGGACACGTTACCCTTTTCGTGTGACTGGCATGTATCCAGTTGGGAACTCCGGCACATTTCACAGCAGTAGTAGTTGTCAGGATTACTTGATATGGTCCTTTCCAACGTGGTTCTAGACACGATTTTCTCACGTGCTTCTTGACAACCACCCAGTCACCAGCTTGGAGAGAGTGGCCTGGATCGCCAATCAGCGGCAATGTGTTAGCTCCACCTGGTGAGAGAAAGAGCGAATCACATCAGCCAAACCTTTGCAGTAATCCAACACCATATCATCTGTAATATTTACTAGCGCATTTGCAGGTACTGCTGGTAATCTCATAGCTCTACCCATGAGGATTTCATGGGGGGATAGTCCAGTTTTCTTGTCTGGGGTATTTCTCATTGACATCAGCACTAGAGGCAAGGCCATTTCATGTTAATTGCTGCGCACATTTTTGCCATTCTCGCTTTCAAAGTACCGTTCATTTGTTCTACTAGTCTTGATGCTTCGGGGCGGTAGCTACAATGCAGCTTTTGTTCGATGTTAAGTGTGGCACACAGGAGTTTAATCACCTCATTGTTGAAGCGTCTACCCCTATCCGACTCTATAGAAACCGGAAACCCGACTCTTGGTATCAGTTCCCTAAGTAGTAATTTTGCAACTGTAAGACTGTCATTTCTATGTGTGGGATATGCCTCAATCCAGTGACTGAAAACACACACAATCACCAACACGTACTTCAATCCTCCACAAACAGGCAATTCAATGAAGTCCATTTGCATCTTGTTGAATGGACCCCCAGCTCTCCCAATGTGGCTCAAAGTTACCACGGTTCCCTTTCCGGCATTCATCTGTTGACAGATGATGCACCTGTGACAGATAATTTCTGTGGCATGTCTGAATTTTGGGTTAAACCAATCAATTTTGAATGACCTAATCATTGCGTCTCTTCCAAGATGAGCCTGTCCATGATAAAGCCTGGCAAATTGGGATAGAAGACTGTTTGCCAAAACTAATTTCCCTTCTTCTGAGACCCACAAATCATCAGCCCTCTGTACACATTGCATTCTTTGCCAAGAGCTTTTCTCTTCTTTGCTCGCACGACTCTGTAACATTTTTAACTCATCTAATGTGTCAACTACCCGCAATGCAAGGTTCAAACATGTGTCATTTTCAGTTTGTGGTAATAATTCCCATTGCTTCTTGAACGATATACAGTTCAATGCGCAAAATCTTGCGACTTGATCTGCATAGCCGTTTCCCATGGACACAAAGTCTTGTGATCTAATATGAGCACTGCATTTCACCACGGCAATTTCAAGAGGTAACTGAATTGCATGTAACAAATCCTTTATTTGCTCACCATTTTTCACAGGGGAACCAGATGAGGTCATAAAACCTCTCTGTGACCAAAGTTGGCCAAAATCATGTACAATTCCGAATCCGTAGCTGCTGTCAGTATAGATAGTGAATCTCAAATTTACAGTTGCGTGGCATGCCTTAGTAAGGGCAATCAGTTCTGCCACTTGTGCGGAAAACACTCTTTCGAGCCAGGAGGCTTCAACGATACCAGTTATGGTACATACCGCATAGCCAGCTCTCAGTGTTCCAGCAGAATCTCTTACACAGGACCCATCGACAAACATGATACAGTTGTTTTCTTTTAACTGGGTGTCCTGAATATCTGGGCGAGGTTTGGTACATAGCTCAGTTACTTCAAGACAGTCATGTTCGAATTCTTCCTCATTTCTGATTTCAGTATTTTCATCAGGAAGTAAAGTTGCCGGGTTCAATACATTACAACGCTTGATAGTGACATTTGGTGACACCAGTATGATCGTCTCATACCTAGTGAGACGTGCGTTTGTCATGTGCTGAGTTTTAGTTTGAGTCAACAGAATTTCAACTGAATGTGGAACCATTACTGTTAGGGGGTATCTCATGACTATGCCTTCGCATTGTGTAAGGCTCTGACCAACTTCTGCGACTGCACGCAAACAACCCGGTAAGGCTGCTGCGACAGGGTCCAAGGTAGCTGAAAAATATGCTACAGGGCGATTTGCATCTCCATGGACCTGTGTTAAGACAGACAAAGAACAAGCATCACGTTCATTACAAAACAACAGAAAAGGTTTCTCATAGTCAGGCATTCCCAATGCACATGCATTCTCTTAACTCCATAAGTGACTCAAGTTCTTCCTTAGACAGGGTTATAGTATATGGTTCATGCTTGATTTCTTTGCCTGTCAGCTTTATCAATGGTTTTAAAATGATCGAGAAGTTGGGTATCCACTGGCGACAGTAGCCCACCATTCCCAAAAACGTCCTGACATCCCTTTTTGTTGTTGGGGGGTTCATTTGCAAGACAGCTGTTATTCTTTCCTTTGATATTCTCCTGGAACCTCTTTCAATCAAGTGCCCTAAGTATTTCACCTCCTTCTGACAGTATTGTAGCTTTCTGGGTGACACCTTATGTCCATTCTTCCCCAGATGATTCAGTAATGCAGTGGTATCATATTTACAACTGTCTCTAGTTTTGGACGCAATTAGCAAGTCGTCAATGTACTGCACAAGAGTTGAATTAAAAGGCAGCACCAGTGGCTCCAAATCCTTCTTCAATATTTGATTGAAGATGGACGGTGACTCAGAAAACCCTTGAGGAATTCTGCACCAACTGGACACCTTATCCAGGAATTTGAAACTGAACACAAATTGGCTGTCCTCATGAAGAGGTATCGAAAAGAAGGCTTGTGATAGATCTACCACGGTAAACCATTCAGCATCACAGGGGACCTGAAACATTATTACTGCTGGGTTGGGCACCACAGGGCAACATTTTATCACAAATTTGTTTATTTTTTTCAAATCCTGCACAATTCAAACCTTTCCACAGGGCTTCTTTAAACCCATTATGTGAGAGTTACATGGACTGCTCAAGACTTCTTTCAGAACTCCCTGTCTGAGAAAGTCTGCAATTATTTGTGACACTTCGATGAGAACGACTTGGGTCATGTGGTATTGTGGCACTTGAGGGAACACTGCATTTGGTTTTATCTGCACTTTGACTGGTTCTACCCCTTTTGTAATCCTACTTCTTTCCCCGTCAAGTCCCACACTTTCTCTGTTACTGTTCCCTGTAATTCAATAGGCAAATCAATCAAGGTATGCATCGGGAATAGAGTAATCAGAGGGTAGTCTTCATTTGTTCCTGCTTCTTCCTCTAAAAACTGACTTTCATCTCCTTCATCGTCACTATTTGTCTGCACTTCAATTCCATCATTGGAACAGGTAATTGAACATTTTGTCTTACACAGTAAGTCTCTTCCCAGCAGGGACACTGGACTCGAGTCACAGACTACAAACCTATGTAGCCCCTGGAAGTTGCCAATCCCAACCTGCTCTGGATCTGTAATCGGGTTAGTCAGATACTGATTTGCTACTCCAACCACTCTTATGGTACGTCCTGAAAGAGGCAATCTTGGAACCTCCGCACTTCTAACTGTAGAGCGTGTGGCTCCTGTGTCGACCAGGAATGAAACCTTGTAACCCATCACCTTTCCTTCTACATATGGGCCTCTCTGATCCACCTCTAAGGACGCTGCAAGCCTGCACTCCTCACTGTCTGAGATATCATCTGACCAATCCTCATTCATGCCATTTTCACCTCGTAATGGGAACTGTTGTACAGTATTATTTTGATTCGTTACCTGGCCTATGACCTGTTGAGGAAGCATCACCTGTTACTGTCCCATCCCAGTGAGGACCTGGCTTGGCAGTTCGGTCTGGACTGTTCCCATGAGGAACAGGGTCAAGACTGATTTGCATATGGCTGGGTCCAAACTGGGGTGGCATGGTGAGCAAAAGAACGATGGATTAAACCCATATCTATGACTGGGGGTGAGTGTTTGACAATGTTCAGCATTCCGTCCATCACTTGTTGTTTTTGCTTTGTCGCCCTAAGTGGGAAGGGTATGCCCAGACGTGGGTCCCGTGCTTCCCATGCCACTGGATTCAAGCTAGCCTGGCTGATGAGGGGTAAAACCCCGAGACCGGTCCCAGGATGCTTGTTTCCGGTCCAGTGAGGACCTGGCTTGGCAGTTCGGTCTGGACTGTTCCCATGAGGAACAGGGTCAAGACTGATTTGCATATGGCTGGGTCCAAACTGGGATGGCATGGTGAGCAAAAGAACAATGGATTAAACCCATATCTATGACTGGGGGTGAGTGTTTGACAATGTTCAGCATTCCGTCCATCACTTGTTATTTTTGCTTTGTCACCCTAAGTGGGAAGGGTATGCCCAGACGTGGGTCCCGTGCTTCCCATGCCACTGGATTCAAGCTAGCCTGGCTGATGAGGGGTGAAACCCCAAAACCGGTCCCAGGATGCTTGTTTCCGGTCCAGTGAGGACCTGGCTTGGCAGTTCGGTCTGGACTGTTCCCATGAGGAACAGGGTCAAGACTGATTTGCATATGGCTGGGTCCAAACTGGGGTGGCATGGTGAGCAAAGGAACGATGGATTAAACCTAGATCTATGACTGGGGGTGAGTGTTTGACAATGTTCAGCATTCCGTCCATCACTTGTTGTTTTTGCGCTGTCCCATCGGAGCCATTGGTAATTGCATTTGCTGTCTAGGCACCATAGGAATCTGCTGCTGTACTGGTTGCATTTGTACTGACTGAAAACGCGGCATTTGCATCTGTTGCATGGGCTGTACCCCTTGCATTTGTACCAGATAGTTCTGAAAATTCGGGTTTTGATGTCTCATTTTCGGACCTTGCACGTTTTGTAATGTACCGACATTAGCACTTTGCTGAACAACACCATCCTGCACCATATTCGGGCACTCCCGTTTCCAGTTCCCCACGCCCCCGCACGCGTGACATGGTGACATCTTTTTCGCCCTTTGCACATCATTTTAAATTACAACCGTATTCAAGTCTGAACCGCGGTTCACAAACCCTCAACCTCGACCCCTCGGTTGGGTCTGAAACACACCGTTCATTTGCGGTTGCTGCTGTATCATTTGTTGAACTCCATTTCCCTGTATTCCTGCCTGTGCAGCCCTTATCTGCATCACCATCACTTTCTCTTTCAGCTTCTTTTGTTTCAATTCAATCTTGTCACTACAGTATTTCGCATACTGTAACACCTCGTCAATCGGCTTTGCTTGCCAACAAATCAAATGATTCTTAATCATCTGGCTAACCTCTGGTCTTAGTCCTTCGACGAACATAAATACAAGATGATTCATGTCCTTTGGTTCAATTGTCTCAGTACCACTATAGTGTTTGAATGCCTTTAACAATCTTTCATATTAGGCATGTATTGATTCCTTAACCTCTTGAGAGGTCTGGTCGATTTTCTGCCAATCAGTCACTTTCGGCAACACCTTTTGTTTCAAAAACTCAATCACCTTATGATAATACTTCATCACCTCTTCAGAGGGTGCCCCGGTCACCTTATCTCTTGCCGGCTCCTTCGTCGGCCAATCTACCCCTCTCTTGCACTCGAGCCACAAATCAGGCGGAACAATGATCTCAAACAAGGTATTCAAATCTTCCCAGAGACACTTTGCAAGTTTCACAAACCTATCTGTTTGCTGATACCACTCGATCGGTTTCTCTCTCAATCTAGGATAATCGTTAGTAAAAGATAGAGGCGGTCATTCTGACCCTGGCGGTCATGGACCGCCAGGGCCGGGGACCGCGGGAGCACCGCCAACAGGCTGGCGGTGCTCCCAAGGGCATTCTGACCGCGGCGGTATGGCCGCGGTCAGAAACGGAAAACCGGCGGTCTCCCGCCGGTTTTCCGCTGCCCTGAGGAATCCTCCATGGCGGCGCAGCTTGCTGCGCCACCATGGGGATTCCGACCCCCTCACCGCCATCCTGTTCCTGGCGGTTTTGATCGCCAGGAACAGGATGGCGGTGAGGGGTGTCGTGGGGCCCCTGGGGGCCCCTGCAGTGCCCATGCCAATGGCATGGGCACTGCAGGGGCCCCCGTAAGAGGGCCCCTAAAAGATTTTCAGTGTCTGCCATGCAGACACTGAAAATCGCGACGGGTGCTACTGCACCCGTCGCACCCTTCCCACTCCGTCGGCTCCATTCGGAGCCGGCTTCCTCGTGGGAAGGGGTTTCCCGCTGGGCTGGCGGGCGGCCTTCTGGCGGTCGCCCGCCAGCCCAGCGGGAAACACAGAATAACTGCGGCGGTCTTCTGACCGCACAGCGGTATTCTGGCGGCTCCCGCCGGCACTGCGGTTACCGCGGCCGGCGGGAGTCAGAATGACCCCCAGAAAGTCTCTTCTGGTCCATGGCACATGAACTAGGACACCACCAGCTGTCTCTCTCATAGGTAATATTTTTACTGATTCTAGATCGGGTGAGGCCTTGGCTTGATTAGACCCTGGACTGTCACCTTTTCCTTTGTCTCCTTTCTTTGCCAATCTGCCTTCTCATTTCTCCAGTGCACCCCAAATTTGCACGCTTTGTAACAATTCCTTTAAATGCGCCTTCATTCCCGCAGATCTCTTGTGCTCAAAATCTTTTTAGTCAAAATCTAATCTGTAACTTCTTTTCAGGTGTTTAGTGTTTTCGATATCAATATTGTATTTATCTGCCAGGTTTGCTAATCTCTGATGCACCTTGCCTACTTCCTTGGTAATTTTGGGACATAGGAATATTAATTCTGCTTCCGTGTATGACTCCAATCTGTTTACTCCCATTGTTCCTTCTACTAACTCAGCAGCTTCTGCCCCTAGTCTTACAAA
Source organism: Pleurodeles waltl (assembly GCF_031143425.1). Classification (NCBI taxonomy): domain Eukaryota; kingdom Metazoa; phylum Chordata; class Amphibia; order Caudata; family Salamandridae; genus Pleurodeles; species Pleurodeles waltl. The sequence continues at coordinate 313,168,607 of NC_090449.1, read as the reverse complement.
GTTCAGGTATTCGTCTTGTTTTTCTTTTTCTGGTTCGGCTGTAACCACTGCAGTCTTTTGTGAAGTATAATTATTTTCCAACCATTCATTTAGTTGTTGGACTGTAAAGCCCTGCAACAAAATGTTCCCTGCATGTATCATTGGGGAATGTGAGGTGTTCGTACTCATTGTCTGTGGAGTTAAAACTCCTAACCCTGCTTGACACATTGCTTTGATGTGTGCTCCCACTGGACTAAGGTCCATTAAAGACCTCGGTTGTTCAATTGCTTGCTCTCCTGGGGCCATTATCTGTGGAGTTCCCATAGACCCTCCTCTTATTGCATCCTGAGTCATCACTCCCTGATCACATACGCCTGTTTTACCCTGTGCATACAATGGCACTGGTGGACCAACAGTAATTGGTAACGATATGGCAGCAGGTGTCTGACCCGGTCACAGACTTCGTGGAGCAGTAACTCCATAGGTCTGTTCCAAGGTACCCGGGACAGGTACTAATGGCGGACCAGCTACAGGGTTGTACCCTGGTATCAGCTGTGGTTGTGGTTGGGACAGTAATTTCGGAGTTGATTCAATCTGTATCAACTTTGGCTTTGTGTATATCGGGTCTGGTGGCACTATCAGATTTGTAGTAGTCTCAAGTACTGGAACGTCTGGATAGATTCTCTTTATCTGCGGTGGAGGTTGCAACTGTGTCGGTATGTCTGGTGCAGTGGGTACACTGACACCATTCTGTATTGAAGCCGTATCACTAGTCTGTACTGTATCAGTAACTCCCTTTTCCTGCGTCTGGTTCCCAGGATCCATGCTAGTGCTTGGAGCACTATCGTTCACCGCATAAGGTGGTGGGCGATCATGTAGTAACCTGTCCATGAATTCCTCATCGTCTGAATCATCTTCCTCTTCCCAAGGTCTTTTATTCTCTTTAGATTTGCCTGAGTCTTTATCTGTTTTACAGGAGGCTTTCTTTCCCTGTGTCTCTTCTTACTGCGCTATTGCTGGGAATAATTTTATCCCATCAACAATCCCCCTTCTCCACATTTTGCTCTCGTCATCCCATCTAGCCTCTGCATAAGATTTTTCTGCCCATCTTAGTCTTCTTTGAAACTTTTCTTGCCTGTGTTTAAGAGCCATCAGTTCCCAAACCGCTAAAGCCTCGTACTGTGCTGGCCTTGGAAGTGGTTTCTGGGTACTTAACATCCACCTCAAATTTTCTAGCACCTTCGTATTGAATGTTCCATATTCTGGGAATGCTAAACATCCCTCCTTCTCTGTCAATTTGCGCCACTGTTTCATCCATAAACATGGCGCGACTCCTTTCTCTTCCATGACTATATAAACTGGAGTACCCTCAGGTGGTATAGGTTCCCCATTGGTTGCTACAATATATACATCTCCCTTCAGAGCACTCTTGAATGCTTTAATAAAATTCATTTTTGCGATTCTCTCTTAGTTTTGTATTTAATCAGAAGTGACTTAGGGCCAGATGTAGCAAAGGTTTTTACCCATTCTGTGTCTATGGGAAAAAGTGTTTGTACATATGGCCCTTAGTTCCCAGGACACTCTTCACCCACCTTCCTCAACCTATTGCCTCTCACGGACGGCAGCCAATCCGTGCGCGACCCCTCTCGACAACTGACCTATTTCAGCGCGGCACCACTGACGTCAGACTCACACACACTGCAGCTGACAAAGTCTTACGGCTTGTCCGCTCCTCACTGAACCCATACAAACCCACACAAACTAATGCAAATTATTGCAAGCACTTTAAATGACAATACAAATCTGCCGGTTTACTACAGGAAGGATAACACATTTGCTTCAGAACTTTACAGAGATTTCACTTGAAGCCTCGGCCGCTACTCTCTCCTTATCAGTTCCTGCATACGCAAGCAGAATTCAACCCGCAAATTCTACTCTCGACTTGTCAATGGCTCCTCCTAGTGCACTTTAGAATTTGCCAAATCTCCATCGAAGGTTTCACACAGACATTTCAACTCAAACTCGACTTGTCAACCACGCCCGATTGACCCATTAAACCGCACAGATTACAACATAAACCCAAGTGTCTCTTACACTTGTCAACATACTCCAGAGTCTTAGACCACAACGGGTCCGTACATAAACAACCAACCACGTGGATAATTTTGAGCATTAAGTGCCACACTCATATGAAGTACGCCGACTTCCCTACTCTCATACTGCGGAGTACGCCCACTCCTTCTAAAACAACATTTACTTGGTCTAAATACACACAAATTTCACAATCACCTGCAAAAGGCATAAGCTAAGCAAGCGCAAAAACCCTAAACCACATACATTATAGCGCCGAGAACATTCCCAACTCACTTAGGCAGGCTCCGAGATCCCGGGAAAGTCATGGTGAACTTAAAAATCCATCATACCTCCAATTTGCATTATCACAGAAAAACAAATTAAACAATGATTCTCCGTCCTAGGGCCCCCAAGGGCCAAACCGTCGCTCTGCTACCAGAACTGTTAACGCGTCCTTTTATGTACATTTATGCACATTAGGACTCGTTTCAGGCCAATGAATCTTTTGACCCAGTGGTGAGACACCGTAGGACGAGATAACTGATCAATAAGCAATATATCAATGATGTCATCAATATTTATCACCACAATACATTTTACTTTGGATAGAGACATAGATCAAACTGTCAACGCAACCATGACCTTTCAGCCATGAATAACCACACCCTTTGATATAATCTTATGAATTTTATTCGCAATTGATTACAATCTACTAGCAGAAGTGTTAATCTCAAAACCAAGAAGCACATCAGCATATTCACTACATGGCAACTATAATAAGATTTCATTAATGCGAGAATCACAAACATAAGTATGTAACACGGCGTGAACATAGATCAGAATAGAAGAATATCACCTAAGTCTTAGCTCAGCATAGTGTAACGTCAGTCATTAGCCTAATGCGTCAGTCAAAGTGAACTCCTAACCTAACCCCTAATTAGCATCAGCATGTTTGGGCTTCATGCAAAATAATTTAAAACACCAATTTAGAAAACATCTTACTATGGCCTCTATTCAAAAATACAGCAGTTGGTACCTAGAAAGGAAAAGCAAACAGACAAATTACAATAGCATTGTCATAATTACCCTCCAAGGATTAAGTCAGCACCCAGCATCAGTCTTCGTCCTCAGGACATCAGTCGAATCGCCAACAGTCTGACTTCGTCTAGTGGAAAAAGGGGACACCTCCCTCATATGGAGGAGAAGCGTAAAGGGGCAGTCTATGGGTGAGGATGGTTTATTAAGGCTCAAAGTCACCAAACAGAGTGACAAAGTTTCTGGATAAAATCGACAGCATTCCCTACCTAGTTCTCTCGACCCTTCTGTGACATGAGTTTTTATCCCTTTTTCGTAACACCTTCCCCTAAAATGTTATTGGATATTCACTATACCCCACTATCTTTAACCTATCAAATTATTCATTAGGTAATCCCAATTGTCACCCCATGATAATTTATAACACTTTGATTGGTCTTCACAATTGACGTCTTTGTAGGTGGCACATCCGGGGGGGTTTTCATCACCGTCTTGGCACGTCTCTCGGGTCATGAGCTTCTTTATCCATGGTCAAATGTCCTCGTACATTCTTTTATATACTTTTGTTTCAAAATCTGTAGAAAACTTATACTAAGGCAGCTAGCATGCGGATGGGAACAGGATGAAGTTGGATACATAAAACGAAGAAAAAGAACAAGTGCTGGGTCATGGCCCTTTACGAGTCAGCACACTGAAAAACAGAAAATATGCTTTAATATGAGAGCTACACAGCTAAATCTTCAACTTACGCCAACTTAAGGCCTATGAGTTTTAATACAATGCAATATTTGTAAGCGCTAATATATGTTCGACTAATCATGGTGCAAGCAATCATTTCTTATAGCCGACATTAGTTTATGTGCACCTTAATAATTTTCACGTTTTATAATCACATTAACCAACTACTATTTATTGTCGTTTTCTATGCAGCATTGTTAGGCATTTATATAAGTATTTCACGTTTAACATATGTAATATTTAGATTACGCTCTCTCAACACAAAGGTACATTCGATTTTGCAGGGCCATTTGAGTTGCTACCTTTGTCACAGAGGTAGAAGATGGTACTTGTAGACTATTTTTCTAGATTGGTTTATTTTGATTTCACAGCTAAACCAAACACGGATTCCATTGTTACATTTTTGCAGACATTTTTTGCCTTTGAGGGTGCAAAGATGGAGATTGTAATTGATAATGGTGCTCGTTTTACATAACACAGAATGGAAGCGTTTGTTGCTGACCATTAGTGTGCATCAAAATAACACTTTACTCACCATCATGTAATGGCCTTGTGTAGCACATGAACACGTTTTTGAAAGAGGGTGTGCAAACTGCAATAGCTATAGGTTATAATGTAAAGACATTTTTAAAGAAAAAGCTTGGTCTTATTTAGGAACTCCTCGTAGCACCACTAGAGTGTGCCTATTTGTTTTATTACGCAAAAGATTTCTCAGATGTTCTATTTGACATGACTGGGTTGAGGAGTTGAACAAAAGCAAATTTGTTGATTGAGCCACAGTGCCAGCCAAAGTAGCTGCCAATCAAATTCACACCAAGGAAGTATTTGACAGTAACCATAAAGTAAAACAAATTGACTTGTCTAGAGGTGATTGGGTTTTGGTAAGAGTGTCCCAAGAGTGAAAAAGCCAACATTTTAATCACCTATAGCGGTGGAAAACGTTTCAAAAGGATCAGTTCTGTTTCAAAACAAAGAATGGTGGAGAAAAAGAGATGTAATTAACATCACAGATGAAGAAGCGAGAAAAATTAAATCAGTAACAAATGTGAATCAGAAGTACAGCAATGATTTTTTTGTGAGAAAGTTGAATTAGTAGTCATCAAAATGTTGCTCCTGTTCAGTGTGGTCATAATTTGTTGCATCACAAGTCTACTGTTCCTCCTAATTGTAGTGAACAGGTAGTTGTAAGTTCCTTGTACTGAGGAGGGTCCGCAGCAACTCAGTCAATCAAACATTATTTTCTCCAAAAGAATGTTACGCAATGAAGGCAAGCCCGCTAAATGTAAGGACTACTATATCACTTGGAATTTGAACTTGCAACAATTCTATATTTATTACAAAATTGCGGCACGCTTGACATCTTCTTGATGTAATTGATGTTGCATTTTCTTCCTTCGCACTAATCAATGATCTCTGAGGCAAATGGACCGTTGGAGCCTGCGACAGTGTGTGGTAGAACAATTAACATAATTTCAAGGTAACCCAGTTAAATTACACACCATGACCAATGTGGCCATGGAAGAAAAACTCCAGGCAGGAATAAAGTTAAGGGGTGTATTACAAACTTAACCTCAAATTTGTGTAGCCACTTTTCTTGTACCCATTATCGCCTCTCTAACGCCACCATCTGTGCACCGTATTTAAAATACGGCGCACCATGACGGTAGTTAGGGGACTAGCGTCAGAATTTTTATGCTAGTCTGGCGCTTTTCAGGATTAGCATAAAAAATGTTGACTCTAATCCTGCAAAGCACCTAGAGGCCCATTGTAACCAATGGTAGCTCTCTTTCAACGCCTGCTCTGAGCAGGTGTTAAAATTGCCAAAAGAAAATGATGCAAAGAAATTTCCTAGATTTCTTTGCGCCATATTTTTGGCCTCCTAATGGGGGAACGCCCCCTTTGCATACATTACACGTGACACAGGCATAATGTAGCGCAAAGGGTTACAAAGTGGTGCAGTGCATGCATTGCGCCACTTTGTAAATATGGCATGGCGTTTTTGGCCTTCTAATGCCACGTTAGCATTAAAAAGTGATGCTAATATGACGTTAGAATGGTGATAGGGGCTCTTAAATATGCCCCTGAATATCTGTGATACAAACATTTAGGCCCATATTTATACTTTTTGACGCAAATCAGCGCTAGGGCAGATTTACAACAAAAAGTTTACAGCTGAATAACGCCATTCCAACGCGCCAGCCGGGTGCCTTATTAATGGAATGACGTTAGCCGGCACTGCGGCCTGGTTTGCGTCAAAATAAATGACTCAAACCGGGCAGCGGAGGCGAGGGGAAGACTGGGGATTGTGCGTCAAAGAATGGTGCAAGTCAGGTTAGAGTAAAAAATATTGTCTCCAACCTGACTTGCGCCATATTTTGACACACAACCCCCATGGAAATGACTCCTGTCTTAGCAAAGACAGGAATCATGCCCCCTGCCCAATGGCCATGCCTAGGGGACTTCTGTCCACTGGGCATGGCCGTTGGGCACAGTGGCATGTAGGGGGCCCCAAGTTAGGCCCCCCTATGCCACTCTAAAAATAAAAAAAATATACTTACCTGCACTTACCTGCACTCACCATGGATGGGTCCCCCCCATCCATGGGTGTCCTCCAGGGGTGGGTGAGGGTGGCAGGGTGTGTCCCTGGGTGTAGGGAAAGGCACCTGTGGACTGCTTCAATGGTCTCCCACCATGAAAAAGAGCCCACAGGTCCCTTAAAGCCTGCCCTGACCTATGCGTTAATTTTTTACGCAAATCGGGATTTATGTCATTTTCCAGCTCCGCCTACCAGTCGTGCGCCATTTTTGCCCGGTTGGATAAATATGGCGCACGGGTGTTTAAGTCATTTTTTGGACGGGAACGCCTACCTTGCAGGTCACACTGGGGAATTTTGACGTTAGCGGGGTCTAACGTCAAAGTATAAATATGGTCTTAGTTTTGCGCTGAATTTGCGTAAAAAAAAGACGCAAATCGGGCGCAAGCAGAGTATAAATATGACCCTAAGTGTTGCTCAGGATTAGCATTCATCAGTTAATTGAGTTTAGCTGAGTCATAATTTAGCTGGGTACAGGGAAAACCCTACCATAATCAAATTAAGGATTAGCATGTGTGAGGTGGAACACATGGGGACAGAAGACAAAATAAGCGCAAAAAGGACAAAAATAATTTGGTAAATAGGGAATCTCGGACAGAAGGGCACTAATTATGGTGGGAAAAAGACAGATAAAATGAGAAAGAGTAAGCATGCCAGAAGCTCGATCAAGAGTCTTCTGCAAGGAATAGGATGAAAATCTCCAAGTCTCAAAGGGCATCTCAAAGAGGCAAAGCAGAGAGGAAGATACCTCTCCGGTGGGTTCAGCTTATCATCATCAGGAATCTTGAAGAATCGCTGACCAAAATCCAACTAATCAACAATATATTAAAGTTCATAAAGAAATTTGAATCACTCCTGAAAGAAGTCCACACTACGCTGAAGGGGTATCATTCAATAATAATCTATCAAAAGACTCCAGGTTGAAACATTTGCTTACATCCCCAGGTCCGGTCATGGGAACCTTACCCATCCCTGTAGTTCCACACAGGATTAAAACATTTGTAGGATTTAATAGTCCATCTGCTCAGGACCTTCTAATTGCGAGGACACTGTTACATTTTCAATGTATGTCTAAACAATAGGGCCTATTACCAAGCTTAATATTTTCATGGGAAGCAAATCTGAAAAAAAGTTCACGCTATAAAAAAATGAATCAGTATTTCCTGCATAGTCACGAATTACAAATCTAACAGGCCTCACTCAGGCTAAAGCAATTGAATTAAAGCAATACATTTAATTGATGTGTTTTAATAAACACTCTTTTAATATGCAAGCTTACAAACTCAACATTATTAATGCTTCAATAATATGCATATTACATTCATTTTAAATGAAAAAGAGCTTTGTTAATGCATTTCATTAGATACGACAGAGAAGTACATCTCTTTAAATTGTTGTGTGCATTTTTGAGTCATTAATCATTAGAAATTCAATATAGTTTCAATATATTCTGTTATATTATAACATTACATCATTTAAATCTTGCAAACATTTGATTCAGTTTAAATACCACCTATGACGAACTCTAAAGTGTAATTGAATGCACATTAATAAACATGTTAGTGCAATTTCTACATTTAAAGGTTTTAGGGCCAGATGTAGCAAGCAGTTTTGCCCATTCTGTGTCTATGGGAAAATGTGTTTGTACATATGGCCCTTAGTGCTTTTGAATATCTTAAGGCATAAACTGTCACATTTTGATGACTTTTGTGACATGAGGGACGGCACTAAAATTTAGATTACATCAGTCCCCCCTTTGATGGCAATTTGCCATCACAAAATACTCAATTTCTAATTTTAATGAGTGAGCTCAAAATTTCTGAGGCTTATTCTGAAAAGGTCTTCTGTAATCCTCCAAACGCTTAGCATAGTCTCCATTTCAATCTCTTCCCTTCCCGTCTCTATTCATTTCTTGTTCTCTTTTCATTCAGTCTTTTGATTAATTTGTATAGGCCAAGTGCAACTAGGGCACACAAAGTTATAGCCAACAGGTGTCTTCAGATGGTTCCTACAATCCCTCTTCCTAAATTTCCAAACAATCTACCAGTGGCTGAAAAACCACTATCAATAGCTTCCCATTCAGCGGCTGCTCTCAATCCTGTCAAATCTTTTTTAAGGTCAGTCATGCTTAAAATGCATTTTCTTATCTCTTTACTATTGTCAGGAATGTACATGCAACATTGTTGCGTATGTAAAATTTTGGTGACTCTGCCTTCTTTTGTGAGAAGAATGTCTAACCAAAGGTGATTTTGCAAAACCATTGAGCTCATAGAAACTATTTCTATGTTCATTAGCAAAATGGCACCTGCAGTGTCTGTAGATAACTTATCTACAATTGTTGACTCGAACCATCCTGAACAACTAGGTCCTAAACAACTACTTGCCTAAACCACTACTGCTAAACAACTAAAAAGTCTCTACAACGAAGTACTGAAAAACTGTCTAAACAATGATTTTGCCTGAATGACAATTGCCTGAACACCGAATGTTAATTGTTTAGAATTGAGATATATATAAATTCTAATATATATATATATATATATATATATATATATATATATATATATGGATATATATATTTATATATATAGATATCTATATGTCAATTCTAAACAACATATATATATATATATATATATATATATATATATATATATATATATATATATAAATTCTAAACAACTAATAAACCATAAAAAAGAAGAAAAAGGAAGATAAACTTACATTAAAAGTAGTTGTTTAGGACCTAGTTGTTCCATCACATATTCCCCACAATCCCTGAAGACCTAGCTCCTCTTTTGACTTAGGAATTGGATTTCTTATCCTATACTCAATCATTAAAATGGTCCATAGGATATATCTTTGGTAAAACTACTCCCAGGTAACATGTACCATACCAGACTTTCAGCAGCTTGTAATAGGCATTTTTCCCACATATGAAATAAACACATGGTATGATGCGATCCTGTTCATTCAGCATAAAAGTACAAAACCTTTAAAACAAAAATACATGCCTACACTCACACTTTACTGCCATAGTGCTTACAAGAACCACCTAATGAGGGCCTTTCCAACATGGTTCTAAGCATGTCTTCCTCATGTGCTTCTTAATCATAACCCAGTTGCCAGGACATAGGTGATGACCAAGCTCCATCTGCGGCTGTGCTGTACCTTCTCTAACCTGATGAGTCAAAGAATTAACCACATCAGCTAGTCCTTTGCAATAGTCCCGTACCAAGTCATCTATAATGTTCACAAGTACATTTGGAGGCACTGCTGGCAATCTCATGGCTCTCCCCATAATAATCTCATGAGATGATAACCCTCAGTTTCTGTTGGGCATACTGCACATACTCATCAAAACAAGAGGCAATGTGTATGGCCATTTCAAAGTGGAGGATGCACGTACTTTTGTCAGTCTGGACTTCTGGTTTCCATTAATCAGTTCTACAAGTCCTGACGCCTCAGGTCTGTAGTTGCAATGCAAATTTTGCTTGCAATGCCACACACAATATTTTAAGAATCTCAGTATTGAAGTGAGTTCTGCAGTCTGATTCCAGAGAAGTTGGAAAGCGGAAGCGAGATGTCAACTCCCTAAGCAACAACTTTACAACTGGAAGACTAGAATTTCTCCTTGTCGGGTAAGCCTCGAACCAGTGTGAAAAAATGCAGACAACGAATAGGATGTGCATCAATCCATTGCACACAGGTAACTCTATGACATTAGGTTGCATTCTGTTGAACGGTCCTCCTGATGTTCCTCTATGGCTTCGTGCAACAACTGTACATTTCCCTACATTCATCTGCTGGCATGTGACACATCTGTTGCTCACGGTTTCTGCAATCAGTCTGAATCTGGGGTTAAACCATGTTTGTCTGAATGTCCTATTTATTGCATTCCTAGCTGTATGTGCTTGTCCATGATAATGTCTATCCATACTGAACAATAAGCTATTTGGCAACACTGTTCTTCCATCACTTGAAACCCAAACATCATCCTAATTTCTTTTGACACATCCTGCTCCAGCCCAACTCTGCTGTTCATTCTCTGTCACTTCTTCCTGCAATATTTTAGCTTCTTCCCAAGTATCAATAGTGGTTAAGAAGAAATTGTGACTTGCCTCATCGCTATTTTCATTGCCCAACTCCCCATTAAAGGAGGTGCAGTCAAGGGCACAAAATCTGTACACTTCACAGGATATGATTTATTAAGGTAACATAGTCGGTAGATTTTCTAAGGGAAACACATTTCATAATAGCAATTTTTGCAGACAACTGTAATGCATTCAGTAGATTATAAATCTTATCACGTTTCCAGATGGGGGATCCAGAAGAGGCCATAAAACCTCCCTGGGACCACGACTGTTTGAAATCATGAACAACACCAAAACCATACTGACTATCAGTGAAGATGGTCACTTTAAGCTGTTCTGAAACACAGCAGGCTCTGGTAAGAGCAACCACTTTAGCTACTTGGGCTGAAAAAACTCCTTGAGGCCAGGAGGTTTCTATCACACCTGAGACTGTCCTAACTGCATAACCAGCTTTAATGGTCCCATCATTATCTCTTAAACAGGAGCCATCAACAAACATGACATAGTCATTTTCATCTCAGGGGGCATCTTTAGTGTCATGCTCAACCTCATCCTCTCGGTCATCAACATTTTCAATTTGATTGGGGAAAAAGAGTAGCTAGATTCAAAATATTCCATTGTTTGATGTTAACATTAGAAGAGGCAAGTATAACCTGCTCATGGTGGGTAAAATGTGCACTTGTTAAATACTGTGTCTTTGTAGGAGTCTACACAACTTTCATTGAATGGGGAATAATAATGTTCAGAGGATGGCCCATAACAATGCCCTCACTCTGTTGCTGACGCTAAGAGCAGCAACAGCCTTTAAACAACCAGGCAGTGCTGATGCTACAGTATCATGCGTAGCAGACAAATAAGCCACAGGCTTGTTAGCATTTCCATGCAGCTGTGTCAAAACGGAGAGAGTACAACCATTCCTCTCACAGCAAACCAAAGAAAAACATTTGTTATAATCAGGAATTCGCAGAGCAGGGGCTCAGCATAGGCTTTCTGTCAGCTATGTGAAAGCACAAATGGAGTTGTCATCCAATGGTACCGAGACATCTTTGTGTGTCAACCTCTGTAAAGACTTGGTTAAAAGGGAAAAGTTTGGGATCCACTGGTGACAATAGCCAACCATTCCCAGAAACATTCAGACTTATTTCTGTGTAACAGGGGAATTCATTTGTATGATTGCTGAGATTCGTTCCTGGGACACCTTACTTGTACCTTTCTCAATGTGGTGACCTAAATACATAACTTTTTTCTTGCAATACTGTAATTTCGCAGGGGAAACTTTATGTTTGTTTTCTCCTAAATTACCAAAGAGAGCAATTGTTTGGCTCCTACGTGCTTCTTGGGTGTTTGATGCAACTAACAGGTCATCTATATAGTGTACTAAAACTGAATGAAAGGTCATTTTAAGTGACTCCAGATTCTCTTTCAAGATCTGGTTGAAAATGGATGGTGGCTCAGTATATTCTTGAAGAGTTTGGCATCATGCCAAAACATGACTGCCACATTCGAACACAAAGAGGAATTGGCATTCCTCGTCCAGTGGTATGGAAAAGAATGCTTGGTACAGACCAATCACAGTAAACCATTCTGCTTCATAGGGAATATGAAATAAAATAACTGCAGAACTCGGGCTCCCTGGACAACATGGAACAGCAATCTTATTCAGTTTTCTCAGGTCCTATAAAATGCAGTACTTTCCATTGGGTTTCTTCAATCCTAGAATGGGAGAGTTACATGGGCGTCCTAAAAACTCTTCCAGGACACCTTGTTCAATCAAACTATTTATTAGGGGTGTAATTCCTGCAAATGTCTCCTGTGTCATGTTATACGGGAGGGTCTTTGGATACAGTGCATTTGGCTTCACTGTTATTTTAATGGTATCAACTCCTTTAATGAGTCTTATATTTTTTCCTGAAAAATCCCAAATCTTAGGTGTCACTGTGTCTTGTAATGCTTTGGGCAAATCATTACATGTCAGCGTTGGATACAATGTGACAGTTGGGGTATTCTTTCCCTATTTTACAGGGCACATCTTCATTTGTTTGGATTTCTATTCCACAGGGTGTGCAACTAATAGAGCAATCCAGTTTACACAGCAAGTCGCAACCAAGTAAACTTACAGCACTTGAATCGAAAACCACAAATTGGTGTTCATCTTCAAATTAACCTATTTTTAAAGGGACATGTTCTGTTACAGGGTTTGTTAACTGCTTATTTGCAACTCCTACAGCCTAGGTTCTTTCTCCTGAAAGGGGCAAATTTGGCACCTCTGCTGCTCTGAAAGTGGAAACTCCAGTGATAACCAATGATGAATCATTATGTCCCATAATGTTGGCATTTACATAGAAACTCCGTTGACCTACTTCTAAGGATGCAGCTAACATGCAATGCTCATCATCTGCGCTATCAGCTTGAAAGAATTCTGAAAGCTTCTCTTCACTCATGTCTATAAGGGGAAATTGTGATGCTATCTTATTTACATTTGCAATCTGGTTCATGTTCTGTTGGGGCACAACCATCTGCTGTTGAGCCATCGGGGCTTGTGGTACGTGTATCTGTTATTTGCTATTCGGGGACACATTCACATTTTGTACTTGGGGCTTTTCAACCCTCTGAATTTGAGCATGAATATTGCCTTGTGCATGAGCAACTCCAACATTCTGTACTTGATTAATCACAATATTATAGGGATACTCCCTCTGCCAATGTCCAAAATTTCCACAGGCATGACAAGAATTAATGTCTCTTCAATGTCTGAACATCAACAATATTTCCACTCTGACCTTCATTAGCTCCACATCCTGTACCTCTGAGCTGAACAATATTTGTCACTTGCTGGGACACACCTTGCATTTCACTAGGTTTCACTATCATCTGTGGGCTCTTATTAAATTTCTGTGGAGCCTTCAATTGCATCACCATTACTTTTTCTTGAAGCTTCTTCTGCTTCCTTTTTTTTAACTCGTCACTGCAGTATTTTGCATACTGCAGGATCTCATCAATTGGTTTGTTTTGCCAACAAATCAGGTACTGCTGAATCAGCTCACTAATGTCTGGGTTCAATCCTTGCACATATCTTTCATAATATGCATGTATCAACTCTTTCGACTCCTGGAATGTCCTGTCACTTTTTTGCCAATCAATATCTTTTGGGGACACTTTGGGCTGATCTAAGAAAGGTGGCACTGCACCCAGTGAGCACCACTTTTCTTGCACCCCTTTGTGCCCCCCAACCGCCACATGTGTGAATAACAAAATATCACTCCTACTCCAGGATACACCTGGTATTTCCCTAATGGACATCATTTTCACATTGTCCTCGGCTTGATTTGCTCATGCCGGTGGCACATTTACCTTTGCTTTCTTCTGATCATCTTTCTTTTCCCATCTGCCTTCCCACTTATCTACAGCTCCCCAATGTCTGATTGTATGTAATTCATTCTTGAATGTGCAATTTCATTCCAGGAGATCTCATGTTAACTATGTCTTTGGAGCTAAACTCCAATCTGTAAATTCTTTTCAGGGGGTTTGATTTCTCTAAATCCACATCATATTTTTCTGCTGCTTCCACTAATCTCTCATATGGCTGTCCATCATGTTGTGTGATCTCCTTGTACATGAACCGCAGTTCGTCTTCTGTGTAAGTTTCCATTTTGACAATGACTAATGTGCGTAAAATCCTTTCATTCAAATCTAATTTGGACACATTCACTGATTTATCTCTCTCAGGGGTCTCCGCTGTTCTTGTGTTGCTATTCATTACACCTGTTGCATCCTGTGGACTCAAATTATTTAACCAATCTGTTAGCTGCTGTGCTTTGAAACATTGCAAACTAATATTAATTCTCTGTGGGACTCCTGCTCTTGGCGGTCCCATATTCTGCTGAATTGGGGCATTAAAATGTTACATGCTCTGATGTGTTAAAAGGTACTCCTCCTTGTGGAGTGCTGCAGTGTACATTTTGAGTCTGATCAGGTCTGGGCATCAATGGCAGTGAATTTCCCTCAGGAAACCTCGCATCATGAGTGAATCCTGTTTGGCTTTTTGATTTGGATCTACAATTCAGTGAGAGGTTAAGGGTCTGAGGAGAGATGCAGACCTCTACATTTCTGAATTGTTAGAATATACTGATCTCTGCATACCTATTGGTGATATCCCTGGCAAATTTGCTGGTGTCTAGGGAACTGTTGGAACACTCATTGACTGTGCATCGCTTCCAGATGTACCTGAAGCATTCAAAGGGACAACAAATCTATGTCCACAGGTGATGTTAATGCATCTGGACCCATGTGATTGATCTGATTCTAAACAATTGTCATTCCTACACCCTGTCTTGTCAGGACTAAACTGTAGTTTTGTCCTGTTTGACTCAGAGTAACTTTAGGCATTGACTGAACTGGACTAAATACTGGCACCGGTTGAGGTGGGGTACAACAGGCTAATTCACACAAGGTGACTGTACCATTTGATTCACATTAGAATTTGTCATGGTTGGTTTACCACTGGTTGAGGTACAGGCTGAACTGCAATGGCAATATGAACTGATGGATACACTACGGGAGCTTGGGTCACTGAATTTGCTGGCGAACCCTGTACTATCTGTTTTAGGGTCTGTGTAACTGGGGCAGTTGGCACACTTGGGTTCTATTTCGTGCTACTCTACTTGTTGTTCCTGTCTCAGCTGAATGATAAGAAGGCTACAATTCATCAAAGCTGATTTATACGTTTGTCAACTAAATCACTGTAATAAGTTAATGTCTTTTTATCCTTAGGTTCTGTTGTCTTCTCGGCCTTTCCTGACTTTTTCTTAGTCTTAGGTTAGGTGCTTTCACCTTCTTCATTTAAAATAGCTGAGACCATTCTAACTCCATCAAGCATTACTGATCTCCACATTTTCTGTTCTGCATTCCATCTGGCTTCTGCAAGGGTCAATCACTTTCTGCATTCTGTTCTTGTATTTAGTTGCCATTTTCTCTCTCACTATGAGTTCCAAATTTCTAAGGGCTTCAAACTATGCGAGTCTTGGAGGCAGCTTCATTACATACATTATTCACCTCAAGTTGTCTCCAATTCTCAGGTTAAACGTTCCAATACGGGGAAATGCTAGAGCACCTCATTTTTCAGTCCTTTTGCTCCACCGTTCAAGACATACACATGCAAGAAGATCCTTTTAGAGTTAACACATAATAGCCTGGAGTTCCTTCGGTGGGACCTCTATATCGCTCTAACTGGAATGAATACATCGCCTATGAATGCATTCTTCAAAGCTTTGAAGAACTTAATTTTTACTCAAATTGAATGAATTACAATAACTTTCAGTTGAATCAGGAAGTAATTTCAATTCCACAATCCTTTTCTCACAATGTTCTCAACCAATAACAATGCAATACTGTCCTTCAATAGCAGCGCAACTTCACACTGACTGACCTATACCAGCGTAGCACAAAATTATGTCACACTCACTTCTTTCAGCAGGTGCAGTCACTTTCCGATTGTCACTCACACAATTGCCCTCACACCTGTAATGCAAAATATTGTGAGCCCAAATCAACAACCAATCTGTGCACTACAGGGTAGGAACTTTGGGGGTGATTCTGACCCCGGCAGTCAAGGACCGCCGGGGCCGGGGTCGGCGGGAGCACCGCCAACAGGCTGGCGGTGCTCCGCAGGGCAGCCAGAAACGGAAAGTCGGCGGTGTACCGCCGACTTTCCGCTGCCCATGGGAATCCGGATTCCGACCCCCTCACCGCCATCCTGTTCCTGGCGGTTTCGACCGCCAGGAACAGGATGGCGGTGAGGGGTGTCGTGGGGCCCCTGGGGGCCCCTGCAGTGCCCATGCCAATGGCATGGGCACTGCAGGGGCCCCCGTAAGAGGGCCCCACTTTGAATTTCAGTGTCTGCTCAGCAGACACTGAAATTTGCGACGGGTGCTACTGCACCCATCGCACACCTTCCACTCCGCCGGCTCCATTCGGCTTCCATCGTGGAAGGGTGTTTCCCACTGGGCTGGCGGGCGGCCTTTTGGCGGTCGCCCGCCAGCCCAGTGGGAAACCCAGAATGACCGCCGCGGTCTTTTGACCGCGGTATGGTCTTCTGGCGGTCCCAGCCAGGCCGCCGGCTACCGCCGCCGGCCGGGGTCAGAATGACCCCCTTTAACACTTCAAAGACGTATGGAAACACACTTTCCGGCTGTAGCTTTCACAATTATACAACAAGTGAAACTCGACCAGCAATTCTCACTCTGGTTGACACAGATTCTCCATGTGAACTCAAGATTCACTTAATACCAACCACAACTCACACTCCTTCAAGGAAAACTTCGAGTATGACAGCTCCACAAAACACTTTACACCATCACACTTCACTGCAATCTTCAAGGCAAAAGTAATGCAAGCTCAAAACCCTATTAATACTCACACATCCGTCATGCAACAAATTTGGGGTGGGCATTTTTTGGACTGGGCAAACACAGAGGTCAATCCTATCTCTCTAACACTACACAGGAATGTTTCTTCCCCCCCGCACCCTGTGGGACAAACTGTACCTCTGCTACAACAACTGGCGTAGCATTTTCATCCTTCACAGACATCAATGCTCTCTGAGGTCAATGGACCATTGGACCCTGCAACATGGTGTGGTAGAACCATTAACACAATTTCAATGTAACCCAATTAAATTACACACCAAGACCCATGTGGCCACAAAAGGAAAACTCCAGTCAGGAATAAAGTTAAGGGGTTTAAAACAAACTCAAGCTCAATGTTATGTAGACAATTCACAAGAACAAGTTATAAAACTACATAATCACCAAGGGTTTTCCAAGGTGCCGAAATAAGCTCAGACAAATTAGCATCAACTAAACTAAGTATTCAAGAAGAACCATACATATCAACAAATGAAATAACGGTAATCTAAAAATTAGGGGTTGCTCAGGTTTAGAAATAATCTGTCATTTCAGTTTACCTGAGTCATAATTTAGCTTAGTACAGGGAAACCCCTACAATAATCAAATTAAGGATTAGCATGTGTGGGGTGAAACATATGTGGGGAAAAGAGAAAAGGCACAAGAAAAAGAGAATCTCAGACAAAAGAAAACGTACTAAGGAGGGCAAAAGACAGGTAAAATGGTAAAGAATTAGCATGACCCTTGACCCAAGGGTAGGTCGCTCCCCCTGCCGCTGCAGCTCCTCCAGGTTCCTGAGTTCCTGAGTCCCACCTCACAGTAAGTACCCCCCACCTCCCAACCCCTCGCCCTGCCCCGCGCTACTCTCCCTCTCTCCTGCTCCTGCTTCTTTTCTTCTTTTCTTCTTCTCTGTTCTTCCTCCTCGCTCCTCGCCTGTAATCTTCTTCTGTACTCTTCTTCTCCCCGTCTTCTCTCTTCTTCTGTGTGCTTCTCTGCCTCTCCTGTCGCCTCTCTTCTTCTTCATCTTCTTCTGAGGTCTTCTGCCTGTCTTCTGCCTTCTGTTCTTCGTATCTTAATCTGTGATCTTCTGCTCTTCTGTGAACTTCCGCTCTTCTGAGTTCTTCTGGACTCCTGTTCTTCGGTTCTCCTGTTCTTCTGTTCTTCTGTTCTTCCGGTCTTCTGTTCTTCTGTTCTTCTTCTCTTCCGGTCTTCTGTTCTTCTGTCTTCTGTTCTTCTGTCTTCTGTTCTTCTGTCTTCTATCTTCTGTCTTCGGCTCCTCTGCGCCCTCCGTCTTCTTCTCCCCGCGCCTGCCCTCCAGCCTCACCCCTCTCCCTCACTCGCCTCCCCCTCTCTATCACCCCTATCTAACCCATTCGCTCTCTACCTCCCTCTCTCCTCCTATCCACCTATCTCTCTATCTCTCTATCTCACTATCTAACTCCCTCACTCCCCACCTCCTCCTATCCACCTATCTCTCTATCTATCTATTTCTCTATCTATCGATTTCTCTATCTATCCATTTTCTCTATCTATTTCTCTATCTCTCCCCCCCTTCCCGCCACCCCCTCTATTACCTATTCTTCCTATCCTCTCACTCTACCTCTCACCCTCACCCACCTCTACAACCCCCCTCCCCTATCTTCAAAACCCAACTCCTATCTCTCTTCCTAATCTCCCAATCCTCCTAACACTCTCCCCCCTCCACCCTTAAACCCCCCTCCCCCAGCTCTTCTCACTCTACCTGTCCCCCCTCCCTCGCGCTTTCCCGCCGCGACCTCCTGCTCGCCCCGCCCCCCCAGCTCCCATTCGCCCCCAGCTGACCCCTCCCCCCCTCCTACCTCATTTGGCGGCCGCTGCGCGACAGTGGTAGCGACCCTTGACCCAAGGGTAGGTCGCTCCCCCTGCCGCTGTAGCTCCTCCAGCTCCTCCAGGTTCCTGAGTTCCTGAGACCCACCTCACAGTAAGTACCCCCCACCTCCCAACCCCTCGCCCTGCCCCGCGCTACTCACCCTCTCTCCTGCTCCTGCTTCTTTTCTTCTTTTCTTCTTCTCTGTTCTTCCTCCTCGCTCCTCGTCTGTAATCTTCTTCTGTACTCTTCTTCTCCCCATCTTCTCTCTTCTTCTGTGTGCTTCTCTGCCTCTCCTGTCGCCTCTCTTCTTCTTCATCTTCTTCTGAGGTCTTCTGCCTGTCTTCTGCCTTCTGTTCTTCGTATCTTCATCTGTGATCTTCTGCTCTTCTGTGAACTTCCGCTCTTCTGAGTTCTTCTGGACTCCTGTTCTTCGGTTCTCCTGTTCTTCTGTTCTTCTGTTCTTCCGGTCTTCTGTTCTTCTGTTCTTCTGCTCTTCCGGTCTTCTGTTCTTCTGTCTTCTGTTCTTCTGTCTTCTATCTTCTGTCTTCGGCTCCTCTGCCCCCTCCGTCTTCTTCTCCCCGCGCCTGCCCTCCTGCCTCATCCCCCTCCCTCACTCGCCTCCCCCTCTCTATCACCCCTATCCAACCCATTCGCTATCTACCTCCCTCTCTCCTCCTATCCACCTATCTCTCTATCTCTCTATCTCACTATCTAACTCCCTCACTCCCCACCTCCTCCTATCCACCTATCTCTCTATCTATCTATTTCTCTATCTATCGATTTCTCTATCTATCCATTTTCTCTATCTATTTCTCTATCTCTCCCCCCCTTCCCGCCACCCCCTCTATTACCTATTCTTCCTATCCTCTCACTCTACCTCTCACCCTCACCCACCTCTACAACCCCCCCTCCCCTATCTTCAAAACCCAACTCCTATCTCTCTTCCTAATCTCCCAATCCTCCTAACACTCTCCCCCCTCCACCCTTAAACCCCCCTCCCCCAGCTCTTCTCACTCTACCTGTCCCCCCCTCCCTCGCGCTTTCCCGCTGCGACCTCCTGCTCGCCCCGCCCCCCCAGCTCCCATTTGCCCCCAGCTGACCCCTTCCCCCCTCCTACCTCATATGGCGGCCGCTGCGCGACAGTGGTAGCGACCCTTGACCCAAGGGTAGGTCGCTCCCCCTGCCGCTGTAGCTCCTCCAGCTCCTCCAGGTTCCTGAGACCCACCTCACAGTAAGTACCCCCCACCTCCCAACCCCTCGCCCTGCCCCGCGCTACTCACCCTCTCTCCTGCTCCTGCTTCTTTTCTTCTTTTCTTCTTCTCTGTTCTTCCTCCTCGCTCCTCGTCTGTAATCTTCTTCTGTACTCTTCTTCTCCCCGTCTTCTCTCTTCTTCTGTGTGCTTCTCTGCCTCTCCTGTCGCCTCTCTTCTTCTTCATCTTCTTCTGAGGTCTTCTGCCTGTCTTCTGCCTTCTGTTCTTCGTATCTTCATCTGTGATCTTCTGCTCTTCTGTGAACTTACGCTCTTCTGAGTTCTTCTGGACTCCTGTTCTTCGGTTCAGTGTTCTTCTGTTCTTCTGTTCTTCCGGTCTTCTGTTCTTCTGTTCTTCTGCTCTTCCGGTCTTCTGTTCTTCTGTCTTCTGTTCTTCTGTCTTCTGTTCTTCTGTCTTCTATCTTCTTTCTTTGGATCCTCTGCCCCCTCCGTCTTCTTCTCCCCGCGCCTGCCCTCCTGCTACTGCCTCATCCCCCTCCCTCACTCGCCTCCCCCTCTCTATCACCCCTATCTAACCCATTCGCTATCTACCTCTCTCTCTGCTCCTATCCACCTATCTCTCTATCTCTCTATTTCACTATCTAACTCCCTCACTCCCCACCTCCTCCTATCCACCTATCTCTCTATCTATTTCTCTATCTATCGATTTCTCTATCTATCCATTTTCTCTATCTATTTTTCTATCTCTCCCCCCTTCCCGCCACCCCCTCTATTACCTATTCTTCCTATCCTCTCACTCTACCTCTCACCCTCACCCACCTCTACAACCCCCCCTCCCCTATCTTCAAAACCCAACTCCTATCTCTCTTCCTAATCTCCCAATCCTCCTAAGACTCTCCCCCCTCCACCCTTAAACCCCCCTCCCCCAGCTCTTCTCACTCTAACTGTCCCCCCCTTCCTCGCGCTTTCCCGCCGCGACCTCCTGCTCGCCCCGCCCCCCCAAGCTCCCATTCGCCCCCAGCTGACCCCTCCCCCCTCCTACCTCATATGGCGGCCGCTGCGCGACAGTGGTAGCGACCCTTGACCCAAGGGTAGGTCGCTCCCCCTGCCGCTGTAGCTCCTCCAGCTCCTCCAGGTTCCTGAGTTCCTGAGACCCACCTCACAGTAAGTACCCCCCACCTCCCAACCCCTCGCCCTGCCCCGCGATACTCACCCTCTCTCCTGCTCCTGCTTCTTTTCTTCTTCTCTGTTCTTCCTCCTCGCTCCTCGCCTGTAATCTTCTTCTGTACTCTTCTTCTCCCCGTCTTCTCTCTTCTTCTGTGTGCTTCTCTGCCTCTCCTGTCGCCTCTCTTCTTCTTCATCTTCTTCTGAGGTCTTCTGCCTGTCTTCTGCCTTCTGTTCTTCGTATCTTCATCTGTGATCTTCTGCTCTTCTGTGAACTTCCGCTCTTCTGAGTTCTTCTGGACTCCTGTTCTTCGGTTCAGTGTTCTTCTGTTCTTCTGTTCTTCCGGTCTTCTGTTCTTCTGCTCTTCCGGTCTTCTGTTCTTCTGTCTTCTGTTCTTCTGTCTTCTATCTTCTGTCTTCGGCTCCTCTGCCCCTTCGTCTTCTTCTCCCCGCGCCTGCCCTCCTGCTCCTGCCTCATCCCCCTCCCTCACTCGCCTCCCCCTCTCTATCACCCCTATCTAACCCATTCGCTATCTACCTCCCTCTCTCCTCCTATCCACCTATCTCTCTATCTCTCTATCTCACTATCTAACTCCCTCACTCCCCACCTCCTCCTATCCACCTATCTCTCTATCTATCTATTTCTCTATCTATCGATTTCTCTATCTATCCATTTTCTCTATCTATTTCTCTATCTCTCCCCCTTCCCGCCACCCCCTCTATTACCTATTCTTCCTATCCTCTCACTCTACCTCTCACCCTCACCCACCTCTACAACCCCCCTCCCCTATCTTCAAAACCCAACTCCTATCTCTCTTCCTAATCTCCCAATCCTCCTAACACTCTCCCCCCTCCACCCTTAAACCTCCCTCCCCCAGCTCTTCTCACTCTACCTGTCCCCCCCTCCCTCGCGCTTTCCTGCCGCGACCTCCTGCTCGCCCCCGCCCACCCAGCTCCCATTCGCCCCCAGCTGACCCCTCCCCCCTCTCCTAGCTCATATGGCGGCCGCTGCGCAACCGCGCCACTGGCGCGCTGGAGGCGCGCCAGAGGCAAACCCGTCTGCACCCATCTGCGCCTGGCCCGCGCCCAGCGCCACGACCCCTGGTCCCCAGCTCTCCCAAACCCCGCTGATCCGCTACGACCCCACCACCCTCCACGCCCTCAACCCAGGGCGCTCCAACACCTGCTTCCAAGCTCACCCCAAACGCACCCATGGACCCTTCGCCTGCAACTCCTGCAAACGCATCTTCCACCACGCAACTACCACGACCACAAGCCCACGCGCCATCAACCACCTCAAGTGCATCCTGGTCAACGCTCGATCCGTCCACAAGCACGCCGTTGAACTCTGGGACCTCCTGGACTCCACAGCACCGGACGTCGCCTTCATCACGGAGACCTGGATGAACGCCTCCTCTGCTCCAGACATAGCCACCGCCATCCCCGAAGGCTACAAGATCTCCAGAAAAGACTGCACCAACCAAGTAGAAGGAAGTATTGCCATCGTCTTCAAAGACTCCATCAGCGTCACCACCTCCACCGAAGACACCCCCCTCGCCGCTGAACACCTGCATTTTCAGATTCGCACCGACCCGAGGACCACCCTCAGAGGATCCATCGTCTACCGTCCTCCCGGACCGCGCGCCCCGTTCAGCGATGCCATCGCCGACTTCATCTCCCCGCACGCCCTCGCCTCACCGGACTACATCCTCCTAGGCGACCTCAACTTCCATCTGGAACAAAACAACGACCCCAACACCGCCACCCTGCTCGACAACCTCGCCAACCTCGGCCTCAAACAACTGGTGAACACCGCCACCAACATCGCCGGACACACGCTTGACCCTATCTTCTCCGCCAGCAAACACGTCTTCTTCAGCCACACCTCCGCTCTACACTGGACCGACCACAGCTGTGTCCACTTCACATTTCGACGCGAGACCCGCCACCTCCGCACTCAACCCATCCCTCGTCGACAGTGGAACAAGATCCCCGAAGAGCAACTCTTCTCAGCACTCGCCGCCAACCAACCAACCCTCACCACCGACCCCAACGACGCAGCCCTCAGCCTCACAAACTGGATCTCCAACTGCGCAGACAACCTTGCTCCCCTCAAACGCACGCATCGACAGACCAACACCAAAAAACCTCTCTGGTTCTCTGACACCCTCAAAGAATCAAAGAAAACTTGTCGCGCCCTCGAGAAGGCCTGGCGCAAGGACCACACCGCTGATAACATGACCGCCCTCAAGAACGGTACCCGCGAACACTACCGCCTGATCCGCGCTGCTAAAAAGACCTTTTTCACCGACAGACTGGACAAAAACAGCCACAACAGCAAAGAACTCTTCAGCATCGTCAAGGAGTTCTCCAACCCCAACGCCAACGCCAACGCCGTCACGCCCTCACAGGATTTGTGCGAATCCCTCGACACTTTCTTCCATCGCAAGATCAGCGACCTCCACAACAGCTTCGGACACCAGACCCAACATAACACCACCGAACCCGCACCCCCGGCCATTACCTTCAACAACTGGACCCACATCAACACTGAAGAAACCAAATCCATCATGAACTCTATCCACTCCGGCGCCCCTTCGGACCCCTGCCCTCACTTCATCTTTAACAAAGCCGACGACATCATCGCCCCGCACCTCCAGACCGTCATCAACTCTTCTTTTTCTTCTGCTACCTTCCCCGAATGCTGGAAACACGCCGAAGTCAACGCCCTACTAAAGAAACCTACGGCTGACCCGAGCGACCTGAAAAACTTCCGCCCCATCTCTCTTCTGCCTTTCCCAGCCAAGGTAATAGAGAAGACCGTCAACAAACAGCTGACCACCTTCCTGGAAAACAACAACCTGCTCGACCCTTCACAAACCGGATTCCGAACCAACCACAGCACGGAAACCGCCCTCATCTTAGTCACTGACGACATCAGAACCCTGATGGACAATGGTGAAACAGTCGCCCTCATTCTCCTCGACCTCTCGGCTGCCTTCGACACCGTCTGTCACCGCACCCTAATCACCCGCCTCCACTCCACCGGGATCCAAGGCCAGGCCCTGGACTGGATCGCCTCCTTCCTCTCAAACCGTTCCCAAAGAGTTTACCTCCCTTCGTTTCGCTCAGAACCCACCGAGATCATCTGCGGCGTACCTCAAGGCTCATCGCTCAGCCCGACACTCTTCAATGTCTACATGAGCCCCCTCGCCAACATCGTTCGCAAGCACGACATTATCATCACCTCCTACGCCGACGACACCCAACTTATACTCTCCCTCACCAAGGACCCTGCCAGCGCCAAGACCAACCTACAAGAGGGTATGAAGGACGTCGCAGATTGGATGAGGCTCAGCCGCCTAAAGCTGAACTCTGAAAAAACGGAAGTCCTCATCCTCGGCAACACCCCGTCCGCCTGGGACGACTCCTGGTGGCCCACGGCCCTCGGCACCGCACCGTCCCCCACAGACCACGCCCGCAACCTCGGCTTCATCTTGGACCCTCTTCTCACCATGACCAAGCAAGTCAACGCCGTGTCCTCCGCCTGCTTCCTCACCCTCCGCATGCTCCGCAAGATCTTCCGCTGGATCCCCGCCGACACTAGAAAAACCGTGAACCACGCCCTCGTCACGAGCCGCCTGGACTACGGCAACACCCTCTACGCCGGGACCACAGCCAAACTCCAAAATCGCCTGCAACGCATTCAAAACGCATCGGCACGCCTCATCCTCGACGTACCCCGCAACAGCCACATCTCCGCACACCTGAGACACCTGCATTGGCTCCCAGTCAGCAAAAGGATCACCTTTCGACTTCTCACCCACGCACACAAAGCCCTCCACAACAAGGGACCGGAATACCTCAACCGACGCCTCAGCTTCTACGTCCCCACCCGCCTCCTCCGTTCCTCTGGTCTCGCTGCCGTCCCTCACATTCGCCGCTCCACGGCGGGTGGGAGATCTTTCTCCTTCCTGACGGCCAAGACCTGGAACTCCCTCCCCACCAGCCTCAGGACCACCCAGGACCACTCCGCTTTCCGGAGACTCCTAAAAACCTGGCTATTCGAGCAGCAGTAACCCCCCCTTTTCCCCTAGCGCCTTGAGACCCGCACGGGTGAGTAGCGCGCTTAATAAATGCTATTGATTTGATTTGATTTGTCAGACGCTTGATCAAGGATCTTCTGCAAGGGTTAGGATGAAAATCTCAATATCTCAAGGAGTATCTCAAAGGGGCAATGCAGAGAGGAAGATACCTATCCAAGGAGCTCAGTTTCTTATCATCAGGAATCTGTAAGAACCCCTGGAGCAAACTCCAACTAATCAACAGTATATTAGAGTTCATGAAGCAATTTGATATGCCACGACCACCCAATAATAATCGATCACAAGACTCCAGCTTGAAACATTTGCTTTCATTCCCCGGTCTGGTCATGGGAACCTTAGCCATCCATGTAGTTCCACACAAGATTGAAAAATGTGTATAATTTAATAGTCTATCTGCTCAAGATGTTCTAATTCAAAAGACACTGTCACGTTTTGCTCTCTATGTCTAAACAATAGGGCCTATTACCAAAGCTAGTATTCTCATGGGAACAAAATATGAAAGAAAGCTCACCTTATGAAAAAATTAATCAGCTTTCCTTCTCAGTTCGAAATTACAAATCTAAAAGGCCTCACTTAGGCTAACTCAATTGAATTAAAGCAATACATTTTAATTAACACTCTTTTATTATGCAAACGTATAAACTCAACATTACAAATGCTTCAATAAGATGCACGCTACATTCATTTTAAATGAAAAATAAATCTGTTAATGCATTTCATTAGCTATGATAGAGAAGTACATTTCTTTCCTTTTTGCATGCATTTTTGATTCATTAATCATTAGAAATTCAATATTGTTTTAATATATTCTGTTAGTCTAAGACCTAAATGATAACATTATATCATTTAATTCTTGCAAATATTTGATTCAATTCAAATACCACTTACATTGAACTCCACTCCAGAGTGTGAATGAACGCACATCAATAAAACATGTCAGTGCAATTTCTACGTTTAAAATCATTAGTGCTTTTGATTATCTTAAGGCATTAACTGTCACATTTTGATGACTTTTGTGACATGAGGAACGTCACATCACAATATAAACTATACTACACAATACTATACCACTCAGTTTTTATAGATGTCATGGCTACCCTATTGAGTGTCCCAGTGCTAACTACATCAAAACCATGCAGTGGCAACATAGGTGTAGATCTAAAACAATATGTTTTTAAAAACTTCCTGAAACATATCTCTGATTCCTGATGTTTCAGTTCTGCTGGGAGGTTCCATAATCTAGGAATCAGGTAAGTGAATGACCTGCCTCCACATCTCGCTCTTTTGATTCCTGGGGTAATTAAAAGTCCCCGAAATTAAGCATGTACAGTCTGCTTAGGTACATAAAGAGTAATGAGATTTCTAATGATTGGAGCATCTGTCTTGTGGATGATCGTGTGGGCTATGCATAATGCTTTAATTGTAATCCTTTTGTGAATTGGTAGCCAGTGCAATGCCTCCAATGCTGGGCCTGTCGATGGAAATTTAAAAACGTTCATCAACGTCCTTGCGGCAGCATTTTGGACTACCTGTAGCTTCTTGATAACATACTTTGTGGTATTCCAATAATTCAGTCTTGAGCCAATAAGGATCTGAACCACCACTCTTTTGGTAGATAGGGGGAGCCAATGAAGACATTTCCTCAGTGTTCTAAGGGTACTAAAACAAATGCCCACAACTTTATTCACCTGGGTTTCAAGATTCAGCTTTTCATCAATCCAAAAATGCAGGCTTTTCAAAGTCCTAGTTGGTATTGGACGATCTCTGAGTTGTTCAGGCCAGTTCACATAACTCCATCTCAGTGAGTTGTTCCCTACAATCAAGACTTCAATCTTATTTACGTTCAGTCTTAAGCAGTTTCTTGCCTTCCAATATGTGACACATAATAGGCACTGCCCCAGCTGGGGCTCTATCAAGTTCAACCCAGGATCAATTGCTACAATACTTTGTGTGACATTGGCATAGGACACCAGATCCAAACCAAATGAGCGAACAATCTTTGCTAGAGGTTGGACGGAAATATTATAGAATGTGGGGTTAAGGGATGATACCTGAGGTACACCACTGGTCAGGAAAGCAACCTCTGATGAGAAGGTTTCCTCACACACCTGGAAACTCCTGTCTTCCGGAAATACTTTCAGCAGTTAAAACTGTAATATCTAAAGTATTTTCTTTAGAAATTATAAAAATGAGAGGGTCTTATTAACAAGAAGTTATGGTTAGTACTGTAAAAAACTAAAGTGAGGATACATTTTCTGAGTTCTTAAATATCGACAAAGCACTTTTAAATTTTTTGCTATCTTTATGATTTTTTATCCATTTGATCACTTGATTATTTGCTGCACTTAGGGGAGAGGATGTAGCGTTACAGCCAGAGCTGCAGACTTTGCAAATGGGGAACCTGGTTCGAGCTTAGGCATCAGCTCAATATCCTGTGATTCTGGACAAATCACTTAGGGGGTGATTCTAATTCTGGCGGGCGGCGGAGGCCGCCCGCCAGAATTCCGCCCCCATAATACCGCTCCGCGGTCAGAAGACCGCGGAGGGTATTATGAGTTTTTCCCTGGGCTGGCGGGCGGTCTCCAAAAGACCGCCCGCCAGCCCAGGGAAAAACTCCCTTCCCACGAGGATGCCGGCTCGTAATCGAGCCGGCGGAGTGGGAAGGTGCGACGGGTGCAGTAGCACCCGTCGCGTATTTCAGTGTCTGCAAGGCAGACACTGAAATACCTTGCGGGGCCCTCTTACGGGGGCCCCTGCCGTGCCCATGCCATTGGCATGGGCACGGCAGGGGCCCCCAGGGGCCCCGCGACCCCCCCTACCGCCATCCTGTTCATGGCGGCTTTCCCACCATGAACAGGATGGCGGTAGGGGGGGTCAGAATCCCCCATGGCGGCGCAGCAAGCTGCGCCGCCATGGGGGATTCTGAGGGCAGCGGTAAACCGGCGGGAGACCGCCGGTTTACCCTTTCTGACCGCGGCCAAAGCGCCGCGGTCAGAATGCCCTGCGGGGCACCGCCAGCCTGTAGGCGGTGCTCCCGCCGACCCTCGCCCCGGCGGTCAAAGACCGCCGGGGTTAGAATCAGCCCCTTAATCTCCCCATGCCTAAAACCAAAATGACTTTGTCCTTGTATAATGTAACTGATGTTCATGTAAAGCACTCCAAAACCTTCAAGTCAAGTCTGCGCGATGTTATGCACAGGTCTGTCATTGGGCTTTACTGGGACCACATTTGGATGCTATCTGGCTACATTTGGGCTCTTTTTTCTCTGGTGGCCATCATGGGAGACTTATTTGTTATGAAGTTTCCTAATTTCCTCATTTACTACAGTAACTTCAGTAGAAAATGCTTTCAGTTTTTCACTTCGATTCCATAAAGTTGACATTCAGATGTGCCACACTTTTGACATAAATTCAGAATGTTAGCACTCAAGTTGCTCATTAGAGGACTATAGTAAAGCTTCTGATCACCAGGACGTTAACTGACAGTCTGCAGCAGGTGTTGAAAATGCATGTTTCTGTCTGCATGTCAGAATGTTTTAATGAAATACAATAGGAAGGTATTTTAGAACTCATTTAAAAGGTGTCCTCGTTTTTCTTTCTACAGCACCATGATTTCTATGAACCATGAATACCTTCATGTTGTTCCTTTCTAAATTAAATGTTTAAAGTTTTACCAGTTTGATTTAATCAAGATGGCTTCATGTGTGCCACACTTTTGTCACAAGTAAGACTGTTAGCGCTCTAGTTGTTCTTTAGAGCACTCTACGAGGCTGCAGTAGAACAGAAACATCCTTAACAATGCGTTGGGAACAACACAGACATTTCCCACGCAAGCGTAACCACACTTTCCAGAACAGCTCATGGCTTTTTCTGTGCTCTAACCACGCATTGGCGAAACTACGCATATGCATGGTTAAGGCACAGAAAAAGCTATGTTTGTTCGGGAGAAGACGCAGAGGATGCTGTGACGTAAGTGGGGATGATGCAAAGGTGTGGGGTGGATTAAGGGCTTGGGGTGAGGAGGGTCTGGCGGACTATTTCTTTTGAGGGGTGGGTGGGTGGAGGGTTTGGGTATTTTTTTATGGCTTGGGGGGTGGTCGGACTATTCTTTTTTTTAGGGGTGGGCATGGAGGGGATTGGGTATTTTTTTATGTAGGGCTTAGGGTGGGGGGTGGGATAGTTTATTTTTAAAGGGTGGAGGAAGGTTTAGGGAAGAGTGGGAGGAGGGAGGAAAGAAGAGGGGGAAGGATAGGGAGAGAACGTTGTGAGGTAAGTGGGTGGGGCAGGGTTGGTGGGTAGTTTTTAGCGGTGCAGGTGGATTGAGGGCTTAATATGGGTGGGGGTGTCAGGGTATTTAAGTTTTAAGGGGCAGGGGGTTAGGTAGTTACTTTTTAGGGCTCGGGCGGGTGGGGGTAAAGGTAATTGCATTTTTTTGGGGCGGGGTGGGAGGTTGGGATAGTTTTGGTTTTTAGGGCTTAGGGTGGATGTGGGGTCGGGATAATTTAATTATTGGGGATCAGGTCTTAGGGCTCTGGGTGGTTGTGGGTGTCGGGGTATTTTAGATTTTGGGGGTGGGGTGGGGGTCGGGACAGGTTTTTTTTAAAACTCAGGGCGGGTGGGGGTGTCGGGGTAGTTTAGTTTTATGGGGCAGGGTTGGGGGCGGGGTTGTTGTTTTAGGGTTCTGGGTGGTTGGGGAAGTCAGGGTACCTTAGTTTTTAGGGGCCGAGGTGAGGGGGTTGGGATAGTTTTTTATTTTATGGTTCAGTGGAGGTAGTGGGGGTAGCTTAAGTATTAGGATGGGGTGTGGTTTTGGGCCTCAGGGCGGGTGAGAGGGGTTGTATGACAGAACCACATATACCGTTTTGCATACCATTTCCACATATGCCTTTACTAGACATGCTTTTACAGCTAAATTCCTTGTAAAGGCATGCGTGGTAAAGGCAAGTGGGGAAGCAACGTGGTTGTGGTCCCTTCATGGAGCCTATAATGGCCCTGTGGACTGCCACCCCCAGGACTGGCTCAAGCTATGTCCCGGGATGTTTCACTGCTCTCAAACATGTGTCCAATGGTGGTGACATGGCCGGGGTGTGGGGTCCCTGGGGCTCAGATCGGGCCTGAGGAGAGCCCGTGGTCCGCCTCACCAAAAAATGGAAACATATGTTAAGGCTGGGCCCGTGGCAGAGGGGTCCCCAGGGCTGAAATCGGGCTGGGGAGGAAGACCACACAGCCCCCCCCAATAAAAAATAATACATTTTAAGCCCGGCCCCGGGGAATGGCGTCCCCAGGGCCAGAATTGGCTACAGGACGGGGCCATGCAGCTGCCCTCCCCCAATAACATATAATATAGGTATATAGGAGAATATGGCGGCCAGCGGACAGTGGCTGTGTGGCTGAGCGGCTCACAGCATTTGTCGGGCACTGTAATGTAGAGGTGGAGCCTGTATATTGAGGGGCGCAAGGAAGGGAGATCCCTGCCTCTCTAGTTTTATTGTCCTTACCTTGTTTGTTGTCGGGCGGGGGCGGCATGTGTGCAGTTCCACAATCGCGCCATGACCCGAGAGCCTTCCCCGACCAGCACCCGTGAGTTCGGGGTGGAGACGCGCAGAGAGGATAGCGGCTGTTGGAAGAGAGCCGCCCTGGAAATGAAGAAGGTCAGGAACCCTACATCCAGAGTTGCACTACAAGGAGTGAGCGGGGACAGTACTGGCAGAGAGAGCACTGGTGAGGAGACAGCATGCGGCTGCCAGAAGGATTTGGCCCCAGCTCCCTCAAAGACTAAGCGGGAGATTTTGACTGTTCTTGTACCTCAAGATAAGTGTTATAGAGCTTTGCAGGGGAGGAAAAGAGGGAACACGATATTTAAAAACACCGGTGGGGCAAGTGATTTAACTGGCCAGAGTGAATGGGTGGAAGTTCCCCCCTGACAAAGTAAAACATTCACCTGGTTGAAAGGGTCCTCAAAGTCAGGCAGCTTCCTGGAGAAAAAAAAACCTGTGCTGACATCTCCAAAGTGGCACCAGAAAATTAGCCCCTCGCTTAGGTCCTTTTTTAAAGCACAAAGTACTGTGGACCCCTGGTTAAACCCCATCCTGCCCTGCATTTTGGTGAAGGCCTGGTTAGGGGTATGGAGGATCTAGACAAGGTGCGAGAGGGTGCGACCCCCAAACTCACTGACTTTGGAGTCAACCCAAAGTTCTGTGGGCATAGGAGGGGGGCACCCAGGAAAACTGACTTAGGGGCGGTGAATCAAAGTTTAGGTCTCCCTGGAATCCTGAGCCCCTCGGCTAAGGAAAAAAGTAGTCCTTTAGAACTCTCAGCTGGGAGAAGCCCTGGAGCCTTGATTCTGGTGGGATGTAGGGGATCCTAGAGGCCCCACGAAGGCGATGGCAATGCACAGACCTCACAGGAAGTTCCCCTAGAAGTCCTGCTCCTCTCTCTAACAAAGGAGGTCTGGCAAGGTTTTCTAGTATATCAAGCCAACCATAAGAAGATACAGGAAGTCTGTGAAGGATTAGCGAATAAATTGGACATATTAGCACAAAGAATCCAGGACCTGAAAACTCAAGTAGAAGAACTAAGAGAGATCTTTGCAAGAAATAGACAAAGGATAGATAAATTGAAGGTTAAAAATAAAGAGATTCTCGTCAAATTTGAATACTTATAGAACAATGCAAGAAGGAACAATATTAGGCTAATGAATGTTCCGGAAGGGATGGAAGATGAAAATATTAGGCCTTTGTGGCAGATCTATTGGTACAAAGTGGTGCCTGGGAAGGGCCTGAGATGGTATTAGTAAGTGATATTCAGAGAGCTCATCGAGATCCGTACCGGAAAGTTGAAAACAGAGATAAACCCAGGAGGATCCTTGTGAACTTCCTTACTTACACTGTAAAAGAAAAAATACTGTCTAAAGCCCTAAAGCTGGGAACCATAAGCGTGAAGGACTGCTCCTTTGAGGTTACATCGGATATTCACGTACCCCCTTGAACAGGAAGTGGGAGTTAGGCAAAAGGATGGATGAATTTAAAAAACTGGGGGCCACTGCACAGTTAAAATTCCCCGCAACCCTGAAGGTCATGATGAATAACAAAATGTATAATTTAAAGGATTGGGAGGAGGCAGACAGCCTTCTGGAGATGCTTAGGGATAAATAACGAGGGATCTCTTTTTCGTCACCTCTTGGCCCTTGCCTGGGTTAAAATGCGAAATATGACCTCTGCTCTTTTTCCTCTTAGTGTTTTGTGCATACACTGATACCCGACAGCGCTTAATGGCTTTATTAGCCAATCTGGAGAAGGGTAGAGTTCTCCAGGGTTGGGGGTTCACAGGGAAAGGGGAGAATGAGGGGGAGCACACACGGAGGAGCATTGGAAAAAAGAAGGGAATATGGGGGGAAAAGGTGTGTGCCTCAGAACAAATGAGTCCTATGGACAGATTATAAAATAAAAGAACCCATAAAAGTTAGTAGAGATAAAGAGAATGGCTAATGAAAGAGTTCAGTTACTCTCCTGGTATGTGAACGGTCTCCAAGTGAAACCTAGGAGGGATTACATCCTCCAGTACATAAGAGAATCCTCGGCTCAGATAATGTTACTTCAGGAGTCACATCTTACAAGCAAAGAAGCTCATGTAATTTTTAAACCCAAGAGGTGGGTGAAATGTATGGTTTGCTCAGATGACATGTATCACTCGAGGGGGGTCCTGATTCTGACTAAGACCCATTTAAACTCCTCAATTTTGGGCTATAAATCGGACTGGAAGGGCAGGTGGTTTATTGCACATATTAAAATCTATG
Source organism: Pleurodeles waltl (assembly GCF_031143425.1). Classification (NCBI taxonomy): domain Eukaryota; kingdom Metazoa; phylum Chordata; class Amphibia; order Caudata; family Salamandridae; genus Pleurodeles; species Pleurodeles waltl. The sequence continues at coordinate 313,135,571 of NC_090449.1, read as the reverse complement.
AAAATATTTATACATTAGCCTGCTATTATGGTCCTAATACGGACGAAATAGGCCGTCTACAGGACCTATGCCGAAAATTGCTAGATGCCCAATATCCAATCATGATAGTCAGCAGGGGTATCCTGATTAGTATCTCTGCTCGGAAAAACAGGGAATATAGAAAGATAACACAGGATCTTGAGTACGTTATTGTCCGCCTAGAATGATAACTATTAGAATTACAGACAGAAGGAAAGGAGGGTGAAATTCTATGGAATGATCTGTCATCAAAAAGGGCTTCATTAGCAGCTGTTATAGAAGCTAGAGAGAAAGCCAGATGGGAAACAAGCAAATTAGCACACTTTGAATATGGCGAAAGGTCAGGGAAATTTTTGGCCTGGAAAGCCAAGTCGGATCTGATAAGAAACGAAGTAAGAGAGATAATATGCACCACTACTGGGAAAGTGTTGAGAGAGGCCGCAGAGTTGCAGAAGACTTTAGTGAGTTTTTTTGAGTCTTTATATTCCGAAGATCTACCAAAAACATCAGCATCTAGATCAGACTGGCTTGAGGTTTTACAGATGGGGAAACTTGCCGATGAAGAAAAGCTATTTCTGGACGAGGCGATAATATCAGAGGAGGTCGTCCAGGTTATTTGCAAGAGCAAAAAGGGGAAAGCCGCAGGACCCAACGGATTACCAATTGAATTCTATTTAGAGATGCAAGAGATAATTAACCCGGTTCCAACTAAGCTTTTCAACCTTTTTCTTAAAGGAGAGACTCCCCATCCAAAATCATGGGACGAAGCAGTGGTCACTCTTATATTAAAACCAGGGAAGGATCCTTTGTTATGTGAATCTTACAGACCAATTTTGTTACTGAATAACGATTATAAATCATTCGCCAACATTTTGGCTAATAGGTTGGGTAGGGTGATGGGGAAATTGATCCAGGGGACCAGAAGAGATTCCTAAAGGGTAGATATATGAATGAGTTGTCCCACGAGCTGATTGGAGCAATAGATCTGGCAGAAACAAATAAACTTCCCCTGGCTCTCATAACATTAGATGCCAGCAAGGCTTTTGACAAAGTGAACTGGGAATATCTTACTCTTTTAGAACATCTTAATTTTGGGGTGAGCTTTTGTAGGGTTTTGAGAAATAATTATAAAACCCCCTCAGCGAGATTAGTGTTAAATGGCAATTTAACCACGGCATTTGCTATTACGAGGGGAACCAGGCAGGGTTGTCCGCTTTCCCCATTATTATTCAACGTCTACATTGAGCCGTTAGCTTTAATGATTAAGAGGGACCATTTAATTAAACCATTTATCTATCTTGACTGGGAAAATAAAATAACACTATATGCAGATGATCTTATGATTTACACTGGAAACCTGCTCTCCACCTTAGACAGGCTAGAGCATTTAACACTAGAATTTGGCAAGGTGTCAGGGTATGCAGTTAATATGGCCAAAACAGAAATTATGACATGGAATATGGATGAAGAGCACAGATTTAAAAAAAAAAAGAGATACAATACCTAGATATTAAGATTTGTAATGATTTGGAGGATATTGCATATGTAAATTTGAGATATGTAACAAGAGAGGTAAATAAACTTTTACTAAGTTGGTCTCTCCTCCCTCTAACCTTATATGGAAAGGTAAATATAATAAAAATTACATTCCTTCCAAAGCTTACCTTTCTTTTCAATATGATACCTTTATATTTTAAGAAGGCTGGGATACAAAAACTCCAAGCTAAACTCAATAGTTTTATCTGGGCTTCCAAATGAATCTGAATCGCAAGGAAGAAGCTTAAAAGGAAACATTAAGGAGGGATAGCTTTGCCTGATATCCAGCTGTATGCTTGGATCTTCCAGTTAAAGAATGCTAAAGATTTGCTATCAGGGAGGGAGGGGTAATTAGCTAAAGGTGGTCATGTTAAGAGGCGAGGGTGGGAAGGGCTAAAATTTATGTACAAATCTGGTCATCCCAAATTCTACAAAAGAATTAAACTGAAAGTTGTGCTAGCCGCTGCTCATCTATGGGCACAGATAAGGAAAATTACTAACTTATCATAAGTTAAGCACTCCCTAACTCGACCTTTAAAGGAAGTAGGCATTGTAGAATGGGGTCAGGTACTTCAAGATGGAAAATTAAACCCCTGGGACAAACTTTCGGCAATGACGTGGGAGTCTCTATCAAATTTAAGCTCACTTACAAAGTTTGGCTCACTCTCTACGAGAAGTGGGTGCCAATACAAATGAGCTGGAGGAATTGTTGATTACAGGCCCACCTCGGAGGAAGGAAGTGGTGGCTTATTACAGCTTACTTTTAGATAGTTTGGATTAAATTAAGATCAGGATCTCCCTGGCTCTTTATGGGGTGAACTTGTCCTGAGTGAAGAGGCTACACGTTTATAGGTAGTCTCATGGCACCTTCTCTATCAAGTGACAAAACCCGCACATTTAAGAAGGAAGCATCTTTTTGTTATCCAAAGGGCATATTATACCCCTTAAAAAATAGCTAAATTCTTGTCCAAAGGGAGCATGGCTTGCAGGAAGTGTGGTCTCTCCATGGCTGATGACATCCACATGTTTGTTCTTTGTCCCCATATCCAGAGGCAGAGGACTTTGGGGTGCTAAGGGTGGTATTACAGTTAGTTTTGACTCCAGCAATAATCCTTTTTGGCTGGTCCCCTATGATAGAAAGCCTGCACGGGTATAAAAGTAGTTTGTTGTTCTTTCTGATACTGTTGGGTAGAAGGGAGATCTGTAAGCAACGGACATACTTAAAAGCCCCTTCAAGGCCTAAATGGATGGCGGCTGTGGCTAGCACATGTAACTTGGACTTGAGGTGGTCTTGTGCAAAGGATGTTGCAAAGTTGTGGAGGCCTTGGACAAGGTGGGTGGAGCGGGGCGCTTTGCTGTTATAATCTTTCCACTCACACACTAATAGCTGTCCGATGATTAAAGCTATATGAGATGGAGGCAAGACGGTGGGCGGGTACTCCTGCAGGCGTGTTTCTTATCTCCTAGACTTCCCATCTTGAACATCTGGACCCACCTGGGGGCGAAAGAACAGAATATGGGTCGCGAGTTCAGAATGGGAGTACATAAGGTAAATGAGGACACAGAAAAAAAGATATAAAAAATATATATAATATATTTGAAGGCCGGGCCCCGGGGGATTGGGTCCTCAGGGCCAAAATCAGCCGGGAGAGGAGGGCCGCGCAGTCCCCCAATAAAAAATAATATGAAGAGATCCCCACAAAACAAAAAAGCACTTACGTTATACAGATCAGAGGAAGGACCCTTGTTTGGTGGAGATGTGCGTCTTTGTAATTTCATTGGCCTCTATATAGGATGATTCATGTTATCACAGAATTTTGAAAAAAGACACTTGCTTATAGCTACTTTTGGCATCAGATATAGTTACTTGAAATAACTCTAACAGGTGAATGTCTCGTGTTTTGTACATTTGAAATGTGAGCCTAACTATAACGCCCCTGTAACTTTTATTTTTTAGTGAACATATCCATTAAAAAATCAAAGGTTACTGGGCGATATACTCCGAAAATAGCATTAAAAAAGTAGAAATTCACTAAACAAAAAGAAAAGAGGTTACAGGGATGTTATAAATAGGTTCAGATTTTACACACACAAAACCAAAGGAATTAAGAAGTTATAGTTACCTGACCTAACTATAATTTACGCCCCGCAATTTACACCCCTGCAATGCACAGCTTATGACCTCACATACATTGTAATATGTGAGGTCATAAGCTGTGCATTGCTGGGGCGTAAATTATAGTTAGGTCACATGACATGGGCAGTAACATCACTAAAACACATCACTGATGACAATCAAAATGACATCTGTGATGACATCACTGATGACATCATCCAGCAAAATAAACTGTAATAGACTTCATTAAATACCATTTACATGTTTTAAAAATAAGAAGACCGAGGTGAGAGATGTACAGCACAGAGTTCACTCTAATCTTATCAACTACTACACTCATTTATCACTTAAGACACAGTTTTCAGCGGATAGTGCTGAATCTTCCGAATGCTGAATCTTCCGAATCACGCCGGAGCATTTTCAGCCATTACAGGAATCAATGGTCATCGAGGCCGATGGACCTTTGGACCCAGCAACAGGGTGTGGTAGAACCATTCAACTCAATAGAGACCAATTAAGTTAAACAGTATGTCCCATTTGGCCATTCAAGGAAAACTCCAGTCAAAAATAAAGTTAAGGGGTTTATTGCAAACTCAAGCTCAAAGTCATGTAAATAACCCTCAAGACAAAGTTATAAGATACTGAATCACCAAGGGTTGCCAAAAGTGACAAAATAGATTCAGATGACCTAACGTTAATAAAACTAAGCATTCATTAGGAAAAATACAAAACATTAACAATATCAACTGAGATGTAGAAAACAAACATTGCTCGAGCTTAGCAAGCATCAGTCCTTTTCAAATCATTAAAGTTACAATTTTCAGCTGAGCAAAGGGAATATCCTACCATGGCTGAATTAAGGATTAAGATGAATGGGGTGGAACACATGAGGGAAAAAGACAAGAATGACAAAAAGGAAAAAATAATTTGGAAAAAAGGAAATCTCGGGCAACAGCTTACTAAAAAAATGTGTACAAAGGGTAGGCAAAAAGGGAAAGAGTCAGCATAATAGTAGCTTGAGCAATAGTATTCTGAAGGGGTTAGGGGAACATCTCTAAGTCTCAAAGGGGCAAACAGAGGGGAACATACCTCTCCCAAGGGCTCAGCATACAGGGTTTTTCTTCATCAAGGATCCTAGTCGAAAGGCATCTGGAAATCTGACCAAAGTCAGACTGGTCATCAGTAAATTAAAGTTGATAAAGCAATGTGATTTGCTCCAAAAAGCAGTCCATATTACGTTGGTGGGACATCATCCTATAGTAACCGATCACACAACTCTAGATTGAAATGTTTACTTCCATTCCCAGGTCTGGTCATGGGAACCTTATCTATCCATGTAGCTCCATACAGGATTGAAACATTTGTATTAATTATGAGTCCATCTATTCAAGAAGTTCCAACTTCAAGGACACAGTTACACTTTCTCTCTATGTCTGAACAATAGGTCCTATTACCAAAGCAAGTCTTCTCATGGAAACAAAGTCTGACGAAAGCTCACCTTACGAAAAAAATAATCAGCATTTCCTGCACAGTCACCAAATACAAAACTAACAGACCTCACTTTGTCTAACAAAAATGAATTAAAACAATACATTTAATTAATACGTTTTAATGATCACACTTTTAGTAACCAAATTTATAAATTCATCATAAATAATGCTTCAATAATACCAATGTTCCATTCATTTTAAATGAAAAAAGAAATATGTTAATCCATTTCATCAAGTATAATGGGGAAGTAGATTTCTTTCATTTTTACACACATATATAATCCATTAATCATTAGAAATGTAATATCTTTTCAATATATTCTGTTAATCCCAGGTCTAAATTATAACATTATATCAATTAACTCTTGCAAATATTTGATTTAATTCAAATACCACCTTTGTCAAACTCTACAGTATACAAGAAGGCACATTAATAAAGACATGCCACTGCAAATTCTACATTCAAACTATTAATACTTTGGATAACGTAATGGATATAATGCAAAGTATTGATAACCTCTGTGACTTGAGGAACACCACAAAAATTTAGACTACTTCAGTCACTACTCTAAACACCTAATGACCAAATTAAATGTCTATTCCAAACCACAATAGCACCATTCATGAACCTGGAAGGAAGGTTTAGTGCGAATATCAGATTTCCACAAACCACTCTAACATACAACCTGTATTGTAAATGTTTACTACATTGAGCCATCACTCTACAGAAAGGTCTTAGTGAAAAGATACATTTATTGCAATCTTCTACCATAGTCATTCAGATAGATAATACAGATATAGATATTTTACACAGTTGTTAACATACAGAAAAAAAAGGGTGGGAGCCACGGCATACCTCTAACAAACGCCTTTATTGATGCAAATTGGTCTAACTTGCGAGCAGGGTTTAGAACTAAGACTAAGTCCACTGATCAGGTTTTCCGCTTTCTCCAGGTTAAGTGGCTTAACAGTTGACATAGGTGGGGGCGACCTTTTCCAATCCTTATAATCCATCACACTTGTCCTATACTAAGCAGTATATACTTGGTAATTGCTGGCATCTACTGAAAAGATCTCTGACAAAGAGCCCTCTTGCGGAGCCTGTCAAGCATTGCAGCCCTGGCCCGATGAGGAGCGATGCCCGATGATAAAGCATACCACCTAATGGTGGGTAAGGGCATTTGCTCGTAACGCCAATTGCTTTGGGTGACCGCTGTGTCCTCGCTGAATAAGTATTGAGGAATGCTATATATGGAACAGTGTACCTGCCTAGACTTTGTGTATTCATCCAAGACAGTATCGCAAAGGAGGGTCTGGGTGCTGGCAGGATTGACCATCTGTGACCTGACAAAGGGCGGAACTGTCACCTACCCTCCTTACACTTCAAAGGCATTGGCTCAGCTTACATACAAAGAATTTCACACTAGCCTATTGTGCCCCCAGACAGACTGGGGCCAGGGCAAAGAGGCAGGAAATTGCTCTGTAGGGGGTGACTCCAGAAACTTCTCCCACTTCAAAGAAGGCAACAGGCATAAAGATTGGACCCTCACACTTAACTCTTCAGATCCCAGCTGGATCTGTGGAAGACTCAGAAGTATGACTGCTCTGCATTGAGAAGGACTGCTCTGTTTCCTTGCTGCTCTGCTGCCCTGATACCCAACTGCTTTGCTGCCCTCCTGTCTGAGTGTGAAGGACGAGACCTGCACTAGGACCACCATAGTGATTCCAAGGACTAGTTGGCTAGCCTCCTGATCAGAGTCTCAGGGACAGAAAAGGCTGCATCCATCCAGAACCCTCCACCTGGACTCTGTCTGATGTGAGGCCTATCCCCCAAGTGGTGCCCCTCCAGTCCTGGACCCTTGAAAGTGGGACTAAAGGTGCTCTGCCAGCCGGGCTGGGGACTTCATCAGAACTGACACCGCGCAACACAAATCCAACAAAGCCTCGCAGCAACTCATCACAACCGATGGAGAGCGACTCAGCCTGGGCACATGCCTACATTGCAGCCTTCACAGCCCCTCACCAGAACCGACACAGCATGATGCAGCCTTGACACAGGCCCACATCATAGATCTCGCAGCTCACTGGAATCTTCTCTGTGGGATGCATCTTCGATATGGATCTCGCATCGCATCTCATCTCAGAACAGCATTTGCTTGGTGCATTGTTCCACATACTGGACTTAAGGTACAGTCATCTGCGGAACTAACTTTGTTGTTGTAGCGGCACATGCTACAGGACTGAAGGTGTGACTTTGACCAGGTCTGGCACGACCAGACTGCCACAGTTGCCGCTTTGTGCATTTAAGCACTAGTTTTACCTAAACCTTTAAAGTAGCATATCTCCGGTTTTACTAATTGGATGTTTGTTATTTTGGTATCAAATAATTTATTACACTTATCACTACTGTCCTAACTCAATGTGGGATTTTTCTTGTGTTACTTTTTAACTTTATTACTGTTCGTATGCTGCAAAAATGCTATACACATTGGTTCTAAGTTAACCCAGACTGCTTTCCAAAGCTACCAGAGGGTTAAGCACAGGTTAATTTAGTTACTTTTTGTGCGTCACCCTGACAGGGATTGTGGGTGTTGCTTAAGCAGGTTTAACACCACCCTCAACCAACAACCCAATTTCTCACAGGCACCTGTGGCGAAATGCTGCTGCAGGTATTCTGGAGAATATTCTTTGACTCAGAGAGGGCATCGTTGGCATTTTGGGGCTAAGTGGGAGGGTTGCAGGGAGCAAACCATAATAAAATGCTGGCTGTAAAATACCGGAGATAATTTATGACATATTGGCCATCCATTGTATATGGATCATATAATGGCAAAATTCTGGAATTGTAATATTGTGTGTAAATCCTGTCATAAGGCGGTATCCAAACAAAATGCTAGCATTAGCACAATGAAAGTCATTTTTAACATATGAGGAATTTTCAAGACAATTTTTTTAAAAAATTGAGTTTTCTCCCAGTTGGTATTACGCCCCACCACTTTTAAAGATCACCTGCTGCCACTGCTCCAGATGCGCTGTAAGGCCATGTGTGGACCAAGGCTGCTGCAGTTTTTTCGAACTATTGAACATATTTGGATAATGATTTAAAGTTTTTAAATTGCAATTATCGAACCAGAATAAAAATATGTGCATGTTTTCCATTCTGTGCCATGTGAGAGAAATGCAATGACTATGGTTAGGTATGATGAAAGAGAATGAAGCAATGGCTGACGGTATAAATAGTAATTTATGACACTAGGAATTGCCATGCAATTTAAAATATCTAATTGACATTTCCACACACAAAGCCATCTTTACATTTTGAAAAATATTAAATAAAGTCTGTTCAAGGTCGAGCACCTTTATATAAAAGCTAATTAAAGAAAAATCATGTAAGTAATTTAACAATTACATTGATTTCTTATTAGTTCCGCACCCTTGTGTCTTAAGTTCAAGTTCTTTCACCTCCTTCATTATCTCTCTAAGGCAGCCGTCTGTGATGCAGTAAGAGCGGTTAGTCATGCCTGCGAATACAATCCCGAAAACCGCCACAAGTAAGCAAAGAGTAATCAGCCATATGGAAGAGAGCCAGGATACCTTTCCTAAGTGGTAGATGCACCTTTAATGTATACAGGTTTAAACCTATAGTTGTGACCATATTTCATTTTATCATGGTTGGGGGGCGGTGTAACACAAGCCTCTGCAGTTCTCGCAGCACCAGGGGACCCCCAAACCTACACGAGGCCCAATCCTTCAGGGGTCCCATTCAGGCCAAGGGCATTATCAGTGAGCTATGGGAGACTCGGGGGCCCATTTTCACATTCTGCCGGGGGGCCCCATCACGTAAGGATTTCCCCACCTTTTCCATCATTGCTGTGAGCATCTGAACCATTAATTACTTTAAAAAGCCCTGTCTTCTGAAGAAGTAGATCAGATCAACGAGGCACCTTGTTGAGTAGTGTTACATCCGGTAAGAGGGCCTGATTCACAAAGGGCCTTCGCTCTTGTGGCAGAGGCCCTGCAGTTGTGGAAGAGTCCCTGCACTCGGGGCAAAATCTTGGCAATGAGAATTCTTATTGCGGAGATTTCCCCCCCTAGTGCAGAGACTCTCCCACAACTGGGGCCTCCGCCACAAGTGCGTAGCGGAGGCCTTTGTGAATCAGGCCCTCAGTGAGGAGGGCCATTCAAATTCTCTAAATTAGTATGCTACAAGCTGTCTGGCAGTTTTCACAGGGGATCACAATTTCTCCTTTAGCGCTTCCTTTTATGACTCATGGCACTTGGTCAGTGTGGACCATGTCTTGAATCGTACTTGGAGCCACCAGCTTGTCCAGGACTCCTCCGTTCTCAAAATAAACCGACCATCCACAGTTCAAGGCATACTCCCTTGCCAGGGGGCTTTCTCACACCCCTTTAGTACTCATTCTGCAGCCAGCCTCCATGACTTCCACCTGCAGGCAGGACGTTTCTCCTCTTACCAAAGAGCAGTGGAAACAAACGCAGGTCTTTTGATGTCATGGGCATTTAAAAAAGGACTTATCCGGTACATAAGTACAAATAGGGGCACTTAGCCTGTTTTTCCAGATTGCGAAATTCGCTCCTGAATTTAGTACTGTGTTGGAGATAACATTAGCAATGTTGCCGAACATGATAAACTAGGTTTTAATCAATGAATGAAAGATAGCACTAGGTTATAGCCAGAGCAACTGGAATTATGCAGCGTGGGAAGGCCAAATTATGCAGCAGGTTTGACTAACCAATGAGTTGAGAAAAGGCAAAGTATGCAGCGTAATGTGCCACATTTTGAGATAGTATAACTTCATTATTCTGAAATATTTAAACATGGTAATAAATACCATATGGGAAAAAATGTCACCTCATTAGTACTAGTTTATAAACTAAATACAGCAATAGGAAATTGAAAGATGCACAGTCAACCTTTATGAAGGGCCTTCCACATGCTGCTACATTTTAAGTAAAGACTGATCTGTTTGAGCTAGAACATTGTTTTGCCAAAATCTGCAGATTATGCAGCAGATGATGGATTATGTTACAAATGCAGCGAATCCATAATCAGCACTGTTGCTGCAGAGCCACATAGCACCAATGGCCCTAGTCATAGCACACCTCACACATGAAGTCCTCTCTGCATGGTGACCTTATATTACATAAGGGAGTTTAATGCTCCTAGAATTTGAAGGGTTTGAGGGGTTTTTGGCCAATCCCAATGAGAAGTATTGTTAAAATGATTAAAGGTCCATTCAAGAGGAGTGAAGCTGCAGGAGAGACACTCTTTGCCTCTCTCTGACAGTTTGACTGAGGGCACCATGAATGGACAGTGGGCTGCTGATCTCAGAGCTCTATTGACAAAGAATATACCCCTGTCATAAGAGCTCTGAGTTCAGCAGTCCAGAGTGAAATCCAAATCACACTAAGCATGTAGTTTTTGTGACCTAGAGGTGGATGGGAAATGTCTGCATGAGTCACTAAGGTGGCTATTGAAGTAATCTAACAAAGAATTGAGCAACCCCAAGCAAGTGTGCCTATGCCTTTATCTTTCAAAAAGGTTTCTGTGCTGTTTAAATCTTGCCTAGAAGTTGTCTGTTATTACACTGGGCTTTGGACTGACCTACTGCTTACCATTAGTTGGTTTTCTTTTCATTCTTATCTGTCTGCTTCTAATTAGATGGCTTTCCTTCATATTCTGTGGCTTGCCGCGCTCTGAGGTACATCCTCCTTACCATTCTTTTGATTGAATGACTTGCATAATTTCACTGCTCAGATTCAGGGAACTACTTTTTTTTCATTTAGCACTGTGTTTTTGCTGTCTCCCATGCTATGCTTTCACACACATCCAGGTCCCATGCCCAACAAATGATTTTACTCCCTATCATTCGATAATGACATTTCATTTAGAATTACATTTCAGGTACTATTTTATGTTGTCTACATGCTCATTTTAGTTTCCGTATGCATTGTCTCCTTTGCACTTCTTTCCTCAGTCAGTTCAAAGCCATATTTCCAGATGGCTTCCTTAACTGACCTTTTTTTGGCTATCAAAATCTTTCTCAAAGTCAAAAGCGAAGATCACTGCACCATGTTTATCGTAAGTGTTATCATCTAGGAGGGAGAATAAGCAACGTATATTAAGGGCTGTATGTCACCTGGTGCTGCGAGGACTGCAGGGGCTCTGAAGTACATCCTCCTTACCATCATTTTGATTGAATGACTTGCATCATTTCACTGCTCAGATCTAGGGATCTACTTTTTTCTTTTAGCACTGTGTATCTGCTCTCTCCCCCTGTTATGCTTTCACACACATCCAGGTCTCATGCCCAACAAATGGTGCCATTTCTGAGGACTGTGTGAGAAAGCATGTTGCAAACAAGAAGGGCCAAACAGTTTCCAAACTTAACGCCATATTGAGAGTTTGGCGGACTAGTCATTCCCTTACAAACGTGACACATGCCCCTCCAGCTTCATTACAAGTGCCATTGGAGATATTGCACTATAGGTCAGATGGGGCATGGATATCCATCATATTTATCATGGAGTAACCTGTCTGCCAACTCCAAACTTTAAATCGCGCCCAAAGTCTCAAACGTGGCTTAGGGTATTTTATTGTTTTTACTCCGTATCATTCATTAATGACGTTTCATTTAGAATAACATTGCAGGCACTATTTTATGTCGTTTACATGCTCATTTTCGTTTCTGAATGCTTTGTCTCCTTTGCTCTTTCTTTCCTCAGGCAGTACAAAGGCACATTTCCAGATGGCTTCCTTATCTGACCTTTTTTGGGTGATGAAAATGCAGTCTCTGCTCCTAAAGGCAAGGTTTCCATAAGCCATTTGCTAACTGCCAGCATCTATCACCAGCCTGTTCCCGTCTCCTTCCCTCTTTATAATGCTTCCAGCCCAAATTCAAATGGAAGTCACTGTCTTGTTATTACCAGCCCTTATTTTCAATGCAGGCGGCACCGAAGGACTACAAATTACGCTGTGAAAAAAGGAAAACTTATCAACTGTGTCTGGAAGTTAAAAGCTTACGAGAACAAGGAGACAACAGTGACGTCCTTTAGATATGTATATACTAATGCTTTTCTCTTTGATTAATACTTGTTGTTCCTACCAGTGACACTGCTCCTTGTTGCCATGCAAGGTGGCCATGGAAATGAAGCTGGCTTCTCCTACTGATTTGCAACCTTGTCTCCAACAGTAGATAAATGGACAAAATAAACTGTGGTGCTGAGAGCCCTCAAGATGACACCACCTCCCTTTTCTTCAAACGTTAAATTAATTAAAAGATAAGCCAACCATGGTTTACTAAAGCCAACCAGGGATTGTTTTAGCCGAAGCCAGCACCTAACTGCACTAATAAGCAGTAAGAGTGCTTTGTTATCTGGAACGAGAAATATCACAAGGTGGGTTTATTACTGCATGCATGTTGGTAGAGCATGGTGGAAGGTACCTGCTTTCTCCAAACAGCGCTTATGATTGAGGTTCTCGTTCTGGTTGGTAACTGTTCCCAGATTCTTTGTAGTCATTCATACCTTTGCACTCATGCTATCTGGCCAGGGGCGTAACAGAGACCTATGTGTGCAGCCTGTGTTGGCCGCAGCCATGCAGTGGACACCCAGCCATTCAGAGTGGAGCCCACTCAGTCCATAGCCAATGAAAATCTGTGAAATATGGAAGACACAGTGGCCATTCTTCACATTCTGAAGGTGGGCCCCGTCGTTTTGTATTACACCGCTTCTTGACCTCAGCCTCCCACACATAGCACCTCCTTTTTCATTCACACGTCTGCTTCAGTGCACTTGTACCTGCAAGCATTCCCTTCCCTTCCCAGATCCAAGTCTTGGTTCTTAGACAAAGGTTTCTGACTGATCTTTGTTTGCTAAAGGGCTTTATTTCTAATCTTCCTAGCAATTGAGATGGACCAAAGCAGCTCATTCAGCGCATGATTGGTGATCCGTATACTGCATGCTAGAGCAGTCTATTGAACATCTCTGTCACAGGACATCTGTTTGGTGCTTGCAGGTCACGTATTTAATTCGTGGTGGAGCACACTTAGCTCTATAGTTGATAACATTTAACTAAACTGGTTTGAGACTTATTTGGATAATAATGCTACTCGGCAATCAAGTGTCTGTGTACAGTTCATTTTGTGTTGTGTGCAAGAAACAGTTACATTGACTCAGTGGATTGTACGCTTGCTGCTGAGATCTGTGTGAAATCTGTGTAGGTAATCCTTCTGAGGTCAAATTAAAGGAGACTCGCAGAACTGGATGATAGTAATTAATATCTTTAGTGTGCAGTGCTGCAAAAACTGCATCATGTGCTGTGTGTCTACAAGATGTCCCGAGGTCTCAAACCTTAAGTGTCAACAGCAGTGGTGGTTAGTGATCTTTCAAAGTGGTGTGATGTAATTCTTGCCAGGAGTTCAACCCATTTAAAAAAAATACAGTGAGGGGTCACCACATGTTAATTATTACCTTCATTGTGCCAATGCCACCATTTTGTTAATGGGGCCACCATGCCAAGAATGTCCTAGAATATGCAAGCGCCAGCATTTTTCCACAGCTTACCTATGCCAAGAAATACCTAGTACGCCTGGGCCTGCATTTGGCCATGCGTACCCTTTGTTTTGTCAGCTATTGTCTCCAATATGTCGATGGCAGCTTGTCACTTTATTTTTTTAACACACTTTATTGAACTTTATTCATAACAGTATAGGCCCCTTCGGAGCTCTGACCATTGCTTGTCACAGCTTCATAGTGGATGCCTTTACGTTTTCAGTTACTGTTGCTCACATCTGGGACATGAGTGCACATATTAAACATTAATCGATGCATAGCTTTTAGGCTTAATCTATGTTTATCTACTCACATTCCCAGTGTTGGTGTGAATCCCTCTCCTCCCGTCATCTCTCAGTGTCGGTTCTCCCATGGTGGTTGCCTTATCCCGCACCCCCTCCCCCACCTGTGTGCACCTAGCTGTATCAAGTTGTCACAATGACCCTAATATCTGTTGCTGTGGTGGGTGTCCCTAGGTGGTTCTCCTCTCCTCCCTCCGCTCCACTTTCTACTACACGGGCATTGGGTGGTGGGGAGTCAACTGTCCGGCCTCTGTGGTAGCGGTCGTCCCTTGGCCCTCAAGGAGATGGTGCCTCCCTTCGGGGAATGACCCCAGATGTTCCAGATCATATACTAGAGTACTCTGTGCTTGGGCCCTTTCTGTCAGCCCCTGACCTTGCTTAGCTTCTAGGTATCTCACTGTCTCCTCCGCTTTCGCCCATTTCAGTACTTCCCTTCTCCATGTCTCTTTCTGGGGGCCTCGAGCCACCTTCAAGGTCATCGCTATTTCCCTCTTAGCTAGAAAAAGGGCCAAATCCTAGAACCGGTTAGTTACTTTATGACGAGCTGTGTGGTTATACCCACTGAGCAAACAGTATCTTGGATCATAGAGATCCTCCCAATCTATCACTTCCGTTAATGAGTTAATAACAGAGCACCAGAACTCCCTCAAAGTCGGACAAGCCTAAAACGTATGCATAAAATTCTGCCTCTTCTTCACAACATCTCAGACATCGGGCCTCTACCAGTCCAAAATGTCTCCCAAGTCTGCCTGGCATCAAATATGCCCTATGCAGGGCATATAAATTTATGAGCTTAAACCGAGCATTTCTGGAGACCTTAGGGATCCAGGTCAGTATTTCCCCCAAGTCTTTATCCATAATTAAGGTGCCCAGGTCCTCCTTCCACTTTTGTTTGCGAGTCCTGAGCGCTAGGCATAGTGCTGCCCGTATTCTCCTGTAGAGGCATGTAACTGCTTTATGGGTGCCAGTGGCACTCGTCAGATAGTGGCATACTCCCGAGAGGGGAGGTTCTGCCCGTCCCATCCACTAATGTCCAACAACTGCCTTGGTGACCATTCTATAAAGGAGGAAGTGTCCTGGGTGGAGATTAAATATAACTCAAAATTCCTCAAACGGTAAGAGGGAGTCAGCTTCATGCAGGGTCACCATGGAGGTTGCTCCTGCTTCTACCCAACTTGAAGATCTCCTCCAGTCTCTGCCAGGTGGTAGTGCCAAGAAGCACTGGAATGGAATTTCAGGCACATAAGGTATGCCACATTTCGACCTGCAGAAATATCGCAGCCAAGAGCTACATATCAGTGGGGCCGGATGGAGCTGGGGGACACGAATGGAGGACAATTCTGGCTAACTGCTGAAAACTGAAGGTCTGGGGTAAAGAGAGTGACTTCCCTGTCTGGCATCGTGCGGTTGGCCATCCATCGGGCCAGCCACTGTAGCTGCCATGCCAGATAGTAAGTCTGGGATGGCCAGCCCTCTGTCTGCTACCGGTCTCTGCAGCACAGCAAGTGCCAGCTGCTGTCTGCCAGTATCCAACTGGAAGCCAACAACCAGGGAATTCAGTTCCTTGAGAAAAGCTCTCGGAATCCACAGTGGGAGAGTGGTAAAAAAATATAGTAAGCGTGGTAGGGCGATCATTTTCAGCAGTGCAACCCTCCCAGCAACTGACAGGGGTAAATATTCCCAGAAGGTCATATTACCGCGAAGCCCTCATAGTGCCTGCTCTACATTCCCCTCCAGTAGGTCGGTATATTATGATAGACATGTACTACTAAGTAAGCCAAGCAACGTGGTTCCCACTGTAGCTTGCGGGGGAACAGCCCGGCCCTCCATCACAGGGCATAAGCTAGATTTTCACCAATTGACTCAGAGCCCCGATATAGCACCAAAACAATCCAATAGGTATGTACCCCGTGGAGGGCGTGACTTGCATCCCGCCAAAACAGTAGAAGATCATCTGGATATAGTGCAATGTAATGGTTGTATCCCGCTACTCTCAGACTTCTGTAGATGGGTCCCCTCTAAGCTAAACATGCGAGTGACTCAATAGCAAGAACAAAAATTAGGGGGAGAGTGGACAGCCCTGCCTGGTTCCCCTCTCCACACGATAGTCCTCTGAGATGGTTCTACCCGTGCGGACTCTAGCCTAGGTGACAAACTGTTCGCCTAGGCACAACTTATGTAGCACTTCATATAGGTACTGCCATTCTAAGCTATCAAAAGCTTTATCAAAGTCGATAGCAAAGATCACGGCACCATGTTTATCGTAAGTGTCATCATCTAGAAGGGAGAATAGGCAACGTATATTAAGGGCTGTATGTCTCCTGGGGATGAACCCTGCCTGATCTCTATGGAGCAGGTGTGGCATATGCCGCAATAGGTGCGCAGCTATGATTTTGCTCAGTATCTTGTAATCCACCGACAGCATTGTTAAAGGGTGGTAAGAGGCAATGTTGGTGGATGGTTTCCTCGGTTTTAGAAGAGGAACAATGAGGGCTTCTGGAGTCGATGCAGGGAGAGTGCCAAATGTGTTCAGCGTGTTCACTTCGACTATAACCGAACCTCTGTGTGCAGGATTCACCAGCAGAGAGCTCGCACTGTCCCCCTCCTAATGCATGTGTGCTATTTAAGGTTTATAATCATAGCAGCACAGTCTCTCGACCGCTACCGCCACTTTTTCTTGGGCTTCAAGAACTGATGCCTGAAGATCTGGGTCATCTGGGCATCTCTTTTCTAGTATCTGTAACTCTTGCTCAGTCTTCTCTACATCATGAAGTAGCATGTGGCGTTTACCTTTAGCCGCTGAGATGCATCATCCTCTAATCACTGCTTTAAAAGCATCCTATTCTTTCAGCTTTGAGTCGTTCATATTCAGGGGTGCTAAGGGGATAAAGGAACCCACTGCTGAGTGGGGGTCCTCTATAGTATTGGACAAGGTGTCTCTAATCCTCTCCGTCCCCTTTCTCTGCCAGTTTAATTCTGATGTGCCTCGATAGGGCCCTAGCGAGGGGAAGGAGCAACAGTCACCACTCCCCAGGTCTCGCCTGGGCCCCTCACTACAGCCCTCTGCAGTAGGCTCCCTCCATCGCTCTGCCCCGGTCCTACTGAGGACGCAGGCACTGCTCCCTTGGGTTGCGGCTGGCTAATCACACCTCTCTCTGCAGCTCAGCTCCCCAGGCAGCCCCATGCTGGCAGGCAAGTCGTTGGGCCAGGTGGCAGACAAGTGCGTGGAGATCTTGTTGCGGCCGGCTGGTATTTCGGGGTCTCCCCGGGCACAGGATCATCTGTCGCGACTGCTCACCCCCTCCCATCGGTGTCATGGTCAGGTTCACATCCGTGTCGGGCCCCCAGCACCAGTGCAGTTCAGTTTATGTGGCGCCGGGAGTCTCTGAGCCATCGGGCGCCCTTTTAGGCCGCCATACGATCACGGCTCCATCCACGGTCCGACAGCACTCCTCAGTCCCTGCCCACTGTTGAGGAGATCCCCTTGCAGTCACAAGGGTCTGGCTTACGGCCCCTAATTGTTTCCCTGTTTCAGGATGGGCAGAGTGGGGTCAGATGTGGCCGAGCCCACCCGAGCTCCAGATCCCTGCTGCTCTCTCCATGCGCCGCCTGGCCACCACAACTTAGTACTTTATGTGCCGCCATAAGCTCAGAATAATGTTGAGAGTTCCATGTCCAGTGGTAGACTCACAACCATAAAGCATGCAAACAAACACACTCTCACTCACTCACTTTCAAATATACGCCCTCCCTCTCACATTCATATTTGCCCATTCACACACTCTAGGTCACATTTGCTCACTTACTCATCCTCACTCACACTCATTCCCACTCAATGTTACTCTCATACAAATGTACTGACACTCAGTGGTTCGCTTTCTCTCATTACAAACACATTCACAACCACTCACCCTTGCACGCTCCTTGACCATGGACCAGGATGTAACTGCATCTGGTGCACCATCGATAGCTGCACTTCTGACTCATTCCCACTCCCTCTCACAATATCCAATCACTTACTCCTTCTAACACACTAACATTCCTTCAGTCACTCCCTCATACTCATTTTCACTTATTCATACACTCTCAAATTCAAATTTGCACTCTTTTTCACTCTCATTGACACTCTTAAAAACACTCACACCAGTGCCATCTCTATGGCGGAACTACTGGTGCCACTGCACCAAGTGATGACTTTGGGAGGTACGCCATGTTTGTAAGTATATTATAGTTTTAAAAGTCCCCATTGCAGTGTTTCTTGCCTCCAGTATTTTTCAGGTAACAATAATAATGTCAACATAACACTGGTGAATAATGTTCTGCTTGGAGAGAGTTCAGAGCTTTCTCTAGTGGAAGATTTAAAGTTGCACAGAGGGTTACTATATCTCCAGCAAAGAAAATATACCATGCAGATCACAAAGCGCATGTAACGCAAATTGGTCAGTGGGTTTTTGCTTTTGTCAGAGAGGTACTTTTGTCACTTACAGTTTATAAGTTAAAATCTTAACAACTTTTGATGACAGATATTAACTGTCATTAAAGAACTGCATGCATTCCGCAAGGTATAGATTAGAGCGTTATTATTGTTTTCCCCCAGTGCTCATTATCCTAACATTGAAAAAAGGGTTCAATTGGGTGTAAATCAATTCTCACTATTAAAGAGAACCCCTAACAATGATGTAACATTTATATTCTGAGTTTGTGCTTCTCCAGGCCAAGAACTCTTAAACTATACAGCCCACCAGTATGGAAGACATGTGACTCCAACATGTTGTAGTCATTTGTCTTATGTAACATTTCTTAAACACTGCTTAATACATGCATGATGATTGTCTCTGTGTAATGTGTGGGCAATGTAAAGTGCTCTGACACCTTACACTGGTATGAGTGACGCTATAAGACTAATTAAATGCTTCAGAGATAGAGTGGTTATGGAGACTTGAGGAGCACTGTTAAAGGGTGGTAGTGGGGGGATCTGTGGCAGAGGTGGTCACTGGGGGCGCCAACAAACATTGTTGCGCAAGGCGCCACCAGTGGTAAGACCGGCCCTGACTCATGCTCTCAGTCAACCTCATTCACTCTCAATCACTCAAAAAACACACTCACTAACACATAAACACACATGCAAAAAACATGTTTTAACTGCTCTTGCTTCTTTTGCCAGCAAATAGGAGACTCCCAGCAGAGGTGGGATCTACCACTGGACATTTAAACCAGAAAGCCGTGATTCCAAGCAAGGAGCCAGAAACAGCAGCAAAGCCAGATTTGAAAATGGGAAGACATACTTCAATATGTTTCCCATCTTCTTAATATGACTGGAAGTACATTACCAAAAATAGCTGGACAATGTTTCGAATCCTACCCCTGCTGCTGTGTGTGGCTTCTCAATGACTTCAGCAATGCTCTGAAGTGCCCACTGCCAGCCACATTTTACAAGATATACTGTGCTGCCTGAGGCATGTTAAGTATATCTGCTAAATAAAATGGATTGTGTCAGTGTAAGGGGATAATAGTTCATCTACGCCCCTCATACATACCTAATCCAGACTTCCACAGCGCGTTGCAACTAGATCGTGCCACAGGGCCTTTATCTTCCTCCTCCGCCTGTGATCAGGAAGCTGGAGAGGAGGCCGAGAGAGCTGACCTGCACAGTTTCTGTGTTCATGAAAACACAAAAGTGGTCTTTTCATGAACACTGTTCAGTTAAATAATCATCAGCTGTGGCCAGGGCCAGTAAGTGGCACTTCCTATGAGCGAGGGTTGCACCCTGAGCCACTGTTAAAGAGCCGCCACTGGTCACCAGCATCTCCAAGCCACAGAGGGTCCAGCGGCCCATACACTGTGCCACACATTTCCTGCTCTGAACCTCTAGAGTCACTGGCTCAGGGGAGAGGTGCTTGGTATCAGCGAGTGGCAATAAGGCCCCCATTCAAATATCCCTCTCTGAGATTATTCAAATATATTGTAAAGCACTGCTGCATCTATAAACTTATAACTAAAACAAAGCCAGCGGAGTGATCCCCTTAACACTCAGACTGGCTTCGATAACCAGAACCAGCATAAGTCTAACGTACCCCACAGAACACAGACAATGCTCATCTACGTGAGTAGGGTCATCACCTTCCTCCATTTCAGTGGGGACACTGTTTCTCAGTGCTGGACCTTTATGTGATAATCTAAAACATTCTGGACATCATAGTCTTGTTTTTTTTGTATTGAACTAGCTAGACTGACCCCTGTGAAATCAATGATTTGTAGGTGGAAAGTTCAGGACTGGACACAGTGTGTGTAATTACTTAGATTGAGGTTGTCACCCTATACACAAGCGTGATGTGTTTGATTAAAAAACTATTGCAATTGTCTGAGGGGAACTAAAGAGACTATAGTACTTAGAAACAAATAAGTGTGACATTTTTAAAGAGCTTCCTGAGTTCAGTGTGTGACAGAGACAGCTCATGCCAATGAGAGGGCTTCCATTTGGACATGGGGCCCATTGGTGAACAGCACTGAGCACATTGTGGGGCTTATTTACAAGCTGCTTGTGCCGCCGGTGTGTCACTTTTTTTGATGGCACAGGCCCATATCTACACGGCAACACAAAGCCACTTTGTGTGGCTTTTCCTTGCCTTATAGGTATGGAGTAGGGCAATGCAGTGGAAGTCGCTGTGTTTCCTTACTCTGCATCAAAGGGGCATTCCATGGGCCTTGCAGTGAGTGTTTCCACGCAACACCCATGGATTTTGGCGCATTCCCAGATTAACGTGAAATTGTAAACCTGTGAATGCATCAAAAACCTACACCTTCCCAGGGGAGGCATAACGAGGAGATATATCTTTATGTCTCCCCATTGTTTCCTCTTTCTGCAGTACACATGGAAAAAGGAAAAAACCTCCACTGATTGTTTTTGTCCAGGAAGGTGTTCCCCTGCACAAAAACAATCATTCCCACAATGCAGACACCTGCACCTGCACCTGCGTTGGTGCATGGCAGTCATTTGTGAGCCATCACAGTAGAAGAGGACTGGAAAGCTCCATATCTCACAGATAGGGCACATGCCTGCTCTTTTCTTTTGACACAGGGCAGTGCCCCAAGATGCCTTGCAGCGTTACCCTGTCCAAAAGATTGTAAAAGGGGCCCCCAGAGTTTATCAAAGATTCACTATCAAACAGAGTGCATGTTCATTAAAACATAGCTTTCATCTCCTTCATCTACAGAGTGGACCTTTGTGTACTTATAGTAGGTTCTTCATATGAATTATTACACAAAATAACTGCAAATTTTCAGTTATGGCAGATACATCTTATACACAAACTTCTTTCCCATTGCACATTACCATCTGGCTTAACTTTATCTTATACTGGGACTGAGACTCTGCCAATGTAGCAGCATGGCTCGCACTAGGATGATGCATCAAGTATTTTGTAGGCTGTCATTTGTGCTTACATTAAATAAGGATCAAAACATGGAGTTAAAATTTCAGAGTTCAGACCAGTAGCGCCAAGTCAGAGCTTTGTGTGTACGGACTGCATGTTTGGATTTCCACAAGATTGGTAAACATGTACATATATTTAAGTGATCAGCAGATTACAAATTACTACTGATGAAGCAAAATTACTACTGATGAAAATGTGTGTGAGGTTCTAGGCCCTCCCTGCAGGAGCATATATGCTTATTTTGCGGAGTGCCTGTGTGGGGCATTGATATGTTTTCATCTGTGCATTACTTTCGCAGTTACCATATAACCATGACACCAATTGGTTTTGCCAATCATTGTTTTTCTTTTTTTCAGATGCTAAATATCATTGTCCAAAAATATTTGCAAAGCCAGTAGACTTGCATAGAAAAGCCATAAGGCGAGGCCTATCGGCTTTGCCAATAATTGTTAATTATAATAGCCAGAAGCGATTCTTGCCAATGTTGTTCACTTGGGGTGCCACACAAATACCAGCACAACTTTGTACCTACTGGCACTTACATTTATACTGGACCACTATTGGTGTGTTCAATAAGCCCAGCATGAGAATAGGATTTAGATCAACGCTGTCTACACCCATAAAACTGTTGACTGTGTGACAGCCTGCAGGTGTGCTGGTATATTAAAACAAAAAAAGCACCCAACATGACCGATAATTCCTTTATTAAAGAAAAAATCAAATGGGGCACATGTTAAAGCATATCGGACCATGAACATTCATCGACCGCAGCAGGTGGAATGGTCCACTGTCTCAAGGACAGCAGAGCTATCAGCTCACAAAGTAACACTTCACAGTGGGCCAAAAGGCAAATGTATTCTCAACTCATTTGCATATTTATACTTTTTTAGCGCCGCATTTGCGCCGCTTTTTTTGACGTAAAAGCGGCGCAAACTTACAAAATACAATTGGCCCGTATTTATACTTTTTGACGCTAAACTGCGCTAACGCAGTTTAGCGTCAAAAAATTTTGCGCCGGCTAACGCCATTCTGAAGCGCCATGCGGGCGCCGTATTTATTGAATGGCGTTAGCCGGCGCAAGCAGACCGGCGCTGCCTGGTGTGCGTGGAAAAAAACCACGTACACCAGGCAGCGCCGGCGTTGGGAAAAATGGCGCTAGGGCGTCTTAAAAATGGTGCAAGTCAGGTTGACGCAAAAAATCGCCTCCACCCGATTTGCGCCATTTTTAACGACGCCCAGACGCCATTTACAATACTCCTGTCTTAGTAAAGACAGGAGTCATGCCCCCTTGCCCAATGGCCATGCCCAGGGGACTTATGTCCCCTGGGCATGGTCATTGGGCATTGAGGCATGTAGGGGGGCACAAATCAGGCCCCCCTATGCCAAAAAATAAAATAAAAAAAAATAAAAATTATACTTACCTGAACTTACCTGAATGTCCCTGGGGTGGGTCCCTCCATCCTTGGGTGTCCTCCTGGGGTGGGCAAGGGTGGCAGGTGGGGTCCCTGGGGGCATGGGAGGGCAGCTGTGGGCTCATTTTGAGCCCACAGGTCCCTTAACGCCTGCCCTGACCCAGGCGCTAAAATCCGGCGCAAATGCGGGTTTTTTTGCCCCGCCCACTCCTGGGCGTCATTTTTGCCCGGGAGTATAAATACGACGCATTTGCGGCGCAGTCATTTTTTTAGACGGGAACGCCTACCTTGCATCTCATTAACGCAAGGAAGGCGTTCACGCAAAAAAATTACGCTCTTTCCTCATACTTTGGCGCTAGACGCGTCTAACGCCAAAGTATAAATATGGCGTTAGTTTTGCGCCGAATTTGCGTCGAAAAAAACAACGCTAATTCTGCGCAAACGGAGTATAAATATGCCCCAATTGTATTTTGTAAGTTTGCGCTGCTTTTGCGTCAAAAAATGACGCAAATGCGGCGCTAAAAAAGTATAAATATGGGCCAGGTTTAAAGCAAAGCAGCTGTTTTCTCTAAAAGGTCCTGAAATAGTTTTATAACTATCGCCTCCATGGTTTTAGTCCCTGTTGAGACTCCTTTCTCAGTATTTGAGATTAATGGGGTTAGTGACAAGGGCGAAGATAGCGGAATATTTGTAAGGATTCTGGCTGGCCTTGCATCCAAAGGACAGTCAGTGGCCTCGCAAACAGCACTGGAGCCTAGTGCAGTGGGTAACAAAGGCCTCCAAGGTACGGGGGACCCGAGCTCCAGGGCCCCCCCTCAGCACAGTGCACCGGCCTGAGACTCTCCATGTACTGTGCGGGGGGCCCTCGAGGTTCTTTGAGCGACTGGCTAATACCTACTCACATGTGACATCCTGAAAATCACAATGAGGTGCGGCAGGTTATTTAAAACAGTCTCCACAGAGACATTTAGAAACGGTTTGAACACGACAAAATGATCGATAGGGGAAGGGGAATTAAGTTACAGTCGTCCAAATCTATTCCATTCTTTTAGAATGTTTTTCAGATTGAATAGACATTAAGGTCATCATCCAGCAGAGCAAAGTTTGAGAAACAAGTAAAACTGTGTTGTAAAATGATAAATATCGTCTTGGACGTTTTTTCTGCTAGATGTATGAGAGACGTGCATTTTGCTTAAAAGTTGGTTTCGTCTATGGAAGAATTGGAGTCCAATTGTGAAAAAAATTAAACCGCATCTTGATGAATTCTGTTTCATCAATCTTTTGTAAAAAGAATGCGATATGACAGGTTTCCAATTCCAATGTGATGGATGCCATTCAAAATGTATTTTACAGATAATTTTACCCCTCCTTTGTTCTATCTTTTTGCGAGATACCTACTCTTTCTTCACCTACTTCCTTATTGAATATTTAGGCCTCATAAATTGCCCTGCTTCCCGTTTTCCTTCTCCACCCGCCATCCGTCTGTCATTTCTCTCTCAGCGTTACCCTGCTCTTTGCTCCCTCTTTCTTTTCTATTAGTTCTTTGTCTTTATCTCTTCAACACTCACCTCATTCTTTTGGTTATGCCTCCCGGATTCAGTTTCCTTTTCACTCCCCCATTCCTCTCTTTTGCTTGTTCACGCTACTCTCTTGTCCTCCATCTACCCTCCCCTCTTATGGCTTTCTGTTTGGGGGTGTTAGCGCGTCGGAGCCTTAATAAGTAAACTTACAAGGGGACTCGTTTAGGTCGACAAACCTTTGGACCACGTTCGGGGACTTCCCATTATGAAATAATTTCTTGACATAATCAATCAACAAATCAATAAACAATCAATAATGATGATCACTAATCAGTAAATTTACCAATAAGGATCAATAATTGAACACACCATGACCTTTCACTCATGAATAACCACATCAGTTTAGTCAAGGTTAGGATATTTATTTCCCTATTGGTTACAATCTAACATCATGTCTTTTAATCTCGATAGCAATGAACCTCATTAGAAACACTTCTAATTAGCAATCAGAACACAATTAATCAGTGCATAGAATATATTAATTCAGTACTTAGGCACATCATTAATGTGAATCAGCTTGGCAGAGTCTCATTAATACATGATTCAACAAAGCAAGAATTCAGTCATTTGTCTATTTGCCTCAGATTTTCGGGGATGCCTTAACCTTAACTAACCTTAAATCAGCATTAGCATGTTGGGCTTCATGCAAAACATTTTAGTGAACACGAATTTAGAAAACATCTAAACTAAGGCCTCTATCAAAATAGCGGTTGGTATCCTAGAAAGAAAAGGCAAATATACAATCACAATTTTGCATCGGATAGTTACCAATCCAACAGATCAGCACACAGCGTCAGTCTTCGTCCTCAGGACATCAGTCGATTCACCATCAGCAGAGGTAGGACAGGGTAAAGTCTCAAATAGCATGACTAAGGAGTGATTGTTTCCCCCTGAAGGAGGAAAAGTTAATATCAGGCAAGAATGGAGCAGAGGACAGTTTAAAGTGGCAAGACAATTAAACTAATAGATAGTAGCTAGCAAAAAGGTACTCTAGCAAAAATCTCATAGCAACGAGAATGACAAATGTCAGAGGTAAGAGTCCTCGTGCAAGGGGAGTGTGAGTGGCCCCTTTCTCCTCGGGTTATGCCATTAAATCAAAACTGTCTAACTATTCCCCAATTCTTCATTGGATAAAATTTGGTGCATCGTTATCTCTATCCAATAATTTGGTAAGCACCTTACTAGAATTCTGCACAGTTTACAGTTCCCATGTTGCAGATTGGTTCATGTTATTGACGTCTTCAACATTTGGAATGTCAGGTAAAAATTTTTACACTTTGCGCTCCAGTCAGTATCTTTATTGTCTTCTCTTAGTACGGTTAACCTTGCACCTGTTCCAAATTACACTATTGCATCCAGCAAGAACATCGCCTTGAGCAAGCCGGTTCTCATGAGAAAGAATTTACTACGGCCACACACATACAGCTCCTGGAAAAGTACAGCTTCGTGTCCTTCAGGAAAACAGCACACTACATGTTAGAAAATACAATTCAATATGAGGCCAGGCAGCTAGGCCCAAACCCTCGCTAAGCTAAAACCCTCTGATTTAATAAAGCAAACTCTTAACACATAACTCTAATTATAATATACTAATACAGATTCAAAACATTATTGCATAATTAATTCAGAATTAATAAGCCTTTTCATTAGTCTTCGTATACATTGGTAGCCACTCCCCTTGGGCACATTTCAAACGTGTGCATTATGTTCTATGTTAACACATTTTCTATGCAGCTTCATCACACATTATATTTCAAGCTTTTTGTATTAATATTGCTTTTGAAAGACACACTCAAACAGGGGTCACAGCAGGCAAAGTAAAGATCCTAACCTCAGCAACCGCTGGTCTGTTTTTCAACGTTCTCAAATTTTTATACTTACTTCAAATGTCTTAATTTTTAGAACCATTGGACGTTTTTGAACCTTTTACGTTTTTTATTGCCAGTTAGTTTTTTCACCAATTGTTTTTTTACTAGGGCTAACTTTTGTCAGCCTGAGTTCAAAGACTTTGGGGTATATTTACTAAGATGTGTGCTATGTTTGAATCCCAAAAATATGTTTTCCTAATTTACTTTAGGACTTGAAAGTAATGCAAAGCAGCACATAGCGCTTGCGGATGTTACTAAGCATGACGGGGGTGGGAAAGGGTGTGT
The DNA here is from genome assembly GCF_031143425.1 of Pleurodeles waltl. NCBI lineage: Eukaryota > Metazoa > Chordata > Amphibia > Caudata > Salamandridae > Pleurodeles > Pleurodeles waltl. Next base: position 313,108,957 of record NC_090449.1, on the reverse strand, counting down.
CATGGGTGGTGCAGAGATGTTCCCCTGGCAACCACCGAAGGTTTTTGATACAAAACCTTATTGCGTCAAAAAATAACGCCCATTTCAAATAGGCGTTATAATGGAGAAATGTTTTTATTTCTCCTTTCTTTTCCGACTTTGGATGTGTGCTGCACATGTACAGCATACATAACAAGTGTGAATCGTTTTAAAGTTAGTCAAAGCCTTTTACCCTTTCATTACAAAACCTATTTTAGATTCACGCAGACACCCTTGCACTATGGTGCAAAGGTGTGTGTGGTGCATGGCTGCCTGATTGTGCGCCAGGGCTGGGGAGAGGGGAGGAGATTGCTATATCTCTGTAAATATGGTGCTCACCTTTTCATGCGCACATTTTTGGCTGCTGCACTGTGCTACGTAAGAATTTGGTAAATAGACCCCTTGGAGTTCACCACATGGGTTTTTGAGACAGTCAGGTAAAAAGTTTAGACTGTCTGCCAACTCTTTAAGTGACTTAAGAGATGAAGAGCATAGCAAGTGCAGCGTGGCTATGATTTCACCAACTACTTACTAATGCCTGCTTCTGGAGTATCTTGTGCATGGAAGGATTAAACATAATTTAGGAATCCCGTCTACCGGATGAGCCTTTGGGGGCTTAAGTTCCAGTTGTGGCTGCTAACAGGAAGGAGGGGGCGGGAGGGAACACTGTGCAGAGTAGGGGAGTGTGGGGGGGTGGTTAAATTAAAAAAAAGTAAACTCACTTGCCTCTCTGTGATCCGTCGCTCAGCTCCAGCCGCCTCATCTTCTCTCCCCAACCAATTACGACTCTTCTTTCATGCAGCATGAAAGAAGTGCTGCAATTGGCCTGAGCGGGCAGAAATGCCTCTCAGGGAGAGCGTGGGGCACTGCACTTGGCACCCATCCGGCTGTAAAATACAGCCAGGTGGAGAGTTTCTAAGTGCACATGTCAATTAGGCCAGCCTCTGCCAGCCGGCCAAGGTGACCTGCGCACTTAGAAGCGCAGATACCACTCCTTCTCCATTTGAAATGGAGGAGGCTGGCACTGCCCGACCTACAAAGGTGGAAAAATGAAGGGATAATAACTTACTTTTATTATCCTTTATTTTTCTACTTTTCCTCAGTGGGGCGACACTCTTCCGCCATAGCAGAGGGGCCACCCCTGTTAAGTTCATATGCAGCCTTTCCCTCAACTGCCCGTTTTCGAAGCCCTATGTCCACCAGTTCACTAAGTAATTTAACTCACTGTACCTGAATCTCATACAGGAAATTTACGAAATATGAACACTGGTAGTATCTTCTATTTTGTGGTCAATCCTAGTAGTCAGATTTTGTTATTGTTTCTGACTACTGTAAGGGTTGTCCTGTATCATGTGGGTTTTATTAGTATTCCAACAAGGCCCATCATGTCCGGCATTAAGATGTTTATGTTGTTGTGCACGCGACAGGCTCTTTAACCCCTTCTGTGCCCAGGACGTAATGGTTACGTCCTGAGGCACAGTGCTCGTGTGCCCAGGGCGTAACCATTACGTCCTGGGCACAGAGCCCAGAGTAGGCACTAGCGGGCCTGTGGGGTTCCCCCCCACCCTCCCAAGGCAGGGATGGAAGTGGAAGCCCTTCCACCCCCGGGCACCCAACCCCCGTGACATCAGCGCGCAATCGCACGCTGACAATCACAGTGGCCTCTTCCCATCGCACTGGAAGCAGATCGGAAGAGAAATGCAAAGCATTTCTCTTCCGATCACGTGGAGGAGGCTGGAGAGGCTTCAAATGGAAGGAAATGAATTTCCTTCCCTTTGAAGTCTCTCTCAGCATTTTAGCAGCCGCATTGCAAGTAATCCGGCTGCTAAAACACCCACTAGACACCAGGGATTTACATTTTTTAAGGAAATTGGCATGAGGGAGCGACCCCTTGGGCAAGGGTCGCTCCCAGGGGGGGGCATTGTTTTTAAGGCCTTTTCTGCCCCCCCGGGGGCAGATCGGCCTACTATTAGGCCGATCTGCTCTCGGGGGGGGGGCAGAAACCTCTAGGCACCAGGGAACTTTTTTTTTTTGTTTTGTTTTTTTTAGAGGTGGGGAGCGACCCCTTAGGCAAGGGTCGCTCACCTAGGGGGCAAATTATATTTAGGCCATTTCTGACCCCCTTGGGGGCAGATTGGCCTATTTTTCTGAGGCCAATCTGCCCCCAAGGGGGACAGAAACCACTAGACAGCCGGGAGGTTTTTTTTCTCGTGAATTTCACGCAAGGGGAGCGACCCCTTAGGCAAGGGTCGTTCCCCTGGGTGGCAAATTTATTTTAGGCCATTTCTGCCCCCCTGGGGGACAGATTGGCCTATTGTTATTAGGCAGAAACCTCTAGGCACCAGGGCACATTTTTTTTTGTGTTATGTCCTGAGACACAGTGCTCGTGTGCTCAGGACGTAACCATTACGTCCTGGGCACAGAGCCCGAGGTGTTTTTTGGCCAAATTTTGAGGTTTGCAAAGGATTCTGGGTAATGGAACCTGGTTAGAGCCCCACAAGTCACCCCATCTTGGATTGCCCTTGGTGTCTAGTTTTCAAAAATGTGCTGGTTTACTAGGTTTCCCAAGGTGCTGGCTGAGCTAGAGGCCAAAATCCACAGGTAGGCACTTTGTAAAAAAACACCTCTGTTTTCTGTGAAAAAATGTGATGTGTCCACGTTGTGTTTTGGGCCATATTCTTTTGTGGGTGCTAAACCTACCCACACAAGTGAGGTACCATTTTTATCAGGAGACTTGGGGGAAAGCTGGGTGGAAGGAAATTTGTGGCTCCTCTCAGATTCCAGAACTTTCTGTCACCGAAATGAGAGGAAAAAGTGTTTTTGGGTCAAATTTTGAGGTTTGCAGAGGATTCTGGGTACCAGAACCTGGTCAGAGTCCCACAAGTCACCCCATCTCGGATTTCCCTAGGTGTCTAGTTTTCAAAAATGTGCTGCTTTGCTAGGTTTCCCCAGGTGCCGGCTGAGCTAGAGGCCAAAATCCACAGGTAGGCACTTTGTAAAAAAACACCTCTGTTTTCTGTGAAAAAATGTGATGTGTCCAGGTTGTGTTTTGGGACATTTCCTTTTGGGGGCGCTAGGCCTACCCACACAAGTGAGGTACCATTTTTATCGGGAGACTTGGGGGAACACTGGGTGGAAGGAAATTTGTGGCTCCTCTCAGAATCAAGAACATTCTGTCACCGAAATAAGAGGAAAAAGTGTTTTTGGGTCAAATTTTGAGGTTTGCAAATGATTCTGGGCAACAGAACCTGGGCAGAGCCCCACAAGTCACCCCATCTTGGATTCCCCCAGGTGTCTAGTTTTTAAAAATACTCTGGATTGCTAGGTTTCCCCAGGTGCCGACTGAGCTAGAGGCCAAAATCCACAGGTAGGCACTTTGTAAAAAACACCTCTGTTTTCTGTGAAAAAATTTGATGTGTCGACGTTGTGTTTTGGGCCATATCCTTTTGTGGGCGCTAGGCCTACCCACACAAGTGAGGTACCATTTTTATCGGGAGACTTGGGGGAATGCTGGGTTGAAGGAAATTTGTGGCTCCTCTCAGATTCCAGAACTTTCTGTCACCGAAATGAGAGAAAAAGCTTTTTTTGGCGAATTATATTTAGGCCATTTCTGACCCCCTTGGGGGCAGATTGGCCTATTTTTCTGAGGCCAATCTGCCCCCAAGGGGGACAGAAACCACTAGACAGCAGGGAGTTTTTTTTTTCTGTGAATTTCACGCAAGAGGAGCGACCCCTTAGGCAAGGGTCGTTCCCCTGGGTGGCAAATTTATTTTAGGCCATTTCTGCCCCCCTGGGGGACAGATCGGCCTATTGTTATTAGGCAGAAACCGCTAGGCACCAGGGCACATTTTCTTTTTGTGTTATGTCCTGAGGCTCAGTGCTCGTGTGCTCAGGACGTAACCATTACGTCCTGGGCACAGAGCCCGAGGTGTTTTTTGGCCAAATTTTGAGGTTTGCAAAGGATTCTGGGTAACAGAACCTGGTCAGAGCCCCACAAGTCACCCCATCTTGGATTTCCATGGATGTTTAGTTTTCAAAAATGTGCTGGTTTGCTAGGTTTCCCCAGGTGCCGGCTGAGCTAGAGGCCAAAACCACAGGTAGGCACTTTGTAAAAAAAACACCTCTGTTTTCTGTGAAAAATTGTGATGTGTCCACACTGTGTTTTGGGCTATTTCCTTTCGTGGGCACTAGGCCTACCCACACCAGTGAGGTACCATTTTTATCGGGAGACTTGGGGGTACACTGGGTGGAAGGAAATTTGTGGCTCCTCTCAGATTCCAGAACTTTCTGTCACCGAAATGAGAGGAAAAAGTGTTATTTGGGTCGAATTTTGAGGTTTGCAGAGGATTCTGGGTAACAGAACCTGGGCAGAGCCCCTCAAGTCACCCCATCGTGGATTCCTCTAGATGTCTAGTTTTTAAAAATGCTCTGTATTGCTAGGTTTCCCCAGGTGCCAGCTGAGCTAGAGGCCAAAATCCACAAGTAGGCACTTTGTAAAAAACACCTCTGTTTTCTGTGAAAAAGTGTGATGTGTCCACGTTGTGTTTTGGGCCATTTCCTTTTGTGGGAGCAAGGCCTACCCGTACCAGTGAGGTACCATTTTTATAGGGAGACTTGGGGGAACGCTGGGTGGAAGGAAATTTGTGGCTCCTCTCAGATTCTAGAACCTTCTGTCACCGAAATAAGAGGAAAAGGTGTTTTTTTGGTCACATTTTGAGGTTTGCAAAGGATTCTGAGTAACAGAACCTGGTCAGAGCTCCACAAGTCACCCCATCTTGGATTCCCTAGGTGTCTAGTTTTCAAACATGTGCTGGTTTGCTAGGTTTCCCCAGGTGCCGACTGAGCTAGAGGCCAAAATCCACAGGTAGGCACTTTGCAAAAAACACCTCTGTTTTCTGTGAAAAAATCTGATGTGTCCACGTTGTGTTTTGAGCCATTTCCTTTCGTGGGCGGTAGGCCTACCCACACAAGTGAGGTACAATTTTTTTCGGGAGACTTGGGGGAACACAAAATAGCAAAACAAATGTTTTTGCCCCTTGTCTTTCTCTACATTTTTTCCTTCCAAATGTAAGGCAGTGTGTAAAAAAGATGCCTATTTGAGAAATGCCCTGCAATTCACATGGGTAGTATGGGTACTCAAGAATTCACAGATGTGCAAATAGCCACTGCTTCTCACCACCTTATCCTGTGGCCATTTTGGAAATACAAAGGTTTTCTTGATACCTATTTTTCACTTTTTATATTTCAGCAAATTAATTGCTGTATACCCGGTATGGAATAAAAACCCATTGCAAGGTGCAGCTCATTTATTGGCTCTGGGTACCTAGAGTTCTTGATGAACCTACAAGCCCTATATATATCTCCGCAACCAGAAGAGTCCAGCTGATGTAACAGTATATTGCTTTAAAAAATCTGACATCGCAGGAAAAAGTAAAACGTAGAGAAAAATGGCTGTTTTTTTTTACTTCAATTTCAATATTTTTTTATTTCAGCTGTTATTTTCTGTAGGAACCACTTGTAGGCTGTACACAAATGACCCCTTGCTGAATTCAGAATTTTGTCTACTTTACAGAAATGTTTAGCTTTCTGGGATCCAGAATTGGTTTCTCACCCATTTGGTCACTAACTGGAAGGAGGCTGAAAGCACAAAAAATAGTAAAAATGGGGTATGTCCCAGTAAACTGTCAAAATTGTATTGAAAAATTGGGTTTTCCAATTCATGTTTGCCTGTTCCTGAAAGCTGGGAAGATGGTGATCTTGCCACCGCAAATCCTTAGTTGATGCCATTTTCATGGAAAAAACGACTAGCTGCCTTCTGCAGCCCTTTTTTCCAATTAAAAAGAAAATAATTCACTGTATTTTGGCTAATTTGTTGGTCTCCTTCAGGGGAACTCACAAAGTCTGGGTACCTCTAGAATCCCTAGGATGTTGGACAAAAAGGATGCTAATTTGGCGTGTGTAGCTTATGTGAACAAAAAGTTATGAGGGCCTAAGCGCGAACTGCCCCAAATCGCCAAAAAAAGGCTCTGCACAGGAGGGGGAAAAGGCCTTGTACCAGCTACTGTAAGCTTTGCCATACAAAGCCACTCTGCAAAGGGTCCTGGATCCCAGTGTTGTCCAGCACCCAGAGACCACCCTACTGAAGGAGAATTACAGGACAAGCAGGACCTCCAGATACTTGGACATGCCAGGTGTGCAGCATTGTTCCCTTAACTACAATTAGAGTAGGCAGTGGTCTATGGGGGAATTGGTAACTATCACTGAAACTTTGTAAAAAAGAAAACTTCTTTGTTAAAGTAGCCTCATGTTGCCTAATGATCGCTTAAAAGAAAGTTTCTTTTATATTTAAAGTAATCACAGACCTGGTGGACATCTGACCATACTGATTCTTTTAGGCCACCATCCCTGAGACTGTGACCAATCAGAGTAAGCCCCTATTTGGAACCTTTATCATCTTTATTAATCGGACAGTCGGACTAGGAGACACTGTGAATCCCCTAAACGGAAGTCTTCTGGTGTCATCTCACGCAGGCTCTGCTCTCTTCTACTGCTAACTGGTCATACTTTCACCTGCAGGCAGGCTTGTCTTAGTTTGTGGCTGTGTCTTCTCTTTCTTTGCAGCCAAGCATTGGAACCCCCTCTCGTCGTTTCGTAGCAGTGCAGGTTACCTTTTCTTCCGCAAGAAACTGAAAACTTGGCTCTTTGAGCTGGCATAGTTCTTACTTTTCTCAGCCATTCAGCTAAAGCAAGAGGGTACCCTTTCTTTGGTTTAATAGTCACTCTATTCAAATGTATTTCATTAATTTATTTTTTCATCCGCAGAGGGAGGGATCATTCATCAGTCACAGTGTGGGTCTTCCTGTATCTCTCCAGTTGCACAAACGCTATGCACCGGAGTGATATGGTACAAGGACCAACCAGTGTCTCCAGCCCAAGAGGTGGTATTTGCTAAGCAAATAGGCATATTTTCCTCAGAAAATGGTCAGATGCAGATAACACTAACGGTACAACCTAGGCACCATGTAAGTGAACAAATATAGGGCTGCCAATTACCCACCTTAAAATGAAACATCTCCTTTGAGAAAACATAGTTGAAACCAAAACCAATGTTCTGATTTCAAACAGGTTGCAATAAAAGCCATGCTACTGTCACTACACACAGCTACTTTTCTGCTCGATATCTAAATTTATTTTATTGATTCTGAATGTCAATTCAATGTTATTGTCCGGCGAGTAGGCTCATTCACCAATTTGATCTTCCTGTAGATGCAGAGATATTTAACATGATATTAAAATACCTTACCCAACAATTAAGTTTAAGCCAAGCAAAACAATATACGTTTGTTGTCACACAAATAGCAATTACCTGAATAAAACCTTGCAAAATTCCAACATTTTTTGTTACGCAAATTTCGTCCGTTTTTTGGCATTAAGTTGTGCACTATATCCCATAATTTTTACTTGCAGTGTACCGGTCGAACAGGAAACATTTTGAAGAGACTAAAACCACAACTTCAAGAACTATTCTGCTCAAACGACTGTTCTGCTGGTATCTTGCACGACTTTTGTGCACAAGGTATGTCCTTATGTTCAATTTCGGCCAGAGATACCGGCTAAGAACATTTTGCTCAATTTTGGGAAATTTCCCGATAGTTTGCAAAACATACATTTTACAATTTGTCCAGTGCTGCACCCTAAAAAAACGATTAATATTCATGTTCATTCTTATATGCAATGTCCGTGTCTTGTCCTTTGTCTATTTCTTCACTCTGTGGGGTGGGTTGGCGTTCAGTACTCTTGCTAATCGCAGATGTTCTCAGAATGGCTCAATTGAGCCTTCACTGGATCAAAAAACATTCAAGTAAATACCTCTCAGCTTGGAGCAGCTGCTCACCACAGAAGTCTCATCGGAATTCATAAAGTAAATCATTAGCTCTCTAGTGCTAAACTGTTGCATATTCATTCGTGATTAAGCCTTCCTACAGATCCCAGCCAGCATCAGTCAAACACGCGGTTACCTAAACACAATTCATTCTTCGAGTATAACATGAACGCTTAAAGAGAAATGTAACTTTATTAAGTTATACACATAAGCACATATAGGTTGCTCCAAGCCACTCTTATCCATGGTAGACTGACAGGTTTATAACATTTTTCAGCCTATCACTTACATGGATGCCCAATGTTTTAAAATATCGCTATTACCAACAATTGGTGTCAGTACGTATATGAGTATATGTATGAATTGGTGTTTCTATTATGGAAAGCCGGAAAGCAAACAGACAGCGAAGAGCGAACGTGACATCGGAGGCGTATAACAGGGTGGAAATTCAGGTAAGGACTTGTTCGGTGGGGCCAGGAGATGTGTTGTCAATAGTGGTAGATGAGGTGCACTTTAACGATGTGAGTTTGTATGTTTTTTTACAAAGTTTCTCAGTGGTGGAGCAAGCCCGTTGTGAAATAGGTCAGTGCTTAATTTGTGCTGGTGTTTGAGGTGGTCAGCACTGCTAGCAAGGGAGAAATGGGAGACAGGAGAACTACTTTAGAAAGTGAGGATGACAAATGATCTGTAAAGGTGAGAGAAAGAGAGAGGAAGAGCAGGGTGATGGTACGAAAGAAGCAGAAGGTGTTATACAAGATTATGTACCAAATAGGAGTGAGCTGCCAAACACCTGAGACGATCTGGTTCCTTTATAAATCTGGTGTCAGTTAAGTCCTTTTGTTTTTAATAAATAGAGAGATACTTACAGTGGCTTCAGTCAACATCTTCACCTGGGACTTAGCTTAGTCAGGGACTTTCGGTGGAGGGTGGAGGGGGGACGTCAGTTGTGAATTGTAAATTACCCAACGAAAAACAGTGGGCTGAAGGGTGGAGGGATGACTAATTTTTGTACCGATGATGAGGAACAGGTTCAATACTGATTTGCATTAGGTGGGCCTCTACGTACCTGACAAAAAAATAACAAGTTAAAACCTTTTAGTCAAACGAGGGGATGAGATAAATCCACAAAGGCTTAAGAGACCTGACTCCAGGCCCCCCAGACCCAACTCTCAAGCTGAAGAATGCATTTATCTGTGAAGGTGTCATACCTCGAACACCACCCCTCACCATTCACCCCCCAAAAGCTATGCCCCTGAACTTTATACAATGGTCTGCTGAATTTGTATTCACATTTGGTTCTACCCATTACAGCATGTGGCACAGGGTTAGTCCCCTGCAGCCACTGGTTTACCTGACTGTGAGTCACCGCATTCTGCTGTTGCACAATGTGCACATACGCACGATTAGTAGTCCCCTTCAGTGCCATGAACTACTGGTGCAATGTGTGGTTTTTACATCAAAATATGGATATAGTTGGCATTTAGACAATCCTGGATTTCATAGAATGCTACCTTCATAGAAAAACTCTTCACAAACAAAATAACCATTTCTAAAGCCAAAAGATCAGCTGCTAACTGCTATCAATAGTGCATCAGGTGGAGTGGCCTTGGGGACCGGGAAGGAAGAGGGGCCCACTTTATCCCAATTAGTGCTCTTACTGCTACCAAACCAGGGGAAAGGACCCACATTTCCTTGCTTGCTTGCATTAGTGTCCATACACTTCTGTTACGCCACTGGTCACCAATTTGTTTTGCCCTAGCAATACATCGAAAGGGTGCAGATAAATATTCAAGCCACCTCACCTACCATCATTATTGGAAAGTGGTAGGTGACAAATCTGAATATGAATCAACAACTGCTACATGGCCAAAGGAAACCGCCAAATAAAGAAAAAATGTTGCCTTCTTTCGAAATGGGATTGACACTAGACAAAAGAAGTTGGCACATGGCCTCCACCTTTCTCCAAGTCATTTCTTATGTTCCAGAAAAAAATGGTGACCTAGAGTCTCTAACATTTACACAAAAGTCTCCCTGTAAAACCAAACCAGATCTGTTCGACCTGCAATCTTAGACACTATTCCAGATGGATCATTACATTTCAATCCCTCTGGAAATTCCTGCTTGCACAAAGATGGGAATTCAGAGATTTCAAGTTTTCTCCGGGTGAATTTCCTTAGGCCAAACCTTTGAAGGGTGAAAGTTTGTCCCAAATGAGGCGTCACCCGGGGAATCAGACCCGGAATTACAGATACGTGTAACGCTGAAAGCCACTTACGTGAAACCCTTTCTTCATTTAATTCATCTCAGTTGGATAGCATGATTTCAACAATACTGTGCTTTCTTTCCAAAGGATCAAGTATCAAAGTATTAACTTTTAATCTATTTTAAATCTTTTCATAAAGAGAAATAACCAAGACATGCCAAAGTTTAGACATGAATAGCTATGAAAGCAAGCAAGTATAAAGTTATTAAATCTGAATATTTTAAAGTGAAAGTGCTTCCTCGCCGAGTGGCACGTTAGTGCACGTGGTTATGTGGCCGAAAGTGAGAACGAGTCAATGGGTGGATCAATGAGTAAGTACTTGGATAGATGAATGAGCGATTGATGAAGTACATGGATAATTAATGTGTAAATTATTGTATGACTGGATCAATGAGTCAGCGCATAGTTGAATGAGTGAGTTTCATGGATGGATGGAAAGATAGATGGATGGATGAATGGATGAGTGAGTGCATGAACAGAGGAATGGTAAATCAATAAATACATACTGGCAGGAAACTTAGGGCCTGATTTAGATCTTGGCAGAGGGGATTACGCTGTCACAAATGTAACGGCTATCCTGTTGTGTAGCCATTTCAGTTATAGCTCCATGCACGTTATTTTAGCACACTAGACTACATTTTTGACCCAAAATTACAAACTCAAGAATTTTTGCTATATGAACTAGAATACCCAGTTCCAGACACACTGACTATTGATCAGTATCAAAGAGTCATGCATACCAATGGCTCAGCACAACCTGCAATTGGCACAAAGCATCAATACTCCGCTGCATGCACAGTCGTAAGTGGCTACATGGAAGTTAATACATTTTGTCACCAACATACATTTACGTAAACCCTAGGGGATTGCACAGCACAACTAGCATAGCTCAAGGCTCTGGTGATGGCACTGGAACATACGGATCCTGCACAGTTAACGCTGATTGTTTGTTATTCATACTATTGTGTCCAGTCTTTCAATGAATACCTGCATTACTGGCGCCAGAATGGGTTCAGAGATTCTACAGGCAACACCATTAAACACAGACTTCTGTGGGGAAAAGTAGTGGATCTGAAGGAAACATTACCAAATGTCCATGTTGTACATACACTTGGACACCAGCGTATTGTAATACACGTTGCTGGGAATACACTGGTTGATGAAGCTGCAAAGTCAGCAGTAGCTACGGCCACTGTTGCTGCAGTAGCCTGCTTAGGTGCGAAACCGGACGCAGACATATGGGCTGCTGTGAAAGCTACAGCTGAAGGTACGCCCTACCCAAAAGCATTTCCTGCTTAATATTCCTACCGAATGGGAGGCTACCTAAACGCTGAGGTTAAGATACCAGGTATAGGGGCTCAAGAAATTCCCAGCAAGGACATAAGATCAGAGTTGATTAAAGCAGCGCATGAGGGGGTAGCATCTGCCCATGCTGGTGTGGTGGCTACACTATTATTGTTACAAGCACGTTATTGGTGGGCAGGTCTATACAAAGAGGCCATGCAGAATGTGTTTTGCTGTGACATCTGCCAACAAATTAAAGTTTCCACTGCAAAACGCCCACCTCAGACACCCCTTCTAATTTCAAACAAACCATTACAATGTGTGTACTTGGACCATTGCGGTTCCCTAACACCGGATAATGCATGCAAATACATTTTGTTCACTGTTAACTCTTGCTCCAGATTCCTATGGGTGTGGCCACAACGCTCGGCTGATGCTCAGACTGTTATTAAAGATTTGCGAGTCTTTATCAACACATCTGCATTTTCGGCTTTCCACTTGGACCAGGGCTCTGCTTTCGCCTCAAGGGCTTTCAGGGATGCCATGGCTTCATTAGGGGTCCAACTTCACTACTCAACTCCATTTCATCCTGAGGGAAATAGTGTTGTGGAGCGACTAAACCGTGATTTAAAGCAGTCCTTAACAGCCAGAGTCAAGGTGCGGGTCATAGTTGGCTTAATCACCTGTATGGAGTTGAGAGAGCACTTAACAATCTGCATACAAGGTCCCTGGGGGGTCGTACTTCATATGAGTGCTTGTTTGGAACTCAAATGTATGTTCCAGATCTGGATGGTCCTGGTGTGGAGGCGGCAGAAACACCTTGTGACATAAATTAATGTGTCACTGTCTGACAGGAATTGCAACAGTTCTGTGACCACAACGCTTCTGCCAGTGCTGCCTCCACAGGAATTAAGGATGTACATGTAATGGCTACAGGCTGGATTCCTAAAGCTGGGGATCTAGTACATGAAAAGGTTGCTGTGAAATAAAGAGTTTGGTTCTTCTTCTCATGCAGTAGTCCCAGTCTTTTGAATACACTGTACCAGAACTGTCATTCTACCACCTTTGGCTAGTGCTAAAGAAAACCGCTTTGTATCTATCGACAATGTCAAGTTACACAATGTGGCCAATCCTGCACACCAGACCAAGAGGAACAGCCTGTAGTTCCTGAATCCCTCTGACTACTGGTCAAGAAGTTCCATTACAAGTTGTAAGCAGCAACACTGACTCTTCTCCAAGCTTGTGGAGGGTGGAAAATGATCTTGCATTAGTTCCACTAACATCTGTTTCAACCAATAATACAGAAAATATTGATCAATTTCACACAACTTCAACACAGACGGATGGTGTCATTTATTCTGAACCACCGCGGGAAACACCCACCAGTTCTCCACCTACAAACACAGCTCCAGTATTTTCATGAACTGCTTCTGGATACTTTGCTGACATCAATGACACCGTTTCGGACTCATTCGCCTCTTTTACATCTGAACTGTCAAAAACACATAAGCTGATAAACTGGCTTAAAGCAACTTACTTAATTTTTCTATGGAACTATCTGTGGCTTTCTTTGACTGTACTGGCTTTCCTACTTTGGACTGGGTTTGTTATAACATTCTTTTTATTAATACATGATCATTTTGTTCCTGAAAGATCAACAGTTAAACTGGTGGATGAGGTCCTAAAACCACATTTTTCTTCTTATAAGGTCCGCAGAGACTTGTCTTTTGTTAACATTTCCGCTATACCAATTCCTAATGGGATTGTTTGGGATAAAGTAACATTTGATATATATGGCCCGACAGAGGTCATTCAAATACCATATGTGTTTAAACTTTCAATGAACAATGTAATAATACCCAGAGTTGTTTCTGATGATTGGGATGTGAAAACAGTTGATTCTATGATGACGGAATTGCAGTATTACACTGTATTTGAAAACGAAGATGTTTACCAATCTAAAGAGAATTATGGTGATATGTTTTGCTATAATTATTATGGGCACCATTTCATCCTCAGAGCAAGTACCCAAAAGACTGTTTTTAATTACACACAATGGGAACATTGTCTGACTCCACCACAAGGGCGTTCTAAAACATACTCTGAAAAGTTTGCAAATTCTTCTGGGCACATTGTTAAAAATGCTGAGTCATTTTATTTTAAATTGCCATCAATAGAAAATGTATGCATATTATTGACAAATACGAAATTTGTTTATTCTGATTCCTTTTGTTTCCTGGTTGGCTATAGAAGGTTTTGAATATTGAATGAAGTCGATTGACTTAAAAAGTGTGTGGGGAACTAGACATTGGCAAATACCGGGGAAGGAAGCTTTACTTAGAGCATGCCTGATACCTGTTCAAATGATATTTTTAAATGAAACTGTACAACAAACAAGTTGTTTAGGCTTAGCTAAGATTACAGAATTGAATATGCCCAGTATTCCTGCCCCTTCAAAATTTCATAAAAGTAAAAAATATATCAATGCAACTGAAGATCAGTTCGATGAATGGGTCCAGAATGGCCGTTTAATGCTTCACACTCACGTCCTGGCGGGTGGTTATTGTGGCCAATAGATACCAATGGGTGTCACAAATGTTTTATAAACTCCACGGGGTATATATAATTAGTAGGATGGACCATCGCTAGATATAATCCAAACATGCGGGAATAGTAACAACATACAGTGTAGAGAAACTGTGCCAGCAGTCGTTAAAAAGTTCCTCACTAGACGCGGTTAGAGAACACCTCAGTCTCCTGTCTAATAACACCGACTTACAGGACTTCCTGTTAGGCCCCAGAAAAAAATGCAGAAAGCGCTTATTATATGAAGTATGTAATGAAGTTCGTAAGCTTTCCCAACATGAAACTGCTGCCCCGTTAAGGCAAATAGACCAGGAAAATTTACATAAGGCATTAACTGTTGTAGATAATGGAATTAATACCCTGTCTGACTGGATATACACCCTAAATAACATTGTCTCTTCTGCTATAGACTTAATACAAACTGATATGTCTTCTTTACACCATGTCAATTAAGGTCCATTATGCAGTTGGGTTGGACACTTGAAACACTGAAGTCAGGTCGCGTTCCCTGGCAAAACGTTAGCGCAAGGGATATATTTTCTATGTTTAACTTAACGAGACAGCAACAACTAATGGCTAAAAAAGAGGCAACTTATGTCATGCTAAACATTGAAAAGTTAGAAAAGTTGCCTTTTACTGTGGCAGAAATACCATCTGCTGAATGGTTAATTTACGGGGTCATTAATCTGCCTATTTCAACACTATAATTCACGTCCTGTTTATCACACATTCCAGTAGGCAGATATGAAAGGCTGGGAGATAGTTACATCCATGAGCTGCGGGAGTTGCCCTTCTGGTACAAATGCCTCCGTGGCATGGAAGAGGTCTTTCTTAGCAGTAGTGAATGTGAGACTTCTGTCAGCCATTTGATGGTTTGTAAACAGCTGTCCTTGCACCGGGCGTGTAAAGCTTCGGCAGTGAACTTAGCTTGTTATTTGAAGGGAGTGCCAGTCCCCTTGATTAGACCTGCGTTCCAGGTGCTTTCAAACGTCAGCTTTGATCTCCTCAATAGTGAAGACTTTTGTGGGATGAGAGCTGGAATAGGTTATGTTATTTCGGTCTCTAAGATTGTTACATGCTGCAGGAACGTACGTTTTCCTCCCACTAGACAGAAAGAGGTAGCTGACATCTGGCCCCATAATGCTACTTCTAATGTGAATTTTGACAAGTTGAGCAGACTCAAAGCTTTACTGTTTCAAAAACATGTGGCTCTCCCATCTGCATGCAAGACCTACGCACTTCAGGTGTTAAGGTCATCACCAAAGATACAGTCCCTTTTAACAGTACCAACTTTCGAGACACTTTGGGTGAACTTGTGGGATGAATATTTAATGCATCTAGTACTACTGGACTCGCAAATTTCTTTAAGGCTGTTGGTTCTGGTTTTGTTCACACCTTCTCCTCCATATTCGGTTAAATACCATCAGCCACCCACTCAATATTCTCCAGTATTTTCAGGGGATTTCCAATACCTTTGGCTATAATAGTTGGCATCTTGCTATTGCTACTTTTCATGCGCAATGGCTGTCCTGCCGCAACAAGAATGAATGATAGCGTTCCCACCAGCATAGCACAGCTGTGTCGTGAACACATGATGAAGTATTTTGGAGCAACACTTCTAGAGCAATTAGAGTGTGACTGGTCCCTATCATTCAGACTGGTTTTACATTGTGTGCAGCCCGTGTTTTGGTGCCTCTGGTGCTCGTTCGAACATGCTCTGGAAGTTTGTCTTTGTACGCAGTTCTTACTTTCATTGGAAACTGATCTGTTGATGTTCTCGCTCATGGTTAATTACTGGACATTGCGAGTTGAGGGTGCGTTTGCCACGGGAAGCTGCTTATGAGTTTCTCTTCCTGGATGATGCGGCTCTGAACTCATTACTGGGCACACCACGGAATCCCGCTGCCTTGGCTGAGGCTCAGGCTATGGAACACAATTGCTCCTTGGGCCTTCTCGGTGATGCCTTTCCAACTTTAATAACTGCTGAAGTGGAAGATTTTCTGTCCTCCATTGTTCCGGATTCAATTGGCAACTTTCAAAATGATTCAGACTCTTGACATTTGGCCCTTTTTATGCCACATGTTAACATTTTAAATTGTCCTTTTATATATGCCCATGTGTCCTTTTAACTTGTCATTATTGACACTTTTTACACACATATCTTTATGCATACTTAGGCTTTGAACCACCTTCATCCGAGAAGGGGAGGGTGTTGTGTAGCCATTTTAGTTATAGTTCCATGCACATTATTTTAGCACACTAGGCCTGCGCTGTGCACTTTAACCTAGATATATTTTATTCAGCTTTGTTTATTATTTTAACAATAGTCACTTTGCGGTCTTGTTTTATTTCTCTCTATCTAGCTGTTCTTGCTTAGGCCAGCACTATATTTTCAAACAAGACATTCGTGTTCACTTTGTGCTTCTTTCAAGGCTGCAGTAAGATAGGTTGCCGGTAAACGTGGTAAAAGTTTTGTCTCTGGTATTCATAGAAAAACACACATCCTTACATAGGGACATTTTTTCAGAACATCAGCTGTTTTATTATATAAACACTTCCCTGTCCTAGACACAATAGAGGGAGATTCCAGCCATTGGACCACAACTGTATGTTGACTGCTGAACGCTTCGCCACAGCTGCTTATGCAGACTTCAGGCCTTTGCTTAGGTATGGGGGATGATGTCTTCCCAGAGGAACCTAAAGGGCAGAACTAGAGCTTAACATGCTTTACTCTATTATAGCCTAGGTAGGAATTAGTCTATTGACTCTAGTGACAATATGGTAGCATTATTTCTATGCTTCACTCTCCTTGTCACAATTCTAATTCTGTCATGCTGTATCGTCCTGGTTCTTGCAGTACATGCTTTGTTATTAAGATGCAGTTGCTTTATTAAAACCTTATTGAAATATATACTGCATTGTGTATTTGAGACTAATGTAACTGAGAGAAATGGATGAGACCTGAGTAACCACGATTTCCTTGAGAAGTCAATTGTGTCATGTGCTCGGCTGCCCAATCAGTCCTGCTCTTGTGTAAAGATGAAGCACAGTTAGTTGCCGGAGCAAAACCCGGATTAGGGCAACAGGTATCACCTGTAGTGGGTTAAGGCTCAGTCTCCCACACCGCAGGCGATTCTGCTGCTCAAATCCAGTAGTCACATTAGAATAATGAGAGCCTACGCAACAATGCCATCCGCTGCTTTACAAATGCATTATATCCTATGGAGATCGTAATACTGCGGACAGGATATCCGTCACAATTGTGACAGAGTATTCCATCCTCGGAGATCAAAATGAGGCCCTTAAACTCCGAGTCCTGAGGCTGCAGTAGTGATAACCTTATAAAAATGCCAAGAGTTACAATTATAATGCCATGCAAGCATCAAGCCTAGTCACACACCATATTGGCAAGAATGTCAACAGTAAATATAGAAATTTCATAAATATGCTAGTGCAAGAATTGGGTTGGTACCATTGTGCCTACAATACATCCGGAATTACCATGAATAATCTAATGAACGCAAAATGTGAGAGAGGGCACCACTGGGCCAAGAATGTCAACTATGTGCTGACGTATATTGTCAAAGCTAACGACGTGACAGATCCTTAAGGTAGAGGTCATTTTGACACAGTAACCCTCCAGTGGCTTTCATTGCCTTTACTGTGATGACAGTGATATAAGGTTCGTGTAAGTGGTCATATTTACTGTACATTCCTTCATGATCACTATGTTGTAGATGATGAGGAACACTGGAGACATTACCGTTCCAAGATGGCAGAAATATTCAGTACAACAGACAGCAGCACCATGGAGATTTGTTCATTGCTGCCATGACTTCTCTGTGACAGCAATGGTGGTAGCTCAGGCTGCATTCCAGATCATCCCTTTCAGTGTATTATAAACATAGATCTGCCATTTGTAAATCAGTATTTCTCCTTCTCATAGGAATAGTCCATCCTGAGCTGCTGGCCAGGCCACTGCCAGATGGAACACAAACAACCCCACACTAGTTTTGGTATGCTTTGGACTGATATTGATATATAGCTGGCTGTTGAAAGGTCTATTGTAACAAACAACAAAGTAATGAAAGGAAAGGTTGAATTAATATCAGACCATTGTTTTTTTATCCACTAAATATTCAATTTTCCCTATACTTTACAAAAGGAAGATTCCACAGTCAGTGCTGAGATCTCTGTGTGGTAATGCATAGGGAAGAATAAAAACGTTTATCCAACTCGGAAGTAAATATTAAAAATAGTTGTATATTAAATATTTTTGTAGATTCATTTTATACATTTATTTAAAAATATTTTAGGGAAAAAAAACATTACAGCATTATTAATTTAATTTTGAAAGCAATCTTTACGGTAATATATTTCTTTAAATGAGCATTATTTTTCCGAGGTTTGAATTAGAAAATAAATTCCGACCTAAAGATTTTTTTTAATGTATTATAACATTAATTTAAACTAATGCATCATTGAAAGTGCTATATAGAATGATTTAAACTTAATTTAGCTATTTTAATTTAATAAAAATATTTACATCCATTTTTTATTTCAAAATAGGGTACTAAAATATTTTACAACTAAATAATAAATATGTGTTTTTTATTTTTCTTAACATAAATTATATTTATATAGATTTGTAACTATTTTAAATATTTTAATAAAAGATTATTTCTTATGGTATTGTATTTAAATTCCCTACCTTCATTGTTTTCAAGGCGAATGTGTTGCCGTACCATTGGTTGGCCATGTGTGGTGCTAGACATACCACTGTTTTTCTCAGTATTAACTTACACTCTCATTTTGTGAATAGTCAAATGTAGTTAACTCACTCAAAGGTGTACATTTTTCAAAAGTGTAAGTTAGCTTCGTGAATCAGGCCCTTTGTGCATGCATGAATTACTTTGCAGACCAAAGTGTATAGCAATATTTCTTGACTTGTCTTTGCAGCTGATGTATCTGAAACATTGTGCTGCTATTTGAGTAGTTTGGCAACTTTCTAAAAAAGAAATAAGGATTTGAAGTTCTCTGTGAAGAATGTCAAAATCATTTTCGATCTTCACTTACACATTGCAACGCTAGTACAACATTTTTTAGGAATGTTTCAGACATTGATTGAGTCGCATCTAGGTGGGTGAAAGTTACAGCAAAGGCCACACCGTTTCTACCAAGATTATAGTCTAACAAAGGTCATCTGACTCTAAAATACTGGCCACTCGTATTACACTTTTGAAAAACAAAAATGAGATGGATAGAATGTTTCAATTATTCACATTTTGGATACTTTGGGCACCACTCCAGTCTACTGAGTTTTTCTGCTCATTGTGCAATTAGAAATAGGGACTAATGTAACTCAGCAATAAGGTTGCCAGTCACATTGATGCTTCCTCCATAGGTTTATTCTTTCACACACAAGAAATGGGGGCTAGGCAGATAAACATAGGCATGGAGTTTGCTGGTTCTGTCAGTTTTATAGAATCCATTGCCTCAGAGGAAGCACAAACACTCTAACCTCAATAGCATGTGAGGATTCTTTAGATACATTGAACAGACCACAACAACAAACCTTATGGAAATCTGCTCTGGTCCTGATTCAAAAGGAAAAGTCCAATCCAGTAGGAACAGAACAACTTGCGAGGCCTCATCTCTTTTGAACAGGAAAAAGAAAAATCCAGACTACTTTTGACCAATGAAATGGTGCCATGAGACCTGTGGCATTCCAAACACATGATCCATGAGTGAGCAAACTAGTCACCTAAAATATGGTACAGAGAAAAAGAACACAATGATGGTGGAAATACTTGAATCAATCTTTGCCACAGATACTTAGGGCCATATTTATACTTTTTGATGTAAAACTGCGCAGACGCAGTTTGACATCAAAAGGTTTAACGCCATTTCTTTGCACCACCCGGGTGTCAAATTTATACATTGACGCTCCATGGCGCAAACCACGGGTTTGAGTAATTTTTTTTTTACTCCAACCATTGCGCCACGTCGTAAAGAAAAATGACGCTAACGCGGCAAAAATGACTTTAATACGGTTTATGATGTCGCAAACCGGATACGCGCCATTTTTCCCTGCAAGTGCATCAAAAAGCAGCGCAAACACAGCAAAATGAGCAAAGGAGCCCCAAAATGGATCCTAGAAGCCATGAGAGACCCCAGGAGGACTCCAACCAACCAGGAACCAGCCTGGAGGACCCAGACAAGATCCGGGAGAGGGAGAAGAAGAAAAGGAAGTGTTGTTTCAGTGCAGGGGAGCAGGAAATACTGGTGAAAGAGGTGACAGAACACTAGCATCAACTTTTTGTCACCTCAAAATCGCCAATTGGGAGGAGAGAGGCAATTTGGCAACAAATTGTGGACAAGATAAACAGTGTGGCAGAAGTACGGAGGACAGTCACGGAGTGCAAGAAACGCTGGCATGACCTCAAGTGCAGGACCTAGGAAAAGATGGCAAGGAACAGGAAGGCAGCACTGCAGACTGGAGGTGGGAGTCCAGCACCGCAGGAGGTCCTGGACCAGATGGATGAGATGGTGGCAGCTGTCATCCCAGAGGAGATCGTCACAGGGATTTAAGGACAGGACAGCGCAGACTACCAGGAAACAACAGAGATGCAGGTTAAGTTGCATGGGGTACAAAACTGCCTAAATGTTAACTGTAAACAGGGGGGACATACCTACTTCACAATGCATGTCAGCCATGAAAATCAGGTAGTGGAAAGGACAGCGGGGCACGGCACAGGTTCATGGGCTGTGCAGGGGAAACCAGTGGCACAACACTACACCAACAACCTTTGCATTGGGGTATGCTGCCATGTCAACAATGTTGGAAAGGTACAGCCAGTACAGGAGGGTAGGGTACAATGTAAAACTGGCTTCCTGTCACACAACAGGTGGTATTGTTGTGACATGAACTAGGCCTCAATTTCTTTACCCCAGCATGTCCAATGACATGTCCCTCACCATTGCACTTGTGTCGCATCACAATAGAAGGTGTCACACTAATGGACTCACAATCCTGGACTGTTTAAATATTGTACTACAGCACTTTAAAATAAATAGCACTTACACAACCACTTTGTCTCTGTGTAAGGTGACACATCAATTGTGTAGGAGATTAGTGATGTATGTCAGATGTCAATGGCAATAGAATGTTAATTAAACAGTGTTGAAAGAATGTGGGCTGATAACTATGCACTGGGGTCTGGATTTTATCATCATCTGTGCTTCCTTAGGCTTATTTCTGAAGTTAAAGCATCACAAACAGTATAATGCTGTGTAGAACAGAAAAGGTCAGCTTCAAAGTATGTATAAGCTGAAACTCAATGTGGCCAACATTCCCTTCAAGACAATCTTTATGTATGTGACAACTGACTATAAACTTTCATCACACACACACACCATACAGCAGGAATCGATGTGTACGAGTATATGGACAAATATGTAACCTGGCAATACAATGTAAGAAATGATAGGTGTGAGTTATGTATACAGAACTACAAAAGATTATAACATCACTCAGCTTATCAGGGCTCACATGAACATCATGCTGCAAGCAGACGTCCCACAGTGCCCAGATACCAATTCAGGACTCTGCAATCTGGTGGAATCCGGGCACAATTACATTTGGTCATGTAAAAGATTATCTGTCCAGACGTAAACACACAGAAACAATGAACTTAGGGCCAGATGTTCTTTCTTTTATGTGTAGCATTTGCTTCATTTGTTTACGCTACAGCTATGGAAAGTAGCACAAAATATTTAGATATTATCAAGTGTGCATTACTTTGGCATCCATAATTAATTTAAATGCTGCACAAACCTAGTCGAAATATCAGCCTAAAATATTACCAGAGATTAGGAAGATCTTTGTACGTTTGGCCATGAATACGGTTCAGACATGGTTTTAAAAAATTGGGGGACTACAATGGTTCCTTACATTAGCATGTGAAATACATCTCATTCCTGGTACTCTCACAGGCCCTGAATAATACTTTTGTTTGTGCCGCATTACCATCATCTATTGACGGCAAAGCAGCACTAATTTACAAGATAAAGTTGTCTTTTGTAAGTTTGTACAGCTTTTGCATCAACAAATGACGGTAATGCGTAGCAAAAATTATATAAATCAGGGCCACTGTGTGTTCAACTCGCTTTCCACATGTCCATAAACATTGCATGCAGCATGTCACAAAATCTGGTACTGTCACTACAGAGCATTTTACTCTACACATATGTCTAATTTGTACTCACCAGCAGGGCCACCAATCACCACACCCAGGTGGTCCAGCAGGTCCTGCTCTGGGGCCACCAGGTCAGCACAGCAATGTTTCAGTTGGTGGTCGTTGCGCTGGCTGTTGAACAGTCTTCTTAGGTGGAACAGCACCTTTGAACCACCTGAGCCTCCTAGCCTCCGTGTGATACCCCTGTATCACCCTGCCACCTGCCTCCAACATCGGGGGAGGAAGTGGCAAGCCAGCCACACAAAGGTCCCCAGCTCCTCCTTACCCATTTTCCCCAGACGTGGCCCTCCCAACATCTCAACAATAATAAGGATAGCAAAGGTTAAAGAGGGAAAAACAGGGAAAGGAGGTATGGAAAGGAAACTTAAAGAATCCACAAACAGCCCAACAATACCCCAACTAACAATACCCACTAACACACTCCCAACAGTACAAAGACAAATCTAATCTCCAAAAATGAGAAAAAACACATTACACCGATTTACATAGACACTTACAAAAACAACAGATGAAAATTGCAATAGCACACAGGAAACAAAAGCACAATATTCACAGACACAACTCTATACAGAGCTGCACAGTCTAGAAGAATCAAAGACTGCAAAGTGAAAATGAAAGTACACCTACTGTACCATTTCTGTAACAGGATATCCTATTACATCACTTCCTGTCTCAAATGCGGTGCATTTTTATTATAATGCGTGAAATTTTATGACGCTTACGGGCTTTGCGTCAATATTTTTGGACGCATATGCTTAAAAATTCCCCCGCATTTAAGGATCAATACATTTTTAATGGATAACCGATTTCATGGGGTGTAGTGTTGGAATTAAGGCTAGGGACCAATCGATGTATTATGGGTGTGAGCATAATTTTTTAACGCATATGCATCATATTTTGACACATATGCATCAAAACATTTGTCTACAACTGTGTCTGTGTCATTTTTCTTTATTTAACATACATGAAGGCTATAACTATACAAACATAGGATGTTATGACCTGCTGTGTGTGTTCTAGTGTTTGGTCACATGTGGCAGACCACACTACTGCGGACCATAATACTCACGTTGTTGTGCCGGATTAGCTCTCTTAACTGACGCAACAGCAACACAAACTTTTGGAATAAAATTGGTATTTCCTAGTTTGAGCAGGTGTTGCATCAATAGAGGATAGCAAGGCTACGCAACTAAACAAATAAACTCATGGCCTGTGTGTTTATGTCCATGAACTGGCTACTTCAATTGTTTTTGTGCCTATGTGTGAACGTCACAAGAAGTGTTTTGCATAATGTGCATTTGTGGATGTGTTGTAATTGTGGATAACCATCAGATGCCATTCAATGAGGTACATCAGTCATGATATGTGTTTGTTATATCTGTGGCATCTTATGCTGTGTGAACTTCACTGACTTTGGGGACAAAACATTTCCCATGACAAACTATACAAAGGATAGATAGAGGACAGTTGATAATGGCAATGTCAGAAATGTAACCCATTACATTTAATGAAATGTTGGATACCACTTCATGGTCAATTGTTGTGTATACTACCCATGAGTCAGGAATCTGAACATGCTAGGTAGGTACAGTGTTTGTGGCACAGAGTCTCAATTCCAATCCAAAAATTGTTTTGTACCCCACAGTTTGAATCAGGTACCCATGGTTCTCCTGTGGCTGTGGAGGACCAGCAGACCATGGTGCATGTGTTCACATATTTCCAGTGGTTCATTGCACAAAGGTGTCCAGTTCAAGTGTGTGGCCATGTGTACCCCGTGTCAGTATTGGCCTCCATGTTGTCCTAGTTACATGCAGGTCTAGTCATGAGTCTGTGGAGCCAACCCTTGACTTAACAGTGTATCCTTCAAAGCAGAGTTGACCAAAATCCAAAGATCAATTAACGACACACATGGTAATAGTCCAGCTATGGCACTGCAGAACTTTAATAAAGCTGACTACAGGGCAACCTTGGTGTGCTCAAAAACTTTATGGATGAGTAATAGGTAAAAAGCAGCTTTCATCACAACATGTGTACACAGGGTGGGCTTGAAAATTCCCACTGCAACAGGGAACATCAGTGCCTCTGTGCTAATTAATCTCACAGCTAGTCACCAAGCATGCACCATCAAAAAGGTGGTGGCAGAAGTGAATCTGTGTCTGGACCGTCAGGGCACAAACATGTTTTGTCCTCACATTCACATTGGCAAGCCTTGTTTGTTGTGCTGGAGGCACCGTACCAAATCCATGCATACAGCCATAGCACACTGTCACTGTTTGGCAATAATGAATACATTCAAAACCAGACAAGGGATGGGGGCTGGATTAGGCCATTTGAATACATGTTCCAGAACTGATTACGATGAGTAAAATTATTAAACTATACTATTTATTTGAGGATTCATTGTAGACCTACCAGACACAATTCCCCATGAGGAAAGAGAGGGCATGGAAAGCAACTATGAGACAAATGTAGCCAAAGGGAACCTCTATGTTTAACGCAAAAACAGGAACCAGTCTGGCTAACAGGATGCAGGCTCTGTCAGGAACAAACATGAACAAGGCAAATACACAGTGAGCAGACTCTGACTGGGAAAAGCTAGAACAACACTGTGGGAACTAAAAACAGTTTGTGCTGTGGTCTGCAACGTTACAGAATCCCACAAGGGCTCGGGTACACAAGTGATTTGCTCGCCAATGCACAACAAGGAAATTCTGAGAATGGCAGCTTCTAAGCAGTTCCAGGCAGCAGCAAGGGCAGTGCAGGTTCAAATGGCTGGTCTGCATGGTAGTGCTCACAGGTGTGTGCAGCTTCAGTCTCTCACAAGTCCTGGAGTTGAGAATCAAGTTCAAAGAGCCAAGTAGACCTTTCACATCAGAAGCAATGGACAGCTGATTGCAGGTCTTACTGACTACCAGGCAGTGCATTATTTGACCTGAAGTCCATGCAGACTGATGAACTATGACTATGGCATGCCATACTAAAGTGGGAAGCACGTAGGAGTCAGAATGGGAGTCTAGGTGTGTGTTGAAGATTCTCAGGGTACAAATAGTCCATTTACAGGGCCCTCTAGAGAAGGGTGGGGAGAGACCTAAAACATGGCAGTGGCAGGACTTATTACCTGGGATGGACTGTGCAGTGCATGTCTCGTGAGCAATACCTGTCATACCTGGGGCACTCGTGCTATCCATTTTCAGCTTAGATGGACTTCTTGTCACACATGCTCCTCACAGAGATAGCTGATGTCACACTTACTGTTGTCATGGGTCTGGTCATACATTCCGGTTACCAATGCAATAGCACATCAACTGCCTCATGTATGAGACACTTGTTTTCCTTATGATTCATGGTGTCTTAGTTGTGTGTCATTTGCTGCAATGGACCATGTTGGCAACATGGATGTGTCTCATAGCTGTGGTCCTCTGATATTGCCCTTCACATGTGAAATAGACAGGATATATGTCATTTACACTGTGTGTGATGTTGGCTGTACATTTATACCCATCAAATGTGATGTGACTTTTTTAGTATCCTAATTTGTATTTCTGCAATGCTCCATGAGGCTAAACTTTGATTATGATTCCTAGGGATCATGTGATGCATAAACAATTACCCAGATCATGATTGAGTGATGAAGTTAGGTGTTTAAATGACATATGATAACAAAGTGGTGATGCTGACTATAGTTAGAAGAAGTTTAGTACAATGTGTTGTCTGCGGCGCAATCCTGCAGCAGTGTTTGGATGTTCCCCACTCAATTTTACAGACAGCATCCTCCTCTTCCTCCTCTTCAGGCATTTGTGGGTCTGGTTCATAGAGGGGAATGTTCCTCCTTACACAAATGTTGTGCAGGATGGCACAGGTCAAAATGATCTTGCAGACCATTTCAGGTGAATATAGGAGGCTGCCTCCGGTGATGTCCAGGCACCTGAATCTGGACTTCAGGATGCAAAAGTCCTCTCAACTATGGAGCATGTCCTATGATGTGCCTCATTATAGGCACGCACTGCTGCTGAGCTTGGGTTGGCAAATGGGGTCATGATCCATGGCTGGATCCCGTAACCCTGATCAGCTGAAAGAGAAAATTATGGTAAATATTTGCTTGTTGGGTGCACCTTGATTACCACTTTGCATGCCAGTTGTTATCTTGTGTCGTCTGTGACTCATCTGCGTTTGTGGTGTTGTGTGGGATCCTAGGTTTCTGTGATGTTCTTTCTGCAGTGGGTTGTTCATCTACCAAAACTGGTGTTTGGCTGATGGACCTGATATCAGTGGTATATTTCGAAACTTGCTGTTCAGTGTGCATCTCCCATGCATTATATAATGTGAAAGAAGTGTCCATGTGCCTTCAAAGGAGGTGACATAACACTTCCACACACACAATCGATTCCACTGTGGTGGTAACACGATTGCACTACATGGGCTGAACATCACATCCAATTTGACATATATAATTGCATGTGAAATGCAACAGTGAGGCCCTAAGATTTGGCTAGGTGACAATGTACAACACATCTCCAAAAGTTAGCAGCACTGAAGTGTTCACAATTGGCAATGCACACTTATCCCCTGTGTGACAAGTTACATGCAAACCTATTTTTGTGCCCTCACCAAGTTGGCTCATCTGCAAACATGTACCTACACTTCTGAACTTGCTCCAGGTAAGCTGGCTAACTTGGTTGTGGGGGTGAAGGTTTTAGTGTTAGAAGGTCCATGTGCCCGTACATCTGTTATGTATATGGGGAATTGTCTCAATCTGTATGTGTAGCAGTGTGCACTTTACATTAGTGTCGCATCCACATGTTTTCATAGCAGAGTCCACTTCCTTATTGCTAGCGGGCAATGTCACCCCAGGAGTGATGTGAGATGTTTGTACTGCCTCAATGATTCCATGTCACCTTCATTAGAGTCAGCATCATCAAGCTAGGTGTCTCATGGTGTTTGACCTGCAGCAAAACACAATACACACCCCTTACACAGTACGCATTGCTTGGAAGGGTGTGTGATTGAGTGTTATTGATGTGATATTGGAAGATTCATCTTCCAAGTTGTATTTTCAGTTAAGGCCATGTCATTGTCATTGAGTGGTTTTAAATTGGTCCCGTGTGGCTCTGGAGTGGCATCTTTTGTTATTTGGATCTGTCATTTGTCCATAGGTGTGTATTCCATTGGGTCATTATATCAAACATGACTTCCAGTGTCACAACCTCAGAGTCTTCCTGGCCATGTGTCAATGTAGTGGTGTATGTATTGTGTGTCCTACAGGGTTGCTGTGCTGCGTGTGTATAACTAGGTTTCTGTACTTACGAACAAGTAGGCCATTGCCATATCGTCCATCCTGGAAGTGCTGATTGATGGTGCTGTGGCGGAAGATGAATGAATCATGGCACTCCCAGGATACTTTGTCACGATGTTGGGAATCAATCCACGGTGATCCACAATGGACTGCACATTGATGGAGTGTGTGTGCTTCCTGTTGCGGTACAGATGCTCCGTTGCAGCAGGTGGCACAATCCGTACATGTGTGCAGTCAATGGCACCAAGCCCGTGTGGGAAGCCATTGATTTGATAGAGCCCCTGTTTGGTCTCCTGCTGCTTCTGCTGTGTGTTGGGGAAGCTGATATGGCGGGTGTGAGGGAGATGATGGCATTAGGTACCTTGGGAAGGAAGACAGAGAATGAGGGCTGTGAGATCCCGGCAACCAGGGCACCAGTGGTTTGAAAAGAGCCACTTGCCAACATGTGCGGGACAGCTAGCAGCTTGGTCCCTGGTGGAATGATGTGGGGTGTCTGCAAGCTGGATGCCGACTGTGGCTCAATGTGGCGCAGCAGCTACTGTATGGCTGCTGTCATGTTCCCTGAGGCCCTGAAGGGTTGTCCTGGTCCTGAATATCCTCTCCTGCCTTCTGAGTTGCCTTTGGGGTCCCTGTTGGTGTGGTAGAAGCTGCTACTGTTGCTCCTGTGCTCTGCGTCTTCATGCATGCTGAATGAATAGCACCTCCATGTCTTCCTTTTTTAGCTCTGATGTTGCTTGTGTGAGTTTTCCTTAAGTACTGGTACGTTTGCCCCACTTTAACACCTGCCCTGACCCAGGCATTACATTTTGGCACCAATTGGGATTTGCATCATTTTCTGGCTCCACCTTCCAGTCGTTCCCCATTTTTGCGCAGTTGGATAAATATGGCGCATGGGTGTTTAAGTCATTTTTTAGATGGGAACGCCTACCTTGCATCTCATTGACGCAAGGCGGTTTCACGCATCCAGAAAATGATGCACACTGGGATATTTTGACGTTAGGTGGGTCTAGCATCAAAGTATAAATATGGTGTTAGCTTTGTGCCAAATTTGCGTCAAAAT
Source organism: Pleurodeles waltl (assembly GCF_031143425.1). Lineage (NCBI taxonomy): Eukaryota > Metazoa > Chordata > Amphibia > Caudata > Salamandridae > Pleurodeles > Pleurodeles waltl. The sequence continues at coordinate 313,080,313 of NC_090449.1, read as the reverse complement.
AAATTACGCTAATCCGGCGCAGAGGGAGTATAAATATGGGCCTTACTGTGAACCACATTCTAAGCCATCTTTTTGGGTCCTTTGTTTGCTCAGTCAGAAAGGGGCCAATCTTATTCAAGTCAGCTTTGTTTCCACCCCAATAGGAACAGTGCTGCTGAAACCGTGATGTCATGATCCATCTGAATGCGAATAAGACTGAGTTCTGCTTTGTACCTGGTATGTCCCTGTGTGTATTGGCATGGAGGAGCTAACAAATGATAGTCTAAAATGCTAACAAGTGTAATTACCAGTCGATGAGATTAGTGTTGAACCCATCACTTTTTGCGCTGTCTAAAGTGACTCCCGTTAGGTAGGATGGGTATGCCTAAATGTGTAATGAGCTTTGTGTGCGCCAAGACTCAGACCTTACTGACGATGCCAAAAAGTGTTACCACAAGTCTTGGATTGCTTGTGTTCTTGTTCACACGATACATTACCTACCAGCTGAAGGTGGACTGTACTTTTTTTGGCAAAACAACAATTGATTTGCAAAGGGTTTGTCCCTATTTGTGTTTGCAAAAGGCAAGTATAAAGCGATGGGATGAAATCCAGCCATGGAGATTACCAGTGGATGAGATAATTCATGATTTCTACCCACCAACTTTTGTGCTGTCCAAATTGCGCCCTTCGCCGTTGCACCATTCAAAAATAAGAAGCTTTATATCTAGTACTTAATAATACTTTTTAGAAATTATTTTTGTGATTTATGGTAGTCCTTTCATAAGTCTTCAGTTCCATACATTTTCCGCTTAATATAATTTCTGATATCCCTTCTTGTCCTTACAAAACACCTGTAAAGATCAGCTAGATCCTACCAATTTGACTGTTGACAGGCAAGTTTGCACTGGTTTTGCCAGTTTTCAGCATTGCGTATTTTACATTGATACTTAATAATATTTGCATCAACAATATTTGGAATTAATAATTTAAAACGGATGCAAAATGTCCCCACAGCTATGCAGAACTACATGGTACAGATGCAATTTATGTGATTTGCCCATTTCTAAAACAATGCGAAAACACATTCTAATCAATATGTGATTAAATACATTGGTACATGCCCCACAGCTGCCCCACATCAATTTGAGTGGGTTTAAGTTCACAATTAAAGCACAGGATGAAGTTGGGAGAGCTATACTTTTTGACTGTAGCCTCGTCAAGCAAAAGCCCAGGTAATGTCATATTCAAATGGTGGCGCACTTTTGGGGTTTTAGTGACATTATAGAGCTTGTAATTGCACAAAAGGGTATCCAGACAGACATGCAGATTTACCAGAATGAGGGTCCACAATAGAATTTTCAAGACATTCTGAATAGCTTAATGGTCATTAATCGGTGCATTTTTGAGAGGCGGAGACTAACTGCTAGCACAAGAGAGGTTGAACTGGGAAGTAAAAGAAGAAGTGAAAAGAATCTTGGGGAAAGCAAGGAGTATAATGGGCAAATTTCTATTGCAGATATCGAAGAGCAGACTGATGAAAGGCCTGGGGAACTAAACATAAGATTTGAACTTGATACTGCTAGGATTGGGAGCAAATGTAGGTAGGACATCAATCTAATGAGATGGACCTAAAATGAAACCCGAAATCTCACAAGTGTTGTGGCCTTCTGTATTCTCAAAAGATGAGTGAGAGAAATTAAATATATGTCCAGATAAAGCTAATTCCAGTAATCCAGCAAAGAGTGGGTGACTGCTTTTTTAACTACAACCCGGTGGGTCACTAAAGAAAGAAAATGGTTAATCTTGCAAAGAAGGTGTAGACAAATGGACGATAGAAGAATAGATTCTACTAATCTGCAAGGTGAGTGAAAGGAAATGGTCAAAGTAAAAAAGCCTTGGTATTTAACTTCAGTGATTTTGACTGGAGCTAGAGTCTGATCTAAAGATCACTAGGTATCAGACTAAATAGAGAGTTCATTTTTGACAGTAAGCAGTTGATTTTTTCAGTGTTGATTTTTAGTGAGTTGAGCCTCATCCAAGACTCAACCCCAACAGAAAGTTATTAAAGTTCCTTCAGATGATAAAGGAAGCTGAGTTCAGACGTTATAAGGATACGTGTGCCATCGGCATATGTCATTATCCAAAGTACTAAATTAGATGAAACAATGACAAACACAGAAATTGAAGAGGGCGTAGCAAAGTAAAGAGCAGAGTCGCAACACTCTGATGTATTTAATAGCCCAAAAAAGGAAGAAGATGGAGAGCATGCTTGTGGTCTTGTAGGTACGAGGTGAGTCAGACCAAGTGGTGGTCTGTGATGCCTGCTTAGTGGAGGCGCAGTAAGAGGATATCATGTGCAATCATCTTAAAGGTTGGTGAACTATCCTTAATAGGAAGATGGCAGTGCCTCCCTGGTCCACTAAAGTCTACAGTCATTGTTAAAAGAATTAACAGGAGATTCTAAACCATGCAAATTGAAAAAGTCAGATTAGGTAAAATCAACAATGCTGAGTTTTTTTTAACATTTAGTTAGGGAAAGGGAGGAAAGTGATTAGACAAAGTTGCTCAGGAGAGTAGAGTTCGCTGCTGGTGTTTTTGAAAGTGAAACAATCAAACCGTGCTTCCCTTTCAAAGGGAATGAAGCATAGCACTTTGAGTGCAGAATCTCCAGTCTATAATTGGATAGAAAACGGAGGCATGTGGGTTTCAATGAGAGATCAAAGGGAGAAAGGAGTTGTCTAATATTTTTACCCCAAGACAGTCGGAGAAATGAGAAGAGCAGAAACTAACCAGATTTATATGAGGGCAAAGGTGAAAGTGAGTGGGTTTTGATTTGAGAGCTGTTCCTGGTTAAAAAAGGGAACTGCAGATGATGGGCACTTCCTGGTGAAAGGACGACGATATTGAGTGACACCGCATTTGAGAAGGTTTAGTTGAGAACTAACAGCAAGTAGGATTTTACTGTCATAAAGCAGTGGTCGGGTGGCTCGTACTTATGGCAGGGGCGGGGTACAATGATAATGTTTTTTTAAAAAGTCAGTTACCTGCTGGCATCTTCCTCTCCTCATGGCGTCCTCTTCTCCTCTAGGCATGGCAGCTCCAATGCAGCAGCGGGGACTAGAAAACAGCACTTACAAATCATGATGCTGCTTTCATGCTAGTAACCAGCATTAAAACAGCATCAGGATTGGTGAGAGCGGGCTCTCTCAATGCTCACAAGAGTGCTGGAGGCAGCTGGGTTACAGATGTTTACAGTGTGCATGTCAGGCTGGCCGTTGCAAGACAGCTGACCAAAGGGACATGCACACTTTAAACAAGTGCACAGCTCCCTGCTGCCACTCGGCAGCAATTGCCCCAACCCATCCTGACACTCTGTTCAGGACGGGGTACTGAAAAATAAAATGGTAATAAAGAAAGTTTATTACAATTTTATTTTTCAGTTCTGGGGCATTTTTGTAGCGGGCTCACATGGAGGGGCCGTCCCTGTTATAAAGATCTCTGAAGTGCTATTAGGGGCTTCTGTAATGAGTGGGGATAAATAGGAGCAACTTGGCAATGGACAACTTGAATTTCTCCCCTGTACTCACTCGGCCCTCATTATGAATTTGGCAGTCTTTATGGAAGATCGCCGTGGTGGTGGCCACCAAAATGCTGCCAGTGTTGGCAGTATCTGGACCATCGTATTATGAGCTACATACTGAAGACCTCCCAAAAACAGCCCAAAAACAGCCACAAGTCCGAGACCGCCAGGCCGACTGAGGGCGGGTGAAAGGACGTCCCACTACCAGCACCACCACGCTGACAACATTCAGCCCACCCTATTACGAACCACAAATCAGCACAGCGGTCATTGCATGGTGGTAAACCATTGGAGGTGTGAACCGCTGCAGTAAAAAACACACCTCAGCCTGAACACCACACCACATTGGATAGTACAAATACCCCACACCTGAGGCACATACACACATTAGGCACACACACCACTATAAAATACACCCCCACACAACCCATAACCCTGTGCAACCACAAACACAGTCAGACACAGCGAGGACCCACAAACGAGGACCCACACACCCTACGGGGGAAGGTGTGTTCCATGACATCGAGACACCAAATTTCCATCAACAAGACTGGCAGTGGGCCACTACCTCCTCCCCCAGAGTCCACATCGTGGGAGAAGGTCTTGGCCATCCAGCATCCGCAGGGCCTGACTGAAATAACCGGAGGACTGGACTCTGGTAAGTCACAAACACTCCCCTGACACCAACGACTCCTGTACAGCATGCGTCCCCACCACCCTATCACTCCCTTATTCTCCCCATCTCACACTTACACTCACCACCCAATCATGTAATGCTCCTCCCCTGCATACCAGACCACCCCACCTGCCACTATCCCCACACAGTCCCTCCCTAGTGCACAGTAGCACTCACAATGGCAAGCACTACAACTCCCACAATGCATTACTCCCTACACATGGAAAGCTGCTATTTCCACTTCACAGTGGAACACCTGCACGTAAAACCATTGCACCAGCTACACCAACTGGATATTCGACTACGTACCAATACATGGCAATGACAGTTATGCTATGTACTATCCACAACCCTCAATGAAACAAGGAACCAATGTTACAATCCTTCACCCACAAAAAATGTGTACAGTGCTGCATCTGTCATTACCATGACTGGGAAGCAAGTCAAGCCACTGTGTGCATCAGACAATTATATGAACAAGTACATCTCCACAATTTAACTCCCTCCCTCCCTCTCCATCCACCCCTACCACTGCCACTCTGCAGAGGATGCCAGAGACAGCCAGCCTTCCCCATGATAAAGGCCCCAGTGAGGACTACTACTCTGGATGTCTGGACATTGACCACTTACCTGGCCCACCTGGGGCAACTGGTCAGTCCACCACCACTAGCCCCACCCTGCCCACATCTGAGCTCCCACCCCTGTGGCAACAACAGCACAGCCAAGCCCTCATCCCCAACCCTGTGTCCTAAGGGCTGGTCAAGCAGCAGTGTGCCCCAGAGTACAGGGACCAGAGTCTATCCATCACACCCAAGACGATGAAGGTCCTGGTGTAACTGGGAGTGGGCACACCGTGCCATGGGCACAGACACGGGGGCCAGGGGCAGTGGGAGAGCACTTGTGGGCCAATGTATGGGGCCTCCAAGGGAAACGACTGGCCAGGAGGCCATCTCCCAAGTCCTAGGAGCATACCGGCAATCCTAGGACAAGATGGATCAGACCTTGCACCTTGCATGAGAACAAGAGGCAGCACAGGGAATACCACCCGGAGGCCATGCACAAGTGGCAGACCCTCAATGCCTCCATGGCCACCATTGCAGGGGTGCTCAACAAACTAACAACCATCCTGCATGCGTCATCCACCCACCAGCAGGCCCCTTCCACTAGCCACGTACCAACCGAGCCATCCAATTCTGCCACAGCTAGTGGAATGAAGGCCCTGCCAGAAGACCCAGAGGCCACTAGCACCCCTCCCTCTGTGGCTGAGGAACCCCCACGCAAACAAGGTCTTTCATCCAGACATTCTGCAGGAACTGATGCCAAGACCAAAACCACTGTTAGAAAGTAACCCTCTCCTGAACACTCTCCCTTGTTTCCCACTGACACACCCGTTGACTGCCCACTAACATGTCACTATTTTTCCATGGCCTTTGGTTACTAGACTTGTACTACCTACAAGTGGGCCAACTGCTCTGATGAATTCTTCCACCATGACCCCACTCTTCACCCAATGCACTTCTGAAACAAATTAAACACCATTGAGCACAGCTACTGCTTATGTGTCTTTATTGTGACAATTAAGAATATATGCCGTATAAAATGCCATTTCAGTTAACTCATTGACCTGCAATAGTCTGTAAGATGGACAGAAGGGAGCAATGTGCAGCTAGTTTAATAGTAGAACAGACATATACTGTAATCCTGTGTCAAGGGAGCCCCCAGTCTAGCCAGGAACCTGAGTAGCACGACATAATTGACCTGCAAATATAGCAAGACAGGGACAACCAACAAAATGGGAGTCAATGTTGCCATCCAACACACATGTGGTACATTGTCGTCCTCCCTAGTGCGAATTGGCAAGTGGAATGTTAACAGAAATTACTATGGAAGATCTAAATTTGCAAAACATGCATTCCCAATGCTCGACCCCTCACAGCTGATATTACACAACTAAAGCCAAGGTCCACTGTCAGTATAAGTTATGTACCCTATTCATCCATTATGTACAGTGAGGATAAGTAGCTAAACTGATAACACTACATTGGTTGGCAGTGCTTTTGCAGTTGACATTGCATTACTGGGAACATACAACATGGCAAATCCTTTGCAGATGTGATGCAGTAGCAGCCCCCCCACACCCAGCGTCTTGAGATTCTCACGGGTGAGTAGTGCACTTTACAAATACTCTGATTGATTGATTGGTGCTAGGCAACAGCATGGTAACATTGCTCTGACATTTGAACAGTAACACCTCCCCTGTTGGCACACACCAGGAGGATCAATGTCACAAGGCAGGCATGAGTACAGTACACATACAATACAGTTCACACATACCAGATTTTCATTGGAAGTATTGGTGGATCAACTCTATTCTAGAGTCAGCTGCATCCTCATTATCTGCCTCCTCATCACTATATATGTAACCATCATCAGCCACTGCTCCAGCTACCACCTCCTCAACATCAAGTAATGGAATCTGACGTCTCAGGGCCAGATTGTGTAGCATGTAGCAGGCAACAACGATCTGGCAGACCTTTAGTGGTCTGTAGAGGAGGAAACCTCCTGAGATGTGTAGACACCGGAAGCTGGCCTCCAGTAGCCTAAAGGTCCTCTTAATGACACACCTTGTTCTGCTGTGTGACTCTTTGAAGCGGTTCCCACCATCTGTTGTTGGGTATTTCCCTGGCGTCAAGAGCCACAGAAGGTTAGGCTATCCAGAGTCACCTGTGTGCACAAAGGTTGGACCTATCACAATACCCGTAGGGACACAAGGTACATTTTGATGAGCGGTGACATAACAGTTGCACACATACTATTGGATACATAACAATGAGCCAGGCCCTCTCTCTCTGAAGTTGTGCCATCATGTGTGGGACATTGCTCTTCCTTAGAATGTAGGAGTCATGCACTCATCCAGAAAACCTGGCCATCACTTGGGAGATATACTGCTCAGCGAGACACATCACCTGGACATTTATGGAATGAAAGTATTTCCTGATCCTGATTATTTGTCTGTTGACCCTGGGAGGGACCAAAGCAATGTGGGTGCCATCTATGGTCCCTATCACATGAGGGACATGTTCCATACCACAGAAGTCAGCTTTAACATTGGGCAAATCCGCACTTTGGGGGAACCTGATGTAGCTGTCCAGGTGTTTGAGCAAAGCACACAGTACATCCTTCAACACAATATTGAACATCGGCTTTGACATCCTGTTGTCAAGCCCACTGTAATCTGGAACGAGCCTTAGGCAAGGAAGTGTAGCACTGATAAGACCTGTACTGTGGGAGGGATTGCATATGGATTACGAATGGCAGGTAAGAGATCAGGCTTTAACTGGGTACACAGTTTCCAGAGGGTCTGATGGTTCAGATGATAGGTCTGGATGATGTGTCTCTATTCCAGGTAGCAAGGTCAATTAGGGGACGGTACACCAGTGCATGCCTCATGCTCACCATTGCACGGTACCTAGGAATAGGAGAGATGAAAACCCGCAGGTTGATGTCAACATTTCACATGCCCCAAACACTGTACTTGTAACACATAATATTAATGTGGACATACCACTGAAGTATACACAATCCATTGGGGCATGTAGACTGAACATGTGTGCCATCCTAGATTACTGTTGCAGCCCCAAACATACTGCTTGCTACATGAGAAACATGTGACACTCCCAGTTAACAACACCCTATTCCCACAAGTAAATAGCTGTATGTAACTTTTTTACAACAGGACAGGTGGAAATTACCTCATTTTGCCGGTGTTAGTCCTCATGCCGGTAGACAGTCGCAAACGCCGTGCAACTTGGATAACATTGTTGCCTATGGGAGACTAGGGCCAATGAAGATCACCGCCGGCGGTGACGGTCATGTACGCGGCAGCCGTAACCGCCATTTTCTTTTGCATCACTTACTTGACTCATGATACTCGTGCAAACAAGACCTCCACTGCGTGAGCTGTGGTGTACTGTCTCTGAGAGCCATAATGCCACGTCCTGCAGGAGACAGGGTCCCTGCCTTCACCCAGGAGGAGTTGGAGAAGCTAGGGGACGGGGTCCTACCCCTGTATGGACAGATGTATGGGGACCCACAGCAGCAGGTGAGTCCAATGATACTGTCCTGTCTGATAGTGATGTGTGTGAGGCTGTAAGGCTTTGTGATGACGCACATGGAGTGGATGCTTGTGAGTGCAATGGAGTTTGTGCTTTTGTGCCGGTAAGACACATTAGTGTGGACATGGGATGTGTCTGATGTGTGTAGTTCACTGCTGTTACTGTGATGCCACTCTACATGACTTTATTATTCTGTCTGTGTCATCCATGCAGGTCAGCACCCATCAAAAGAAGGGGATTTGGTGTGCCATCTTAAGCAAGTGCTGACCCTGGGGGTCTATAGCCGATGGAGCACCCATTGTAGAAAGCGGTGGGAGGACCTGAGACGCGGGGCCCGTAAGACCACTGAGGCCCAGCTGGGGATGTCCTCCCAACGAGGGAGGGGTTCCCATCGGACCCTGGCCCCCTAATGGCCCGCATTTCGGAGGTGGCCTACCCTGAGATGGATGGGCGCTTGAGGGCAGCACAGCAGCCACAATGGAGTAAGTACACAATCACACCTCGCTAATGTTTGGCTTGTATAGGTTTTGGTAGCCTACTAGGGATAAGATGTAGTGTGGATCATTGGTAGATGCACATGGACTATGGGATCAGCCACCCTGGCAGGATTTGTATAGAGTATATGTGCCAATACCATACAGACAGTGACTTATGAGGGAACTGATTCCATGTTTAGGCTTGTCTGAGCATACTTTGCATATTTTGAGAGACCTGTCCCTTTCATCAAAATCAGTATACCTGAGGTGTTAAGGCATTGCCATCAGTAGTACTCTGCCATAATGACAGAGGTAATTTCTGATTTCTCAATCAGCTGCTTTTTACTGAATGTGTAGATGGCTGCAGGGGGCTGTAAGGAAATGCCTCCTTGGCATGGTTGCCCCCTGACTTTTTGCCTTTGCTGATGCTATGTTTACAATTGAAAGTGTGCTGAGGCCTGCTAACCAGGCCCCAGCACCAGTGTTCTTTCCCTAACCTGTACTTTTGTATCCACAATTGGCAGACCCTGGCATCCAGATAAGTCCCTTGTAACTGGTACTTCTAGTACCAAGGGCCCTGATGCCAAGGAAGGTCTCTAAGGGCTGCAGCATGTCTTATGCCACCCTGGAGACCTCTCACTCAGCACAGACACACTGCTTGTCAGCTTGTGTGTGATAGTGAGGACAAAACGAGTAAGTCGACATGGCACTCCCCTCAGGGTGCCATGCCAGCCTCTCACTGCCTATGCAGTATAGGTAAGACACCCCTCTAGCAGGCCTTACAGCCCTAAGGCAGGGTGCACTATACCATAGGTGAGGGTACCAGTGCATGAGCATGGTACCCCTACAGTGTCTAAACAAAACCTTAGACATTGTAAGTGCAGGGTAGCCATAAGAGTATATGGTCTGGGAGTCTGTCAAACACGAACTCCACAGCACCATAATGGCTACACTGAAAACTGGGAAGTTTGGTATCAAACTTCTCAGCACAATAAATGCACACTGATGCCAGTGTACATTTTATTGTAAAATACACCACAGAGGGCACCTTAGAGGTGCCCCCTGAAACTTAACCGACTGTCTGTGTAGGCTGACTAGTTCCAGCAGCCTGCCACACCAGAGACATGTTGCTGGCCCCATGGGGAGAGTGCCTTTGTCACTCTGAGGCCAGTAACAAAGCCTGCACTGGGTGGAGATGCTAACACCTCCCCCAGGCAGGAGCTGTGACACCTGGCGGTGAGCCTCAAAGGCTCACCCCTTTGTCACAGCCCAGCAGGGCACTCCAGCTTAGTGGAGTTGCCCGCCCCCTCCGGCCACGGCCCCCACTTTTGGCGGCAAGGCTGGAGGGAACAAAGAAAGCAACAAGGAGGAGTCACTGGCCAGTCAGGACAGCCCCTAAGGTGTCCTGAGCTGAGGTGACTCTGACTTTTAGAAATCCTCCATCTTGCAGATGGAGGATTCCCCCAATAGGGTTAGGATTGTGACCCCCTCCCCTTGGGAGGAGGCACAAAGAGGGTGTACCCACCCTCAGGGCTAGTAGCCATTGGCTACTAACCCCCCAGACCTAAACACGCCCTTAAATTTAGTATTTAAGGGCTACCCTGAACCCTAGAAAATTAGATTCCTGCAACTACAAGAAGAAGGACTGCCTAGCTGAAAAACCCCTGCAGAGGAAGACCAGAAGACGACAACTGCCTTGGCTCCAGAAACTCACCGGCCTGTCTCCTGCCTTCCAAAGATCCTGCTCCAGCGACGCCTTCCAAAGGGACCAGCGACCTCGACATCCTCTGAGGACTGCCCCTGCTTCGAAACGACAAGAAACTCCCGAGGACAGCGGACCTGCTCCAAGAAAAGCTGCAACTTTGTTTCCAGCAGCTTTAAAGAACCCTGCAAGCTCCCCGCAAGAAGCGTGAGACTTGCAACACTGCACCCGGCGACCCCGACTCGGCTGGTGGCGATCCAACACCTCAGGAGGGACCCCAGGACTACTCTAAGACTGTGAGTACAAAAACCTGTCCCCCCTGAGCCCCCACAGCGCCGCCTGCAGAGGGAATCCCGAGGCTTCCCCTGACCGCGACTCTTTGAATCCTAAGTCCCGACACCTGGGAGAGACCCTGCACCCGCAGCCCCCAGGACCTGAAGGACCGGACTTTCACTGGAGGAGTGACCCCCAGGAGTCCCTCTCCCTTGACCAAGTGGAGGTTTCCCCGAGGAACCCCCCCCTTGCCTGCCTGCAGCGCTGAAGAGATCCCTAGATCTCCCATTGACTTCCATTACAAACCCGACGCTTGTTTCTACACTGCACCCGGCCGCCCCCGCGCTGCTGAGGGTGAAATTTCTGTGTGGGCTTGTGTCCCCCCCGGTGCCCTACAAAACCCCCCTGGTCTGCCCTCCGAAGACGCGGGTACTTACCTGCAAGCAGACCGGAACCGGGGCACCCCCTTCTCTCCATTCTAGCCTATGTGTTTTGGGGCACCACTTTGAACTCTGCACCTGACCGGCCCTGAGCTGCTGGTGTGGTGACTTTGGGGTTGCTCTGAACCCCCAACGGTGGGCTACCTTGGACCAAGAACTAAGCCCTGTAAGTGTCTTACTTACCTGGTTAACCTAACAAATACTTACCTCCCCTAGGAACTGTGAAAATTGCACTGTGTCCACTTTTAAAACAGCTATTTGTCAATAACTTGAAAAATACACATGCAATTTTTATGATTTAAAGTTCCTAAAGTACTTACCTGCAATACCTTTCGAATGAGATATTACATGTAGAATTTGAACCTGTGGTTCTTAAAATAAACTAAGAAAATATATTTTTCTATACAAAAACCTATTGGCTGGATTTGTCTCTGAGTGTGTGTACCTCATTTATTGTCTATGTGTATGTACAACAAATGCTTAACACTACTCCTTGGATAAGCCTACTGCTCGACCACACTACCACAAAATAGAGCATTAGTATTATCTATTTTTACCACTATTTTACCTCTAAGGGGAACCCTTGGACTCTGTGCATGCTATTCCTTACTTTGAAATAGCACATACAGAGCCAACTTCCTACATTGGTGGATCAGCGGTGGGGTACAAGACTTTGCATTTGCTGGACTACTCAGCCAATACCTGATCACACGACAAATTCCAAAATTGTCATTAGAAATTCATTTTTGCAATTTGAAATTTTTCTAAATTCTTAAAAGTCCTGCTAGGGCCTTGTGTGTTAAGTCCCTGTTTAGCATTGTCTTTTAGAGTTTAAAAAGTTTGTTAAAAGTTTGAAATTAGATTCTAGAAACAGTTTTAGATTCTGTAAAAAGTCTTCCAACTTTTAGCAAAATAATGTCTGATACAGAGATGAATGTGGTGGAACTCGACACCACACCTTACCTCCATCTTAAGATGAGGGAGCTAAGGTCTCTCTGTAATATCAAAAAAATAACCATTGGCTCCAGACCTACCAAAATTCAGCTCCAGGAGCTGTTGGCAGAGTTTGAAAAAGCCAACCTCTCTGATGATGACATCACAGAGGAAGAAATTAGTGACTTGGAGGCCAATGTCCCTCCTCCAGTCCTAAATAGGGAGAACAGGACCCCTCAAGTCCTGTCTCCAACTGTGTTAGTCAGAAAAAGTGAGTCCCTCACAGGAGGGTCCCACATTTCTGAAATCACTGAGGATGCTCTCAGTGAAGATGACCTCCTGTTAGCCAGGATGGCCAAAAGATTGGCTTTAAGGAGACAGCTCCTAGCCATAGAAAGGGAAAGACAAGAGATGGGCCTAGGACCCATCAATGGTGGCAGCAATATAAATAGGGTCAGAGATTCTCCTGACATGTTAAAAATCCCCAAAGGGATTGTGACAAAATATGAAGATGGTGATGACATCACCAAATGGTTCACAGCTTTTGAGAGGGCTTGTGTAACCAGAAAAGTGAACAGATCTCACTGGGGTGCTCTCCTTTGGGAAATGTTCACTGGAAAGTGTAGGGATAGACTCCTCACACTCTCTGGAAAAGATGCAGAATCTTATGACCTCATGAAGGGTACCCTGATTGAGGGCTTTGGATTCTCCACTGAGGAGTACAGGATTAGGTTCAGGGGGGCTCAAAAATCCTCGAGCCAGACCTGGGTTGACTTTGTTGACTACTCAGTGAAAACACTAGATGGTTGGATTCAAGGCAGTGGTGTAAGTAATTATGATGGGCTGTACAATTTATTTGTGAAAGAACACCTATTGAGTAATTGTTTCAATGATAAACTGCATCAGCATCTGGTAGACCTAGGACCAATTTCTCCCCAAGAATTGGGAAAGAAGGCGGACCATTGGGTCAAGACAAGGGTGTCCAAGACTTCAACAGGGGGTGACCAAAAGAAAGGGGTCACAAAGACTCCCCAGGGGAAGGGTGATGAGACAACCAAAACTAAAAATAGTAAAGAGTCTTCTACAGGCCCCCAAAAACCTGCACAGGAGGGTGGGCCCAGAGCCTCTTCACAAAACAATGGGTACAAGGGTAAAAACTTTGATCCCAAAAAGGCCTGGTGTCATAGCTGTAAACAGCATGGTCACCAAACTGGAGACAAGGCCTGTCCCAAGAAAGGTTCCACTCCAAACTCCCATCCAGGTAACACTGGTATGGCTAGTCTCCAAGTGGGATCAACAGTGTGCCCAGAGCAAATCAGGGTCCACACTGAAGCTACTCTAGTTTCTGAGGGTGGGGTGGATTTAGCCACACTAGCTGTCTGGCCGCCTAACATGCAAAAATACAGACAGCAACTCTTAATTAATGGGACTAGAATAGAGGGCCTGAGGGATACAGGTGCCAGTGTCACCATGGTGACAGAGAAACTGGTTTCCCCTGGCCAATACCTGACTGGAAAAACTTACACAGTCACCAACGCTGACAATCAGAGAAAAGTACATCCCATGGCAATGGTTACTTTAGAATGGGGAGGGGTCAATGGCCTGAAACAGGTGGTGGTCTCCTCAAATATCCCAGTGGACTGTCTGCTTGGAAATGACCTGGAGTCCTCAGCATGGGCTGAGGTAGAACTAAAAACCCATGCAGCAATGCTAGGTATCCCTGAACTGGTGTGTGTGAAAACAAGAGCACAATGCAAGGCACAGGGTGAAAAAGTAGAGCTGGAGTCTGGAAAAATGGCCCAGCCTACCAAGAGAACAGGAAAGTCAGTTGGGAAACCAACTGCAACACAGCAAAAGAAAGGGAACCTCTCTTCTCAGGAAGAAGTTCTGCCCTCTGAGGGAACTGAGCCTTTGGAGCTTGAACCTTATCAGGTTGAGCTCTTAGGCCCAGGGGGACCCTCAAGGGAGGAGCTGTGTAAGGGACAAGAAACCTGTCCCTCTCTTGAAGGCCTTAGGCAGCAAGCTGCTGAAGAGTCCAAAGGCAAGAAAAATGGAACACATAGGGTCTATTGGGAAGATGGACTCCTGTACACTGAGGCCAGGGACCCCAAACCTGGTGCCACTAGGAGAGTGGTAGTGCCTCAGCTGTTCAGAGAGTTCATCCTAACATTGGCCCATGACATTCCCATTGCTGGACATTTGGGACAAACCAAGACGTGGGAGAGGTTAGTCAACCACTTCTACTGGCCCAATATGTCCAACATGGTTAAGGAGTTTTGCCTCTCCTGCCCCACCTGTCAAGCCAGTGGTAAGACAGGTGGGCATCCAAAGGCCCCCCTCATTCCACTTCCAGTGGTGGGGGTTCCCTTTGAAAGAGTGGGTGTGGACATAGTTGGTCCACTAGAACCTCCCACAGCCTCAGGAAATATGTATATCCTGGTAGTAGTGGATCATGCTACCAGGTATCCTGAAGCTATTCCCCTTAGGTCGACTACTGCCCCTGCAGTAGCCAAGGCCCTCATTGGTATCTTTACCAGAGTGGGTTTCCCTAAGGAGGTGGTGTCTGACAGAGGTACCAACTTCATGTCAGCATACCTAAAGCACATGTGGAATGAGTGTGGAGTGACTTATAAATTCACTACACCATACCATCCACAAACTAATGGCTTGGTTGAGAGATTCAACAAGACATTAAAAGGCATGATCATGGGGCTCCCAGAAAAACTCAAAAGGAGATGGGATGTCCTCTTGCCATGTCTGCTTTTCGCTTACAGAGAGGTGCCACAGAAGGGAGTAGGATTCTCACCCTTTGAACTTCTGTTTGGTCATCCTGTAAGGGGACCACTTGCCCTTGTTAAAGAAGGCTGGGAGAGACCTCTCCATGAGCCTAAACAGGACATAGTGGACTATGTACTTGGCCTTCGCTCTAGAATGGCAGAGTACATGGAAAAGGCAACCAAAAACCTTGAGGCCAGCCAACAGCTCCAGAAGTTTTGGTATGACCAAAAGGCTGCACTGGTTGAGTTCCAACCAGGGCAGAAAGTCTGGGTTCTGGAGCCTGTGGCTCCCAGGGCACTCCAGGACAAATGGAGTGGCCCTTACCCAGTGCTAGAAAGGAAGAGTCAGGTCACCTACCTGGTGGACCTGGGCACAAGCAGGAGCCCCAAGAGGGTGATCCATGTGAACCGCCTTAAGCTCTTCCATGACAGGGCTGATGTGAATCTGTTGATGGTAACAGATGAGGATCAGGAAGCAGAGAGTGAACCTCTCCCTGATCTTCTGTCATCAGACCCAAAAGATGGCACAGTAGATGGAGTGATCTACTCAGACACCCTCTCTGGCCAACAGCAAGCTGATTGTAGGAGAGTCCTACAACAGTTTCCTGAACTCTTCTCCTTAACCCCTGGTCAGACACACCTGTGTACCCATGATGTGGACACAGGAGACAGCATGCCTGTCAAAAACAAAATCTTTAGACAGTCTGACCATGTTAAGGAAAGCATCAAGGTGGAAGTCCACAAGATGCTGGAATTGGGAGTAATTGAGCGCTCTGACAGCCCCTGGGCTAGCCCAGTGGTCTTAGTCCCCAAACCTCACACCAAAGATGGAAAGAAAGAGATGAGGTTTTGTGTGGACTACAGAGGGCTCAATTCTGTCACCAAGACAGATGCTCATCCAATTCCAAGAGCTGATGAGCTCATAGACAAATTAGGTGCTGCCAAATTCTTAAGTACCTTTGACTTGACAGCAGGGTACTGGCAAATAAAAATGGCACCTGGAGCAAAAGAGAAAACAGCATTCTCCACACCTGATGGGCATTATCAGTTTACTGTTATGCCCTTTGGTTTAAAGAATGCCCCTGCCACCTTCCAAAGGTTGGTGAATCAAGTCCTTGCTGGCTTGGAGTCCTTTAGCACAGCTTATCTTGATGATATTGCTGTCTTTAGCTCCACCTGGCAGGATCACCTGGTCCACCTGAAGAAGGTTTTGAAGGCTCTGCAATCTGCAGGCCTCTCTATCAAGGCATCCAAATGCCAGATAGGGCAGGGAACTGTGGTTTACTTGGGACACCTTGTAGGTGGAGGCCAAGTTCAGCCACTCCAACCCAAGATCCAGACTATTCTGGACTGGGTAGCTCCAAAAACCCAGACTCAAGTCAGGGCATTCCTTGGCTTGACTGGGTATTACAGGAGGTTTGTGAAGGGATATGGATCCATTGTGACAGCCCTCACTGAACTCACCTCCAAGAAAATGCCCAAGAAAGTGAACTGGACTGTGGAATGCCAACAGGCCTTTGACACCCTGAAACAGGCAATGTGCTCAGCACCAGTTCTAAAAGCTCCAGATTATTCTAAGCAGTTCATTGTGCAGACTGATGCCTCTGAACATGGGATATGGGCAGTTTTGTCCCAAACAAATGATGATGGCCTTGACCAGCCTGTTGCTTTCATTAGCAGGAGGTTACTCCCCAGGGAGCAGCGTTGGAGTGCCATTGAGAGGGAGGCCTTTGCTGTGGTTTGGTCCCTGAAGAAGCTGAGACCATACCTCTTTGGGACTCACTTCCTAGTTCAAACTGACCACAGACCTCTCAAATGGCTGATGCAAATGAAAGGTGAAAATCCTAAACTGTTGAGGTGGTCCATCTCCCTACAGGGAATGGACTTTATAGTGGAACACAGACCTGGGACTGCCCATGCCAATGCAGATGGCCTTTCCAGGTTCTTCCACTTAGAAAATGAAGACTCTCTTGGGAAAGGTTAGTCTCATCCTCTTTCGTTTGGGGGGGGGGTTGTGTAAGGAAATGCCTCCTTGGCATGGTTGCCCCCTGACTTTTTGCCTTTGCTGATGCTATGTTTACAATTGAAAGTGTGCTGAGGCCTGCTAACCAGGCCCCAGCACCAGTGTTCTTTCCCTAACCTGTACTTTTGTATCCACAATTGGCAGACCCTGGCATCCAGATAAGTCCCTTGTAACTGGTACTTCTAGTACCAAGGGCCCTGATGCCAAGGAAGGTCTCTAAGGGCTGCAGCATGTCTTATGCCACCCTGGAGACCTCTCACTCAGCACAGACACACTGCTTGTCAGCTTGTGTGTGCTAGTGAGGACAAAACGAGTAAGTCGACATGGCACTCCCCTCAGGGTGCCATGCCAGCCTCTCACTGCCTATGCAGTATAGGTAAGACACCCCTCTAGCAGGCCTTACAGCCCTAAGGCAGGGTGCACTATACCATAGGTGAGGGTACCAGTGCATGAGCATGGTACCCCTACAGTGTCTAAACAAAACCTTAGACATTGTAAGTGCAGGGTAGCCATAAGAGTATATGGTCTGGGAGTCTGTCAAACACGAACTCCACAGCACCATAATGGCTACACTGAAAACTGGGAAGTTTGGTATCAAACTTCTCAGCACAATAAATGCACACTGATGCCAGTGTACATTTTATTGTAATATACACCACAGAGGGCACCTTAGAGGTGCCCCCTGAAACTTAACCGACTGTCTGTGTAGGCTGACTAGTTCCAGCAGCCTGCCACACCAGAGACATGTTGCTGGCCCCATGGGGAGAGTGCCTTTGTCACTCTGAGGCCAGTAACAAAGCCTGCACTGGGTGGAGATGCTAACACCTCCCCCAGGCAGGAGCTGTGACACCTGGCGGTGAGCCTCAAAGGCTCACCCCTTTGTCACAGCCCAGCAGGGCACTCCAGCTTAGTGGAGTTGCCCGCCCCCTCCGGCCACGGCCCCCACTTTTGGCGGCAAGGCTGGAGGGAACAAAGAAAGCAACAAGGAGGAGTCACTGGCCAGTCAGGACAGCCCCTAAGGTGTCCTGAGCTGAGGTGACTCTGACTTTTAGAAATCCTCCATCTTGCAGATGGAGGATTCCCCCAATAGGGTTAGGATTGTGACCCCCTCCCCTTGGGAGGAGGCACAAAGAGGGTGTACCCACCCTCAGGGCTAGTAGCCATTGGCTACTAACCCCCCAGACCTAAACACGCCCTTAAATTTAGTATTTAAGGGCTACCCTGAACCCTAGAAAATTAGATTCCTGCAACTACAAGAAGAAGGACTGCCTAGCTGAAAAACCCCTGCAGAGGAAGACCAGAAGACGACAACTGCCTTGGCTCCAGAAACTCACCGGCCTGTCTCCTGCCTTCCAAAGATCCTGCTCCAGCGACGCCTTCCAAAGGGACCAGCGACCTCGACATCCTCTGAGGACTGCCCCTGCTTCGAAACGACAAGAAACTCCCGAGGACAGCGGACCTGCTCCAAGAAAAGCTGCAACTTTGTTTCCAGCAGCTTTAAAGAACCCTGCAAGCTCCCCGCAAGAAGCGTGAGACTTGCAACACTGCACCCGGCGACCCCGACTCGGCTGGTGGCGATCCAACACCTCAGGAGGGACCCCAGGACTACTCTAAGACTGTGAGTACAAAAACCTGTCCCCCCTGAGCCCCCACAGCGCCGCCTGCAGAGGGAATCCCGAGGCTTCCCCTGACCGCGACTCTTTGAATCCTAAGTCCCGACACCTGGGAGAGACCCTGCACCCGCAGCCCCCAGGACCTGAAGGACCGGACTTTCACTGGAGGAGTGACCCCCAGGAGTCCCTCTCCCTTGACCAAGTGGAGGTTTCCCCGAGGAACCCCCCCCTTGCCTGCCTGCAGCGCTGAAGAGATCCCTAGATCTCCCATTGACTTCCATTACAAACCCGACGCTTGTTTCTACACTGCACCCGGCCGCCCCCGCGCTGCTGAGGGTGAAATTTCTGTGTGGGCTTGTGTCCCCCCCGGTGCCCTACAAAACCCCCCTGGTCTGCCCTCCGAAGACGCGGGTACTTACCTGCAAGCAGACCGGAACCGGGGCACCCCCTTCTCTCCATTCTAGCCTACGTGTTTTGGGGCACCACTTTGAACTCTGCACCTGACCGGCCCTGAGCTGCTGGTGTGGTGACTTTGGGGTTGCTCTGAACCCCCAACGGTGGGCTACCTTGGACCAAGAACTAAGCCCTGTAAGTGTCTTACTTACCTGGTTAACCTAACAAATACTTACCTCCCCTAGGAACTGTGAAAATTGCACTGTGTCCACTTTTAAAACAGCTATTTGTCAATAACTTGAAAAGTACACATGCAATTTTTATGATTTAAAGTTCCTAAAGTACTTACCTGCAATACCTTTCGAATGAGATATTACATGTAGAATTTGAACCTGTGGTTCTTAAAATAAACTAAGAAAAGATATTTTTCTATACAAAAACCTATTAGCTGGATTTGTCTCTGAGTGTGTGTACCTCATTTATTGTCTATGTGTATGTACAACAAATGCTTAACACTACTCCTTGGATAAGCCTACTGCTCGACCACACTACCACAAAATAGAGCATTAGTATTATCTATTTTTACCACTATTTTACCTCTAAGGGGAACCCTTGGACTCTGTGCATGCTATTCCTTACTTTGAAATAGCACATACAGAGCCAACTTCCTACAGGGGCCAAGTACTTACTGACCACATTGTACAGGGATTTTAGTGCATATATGTCAAGTTAATCGACCATGGGAATGTGGCAAGTACTATGCAAATGTGCATTGTTAGACCCTCCATGAAGTCAATGTGTGCCAATGGTCTTACATTAGTAGATTTTTTTCTGCATAGCTTTGGTTTCCCCTATGATTTCCCACAGTTATGCATGTCAAATTAAAGGCATGCATTGCGATGGCATACCAGCAGAATCATAAGTTGTTGCTCCGTGTGAATGATGGGAAGGTACTGACCAATTGTACACATTCTTTCTCTACCACCCTCCCTCTCCTCCTTTGTCTTTTTGTTCACCAGCATCATCAGGCGAAGAAGAAGGGGCACCGGTGAGTGGGGAAGCTGCAACCCACTGGACCGAGGAGGCTGACACCAGTGTAACCGAGGAGACCAGCGGATGGAGAGCGAGGGGAGTGATATGGGTAGACTGGGTCTATAACATCCTCTTTGGATTCCTTCTCTGAGGAATGCTCCCTGGCAGTGGCAGACACATCTGAGACCAGCCCAGCACCATCCTTGTCCACCAACCCCCTTACCAGCACCACCCTCCTGAGGTCCATCCCTGTGGGACAGTCAACCATCGTGAATGCCATCCATGGACTGGCATCACAGATGCAGCAGAGCAATGCCTATGTGGAAGGCATTCATGGTGCCTTGGCTGCCCTGCAGAGATCCTTTCAGGCTCTGGCCTTCTCGCTGATGGCAGTCAATTTTCCTTTGTCTTCTGTCCCCCCTCCAGCTACCTGTGCTCAATCCCACATCCAAATCCCTACACCCATCCAGTGCACACAGTCAGACAACCATTCATCTACCTCATCAGAAACGGTTGTCAAAGACAAACACAATCACTACAGGCCCCACCACCACCAATCACACAGTCAACACACACATAGAGAAACAACAATCCACTCCCTACAAAGACTCCCCACCACCTCCTCCCTTACAGACACTTCAGCACTCAAACCTGCTATCACCACATCAGCTCTTCCAGATCCAGCCACAAGTCCCCTCATGCACTCCATCACCACACTAGCAGACCGGCATACATCCACCCCATACACCACATGAACACTCACCATGACTACCAACACCCCCACATGCAGCACATCCACCTTACCTGCAGGGCCACCCCAACAGACACTCATACATCGACCCTGACATCTCCTACCCACCTCCTCCAAAGACCCCGAAACGCCCACACTCACCCTCCCACCAGACTCCCAGCACACTTGGCTTCCACCCAAGATACCTACACGTACATACCTCACAAGCCCTCCCTCTCCCTCCACTCCCAAACATTTTCCCATGACCGCCCTTTTGTTCCTAAAAAAAGATACCGTTATGAATTTTCACTGTTCCCACCCCTTGTCCCTCCCCCAAGTGCCCTGTTATCCTCCCCAAACCCGTTCCTTCCACCTCCCAGTCCTCTCATGCCATCCTGATACTGCCCAAGGCCCTCTCCTTGCTTAAACTTCAACCCCCACCAGACAGAAGGGCAGCCCTCCTAAATCCAAGGCCAAGGGCCCTCCCCCAAAGGCTAAGGTTAATCCCAACCCCCAAACCTAATCCCAAGCCAAAGGACCCCACTCCCGAACCCAAGCCCCCACCTCCACACCCCTTAACCCCTGAGGTGCATGCCTGCCTCATTGATGCCCCTGCCATGTGGAGGCCACTTTGCAGTCAAGAGTTAAGTTGGGGCCAGACACTTTGCCCAGTGTGCCTAGGGCACTTTAAACTTTTGGACTGGCCAGTAGGCCTATGTTGTATATGGTTATACATTTTTTACAATATTTATTACAGTACATCTGCACAACAGTACCATTGTTTTTGAAGGTTACATACTTGTCCTGCCTTTACTCTCACATGTATGTCTTGTATTTGTGTGATGTGGGGTGTGTGTTCTATGAATGTGATGTGTTTGTGTAACAGCATGAGTTGTGTAGGTGACTTATGAGATGGTCTTGTGATGTGTTCGGATGGTGTTGTGTGGCATTGTGTGGTAGTGGTGTGTGCGTCTGTGTGTGTAGTGATGCATCTGTAATATACTTTGTATGTTGGGTGGACTCAGCATGTGCTCTGACACGTTCTTTGGAAGTGTTTTGGTTTGGATTGGTTGTGTGCTGCTGTCACGTGTTGCTGCCAATATGTGTTGTCCTATGGAGGTGTGCGTGTGCCTCTCTGCGAATGTGTTTGTGTGACTGTGATGGTGTTGACTTTGTGTGACTCGGTGGTGTGTTCATGAATGTGTTTGGTAGAGGAGGTGGTGTGTGTCTGCTGTGTGGTGTGTGTATGGCACGTATATGTTGGCCGTTGTGTGTGTTCTTTGTGTGTGAGTGTGTGTATGTTGATGTGTGTGTGAGTTGGTACAGGTGCTTGTTTGTGTGTGTGTGTGACCATTACTAGCCATGCTGGGTGTGTGTGTTGTGTGTGGGTGTGTAATAATGGCCTTCCCTCCATTGTGTGCTAGGCAGGTGTACTTACAGTTCTTTTCTTCGTCACTGTCACTGGCTCTGGAGTTGTATGGTCATCAGGAGCAGTGTGAAGACTTCAAGTTCATGTTCCATGGCGGCTGCGGATGTGTCTGTGTTCCTGAAGATGAGTGTCTCCTTTTATATTGCTCAATTCCACCAGGCTTTTGTGGTGGTGCATCTGCCCTGGAAACCTTGGCAGTTTGCTACCTCGAAATATTCTTGGTGGAAATATGGTCTCCGCCGGCCTAGATACGCCTACCACCGGTCCATCAGCACTGGCGGTACTGGAGGTGTATTGGCTGTGTTCCATTCGGATCACCGCCATGATCATGATATGGCATCTACCCCACAGGCCTCTCAGTGGTGTGACTGTTACAGCTGGCTTGGCGGTCTGGGGACCGCCAAACTCGTAATGACCACCTCAGTGTTGATTGATAAGTATCACATTGAGTACTGGCAAAACCTGTACTTTAAAGGTTAATGTCAACAAACCAAAGTCATTTCTCTGAGACGTATAAAAATTTAAATAATTTCGGCCTGATTAGGGTTGATTAGTGTGGGACAGTTGACTAGCATTCTGAGTGATGGAGTAAAATTACTGTTTTTTCACACATTTGGATTATGCTGTCTCTCATTTAAATACATTTGGGTTCTTTTAATTTTCTGGTTTATATAAAAACAACTTCTAAATTTTTCTTACATCACTCGCATAAAGCCAGCAGGTTAGAAAAGCTTATGATATGGTGTCAATAACACTGAGGGATCGTATAGCTGTCAACTAGCACCAAGGCATGAGGGGAGCTTTTAGATGTTTTTCAGCAAAGATGGAGCGTGATAGTAATTGTAGTTTCAATATCCAGAAGTAAATAGGCTACAGACTATGATTAAGCCTGGTTAGTATAATTTAAAATTGCAATGACTACTAGTCATATCTATGTTGATGCAGTGAAGATCATTTGTGGCACAAGGATTTTCAGAGTCCTGGGCATAATGAAAGCTTGTATTTTAATTACTCCTCCTTTGCAACAAAGAGATTAGGGAGGCTATAGTGGTGACCTAATTCCATTTTGTGGCCAATTTGTTTATCAGTGTAAGGCAGCTGCTTAACAATAGCCTATGCACAGGTAAGCATTACAATTGCCGGGTTCAGGTGTCACAGCTTCTATTGCTCTGCTTCGGACACCAACGCCCATATTTATACTTTTTAGTGCCGCATTTGCATCATTTTTTGACGCAAAAGCAGCACAAAATTACAAAATACAATTGTATTCTGTAAATTTGCGCCGATTTTGCGTTTAAAAAAATGACGCAAATGCAGCGCTAAAAAGGTATAAATTGGTCCCAAGATCGTTGGATATCCCAATAGGAAACCTTTTTTAGATACATTGGCAAGTACAAAATCATGTTAACCGTTTGAAGAACACAAACAATTCGAAATTGAAACAGGCATTATGGAAGGCTAATTTCCACACTGGCCTAAACCATTTCAAGTTTGTAAAAATTTAATTATCACACTCGAGCAGCAAGTAAAAGGGGCAAGTTTCAATGAAACATCTTCCTGACATCTCCAAATAGAATTTATTTTACAAGACCTACGAGACTGAAAGAAAGTTTTTTTTTCCTGTGGTGATTTATTCATCCTTACAGGGGCACCTTTCCTCTTGGAATCACGAATTAGACTCAACTGACCTTTTCAGCTTATTTCTTTTTATTTATATACATATATTAATGTACGTATCTACTGTTAATGCTAGATGTGTGTCTTTAATGCCTATGTACAATAATAGTAAGAAAGTGAGACACGGCCACAGATCCAGTACCCAGGGCTTTTAATAAGGAGGTCCTTCCTGACAACGCTCATCACCAGCAGTAAAATAAAATAGGTCTTTCAAGACATTTCCTCATTAATGGTATTTTGGGCAAATTCGTCCGGCCATTACTGCAGAGTGATTGGCCAGTGTACTGCACAACAACAAGATGCCGTGGGTCCCATCACAAAGGAATGAATCGCTCCGTCCCTCAATGGTTATCTGGGTTGGGAGGCGTGACAGGGTTGCAAGTCCAATTAGACTGGCCTTCAAGCGACTCTCGAGCTAGACAAAGAGGGTTACTTTGCTGCCAGTACTTGAAAGGAAACCAAATGCACATTAAATGACTGTAACCGCAAGCTGCTTCGCAAGTTTGTGATGAATATCAGCGACAAAAGAGCGGAAAATGAACTGCGTTTTAATGTAAACTTGAAGTGCTGCAAGTGTGCGGTGTGCTGTTCCTCTCCATGACAAAATGCATGACCAAAAAGACCTGACGTTTGGATCCATGCTTCACGAATGTTAATGTCTGGCAGAATTTGCTGTATTCCTCAAGCAATTAGGGCTAACTGCAGGTGTGGGGCTGTTCTGCAGTCTCTATTAACTGAAAGCAAATGGATGTACCATTTCTTCATTCCCTGTGAGATCACAATGACCCTGATCTGGCAGTTGATTTTGTGAGTAGGAGCGAGCGGCATTATTAAAAACAGATTCTAGAAGCAACTCAAAGATGAAAGGCTGCATACTTTGTCCGCATAAAAACGAATACAATTTGAATCGAAGGTGAGACCATAGTAATTGCTGAACATGTGCTGCATCCGTACTTCAGGGCTGGAAGACAAATACCATGCCTCTTGAATCCATAATCTATATAATAAAGAGATTTCTTAAATGTGTAATTCTACTAATTATGAACATGCACATAGCACACAACATTAACATAATTGCATTTTGACACCTAAAAATAGGTGCTAACACATAATTCAATGTTACTGTTTTTATCACCCTTAGCAGAATAAAAGGTAGAGTTGGCTGTACAAGGTGGCAAACGTATGTCCTCTGTATTACTTGCATGCCTTTGCATCACCTACTTATTAAACAAGTTATTTGACCAGCTTTGGAATTTGTGATCTTCAGGTTGCACCTGAAGCTCCACAACAATCTACTGTTCCCTATAGATGATGTGCAGGGCACAGAAGAGACACATTAATCACCTGAGCTATTTACTATTTGTTGGAAATGGCCCTTCATGCAGGGTTAGTCCCAAACGTTTTGCCTTCTTCCTTCTGTGTTTTTTCTGATCAGTTTTTGTTGGCTTTAAGACTCGGGGCACTTTACCACTGTTAACCAATGCTAAAGTGCATATGCTCTCTGCCTAAAATGTATTAGTGATTGGTTTCTCCATGATTGTCATATTTGATTTACTACTACGTCCCAAGTACTTTGCACAGTGTGTGCTAAGGGCCTGTAAATCAAATGCTACTAGTGGGCCTGAGCACTGATTGTGCCACCCACATGAGTAGCACTGTAAGCACGTCTCAAGCCTGCCATCTCAGTGTCTGTGTTTGCAGTTTTAAGCCATGTCGACCTGGTAAGTGCACCCACTTGCCAGGCCTAAACCTTCCATTTTATTACCAGTAAGTCATCCCTAAGGTAGGCCCACGGCAGACCCTAGGGCAGGGTGCAGTATATTTAAAAGTTAGGACATATACTTGTATGTTTTACATGTCCTGACAGTGAATGACTGCTAAATTAGTTTTTTATTATTGCAAGGCTTATCTCTCTCACAGGGTAACATGAGGATTGACTTGTGAAAGAGTCCTGTACATAAAGGAGTGAGTTTTTCCTTCTTCTTTAATCATGAACAAGATGAGCACATCCAACCCTGGAGGATCTCAGGAGCGACTGAGTCCACCTCACAATCTACATCAACATTCCACCCCAGTTGCTAGGCAATACTTAGAACTAAACACGACTATAATACAACAACTTGAAATATCTTTTAAGTGTAATTTCCCATTGGGTGCAGATAGAGATATGTAGTTTGGGGTCTCTGGACTCACAATTTAAAAATACATCTTTTTGTGAAGTTGGTTTTTGGAATGTGAGTTTGAAAATTTCACTTTTAGAAAGTGGGCATTTTCTTGCTCAACCATTTTGTGCCTCTGCCTGTTTGCTGAATACACGCCTGGGTCTAGATGACAGTTGGGTTGTTTTTGCATTCACTCTAGACAGTCACACAAAGGGAGTTTTGGTGTGCCCTCCATAACCTGATAGCCCATCACCTGGCTGATGGGTCTTCCTGAGCTAGAGCGGTGTGAGGAGCTGACACTTCCACCTCATTAGGGCTGTGCCTGTCCTCAGACAAAGCGGTCTTCAACCTGCTGGAGTGTGTCTGGGGCCAGAGCAGGAGAAGGCAGGGTCTCTTGCACACAAAAGCTCCTCTTTGAAGTTTGCCTATTTCAAAGACAGAAATGGATATGAGTACTGGACCTCTGACACCATATAGTTAGAATCCTTCTGGACTAAGGAAATTCTGCCAGGAAGAAGAGCAGGATGCTGTACGAGGGACTGCCGCTCTGCCTGTTGTTCTGCTGTGCTGGCCTGCTGCTTGCTACTTCTGTCCTGGACTGAAGGGAATGGACTTGGCTTTCTACATCCTGCTTCCAAAGATTTTTGCCTCCTGTTAAGAAGTGTCAGGACTTCAAAGACTTCATCTGCAAGTACCTCCGCTCTTCTTCTGAGAGCCCTAACTTGCCAAGTGGTGCTAACTCCAGTCCCTGGGACCTTAGAAGTGCAAGCTGCCAATCTGAAGGAGAAAATCCACGCATTAACATGCAGTGCAGGAAGAATTTGCGCAGTTCTGTCTCACAGCAGCAGAATCGACGCAGCACCTGTTTCAACGCGGTCCCATCAACATAGCTCATCTGGCTTTTCCAAGCATTGTCTCTGGGTGCCAATTATGTTTATCGACCCCGCCCCGTTGAAAGGAATGGAGGCTCCATGTCTGAAAATAAACGCATCACCTTTCCTGCGTGGAAAGAATTAATGTATCACCTTTCCTGCCAGTAAGAAATCAACCCTTTGTCCCACATGCGAAGAAAGAATCGATGGATCACCTCCCCTGTGCAGTAAGGAACCGAAGCATCCCTTTGCTTCTCCAGCACCCCACCACCCTTGTGGCCCACATCATCTTTGTTTTTGACCCATCAAAGGTACTTTGTGTTAAAGAGATGCATTCATTGATTTTTAAGACTTGCTTAAACTTTTAAAAAGAGATTTTAATTTGTGTATGTTGGATTTTTGTCATTTTGGTCTTGGTGTACTCTGAAAAATATTGGCTATTTATCTAAACTGCTTTGGAGTCTTTTTGTGGTGTTTCCACTGTGTTACCCTGTTTGGGTGTATGTGTGTGTGCATATACAAATACTTTACACATTGCCTCTGATATAAGCCTAACTGCTTGAGCCAAGCTACCAAGGGGATGAGCAGGGGTTGTCTTAGCTGTGTGACTCCCTTACCCTGACTAGAGTGAGGGTCCCTTCCTGGACAGGGTGTAAACCACTGCCAACTAGAGACCCCATTTCTAACATTATTATTAAAAGCTGACTCTTCCTGAATACACCTATACAGCAGGTGTTGTGGCGCAGTGAGCTATGTTATCAACAGAAGCATTTGGCCATAAGCTATAGCTATTGAGATGGCTCAGTGGATAAATAGCCTTCTGTGGAAATATGTAGGCAACATGAAGGTCACAGATTCAGATCTTGTTGAGGCCAACACATATGTTCATCCTTCTAAGTGTTCTCAAATCAGTGCCAAAGAGATTGGTAATAATAGCAGCCGTTATTTATGCTCCTCCTCACTGGCAAAACTGTAATACTGAGCATCAAGGTAAAAAGTATGTTGTCTTTGCATCTGCTGTAGTTGACATTTTGGATGCGCTAATGTTTCAAATTGGAGTTGTGTGATTGTTATTGGATAATGTCCCTTCAATGTAATATGGCCTGTCTCTCAGAGCGAATCAAATTGTCGTGTGAACTTTGATACATCAATGACTTTGGTCGGAAGCAGTCAGATCTTCTGATTCCCACTCAGAATACAGACAGATGCCTTGCTGGAAGAGCCACGCATGCTGTGCACCATGCACAGGTAGCTTCCTCTCTTTTTTTGCCCCTTTGAGATGTCCCGCTGACACTTAGAGATTTTCCCTAACTCTTTGCAGAAGACTAGTGACCGAGCTTCTGACATGTTGACATTTTCCTTTTGTATCTATATTTTGCCCATCTTAGTTAGTACCTTATTGCCTGAGATTACTGCTTTCCAAATACTTTTTGCCCTTTTTGTCTTTTTCCCGCAGGTGTTCCGCCCTGCACATGTTATCCCTTATTCTGACTAATAGTGGGGTTTTCCCCTGTGCTCAGCTAAATTATAACTCTGCTGATTTGAAAATAGACTGATGCATGTCAAACTTGAACAACACTTGATGTCTGTATCTCAGATAATCTTGTTGATGTTTTGTACTCTTGTTATTGAATACTTAGTTTACTATTGTTAGTTTGCCTGAACTTATTTTGTCGCCTTGGGCAACCCTTGGTGATCATGTACCTTTATAATTTTGTCTTGAGAGTCGTCTACATGACTTTGAGCTTACGTCTGGGAAAAAACCCTTAACTTTATTTTGACTGGAGTTTTCCTAGTATGGCCAAATTTGTCATACTGTTTAACTTAATTGGTTTGTATTGAAATTGAGTTATATGGTTCTACCACATCCTATGCAGGATCCAAAGATCCATAGACTTGAAGTTGAGCATTTATTCCTACGATGGATGAAAATACTCCAGCACATCTATATGTCGCCAAAATCATCATGCCATGTATTTGTAGGGCAGCTTAAGTCCTGTTTTCAAAGTTGGTAAACAAACAGTGAATGTTAACCCTTATCTGCTGAGGCTTTTCAAACTCAGTGCAGAGCTCTTTGTTTTTGCTATTTCTGGGACTTCGTACTTATGCCTCCATAACTTTTTTCCACATAAGAGGGAAGACTTGCAAATCTGTCAACCAGCGCAGTAATGAAAAATGCTGCGCTGTGCTGCATGACAGTGAAGGAGCAGGAGAGCACCATATCTACAAAGATATGGCGCTATCCTCCCCTCTCTCTTGCAACAATGCTGATTTCAGCTGCCATGAACCACACACACACCTTTGTGCCATCGTGCAAGGGTGTGTGTGCATGAGTCTAACATAGATTTTGTACTGGAAGGGTACCCTATCAGTACAAAATACTTGCTTGGCTACACTCTTAAAAAGATTTCCTACTTTGTATGCGAGCTGCAGAGTGCAGCACGCATGCAGCTCGGAAAAGAAAAGAAAAGAAAGGAGAAATTAAAACATTTCTCCTTTTAATGCCCGCCTTCAAATGGCGTTACCTTTTGGTGCAAAACCCCACTATTGTTTGTAGATTCTGTTTTGTATTGAAAGGCATGGGTGGTTGCATGGGAACGCCCATGTACCACCCATGTAATGCCCCTTCAGTACTAAGTAATGCAAAGCAGTGCTGCGTGCTGCTTTGCATTACTTTTAGAGTACGTTCCAGAGCAAAAAGCCTGATAGAAACTGCTACCATAAAAGGAGACACTCACCTCCAGGTACACAGACATATCTGCGGCTGCCATGGAACCCGATCTGGAAGTCTTCCCACTGCTGTATCTCGCCATACACCACCAGGACCAGCAAGGACGATGAGGATGATAACCGCAAGTACCCCCACCTAGCACATACTGGAGGGAAGAGAAGTATTACACACCGAAACACATCACACACACCTGGCATGAACAACGACAGCCACGCACACACGCAAACAAATGCCCGTATCAACACACATAGCTCCAGACACACATGCACACACTAATTACACAAACACATATGCAAACTACACACACCACGGCCAACAGAAACATGCCACTCACACAGCACACCACCGCCACTGTCAAACACAGTCATTCACAACACCCCACAATCACACACCGACAACATCACCAACATACAAACGCATAGTCAGAAAGGCACATCGAACAACTCTACCAGACAACACACATTGCCAGCAATACGTAGCAACAACACACAATCATTGAAATAGTACAGACATCAAAACAAGGCCTCGGGTGACACGCCACTTCCAAACAACATTCAAAGAACATCAGAGATGCATCACTATCACACAGACGCACACACCGCACAATGTCACACACAACAAGAACCACACATCACAACAAGCACAAGCCACAAGTCATCAAGCCAGCACATGCAGCAACATAGATACATCCCATACACATACAACACACACATCAAAGTACACAGCTACAACACAACCATGTTGAAGGAAACCAGGACAATTTCTCAATCTTGACATCCACAGCTATGTGGGCAGATGTATTAAAATGTTTAAAAAAACAGATAAAACTATATAAATATGAGGCCTACTGGCCAGTCCAAATGATTGGTGTGGTACAGGCACATTGGGCAAAGTCACATGGCCCAACTGGGCTCTTGAATTCAAATTGGCCTTCAAATGGCAGGGACGTTAATGTGGCAAGCAGGCACCTCAGGGCTGAGAGGAGGCGGTGGTGGAGGCTCGGGCTTGGAATGAGGGTCCTTGGGTTTAGGCTGGGAGTGGAGGTGAGGCTTAGATTTTGATTGTGGGGGAGAGGGTTTTGATTTTGGGGTAGGAGCAGGGACCTTTGGCTTTGGAAGGGATGTTTCTTGGCAGGGGGTCCTGGGAGGACTGGGAGGTGGAAGGTCTGGACTGAGTCAGGGGGACATGGCACATAGGGGTATCATGGGGTGGGACAGGAGCAGGGAACAGGTCAAGCCCTGCACAGAAATCTATTTTTAGGTACATATGGCAATCATGAGTCAAAGGTTTAGGAGTGGAGGTACAGGGAGTGGTTGTAGGAGGTGGATGCAGGTGTGTGCAATGTGTGCTTGTGTGTTGGGTAGGTGAGTGAGGGTTTTATGCTTTTTTGCAGAAGGGGGAAGAGATGCAGGGAGATGCAATGCAAGATGTGTGAGTGTATGTTGGGGTGGTGGCTGCAAGTAAGTTGGATGTGCTGCATGTGGTCGTGATGATTGTCGTAGTGAGTGCGGTTGTGGTGTGTGGGTGGATGTCTGCAGGTCTGCTCTTGTGGTGTCTGTGGGAATTTCAGAACTGGTGGCAGGATCAGGGAGTGTTGGTGTAATAATGGCAGGTGTGAGTGGTGATGTGACTGTGAAGGAGGAGGTGGAGGTGGAGACAGTGCAGGGAGCGGCTATTTTCGTGTCTGTATGTTGGCTGTGTGCATGCCTGTGGTGTGTCCTGTGGTCCCCGTGCTTGTCTTTGTACACCTTGTCTGTTGTAGTGGGTGAATGTTGATCTGTATGTGTGCTGTGGATGGGTGAGGCGAGAGGGGTGGTGGATTGGGCACAGGTAGCTGGCGGGGGGACAGAAGATGAAGGGACAGTGGTTGCTGTCAAAGATGAGGCCAGAGCCTGAAACAATCTCTGCAGGCCAGCCAAGGCACTGTGAATGTCTTCCAGGTAGACATTACTTTGTTGTATCTGGGATGCCAGTCCCTGGATGACATTTATGATGGTTGACTGCCCCACAGAGATGGACCTCAGG
This sequence comes from Pleurodeles waltl, assembly GCF_031143425.1. Taxonomy (NCBI): domain Eukaryota; kingdom Metazoa; phylum Chordata; class Amphibia; order Caudata; family Salamandridae; genus Pleurodeles; species Pleurodeles waltl. The sequence continues at coordinate 313,048,675 of NC_090449.1, read as the reverse complement.
AGGTCAATAGCCTCCTCATTTAGGGCAGCAGGGCTGACTGGGGCAGGGGCAGAGGTGCCTTCGGCGAAGGAGACGCCTACCTTCCTGAATGAGCGGGCACAGGCAACTGGGTTGGGAGCTACAGGGAGGGCGGTGCTGGTAATGGGGTGGCAGACAAGGATGGTGCTAGGATGGTCCGAGATGGGTCCGCCACCGCCAGGGAGCCTCCTTAGGAGGAGGAATTCAAAGATAATGTTGCTGTTCCTATCTTCCCCGTGGTGGTCCCCTCGCCTTCCATCCCACTTGTACCTTCGGCGTTGGTGGACTCTGCCTCCTGTGTCCCGTGGGCTGCAGCTTTCCCACTCGTTGGTGCACTTTCTCCTTCCCCTGATGATGCTGATGCACACAAGGATAGAAGAGGACAGGGAGAGAGAGGGTAGGAGAGAAAGAAAGGGAGGAAAGGGTCAATACCTACCCATCTAGTACACATACCAACAAAATCTACCACTTCTGTGGCGTGGCAAGGAATGGCTTTAAAACATTGTCCTCAAACATTGGTCTTGAAGAAAAAAACAAATATGCAAACTGTTACCTCCAAATTCCAACAAAGTGACTAATGTGGACATGCAGCAGTCTGTCATCAGTCATACTACAATGCTAAAAACTACCAACCACCCACATATACTTACCAATCTGACACTTGTGACACATTGTTTTTCATATGTCCTGGATAGGTTCATTGCACACAAATTATTGGACAGGTTGAGGAAGAACTCATGATGTACAGAAGTCCATTGAGAATGCAATGATTGCACAGTAGAAGTTCCCTGCTCACAGGACTTATTACCCAATATCAGCCCTGACTACTTGACATTGGCTATCTAAAGCAGACTCAGGGATAGGGAAATAAGGTTTGGAAATCACTCAACATAGGAGTGTGTCTAAACATTATAGGACAAGGAGGAATGGCACCAAAATATTACTGCAAGCATGGTGTTTAATAGCTAATGTACACCACTTCTAAACAGTATAAGTAATAGCCAGGACTATGATCTTATCTAATGTACATATACCTCATTATTACCTATGTAATCCAACTCAATCAGGGATTTGTAAAGCGCACTACTCACCCGTGAGGGTCTCAGGGTGCTGAGGAGGGGGAGGTAGAACGGGGGTAGGGGAGATGCTGCTACTGCTTGAACAGCCAGGTCTTGAGAAGTTTCGTGAAGGTGAGGAGGTCTTTGGTCTGGTGCAGGTGGGTGGGAAGAGTGTTCCATGTTTTGGTGGCGAGGTGCGAGAATGATCTACCACCAGTTGTAGTTCTGCGGATGCGTGGGACGGTTGCGAGGGCAAGGTCGGCGGAGCGGAGATGTCAGGTCGGGGTGTACCAGGAGATCCGTCTGTTGAGGTATTCTGGTCTGGTGTTGTCCAGTGTTGTTGTGAGCGTGGGTGAGGGGTTTGAAGGTGATTCTCTTGTTGAATGGGAGCCAGTGCAGGTCTCTCAGGTGGTCTGTGATGTGGCAGTGGCGGGGATGTCCAGGATGAGGCGTGCGGAGGCATTTTGGATGCGTTGCAGCCTCTTCTGGAGTTTGGCCGTGGTTCCTGCGTGGAGGACACAACTGACACAATAGAATTGCATACAACTGATATGAAACAGTCAGTACTCACCCCTTGTGGCTGCTGTGCTGCCCTCAAGCACCCATCTAACCCTAGGTAAGCCACCGTCAATATGTGGGCCATTAGGTGGGTCAGGGTCACACGGGCACTCCTCCCTCATTAGGAGGATGTCCCCAGCGTGGCCTCTATGATCTTCTGGGCCTAGCGTCTCAGGACCTCCCACCGCTTTCTGCAGTGGGTGCTCAGCCGGCTATGGACCCCCCAGGGCCACACTTGCTTGGCTATGGCTCTCCATAAACCCTTCTTCTGATGGGCGCTGACCTGCATGGGAGACACAGACAAAAAGAGAGATTCATGTAGAGTAACAGTACACATACAGCAGTGGCCTACACACAGCATGCACAGCACTTGCTCATACAGAGTTCACAGTACACCAATAACATTCAAACACAACCCTAGCAGTTAACCATGCCATGTCTATATTCACACACTTTCGCTGACAAACAACACCCTAGCTGATAAGTATACCACATTGTACTGATCTGTTTACCTGGAGCCCCATATAACTGTCCATACTAGGATAGGAACCCTTCCACCAGTTTCTCCAGTACCTCAGGGGTGAAGGCAGGGACCTATCTCCTGCAGGACGTGCCATTGTGGCTTTCAGATACAGAACACAGCAGCTCAAGCGGTGGAGGTCTTGCTTGCTCGAGTGTCAGGAGTCAAGTGAGCTGGGTTATAGAAAATGGCAGTCTTGGCCACTGCGGTCACCACCGGTGGTGATCATCATTGGCCCCAGTTTCCCTTAGACATCAATGTTAACCAATGAGGAGTTGCACTGTGGTTCTGACCACCTACCGCCATGATGACTAACGTCAGTGGAATGAGGTAACTTCCTCTGCATGCAGGACAGGCGGCTTCCATTTCACATATTTTAAAGATTTCTATGTCATTCTAGTGCATCATAGCATGAAGTTAAATACTAGTTGCTTGATTCACGATGTTAACTCGTGAACACACTAGTGAAGTGAGTATCACCTGCCAATATGTCTGATGTATAATCTTTTCAATGTGTGGAAGTTTGATAATTGTATCCAACTTAGGGATGAGTTTACTATGTCTGACATCCATCTCTGTACAGACCCCTTGTGACAAGAAGATCAATGGAATTGACAGGCAGGAGGTCACAGTTGTGTAGTTTGTGTCGAACTGTTTCCCTGTGTCAGGTTTCAAATACCTTACATGACTTGTCCTGGTCACCACTTCTATGGTGTTCTTTAGCAACAACAGTGTAACAGATGTCCAGAAATGTATTCTGTCCCATGTCTAGATACCGTCCAATGGGGAGATTGAGAAATGCACCTGTCTACCAGCCCCTAGTCAATCTTGCTACCATGGAAGGAAAACACATAATACAGACTTATCGTCTGAACCAACAGACCATCAGGGAAGTATGTACCCAGTTGGAGCCGGATCTATTGCCAGCTTTACATAATCCATATGCCATCTCACCGACTGTACAGGTGTTGTCTGTCTTGAATTGCCTGGCCTGAGGATGTTTTCTGGTGACAGTGGGACAGGCTACAGGAATGTCACAGCCGATGTTCAGTTTTGTGTTACAGAATGTACTGGATGCATTACTCAAGCACTTGAACAGCTTCATCAGGTTCCCACAACGTGCTGATCTGTGCACTGTGAAGTCTGCCTTTTATGACGTAGCACACATTCCACATGTCATAGGGGCCATTGATGGCACCCACATCACTTTAATTCCTCCCAGGGCCACTGAGCAAGTCTAAAGGAACAGGAAAGATCACTATTCCATCAATGTGCAGGTGGTGTGTCTTCACGACCAATACATATCCAATGTGAAAGCAAAGTTTCCTGGATCTGTACATGGTTCTTACGTCTTGAGGATCAGCAGTGTCCCACAAATGATGTTGCAATTACAGAGAGAGAGAGGGCCTGGTTCACTGGTAAGTGTACCACTGTCTATGTGTAACGTCTTTGCTTCTTCACTTCACAGTCAGCACTGTGCCTCTCATCGTTCCCTAATGATATGTACCTCTGTGCACACAGGTGACTCTGGCTACCCCAACCTGCCCTGGCTCCAGACACCAGTGAGGCACTCTACAACTGATGGGGCGGACAGTTACAATGAGGCTCACGGCCAAATGAGGCGAGTAATCGAGAGGACATTTGGGCTACAGAAAGCAAGGATCAGATGCCTACATGTGTCCGGCGGTGTCCTACAGTATAGACCACAAAAAAAGTGTGCCAAATCATTGTAGCATGTTGCATGCTACAAAATATTGCCCTGCGAAGACATGTTCCACCGTTGGGTGAGAAGGAGGTGGCAGCTAGACCAGTGGTCCAGGCTGATGATTTAGGAAGTGACAAGGACGCAGATGAGGGGGATGCAGCTGACCCTAGGACTGAGTTGATTCAGCAGTTCTTCCAATGAATGCCAGGTATGTGTGGACTGAAGTTTATGGGATCTCTAACCCTTTCTGCCTAGTGACATTGTCAGTCCTTGTGTTTTACATCAGGGGATGTGAGTGTACTACATCCATCCGTCTGGTTAATAAATTTTGATGGGATGCTTGGTTACCATCAAGGGAGGTGTAACTGCTATACTGCTAAAGGTATGTGGTAATTACTCTTGGCATGGCATGACTTCAGCATAAGGTTCTCCATGTTACATGGTTCAAGACTGAAGATTGGATGTGTATGATCTGCCCTAAACCTATCACATGACAGTCCAGCTACCCATCCACACTGTTCCCAAATCTGATATCAGGTAAGTACCTGTTTAAGACATTGCAAGATAGGTTTTCTGTTGGTGATGTTAGCCTTGAGGAATGGTTCTTTTACTCTGCATGTGTGTGACCTACAGACCTACCTTGCTGATATGTGGTGACCTCCACACTGCAACATGAATCCAGAGAATTACATTGTGTTCTGTATGTGTATTGGATGTGCAACAATGGGAGATATCATTTAAGGTTACCCTATGTTGTTCTATCTTCATGTCAGATGTTTAGTCCCTCTCTGCTTTCTGACACAACTGTTGGCACCCTTGGCATAGGATTACAGTACAGGAAGGATGTCATGACCAACCTGCTGGATATTCCAGCCACATCTGCCCATCTATCAGATTTATTGACACATACATGTGCATTTCAACTTATCTCTTTCACATTAAATGGTACTGGTGACAATGATGACACGTAAGCCATTACTGTGCTGAAATATGTTTATTGTGATTCAAAGTGCATTTGCTGAAGAGTGGGGGTCAATGGGATTGTAAGCATCAGAGCAGATTGCCCAACTGTTGTTTTCACAGGTCCATTCTCCAAGGGGGACTGGAGTTTTGGCAGTGGGCAGTCTACTGGGTGCCTCAGTGGCACACAAGGGAGAATGTTCAGGAGAGAGATCACTTCCTGGTGGTGTTTTTGGTCTTAGCCTCAGGTCCTGCAGGATGCCTTGATGGACGACTTTGTTTGCTTGGGGGATCCTCAGCTGCAGGGGCAGAGGTGCTCAAAGGTTGTGGGTCCTCTGTCCGTGCCTCCATTGCAGTGGTTGTGGCAGATGTAGATGGACATGTGTTGCTTGGCTACTGGTAGAGGCCTACTGGTGGGTGGAGGAGTACACAGGATGCTGGTGAGTTCAGTGAACACCCCACAAATTGAGGCCATGGTGGCATTGTGTGTCTGCAACTGCTGCATGGCCTCCCCCTGGTATTACCCCTGCAGCTTCTGGGTATCCTTCAAGGTTGTCAGTATTTGACCCATCCTGTCCTGGGATTGCTTCAATGTTCCCAGGACTGTGGAGATGGCCTCATTGCCAGCTGTGTCCCATTGGTACCTCATCCATTGACCCACAGTTGTCCTCCCACTGCCCCTTGCCCCCTGGGCCTGTGACCCTGGCAAGGTGTGCCCACTCCCACTGACAACAGGACCTTCATCGTCTTGGATGTTAGGGGTCGACTCAGGTCCCTGTACTGTGGGCACACTATAGATTGATCTGTCCTTGGGATACAGATTTGGGGAGTAGGTCATTCTTGTGCTGTGGTAGCCACAAAGGTGGGGGACTTAGATGTGGGCAGGGTGAGGCTGGTGGTAGTGGACTGACCTGTCATCCCGGATGGGCCAGGTGAGACATCCCCTTCTAGACATCCAGAGTTGTAGTCCTCAATTGGGCCTACTTCCAGGGGGTAACTGTCTGTCTCTGGCATCCTCTGTTGGGTGGCAGTACTAGGGATACCTGTGGATGGAGAGGAGGTGTATTACATTGATGAAATGTACTTGTTGTTCACAAGGGTGTTTTCAACCATAGACTTGACTTGCTTTCCAACGATGGCAATAACAGCTGCTTGGCCACTGGTAATGTTTAAGGGCTGATGGATTGTGCTGTTGTGTGCTTGTCGTATGGAAGGTTGTGGTCATCAATGCTGTCATTGCCATGTACTAGTGAGCAGTCCATGTATCCTGTAGGTGAAGGGGGTGACATGGTTATACGTGCTTCTGTCCTAATGTAGAGTGTAATTAGTAGTCATACAAGGGTGGGGAGTGTTGCCTTGTGGTAGTTGTAGTACTTGCTAAGGTGGGGGATGTCGGTGTACTTGGTGGGCCTGTGTGGGATTAGTGGTAGTGGGAAGGTGTGGCATGCAAGGGAGAGTCCAGTTCTCCTGGTATTACAGTCAGGCCTTTTGGGTGCAGGATGGCCAAGACCTTCTCCTCCCATGATGTTAAATCTGGGGGAGGAGGTGGGGTCCACCAGCAGTCTTGTTGATGGCCGCTTGCTACCATGGACCGGACCTTCCCCCCGTAGGTCGTTCCACCTCTTCCTGAGGTCATCCCTTGTGCGTGGATGGTTTTCCACTGAGTTCACCCTGTTGACAATCCTCTGTCATAACTAATTTTTCCTGGCTATGGGTGTATGCTGGACCTGTGCTCCAAACAGTTGTGGCTCCACTCTAACGATTTGTCTACCATGACTCTGTTTTTTTTTATTGAATTTGTCTTTTTTTAAATTTGTTGCTAATCATATAGGCTCTCATTACGACCCTGGCAGTGGGTGATAAAGTGACGGTAATACCACCAACAGGGTGGGGGTAAGTACCACCAAATTATGACCATGGTGGTGATATCTCACATAGACAGCCAATGTACCAAACCAACCGTCAGGGCAGAAACAACAGCCACCACAGTGGTAGCCACCTACAGCCAGGCGGAAGTCAAAGTTCCACCCACCATATTTTGACCCTGCAAACCGCCACTTTTTCCGGGGTGTACCAACGCCAACAAAAGCCTGGCGCAAACAGCGCACAGAAATGAAATGACTCACCATTGGAGACACAGGGAAGAACCACGCCGCCATGGAACCTGAACAGCAAGTTTTCCCGATGATCTTCTACGTCATGCTCCACCATGAACACCAACACCAACGAAGACGACGACAGTGAGTACCGCCGCATAGCAGACAAAGGAGGGTGGGAGGAAAACGATAGTGACACACACACGCACCACACACACCAGTCACACACACACACACCGTACACACAACCAGCTGCACTACAAAAATAATTTGACCCCGAAAATCGACAGAATAATGCCAGGACAACAGGAATTGACTAAAGTGATTGTAATCAGTTCAACATCAAAATTAATAATCCGATTTGACAATGAAACAGATATGTACACATGTATAAAAAAGGGACACTGCCCAGTCCAAAGTTCAAAGGGCTCACATTGCCACAGGGGTCAGTCGAAGGCACAACTTGAATCCTGACCACATCCAGACAGAACACTGCAGCAGTGTCAGTATGCAAATAGGCAGGTACCTCAGCGGGAGGCTGTGGCACCTCAGCCAGATGCAGGAACAAGCCCACCCGTTCTGGAGGGGGCAACATTCCCATTGCTCTTTGTCCTGGGGAGTGGAAGGCCACAGTCCCTCGAGTGGGTGTCTTGCCCACTGGTTCCGGAGGGGGCAACATGCCCATTGTACTTTGTCCGGGGGAGTGCAATGCCACAGTCTCTGGAGTTGGTGTCTTGCCCACTGGTTCTGGAGGGGGCAGCAGGCACAGTAGCCCGAGAGGGTGGACTACATGGTGTCCGCCAGCGGTGATGGCTGCATGGTGGTGGTGGTTGGAGGAGGCTCCTGGGCAGCCGCTGCACTCACTGATGGCTGCACATCCATGTGCCTCGTGTCCTCCTGTTCATGGGTTAGGGATCCCTTACCCTTCCTGGCAGGGGTGAATGAGCTCTTCCCCTCTCTGCCTGGTGGTGCAGGCTCCTTCCCTTCCCTCACAGCTCGTGCAGGCTCCTTCCCCTTCTTCACAGCTGGTGCAGGCTCCTTCCCCTTCCTCACAGCTGGTGCTGGACTCTTCCCTTTCATCTCAGGTGGTGCTGGCTCCTTCCCCTTCAGTGTTATTGGTTTTATATCCCTACAACCACTAGTAGGTGCTGCTACAACTACACCCGTGGGCGGTTTGGCTGAGGTGCTGGCCTGTGTCCTTGGTACCCTGCCCATATGTGCAGGACGTGGGAGGGGGGTAGGGAAGAGGTCAATCTGGGAAAGGAAAAGCTTTTTGTGACGTTGGAGCGGGAGGATGGAGTAGTAATGGGAGTGGAGGATGAGGGAGTGGTTGTTGGAGGAATATGTATGCTGGATTTCAGTGCCGGGGCATGGGCTGTATGCTGCTGTGAGGTGGATGGCTGTTGGGTGTCTGAGTGCTTGCGTTTGTGTCCTTTGGGGGGGGGGACACACAGGGTGGGAGAGGCCACAGAGGACGCGTGCCTGGATGTTGTGGAGATTGTCTGCCAGTAAAGTGTGTGTTCTGCTTGGTGTGGTGATGATGCCGGTAGTGGAATTTGATGTAGTGCATGCAGGTGTGAGTGTGGATGTAACTGGGTGGGAGGTGGAGGAGGAGGAGGGTGAGACAGTGGAGGCAGTTGATGTTGTCGTGTCTGCAACTGTATAGTGTTTGTGTGAGTCCCTTAGGGATGAAGTGTGATGCTTGTGTTTGTCTGTGCTAATCTTGTGTGTTGTCTTGTGTGCATGCTCGTCTGCCTGTGTGCTTGGGATGGGTTGTGGTTGAGGAGAATGGTACTGGTAAGTGAAAGTTGGAGGGGGGACGGTTGAAACAGGGACAATGGCTGCCATCAGAGAGGAGGCCAGAGCCTGAATCGATCTCTGTTGGGCCGCCAATCCACAGTGAATGCCCTCCAGGAATGCATTGCATTGCTGCATCTGGGATGCCAGGCCCTGGGTGGCATTCACAATAGTTGATTAACCTACAGAGATGGATCTCAGGAGGTAAATAGCCTCCTCACTCAGGGCAGCAGGGCTCACTGGGGCAGGGCCTGAGGTGCCTGGGGGTGAAGGAGATGCCCACCCTCCTGTGTGAGCAGGCATTGGCAACTCGCTGAGGGTTTACTGGGAGGGCGGTGCTGGCACAGGGGTGGCAGCTGTACCTGCAGCTGGGGTCGTCACAGAGGTGTCCGCCACTGTTAGAAATGGGTTAGGTTGGTTAACTCCTGTCCAAGCAAGGACCCTCACTCTAGTCAGGGGAAAGGAGAATCACCCTCAATTAACCCCCGCTTACCCCCTTGGTAGCTTGGCTCTAGCAGGCAGGCTTAACTTCAGAGTCTAGGTGTAAAGTATTTGTACCAACACACACAGTAACTCAGTGAAAACACTACAAAATGACACAACATAGGTTTAGAAAAATAGGTAATATTGATCTAAACAAAACAAGACCAAAACGACAAAAATCCACCATACACAAGTCATGGTATGAATTAAAAATCAAGGGAGAGTCTTAAATCCTTGAGGGAATACTAAAAAACTGCTTGCGTTGAAAAGTACCTGGGGGGCGTCAAAATAACACACACGGGCGAGTGTGTGTCGCAAAAGGTTAGCGATGTGTCGATTTCGCACCCGCAAGCGAGCCCGTGAGTCGTTCTCCTCCTTCGGTCGCGTCGGCGTGCGTCGTTTCTTCTCTCCGCAGGAGAGCGGTGCATCATTTTTCCATGCCCAGCGATGTTGCGTCAAAAATCCAGCCGCAGGGTATCAGGAAACCGCACTGTGTGGGTTGCGACGTTATCAGCCTCTTTCAGCGGGTGTTGCACGTCATTTCTCGAGCTGCGTGTGTCGATTTTCCAGCTGCGATGCAGGTGGAGCGTCAATTTTCAGCCGCGCAGCCGATGGCGTATCGTTTCTCAGCCACGTCTCGGAAGGTGCATCAATATTTTCCCCCCACAGGGGTCTGTGCGTGGCCTTTCAGTCTTTCAGCCCACACGCCCTCCCCTCCGCTGACTACATCCTCCTAGGGGACCTCAACTTCCACCTGGAGAACAACAACAACAACAACACCACCACCCTGCTGGACAACCTCGCCAACCTCGGACTCAAGCAACTGGTGAACACCCCCACCCACTACGCCGGACACACGCTTGACCCAGTCTTCTCCTCCAGCAAGTACATCTCCTTCAGCCACTCCACCGGACTCCACTGGACAGACCACTTCAGCTTCAGAAGAACCACGACTCACCACCACCCACAACAGGCTCCCCGCAGGAGCTGGAACAAGATCACCACCGACCAGCTCTCCACATCACTGAGCCAGAACCCTCCCGCCATCTCAGCGGACCCCAACCAAGCAGCCAACAACCTCACACAGTGGATCACCAACTGCGCTGACAACCTCGCACCTCTGAAAACCCATCCCACCAGGCTCAACAGCAAGAAAGCCTCCTGGTTCAACAACGACCTCAAGAACTCCAAGAAGAACTGCCGCACCCTCGAGAAAGCCTGGTGAAAAAACCCGACCACAGACAACATGACCGCCCTCAAGCACGCCTCCCGCAAACACCACCAGCTGATCCACACCACCAAGAAGACAGCATTCAAAGAACGACTAGACAACAACGCACACAACAGCAAGGAACTCTTCAGCATCGTCAAAGAGCTCTCCAACCCCAGCGCCGGAAACAACGACATCACTCCCTCACAAGACCTCTGCGACTCACTCGCCTCGTTCTTTCACCGCAAGATCGCTGACATACACAACAGCTTCGGCGCACAGACCACGCACCCAACCACCAAACCGACGCCCCCCAACACCACCCTCCGCGCCTGGACCGCGGTCAGCACCGAAGACACCATCCATTCCGGTTCTCCAACCGACCCATGCCCCCACTACGTCTTCAACAAAGCCGACTCAGTCATCGCACCCCATCTCCGGGACATCATCAACTGCTCCTTCAACACTGCCACCTTCCCGGAGAGCTGGAAACATGCCGAACTCAGCACCCTCCTGAAGAAACCATCAGCAGACCCCACCGACCTCAAAAACTACCACCCCATCTCGCTCCTCCCGTTTCCTGCCAAAGTCATCGAGAAGACCGTCAACAGACAGCTAGCCACCTTCCTCGAGACTAATGGATCCCTCGACCACTCGCAGTCCGGCTTCCGAGCCAACCACAGCACCGAGACCGCCCTCATCGCAGCCACCGACGACATCCGAGCCCTGCTCGACAACGGGGAGACAGCGGCCCTCATCCTCCTTGACCTCTCCGCAGCGTTCGACACTGTCTGCCACCGCACCCTAGTGCAGCGCCTCAGCAACATCGGAATCCAAGAGAAGGCACTAGAGTGGATCATCTCGTTCCTCGCCGGAAGAACCCAGAGAGTCCGCCTCCCCCCGTTCAGATCCGAGGCCACCGAAGTCAGCTGCGGCATACCACAAGGATCATCACTCAGCCCCACCCTCTTCAACGTCTACATGAGCCCCCTCGCAGCCATCGCACGCCAAGACAACCTCAACATCATCTCCTACGCCGACAACACCCAGCTAATCCTCTCCCTCACCAACGACCCAGCCACCGCCAGAACCAACCTGCACGAAGGGATGAAAGACGTAGCCGAGTGGATGATGAACAGCCACCTGAAACTGAACTCAGACAAGACGGAAGTCCTCATCCTTGGATCATCACCCTCTGCCTGGGACGACTCCTGGTGGCCCCCTGCCCTGGGCAGCGCACCCAAACCAACGGACCACGCACGCAACCTGGGCTTCATCCTGGACTCCTCCCTCTCGATGACCAGACAAGTCAACGCCGTCTCATCATCATGCTTCAACATCCTACGCATGCTTCGAAAGATCTTCCGATGGATCCCCACCGAAACCAGGAAGACGGTGACCCAGGCACTCGTCACCAGCCGACTGGACTACAGTAACACCCTCTACACCGGAACCACGGCCAAACTACAGAAAAGACTCCAACGCATCCAGAACGCCTCCGCACGCCTCATCCTTGACATCCCCCGTCACAGCCACATCTCCGGACACCTGAGAGACTTGCACTGGCTCCCTGTCAGCAAGAGAATCACGTTCTGTCTCCTCACCCACGCACACAAGGCCCTCCACGACCTGGGCCCCAGGTACCTCAACAACCGCCTGACCTTCTACACTCCCACCCGCCAGCTACGATCGACCAGCCACGCCCTCGCCGCCGTGCCACGCATTAGAAAAGCCACCATGGGAGGAAGATCCTTTTCCTACCTGGCAGCCAAGACTTGGAACTCCCTCCCCATCCACCTCCGCCTGACCCAAGACCACCTCTCCTTCAGGAAGCAACTCAAGACCTGGCTGTTCGAGCAGTAGCGGTCCCCCCTCCCCCAGCGCCTTGAGACCCTCCGGGTGAGTAGCGCGCTATACAAATTTCTTGATTGATTGATTGATTGATTGATTGGTCTGCCAGCTTCACCTTCCAAGGCCCTAAGAACTGGATAGGGCACCACTTGGCAGGGTGGGAGTCTCAGCAGAGAGTCCAGGTGCTGGCAGGAGAAGTCTTTGATGGCCCTGAGACTTCAACAACAGGAGGCAAGCTGAGGACAAGCCCTTGGAGATTTCTTCACAAGTAGGAATGCAAAGCAAAGTCCAGTCTTTGTCTGTCCCCTTTAACCAGGCAGAATCAGCAACTGCAGGATAGCTCCACAAAGCACAGTCACAGGCAGGGCAGCACTTCTCCTCAGCTCTTCAGCTGTTCCCCAGGCAGAGGTTCCTCTTAATGTCCAGAAGTGATCTAAAGCCTGTGGTTTTTGGTGCTCTTCTTATGCCCATTTTGGCCTTTAAAGTAGGCTTACTTCAAAGGAAAGTCTCTCTTGAAATCCTGCCTTGCCCAGGCCAGGCCCCAGACACATATCAGGGGCTGGAGACCGCATTGTTTGAGGGCAGGCACAGCCCTTGCAGGTGTAAGTGACCACTCCTCCCCTCCCTCCTAGCATAGGTGGCTCATCAGGATATGCAGGCTACACCCCAGCTCCCTTTGTGTCACTGTCTATAGAGAGATGCAAACAGCCCAACTCTCAAACTAACCAAGACAGGGAATCCAAAAACAGGCAGAGTCATATGATGGTTTAAGCAAGTAAAAGCCCACTTTCTAAAAGTGCCATTTTAAAACACACAACCTCAAAACCAACTTTACTAAAATATGTATTTTTATATTGTGAGTTCAGAGACTCCAAACTCCAAATGTCTAGCATCTCCCAAAGGGTATCTACGCTTTAATCCTATTTAAAGGCAGCCCCCATGTTAACCTACGAGAGAGATAGCCCTTGCAACAGAGAAAACTGAATTTGGCAGTATTTCACTGTCAAGACATATAAAACACATTAGTATATGTCCTACCTTAAACATACACTGCACCCTGCACATGGGGCTACCTAGGGCCTGCCTTAGAGGTGTCTTACATGTAAGAAAAGGGAAGGTGTGGGCCTGGCAAGTGGGTACACTTGCCAAGTCGAATTGGCATTTAAAATCTGCACACACAGACACTGCAGTGGCATGTCTGAGCCATGTTTACAGGGCTACTAATGTGGGTGGCACAATCAGTGCTGCAGGCCCACTAGTAGCATTTGAACTACAGACCCTGGCCACCTCTAGTGCACTGTACTAGGGACTTACCAGTAAATCAACTATGCCAATCATGGAAATCCAATAAACAATACAATTTGCACAGAGAGCATATGCACTTTAGCACTGGTTCAGAGTGGTAAAGAGCTCAGAGTTCAAAAGCCAACAAAAACAGGTCAGACAAAATAGGAGGTAGGAGGCAAAAAGATTGGAGATGACCCTGCAAAGGAAAAAAGTCCAACAGTCACCACCAGGGAGCTCCCATCAGAGGAGGTATCAGAGTCTGTGTTGTCCCCTCCAGTCTCCGCTGTGGTGCTCCCCTCGCCCTCCGTCCCACTGGTTCCCTCGGCATCGGTGGACTCTGCCTCCAGGGTCCTGTGGGATGCACCTCCCTCTGTCACTGGTGCCAATGCTCCTCTGCCAGATGATGCTAATGCACATAAGGATGACAAAACAAGAAAAGGGGGAGAAGACAAAGGATAGACTGGGTCAATCACTGCATCAACACCACCGTTGGCATACACAGCACCCTCATACACAGGGAACAGGCCTACGCACCATCCATTGCACTACCAGTGAAATTGCTAGTCACCAAGGCATGAGGAGGGGCACACACCGCCGACTGCAGCACACCTGGGACCCACGCAGCCCTTCCTAGAAGTGAATTCTAACAAGCTACGTAACCAGTATTTTCCATTCAACCCGTAGCCTCCAGAGGACCTACGCTGCTATGTCTGGCCTGGGCTTAGGGGCACCCACTAACACAAAACCACCACCTGGATAACACCTCACCAGCCATAAGTTGTAATGATAGCCACTGTACTCACCCCCTTGTGGCTGCTCTGATGCCCTCAAGCGCCCATCCAGTTCAGGGTAGGCCACCGTCAGTATGTGGGCCATCAGGTGGGTCAGGGTCCGACGGGCACCCCTTCCTCATTGGGAGGCAATCCCCAGCTGGGCCTCTGCAGTCTTCAGTGCCCAGCGTCTCAGGTCCTCCCACCGTTTCCGACAGTGGGTGCTCCGCCTGCCATAGACCCCCAGGGTCCGCACGTCCTTGGCGATGGCACACCATATTCCCTTCTTTTGATGGGCGCTGACCTGCAGAGACAATACAGACAGGAGAACACCATTAGACAAACAGTTCAGCCTGTCACACAAATGACCCACTGTGATGCTATTAATTGTGTTTGACCAATGACTTTGTGTTTCACCACTGCGCATATTAGTTGCTCAATGTTCACCAGTAGCACATTATATGTTTTGTTCAGTTCAGCTGCCTATTGGCTTTGACATTGCATTAGCCATTACATTCTGTATTCTGCCTATTGGCTTTGACATGCTGTATTCAGTTTAGCTGCCTATTGGCTATGACATGATATTAGACATTACATTTTGTATTCAGCTCAGCTGCCTATTGGCTTTGACATGATATTAGACATTACATTTGATATTTAGGTTAGCTGCCTGTTGGCTTTGACATGACATTCGACATTACATTTGATATTTAGGTTAGCTGCCTATTGGCTTTAACGTGGAGTTAGACATTGCAGTTGAAACATCGCAGATGTCTGTATTCTTCCAAGCTGTGTTTTGCCACAAGATGAACCAAGCTGTTTTCTTCACACCAGACTAGACCTGATAAGAGAGAGTACATTTGATGTTTTCCTTTCTGCTCAGCCTTGGGAATAGGAGAAGTCTAGGAGATCTGGTCAGTCTCCAAAGGCTTGCGTAGTTTTCCCGAGTCTGAGAGGAGGGGGCACGCTTTTGTAAGGATGACTCTGGGTTACATTGAGTTAGATTCGAATCTGCTTGACTTCAGGCTGGAACTAGACGTCAGTTGCCAGTCTCCCGTTTGGGTAGATAATCTCTTTCTCGCAGTTGACCGGAGTCATCAACTTGCAGACCCCAGAAAGATGAAGCTGAATATGTAGGCCCTGCCGCCTTGCTCAAACTTTGATGAATTTGACTTTTATGCTTTGCTTTGAATATATTATATATATGCTGTGTACATTGCAACTGAGAAGTACTGTGATATATTTTGTTTTCTTGCTGCGACTACTTTGTGCTTGAAATCTATTAATTAGTCTCTCAAGAACTTGTGGGTGGGGAAGAATTAACAACAATAAAGGTCTTCTTTGAACTCAGAAGTGCATTCCAGAGAGGTTCTGTAAGCTCTGATATGAGATAAGTAGGAAAGCAGAACATTTTGACGTAGTCAGCAGTCTTGAAAGTCAAATTATAGATTTCTACGTGCACAATTTAAAAGTGTAATTGTTTTTTGTTGTTTGGAGAATTACAGAAGCACAGCACACCATGTTTGAAAATGCATGTTGTGGTACTTTAAATTTCGGAACCACACTGGAGGCATGGCCCTTTCATGCCGATTTTAGTATCAGAGAGCCGCAAATGGCAAATACGATATGTACGAGTGTTTTTATTGCGTTTCATCAATGGAATGACCTTGTATATGATACTGCATATTGATCCCATTTTAGAACGATAGCCATTTATGTGGTTGCCCTCACATAGGCTGCACTAAGGCCATGCTCATGCTTTAGGACACGTACAGTTTCTCATGACTTCTTCGTGACCTGTGCAAAGTGACTCCGCTGCCCGAGGTCAATCCTGTCCCACCAGTTCCTTTTACTACGGCCACACGGGATTAGCATCAGGGCCTGACACACCATAAAGTCATTCATCCCACGCAAACCCTGACTAATCTCTTTCACACCTGACTCTGTTTCCTGCTTTATGGCTTGCTTTACGAGGAGGAGGTGCCCGGTTTTATTGGGGTCTGCTGATATCTGAACCCTCGTGGGTAAATAATTGGAGGCTGTCCTAGCTGAAGTGTGGGAACATCATCATGGCTCTGTTTTTGTCGTTTGTAGTGAAATATGTGAATGGTCAACTGTAATCCTGTTAAAACCCCAAAGGCTACTCACATGTTGCCTCTCTAGCTTTTCTCATTTGTTTAGGAATGTGACTGGTACAGCCCCTTGCATGCCTAGGGCATAATAAATGATATAAAAGGTCTGAGCTAAGACCATTTCGGGAGACTGCCTCTTTCAGTTGCTATAGGTCAGCTTCTGGGAGACGTAGTCTCACTCATTTGAGTTTAATAAAGATGTCTTTTCATATTTCAGCTTCTTTGCCAAGTTCTTTGTTATATTACCCAGAGAATGAAAATCTCTAGTACTTCATATGGCGCCCAACATGGGGCTCATCAGAGAAGTGACTTTCTGTGGGAGTGATCTTGTCAGGAGACTGAAATCTACTGAGGAGGACAGAACAGGATTCTACCAAGAAGGTACTCTGTGCGCAGGGATTCTGGAGATTCTTTGATTATGCAGACCAGTATATTTCTGATCTTCCTGATTTTGATCCTCCACATGATGTCACCCCTGACTGAGAACCTTTTTGGCGTAAGTAAAAAAAAAAAAAAAAAAGACTGTTAGGTCATTTAGAACTTGGCAATTAGAATTTGGACAACTATTTGTTTGGTATAGCTTTGATAGGTTTGTATAGGTTTGTATACGCGAATTGCAATTTGTGTAGGCAGGTAATGAAGAGACTTTTTCTCCATCTGCTTTAGTTGAAGTATAAGTGGGTCGCTCCCAGTCCTTAGTTCTTTGGTCCTTTGGTTCTTAGTTTTTGGTTCTTGGTTCTTAGTATTGGTCCTTAGTTTTATTTGAAGATTGCAATTTTCAAAAACCGAGGGTCTCGTACATTTGATAGTGTATCGATAGAGATAGCCCCTTGAAGTTTGAAGCTCGGTTAGTGAGTGGAGATGCCTAATCGTAGCAAATTTGGTACTTGGTTTGGTTTTTGGTGGCAACAGGGATTCCCGATTGGAGGATTCATGTCTGATACCTCCGATTGGAACTCCAACTTATGAGTTCTATTTTAAACACGGCGTGGGCCCCATCACGTTTAATAAAGTATGGGTCCGCTATTCTTGGAAATAAATGTCTGTGAGGCTGTTTTTGCAGTTTTTTGGAACACTATTGAGAAAAGTTTTCTTTTCTCTTGTAAATATGACTTACAACTAGGATCTGCAAACGGTCTGTAAGTAAATTGCGACGGCGCTATTTATGAAAAATGGCTAAAGCGCGCTGTATTGTGTGTCCTGAGTGTTTTCTGTTTATATCTGAAATGAGCTCAATGTGTGTTTGTGGGTCTTCTTGATGGTTTCAGTTTGTTAAGTAAAATGTTGGTTAATTAATATTAAGTAGAAACTTAGAAAAAATCCAGAAATGAACCATGTAATGTGCTAACATAGCTATATGTTGCTCTTTAATTTATAGAATGAGCAATTGTGCACATATACAAAACTGCTGTTAAATGATTAATAAATTAGAAAACACATTCAATAGATATAAATAGGGCCCCCCAAAAAAAACGAAATTATCTATTTTTGCAAAAAAATAAATAAATTTACAGCATTTTTCTTAGATGCATTGTATTAGATGTTCACAGGCAAACTTTTCAGCTGCAGTAAATTTGATAGGAATGTTCAATTCAGCCAGCACTTTCCCAGTTAAACATGGGTGGAATTTTGCATAACCTTCCTTTTAAATGAAAGTGGCGCAAAAATGTGACGCATTTCAAGTTAGGCTTATGCGCTTAGGCTTGTGAGTTAATGTATCCCAAATAATAGGCAAGGAATGCAGCTTGCTTTTATATGTGGAATTATAACAAAAAAAAGAATAATTGGGTTTTTTTTAAAAAGAAAATTATTAATTATGGAAAAATTATTTAAAAAAATAAGTGCCTTTCAAAATCGTTTTTAAATATTTATAAAGCTTAATACCTATACTATGACCTCCTAGCATTAAAATTTAATTTAAGTTATGTTGCACCGCTAAAATGACATTTGTATGTGCAATTTTCCCTTGGCGCAGGAGCAAACAAGCTCATTTCTATAAAGTATAAGTTAATATTTTCAATGGCTGACTCATGGATTGTGTAATAGACATTCTGGTAATGCATATTATGCAAGAAAATTGTAGGATATTGATTTTTTAATGCCTAAAATATCAAGTCGATTTTGGGCAAAAGCACTGTTTAAACTGCATTTTCTTTCATTCAGAGTACTTTTTAAAGTGTCTCAGGCTTCAGTAAATGCATACATTTAGGTTTGATATATATTTGCAGGTTGTGCCTTCTTATGATTCAATGAGTCAATGTGCCAGTACAAAGGCTTGTTTTAATATCAAGGTTGAAGGTTCTAACTTCAGCTGGGCCTACTGAGACGTTCATTCATTCGAGGTTGATTAAATATGTACCATTGCATGGGATTGCAACAAGCATTTATTCTAACAACTGGTATGTGTATTATTAAGGTTTGTGAATTATTCACAGTAAATGTAGTTTAATAATCTGGAAATAGAGATAATTTTTTTTAGCGCCTAAAAAGGAAAAATTATTTTTTAAAATAGAGTGAATTATTGCAGGTTAGAAGGAAAATAGGAAGGCCTACTGTCTTTGACAGATTCAGAGTGGCAGAAGCTAGGAGAGCTACAGAGGCTGGTTCAAGTCACGCTGCTAAGATGCTATCTTTAGTTTTCCCATAAACAATGGAGGAGGCTGTCATGTTGACACTTGTGACCTTTTAAATTAGGGCCTTGTCTCTGTGAAATGCAGAATGACCCTACAGGCCTCTAAAAGTGGGATTTCTGGTTTCTCCAGAAGAACATCAATACAATTAAAGAACTTAATTCCAAAGGGAGAATATAAAAAAAGGGGTTTCTTTGAAGGTCCCAACATCATGTTAAATGCTCTGCAGAACTGATACATTTGTGTCTCCGCTCTAAAAAAATAAAATGATGCCTGCTAGTTGCTTTTATTTGACAGAAAACGAAGTGTTGCATTAAGTCTTAGACAGAAAATAAGATGCAGCCCTTTTCTAAAATTTTGAAGGCTACATGCCTTAATGAGAACGATTTGCCAATTAAGACTTATTTTTCACAGTGGAAATTGTAGGTGCCAAATTAATATGGAGTGTCAGTGTAACAATTTTTACTTTTAGAAAGGTAAAACTAAGGTGGCTTGATGTTGCGAAGTAACTGACAAGAGGGTAACAGTTAAGTAATGGAAATTTATTTTCGTGTATTTGGTCCTATCATGAATTGTTCTTGCTGGTCTTGTATGTTAGAAGAGAAACAGTAAAGTAATATTTGACAGCAGATTTCCATTGCCTGGTGATCTACTGTCAAAAGGAGGGTAAGGATTTTAAACCTGACAAATTAAACAGGCCCAAATATTGGGTTTTGGGCTGCAGGTTTACAGTGCATAAAGTACGTGACATGGTGTTGTGTGTCACCGCTTATTCACACATGCTATTGTTTTGTCTATGCTTTTTGTGCTTGATACACAGCAAGTATATCTGATGGCTTGACGTTTTGTGCGTCTTTATTATTTTTTATTTGTTTTTTGCATGTTTGTTGCTGCTTTTGATACTATTACAAGCTCCCCTGTGTTGTGAGGGGATGGTCATGACGATGCCCATCGCTACGCAACAGTTGGTTGAACTTGTTCTGGTTACTAAATTCCACAGATAATGATATTTCATGCTGTGAACATAAGAGACAACACTTCACCAGTGCATGTCTATTTGGCTATAATGGTATTGAAGGAAAATAAAAAGAGATATACAGGATCAAAGTGTGTCACCTGCAGTTAGTCACGTTACTGCCCCTTCCCTTAAAGGAACAGGCAGCCCTACATTTATGTAGCCTTGATTGGACCTAAGGATGAAATTATAGATCTGTGACTCAAGGTGGCCTAATTTCTATATTACATTAGTTAATGATGTTCTGTTTCCTAAGTAGCATATGGCTTTTGTTCCTTAAAAGAAAACCAGGTTTTCATTTTTACCTGAAGAAGGAACTGAAACATTAGCCAGGAGTACCGTATATGGTGTAGTCGCCAACGGTAGAGTTAAAATTTGTGTAACTTTGGCCTTTGTGTATCACCCGTACTCTCGGTGCTGTGTCACATGCCTGACTATCACCCAAATAATTTTTTGTTCTTCCTATAGATTTTTTTTCTTTTGTTACTTCCCCTGACCAATGTCGCATCATGCTTAGTTATTGAGATTTTAGCTATGTCCTAGTCCCATTTCTCTTTTTCGAATTCCTTTCACCAGTCAGCCCTTTTATTATTATTGATGTATTGTTCAGGTTCACATTTCCAGACTGCAGTGATGTACCAGGGACCCCCATGTTATGTATAATTCCCTTTGGTATGACCAGACTGGTTTTCAAGAATTTGCCTTAGGCCTGCTTCAATGTTTTCCAGCCTGACTGTCAGGGTAGCGATAGACTGGTTAACTGACTCAATATTATAGTAAGACAAGTTTTACATCTCAATAGGAGATATCTAATGTTTACCTTTTTGAACATGACAAATTTTCAATGTCTATTTTAATTTGGTTTTTGGTTCCCTTCTGTTCCTGTTACTTTAATTTTTGGTGGGATCAGATGTGTCCTAATCATGCAAATGTCAGGACCCTCTAGTTCTTGTCTTTTTGTTTGCACATTTGACTATTAGCCTGTGTATTGCATAGTGCACCTGATGCACAGTTTTTAAAGGAAGGTTTCTACATGTCCCTGATAATCGGTATCATGTGATTTCTCTATTGAGATGTTCTAAGATAAGGAGGAACACCTAGACTTAATCATTGAGGAAAATATGTGTTTACCCCATTAGACAATGCCACTGTGTGAGGAAATCCATTCAGATAGAATTCTCATGTAGCTATAGATGGCAGAGAATAATGGAAAGAACCCAATTAAAGATGCTAGAGACCCTGTTTTGCCCTTCTGCCTTTGTCTTTGTATTTTATGCCCATGGTGTATGGCTACTCCTTTGAAAATTGCAGACCACCTGCTTGCAGTCCCCTTGTTAAAAACCATGAACTGTTTTTGTACTAAATTGAAGGAAACTAACAACTGTGGCACATTTCCTACGTCACTAGATTCTGCGGGTATCAAGTCATAATAACCTGCAGGACATTGATTTAAGCCTAATTCCCATCAGTGACAGCTACAGATGAAAGACGGACGTCTTGGCCCTACAGTCTCAGCACCCAGAAAGTAGCAAAGCTGGACAGCGATCGCCAGCGCATGGTATCGTACTTGCTCCATCAGACGGCGTTGGACATCACAAAACCAAAGTTTCAGTGTAAAAGAGCTAAAGAGAAGGATTCCTGTTGTTGATGGCAGAGCTGTTTTGAGGTTTAATTTCTCTACCTGTCATGTGCTGGTAACCTCTGACAGTGTGCAATCCCTTGAGCCCCTTGGCCTGAGTTTTGGCCACACACCCCCTTTTCTTTGCTCCAACGGAAGAAGGGCAGTGCACCGGAGATTTCAAGTTTGGAAAAAGGCACTATATTGTGGTGCCCATGAAAGAGCAGCTTGAGCGTCCTCTGACACTAAATAATGAGTGTTGGAGTCTGAAAGTGCTGCTGAGCTTGAGCTATTTCCCAATTAATGGTGCTTGGGTCTGCACGAGATGATTTGTGCCCTTGATCAATGAAGAGCACATTGTTTGTAGTGTCTGCCACAGTGGAGAGACACTGGTGCATTGCTTTAAGACATTGAGACTTCTGAGTGAGCTGTGGGTGTTTGCCAGGAGGGCACTCCAACTAAGCAGTACTTTTCTCACGAAGAGGCCTGAATTGAGAGGCCCATGCGAAAGAAAACAACAAAAGAAAATTTGATGGACAATAGAAGCCTGCCAGAGAGGCTTTTTGAACGGACTCTGGGCATAGTTGGTTTCACAAGAGGTTTCCGTGTGATTGTATAGACTAGGTGTTAGGAGACTGATTGTTTTGCTGGCATTGTTTTAAAGTACTATTCTGTTTAGTAAAAGCAGAATAAAGTCCATTTTCTGTGGAAAGAGTACCCCCTTTTCACCTTAGAGCATTGATGAGAGTCACCACTGTTCCACCTGAACATACAAAAATTACTGAAATGCAGAGGAGCCCTAAAAATGTTACTAGATAATTTTAGGATTTGCTTTTTGGTTAGGGTTGTGAAAAATTATTATTTCATTTGTAATAGTGGTCACTACTTTTTCCCGTTGTCTATATGTTCTTAATAACGTGTTTTCTAGTGTCTTTTAAACATGACGTTGTCA
Source organism: Pleurodeles waltl (assembly GCF_031143425.1). Lineage (NCBI taxonomy): Eukaryota > Metazoa > Chordata > Amphibia > Caudata > Salamandridae > Pleurodeles > Pleurodeles waltl. The sequence continues at coordinate 313,026,015 of NC_090449.1, read as the reverse complement.
TTTATGGGTGGGATTGTTTTTCTCTACTCAATTGACTTCTGCACCCACTTCCCAACCTATGTCTTTTCCTACTATTGTTTCTTTGCACTCTTTTCACCCTTTTCCTGAACATGAGCAGGTTAGAAGATCAGAATTCGTAAGCAATTCTTTTGTACAGCTTCTGCATCAACACTAGTTAGTAGTGAACATCACTAATTGTTGAGTGTGTGATCTTATGCCACCTACTGCAGATAGAGGTATTCCTTATTTTGTCCTGCCATATGTGGCCTTTTGTGCTACTTCATGTTCGAGGAGACCTGTCCAGAGAGAGTTACCAAGTACTAGAATTTTGCTCCAGCAACATCTCCATGGCCTTATGAATATAGACCCGGACTCAGATTAGTATGAGTATAGTTGTTGCCTATGTAAGGGCAAAAGGAGGGTCTGTGGTACTTTAAATTTCGGAACCACACTGGAGGCATGGCCCTATCATGCCGATTTTAGTATCAGAGAGCCGCAAATGGCAAATACGATATGTACGAGTGTTTTTATCGCGTTTCGTCAATGGAATGACCTTGTATATGATACTGCATATTGATCCCATTTTAGAACGATAGCCATTTATGTGGTTGCCCTCACATAGGCTGCACTAAGGCCATGCTCATGCTTTAGGACATGTACAGTTTCTTATGACTTCTTCGTGACCTGTGCAAAGTGACTCCGCTGCCCGAGGTCAATCCTGTCCCACCAGTTCCTTTTACTACGGCCACACGGGATTAGCATCAGGGCCTGACACACCATAAAGTCATTCATCCCACGCAAACCCTGACTAATCTCTTTCACACCTGACTCTGTTTCCTGCTTTATGGCTTGCTTTACGAGGAGGAGGTGCCCGGTTTTATTGGGGTCTGCCCTTATCTGAACCCTCATGGGTAAATAATTGGAGGCTGTCCTAGCTGAAGTGTGGGAACATCATCATGGCTCTGTTTTTGTCGTTTGTAGTGAAATATGTGAATGGTCAACTGTAATCCTGTTAAAACCCCAAAGGCTACTCACATGTTGCCTCTCTAGCTTTTCTCATTTGTTTAGGAATGTGACTGGTACAGCCCCTTGCATGACTAGGGCATAATAAATGATATAAAAGGTGTGAGCTAAGACCATTTCGGGAGACTGCCTCTTTCAGTTGCTATAGGTCAGCTTCTGGGAGACGTAGTCTCACTCATTTGAGTTTAATAAAGATGTCTTTTCATATTTCAGCTTCTTTGCCAAGTTCTTTGTTATATTACCCTGAGAATGAAAATCTCTAGTACTTCATAGTGTAGTTAAACTGCCTGATGGTGCTGTGAGAAACATGTTTTCTTGCTGTGATAAAGCATATTTAGAAAATGTGCCTTTTGGAAGCAATGATGTTCCTTTTGTTTTTGACAGAAGGGTTTGGATACTTTTATCTGCTTACAGAAAAATGCAGGAGAGATGTAGGCAGTTAGAACATGAAAATAAGATTTTACGTGAGCAAATTAGCCAGAATACATTAATGCAAGATAATGCTGAAATGTATAAAAATGCTGTTTTAGAAGAATCTGTCTTTTCCCATTCCAGTAATGAAGGGGTTAAGACAGCTGTGAGCCAGTCTGAGCCTCCGTGTGAGCCAGGTTTTTTGGCAGTCCAAGTGCATTCCTTAACTGATAACACGGAAAACAGAGCTCAGAATGTGATTTACGAGGTACCGTCGCAAAATGTTCAAGTAAAAGGAAAGATTTTAAAGATTCTTACTGTTTGCACTAAGCAAGAGACACCGAGTTTCATTAGCTTGTTTGATTTTTGGAAACAGAATAGCCCTCATCTGAGTGAAATCCTAACACTTTGGTATATGGTCCCTAGGAAAAAATATAAGCAGCTGCGCTCTTGTGATTTGGCAAATGAAATAATTCAGACTTTAGGTGTCTGCGCAGTGCAAGAGGGAAACACTGATTTACATGTAAATCAGGAACAGGGGAAGAAAAGAGTGCCCCTAACTGGGATCATACACTGGATCTGGTACCTGCAAGACAGGACTAGAGTACCACAGGTAAAAGAGTCACTAGTGAAATTGAGTGCACCATTTGAATTGGTGTCCCCTGAAGATAAAAAGCATGTTTGTTTGTCTAATGATTCATTGACTGAAATGTTGTTTTCTAGCACTGGAGAAGGAACAGTGTTGTACAATGTATGTCAGACTTTAAAGCAAGAGCTGCATGAGATGTGTCATTTTTACACTGATTCTTGGTTCATTGCCAATGGTTTAGCCGTTTGGTTTTCCACATGGCTTGTACCTAACTGGGTTCAATTCCCTTGCAGATGTTAAAGAGAAAAATTCAGAGAGAGAAGTGTACACCCAGAATTCTGACTTAGTGGGGATGGCTAAGTGGGTGCACCAGAAATGTGAACAGCTGGGAGAAAAAGCCACTTACGGGTGGGTAGAGATGAGAGAGATGCACATTCCCCTAGATTTGATAAAACCTGTGCAGCACGCACAAGAGAAATCTGTCCCACAAGCAGTCACAGAGCAGTTGGGGAGAGGAAAGTTACCAGGACAGATATGGCAAATTGATCAGGTTTTAGGGCGAGTGATTGCTGCAGATTACCAAGGAGAAATCAAAATTATGCCGATAACTGGAAAATAATCTGATTCATTCATACAAATTGGAGACAGAATGGCCCAAATTGCCAAAAATGCAGTGAATGGAGGTTTGGTAAAGAAGGAGTCTTCCCCGGCCCTTCTGACAGTGCAAGAAAAGGGAAGCTGTGGTGCAGCAGATAAAAACCTCAGTGCTGAGGTGTGGGTTGAAGCCCCAGATGACCCTCCAGAACCTTCAGAAATTATAATAAAGGGCCCCAAAAACGTCCTGCTGATTATGAAACAGGGAAAAAAGGAAGGGTATATTTCAAATGAAAATGTTATTTGCAAGAAAAGTCATACTTTTTTCTTTTGCAGATCCTACCACGTTTCGCCACTGACCCTGAGTGTGCTGTGTGGTCCCCCTTCGGGTGTGTGCGTGTGGGGTCGGGGAAGGGACCGAACCCCCAACCTGAACCTAACTGAGTAAAGTGCAAGCACCATGGATCCATTTTGCGCAAATGGCGCCTTCAGTTCAAGTTCAACTTGTTTGATTACATTCTTCTACTGGAACTAAGCAACCTTAACAGTTAACTGTCTGTGTTTTTTCGTGTGGAACTCTGACTTTCACTTACCTTCCAGCAAACCTTTCAGGTGGACCTTGCACCTTTACATGAGTAGTACTCATGCTACATCAAATTGCTATTTTAGAGACACTATTATCTCAATTAGAGTATAAAAGTTTCAGTCTTTTCTGTGTAGATGTTTCTGACGTGAAAAGTTATGAGATCTATGGGGGTCATTCTGACCTCGGCGGTCGGTGATAAAGCGGCGGCCAACCCGCCAACAGGCTGGTGGTTCAAAAAATGGAATTCTGACCCTGGCGGGAACCGCCAACAGAGCCCGCCACTTTAACACTCCGACCGCCACGGCGGGACAGACAAACAGCGCGGCGGTCACCGCCAACAGGGAGGCGGCAGACAATGTACCGCCCACCCTATCACAACTCATCAATCCGCCACCTTTTCCGGGGCAGGAGCCCCGCCGATAAAAACACGGCGGAAACAGACTACGAACGGGAAAACGCTCACCTCTATGCACTCCACGAGGACAGAGAACAGCAAGGAGCCCGAATTACACATCCTACCCGCTCTCGTCTACCTGCTCATCTACCACGAGTACGAACTCCGGCACAGACGACAACGGTGAGTACCGCACCTACGACACAGGGGAGGGGGGGAGGAGGAAGGGTTACGGGCACACACATACGCATCACACCCACCCCCCAACCATCTACACACCAATGCAGAGCACCAAGTCAAAGTGACCCCACCCTTACCCCCCGGAATAACGAAAAGATATGATTAAAGTGAGAAACATTTATGTAAAAATTAGGTTCATTGAAGATATGGTAAAATAGGAAAATGAAGCAAAAAATGTCAAATGTAAACATTGCGTGACCGAGAAATAGAGGCAGAAAGTCCCGCACAGTCACAGAAATTGCAAATGTCCGTGGGCCAAAGTGTATCAACACATGGGCAAAGCCCACACAGGAGACCTGAGTCCGTTGGAGAGAACACTGCAGGGGCAACAGATGACAAAACTACAGGCACCTCAGGGGGAAGGGAAGGGGGGGCACCACAGCCACATGAGTCCACGATGCCAGATCCAAGAAGGGGCCACCATGCCCACTGTTCAATCCTGGGGAGTGCAAAGCCACAGTCTCTCAAGTCTCTACAGTGGGTGGCTTGCCCACTGTCATATCCTGGGGAGTGCAAAGCCACAGTCTCTCAAGTCTCTACAGTGGGTGGCTTGCCCACTGTACCATCCTGGGGAGTGCAAAGCCACAGTCCATCAAGTGGATAACAGTCTCCACAGGCAATGGGGGAGGCAGGGTGGCCCGAGTGCAGCGTGAACATTAGCACGACACAGAACCGGCACAGTCATTGGGCCAGCGGAGCTTGAGACGGCGGGGCCCAGCGGAGCGGTGCTTGACAGGAAGGGCCCAGTGGCGCGGTGCTTGACAGGAAGGGCCCAGCGGAGCGGTGCTTGAGACGGCGGGGCCCAGCGGAGCGGTGCTTGAGACGGCGGGGCCCAGAGGAGCGGTGCTTGAGACGGCGGGGCCCAGCGGAGCGGTGCTTGACAGGAAGGGCCCAGCGGAGCGGTGCTTGACAGGAAGGGCCCAGCGGAGCGGTGCTTGAGACGGCGGGGCCCAGAGGAGCGGTGCTTGACAGGAAGGGCCCAGCGGAGCGGTGCTTGAGATGGCGGGGCCCAGCGGAGCGGTGCTTGACAGGAAGGGCCCAGCGGAGCGGTGCTTGACAGGAAGGGCCCAGCGGAACGGTGCTTGAGACGGCGGGGCCCAGCGGAACGGTGCTTGACAGGAAGGGCCCAGCGGAGCGATGCTTGACAGGAAGGGCCCAGCGGAGCGGTGCTTGACAGGAAGGGCCCAGCGGATCGGTGCTTGAGACGGCGGGGCCCAGCGGAGCGGTGCGTGAGACGGCGGGGCCCAGCGGAGCGGTGCCTGACAGGAAGGGCCCAGCGGAGCGGTGCTTGAGACGGCGGGGCCCAGCGGACCGGTGCATGACAGGAAGGGCCCAGCGGAGCGGTGCTTGACAGGAAGGGCCCAGCGGAGCGGTGCTTGAGACGGCGGGGCCCAGCGGAGCGGTGCTTGACAGGAAGGGCCCAGCGGAGCGGTGCTTGACAGGAAGGGCCCAGCGGAGCGGTGCTTGACAGGAAGGGCCCAGCGGAGCAGTGCTTGACAGGAAGGGCCCAGCGGAGCGGTGCTTGAGACGGCGGGGCCCAGCGGATCGGTGCTTGAGACGGCGGGGCCCAGCGGAGCGGTGCCTGACAGGAAGGGCCCAGCGGAGGGGTGCTTGAGACGGCGGGGCCCAGCGGAGCGGTGCTTGAGATGGCGGGGCCCAGCGGAGCGGTGCCTGACAGGAAGGGCCCAGCGGAGCGGTGCTTGAGACGCGGGGCCCAGCGGAGCGGTGCTTGAGACGGCGGGGCCCAGCGGAGCGGTGCTTGACAGGAAGGGCCCAGCGGAGCGGTGCTTGAGACGGCGGGGCCCAGCGGAGCGGTGCTTGACAGGAAGGGCCCAGCGGAGCGGTGCTTGAGACGGCGGGGCCCAGAGGAGCGGTGCTTGAGACGGCGGGGCCCAGCAGAGCGGTGCTTGACAGGAAGGGCCCAGCGGAGCGGTGCTTGACAGGAAGGGCCCAGCGGAGCGGTGCTTGAGACGGCGGGGCCCAGCGGAGCGGTGCTTGAGACGGCGGGGCCCAGCGGAGCGGTGCCTGACAGGAAGGGCCCAGCGGAGCGGTGCTTGAGACGGCGGGGCCCAGCGGAGCGGTGCTTGAGACGGCGGGGCCCAGCGGAGCGGTGCTTGACAGGAAGGGCCCAGCGGAGCGGTGCTTGAGACGGCGGGGCCCAGCGGAGCGGTGCTTGACAGGAAGGGCCCAGCGGAGCGGTGCTTGACAGGAAGGGCCCAGCGGAGCGGTGCTTGAGACGGCGGGGCCCAGCGGAGCGGTGCTTGAGACGGCGGGGCCCAGCGGAGCGGTGCTTGACAGGAAGGGCCCAGCGGAGCGGTGCTTGAGACGGTGGGGCCCAGCGAAGCGGTGCTTGAGACGGCGGGGCCCAGCGGAGCGGTGCCTGACAGGAAGGGCCCAGCGGAGCGGTGCTTGAGACGGTGGGGCCCAGCGGAGTGGTGCTTGAGACGGCGGGGCCCAGCGGAGCGGTGCCTGACAGGAAGGGCCCAGCGGAGCGGTGCTTGAGACGGCGGGGCCCAGCGGAGCGATGCTTGACAGGAAGGGCCCAGCGGAGCGGGGCCTGTCTTGGCGGGGCCCTCTTCAGCGGTGCCTTCCTGTACGGCAGTGGCCCTCCTCAGCGGTGCCTTTCTGGACGGCGGGGCCCTCTTCAGCGGTGCCTTCCTGCACGGCGGGGCCCTCTTCAGCGGTGCCTTCCTGCACGGCGGGGCCCTCTTCAGCGGTGCCTTCCTGCACGGCGGGGCCCTCTTCAGCGGTGCCTTCCTGCACGGCTGGGCCCTCTTCAGCGGTGCCTTCCTGCACGGCGGGGCCCTCTTCAGCGGTGCCTTCCTGCACGGCGGGGCCCTTTTCAGCTGTGCCTTTCTGGACGGCGGGGCCCTCTTCAGCGGTGCCTTCCTGCACGGCGGGGCCCTCTTCAGCGGTGCCTTTCTGGACGGCGGGGCCCTCTTCAGCGGTGATTGTCCTGTAATTCCAGGGAGTCAGACCTGGGCAGGACTCCCTGCTCAGTCGCCCTCCGACCGTGCAGTTGCTGGACCCTTCGGTGACGGTGTCGTGGGCCCTTGGGTGTCTTCCCTCAGACCCGGGATGGGGCTTGTGGGGCCCTCCTGGTCCGCGCTCCTGCTGCCTGACTTCTCCGCCCTGCTGCCCTTGCCCTCCTTCGCTATGGCTCTCTGGGCCTTGCCTCCCCTGGATGTTGTGGCAGGTGAAGTGTCCGAACTTTGGTCCTTGAGGGCAGCCGTGGCACTCCTCCCGCGGCGGCCCCTCACTTTCCGGGTCCTCTTTCCAGGGGGGGGCTGGCTGTCCCCTTGCTGCTGACCGATGTCTCACTGCTGGAAAAGGGGGGACTCCATGGACTACGCTGACACGTGAACCCGGGCTGGTGGTGGCTGAGGTGCTCTTGGGACTCTTAGCAGATGGAGGGGGTGGGTCAGGTGAGGGAAAGAGGTCAAGATTGGAGAGGTAAAACTTTTTAGGACCAAGGTAAACGGTAGGTGCAGTGGTTATGGGAGTGGAGGAAGAGGAGGTGGTTGTAGGAGAGTCAGGTGTGCTGTCCTTGGGTGAAGGTGCATGGTCTGCAGGCTGTCGTGAGGTGGCTGGCTGTTGGGTGGGTGGCTGCCTGCGTTTGTGTGTCTTGGAAGAGGGGGTGACAGACACAGTGGGAGAGGACACAGGGGACGTGTAAATGGCAGTGGGGGTGGTGACTGCACGTGTGCGGACTGTACTGGAGGGTGTGCTGGTGGTGGAAGTACTGGCTGTTGGTGGTGTGCATGCAGGCGTGAGTGTAGACGTCACAGGGAGGGAGGAGGGAGAAGAGGAGGTGGGGGACACAGAGGTGGTAGTGGCTGTTGGCATGTCTGCATCTGGGTGTTGCTTGGGTGAATGTTTGTGTGATCTGTGGTGCTTATGTCTGGAAGAGCTGCCCTTGGGTGTTGAGGTGTGTGCAGGCTGGTCTGATGGTGTGGATGGGATAGGCAGAGGAACAGGAGACAGAGACAGGCTGGAGGCAGTTAGAAGAGGGAGGCTGGAAACAGGTACAATGGCTGCCGTCAGTGCTGAGGCCAGAGAATTGAACGATCGTTGATGGGCAGACTGACCCGAATGAATGCCCTCCAGGTATGCATTGCTACGATGCACCTCCCTCTCTACCCCCTGGATGGCATTCAAAAGGGTAGTCTGCCCAACAATGATGGTCCTCAGGAGGTCAATGACCTCCTCACTGAGGGCAGCTGGGGTAACAGGGGCAGGGGCTGAGGTGCCTGGGGCGAAGGAGATGCCCGTCTTCTTGGGCGAGCGGGCACGGAGCGTAGGCTGAGGGGCTGGTGGGAGGGCGGAGCTGGTGCGCTGGGTGGCGGCTGTACCTGTAGAGGCGGGGGGCACGGATGTTGCCGCCACCGCTAGGGAGCTCCCATCCGAGGACGTGTCGGTGTCGCTGGTTTCATCACGGCTCCCCGTTGTGAAGCTCCCCTCGCCCTCCGTATCACTGGTGGCCTCGGTGTCTGTGCCATGGCCCACCGGGGCCTTGTGAGTCGCAGCTCCCTCTTGCTCCGGTGCCAAGTCTCCTCCGCCTGATGATGCTGAAGCACACATGCACAAGAAGATAAAGAAAAAGGGTGGGGGGAGACATAATAAAAGGTTGAGTACATGCATTGTCAACACCGTTGGCGGAGAGGACAGACACAGGAGCCTCATGCACTAAGCCGCGCAATCGGGGTACACTACTGAGTACTTGTGACTGGGCCAACAGTTCTAGGGACAACAAACGCGCACATGGGTGATACAAGACCATGGCTAGCTGTACCTGTCACCGTACAGAGGTGGGGGGCGGGGGCACAGGGACATGGCTAAAGGAGAGGAATACAATACAGAAAGCGCCCTGGCCTAATGTCACCCACAGCCCTCCTCCCCCACCCAGGCACCTCCACTGTGCGTGAAGATAGCTGAATGTGCTGGTACTCACCCCCTTGTGTCTGCTGTGATGTCGTCACGTGCCCATCCAAATCGGGGTAGGCCACCGCCAGGATCCGGGACATCAGGGGGGTCAGGGTACGACTGGCACCCCTCCTAGGTTGGGAGGCCATCCCCAGCAGTAACTCGGCGGTCTTCCTGGTCCCGCGGAGGATGTCCTCCCACCTCTTGCGGCAGTGGGTACCCCGTCTGTTGTGGACCCCCAGGGTCCGGACTTCCTTGGTGATGGCACGCCAAATGTCGATCTTCTGATGGGCGCTGACCTATTTGACATGTACAGGGTGGAAATTGAAATATCATCAATTTTCCGCATGATAGATGCGATTGGCCCCCCCTCTCCAACCTTGCCATGTGGCACATGCTCTCATCTGTCGTGCCTTGCACTCGTCATTGTCCCCCCACCCCACCATCTTACATCCAGCATACACAACCCAGGCATAGCCCATTCAACGTGCACACAGTGTACTTACCTGTTGGTCTGGAGGACCGTAGAGTCGCGCATACTGGGGCAGGACCCCATCCACAAGTTTCTCCAACTCTTCTGTAGTGAAGGCAGGGGCCCTTTCCCCAGTCGCAGCAGCCATTGTATCTCCCAGACCGAGGTCACAGCAGCACTTGCAGTATAGGTCCTCTCCTGTGGATGATCAGGTCTCGAGTGATTAACCAGATAGAAAATGGCGGTCACGCCCGCGGCGGCGCGAACCGCCGCGGTGCGTTCCGCGACCGTCAGCGCAGCTAGTCATTGGCTCGTGAAACCCATAGGGCTCGATGTTAACCAATGCGGCTTTGCGCCGCGGTCTTCGACCGCCTACCGCCACGGTGTGTCACGCCAGCGCATTGACCTCACATCCCACTGTCACACTTCTCAGGTCAGGCAGCCGCCATTACAAGGGACCACAGGGCTTAATTACTACTGCGTCACACAGGCCTAGGCCTTGCATTGCCACTCATACAAGCCATTCAATGCATTGAGAATCGTGTACTGTGCAAGCTGTAGTTACGTACCTGTGGGTTGCTTGACTCTGTGCTCCATGTTGTCCTTCCTAGGCACCGTCCGCTGGGACTTGCGAGGAGAAGGATGAATCCTCCCGTGTACCGACTGCTGGTGGACCTGTCGACAATGGAGGAACGTCATATTATACTTCGCTACCGACTTGACCGAGCCACTATACATGAACTGTGTGCCCAGCTGGAGCCAGCACTGATGTCCCCCATCCGCCAACCCACAGGAATTCCCCCTCTGGTGCAGGTTCTGTCAGTCCTCCATTTTTTGGCAAGTGGGTCTTTTCAGACAACAGTGGCCATGTCATCAGGGATGTCTCAGCCTATGTTTTCTAAGATTTTGTCCAGAGTGTTGTCTGCCCTGACGAAATACATGCGGAGCTACATTATTTTCCCTGAGGAGGGTGATTTGGCCACTGTGAAGGCTGACTTCTATGCCCTTGGACATATCCCCAACATCATTGGTGTCATTGATGGGACCCATGTGGCCTTAGTACCCCCAAAGGACGATGAGCAGGTGTACAGAAACAGGAAAAGTTACCATTCGATGAATGTCCAGGTGGTCTGTTTGGCTGACCAGTACATCTCCCATGTAAATGCCATGTTCCCTGGGTCAGTGCATGACGCGTATGTCATGCGAAATAGCAGCATCCCCTATGTGATGGAACAGCTACAGAGACACCGTGTGTGGCTAATAGGTGACTCTGGTTACCCCAACCTGCCTTGGCTACTGACCCCAGTGAGGAATCCCCGGACCAGGGCAGAGGAACGGTACAATGAGGCCCATGGGCGATCTAGGAGGATCATAGAAAGGACCTTCGGCCTCCTGAAGGCCAGGTTTAGGTGCCTGCATATGACAGGGGGATCCCTAATGTACTCACCCAAGAAGGTGTGCCAGATCATCGTGGCCTGCTGTATGCTTCACAATCTTGCATTGCGACGCCAGGTGCCTTTTCTGCAGGAGGATGGTCCAGATGGTGGTGTTGTAGCAGCTGTGGAGCCTGTGGAGAGTGAAGAGGAGGAAGACGACGGGGACGACACGGACAACAGGGACACGGTCATACAACAGTATTTTCAGTAGCACCCAGGTAAGAAGCCCCCACGGCATTTTACATTTACTTCTGGCCTCCTGCATCTCTACTTTCTGTGTTTCCCCCCAGTTCCTTTCAACTGAATTGTGACTTTCCCTTGGTTTTTCAGAGCTGTATGACCCACTGCGTGACTTCTGGTTTGTTCGGCCATGGAGTAAAGCAAATTGACATTGGTATGTTGTCATCACAATGTAACTGTACATTTTTGAACCGTTATGTGTAATACATTTGTTAAGAATACAAGCAGACTCCTGAGTGTTTCAAGTGCAATGAGTGATTTATTTAAAGTGCTACATATAGGTCCATGATAGTAAAACGGTGATGGGTGGGGGTGGAGTGATGTCCATGGCAGAGTCCAGTTCTCGGTCGCACAGGTGCATTGTCCACATGCCTGTGGAAGGATGGAGCAGGGGCAGTTCAAGGTTGGACAGGGTGACGATGTGGGACAGTGGAATGACATCCGGGGGGATCTTAGGCTGGCGGGGGTCTTGGCATCCTACTCTGTCTTCCTTTGTGATCTCAGGCTCCTCTTGCGGGGTGGTTGATCTTCAGCAGGAGGTGGGGTTCTGGTGGACCGTCGTTGTGTGGGGTCCTCCTGTCCACTAGCGCCGGCGGAGGTGGTAGGCTGTTCCTGGTCCGGGCTGGTGACAGGGGCCCTTTGGGGTGCCACATGGTCCCGCAATGTGGTGACTATTAGGTTCAGGGCCTGGACGATGTTCCTGAGCTCCTCTCTGTACCCCATGTACCGTTCCTCCTGCTGTGCCTGGATCTCCTGGAACCTGGCCATTACCGTCGCCATCGTCTCCTGGGAGCGGTGGTATGCTCCCATGATGGTGGTGAGGGCCTCTTGGAGAGTCGGTTCCCTGGGCCTGTCCTCCCCCCCGTCGCACTGCAGCCCTCCCAGTTGCCCTGTTTCCCCGGGCCTCTGTCCCCTGGACGGTGTGCCCACTACCACTGCCCCCAGGTCCCTGTTGTTGTTGGGGTGGTGGGTCAGCCTGGGTGCCCTGTAGTGGCGGACACACCGCTGATTGAACTGTCCTGGAGACAGAGCCATGGGCCCGCTGGGTGGGAGCGGTGCTGATATTCCCAGAGGGGGTTAGGTCTGCTGTGGCCTGTGTCTGTGTGTGGGGAACCGACTGTCCAGAGGTCCCCGATGGTCCGGGCTGGTCATCAGGTTCCAGGTCGACAGAGCTGCTGTCCTCACAGCGGGCCTGTTCTGGGGGTGGCATGGACATATCTGGACCCTCCTGGCCGGTGTGTTGGCGTTCGGGCCCTGCAGGGGTGAAAGAGTATGGTTATTGCTTCTGTGTGTTCCATGGTGTGCGATTTGTGGGTGCCCTTGTCCCCCAGTGCTGGCATTCCCTTGTGGCAGGAGTTGTGAGGGTGGTTTGTGGGGGGATGGGTATGTGCAGTGGTCATGCATAGGTGATGGGTGTCCATGGTTTGTGTTGGCATTCAGGGTTTGGTTTTGGGTTGGGTGGGTTGTGCTGGTGAGACATTGGCAGGGAGGATGTGTGCTGGGGGGTTGGGGGTGAGGGTGGGGGTGTGGGTTGGCATGCTGGTGGTTGGGGGGATGGGGGGGAGTAGTTGAGACTAGACTTCCCAGAGTCCATTCCTCCGCCTACTCCAGCGAGGCCCGCAGGATGCAGGATGTTAAGGACCTCTTGCTCCCATGCTGTGAATTCGGGAGGGGTGGATGGTGGTCCGCTGCCAATCCTCTGCACAGCGATGTTGTGTCTGGAGACCATCGACCGGACCTTCCCCCGTAGGTCGTTCCAGCGCTTTCTGATGTCTTCACGGTTTCGGGGATGCTGTACCACAGCGTTGACCCTGTCGACAATCCTCTGCCATAGCTCCGCCTTCCTGGCTATTGTGGGGTGTTGCACCTGTGTGCCGAAGAGCTGGGGCTCTACCCTTAAGATTTCCTCCACCATGACCCGGAGTTCTTGGTCCGAAAACCTGGGGTCTCTTTGGGGTGCTATGGGGTGGTGTGGATGAGGTGTGGGGTGGTGTTTGCGGTGATGTGAGTGGTGGTGTGTGGTGATGTGTGCGTAGATGTGGTGTGGTTGATGATGTTGGGTTCCTGTGTGTGTTGGGGTTTTCGATTGCTGTGCTCGCTCGCTCTCTCTCTCTCGCCTTCTCTCCGATTTCCAACTAGTGGGGGTTTGTGGGTGATGTGGGTGTGTGTTTTATAGTTGCTTGGATGTGTGGGGGTGGTGCTTGTATGTGTATCAGGTGTGTGTATTTCAAATTGTCCAATGTGGCTGGGTTTTTGTGCTGGGTGTGTATTTTGAGCGCAGCGGTGTGTACCGCCAATGGAATACCGCGGTTGAATGACCGCCGCGTGGATTCGTGGGTCCTAATGGCATGGGCGTGTTTGTGTTTGCGTGGCGATGGAGGTTTGGTCATCTCCAGTTTATCGCTGCCCGCTGATGAGGCGGCCTTCCGTGGATGTCGGGTTTTTGGCGGCTTGGCAGTTGTTGGTCAGAATGACCGTGGCGGGTTACCGCGGCCGCAGCGGTGGAATGGCGGTCTTCTGACCGGCGGTAAGAGCCTTTTACCGCCGAGGTCAGAATGACCCCCTATCTGTTAATCCACTTCCATTGCTTTACAGTGATTGCTTTGATCATTCAAATCTGATTTGCTTATAATGTTTTTTTTTGTGTTGATGTTTTTTTTTTTTTTTTTTTTTTTAAACAAGAGATATGTGAATCAAAAATTCATTGGTCATAGGGTGGAATGTGATGCTATTAATTGTGTTTGACCAATGACTTTGTGTTTCACCACTGCGCATATTAGTTGCTCAATGTTCACCAGTAGCACATTATGGGGGTTATTACAACTTTGGAGGAGGTGTTAATCCGTCCCAAAAGTGACAGTAAAGTGACGGATATACCACCAGCCGTATTACGAGTCCATTATATCCTATGGAACTCGTAATAGGGCTGGTGGTATATCCGTCACTTTACCGTCACTTTTGGGACGGATTAACACCTCCTCCAAAGTTGTAATAACCCCCTATATGTTTTGTTCAGTTCAGCTGCCTATTGGCTTTGACATTGCATTAGCCATTATATTCTGTATTCTGCCTATTGGCTTTGACATGCTGTATTCAGTTTAGCTGCCTATCGGCTATGACATGATATTAGACATTACATTTTGTATTCAGCTCAGCTGCCTATTGGCTTTGACATAATATTAGACATTACATTTGATATTTAGGTTAGCTGCCTATTGGCTTTGACATGACATTAGACATTACATTTGATATTTAGGTTAGCTGCCTATTGGCTTTAACGTGGAGTTAGACATTGCAGTTGAAACATCGCAGATGTCTGTATTCTTCCAAGCTATGTTTTTCCTCAAGATGAACCAAGCTGTTTTCTTCACACCAGACTAGACCTGATAAGAGAGAGTACTTTTGGTGTTTTCCTTTCTGCTAAGCCTTGGGAATAGGAGAAGTCTAGGAGATCTGGCCAGTCTCCAAAGGCTTGCGTAGTTTTCCCGAGTCTGAGAGGAGGGGGCACGCTTTTGTAAGGATGACTCTGGGCTACGGTGAGTTAGATTCGAATCTGCTTGACTTCAGGCTGGAACTAGACGTCAGTTGCCAGTCTCCCGTTTGGGTAGATAATCTCTTTCTCGCAGTTGACCGGAGTCATCAACTTGCAGACCCCAGAAAGATGAAGCTGAATATGTAGGCCCTGCCGCCTTACTCAAACAGTGATGAATTTGACTTTTATGCTTTGCTTTGAATATATTATATATATGCTGTGTACATTGCAACTGAGAAGTACTGTAATATATTTTGTTTTCTTGCTGCGACTACTTTGTGCTTGAAATCTATTAATTTGTCTCTCAAGAACCTGTGGGTGGGGAAGAATTAACAACAATAAAGGTCTTCTTTGAACTCAGAAGTGCATTCCAGAGAGGTTCTGTAAGCTCTGATATGAGATAAGTAGGAAAGCAGAACACCCACCATACCCGTTTCCATCACCATTGGCATACACATAGTCCAGCGCACACCATGTACACTGCCGAGAGGTAATGACCCCCTTACACGATGCTTCACACACAACTCCATGCATTCATGTCACATGCATCGTGCCCACAGTGCACTCACCTGTTGGTCTGGAGGCCAATACAGCTGACCCCATCCACCAGTCGCTCCAACTCCTCCGCAGTGAAGGCTGGGGCCCTTTCCCCAGTCACACAGGCCATGGTAGGTTCCAGACACAGGTCACAGCAGCACATGCAGTGTAGGTCCTTACCTATAGAAAGTCAGGAAACAAGTGAGGAATGTGAAATAAAATGGCGGTCACATCCGCGGCGGTGTATACTGTCACCGGTGGCGTAGATCCCCATTGGCCACTGTACCCTATAGGGCCCAATATAAACCAATGAGGAATTGCACGACGGTTCACGACCGCCTACCGCCACAGCGCACAATGTCGACGGCATTACCTCACTCATCTGTCCCTCCACACAGGATAGGCGGTCACCATTTCAGGGGGGGTGAACAGCCCAATCGATAATTTCTGTGTCACAAGATATACAGGCACATACTTTTAAATTACACTGTCCCAAAACATGATTGCACGATGTGGACTGCTGTTGTGGTACAGTTGTTCAAATTGTGACAGCCTGCTCTCTTGTGTCCCTTAGATACCTACGGCTGTGGATGACTAGGAGATGGAGACAAACCCCAGTGTACAGACCCCTGGTGGACTTGACTACACTGGAGGACAGGCACATTAAACTCACCTATAGACTGGACAGGGCCACAATCACAGAGCTGTGTGCCCAGTTGGAACCTCACCTGATCTCAGCTATCCGTCATCCGACTGGGATCCCCCTTCTGCAAGTTTGAACAGTGCTCCATTTCATGGCAACTGGTTCTTTCCAAGTGACAGCGAGCTCTGCAGCAGGAATGACACAGCCAATGTTCTCAATAGTGCTGGCAGGAGTCTTGTCTGCCCTGATAAAACACATGTGCAGCTACATTGCTTTCACCCAGGTGGAGGATTTGGCCACTGTGAAGGCCGGGTTTTATGCAATGGGACATATCCCCAATACAGATGGGGCAATTGACGGAACACATATTGCGCTTGCTCGCCCCCCCCCCCCGGCAAACTGAACAGGTGTACAGGAATCATAAGAGTTTCCACTCCATGAATGTGCAGATGGTGTGCCTGGCGGACCAGTACATCTCCCATGTCAATGTTAAGTATCTTGGGTCGGTGCATGATGCCTTTGTCTTAAGGAATAGCAGCACCCCAAATGTGATGCCCCAACTACAGAGGCACAGGGTGTGGCTAATTGGTGAGCCTTGGTCCCCACCCAGTGTATGTTGGTGTATGCCTATGCTGTTGGCCAAATAGGATAGTGTGTGGCCAAATGTTGTCCCTCAATATTTGCAGGTTACTCTGGTTACCCAAACCTATTGTGGCTGCTGACCCCTGTGACCCAGGACAAGGGCAGAAGAATGTTATAATGAGGCACATGGGTGAAACAGAAGAATAATTAAGAGAACCTTCAGCCTCCTGAAGGCCAGGTTCAGGTCCCTCCATCTGACAGGTGGATCCCTGTGCTACTCGCCCAAGAAAGTCTGCCAGATAGTAGTGGCAAGCTGCATGTTGCACAACCTGGCCCTCAGATGCCATGTATCTTTTCTGCAGGAGGAGGAGACTGGAGATGCACCTGTGGCAGCAGTGGACCCTGAGGACAGTGAGGATGAGGAGTCAGAGGATGAGGATGTGGACAACAGAACATTAGAGATCCGTCAGTACTTCCAATGACACACAGGTGAGAGAGTGCAACTTCACATTTCTATGACTATTGGTGTATGATGTGTGGCATTGGCATGCTGGCATTACCCACTTCTTTCCCCTACTTACTGTTACCTATGGATATTCATTTTACAGATGTTGGTGATATGACAACTATGTCCTGATGTGATCACAACAGCCAGCAACAGTTCATTCATTCTATGCTCACACTATGTACAGTTCATTTGCAATGGTTGTAGCTGTTTCAATCAATCAACATTTGCAATTCATGAAATACTAGTAGTCGAGTTTTATCCAAGGGTGTTTATTGCTGTGCTAAAATATAGAGGGGAAAGTGCAATGGAATGGAGTGATGGTGGAGGAAAGTCCAGGGTATTGTTCCAGTCTGTTTGTAGCACAGGTGCAGTGTCCATGGGGACACAGGAAGGGGAGCCATGGCAGTTCAAGGTGGACAAGGTGATGGAGTGGGACACAAGGGGGACAATCAGGAGAGTCTCATTTCCTGGCGGTGGTCTTGGCAAGTGTCTCTGGCTTCTGTTTGTTTCGCAGGGAACATTTTCGGGGTGGTTCGCCTTCTGCAGGGGGAGGGATGGTGGTGGCCTGTGGGTTCTGTGGTGGGGCCTTCTGGCCACTAGCAGCAGCAGAAGTGGAGGGCTGTTCAGCTACCTGGCTAGTGGAAGGGGCCCGCTGGTGTGCTGTTGCCTCCCTCTTGATGTTGGCCATGTCTGCCAGCACCCCTGCTATGGAGATCAGGGTGGTGTTGAGGCCTGCAAGTCCTGCCTGACCCCCTGATACTGCCCCTCCTGCAGCCGCCTGTTCTCCTGCACGTTGTCTAGGATCTGGCCCATCTGGTCCATCATGTCCTGGGAATGTTGGTAGGCTCCCAGGATCTGGGTGAGTGCCTCTGGGTAGTCGGTTCCCTGTGCCTGTCCTCCCCCTGGCACACAGCAGTCCTCCCAGTGTCCCTGTTGGCCTGTGGCTCTGTCCCCTGAACGGTGTGCCCACTGCCACTGATCCCAGGTCCCTGATTGTCTTGTGGGTGAGGTGTGGCCTGGGGCCCCTGTACAGGTGGGCACACTGCTGATTGATGTGTTCTGGGGACAGAGGCGTGGGTATGCTGGGTGGGTGCTATGGTGTTGGTTCCTGATGGGGGAGGCTCTGTGGTGGTCTGTAAGTGGGCTTGGGTGACCGGCTGTCCAGTGGTCCCTGATGGGCCATGTAGGTCCTCCAGATCCAGAAGTCCAGAGTTACTGTCATCACTGGGGGCCTCTTCTGTTGGGAGACTGGATTGTGGTGGCACCTCCTCTCCACTGGCATTGACTGGGGTACCTGTGTGGGTGTAAATGATGTATTATGCTTTAAGTGTCTGACCTTTGTACTTCCGTAGCTTCCCCTCTATGGTTGGTGTTACCCTGCCAACTTTTGTTTGTGTATGTTGATGTTTTGTGGGATTGTTAGTTTCCCTATGCTGTGCATTTTTTAGTGATGGATGTCCACACAGGGCTGGAAAGGATGTCCATGCATGGTACAGCATGCAGGGCCTGGCATTGGGATTAGTGAGATGTGTTGGTGGAGTATGTGGGATGTGATGGGAGTGAAGGTGAGGGTGTGTGATGGCATGCAGGTATGGGGGGTTATAAATGTTAAATATTGACTTACCAGTGTCCAGTCCTCCAGCAACTCCAGTGAGTCCCTCAGGATGCAGTAATACTAAGACTTGCTCCTCCCATGCTGTGAGCTGTGGGGGAGGAGGTGGGAGTCCACCGCCAGTTCTCTATATGGCGAGCTGGTAGCTTGCTGCTATGGAACATACCTTCCCCCGTAGGTCGTTCCACCTCTTCCTGATGTCGTCCCTTGTTCTTGGGTGCTGTCCCACGGCGTTGACCCTGTCCACGATTCTCCACCTTAGCTCCATCTTCCTTGCTATACATATTTGTTGTACCTGTGCTCCAAAGAGCTGTGGCTCTACACTGACGATTTCCTCCATCATGACCTTTAATTCCTCCTCAGTGAAACAGGGGTGCCTACGTGGTGCCATGGGTGTTGTGTGATGTGTTTTGGTGAGGGTGTGTTGGGTAATGTGGTGGGGTGTGTGATGTGGAGTGCATGAAGGGTGTATGGGTGTATGTGGTGTGTGTGTGTCTAGTTGTCTCTGTGCTCTTCTTCTCAGTCTCCTGGTGGCAATTGTTGTTCGTAAGGGGTTGTGGGTAATGTGGGTGTGTGTTTTATAGTTGTGTGGGTGTGGTGTGTATATGAATGTCAGGTGTGTGTATTTGGTATTGTCCAATGTTTTGTTGTTTTGTATGTGGGTGTCCATTCTGGGTGTGGCAGTGTGTACCGCCAATGATTTACCACTGTTGAATGTCTGCCGTGGTGATTTGTGGGTCATAATGTGCTTTATCACTGACCTTTGGTCTGGCGGATTTGTGTATGTGGCTCTATTGTGTTGGATTGGTGTGTGTGTATCATAATATGATGAACGGATATTTGCCAGCACAGCAGTAAACTGGCCGCCGTCAGGGCAGCGGTAAGCACGATTTACCGCCAATGTCATAATGAGGGCCAAAATATTGTTTATTATTGTATTTTGTTTTATGGGACTGCAGTACTTTTGCCTAGGGCAACATTCATCCAGAACGTCAGTGTTGTCTGCATGATCATTTTGCTTTCAATAACAATTCCTTGATATTACTGTGGTACCACCGTAAAAATGTAAAATTATATTTAAACAAAATAATTATTTTTTATTCAAACATGGAATCAGTGTTTTATGGCTAGTTCTTAGAGAGTGGTTCAATGTATTCATATTGGATATAGTCCATAATTTTGTTGACTTTTGCTGAAATAGAGTGAAGTAGAGCATAATTTAGTTCTTACAAATGTAATGATAGTGTTGTCACAAAGTATAATGTCTCAAAATGTTTCAAATCATTTAAGGATGTTTGGAGAGCATTTTGATATGATGGAATGCTGTGTGACACGTTATTTGTCAAACATCCTAAAGAATGTCCTTGGACATTAGTAATGGTACAAAAAAGGCAGACTTCTAAGTTTTGGAGAAGTTTTTTTCAAGTATTTATGACATTTTATATGTCATTAGATAAGTCCTTAACTTCAAAATGGATGTGTCTCTTAAATTCCAAATAGAAGTGCATTTCCATTCATATACAGGGTTCTGTATTTTTGGTGCAAATCTTCATTAGATATTGTTTTTTGTTTGACATGTTTCTTTTCTTTCCCTACTAAATTGCCATGTAAGACTTCATAATACCAGCCTTCGCGTGGTACTGAAAGAACATGTGTATTCCATTGATGGTAACTCTCTTCATAACAGTATGGCTAAATGCTTGAGTTATGTCTCCAAGTTCCCTGAAAAATATTTCAGAAGTTTAGTCTGGTTAGTCTTTCTTCTGTGGTTTAATGTATTTTACACGTTATACATTTTCCTTATGGTAATGAAATAGTTTTCTTTTGACATATAATGCAAGTTCAACTATTTGTTGAACATGTTGCTTCTGAATTAATTTTTCCATTTTTGTGCTTATGAAAGTAGGTGTTTGAAGGACATTTTTCATAACACTTGTTTTATAACGCTTTGCTGTTAAATACCCCCAATGCTGTTTCTTCTTGCGAAATTACATATTTTTCTTCAATAAGCAAAATGTTGTTTGTTGGAACAGCTAACTGTTAATGATGTTTTCTTTTTCTTTGTCAGTAGGTTGTTATTAACTATTTTAATACTTAGGTTAGGGTGTGTAGAAACATTAGAAAACTTTAGCTTTGTCTTACCAGTACTATTATTTTTCGTTAGGGGTCCTCCCTTTTCTATGTGTTTCTCCTCTCTCTGTAGTGCACTTTCCTTTTTTTGCTTCTCCGGGTATTGCTTTAAGCCATTGTGTTCAATGTGGGCAAACTTGTTTTGTTAAAGGCATAAAGAAGTAAAAGTTACATTAGTAATTATACTAAAACAACTGTTATATTTCTCATTTATTTTACTATATTATTTTTCTAACAGTATTCCATACATAATTGTACTTGTTTCATGTTGAAATACATGGATGGAGTTGATGAGGTATACTCTTCAATGTCTCAATTACATCTTTGAAAAATAAATGGAGCTCTATGGTTGTTAGTGGTGTTTGGTAGTAATACACTTTGTTCATAGCCCACTTTGTGTTATTAGCCAATCACATAATGCTTTACTTCTTAATTTTGTTTCTTATCTACTTTTCTATTCATTTTCATTGCCATGTGTGTTTCAATTGCTTTTCTAACACTTGTTAATTGTCATTGCTGCAGACTAATTCATTTTCTTATCTTGTGTTACTTTTTGGTAGTATTATGCTACATTAGTAGCCTTGATTGTCTTGAAGCTAATAATTTTCCTCCTTTCACAGTTAACTTGTTGTTACGACTCGGTCATCCCATTTCCAGGGGGCGCTGTAAGGGGACTGTCAGAAGCCTGGGAATCACCTTGAACACCTATCTAGAGTCCCTTGCTGACTCCTGTTTATTTCTCTTTTCTCCATGGTACACTTGTGTAGGACTACATTTGCTTCTTGGGACTGCAAATCCCATAATGCACAGCTTGGTAGTCAGGAAAACCCGGATTCTGTTTCCCATTGTTTTCAATGGGAGAAGTCCAGTTGCTCCTTTTCACTGGATCCTCTCCTCCAGGACTTGCAAGTGTCCGAAACCACACACACCTGAAACCTCTCCTGTGCAGCCCAGCTTGGAACTGCTTATAAGCAGCCATTTCCTCAAGCTCCCCGTCGTGCATCGGACTTCAATTCCTTTGTGTTACAGACCCCTTGTCGAATGGTGTTCCAGTTTTGTTCCTGTTCTGTTCCAGCCTGATCCTGTTTCCTGTTTCTCTGCCCTGCTCCTGATTGTTCCAGCCAGAGTCTGCTCCCTACTTCTTAGCCTTGTACCTGTTTGTTTCTTCCAAAGCCTGCTCCCTGTTTCTCTGCCCTGCTCCTGCCTTGTTTCAGCCTGAACCTTCTCTCTGTTTCCCAGTCCTGTTTACTGCTCATTTCCTACTCCCTGTATTCCAGTCCTGTCCTTGCCTGTTCCAGCCAGAGCCTGTTCTCAGTTTCCCAGTCCTGTCTCTGTCTGTCCCAGACAGAAGTTTGCGCCCTGTTTTCAAGTCCTAGTCCCGCCTTTGCTTCAGCCTGAGCCTGTTCCTAGTTCTTGCCTCTGCCTCTTTGTTTGTTCCCTTCTGTTTCTGTTTCTTCTTGGTTCTTTGTGTCTGGTAAGTGTTCTATCAGTCTTCACCAGTGTATACGTGTCCTCCTGTGTACTGGGGTTGGCTCCTGGTTTCCAGGAGGCAATTCCAGCCCCCATCCTTGTCCAGTGTTCTACGTTGTATTTCGTGCCTAACAGTGACAGTGTGCTATTGCTGTTTTTCTCAGGAATCGCCACTGTGTTTCCAGCTGGACCCACAAGAGGGTGTCCTGTGTATGTAAGTACTATCCTTGTTTGTGCTCTAGGGTCCAGAGACAGAATCACTTCTGCCGCCTCCTTTCTATGGGGCTGGCAGGGTGACTATCTGTAAGAGCAAACTGCACAGAGGCATTGAGATTCCCTGTCACTGTGGGAGGTTCTGCGCCTTACTCTGTGTACAACCCCAGCGTGTTTGTCCACTGGTAATCTGTTTCCTGTTTGTTCGCACAAGGGTTGCTCTGCTTTTACTTTCCTGTTTCCTGTGCCTATCCATAGCTGTCCTTTCCGTGTATGCCTTTAGCTGCTCTTCTGCCCCAGTACACTACCTCTCTAGGATATTCGGTGACCTCAAGGGGTGTACCAGCCAGAGTCCTGATCAGCCCCGCCCGAAACCGTGACAGAATGCACGACCCAAACATTTCAAGCTCCCCTGGCAGTAAAGGCACACACAAACTTAAAGGGCTTTCCTATCATGTTAAGACACCCCTTTCTAAGCCTAAACATTCTCTGAAATCCTCTAAAAAAGACCTTAGTTTAAAGGATAGACTTGTTAAAGAAAACCATAACTTGCAAGTTCAGTACTATACTGAGTGGCTTGCTAATCTTTCAATGATAGACTATTATGTTATTTGTGGCTATGACCCCCAGTCCCTGTCTGTAGAAGAATTACAAGGACGTAATGAGTTTTTGCAATATCTATTAGCTGAAGCCAGTAAGAATGTTCGTAACCGTGGAAGTGCTTTTGCTACCTCTGCACAAGACACTCACACTCAAGAAAAACTGGTTAATTCCTTGCCTCATGCTAGCGCATCCCAACTTCACTTCCAGCACTCTGCCAAAACAAAGAACCCTGACACTGTTCAAGAAGCCACACTAGGGATTCCCTTGTTTTCTGTTGAGTGCTTCAGCCCATCTAGGCCAGTTTCTCAGAATTCAAAGTGCAGTGCTGACTCTTATAAAGACCTTTCAGTCCCTCAGAGCTTTCAAGTCAGCAGGCTAGACCCTGTATCAAATGGATCAGTAAAGACTGTGGGATTCCTTAGTTCCACTCATAAGGCTTGTGCTCTTCCTAAACTAGATGATAATACACCAGTCTCAATCCCTAAAAGCTCTGCTAAACCCTTTTCTATTCTGAGTGGGTTTGATAACAATATGGACATACACACACTAAAAGAGCAGTTTTGGCAGATTAAAAGGCAGATATCAGACTTCTATGATGAATATGTTATAACATACACTAGAAATCTTGCCCGTGGGCTCTTTTCATCAATGCATATTTCACTGTTGCCAGAACCAGACATTCTGTTTATCTGTAAGGTAGAAGAAGTAACAGAGCAGCTGATGGAAACTACTGCAAGGCAATTTGAAAACCTGAAAAAAGAAAATAATCACCAGCTTTCGCTTAAAGCACAGTATGCTACCTCATGTGCCTCTCCAAAGACTGCTATAAAGCAGATTTTCCCTGCTATGAATGAATGTCAAGAGACTGCTCCAGTTATAAATATATCAGCCTCTTCTTCAGACTCTCTCTCAGCTTGTAGTTTTCCAGAGAATATCCCTGTGCAGTTGACTGAATCTCTGACATCTCTGAGAGATTTGACACCTCTTGATTCAAAGGATAGATCAGAGTATTCAGAAGGAAGTGTCTCAGCCCCTCTATCAGAACAAATAAAGCCAAAGGAAGAAGGGAGTTCTGATGCAGACTCCAATAGCTGCACCTTAAGAAACCAAGATATGACTTTACTGGAGATTTATGGCAAGTTGTGCAACAGTGTTGAAGAATCTGAATCTAGTGATGACAGTGGTTCCTGCCTTGCCGTGAACAAACCTGCAGATAGTGCTGTTCAAATGGCGCACACACCACAATTTTCAGATTGTGGGAATACTCCTGCCCTTTCAAACAATATCATAGAATTTTCAGATAATGAAGAGACAGTTCCTGTTTCAAGTGAACTAATGGAATTTTCTAACCATGAAGAAATACCCGCAATTACTAAGAATGTAATGGACTCCTCAGAAAGTTCAAAAATCTCTTCTGTGTCAAAGCAAACCGTGGAGAATTTAGACAAGGAAGAAAGCCAGCAATCTGAAACTAAACAGCCTGTCATAAGAAATGAGCGCCTTCTCCTAGAACTGGACACAGTTGCAGCCTCAACCACTGATCCTGACCTGCTGATCCCTGCCAATGTGTATCCTGTTTCCAGCTCCACAATCAGTGAAGAACAGATCTCTGAGCTACCGGTATCTGATTTTGATGTAAAATCAGCCACACCAACGCCACCTGCTGTGTCCCTGAAACTAAAGACTCCTGAAAACCAGCAATCTGAAACCGAAGCTCAAGTGCTGAAAGATGTAATATTTCCCACTAAAACTAAAGACTTGAATTTGAATCTTGTATTAGAAGATCTGATGATAAGTACTGTTCTTAGTGTTTTATTGCAAGAAACCATCATCAATTCAAAGGCTAGAGCTGAAAAGTTAGGTAACAGTGTAAAGGTGATTTCTGAAGAGACTCCAGTTCTATTTCTTTCCAAAGAACAACCTTTCAATGTTAACAGAGTTGAAGATGAACTACCTGTAGTAGAAACGCCCTGCAAAGAAACCATTTCTGATACCACGAACACACCACAGAGCACTTGCAATGAAGAAATCTCAGTCTTGTCAGAAGATCACCCTAAAGAATTAGTTTGTGGAACTTCTACATTTTCATATGTTAATCCAGTCTCTAAAGACATGAAAACTCTTGTTGCTCCTGAATTTGATACTCCGAAGTCATCCAAGATGAAAGAAAATTCTGACCTTTTCATGGTTACTTTGAGAACACCAGTTACCCATGTTTCCCAAGTCTCTATGCTTTGCAAGCCTCAGACCACAATCAATGTAAATACTGCCCATGATGCAATTCCAGATCTCCTTGCTCCTGAATCCACTTCACCAGAAACCAACTCCATGCACTCCTCCCGTATCACTCGAACAATAAAGAGGAAAGACATTGGAGCCCATATGGGTATTAATACATGCTTTGCTCATTGGATGATTCATCTGTGGCAGGACTGTAAACTTATCAACCAAGGTTGGTGTTGGATTTTCTTGCTTTGGCTTTTCCTCTTCAACTTTTTTCAGCCAAAGGATCACCTTCTCTTCTTGAGCGGACTGGTGGGAGGGGGTATACTGTTACGACTCGGTCGTCCCATTTCCAGGGGGCGCTGTAAGGGGACTGTCAGAAGCCTGGGAATCACCTTGAACACCTATCTAGAGTCCCTTGCTGACTCCTGTTTATTTCTCTTTTCTCCATGGTACACTTGTGTAGGACTACATTTGCTTCTTGGGACTGCAAATCCCATAATGCACAGCTTGGTAGTCAGGAAAACCCGGATTATGTTTCCCATTGTTTTCAATGGGAGAAGTCCAGTTGCTCCTTTTCACTGGATCCTCTCCTCCAGGACTTGCAAGTGTCCGAAACCACACACACCTGAAACCTCTCCTGTGCAGCCCAGCTTGGAACTGCTTATAAGCAGCCATTTCCTCAAGCTCCCCGTCGTGCATCGGACTTCAATTCCTTTGTGTTACAGACCCCTTGTCGAATGGTGTTCCAGTTTTGTTCCTGTTCTGTTCCAGCCTGATCCTGTTTCCTGTTTCTCTGCCCTGCTCCTGATTGTTCCAGCCAGAGTCTGCTCCCTACTTCTTAGCCTTGTACCTGTTTGTTTCTTCCAAAGCCTGCTCCCTGTTTCTCTGCCCTGCTCCTGCCTTGTTTCAGCCTGAACCTTCTCTCTGTTTCCCAGTCCTGTTTACTGCTCATTTCCTACTCCCTGTATTCCAGTCCTGTCCTTGCCTGTTCCAGCCAGAGCCTGTTCTCAGTTTCCCAGTCCTGTCTCTGTCTGTCCCAGACAGAAGTTTGCGCCCTGTTTTCAAGTCCTAGTCCCGCCTTTGCTTCAGCCTGAGCCTGTTCCTAGTTCTTGCCTCTGCCTCTTTGTTTGTTCCCTTCTGTTTCTGTTTCTTCTTGGTTCTTTGTGTCTGGTAAGTGTTCTATCAGTCTTCACCAGTGTATACGTGTCCTCCTGTGTACTGGGGTTGGCTCCTGGTTTCCCGGAGGCAATTCCAGCCCCCATCCTTGTCCAGTGTTCTACGTTGTATTTCGTGCCTAACAGTGACAGTGTGCTATTGCTGTTTTTCTCAGGAATCGCCACTGTGTTTCCAGCTGGACCCACAAGAGCGTGTCCTGTGTATGTAAGTACTATCCTTGTTTGTGCTCTAGGGTCCAGAGACAGAATCACTTCTGCCGCCTCCTTTCTATGGGGCTGGCAGGGTGACTATCTGTAAGAGCAAACTGCACAGAGGCATTGAGATTCCCTGTCACTGTGGGAGGTTCTGCGCCTTACTCTGTGTACAACCCCAGCGTGTTTGTCCACTGGTAATCTGTTTCCTGTTTGTTCGCACAAGGGTTGCTCTGCTTTTACTTTCCTGTTTCCTGTGCCTATCCATAGCTGTCCTTTCCGTGTATGCCTTTAGCTGCTCTTCTGCCCCAGTACACTACCTCTCTAGGATATTCGGTGACCTCAAGGGGTGTACCAGCCAGAGTCCTGATCAGCCCCGCCCGAAACCGTGACACTTGTTGGTATGTTGTATTTCCTTATGGCCAATAATTTACCCATTATATATTTGTTTGTCTGTTTCCGTGGTCATTATTCTTATATGTCAATGTATGTGCAAAATGGTTAGGGTTTGGTTTGTTAGGCACGGTTTCTTTTTTGTGTGCCAGACAGCATGCCAACAATGTAGGTACTGAAAATGATTTAGGTTTGAAAGGAGTTGAACTAACATGGATTGGTTAAAGAGGTTTGCAATTGAATCACGTACTCCCTCTACTTTCCTCTTTTAGTAATTGTGACCATCCCCATTTTATGGATATCCACTATGATGGCAATAATATAGGTGACTTAAACAGAGTTAGGTTGGAAATTGAGATGAAGGAGACATTTTTCACCTTAATGTTTCTGTTTCTAAACGCACATGTTGTGTTCTCAGATAGTTGTCACAGATAAAAGCAGAAGTTGTCTACTGTAAATGTTATTAAATTTGAAAAGACTCAGGGACATTTGAACAAGGCAGTATCAGCATTCCCTTGCGATCCTAAAATGTCTTCCATTTTTCATTTAAGGATAAAACATAGCAATGCAGCACTGTATCATCCTGATGGTGTACTTTTTTCAAACCATGAAAAACATATTTTCATTTCAAACCTAAACATTGGGCTTGACAAACATGTAGAAATATGTTATGGAGGAAAAAACAAAGGATCTTTTAAGAGCCACCCTAGATTATGTCTCATTTTATTTTATCCTATATAACTACTGCAGTACTAGTGAGGAACAGTTGCTATAAAAGATCTTGCACTGAATGTTCTTTTATACTTATATATTCTTCAATACATTTAAGGTAACCATAAAACGATATGTTGTCTAATAATGCCACATTTGTCATACATATGCCAATTCTGCCCAAGTGGGCTAATAGTATGATCATTTCCCAAAAAATATTTGTGAAAAGCCTGATGCAAAAGTATCTTAAATATTTCTCCTTTCCTTTTGCCCGGTAGGGATGAATATAATAGACTCTCTTGCGAACTTTGCTTCTTTGTTTGGCCAGTCTCCTTCCTATAAAAAAACACAGTAAAAAAACACAATGAAAAGTCTTAAATTTCCAATATATATATAATACATTATCCATCCCCTATGTAATAATTTCTAAAAAACAAATAATTCATCTCTAAAAACCCTAAGGGGGTCTGGCTTACAAACATCTTATCATAAATGCCTACATACATTTGCCTCTCACCAATCATCCTAAATGCACTGACAATTCCTCCTGGGTGCGGTGTCCTATACTTAATGATAAGTTTCAACTACAACCTTCTCAATTCCTGCACTCTATTGCGTCCTCTTATACAATTAGGAATGCTAGCTAATACACGGAACCTTAACAAACTGGTATTTTTCTGATGATATAGTCCAAAGCGCCTAGCAATAGGGTATTGTTTGTCCTCAATAATTATGTCTCTCATATGCTCAAGCACTCTTTTTTTGGCTCCATGAATTGTGCTTCCAATATAATACTTCTCACATGGACATCTTAGTGCATAGACACAAAAATCAGAGTTGCAGGTGAGATGTTTCCCAATTATGTATGGTCGACTTTGTTTTGAGAATCGAACCACCTTACAGCTGCTGCTAGGTTTGCAAGTTTTAAATGTATCACATGTAACCAAAGCTTTTCTACTTGTTTTTTTGTCATTTTTTTTTTATTTACCTAAACTCTCACAAAGTATATCTTTCAAAGATGTGCATCTTTTGAAAGTAATCTGCGGTACATCTCCAATATATTGTACCAAATGTTCCTCAGTTTTAAGTATCGCCCAATACTTTCTCAGGCTCTGTTTAACTTCCCATGCCTGATTGTGAAAAGAAGTAATAAATCTCACTGGTTGAATCTCTTCACATCGCTTCACACCAGGGATTAACAATCTCTCACGACTGACACCCCTGACCTTTACACATGCCTGCTCAATAGTCTTCAAAGAATATCCTCTCTCAATCAATCTCAATTTCATTGTTCCCATTTCAACCAGAAAATATCTCTCTGAACTGCAATTTCTCTTTTCTGTAAGCAATTCCCCATATGGAATGATTTCTATCAGATTTCTAGGATGACAACTTTTTTGCATAAAGCAGGCTGTTCCCCACTGTTTCTTTACGAAAAAGACAACTTTCCATTTTTTTACTGTGAACTTCCAGTTGAAAATCCAAAAACTCAATTTTTGATGAATGTATGTGGCTAATAAATCTCAAATTTAATGAATTGGCATTTAGTATTTTTACAAATTCAAGTGTCTCATCCATATCACCTCTCCAGACACAAAACATATCATCTATATAGCACACCCAGTGGACGACTTGTGTGTCAAACTGACCACCTGCTCCACCCACCACCGAGGTACAAACCTGCAAAGCTGGGGGCGAAGCAGGTTCCCATCGCCACCCCTTGGGTCTCCCTGTAAATGTCCTTGTCAAAAATGAAAAAAATATTAGTCAAACATGCATGCATCATCTCTAAGAGCATCTCAGTGCGGTACAGAAATGATAATGACCTAGCTCTTTAAAAATGTTTACTTGCTTTCATACCTAGGTCATGAGTGATGCAGGTATACAAGCTGTTTACATTCAGGCATAAGAACATGTACTGTTCTTCCCATGCAATGTCATCCATCCTCCTCAAAAAATCCCCTGTATCTCTAATGAAAGATGGAAGACATTGTATAAATAGTCTCAAGAAAAAGTCAACATACTTCAAAGTGTTTTCCAGCATACTTCCTCTAGAGGAAACAATTGGTCTGCCTGGTGATTTCACTGAATATTTATGTAATTTTGGTAATAAATACAACACAGATAATTTCGGAAAAAATCACACTTGAGAAATTGATACACTTCACATTCTATCATATTTAGATCTTTCCAGCTTTTCAGCTTCTCTAGATACTCATTGTTAGCTATCAAGAATTTTTGTCTGGTAGTAACCTCATACTGGCTCTGACTTTGTGATGACAATATTTTTGCTTTCTTTTTAGCTTTCTGATAGCTTCAAGATGTTCCTTCTTTAAATTTATTTGGCAATATTTATTTTTCTTTCTTCGAAGTTCCCTAATGATACATTTCTCAAATACATCAATTGACTCACTTACACTTTATTTAAGGCTTAAAGACTGATTTGTGTTTAAAACCACTTACCCCACCACAATCTGAACTCAATTCCATACCTTCACTTAATAAACTTGAAATGGGATCATCTGTCCAGTTTTCATCCCCTGCAAGTTCCCCCATTGTTTGAAGAATATCAATGTCTCCTCTTTCTAAATTAGTAGGCTTTAATTTTGTTTCAACACTTTACCTTTGAGCTTTCGTTGCGTACCAGTACCTCTATTTGAATTTTCGAATGAAATAAAATAGATCAATTCAACTAGCTGTATAATCAAAAAATGCAGTTGGACAAAAAGAAAGGCCTAAACCTAGAACCTCATTCTGTGGTTCTGTGAGAATAATATCAGATAAATTTACAACAGTTTTGTTGTCCATTATTTTGTTGCTATTTGCCCTCTTGTGTGGATTCCTCTGCAGCTTTCAATATTTCTTTGTCTCATTCCATCTCCTTTGTTGCCTCCTCTGCCAACTATTGCGCAACCTTTGTAATTTTGTGCACCTTGGCCTCCTTGTGAATTTAACCTTCCTTGTGACATCAGGTTAAATTCCTTTAAAATGTTTGATTTTACTCCCACAGGTTCAGATTTACCAAATTCACTCTCATTTTTGTCACTTTCCACCTGCTCTTCCTTGGTACATTGAAACCTCATAGTTTGTTTCAGGGATTCCGCCAAAGAGTTTCTCGAAGTCGATGGCTGTTCTTCCTGCCCAGTGTCCTTTGTATTGTTTTTTAATAGATCAAACTTACGCCCAAAAGTCAATATTTATCCTTTTTCATAATCTACTTCATTTCTATAAAATGTACATTGTTTTTTTGCTTTGACCTCTTCTTCCACCTTTTCTATTCGAATGTTAGATTTATCCATTTCTCTTTCAAACTCTTCACTGCTACCTTTGTCCTTGGGCTTCTCAGTATATTTCTCCATTTCATCTGACAGTCTTTCACTGTCCTTCACTGCATACTTGATCAAAGTCTTCAACATTGTCATCGAACAATTATGATTATTCACTGCCCACTCCTTGATCAAATCTGGGTCAGGATTATTGAATATTGGCGTTATAAAAATTCTCAATCCTCTAGATATTCTATCATAATCCACATACTTTTGTAATGTGGTGGCTTCCCATCATTTTGCCTGCTCCTATTTAGAGGTTTTCCTTAGGTAGTCCCATAACTGCCTTTTAGTGTATTCCTCACTCTGTCCTCTTTCATTGTCTGCCTCACTAAGTCTATTGGATAGATGCACAAACAGTTTCTCGGCCGCTTCCCCCCTTTTCATTCCTCTATTTGCTGCCATTTCCAACTATCTCCTTGTAAATATTTAAGCGTTATAACTTTGAATACATTGTAATATCTGATGGTAGCCCAAACGAGTCTCACATCAGATCTGCTAACCTCTACACGCACAGTTTTTGCTTCTTGCTGGATAGCCCACATTAACGTAAACAAACAGAAATCACTTTCCCCGCATTCAGTGATGATCAAAATGCCAGAGTCCTCTGACTCCAGTTTTACGATCTCCCTGTCTCGCATGGCGTTTCTGCTAACGTGTTTTTAGTCCGAATTGCTATCACAATGTTGATTTATCCCCCAATGTGGGGACGTGCAGGGAATTATAAATTTAAACCACAACTTTCTTTCGCCAATTCCCTGCCACTTTTAGCGGCGAGCTCCTGGCAGGGTAGCGAACCCTTGTAACATCCAGCATCAAACGTCTCCTCACAGCGATTAATGCAGCGCAAGACGAAAACGAACTGTGGCTTCAATCTGTACAACTTGATTTATTTTTAGCAGCAAAACAATCAGTACAACTCATTTCGGAACCCATGCTCCTTGATCATGGGTCTGGTTACACTTTTTCTCTTTCATTTAAATAACATCTGTGAATTTTAATGTGCACCATAAACGTAAAAGACAGACATTCAAACAATGTTATGCTCATCAGAAAATGTGTCAGCCATTTTGTAACATCACAACAATACTCAAGCTTGTATTATTAACTTTCCAATACAACGATATTATTTATAATAATTGAATTTATCTTTTAGACTTGTCGCCATATTTAAATTAAAAAGATATATGATTGAGTTCCAAGGCTACCAGATTATGGAATTTGTAAAAAATAAAAGCTTGAGTATTGTTGTGTTGTTACAAAATGGCCGACACATTTTCCGATGAGCATAAAATTGTTTGAATGTCCAGCTTTTATGTTTCTGGAGCACATTAAGACCCATATTTATACTTTTTTAGCGCTGCATTTGCACCGCATTTGTGCCATTTTTTGATGCAAACGCGGCGCAAACGTACAAAATACAATTGTATTTTCTAAGTTTTCGCTGTTTTTGCATCAAAAAGCGGCACAAATGCAGCGCTAAAAAAGTATAAATATGGGCCTATGTTTCACAGTTGTTATTTAATTGAAAGAGAAAAAGCATACCTGTGATCAAAGAGCGTGGGCTGATTCTTTTGCTGCAGAAAATAAATCACGTTGGGCAGATTGGAGCCATGGTTCGTTTCCTCGCTGTGAGGGGACGTTTGATGCTGGATATATATATATATATATATCTATACACATACATACATACATATATATTATATATATTTATATTATATATGTGTGCGTGTGTGTATATATATATATATATATATATATACACAATGACTCAGTAGAGCTGAAGCCTCAAGTGGGGCATGATGCTCCTCCAACAAAAATGGTAATAAATGTAATGTTACATTTTGGCCATCTGCATGTTTGGTTTGTGACAATGATTTTTTTCATGTTTATGTGTTTTAAAAATATAGATTTAACTAAAACAAGTATGCAAAATGTTAAAAATTGTTTTGTGTGATGAGTAGCAGTGATGATGTTTAACCCTCTGCACTGTGAGGATTCTCCCCATTTCCTCACAGCAACGCAACATTCAAAGTGCATACTCAACAGAGCTGCAACTGGTAAAAACTCGGAATCTGTCCCCAAATGGATTTAATTTTGTTTCTAAAGATGACAAAATTA
This sequence comes from Pleurodeles waltl, assembly GCF_031143425.1. NCBI lineage: Eukaryota > Metazoa > Chordata > Amphibia > Caudata > Salamandridae > Pleurodeles > Pleurodeles waltl. Next base: position 312,993,133 of record NC_090449.1, on the reverse strand, counting down.
AGCAATTCTGAATTCCTTAACCGTTCTCCAACACACTCCAAACGGAAAAATACTGCCCTTCAATGATCTCTAATCTGAGTAATAAGGTCTTCGCTACAGCAAGCATAGTATCTCGAATGCTGAGTAAGGATAATGAGAAATTTATAACAAGGATATAAAAATGGACATAATTTCAAATCAACTTGAGAGGTCAAAGATTCATGGGGAATGTACTATTGTTGATAGGCGCTCTAGAGTAGTATGTTCTCCAGAGATACAAAGCCTTTTACCAAGTGCTGCTGACAATCTGTGATCAAAATAAGCTCAGTGCAAGCATTTTAGGAGTATAGCTTCGCACATTCACTGAGCACTGAAACGTGAGACATAAATTCTGACAGGGGGCATTGCCACCTCCCCTTCAGCTGATACGTTGCATCACTTTCTCACATGCTTTCCTGGACTTGTGATGGTGCATACCTTCTCCATAATGTTTGTTCACAAGCTCTTGTTATAACCAACTTCTCAAAGACTGTAATACTTGGCAAAAAGCTAAATTTTTCTACCATATTTCAGAACTCATCACAGCAGAGGCCCAACTAAAATTCTTCCTACACAGCTTCTGCTTCAGTTGTCTATGATCTGGCAAATAAATATGATCATGAGGACTTTCAAAGTAACTGTTATGTCAGAACCATATTTAATTTTAGTTTTTCTAGTGGTTATAAAATCATAAATCTGTACAACTCTTCCTTATATGTCGGAGTCTGAAAATGACATACACCCAAATTAGGAAACAGTAAGATTTGAAAAAAGTGTCAATAGATTAGTTATTTCCCCATTTACTAGCACTGACGATATATATTATCTCAGCAAGAAAAAGCTGAAATAAAACATTTTTGGTTTTATAAATCGCGAATATTCTTCCTAGTGTTGGAATATTGGCATAAACAGAAAAACAATATCTCTGAGTCTCCATCCCACTCCTATAAACCCTCCTGATCCCAGCTTCCTCTTAGTTGATGTCAGTCTCACTGAGAGCATTTGCAATAATTATAATTAGTTCATTTCAGTTCAAGTTTTTGACAATTAAGTAAAAACATATTACAGCAAGAATGCATTTAAAACATGCATAAATAAATTCAAAACTCGCACTGCTCATTATTAATCACTTTCCTAAAACATTGACCTTTCCATAATCACATTGTTCATCAAAAGGCTCCACACAACTACTGAATGTTAATATAATTCAGTCAGGGACTGATGAAAATATCACCTAATTTGAAAGGTTAGTAGAAATATGAGTCCAATTTAGAACCGTAATACTTTACATAATCATTCCATCCTGTAATCTGTCAACTTTCCAAGATAAAAAGAGCGTGATTGCCCAGAACTTCAAAAATGGTCAGTTGATCTCGGGATGAAAATACTGGTTTATTGGTACATTTTAAAGCATGATCCTTCATAAACATTAGTCAAAACTTGAAACAGTTAAAGGACCACTTTAAAAAGGAGGCTACCCCAATATCCTTTACGAACAAAATAATGAGGTTTAGTGAGGCTGCAGAGACGCAAAAAGTAACAGTGCAACTGTCTTAAAAGAAGGCCAACAATTGAACACATATTGACCTCTTCTAGTGATGTCAATGCATAACCTATGAGATCACTAAAAGAAAATTATGCCACTGTATGTTTATTAATGATTAGATGGAGATTTAAGTATTGGTAAAGGGTCCCCAGCCCAGGATTAAATCTGTACTGTAGCTTTGATAATATGTGATTATGCCTTGCCGATATGGTAAGTCTTTTTAAGATGACCCACCCTATTACTTTGACCACTAAATCTATTAAATAAATTATTCAGTAGCATCTGTGATCATTGTTGTTGCCTTTTTAAAATACTGGTACGAATTTGAACTGTGACTAAGAGTCAATAATACAATTGATGACTGCAGCATTAATGACCATAGTAAATACTAGAGCCCATAACATAAGGTCAGATTTATATAAATCAGATAGGACCTTCTGCAACATCAAAATAATAGCTTCACTGGCATCCTCTAATGAAACACCAAGCTTTGATGGACCCATAAAGTTAGAGGTATCCTGGGTTCTGATAGGAGAGCCAGAAGAGTCATTGATTCCCTTATAATGGGAAATCCAGCTCTCAGATGAGATATAGGAAGAAAGATATGATTCCTCAGCCAAAGAAAAGAGGGACCAACTTACAAGTATTTGTGAGGATACTTGCTACAGTTAACTGAAACCATGCCTCCTCCTGGTAGATTTTTGTAGTGGGTTGCAATTTATGGCCTACTTCATGCATATTAATTAGTTACATAAAATTGGACCCACTTACCAATAGGAATTTTACTAATCAACATGTTTGAATGTATGTCAATTCACAAAAAAACAATACATTTGGTACCACTTTTACTGAATGCATTGTTCAAACATAAGGCTTCATCAACATTACTTGTAGGTTGTAATCACCATAGCAACTCAAAAGGATGATGGACAGAGTGTTGAAACTTTTCAAACACTCATCACCAGTCACAGATCTGGGTTTAATCCATCATCCTTTTGCTCACCATGCCACCCCAGTTTGGACCTAGCCATGTGCAAATCAGTCTTGACCCTGTTCCCCATGGGAACAGTCCAGCCCGAACTGCCAAGCTAGGTCCTCCCTGGACCAGAAACAAGCATCCTCTGAGCAATTTCAAGGTATAACCCTTCATCAGCTAGACTAGCTTGAATCCAATGGGACAGGGAACAAGGGACCCACGTCTGGGCATACCCTTCCCACTTAGGGCAACTTTAGCAACTCAAAAGGATGGTGGACAGAGTTTCAAAACTTTTCAAAAACTCACCCCCAGTGGCAGATCTCTGTTTAATCCATCATTCTTTTGCTCACCATGCCACCCCAGTTTGGCCCAGCCATATGCAAATCAGTCGTGACCCTGTTCCCCATGGGAACAGTCCAGCCCGAACTGCCAAGCCAGGTCCTCCCTGGACCGGATACAAGCATCCTACGACCGGTTTCAGGGTATCACCCTTCATCAGATAGGCGAGCTTGAATCCAGTGGCACAGTGAGCAAGGGACTCACGTCTGGGCAACTTTAGCAACACAAAAGGATGACGGACGGAGTGTTGAAACTTTTCAAACACTCACCCCCAGTCACAGATCTGGGTTTAATCCATCATTCTTATATGGCTGGGTCTGAACTGGGGTGATGTGGCGTGCAAAATAACGATGGATTAAACCCAGATCTGGGTCTAGGGGTGAGTGTTTGAAAAGTTTCAACACTCAGTCCATCATTTCATTTTGTTTTGTGATGTTGCTTTGTGCGCCCTAAGTGGCAGGGGTATGCCCAGACATGGATCCTTGCTCGATTCGCCGTTGGATTCAAGCTAGCTTTGCTGATGAAGGGTGATACCCTGAAACCGGTCTCAGGATGCTTGTTTCCTGTCCAGGGAGGACCTGGCCTGGCAGTTCAGGCTGGACTGTTCCAATGGGGAACAGGGTCAAGACTGATTTGCATATGGCTGGGTCCGAACTGGGGTGATGTGGTGAGCAAAATAATGATGAATTAAACCTAGATCTGTGACTGGGGGAGAGTGTTTGAAAAGTTTCAAAACACTGTCCATCATTTTATTTTGGTTTGTGATGTTGCTTTGTGAGCCCTAAGTGGCAGGGGTATGTCCAGACATGGGTCCCTTGTTCGCTGTGCCACTGTATTCAAATTAGCCTGGCTCATGAAGGGTGATACCCTGAAACCAGTCCCAGGATGCTTGTTTCCTGTTCAGGGAGGACCTGGCCTGGTAGTTTGGGCTGGACTGTTCCCATGGGGAAGAGGGGTCAAGACTGATTTGCATATGGCTGGATCCGAACTGGGGTGACGTGGCAAGCAAAATAACGATGAATTAAACCCAGATCTGTGACTGGGGGTGAGTGTTTGAAAAGTTTCAACACTCCGTTCATCATTTTGTTTTGTGATGTTGCTTTGTAATCAACATAGATACTCCATAACACCTTAAAATCAAAAACATTAATACGAAGAGAAGCACATGCAAGTATGAAATCAGTAACAGAACTGCAGTCTCTCCCTATAACAAGACAAACTTCAACAGTGTCTCAATTACATCAGAGTACATTTGTCAGTTAAAGATTAAAATAAATCATATTAAATAGAATTAATCTTCTCCCCTCGAGCGGTGTGATTAAAATGTCAATCACCTTTTACCACAGGTAATGTTCAGCCATCATTCCGAATACAAGTAATCAAATAGAGATGTATAATAAAATCACGCAATGGGAATTAAGAACTCTCTTAATAAATTCACTTGTTCTGATTTTCGCAGCTGAGAATTTGAATTCTAAGAATTCATTAAATATCAATAATGTATCAGATTTTTAGAAAATCAATTCAACAGCTTCGAACCCGAAGGCAACTTAGTTAAGGAAAGAGCAACCAGGATTACAAGACCACCTTTAGGTCGCCCTATAACCATCCAGGAAAATTAATGTGATACGTCCAACATCACAGTGAGACAAATATTATTTAATAAATGAGAGCCAATCTACGCATTTTTCTTTTTTGCCAAACCTGCTGTTACGTTCATACTCAAAGATTCAAGGAAGCTAGATGGAAGACAATCCTTATAGGTATTAGTACCAGTGACGCTGGATAAACCTTCGGAATAATCGTGTCAGTTGTTATATTCTAAGGTGCATAGTGGCTCGTACGTATTCGAAAGTGAGATTCATGACCGCTAATGTTTATCCTACACCTAAAGGGGTAAACATAAGGTGGATCAGATGATGTTGCAAATATTCAGGTTTATAAAACTATCCAGGGGCAATCTATTTTGCTGATGCATTCCAGTTAGAAAAACGTGACAATGACCGACTTGCGCAATTAGAGTGGTCAAAATTAAGCACAATGCAATCAACTTCTATCTATATATTTATCTTCTTGGGGTCCTTGTTAATTCAAAAAACTCACCTAATCGTATTCTTGTGAGAGAAAAGAAAATGCCCCTCATCTACTCTCCTGGAAATTCAATGAACAACTTTTATTTCGTTGCTATGAAATCATTTCTGTGGTGACTACTTCTAAAGGAAAAACCTTAACCATGACTGCAACAACGGCGCTGCTTCTGGTGGCAAACTGAGGGGCATATTTATACTCTGTTCGCGCCGGATTTGCGTTGTTTTTTTTTACGCAAATCCGACGCAAAGCTAACTCCATATTTATACTTTGGCATTAGACCCGTCTAGCGCCAAAGATCTTGGCGTTTGCGTAATTTTTTAGCGTGGACACCTACCTTGCGTTAATGATATGCAAGGTAGGCGTTCCCTTCTAAAAAATGACTCCAAGGCATGTGCGCCTTATTTAAACTCCCGTGCAAAAATGCGGAGTGGGCGGACCTTAAAAAATGACGTCCAGCCGCTTTTGCGTCATTTTTTAACGCCTGGTCGGGGCAGGCGTTAAGGGACCTGTGGACTCGGAAGGAGCCCAGAGGTGCCCTCCCATGCCCCCAGGGACACCCCCTGCCACCCTTGCCCACCCCAGGAGGACGCCCAAGGATGGAGGGACCCATCCCAGGGAACTTAAGGTAAGTTCAGGTAAGTATTTTTTTTTTTTTTTTGTGGCATAGGGGGGCCTGATTAGTGCCCCCCTACATGCCACTATGCCCAATGACCATGCCCAGGGGACATAAGTTCCCTGGGCATGGCCATTGGGCAAGGTGGCATGACTCCTGTCTGTGCTAAGACAGGAGCCATTTCAATGGGGGTTGGGAGTAAAAAAAAATGGCGCAAATCGGGTTGAGGCCAATATTTTGCCTCAGACCTGACTTGCCCCATTTTTTGACGCCCAAGCTCCATTTTCCCCTATGCCGGCACTGCCTGGTGTGGGTCATTTTTTTTGATGCACACCAGTCCGCAGCGCCGGCTAACGTCATTCAATAAATACGGCGCCCGCATGGCGCTTTGGAATGGCGTTAGCCGGCGTTAAATTTTTTGACGCACAACTGCGTTGGCGCAGTTGTGCGTCAAAAAGTATAAATATGGCCCTGAGTGTGATCAAGATGATATGATGTGTGACGGACCTGGAACTACTGTTTCACCTGTGGTAAACTACCTTTTGCCTTTTGGTTGAGCGAATATTTTGAGATCCAGGTAACCAAGGCTGCTGCAACACATACTTTACCTAAAAAGAAACCTGCCCCTCCGATTGTGCTGAGACACTCGTAGCTCTGTCAGACAGCACCTACTTTTATCAATGATGTGGTGTCTCCCATATTAAGTTCTAAAAGACAATTTACAGACAAGTCGCATATGGGTGTATCAACCAAATCTGTCCTAGGTTCAGTACAAGAGCCATGGGAGATCGGATTACCTATATTGGTTTTAAGAAGGTTAAGTAAATCAGAGACTGAGTTTTAAATAGCCGTTAATCTCTTGTTAGAATATTCGAAAAATGTTATAAATAAAGTTTTCAATTTGCTGTACAATTGTCCATCTTAGACTTCAGTGTTTTGATTTCACTACTCTTTGCTGCCCTATTTGAACCCTGACTTGAATTAACAGGTGCCTTCCTCACCGGATTACGTTTTTCTTCCTCTTTCTTGCTGGTGGCTCCGCCTCCTCAGGGATCTCTGGAAGGCTCTGATGGACTTTAGTGACGGTGATGAAAGAACTGCCAACCCTATTGAGACCAATCAAGGTTTGGACACTTTATGGGAAGGATAATTATGAACTGATGAGTTTGCCTTAGTATTATAGCCAAAGGCCACTACGACCTTCAGTCTCAGTACTTCTGCAACCAAGGTTCTTTCATTTCTAGGGACTTTGACCACTGAATTTAAGTATGTCAATAATGGAAGAGTTTCTGAGAGTCCCTTTAGGTGCTTCATTTGGCCTAGGGACCTTGCGGTTACCCATTGTTGGCAAACAAAAATGTACCTAAGTAAAAAATTAAAGAGCTGTGGCCTAGACCTTTCTTGTACATTCTCAAATGAGCACACAGGCCTTTCTTCGCCCGAGTTCTGCCCGAGCACACTCCATATGTGTCTTGCACAGCAGGGAGCAAATGCGCTTTTATAGGGCCGTAGATCAGGACCTGCCTCGTCCAAACAAAGTGGCAGGTTCAATATATGGAAAATAAGTCCTTTACGCCCACCAAACGGTCTGCAAGGTACCCTGTGCAGCTGGGAGCAAGCATAATTTTATAGATCAGGCTTGACTTCTCCACACAAAGTGCCTGGTGATATATGGCCGATTAAGTTCTTTACGCCCCCCTAGTTTGCATGATTGGTAAAATAACTGGTTTTAGTGTGGTCTATATGAAAAAAACATGTAGTAGTGTGTAAGCTTCATAGTGCTCAAACCATGTTGCAGCAGACTAATATCTGGGTTGAAACATGGCTTGCATCAAAGGTATGTTGGAGGGATACAAGCATTATGTGTGTATTTACCAGTATTATCTTATTAAGGTCACACTCTTCTGACACCGCATAATCTGAGAGTAAGGCTAGGGTCCTTTAAAAGTAGGTAGAAGTGAGGCTCAAACAGCAGTGCACAGTACAGTTTACACGTGATGTAAATAAGAGGTGTTATTGTGACCCATTGTAGTGGTCATCAATTTAGCGACCTCGAATGTATGGCCTTGTCATGATTCGAGCTCAGGGTCTGCAGATCACAGCAGATGCCAGCAGTGAGTGTTTAATTCACTGAAATATTTTATTCCTTAAGTATGTTCCTTTCAGTTTCTGTGAAAACAAAGCTGGTAAGATTGTTTCATCAGACCTAGAGCAAGAGTTCCACAGTGCCACTTTGACTCCCGAGAAGGAATGCAGGAAGACGTTGCTAGTTCTGCATTTCAGTATGTAGAGATTATAGGAGCTTCTGAGCCTTGTGGAGCCTCCAGATATGTGAAAATTGTGGTTAATAAATAGGTTTAGCGTAATACTGATCGTTGAACTTCAAGCTGAAATATTCACCTGCCCCATTTAACCACCAGCCCTATTCTGCTGTTCTTTGGTGTACTGTGCCAAAGGCACTGCTCCCTGTGGCTATCCTAAGTATGACAACGCCTCAGATGGAGGTGAGTCAGTATTGTCTTCAAGCATGGAACCACTTGAGAATGCCTGGGAAATACATATTGGGAAGACATATCAATCAGAGTGCTAAAACCTGAGAGCACTCCAAACCTAAGGAAGCACAGGGTTGCTTTGGTGACTGCCGAAACTGGTTTCAAAAGCTCTGCTGCTCTTTTGAAGGCTACACCATTACTCCACGGTTTGTGTGTTAGGCACACAAACTCTCAGTGCTCCTCTTGGACGTGTACTCGACTGACAGCATAGGACAACCGAATTACTAAACTCACCTTATGTACAATGTTAACGCGTCCCGTTTTAGGTAATTTACTTAATCTGGGACTCGTTTTAGGCCAATGAATCTTTTGACCCTGATTGAAGACACCTTAAGACGAGATAACTAATCAGCATGTCAATCAATAGATCAATAACCTCATCAATATTCACAATAATAAATCAATCAAATTGGTTAGTGACATTAATGAAAACCGAAACACCCCATGACCTTTCAGTCATAAATAACCACACAAAATTTAGTAAGATTTATGATATTTATTCCCTATTGGTTACACTCTACTAGCAAGTTTATTAGTCTCAATACCAGAAAACACATTAGTACTGCCACAATATGGCAACTCAAATAAGATTTAATCAAAGCAAAGATCACAAACATTAGAACAAAGCACACGTCAACATGGACTAATCTTAGCAGAGTACCATTAGCGCATTATTCAACAAAGCATCGATTCAGTCATTTGTCTATTTGCGTCCGTTTAGTGAACCCCTTAATTAGCTCGAATTAGCATTGGCATGTTGGGCTTCATGCAAAACAATTTAGCAACACAAATTTAGAAGACATCTGTCTATTGTCTCTATCAAAAAAAGCAGTTGGTACCAGAAAGAAAAGGCAAACAGACAATTACAATTTCATCATCATATAGTTACCCTCCGTTATGGGTCAGCGTACAGAGTCAGTCTTAGTCCTCAGGACATCAGTTGATTCGCCATCAGCCAGCAAACACAGAAAAGTTCAGCAAGACAGGTAATAAGGAACACTTCCCTCATAAGGAGGAAAAGTATGAATCGGGCAAGACAAGGGTAAGTTGGCTCCTGTAATTGACGTCTCCAACGGGTAGAATGTCAGGTACAAACTTTTATTCTCGCAGGCTCAGTCAGTAGTCCCATTGTCTTTACCAATTCAGGCGACCTTGTACCTGTTGCAAGTTTACACTGTTGCATTAAGCAAGAATGTCTCCTTGAGCAAGTCGGGTCTCATGAGAAAGAATTTACTACGGTTTCACACATCTTCTAGCTTCTGGAAAAGTACGGCTACATGTCCTTCAGCAAGTTAGAACATTGTACATTAAAAAAACACATTTAAACTGAGATCGGCAGCTAGGCCACGACTCATGCTAACTAAGGCCTAGTAATTAATTATAGCAAAATCTTAACATATAACTCTAAATACTAATACAACCCACACATTAGTACATCAATAATTCATTATTAGTCAACTTCATTTATCATCATATACATTGATGGCCACTCTCCGTGGGCACATTTCAAGCACCTATGTTAAAAGCACACTATAACAATTTTCTATGCAACATCATTATACATTAATTTGTAAATATTTCATGTTAAATTTTGATTATAATAACTACACTCCAACAATATAGTTCACTTCACCCGCATAGCTTTCCTTTTAGATTTTATGATGAGATTATATCCCAGGGCTTCTCAGCCCATTATTTAATAATGGACACTAGTGCAAAACCAGTGTAAACTCATATTATTCTTTATTTGATTTTCTATATCTTTTTTCTTGCATAAAGTGAAAACTGATGCTTCACCAGCATTTAAGCATCATCTAGAAAACTTTACCGGCTTCACCAACCAGTTTTTTCGGAGCTTCCTCAGACCTCCTACAATCAACATACTTTCTTAAATAACGACAGTTTGGTGAATAATGGCTGCTTTAAGCAAGGCACAGGAATTTAGATGATCACAATTCAACACACATCCAGGTCAGCAGAGGTCCACTAAGAAGTAATTTCAGAAAAATAAGATTCCAGGTAAAATAAATTACATAATGTAATGAAGAAACTGCTTGAACCAGTGCAAGACTTGAAACGGGAAATGCATACTTTCTAAAAGAAGCAGACACGTGGATAGGGTTGCCGCCAGAGGACTATTTTACCAACATGGCCAGTGATTTTATGCCAAGGTTGTTAAAAACAAAATCAGGGAAATTCGGTCATTTTTTCACCTTTGAAACATAAACTTAATATTGCAAATTCAAAAAGGAAATAGTTTTAAAGGTATCTTGGAGGTGTGTACTCTATTTCTACATAATTATTACATTAAACAGAGGCCGAATTGCTATTCTAAAAAGGATTCAAAGATTTTACACATTATGGCCCTAATTCTGACCCTGGCGGTTTGATACCGCCAGGGCAGAGGGCAGAGGAAGCACCGCCAACAGGCTGGCAGTGCTTCTTGAGCCATTCTGGCCGTGGCGGTAAAGCCGCAGTCAGAAAAGGGGAACCGGCGGTTTCCCGCCGGTTTACCCCTGGCCCAGGGAATCCTCATGGGGATTCCGACCCCCTTCCCGCCATCCTGTTCCTGGCGGTTTTTACTGCCAGGAACAGGATGGTGGGAACCGGTGTCGTGGGGCCCCTGGGGGCCCCTGCACTGCCCATGCCACTGGCATGGGCAGTGCAGGGGCCCCCTAACAGGGCCCCATAATGATTTTCAGTGTCTGCTTTGCAGACACTGAAAATCGCGACGGGTGCCACTGCACCCGTCGCACCCCTACAACTCCACCGGCTCCATTCGGAGCCGGCTTCATTGCTGAGGGGGGTTTCCCGCTGGGCCGGCGGGCGTCCTTCTGGCGGTCGCCCGCCGGCCCAGCGGGAAAGCCAGAATGGCCGCCGCGGTCTTTTGACCGCGGTGCGGTCATTCGGCGGTTCTCTCCAGGCGGGCGGCTCCCGCCGCCCGCCGGGATCAGAATGACCCCCTATGTATGTATGTATGTATGTGTGTGGTGTTTTTTACATGACAATGTCATTCCGGTGGGCACATGGAATGATGAAATCCTGTTGCCATGTTTTTACTTTTTTTGTACATCTTTTTCTCCAAGCCCGTGGTAGTTGGGCTGAAGGAGTGCCGACAACCACTGGAGATGAGGTGGTTGTCAGCCAGATGGCAGAGGTAGTGGTCATAAAAGCTTGGTAGATGATGGCGCTGGGTGGTGGTGATATTTTTTCAGACCCTTGATGAGGTATATTGAAACTAGTCAGACAGCATTTAGGGTGGCAGTATTAAGCCTAGTAAGGTGCGGGCATTATATTTATTTACCAGCTTCTGGCCCTTCCAGATTCTCAAAACATGAACCAAAAGCCTGTATTTCTCTTTGTTAAAGGAGGCAAACCCAGTGGCTTAATATTAGTCCCTGCAGCCCCCATGGTGCGGGACCCCCCTGAGCACCAGGTGGCACCCTTAGCACAGTACCCTGCCCTGAGAGCTCCCCACCAAGTCTTTGGGGGAGGCTACATGTCGATTTCCATGGGGGATGCTCAAGTTTTGTTATGCCACTGGGTAATACTAGATATACTTGTTTGTCTCAAATCAAATGTAATTATCAGTGAGCCTAGTTAATGAAAACCGTTGGGCTTATGCACGATAAAACGCATAAAATCAAACCATTGCTCTTAAGAGAAATAGATCCATAGAAAATAAAACCACAGGAGTTATATCCCGTTCAAATAGGTGACATTAAAGCTGGGGGGGGGTATAGTGTTTCCTCCCTGGCAGAGGCTTGTTACAGAGTCTTGTTGTCAGCTAGGAATGTATTGGCCAGGATGCGCTCCACACCCTCCAGATATCGCACTGTATGGGCGATGAGTTTTTGGTTGGGGAAATTAAGACAGATTACTGTCTCCTGTCTGCATGTATGGACCCCCCAGATGAACACACAGTGGTCTCAGAAGCCTACGGCGCTCCTGCAAGGTCCTGGGGCACAGGAAGAGCATGCAGGGCATTGTTTCGGGTCTTAATCCACAAAGCTGGCAAAGTCCGCCGTTTGGTGGCCGTCGCCATGGACTCACATGTACTCCTACTGGGAGAATCCCCAACCGATAGAGAAAGTGCTTCCTCTTGATACTGTAAATTTCACCCAGATATGACTGAGGAGCTAGGATCTTATTGCTGTTTAGAACTAGACAGGTGTGTTGCCTTTTCTCCAGGGCTGTCTTGTCTTGAATGAGGGTCAAAAGCTTTGTTGTTCTTTTGGTTAAAGTTTTAAAAAGTTTATGGTGAAGCTCAGATGTCCATGAGTTCTCGATATCGAGGTATTAAAGTATATTCTTGCTGGTGAGCGGGGTTTCATCATTAGTTCTTCCCAGATGTCATGATTGATGGTGTTTGTGGCCGCAGCCCTTGTTTTGTGAAAAAAGATGGTAAAAGCTGCGCTCCTTGCTAGGGACTGTTCGAGTAGTCCGAACTCCAACCTTATCTGTGCTGGTGATGTCTGCCTTGGGAGCTTATACATTTGCCTGTATATTCTCACTACTGTGGCATCCATGACTTTGGCATCCCTACCACAGAGTGCAATACTGCCATAGTCTAATGCTGGAACCACCTTCGCTTTTGCTACTTCTAGCAGTGGGCTGAGAATGTACTTGTTCAGTTTTATTGACAGTGTCCGTAGACCCATGGAGAGTGCATCCCCATTTGTCCTATTCCTTCTTTATGTTTGAGAAAGGAACCATGATGGTCAAACAAAAGGTCAAAATATTTGTAGGTTGTCGTTTCTTCAAGCATACTTCCACTCAGCCCCTAGAAATGGAGTTTCAAGAAAGATGCCCAGTCCACCTCCAAGATGTTTTAGTCCGAGACTGGACCTTGTTGTTGTTTTTTCAGGGCATTTACAGTGGTCCAGAATTTGCTGGTATTCTTGTGTTTAATGTCCCAGGCAAGTTTGGCCCAAAATTTCTCAATTTGTAGTCTTCTGGTTACCCATGCTGCCTGTTTTAGCTTTCCTTCTGCTTATTTCGATTTGGTGAAGTGGCATTCTTGATCGGGAAACCGGCAGACCAGCCAGAGTGCTTGATTAACTTTCCTCTTTAGCTGTTTCAGGCTACGCAAGGTGTAGGACTTCTTTGTGGCTCGTGGGGTTTGGCGCCTGGTAACTACAACATTTCTAGTGAATCGCTGGGTGTATGAGTGAATAGACCCCTCCCATTTGTCCTTAGTTGACCCTTCTCTTCTTTGGGAGGCTATTAGGTGTTTGCCAGCTTCCTCAGCCAGGGAAGCTAAAGAAGTTGCTGTCCATTTGATTCTTTTCGGCTGACTCAGGTGTTCAGTGCCGGCAGGTGCTTTGTTGGTCGTGTGTAAGTCTGGGGTCAAAGTGAAAGCCACTTCCTGTGGTAGGTGATCGCTTTCGGACCTTAGACCCAGTTTGAAGGAAGAGACTGTTTGCAACAATGATAGGGAGCCCCAGGTGAAATTGATTAGTGAGTTCCCATTTGTGGCGTGGAAAGATAGGGAGGGGGATATCTTTGCTGAATGGGCCATTTAGTGCTCTGAGACCTAAGTGCTCAAGAGAGCCAACTAGGCTGTTCCTATGTTGCTTCTTTTTACTCTTTTAATCAGTGCTTGTTCCGGAATGTACCACTGGTGTTCCTGGGCATCAATGACCCATGTTACTAGTAGTGGAAGAAGTGGGTGGGAGCTAGCCATGTGAGTAATGTGGTCCACAAGCAAGTTTGACAATTCCTCTTGATTCATCTTGGAGGTATGTAAATGTTGACTGGGATTAGCCCTTGCTCCCACCTTCCTTGTTGATAGGTTAGGTGCACGGTGAAAAGGTGTCTGTGTCCGAAGAGAGCATCTTACAGATGGCCTTTAGGGAAGTTGACAGATATACCCCAAGGCCCCCTTTCCCGCAGCCAAATTTGCCTACCTTAATTGCCGGAAGAAGGGGGTAGAAATACCCCGGGGTGGGGTTTGGTTCCAGGGCCCAAGATTCTTGTAGGGCAATGATCGAGAAGCCCTGAAGACAGTTGAGTGTGTCGGGATCTTGTCCTTTAGGCCCTGAGTGTTCCAGGAGCAGAGCCATGGGCAGTGGCTGTCAAGAGCCTCCTTACCACCTGGGGCGGAGATTCAGTTTGTAGCTTGCATCTGGTTGAGGATGCGGTCTACCCACCCCCCAATTGTCTCTCTTGTTGCTGACATTCTGTTTCAGTGCTCAATGTGTGGACCGGGCATACCCTGTGGTGTTGGAGTCTGGTCCTAAGGGCGGACACTTGTGCCCCGAAGGACCATGTGGGGAGCCACAGACGGCCTCCTTTTGTCATCCAATGTGCTTTTTCATGGCCTGAGAGGGTATGGATAACCAGGGTCTTCTTCCTCTTCCAGGGTAATTCCCCACTTCTTAAAAGTGTTTACTTTTCTTGAGACCAGCCCCAGCCAGGGTATCGGACTGCCAGATATCTCTATTGGAAACAAAATGTCTGCATGCTTCAAATGCTTCAAAAAATTCCTTTCATCTGAGGATATGCAGTAAACAAATCCAAAAACTGTATTGGGTAAATATCAGATTCAGCACATTAGATAAGATGTACCCCGCTTTGGGTGACACGTGTGCATATTTTGTATTAGACTGTACACCTGTGTTCTTAATATTTTATAAAAAGAGCATTAACTGCAAATACTGGCCCTCTCTGAATCATCACTCGCAATGTGGTTTGGACATCATCTATAACCTCAATCTATTGCCTTCAGTCCACACACAGACCCATGGAGGGAGTATGCCAACTGAGCTATTGTACAGGGTCTACGCTGAAGCCCAGAAAGCCATTGATGCTACATAAGCCTCTGCACTGGGAGGAGCTTAACACTCAATGCTGGTGAGCTTCGCAATGAGCTGTGCCATGCTTAACAGAGCATAGTGGGCAGTTTCAACAATCACATGTTAGCGAAACGACAATTGACCTGCCCAGAGTGCAGTAAAGTTTTAACTTTTACGGAAGTGGAAGAAGTCTTATTTCACATCATCAAGGCGCCATAGAGGAAGACTCTCTCCTCAAATTATAGTGAAGTCAGACAGTGCACCTGAAGGGGAGATACTAATTTAGAAAATTTGCAGGGGTTTAACCTTGATTGCGGGAGAGACCCAGAAATTGCCTGTGACACAAAATGGCATTCAATATAATGTGCCTGAGTGTTACACATTCGACTTCAGGCACCTCGGCCAGACAGCACCGCAAGCGTTCAGTTGCCAGGGCGATGAAAATCACAGACATACAAATTGCTATTCAAATCCAAATCATACTTATAAATTGGTTCTGGGATGGACTGAATGCCAAAGGTAAGCATATAATTATACCTTATTATCATACTAACAAAATTATGACTAGCTCTGAAAATGTGATTTCTCTATTTTCTGAAAAGAGCTAAGGTTAATTTTTTGATCAAATCTTCTTTAGGTTAAACTATTCTTTCTAAAAATTGAATTTCAACATCGGACTACTTTTTCACTTAAAGTGGGACTGTCCTTTGTGAAAGCTGGGTAATTTCGCAGTGGCTTCGTTGCTCCGATAGTGACTCACTCTACTTAAACTTCCTACCCAAAGGCTTTCGCTGATGATACCCAGTACCAGGACGTCTCATGATTCCTAGCTGCAATACCATATAGGTGGGAGATATATTTCTTTGACTCCAGATATTATAAAACTACGTTGATACTCTTAAACCATATCCTAAAGTAGGGCAAAATGACTTACTTCTGACTTTGCCAAATTGTTGGACACTCCTTTGTCCACCTGATTGCTACAAACAAGCAGAGTGCGAAATCTGGCATTAATGTAACTTGTACCCTGTGCATAATTTGTGTCACAGCTTGTAGGTAGTGGGTATTAGCACTCATTGTTGAGGGCCAAGAGTTATTTTTCATCATCAGAATTTGAACTGGCTTCCCTGAGTTTTTTTTTCCATAAGCTCTCCATTCCCTAGACTCACTGTCCGTGGCATGTCCCCTTTCTACTGAGCCTCCTGAATTGTTTTTAGAAAAGGGGTTGGAACTTTTATTTTAGAAAGTATTAAAAACAAAAAGCTTGAGAGTGGCATTCCCAACCGAGCCCATTGATTCCGAATTCCACCATATTTTTCATGCAGATAGAAACGATTATTTGGTGCTTTTGAAAAGCTCTTTTCATTAATGTTACATACTGAAACAAAGGCTTTTTAAGCCCTCATTGTTTAGAATCTGGATACACTGAAACAATCATTAAAGGCGGTACTTGAAAGGAGGGGGCACTGGAGACTGAGTAGCAGCATTTACACTGCTGAAAATAGATATTTGTGTATCTAAGAAAGTAAATTACAATGTCACTTGGTCTTCAGGATAATGGTTGCTCAAATGCATCTTGACTTTGAACAATGAGGGGTGATATTTACAACGTATTGCTTTACCGGCGTGTTCATACCTGTGGAAGCAACACCAAAGGTGCATAGACACATGACCACTGCCCCGATGAAACCTAGGAACTCACTGTGGGTTGAGACTGCGACAACTCCTGTAGACCTGGGAAGAAGAAGCATGAGTTTTGCACAGGAGAGGTAATTGTTCAGTGGAGCCTGAACGGATGCCGATGTACCACCCTGTCTAGTTCTAGCTCTCCATATTTTTGTTTTACTAAGATTGTCTCTCTCTGTGAAATGGGTATGTCTAGCTGTGAGTTCCATGCTCACCTTGCCCCAGGACTTAAGATGCACTTCACTGATGAAGCCTAAAAAGGACAAAACTGGTCTGAAGTTGTGTATTTCTACTAGAGTAGACCTGGGCTGGCATTTCAGGCTGGACTATTCCTACTGGATCAAGACAAGACTGATTTGCAGATGACTATTTTTTGTAAGGAGCAGCAACATGGGAACACAACAATGAATTTCAAGGTGACCTCAGTATTTACCAGTAATTACTAATTACCAGTGGCTGAGATTAAATCGGGCATTCCATCCATCCCTCTTTCGTACTTTTATTTCTAGTCTTCAACACAGTGGGCTTTAAGCTGTTTTGTTTTAGCTTCCCTTTGGTATAGTGTGAAAACAGGGAATCAGGACAAGTCAAAAATGTCAACAGGACAGTCTATTCCAACCTCAGAGATGGAGCGTCCTAAATAATTAGCTTTCTGGTTCATTTTAAGGGTCCATCACTATGCTCCTCTGCCCTTACCAGGGCAGTGAGTTCCCAGAAAGGGTCCCATTGCACTTCACATATATAAAGGCTCTAGGAATGCAAGAGCCAGTAAATCTGCAGAATATTAAAATATAGGTACCCTCAGATCATGTTACCCACACTTCTGCTTTGGAATGACTAGTAATCCTCATTTTTCTGAGTCCTGCTATTCCTTATTGAAATCCTACAAATTCCCACATTCACCCATAGGAAGGTGCTGTTGGGCTGGAGGTTGCTTGTTATTTGCAGGAAGTGCTAAGCTATAGTGCTGGGTACAGTACTGGCAAGTTCTGAGTATCTATAATTGTTTAATTTGAAAGAAACAGTGTCAGTACTCAGCAGGGGTCCAATACTTCAGTAGGAGAGCAGCGGGTGCCTCATGGTAGCAAACAGTGATCTGATATTATGAGTACCTTAATTTTCAATGTTTATTTGATAGTGGGGCATATTGAGCTCCTTAAAGGCCAGTCCCGGGGGTGATGGGGGTAAAGAGAAAACAAATAATTTAAAAACATTTTTAGCTTGCTAGGTTGCTGTTACACCGGGGATGCAACCTTTAATCTAAATCAGGAGGCGATAGAAATTAGGAGTAATGAACACTGCCAGCAAGAAATCTAGCTGGACATCAGAATGTGTCAGCCACACACAGGTTAATACCCTCATCCTTGAAGATGGGGTCTGCTGACTTCTGGCGTGGCTTTGGTTCCACAGAAGGCAAGCAACTCTGCTGGGGTCGAAATTTGGGACTAAGAAACAGCACCAGATCAATGAAGCACGTTGGCATCGTTCTGGCTCCTTTCAGAATACAGATTAAGATTTAAATTCCTGTGTATTATACAGCGCAAGGAGCCTGCCTTTCCTGTGGATGAAATTGAATGTTATCAGCCGTCATGTGCTTTTTGCGCTGTTCAGAAAGCTGAGCTCCTCAAAACCTCTGATCCAATATACTTCCACGAGGACGGCAGTTTTTCTTTGTTTTGCCTTCGTTGTTTGTGCTGTTTGAATAACTTTCCCATCACATAATAACAAATATATAAAATCATTTCTCTTTTCATCATGCTTGGTTAAAATCGTAT
Organism: Pleurodeles waltl; assembly: GCF_031143425.1. Lineage (NCBI taxonomy): Eukaryota > Metazoa > Chordata > Amphibia > Caudata > Salamandridae > Pleurodeles > Pleurodeles waltl. Next base: position 312,974,740 of record NC_090449.1, on the reverse strand, counting down.
TTTTGTGATTTTTGGCGAAGGTGATTGATTACTTGTTGTATTTAGAAATGTAAGTTCCCCTTTAAGGAACTTAGGGGATGGAATGGAGAATGGTGATGGGAAGAGAATGTAGGGATGGTGGCATTCTGGCTGGGAGAAATTGGATGATGGACGTTTGAATGTGGATCAGAATAAACCTTCCTGGAAAATCATTTGTTTTGGACTTGAAGATCATTACAAATTTGACGACGAGCTGCGGGAACACCACTCGTGTTCTGGAGGACATATTCTACGTGTCCCCTCTGTTCTGCTACACTGCGGATGAAAATCGTTTTTTTTAAGTACCTTGGACATCCTGTTGGTGGTACTGCACTATCCGATCTTCAAGGATTTTCTTGGAGCAAGTACAAAATTTGTTTACTACTTAACGTGCTTTTCTAGGGTATTTTCGGATGTTTCGTTGCGGCTGTCTGTTGCTTAGCAACAGTGGCACTCAAACTGTCATTTGTGGCCGCGAGCGCTTGTTCACGCAAACGCGCATTCAAGCAAGCGCGTTTCAGCACAACGCAAGTGTATTTTCAAAAGGCGCATGTTTAATAGTGGCGCTCCATACATCAAGGACATCAGCTTATTCTGAATAAACACGCATTTACACTTTGCATTTGTCTGAAATGAAAGCGCACATTTACACGTTTCATTTAGTCTGGAATAAAAACATTTAAAACTCTACAAAGTATACTTACAGAGTTGGCAACACGGAGAGTACTCACCTGACTTCATCGTTCCAACTCTCGCTTCACTTTCTGGAATCCAATTCACTTCCTGTTTCCCAGGAAGGAAGAGCTCAAGGATTTCTTCCATTTTTATTGTAGTTTTATTTTCTTTCTTTGTGTCTTATTCATTATAGAACAGTTTATACTTGATCATAAAACTGCAACACTTGTGTGAAGTAAAGACAGTTAATATTCAGAGTGAGTTGTGAGTTCCAAATAAATAGCAATAAAAGAAGGAGAAAATTATAATAATAATCCCAAGGATGCAGTATGAACCACCAGCCAAGTTTCTGCAACTTAAAGGGGACCCGCCCATACCATGGTCGAGATGGAAGGAGGAATTTTTGACTTATTTAAAAGCTATTGATGAGGATAATATGTCACAAGAAAGAAAAAAAAAAATGTGTTACATTGTTTGGGGTCTGAGGGGCAACTCATTTTCAGGACACTCCCGCAAGGAATTCTTCATGATGAAGAAATTGATGTGTTTCAAGATGCTCTAAACAAACTGGAGAATAGGTTCAAGCCAACTACGAGTATAGCTTTGAACAGATTCAAATTCTATACTAGGAGTCAACAACAGTATGAGACATTTGATGAGTTTCTGACAGGGTTACGAGGTCTTTCCATGCACTCTAATTTTGGACCTATCACCGATGAGATGATTAGAGATCAAATTATTGTTCATGTCAGAAGCAGAAGAATCCAAGAACAATTGTGGGTGATGGGTGATCCAAAGTTACAAGATGTAATTAATACTGCTAAGGCATTGGAGCAATCAGAAAAATGGATGAAGTCAGTGCAGGAGACAGAGAAGAATAAATTATCGGACTTGGAGGTCGTGGGAGCTGTTGGTGGTAACAACGCTAACACTAAAAACAAAATGACTTGGAGCAGAAAAGATGACAAAAATGCTAAAATTAATAGAATGTCATGTTATCATTGTGGCAATCCTAATCATCTGGCATATTTTCCACAGTGTCCTGCCATTGGGAAAGAATGTAAAAAATGTGGAAGAGCGGGGCATTTTGCGAGAGTTTGTAAAGAGGTTCGGAAGGCTGATAGTGACAGTAGGAGTAAAGTTGCATGCATCTATGATGAAAGAGAGAGGATTGGTGTTATCTGTTAAGAATGATTTTAGAGACAGAGATGGGAATGTGGTGAAACAACCAAAATGTACAGTTCTCATTGAAGGTCAAGAGCTAGAGCTGATGGCAGATTCTGGATCGCCTTGGACAATTATCACGTGTGATTCTTTTGTTCAGAAATTTAGTGAAGTATGGAGTGTGTCCAACTTAACATGTCCTGATATTGTGGCAGAAGGTTTTGATGGGACTGCTACTGAAATTATGGGGTATGTAAACACGATGATCTGTTTTAAGGACCGTTCTGCACAGGTTAAGTTATATGTAGCGGAGAGGGGAGTTAATGTGTTGGGATGGAGAGACCAGGCAGGATTGGGGATAATTTTGAATCCCAGGGCTCGTGAACCTGTAATGTTGGTTGGGGGAGGTGATAAAGCCAAGTTGATTGTCTCTATGTTTCCACATGTGTTTTCCAATACTTTGGGCAAACTGAAAGACTATAGTCACAGGATTAGACTAAAAGAGAATGCCAAACCTGTGGTTCAGAAGTTAAGGAATGTCCCTATTAGTGTGAGTGAGGAATTGAGAGATATATTGAAAGAAATGGTGAAAGAAGGGATTATTGAAGAGATTGAGTCATCTGAATGGGTTTCACCTATTGTGTTAGCCAGGAAATCGGATAATTCTTTGAGATTATGGGGGTCATTCTAACCCTGGCGGTCGACGAGCGCCAGGGCTAAAATGACGGGAGCACCGCCAACAGGCTGGCGGTGCTCCCATGGGCATTCTGACTGCGGCGGTACTGCTGCGGTCAGGAACGGGAAACCGGCGGTGTCCCGCCGGTTTCCCGCTGCCCTAGGGAATCCTCCATGGCGGCGCTGCAAGCAGCGCCGCCATGGGGATTCCGACCCCCTTACCGCCATTCTGTTCCTGCCGGTTTTCACCGCCAGGAACAGGATGGCGTAACGGGTGTCGTGGGGCCCCTGGGGGCCCCTGCAGTGCCCATGCCAATGGCATGGGCACTGCAGTGGCCCCCTAACAGGGCCCCACTAAGATTTTCAGTGTCACCATAGCAGACACTGAAAATCGCGACGGGTGCAACTGCACCCGTCGCACCCTTCCCACTCCGCCGGCTCCATTCGGAGCCGGCATCCTCGTGGGAAGGGGTTTTGACCGCGCAGCAGTATTCTGGCGGTTCCCGCTTGGCGGGCGGCTCCCGCCGCTCGCCAAGCTCAGAATGACCCCCTATGTGTGGACTTGAGAGCGTTGAATGCCAATATTATAGTCAATTGTCACCCTTTACCCAATATAAATGAAGTCATTAGTCTATTGGATGGGGCAAAGATTTTTTCTACGCTAGATTTGAGGTCAGTTTACCACCAAATTGAACTTACTGAGGATTCTAGACATTTGACTGCCTTCATTACACCACAGGGGTTGTTTCAATTTAAACGAATGCCTTTTGGGTTAGCCTTAGCGGCATCAGTATTTCAGAGGGCTATGTTTAATATGTTCAAGGACATGGACAACTTTGTGAAGTGTTTCCAGGATGAGGTGCTGATTTACTCCAAAGATAAAATTGAACACAAAAAACATCTAGTTAAGGTGTGTGAAGTGTTTAACGTGAATGGATTGACACTAAAATTTAAGAAATGTAATTTCTTTGCCAAGTCTGTTGATTATTTGGGACATACCGTCTCTGGTGAGGGTGTTGTTCCCAAACAGTCTTTGGTCAAAGCCATCATAAATGCACCTGCTCCAGATTGTCGAGAAAAGTTGTTGTCGTTTGCAGGATTATGCAAATATTACAGTAAATTTATTGTAAACTTTGCCACCAAAATGGAACCATTAAGGGAGCTTACGAGGAAAAATGTGGATTTTGTTTGGTCGGAAAGGCAGGAGAGTGCTTTTCAGATCATTAAAAGGGAGATTGCTGGTGCACCTACACTTAAACCATTTAATGTCATGGCACAGTGTGTGATAACGGTAGATGCAAGTATGTATGGTGTAGGTGGTGTGTTGTCCCAAAGGTGTGGGAAGGAGATGTGGAATGTTACATTTGCATCACGTACCCTGACAGATGCAGAAAGGAGGTATGCGGTGATAGAGAAGGAGTTATTAGCTTGTGTCTGGGCGATTGAGCATTTTCAGAATTACATTTGGGGTTCACGTTTTGTCCTCCAAACTGATCACAAACCTTTATTGGGTATTCTGTCTCCAGGAGGAGGGTGGAATGCGACAGCCCGCATTGCTAGATTAGTTTCGAGATTGCAAGAGTATTCCTTCCAGGTGGAGTATGTGCCAGGGAAGAAAAATTCTGTGGCTGACTGTTTGTCGCGGCTACCTCAGAATTATTTGGATGCTCAGGATAAGGGCGGAAGTGGTGACAGTGATTTTCTATCGGTAGTGTCTGAATTTATTTCAGGAGAGTTTAAAGCTATTGAAGAAAAAGATTGGTCTGATGAAGATCAAAAAGATTTAACTTTGCAAGAGGTGAGACGCTACTTGAGGGTTGGTTGGCCGAGGAAAGAATGTATCCTGGTAGAAGTAATGCCTTTCTTTAAAGTAAAAGATGATTTAGAAATTGATAATGAGCTGGTATTCAAAAGGGGGAAATGTGTTCCACCTGAAGGCATGCAGGCGGTCATTTTGAAGTTGATGCACGAAGGGCATCCTGGTATGTCGTCTATGAAAAGGCTAATTCGCACTTCTTTCTGGTGGCCGGGAATGGACAAGATGGCGGAGAGGACTGTCAGGGAGTGCGGGGTATGTGTGAGTGCTGAGAAGATGTTGAGGACAGTGCCAGCCCCCTTACGTCCTATTCAGTGGCCTGGTTCTCCATGGCAGAAATTGGCTTTTGACATTTCTGGACCGTTTTTGTTTTTGCCTCACGAGGCTCGGTTTGTTCTGGTGTTATTGGATTATCACTCCAAATGGCCTGAGGTGAAGATGGTACCACTAGTCACGACGAATGTGGTGATTGAGTTTTTCAAAGAGGTGTTTGTTAAAGAAGGGTATCCTGAAACTATTGTGTCGGACAATGGTGTTCAATTGTTGTCGAAGGAGATGCAGAGGTTCCTCAAATATTGCAATATTAAGCATGCTACTACTTCGTTATATTAACCACAGGAGAATGGACAGGTTGAGAGATTTAATCGGGTCTTGAAGGAGTGTATTTGTTGGGCACGTGGTTTTGGTGGGTTGTGGAAGGAGAAAGTGAGAGAGAAATTATGGCATTATCGCATCACTCCTCATAGTACCACTGGTGTTAGCCCTTTCAGGCTGTTAAGGGGAAGGGATCCTGTATCCAAATTGTGTCCATGGTGGTTTAAGAGGAAGCACAACAAGGAGTTCGAGAGTGTTGATGTAGAAAAGATTGGAGATTATGTAAGACTGAAACAAGAGAAGAGTAAGGAGGCGTATGATAAGAAGTGGAGAGTAAAGGAACCTATGTTTGTCGTGGGAGATTGGGTCAAAGTAAGAAAACCTGGATTGGTAAAGAAGGGTATGTCCAGATTCAGTAAGGCCATGAAAGTGATAAAAGTGTTCAAGAAGAAAGTGATTACACAAGATGGGAAAGTTTGGAATGTGAGCAGACTAGCTAAGTGTGTTCCAGGATGCGGAGAAACACAAAGTGGAAATTATGCTGTTCCTGGACCCATTGTCTACCAAGATCTGGGAGAACACGCGTCCGAGAATATAAGCCAGGAAGATGGATGCAATGGAAGAGGAGAGAGTGAGATTTCTAGTGGCATAGACTGTAGGGAGAATGACAGACAATGTAGCATGGAAAGTTTAGAGGAGGATTCCATAGCCTCAAGAGTAAAGTTGGAAAGTCGTTCCAGATCAAAGTCTTCTCGGCTTGTGGACTATGTGTGAAGTATGAAATTGATGTACAACAATTTGTTGTAATTGTATCTTACTCAGTTGTTTTAATTGTTTTCAGTTTATTATAAGGGGGGAAATGTGTTGTATTTAGAAATGTAAGTTCCCTTTAAGGAACTTAGGGGATGGAATGGAGAATGGTGATGGGAAGAGAATGTAGGGATGGTGGCATTCTGGCTGGGAGAAACTGGACGATGGACGTTTGAATGTGGATCAGAATAAACCTTCCTGGAAAATCATTTGTTTTGGACTTGAAGATCATTACATTACTCTCTTGGGATTCCAATGCAGGTACCTATGCTAATTCATCACCATCTTCATTAGCTTTAATGTAGTGCTTGCATCCAGGGCGGCTCCTCCATCAGGGCAGAGGAGCGTCGTCACCCAGCCAGCAGCAGAAGCTGCAAACCTTTCACCAGGAAGGGATAATAAACTATTAATTATCCCTTCGTGGTGGAAGGGGCGGGGCCATGGGGGTGACGAGCACCGAGGGGAGTGCACTGTGCACTCCCCTAGGAGGGCATGTGTGTTTCGTCGGCCGTCTCGGGCCGGCCATACACACATTCGCTGTAGGCTCTCTACAGCCCAGCAACTTTGTTGCTGAGCTTGAGAGAGCCTGCACAGGCTCCCAATCTGCAGTGTCAGGATTGGCCCCAGGGAAGGATGGGAGCATGTGCCTGAGGGAGGAGACGGAGGAGAGGAGCGGCGTGCGCGGAGCAGGCACGTTTTTATTATATTATTATTTTTGTAAAATTAATTTAAAGTAAAAACCCGCTCCCGCGTGCTACCTCAACCCCCCACCACGCGCCCCCTCGCCCCACTCCTCATTAGGAAGGCGAGCCGCGACTGCTTCAATCCCAAAAAGGGCATTCAAGAGGTTGCACATAAAATCATAAAAGACTCGATGAAAAGGTGAGTGATTACTATGTGTCTAAATGTTAATCACTTGCTCAAACACACTCACTCACCCACTCTCAATCAACACAAACTTAGCCAGTGATTGAGATGGAAATATGAAAATGGCACTTCTGAGTTTATAGCTAACAAGTTCAGCACCTCTTGTTGCTCTAGACACAACCCTAGCAGAAAACCATCACAGTGGAGACGAAGAAGTGCAAAAAAGAAAAAAACATTGGCAGAGTTCTGGGTTTAATGCACTGTAATCTGTGCTTCATAAGCATATTAAAGCCAGATAAAGACATAAAAGGCAGGCTTGCTGTCGTATTTTTAATACCATTTCAAATACAGGTGGCATGACATGAGAGCCTTCGTTATAGTGATTCTTTAGTTTCTACGACACATAAAAGAAGGACTATAAAGAAGCCCCCTTGCGACCCGTCCTTCTTCTACATAGAAAAAGGACCACATCGAATGCAAGGGAGACTTCAGTATAACTATTATTCATTTTTACGAAATAAAAAATGCCCAATCTCGGCAGTACTAATGAGGGGATGGCAGGAGGGAAGAGCAGATGAAGGTGCAAGTGGGGGTGGGCAGGCGGAGGAACAAAGAGCACACAGGGGGAATAGGGAGAGGAATGATGGAGGAATGAGAGTGTGTGGTTGGTGGTCGGAATATGTAACCTACAGGCCAAAGAGGGCGGGACTGCAGGGAACATGAGGATTGTAGTGCAGGGCGGAGTAAGGAACATAAACAAGGATGCGGAAGACAGGTTTAGGACAGGTTAGTGGCCGGAAGGGAACAAAGTGCTCCCAGAGTAAAGATGGAGGGATGTGAGCAAGAAGGAAAGAGTGTGGCCAGTGGGAGAAATAAAGAACAAGGCACTCAGTATGGAGTCATCGGAACCGGACAGAAAGTGGTTGTAAAGTAGTCTATCATGCAGCAAAATGCAAGTAATGGTCTGATATACACATATACAACCTTACAGTCAATATAATCAGGTGGGAGATAAACACTGCTCTGGGCTCAGCCAACATGTGACTGACAAACTCTGAAGTTAATGGGTGAAAGAGATTGGTGAAAAAAAGCCATTGGTTAAACGGGGCAGACCGAAAGCCTCCCCTCTAGTAATATTGGAAGCAAAAGAACTTGACAGTGGTGTTGTCAACCAAGGCATAAACACAAGCTAACGGTCACTATGCACCCAGGATCTGGAACAGCATCTCCCAGTTCATCAGTGCTACCCAATCTCGCTCTAATTTAGAAAAGAGTGAAGACACAGGGCCTGATTTAGATTTAGAGTTCAGTGGACATATTACTCTGTCACAAATGTGACAGATATCCCATCCACTGTATTATTACAGATACCATTGGATATATTGCACTTTTAATACAGCAGAAGGGATATCAGTCACGTTCGTAACAGAGTAAAACGGTCCCCGAACTATAAATCAAGCCCACACTTCTTTCAGAGCATTGGTTCACAAAGCCTACCAGTCCACCTTCACTATCAGAATCCAGCTGCCGATCCAGTCCCTCACTGACTGCATCTTGGCCTTTTACTTGTACATAGCACCACTGCTTTTTGGCTAGGTTTGCGTCATACAATCGCCACATTAGTACATAAATACTCACTCACCCTCTCACTTCCTTATTTAGTCATTCACACACTCATTTGTTTCCTTCTTTACTTCCTCTTCAATGGTAATTCATTCACTCACTCTTTTTCTCACTCACTTGTTCACCAACTCACTTTCTCACCCACTCACTCCTTCTCATTCAGTCACTGACTCTGTCACCTCTGAGTGGACTACTTTGAATGGACAATCAGGATTATCTTAATGGACACACTGCCAAGTGCATAATAACCAAAAGTGTGATAGCTCATAAACAGGTGCTCGAGGTGCCTCGCACAACCATATTCAAGACAATTCCAAGAAGTCTATTTAACAAAAAGGTGTATAAAATATTGGTGTGAGGCCTTCACCCTCCTATTGTTGCATGCTTAATCGTTGGGCTCCGCCACCTAGCAACAACATACACTCTTAAGTCTACCTGTCCTTCCACGAGTACCCTTGTCTTTCTGCATGCCATCATACCTTTCTTTACTACACACCAGAAGGTACATTTGCTAATGTTTTGCGAGGTCACTTGCGGGGCACAACGTGATGCAAAAGGGAGTGCTTATTTCCTATCTATAATATGGACCTGAGAGAGCTTTGCAAATCTACCCCATGGCATGGTACCATATGAAGAAATACTTGATAGATGATGAGTAAGGATTGCCATTTCTAGGTTAATTTGTTTTGGACAAATACTTTTAGTAAGAATCTCATTGGTCGAAATTACTTGAAGACACATCCTGAAACATTTTGCCTCCTGGCATTGACTTCCTTACTCTTACCTGTAGGAGACACCCTGGTTAACTCATATACTTTTTTCACAACCTTCTCTCTGGTACAGGGAGAGGGATATGAAGTGAGGTCGAAAACGTGAGAGTGCAAGACGGAGAGAGAACTAAAAGGGCAGCAAGAAAGATTGAGTAGGCCAGATGGGAGGTATATCAGGAGACAATGAGAGAAAGAGACAGGTAAAGAACAACACAAAATAGACTGTGTGTGTGATGGAGATACTTAAATGAAAAGCTGGAAGACACAAGACAAAACACAACAAAGGGATTCTAAAGAAGAGAGAGAACAAGTGTAAAAGGTAAAAAAGAGAAAGAGGCACAGAGAAGAGATAGGGTTTACAGAAGAATGTTAGCACAATCCTAATACACTATTTACTGCCCACATTAAGAAGAAACAAAGAAACTTTGGCCCTCATTACGACCCTGGCGGTCGGTGATAAAGTGGCGGTAATACCGCCAACAGGCTGGCGGTAACTACCGCCAAATTATGACCATGGCGGAAAGATCTCTGAAAGACAGCCAATGTTCCACACCAACAGCCACCACGGCGGGAGCCGCTTACAGCCAGGCAGAAGTCAATGTTCCGTTCACCATATTATGACCCTGCAAACTGCCACCTTTTCCGGGTCGGTACCAACGACATCAAAATCCTGGTGGAAACAGACCTCAGAAGGGAAAGGACTCACCATTGGAGACACAGGGAACAACCACGCTGCCATGGAACCTGACCTGCATGTCTTCCCAATTATCTTCTACGTTCTGGTCCACTACGAACACCAACGCCAGCGAAGACGATGACGGCGAGAACAGACGCCTAGCACACAAGGGACGGGGAGGAAAAAGAGAGTGACACACACATGCACAACACACATCCCAAACACACACACCATACACACAACCAGATACATTATTAAAACAATTTCAACCCGTAACTCATCTGAATAATGCAAGGACATAACAATTTCGGCAAAGTGAATGTAATGAGATCAACACAGTATGAAAAATAAACTAGGCAAGATAATAGACATATACATATGTACAGAAAAAGGGACACAGCCCACTCCACAATGTTCGTAGGTCAAATGGCCACAGGCCAAAGTCCAAGGCCACACATCTCACCTGCTTCAACACGGAGAGAACACTGCAGGGGCACCGGTTGGTAAATAGGCAGGCACCTCAGGGGGACGGGGGGCACCTCAGCTAGGAGATGTTACAAGACCACTGGTTCTGGGGGGGCAATATGCCCTGTGCTCCTGGTCCTGGGAGGGATGGCCATGTGGGTGTCTTACCCACTGGTTCTGGAGGGGGCAACATGCCCTGTGCTTGATCCTGGGGAGTGATGGACCACAGTCTGTCGAGTTGGGTGTCATACCCACTGGTTCTGGAGGGGGCAACATGCCCTGTGCTTGATCCTGGGGAGTGATGGGCCACAGTCTGTCGAGTGGGAGTCATACCTACTGGTTCTGGAGGGGGCAACCTGCCCTGTGCTTGATCCTGGGGAGAACAAGGTCACAGTCTCTCAGGTGGGTGTCATATTCACTGGCTTTGGAGGGGGTAGGCCGCACAGCAGCCCATGGAGGCAGGATTACATACCATCTGCCGGCAGTGATGGCTGCACAGTGGTGGTGCTGCTGGTAAGGGGAGGTTCCTGCCCATCCTTTGCAACCCCGGACAGCTGCACAGTGGTGGTGGTGCTGCTGGTGGGGGGAGGCTCCTGCCCATCCCCTGCAATCTCGGATGGCTGCACAACCATGGTTGGTGGTGGGGGCTTCATCACAATTCCTGCCCAAGGCCACGTGGTCTTCCTGCCTGCTGATGCAGGCTCCTTGTTCTTCCTGGCAGCTGGGGCAGGCTCCTTTCCCTTCTTGCCTGCTGGGGCAGGCTCCTTGGTCTTCCTGGCAGCTGGAGCAGGCTCCTTTCCCTTCATGCCTGCTGGTGCAGGCTCCTTGGTCTTCCTGGCAGCTGGGGCAGGCTCCTTTCCCTTGACGCTGCCTGGTGCAGGCTCCTTCACCTTCAGGACATGTGGCCTGGATCCTTTTCCACCACAAGTGGGTGTGGTGACGACTTGGCCCGTGGACTGCGTGGCTAAGGTGTTTGGCTGGGTTCTTCCTACCCTGTCCATATGTGCAGGACCGGGGAGGGAGGGGTAGGGAAGAGGTCAATGGTGGATAGGAGCAGTTTTTAAGGGATATTGGGGTGGGAAGAGGGAGAAGAATGGGAGTGGAGGATGAGAGAGTGGTTGTTGGAGGTGTCTGTCTGCTGCTTCTGGGTGCAGGTGCATGGCCTGTATGCTGTTGTGAGGTGGATGGCTGTTGGGTGTCTGAGTGCTTGCATTTGTGTACTTTAGGAGGGGGGACAGACACAGTGGAGAGGACACAGGGGACATGTGCATGGCTTTTGTGGAGGTGTCTGCCAGTGAGGTGTGTGTTCTACTTGGTGTGGTGATGATGCTGGTAGTGGATGATGATGTAGTGCATGCAGGTGTGAGGTTAAGGAGGAGGAGGGGGAGTCAGTGGAAATAATGGATGTTGGTGTGCCTGCAACTGGATGGTGTTTGTGTGAGTGCCTGTGGGATGAAGTGTGGTGCTTGTGTTTGCCTGTGACACTCTTGGCTGTTGTCTTGTGTGCTTGCTCGTCTGCCTGTGTGCTTGGGATGGGTTGGGGTTGAGGAGAATTGGACTGGCCAGTGGAAGTTGGAGGGGGGAGGGTAGAAACAGGGACAATGGCTGCCATCAGAGTGGAGACCAGAGCCTGAATCGATCTCTGTTGGGCCGCCAATCCAGTGTGAATGCCCTCCAGGAATGTATTAGATTGTTTCATCTGGGCTGCCAGCCCCTGGATGGCATTCACAATGGTTGACTGCCATACAGAGATGGATCTCAGGAGGTCAATAGCCTCCTCACTCAGGGCAGCAGGGCTAACTGGGGTAGGGCCTGAGGTGCCTGGGCAAAGGAGATGCCCACCCTCCTGGGTGAGTGGGCACAGGCAACTCAATGAGGGGCTGCTGGGAGGGCAGTGCTGGTACGGGGGTTGTGGCTGTACCTGTTGCTGGGGTGGTCACAGAAGTGTCCGCCACCACCAGGGAGCTTCCATTCGAGGAGGTATCTGTGTCAGAACTGTCCCTTCCAGTCTTCTCCGTGGTGCTCCCCTCGACCTCCGTCCCACTGGTGCCCTCATCGTCGGTGGACTCTGCCTCCTTGGTCCCGTGGGATGCAGCTCCCTCTGTCACCGGTGCCTCTGCTCCTTTGCCAGATGATGCTAATGCACATTACAAAACAAAAACGGGGGGAAGAGACAAAGGATACACTTGGTCAATGGCTGCACCAACACCACCGCTGGCGTACACAGCACAATCACACACAAGGAACAGGCCTACGCAGTATGCCATAGCACTACCAGAGAAATAGTTAGCATCCAAGGCAAGGGGAGGGTCCACACCGCCCAATGCAGCACACCTGGGACCCACGCAGCCCTGACCAATAGTGGATGTCTACGAGCTAGGTAGACAGATTTTCCCTTCTGAACCCTATCCACCAGGGGACCTGCGCTGCAATGTCAAGCCTGGCCTAGGAGCACCCACTGACACACATCCCCCACCCGGTACCACCCTACCATGATTAATTTGTAACGATGGGCACTGTACTCACCCCCTTGTGGCTGCTGTGATGCCCTCAAGTGCCCATCCAGCTATGGATAGGCCTCTGCCAGTATGGGAGCCATCAGGGAGGTCAGGGTTCGACGGGCACCTTTTTCTCTTTGGGAGGCCATCCCCAGCTGGGTCTCCGCCGTCTTCCGTGCCCAGAATCTCAGGTCCTTCCACTGTTTCCGACAGTGGGTGCTCCTCCTGCCATAGACCCCCAGGGTCTGCACCTCCATGGCGATGGCATGCCATATATCCTTCTTTTGATGGGCGCTGTCCTGCATAGGAAATACACACAGGAAAACACCATTAGACAAACAGTCCAGCCTGTTACACATATGGCCCACCATACCGATTTCCATCACCACTGGCACACACATGGCCCAGCACACAACCAATATGCCGCCCAGAGGACATCCCCCCACCCCCCTTACACGAGGCCTTCTCACACACCACTCCATGCATTCATGCCACATGCATTGTGCCCACAGTGTACTCACCTGTTGTTCTGGAGGCCCATACAGCAGTCCGTAGTGGGGTAGGACCCCATCCACCAGTCTCTCCAACTCCTCCGCAGTGAAGGTTGGGGCCCTTTCCCCAGTCAAATGGGCCATGGTAGGTTCCAGACACAGGTCACAGCAGCACATGCAGTGTAGGTCCTCTCCTGTGGAAGGTAAGGAAGTAAGTGAGGAATCAAATAGAAAATGACAGTCACGTCTGTGGCGGTGCATACCGTCACCGCCGGCGTAGATCACCATTGGCCACTGTACCCCATAGGGCCCAATTGTAACCAATGAGGAGTTGCACGGCGGTTCCCGACCACCTCCCGAAAGGGCGCACAACGTCAACGGAATTACCTCACTTCCACCTGTCCCTCCACACAGGACAGGCGTACGCCATTTCAGGGGGGACAGGCCCTGGAAAATTGCTGCGTCACTGGTGATATTAGGACATACTGGACAAATCACACTGACCCATTACAAGTTAACATGAAGCAAAGTTATGTTGTAGCTCCATTGTTCAGTTTGTGACCGGCTCCCCACTCTTTTGTCCCTTAGATTCCAACAGCTGCAGATAATAGGAGATGGAGACATACCCCTGTGTACAGACCCCAGGTGGACTTGGCAACACAGAAGGACAGGCACATTATCCTCACCTATAGACTTGACAGGGCCACAATCACAGAGCTGTGTGCCCAATTGGAGCCTGACCTGATATCTGCTATCCGTCACCCCACTGGGAGCCCCCCTCTTGTGCAAGTTCTATCTGTGCTCCATTTCCTGGCAACTGGTTCTTTCCAAGTGACAGTGGGCTTGGCAGCAGGAATGTCACAGCCAATGTTCTCAATAGTGCTGACAAGAGTGTTGTCTGCCCTGATAAAACACGTGTGCAGCTACATTGTTTTCCCCCAGGTTGAAGATTTGGCCACAGTGAAGGCCGAGTTCTATGCAATGGGACATATCCCCGTCATAATTGGGGCAATTTATGGAACACATATTGCATTTGTTCCCCCCCCCCCGGCAGAATGAACAGGTGTTCAGAATTCAGAGGAGTTTCCACTCTATGAATGTGCACATGGTGTGCTTGGCGGACCAGTATATCTCCCACGTCAGTGCTAAGCATCCTGGGTCAATGCATGATGCCTTTGTCCTGAGGGATAGCAGCATCCCAAATGTGATGGCCCAACTACAGAGGCACACAGTGTGGCTAATATGTGAGCCCTGGTTCCCACCCAGTATATGTTGGTGTATGGGTATGGTGTGGGCCATATGGGATAGTGTGTGGCTAAAGGTTGTCCCTCAATATTTCAGGTTACTCTGGTTAGCCCAACTTCTCATGGCTGCTGACCCCTGTGAGGAATGCCAGGAAAAGGGCAGAGGAACATTATAATGAGGCCCTTGGGTGAACCAGAAGGATAATTAAAAGGACCTTCGGCCTCCTGAAGGCCAGGTTCCGGTGCCTCTATCTGACAGGTGGATCCCTATGCTACTCACCGAAGAAGGTCTGCCAGATAGTGGTGGCATGCTGCATGTTGCATAACCTGGCCCTCAGACGCCATGTCCCATTCTTTCAGGAGGAGGAGGCTGGAGATGCCCGTGTGCCAGCAGTAGACCCTGTGGGCAGTAAGGATGAGGAGGCAGAGGATGAGGATGAGGACAACAGAACACCTGTGATCAGACACACAGGTAGGACAGTGTTACTTCATATTTCAATGGCATTTTTTTGAATTTCTGTGGCACTGGCATGCTGATATTTCCCACCTCTATGCCCACTTACTGTTCCCTCTGGCAATTCATTTTGCAGATGTTGGTGACCTTACATATGCTCCTGGTGTGATCAATGCACCCAGTTACAGGTCATTAATCTATGCTCATTTTCTGTACAGTTGATTGGCAATTTTTATACCTGCTTCAATGAATACATAATTGATAAACATGACATACTCCATTCTTCTTTTATTTCCAAGGGTGTTTATTGAACTGTTAAAATATACAGGGAGCAAGTGCAATGGGATGGGGTGATGATGGAGGAAAGCCCAGGGTATTGTTCCAGTCTGTTTGTAGCACAGGTGCATTGTCCAAGGGGACATAGGAAGGTGAGCAATGGCAGGTCAAGGTGGACAGGGTAACTGAGTGGGACACAAGGGTGGCAATCAGGAGAGTCTCATTTTCTGGCGGGGGTCTTGGCAAGTGTCTCTGGCTTCTGTCTGGATCGCAGAGAACGTTTGCGGAGCGGTTCTCCATCTGCAGGGGGAGGGGTACTGGTTGCCTCTGAGTCCTGTGGCGGGGCCTCCTGGCGACTATCGGTAACTGAGGTGGAAGGCTGTTCAGATGTCTGGCTATTGGCAGGGACCTGCTGTTGTGTGACTGCCTCCCTCTTTATAGTGGCCATGTCTGCCAGCACCCCTGCTATGGAGATCAGGGTGTTGTTGATAGCCTGCAAGTCCTCCCTGATACCCTGGTACTGTCCCTCCTGCAGCCGCCTGTTCTTCTGCACATTGTCCAGGATCTGGCCCATTGTGTCCTGGGAATGTTGATAGGCTCCCAGGATCTCTGCAAGTGCCTCCTGGAAAGTTGGTTCCCTGAGCCTGTCCTCCCCCTGACACACAACACTCCTCCCAGTTTCCCTGTTGGGCCTGTGCCTCTGTCCCCTGAACCGTGTGCCCACTGCCACTGACCACAGGTCCCTGATTGTCTTGGGTATGATGTGTGCCCTGGGGTCCTTGTAGAGGTGGACACCCTGCTGATTGATGTGTCCTGGGGACAGAGGTGTGGGTACGCTGGGAGGGTGCTGTGGTGGTGTTTCCTGATGGGGGAGGCTCTGTGGTGGTGTGTGACTGGGCCTGGGTAACCGTCTGTCCAGAGGTCCCTGATGGGCCAGGTAGGTCATCCAGATCCTGAAGACCAGAGTTGCTGTCATCACTGTGGGCCTCTTCTGTTTGGGGACTGGATAGTGCTGGCACCTCCTCTCCGGTGACATTGGCTGGGGTACCTGTGGGGATGTAAATGATGTGTTATTGTTTCTGTGTCTGACATATTGTGCATCCGTGGCTTGCCCTCTTAGGTTGGATTTGCCATGGCATCTTTCACTTGTGTATGTTGGTGTATGGTGGGATGATTAGTTCTCTATAGAGTGCATGCTTTAGTGATGAATGCCCATGCAGGGCTGTGAGTGGTGTCCATGCATTGGTAGAGCATCCAAGGCTTGACATTGGGATGAGTGAGATGTGATGGTGGGGTGTGTGGGAAGTGGTGGAGTGATGGGAGTGAGGGTGGGGGTGTGTGATGGCATGCAGGTAGGGGATAGTAGTAGAGAGTTGACTTACCAGAGTCCAGTCCTCCTCCTACTCCGGCCAGGCCCTCAGGATGCAGGATTGCCAAGACTTGCTCCTCCCATGCTGTTAGTTGTGGGGGAGGAGGTGGGAGTCCACCGCCAGTCCTCTGTACAGCGAGCTGGTATCTTGCTGGAATGGAACGTACCTTCCCCCATAGGTCGTTCCACCTCTTCCTGATTTCATCCCTAGTTCTGGGTGCTATCCCACAGCGCTGACCCTGTCCACGATTCTCCGCCGTAGCTCCATCATCCTAGCTATCGATATCTGCTGCACCTGTGCTCCAAATAACTGTGGCTCTACCCTTATAATTTCCTCCACCTTGACCCTTAGCTCCTCCTCTGTGAAACGGGGTTGTCTTTGTGGTTCCATGGGTGTTGTGTGAGGTGTGTTAGTGAGGGTGTTTTGGGTAATGTGTTGGGGAGTGTGATGTGGGGTGCATGAGTGTTGTATTGGTGTCAATAGTGTGTGGCTCTAGTTGTGTCTGTGGCCTTGGTGTCTCTCTGCTGGGAATGGTTTGGAATGGTAAAGGGTTGTGGGTAATGTGGGTGTGTGTTTTATAGTGGTGTGGGTGTGTGGGTGTGGTGTGTGTTGTTTGAATTGTACAATGTGGTGTTGTTTTGTATGTGTGTGTCCATTTTGAGCGCAGCGGTATGTACCGCCAATGGTTTACTGCCATTGAATGTACGCTGTGGTGATTCGTGGGTCATAATGCGATGGGCGTAGTTCTGTTGACGTGACGGTGTGGGTTTTGATACCGCCAGTTTATCACTGGCCTTTGGTCTGGCGGATTTGTGTCTTTGGCTGTATACTGACGGATTGGTGTGTGTGTGTCATAATATGGTGAACGGATATCCGCCACGGCCGCAGTAAGTTGGCGGCAGTGAGCGTGGCGGTAAGTGGGATTTACCGCCAATGTCATAATAGGGGCCTTTATGGCTATAGAATTAGAAAAAAATATTATAGATAATGCATGTTAAATCAATAAAAAAAAACATCAAATTCGATCAACTGACCTTCAAAACAAAATCTCAAACAATACTGATCATGAAAGGTTGTAATGACAATATCATCAAATAGCTGTGAAAAATAAAATGATCAGCCTTTCAGGGACGTCAGTCAGCGAAATGGAAAGTGGACGATTTGTCAGTGCAAAATGCGTCCTCGTGTATTTTTTTGGATGGGAGTGTGCATTTTGTGATGAGAAACTAGTGCTAAATGACAGGAATATATTTGGGGAAAATGTCATCTCAAGTGCAAGGTTACCAAGAACGACAGGCTGCTGTTGCTGCAGTTCACGTTCTGTTGAACTTACCTCTATTTTTAAGTACAGAATGCATCCTTGCATTCATTTTGGATGTGTGTGGAAATTTTTGCACTAAGAAAATATCGGTAAATGCATAATTCCTTTTCCCGCATATTGTTTTCAATTTTTTTAGTGAATTCTGCATAATTATGCTACTTAAAGTTAGGCGAGTTACGCCCACCCTTAATACTTACGCACTGAAAAAGGCCTCACTCTCTGCCACAGCCACACCAGAGAGCCTCCCTTAACATATGCGAGCCAAACTGAAATAATAACGGAACTAGGATAGCCTTTATGCCACCAAACAATCAGAGCATACACTTAAAATATGCTCAACAGTTTCAAAGCCAGAATGAAAAATCCTAAAGGTGCCTGGTTCACCTAGGTACATCAGGCAAAGAGGCAACAAATTCCAATATCGCAATAGGAGTACCTGAATGAGGTTATTAACCTGGTATCAGCAACACATATTCAGGTGGCCCGCTACTGTTGACATTTTTTAAATACTCTGTAAATTAAAAGGAACTTAAAGACGGATGCTTTCAATTAAGTTGGTATTCTTAGTTGGTATTCTTTGGAGCACGCAAATACAGGAAGTAGAATTCAGTGGGGCTGTTTGATGGCCTCAATTGAAGCCATGGTGTTCAAGTACATGAGGCCATGAATTAAGAGCAAAAAAGGCAGACTGGTATGCTAGTACGTGGCATGTCACTTAGCCTTTGAGAAATAAGACTGCAGTTTGAGAAACTCCAACCTTCCCATAAAAATGAGAAGTTCTATTTTTATATTTTTCAGTAAATTAAAGAAAATATTTAATAATTTTGTGTCAGGTCACAGAGCCTAAATCCCTAGTCCAGTTCAAGTAAGTCAGGACAACCTGGAGGACATCCAAGCCCCTCCAGACTATCCCATCCCATCCTCTCTTTCTCCCCTGGAGCACCAGGCACCGGCACCGTCTGATATGACAGGGAAGAAGGCTCAAATCTTTCAACCAATGAACTAAGAAACAGATTCAGTATGAACCAGGTAGCCCACATTCTCCAGACACCGGTATTACATGACATCGACAACAAACAAATTGTAAAACAAGAGTTCGAAGGGTATAATCCGAAGGTTTGAAGGCAGGAACCTTTAGAACCCTCTGTAACAGTGGAAGGGGCCATGATGGAAGCAAGATGTTCACAGGTGGCTTGAACAAACAAAAACCCCTATGGAAGCCCTGTCACATAAGGTTTGACCTCGGCCAGTCCATCCAGAGATAATGAAAGACCAAAAAAGCTGCCCACTGAACCTTCACTGTAAAAAAGCTTAGCCTGTCTGGAAGCTCTTCATTGAAACACAAAACACCCAGGTGACTGCAACCCCTTAGAGAAGCACCAACCCTGGAAAAAGACCCAGTGATGAGCATAAGCAAATCTTATAGGCAGTCTGACCTTGATTCTGAAGATCTAGCACTTCAGCCTTCAAAGCTCCAACCATAGACAGGGCAGATGCTAGACAGAGAGTACCGAAGACCTGAAGAGGGACTCCTCAAGTAAAACCTATCGGGGACCAACCACTAGAGTGAGCAGAAGTGGAGACCACACCCTCTTAATCCACTGAGGAGCTACACGGACCACCTCCACTTTTCTTTTTGATTATTGGACAAGGCCTTTGGAATAAGAGGTGGTTAAGGAAAGTAAGTACAGAAGACTGGTTTACCAGGCAAACAAGAGGGTATCCACCTCACAAGTCAAGGTATCCAGGAACCTGGAGGAGAACCAAGGGGCCATCCTGTTGATCCACAAAGCAAAGATATCCACATAAGGAGTTCCAGGTCTATGAAACAGACTCAGAAACACCTTCTAGGAAATGCAGTAGTCTTTAGAGGACAAAAGCTCCTGACGTAGACAATCCACCCTCAGACTGAAGTCAAACTGAGAGGACAGTTGGCATCCTGAACACTTTTAAATTTTGCCTACCAGGAAAACCTGGGCCACTGACTGCACCCATCCTGTTGGTTCCGGTATGCCTTTGAGACAGAATCGTTTTGCATATAACTTTGTAGTTTCAATAGAATTCAAAATTATAGATACTAGGATGAGAAGACAAAACGTGTGCTTGACAAGTTGAGAGCCATGCACTAGTTGAAAGGCAATGAGTTTTAAATGAGAAACTTAATTACAAATAAGAGCATGTTATTTCCATTTCTGGTGATTATGTTTAAACGACACATAGTTGGACAAACCCATCCAAATCGATCAACCTCAGACGCTCAAAACCAAATCTAAAACAATACTGATCATAAAATGTTGGAAAAACAATATCATCAACTTGCTGTAAAAAAGAAAATTATCCGTTTTTTAGAAACGACACTTGAAATAGACAGTGGACGTAACAGCAAGAGTGAACCAAATGAACTGCCAAGTTTAGTAGGCCTGGGACTTTTAAAAAAAATGCTGCCAGAGTAATCGGAGTAGTTTTAGCAATTGCACTTTACTCTTTAATGTGAAATACCGTGATTATGCCCGCTTGCGTAATTAAGAACAAACGGGGGGTTCCTACAGTGAGAGCTCATTTAGCAAGCTGGGGTGGCTGCTTATGATGCTGTTTATGTTCTCTTGCACTTAGTGCTAATTTCTCAGTGCAAAATGCATCCTCATGTCCATTTTGGATGGGAGTTTGCATTGTGTGCTAAGAAACTAGTGCTACATGCCAGGAATAAGTTGGGAGAAAATTGTGTAAAATTCAATTTGTTAGCCTTCGTTAAACATAGGCATGACGCTTATCATTTAGCAGGCAAAATAAACAGGGAGGTGCTGTGGGTTAAATTCCTTCAGCCACTGATGTGTATAGATGAGCCCCTTAAATCAGTGTTTGAATAAAGTGTTATTCACCTTTTGGATCATCCCAGAGGAGTCATTTTCTTCACCAACTCCTTCCCTTTTATTTCTGCATTCCAGTCCACCTATATGGTACTTCATTTGCACTTCATGGATTGTGAATGGCCTTGCTCGTTGCAATGGAAGCACATTATAAGTGGTGTCCAGGGAACATCTTGGGTTGAGCTACCTTCCCCTTCTGTCTGGTGGTGGCTGAGGCCTGCCTTCAGGCTGTATACAATGTACTGTCCCCGTTGCTTCTAACCTACACACTGACTTGCATCCACACTTGATTCCAGATGGAGGCAGCACCATCAGTTTTGGCACCACTGGTTCTCATTCCACTGGGCTCCTGGTAGGGGTGATGGTATCGTCTGGGTCTAGGCAGAGCTGTTGGCCTGCATGGCAAGTGCTCCTGGGAATGGCAGTGGTTTCAATCCCACAGGTTGCATCTGTGAAAGCAGAGAATTGGGACAATGATGCTGTGAGCTAAATGGTAATTGGCTGCAGCACACGCTACTCCCAATCTGTTGAAACCAGCAAGGGAATGCAGAGCAACTTCTGCAGTCATCTTAATACCATGATTTCTCGTAGAAAGTATATTCTCACCATCAAGTAACGCAAATTAGCCTAACTAGTAGCTCACAGAAGTAAAATGCTGTTTGCAACATTCATACCTAACAAAACAAATGAGCACAAGCAAAGCTTTTGCAAATCCACACACCTGTATTAGTTGTAATGTAGGAACTAACACGTTTTTATCTTTAACAATGGAGCTCGGTGGGCTCTTCTGCCTCAACATATTTTCGTGAGTTGACTAGGACATTTTTTATTCTTGCAAAATACTTTATATGTTGTCTCCTCTGGACTGTGCATTTCAGGAGTTCACATAAGCAAAATGCTTAAAATTACACAAAAGTACAATGGTGTTGTCATGTCCTGCTGGACACATTCTAGCGTTTCTACCAGCCACTCTGTGAGGGCTAATTTCTACCCTCACTCAACACCCATCCATCACAGGTATAACCGGTCAGGTGCCCTTGCCAATAGAAAGGACCAGGTGCACATACCCTTAGGCCAGTTGCCAGTACCATACATATGTCTCCGTGTCAGTTATTTATCTAGCATGTTGCCCCAGGGTCCACCACACAACATTGGTGATAGACGGGTCTGACACCGGGTGCTTGCTATCAGCAGCTACGCAGTTCCTTGTGGTTGGAAGAGTAGCCATAGCATGAGACAACCCTACTACTGCTGCCAGCACAACAGCAACTAAGGCAGGACAGGGTGAGGAGAAGACCAGTAAGGCCCCTGCAGTCGAGTGCATGCTCATGCCCCTGCAGCTGCCCACCACCCTGACCAGCCCTGTGGTGAAAGAAAAGTGAAAAGGGGGCAAAGAATCTCAGCCAAATCTGTGCTCTAGGCGCTGACCTTCACAGCAAGTGGTGAGAAGCCCTCTGCTCCCGACGTGCCAGCGTGGGCGAAAAGACTGCACCATAAGACAGCCAAAGTGCCTACAGGTGAGAGGAGCATGACCGGGCCCGCGCCTGCTCCCGCACTAAGTGACACCCCTCGTGTAACTGTATCCACAGTGCCAGTGTGAGCTACGTGGCTAGCAGCATTAGTAGAGCTTCTGCAGCCCCAGGCAGTGGCTGCACCGCACCTTGTGACAGTGACTTGCAAGTGGAGAGGCCATTACGGGGCCAAAAATTATTGAAGTGACAATCTGCCCTGCCGCCCAGCATCAATAGCAGGTTCCCGTCCCAAAAATTACTTTAAGGCCTGCGCGCCTTATTTATACTTCTGCGTCATTTTGACGCACAGGAGGGAGCGGGCCTTAAAAAACGCCGCCTAGCCCGATGTGCGCCGTTTTTTAACGCCTGGGTGAGGGCAGGCGTTAAGGGACCTGTGGGCTAATTTCCATGGTCTCTGACCATGGAAGCATTCCACAGGTGCCCTTCCCTGCCCCCAGGGACACCCCATGCCACCCCCAGCCACTCCTGGAGAACACCCATAGATGGGGGGACCCATCCCAGGTAAGTAGAGGTAAGTTTTCTTTTTTTTTTAAGTGGCAATAGGGGGCCTATCTTGGGCCCCCTACATGTCACTGTGCCCAATGGCCATGCCCAGGGTACAGAAGTCTCCTGGGCATGGTCATTGGGCAGGGGGGCATGACTCCTGTCTTTGCTCAGACAGGAGTCATTTCAACGGTGGTTGTGCATCAAAAAATGGCGCAAGTCCGGTTATAGCCATGATTTTTGACTCTGACCTGACTTGCACCATTTTTTGACGCACAACCCCCATTTTTCACTGGTTAGAGTCATTTTTTTTTACTTTGACCAGCCCGCAGCGCCGGCTAACGTCAATCCATAAATAAGGCGCCCACCTGGCGCATTGGAATGGCGTTAGCCGGCAGTACATTTTTATACGCAAACCAGCGCCGGCGCTGGTTTGCGTCAAAAAGTATAAATATGGGCCATAGAGTTGCATCAACTACCGTGCAGTGTCCGGTCAGAGAGGGAGGACTAGCGGTCCCAGATTACGAGGCCTACTACCTGGTAGTGCAGCTGCAGTGGCTCGCGCAGTGGGTGGCCAGCAGACAAAGACGGGATAAAGAAGTTTTGCCACTCACCCCAGAGGCGCCTCGATTGACTCAAATTCTGCTGGGTCTACCTCTGCCAAATGCCGAGGATCCCATTTAGCACAAAGTAATACGATGGTGCTGGACCTGCTGCCTCAAAAAAGCACAGATTTGGGTTCCATACTCACAGTTGTACCCCTCCAATACCTGGAGGAATTGCTTCATGGGGGGACGTGGCAGGGGCTGACAGTCTGGCAAGAAGATGGGATAACTACACTCGGTGCCCTCTTTGAGGAGGGAGTGCTCCTTACCTTTGACCAATTATGCCTAAGATACAACCTACCCCAGGGACACTTTCTGTTACACAGCGCAGTCATTGTAGCTGTCCGTAAGCATTGCGAATCCGGGGTGACTGAACCATTGAAAGTTGCTCACCTTCAATATATACTCACAGCAGCAGGTGCATATAGTGCAGTCACCTGCCTTTATAGGCTATACCGGGAGGAACTCCAACTGAAGCTATTAGTCCTGAAGGATAGTTGGGAGGAGGACCTGGGGTGGCTGTAAATGACTGCGACTGGGAGATTATCCTAGATAACACGGCCAAGTCAACTAGAAATGCCAGATTTAAGCTCATTCATTTTTATGTATAACATAGGGTATACCTTACCCCCAGGAGACTCAACAGATATTTTCCACAAACAGAGCATTCATGACCATGCTGCGGTGAGGTGGGGACGTAATTCCACCTTATGTTCTGGAGCTGTCCTACACTTCCTACATACTGGTGAGGTATTACAAAGACACTAGCTGATAGCATAGAGTGCGAGGTCCCCGGCGAGGCCCGACACTGCTTATTCAGATGGTTCCTCCCCATGGCGAAGACAAAGGTCACTAGCCGCCTTCAAGATCAGGCGTTCATCCTTGCTAAGAAGGAGATCACTAGGAACTCGAAAAATCCAAGAGGCCCTACTTTACACACACATAGAAGGGGGAGCTTATGAGCTTAAGAAATGGTCAGACCTAGAGGCAGAAGGGAGGTTCTGAGAAGCAAAAGGATGGAAACAATCCATAGAAGTGGCACACGCCTGTGTGGTAATAGTAGACTCCCTGACAGACCCATAGGGGCACCTACAGAATGAGAACTGAGCGCTCCCACTTATGACTTGATGGACAGCATAGACGCACGAAGCCCCAGAGTGGCCACGGTTTCTTGGGCCTCGCATAATGCTATGCAGTGGCATTTAGCTCCTGTGATAGGGGGCATAGGGCTGAATCACCTTTCAAGATCTCAGGATGCACCATGGGGAGGTAGGGTAAAGGGGTGTTTAGAGATTGTTAAATGCAACTTTTTTGACAGACTCACAAGGCAAGGTAGAACTGATAACTATGGCACTCCTGAACTAGTTGATGATGGACTGCGCTATGAGGATTGAAAGGCACCTCGAACAAATGAGAAAAAGTAACAGATTATTATAATGATAAACATGAGAAGGCATGGAAATGTTTATATATGTACCTGCAATGCTATTGAAATTCTGTAATGTCTGTCCTGAAAAAACAATAACAATTCTACCACACTCCACTCAAATCTATCACACTTCACTCCAATCTAGCCCACTCAACCCCACTCCAGTCTACCCCACCAAACTTCACCCACATCTACCCTACTCAAATCTGCCCCTCCCCAATGTATCCTACCCAGTCTACCCCATCTACTCCAATCTACTCCACTCCAGTCTACCCCATTCCAACTCACCCCACTGCAATCTACCCCACCACACTTTAGCCCACTCCACTCCAATCTACCTCACTCCAGTCTAACCCACTCCAAAGTATCCAACTCCAGTCGCCCTTCTTCAATCTCTCCACTCCAATCTACCCCACTCCATTACAATTTACCCAACTCTAATCCACCCTATTCTACCCCACTCCGCTCCACTTCAGTCTACCCCACACCACTCCACTCTTCCCTACTCTTCCCCAATGTATCTCACTCCACTCCAATCCATCCACTTCACTCTACCTGCTCCAGTCCAATCTACCCCACTACACTATACCCCAATCTACTCCACTCCAGTCTACCCAATCGAATATATCCAGTCTAACCCACATCACTGTATCTGCCATGCTCCAGTCTACCCCTCTCCACTCTACCCCAGTCTACCTCATTCCATTCCATTCTACACAATCTATTACACTCCACTTCACTCTAACCTGCCAAATGCCAATCATATTTACCCCAGTCCAGTGTAACCCACTGTCCCCCAATTCACCCTACTGTTTTCTACCCTACCCCACTCCACCCCAAACTACCCAATGCAAATCTACCCCATCCAAACCACTCTGATCTACCCCACTATTATCTACCCCATACCATCCCAATCTACCCAGCGCTACTCTACCCAACTCCACTCCAACCTACTGGACTCTGATCTACCCCACTCCAATCCAATCTATTCCACTCCCATTTATCTCACTCCAATCTACCCCACCCTACGCCAATCTACTCCACTTCACTCCAATCTACCACACTCCACCCTACCCTACATTAAACTAATCTACCTCACTGTGCTCCAATCTACTCATCTCCACCCCAAATTACGTCACTCCATTCCAGGCTAGACTTCTTCACTCCAATCTACACCACTCCACTCCACTCCAATCTACCCCACTCACTCCAACATACCCCACTCAAATCATCCCTCTTCAGTCTTCCCACTCCAATCTACCCCACTCCATTCCTATTTATCCTACTCTAAATCAGCCTAGTTTACCCCACTACACTACACTCTATTCTACCCCACTCCACTGTTCCCTAATCTATCTCACTCCTCTCCAATCTATCTAACTCCACTCAGCCCACTCCACTCAAATCTACCCCACTCTACCCCAATCTACCCCATTCCATTCTACAGACTTAAACTCACCAGTCTACCCCACACAACTCTGTTCCAATCTACCATACTCCATTCCACTGTACCCAAACGACAGCACTTCTCTTCACTCCAATCTGCCACATACACTCAAATCTACCTCGCTCCAGTCCAGTCTAACCAACTCCACCCAAATTCACCCTACTGTAATCTACCCTAATCCACTCCACCCCAAACTATTCTATTCTATTCTTTTCTATCATATTCTAAGTTGTTTTGAAAAGCACATAGCTACCCAAAAACTTCCCAGCGCTGAGTGAGACACACCCCGTGATGGTGATTTAGTGCTGGACAGAATGGCTAGTGGGGATATACCCAAGTCCTAAGCATTTTCCTGAAATGGATCTCATTAGTTTCTTTTCTGAGGTCGTCCGGCATGGAGTTCCAAAGTTTTGGGGTCAAATATAAAAAAGATCTGCTGCCTCATCTGGTCCTTTGAGTTTGAGGCACCTTTATCAGTTGTGCCTTAGAGACCTTGAACTGGTATAAGATACCAGAATCTCCATGGTCAAAGAAGGGCCCTTCCAATGTATTCCTCTATGAGCCAGGTAGAGTGCGTTAAAATTGATTCTCTTTTTTACTGGGAGCAAGTGCAATATAGCTAATGCACTTCTTGCTGAGGCTTGTTTCGGCAGCTTGAGAATCAATTTAGCAGCCACATTCTGGATCAGTTGCAATCTCTTGATGGTGTATTGAGGAGCGCCTAATACAAGGAGTTCCCTAAGTCTAGATGAGTCATAATCGATGCATGTACCACTATTTTCCTAGAGAGAGTGGGTAAGAGGTCAAGAATTTTTCATAGGGTTCTGATCGTACCGAAACAGAAGGCTGTGAGTTTTTTGTGCCTGAGCTTCCATAGTTAAGGCACTGTCTAGCCTCACTCCTAAGCTCTTTATAGGGGAGATGGGGTTGGATGTGGTCCTAAACTCTTTGGCCATTCCATATTCAGTTGAGGGTTTGGTTTGCTACCTAAAACCATCACCTCCGTTTTAAGTCTGTTTAGTTTAAGTGAGTAATTTGTCATCAACCAAGCAACTTTCTTTTGGCATGGGGCCAGATGTTGTTGGTATAGGCCTGTCTCTGGGGAAAGCAAGATGACAAGTTGGGTATTGTCTGCATAAGACATGATTGACACTCCAAATTCCTTGATAATGTCTGCTAAAGGGCTTAGGTAAATGTTAAAAGTGTGGAGCTTAATGAGGAGTCCTGTGGGATCCCACACTTTTAATGCAAAGACATCCGAGTAGCACCGGGGCTCACATATTTGAAAGGACCTCTCTCTCTGAAATGAGGAGGACCAATTCAAGGCAGCATTTTTTATCCCTAATCTCTCATTCTATCAACCAGCATCGTATGATCGACCTTGTCAGAAGCAGCACTCAGGTTGAAAAGAATGGTTGCCGCTGAGCCACCTTTGTCGAGCAGCAGTTTCAATTCCTCCGTGATCTTTAACAGTGCGGTCTCTGTACCGTGTTGGGGCCGGAAACCGTTCTGAGTTGGATTGAGGAGTGAATTGTCCTCAACAAACTAGGAGAGATTTTGGTCACGTTTTTCAAATATCTTCACCATGGCTGGGAGCAGGAAGATAGGTCATTAGTTCCCCGGGCACGACGGGTCCAACTTAGGTTTTTTTAATGGAGGCATTACCACTGCGTGCTTCCACGCTTGGGAAACTATTCCAGCAGAAAAAGACAGGTAGAATTCCTTGTGCTGCTTGTACAAGAATATGGGGTGGAGCAGGATCCAGTGGGGGACCAAATTTAACTTTGTCAAATAGGGCAGGAAGCAGCTCCATAGTGATAGGGAGAAGTTCAAGAGATACATACTCTTTTTCTGTGGAGCCTGGATGTTGAGTACTGTAGACAAAGAACATCTTGTCTGTTGCAGGTTTCTATAGAGAGCTGTCACTTTGTCTTGGAAATAAGCTGCAAGTTCATTGCAGCATGTAATAGTGGGACTGGGCAACAGATTTTGAACTTTCAGAGTGGTGAGAGACTCCAATCTATCCCACCCAATCCACCTGACAATACCCTGTTCTAATCTCCCCCACACCATCCCAATCTACCCCACATTACTGTATCCTACTCCACTTCAGGCTTTTCTACTCAATTCTAAACCACTTCAATCCAATCTAACCCACTCCAAACTACCCAAATCCTATGTATCTCACTCTAATCTATCATACTCCACTACAATCTAAACCACTCCACTCTACCCCACTACAACCTACTCTACCTCACTATGCTCCAATCAACTTCTCTCCATCCCTATCTACTGAACTCCACTCCAATCTACTCCACTCCAGTCTGCCCCACTCCAATCTACCCAATATATCTTGTTACACTCTCCTCAATCTACTCCACTCCAATCTAGCCCACTCTACTGTGTCCCAACCTATTCCATACCATACCATTCTATCCCACATCACTCCAATCTACTCCACTCACCCAATATATTCCACTCCACTCTGCCTGAAACGACCCCGCTCCACCTCACTCCAATTTACCATACTCCACTCCAGTCTAACCCATGCCACCTAAATCCACCCCTCTCCATTCTACCCCACTCCACTCCACCCAATCTACCCTACTCCAATCTACTCCACTCCTGTCTACACCACTCCAATCTACTCTACCCCATTATACCCCACTTCACCCCACTCTACCCTACTCTAATCTACCCCACTCCACTCCAACTGACCCCACTCCACTCCATCTACCTAACTCCAAACTACCCCACACCAGTCATCTCTATTCAATCTACCACACTTCATTCCAATCTATCCTACTCTAACCTACCCAATCTACCCCACCCCTACCCTAATCTACCCCACTACCCTCCACTTTTCTCCAGTGTATCTCACACTGGTTCAATCTCAACTCCACTCCAATTTCTCCAACACCACTCCACCTCACTCCAATCTACCCCAGTCCACTCTACCCCAATCTACCACACTCCATTCTACTCTACCCAATCCACCCCACTCCACGTAACTCCTTACTACCAAATGCCACTCAAATCTACCCCACTCCAGCCCAATCTCACCCACTTCATCCATTTTCACCCCACTCCAATATACCCTAACCCACTCCACCCCAAACTACCCCACTCCAATCTACCCCATCCAATACACCCTTCTCCAATCTACCCCAATCTACTCCACTCCACTCTCCAATCTACCCCAACCTAACCCAATCTACCCATGCCAATATACCCCACCCCATCTTAATCTACCTCACTCCAATCCACCCCAATCCAATCTACCCCAATCCGATGTCCTGTTCTCTTCCCCAATCCACCCCACTCCACTCCAATCTACCCCAATATATCCACTCAAATCTACCCCACTCCACTCCAGTCTACCCAACCCCACTCCATTCTACCCCACTTCAATCTATGCCGCTCCAGTGTACCCCACTGTAATCTACCCTAATCTACTCCACTCAAATCTACCCCATTCCACCCCAATCTACCCTGCTCCAACCCAATCTACTGAAATTCAATCTACACCACTCCAGTCTATCATGGTAATCTACCCATCTCCCCCCTTCAATCTATCCCCACTCCAATCTACCAATCCACCCACTCCATTCTACCTTACACTACCCCACTGTACTCTATGCCAATCTAACCCACTCCAATTTACCCCAACTACCCTATTCCACTGTACTCCAGTCTACACCACTCCAATCTACCCAATTCCACTCCACTCCATACCTCTAACATTTAGCCATGCTGACAGCAGGCACACTGCTGTACAACATCATAAAAGCACAATCACGTAGGCAAACGTTTTTGGACAATTTCTTGCCTAGTAGGAGTCCCTCACAGAACCATCCATCAGTCCCTGGCCCTTCAATCACTTTTAAATGTTATTTTCCCGCTGGAAATGGAGTCCCAATACACAAAATGGCAGCAAAAATGTAGCTCTCAGGTTGCAGCCAGCTAATCACACCATTGCTGTTGACACATGGATCGAGGGTTCCATTGTGGTGGCTCCATGGTAGATCCACGTTGCTTAATATGTATAAATCTTTTTACATTAATAACTCCAAAACTGTTGAACAGATTGACATCAAATTACAAAAAGCACTCTTTCTGGATCAAGATCTACATTTCTGCCAAATTTGGTGTAAATACATTTAGCAGTTTGGGCTGGTTGCAGTCATGTCTAAAATCCATTCGGGAAATTCCATGGGAAAAAAGTGTTTTGGAATTCCTTCCCTTTATCTTGGCCCCCGCTTGACAGATCACCCCAAAACTTTCAAAAACAGTAGGTAAAGTGACTAGCAAACTAGTTTTGAAACTTTTGTGAAGATTTCTGATACAGCACCGAATGTATTAGCAAAACAAAAAAGGCTCCTCCTACAGCAACTATGTCCTAATTATAAATATGTATATATATGTGTGTGTGTGTGTATTTTGACTGAGAATTTATTTTTGAAAATATGAGGGTGGGGTGTTAGCTAAATGTATCTCTAGGTCCCTACAAACTAAGGCACCAAGGAGCAGGGTGGCTGGAGTTTCGGCAAGGCTCAATCAGCCTTTCATCCTCTGTGTTTAATAAAATTAGTACAATTGGATAATAGTAGTACCACGTTTTAAACACTTAAGACATTTCAAAATGGTCTGTAAAGTTAGGTATTAATTTGATCGAAAAGCCTTTTACAGTTTGTTCCATGGTTGCCATAATTTACTTTGAGTTCTTAGTAAACCTGTCCCAGAAACAAATTGCATGCCCAATCACCTTAGGTGGCAATGAAAAAGGCAAATCAAATATGGCTCCATCTACCCTCTCTACAGAAACCTGGCATCTCGGATTCCATTGTCGAAGTACAGTCTTTGGATGCCTGTCCTATTACTTGACAAATTTACATTAATAAAATACATGTTCCTCTTCTTAAAGGAGATGCTCATGTGTACTTTATGTTGTTCGTGCTCACACTATCAGCATCCCCATCACCTAGTGGAATTACAATGGTCCTCGTTTGATAAGCACGTGTGTTGTGCTCCCTCATTCAGACTGTAGGAGGGCGAGCCAGAACCCTGCAAATGACAACCGGGTTGAGTACCGTGCATTAATGCATCTCAAAAGTATGTTTTTCTTATCATTCAAAATATGAAAAAGTGTAAGTTTATCTACAGACTGTATTACAGACGGTAGCCTAAGAAAATACTATTTAGGGCCTCCGTTTTTCTAATTTGTTGTATTGTTTCAAATCGGACTGTTGAGCGCCTTTAAGTGCCTGCTGACACATAACTTTGTAGCACAGAGAACAGCACTAAGGCACCCAGAATCTCTGATGCCAACAACATTTTGTTATATCTGAGTACCAAAAATAAAGTATTTTCTTCGCTGTGTCACCTTTTGAGATTGTATCCTACTTCAACAGTTTTTCAGAAATATGTCTTATAAAGTGTCCGATTGGTTTATCACTTCATTTGTGCAAGTTGCATGTCAGAAATACTGATTATAATTACTGATCATCAATGTATGTCTTGATGATCTTTGTTGTAAAACAGACATCCACAAGATAATGTTGAGGACAACACCTGCAGACTCAAAACACAGTTTCCCACTTACCTAAGTTATCTTACTAAAACCATGTCACTGTATGGTGCCTCCCTTTCCTTCTTTGCAACATTTGAGAGCAACTAAAAGTTAATTACTGCAGAATGCCCTTTAGAAACTATACTCACACTGGCTATGGTTTGCCTGACTATAATGCCTATATGCATATTGATGCTAATGGGTGTTTGCGCGGTCGTCATCGCACACTCTGCTGATGATTTGGTTCGTGCTGCCACAGCAGCCCCTGATCAGCTCTGACTTGGTTCTGCATAAGAATCTGTGGACTTGTCCAACTCTAATCTAGACCTAGGTCTAGAGGGACTCCAAATCTGTTCCATTGCTAGGTCAGTTACCAGCATATAAATTACACACAACAATGTGCTATGTTCTGTTTGGACGCTCATTAGGGTGGCTTTAGGTAAGCCATTCATTGAAATTGAGGAATTACAGTTGAATAGTTTTGTTGATATTTGATTGTGTGGCTTTAGTAAAACATTTGCTCAGTGCCAAGTTTCAAAATGTTGTATGAGTTACTGTGAAACTAAGATGAGATGATTTTGGATGACACTTTGGCTTATTTTATGTGTGTGGCTGCCAGAGGATGTTTCCATATTGGGAACTGACTGTCCATGGCTTGCTTTGAGCATCCTATTTTTTCGCAAGTGCGCCGCTATCTAGGCATGTGTCTTACGGTGCGACGTTTGCATGACAGCGTGTGTTGAGATTATGCTAGTTTTGTATTCGTGATTCTAGGGCGTATGTCGGTGTCTGGCGGCACCCCGGACTTGGCCATTCTTTGCTAACTTTACAGCTTTGGAGCTTTGTTATGGCCTGATAGTGAGAGAGTTCCATCTAGCACGTGCTGTATGAGTATTGCCATTGGTGGATGAGAGTGGAATGTTTGTGTTCGGTGTAGTTGTTAGTTGTATGTCGGATGCCTGATGACTGCTACATATGGGATGTCTGAGGAGTGTTGCATAAGAACAGTCTATGCAATGGTGCTGCTGTTGCATCTTCCCCATCATTTTGTAGTTAGCACACTTGCCACATAATCTCCCACCAGCTGCATTACATGCTGATTTCAACTAAAACTGTTTTCTAGTTCACAAAATGCAACACGAGGTGCCTTACACGGTCAAGCTCTATGCGAGAGTTAATTTGTCACCCACACAGTGTGGTTGTTGTTGTCAGGTGTTACACTGGTGCTTCAGAGGTGGACCTTTTACCCAGATAATATTGGTGTGTTTACCTCCAGAGAAAGTGCCACCTGACGCCTCATATTTTTTGTCCTGTCTCACTGCATAATTTAGTCAACCTTCCACATAAATTAGACCTTCACAACAGCATAATTCTAAAGGCTCAGTCTATGGCGTTCTGATAGAGACTATGCGTGGAGAGTTTTGGATTGGTTGGTACGTGTATCCTGAACTATTTACTAATCTCAAACAACATTTATCTGGAGTAACCTCCTACTTGCTTCTATAAAGTGATGGGTCTCTGACATCTTTACCAAGCACCTCACTATAAATGGCTTGATCTTACTGCTTGTCACAGAGTGCTCTCTGAGATCTAGGCTCTAGATACCTCACCCATTAGTGCCTGGAATAATAACTCTCCTGCTCACTGCTCAGTGTGTCTTTCAGGCATGATTGATTCCTCTCCAGTCTATGAAAAACATTAAATGTAAGGCTAGTAAAGATGCAAACACAAATGATGGACGGAATGCGGAACTAATCGAACATTCACCCCCAGTCACAGATCTGGGTTTAATCCATCAATTCTTTTGCTTACCGTGCCACCCCAGTTTGGACCCAGCCATATGCAAATCAATCTTGACCCTGTTCCCCATGGGAACAGTCCAGCCCGAACTGTCAAGCCAGATCCTCCCTGGACCAGAAACAAGCATCCTGGGACCTGTTTCAGAGTATCACCCTTCATCAGCAAGGCTAGCTTGAATCCAGTGGCATAGTGAGCCCGGGACCCACGTCTGGGCATACCCTGCGCACTTATGGTGACAAAAGCAAACAAACACAAATGATGGACGGAATGTGGAACTAATCAAACATTCACCCCCAGTCACAGATCTGGGTTTAAAACATCATTCTTTTGCTCACCATGACACCCCAGTTTGAACCCAGCCATATGCAAATCAGCGTTGACCCTGTTCCCCAGGGGAACAGTCCCGCTCGAACTGCCAAGCCAGGTCCTCCCTGGACCGGAAACAAGCATCCTGGGACCTACCTGCATCTACTGCTATTCACCAGAAGTTGTGACATGTATTAACCACTTTTCTAATTGTGACTCACATGCACATAGGGTGCAATTTGAGGAGGTACTTGTAATTGAGGCCAGAGTCACAAGATCTAAGCATGAGGTGAGATGAGATAGGTGATTCTCTGTCCTTGTCAATCACTATGGAACTGCTACCTAGACACCAATGCCAACTGATTTCACTGTGGTTGTTTTTTTTGCATAAAAGGTCCTTTAACTTGTTTCATTTGTTAGATCGAGTGCTGTATTTTTTCCATTTGAAAGTGTTTCGACTTTGTTGTGTCACCATATGCTGCAAGTGCAGGAAAAGTATTTATTTCTGATATTTTATATATGTAGATATATTACTCAAAAATCTAATTGCATGCCACAAGGGGTATGCAAGCAACAAATGAAATGTGAGGGAACGCATAATTGGGGGCACAAAACAAGACGGAAAGAAGTGAGAGCATGTTTCTGGTGTGGGATTCTGCGGTCAAGGAGAGGAGGGCAGTTGGTGATGGTGTGAGCCCTGGTGGCCCAACTATCGTTCTGCTTGTGTAACACAACTTAGTTCACATTTCCTGTCTAAGGGGTTTCTTTTGTTTTCTCGGCCTTTAATTATCAGGTGAAGAAGTTTCCTTATATGAGGATCCTGCCTGCACCACAATTACAAGAATTTGCAATGCAATAGGGCTCGCATCTTGAGTTAGATCTATTGGCAATGTAAATTCAGAACTGGACTTTTCTTGCCACATAAATTGGTAAACGCTTGTCTCACAATTTAGTTTTTTCCTGCCATGTTTCGTTGGTCACTGGCGGCTACTGACATAGGAAATCACAAGCCCTTGAGGAGAAATAAGATGACTGCACTACCTCGTGTTGTGTAAACATCTGAACAGAAATTGGAAAATAAGGCTAGAAAAGTATTTTATTTTTATTTTAAGGACTGAAAAGTCTTGCAAGCATCCCTACCTCGCATTTCAACCAACAGAGCAGCCTGTGAAGATTTATGGCCCCAATAAAGGAGATAAGCAATATGTTAGACTTGGCATCCTTGGATGATCTCCCCTAACTTTCTGCCTCTACTTCCCAGGTGTTTGTGTGCTGGACTCTGTTTTTGCTGTTTTTTATACTCTGGGCACTTTACCACTGCTAACCAGTGCTAATGCTCCTACATATAATGTATGTGTAAATGGTTTATCCATGATTGGCATATTCAATTTACTAGTAAGTCCCTAGTAAAGTGCACTAGAGGTACCCAGGGCCTGTAAATCAAATGCTACTAGTAGGCTTGCAGCACTGGTTGTGCCACCCACACGAGTAGTACTGTAAACATGGCTCAGACCTGCCACTGCAGTGTCTGTGTAGGCATTTTTAAACTGCTGATTTGACTTGGCAAGTGTACCCACCTGCCAGCCCTAAACTTTGCCTTTTTATACATGTAAGACACCCCTAATGTAGGCCCTAGGTAGCCCCATGCGCAGGGTACAGTGTATGTTAAAGGTGGGACATGTACTGATGTGTGGTACATATCCTAACAGTGAAATACTGGCAAATTCAGTCTTCACTGTTGCGAGGTCTATCTCTCTCATAGGTTAACATGGGGTCTGCCTTTAAATAACTTTAAAGTGGAGATTCCTTTTGGGAGCAGATAGAGTAATGGAGCCCGGGGTCTCTGAACTCACAATTTAAAAATACATCTTTTAGTGAAGTTGGTTTTTAAATTATTAGTTTGAAAATGCCACTTTTAGAAAGTTGGCATTTTCCTGCTAAAACTATTCTGTGACTCTGTCTTTTAGTGGATTCCCAGTCTGGGTCAGTTTGACAGTTGGGCTATTGCATTTCTCCTCTAGTTAGTGACACAAAGGGAGCTGGGGTGTAGCCTCCATATCCTGATGAGCCATATGTGCTAGAGTGAGAGGGAGGAGTAGTCACATACATCTGAATGGGCTGTGCCTATCCTCACACAATGCAGTCTCCAACCCTCTGGTGTGTTTCTTGGGCCTGGCCTGGGCAAGGCAGGACCTTGTGAACAACAGAGACTTTCCTTTGAAGTTTGCCTACTTCAAAGGCAGAAAGGAAATAAGTAGTGAACCCAAAACCCCAGACTTTAGAACACTTCTGGATTCAAGAGGAACCTCTGTCAAGGATAAGAGCTGAGGAGAAGTGCTGGCCCTGTCTGTGCCTTGTTGGGGTATCCTGCAGTTGCTGCTTCTGCCTGTGAAAGGTGACAAAGACTGGACTTTGTGGTATATTCCTGCTTGAAGAAGAATCCCCAAAGGCTTGGACTGAGCTTGCCCCCTGTTATGAAGTCTCAGGGCCATCAAAAACTTTCTCCGCCAGCACCTGGACTCTCTGATGAGACTCCTGCCCTGCCAAGTAGTACCTAATCCAGTTCCTCGGCCCTTGAAAGGCGAAGCTGGTGGAAAACCAAGAAAATCCAAGAAAACCGACTCGGATGACTTCGGAGTGATGCCGCTGCCGAATCCCGTGACGCGGCCTGCAACTGAAGCTGTGGTTGTCACTGGAGTGTGAGGACCCCGCAGGCCCAACTCGCAGCAGCTCTGCCGAATTCCACGACTACATAGAAGTCAAAGCACCATGCCATGTCCGCCGGACATCGACTCTGCCGGAAGTGCGCAGATCCAATGTTTTGCACCAACGCTGTCTCTCCTCCACCGCTCCGCAGCAAAGACCCAACGCCTCTTCGTGATGCCTCCGCTCCTTCGCTCCGCACCACCAGAACCAACGCACCTCAGATCCAGCAATGGGCCATCCCCGGCTCCGTGGACCTGCTTGTTTCCTCATTTTCACACAGTACTGTACCTGGGGATCCGTGTGACTCCGTGACCGGCGTCATTGGCATCAGATTGTTGGGAACGACTCCGTCACGACTCCGTGGTATCACGTAATCGAAGCATTTGGGTTTCTAAGAGCTACTTATGTGTTTAATCTTTAAAAATTCACAACCTGACTTATGTATGTTAGATTTTTGTCATTTTTATCTTGTTTTATTCAGAAAATATTAACTATTGTTCTAACCTGGTGTTGAGTCATTTCATAGTGTTTTTACTGTATTACTGTGTGTGTTGGTACAAATACTTTACACATTGCTTCAAAGTTAAGCCAAGCTACCAAGGGGTTGGGTGAGGGTTAACCAGGTGTGTTTCTCTTCTGCCCTGACTAGAGTGAGGGTCCTTGCTTGGGCAGGGGGTAACCTGACTGCCAACCAAACACCCCATTACTAACACAATGCCTCATGAGTGCTGGTAGGGAGGGGACCTGGAGAGAGAGACTCAAGTTGTGATGCAAGGGTAAGCAAGTTTTACATCATTGTTTCTAGGTTTGGCTACATTCTACCAGAAAGGGCATATTTAGGATTTAGTGAGCAGTGAGCTAAACAACTGTGTGTTTCTTTTGTAAAATAAGCTTATTTTAGGAGCCACAGGTAAACAAGGTTAGCACTAGAATAAAGCCAAAACAAATGTCAGAGACATGAGAGGAGAAGGGACGAACGGAATGCTACAATAAAACGCAGGCAGCTACCAGCCTAAAACACACACAGTGACAGTGGAACAACAAAGAAATAACAAAAATAGTCCATCACAGCAACAGATAAAGAAACCAAAGTGGAAATACAGTAGTTGGTCCCTGCTTTGAAACAGAAAAAGGAGGAAGAAAAAGGCTGAACGGACCACTAGCAAACAAGAATTTTTAAAGGAAACTGCAACCAACAAATTAAATTACTTTAAGCCATAAGAAGTATACTAAAATTATACATGAGGTTGAACACTTACACTCAACCTAAAAATAGGGCTTTTATTTTTCTTTCAGCATTATTGTATTTAAAGCCTAGTTTTATCTATGAGTGAATATTTCAGGACTCCTCAGTTCCTCTGTAGTGTGTTCTAGCTCTCAAATAGGTTAGTTGTCACTGATGTGTTTCATATGCACTATCATGAAACGTTTAGACATTTTATCCAGTTGCAACATAATTCTGAATATATGTTTGCAAATTTCAAGTAAGCTTTATTATTTATCTCTGGAGACTCTACAATACTCTAATTATGACTGCAGTCAGCACGTCTCCACCGCCTCCATTTCTGAATGAAGAATGTGAACCTACTTTACTCTTGAGCAGTGGGTACAGTTATTTGAGTTCTATTTAATTGTTACAAGAAGAGAAAACTTTTCAGCACTACATGAACAACAACAGGTTGTTTTAAGAGGATTGTCCAATTCATACCAATTTGGAGCATTATGTGACTCACTAATAAAAGACAAATCAATAGGCAATAAATATTAAAAATGGTATTGACCATACTGTTTAGGAGATTAAATCTTCTATATAATTTTCTGAAGTTAAAGGCTATAAAAAGTCTGAAGGTGTGTGTAAGTTAAAGGATTTGCAATCTTCATTACAATGGGAGTATCAATTTTAATGTTATACATGTGTCAAGAATGGACATACAGCCAGTAACTCTAAACTGTTTAGCCTGCAAAGCCACATAAAGACAATGTAGTAAGTAGGACTAATTTGCTATAGTATGTAAAGAGTAGGAATCTAAACAGGTAAGCACCATTAAAGATATGGGATAGGAAGCATAACAAAACTTGTTTTCCGGATGAATGATGATTGAGAGGAGTCAGTTTTGAAGATGGTGAAACGCAACATTGCATTTGATGTCCAAGTTTTCATAGTCTCCACTAATTCATGTTCACCTTTTAACTTAATTGAAAGCAAGTAATCCAAAGAAACATTTTGTGGAGGTGAGTAAATTTTAGGAGAGCCAGACATACACCCTGGAGCATACTTCAAGGATCCCATTCAATTAGCAGGCGTAGATAGAATGGGCATTTCTTTTAAAGAAGGTCAACACTAGACAAGGTTTATGTAGCAAAGCAGGGGGGTCTAAACTATTGATTGACCTAAGCATGAAACTCAACAACACATAACATAGCAGGTCTTTATAATAAAAGAATCTTTCAAAGAAAATATTTTATTTTACAGATTGGACCATCATTGGGCATGCTCACTAGTTTTCAGCATAATAATAAATTAAATGCTAATAGTGGCCTCATCACAAACAAGGTATGACCCATGCCACAGGCATTAAAGAGGAATAAGACACATTGATTGTTTAGGTTGTAAAAGACAAACAGTTATGCATCATTGTCAGAGACCTAAGTGCCAACATATGGGTCGGCTCTTCTGAGAAAATCCTCTTCTGAGAATTATTGATATATGCAATCTATTAGATGAGGCTTGGCATTTAAGCATCATAGATTTGTCATGTGCCTACAATTATGTTGACCTCTTCTAAGATGTAAGGTTATTTGCTTCTTTTATTACACCTTTAGGAATGTTTAAGTTATACAGAATGCAATTCGGTTTGGATTCTACAGCAGCTATTCCTCAGATGATAATTGCATCACATTTTGGACAATCTCCAGAATGCCCTATAGTTTTAGGATGATTTCACTTATTGCACATCAGAACTGGGATGACTCCATCTTAAAGAGAGTTTTGACATGGTTGAAAGATGCAGGACTAACATTAAAGATTGAAAAGTGTCAAATGGAAGAAGGATCTGTTTATAGTGGACAAACACTGTTGAACGACAGAGTCAAACCAAATACAGCTTTAGTTACGGCTCTATCCAACAAAGATTAACTTCAATAATATCTTGACTTAGCCACATACTATACTTACTTTGTAAGATTTTCTCTGATGAAGTAGATCCCCTTCTGTGGTCTCTTGAAAAATTATGCAGTTTGTTTGGAATAAACATTGTCAAAATGCCTTTGATTGGGTAAAGAAGCCCATCTTCAATGTTGCATCTCAGGAAACTTTAATGTTACTAACAAATCGATTTTGACCATAGATGTCAGTGCCAAGAGCTTAGGAGCTACTGTAATCTAACTGGTTGAGGGAAAGAGACATGTGCTGTGTTGAGAAAGAGTAATGTGGGGAGATTGTTTTGGCCATTGGTCTGTCAGCCCTCAACAGGAAGAATGGAAGGAACCTAAGAAGGATGATTATGTCCCAAGGGAGTTTCAAGAAAAAATTGTATAATGTTAGTCACAAACATGCAATAATTTATCCAATGACATTCAGTGCTTTTGGGAAGTGAGAGAAGAGTTATGTTTGGTGGCTGACATAGTCATTGGAAGAAATAAACTAATCTTTTCAGACGTCTGTGGGAAAGATTGGTGGGCCTGGTACATGAAACCTCCTCGGGAAGGAGTCTTACCAAAAGTAAAGCTAAGGTTGGTTCCCATGGATATGGATCTTTAGTAGACCAAAAAGTAAAACAAATGTGTGAGTTGTGTGATAAGACTCAGGTAGTCCATAGAGCGCCATTGTTTCCACCTGAAATCCCAGATAAATTGACATTAGACATAAATGGATCCCTTGAACATGTCAGAATGTGGAGATTATATATACTACACCTGATATACTACCACGCTTGCTGGGTGGTGAATAAAGTGATGAATTGTATCACTACATATGTAGTGATTGATTTATTAGAAGCAAATTCCAATCTGAGGAAATTCCTGAGACAGTAGTTTCAAACTATGGTTTGCAGTTCACATTTGACAATTGGAAGGAATTCCTGAGCAAAGTGCCAGTTTTTCAAATGAAAATGGCTGTTTACTGCGGTAGAGCTAATGGTCTGGTGGAGAGGGTAAAATCTAATGATCAAAAAGTGTGTTTAGATGGTGAATGTAATGGGAAAAATATAGGAAGGTAACTACAAAACATGTTGTAGTTATATTGCACAACTCACAATATGATGTGTATTTCCAAATCTGTGTTGCTCAAAAGAGACAGCCAGGAACTAAAATAATCCCTTCTGAGTTTAAACGTACTCTTGTGAGGATGCAAGAAGAACACATATGAATAAAGCAACTACATATCGGGGTTAAAAACAGAAACACAATTTTGGTGAGTTGATACTGGTTAAGAAGATAAATATACATAAGGAAATTACATCAAATTTTCATAACCTTTGAGAATTACTCAAAAGTGCAATGTTGTGAATAAGGAACATAGGGAGAAGAGGACCTTGGACATGCTAGCTAAGTGCTCTACTATAGTATGCGAGGCAACGTTGCCAGTCCATCTTTTATGAAGCATTTAAATACAGTTCAATAGCTAAAAGACATCATAGGATCCCATTGTGGCATAAACATAATGAAGTAAACCCTTCCATTTCCATTAAGGAAGATGATGTGTTGTAATCTTGTATTTACATCCCTATTCCTCTCTGGAAAGGAGACATTTAATCCTCTATTTTATTTGTTCTGTCCCCACTGTTTTATGTTACCATGTGATAAATGTTTTAGTCACACTTATTATAACGTATTGAAAGTTCCTCATTTTAGGATCTGTGGAGAACTGTATGACAATTTCACCAAATGAAAAATGTTGACCACCTCTCCCACCTGCACTTCACCAGCTGCTGGGATTTAAAGAACCATCGTTGTAGAAAATAATTCTTTTTGCATGGTAACTAGGGCTAGTAGTAAACAGAGATAAAATGAGGATATACTTTCTGAAAATTAAGAAAGAACGTCTTCAATTTATGTGAGAATAAATGGCAACATGTGGAATCAAACATATATTTTCCAATGTCAGCAAGGGCACCTGTCAAACGATTCACTGCATAGTTCCTATAAAGGACTAGGGTGTCATTACTATTCCTGATGACACAGAGGCACACCGTGGCACCATGTTGCTGTGATAGTAGATATTGAATTTAAATAATTTCCCATGAAGGAGATGGCAAATGATCAAAAAAGAGGGCTTTAATTGTATTGATTAGTAATAATGCACTTCAACTCGTTGCCTCGAAAAGATAATAGGGAAGATTGACTATGTGGTCATGTGTGACCTATTGCTTTTTGAAGGGCTAAAAGTAATCCAGGATGCCCTTTACCCATCTGTTTGACCAGACTATTTTATTGATACCTCCTAAATTTCGTTTACAATAATGAAGTGTTGGTAAAAAAAGATGAGTTTTTAGTCTTTCATTTTAATTAATACAAGTAGATTATTTTCGAAGGGCAGCAGATCTCCCAGGTTTTCAAAATTAGAAGGACAATGAACTGAACAGCATATTGATATAGTGACAAGAAGTGATGCCATGTGACTTTCTCACATAAAACGTGTTCACTCTGGGATAAATCTATAATTTAATAATACACATGTGGCTATACTGCAATCCGCCAATATTGCACACAATTGTTTACTTTCAAAACAATATCCTAAAGCTTTTAGTAGTCAGACCATCATCAATGTTCCATGAAGTTTACCATATACTAACTGAATGATAGTTCATCAAATCGAATATTTGTTCACTTGATTCATAATGATAGTTAATCAGATCGGATATTTGTTCACTTGATTCATAATAATAGTTCATCAAACCAAATGTATTTGTTCGCTTGATTCATACTGTAGCAACACATACTTGCAGACATGGGATCAGATCGTTTAACAATCTTTGAGAATGGTGAGACCCTGATGGTCCATATTGTCCAAGTATACACCTCATGGTAGTCGCACAATTGCGTATATATGTCCTTCATACCGAGTATATTTCCAAAGCATGGAAAAAGAGGTATATTCCAAGATCCCTCTTATCCTTTACAGACTCTTTCATTCAAACTGTCAATGCATTGAAGCATAATAATTTCCACGACCTCCGCAGGACATATCACAAGGAATCCAAATTATACCTTTAAAGACTAATATGGACAAGAGAAAAAACTTGGTCGAATTTCCTCAGTTGCACTTGCACAGCGACTAATGGTTCACCTCGGCATATAAATTAGGTCCCACCTGGCACTCACAACAGGCATATATTTTTCCCAAAAGGAACATTTTTAATTTGAAAATAGTTTATGCACCAGTTCTTGGCGGATTAATGGCAAATCACCTTCTTTGTTAAAAAGACGCACAACAGTTGCCACTTATTACATCAATGAAGGTCATTCGTGTGAAAATGATTAAAATATTATCTAAGCCCCATTGAAACAGACACAAAAATTATAATCTCAAATAATGTTTATTTAACATATGTGTCAAGATTTAATATGGAACATATGTGATCATAAAAATGTGGGGCATTGGTCTGCCATGTATAGAACGTTTCCTCCTTGCAGTTCACGGACCTGCGGCAAGGCTCTGTACTGAGATGGGAGGACTCATTGCCTCCCAGTTGACTCCCATGAGCTGCACTTCACCAGACAGAAGTCTGAGCATTGTGGCTTCTGGAGTTCTGTTTAGCCTTTCTCAATAGCTGTGGGATTTAGGGTGGTGTGAGCGTCACCTTATAAAACGTAAATGGGTGAGTTTCCTTTATAATAAATGAGACTTGACAACTCTAGGGTCAGGAAGCTTTAGCA
This sequence comes from Pleurodeles waltl, assembly GCF_031143425.1. NCBI lineage: Eukaryota > Metazoa > Chordata > Amphibia > Caudata > Salamandridae > Pleurodeles > Pleurodeles waltl. The sequence goes on along the minus strand of NC_090449.1, from coordinate 312,931,313 downwards.
TATAATATTTAAAATGACAGTTTTGGAATCAAACGGATATTACAAATGAATGAATTATAACATATAATAAAATATGCAGTGAACTTGGTCAAACAAGGTTATTTAATCATGCAACAAAGTATTTTGTATCACAGAAAGTAGGTATAATATGAGAGATCGAACATTCAGCTACAGTATTTATTGAAATAATTATATGAATTTACAAGCCAAAAGAACAGACCCCCACCCCCCATCATTCGCCAGATCTTTCTTTGTAAGTTGTATCTACTGAAGTGCTCTTCACAACCTTTTGAATTGCATTATAGCTTGTGCTATCATAGAGTTATGAACTTCACAGTACACTGCCGACCACGTAAACAGCTGCCTACACATAAACAGAATATATTGTTCTATTTCTGATTGGTAAATAGTAAAGATATTTCTGGTTTGTATAAAGCGCTGCAAGTAGATGGTTAAAAACATACCTACTACCACTTTTACTCTTTATAGTTAGTTTAGGACACCTCTGGAATTTACTAAATACGGGCCAGATGTAGCAAACAAAAAATTTGCGACTCGCATTTTGCGAGTTGACGCGACTCGCAAAATGCGAGTCGCGAATTGGAATGCAGGCAAAAAAAACGAGCCGAAATAGCGATTCGCACCCGGACTCGCAACGCAGTGTGCGAGTCCGCTGATTGCGAGATCGCTTTTTGCGAGTGTGCAAAAAACGAACTCGCAATTAGCGAGTAGATGTCGCAAATTGCGATTAACTTGTAAATTGATTACAGGTGCAGCAGAACACTCCAGAAACCACTCCAGAACACTCTGGAAACACTTCCTGGCACATGATGATGACATCACAGCCAGGAAGTTTACTAATACACCTGGGAGGAGGGAGGACCACACCCTTTTATAACTGCCGAACTACACAAAAGTCAAACAGCAGCTGCCATGGAGGGAACACCAAGGAAGAGGAAGATGAAATTCTCTGAGAGGGAGCTGGAGGTGCTGACAGACGAATGCTGTCAGCACTATGATGACTTGTTTGGTAAATCAGCCCTCAATGTTCCTGAAGCCACCAAGAAACAGCTGTGGCAGGACATACAGGACAAGATAAATTCCCTGGGGGTGAGCCATAGGATCATAGATGACATAAAGAAAAGGTGGTATGACCTCCGCTCCCGGACCAAGGAGAGGGTGGCTGAAAGGCTCCGGGAGATGAGAGGCACAGGAGGGGGACCATCGTCTGTGCCACCACCCACACCCCTGGAAGAAAGGGTGGAGGAAACCTTGGAGCAGGAGGCAGTGTCTGGATTTGGGGACCTGGACACCTCAGAGCCCAGCACATCAACCGGTGAGTACCATGTGATATGTCTGTACCCCTATCAATGCCATACCCCCACCCACCATGTACACAGGGGCATGCACAACCAAGATAGCTCCATTTCAGGGTAGCAAATGCCAGAATGATGAATTATGGGAAATGTAGTCAAGTAGGCAGTTCATAGGCAAATGTTTATTATGAAGTGTGCAATAGATAGTAGACACTGACAGTCTGTTCCCCATGTCCCACAGGTCTCCAAAAAGACACCACCACTACTCCAAGCAGCCAGCCCCATGAGGACACCTCAGGACCCGCCAGCACCCCCACCTGCATGGTCAACAGCATCCCTTCAGTAGCCACACCTGCTGCAACAATATCACAAGAGGCTGCCCCAGCAACAGGCAGGGATGAGACAGGTGAAAGCACAGGGCAGCCACCGCTGCGCAGGCGTCGCAGGTCCATTACATCAGGGCTGCAGTCTGCATCAGGGCTACTTCCTCCCAGCACCAGTGAGGCACATCTGCTGCATGGTCAGCGCCTACAAAATCGAATTTTAGGGAGGATTAGTGGTGTGCTGCACCGCTTCGTGCGCAATAACCATGCCAGCATGCAGCACCTGAACTCAAGGATGGACATGATCTGCAATAACACTGGGGACCTTGCCATTGCCATGAGGGAACTGGCGGGAGGACTACTGGCCCAGGCCGAGGGTGGGCGGCGCAGGGACCGTCAGCTCCTGCACAGACTGGACAGGATGGCCACATCCATTGGCAGGCTCGCCATGAACACCACAGGCCTGTCGAGGAGGACAGTTGGGCTGCAGGTGGAAATGGGCCATTTTGCTGGGGATGTGGCGAGGGGCCTGGGACGTCTGACCCACATCATAGACATGATGGAGACACGGAATATGTCGAGGGGCACAGGGGAAACACCCCAGGACAGTGAGGAGGGCTCGACAGTGAGCAGTGTCTCTGTCACTGACAGCAGGCTGCTCAGGAGTAGCAGGCAGAGCACCACGGAAGCACCAGGGAGCAGCCAGGCTGGCAGGAGGGGCAGAAGGTCTTAGAGATCACCCTGGACCATAAGAAGTGGCACATGACGTCAATGTGCCACATGCCTGGTTTGCATTTTCATGCCCATGGTCATTCAGTACTTGTAAATAGTTTCATTAATGCACTAATAAAACAGTTATTTTTGTTCCACTTAACAAATGGAGTTTTTGGTCAATAGGTGAGAATGGTTGGAGTTGGCACGTACCTTCCAAAATATTGTGTTGCGATGTGTTCCCGTCTCAGTCTGCCTTGATTAGCTATACTCCTATCCCCATGATGGCGATGTGGTTGTTCTTGCTCTTCATCATCAGGATCTGGGTCTGCGGGGGTGAGAGGTAGCCCACGTCGGGTGGCTATGTTGTGGAGGATGGCGCATGCGACCACAATTTTGAATGCGGTAATGGGTGTATATTGGAGGGCACCTCCACTGCGGTGGAGGCATCTGAATCTTGCTTTCAGGAGTCCGAAGGTGCGCTCTATGAGGTTCCTGGTCCTCTTATGTGCATTGTTGTATTGCCTCTCTGAATCATTGCTGGGTGATAAAAATTGAGTCATGATCCAAGGCCTAAGAGCATATGCACTGTCACCTGTTGGGCACAAAAAGAACACTGTTAGGAAGTCCTGATTGTCGTGCACAGTGACCTGTGTGTATGTCTGCAAGTGTCTGTAGCTCTACCTAGGAGGTAACCGTCTCCGAATTCCCCACGTTCCAGGCGTTGATGTATCCCACTATGCCTAAACATGTATGAGTCATGGGTACTGCCTGGAAACTTAGCTACAATGTCCGTGATGACATAATGGGCGTCACAAACAACCTGAATATTGAGTGAGTGGGTACACTTTCTGTTGCGGAAAAGGTGTTCCAGATTTGCAGGGGGGCATATTTGAATGTGTGTCCCATCTACACACCCTATGACATGGGGAAAGTGGGCAATGCGGTAAAAGTCCAGCTTGGTGCTGTTCATTTCTGCCTCATTCCGGGGTAGGTATATGAAGTGAGACGTGTGTGAGCAAGGCATCTAGGAAGGCCCTGAAGAACCTTGACACTGCACTTTGGGATACCCCACCTGCCACAGCAATGACCCCCTGATAGCTCCCTGAGGCCAAGAGGTGCAGTGAGCATAGCACTTGCACATGCGTAGGGATGGCGCAGCCACGCAGGGTCTGGTGTTCTAGCTGTGGTTTGAGTAAATCAATTAATTCTAGGATGGCTGCACTGCTAAGGCGGTATTTATCGTATATCTCATCCTCAGTTTGCTGAAAAAGAGTCTGCCTTGTTCTATATATCTTCTCCTGTCTGTGGCCCCTCCTCCTCCTCTGCTGGGCTGCGTGGACTCTCCTTCTCACTGCTATCAGGTATATCTCCGCCATCTTGGTGAACCCAGATGCCTTCTGGGGCTCCTTTTATACTTTGGTAATGGTTACCACCTGCTCTGAGTTAGTGGTAAATGGGACGTGCAAACTGGGCTTTTTGCGACTAGTCGCAATTTGCGAGTTGCAATTGCATAAGGTTTGCGACTCGCAAATTGCGACTTGCTATTTGCGGGTCGCAAAATGGGGTCGCAACTGATGCGACTCGCAAACAGGTCCCATCGCTTTTTGCAAGTCGGAAATGGGCTTTTTGCATCCTATTTCCGATTTTGCACTGTCGCAAATAGCGAATCGGCCCATTTGCGACTCGCAAACCTTTGCTACATCTGGCCCTACATTTCATAAAACTACAACCTCTTTCCAAGTGTGCTTGTCTAAACAATGATGCATCACTGTTAAAATACAGCATAAGCTGTCCTGCATTGCACAGTTTAAGACGATTTTCAAACACTGAAAAGACTTTAAATGGTCCTATGGGAATGTAAAGAATTTTTTGGGGTCTTCCCTTATCACAGCATCTTATAGCAGCAAAAATGAGAACTGATTTCATGTATATATTTCACATCCTGATTAAGAACTTTAGGGATACTAAAGCTTCCTTGGCCAACCGCATGCCTCCTGACATATTCTGTGAATTAAAATAGCTCTTCAGTTCTTAATTCGACCCCTGAAGCAGAACAAGGAGTGGTGATATGTGGGCTGTGAGGAGAATGAGGCTTGCCTCAGCTTTGGTACATGAATGTGCTGGGTAGCTATCCAATGACTAGGAGACAACCAAAAGGCAGCATTATCTAGTGTGTAATAGTCGGAATTGCCACTAAGGATCACAGCGTTCTATTAAACTAAAAATGGATAGTCTCACTGTACTTGTACATACAAACCACTATGGCCCCACGCACCCTGGCAACCAGAATGTATCATTACTACTTTAACTTGCAGGCACTGGGCCTAGCAATCCTTGAATTCATAAAAAATATGTATTTACTCACTTACAGCGAAATAGTCATAAGAAATGTTTCAGCCGGTGATCTTCTAAATAATTTAAACTAAAAACCTCACATTAGACATCGAAAGTGCAAGTCCCGTAACATGCACTATTTACGGCAATCAGTGTAGCCTGTCTTTTTTATAAGGGAAAGCTCATGTTCGAGTGAGTTCAAAAAGCTGATACCCTATCTTCTGAAGGTTACTTGATACTTGTAGCAGAAGGGACTCTTCTTTCTTGCTGATGCAAAGAGTGAATGCAAGAGAGAATTACCATCCGTTGTGGGATTTTTCTGACAGTGTTACCAGGATCTTAAGATGGCTTATAGGCCCATAATAGAGGTCATAATAATGAGTCATACTTCTCAGAAACTACTACTTTGCTTAAAGTCTTCTATGGCTCGTTTCCGGTCAGAATTGATGCTCGGAGATCAAAAGGGAGTTGGGGCGAGAAATTAATCCCATGAAATGACCCTGACCCAAAATTCTAGTGGAATGGACGATGGGCCAGAAAAAAGCAACTTCTAGCCTATGTAGTCGACTTTACTCAGGGAAGGATGAGTACATATATTGATGAGTACATATATTGTGAGCTAGCGTTTTCTTGTTGCCATAGGAAAGATAGGAGAGAATAGAATCAAAACTAGATGAATACATTCTGTAAAACTTCGAAATCAAAACATTATAACAATAGAAAAATGTGCTAATGGCGCCGTAGATGTGTAAGCCGTGCTAGTTCGTAATAGAAAAATACCTGGTGTACATTTTAAAGCGTACGACATCAACACGGTGAGAACCTAATAAAATAGTTTCAATGAACGTAGGGATATTAAGGCAGAGGGCTCGATTCCCAAAACCTTTTCGACAAATAAGAGTGTCTTACTCCATTGTTACATGTGACTTACTCCTGCATTTCCAGTAATAAAACATATGCTTATGATTTCCATGAGTAAGCATGTTTTATTCTAGGGAAAAACTCAATGAAATACTTTGCGAATAGTGCTTTGTGACTTCCCAACTTAATTACAAGGGGACATTGACATACAAGTTTTTGTGCATAAAAGTCTGCCCAAAGCTGTAATTGTGCCTACTAAAAAATGTAATCACAACCTACAAGTGTTCTACTTTTGAATAATGGTGATAAACCATACAGCATCAGTGAAGTCAAGATGACTTTTCAGGCCATGAACTGTAACAGCTCCTTTGCTTTAACTTCAAGCAAACCTGTTGAAGACTTGTCACAGACCAAGATCCATGATGTGAACAGACAGTGAAATGTTGGCAATGCAGAATAACAACAAAACTTCCACAGTGAGGTAAACACCCAAATAATGTGGTGCTGTGTCTTAAATTTGACAACTAATGAAGGACTATCACACAAGATGGTCACACTGATATCTCCATGTGATTCAGTGATGGATTGAAGGAGGTGCTTTAAAGGTTCCAACAATAAGATTTGAATTGTCGGTCTTCCAAACATATTGTTTATGCTTTAATTATACTAAACATTCATGTTTGTATGTGGCATTGTTTTTGTTTTCAGTTTGGTTGGTGTTGTCCATGGAAAGTCAGTAAGGGACTGTGTTATTATGTCCTTATTAAAGGTGTTTCCTTTGACTCCTTTTAACTAACTTTTCACTAACAAAACATGGAATCTGATTTCTGGATCACTATTTAGTCTGAATTGAAGCCAAGCATCAGTTGTGAGGCCATTGGACTACCAGAATGTTACTGCAACACATGGCTATGCTAGCACAATAGCTGCTTTCAAATATCGACCTGCAAAATGATTACCTACAAGATGTCACACGCACATTTTCATCAGTAGATGGGGTGTAAGAACAGTAAATCAACACATGTATATGGTTGCCTTGATAATATTGGTCCACGTGTATTTGGGCAAAATTGGGAGATGACGTAGGACAATCTTGGTAGCCTTTGCTCTGACCTCTTACCGGGTCCCTTTTGGCGCCTTTCGCTCGCCTCTCATTCCATGTGCTTACTTTCACTTTTTTCCCTGATTTCTTCAATTTTCAGTTTTCAATTTTTAACCGCAACGCTAGCCTAAACAATACTTATTTTTCATCCCTTGAATACATGTATACATTACACACAACAGCTGATGTGTAGTTTAGTTTCACAAGCCTTTTTTAGAGCCTATGTTTGCTTCCCTATATATACTCGCTGGTTAATCTCCATAGTGTCCAGACCACACTTGGTCTTTGTCCTTTCCTGTATTAACTTTACATGTATAGTGCGGCTATATACATTTTGAATTTTCACATACCATGTCGTCTTCCCAGAGGCATGAGACGTACCATGGTCTCATATTATTTGATCCTTTCATCATACTACCATGAACAAGTCTCTTAACGTATTTTCTAGGGATACTGTGCTTAACTTTGTGTTGCATATCTGGTACTTCTCAGACCGTGCTTACTTCTACAAGGTATGCCTTCTCCTTCTCTCCACCATGGCAATCTTCTTACCATTCCATTGTAGCACCTTGATGTGTGTAGCACATAGTCAGCATAAATGATGACGACGGGCCTCAGCAAAGTTTTGTACATAGTGCATGTTTAATGCCTTCACGATACGCAGTGCCATCCAGGACACACCGGCATAGGGTATTTTTAGTTATTTTTAGTCATATAATAGGTGTGTTTTTACGTTCCTCTCCTCACTGTTTTTTTTTCTCATTGGCACAAGGGCAACTAACCACAAAATCTTTTTCATATGTGGACGCATGTTTCACCAATTTGAGCCCTACACTCTATTGACCATGTTATCATCCTCGAACATTTCGGGACAGGGAATGACTACCATAATTGTCATATATATCTTGCAGCCTTGAAAAAGTCACTTGTTGTGACGAAACACGTGTTGGCTTGCCTATGCAACGTTGTTCATCCAATTGAATACGATGGCTGTGGTTGTGGAATGATGATTCTTTGATGGACGGATGACGATGGCTTTGAATAAAAGAACCTACTATAACTGAACTTAATTGAAGGACTTATTTATCCACAAACCTTTTTGAGTGCTGCAGTGTCTGCAACTAACAGGTATAGAGATGTTCTGACCACTGGTATAGAGATGTTCAACTATGATCTCAAAGTAAATAGAGAAATCCTCACAGGTTTTTGCAGTAAACATATAAGGTGTTCCAGAAAATCAGAGATGCACTGTAGGCAAGATTAACATCAGAGCCAAACGCAGTCCCAGTGCTGCCTTTCACTACCCAGCACAGACACTGATGCAACTTCATCACTTTGGTACTAGATGATTTATTCGGAAGCAGGCCTGTAATCTTGGATAGGTGGACCAGTGGCAGCATCACCAAAAAAAAAACAGAAAGGCCAGTCAGACAGCTTGAGTTCGACAATGCTCACAATTTCTACTATTACAGTTACTGTCCTGTCCTGTTCTCGTTAGCTGTGCAGTTTATAGATTAATTGTCTCTGAAACTGTCCTGTACATAAATAGTACCTGCTTTTTACCAAGAACACACATTTTGTGGAAATAATCTTTTTATTGAGTTTATAATAAACACAAAGAAAACATGGACTGCCTGGTCGCACCATTCATTGTCCAATGAACACCCACACAGGGTGGGTAATGGGCTGTCCGCATGTTAGGAACATGTCAAGGAGACCAGATCCTCGGGGCTTGCGCATGTTCCCAACATGTCCACCTCTTGGCAGCTCCAATCTCCACTAGTTATATAGCACAGAGTTAAAGAATGGCCAAGTGGGGTATGGGTTTTTGGGTTGGGAACAGCGGGGAAGGAGACCTGTGGAAGCAAGAGTTAAACAACACAATTGCAAGAATAATCACAATGACTTTCAATACGTTTTGTTTCAAATAAAACACTTATGCTAAAAAACATGAATGGCCTAAGACTTCACTATAACTAGGCCTCAAGAATCTAGGTACCTGGAAATCAAGAAAAGGTTATGCAAGGTTTTCAAATGAACATTCCAGAATTAGTATATTATATTTTGAACAATAAACTCTCTCCAAAATACTGCTTAGAACACTCTCAGCATTGTAACAAGAATCAGAGAACACATGTTTTTTTCTCTACATAAATAAACTGTACTAATACCATGAAATGCACTCCTACGTCACTTTCTGAGTAAGAGTTTCAAGACTTAAATGTTCAGGGAATATTATGCTATTTAATCAAACCGCTCATCTAAGTTTCAATGTCTAGAAATGATCGCGCACTCCGCCGATCTGTATTTCAAAAGTTAAGCATCAGGAAAGAATTGCGCACTCTGTTGCCGATTCAGACATCTAGATTATTATGCAATGAAATGATTGCGCACAACGCCGATCTATGATTCAAGATTTAAATGCAGGGAAAAGAATCGCGCACACTGATGCCGATTCAGAATTCACGATACAACTGTCATGAAATGATCACGCACACTGACGATATGAATGCTACGAAGTAACTGCCTGGGAGGAATCGCACACACTGTTGCCGATTCAGAATTCACAATGTAAATGCCATGAAATGATCACGCTCACTGACGATCTGAATGTCACAAAGTAAATGCCTGGAAGGAATCGCGCACACTGTTGCCAATTCGGAATTCACAAGGTAAATGCCATGAAATGATCGCACACACTGCCGATCTGAATGCCAAGCAGTAATTGCCTGAAAAGGAATCGCGCACACTGCTGCCGATTCGGAATTCACGATTCAAAGACCATGAAATGATCGCGCACACTGCCGATCTGACTGCCACGAAATAAATGCCTGGAAAGAATTTCGCACACTGTTGCCAATTCGGAATTCACAATGCAAATGCCATGAAATGATCGCACACACTGCCAATCTGAATGCCAAGAAATAAATGCCTGGAAAGAATTGCGCACACTGTTGCCGATTCGGAATGCAGAATACAAATGTCATGAAATGATCAAACACACTGCCGATCTGAATGCCAAGAAGTAAATGCCTGGAAAGTATCGCGCACACTGTTGCCGATTCGGAATTCACAATGCAAATGCCATGAAATGATCGCATACACGCGATTTCAGGTTTAGGCCCAAAACTCGAATGTTACTAGAAAACGGAGTCGGGGGCCTAACCCGACCTCCGCCTTACCGCCCTGCCTGAAGATCACCAAATAAGCAAGAGCAGGCCTGGAAATGACTGGTTAGGCCTCCGGGACAGGAGCTCTGGAAAACACTGCTGCTCTGCACCAGGACCTCTGAATAGTGAGCATGTGGAGCTGGGCTGGCTCCCTTATATAGAGCCAAGCCCCGCCCACAAGCCACACCCAACCATGCCACAAGAAAGGCTTCTAGAAAGTCTTAGAATAAAGGACCACACCTGTAGTCCTGCAAACAAGCCTTGCAAATGAACAATGAATTACAAACAGCATTAATGACTTTTCAAGGTGAAAGTTCTGCAATGCAAAAGGTTAACATACTGCATAGAAACACAATGCATGAAATATGCCTCTGCGTAAGGACTGGGTTTTTGCATTTACGTCACCCGTGGAGTGCGCACTGTCCTGATGTTGACACAACAGTACAGCAAATAAGAATTAGTACACCCTGCCTAACACCAGTTGTTTTTAAATCAGCTTTATTGTTGTTTTCTCTTTTACGCTGCAACATACATAGAATTAATCCTAAGATATACATTGATACACAATATAAACTAAAAAGAAAAAAGGAGGAAGCCAGATGCAATTCAAAGGGTGGCATTGCAATTAAACAGGTATCTGTTAATTATTACTAAAAGTAAATCCTCCAATTTAAACAACAAACAGTTAAAGTGGAAGGGCGGGGAGACCAATGAATGATCACTAAACTATTGGGTATGTTCCCAGTAAAGGCTCTGGAATACCCACAGAAGACTGGTTAAGATGAGTTATTCCCATTCTATATCAGGATACTATATCAGGATTACAAGTGGGAGAGAGTAGGGGGAGTAACTCAGGGGAGAGGGTGGACCTCAGAGGGGAGAATTTGGTGTCAGGTAAAGAGGATATTTGGCTCAAAGGGCCCTGTCATCATTTGAAAAGAGTACCTTATGTTCCTGCTCAAGTTCGTCTCATAGGGCCACAATCGCGACGTGTCTAAGGCTTGTTTCTCTTCACTGCTGCAGAGAAGTGCTCTCTGAAAGTTCCTGCACTGTAGTTTAGTGTGCCAAAACAGTATAGTGGAAGGGGTTGAGAATGTCCAACGGTCAGTGATTGCCCTCTTAGTAAGTAGGAGAGTCTGATCCAAAAAGCAAGAAGTCACTGTCGCCTTTTTTGGGTCGGGGATATATCCCAAATAGGATGGCACTGGGGCTATCCTGAGCCGATCTTTTGGTAACTTCAGTCAGTTTGGCCAATAAACCAGTCCAAAAAAACCTCACAACCCCAGAGCACTTGTATCTGGATCTGGAAATCGCGTGAATTCGCTTCTCGAACATATTGCATAGTGTGATCAGCACCGCTCACTACCAGGATTTTAATTCACGAACGGAGACCAATGCAGATACAAAATGAGGCCTAAAAAGGAATTGCGGTCGCATAGAAGAACAAAGATGTCGGTTATGCTACAGCATTGCACAGAAAAGTGACTTCTACCGTGCCCACAAGGGGCACCCATTACAAGGTGGTCATTACCACGCATGACCATTACCACAAACCCATTACCACGCATATGCCTTTACGATGCATGCCTTTACCACGAATAAGCCTTTACCATGCATGCCTTTACAACGGACTTCTTTGTAAAGAGATGAATAATAAAAGCATATGCTTGGTAAAGGGTTTAAAGGTAAGTATTGTTCTTTAATTTTGTAAAGGCATGAATGGTAAAGGTGTATGAGTGGTAAAGGTTTTGAAGGTAAGCATTTTTTTTGTAATTTTGTAAAGGCATAAATGGTGAAATGTATGTGTTTTGAAGGTTTTGCAGGTAAGTACAGGTAAGTATTGAGTGGTTTAGGTGTTATATATATATATAAATATATATATAACACTTAAACCACCTAAACACTCAATACTTACCTGTATTTACCTGCAAACCCGTTACCACACATACACCTGTACCATTCATGCCTTTACAAAAGTGAAGTTTCAGTGGCGGGATATATATAAAAATAATGAAACCACTTAATACCTACCTCTATTTACCTGCAAAACCTCATGCCTTCACAAAATTAAACAAAATAATACTTACCCTTAAATCCTTTACCTTTATATATATATATGGATTTTAGATTTTACGGTGGGTACTGGTTTTTGGATGGTAAGGGCGTTTTTAAGTTTAAGGGTGTTTGGGTGCTAAGGGCATTTTTAGGTTTAAGGGTAGGTATGGGTTTTAGGTGGTAGGGTACGTTTTATGTTTTAGGGTGGATATGGGTTTTTTGGTGGAAAGGGCATTTTTAGGTTTTAGGGTGAATATGGGTTTTGGGGTGGTAATTAGTTTTTAGGGTTTAGGGTGGATATGGGATTTCTGGTGGTAAGGGTATTTTTTTTGTTCTTAGGGTGGTTATGGGTTTTTGGGTGGTAAGGTTTTTTTAAACTTTAGGACGGGAATGGGTTTTTGGGACTGAAGGGCATTTTATGTTTTAGGGTGGGTACAGGTTTTTGGGTGGTAAGGTTATTTTTATGTTTTAGAGTCTTTATGGGTTTTTGGGTGGCAAGGGTTTTTTTAGGTTTGAGGATGGGTATGGTTTTTGGGTGTTAAGGGTATTTTTAGGGGGGGTAAAGGTTTTTGGGTGGTAAGGGGTGTTTAGGGTAGGTATTGTTTTTAGGGTTATCCGGTATTTTCAGGTTTTAGGGCGGGTAGGGTTTTTGGGTGGCAAGATGATTATATATGTTTATATGTATATATATATATATATATATATATATATTTAAATATACACACTCACACACACACATACATATATATATGGGATATACTTGCCACTTTACTTTTTACCACTCCTATGCCTTTACCAACCATGCCTTTACAACAAAATGTTTGTGGTAAAAGCATGTGTGGTAAAAGCATAGGCATGATAAAAAAACTTTCGTTGTAAACCATGCATAGTAGATACAGTATTGTAAAGGCATGCATGGTAAATGCATGTGTGGTTTTGTCACACATCCGCACAGAAGGGAATGACGTGGAGACCCTCTACAAGGGACGAAGAGCACACTAATCAGAACATGCATTTTAATTGGGTTACTGGGAAGCATGTCTCAGCAAGAAATACATGTACTACTACATACTTTTAATAAAATAACAACATAAAAACATCGAAAACATCGAAAACACAATCACCCCACAAGCATTATAAATGGCAATTTCAGTTCTTTTTAACCTATCTTTTTCAAGAGCAAACACTCATGTTCCAGAAGGATTGTATGAAGTTACAATGCATGCTTTTACCATGCATGTCTTAACCATGCATTTTTTACAATGCATACATTATTTAGGCATCAGGCTTTGCCATGCAGGTGAGTATAAATAAGGTAAGTGAAATTTATAAATATATATTATTTTCTCATTTTTTACAGGGGAAGACCCCAACCCTTTGTTTTTTCAATAAATTAAATTAATTTATATTAGAAGAAACCCCACAAAGCCCCTTTTGTTTATGAACCTTACCACCCTATGCCCCTATCCACCTCTAACCCCTGAAATACTTTACCACCCTATACCCCTACCCACCCCTAAACCTCCAAAATATGCTAACCACTCTATATCCCTACCACCCCTAAATCCTAAAAATGCCCTACGCACCATTAAACCTTAAAAACACCCTTACAACCCAAAATCCTTACCCACCCCTACACCTTAAAAATGCTCTTACAACCCAACACCCTTACCCACCTTAAACCCTAAAAATATCTTTCCAACCAATTGCCCTAAGACCCCTAAACCCTAAAAATAAACTTCCTACCCAATATCATAACCCACCCCAAAACCCTAAAAACATCCTTACAACCCAATACCCTTACCCACTCTTAAACTCTAAAATACCTTTACAACCCAAAACCCTAATCCACCCCAAACCGTAAAAATACAGTTACCATGAAATACCATTACCCTGCCCTAAACTCTAAAGGAACCCTCACCACCCTATGCCCCTAAAACCCACCCCTAAACCTACTCACCCCTAAACCTTTAAATGTGTGTGCGTGTTTGTGTGTTTAAAGTAACTATAACTCATGCCCTAAAGTAACTAACTATAACTCCCACCCTTGGCATGCACAGCTAATTACCCCACAAATTAAAGCACTCATGACATTTTTGATAACATCACTAGTCATATCAATGTAATATTTGCAGTAAATCTTTTGTGAAAAAAATGTGCATGGCACGGGCGCGAGTCATAGTTAACTTAGGGCATGAGTTATAGGGCCAGACGCAGGAAACACTTTGCGAGTCGCAAACGGCAAAATCTGCTGTTTGCGACTCGCAAATGCGTGTTTCCAATGCAGAAATGCATTTTGCGAGTCGGGACCGACTCGCAAAATGCATTTCAGAATCACAAATAGGAAGGGGTGTTCCCTTCCTATTTGCGATTCGTAGTGGTATGCAATACCATTTGCGACCGGATATGCGGTCGCAAATGGGGTTGCAGTTACCATCCACTTGAAGTGGATGGTAACCCACTCGCAAATTGGAAGGGGTCCCCATGGGACCCCTTCCTCTTTGTGAATGGACCCAAAACTATTTTTTCAGGGCAGGTAGTGGTCCTAGGGACCTGCCCTGAAAAATACCGAAACTAAAGGTTTCGTTTTTTTTTTTAAGTGCAGCTCGTTTTCCTTAAAGGAAAACGGGCTACACTTCAAAAAAAAAAACTGCTTTATTTAAAAGCAGTCACGAACATGGAGGTCTGCTGACTACAGCAGGCCTCCATGTTTGCGAGTGCCTATAGTCGGTATGGGGCCGCAATTTGCGACCCACCTCATTAATATTAATGAGATGGGTCTCTGCGACCCCATACAGACTCGCAGACGGTGTCTGAGACACTGTTCTGCATTGCAAATTGCGACTTGCAATTTGCGAGTCGGAAGGACTCGCAAATTGCAAGTCGCAATTTGCAATTTTCCTACATCTGGCCCATAGTTACTTTAGATAACTCTAATTTTATCAGGTGAATTTCTTTGGTTTTGTACAAGTAAATTTACATGCCTTAAGGTAACTATAGCTCCCACCCTTGCCATGTACTGCTAATTACCCAACAGATTACAACACTCAAAACAACTTCATTGACATCACTGCTAATATCTCTGCAACATTTGCTGTAAAATTATTGATGAGAAATCAGTGCATGACAGGGGTGCAAGATATTGTTACATCAGGGCATGAGTTATAGTTACTAGAGATAACTCTAACTATAACTGCTGAATTTCTAAGGTTTTGTGTGTGTAAAATGTGAACCTAACTATAATGTCCACATAACCTTCGTTTTTTTGTGACTTTCTAAGGTTTTTTATTAATTTTATTTCCTAACAATAACATTATTGTCACCTTTGGTTTTTTCACTGAAAAAATATAGATAGATAGATAGATAGATAGATAGATAGATAGATAGATAGATAGATAGATAGATAGATAGATAGATAGATAGATAGATGGATAGACAGACACACTCACACAAGTATATATACTTGCCTTAAATAGACTTACCATGCGTGGTTGAGTGGTAAAGAGATGCTTGGTAAAAGCATCAAAAAAAGCATATGTGGTAAATGCATGCATGGTAAAGACTCTGTGTGGTAATTACTGCATTGTAAAGGCTGTTTCTCGTTCCAGAAGGAGCATAACAAATAGAAGATTTACTTTTGATGACAACTTTTGACACTTGTAAGCAGATTGGACTTTTCTTTGTTATCTATGTGGATAGATGATGTCCTCACCTCTTTGATAATTTACTGTGTTTCTGACCGCATTCACAGCATGTCAAGATGGCATGCTACAGGCTTACAATAGAGTTGTCAGAATAATGTCATTTTTGTTACACAATGAATTAATGAATGTCGACCACATTCAGAGGACCCCAAACTCCTAAACATGTGCATGTGATCCTGCCACCGAGTTCCTTTTCTGCTGCCTACGTCGTTTACCCAAAGAGAATCACACATCCCAAAATTATATAGGCATTACTGATGAACAAAAACTAAGGCCCTCATAATAACCTAGGTGGTAAAAACCACCTACCGCCGCGGCGACGGCCGCCAAAAGACCGTCGCCGCGGCTACCAGCCGGCCGCTGTATCATGACCACAGTTGAGTTTCTGCCATAAGAATGGCAGAAATCCGGCTGAGGTCATGACGGCGGATGGCAGTAAGGTGGTGCTGCTGCCACCAGCAGCGCCACGCCAGTAGACCGCCGCCAGCCGTATTGTGACCCATAATACAGCCTGGCGGTGTTCTGCTGGCGGACGCTGCTGCTGGCAGCAGTGCCCCATCCCGTCTCCTGCTGGCGGACCCCCTGAACACAGGTAAGTGGGTGCTTTGACAGGGGAGGGGAAGTTGTGTGTCTGTGTGTGTGAATGTTTGTGCGTGCGTGTATGCGGTGTGTGTTTCATGTTGGATGTGTGTGCATGCATTGCGGTGTCAGTGCTTGTATTTCGTGTTCTGTGAATGCGTGTCTGCGTGTATGTATGAAAGTGTTTGCGGATATGGATGTATGCATGCGTGGATACGTGTGGGAAAGGGTGAGTGTATTCGTGTGTGTGTGTGAAGGGGGCAAGAATGTGGGGAGGTTTGGATGGGGCATCTAGAGAGGGGGTGGGGGCGGGAAGACCTCTATCAGTGACAGGGAAGGGATTCCGTGTCACTGATAGTGCCTACCGTCATCGTTTTCGTGGCGGTAAGGAAGCCACAGAAACTATGTCGGTAGGCAGGGTCATTATCCCGCAGGCGGTACAGTGACGGCCGCCGGGCTGGAGATTGATATCTCCAGCCCAGCGGCTGATACCGTCTTGGCGGTCAGTGTGGTACATTAGTGGTTTGACTTCAGCCAAATCGCCAATGTCATAATATGGTGGAAAGTACCACCAGCCTGTTGGCAGTACTTTCCACCATATTACTGCTGACCGTCAGGGTCATAATGAGGGCCTAAGTAATTAACCTATACCCGAAATAGGTGATTTTACTCATTAAAGGAACATGTGTCTGTGATGAGTACCACTTCTATTGTGAACTAGTGTTTTCTTGTTTCCATGGGAAATCAAGGCAGATTGGAACTCAAAACTAGAGGAATATGTGGGAGACAAAAACACTGGTTTCAATAGAAAAATGTGCTGATAATACCATACATATGTAAACCCTGTTCATCCAAAACAATAAGAGAGCTGATGTGCATTTTAGAACACATGACATTAGTAAGGAGACGACCAATTAATAGCGCTCCCGGTTTTATGGTATTTATTTTTTTAACATTTCTGTAAGCTTTTTTTCTGTATTATTTTTTGACCATCTTATTGGTATTTATCCATATTTATTTTGCATTTTGTGGACAAATGAGGTAATAACTTGTATGCTTCCACATTTATGTTACAACTATAGGGCATATTTATACTCTGTGTGCGCTGAATTTGTGTCATTTTTTTATGCAAATTCGGCACAAACTTAACTCCATATTTATATTTTGACGCGAAACACATCTAGCGTCAAAATATTGGAGTTAACACCATTCTTTGGATGTGTGAACCTATCTTGCGTCAATGAGATGCAAGGTGGGCGTTCCCATCTAAAAATGGTGTTATGCCCATAGCCCCATTTTTATCCCCCCTCCTAAAATGACGCACGGGTGGGAGGATGGGGATAAATAATGGTGCAAAACTTGCTTTGCACCATTATTTAACGCCTGGGTCAGGCCAGGCATTAGGGGACCTGTGGACCCACTTCCATCGTTAAACACCTTGGAATGGGTCACAGGTGCCCTCCCAAAGCCCCAGGAACACCAACACCCACTCCAGAGGGACACCAGCGGATGGGGGACCCCATACCAGGTAAGTAGGGTAAGTATTGGTAAGTATTTAAAAAAAAAGGTTTAAGTGCCATTAGAGGCCCTAACTTGGGGTCCCCTGCATGGCACAGGGTGCAATGGCCATGCCCAGGGGACACTTGTCCCCTGTGCTTGCCATTGGGGTGCTGGGCATGACTCCTGTCATTCCTAAGACAGGAGTAATTTTTTGGCAGTTGTGCGCCAGGAAATGGCACCAGTCTGGTTAGAGGCATTCTTTTTACCTCTAACCAGGCTAGCATCAATTTCTGATGCACAACCTCCTCCTTCCCTACCGCCACACCCACCCGACTAGCGTCTTTCTTGAAGACGCTAGCCCAACTTTAGCGCCGGCTAGATTCAATAAATCCGGCGCCCAGCTGGCGTTGTTAAATGATGCAAGCCGGCGCTAAACATTTTTTCTGCAAAACTGCATTAGCGCAGCTTTGCAGCAAAAAGCATAAATTTGGGTTTAAATGTGCACTCCTACTTTGAAGCCTCTCAACTTTCCCACACTACACAGCCAAAAATAATAAAACAATAAATGTAAATGAAAAAGCTTGCATAATATCACACATTAATATTGGAATATGTAGTGATTTAAGCAAATGTAATTAAAATTTCTTAACTCCTCATGCAGTCAATATGTACAGCTATTGGCCTGAAATTCATTAATCACAGAATGGGGAGTCACTCTAAATAGGCCAATATTTCTGTATTTATTCTGCTTTTGAAAATAAATGCAGGCAGAAATAAACTATTTTCTGTCTGTATTTATAAACGATGTAAAAACGGAAAACAGGGAGACTTACCTATTGAACATTGTTAGGTAACCAAGGGAATTAAGGGAGAGGGGCTGATTCTAAAAGTGTTTTCAATGAGCAAGAGTGTCATACTGCATGCTTAGGTGTGATTTACACATGATTTTCGGGGAATAAGACATACACATGATTAAGCATACTTTTCTTCTGGAAAATAGTCACCGAAAATGATAAGTGAATCAGCCTGAAAATGTAGGTGTAGCTTACATCTGAAACAGGTGTAAGACAAAACTACTCATAGAAAAAGTATTGTGAAATGAGGCCGAAAGTGTATTTTTTAGCTCCTTTATAGCTTTAAAGTTCATGAGTCTCCATGTGTTTAAGACAGAAGAGATGATAGTAGACAGTGCCACAGAAATGTATTTGGGGATCAGCTAAAAAAGGTTTGTTTTGGGTTTTTGTCCAGTATTCCAGGTTTTGTGGCGTTATTTCCCAAGCATGGTCACCGTGGCTGGTTGACTTCCCAGTTTGGATATATGGGGGCCTTGACCAAAGGATTTTGTGCATGGACGTCCTTCCCAATCTGTAATTGCACCCCCAAAATTATAGTCACAATGTTCTCCTTTTGAATACTGATGGTAAACTGAACAGCATCAGTGAAGTTATGATGATTTACCAGGCTATGAACTGTGACCGCTCCTTAACTTTAGCTTTCAACTATTGAAGACATGCACAGACCAAGATTCATGCTGTAAATAGAAAATGAAATTTTAGATACACACAGAAACAAACGAAAACAATCAAATGCCCTACAATATAGCAAAGACCCCAAAAAATCGGGGTGCCATTTTAAAGTTCGGCCACTAATTTAGGATTATCTGCTATGTTGGTCACACTGTGCCCAGCTCCATGTGAAGAAGGGATGGATTTAAGCAGTTACCTTTAAAGATCTGTCGACCTACAACTTTTAATGGAAATTCATTTATTGATCTTCCTAGCATATGAAGTGTGTTTTAATTACATAATCTTTCATGTTTTTAGTGTGTTTTTGTTTTCAGTCTGCTCAGCATTTTCAATGAATAGATTGTGGTGTTCTCACCTAATGAAAAAGTTATCAATGGCTCATTTTCATAACCAAGTAATGGAATCTGATTGCTAGGTCTCCATATTGTTGATGGAAGCTGAGGCTCAGCTGTGATGCCCCATGACTATCAGCCGGTACTGTGACACATGGCTATGGGACCACACTTTCGACTTTTAAATATGGACCTGCAAAAATACCACCTCAAGACAATGGCTTGCAAAATATCGTCATGGTCGGTAGATGTTGAGTGAGAATAGGAAGTCAGTGAGTCAATATTCTTTATTTGGCTAAAAGAACCACGAAAGACAAGAGCACATTAAAAAATATACATTTAAAAACTAAATGATGCAAACAGTGCATCTATAAAATCTAACAAGGCACAATAAATAAGGTAAGAACATACAATGTAGAGAGCAAGCAGTGCAGTAGTACAAAAAAAGGCACAAAAGAAGCAGATCAACGGAACCCACTTACCAAGACCCCTAAGTCTCTCCTCAGCCTAAGGCAGTGACAGATGTAATTAATGACAGCATTGTAGTGGTGCTTTACTCAAAATAGAGCATCCTGAAAAGTCGTGCCGGAATATACTTTATTAATCAATCTTCAGTATACAGGAAACAGGTCTGAACCGTTTCTCTGTCAAGCAACTGTCTAACACAAAATGCTTGACATTAGAATGCTCACACCCCACATAGCAACCAGTATCACAACACACTAGTAAACAAGATTAAAGAACAATAGAACACAAATCCTTAACCCAAAATAAAAAAATAAAAGATTGAACAACCAGAAAGATAAAAATCCTGAAGAATAAAACAACCGCAAATGACTCACCCTATAAATTCACAATTTAATCCAATACAATTTTTTTTAACCAACCAGATAATTCTTTCATCCTCTTAGCATCATCCAATTTCCGTGCTACAATATGTTCTTCCAACCCATCACTAGTTCTTTCCAAACCTTCATCATCCACATTACCAGATTCGACCAACGTGCTAGAATTGTCATCTACATCACTTGATGTAGATGCAGATAGCAACGATCTAGGATTGTCATTTACACCCCATGATGTAGATGCAGGTGGTGTTTCAACATTGTCCACCTCATCTTCCATCCAGATAGAACTTGTAGCACACAACACATCACCTTACTTACAATATTTTTCAAAACATAAAGCAATACGTTTCAAGTTCCATACTTTCCCACTCTGCAATCTCACTGCATTCTGTAATAATTCCTTTATTTGTTCTGGTTCAAAGAATTGACTCTCCCCTTTGCTACTTTATAAAGTTTTTTAACACACACCCAATCTCCCACTTTAATCTGAATGGGTCTTACTCCATGTACTTTGTCATAATATTATTATTTTTTTCTTGTGCCCTTCCCAATTTTTATTACATCCGCCAAGGACCAATGTTCCATCTCACAATTGTGTAACTATGCAGGACTAAATTTGTACCTAGGCTTCCTACCACGCATTGCTACAAACGGGCTAATTCCAGTAACTTCATTCTCAGTTACTATATAAGCCCATTCAGCTTTCCAAATTGCAATATGACAGTTATAATGTTTTGTCATGGCATCTTGAACAACTCCCTTTAGCACTCTATTGAACCTTTCTACATTACCATTCCCACAGAGATTATGGGCAAGATGTAGCAAAGGGTTTTTCCCATTCTGTGTCAATGGGAAAATGTGTTCGTACACATGGCCCTACATGTGTTAAACCTACTCTTTTAAAAATATGCCTTAGCAGTTTTAAAAGTAAATTGTACACCATTGTCACTCAAAAGCGATGATGGAATACCGTCAGAACAAAAAGTTTTATCTAAAAACTTTAACATAGATACAGTATCAGCTCTTTCCATTATGTTCACAACTGGCCACTTAGAAAAAAGATCCATCAGCACAATCACATTCTCTTGCTGTTCTCCGGTAGGACCCATAAAATCCATGGCTACACACTCCCATGGTGATTTTGGGACGAACGTTTGATCCATAGGAGGTTTTAAAGTGTATAGGGTGTTGTCAACAGACGAACAACTACTGCAATTTCTAACAAACCTTTCCACTGACTTGTCCAGCCCAGGCCACGAGAAATGTTCTTCAACCACTGAATTGGTTCTCACTACTCCAAAATGTCCCTCATGACATAACTCAATAATCCTTCCACGTAATGCACTTTGAGGAACAGCCTTACTACCCCTAAAAATTACACCATTCTCAATGGATAATTCTGATCTAACTTCCCAGAAATGTCTACATCCCTCTGAAAACAATTCCTTCTTGGGCCACCCTTCCAACATGTATCTTAAAATTGTTTTACAGTTCCAAATCCTCCTTCTGTTCTTTCTTCCACACCTTGTTCTCCACAGCCAGTTTCCCTGAGTCATGAATAGGTGCAATCTTGAAATCATTCCATTGATCCTCCTTACACTCTTCCAATGGACACGGAATTCTGGATAAAAATTCTGCCATTACATTATTCTTTCCTGGAACATACACGACCTGTACATGTAATCTTTCATTCTCATAGATAATCTTGCAACCTTGGCAGATGCCACCACACTTGCCTCTGAAGAGAGCAACATCATCAAAGGTTTACGATCACACTGAATAGTAACCATTTTACCCCACACAAAGGAACTAAAATATACTAAACCCCATGCACATGCCAGGGCCTCCCTTTATGTAATAGGGTACTTCTCCTCCGCAGGTGTTAATGCTCTTGATGCAAACAAAATTATGTTCTCTTTACCTTAGCATCCTTCTGTGGTGTACAATGTTCGTGTCTTCAGCCATATTCACCCTTTGTGAATTCCTGTTGTCGTGGAAATGGGAACATATAAGAGCCCTCAAGTTACCATCAATTTCCCTAGAAGAGTGGAATAGGTGTGGGATTCCAAGGGCTTCAAAAGAATTTCAAATGTAGGCCAGCCAACCAATCTTTTCACCATGTTGTAATTTGATGCAGTCTAGGACTTGGCTAGAACATTTTAAAAAGTTTTTTAATATGTAATTCTTATCCCATAGCTGTGAGCTATGTCTCTGAGACTGGTTTTAAGAACTCCTGATTCTCTATGGTGTCCCTTACAAGGCAAGTGTTCTCTGCGAATAAAGTTAGCCACTAGTCATCTTGCTCCTGTTCTGATCACAGGTATTGAGAGGTTCCTTTAACTGTGGTCTCAAAGCGAATAGAGAAAACTTTGGAAGGGTTGCTCCATAGGACACAGAGGGTGCAGTGTTGAAGTCTCTGGTAAATGGACCAGTGTCAGTATCAAGAAAAAAATAAATGACATCCAAGCAGCCTGAGTTTGTCATGCTCCTACCATCCAGGTTTTATGGCTCAGTGAAGATTACCAGGCACTCACCCTCTCTATTGCCACAGGTATTGTCCTATTCTATAGCACACATTATCTGTGTAGTTTATAGCCCCACAGCCAACTGACTCTGCGATTTGCCTTGAATTCACATAGAACCAGCTTTTCTCCAGGAAGACAGAGGCACTATTAAAAATTCCTAAGAAGTATCAAGAATCGTTCTTTGATATACCCAAGGTAAAGACCATAAACATAGTTTTCTAAAGACCATGGGTTCCTTCCATCTAAACAAAACAATAAAGAAATCAAAACAAAGAGCACTGTAAAGCAACATAAGTGTGAACTGAGCCCAAGCAGTTGAAAACAAAGTCAGATGATATACTCTCTCCCATGCCAGCTGGAACCTGTTTTTGCCCGGTGAATAAATCCCCTAAAATGACTGTTATCATAAAAAACTTCTAAAGGGAAAAGGAGCCTCCAGACATACTCAGCCTGAACTTTAGTCCCCATTCACTGCCTAAACTGGTTTTCAATATTGCTTTCAAAATTCTATTATTTCATTAGGACATTAAAATCCTAAGTCTAGTCCTCATTTAGGTTGGGCCTCTTCTGACAGCAGCTTGTTCTCCATCTTAAACACACAAAACGAACACCAATCTTTATTAATAAATCTGCTCTAACATCATCAATTGTGAAACATAATCCCTCTCTTACTTTCAGGATGACATTAAACAACTTCATCTACTGCTACCAGAGGGTGAAAGGTCAGAACAAACTGAAATTAAGGATCTCCACCAAACAAAAGCTCCACTTTGGAGATAATGTTCAGACCTTAAAGGGACAGGATAATTCCACCACACAAACTCCATCATCTCTCCATTTCTGGTGAAGAGTCAGCCGAGTAAAGATACAGAAGTCCTGGAAATGCTTCCTGGAATTCGCACAGATTGTCTGCAAAAAAACTGTTCAACCCCAGTCGAATTTAAAAGTATCAGCACAAATTCCGATCCATGTGGATAAGAAAAGAAACATACTCGTACATTTCCAAAGTTAGCCAATAGAGATATCCGGCCACATCCGACATGTCTCTGTCCTCCAAGAAGCTTAGCTCTCATGGAGGTAGTGTCTCACATTCTTAATTTAATCCCTTGTCACCGTTTTATTTCACCGTTCTGATTTCCCACTGTCTCATACTCCTTTGCAAAAGTGCCTTCCCAATTTCTGAATGCTCTAAAGTTCCTAGAACACAATGCAATTGAGACTGCCACAAAGGGGAAATCAAACAAAGCCATATGATTTTTACTGTATTACCTTAATAAGGAATGCTGGAATATTTTTTTCTGACTGAACTTATATCTTTCTCCAGAAGTGAAAGTCTTCATAATGTGTAGAGAGCAGTACCTGCTCAGATTTTCCTGGCTGTATACTTCCCTGAGGATTGCTTCCGTCTGAGCACAAGTCTCTCCTGTATTAGAGAGCCACCCAAAGTGTTCACTTGCCCTGTTGGAAAGTGTCTGCTGTGTGGATGTTGGGCAAGCCGAAAGGCTTGTTCAGGGCAAGTCTTTTACGTATGGCACAGGGAGAGATGCTTACTACCATCTCATTACAAACGATTCATTACAATGTTAAGATGTGGATGAGGGCTATGGTGTGTGATTGTGAGTATGTGTAGTATATCGAAGGTGACTACTGCAAGTATTGATTGCATGCCACTCAAAATAAAGGTGTCCCCTTTTGGGCTCAGGCCATTCCTACCATCCTATTGTTTTACGGGGCCCCGAGGGCCTGATCCTTGGAGCCCCCGGAGCAGTGGTACACTTGGAGTTCTGGACAGAAATCCACATTGATTGAAAGTGTATAGGCTCCATGCGCTGTCATGGTTTTTATCTGCTTTAACACCACAACCACGCTTATTGCATGAATGAATACGACATTATCCTAGTGAAATACACATTAAAAACTACATTTTAAAACCAGTCAAAACATACACATAAACTAAAAACAAATCAATTTGATAGAAATAATCAAACACCAAATTCGTTCCACTAATCACGGTATCTAATGTCATCTTAAAATGCATTTAAAGGATTTCTGACCACAGGTTGTCTGACCTGTGACTCTTCAAACCACATCTCTGTGATCATATTGGTACCATGACTGACAAGCCCAGAGCATTGCAGTAAATCATCTCTCTTCTCTGGGTGGCCAGGGTTATAGATTGTAAAAGATAAAGACCTTAGGATTTAAACATCGGTTTTTGCTAATATCGTGATTTGGATACAAGCAAGACTGAGTACATTGTTTTTACTATGTCCTTGCGCTATAGCTCTGCAGCAACGGCTGAGAGGAGTCTGATGTGATAATGCTTCAATCTGTTCTACTCCCAAAGACTAGAAAGAACTTTAGATCCAAAGAAAGTGCTGCTTATGTTCCCTGCCCTACTATTGGCAAAGGAACTCTCCTGCCAGAAGTGTACAGTGGCAACCTTTGATGCTGAGGAGTAGACAAGGCCTATTTGACTGAGGCCTGACTGACTGGGATCAGTATAGAAGAGAACTCTAGGGATGAGCTCATCCAGGAGCCACTAGCACCTACAGACCAGAACATCTGTTCTGGTTCCAAGCAACCGTGAGACCTCACCAGATGGAAGTGGAACATTTGGAAACTATACAGGCTATAGAGCCCGCACATCAGACCAGTTCCTGGACACACTTTCAAGCATTGAACCCTTGGGCATGTAACAAAATGGCAGACATTAGCATGGCATGAAGGATATTGTTGGCCCTATTTTACTTTGTGGTGTCTCCATTGCAGTTCCCAAGACCACATGAAACTCTGAAGTTCCCCTCCACTCCAACCACCAGAGACTTTTTTCTGTTTTCCGGGCAGGTTGGTCTGAAATCACATCCACTGCTTCCATTGTACTGAACCATTGTACTGGCATGAGTTAAAGTCTGAATCCACTAAACCTGAATAATATTACTGCACAAGTTGGATATCTTCAGCCAAGCAAAGGTTGGTCGCAAAAATGTTTCAAGTGAATCCAGATTTAAACTACCGGGATGAAGGAGTTATTTTTGCATGATTTAATAAGGTACTATCAATAAAGATTCTAAAACACATTTATTTACACAATGTATCTGTTAGAAATGTGGTCTGTGGTTGGCAGTCAGGTTACCCCCCTGTCCACGCAAGGACCCTCACTCTAGTCAGGGTAAAAGGGAATCACCCTCAGCTAACCACTGCTTACCCCCTTGGTAGCTTGGCACGAGCAGTAGGCTTAACTTCAGAGTGCTAGGTGTAAAGTATTTGTACCTACACACACAGTAACTTAATGAAAACACTACAAAATGACACAACACCGGTTTAGAAAAATAGAAAATATTTATCTAAACAAAACAAGACCAAAACGAAAAAAATCCACAATGCATAAGCCATCAATAAAAATGTGGAGAGTCTTCATGTAATTTTAAACACAACGCTAACTCTGTTAGAGTGAACATGTCCTTTGTGTGTGGCAAAAATAACCCTGCACGGCCGAGTGTGCATCAAAAAGGGCTTGCAATGCGTCAATATCACTCACGAGCGAGACCTTGCGTCGTTTCTCCTTCAGTTGGGTCGGCGTGCGTCATTTCTTCTCTCCTCAGGAGAGCGATGCGTCGATCTGGTCAGCACTCTCAGGTCCGGGCAGGCCTTGTGCCATTTTTACACGCCCAGCGCTGTTTGCGTCGGAACTCCAGCCGCACGATGATCCAAAAACCACGCAGCGTGGGCTACGATCTCACCAGCCTCTGACAGGGATGCTGCGCTTCGTTTCTCCAGCCGTGTGCGTTGATCTTCCAGTTGCGTTGCAGCCTGGAATAAATTTTCAACCACGAAGACGGCGCGCGGCGATTTTTCAGCCATGTCTCGGAGTTGCGTCGAACTTTTCCCCGCACAGCAGTCGGTGTGTGGATTTCTCACTCTTGGCTGCCAGCCTCTCCTTTCAGGGTCCCAGGAACTGGATGGGCACCACTTGGCAGAGTAGGAGTCTCAGCAGAGGCTCCAAGTCCTGGCAGAGAGACATCTTTGCTGTCCCTGAGACGTCAAATAACAGGAGGCAAGCTCTAAATCAAACCCTTGGAGCGTTCTTCACAAGATGGAAGGCACACAAAGTCCAGTCTTTGTCCTCTAGCACAGGCAGAAGCAGCAACTGCAGGATAGCTCCACCAAGCACAGTCACAGGCAGGGCAGCTTTTCTTCCTCAGCTCTTCAGATCTTCTCCAGGCAGAGGTTCCTCTTGGTTTCCAGAAGTGTTCTAAAGTCTGTGGTGTTGGGTGCCCTTCTTATACTCATTTTGCCCTTTGAAGCAAAGTCTCTCTTGTTTGTGAAATCCTGCCTTGCCCAGGCCAGGCCCCAGACACTCACCAGGGGATTGGAGACTGCATTGTTTGAGGGCAGGTACAGCCCTTTCAGGTGTGAGTGACCACTCCTCCCCTCCCTCCTAGCACAGATCGCTCATCAGGAAATGCAGACTACACCCCAGCTCCCTTTGTGTCACTGTCTAGTGAGAGGTGCAGTCTGCCCAACTGTCAAACTGACCCAGACAGGGAATCCACGAACAGGCAGAGTTACAGAAATGGTCTAAGCAAGAAAATGCTCCCTTTCTAAAAGTGGCATTTTCAAACACACAATCTTAAAATCAACTTTACAAAAAGATGTATTTTAAAATTGTGAGTTCAGAGACCCCAAACTCCACATGTCTATCCACTCCCAAAGGGAATCTACACCTTAATCAGATTTAAAGGTAGCCCCCATGTTAACCTATGAGAGGGACAGGCCTTGCAACAGTGAAAAACAAATTTAGCGATATTTCACTGTCTGAACATATAAAACACATTACTATATGGGTACACTTGCCAAGTCGAATTTACAGTTAAAACTGCACACACAGACACTGCAGTGGCAGGTTTGAGACATGATTACAGAGCTACTAAGGTGGGTGTCACAACCAGTGCTGCAGGCCCACTAGTAGCATTTGATTTACCGGCCCTGGGCACCTCTAGTGCACTTTACTAGGACTTACTAGTAAATCAAATATGCCAATCGTGGATAAGCTAATTACATACACATTTTGTATAGGAGCACTTGCACTTTAGCACTGGTTAGCAGTGGTAAAGTACCCAGAGTAACAAAAACAGTAAAAACAGAGTCCAGCACACATCAACAACCTGGGAAACAGAGGCAAAAAGTTAAGGGAGACCACGCCAAGGATGAAAAGCCTAACAGTATGAATATGCAAACATTTATTCCTTGAAAGGGGATTATTATTTACCAAGTTTTCTGAAAGTTGTTTGTCTGTTGGCAGATAGACCACTGCTACCAAAGACATAAAATACTTTCACATCCAAGGAGACTGGATTATTATCCTAGTGAAGGCAGTGTGAGAATCTCAGTCAAGCAAGCATAGACATTAATACAGAACAAGGAGTTCACAGTTAAAATATTAAGGGGCCTTTTCATAGAGGTAACTATGCTCTTTTATATTTACTCAGGCGTGTATTTACTGCTACACTTAGATGTAAGTCTACACATTTATGCTATTAACCATTTTCATGTATAGATTTACATGTAGGTTTAGACTTACAGACTTGGGCCTCCAACCTCTCAAATCAGGGAGTGGAGCCTTGTAGAACAGGATTTAGAAGGATAAAGTTACTACTAGTAACTTTGAAAACACAGGTGGAGATCTCCACCACCAAGCGGTAGGTCTATAATTCACTGCTTCGTGGTGCCATCTTCAGTGTATACACACAGAAGGGGTAAGGCTAGGTCCTTCCGCCAGAGTCAGAGAGCAGCAGGCAGCAGTGCAACAAGTAGAAGCATAGTCCTTCCAGAAAAGCATTCCAATCTGAGACCTTTTGGCAGCACTGCAGTCCTTCTGACAAAGTCCAGTTGTGGGTCTATAAGTGTCTGTTTTTAGGGGGTCATAGACCCAGCATATGTACCCAAATGTGCCTTTGAAGTGAAGAAGACTTCAAGTAGTGGATTTGAAGTGTATCAGTTCCCATTTCAACCCAATCCAATCTGCCAGGAGATCTGAGGGGGGTTATCAGTCCTTTGTGTGGGATATGGCACTAGCCTTTGAAGTGTAAGTGAGAGCCCCTCCACCCTTCCTGCCCAGGAAGACCCATCAGTACGCAGATGAATGCAGATGCAGCTGAGTGTCTTGTGCTTTTAGCTGTCTGGGTGGAATGCACAAGGTGCGCTGTCAACCAGCACAGAGAGCAGTAAGTGCAGTGAAATGCCTACTTCCTAAAAGTGTCATTTTAAAAATAGCAATATTAAGTACAACTTCACCAGTATGCATGATTTCTCACTATCATTCTAACCATACCAAACATGACAATGCCACTCCTTCCGGATCAAACATTTTCATACAAAAGTATATAAGGGAATTTCCAATGCTGGCCTATGAGAGAAGTAGACTGCACAATTGTGAAAAACAACTTTCAGAGTTTTTCACTACCAGGACATGTAAAACTTGCAAGTATATATCCTGCCTTTACTTACATTGCACCCTGCCCTATTGGCTACCTAGGGCCTACCTTAGGGGTGACTTATACGTTTTAAAAGGGGAGTTTAATGATCAACATGTTTTTTTCAATGGCAAGTCAAAGTGGCAGAGAAACTGCACGCATAGACCCTGCCATGGCAGGCCTGAGACATGGTAAAGGGGCTACTTATGTGGGTGGTACAACCAGTGCTGTAGGCCCACTGGTAGCATTTAATTTACAGGTCCTGGGCACATGTAGTCCACTTTATAGTGAACTTATAGGTAAATGAAATATTCCAATTGGGTAGGAGCCAATGTTACCCTGTTAAGGGGAGAGAGCACAAGTACATTAGCTCTGGTCAGCGGTGGTAAAGTGCACGGAGTCCTAAAACCAGCAAAAATGCGATCAGAAAAATGGAGGGAGGCAGACAAAAAAGTTTGGGGGAAGACCACCCTGAGGCTGTCAGGTCTACTATGGTTGTGCAAGCTTGTGCAGCTCGTTCTGTTGCTCCTTCCGTAATACCAATGAGCGCAGGAACACAAAAAGAAGCTTCGCACATCTGATCGACCCCCAGGGCTTTTTCTACAAAAAGGCCCCTGGATGTGGTAGTAGATTTGGAAATTGAAGACAATATCACACAGTAGTCAGGCAGAAGAGAATCCAAATTCAATGTTTATGAGAAAAGCAAGGGTTTGTTTAGCTGAATGGTAATGAATGCTCCATTTTCTGGAGGAAAGGTTAAGTTCAGATGTGAATCCACTCATGGACTCCATATTGACCAAAGGAAATTCCTCTAAGGCAGTGGCTCTTAACCTGTGGTCCTGGGACCTTTGTGGGCTGTGAAACCTACTCAGAGGGTCTGAGAAAGTTTAGGAAAAAATATATAATGTTAACATTAATAAATTGTATGAACATACAGAAGCAAACTGTGTATTTTTTGATGAACGCTGTTTCCGTAATTTTGTGAATTGTTTTGCTGTTCAAATCATCTTAAATTCTTAGGCCAGGGTCTCGGGTTTCAAAAGTGACTCAATGGAAGTCCCCAGATTCTTTACTGGTATCAGTGGGGCGTCCCCAGATTCCAGGGATGACTAATTGGGAGTCCACAAAAGACAAGAGTTTAGGAACCACTAATCTAGGGCATTCTCAGTTCTAGCAGTTCATTCATGTATGTTTGAATGAATGTATTAGTATTTCTGAAATGTTAACCTAACTGGTTAGCAATTGAGTACTGTGCAAGAGAAAGTCCTAGTGCCAGAATACAGATGATGTGATAAGAAAAACTGAAGAGTTTGACATTACTCCCAACTCAAAATAGGTGGTAATTCTTTATTTACAAGTAAGGGAGGAGAGGGGGCTATAATAAGAAGCCAAACACCTTCATCCCTTCTAGAGCTGCAATACACACACCCCAAAACTATTTATGAAGCTCAAAGGGCATTGTACTCTAGTTAACATGAGCATCCATGTCCAAGACAGCAAAACTCCAGAAGAATTGAAATCCTCTTGAGTCTTTACAGTTTACCAATAAGGTTTCATTCACAAGTGCTGGAGTGCCAGGCTTCGCAGCATCTCAGAATAGCTCAGTGGCCTTGAGCTAATATTTCAGCACACCTTGCCAACCTACTGGAAAAAGGGTGGTACTGTTTGACAAAGGGAAAAGTATACAACGCCTTTCATCTTTAGAAGTGCCCTGAGCCTAGTGGATCTAGCAGTGAACATGAGATTACTGAGTATAATTCCATCAGAAGTAGTCATTCTGGTCTCACTCAAAGTCTTTTTCCCCACTAGGAAAGAGTTAGTACCTTGCAGTTGGTGTATATTGGGTATGACAAACTTCAGGGCCCTTTGTCATGGTTTTGATTAGTCTTGGGTTAAACTGCACTGGATCTGTGCCCTCGACATGCCAATGGGTACCCACTGAACTGTCTGCCAGCCACTGGGAATAACAGGGCGTGGTTTAGAGTTAGGACGCAACTGGACTTCCGACCATGTTAGTTCAGAAACCACATGTTTCAGCATAATGGTTCTGGTAGTTCTGAGTTCAGGACGACCACCGCTACGCAACAGAAAATATATCAATAGCCTGGGATGAAAGGGGAACGTTAAGGTTGCTTGGTGACTTGGAGGCTTGCTGGCAGGATAGCCACAGTCACGACTTCCATCTGAATATTATTACTGCATGGATAGATATCTTTAGCCATTTGTGTCTTCAAATGAGTGAATAGTAATTACAGTCTTGATCCCTGATGTTCTCGGGTGAAACAGTTAAGTTAGATTCTGAAATGCATTGAAAGAATAACTTATGTCCAATTTAATAACACGTTTCGACAAGTTGCCAAGAAGAATTTACTTGACTGACAAAAATCCGCACACGTTTCTTGGCTGAAAGTAATGATTATTTACAAAGCTGCTTGAAAGCTTTTTATGAAAGTGAAAACAGAGGAACCAGATCTCCAAGGATGTGAAAGGTTTCCACAATTAAAGTGACAGAGCTTTCCTGGGCTAAGCAACTATCTATGAAACAATACTTCCCCAAGATATTTAAAAGTCTTAGAAACAATCAACCTTATCTTGCAACTTTCAAAATCCCATGAAAACAAGCAACTTCAATTTAAAAAGTCTGTACAGTTACTGAAATCATTGGGACTACACACAGCCCTCCACCCTTAGACCCTCCGAAAAGATGCAGGGTCCGTAGATGCACAGTTTGACTCATGCTGAAGGCGGAAGCTGAAATATCTGCTTTGGGATAGAGAGACCAACTGCGACTCGTTCATTGTGTGTAAAAGGCCGCTTTATTGGAACAGGTGCCCCTAAGCCTACCCCACCTGGCCTTTGCCATACAAAACTAAAACCTCACTAGACATCGAATCACCTGTCCCCGACCCTCCCCCTCCCCTACCCCGATCCCTCCCCTCCTTACTCTCGTCCTGTCTTTCCTTCCTCTTGTCTCCTTTACTTTCTCCCGTCCTACCCCTTTTCTTTGAACCTGTCCGCTAATGAGCAGTCTCCTGCCTGTCCTTGACTAATTAACGCTTCTTCCCGTCCTAATACCTGAATTGTCCTGCCAACTCCGTCCTCCCCCGAGCTTTTAATAGCTGCCCTGCAGCTGTCCCCGCCACGGCACGCACCTGTCCAAAGCGACACCTAACCCTATCCCAACAGGAACACCTGCTCCAAGAAAACGAAAAATATCCAAGGGAGGGAGAGTGGGGAAATAAAATTCCTAGCTCCGCGGACAGTGTCCTGGCCATCAGGTCACCTTTCCCAAAATGGTGCCTGTTGCCACAAAATGTCCGGCTAAGTACCCTTTCCCACCCACTTTAATTGGCTCCCCGGACATCGAACCACTTCGCGGGTCGTGCCACCCATCCCAAAAACCCCAGGGGGAAACTCCTCGTTCCTCCTCTTCCCCCCTGAGGCCCCATTATGACTCTCCTCAACTTTGATCAATGTTCTATAGAGGGTGAGGAAGAGATATTGTTAAGTACTGCTGTATACACTAACAGTATTGACTCCAGGTGGCAATTTATCACAGGCTATCACTTCACAAAACAATTAAATGAATGCATAAATAAAATAAACTGGATATCCAAATCTATCACTTCCTGGCTAATTGTCTAACCCATGGCCAGATGCAGATTTGATCCCACACAGCTTCAAGACTGTTCTGCACACCACCTGAGACCATACCAAGTCATCACATCCAAGAACTTCACTTCTTCAAGGGAGTTTTAAATATCACCTATGATTGTCATTTTTTTTAGTCCTTTGGAGTGCAGGTAAAACATCAAAGAGACTCAGAAGACTGTGTGGTGATACATAGATTGGTGGATGACTAACCAACATGCCTAGTTGGCACATGTCCTCGCTTCTGTAATTGTGCAGAACACCATTGAATATTGAAATCTGTAAAATGTGCTGTCTTTATGGGTACTTTCAAAGTGTGCCCAGGAGGACAATATATAATATAAAATTATGTCACAACTGTGATATTATGAAAACATGGGGAGGGTGGCAAGGAATTATAGAATTGAGGGTGTGTCAACCTAGATGTTGTAACTTGTAAGTAAATAAGTAAATAAAATAACATAATTATGGGGTGGTGGTTGGAGGGATATTATAGGGATGTGGATAGTGTGATAACAGGAAGGTTATGGAACCCCAAACAGTTTATTTACCAGGGATTCATGGAAAAGTAATATGCTTGTCAGTTGTGATAACGTGTCCCCGTCTTAGATAATTTAATTTGACTGGGACTCGTTTTAGGCCAATTAATCTTTTGACCCTGATTGAAGACACCTTAGGACGAGACAACTAATCAGCATATAAATCACTAGGTCAATAATTTTCTCAATATTCAATATGTCAAAGTAAACCAATCTAGATAAATGCATTAAGAAAGTTTGATCACACCATGACCTTTCAACCATGAATAACCACACAAAAATGAGTAAGATTTAAGTTATTTTATTCCATATTGGTTACACTCTACTAGCAAGTATATTAGTCTCAAAACCAGAAAACACATCAGCAATGTCACAATGTAGCAACTAGAATAAGATTTCATCAAGGCAAAGATCATAAACATTAGAACAAAGCACAATGTCAACATGGATTAATTGTAGCTGAGTATCTTTAGCTCATTATTCAACAAAGCATTGATTCAGTCATTTGTCTATTTGCGTCCGTTTTAGTGAACTCCTTATCTAACCTCGAATCAGCATTAGCATGTTGGGCTTTATGCAAAACAATTTAGCAACACAAATTTAGAAAACATCTAACTATGGTCTCTATCAAAAGGTAGCAGTTGGTACCTAGAAAGGAAAGGCAAACAGACAATTACAATTTCATTATCATATAGTTACCCTCCGTAATGGGTCAGCATACAGAGTCAGTCTTCGTCCTCAGGACATCAGTTGATTCGCCATAAGCCAAGAAACCCAGCAAAGTTCGGCAAGACAGGCAATATAGGACACTTCCCTCTTAAGGAGGAAAAGTATGAATCGGGCAGGACAAAGATAAGGATGGTTCGAAGAATTAAACAGCAAAGTCTTTAAGACAGAGTGACGAAGTGTCTAGGTAATAGAAAAAGGCACGTAATGGCTGATTTCTCCTTGTGTCAAAGGATTATATCAATCTTGTTGTACAGTCCCCTAATTTCCAATTGGGCAAATTTTGGTGCATCATTATCTCCGTCTAATAATCAAGTAATCACCTCATTAGAATTGTCACTTTAGAACAGTTCTCTCGTAGTTTATTGGCTCTTGTAATTGACGTCTCCAACGGGTAGAATGTCA
Organism: Pleurodeles waltl; assembly: GCF_031143425.1. Taxonomy (NCBI): domain Eukaryota; kingdom Metazoa; phylum Chordata; class Amphibia; order Caudata; family Salamandridae; genus Pleurodeles; species Pleurodeles waltl. The sequence goes on along the minus strand of NC_090449.1, from coordinate 312,896,627 downwards.
GGTACAAATTTTTATTCTCTCAGGCTCATTCAGTAGTTCCATTGTCTTTACCAGTTCAGGCGACCTTGTACCTGTTGCAAGTTTACACTGTTGCATTCAGCAAGAATGTCTCCTTAAGCAAGTCGAGTCTCATGAGAAAGAATTTACTGCAGTTACAAACATCTTCTAGTTTCTGGAAAATTACAGCTACATGTCCTTCAGCAAGTCAGCACATTGCACGTTAGAAAATCACATTTAATATGAGACCAGCAGCTAGGCCCCGACTCATGCTAACGAAGGCCTAGTTATTAATTTTTAGCAACATCTTAACATGTAACTCTTGAGGCTAGTACAAAATCATACTTTAGTACATTAATAATTCATCGTTAGTCAATTTAATTTACCACCGTATAAATTGGTGGCCACTCCCCGTGGGCACATTTCATACACGCGTTTACTAAAAGCACAATAATACAATTTCTATGCGGCATCATTAGGCATTCATTTGTAAATATTTAATGTTAATTTTGATTATAATAACTATACTCCAACAGTTGTCTATTATTAATATGTGATGTGTTGGATGAGCTACTTGTGAACATGTGTTATCGAAAGCCTTACTTTATTTGGGGAAATTTGCCTGATGAGACATTGCTTATAAAGGATGCTTTTTGGAGCATTACGGAACTTGAAATAAGTGACAAACTAGCTGCCAGGGAAACATGGATACTGCTGACTTTGGTGGTCTCAAAAGTTAGCAAATACACAAAATGGAGAACTTTGGAAGCACAGAAAGTGCTCTGACGCTTTTTGGAAATGTAGGCAGTAAGCCAACTGGGACGTTATTTAACATTATAAAAATGTAATTTGCATATCACTTTAATAGGGTGCTAATTTAAGCACTATGCAACATGCAATGAGTGCTAACTGAGACATTGCAGAACTATGGAAAGTATTCTTACTTTAGTATTGTTGAATTTGAAAAGTGAGCTGACAGGAGCATTATGGAATCTTGGAATATTCCCCAACACTGACACTACATTTCCCTAAATTGGCTGACCATACATCTCAAATGAAAAACAGTATCTAAATCCCCCCACGTTTTCAATGTGCTTAAAATGCACCATTTGCTAATCAATGTCAAAAATTATTTTTGAGGAAACTCACTCTTCACCCACCTGCAAGATTGCCTGTAAATCCTAAAACAGCGGTTCTTAACCTGAGGTCCGGGGACTCCCTGAAGTCCCCGATGCCTACTCATGGAGTCCACGGCTGCTAAGAACATTTAATAATATTAAAAGATTAATAAAGTGCATATCAAGAAGTCCCCAGTGTCAATATAAAGAAGGAAATGTAAAACTTACAATTTTAAAAGGCTCAATAAATGTGAAGAAATTTAAAAACAGAGGCTAGATATTCAGTTGGTATCCTCAGATTGATTAGTGGTATCAGCTGAATGCATCAAACAGAAGATAGACTGAAGGATTGGTCTCAGATGAATATAGAAAACCCCCAACCTGCCAATAATTTTTTTTAAACATATTTGTTTGTCAATTCAATAAAATATGTCAGCATTTGTATATTTGTTGGATGAATGTGTCTTTCAGCATTTTTGTGTATTGCTTTGAGGTTCAAATCATCTACATTGCTCAAGCCAGGGTCTCTGACTTCCACTAATGACTTAGTGGGAGTTCCTGGATCCCAGTAATGATCCAGTGGAGGTCCCCATATGCTAGTACTGATTAGGCAGGTGTCCACAGACATCAGAAGGTTAGGAACCACTGTCCTAAAATATTTTAAACAATGATACTGTCCCAATACGTTTAGAGATGCACAATTTGCCAATCATTTTTTTTAAAGTTCTCAGTAGAGAAACTCCAATGTTCCTGTAAAGTTGTCTTTTCATCCTCTTAGGATCACTGGATGAGGTTGTCTTAAAATGCAACGCGTGTCACTAATTAAAAGAAAGAACTCGTACTGAAGGAAAGGCCTAACACAATATCAAACAGTAGTAAGATGGATAAAGTGGAAAGGATCACGCAGGTGGCTAACAAACCAAAAGTGGGTTGGCCAGCCTGAAACAGACAGCCTAAGATGTTCTTTCCTGATTCAGCCCACACTTGGTAAAAGATACCCCTTGTAGACACTTGCCAAAGTGCTACACCTTTTGCGTAGCTTCAGGTCATCTAAGTAATGCACCGTCATAGGCTCCATTTCTCATCAGTACTCTTTTGTTCACTCAGCTGCCTTCTGAACTGCTTCCACACTTTCACCTTTCCATCACCACAGTTTGTGCACCTTTACTCCCACCACTGCAGGGGTTTGTACAATACCCAATTACGTATTTCTCAGTCCTGTTCTGTGTACCGTCACTTTTCTTTCAGAACTGGTTGGAGCGAATTCCCTTCTTACTGTTCTACTGCTCCGTGCATCTACAGCTCTGCTCCTCATAACTGCTGTGTTTCTTCACTCCTCCCTCCGTGTTTCTCTGTACACGTCATCTCCTATTGGTATGGAGCTGAGAAGAATCACCTTCATCACAGTTCTGTCCTCTCTTCCGTACTCTGAGCATCTTTATTCCTCCCCGTATTACTATCCTACCTTTCTCTACCTTAGTAATTCGATGCTGTATTCATCCTACTTTCCAAGCTCTCATTAAAGCTCTTAAACCTGAAATCGCCCCTCTGTACTCAGTCGTTCACTTTCACACTGATACTGATCTGCACACCAAACTTCCTGTATTACTGTGTGCCTTCACTCCCACACTCATCCGTAATCTATGCTTCTGAATTGGATGTGCCTTCAGTTTACCCCCGCAGGACGTCTGTGCACCTCACCTCCACAACGGTACTGTTCTACTTTCCCCACAATACCTCCAAATGCACTTTGCTCTGTAAGCGTTCATCTCCTCAGTACTTATCTGTGAATCTGAGGACCCACCATAGTACTGTTCTGTACCCTTTCGCCAACCCAACCTCAGTACTGCTCTGCGTCCGTACAGTTTCACGAACTGTTGCTGTCAACCTCAGTACTGTTCTATGAACTATCACCTCCCCTCTGATGCATAAAGCGTAATACCACCACGACCACTGCTGCTTGGCACGTTAAGTGTAGCACTATACTCTCGGTTTAACCAATACATCACAGGGTCTCTCTCTCTCGTCTGAAAATGTCTTTAATACAAAATAATTGCAAGGGAGCCCTTTCATTTCGATTCACCGGCGCCAAACTTTGGAATCAGCTGCTACTCCATCTTTGGTAGGATATTTTCTCATATTACGAAAGGCGTTTAAGATACATCTTTCTTACTGTTCATAATTTTCAGATTTAGGGCGTCAAAAAATGGTAGATTATTCCTATATAAAAATCAGAATAAAATGAAATAAAATCTTAGAATGGCCCGTTACATTTTGCTTTACACTTGGTTCTGCCTCCCTCCATATTCGTATGTTTTGACATGCCATGTAATACTGCCCATCTCCTTGAACACGGCTATGTACACCTTCTGCGCCCCCTCCTACTGTTCTGTGCACCTTCACCGCCTCCCTCACTGCTGCTTTATCTCAGTCCCTCCACCCCTCGCAACCTTTCTCCAATCAGTGTATGTTTTTTTGTAGTTTGAAACAGATCAGCACGTCCTGATCGCCTCCCGATCCCAGTTCAAGCTACCCCAACCTAAATTAAACCTTGGACATCGGACACCACGGAAGGAATTCTCTCTCTGACGTAAGAAGGAGACCATTTGACCCCTGCGGTCTTGGGGCCAGGAATCTCGAGCATTTCCTACGCAGCGCAGGAAGGCCGGATGTGGCCCTGGCACACGCACAGCTCCTGTTGTGACTGCCAGTTGCCTGATACTTCATCTCTCCTGGCCTAGTGCCTGATGTAAGCACTGCTGAGGAGGTCTAGCAGGTGTGTCCGCACCTTGTTACCCAATAAGCGCCCGTGTAGCACTGCCAGGGTCAGATTTAAAGCTTTACATGCCGATGCTTTACAACACCGACTTGGGGGATGGAGCAGTACGAGCATTAGCGAAGCAAGGGATGCCCCGGACTATGGTGCAAACAAGGAAAATTGTATCTTTGACTGCTATTGGAGTAGTGACATAAAACAACGGTACGGGCTCAACGCACTCAAGGAAATTGTGTCCTTTGACCCTGCCGTGGAGTATTAACTGTAATAAATGGGCTCCCTTTGGTCCCAGACACCCATGGGCCTGTAGAGTTCATGGACACGCCATACAGGCTCGTCTCCCAGCGGCGCTGTCCCTCACACCCATCCCTGTGTAGGTACCAATAGTCAGATGGTCCTGGAAGCCAGAGGGAGTTCGGCAAACCGTGCCCTCATGCAGGTTTCCAACTGCACACTCTGTCCTTGTCCATTGCATTGTGCAACCTCTGATCCTCACAGTGCACTTCACGACCTAGTACAACTGGGTCTGCTGCATAACTGTTGGATACACGTCTGACTTTCGGGAGAAAGTATCCAAAGGTTGATAATTATTAGGAGTAAAAATAGGGGTTTGCCTAAATTAGGAAAAGTTACCCAACCGACGATAATGTTTTGGTAACCTATGTGCAGACAGCAAGAGGTGATATTCAGAGACTACTTATCAATAATGCATGCGTTGGAAATTCCCAGTAAGAACGATTTTTCGATCCTCATTCAAGGAAGTTTTTTTTTTATAAAGGCACTCATAGTGAAAAGTGTGCAGTCCATTCTTTCTCCAGCTCATGGCTCTCAAGGACTGTGCACACTTCCACAAAAACAACTTTGTATCTGAAGCCAAAAGATAATGTAGTTCTTCATTACGCACATTATTACTAGTAAAACAAATACAAGGAAGTGGACGGGGAACAATCACCGGACAGTTAGTCAGATGTCTTCCTTCACTGTTTGCAAAATTAGAAAAGCGCAGGGGTGCGATGTTTAATGCGTTATGCAGAATTCCAGTCCTCGAGCAACAACTCCTGTTTGTGCAAGGATTGAACATTACTTGACTAAACTGAAATTATTCACTCACTTTGACTGAGGGTTCAAAGAGGAAACTCGACAGAGCCTGAATAGCAATACTGCCACTCTGGAATTTCCAGTGGACCACTGGCTAGTGCCTACTTTCAAAGAAAGATGGGCTGCCATGACCCAACCCAGTCTTTTTAAAAAGAAAAAAGTGCAGGTACTCATCAATTTGAGCAGTGAAAGGGGTGAGGGACAGTTGAAGGCAGGGCTAGAGGCGGACCTACTAGGTAAGCATTTCATAGGAGTGACATTTTCTTGGTGAGTATATTTCGACCATCAGTAGAGTATTTGTTTTGTCCTTCAGTGTGCAAAAGGATACATTTATTATTGTTACAATTTCGTACCAATGCGAATTGTCTCCGGCATTATGTATATATGAAACATAAACCTCATATGATGTTGCTGATCGTGCACAATAGTAGATACTGTGGGCAATTTGAGTACGAAACCTGGATAATGAGATGCTTATCCCTTTGGGCCTCCATTGTTTAGAGTACAACTTCCACCTTGAATCTTTACACCTTTTTATGGGCGAGCGCAAAGCGCTCCGTCCATTCTGTAATCTCTCTTTGGGCTTCAAACCACACCCATGTCACGTCAGTCACTCACATTGGTTCGTAGGCTTGCCTTTTAAAATGCGCTTGCTTTCATTTGTGAAAGGCATGCATATGTCATGCCTTTTCCAGTGTTTAGCCCACCTACACAGCACCGGTAAACTACTAAAAACATTCGAGGCTCGATGTTTTCAGCCTGGGGTCCGGACTACTTTATCTGTTTATTTTTCACGCAGCACGATGGCGCTCCACAGTGCGATCGCGCTGCGTTTTTTTTTCTTCACTCAGCTCGCTTATGTCAACTGTTTAACTTTTTTTTTCAGTTTGTGTGCCAAAAAAAGTCCAGTTAGTAATTTTCAACGCAAATAACTCTAACTCGCGCAAACGTGAGAACCATTGCATTGCAAATGCTTGTTCTCTTTGTTGCCTCTTCAACGTTTACTTAGTAAACATCAAAACTGAAGTCACTGAACCAACCCACACAGAATGGAACATTCACAATCTGGTCTTCAGCACAATGCAGACAGCACCCTGTCACAGTTCTTATTTGCTATACATCACAGTCAATTAAAATCCTCCAGGGCTCCTTCATTGGGAGCACGAGGTACCTGATGTGACTAATGGGTAAGTGGAGTGATTACGGGGAACTTGCGTGGTAACGTGTGACGAAGGGCTTAAATAAATGACTAAAAACAATGTAATGGGGATAAGATGATCCAGCTTATGTCAGATGTCAGCGTAAAGTAAATGAAATGAAGGTGGGCACCACGGTCAGCAAGGCAAGTACAGGGTATCTGAGGCAAGCACAGGGCAAATGAGAGTTGCACTGGCTGGGTGAGAAGAGGACGGATAAGTCAGTTAAGGCAGGCTGAGTACATCAGAGTCTGATCAGTCAGTGCAGCATGGAAGAGCCAAGCACAACTTGTATGGTGTAAGAAAGAGTTGACAAGGTAAATATATGGAGGGAGAGTCGAGCACAGGTGAGAGCATGGTGGTTTAGATGATTACCGGTTGAGCAAAACAAGTATCTGGGTCTGTGGAAGAGGCAGGTATAGCTTACATCAGGTAAGCACAATATGGGCAAGACAAGTACACACTGGATAGATCCAGCACATTGTAGGTATGGTGGTCACAAAAAGGTCAGGAGACCATGTTTTTTAAAGTCGTTTTTATAGGGTGGACAGGCCTTCTGAGCATCAGAGTGATGCAACAGAAATGTTATGATTTGCTAGTATTTGGATGTCCCCTAAGACACCCATGAGGATAATACATGCGTAATAACTGAGAAAAAATATTTTGGATTCAGAAAGGGTTTTTTATGGAAGTGGCATAAAACAGAGAACGTTCTACCTCTGATTCTCTCCTTTCCAAAACACGGGTCTAGCAACAAAAGCTTTATGTACTGTCTGACTTCCACAGACAAGAACAGAGACTCTGACTGTAACACTGGCCTAAAATGCAAAGACTACATTGCTTTTCACAATGTAATTAAAGCTTTTCTTCACTGTAATATGAAACACAGGCAAACCCAGCTATGTGTCTTGTTGGCTCTGATAAAAAAATAAAGGGGTCATTCTGTGAATACTGTCACAACTGAGAACACATCTGGCCCATTTCCCAGTTTATTGGGTTCATATGTATCTTTTTAGGAGTTCTGAGAGGTAAGGAGAAACAAGTCAACACCTTCTAATCAATTAACAGAGTAAATCATTTGGTCACACATTAAATCTCAGAGGCAGAAGTTCAAATTCAAAGGTTTACGACACATTTAAGGCCAGGCATATGTAAATGAGTCTTAGAAACATACTATATAAGTACAGAATCACAAAGGAGAATTAAATCATCTAACCAGATTAAATTGTACAAGCATAGTGCATACCAATATTTCATTTGCAGCCATACAAAAATAAAGAAATAACACCTGGTGTCCATGGTCCAAATTGCGATCTGCCTGTCTAATCATCTGAAAACTAAATAAACCTAATTATTTCAATTAAAGTAAAGGAAACCTTAAAGCTTTCTCTGGAAATGGAGGAAATAGAAAATTAATCATAAGTGTCAGCATAAACGAATTTTCAGTTGAAGCTCTGCAAGAGAGATGTGTGCAGCATGAAGCCACTTTAGCCAAGATAAAGTAGGGAGATCTGTACACCTCCAAGTCTCTAGGGATCCTCTCTAGTCAAAGAGTAAAAAGGGTCTGCCTTACCTAATTAAATGAACACCTCTTTAGATCTTGCAGAACCTCCGAGAATCAACATTATCATCGCCAGTAGTTTTCCCTCTTCCGCGCAGAGTTTGGAATTTGCAGCTCAAATCAGACTTTCATCCTAGGAACCAAACAAAAGGACGACCTTGGGTACCTCCCATATAAAGGAGTTCAGAGGGGAGTTCTTCTCCCTGATCCTTAGTTACCTCTCCTCGTCCTTGCCATGGCCCTTTGCCTGAAACTCACAACATGATTTTCATTAACTGTAGACTAGTGCAGACACTCCGCAAATAAAGAAAATGTAAAGTGTTCAAAACTCCATGTTGAAGGTTAAGCACATAAAAACATTTCAGGCCTTTACTTGAGTCAACTTAACACAGAATATAATGCACATTCAAGTACATGGCTATACGTGCATTTCTCCTCACCAGCACTATAAATGATGAATAACTATGATGATGATATAACGTTTAACTGTAATGCATGAATCGCAATACATTAAATATAAATGCGGTCACATATTTTTCTGTCAATAAATGTTATCACAGAAACATGCATATAACCTTTCTACCCTGATTAATATGACTTTCAATGCACCACTTTAACATGAATACATTCAAATACACATCATATATGTCATTGACTACATTTTAACATCACTTCCATAGAGCATAATGGCACAGGCAAGTTATGTTCTCTCACAGTAGATCTCAAACCCCACCTGACATCATCAAGCACCCTAAATATTTTTTTAGAGATGCTGCCTAGATAAGAGAACTCCGTGTTTTTTCTCTACACTGGGGAGTCCCATTAATGTTTGACGTCATTATATTTTAAAAAATAGGACAAGATCACCCTTCATGCATAATTACAAACTGTAAGAACCAAATTGCTCAAGATAATCTATGGGTGAGAGGCTCAGTTTAAACAAATGTTTTTTAAAAAGGGGTTTAAGAAAGTGCCTGAACAAAAAATTTGAATCTGAGGAGATTACACCTGAATACGATCACACTAGACCTGAGGATCAAAGTCAGAATGTATCTTGAGAATGTGCTTTATTTTGAAGACAGCTCTTTTTCAAGCCACTCAATTCCATGTGTTTTCTTGCCCATTTACTTCAGCCTCTCAAAATCCATGAGAATTTAGGCATCATCTTGTTTTCAGTGCCAGGGAAATCTGTTTATTATCCGTTGCCGGTTCACCCCCAGGCATCCATTTTTGACCACCCCCAACCTCTTGTTTTCTCCCCTTGCAGTATTAACTCACAGCCTGCTCCCTTATACCTGAGGGAGCTTTATCTTGAGTTCTGCAAAGCATGTGCATCTCACCCTCTGTATGGCAAACCCAGTAGGATGGACTCATGCTGTCAATGCTACCTTCTGTTCACACAGATAGTCTCCCTAACTAAACACATTTATGCACATATACTCTCACACATATATACACAACCACTATCGCACAGTTTGATTCAGTTAGCTTTCACACTAACTTTTTTTGATAGCCTAAAAACCTGGACTAAAATTGGCCCTTTTGGACCTATTGTGGACACCCGTAGTCCACAATAAACTAAAAAAAGTCAGAAAAAGTAAGATTCACGCATGCAACGAAAGTCTCACAAACAAGAGTCGAGATTGCAGCTAACAAATCTGAGGAGGGAGTTCAGTTTTCAATTGACAACTAAACTGATGACTTTCAACAACTGATCTAATGGGAAGGGGGATTTAATTCCACAGCTTTGTCCGCAGGTTGACATCATAGCATAAAATACTAGTCTGCAGAGCAGTCGCTACCCAAAGGAGGCCCTTTGCTGCTATTTTCAGATCTTTTGTCAATTAAAATATTAATCCCACAACTGAAGGCTCAGTTTATTCTTCAAATTACTCCAGCTAAAAAATTCTGTTAGGTAAATATCTAGTGGATGCCCAGGTTACCTTAGTACGCTCCGCAGCTTGAAAAAGCAATGGAATAAGCATGTCACTTAACCATACGATAATATTGCAATTGGATGAGTCCGTGAAACTTGCCAAATGGACAAACGTGAGCTGGGTCAGGTGGAGACAGGAGTGTGCATGATCATGGACTGCCTGTCTGCCTCACAATCGAATGCCCAGCAAAACGCTGATGAAAGACAGGGGGTGATAACCCAATCCCTAACTGCCACCCACCTGCCCTGTCTCACCTCGGCTGCCTGCCTTGACAGGGTAGGTGCTGGGACGTGCACTCTGGGCTCGGATAGGCGACGGACTGAGACAAAAAATATGCCTGGGCACCAAAATATAAGTGTCTTCTTTAGTGAACCAAATAGCTAAAAAACAGTGGCCATATCTGCAAAGTAGGCCAGTTTTGAATATTTAAAGAAATGCTCCATGGGTATTTTGCAAAGGATGGGAGACTGCATGCATTTCTGTTTGCTGCAGGCAATGCTTATGGTAGTAAAAAGTGAAATAAACAGCAGCAAACAATGGCAAAGCCAATAGGTCTCCCTTATGCGAGAGCTATTGGCTTTGACATTGTGTTTTAGCCATGTTGTTCACCAATGTGGCTGCTATTCAGCATAGCTAAATGTTAGAGGTGTCAATTAGGTTGGGGTAGGGTAGAGCGATGTAGGGTGGATTGGGGAAGAGCGTAGTGCTGTGGATTGGGTTAGATTGGAGAGGAGTGAGGGTCACTGGAGAGGGGTAGATTGGAGTGGAGTGGGGTAGACTGGAGTGGAGAGTAGTAGGATGGAGTAGAGTGGGGTAGATTAGAGTTGAGTGGGATAGAGTTGGGTGGAGTAGTTTGGAGAGGGGTAGGTTGGGTGGATTATAGTAGGTTAGATTTGAGTGAAGTGGGGTAGATTGGAGTGGATTGGGGTAGATGTGAGTGGGATAGTTTAGAATCGTGTAGATTGGAGTGGAGTGGGGTACACTGAAGTGGAGATGGATAGAGTGGTGTGGGGTAGGCTGGGATGTGTTGGGGTAGGTTGGAGTGGAGTGGATTAGACTTGGGTAGATAGGAGTTGGTGGATTGGGATGGGGTAGATTGGAGTAGGGTAGTTGGGGGTGGGATGGAGTAAATTGGTGCTTAATAGATTGAGGAGGAGTGGGTTAGATTGGACTGGAGTTGGGTAAATTTGAGTGGTGTGTGATAGATTGGAATAAAGGGGAGCGGGGTAGATTGGGCAAAGAGGAATGGAGTGTGGTACGTTGGGTAGAGTGGAGTGAGGCAGATTGGGTGGATTAGAGTGGAGTTGGATAGATTGGGTGGAATTGAGATTAGAGTGGAGTAAAACAGACTCGGGAAGAGTGGAGGGGGTAGATTGAGAGTGGAGTGAAGAGGGTAGATTAGAGTGGAGTGAAGTGAGTGGAATAGAGTGGAGTGGGGTAGACTGGGTGGATTACAGTAGGTTAGTCGGGAATGGAGTGTTGTATATTGGACTGGGGTAGATTGGAGGGGGATGAATAGAGCAGGGTAGCTTGGAGTGTGGTAGATTCGAGTGGAATGGGGTAGATTGGAGTGGAGTAGGGTACAATGGGTTGGGGGTACATGGGGTGGAGTGGGGTGGGGTGGAGTGAAGTGGGGTAGGTTGAAGTGGGTAGATTGGAGTGGAATAGTTTAGAGTGGAGTCGATTGAAGTGGAGTGGGGAAGATCGGGTGGGATAAATTTGGCAGGGGTACGCTGGAGTAATGTGGAGTGGATTAAATTGGAGTGGAGTGGGATAGATTTGAGTGGAGTGGGGTGGAGTAGAATGGAGTGGAGTAGATTAGAATGAAGTGGAATGGGGTAGATGTGAGTAGAGTGGAATGTGGTAGAGTGGAGTGGGGTAGATTGGGTGGACTGGTGTGTGGTAAATTAGAGTGTGGTAGTTTGTGGTAGATTGGAGTGAGGTAGGCTGTGGAAGAGTTGGATAGATTGAAACAAAATTGGGTAGATTAGAGTGGAGTCACTTAGATTGAAGGGGAGTGGGTCAGATAGGTTGTGGTGGAGTCAGGTAGTTTTGAGTGGGATAGATTGAAGTGAAGTGGGGTAGATTGGATTTCGTGGAGTGTACTGGGGTATATTGGAGTAGAGTGGAGTAGAGTGGGATAGGTTGTACTGGGGTAGATTGAAGTGGGATTGATTGGATTGGGGTAGATTAGGAGGGATAAATTTGGGTGGGGTGGGGTGGAGTTTGGTGGGATGGTGGGGTGGGGTAGGTTGGAGTAAGGTGGGGTAGATTGGGGTTGAGTGGGTAGATTGAAGTGGGATAGATTGGAGTGGGGTGCAGTGGGGTCTGGTGGGGTGGAGTGAAGTGGGATGGGGTAGATTGGGCTGGGTTGGAATGGAATGGGGTAGATTGGGTTGGGATAGATTGGAGTGGGTTAGATTGGATTGGATTGAGTAGGGTAGATTTAGTGGAGTGGAGTAGTTTGGAGTGGAGTAGACTACAGCAAAGTGGAGTGTTGTAGATTGGGGTGGATTGGAGTGAAGTGGGGTAGACTGGAGTGGAGTTGGGTGAGGTGAGTGTCATGGAGTGGAGATGTCATGGAGTGGAGGGGTATAGAGTGTAGGGGCTCAAAGTGAAGAGGCATAGAGTAAAGGGGCGAGTTGTGTCATGGAGTGACTGGCATGGAGTGGCTTGCAGAGCAGAGTGCAGTGTAGGAGAATAGAGTGGAGTGGCATCTAGTGGTGTAGAGGGGAGTATGCGTGGTGTGGTAGTGCACTGCCACTACAGACAACACATTTCCAATTGAAATTACCAATATTTGCGTCAAAATATGGTTTTACTGTATACAAACAGTGATATGTGCATTTGTCATTACTTAGGGGGTCATTCAGACCCGGGCGGGCGGCGGACGCCGCCCGCCTGGCGGGAACCGACAAATGGCCGTTCCGCGGTCAGAAGACCGCGGAGGCCATTCTGACTTTCCCGCTGGGCCGGCGGGCTCCCGCCAAGGGAGCGCCCGCCGGCCCAGCGGTAAAGGCCCTGCAACACAGAGGCCGGCTCCGAATGGAGCCGGCGGTGTTGCAGGGGTGCGACGGGTGCAGTTGCACCTGTCGCGATTTTCACTGTCTGCTATGCAGACAGTGAAAATCATGCTGGGGCCCTGTTAGGGGGCCCCTGCACTGCCCATGCCAGTGGCATGGGCAGTGCAGGGGCCCCCAGGGGCCCCACGACACCCATTCCCGCCATCCTGTTCCTGGCGGTCAAAACCGCCAGAAACATGCTGGCGGGAAGTGGGTCGGAATCCCCATGCGCCGCCATGGAGGTTCAGCCCAGCCAGGGGAAATCCAGCGGGAAACCGCAGGATCCCCTTTTCTGACCGCGGCTTTACCGCCGCGGTCAGAATGGGCACTGAAGCACCGCCAGCCTGTTGGCGGTGCTTCCGTTGCCCGCGGCCCTGGCGGTCTTAGACCGCCAGGGTCGGAATGACCCCCTTAGTGTATTGATGTGTTTTGATCATATTCAAATATTTGTTTCCAGCACACTTCAGCATCACAGAAAAATGTGCTTCATTTGTACTAATCCTGATATATTCTGAAAGATCGGCACAGTTCATTTTTTGTTGTGTACTAGAAAAAAAAGCACATTCTGCACCCTCTAATCTCACACGGGTACTCAGCCGGATTGAAACACAAATTCTCTCACATGGAAAGAAAAGTAAACACTGTCTGACCTCTGTCTTTGAATGCACAGCAAATGTGACAAGATAAGAACACGATTTAAAACCCCGTTTACAGAAAGCAAGTTGTGGAAGAATACAGTGAACAAGATTTGGGCAACAGGAGGGACCAATTGAAGCTGGAAAGCCTAAAACAAAGCCAACAAATAGCCAGAAAACGTGAGTTACGGACCACGGGAAGCTTTCAGAATGCCCACAAGAAGTCATAAGCAAACCAGACAGCTGCTCTGGTAGGCTTCAACATAAAAACCAGCTTAGATGGCCATCAACCAGGCCTACAAACTTCTAAAAAAGATCGCCCCGCACAGTGATCTGTCAGACCAACCAATCGGGCACCAACCTGATTGCCCTATAGGCCAGTCCGACCCTGGCTCGGTGACACCTTGTACATACATTAGATTTCCTTGCCCATTCAGACATGACATGTCTTGTGCCACACACCTACAGTGTGATTGACAGCACAGGGTCTGGTTCGACCCTACACTTTCAATCACAGAAGATCACAGGGTATCCAAAATCACAAACAACCCTAAATTAAAGCAAATGAGGCGCTATGAATTATTCACCAGTGGCTCCATTCAGGGCTACTCTGACTCACTCATTCCACTCTGACAGTCTTCTCTTTTTCGGCAGCAGTTAAGCAGAGCACTAACTGCTTAGCTGCGCAGTCACCAGTGTCCCCAACCCTGCCCTGTCCAGCTGACCCTAAGCATATGGGTACTCTCCTTTTGGAAGCAGAAGTAGAAGTTCCGGTACTGAAAGGGAGAAAATCCAAAAGTGTCGGGACTCGGTACTGATGAGTGCCATTTACCCATTTAAAGCACTGACCCAACCATGCCCCAAGGCCCGATTCTAGGCTTCTGCAGTAAGGGACTGGTTTGAACATTTTTGTCAAGGCTGATTTTGATGTTCAGTCAGGGCACTGTATTCCTCCTATCATCTTGCCCATGATCTATAGCGGCAGTATGTACAGATAGTATCTGCTGCTTTGTTCTGGAATCTCAGGAATTGGTTAGATGTGAGAAAAATGAAGAATAACAATGCTCAGGTCAGCTATAGAGGGAGAAAAGTAAAGCATATTTTTCAGCTGTGAAACATTTAACAGCACTCCTGTGGCACAGAATTACTAGTTTCACTAAATAGGCAATTATTAAGCAAACCGATAAGCATGAGCATGGTTGAATATTTTGGAGAAAAACTGTCGTTTTTGTTTGCAAACATTTAGGGCAATAGCTTCCAAGGAAACAATATCATACTGCAGCGGGATAGGGAAGACCGAGACCAGTAACAAAACAAGAGGGAAACAAAAAGTGAAAACACGAGAAACAAGTCATAGGAGGAGGGCAAAGTGAGAAAGTGAAGGAACAGGTGGTTAGGAGAGCAGGGAGGAAGACAATAGATTTGAGACTCAAGAGGACTATTTAACAATTAAAGGCACGATTACAATTCAAACAGATTAAAGTATAAGTTCACAATTTGTGACTAGTACTCCTGCACCTAAATTAGGTTTTTAACCCATAATAGGGAATAACATTCCGGCGTCGAACAAAAACCACATGTAGATCCTTGTAGATCCTTATTCTGGGCCAAATATCTGGCCCATTCCCTGACTCTTTACAAATTGTAATGATCACTGATATTGGGAAGTGGATGTATTGTTGCAGGGCAATAGTTACAAAAGGCGTTGCTGTCAGGCAGGGGGCGCATTCCCCTTCTCTGTTGTGCCTTAGGCCAGGACCAGGTAGGGGGCTTACTAAGTTTTACCTAGTGCATTTACACCTAGCACGGTGTTTCCTCCCCTGGTAATCAGGTACAGTGTGTTACTTGGGATCGGCTGGAGTGGCATCCCATAGTAATTCCACTCTGTCCGACTTATAATCGGCACTAAGGCCCTCATTATTGTATTGGCGGTAAGTGCTGCTTACCGCCATGCTGACTGCCGCCAACATACCGCGACCCCGGCGGTATACCGCTACCCGTATAATGACCCACACATAGAAATCCACCACTATACAGACACACACACAAGTCCGCCACCCCAAAGGTCAGTGATAAACTGGCGGAAGCAAAACCTACTCCGTTACACCAACAGAACTACGCCCACAGCATTATGACCCACGAATTGCTGCAGCAGACATTCAACCGCGGTAAACCATTGGCGGTACATACCGCTGTGCTCAAAATACACATACACATACAAAACAACACCACATTGGACAATTCAAACTACACACACCTGACACACATACACATACTACATCCACACACCACCATAAAACACACAGACACATTACCCACAACCCTTTACCACTACAAAAAAATTACAACAGAAAGAGAGCCACACCAGGAGCACCCACAGAACCAGAGCCACAGAACACCATCACCCATACATCATCCACGCACCTCACAGCACACACCCCAACACACCCACACACACTACACCCATGGCACCACAAAGACAGAGGAGGAGCTAAGGGTCGTGGTGAAGGAAATCATCCTGGTAGAGCCATAGCTATTAAGGTTCACAGGTGCAGCAGACATCCATTGCGAGGAAGATGGAGCTATCGTGGAGAACCGTGGACAGGGTCAATGCCGTGGGACAGCACCCCAGAACAAGGGATGACATCAGGAAGAGGTGGAACGACCTACAGGGGAAGGTGCGTTCCGTGGTTGCAAGACACCAGATAGCTGTACAGAGAACTGGCGGTGGACCCACACCTCCTCCCCCACAACTAACAAAATGGGAGGAGCAAGTCTTGGCAATCATGCATGCTGAGGGCCTGGCAGGAGTAGCAGGAGGACTGGACTCTGGTAAGTCAAATCTTTACTACTTTCACCCCCCTACCTGCATGCCATCACATACCCCCAACCTCGCCCTCACTCCCTCACTCCCATCACTCCACCACCTCCCATATACTCCACAATCACAACCCACCCATCCCAATACCAAGCCCTGCATGCAACACCAAAGCATGGACACCCATCACAGGCCTGCATGGACAACCATCACCACTGCATGCACACTAGAGACAATCACTTAGCCAACCAAATAACAACTCACACAAGGCAAAGCTGCCATGGTAAAAACTACCATAGAGGGAAACATACCCATGCACAAGATGTCACATGCAGAAACAATAACACTGCATTTACCCACAGGACCCCCATACAATGTCACAGGAGAGGAGGTGCCAGCAACATCCAGTCATCCCACAGAAGAGGCCCACAGTGACAACAGCAGCTCTGCACGCCTGGATCAGGATGACCAACCTGGCCTATCAGGGATCTCTGGACAGTCGGTTACCCAGGCACAGTCCCATCCCACCACAGAGCCTCCCCACTCAGGAAACACCACCACAGCACCCACCCAGCGGGCCCATTCCACTGTCCCCAAGACAAGCCAATCAGCAGTGTGTCCACCACTACAGGGACCCCAGGCAACCCCAAAAACACAGGACAATCAGGGACATGGGGTCAGTGGCAGTGGGCATACGGTTCATGTGACAGAGGCACAGGACAACAGGGAAGCTGGGAGGACTGCTGTGCGACAGGGGGAGGACAGGCCCAGGGAACCGATTTCCACAAGGCACTCACCAACATCCTGGGAGCATACCACCATTCCCAGGAGACCATGGGTCAGATACTGGTCAAGTTGCAGGAGACCCAGCGGCTGCAGGAGGGACAGTACCTGGGGATCAGGGAGGACCTGAGGGACATCAACACCACCCTGGTCACCATTGAAGGGATGCTGACAGAGATGGCCAACACCATGAGGGAGGCAGTGGCACACCAACGGGCCCCTGACACTAGCCACACTGATGAACAGCCTTCCACCTCCGCTGACGATAGTGGACAGGAGGCCCCATCACAGGAAAAACAGGCCACCAGCACCCCAACCCCTGCAGAAGGAAATCCACCCCACAAACGGTCCCTGTAATCCAGGCAGAAGCCAGAGAACATTGCCAAGACCCCCACCAGAAAATAAGACTCTCCTGATTGTCACCCTTGTGTCTCACTCTGTCACCCTGTCCACCTTGAACTGCCAGTGCTCCACTTCCCATGTTCCATTGGACAATGCACCTGTGATACCAATAGACTGGACTCAATCCTGGACTTTTCTCTACCATGACCCAAGCCCATTGCACATCCCCATTTACTTCTCAACACTGAAATAAACACCCTTGGAAAAAACAAGTATGGAGTATGTCAAATGATTTAAGGGTGTAGTTGTTTAACGATCTGTAGACATTGCAAATAGACTGTACAGTTATGTATACATAGGTATGACCTGTAATGTGCCGCAGTCAATACACCAGGAGCCACATGAGGGCACAAACATCTGCAAATAGACATGTTAAAGGATACCATAAGTGTAGTGGGAACTGCTGCCAGCCAGAGAAAATTCACTTCACAAAACAGCAATGGAAGGTGAGGTTACAGTGGCTTACCTGTGTGTCACTGGAAGTACTGTTGTATGATAGTTGTTCTTTTGTCCACATCCCCTTCCTCTGCCTCCTCACTGTCCACAGGCTCCACTGCTGCTGCACGACCATCTCCAGCCTCATCCTCCTGCAGAAAAGCCACCTGGAATCTCAAGGCTAGGTTGTGCAACATGCAACATGCAACGATGATCTGGCAGACCTTCTTGGGTGAGTAGCACAGGGATCCACCTGTCAGATGGAGGCACCTGAACCTGGCCTTCAGGAGGCCAAAGGTCCTTTGAATGATCCTCCTTGTTTGCCCATGTGCCTCATTGTAACGTTCCTCTACCCTTGTCCTGGCATTCCTCACTGGGGTCAGTAGCCATGAGAGGTTGGGGTAACCAGAGTCACCAGCAAATATCAAGGGATCCCTGTTAGTCAGACACTCACCCTCAGGGCCAACCCCACAACCATATACCAACATACACTGGGTGGGGACCATGGGCTCACCTATTAGCCTCAACCGGTGCCTCTGAAGTTGAGCCATCACATAGGCATCATGCACAGACCCAGGATACTTTGCATTCACACGGGAGATGTACTGGTCCGCCAGGCACACTATCTGCACATTCATAGAGTGAAAGCTCTTTCGATTTCTGTACACCTGTTCATTTCTCAGGGGGAGGGGGGGACAAAGGCAACATATGTACCATCAGTAGCACCAATGATGTTGGGGATATGTCCCATTGCATAGAAGTCAGCCTTCACTGTGGTCAAATCCTCCACCTAGGGGAAAACGATGTAGCTGCTCTTGTGTTTCATCAAGGCAGATAACACTCTGGTCAGCACATTAGAGAACATAGGCTGTGACATCCCTGCTGCCATGGCCACTGTCACTTGGAAGGAGCCACTTGCCAAGAAATGGAGCATTGATAGGACTTGCACAAGAGGGGGGATCCCCGTGGGGTGACGGATAGCTGAGATAAGGTCTGGCTCCAATTGGGCACCCAGCTCTTGGATTGTGGCCATATCAAGTCTGTAGGTGAGGATAATGTGCCTGTCCTCCATTGTTGCCAGGTCCACCAGGGGTCTGTACACAGGGGTATGTCTCCATCTCCTATTCAACCTCAGTGGTTGAACTCTAGGGTGAAAAACGGTGAGCAGCTGGTCATATTCAAACATATCCTCAAAGTAAAATGCCTTGCATGTTGTGACAGAAACAGTATGTCAACATGTAGTCCCGTAAATGTGCCTATGTCTGCTGTGACGCAGTTAGGTGCCATGGCCTGCTCCCCCCTGAAATGACGGCCGCCTGACCTGTGTGGAGGGACAAGTGGAAATGAGGTAATTCTGCTGATGTTGTGCGCCTTTGCGGGAGGCGGTCGAGGACCACCGTGCAACTCCTCATTGGTTATCATTGTGCCCTTTGGGTTCCAGTAGCCAGTGGTGATGTACGCCGGCGGTAACGGTACGCACCGCCACGGACGTGACTGCCATTTACTATCTGTTCACTCACTTGCTACCTGACCTTCAACAGGAGAGGACCTACACTGCAAGTGCTGCTGTGACCTGTGTCTGGAAGCGACCATGGCTTGAGTGTCTGGGGAAAGGGCCTCTGCCTTCACTTCGGAGGAGTTGGAGAGACTAGTGGATGGGGTCCTACCCCAGTACCGTTTATTTTATGGTCCTCCAGACTAACAGTTGAGTACACTGTGAGCACGATGCATGGGGCATGAATGCATGGAGTGCTGTGTGTATAATCCTCGTGTAATGGGTGGGGTGGCTGAGGGGTCCTAGGCAGAGTGCTGCAGGTATGGTGGTCAATGTCTGAGCGTAAGGGGATGAGAGAGATATGGTGGGCCATGAGTGTAACAGGCCGGACAGTTTGGCTGATACCTTTTTCTATGTATCTTTCTCTGCAGGTCAGCACCCATCAGAAAAAGGGTATTTGGCGTGCTATCGCCAAAGACGTGTGGACCCTGGGGGTCTTTGACAGGCGGAGCACCCACTGTCACAAACAGTGGGAGAACCTGCGCCGCTGGGCAAGAAAGACGGCGGAGGCCCACCTGGGGATGGCCTCCCAATGAGGAAGGGGTGTCTGTCGAACCCTGACCCTCCTGATGTTCCGCATACTAGCGGTGGCCTATCCGGAGTTGGATGGGCGCTTGAAGGCATTACAGCAGCCACAAGGGGGTGAGTACAGTTTCAAAATCAGAAAATTGCGTGTGGTGTGGTGTTATCTGGGTGGGGGATGTGGGCCTGTGGGTGCCCCTGGGCCAGGACGAACATGGCAGGGTAGGTTCCATGTTAAGCAGGGTTTGATGCACTCCAGCCCCAATATGCTAGTGGGCATCTTGTGTGAGGCTCCAAGGAGACATCCATCAGCACAGCCAGTGTGCCTGCACCAGCTGCCAAGGACAAAAAGGGACCACCAGCTGGCAAAGCCAAACAGGGAGCACCAGCTGGCAAAGGCAAGGAGGCACCACCAGCTGGCAAAGCCAAACAGGGAGCACCAGCTGGCAAAGGCAAGGAGGCACCACCAGCTGGCAAAGGCTAGGAGGCACCACCAGCTGGCAAAGGCAAGGAGGCACCACCAGCTGGCAAAGGCAAGAAGGGGCCACCAGCTGCCAAGGGCAAGAAGGGGCCACCAGCTGCCAAGAGCAATGACAAAGGCACAGACGCCGCAGGCAGGATGGATATGAAGCCTGGTGCTGGAGCAGCATCCGAGCAAACAACACCAGCCATGGCACTTCAGCCGACCGAGGCTGCAGGGGATGGCCTGGAGCCTCCCCCCACAATAGGCAGCACCGCTGCCAGCACCGCCACATGCACTGCCGCCAGCACCACCACCTGCACCGCCACCTGCACAGCCACCAGCACCACTGCCAACAGCAGCAGCCCCAGTAGACAGTCGTCCGAGGCTGCAGGGGAAGGGCTGGAGCCTCCCCCCACCTGCCGCCAGCACCGCCGCCAGCACCGCTGCCTGCACCGCCACCTGCACTGCCACCAGCACCACTGCCAGCAGAAGCAGCCCCAGTGGGAAGCCATCCGAGGCTGCTGGAGAAGGGCTGGAGCCTACCCCACCACTGGCAGCATCTCCACCAGCCCCGCCACTGCCACCACCGAGCAGGCGTCACTGCCGGCGGGCAGTGTGTAGTCGTGCCTCCATGGGCTGTAGTGCGACCTGGCCCTGCAAATCCTGTAGGTGTGACACCCAGGTGAGAGACTGTGACCTTGCAATCCCCAAGATCTGCATCACAGGGAACAAGGCTCCCCCAGAACCAGTGGAAGAAGGCACCCACTCACCCCCTCCTTGCCAGGATGAAGCACACTGGGCACGAAGCCCCCTCCAGAACCAGTGGAAGAAGGCATCCGCTCACCCCCACCCTGCCAGGATGAAGCACACTGGGCACAAAGCCCCCTCCAGAACCTGTGGGAAGCCATCCACTTGAGAGACTGTAGCCTTCCACTCCCCAGAAACAAGCATGGGCAGACCATCCACTAGAGAGACTGTGGCTTTGCACTCCCCAGGACCAGGCAGTGGGCAGACCACCCACTACAGAGACTGTGGCTTTGCACTCCCCAGGACAGAGTGATGGGCATGTGGCCCCCTCCAGAAGCAGTGGCATTGTACCATCTTCTGGCTGAGGTGCCCCCTGTTCCCCTTCCCCCTGAGGTGCCTGTGTATTTTCAATCTAATGCCCCAGCAGTGTTCTCTCCGTATTGAGGCAGGAGTCAAGTGGGACCTTGGCCTATGTGATATGGCCCTGTGGCCCACGGACATTATGGACTGGACCGTGTCCCTCCATTTGTATATATTGGAGATACTGTTTTGTGCTTTGAGCACGTATTTCTAGAACTTTATATTATTACACTGACTTTAATCACTTCCTTTTGTCCTTGCATTATTCCTGAGGGTACGGGGTGGATATGTAATGTTGTCGCATCTGTTTGGGTGTATGTTGTTGGGGGTGGGGCTGTAGCATCTTGCGTGTGTGTCATTCTCTCCCCTCCCCCTTGTGTGCTAGGTGCGGTACTCACCGTGGTCGTCTTCGCTGCTGTTGGTATTCCTGGTGTAGGAGGAGGTAAACCAGCATGGGTAACACCTGTAGTTCGGGCTCTATGGCGTCGTGGTTCTTACTTGAGTGTCCAGAGGTGAGTCGTTTCCCTTCTGTTTACTGTTTCTGTCATGCTTTTGATGGCGTTGGTACAGCCCTGGTGTCTCGTAATACAGTGGGCGGAACCTTGTCTTCCGCCTGGCTTTTGGTGGTTACCGCCACAGTGCTTGTTACTAACGCCATGGCAGTCGGTGTGTTAAAGTGGCTGTCTGTGTTGGCGGTTTCTGCCGTGGTCATAATTCCATTTTTTTTCTCGCCGGCCTGTTGGCGGTATTACCGCTGCTTTATCACCGACCGCCAGGGTTGTAATGAGGGCCTAAATGTTTTCAATTCATTTGTATATGAGATGATCATGAAGTGGCCACATGGAACTGAGCTAACTCCACACCACCTCACAATACACAGAATTATAAAAGAGGCCACGGTTTTACTTTAGTAAAGTAAAATAAGTTAAACAGATTCCATTTTTCAAAGGGTCAAGAATAAACAGAAAATGAAATTGTAATTTAAAGATCTCACCATTGGCCAGTTTAGTTGTGTATACTTAAAATAGTAAAACATGGGATGGATTCTGTAGACTTTCTATTTAAGCTCTTCTTAACTATACATTATACGCAGCGGAACTACCCCCAAGGTTAACAGACCGACCAGCTCAGCTGATGCTGCAGCGTGACACATGGTTTGTCACTCATCACATGGACACTTGGTGAAGAGCCAATATTACATGGTGAACACTAAGCTGAGCTGGAAATCCTCGAAAAGAACATGTTTCCAACAAGTGTGTGTGATGGCTCTGCACTGCTGGAATCCATTTTTTAAGGGTTTAAAATCTCCCAACAAATGGGAGATGGCGCCCAATTAATTCTGTCTTGATGTGGTGTAGGTTAGGAGTGACTGCCCAGGCTGTGCTGGTAGAGGGTGGTCCAAATCTCTCCCTGCTCCATAGCCCTGCCCCATCAAGACTCAATCCCGCTTTTTCCTGTACAACCACAGGGTGGAAATTATTCCAACGTTAACATGTCTAGGTTACTTGTATTTTACTCATGGTGTCACACACCTTCTTTGCCCACAAGCCACATAGATCTTTCACACTTTCAACAGGAGAGTGATCCCTCAGGCGAACTTTACCTTGACCCCACACTTTAGAGATATCCATAGGTCCCACATATTTTCTATTCCTGAATCTCAAAGAACTGAGTCTTCCCTCCCATTGCCCATTTATCATAGCACAGGCATTAGCAAACAGATCCACTCCGTAACTAAGGGCTTTAAGTGGGCTGGGGCCTTCTGGGTCTCAGATCCAGAAGTAATTAAAAACGGACATTAAAACAGGTCATTATCAGGCCCTATGTTCATAATTAACTTAAGTGGCAAAAAAACTGACCAATTTCTGAACGATTAATGAAAAAAAAATTAAGGTCATGTTTGTGATTTAGTTCCTGTTTTTATTTTATATTGTACTTAATCTTGTATTACCTTTAAGTGTAAACTATTTCCGGGAAGTTGTGTTACTGTATTTTGTTCATGTAGCATATTATTCAACTATAGTATATACTTTGAACTAAGTCACCTACACACGTTTATTTGTAAGAAGCTATGAATGAGTGCTCTGGAGTTAAGGCTGAATACAGTGTGAGTTTCTCACTGTGCATCTCAGTGGGCCTGAAAAGTTTTCAGAATTTATGGTCATCTAATCCTTGGCCTCTCTGCAGAGCCAACAGGACAATGGCCACATTTTCCACTCATAGGTGTAATTCAGTGCAAATGAGTGTGAAGGAGGCACACAGTAACAGGAAATGCTGTGCTCACAGGTGAGTGAGTGTGTTGTGTATTTGGGGATGGTGAAACGAAGGAGAAGTGAGGACATGCATTCAATGAAAGTGTAAAGAAGATTCAGAATTGGAAATAGATGAGCTATAAAATATGCTGATGGACGAGATGAGGAAAGTAAAAAAGGGCATACGTGTCTGGACGTAATTGGTGTGATTGAGCCACTCTGAAGAACACTACCCCTTCCACATGCCTCTGGAATGTTTATTTCAGGCTCACAATTTCAGAATGGACCATTTTCAATATCTGCAACAAAATTATTTTTGTTACTCATATATTTTAAACCGCTAATAACCATTTACGAAGTTGATAGTCCTTGATGGTTTTAGATATATGTCAGTTGTTTTATGTATCTGGATGCTTTAACAGAAGGCTGCGAGAGGAACCAATATTCCGGTATGATGTCACACTATGGGAATTACAACAATTTAGTTTATGTGTTTAAAAAACAACCTTAATTGCATAGGTCATACCTTGCCCTTTTTAAAGACCCCCACTTTTTTCATCCCACTTAAAGCCATGCCTAAAGTTACATAGTTCAACTCTGAAGGCAGAGGAGGGACAGCCTTTAGGCACAGCATGAGAAAGACAGGAGCTTCAGAAAGGTTAGTGGGTCATAAAAAGTAGGCCACATATCAAATTGAAGAGACAACTGCCTGTGAAAGTTTAGGAGGTATACCTGAACCCACTCATAAGCCAATCTCTAAAAAATAGAAGTTGCATGGAAGATGAAGACAGAGATTTTGAACGCTATTTTAATTGAAATGCTTTGCTTGTGAGATGAAATTTGGCTCCTATTCACTTTTTAAATGTTTTTGTTTGTGCACAAAAATTAACTGACTGCAGATAATATAATATCAAAAAGGGTCAGACAAATTAGTCGCATCTGTGCCCTAAATTCGCATTTGGAAATGGGTCATGGGAAATGTAGCTCTCTGACTTCCATGGTCAGCTGCTCTTGCTGCCTGTCCACCAGCATAGCAGGGGTTGCCACCTTCATCAGAGACAATGTGCAAGTTTTGAGTTCTGGAAGGGACAAGAATTAATACTTGTTAGACCTGACTTCCTTGGCATGGTTTCCCCCTGTCCTTTTGCCTCTGCTTCCTGTAGTTTTTGACTGTGTGCTTGATTTGGTTTTTACAGGTTGATTCATACTGCTGATCAGTGCTAAAGTGCAATTGCTCCCACTGTAAATTATGATTATGATTGCTTATCCATGATTGGCATATTTGATTTACTAGTAAGTCCCTAGTATAGTGCACCATGTGTGCCCAGGGCCTGTAAATCAAATGCTACTATTGGGCCTGCAGCACTGATTGTGAATACATGAGTAGCCCTGTAAACATGTGTCAGATCTGCCACTGCCATGTTGACCTGACAAGTGCACCCACGTGCCAGGCTCAAACCTTTCCTTTTCGTATATGTAAGAGACCTCTAAGGTAGGCCCAAGGTAGCCCCATGGGAAGGTTGCAGTGTATGTAAAAGGTAGGATGTGTATTGGTGTGTTTTACATGTCCTTATAGTGAAATACTGCCAAATTCGTTTTTCACTGTTGCAAGGACTATCTCTCCCCTCAGTTAACATGGGGATTGCTTTGAAACATCTTTTAAGTGTAATTTCCCATTGGGAGCAGATAGGGATATGGTGTATGGGGTCTCTGAACTCACAATTTAAAAAAACATATTTTAATGAAGTTGGTTTTCTAACTTGTGTGTTTGAAAATGTCACTTTTTAGAAAGTGGGCATTTTCTTGCTTAACCATTCTGTGCCTCTGCTTTGCTTTAGAATACACATCTGGATCAGGATGACAGTTGGGCTGGGTGTGAATTCACTCTAGACAATCACACAAATAGGCCTGCCATGCCATGCATATCCTGAAGGGTCTTCCTGGGCTAGAGTGGTGGGAAGAGCTGACACTTGCACCTGAATAGTGCTGTGCCTGTTAATACAGTCTCCAACCCCCTAGAGTGTGTCTTGAACCAGGGCAGGGACTTGTGCACTACAAAGCCTACAAAGTAGTGAGGAATGAGTATAAGTATTGGCCCCAAAACCCCAGACTTTTAGAACACTTGTGAATCAAGAGGAGACTCTGCCAAGGAGAAGAGCTGAAGATCTGTGAGGAAGCATACTGCCTCTTTGCTGTGTATGCTTTGCTGGGTTGGCCTGCAGTTGCTGCTTCTGCTTTGGAGAGGACAAAGACTGTATTTTGCTATGTATCCTGATTGTGAAGTTTCTCCAAGGACTTGGACCGAGCTTGCCTCGTGTTAAGAAGTCTCAAGGATATCAAAGACTTCACCTGCCAGCCCCTGGATTCTCTTGCTGAGGACCCTGACTTGCCAAGAGGTGCCTACTCCAGTTCTTAGAAAGTGAAGTCTGGCACAAAACAATAAGAATCACGCACAACAACTCCAGATGACTCTATAACTGGCGTTGCTGCCCCACTCTGCGCCACTGCATGCACCCAAAGCCGTGGTCCCGCTGAAGTGTGATGATCACGATCTACACTGCAGGCCCGACGCCAGCGCAGCACCTCTGAAATCCTACAACATCATGAATCCAGAGTGCTGTGTCAACGACGTCCATGACACCCGACTCTGCTGCGGTGCCTGTGGCCCTGTGGTTTGACGGCAACACTGTGAAGTCGCTTCATTGCGTCTTGACCCTGTGGACTCATTGACCGTGCCAAATTGTAAGGAACCGATGCCTCACTGCCGATGCTGCCTCACCTCTCCTGCCTCCGTAAGGAAACAACACCTCACATCTTCTGCGTAGCATTAAGGAACCGACACTTCACCTCCTCCATAGCAGTATGGAACCAATGTCGCACCAGCTCCAGCAACGCCTGATCTCCCCAACTCCGTGCCACGTCTTTGATTCTGCCTCATTTCTAAGGCACTGTACCTGTGGTTTATGTGACTCCATGACTGACGCCGCACTCCCTAGCAAGTGGCGTCAAACTGTGAGGAACAACTCTGTCATGACACCGTGGTAGCACCAGTTGGAGCTATTGTGTTTCTAAACACTTTTTTGAGATTTAACCTTTAAAAATGTTTATCTTTGCTTATGTATATTGGATTTTTGACGTTCTTCTTTCAATTAGATAAATATTGGCTATTTTTCTAAACTGGTGTGGTGTCCATTTGTAGTGTATTCACTGTTACTGTGTGTGGGTACAAATACTTAACACATTGCCTCTGAGATAAGGCTGACTGCTGGTGCCAAGTTACCTAGAGGGTGAGCAGGGGTTACCTGAGGAGTGTGACTCCCTTACCTTGTCTAGATGGAGTGTCCCTACTAGGACAGGGTGCAAACTGACTGCCAACTAGAGAGTCTATTTCTAACAGTCTTCGAGCAGTAGTTTGTATAAAATCCTTTGTATTTTTTAACACAACAGTTCTGCCTCAATTTGCTTTAAACAGCATTTAGGAATAATCTAGGCAGCATTAACGTTCGTTCACAGTGCTTTCATTTTCTACTTATTTTATTAGTATTATACCTGAAACTGGAAAATTCCAGATTTTAGTGACTTTTCAGATTTATAAGATCTCTCTTGGCATGAAAATGCCAGCCATGCTGGTAAAAAACTGATCAGGTGGCAACACTAGCAGGAGCTCAGCAGATGACATGCTAGGGAAGGGCCAGGGGAATGCCAAGATGCACTACCTTCAGCAAATCCCATGGGAAGAGGGCAGCAGAGCCCTCAAAAAACTCCTCAAAGGATATGAATCTGACCTGACATTGGGCCTGATTTACAGGTGGTGCCCTGACATTCTCTAGCCACTAGGTAGTATCTCTGCAGGAGCTAAAACTCGTTATTATCACCCCTGAACATGCTGCTAAAAGGCCATCACTCTCTCTTGAGTATCTATTCCTTCCTAGTTGCCATGTAAACAAATGACAATTGCATTTCCTCTTCACAGGTCATGTTATCTGCCAGGTCTGGAGGATATCCAGGATCTCATTCAGGATTTCATCTTTTGATGAGACACACTGAGCAAATTAATCTCTCTTTGCAGAGGGCTTTTAAAACTATGGGACCTGCATCATTCAGAGAAAGGCAACACAAGGATGTTTCGTATCCCAGCCTACCTGGTGTGGGAATTGGAACATACCCCCTTATTGCAAGACACACCAAGTGAGCAGTTGTTCGACAAGACTGATGGCATATAGTGTGTGGCCGTACCTGAAAGCTTCACTTTTTGAAATATTGACCTTAGTAAAAGAAAACTATAGCTATTGTCAATAAAAGCAGAAACACAAATGTTTAGTAAAGAAACATTTATTTCCTACATGTTTAAAGAGCTTTGGGTGATCTGTACATCAGCTTACAGCAACTTCTGTTATTTCTGTGGTTTGCATCTTTTTTCAGTATTCACAGTATCAATGTTTTCTGTCTCGGCTCATATGTTGGCTCTTAGAAGCAACCCCGACCCCTGGCTCAGCTCTACCCATGAATTCATGTTTGTGGGTATATGGCAGAATCTCGGAACAGGACAATCGAAAGTTAACTGTAGTTCCTGTCCTTCTGTGGCGTGACTTACTGCCTGTTCCTTGAGTTTGGGTGTGTGGCGCTGCTTTCCTGCTAATGCTGCGATGTAAACTTCTGGATACTGGTCCCCTGAGGCATGGAAAGGTTACAGTGTTTGGGCACCAGGCACCCCTTCTTCAATGAACAATACCATGCTGCTGCAGCCTCAGAAGAAGACTGAATAGATATGTAGGATTACAGCACAAAATTGAAAACCTTCACCCTGAAAAACATTAGCTCCATGAATGTGTCAGTCCTCTTCCTTTCTTTCTCCTTTCTCTTTCTTCCTCCTTTCTTAGTGTTTCTCTTTCCTTCCTTTCTTTTTTCTTTCTTTCTTCCCTGCTTTCTTTCTCTCCTTCTGTGTTTGTTCCTGGGAGTTCATGGCATTTTCTCTGGGGGCAGCAAAAACTTTGCTGGGTACATTTGTGTTGTTTGTGCTCTGTCTTTTAACAGTTTCACCACATGGGGTTTTCCATCAGAATGTTGAAGAAAAAATATTGTGGGACCAAAATTGAGGCCTGAGTATTGAGAATTAAAATATCATGAATGTAAGTATATAAAGGTAAGTAGACTATTACTATACTTAACTTCACATATATTGTATTGGAATTGCATTTGTCTGGCAGTTACTATCCCTGATGAGACATTGAAACGTGGCAAACACGCTACTCCAGAACCCAAGGTTAGTGGTTCATTTAGTGGCTTTTTGTTGGTGCTGTTATTCTCGTCAGAAGAAACACTTGCATGCAGTGGGCGAGTTGTGGTAGAATCAGAGAGAGTTGGATATTATCGCGAGCACAGTGGGGGATAAGGTAATGCATGCAAAGTATTGATGGGGTGAATAGATACTAACCAAGGCTCCGTTAGGGAGTTAAATGTCAACGCTATCAGTGGGTTGGAGGTATATTCATTCACCTGAATGATTGGTGGGTGATTAGATGGGATAGAGGAGGCATAGAAGTTTGATAGATTACAGGCAAGTGATAACTTGATTGTGAGAAAGAAGGGATTATGAGCCACAGGTGGGATTGTGGGAAATTCAAACACGTACATGTAGCAAAGTAAGTCAGCCATTTTGCAGATTTGTGTAGGAGTTGAATAAGGACAGTGAGGGCGAAACCCACTGAAGTCTCAGTGAAGGGTGTCCTGGTTTCACCCACAAACATTGTTAGTGCAACCCATCACTGTCAGTGAAACTTGAGAAATATGTAAATTAAAAGTGTTTGACTTAATAAGAAAGAAAGCGGTGAAGAGAAGTTCAAGAAAGAATGACGACCACAGACGGCAGGCCCTAATAGGGAGGTGCCATGTGAATACTTCCTTATCCAACCCACTTGTTACATCATCTATGTTCTGGTGGAATAGACCCAAACAATTCATAGGCTTGTTCGAGGTTTTGCTCATCTCTAAATTATACAAACAGCGCCACCATGTGACAGACTATGATAAGAGCCGGTGTTGACAATTAAGTGCCAGTGCTAAACACGGAAACCACAAGCTCAAATTAAGC
Organism: Pleurodeles waltl; assembly: GCF_031143425.1. Taxonomy (NCBI): domain Eukaryota; kingdom Metazoa; phylum Chordata; class Amphibia; order Caudata; family Salamandridae; genus Pleurodeles; species Pleurodeles waltl. The sequence goes on along the minus strand of NC_090449.1, from coordinate 312,866,819 downwards.
ACTGAATTGAACCTTGCCATTTCAATGACGCATTAGCAAAGGGCTGGATCTTGAGTACTTAAGGTAAACAAATGGGTATGACTGTTAGAAATGGGGTTTCTGGTTGGCAGAGGTATGCACCCTGTCCAAGCAGGAACCACAGTCCTAATCAGGGTAAGTCAGATACACACTAAATGTTAACCTGTACTCACCCCTTGGGAGCTTGGCACAGAGCAGTCAGGCCAAACCCTAGAGGCCATCTGTAAAGTATTTGTGCAAAACTTTAAGCAGTACAACAGTGAAAACACCACCCAAAAATATACCAGACCTAGTTAGAAACATAGATCTTAATGTAATGAACAATGAACAAAACAAAACCAAAACAACAAAAATCCAATTAGTAGAAGACAACATATGAATTTTTAAAGATTACATTTAGTTAAGGGGCCTAAAAGCATAACGAACCAGACGGGGCTATCAGGTAGCGCTAGGCCAGATGAAATCCATAAATTGAGGCCAACTATGATGGAGTGTGAGTTGGATACAGTCCCATTCAAGTCCCGCTGAAGTTTTACCTTCTCAAGATTTTGGCCAAGAGACCTGTTCATGGGGAAAGTTTCACCAGAACCAAGGAGAGCATCACTGGTGGTGGTTTGGGGGTGTGAGGAGTCAGCCAGGAGTCGCAGATGAGCAATTGGGAGCGGTGATAATTGCTGTGCGAGGAGACAAACTTGTGGCGGCTGGTGCAGATTCTTTCGATGAGCAGCGCGGTTCTGGTGCTAGCTGTCCCATTCGCAGTCATGAAGAGCCCAAAACCTTGATTTCAGGAGCCATGAAACCACATCCAAGGGGGAACCTGAAAGGCACCTCTTGGGAGTCAGGAACTTGTTGAAGGTGGGTCCAGGTGGTCTGGCGAGCCTGTTATGTCCCTGAGTCTCAGATCAGGAGGCCAGTAGACTAGCCCTTTGAGTCACTTCGGGTCCTGTGTTCAAGATGGAGGGTTGCAGGTTTGTTCTCTTTCCCCAGGCAAGAGATAAGCAGGTCGGCTCCAGAAAGCAGGAGTCCAGCAGAGCAGCAGAGCAGCAGCCCAGCAGAGTGGCAGGCCTTGCAGCAGCACAGCAGTACTTCTTCCTGACAGAGTATCCTCAAGTCCAGAAGTGTACTGAATTGGTGGTGTTTGAGGGCCAGTATTTATACTTTGGGGGTGCCCTGGTCCTGGAAGGTGGGAAAAGCTTCTAGACAGTGGTTTTGAAGGGCAGTGACTCTCATTCCTCCCCTGACCTGGCTCTAAGCTGGCTTGAGTGACAATAAAGAGTTGTTAGGCCTATTGTGAGGAGACAGGGAACTGCCTATTTAGGTGCAAGTGGGGCTGTGTTTAGCTCTGCTCCCAACAAGCCAGTTAATGGCCCATCAAGTCACAGCTAAGATCCCATTGTGGGTGCCAAGAGGATTTACCATTACAGCTCCATGGGTTCTAAATATGACAGATCCACAACTTCCTAATCATAAATTACAGCTTAATAAATGTAATAAGGAATTCCCAATGTTATCCAATGAGAGGGGTGGACCTCACAGTAGTGAACAATTAATTTGGGAGTTTCTCACTACCAGGACAAGTAAAATGTAAAAGTACTTCCTTCTAATTACACAGCATCTTGCCCATAGGAATACCTAGGTCCTATGTTAGGGGTGACGTATATGTAATAAAAGGGGAGTTTATGGCTTGGCAAGGGTTTTTAAATGGCAAGTCAAAGTGCAGACGGACACTGCATTCAGGCTGTAATGGTAGGACTGGGACATGTTTTAAAGAGCTACCTAGGTGAGTGGCATAAATAGTGTTGCAGGCACACTAGTAGCATTTAATCTACAGGCTCCGGTCACATGTAGTGCACTTTACTGGGGACTTGTAAGTAAATTAAAGATGACAATGAGGTATATACCAAACAAACAATTGTTTTAGGGAGAGATCAGATACGCCTTAGCACTGGTCAGCAGTGGGAAAGTGACCAGAGTCCTAAGGCCAAGAAAAACAAATTCAGCAAAAAGTTGAGGAAAAAGGCAAAAGGTTTGGGGATGACCTTGCAGAGAGGAGAGAGCCAACAATAATACACTGAGCACAACTAAAAAATTATTGCTCCGATTTACATGCAAGTGAACAAAGCTAAAAACAGTGTGCCCCTACATTTGGTGTCAGAAATGCTGATAAATTCCAAGAGCAAAGGGGCAGGAGTTTCCAGTATCACATATGGTGAGACCATAAAACTTTGTGAAGGATGATTGTTCAAAATGCTGCACCAGGTTTAGATAACCAGACAGGTAGCGATGCAGTAGGTTGTGAGACAGCATTTGGGTAGGTGGCTGGCAGAGTAGAGCCCAATTGTATTTTCAAGTCAGCTGAGGCTTTTGCTGGGTTTACAGTTAATTCATCTATGTCAGGTGGGATTTAAACTTATAAGGATTGAGTGTTAATTTATCATTTTTTAAGGCCAGAATGGAAAATGGCCCAGACAAAGTATTAGAAAAAGAACTCACAGATTTTTAGGATTTAGGTTTTTTATTAGTTAATATGATGAAGTGTGATGGACATCTTTGTAAATTAGAGCGTTAAGTTTCAAAGAAGTGTAAGTGAGGAACTAAAAAAAGAAATGGGATTGGGGTACGGTGGGGATTAAAGACCTTCTAAAGTATTGTGTCAATGTTTCCCAGAAAATAAATTAGAATATTCATGTGCTTTGAGTGATTAGTGAGACGTTACCTCCAAATTGGAAAATAAGTTGTAGTGGATGATGACCAGTGTATAGTTTTTTGTAAAAAGATGATTTTTGTTCCTACAATTGAAGGGCGTAGAATGGGGTAGGAAGGTCGAATAAGGCGTGACAAGAAAGCAAGGGGATGTGGGAAATTACTTTTGTTAATGTTTGTAAACAAGTAGAATGAGTCACTAATCTATGTGTCAGTGTTAGAAATAGGGTCTTTGGTTGACAGTCAGGTTACCCCCTGTTCAAGCAAAGACCACCATTCTAGTCAGGGTAAAAGAGAATCCTTTCCTACCCCCTTGGTAGCTTGGCAGAGCAGTAGGCTTAACTTCAGAGTGCTAGGTATAAAGTATTTGTACCAACACACACAGTAACTTAATGAAAACACTACAAAATTACACAACACCAGTTTAGAAAAATAGGAAATATTTATCTAAACAAAACAAGACCAAAACGACAAAAATCCACAACACACAAGTCAAATTATCAATTAAAAAGCAAAAAGTGTCTTTATGCAGTTTAAAACACACATTAACACTGTTAGTGGGAAAATGTACTTTAGGTGCGTAAAAAATAACCCAGCACGGGCGAGTGTGCGTCAAAAAGGGCTTGCGATTCGTCGATTCCACTCACGAGCGGGACCTTGTGTTGTTTCTCCTTTCGTCGTGCCGGTTCCTTCTCTCCGCAGGAGAGCGATGCGCTGATCCTGTCAGCACTCTCGGGTCCGGATAGGCCTTGCGTTGTTTTTACACACCCAGCGGTGTTTGCATTGGAAATCCAACCGCATGCTGATCCGAAAACCACGCAGCGCGGGTTGGGATCTCCCAGCCTCCGTCAGCGAAGATGTGCATCGTTTCTCCAGCTCCGTGCGTCGATTCTTCGGTCACGTTTCCGGCGAGCACGGATTTTCAGCCGCGGAGCCGGCGGCGCATCGTATCTTCAGCCGCAGATCGGAGTTCCGTTGATCTTTTCCCCGCACGGCGCTCTGTGTATGGATTTCCTCCTCTTAGGCTGCCAGCTTCTCCTTTCAGGGTCCCGGGAACTGGATGGACACCACAGAGCAGAGTAGGAGTCTCTCCAGAGACTCCAGGTGCTGGCAGAGAGAAGTCTTTGCTATCCCTGAGACTTCAAACAACAGGAGGCAAGCTCTAAAATCAAGCCCTTGGAGAGTTCTTCTCAAGATGGAAGGCACACAAAGTCCATTCTGGGAGAAGCAGCAACTGCGTGATAGCCCCACAAAGCACAGTCACAGGCAGGGCAGCTCTTCTTCCTCAGCTCTTCTCCTGGCAGAGGCTCCTCTTGTTTCCAGAAGTGTTCTAAAGTCTGTGGTTTTGGGCGTCCTTCTTATACCCAATTTCTCCTTTGAAGTAGGCCTACTTCAAAGTAAAGTCTCTCTGAATGTGAAATCCAGCCTTGCTCAGACCAGGCCCCAGACACTCACCAGGGGGTTGGAGACTGCATTGTGTGAGGGCAGGCACAATCCTTTCAGGTGTAAGTGACCACTCCTCCCCTCCCTCCTAGCACAAGTGGCTCATCAGGAAATGCAGACTACACCCCAGCTCCCTTTGTGTCACTGTCTAGTGTGAGGTGCAACCAGCCCAACTGTCAAACTGACCCAGACAGGGAATCCACAAACAGGTAGAGTCACAGAAATGGCATAAGCAAGAAAATGCTCACTTTCTAAAAGTGGCATTTTCAAACACACAATCTTAAAATCAACTTTACTAAAAGAAGTATTTTTAAATTGTGAGCTCAGAGACCCCAAACTCCACATGTCCATCCGCTCCAAAGCGAATCTACCCTTTAATCATATTTAAAGGTAGCCCACATGTTAACCTATAAGAGGGACAGGCCTTTCAACAGTACAAAAAACGAATTAAGCAATATTTCACTGTCAGGACATATAAAACACATTACTCTATGTCCTACCTTAACCATACACTGCACCCTGCCCTTGGGGCTACCTAGGGCCTACCTTAGGAGTGCCTTATATGTAAGGAAAGGGAAGGTTTAGGCCTGGCAAGTGGGTACACTTGCCAAGTCGAATTTACAGTTAAAACTGCACACACAGACTCTGCAGTGGCAGGTCTGAGACATGATTACAGAGCTACTAATGTGGGTGGCACAACCAGTGCTACAGGCCCACTAGTAGCTTTACAGGCCCTGGCACCTCTAATGCACTGTACTAGGGACTTACTAATAAATCAAATATGCCATTCATGGATAAGCTATTTACATGCACATTTTGTAAAGGAGCATTTGCACTTTAGTACTGTTGAGCAGTGGTAAAGTGCCCAGAGTACCAATCTACCAGAGATTAAATCCCCCTATTAAAATTTCTACTGTTTTTACATTTCCAAACCCTGCCAGCCTCACTTCCCACCTGTTGTAGAATCTGCTATTCTTAAAGCAGTAGTAAAACATTTGTGGACGAATACTTGATATGTATATAGATGGATATTTTGCCAGTAAATGTTTCTTTGTGTCTTCGGTCGCTGTTTAACATGCTACCTAACACGCAGCAACTTCCATCTTAAAAATAACAAAAATGCAAACTTACACACTGCTCTGAATTTAGTAAAGTTGTTTCCATTTCTAAAGAAGGAAAGGTGACTAGGCAGGCAACGGATTCACTTAGCAATGTGACATATGGCAACTCAAGGCAGCTTTAAAACAATCTGGGTACGACGCACACCTGTTCGCATAAGCCGTTGATTGGCAAAATGAATTACTCTGGGCAAATAGACTTCGTTTTAGTGCAATGAAGAAGCCTAATTGCCAGAAATAGGCTCCCGGTGGTTCCAAAAATTGTCTTTCACTATCGGTTCTGAGCTTGGGAACATGCAGCCAACACATATTTCGCCTTCTCCCAGAGCTCAGGCCTTGGCTTTTTGAACGTGGTCGGTGTTAATGATCTCTGTGTGAGTTTTACAGTTGATAGATCCGTATCCTGAATTTGTAATCAAGTAGGTGCATTGGGTCCACATTTATGCCTAGTAACAATTACACTAAAAGAACTATATTTGACAAGCATAATAACATTTTGCTTGCCATGGCCGTCCTCCGTAATTACAGTGCATTGGTGTCAGTGGCACTCTTGTTATAGCTGACAGGACATCCACAACTTTTTGAGAGATCTTCCACTCCATCAAACTCTAGATAAGACAATAAGACCCTCATTATGAGTAAGCGACAGTTTTTTCTGACACATGAACACCCCTGTTTGCGCAGAGGCCAGAATACAGAGTTTTACAGAGTTTACTGCATCTGGTAAGTATCAAGTGCAAAAAGGTCTACACTCTTCATTACATGCCAACATATTACCACTGTGTTAGTTACCATGTCTGCAAATCTGTCTACAGATAGTCAGCTCACAACACTCTTGGAAGATCTTGCATCTGTCGCCACCTTGGATACACCTTAAATATCTGTTATTATGGAAGAAAAGTTGGCTGAACCGCTTAAGGTTTGCACCCAAACAAATTAGATATCTTGTATTACAGATTTTAGACCATTGTACTTCGTCTGTAATCAGTTCCAATCCACCATCAATCTTTGGAGCCCCACTCCAAGATAATCCCCATTTACCCCAAAACCCATTGGGTGGAAAACACAGAAGTCATTGTTGTTTTGTAAGGGCAGTCAGCAAGGACATTGTGGATTGAGCTGAGCTCGATGGCTGCTGAACCTTTTAGATCTTGTCCGCAACACCAGAAAATATTGAAATGGTAGCATACCACCATGTTGTGTTTTGAACATGTGGTAGTGCAGTCACTCGATGTTGCAGATGTTTTGTAGTGGTGTGTGAAGAGAGCACAGAAGTTATGGATGTGATATGAGAAATTACTCTGTCCAGTCTCGTCACTTCTGGTCCTCCTGCTAAAGAGTGCCTCTAATCTGATCGTATCAGTGCAAATCTGTACATTTCCATCTGCCAGTTATGTATTCATTTCACCTTAGACCATTGGTGCTTAACATTTTTACTTCTATGGGCAACCATTTAATCATTACTGGAACTCGTGGACCCCCACTGAATCATTAATGCAATCTGGGGGCCCCCACTGAGTCATGACTGGAAACTAGGGACCCCTCCATAGCATTGCTCCATAAGCATTTTTGATTATTTGAACAGCAAAACGATACAGTAAAAATGCATAAGCAAGTATTTATCATACGAATACACAAATGGTGCTGAAAATAAATTACATTTTAATTTAAATGGGAAGTTTGGAGCTTTTCTAAATTCAATTAAAGCCACTCAGCATCCATACTATATATTTTTATGCACATGCACTGCTCCCATGAATCAATATGATGATAACATAATTTTTAGTCTTCAATTCAAAATCCTTCACATTTAGAGAATGTTATTAAATATTCAGTTTTACATTTTGCTTTGTTATTTATACACATTTTATTAATCTGTTAATACTATGTCATTTTCTAACGATCTACCCCCTGAGTAGGCTTTGCGGATGTCGATGGGTCCCCAGACCACAAGTAAAGGACCACTGGCTTAGACAGTGCACCATGTCAAGTACTACTCATCAAAGGAGCATAATAATTTGGGGCCAGATGTAGGGAAGTCAAAAATTGCGACTTGCAATTTGCAAGTCATAGCGACTCGCAAATTGCAACTCGCAATGCGAGATGCAGAACGGTGTCTCAGACACCTTCTGCGACTCGCTATGGGGTCGCAAAGACCCACTTCATGAATATTTATGAGGTGGGTCGCAGTTTGCGACCCCATAGCGAGTGTAGGCACTCACATGGATGGTGGCCTGCTGGAGACAGCAGACCACCATGTCCGTGACTGCTTTTTGAATAAAGCAGTTTTTTTTTCTTTTTGCAGCCCGTTTTCCTTAAAGGAAAACGAGCTGCAAAAAGAAAAAATTACCGAAACCATTTAGTTTCGGTTTTTTCAGAGTAGGCAGTGGTCTGAAAAATTATTTTTGTTGGCATTCACAAAGGGGAAGGGGTCCCATGGGGACCCCTTCCCTTTTGCGAATGAGTTACCATCCACTTCAAGTGGATGGTAACTGCGAGTTGGTTTGCGACCGCATTCGCGGTCACAAACCAACTCTGCATGGCGATGCGGTTGCAAATAGGAAGGAACACCCCTTCCTATTTGCGAGTCGCAGCCTCAAATTGCGAGTCGGTACCGACTCGCAATTTGAGGTTGTGCATCGCATTCAGCCTTTTGCGCCTCGCAAACTGCGTTTTTCCCAGTTTGCTAGGCGCAAAAGGCTTCCTACATCTGGCCCTTGGTGCTGTGCAAAAGTATTGTTTCATCTTCATTGCATTTGTGGTACTGCGGTGCTGCTGTAATCCTCTTAATGAAAAGCAGCAGGTAAAATGATGGAGACGGAGCATGGCCAAGATGGTGGATCAGTGAGGCGCATCTCTCAGTCACCCCTGCAGATCAACCTGTTGTCTGCCTCATTCATGTCTCCTATAGTGGTACAAAGAACCATGAGTGCCATGAAGCTGCCTAAAGATGCTATGATGCCCACGGTTTGACAAACTGGACAGGCCTTGGTCAGCAACAAGTGCAATATTTTTGCTTGGCACCTCATGGCGAGGAGTGCCTGCTGAAGGGGTGCAAGCCTCCTGCTGTCATAAAGGTGGGTCCTGCACAGAGGAGGAGTAACGAGGTGGCTTTGGGGGCAGTGGGTATGCCCCAGAGCCTAGGACCATAGAGATTACGAACACGGAGGTGGAGCCCCAACGGACCCTCTGATAATGCCGGCTCGAGGCCATACTGCCATTTCTCAGGAGATTGCTTAACCAGATGGAGCTCCTATGGCACCCATTCCCTATGCAGAGGGCTTTCTTTCTGGTGTGGTATGGAGGGCACAGAGAGCCGTGGCTGCTGGGTGCCGGCGATGATCTCTTGATGTAAGGGCATTGGAAGCGGTTGAGGAGCGGCCAATCTCCCTTGGATTTCAGGGCCATGAGACCCAGTTCCTAGTGCTGCTGGCTGTGTTATGATGCTCCCTTGAGCCTCTGCTGTGGACTCCCCAGCCTGCTGAGTGGGGCCCCCTTTGAAGTTAGGTATAGCAACTGGTGCTGAGAGGTGGTTGTTGCCCAGGAACAGTGCCCTGCCTAGTGAAATTGGTGGGCTCTTGAGCTGCACCAAGGGGGCCTCTCACTTGGGCCCAGTTGTGCTTTCTGGTTGTGGGGGGCCTGCTGTGGCTGAGTGGATTCCTCCTCATGCCCCCCCAACAAGAAAAAGTCCTCCTTTTGTGGCAGCCTCAACTACTCAGACAGAATTCAGCAGCTACCCATTATGTCTGATAATCTTGGGGTTCCCAACCTGCCTCGTGCCTCGTGCTGTCAAGGCATTTACCAAATCAGATTTGCTAGCGAGAATCTGCACTTTTAAGTCCAAACTCCGGGATGAACTTTGCCAGCATTTTGCCAAAGGTCTGGCGGATCTAAACTTGGATCTGAGATCTAAAATAACCAAATTGAGGTCTGCTGCTGATTTAGTGGGCCAGCAGATCTTATAAGCGACGGGCTGAGTAGAGAGCCTTGAGGCTGACCAGTCTGCCGCAGCAGCCATGTGGTGAAATACACCACCTGGAAGACATTGAGTATTGCTCGAGCAGCAAGAACCTTCAGGTTGGGGGCTAAGCAAAGACGCCCCAGACTCAAATATTGAAATGTTTGCTCTGGAAATGTTCTAATTGCTTCTGGCTGTTTGACCCCTGAGATACATGTAGACAGGGTGCAGGTCCCAAATGACAGACCCAACAACAAGGACCCAACGATGTTCTTGTTAAAATCCACTATTTTTCTAAAAAAAGACGAAGTCTTGAAGGAGGCAAGGGACGAGGGAAATATCAGTTTCCAGAACTACACTTACAGAATCTATTCTGTTTCCCAGCTGACCCGGTGGGGCAGTGCAGAGTTTAGGCCAGTCACGAGGGGAATATGTTGTGACAATGTCATTGAATGAAGGAACTCCAGATCCGAAATGTAGTAAGCAGAAGTACTTGGAATGTTTTAAGTTAACAGGAACGATTACGAGGCGTTCGCACACAAACATCTGTCCAGGTCGGCGTCTCCCTTCAACTGGCTTCGCCAACATCCTCTCAAAGAAAATGCACCGATTCACCTCGAAAACATTACAGCATCATATAACAGCTACTGCTTTTAGATGTAAACACTATAAATTACAACATCTTGCTTCGTAAATACAGAAACAAAGCATTTCAAAAATGAAATAAAAATAACATATTAAATTTAATATATATAATTACACTTCAAAGTCTAATAAACATTTTGTTTTTTTGATATTCCACTATATCTATTCCTTACAGGTATCATTGTCATGTTGATTACTTTGATGAAAAACTTTCAGACTTAAACCAGGCATAGTAAAACTAGAGTCTTGAGAAAGTAAAGAGGAGCCTTCATCAGTTTGAATACCCCTAACATCATTACAAGACTCTTCTCTTCTGTCACTTTGTTAAAGAACACTGAAAGGAAACATATCGACATTAGATGCATCAAATGTGTTCAACCGTTTCATCAATACAGTTTTATGATACTCATCTAGTGGAATTAAGTTTCTTATTGCCCACCATCTTCCATCCTCTAACTTAACAGTGGTACTTGCAGATTTTACAACTCTGAATGGACCACTGTAATTGAACTCAAATTTAGATTTCCTTTTTCATGTTCTTTAGAATGACCCATCTACCTACATCAATTTTCTTATCCACCGTTGAATGAATCTGGTCAAAGTATTTTTTCATTTTCTCTTGTGATCTCTCCACCTTAAGTCTTAGTTTCTCCATGTGTGTATTTGTGCATGAGTCTTTAACAGACGTTTTGTTCTCCAAGCAATTTGGTACTAAATTTGTGCAAGTTTCTCCTCCTCTTAACAAAGCAAAAGGTGACAATCCTGTCACTGCATGAGGTGTGTTGTGATATGCCCATATTTTATTTCTTAGAAAATCTTCAATGTTGATTCCACATGTTAACGCTGTTTGAATACCATCCTTAAGTATTCTGTTAACCCTTTCCACTCCTCTGTTAGCATTTGGACTATACAACGCAATGGTGTCATTCTTTATTACTTTATTCTTAAGAAAAAACACAATTTTTATGACATTAACTGCATACCGTTGTTGGTGAAAATGGAGACCCCTCTAATGTAGAAATTTGGTCTAAAAAGTATTAGCTATCTTAGTACTGATTTCACTTACCATTTCATAGTAGACCCATTTGGAGAAATAGCCAGTCAGTACGATGATATATTTTAAATTGTTGGGAAAAGTATGAATAAGTCCTGAGAAATAAAGTGCCAGTTTGTAAGATGGTCCTTCTGGAAAAGAAATTGGCACTAAGGGGGTCATTCCGACCCTGGCGGGACCGCGGAAGCACCGCCAACAGGCTGGCGGTGCTTCCTGGGCCATTCTGACCGCGGCGGTAAAGCCGCGGTCAGAAAAGGGCAACCGGCGGTTTCCCGCCGGTTTACCCCTGGCCCAGGGAATCCTCCATGGCGGCGCTGCTTGCAGCGCCGCCATTGGGATTCCGACCCCCTTCCCGCCATCCTGTTCCTGGTGGTATTTACCGCCAGGAACAGGATGGCGGGAACAGGTGTCGTGGGGCCCGTGAGGGCCCCTGCACTGCCCATGCCACTGGCATGGGCAGTGCAGGGGCCCCCTAACAGGGCCCCATAAAGATTTTCAGTGTCTGCTTTGCAGACACTGAAAATCGCGATGGGTGCCACTGCACCCGTCGCACCCCTTCAACTCCGCCGGCTCCATTCGGAGCCGGCTTCATTGTTGAAGGGGCTTTCCCGCTGGGCCGGAATGGCCGCCACGGTCTTTTGACCGCGGAGCGGTCATTCGGCGGTAACTGCATGGCGGGCGGCGACCGCCGCCCGCCGCGGTTGGAATGACCGCCTAAGTGTGTTCCTTTAGCTTTCCAATGTTTGTTGGATAATAAACATTCTTCACATCTGTTGACAAACTCTTCCACATGTTTATCCATATAAGGCAATCAAAAGTGACATCTCAAAACTTTCTTCATCTTATATTGAGATAGAGTTTTATGAATCTTGCCTCATTGGTTTGAGTGTGCATAGGTGATACGCACATCTCATGGTTGAATAACTACTTTTTCTTGTTTACAGCCCACTCATCAAATAATCTTCAATGAATTAAAGCATATATTGTTATAAAAATATATGTGATAGTGAATACTGTCTCTGATTGCATGGTGAGCTATTAATTTGAGTCTAATGGTGAGCTTTGCTTGAACTATACAGTTACTCTTTGTGAATGCAGTCACTCATTCCTTTGTTGTTGAATATTACTTCCATTTAGTGTCCTTAAGCTTTATTTTTGTTCTCCCCAAAAACTGGTATACTCACCGTGGCAAAAATGTTGTAGCTCCACCTCATTATTTGTAGTTACTTGGGGAACAAAAAATGGAACAGGATTTATGGTATGCTATGTCTTCGGCTTATATGGAAGTACTGGAAAACGAAGATTGCTCACCATAAAGAAAACTGGTGTTACGTAGGTTTTGCTTAGGCTGAGTAGGCCTAAAATAATGTAATAACATATCTCCTTTAGATGGAGCTGGAGATATGAATGTTTCGACCAACCTGCCGAGCGATTGAGTGTTCGTCTTGGAAAAAAAATCAATACAGTGATGGAAAGATTTAAATTCTATTTGTGGGCACAGAAGGAAGAAGAGTCAATAGAGGACTATGGCCCTCATTCTGACCCTGGCGGTCGGTGATAAAGCGGCGGCCAACCCGCCAACAGGCCGGCGGTCCAAAATATGCAATTCTGACCCTGGCGGGAACCGCCAACACAGCCCGCCGCATTAACACTCCGCCCGCCACGGCGGAACAAACAAACAGCGCGGCGGTCCCCGCCAACAGCCAGGCGGCAGACAATGTACCGCCCACCCTATCACGACCCACCAATCCGCCACCTTTTCCGGGGCGGGAGCACCGCCGATGAAAACACGGCGGAAACAGACTACGAACGGGAAAACGCTCACCTCCACATACACCACGCGAGATTCCGGCAGTATGGAACCCGAGTTGCAGGTCATCCCCGCACTCCTATACCTGCTCCTGTACCAGGAGCACGCCCGGCGGCGCGGAAGACATCGGTGAGTACTGCACCTACGACACAGGGGAGGGAAAAGAATACCGGCACACACCCACCCACCCACACCCACTACAACACACACATCAATGCATTCCCACAGATCACTGTCACAACCCACAAACCCCCACCTTCCGAAATAATGCAAAGACCAAAAGAAGAGATCTCAAACGGGCAGATATATTGAAAAATGGACAGCAGTAATCCAAATAAATAAATAAACTATGTACAAAATATATACAGCTACTAAATGTAGTCCAACCACTGTCCGTGGACCACAGGGGTCCTGAGCAAAGGGGCAAGGCCCAGTCCCACGACAAGAACTCCACGGAGAGAACACTGCAGGGGCATCAGAAAGAAAAAAGGACAGGCACCTCAGGGGGAAGGGAAGGGGGGGCACCTCAGCCACTTGAGTACACGACGCCAGATCCACGAGGGGACTCCATGACCACTGGGCCATCCTGGGGAGAGCAAAGCCACAGTCCAAACAGTCCATACAGTGGGTGGCCTGCCCACTGGGCCATCCTGGGGAGAGCAAAGCCACAGTCCAAACAGTCCATAACAGACTCCACTGCCACTGGAGGAGGCATGTTGGCCAGAGGACATCCTGCAGCCCTGCCCGAGACAGATCCTGCCCTGCCACGTCTGCCAAAGGGCCAGCGGTTCTTGCCTTGAAGGGCCCAGTTCAGCGGTTCTTGAGACGGCGGTCCCCAGCGGAGCGGTGCTGGAGACGGCGGGCCCAGTTCAGCGGTTCTTGCCTTGAAGGGCCCAGTTCAGCGGTTCTTGAGACGGCGGTCCCCAGCGGAGCGGTGCTGGAGACGGCGGGGCCCAGTTCAGCGGTTCTTGCCTTGAAGGGCCCAGTTCAGCGGTTCTTGAGACAGCGGTCCCCAGCGGAGCGGTGCTGGAGACGGCGGGGCCCAGTTCAGCGGTTCTTGCCTTGAAGGGCCCAGTTCAGCGGTTCTTGAGACGGCGGTCCCCAGCGGAGCGGTGCTGGAGACGGCGGGGCCCAGTTCAGCGGTTCTTGCCTTGAAGGGCCCAGTTCAGCGGTTCTTGAGACGGCGGTCCCCAGCGGAGCGGTGCTGGAGACGGCGGGGCCCAGTTCAGCGGTTCTTGCCATGAAGGGCCCAGTTCAGCGGTTCTTGAGACGGCGGTCCCCAGCGGAGCGGTGCTGGAGACGGCGGCCATTCTATGGCCAACTGCTCATTGCCTGGTGGTGCCCTCCTGGGCAGCGGGGATGGTGCTCCTTCAATGCCCACCTGGGCTGTGGGTGGTGGGGCCCTCCTGGACAGCTGGGCTGGGTCCTCCCTGGGCAGCGGCTATGGGGGTGGTGGGCTCTCCCGGGGCAGCTGTGCCGGTTCCTCCCGGGGCAGCGGCTATGGGGGTTGCGGGCTCCTCCTGGGCAGCTGTGACGGGTCCTCCATGGGCAGCAGGCCTGCTGCCTGACTTCTCCGCCTTGCTGCCCTTGCCCTCCTTAGTCGGGAGTCTGTGGCCCTTTCCTCCCTTTGGAGCTGTGGCTGTTGACGGTGGCTGGCTAGTGTCCTGGGGGGATATCGAATCCGGGCTCCGGCGGCGGCCCTTCCGCCTTCTGCTCCTCTTCCCAGGGGGTGGGCTGGCTGTCTCCTTGCTGCTGGGCGAAGATCCAGACCTGCGGGCTGGTGGGCTCCAATACCCCTGCACCCTTGTCAAGTGGGCTGCAGGGCTGGTGGTGGCTGAGGTGCTCTTTTTACCCTGACGAGAAGGAGGGGGGGGCTCAGGGTCAGGAAAGAAGGTAGCAGTAGAGAGATAGATTTTCTTGGGACAATGGAGAGTGGTAGGTACAGTGGGTATGGGAGTGGAGGGAGAGGATGTGGTTGTAGGCGAGACAAGTTTGCTGTCTTTGGGTGCAGGTGCAGGAGGCTGTCGTGAGGTGGATGGCTGTTGGGTGGGTGGGTGGCTGCGTTTGTGTGGTGTGGAAGAGGGGGTGACAGACACAGTGGGAGAGGACACAGGGGACGTGTAAATGGCAGTGGGGGTGGTGACTGCACGTGTGCGGACTGTACTGGAGGGTGTGCTGGTGATGGAAACACTGGCTGATGGTGAGGTGAATGAAGGTGTGAGTGTAGACGTCACAGGGAGGGAGGAGGGAGACGAGGAGGTGGGGGTCACAGAGGTGGTAGTGACTGTTGGCATGTCTGCATCGGAATGTTGCTTGTGTGAATGTCTGCGTGATCTGTGGTGCTTATGTTTGGATGAGCTGCTCTTGGGTGTTGAGGTGTGTGCAGGCTGGTCTGATGGTGTGGGTGGGACAGGCAGAGGAACAGGAGACTGGGAGGAGGGAGTTAGTAGAGGGAGGCAGGAGACAGGGACAATGGCTGCCGTCAGTGCTGAGGCCAGAGCCTGGAACGATCGCTGATGGGCAGCCTGACCCGAATGAATGCCCTCCAGGTACGCATTGCTGCGATGAACCTCCCTCTCCACCCCCTGGATGGCATTCAAAAGGGTAGTCTGCCCAACAATGAGCGTTCGGAGGAGGTCAATGACCTCCTCACTGAGGGCAGCGGGGGTAACAGGGGCAGGGCCTGAGGTGCCTGGGGCGAAGGAGATGCCCGGCTTCCTGGCAGAGCGGGCACGGGGCGAACGCTGAGGGGCTGCTGGGAGGGCGAGATGGTGCGCTGGGTGGCGGCTGTACCTGTAATGGCGGGGGGCATGGATGGTGCCACCCCCGCAAGGGAGCTCCCTTCCGAGGACGTGTCCGTGTCGCTGCAGGGTCCAGTCGTCCCCGTTGTGGAGCTCCCCTCGCCCTCCGTCTCACTGGTCCAGTCAGACTCTGTGGCATGGCCCTCCTGGGCCATGTGAGATGCAGCTCCCTCCTGCCCCGATGCCACTTCTCCTCCGCCTGATGATGCTGATGCACACAAGCACAGAAAGACAAACAAAAAGGGGGGGGAGAGAGAAATAAAGAGATTTTGAGTACATGGATCACCGGTACAGTTAGCGGACATGACAGACACAGATGCCCCCTGCACTAAGTTGCGCACTTGGGGTCCGCTACGCATTCCGTGGAACATGCCCTACACGCCTAGAGTTGACAACTGCACCCATGGATGACACGGCCCAGGGATGGCTGTACTGACACACTACTGAGGGTGGTGGCTGGGGACACAGGGGCTTACGGGGGTGCCCAGCCTACAGATATCGCCCTGGCCTAGGGGGACCCACAGCCCTCCTCCCCCACCCAGACACCTCCACTGCGCGACAACAGAGTAGATAATGCTTGTACTCACCCCCTTGTGTCTGCTGTGCTGCCCTCACGCGCCCATCCAAATCAAGGTAGGCCACCGCCAGGATCCGGAACATCAGGGGGGTCAGTTGACGGCAGGCACCCCGCCTACGTTGGGAGGCCATCCCCAGCAGAGGCTCGGCGGTCTTCTTGGTCCCGCGGCGGATGTCCTCCCACCTCTTGCGGCAGTGGGTGCCCCATCGATGGTGGACCCCCAGGGTCCGGACTTCCTTGGCGATGGCACGCCAAATCCCGATCTTCTCATGGGCGCGGACCTATGTGACACGTACAGGGAGGGAGAAATACCACGTTCAAGTTTGTCTGCATTTTCGTTGCCAGTGGCCCAACGCCCCCCATCCCCGCCAGGCCCCCTGCCAGGCCCCCCGCCAGGCCCAACATTCCCCCCATCCCCGCCAGGCCCCCCGCCAGGCCCCCCGCCAGCCCCAACATGCCCCCCATCCCCGCCAGGCCCCCCGCCAGGCCCAACATGCCCCCCATCCCCGCCAGGCCCCCCGCCAGGCCCCCCGCCAGCCCCAACATGCCCCCCATCCCCGCCAGGCCCCCAAGCCAGCCAGTGGCCCCAAATCCATATTGAATTAAACTCACTTGTTGGTCTGGAGGACCGTAGAGTAGCGCTTACTGGGGGAGGACCCCATCCACAAGTTTCTCCAACTCCTCTCCAGTGAAGGCAGGGGCCCTTTCCCCAGTCGCAGCAGCCATTGTCCCTTCCAGACCGAGGTCACAGCAACACTTGCAGTATAGGTCCTCTCCTGTGAAAGTTCAAGTCGCAAGTGGATAAGTAGATAGGAAATGGCGGTCACGTCCGCGGCGGTGCGTACCGCGGCGGTGCGTACCGCCACCGCCGGCGCCCTTCGCCATTGGCTCCTGAAACCCATAGGCTTCAATGTTAACCAATGCGGCTTCGCGCCGCGGTCTTTGACCGCCGACCGCCGCGGTGTGCCACGCCAGCGCATTGACCTCACATCCCATTGTCACACTTCACAGGTCAGGCAGCCGCCATTTCGAGGGTCCACATGGCTCAATTTCAACTGCGTCACACAGGCCTAGGCCTTGCATAGCCACTCAGACACGCCATTCACTGCATAGAGAATCGTTTACTGTGCAAGCTGTGAGTACGTACCTGTGGGTTGCTTGACTCTGTGCTCCATGTTGTCCTTCCTAGGCACCGTCCGCTGGGTTTGGCGAGGAGACGGATGAATCCTCGCGTGTACCGACCGCTGGTGGACCTGTCGACAATGGAAGAACGCCACATTATCCTGACCTACCGGCTTGACCGTGCCACTATACATGAACTGTGTGCCCAGCTGGAGCCCGACCTGATGTCCCCCATCCGCCAACCCACAGGGATTCCCCCTCTGGTGCAGGTCCTGTCAGTACTCCATTTCTTGGCAAGTGGGTCATTTCAGACAACAGTGGGAATTGCTTCTGGGATGTCTCAGCCCATGTTTTCGAAGGTGCTATCCAGAGTGTTGTCTGCCCTGATGAAATACGTGAGGAGCTACATCATTTTCCCTGAGGTGGGCGAATTGGCTACAGTGAAGGGTGATTTCTACGCCCTTGGACATATTCCCAACGTCATTGGTGCCATTGATGGGACCCATGTGGCTTTGGTTCCCCCAAGAGACAGGGAGCAGGTGTACAGGAACAGAAAAAGTTACCATTCCATGAACATCCAGGTGGTGTGTTTGGCTGACCAGTACATCTCGCATGTAAATGCCAAATTCCCAGGGTCAGTGCATGACGCCTACATCCTGAGGAATAGCAGCATCCCTTACGTGATGGAACAGCTAGAGAGACACCGTGTATGGCTATTGGGGGACTCTGGGTACCCCAACCTGTCGTGGCTACTGACCCCAGTAAGGAATCCCCGGACCAGGGCAGAGGAACGGTACAATGAGGCCCATGGGCGTACTAGGAGGGTGATCGAACGCACCTTTGGCCTCCTAAAGGCCAGTTTTCGGTGCCTGCATATGACAGGTGGATCCCTAATGTACTCACCTAAGAAG
The DNA here is from genome assembly GCF_031143425.1 of Pleurodeles waltl. NCBI lineage: Eukaryota > Metazoa > Chordata > Amphibia > Caudata > Salamandridae > Pleurodeles > Pleurodeles waltl. The sequence continues at coordinate 312,848,659 of NC_090449.1, read as the reverse complement.
GTGTGTCACATCATCGTGGCCTGCTGCATGCTTCACAACCTGGCTTTGCGCCGCCAGGTGCCTTTCCTGCAGGAGGATGGTCGAGACGGTGGTGTTGTGGCAGCTGTGGAACCTGTGGAGAGTGACGAGGAGGAAGACGACGGGGCTGAAACAGACAACAGGGACAGAATCATTGAACAGTACTTCCAATAGGACACAGGTAACAATTCAAACATAATTTAGTAAATGTGAACTACTCTCCTGCATCTCTGCTGCCTGTCTATTTGCCCCAGTGTATGATGACTGAGTTGTGGCTTTTCCCTCCCTATTTCAGATCTGGGGTCCCCACTACGAGTCCTGTGCTTCGTTTCCCCATGGACTACAGCTTTGTGGCAGCTGTTTGTTGACTTCACTATGTACAAGGACATATTTGCACTGTCATGTCAATTACAATATTTTGAAATCACAGCCAGACTCCAGATAGTTTTGTGCAAAATAGGTGTTTATTTCAGTGCTCAAAATGGGATGGGTGGTTTCAAGTGGGTGGGGGCTATGGTGAAGGAATGTCCATGGCAGAGTCCAGAGTAACAGTCACACAGGTGCATTGTCCAGAGGCCTGTGGAGAGATGGAGCATGGGCAGTTCAAGGATGGACAGGGTGACAATGTGGGACAGTGGGATGACATCAGGTGGTATCCTTTGCTGGCGGGGGTCTTGACATCCTACTCTGTCTTCTTGCGAGATCTCAGGGCCCTCTTGCGGGGTGGTTCTTCTCCTGCAGGAGGTGGGGGTCTGGTGGGCTGCTGTTGTGCGGGGGCCTCCTGTCCACTAGCGCCGGCGGAGGTGGTTGGCTGTTCTTGGTCCAGGCTAGTGGCAGGGGCCCTTTGTTGTTGTTGAGTGTCCGTCCTGGTGTTGATGAGGTCCTGCAGCAGCCCTACCATGGTAACCAGGGTGGAGGTGAGGGCTCTGATGTCCTCCCTGTACCCCCGATAGTGTTCCTCCTGCAGTACCTGGATCTCCTGGAACCGGGCCAGTACCGTCGCCATCGTCTCCTGGGAGCGGTTGTATGCTCCCATGATGGTGGTGAGGGCCTCGTGGAGAGTGGGTTCCCTGGGCCCTTCCCCCCCCTGGTGCACAGCTGCCCTCCGAGTTGCCCTGTTTCCCTGGGCCTCTGCCCCCTGGCCGGTGTGCCCACTACCACTGCCCCCAGGTCCCTGTTGTTGTTGGGGTGGTGGGTTATCCTGGGTGCCCTGTAGTGGTAGACACACCGCAGATTGACGCGCCCTGTAGACAGAGGCATGGGCCCGCTGGGTGGGAGCTGTGCTGGTGTTCCCAGAGGGGTTTGGGTCTGTAGTGGCCTGTGCCTGTGTGAGGGGAACCGACTGTCCAGAGGTCCCCGATGGTCCGGGCTGGTCATCAGTGTCCAGGTCGACAGAGCTGCTGTCATCGCTGACGGCCTCTTGGGTGGGGGGTGTGGAGAATTCTGGGCCCTCCGTGGCGGTGTGTTGACGGTCGGGTCCTGCAGGGGTATAGAGGTATGGTTATAGTTTCAATGTGTGGCATATGGGTGTATCTGTGGGTTCCCGTGTCCCCAAGTGCTGGCATTCGTGTGTGGGGGCTTTGGTGAGGGTGGCTTGTGGGGGGGATGTGTATATGCATTGGGCATGCTTTGGTGATGGGTGTCCATGCTTAGTGGACGCATGCAGGCCTAGGTTTTGGGATGTGTGGGTTGTGATGGTGAGACATTGGCAGGGAATAGGTGTGCTGGGGGTGGGGGTGAGGATGGTGGTGGGGGTGAGGATGGTGGTGGGGGGGAGGATGGTGGTGGGGGTGATGGTGGGGGTGAGGATGGGGTTGGGGGTGAGGGTGGGGTTCGAGGATGGGGGTGAGGGTTGGGGTATGATTTGGCATGCAGGTGGGGGGGAAGCAGTAGTGAAGCTTCAACTTACCAGTATCCATTCCTCCGCCGACTCCTGCGAGGCCGTCAGGATGCAGGATGTTCAAGACTTCCTCCTCCCATGTTGTAAATTGTGGGGGTTGAGGTGGGGGTCCTCCGCCAGTCTTCTGCACGGCGATGTTGTGCCTGGATACCATGGAACGCACCTTCCCCCGTAGGACGTTCCATCGCTTCCTGATGTCTCCCGATTTCTGGGGTGCTGTCCCACAGCGTTGACCCTGTCGACAATCCTCTGCCATAGCTCCGTCCTCCGGGCAATGCTGGTGTATTGGACCTGTGTGCCGAAGAGCTGGGGCTCTACCCGAACGATTTCCTCCACCATGACCCTGAGTTCTTCGTCTGAGAAGCGGGGGTGTCTTTGGGGTGCCATGGAGTGGTGTGTATGATGTGTGGGGTGGAGTATGTGTAGTTAAGTGTGTTGAGTGTGGTGGTGTGTGTTGTTTTGTGTGTGGATATTGTGTGGGTGATGGTGTAGTGTGCCTCTGTGTGATGGTATTCTGTGATCGCTGATGTGTCTCTCAGTGCTTCTTTCTGAATTTTTGGTCGTAGGGGTTTGTGGGTGATGTGGGTGTGTGTTTTATATTGTATTGTGTGTGTGGGAGTGGTGTGTGTATGTGTATCAGGTGTGTGGAATTCAAATCGGCCAATGTGGCTGAGTTTTGTTCGTTTGTGTGTATTCTGACCGCGGCGGTGTGTACCGCCAATGGAAAACCGCGTTTGAAAGACCGCCGCGTGGATTCGTGGGTCGTAATGGCATGGGCGTATTTCTGTTGGCGTGACGGTGGAGGTTTGGTCACCTCCACTTTTCCGCCGACCGCTGGTCTGGCGGTCTGTTGTGGCTGTCGGATTTTCGGAGGTTTGGCTGCTGCGGGTCAGAATGACCGTGGCGGGTTACCGCGACCGCAGCGGAATTATGGAGGATTTCTGACCGGCGGTAGGCGCCTTTTACCGCCGAGGTCAGAATGACCACCTATGTCTGTTATACGAACCTTAGCTGGATGCTGTACATTTAAAACTATAGCATATGATCAAGTATTGAGAGATCAAATAATGATGAAAACAAAGAGTAAACAGAACAAGAAAGACTGTGGGCAGGAACAAAATCTTCTTTAAGTGTTTTTATAGATGCTGCTAAAGGTATTGCACAATTTGAAAAGTTTGTGAACGAAATCAGAAACCAGAACGTCAAAACACAGGATACCATTTGTGAAGTCAGTATAGTGAAAAGTCAAATGTTACCTAGAAACAGAAGAGACTCAGAAAATAAAAAACTTGGAAAGAAAAATAATATAAATTGTTTCACTTGCGAAAGTTTGTTCCATGTGGGTAACTTTAAGGGTTGTCCAGCATGGGATAAAGTATGTGTCAAATGCAAAAAAAGGACATTTTGGTACACTATGTAAATCGGAAACATCCCAAAAAGTTAACAGTGTTACTGGTGATCAAGAAAATGAAGACTATCTAGACTTTAATTATATTCTATGCGTGAGTGAAACCAAATGTAAAAGTTTTTCTAATGCACATTACTTGTTGTTGAAAAACCTATACCAATGACGGTTGATTTGTGTGCCTGGTAAGCATTATTTAGAAAACATTTTTCAATGAGAAATGGGGCAATAGAAATTTGTCTTTACCTGATATTCAACCAGGTGGGTATTCTGGTCACAAAATTGATTTGCAAGGATACGTTTGGGCAGATATACAATTTAAAGGGAGGAGGAAAAAGTATATGTATCGACAAAAGGGGATGCCGTTCTAGGATGGACCCATCAACAAGAATTGGGTACAAGATTAGATCCTAACTCTTCTCCTCCAGTGTATGCTATCATACCTGATAGAAATTAGAATGTTTCTGATTTAGAGATATTGTTCTCAGATTTGTTTCAGGAGAAATTGGGGAAATATGTTGACTTCAAGCACAAAATCATAGTGGATAAGGGAGCAATACCGTTTAGGCACAAAGGGCCAGATGTAGCAAACGTTTGCGACTCGCAAACGGACAGAATCGCAAATTGCGACAGTGCAAAATCGGAAATGGGATGCAAAATGCCCATTTCCGACTCGCAAAAAGCGATGGGACCCGTTTGCGAGTCGCATCTGTTGCGACCCCATTGTGCGACCCGCAAATTGCGAGTCGCAACCCATATGCAATTGCAACTCGCAAATTGCGACTAGTCGCAAAAAGCCCAGTTTGCATGTCCCATTTACCACTAACTCAGAGCAGGTGGTAACCATTACCAAAGTATAAAAGGAGACCCAGAAGCCATCTGGGTTACTCAAGATGGCGGAGATATACCTGATAGCAGTGAGGAGGAGAGTCTACGCAGCCCAGCAGAGGAGGAGGAGGGGCCACAGACAGGAGAAGATATATAGAACAAGGCAGACCCTTTTCCCCCAAACTGAAGAGGAGATCTATGATAAATACCGCCTTAGCAGCGCAGCCATTCTAGAATTAATAGATTTACTAAAGCCACAGCTAGAACACAAGACCCTGCGTGGCTGCGCCATCCCTACGCATGTGCAAGTACTATGCGCACTGCACCTCTTGGCCTCAGGGAGCTATCAGGGGGTCATTGCCGTGGCATCCCAAAGTGCAGTGTCAAGGTTCCTCGGGGCATTCCTAGATGCCTTAGTCACGCACAGGTCTCACTTCATATACTTACCAAGGAATGAGGCAGAAATTAACAGCACCAAGCTGGACTTTTACCGCATTGCCCACTTTCCCCATGTCATTGGATGTGTAGATGGGACACACATTCAAATATGCCCCCCTGCTAATCTGGAACACATTTTCCGCAACAGAAAGTGTACCCACTCACTCAACATACAGGTTGTTTGTGATGCCCATTACGTCATCACGGACATCGTAGCTAAGTTTCCAGGCAGTACCCATGACTCATACATTTTTAGGCATAGTGGGATACATCAACGCCTGGAACGTGGGGAATTTGGAGACGGATACCTCCTAGGTAGAGCCACAGACACTTGCAGACATACACACAGGTCACTGTGCACGACTATCTGGACTTCCTAACAGTGTACTTTTGTGCCCAACAGGTGACAGTGCATATGCTCTAAGGCCATGGATCATGACTCCGTTTTTAACACCAAGAAATGAATCTGAGAGGCAATACAACAGTGTGCATAAGAGGACCAGGAACCTGATTGAGCGCACCTTCGGACTCCTGAAGGCAAGATTCAGATGCCTCCACCACAGTGGAGGCGCCCTCCAATACACCCCCTTACCGCATTCAAAATTGTGGTCGCATGCGCCATCCTCCACAACATAGCCACCCGACGTGGGCTACCTCTCACCCCTGCAGACCCAGATCCTGATGATGAAGAGCAAGAACAACCACATCGCCATCATGGGGATAGGAGTCTAGCTAATCAAGGCAGACTGAGACGGGACCACATTGCAACGCAATATTTTGGACGGTACGTGTAAACTCCCACCATACTCACCCATTAACCAAACACTCCTTTTGTTAAGTGGAAGTAAAATAACTGTTTTAATAATGTAATGAATGAACTATATACAAGATGAAATTGTCCATGGGCAGGGAAATGCCAACCAGTCATGTGGCACATTAACGGCATGTGCCACATTTATTTCTCCTGGCTGTTCTCTAAGATCTCCTGCCCCTCCTGCCAGCCTGGCTGGTCCCTGCTGCGTCCATGGTGCTCTGCCTACCATTCCTTAGCACCCTACTGTCAGTGGCAGATACACTGCTCACTGTGGAGCCCTCTTCACTGTCTTGGGGTGTTTCCCCGGTGGCCCTCGACATCTCCCTTGTCTCCATTAGTTCTATTATGTGTGTGAGACATCCCAGGCCCCTGGCAACATCCCCAGCAAAATGGCCCATCTCTATTTGCAGGCCAACTGTCTTCCTCGACAGGCCTGTTGTGTTGATGGCTAGCCTGCCGATCGATGTGGCCATCCTGTCCAGTCTTAGCATTATCTGGCGATCTCTGCGCCGCCCAGCCTCTGCCTGGCCCAGCAGTCCGCCCGCCAGTTCCCTGATGGCAAAGGCAATGTCCCCAGTGTTCTGGCACATCAGGTCCATGCGTCTGTTGAGGTGCTGCATGCTTGCATGGTTGTGTCTTACAAAGCGGTGCAGCACCCCACTAATCCTGCCCAATATTCTGTTCTGCAGGCGCTGACCCCGCAGCAGATGTGCCTCACTGCTGGTTGGAGGAAGTATCCGGGATCAAGATGCTCTTGCCCTGCGACGCCTGCGCAGTGGTGGCTGCCCTGTGCTCCCACCTGTATCCTCCCTGGCTGTTGCTGGGGCAGCTCCTGGCGTTGTTGTTGCAGCAGGCGTTACCACTGCAGGAATGCTGCTGACTGTGCAGGTGGGGGTGCTGGAGGGTCCTGGGGTGTCCTCCTGGGCCTGGGTGCTTGGGGTGTTGGGGGTGTCTTGCTGGAGACCTGTGGGACATGGGGAACACACTGTCAGTGTCTAGTATCTATTGCACAATTCCTAATAAACATTTGCCTATGAACTGCCTATTTGACTACATTTCCCATAATGCATCATTCTGGCTTTTTCTACCCTGAAATGGAGCTAATTTGGTTGTGCATGCACCTGTGTACATGGTGGGTGGGGTATGACATTGATAGGGGTACAGGCTTATCACATGGTACTCACCGGTTGATGTGCAGGGCTCTGAGGTGTCCAGGTCCCCAAATCCACACACTGCCTCCGGCTCAAATGTTTCCTCAATCCTTTCTTCAAGGGGTGTGGGTGGTGGCACAGATGATGGTCCCCCTCCAGTGCCTCTCATCTCCCGGAGCCTTTCTGCCACCCTCTCCTTGGTCCGGGAGCGGAGGTCATACCACCTCTTCCTTATGTCCTCAATTGTCCTGTGGCTCACACCCAGGGAATTAATTTTTTCTTGCATTTCCTGCCAGATTTTCTTTTTGGTGGCCTCAGGAACAGTGAGGGCTGCTCTCCCAAAGAGCTCATCATGGTGCTGACAACATTCCTCGGTCAGCACCTAAAGCTCCCTCTCAGAAAATTTGATTTTCCTTTTTCGTGGGGTTCCCTCCATGGCTGCTGCTGCTTGTTCAGTGTGAAGACTGGCAGTTATAAAAGGGTGTGGTCCAGCCTCCTCCCAGGTGTATTAGTAAACTTCCTGGCTGTGATGTCATCATCATGTGCCAGGAAGTGTTTCCGGAGTGTTCTGGTGTGCTTTCTGGAGTGTTCTGCTGCACCTGCAAGCAATTTTGAAGGTACTCGCAATTTGCGACACCCACTCGCTAATTGCGAGTTCGTTTTTTGCACACTCGCAAACAGCGACCTCGCAATCTGCGGACTCGCACACAGCGTTGCGAGTCCGGCTGCGAGTCGCTAAATCGGACCGGTTTATTTCCTGGCATACCAAAATGCGAGTCGCATTTTGCGAGTCGCATCGACTCGCAAAATGCGAGTCGCAATTTTTATTTTTGCTACATCTGGCCCAAAGTTAGGAATGTTCCTCTGGTCTATCGTGATAAACTTAAAGGTATGTTAAATGACCTAGAAGCGAGGAAAACCATTGAACAAATAGAGTCTTCTTATTGGATATCTCCCATCGTTTTGTGCCTTAAAAGTTCTGGATGTTAAGTTTCTCTTTTCTTCGATGAAATGAATGTGTTCTTCACAACCCGCGTTTGTTTATTCCCACTACACCACCAGTGTTAAAGGTCTGTTTACATAATCAAATGTTTTTTTTTTTTCACCAATATGTGCATTTGTAATGTATATTTTGCAGCATAAAAAATTCTACACATGAACGGGGGATTTGGAACCATGAGCTAAGTGCTTATCTTTGTGTCACCTGCAGTTCAAGAGTTTAAATCATGACAGAGCCAACTCGACCTTCTATCCTTCTAAGGCTGATAAATGTTAAATTTGGTGATAGGAAAAAGCGTTTATGTTTAAGACACACCTAGCCCGCTGTACCTTGCTTTAGTGGCGGCCGGCAGCTTTAGGAGGGAGGGGGCGGGCGGGAAGCACACACACACTCATTCTTTCACACACACACACATGCACGCACACATGCATATCCATTAACAACACTCATAACATTCAAACATGCACGCGCTCACCAAACATTCATTTTAAAAGATCACACACACACTCATTCTTTCACACACACATGCACGCACACGCACACATCCATTAACAACACTCATAACATTCAAAAATGCGCACAAGCACCAAACATTCATTTTAAAATATCACACACACACTCATTCTTTCACACACACATGCACACACATCCATTAACAACACTAGTAACATTCAAACATGCATGCACGCACCAAACATTCATTTTTAAAGATCACACACACACACACTCATTCTTTCACACACACAAGTACGCACAACCATTAACAACACTCACAACATTCAAAAATGCCCGCACACACCAAACATTCATTTTAAAAGATCACACACTTACCTTCAGCCTCGGAGGTCCCAGGAGGGTTGGGACTGCTGCCTTCCCTCATTGGCTGACCTTAGGTCCCAGCCTCGTCATAGAGTGGGATGGGGTCAGTGAGACTGCTGACCCCACCCCACTCTGTGATGAAGTGTCACTGATTGACACTCACCCTGGGCGCTTTAGGGCTTAAACCTTAAGCGCCCAGGTCAAAGTCAATGGGTGACGCTTTCCTCGTCACCCAGGGGAGGGCCTTGAGGCACCTTTGCTGGGTCAAGGAGGTCACGCCCATGGGAGCTGTGACCTCCTCAGCCCAGCAAAGTTCAGCTCAGGCAGCCAGGAGTCTGCGCAAATCGCACATGTCTGCTCCTGGCTGCCTGACCTGAACATGAAGAGTGTCTGTCAGGCTGACCTTTGTTCAGCCTAACAGACACTCTTCATGAGGGGCAAAAGGTGGGGGGCATGGCTCCTCCGCCCTAAAGGACGGGCCGCGCCTGCCTTGCTTTCATGTTACGTGTGTGAGAGTGTGTGTGCCTACGTGTGAGAGTGTGTGCATTGCATGTGCTACCGGCTCTGCTGTGCATGTCCTATGTGCACCCGCTTTAAAGCTTATGCTGCTAGAGGCTCTGTTTTTCCTGTCATATGTGGTTAGTGCTGCTTGTAAGGACGTGTTCAATAAACAAAAAGCAACACACTCCAATCGATACTCATTTGATGTCTCCCCTTGACCGCCAGCTGCTGCCCCTGCCTATGCTGCTACTACCCTTTGGGGAAAAGCCTGGATCCACGACAGTGCAAGCCACAACACACCCTCAATCCTCCCCAACCGCCCCCACTTTACCCAATCAGTGTGCTTAATATAGCACATTTTACACTGTTTGCCATTCCCAAGCACTGCAGACACTAAAGTAATAATATCGTCGATACTTATCTGTGCAAGCGACCATTTGCCTGGTCTATGGTAATAGTGTTAATGTATCGGTGCTCATTGTATCGACACCTGAAGGATGAAAGGCTAAGTCGACCTACCAGGATTCAAATCAGTGATCTTCGTTTTACACACAAAACGAAAGCATTACCCCACTGTACTATTTTACCCATTTTACTGTGCAATACTAATACATTTAGCGACAGATATGTCAGGTAGGAGTTTGTTTATGGTGCACCTGCAAGGAGAACCGCGGGTGCCAACGTGTACCCCTCGGTGTTTTACAGCAGATCTGGATGTATGCACACGAAAAGGGTGTAACAAAAGCCTCCCCGTCCAGGCCGTTAAGATGCAGTGACTCGTCGTGCATTAGGGGAACCCAGCACTTTTGGCTGTGTTCCTCTCTCTTCTGGTATGCGAACAATTGCACTCCTAATACGATTTTGCCGGTGTTCCATGTGAGACCAACCTCGCCTCATTGTACTTTTATATTCTAAATATAAGTTATTACAATTTAAACGTGTTAAACCGGAAGGCTTTTATTTTAACCATGGGAGTGTTCCATTGCTTGACTTCCTACGCCATAGGCCTGACAGGTGCTACAAAAGGTTGAAGGACTGGCGCAGGGGGGCAGGCACAAAGGCTGAGAGGAGGCTTGGGCAGCCACGACCTGGAGCACTCTTCATTTAACCCGTCAAGGCACTTGAGAGCGGCACTTGTATTGGATAAACATGTCCTCTGGCCCTGCATGGGGCTGAGCCGGAGCGCTGCTGTCTGTGAGATGCGTGCAGGCGGGGGAGGGTGATGGCTGTGGCAGGTTGTGCCTGAGCAGACACGGATTTGAGGGGGGAGCTGGCAGTCTGGAGCTGTCGGTGACTCACCGACTGAGAGCTCTGCGACAGCCATCCCGCTTCCTGGCCGTCATCCTTCCCGCCTGCTGCTCCCCGGGGGCCCAGCAACGGTCCCCGCATTACTTCTCACCGGTGGGGGCATCACTCTCCTCAGAAATCTGTTCCATTAAACTCTAATGGCCTCAATTCAGTTATGACTCTGCTCGCAGTTTAAGTGTCTCTAGGGACAGAAAAACCGATACAGCCCCTTTTGTGGGGGCGGAGAGAGGTGTGAGTCGCAGGAGGCGAGGCCGTCCTGACGTGTAACGGACTCTTCCTCCTGTTTGAAATTAGTGAGAAATGTTTATTACTATCCGAAGAGCAAGAACGGATAGCACCGAAAGCAAGCAACTTCACATATTTTGAAAAAAACAATAAGAATTTAACACTGATTTGAAAGTCGAATTTTCTTCCAGCGAAGCGGATGCGCCACATAACATTTTATAACCACAAAGCAAATGTCCATAGAAATATTGACATTTGTAACCAGTGGTTGTGAAGAAAAAAACTTCCATGTCCTATTAAACTGGTCGCGATTTTTACATTTAGATGGATGAAAGACTCATAATAAAACAAGGAAACTAAGAAATTGAGGAGTCTGTTTGGTAGTAACCACATTTTTGGCAGAGGATCTGTGACTATAGATTTTAACCATTAAATAAAAACTAGGGTTGTACTAAAATTATTTTTATTATTGCATTTGCAACCATGGGTGATATTAACTTTTTATTGCTTTTATCGAGTATATTGGTAACTGAAAATCAGGGAGGTGATCACTTGTGTTTCTTTGTTCTTATGATTTTAAAATAAAGTAAAGTTCATATTTCAATATTCCGTTTCTATATACATATGAAATTAATCAAACCACAGAATGCCATTCATAAGATTCAGGGCAGTGTCCCAATCATTACAGCAGTTACTCCGAATGTTCAATTATTCCAGCCAGTTCATCAAATGGCCCTGACAGGCCCACTGAGAGGTTTCCTCAGATCAAGCACACTGTGGCTTTCAGTGGGGTCCACAAGAGCAGATAGTATACATTCTTTCTGTCTTCTTTCATGTTCTGCACCTTCAAGAGCTGCCCAAGAGCAAGTTGACGGAACTAGCCAGTCAGTCAGTCAAAAAATCTTTATTCATTACATTTCTGTAGCATACAATCACAAGCCAAAGAAACACATGTACATTCTTTATCATTTTAAGACAATGTGTAGACCCATCCCACTCCAGTAAGAGTTAAGAAGACCATAAAACATAACATTAATGACAGTAAAATCTTAGAAAGGGATACATTAAAATGGTCCTGCATCAGTGTTTAATTTCTAAATAAAAACTTGCCAGTGCCCAAAGTTCTCCTCTTAAACACTCAGCTGCTACAGTTAAATGTGCAAACAGGGAATACTGAATCAGCATAAACCTGAAGCCATCTCGGGCCTCTTTAACCCCTTCACTGCCAGGCCTTTTCCCCCTCAGGTGTTAGACCTGTTTTTTTGCTATTTGGAGCAGTTTGCCCTTAGTCCCTCATAACTTTTTGTCCACATAAGCTACCCATGCCAAATGTGTGTCCCTTTTTCCTACATCCTAGGGATTCTAGAGGTACCCAGAGTTTATGGATTCCCCTGAAGGAGACCAAGAAATGAGCCAAAATACAGCAAAAAATTAGTTTTTTTCAAACAAATGAAAAAAAGGGCTGCAGAAGAAGGCTTGTGTTTTTTTCCCCTGAAAATGGCATCAGCAAAGGGTTTGTGGTGCTAAAATCACAAGCTTCCCAGCTTTCAGGAACAGGCAGATCTGAATCAGAAAACAAAATTTTTCAACACAATTTTGCCATTTTACTGGGACATACCAAATGTTTACAATTTTTTGTGCTTTCAGCCTCCTTCCAGTTAGTGACGGAAATGGGTATGAAACCAATGCTGGATCTCTTCTAGTTGCAGGGATATATAGGGCTCACAAGTTCATCAAGAGCTGTAGGTACCCAGAGCCAATAAATGAGCTGCACCTTGCAATGGGTTTTCATACTATACCGGGTATACCCCAATTCATTTGGTGAAATATAAAGACTGACAAAAATTTAGCAAGGAAACCTTTGTATTTCCAAAATGGGCACAAGATAAGGTGTTGAGAAGCAGTGGTTATTTGCACATCTCTGAATTCCGGGGTCCCCATACAAGCATGTGAATTATAAGGCATTTCTCAAATAGACATCTTTTTCACACACTGTCTTACTTTTGGAAGGAACAAATGCAGAGAAAGACAAGAGGCAATAACAGTTGTTCTGCTATTCTGTGTTCCTCCGAGTCTCCCGATTTAAATGGTACCTCACTTGAATGGGTAGGCCTAATGCCTAAGAGCGGCAACTCAACATGGGCACATCAAATTTTTACTTTGAAATCTGACGTGTTTTTTTGAAAGTGCCTAGCTGTGGATTTTGGCCTCTAGCTCAGCCTGCACCTAAGGAAACCTACCAAACTGGTGCATTTTTTAAAACTAGACACCTAGGGGAATCCAGGATGGGGTGACTTGTGGGGCTCTCACCAGGTTCTGTTACCAAGAATCCTTTGCAAACCTCACAATTTTGCTAAAAAACCCTTTTTGCTTTCATTTCTGTGACAGAAAGTTACCAAATCTGTGCATTTTTGAAAACTAGACACCTAGGGGAATCCAAGATGGGGTGACTTGTGGGTCTCCACCAGGTTCTGTTACCCAGAATCCTTTGCAAACATCAAAATTTGGTTAAAACAACACTTTTTCCTCACAGTTCGGTGACAGAAAGTTCTGGAATCTGATACAAGCCACAAATTTGCTTTTACTCAGCGCTCCCCCAAGTGTCCCAAAAAAAATAGTACCTCACTTGTGTGGGTAGGCCTACTGCCCGTACAGAAAATGTCCCAAAACACAACGTGGAAACATCACATTTTCCCAAAGAAAACAGAGCTGTTTTTTGCAAAGTGCCTAGCTGAGGATTTTTGCCTCTAACTTAGCCGGCATCTAGGGAAACCTACCAAACCTGTGCATTTTTGAAAACTAGACACCTAGGGGAATCCAAGATGCAGTGACTTGTGGGGCTCTCACCGGGTTCTGTTACCCAGAATCCTTTGCAAAGCTTAAAATGTGGCTAAAAAAACACTTTTTCCTCACATTTCGGTGACAGAAAGTTCCAGAATCTGAGAAGAGCCACAAATTTCCTGCCACCCAGCGTTTCCCAAAATCTCCCAATAAAAAGTGGTACCTCACTTGTGTAGGTAGGCCTAATGTCTGTGACAGGAAATGCCCCAAAACACAACGTGGACACATCACATTTCCCAATGAAAACAGAGCTGTTTTTTGTAAAGTGCCTAGCTGTGGATTTTGGCCGCTAGCTCAGCTGGCACCTAGGGAAACCTACCAAACCTGTGCATTTCTGAAAACTAGACACCTAGGGGAATCCAAGATGGGGTGACGTGTGGGGCTCTCACCAGGTTCTGTTACCCAGAATCCTTTGCAAACCTCAAAAGTTGGCTAAAAAACCCTTTTTCCTCACATTTTGGTGACAGAAAGTTCTGGAATCTGAGAGGAGCAACACATTTCCTTCCACCCAGCGTTCCCCCAAATCTCCAAATAAAAATGGTACCTCACTTGTGTGGGTAGGCCTTGTGCCCGCGACAGGAAATGTCCCAAAACACAACGTGGACACATCACATTTTCCCAAAGAAAACAGGTGTTCTGTGCAAAGTGCCTAGCTGTGGATTTTGGCTTCTAACTCAGCCGGCACCTAGGGAAACCTACCAAACCTGTGCATTTTTTAAAACAAGACATCTAGGGGAATCCAAGATGCGGTGACTCATGGGGCTCTTACCAGGTTATGTTACCCAGAATCCTTTGCAAACTTCAAAATTTGGCTAAAAAAACACTTTTTCCTCACATTTCGGTGACAGAAAGTTCTGGAATCTGAGAGGCACCACAAATCTCCTTCCACCCAGCGTTCCTCCAATTCTCCTGATAAAAATGGTACCCCACTTGTGTGGGTAGGCCTAGTGCCTGAGACAGGAAATGCCCCAAAACACAACGTGGACACATCACATTTTCCCAAACAAAATAGAGCTGTTTTTTCAAAGTGCCTAGCTGTGGATATTAGCCTCTTGCTCAGCCGGCACCTAGGGAAACCTTCAAAACCTGTGCAATTTTAAAAACTAGACACCTAGAGAAATCCAAGATGTGGTGACTCGTGGAAATCTCACCAGGTTATGTTACCCAGAATCCTTTGCAGACATCATAATTTGGCAAAATAAAACGCTTTTACCTCACATTTCTGTGACAGAAAGTTCTTGAATCTGTGAGGAGCCACAAATTTCCTTCCACCCTGCCTTCCCCCAAGTCTCCCTATAAAAATAGAACCTCACTTGTGGGTAAGCCTAGTGCCCATGACAGGAAATGCCCCATAACACAACGTGGACACATCACATTTTCCCAAAGAAAACAGAGCTGTTTTTTGCAAAGTGCCTAGATGTGGATTTTGGCCTCTAGCTCAGCCTACACCCAGGGAAACCAACCAAACATGTGCACTTTTTAAAACTAGACACCTAGGGCAATCCAAAATGGGCTTACTTGTGAGGTTCTCACCAGGTTATGTTACCCAGAATCCTTTGCAAACATCAAAATGTGGCTAATCAACACTTTTTCATCACATTTCAGTGACAGAAAGTTCTGGAATCTGAGAAGAGCCACAAATTTCCTTCCACTCATCGCTCCCCCAAGTCACCCGATACAAATGGTACCTCACTTGTGTGGGTAGGCCTAGTGCCTGTGACAGGAAATGCCCCAAAATACAATGTGGACATATCACATTTTCACAAAGAAAACAGAGCTGTTTTTTGCAAAGTGCCTAGTTGTGGATTTTGGCCTCTAACCCAGCCGGAACCTAGAGGAACCTACAAAACCTTTGCATTGTTTTACAGTAGACCCCTAGGGGAATCCAAGTAGGGGTGACATGTGGGGCTCTCACCAGGTTCTGTTACCCAGAATCCTTTACAAACCCCAAAATTTGGCCAAAAAAACACTTTTTCCTCACATTTTGGTGAAAGAAAGTTCTGGAATCTGAGAGGAGCCACAAATTTCTTCCACCCAGCGTTCCCGCAAATCTCCTGATAAAAATAGCACCTCACTTGTGCGGGTAGGCCTAGTGCCCGCGACAGGAAATGTCCCAAAATACAAAGAGGACACACCACATTTTCCTAAAGAAAACAGAGCTGTTTTTTTGCAAAATGCCTAGCTGTGGATTTTGGATTCTACCTCAGCCGGCACCTAGGGAAACCTACCAAACCTGTGCATTTTTGAAAACTAGACACCTAGGGGAACCAAGATGTGGTGACTTGTGGGGCTTTCACCAGGTTCTGTTATCCAGAATCCTTTGCAAACCCCAAAATGTGGCTAAAAAATACACTTTTTCCTCTCATTTCGGTGACAGAAAGTTCTGAAATCTGAGAGGAGCCACAAATTTCCTTCCACCCAGCATTCCCCCAAGTCTTCCGATAAAAATGATACCTCACTTGTGTGGGTGGCCCAGGTGCCTGCAACAGAAAAAGGCCAAAAACCTGTAGAGATTGAGGGGATAGCACAGCGAGTTGATAAGCACAATTTTTTCTTTTATACATCTTTAGGCTGACACTGCTTTGGGGACCCACACAAGTGAGGTATCATTTTACTTGGGAGACTGAGGAAAAGTTGGGGGGTATAAATTTGTGCTGGAGCGGTGATCCTACAAAGAAAAATGAGGAAAACATGTTTTTTGAAGAAAATGTTGAGGTTTGCAGAGGAGTCTGGGTAGGAAAATGTTGGGGGATCCACGCAAGCCACACCTCCCTGGACTCCTTGGGGTGTCTAGTTTTAGAAAAATGTCTGGGTTTGGTAGGTTTCCCTAGACAAAGGCCGCACCCGGGACCAAAAACATAGGTGCCCACGCCCCCCCCAAACACAGGTAGTTCTGTAATAGATCATTTTGTTGTGTCCACGTACTTCTGTGATGTTCAAAACACTACAATTGTGAAAAGAAACACACTTAAAAAGACCCCTCACCCACCAACCAAGTTGGTAGCATGCATCATCATCAGGGTCTAACCTGAGACACCTAGTGTGTCATGGAAATGTTGCGACGCCTGATTACAGTGGAGCAGGTTTTGTAATTTTTACCACACATACTGGTTGGATTTGGCATGAGGGTAAGTGATGGTTCAGTAGATCAAATGTTATTAACAAGAGATTTCACAAAAATGAAATGCACTGTTAATAACTAAAAGGCCAAAAAACTGAACCAATGACTCACAACTCGTGAGCTGTAAAGCCACGTCAAGGCACCAACCTCTTTACAGTCCATTCACACACCTTTCATGCAGGACATGCAGAAGACCAGTCACGCCGCCAGCCACGGGCCCACTACATTGCAACACTCGCATCAACAGAGAATGCCATTCAAGGGCCCATCACTTTCATACGCCCACATACCTGATACAGCAATCACACCAGCTGATGGGAGTGTGTAAACTGACATTTGGCTTGCACACCACCAGCCAAGGGCCACCCAATGCACACCGCCAGCCAAGCGCCACTGCACGCACACCGCCACCCAAGCGCCACTCCTCGCACACCGCCAGCCAAGCGCCACTCCACACACAATGCCCGCCAAGCGCCACTCCACACACACCGCCAGCCAGACGCCACTCCACACACACCTCCAGCCAAACGCCACTCCATGCACCCATCATCACTTTTTTTTGTTTTTTTAAACAATAAAGAAACAACTAACTAATTATAAATAAGTACAAAACTACAAACACAAAAGCTCTAACTGAAAACATGACAGAAATGCCAACCGTGAAACTGAACATGTGAAAATATAAAACAGGCAGTCTATGCTCACGGTATTTCCCAGAATTGTTTTTTGGTGTGGTAACTCCTGAAACAGCCGGCCACACACAGCCCAGGCTTTGAAGGGCAATCGGGCAGTACATCTGGCTCTCCCTCCGGATACCTCTTCGGGCACAGACTCTACATTTCTTAGTTGGCAAGGAGTAGGAGGAATGTGATCAGGAAAGTGGCGATCTTTCAATCTAGCCACATCCTCCACCACTGCTACTCTAGGAACTCTTGCCTGTTCCACCACAATAGGACTCTCTATCACTGATTCCTAAAATTTAACACATTTCATCCTTGACTCAGGTGAACAATCCTTGAACACAATAAATGCATTAAAAGTTGCCAAATGAAATAAATGTATGGCCAACTTTTTGTACCACACGTAAGACTTACAAAGAGCAGTGTAAGGTTCCAACCTCTGATCTACTCTATCATCACCACCCACATGCTTATTGTAGTCCAAAATGCATGCAGGTTTGCACACTTCGGCAACCTGACCCCAAACAGTCACAGGGGAAGTACTTTCATCATAGATGGTAGTTAGCATGTACACATCCCTCCTGTCTGAAAATTTCAGAGCTAGCAGCTCATCGTTCTGCAAGGCACTGCACTGTCCCCTCTCAAGTTTTTTACAGACAAGCTCCCTTGGATAGCCTTTCCGGTTAGAACGGATTGTGCCACAAGCAACAGTGTCCACTCTGAACACCTCCTTGAACAACTGCACTCCAGTGTAGAAAATATCTACGTACAAATGGTGACCTACCAAGTTCCCACACAATTTTCTCGCTAACTCCAAAAGTGGGCGGACAACCAGGTGGGTCAATACTGGAATCCCTGCCAGTGTAGACCCGGAAATTATACATGTATCCTGTACTACTTTCTGACAGCATATACAATTTAATTCCATACTGTGCCCTCTTGATAGGAATGTACTGCTTAAAAACCAAACACCCCTTGAACAGGACCAAAGACTCGTCCACACTTATTTCTTTGCCTGGAACATACATCTCTGAAAAACGATCTACAAAATGATCTAGGACAGGCCTAATCTTAAAAAGACGGTCACAATCAGGGTGATCACGTGGCAAGGCTAAATCATTGTCAACAAAATGCAGTATCTGAAGAAGAAGCAAATAGCGATTACGAGTCATGATTGCAGGAAATATAGCCATTGCCATCAATGGACTAGTAGACCAATAAGAAGCCAGTGACGGCTTCCTTATCAACCCCATCACAAAAGTCAAACCTAAGAACTTTTTCCTCTCATCCAGATTTGTGGGAACCAACTGGGTAGCTCTTGACTGAGGCTTAAGTCTGGCAGCGTTGTCCCTCAAATACTGCTCTGCATACAAATTAGTCTGCTCAACAATATCTTCCAAAAATACATTGTCCATAAACAACTCAAACAAATTGGCAGGCAAAAAGGTTTCTGTATTTTCTCTACACCCTGGGAGACCAGTAAAGGCAGGCAACTGTGGCTGCTACATGTTTGGAGCAACCCAGGTGTCAGGTCTTCCAAAGGGAAACCTTTCAGCTCTAAAACAGGCCCTTCATATGCACTCAGAGTGGCCTCCTCATCAGAAGATTCCTCTCGGACAGAAAACTCACTGCCAGAATCTCTCACTTCCTCCTCTACCTTAGATGCAGAGTCAGTCTCATAATCATGGTCAGAAGGCGACACAAAGAGCATGCCAACAACCTGCTGAGCGGTCACTCTGTGGCTAGCCATGGTCCTTTCTTACAACAAATGGATTGCCAACAACAACCAGCACTTTCTAAAACAAGTAATAAACAAAGTGTGGCTTTATCACAAAGAGTTATGTTCTAAAAAACTATACCACTCACTTGCCTGAAAAAGCCAGACTTACCAGCAACTACTCTGCACAGAAACAGCAATCATCAATGGTATCCCGCTAAAAATAAAAAAATAAAAACAAATTAGACATAAGACAACACAAATATCATTGTGCACAAATCTAAGGACAACTTCACACACAATCCTGTATTTAGAATACTACCTACAAACATGTCATTCATGCATGTCAACAATACTCCTTTAGAGTAAATTGCTTTTACTTACCTAAAACATGCAACTACGCAAACCGCAGGTCAACTACTGCCAAAGCCACAAGGATCCATAGCAAAGGAAGCAAAAGCTTTGGACTAGAACAAAAAGAAGAAATAAACTGTTACAATCACAAATACAAATACTTCGCCAGATGACAAACACCCCGCCACCAAGAATTTACAAATTTTCCCTAGTGCCTAAGTGGCAGATGGGCCTAAAAAAAAAAAATAGGCAATCTGCCCCCAAGGGGATGGGGGGGCAGAAATGACCATCGGTAATGTGCCCCCTTTGGGGGTGACCCTTGCCAAAGGTGCCACCCCCCACACAAAACACACACACACACAAGATCCCTGGTGCCTAAGTGGATTCTTCCCCCCTTGGGGGCAGATGGCCCTAAAAAAATAGGCCAATCCCGGCCAACAGTTCTGTGCCCCCTTTGGGGGTTGACCCTTGCCAAAGGGAGCGCACCCCCAGCACAAAAAAAAACAAAGGGGATTAAAAAAAAAAAACCTGGGGTCTTGGTGGCTTCTGCCCACTTGGGGGCAGATGGGCCTAAAACAAATAGGCCTCTCTGCCACCAAGGGGGACAGAAATGGCAATCGGTAATGTGTCCCCTTTGTGGGGGGTGACCCTTGCCAAAGGGGCTGCCCCTCCACACAAAACACACACACAACACAATCCCTGGGGCATAGTGGGTTTCGAGCTCGCCGGGGTGAGATCGGCTAAAAATAGGGCCGATCTGGCCCCAGGGGGGGCCAAAACATATAAATAAATATTGCACCCAGAGCAGCGACCCTTGCCTAAGGTGTCGCTGCCCAAAAACATCATTGAAAACAGAATCCCTGGTGTCTAGTGGGTTTCAACTCCCCTAGGGAGAGATTGACCGAAAAAATGGCTGCTCTGCCCCCAGGGGGGGCCGAGACACAGATATACGTATGCCCCCAAGGAAGCGACCCTTGCCCAAGGGGTCGCTCCCCAAAACAAACAAAGAAAACATTCCTGATGTCTAGTCGTTGAATTCCTGCTCCACGATTTGCGGACCTCGCCCACGAACATGGAGCAGGAATCCACTCAAAACAGGCACAGGGGGAAAGGAAAAACTCTTTCCTTTCCCCGTGTCTGTTTCCACTCCCAACCGCCCCCCAGGAGAAGGGCTCACCTAACACTCGTCCTCACTCCACTCGCGCTGGAAGCAAATGGCTTCCAGCGTCCTCAGCAACATTTGATGACGTTGACGTTCTGTGAGGGCGCTGACGTCATCAGATTGCCGAGTGGGGTGGGGATGAAGGGAATGTAATTGTTGCAAGAACAGCAGAGCTGGTCTGCACTCTCTAAACTTAAACACCTTAAAAAGAGGCAATATAAATTCTCTTCTAGGGATATCATAAATGGGGCAAAAGAATAAAATGCGTAGCTTAGTCTGAGTAGAAACACCATCACATGGTCAGGGACCCAGGTCTGATAAGAAAGGACAATTAGCTGGGTAACCTACGAGGGGTAAATAATTAAAACATAGCCTGCTTAAAAAAACCAGTGTTAAAATTTCTGGATTAAGGATAAATAGGATTGGAGGCCTTCTTGTATACATACCAGATTAGAAATCATCTCTGACATTTTATGTATACCTGCCGTCATTCTTTTCTCCACGGCATGACCTATTTTTTTCACTTAGCCTGACTGATGCTCAAATATGAGTCAGGTGAAACAAACATTTGGGAGCCAAATCTCCTCACAGGTGGACTTTACATATGGAAACTGCATTATATCGAGACAGCGCTTAACTTGTAAATAAAAAGGTGTCGGTGCTCAAAGCCCTCCTAAACACGTGATTGCTGCAATTAAATCTGCAAACACGGAATACTGAGGCAGCGTAATCTCCCTGCCTCTTCAGCTCACACCTGCAGGTTTCTGCTTTCTCTCATCGTGACGCTTTTTCGTTTTTCTCTTCCTCCTTCTTTCCCAAACGTGTATTTTGCTCGCAGTAAATGCTTGAGGCAGAAGACTAAGCACCGGCCCTCAAAAGTAAGGGCCAGATGTATCATCAAGGCCATTTGCGATTCGGAAATAGCGATTTTTAAGAAATCGTTATTTCCGACTCGCAAAGTGCCATGTATCACATTTGCGAATCGGTAATAGCGATTTCTTAAAAATCGCAAATGCTATTACCGATTCGCAAATTGCGATACCGGCCCCATTCGCACCTATGGGGCCCATATCTGCAAATTTTTTGCATTTCCAAAAATGCGATTTCTGAACCAGTAATCGCAATTTTGGAAATGCAAATCCCCAGGGTGCTAGGGGCCTAAAGCCCCCTCTGCTGCACCCCAAAAAACATTTTTGGGACATGTAAGGTGCACACATGCCAAAAGGGCATGGGTGCTTTACTTGAACAATTTAAAAATGCATTTTAAATGCATTTTTTAATTTTGCACATGGTTACCACCAAGTCCAACTTGGTGGTAATTAGCGATTCCTGAATGCCAAAATCGCATTTAGGAATTGATTCATACGTGTGCTAAAGAATCGCAAATAAGGAATCCTTATTTGCGATTTCTAATTTAGAGAGTCGCAATTTTCTACAGGGTTGCAATTTTAAGGAATCGCTATTTTAGCGATTCCTTAAAATTGCATTCAGAATGTATTTCATACATTCTGAAATGGCATTTTGCATTCGCAAACGGGCATTCGCACCGTTTGCGAATGCAAAATGCTTTCATACATCTGGCCCTAAGTGCCGATGCTCGGCACTGGAAACAACAAGCACAAATTAAGCACTGTATCGAGAGCTGCATGCACTTTCAGACAGCCCTTTAGAACAAGTTTGTTTAATAGCGCACCCTCCCAAGTCCACATAGAAGTCCAAGTGGTGCTAGTTTTATTCTGCCCTTGAGATAAGAAGCACCCAATTTATCATGACAGATGGCATTAGGGCAACTTCAGAGGACCGGTAGTTGATTTTTCACAAAAGCATTTTTAGCTTGTTGAATACCTTACATATCAACCATGTCCCATGTTCTAGCTCCATACGTAGCAACTGCCATGCTTTCGTATGTATAGATAATTAAACGCTCTCTCACAGGTTTTGAGCCCAATTTGTTACAAAAGCTTTGTAAATCAATAATTGACTTTTCTAACATATCAATCCTATTTATCAGCAATGGTTTCCAGAGATGTTTACTTACAAATAGTATACCCAGATAAGAAAAGGAGACCACCTCAAAAACCTTAATGTTGTTAATAAAATGAACTGGTCTTTTCATAGGCCTCGCCCCACATCATGGTGAAAGTTTTACTTTCATTTACCTGTAGGTCCAACTCCTTCATAAAAACAATATAGGCATCAATTAACCATTGCAGCGCTCTCAATGTTCTTTCTACTAAAACTACTTCATCCGCCTAGAAAAAAATTGGGAGAGGAAGAGTTCCTATGTATGGAGTGTCCTTAATTCTCATCTTTAGTGCAGTTTCCAGTCTGGCCATGTACAGAGATAATAAAAAAGGGGCAAGGACATACACTTGTCTAACGCTCCTTCTTATCTTAAAAAATTCTGTGCGTTCACTATTATTTTCACAACAAACAAACGCATTTGCTTCCATGTACATTTGTCTCATAAAATTAATAATACCCTCTTCTGCCCCTAGCTCAGTCATAATGGACCAAAGTTTAGAATGTGGGATGCAGTCAATTGCTGTTGCCAGGTCCATGAAAGCTTGAAAGATGGATCCCTTCTCAGCAACCGTATATTTGCATACTCAAATTCAAACATTGGTCTACAGTGCCCAACCCTTTCCTGAATCCATACTGAGTGTCTGGTAAAATATTACTTGAGTTCGCCCAGTCCTCTAGTCTCTGCAACACGATGTGCCCATAATTTTAACTGTGGCATCAAGGAAGAATATTGGTCTGTAATACTAAGGCATAGATTTCTCACTTTTTTGATAGATCGGGACAATGACAGAGCTCTTCCAAATTAAGGGTGGTACAACCCTAGCAATGGCGTGAAAAACATTGGTAATCAGAGGGACCCACAGGTATTGGCAATCTAAATTAACATCCACAGGGACCCCATCTGGCCCTGGTGTCTTAGCCTACTACTTTCCCTCAAAGCCATTTGCACTTCACCTAGATCGAACACTAAAGAAACAGGGCCTCCCACAGCTCCACATGTTCTAACTCATCGTGTATCGTGGTCTGGTTAGAATAAATAGTAGAAAAGTGTTCTACCCACTTAGCTTCCAGAATGTGGGCATCCATTGAGGGGTCTGAGGATACCCTAAAGGATGGAGCATTTATCACCCTCAAAAAAGCTGCACTATCTTTTTGTGAGCTGGCTATCTGGACCGCTTCCCACGTTTCCACCTTAATCTGCTTTTTTGTGGTCTCCTGGGCTGCTTTATAAAATACTTGTGCTTTTCTAATAAAGGCTCCATCTCTACGTAAGGCCACATGTAGTTTCACAAGGACTTTAGTGCAAGCTGTATCAAACCAACCCTGGCAATGTGGAGTTACCATACAGGTTTCATGTGTAAGTGCCTGCCTGATATCAGCCATGATGTCAGAGAAGGCCAAGCTAATCAGTGAAGTATTAGCTTCCAGATCCAAGCATATAGGAACCTCAGCCTGGTTATCTTGAATGACAGAGGAGAGAAGGTGTGTCTTGTCCACTTTATCCCACTTAATGGTAAACCCGTTTTTCTTCACCAGAACTGGTTTAAATCTGAATTTGGGGCAAGACTTTTTAATTCCCACTAGCTCCATCCTGAAGCTGCAGCGACACAAGGGGTGGATTCTGGTGGGAGGTCTAAATTAATCAAGGTGGAGTTGTCGTCTGAATTAGCCTTTGATGTGAGCACTAGCATACTAGGAGGTGTTCTCATATATCTGCCAGAACAGATACCATCACAGGTTACAAGTGCACTTTACAAATCCACCTCACATTACATTACATTACAGTGGGCCTCGGAAGCCTAAGCGAGCTGCCCTTTCACAGAAACATACTGTGGTAGTTGCATATTGAGAAAGAAGCCAGGACAATATTTATTGAACATTGTAATTTTCATCTCCCTCGTCATGGGAGTTAATTTCAGGTCTCACTAAAAGCCGCTAGTTGGTCTTTTAAAGGGTTTATTCTCTAAGCTACCCCACAAATAAAAAAATGGGTAATACAACAGCTGGAGCACTTTTTCTAAATCCTACAGTAGCCAGTGCTAAAAATCTACCATGCTACTTCTAAAGATATTTGTGCTCTGCCGCAGAAATAAAAGAGACACAAATGAGAGAGACCAAGAGTACATGCAGTAACTGGTGGAAAGGTCAAGCTCTCTCTTGATCTCGCTGCAAGAAGTCCAAAGCACACTAAATAATGATTCGAGCCTGCAAATACCCATGATAGCTACCAAAGGGAATTCATGGAGAGGCGAGAAATTGCACGTTTGCTTTATCATTATTTTGATAACCAACTCCATCGTGCTTGCCCATGTTAAGCATAGTTCTGCAGGATGCGCTGTTTTGGACGTATTTAGCGTCTTTCTCATGCTTGGTAGTTCTAAGTGAGGATTCACAATTGGCCCGCTCAACTTTTGGAATTTTAAATTTCTTGTATCTTTTTTTCCAATTCTCTACTTTAATGAGAACACTGTACATCTGCAAAAATCTATAAAAATGTCATGTATTTGTGGGAGGGGATTTATCATTAGATGCTCACTGTGTTCAGGGGGTTACCTCAAATGCTTTTTCTTGTGGTATGACAGATTGCTTATTTTTCTTTAATAAAGGTCCTCAAACGTCAAGTAGGCTTCACAGCAGATTATTTTTCTACCAAGGCAATGCGGGACCTATTTCATAATACCCCTGAAGTCTTCAGGAATATAGCAGCTTTGAACAATGTACAAGAACTACCACTTACCTCTCTTACCCTGAAGTTGAGAGGGGCAAGAATGGTCATGCCTATGCCTCATCCCAAGAGCACAACAGCTGACTCAGCATGGCCTCCATGAATTTAGAAGACCAAGACAAGGGCTCAAGGGAAAGTATGATGTTTCAATCCAGACAATTTAGGGAGAGTTTCAAGAGTGAGTGTGTAGAGCGTCAGGGAGGACTAATACAGTTTCTTGCAGATGACCTTATTGGACATTCTATAGGCTTTGGGTGATTGTACAACATGGCAAAAAATGTAACTTGTATTGTAAATATCAGCAGAAGCTATCCCGAATCTAGAAGAAACAGGGTAACCCATGGTCAGTGAATTGTTAATGGTCTTCCATTTTAGGGAAGGTGATGGAAAAATATGTTAGGTTAATGGGTTGGCAACAAACCAAATTTAACCTGAGGTGGCCACAGGCTAATAGCGAAGCTGAGTGTTTCATGCACAACATAAAAAAATAATTTGCATAATCAGCACAGTAAAGCCAGATGTGGAAAGTGGCAGATATGAAATTGTGAAAGGGCACTATGATGTGCCTCTGTTATTGAGGGCACCCCAGTATTCTTGTACCGTGGATCACCAGTCTTCTTCTCCTTTGCCTCATGTTCCAGATTCAATGCTGGTAAGATGCACCAAGAAAAATGAAGAATATTTGTTGTTACATTTTAGTGGCATTTTGGAGCCTTAGAAGAGACCATCATTGTAATGGCACCCATGGGCTTCAGGTTCCCTTTTCCTCCTTGGAAAGTATAATCACTCAATGGCACCTTTAAAATGCAAGAAATATCTTGAAAGCTGTTGTTTTTCAAGAAAATGTCCAACCATGCCTCCTCGGGATACCTGTAAATGCAGTGTCTGAGCCCCTAATGGATATAACTATTATTATTATGAATTTAGTTTTTTGTATAGCATCTTGTCAGATAAACAGGTAGCACAATGTATTCAGAATTTTCCCATTCTATGTAGGCTGCAGCAAAGTTAACTGGAGGAGGTCATGATGGAAAGTCCCATCAGCCAACACAATGGGTTTGGGTCACCATAAAAAGAACAAAAGTGAACTACCTGCTCTTCTAAACCCAATGAAAGCTGACAGCTTCCTGTCCCTTCCCTAAGCCAACACTCACAGTCATGATGCACTCAAATCTGTTGCCAGCCAGTCACTAAACTTTATTTTGCCAAAATACCTTGTGCTTATGCTTTTGCGTGTTTGTCCGAAGGGTAAATACCAATTGGCATGAACCACATTATCTCCTCCCTCCTGCTGTCCACCACCTCCAGGTTATGTTCAGTGTTTAATTTATGAAGAAAAATATGTAGTGGGATCACAAGGTTGTCTTAGGGGCCCGTAATTCTGAATGTTGGGGTTCCCAAATACCAAGGCTCCCTCATCTTGATTCCACCTCATGTCTCTTTCTCCACCACCTTCCACTCCATGTCTC
Source organism: Pleurodeles waltl (assembly GCF_031143425.1). Lineage (NCBI taxonomy): Eukaryota > Metazoa > Chordata > Amphibia > Caudata > Salamandridae > Pleurodeles > Pleurodeles waltl. The sequence continues at coordinate 312,822,158 of NC_090449.1, read as the reverse complement.
TTACATGAATCGTACTCTTGCAGGGTTTTTGTACCTCTCCTTCTCCCTTTGTCACTTTTTTGCTATCTGTCTCTTCCTCTCTGTTCTTTCTTTCTCTTGCTCTGGGTCAACTTCTAATTAAAGAAATAAATCCTGGTCCCGAAAAGCGAAATTAAGAGCGGATTTGGCTACCAAGACCATTGTAAAAGAATACAATGGATGGGTGGGAACCTGTGCCCTGAGGAGAGATGTAACAACCAAGCATTTTGTATGTCACCAGCTGGTCAGTACCACAGCTTGTGACATACCCCAGGGGGGCAGGATTAACCCTAAGTACTGGGGCATGTCCATGTCGGTGCATGGCAGGGAGCTGTCACTGAGCCGTTGTGATGGGCAGGTGCGTCAGCTTGCGTAGAGGTACCATTGTTGTCTCTTCTCCCACCCTGCTTAAGGGTCTTCCGGGCTGGGCACCTGTATCTGGAGGGATAGTTCAACCTCGATATTTCTTCCCCTCTCTCTCTTTTCCTTCAATCACTCTCCCACTATATATATCCCCTTCTTGCACTGTTCGTGTTCACTGTCTACAACCCATTATTAATTTCTGTCTCTTTTTCTGTATTGCTTCATCTCTCAAACTTTTAATTTAATTCTCCTTCTTCTGTCTTTTCCCCACTCTTTCTTACCAGTTATTAATTTCTGCCCTTCACTCTATGGTTCTATGTCCATTTTTTCTCAATAGCTCACTTCACATTCACCCCCCAACCCAACCCCCAATCTCCGTGTTCTCTCCCTTCCCTTCAGACTCATTTATTTGAAAGTGATTTTTTAGACGAAATGAAAACATGGGGTGTGGCCAACATAATCAATCCTAGGCCAGATCAGTTCATTCTTTCTTTTTAGTGTTGGCTCAAAGGTACGCCCATGCCACGAAGATATGAGGTAGCCCTGCTTGATATCATATTTCGAGTCTAGCCTGAAACTTGGTGCATGGTTTTATCTTTCTCAGAGCATCCGTAAGTATGTTTCTCTCATACAGCAATATATCGGACACTGCAGACGATAAGACCCATTGATTTCTATTAATTTCCTGTCAGGCACCGGAGGCAGAGCCTGGCCTTTCAGTGTTTCCACGCTTATTGGGGCCGACCTCTAAGAAGGCACAGCTCAGGTGCATCGATTGTCAGAGCCACAGTGCAAATTATATTTTGGTTCTTAGGTGCTCCCTTCCAGAAAGCGACAAGGCAGTTTTTCTGAAAATGTCTTAAATTTGGGATCTCTCTTGGGGCTAGTTTATGATGCCGCAGTGCAACAGGTGCCTCAATCTACCAGCACTGGCTTTGAGAGCATACTCCTAAACTTCTCAAAGTCGGTAGTCCAATTATGAAGAATCCTAACAAAATTAGATTACATATTTTAAATCTTCGTGCAGCTAAAATACCTATTCAACAAAAAAAGTGTTTTGCAATATTAAACTGTATGATCAGCTGATTTTATTTAAGAGTGTGGTGGATTATACTTTTCACATTATTTTCGAGAAGGACCAATTTATACTAGGAACTTCCAAACTTCTCAGGTCTGTGCAACCGTAGCTCATTTTTGTAGCAATATTTCAAACTCAATTTTACAACCGTTTTAACAATCTTGTGCTGTCATTCATATAGTTCTAGGTATATTGTAGATTACAGGGAGTGCAGAATTATTAGGCAAATGAGTATTTTGACCACATCATCCTCTTTATGCATGTTGTCTTACTCCAAGCTGTATAGGCTCGAAAGCCTACTACCAATTAAGCATATTAGGTGATGTGCATCTCTGTAATGAGAAGGGGTGTGGTCTAATGACATCAACACCCTATATCAGGTGTGCATAATTATTAGGCAACTTCCTTTCCTTTGGCAAAATGGGTCAAAAGAAGGACTTGACAGGCTCAGAAAAGTCAAAAATAGTGAGATATCTTGCAGAGGGATGCAGCACTCTTAAAATTGCAAAGCTTCTGAAGCGTGATCATCGAACAATCAAGCGTTTCATTCAAAATAGTCAACAGGGTCGCAAGAAGCGTGTGGAAAAACCAAGGCGCAAAATAACTGCCCATGAACTGAGAAAAGTCAAGCGTGCAGCTGCCACGATGCCACTTGCCACCAGTTTGGCCATATTTCAGAGCTGCAACATCACTGGAGTGCCCAAAAGCACAAGGTGTGCAATACTCAGAGACATGGCCAAGGTAAGAAAGGCTGAAAGACGACCACCACTGAACAAGACACACAAGCTGAAACGTCAAGACTGGGCCAAGAAATATCTCAAGACTGATTTTTCTAAGGTTTTATGGACTGATGAAATGAGAGTGAGTCTTGATGGGCCAGATGGATGGGCCCGTGGCTGGATTGGTAAAGGGCAGAGAGCTCCAGTCCGACTCAGATGCCAGCAAGGTGGAGGTGGAGTACTGGTTTGGGCTGGTATCATCAAAGATGAGCTTGTGGGGCCTTTTCGGGTTGAGGATGGAGTCAAGCTCAACTCCCAGTCCTACTGCCAGTTCCTGGAAGACACCTTCTTCAAGCAGTGGTACAGGAAGAAGTCTGCATCCTTCAAGAAAAACATGATTTTCATGCAGGACAATGCTCCATCACACGCGTCCAAGTACTCCACAGCGTGGCTGGCAAGAAAGGGTATAAAAGAAGGAAATCTAATGACATGGCCTCCTTGTTCACCTGATCTGAACCCCATTGAGAACCTGTGGTCCATCATCAAATGTGAGATTTACAAGGAGGGAAAACAGTACACCTCTCTGAACAGTGTCTGGGAGGCTGTGGTTGCTGCTGCACGCAATGTTGATGGTGAACAGATCAAAACACTGACAGAATCCATGGATGGCAGGCTTTTGAGTGTCCTTGCAAAGAAAGGTGGCTATATTGGTCACTGATTTGTTTTTGTTTTGTTTTTGAATGTCAGAAATGTATATTTGTGAATGTTGAGATGTTATATTGGTTTCACTGGTAATAATAAATAATTGAAATGGGTATATATTTTTTTTTGTTAAGTTGCCTAATAATTATGCACAGTAATAGTCACCTGCACACACAGATATCCCCCTAACATAGCTAAAACTAAAAACAAACTACAAACTACTTCCAAAAATATTCAGCTTTGATATTAATTAGTTTTTTGGGTTCATTGAGAACATGGTTGTTGTTCAATAATAAAATTAATCCTCAAAAATACTACTTGCCTAATAATTCTGCACTCCCTGTAGACATTTTTCGACCTTCTGGAATCCCTGACCACCTTGTCAAAATTATTTGTGAAGCAAAAATAGGTTCTATTGAAAAAAACATTGCTAGTCAGGTTATGGGCAGTGGAGTTGCGCTGGGTGCTGCTAACACTGTTTCCGCCAGCCGGCCCAGCAGGCAAACCATAATAGGGCCAGCAGGGTTCAGACCGCACAGGCGGCCTGATGGCGGTATGGCAATGGCAGGCGTCCTCCGCCACCTGCCAATGTCATAATGAGGGCCTAAATCTCTATCTCTGAGATAATCGGCGCAAGTGGCCAGTGTATTACCAGTGACTATCTGTCAAATCATTATGAAGTCGGGTAGTATAAGGCTCCATACAGAGGGTAAACCCAGGAACCAAAGAAGGCGCAAAAGAAAAGGAAAGGAATAGCACCGTAGTGCAAACACAAAATGGAAACCTTGAACAAACTGCACCGCTTCTTACCCCTTTCCAGGCTTATTTCAAGAAGCCCGGCAGCACCAGCAAGGTTGCCTTGCTAAAAGACCCAGCCGATGTCATCAAATCCCGACGATATTGACTGTATTCCGATTCCCATGGCCCCTCAAATATTGGGCTCCATGCAAATGCAGCAGGGTGTATCTGTTTTCAAAACTTCCGAATGTACATCACCAAACCCTGCTCCTTCAATGATTTGCTCAGCCTCAGACCAACATTTGAAATTAGAATCCCCTCTTCTAAAGTCTGTAGATAAGCAGTCCGTGTTGGACTTAGACCTGGGGCAACCAGCAGGCCCCCAGGATATGAGGAGGATCTCTATTAATGCTTTGACTCAAAAGAAGCTGCAGACGAACAGCACTATAATCAAGGCCCTTGTTCATGCTCCAACTATCTTGGCTGATAGCAATAGGCAGCAGAACACCCAATTGATTAGAACCACGACAGATAACCCACATGGGCCACAGCTGCCAACTATTCTCCAAGACCAAATGGAGGCACTTAAGGACTCGATGTCCAATGCAATTCACCAGCAGTTGACTCCCATGTTGCGTCAAAATCCAGGTTGAGAACCTTTGTCATGTCAAACACCAATGAGCAGCATTTGGCTCAATCATCATGGCCACAGGAGGCAATGCTTTGCTCTACCGCACCACAACAGATAAAGGTACCTACCACGATTATCGAAATTTCAAGTGTTTGGAGTAATTTACAGTGTGATGCAGGCTCTCCACCAAGGGAGTAAATGAGTTCAGCAACATGGGCATTCCAGCCAGCAGTACCAGTAAATGGGCTCTTCCAGACAATAGCAACAGAGATAACCCTCCAAAAGGTCAATCTCAAGATGGCCCTAACAGTTCGAAGATGGGGGATCTTACTCAGCTACATTCTTCGCTATTAAATGCTCTGCACACCTCAACTACAGCACTTAACATGCAATCGGATAAATTAGGTCTGCTATTTGACCTAATGAACATCATGGCAATACATATAGCTGACATCAACCATAAACTGGATCAGTTAGCCAATTGGTTGTCTGTCCTAAAGGCTACAACTGAGCAGCAGCAAGACTCTTGTAAATGTGGATCAATTATCGCCAAGTTGAGCACACTATCATCTTAACAAATATAGTAGATTAATTAAAAACAAACGAGAGGAAATCCTGTCTACCCAGTTATGCAATTCAACAATTAACCTATCTAGAGCCTAAACAAACTAAATCAGGAGGAGAATTACCCAATGATCAATACCCTGACAGACCAGTAACAAACGGGGAGAAGGGTTCGGGCACAATCATCACTTGCTTTGAATTCCAACCTAAAAGGTCAGAGTAGTCCACCAACACCTTTGGATACCTGCCTGTAACATCTCGCTGACTAATAAACTGGGTGATCAGACGCCTAAGCCTGTGTCTCCTAGAACAAAGCACTCTGACAAACCACAAGCACTGATGCCTAAGCCTTCAACCAAAAGACAAAAACAAATGAGCTAGAAAGGCCAGGAAAAAAAACCATAGTAAAGATAACAGCAGTAATTTCTACCCTATATTTACAGTGCAAGCAAAGCTGCTGACACAGAGTTCCCCCCTCCTTAGACAATTGCAGGCACCTATGCCCTCAAAAGCTATATGGACAAGGGCAGCTAATGGCTCAGTACAGTTAATTGCCGACAATCACTAGTTTTACCCCATCATATAAAACATGTGGTGCACAGGATGACAGAACAACACCCACTTAATCCATCCTGTCTGGATATGAGGGATGCAACGCAGAAGGTCTCGCTTTCATTTAAAAACACAGAAAGACAGGGATGCTCAATGACAGTGGCAGCAACCAAGCCAGCATACACAGGCAGCAAAGTGGTTGAAGTAGCAGCTCAGTTCTTCACCATCCCCGAAGGATTACCCACAGATGCCATCAATAACAACAACAAAATCAACGGATGTCTCGCAGGTGGAGGCACTGGGAATTAAGATACGACCAGGGAATCTGGCACCTTCAGCGCATATAAAGCTGCCCGCTCAAGAAGACCCCCTGCAATTTACAGTTGATTATATGGGTGTCAATATGGGTGACTTGCAGAGAGACAAGCCACAATTACAGAACCATTGCGGCTTAGAACAAACAAAGGGGGTCATTCAGACCTTGGCGGACGGCGGAGGCCGTCCGCCAAGGTACCGCCGACAAATGACCGCACCGCGGTCAAAAGACCGCGGCGGCCATTCAAACATTTCCGCTGGGCCGGCGGACGCTCTCCAAAAGAGCACCCGCCGGCCCAGCGGAAATGCCCCTGCAACGAGGACGCCGGCTCAGAATTGAGCCGGCGTAGTTGCAGGGGTGCGACGGGTGCAGTTGCACCCGTCGCGTATTTCAGTGTCTGCAAAGCAGACACTGAAATACTTTGTGGGGCCCTCTTACGGGGGCCCCGCGGCACCCCCTACCGCCATCCTGTTCATGGCGGGTTTCCCGCCATGAACAGGATGGCGGTAGGGGGTGTCTGAATCCCCATGGCGGCGGAGCGCGCTCCGCCGCCATGGAGGATTCAATGGGGCAGCGGTAAACCGGCGGGAGACCGCCGGTTTACCCTTTCTGACCGCGGCTGAACCGCCGCGGTCAGAATGCCCTTGGGAGCACCGCCAGCCTGTTGGCGGTGCTCCCGTGGTCGGTGACCCTGGCGGTCACCGGCCGCCAGGGTCAGAATGACCCCTAAAGTCTGTTTGCCAGTCCAGTGCATCACCACCCTGAGCAAAATGTTCGCGCCGTAGTGCTCAGAGCACCCAGCTTAGGGAAAACATAATAAAATCAATTCCAAACTCAAATTACCCCCCTCCCCTCGAGAGTGGTAACAATCAGTAACAAGCAGGGTTTTACAACCACAAAGTAATGATTCAGAACATACAAACGTCTACATTGGATTTGCAATATAAGTCTCCTTGAATCAGTCAAATGGGCCATCCTCCAATGGTCCAAAATAGTGAACAGCGAGAGACCAAATTGCTGATGAAATCAGCAGTACATGCAATTACAGATCACCCCTCCCAACTTCAACATAGCAATAATTTGCCAAATAGCGGGGAATCAAGGCAAATCATCTTTACTCCACTTTACATGTCACAAGGCCAACAAGACACTTTAAACAGGGGCTTCATCCTGAGGCTGGTCCCAGCATATAGAATCCACTGACTTAATATAGGTGAAATTCCTTCCTAGTAGCGACCCCCAGGGTCCAGAGCAAACACAAACCACCTGGAGTTCGAGGGAAGTCTCCACACTGATTTTGGATGCCAAAAAACTGTTTGAGGCATAGGGGATAGCCCTTTCAAAAGCACCTAACCCATGCTACCCTTTTCCGTTATTGGCCACTGACCAGAAAAAAGCAAACCACCACTCTGGCTTCCAGGATCATGTACCCGCTGTAGGAAAGTACCATCTTGCCTGTCATGTTACCCCCATATTTCACTGTATATATGTTGTTTTAGTCTATGTGTCACTGGGACCCTGCCAGGTAGGGCCCCAGTGCTCATAAGTATGTGCCCTGTATGTGTTCCCTGTGTGATGCCTAACTGTCTCACTGAGGCTCTGCTAACCAGAACCTCAGTGGTTATGCTCTCTCTGCTTCCCACATTTGTCACTAACAGGCTAGTGACTAAATTTACCAATTCACATTGGCATACTGGTACACCCATATAATTCCCTAGTATATGGTACTGAGGTACCCAGGGTATTGGGGTTCCAGGAGATCCCTATGGGCTGCAGCATTTCTTTTGCCACACATAGGGTGCTCTGACAATTCTTACACAGGCCTGCCACTGCAGCCTGCGTGAAATAACATCCACGTTATTTCACAGCCATTTACCACTGCACTTAAGTAACTTATAAGTCACCTATATGTCTAACCTTCACCTGGTGAAGGTTGGGTGCAAAGTTACTTAGAGTGTGGGCACCCTGGCACTAACCAAGGTGCCCCCATATCGTCCAGGTCAAATTCCCCGGACATTGTGAGTGCGGGGACACCATTACACGCGTGCACTGTACATAGGTCACTACCTATGTACCGCGTCACAATGGTAACTCCGAACATGGCCATGTAACATGTCTAAGATCATGGAATTCTGGCATTGGGGGGACAATTCCATAATCCCCCGGGTCTCTAGCACAGAACCCGGGTCTCCACTGAAGCTGCTGCTGCTGCCAACCCCTCAGACAGGTTTCTGCCCTCCTGGGGTCCAGGCAGCCCTGGCCCAGGAAGGCAGAACAAAGGATTTCCTCTGAGAGAGGGTGTAACACCCTCTCCCTTTGGAAATAGGTGTGAAGGCTGGGGAGGAGTAGCCTCCCCCAGCCTCTGGAAATGCTTTGATGGGCACACATGGTGCCCATCTCTGCATAAGCCAGTCTACACCGGTTTAGGGATTCCCCAGTCCTGCTCTGGCGTGAAACTGGACAAAGGAAAGGGGAGTGACCACTCCCCTGACCTGCACCTCCCCAGAGCTCCTCCCGTGTGTCCCAGACCTCTGCCGTCTTGGAAACAGAGGTGTCTGTGGCACACTGGACTGCTCTGAGTGGCCAGTGCCAGCAGGTGACGTCAGAGGGTCATTCTGATAGGCTCTTACCTCTCTTGGTAGCCAATCCTCCTTCCTAGGTATCCAAACCTCCTTTTCTGGCTATTTAGGGTCTCTGCTTTGGGGAATTCTTCAGATAACGAATGCAAGAGCTCACCAGAGTTCCTCTACATCTCCCTCTTCACCTTCTGCCAAAGGATAGAATGCTGACTGCTCAGGACACCTGCAAAACTGCAACAAAGTGGCAAGATAACTACTAGCAACCTTGTATCGCTTCATCCTGCCGCCTTTCTCGACTGTTTCCAGGTGGTGCATGCTCTGGGGGTAGCCTGCCTCCTCTCTGCACCAGGAGCTCTGAAGAATTCTCCCATGGGTCGACTGAATCTTCCCCTTGCAACTACAGGCAACAAAAGACTGCATTACCGGTCCTCTGGGTCCCCTCTCAGCACGGCGAGCGAGCGTGGTCCCTGGAACTCAGTAACTCTGTCAAAGTGACTCCCACAGTCCAGTGACTCTTCAGTCCAAGATGGTGGAGGTAAGTCCTTGCCTCCCCACGCTAGACTGCATTGCTGGGTGCCGCGTGATTTGCAGCTGCTACGGCTCCTGTGCACTCTTCCAGGATTTCCTTTGTGCACAGCCAAGCCTGGGTCCCCGACACTCTAACCTGCAATGCACAACCTTCTGAGTTGTCCTCCGGTGTCGTGGGACTCCCTTTTGTGACTTCAGGTGGACTCCGGTTCACTTTTCTTCTAAGTACCTGTTCAGGAACTTCTGTGGGTGCTGCCTGCTTCTGTGAGGGCTTCCTACATTGCTGGGCGCCTCCTCTGTCTCCTCATCCAAGTGGCGAAATCCTGGTCCCTCCTGGGCCACAGCAGCACCAAAAAACCCTAACCGCAACCTTTGCAGCTATCAAGGCTTGTTTGTGGTCTTTCTGCGTGGGAACACTTCTGGAAGCTTCATCGTGACGTGGGACATCCATCCTCTAAAGGGAAAGTTCCTAGTCCTCTTCTTTCTTGCAGAACTCCAAGCTTCTTCCAACAGGTGGCAGCTTCCTTGCACCCTCAGCTGGCATTTCCTGGGCTCCTGCCCACTCTTGACACTGTCGCAACTATTGGACTTGGTCCCCTTGTCTTACAGGTACTCAGGTCCGGAAATCCACTGTTGTTGCATTGCTGGTGTTTGTTCTTCCTGCAGAATCCCCCTATCACCACTTCTGTGCTCTCTGGGGGTAGTAGGTGCACTTTACACCTACCTTTCAGGGTCCTGGGGTGGGCTATTTTTCTAACCCTCACTGTTTTCTTACAGTATCAGTGACCCTCTACAAGTTCACATAGGTATGGGGTCCATTTGTGGTTCGCATTCCACTTTAGGAGTATATGGTTTGTGTTGCCCCGATACCTATGTGCTCCTATTGCAATCTATTGAAACTTTACACTGCTTGCATTACTTTTCTTGCTATTACCTGCATAATTTTGGCTTGTGTACATATATCTTGTGTATATATCTTATCCTCATACTGAGGGTACTCACTGAGATACTTTTGGCATATTGTCATAAAAATAAAGTACCTTTATTTTAAGTACTTCTGTGTATTGTGTTTTCTTATGATATTATGCATATGACACCAGTGGTATAGTAGGCGCTTTACATTTCTCCTAGTTCAGCCTAAGCTGCTTTGCCATAGCTACCTTCTATCATCCTAAGCTGCTAGAAACACCTCTTCTACACTAATAAGGGATAACTGGACCTGGCACAAGGTGTAAGTACCTCTGGTACCCACTACAAGCCAGGCCAGCCTCCTACACTCGCACTGGGAATCAAAGCGACTGAGCCCTGGAAGAGGCAGCAAGAAAGGGAGGAAACCATGTTAAAACCTGCGTACAAACTTCCAAACACTTGTAATTATGCGCCTGTAACCCTGTAATCACAGAAGGATTCCCACGCGGAACGGAGGTGGACTGCTCACCCTTTAAATGCACCATGGAACAACTGACTTCAAAACCATAATGCAGAAAATATAAAACAGGGAAATGCTGTAAGTATTTTGTCCTGGAATATCTCTGGAGCAAAAAGTATCATCTCAGATGGCTTTGCACTAGCAAAAACCCACAATTATGAATTAATTATATTGCAAGAAACATGGCTAATAGACTCCATTCATCTAGGTGGTTACATACTCCATATCAGTGCCGGGAAACCAAACAGATATGGCAGACCGAGTGGAGGCCTAGCAATCTACGTTCCGACGGCGCTACGTACAACAACAGAGCAACTGGCATTCTCAACTGATGATCTGCAGGCCACTAAACTTAGCTTTGGAGACAATCATCAAGCAGCTCCTTTTGTTATATTTAACATCTACGCCCATCCATGGAAAATCCGCAAAGCCCAGCTCTTCAAGAAATGATTGAACAAGATCACGGAAATAAGATATGCCAATCCAACCTGGGATATTCCAGTGACAGGTGACTTTAATGTGCATTTAATTCATACCCCAGATCCCGATGAACAGCTGACAGCAGAAAATGCTCTATGGTCAGTCTTGCCTCAAGTCCCTCAACTACAGAAGAAACCGGATGGCATGGGCATGAAACTGGTCGACGCATTAGAGCATCTGGGCACGAGGGTTCTTAACAGTAGAACTAAAGATGACACGCCTCCAAGTTACACCCATAATAGCTCGAAGACGGGCTCCACAATAGATTACACTGCTGTGAGTCTTTCTCTGTTTCCCAGAGTGAGGGAATTCAAAATTGAAACCACCCTTCAAAGTGATCATTCATTCCAGCACTTAGAGCTGATTCTGAATGCCCAAATTTTATGCCAGTCACTGTGACCTTGGTATTCTTGTATCCATTAACTTAAAAGGCCTGTCCTTGGCACAGAACTCACTATGGAATATTAGCACAAAAATAAAAACCTTGTACCAAACTGCAATTCTTTTATACACCTAAGCAGCGGAAGTATGGACCACCTTTTTAGCCACATTATCCTCACTCAGCCCCACTCCGCGCCCAACAACGACGCATACATGGTCAGTGTCCTCAAACCTATTGATAAAAAAATTTTCATTAAGGAAATAGAGGTATGAACTCAGAAGGATCAAAAAAGCGAATGTTACAGTATCCATGTGCGGTAGAATAAAGTCCCTGAGGAAAAATTATAAAACTCAGGTATGGCTTGAACGCAAGAAGGAGAGGACAACTTTTGGTCAAAACTGCTCTTCTACTCAAAACCAGCAAATTCCAGGGCTTTTTGGGCAATGGTTAATGGCATGAACTGGATGTTGAGGGATTTCAATTACTCGTCCATCCCAAAGAAAAATGGGCAAATCATTTGACTAACTTCTTTTACAACCATGAATCACCTAATGCAATCCCTTAGTTAAAGGAGCAAGCAAGTTCCAACTATGTCTGCCAGAACCACATAAGTTACGACGCAAAGGTAGTATCTCTAGTGATTAAGAAGGGACGCAGGGATGGTGGGCCCGGCCCAAATGGCCTTCTGCAGGTGTAGTCAAGGCTGACCCAGATTACTGGTCTAAGCCACTTGCAATCCTCGTCAGGGAAGTAAAGTGAAAGCAGAATTATACCAGATAGTTGGAGAGGATCTATTATTAATCCGATATTTAAAGGGGGGGATCGAGCCAATCCGGCAAACTATTGACTGATCGCCCTAATTGACTCTAAGGCTATATACTTTGCCTCTTTGATCCTGGATGATTTGCTTGACTGGTCCATTTCAATCAATCTGAATCAATCTGAATCAAACTGGCTTTCGGAAAAAATATGGAATTATGATAAACATATTAGCATTGAGCGATATTACTGACAAATCAAAATGCCTAAAGAAAAAAAAACGACATCTATGTTTTATAGACTTTAAACGTGCTTTTGACCGTGTGGACAGAGCCCTCCTTTGGGGTAAGCTGCGAAGTTTGGGCCTGCACAAAAGAATTCTCCTAAGCAATGAAATGCTATATGATAAAACCTGGGTGCAGATCAAGTTAGCCAATGGCACAAAACTTTTGAGGAGGATCCCAACAGATATAGGTCTGAAACAAGGATGTGTTCTGGCCCGCTCCTGTTTAATCTTTTCATGGCTCACCTTTTCCCAAAGCTGGAAGCGATAAACTCACACTCTCCGAAGATGGGAAATCTGCCTAAATCACATCTTTCATACGGAGAAGATATACTCTTATTGAGCCACACAAAAGTGGGGATTGCTGTGGTTAGTTTGCACTCTGGACAGATTCACGGCAACAAATAAATTGGAAATTAATATCCCCAAGTCAAAAACTATGTCCATGGGGTGCACCTTTAACCCTGCACTCAATCTTAAGTTAGGCAACGCAGGATTTGAAGAGATCAGTCACTACAAATATCGGGGCCTCAACATAGATAATAAACTGAACTTTGTAGCTCAAAAACAACATATTGCACAGAAATGTAAAGCACTGACATTTGCCTTTTGTGCCCTGGCCAAAAGGTTGAATGGGCCAGCTTATAAAACCCTACTGTCTGTTATGTCCGCCAAACATTTACCAGCCATTACGTATGGAAGTGCGGCACTTCATGGGAAAGACGCCTCAATCCTGGACTGTCAACAAATAAAAATCTATAAACAAGTTTTTGTCTCCCCTGTACCTCTTCTGGGTATCTACAGATCTCTCTGCAAGAGACTCAAATGACACACTTATGGGACTCTAATATGTCATAACCCCCTTTTTTGTTGTGCGCTAAAAAGAAAGGCTGAAATCCTTACTGGACGACAAGCACAAACTGGCAGGTCGATCGCATGCCTAGATCGTCATGCATAGTTATAGAAGTTTGGTGCCAGCACAATACTTGATCCCAGCATTTCCAGTGCACATTAAACACCAGTCGCTTGCCATGCGGCTAGGGTTCCTGCCGTCTCTACTGGATCAACCAACATGAAAGAATGGACGTGAGATGTTATGTAGGCTATGCAACACTGGAAAAGAGGACATGGTTTATCTGATTTGTATCTGCCCAACCCTAAGAGAAGCGCGCCATCAACTGTTAAAACCAGTTTTTATCATGAGTGGGGTCCGCTCCTGTCGGCCGGCAGTTATGAAAATATTTGATCCAACCAAACTGCTGATAAATTGTAGGCTTGTGAAATTTCTAGCCTTGCAAGCTAAATATTTAACTGGCTGTCCACGATTGTTATTATATAGTAAATGTTAGTATACCATGAAGATTTAACGACCTTTTCCACAAAAATGGTATTGCTCTAGTACAGAGGTCTTCAAACTGTGGGGCGGGCCCCCCTAGGGGGGCCTCAAGTGCTCCCAGGGGGGGCGCCAAACTCTGGCCAAAAGAAGCATTATACCGATAACAGGCCTTTGTTTTAAACAAAAGCATGTTATTGCATTTTTAAAAAGGTAACAGCACCTAACTGCAATGTTTAAATAGGTCTGGACACATTTAACCATTGCCATCCTTATAAAGTATTTGTGAAAAATTCTGAGGGGGGCCCATAGATTTTTATTTTTCAACTGGGGGGGCGCGGCATTAAGAAGTTTGGAGACCACTGTTCTAGTAGATTACATGAATTTTATATCTTAATTAATTTAAAGTGTATAGTTCAATGGATGTGACCACGCAATAAGTACGGGTTTTGCAATTTAGAGAGTGCGAATGTAACCACGCCCATTGAAAAGTTTGCGTACTTTTGCTCTCCCATCATTAACTCCTCACTTTTGATCAGCTTAAAATCTATTGCACTTAGAATTATTTTATATTTAGAATAGTTGTAACGGATTAATGTAAAGTATTATACAGCGAATGTAGGTAATTCTATTTGCGCTTCATATTTTAACGAATTTCGCAGCACTTTAATGAGACGACGTTCACAATAGTTGTAACGATTTTGTCTAAAACGTTACGTATTGTGTTTAAATTTATGGATTGATCTTAAGCACGTTGTTGCAGTGACCGTGAACTTCGTTTGTCTTTGCTAAGATTTTAATTAATCATGTAAATAAAGATTACATAGTCTTTGCTGTCTTCTTTAATTCTATTAAAAGTTGAAGCCAAAGTTTTGGTCTGTGGTGTGACCAAGGGACGAATTGATGTCAACACGGTAGCAGTTGTCGTTAGTGGGTGATTGGTTTGTGGTGGAGGTAAGGTGGGTTTAGGGGAAGCGAAGCATATACACTTTGTGGCTGAATTGCACAATGTGAAACCAGAAAACCTTAGATTAATCCCAGCTTCCCCACTTTACCAAATTGTGCGATCCTTTGCAATTGTTTTATTCCACTTTCTCTCCATTATCTCAGGGCCTGGAAATAAAGGACTTCAGGATGCACGCTATGCCAAACTTTCTCCTTTGTTCCATTTAATAAACTATAATGTTGTTCATTTACACTAGGAACCCAGGCCACCCAAAGGGTCACATACCAAGTGACTTGCCTCTTTGTTCACTAGTGGCATTGTTGCCAGGGTTGGGGGGGGGAGAATGAATGTCTCTAAACTCATGTGTATAAAAATTATCACTTAAAAAAAAAAGAAAAGAAAGATACAGGCGGTCATTCTGACCGCGGCGGGCGGCGGTCGCCGCCCGCCATGCGGTTACCGCCGAATGACCGCACCCCGGTCAAAAGACCACGGCGGTCATTCCAACTTTCCCGCTGGGCTGGCGGGTGACCGCCAAAAGGCCGTCCGCCGGCACAGCGGGAAAGCCCCTGCAACGAGGAAGCCGGCTCGGAATGGAGCCGGCGGAGTTGCAGGGGTGCGACGGGTGCAGTGGCACCCGTCGCGATTTTCACTGTCTGCAAAGCAGAGAGTGAAAATCTTTGTGGGGCCCTGTTAGGGGGCCCCTGCACTGCCCATGCCAGTGGCATGGGCAGTGCAGGGGCCCCAGGGGCCCCACGGCACCCGTTCCCGCCATCCTGGTTCTGGCGGAACAGGCTGGCGGGAAGGGGGTCGGAATCCCCATGGCGGTGCTGCAAGCAGCGCCGCCATGGCGGATTCCCTGGGCCAGGGGAAAACCGGCGGGAAACCGCCGGTTCCCCTTTTCTGACCGCGGCTTTACCGCCGCGGTCAGAATAGCCCAGGATGCACCGCCAGCCTGTTGGCGGTGCTTCCGCCGCCCTCCGCCATGGCGGTCATGGACCGCAAGGGTCAGAATGACCCCCACAATGTGATTTACAAAGCTGAAATGGTTCTGCATGTTAGTGAAATACACTTAGAATTCTGGAGAGACTGTATCATATTTTTACACTTTTGCTGCAAGAGGTCTTTAAAAATGAAAGTGTTCCCAAAGGTAAGTGGTGCAAGACAACCTAGTTACACCCTTTCTTTAATCCATTGGGTGCCCTAGATGTAACGGTTACGTCCTGGGCAGCACCGCTCAGGTGCCCAGGACGTAACCGTTACGTCCAAATAGTGGCCCTCAGGGAAGCACTAGCCCTCACCCCCGGGGCCTCGCAACCCCCCCTCCCCTGGGCAGGGATAAAAAAGGAAAATCGCTTCCCCTTCCACACCGCCCTCCCCAACCCCCGTGGCATCTGATGATGTCAGTGCGCAATTACACGCTGACCTCATCAGAGGCCTACCCCAGCGCGGATCGGAGGAGAAATGCAAAAGCATTTCTCCTCTGATCACGTGGAGGGGCCGAGAGAGGCATCAAACGAAAGGAAAAGCCTTTCCTTTCCTTTGATGTCTTTCTCAGCATTTCTGCTGCCCGATTGAGATGCGATCGAGCAGTAGAAATGGCCACTAGACAGCAGGGAATTTTGCTTTTTTTAGGTTATTAAATAAGGGGAGTAGCCCCTTGGGCAAGGGCCGCTACATAGAGAGGCAATTTATTTTTAGGCCATTTCTGCCCCCGGGGAGGCAGAAACCTCTAAACACCAGAGATATTTTTTTTGTTGTTACATTTCTTTCATATATGTAGGGAGTGACCCCTTAGGCAAGGGTTGCTCCCTTGGGGGCAACTTTACTTTTAGGCCTTTTTTACCTCCTTTGGGGGCAGATTGGCCTATTTTTATTAGGCCAATCTGCCCCTAAAGGGGACAGAAACCACTAGACACCATGGAGTTTTGTTTTTTATTTATATTTATACGTAAGGGGAGCAGCCCCTTGGGCAAGGGCCACTCCCCAGGGGGCCAAATATTTTTAGGCCTTTTCGCCCCCCCTGGGGGCAGATCGGTCTATTATAATTAGGCCGAGCTGCCCCCAGGGGGGGCAGAAACCCCTAGACACCAGGGCTATTTTTATTTTTATTTTTATGTTAACTTAATTTTTTTATGTATGGGGAGCAACCCCTTAGGCAAGGGTCGCTCCCCTGGGGGCAAATTGTATTTAGGCCATTTCTGCCACCCTTGGGACAGATAGGCCTATTTGTATTAGAGCAAACTGCCCCCAAGTGGGACAGAAAGCGCTAGACACTAGGGATATATTTTTTTTGTCAGTTTCACGTGAGGGGAGCGACCCCTTAGGCAAGGGTCACTTCCCTGGGGGGAAAAATTTGTTGAAGGCCATCTCTGTAATTAGGCCAATCTGCCCCCGGGGGTGGGGCAGAGAACCCTAGACACCAGGGATTCTTTTTTTGTTTATTTTATTTTTTTATATGTAGGGAGCGACCCCTTAGGCAAGGGTTGCTCCACTGGGAGGCAAATTGCCTTTAAGCCATTTCTCCCCCCTTGGGGGCAGATTGGCCTATTTTTATTAGGCCAATCTGCCCCCAAGGGGTGTAGAAACCACTAGACACCAGGGATTTTTATTTTCTGTGTCACTTTCACGCAAGGGGAGGGACCCCTTAGGCAAGGGTCATTCCACTAGGAGGCAAATTTATTTTAGGTCATTTCTGCCCCCCTTGGGGGCAGATTGGCCTATTTTTATTAGGCCGATCTGCCCCCAAGGGGGGCAGAAACCACTAGACCACAGGGATTTTTTTTGCACCAATTTCACGCAAGGGGAGGGACCCCTTAGGCAATGGTCCACCCCTGGGGGGGGGGCAAATTTATCTTAGGCCATTTCTGCTCCCCTTGGGGGCAGATCAGCCTATTTCTATTAGGCCACTCTGCCCCCCGGGGGGAGGACAGAAACCACTTAGGCACCAGGGATTGGTGTGTGTGTGTGCATGTGTGTGTTTTGTTTGGGGGGGCAGCCTCTTGGGCAAGGGTTGCTCCCCATGGGGGCACAATACTGTTAGCCATATCTGCCCGCTTTGGGTGCAGATCGTCTGATTTTTGGAAGGCCCATCTGCCCCCAAGGGGGGCAGAAATCCCACCAGAGACCAGGGAAGTTTTTTTTTTTCAAAATAAGAGGGTGGGGTATGGCCATATACCCACCCCAAATAAATGGGGCCAAAGTAGTTCTTCCCACCAGTGGGCAGATGGGGCAATTACCCCAATCCACACCCCGGGGGGCATAAAGTCTACTAAATGCCAGGGAATAAAAAAAAAAATAGTGGGGTGGTGGCTACCAACCAGCATGGGCCTGGTTATGCCCCAACCCCAACTGAAGGGGGTAACAGTCTTTCAGCTCTCCCCCCGCACACTAAAACATAGTATACCACGGCAAGCAAGGGGACATTTGATTGTTCTGGGTTTTGGTTTTACATTTGGGCCATAAGAGCTTGGCTCTCAAAATCGTCCCACTTGGAATGGTGAGGGCTGCACTTTTGGGACTTTGGGACGCTGCCATGTAGAAAAATCCACAAGACCTATACACATCTAAAAACTAAACATTTGGGTGATTCCAGGGTGGTGTGCTTCACACACACCACGCACCATTTTCTTACCCACAATGCCCTGCAAACTTCCAACCTTACTGGAAATCACACATTTTTCCCACATTTTTGTGATGGAACCATCCGGAATCTGCAGGAATCCGCAAAATTCCTACCACCCAACATTGTCTCTTTTATACCAATACAAATTCTGCTGCACTTGTCAGATTAAAAATGTTTTTTTTTCAAACTGCCCTTTTGGACCCGCTTTGGTTCCCCTTCAATTTTGACATATTTTGGCTCTTCCCTGTCACAGGCACTTGGCCCACCTACACAAGCAAGGTATCATTTTTACCGGGAGACTGAGGGGAACGTGGGTGGTAGGAAATGTGTCCCGGTGCGGTGATCCCACACAGAAATGTGGCAAATTGTTTATTTTTTAGCTAAATTTGAGGTTTGCTGAGGATTCTGGGTAAGAAAACATTAGGGGATCCACACAAGTCACACCTCCCTGGATTCCCTCAGGTGTCTAGTTTTCAGAAATGTTTGGGTTTGGTAGGTTTCCCTATATGGCTGCTGAGCCCAGGACCAAAAATGCAGGTCCCCTCCCCCGCAAAAACAGATAGTTTAGTATTTGATAACTT
This sequence comes from Pleurodeles waltl, assembly GCF_031143425.1. NCBI lineage: Eukaryota > Metazoa > Chordata > Amphibia > Caudata > Salamandridae > Pleurodeles > Pleurodeles waltl. Next base: position 312,803,552 of record NC_090449.1, on the reverse strand, counting down.
TGATGTGTCCACATAGTCTTTTGGGGCATTTCCTTTTGCGACCACTAGGCCTACCCACACAAGTGAGAAACCATTTTTATTGGGAGACTTCGGGGAACTCTGGGTGGAAGGAAACTTGTGGCTCCTCTCAGATTCTTTTTGTCACCAAAATGTGAGGAAAACGTGTTTTTTGGGCCAAATTTTGAGGATTGCAAAGGATTCTGGGTAACAGAACATGGTGAGAGCCCCACAAGTCACCCCATCTTGGATTCCTCTAGGTGTCTAGTTTTAAAAAATGCACAGGTTTGGTAGGTTTCCCTAGGTGCCGGCTGAGCTAGAGGTTAAAATCCACAGCTAGGCACTTTGCAAAAAACAGCTGTGTTTTCTTTGGGAAAATGTGATGTGTTCATGTTGTGTTTTGGGGCATTTCCTGTCACGGGCATTAAGCCCTACCCACACAAGTGAGGTACCATTTTTAATGGGAGATTTGGGGGAATGCTGGACGGAATTAAATTTGTGGCCCCTCTCAGATTCCAGAACTTTATGTCATCGAAATGTGAGGTAAAAGTGTTTTTTTGGCCAAATTTTGAGGTTTGCAAAGGATTCTGGATAACATAACCTGGTCCACAGCTAGGCACTTTCCAAAAAACATGTCAGTGTTTTTTGTGAAAATGTGATATGTCCATGTTGTGTTTCCTGTCATGGGCATTAGGCCTAACCATGCAAGTGATGTGCCATTTTTATTGGGGACTTGGGAGAACACAGAATAGCAGAATAAGTGTTTTTTCCCCCTTGTGTTTCTCTACATTTTTCCTTCAAAATGTAAGACAGTGTGTAAAAAAAACATCTATTTGAGAAATGCCCTGTAATTCACAGGCTAGTATGGGGTCCCCAGAATTCAGAGATGTGCAAATAACCACTGCTTCTCAACACCTTATCTTGTGCACATTTTGGAAATATAAAGGTTTTCTTAATATCTATTTTTCACTCATTATATTTCACCAAATGAATTGCTGTATACCCAGTACAGAATTAACACCCATTGCACGGTGCAGCTCACTTATTGGCTCTGGGTACCTAGGGTTCTTGATGAACCTACAAGCCCTCTATATCCTCACAACCAGTAGAGTCCAGCAGACATAATAGTATATTGTTTTTAAAAATCTGACATTGCAGTAAAAAGTTACAGAGTAAAACATGAAGAAAAATGGCTGTTTTTTTCACACAAATTTCTATATTTTTTAATGTCAGTTGTTATTTTCTGTAGGAAAACCTTGTAGGATCTATACAAATGACCCTTTTGTGAATTCTGAATTTTGTCTACTTTTCAGAAGCTTTCCGGGATCCAGCATTGGTTTCAGACACATTTTTTGTCACTTACTGGAAGGAGGCTAAAAGCACAAAAAAATGTTTAAAATTGGGTATGTCCCAGTAAAATGCCAAAATTGTTTTGAAAAATGTGGTTTTCTGATTCAAGTCTGTCTGTTCCTGAAAGCTGGGAAGCTGGTGATTCTAGCACCGCAAACCCTTTGTTGATGGCATTTTCAGGGAAAAAAACACAAGCCTTCTTCTACAGCCTTGTTTTCCCTTTTTTATTTTTTTAACGAAATTTTCATTTTATTTTGGCTAATTTTTTGGTCTCCTTCAGGGGGACCCGCAAACTCTGGGTACCGCTAGAATCCCTAGGATGTTGGAAAAAAAGGACGCAAATTTGGCGTGGGTAGCTTATGTGGACAAAAGGTTATGAGGGCATAAGCACGAACTGCCCCAAATAGCCCAAAAAAAGGCCTGGCACCTGAGGGGGAAAAGGCCTGGCAGCGAAGAGGTTAACTTCAATTAAGCTGTAATTAAACACTAGCCTGTTTATCATATATTTTAGTGTTAATGCTGAGTCCAGTAAAAAGCATCCCATTGTTGCGGTCGACCCGTGGGCTGCTTTTAAAGGTCAGGAGGGCCGCATGAGACAGCCGGGCCATACTGTATCACTGCTTTAGGGCCACATCTCCACAGCAAGGCAGAATTCTAGAGTAGTCTGTTTTCTTCAATGTCCGCAAAACTCCTCCTATTTACCATCATTTTTGCCGTGTTCGCGTGACATATCATCAGCACAAGAAATATACAATACTTGCCAAATGCCTATTTTTACTTTTTACTGTAGTACTTCGCCTCCACCTACTGGAATATGATAATATTGTAAACAGACCCCAGGCACTTACATGTATACCGAAAGTAGTGAAATATATTTTCGAGAAAACTAATACGTATTTGAAAAGCGCACGTTCACGCTTTGGGGCTTCTTGGCGCTGAACAGCAGGTGTCTTTTGTTAGCCAGTTCACTGGTACTCACTGCATCGATCCCGTGAGGATAAACGACTGAGTGGATCCGCAACTGTGGCCACGGAAAACCACGAATTTGTTTTCGATTATATGCATTTCCTCACTGAGCCACCGGGCCAGAGTGTAAACAGAGGCCATTGAAATGTATTTTTTACATTGTAGGGTCTGACTGTACCTTCGTTCAAATACACGACCATCCTAAAGGCTCCAAATACGTATTATTGTTATTATTATTAAAATTCGTATTATTTTATTCTCATTGTTAGTATATTATCATCATTTATTCAATGCACAGCACAGACCTACTCTTATTTCTGTGCTTAAATGGCAGGTGCTAGTGACTGATTCTTTGGCAATCATTTACCCAGCCTCACAAGAACGAAAGCCTGAGTCAGATCTGCTGAATGTCAAACCTATGATCTGCAGGACTATGGGCTCGTGCTCAGGACTCTGAGCCGTCTTTCTGTCCTCTTACAGGCCGGAGGTGTGTCTGCGGACAGCCACCTTCTAAAACACCCATCTAACGAGAATCTTGCATTAGAAACAGGCAGTTGTACAATGCAAAAGGCTTCATGGTTGGCTCCTAGACGGCCAATAATATGCCTAGCCTGAGGCTGACACAGACCTCTTTACAGTCACAAGTCACTACGCCTTACTTTCAAAACAGCGGCCTCTGCATATCACATTTGTTTCCAGCTTTATAGTACTCGAGCTTGGTCCAGGGACATTAGAGTGCTTTACAAGAGAACTAGATTACGTTACATATTTTTTCCCTAGGCATACAAAGATTAATTGCATAGACTCACAGGATGTTGAGATGACGCCAAAATTTGAACCTGGTTCCCCAGTTCCAAAGTCAGCTGCTCTGGCTGTTAGGACACATCTCCCTTTACTAAAGAACTAATGTTCAAAGTCTGGGACATATGCTTCTGGACAAAGCAAGATTCGGCACATTCTATAGCAGCCGCCAAACTGTGGAACTCTCCCTAGTGCTTAATTTGAGCTGGTAGTTGCAGGCGGGAGACACCAACAATCATTAGTTGAGACCGGCGCATATTTTGCTTCATCAAACAATTACCAAGAGCAAGAGAAGGAAAAACAAACAAAGCGGAAAGGTGGAGGGAAAAAAAAGCTGGAAAAGCCAAGAGAAAGCTGGGAAAACCATCATAAAGTGAGAAAGCAGGAACCTGCAAGACAGAGATAAAGCGGCAGGCAGTGTCTGGTAGTGGATCAAAGAGGCAGAGGTGGACTCCAGACTCCACTGCCTTGGTATTGGACGTGCTGATAATTAATTGCATTAGCCACAGGCTTCTGAGCGGAGCTTTGGAAACAAGCACTCATTCTTACACAAATTAAACACTGACTTCTTCCCTTTGCCTCCTCGAGCAGAAACAAAGCTGCTCTGTTTTAGAAGCCTGCTAAAACTTTACTTTTTAAGGATTAAGCATTTTCCATCACATCAGTTTCCCCCGTTATTGTTTGGTTTTAAGTTGTGTCTTCCTAAAGCACCAATAAGCATCAGCGTACCAGTACTCTACAAATAAATCATGACATAACATAACGTTCCTCAACAACCATACTATTTACATAAAATTATTCTTATATCTGTTCCTAACATTTCGAAAACGAATAGGACTAGGTTTTAAGGGATGTGTTATTTATTGTTTGTAATACTACATTTTAGTATTTCCCTTGACTAGCATGAGTGTGAAGCAAAACACAAACGCTGTGGGATAGTGTAACTGGATGGACGGAATGCGGAACCAATCAAACATTCACCCCAGTCACAGATCTGGGTTTAATCCATCCATTATTTTGCTCACCATGCCACCCCAGTTTGAACCCAGCCATATGCAAATCAGTCTTGACCCTGTTCCTCATGGGAACAGTCCAGCACGAACTGCCAGGCCAGGTTCTCCCTAGACCAGAAACAAGCATCCTGGGACCGGTTTCGGGGTTTCACCCCTCATCAGCCAGGCTAGCTTGAATCCAGTGGCACAGTGAGCCCGGGACCCACGTCTGGGCATACCCGGCGCACTTAGGGCGGCAAAAGCAAAGCAAAACACAAACGCTGTGGGATAGCGTAACTGGATGGACGGAATGCGGAACCAATCAAACATTCACCCCCAGTCACAGATCTGGGTTTAAACCATCCATTATTTTGCTCACCATGCCACCCCAGTTTGAACCCAGCCATATGCAAATCAGTCTTGACCCTGTTCCTCATGGGAATAGTCCAGCCCGAACTGCCAGGCCAGGTTCTCCCTGGACCGGAAACAAGCATCCTGGGACCGGTTTCGGGGTTTCACCCCTCATCAGCCAGGCTAGCTTGAATCCAGTGGCACAGTGAGCCCGGGACCCACGTCTGGGCATACCCGGCGCATTTAGGGCGGCAAAAGCAATGCAAAACACAAACGCTGTGGGATAGCGTAACTGGATGGACGGAATGCGGAACCAATCAAACATTCACCCCCCGTCACAGATCTGGGTTTAATCCATCCATAATTTTGCTCACCATGCCACCCCAGTTTGAACCCAGCCATATGCAAAAGTGTGATACAATACGAGAAGGTGGTGGTATGTAAACTGATGACCAAGTAATGTCAATATTTTTTAAATCAGAAAAATCCAAAGTATTTAAAAGCCAGATAAAGTAGGCTAGACATTGTTTATATGTGTGCACCCAGATATATACTCAGTACTGTTCTGTAAAGAAACAGTCACTTCTATAGAATGTGTGAAAATGCAAGGTTAAGTTTCCAAAGAGTTCTACAATAAGTGTAGTATTCTACAAACACAGCGATTGATAAGATAGGACTTTTTGGAAAGGTTTGTTTTTTATATGCACCTGAGCTTGATTTCAACTCCCCATTTTTATTTCATTTTTTTAAATCCAGTTATGCATCAAAGTTTTGCTGAATGAATAGCTAACCTTGTTTGGCCAAGAATGGTATTTATTTATTATCTGTTATAATTCATTAAATAAGAATGTAGTGAATACTAAGGTATACTTACAGAAGTGTAGACGATAATAAGTATATTTACATGTGTCAATGTTATTTCCTTGGATTTCACTCAGTAAAACTGATTTTAAAGGCATTGCTCGCTCATGCAGGGAAAACCAAAGGAACTCAAAAGGAAAGGAGAGATGCACAATAAAAATGAAGTTACTAAGTGGCAATTCATTTGGAGTATCTGATCACTGCAATGAGCACAAAACTATTTTAAACATGAGATCAGTGTTTAAATATCTTCTGTCCTTCTCGCAAATATATCCCCTTGCCTTACAATGGAAGACTAAAACTATTGTCTACAAAAATATTCATAATTCTGGATTCCACAATGTATGCAGTATTAGATGACAGAAAGGATGAATACTCTGTTGACATAGAAGTGGAAACATGTTCCTTGGCACAGGTGGGGGATCTAACTATTTCAGCCACTGAAAGTTGAAGTACGCAATTAATTGTAATTAAGCATACTACTTCTCACTTTCTAAAAAAAAATAGATGGTTTAAATCTGCATTACGAGTAAAGAGTATGATTAAATTTATTAGGCACATTCTATGATGACTGCTCCACAGCACAGAATTCCAATTCGACTGCTCGTACCCCAGCAAAATGTCATTCAGATGTGCCTCACTTGTGTCCATAGTATAGAATGTCGGCACTCTAGGAGTTCAATAATATTTTGTGTCAGAGCTATAGTAGGATACTTTAGAATGTACTATAGCAATATTATGCAATGAGGAAAAGGTCAATAACTACCCAGAATCGCCCTACCCTTCCAATATTGTATAAGTGGCATTAGTCTGACACTGTCCAAGCTCCTCTCAATCTCAAGTTTGGCAGGGGTCAGAGACAGATTTTCTGCATCTGAAACTGTTTCAGTATTATTAAAAAAAGAAACTAACAAAATTGGCCAGGATGTTGGCCTCATCACTAAATGTGACCTCCAACTTGTCATCGCTTAGGTAATATATTTCAAAAAGTGTTTTTTGCCCAAAATCTGTATGAAAACATGTAATCTTGTGAAAAAGTCACCCTTACTTGTGATAAAACCATGTAACAAATTATGTTTAATGCTTTTCTGAAGACCTATGAAAGAGGACGTATCTTATCTCTTCTCGAACTGGACCTGTTGGGGCATTCAATACTAATGACCAGAGTGTGTTATTGTGGCAACCGTGGTACATGATGGGTTCCAAAGAGCCTAACTTGCTATGGATGACCTGTTTGCTGCATGGTAAGTCCAAACAGATTGCCAGGAGTTCTCAAGTACAGCTGATGGATCACGTCTGTTTGGGAACCTCTGGAATGAATGGTGTCACCCCTTCTCGTTTAATGTTTATATTTGATGACAGTATTTTGAAGCATTACATGAAGTACCATTAATACACTGGTGCGACCCAGATGTGTCAGTCCACGGCAACCCAGAGACAGTCTTTGACTCGATAACAAAAAGCGTGGGTGAAGTGGCCTCTTGTTAGATGCAGGCTAGCTGCATTTGAGTGAGACAAGATGGCTGATGATTAGAGTTCTACTTGACATACTTCAATGAGAGAGTGACATGCCTTCAATTAATGTCCCAATGGTCCAGATGTCTAAACAAGCTGTCTTTTTTTACTGCAGTGTTAAAACCTGTGTCGAAGTAGTCGCCATATCAAAGCACAATGCTTTCCTACCTGAGGATACTCAGGGGTCTGCACCCAATCTTGTCAACTTAATGTTTTTGGTAACTGTGAACTTCCACTTATGCTTCAAGCTGGTCATATAGACATTTATGTATTTCCAAGGTAGAGGGTCAAAACCTTGCCTTGTTTTATTCTTCTGCTGCAGTCAGGGGGCTTATTGGTTGTGTTCTGCTTCACTTTCTTTCACTACCTCATCAGTACACTAACTTACACAGCCAATCCGAAGTATTTCAGGTATTCACCTACAAATAGTATAATAGCTACATATAGAGAGGTTTTAAAGTCCGAAAAATCTTCAATAATTTGAAGTTCCCACTGACCAATTTGTGGCTATGTCATGATTGTGTTTGGCACTAGTGCACTGGCTCAGAACGCAACCTTGCACCCATTTTGAAGGGAATTGTGCTGTCTACTAAGTTAAGTATTTAGTTGGTAACTCTTTGATTTAGGGCATTCACTTTATGCAACGCAGCTAGACGTGTCTGTTTTTTTTTGTTGGTGCAATGTGTTCTGCTTGGCACGGTGGATCAACTATTACTCATATTTTTTTGGCTGCACTTCTTTTCATTTTCTAAAGACAGATCCCCAAAGCAGTAGTTTCCCTTGCTAAAATAAACAATCCGTATCCTTGTTACACTGGGTGCTGTCTCTCAGTGCGTGGGCAACAGTTTTAGATGATTTCTGATGGACATAGAATCGGAGGGCCACACAAATCTGGCGGCTCCTCCCAGTCCATGAACAGTGTCAGGTTCCTGACTGTAAATGTTTTCCCAATGGCAGGGCGACAGGAGCTCCGCCACCCAGAAAACCACCACCTTCCTCTGATCTCTACATGGACCGGGGTCTGCACCAGATGAGTAAGCATCTGATGCAAATATCTATGGTTGTGCCTGTGCTCTATCACTGCAGCCCATCCCAAGGCTTCAAAGCTCTACGAGGCTCCAGTATGCTCAACGGTATCAGGGGCTTTGCTGAAATCTAAGACGACCTCATCTGCAGCTCTCACTTGGGCCAACTCCCTGGAGACCTAGTTGAAAATCTATTTGATATGTGTGGCATGGCCTCCTGGAGCATCCACGCTGCTGCTACCATTATGCCCGTGATCAAATACATCCTGCAGCCATCCCCCTTACAAAAGCTTGACATTTTTTGCTTACTATGGTGGTCTGGATAACTGGCGTCTATTTAAGAAAATCTTTGCTTGTCTAAAGTTTATGTAATGATAGTACATAGGAAAGTTTTCTTTAAATGAAGAGTAGAATCCAGTCACAGGTTTGTTTACCAATGTTTTATCATGTTTTGGTTCTCGGTAAACTGCATATCTTTTGCAGTGGCAAAGCCTGTAATTTGCAAAATCATGTGCTTTAGGGCTGCAAGAGTGTGTCTCAATGTAAACGCACTGTAGGAGTTGTAAAAGTATTTTTAATTAGCAAATTCAGTTTGCATCTCATTGCACCTTTTTTATTTTGACGACAGCCCAACAAGGATCTACAAAAACCATGACAAAGCAATCATTCACAAAATCAAAAGGCTAGCTACCAAAGCAGATTTATTGCCCTTGTCAATGCTTGTTTATTCCTGTGACGCTTAGCTTGTAAGAAAAAGATACTTTGTTTCGCTTCTATTGAGAATGATAATGCATGACCTCTCCTTGTGTCAACTGTGCTGACATTCCATGATTGAATGCGGGGATAATTACTGAAACAACCTCTTTCTCTACCCACCTGAATGTAAATGTATTTTTCAACGCTTGGCTCAAGCTGTTTACATGAAGGTGTGCATTTGGGAAAAATTAAGCTTCCTCTATAAAAAGCTTGCACTTTTTTATCTTCTGTATTGTGAGTTTGTTTACCGATGGAGAAATAGAAAAGAAAGAGCCTTTGACAGTAAAAACAATTTGTTATAAAAATATTGACTTTGCTACCCGTTCTAGCTGATTCCGTGTTAAAATGGCTTCTTCTAGCTCCTGTGGGCTTTGCTAGACGACATTTGAGTGACGTCAGGTGACAAGACGTCAATCAGTTGATGAACTCCATCGCGTGAAATGCTGTTGTAGGAAGTTCGGACTCCTTCCGTCCCTTTTCATCCATTGGGCTGTTATTAAGTCATTTGCGTATTTCTTCGGCCTACTAAAACAGGGGGCAGTGGGTCTGCCCACAGGTAATTTCCTGCCCTTTCCCAAGGAGATCATCCACAAAGTAGTTCTCTTCGGTGTCAGACTACTATGGCAATGTAGGCTTAAAGAGACCAACATATTTTTCCTTTAGTTTTTATCTTAAACTAAAAGCATTCAAACATAGCTGACTGTTCGATAACGTGCAGACACACTGGTGCTTAAACTAGGAAGTCCAATCTGGAATTTAAATATATTTACTTTACATGATTGACACAGCAAATAGCTCTGTGCCTCATTATCAAGGTTGAGACAAATTGGATTTTCGAATGGCTGTCCCTAAAGAATATCTTCTTTCTGATAGTTAAGAGCTCATTCACCCCCAACTCAAAACTATTTTTCTAGCACAACATATCCATTGATATATGCTCAACACCGGTTTCCTTTTCCTATGAGAGGCCTGAGAGCACACAGGGAAGTAATTAGCAACTTCTTGATAAAGTCATTAAAGATTTTTTTCCCATTGCTTGTAAGGACCTTTCTTAAGTTGACATGAAACGTAAAAGATAGTCAACATCAATCACAATTTTCAAACTTGTGAAGTAAATTTGACCTCACAATATGAACCAAGAATCGGTGACTGCAGTTTAAATGGTTTATTTCAAATTATTGATCAGTCCAGAATATAGACATGCCAGCAATATATTCAAAAGGTACATTATAACAGCTGGCAAGTTGAAATATCACAATACATTCAGTCTTAGCAGGAGAAACACAAGACAGTAACAGCACAGGGCAGTACAGAAACTAAGAATTTAGAAATAGGTGCTCCATAAAGAAACTCTGGTTCTCTCTCCTGAACATAGTAAAACTAAGTCCATTTAATCATAGCTCTAATTAGAGAATTTAGGATGGTTTTGGAAAAAGGACTTAAGAAATTCAGGAAATGCAAAAAGGTGTCAGCATTGTGAAGTCTTCAGGAAAAGAATAAGCGTCCAGCCTGAGGCCTCACACTTGTAAGAATAAGGAAACCAGAGAGGTCTGAACTCCTCAAAGTTCAAAGGAATTTACTCTAATGCCTAACTGTGTGAGCATTAGTTAAAACAACAAAACAGCAAGATCGTACCTCTTCCCACAACACCATGAACCAATCAATTCACTTCTTATGATGTGCATTTGCAAGATCAGCTAGATTCCCATCCCACTGAAACTTAGACATTTGCTGCAACCTTGAACATCTATTCTTCCTGGTAAACAATGAATAGGAGGCTTCATCTGTTCGTTAGGTCTCTACACTCCTTGCCGAGATTCCTCTTCTCAGACCTTACTATCAGTAAACTAATACATGCAGTAATACTCCTTTCTCTAATGAAACCATGAGAACTGTTCTGCAAAGGAAGAACATGCCGACCAAGCTAAGTACATTTCAAAATTAGGCTTGTGGTAAGGCTAACTTTAACTAAACTTTTAATATGCATTTCAAATACATGTTATGTACTCACACATGTAACTATCAAATAATTGTAAAACATGAATAAAAGAGTACTTGTTTACATATGCAAAGCACAACTTACAGTGTAAATATAAAGTGCACACTTGTTTATAAATGTTCAGTTTCTCAGAGGTTACAGTTCATTAATACATTTAAATGCTTCACACACATCATTTTATTAAAGCACACAGTAAATATAATGTCTAGTATATATGTGTAATTTCACAAAGATGAGGTGTAAAGGATGGAGTCTAAATTGCACTACTCCAGTCCCCCATCTCAGGTAACATTAGCCATCACAACAACACACATATGAATTTTATCACGTGAGATCAAGTCAGAACCTTGAGGTTTTCAACAATTGTGGCCTAGTATATTCCAAGCGTTTCATTTAATCAAAAAATCTACACTGACTGTACTCTAATTCCACATCCCTTCTATTTCTTTTCAGTCCCTTTGCATGTTACTCTTTTTTCCTTGCCTTTATACACTTGTATCCTTTAAAGATAATGAACAGACCTATCTCACAGATGGTAATAACTATGAGAGGTCTCAAGACAGAACCCACTATTCCACTTCCTAGGTTTCCAAACCATTTGCCAATTGTAGAAAATCAATTTCCAGTTGCTTCTCAGGCAGTTGTAGGTTTCACTTCCATTAAATCTTGATTTAGGTCAGTCATATTCTAAATGTATTTCTTTATGTCTTCACTCTTAACGGGGATATAAGTACAGCATTGTTGGACCTTTACCATTTTACAGGCAACGCCCTGCTTCGCGACAAGGATGTCTAATGCAAGACGGTTCTGCAAAACCATGGATCTCATAGCTATCATTTCAGTATCAACAGCTAATAATGGACTTATTGTACTGGTGGACAACTTATCCACTATAATTTGATAACTTTCTAATCTTAAAATCATTCAAGACTACCCCTACAGATGGAATCATTGCACCAAATATGTCTCCCACTGTTTTAGCACCAGTACTACTTCATTTAGTTCTCGCTTTGGTTTCCCACACAGGATCATTTAAGTGTTCTACATGATAGACCTTTGGAAAAACTACAGCTGCTCGACAATGCCAGAAGCCTCTTGCCAATAACTGCAATGTATCATTTGCTCTATTTGTAATGCTGCACACATCATTTTAAGGACCTAATTTTTTTAATGATTCCCTCGGTCTGAATCTTGGAATCAAAACCCTCAACAGCTTAGCTGTGAGACTGTCATTTCTCCTGGTTGGGTAGGCTTTCACCCAACGCAAGAAGATACACACAATCACTAGGACATATGTCAGCCTGTTCCACTTAGGCATTTGAATGAAGTTAATTTGCATTTTGTTGAATGGTCCTCTTGATCTCTCTATGTGGCTTAACGTCATTGGGGTCATTTTCCCTACGTTCATCGGTTCACACACATCTGTAAGTTAATTCTTCTGCCATCAGCTTAAATCAGGGGTTAAACCAGTGCTGTATAAACAATCTGACCATTGTATCTCTCCCAGTGTGAGGAGGTCCGTGAAAGTATTTGGCCATCCAAAACAGCAAGTAATCTGGTAATGCTGGTCTGCCATCTACAGAAACCCATATGTTATCATCTCTTCTCTCACACCCTGCTCTAGTCCAACCTTGCTGTTCAGTCTCTGGAATTTCTTCTTGTAATCTTTTCACTTCCTCCCAGTTTTCCGTTGTTGACAACAAAAGGTTATTGTTGGACTCACCTTCAGACTCATTTACATATTCACCTTTGAATGTTTGGGACCCAAGAGCACAATATTGTGCAACCTCATCAGCATATTGGTTGCCGACTGTCACATAGTCATCACCATTGCAATGTGCTGAACATGTGACAACTGCAATTTTTGCAGGCAGTAGTAGTGCATCAAGTACTCTCATGGCATGTTCCCCATTGTGAATCGAGGATCTAGATGATGTCCTAAACCCTTTTTGTAACCATAACTGTCCGAAGTCATGAACAACGCCAAAACCATACTGACACTTTCAGCTGTTCAGAGATACAGCAAGCTTTAGTAAGCACAGTCACTTTGCCACTGATGCAGAAAACACCTCTTGAAGCCAGAAGGATTCAACTACTCCTGAGACTGTACAAATTGTGCAGCAACTCTCAGATTTCCCTCATTGTTTCTGAGGCAAGACCCATCTACAAACACTATGTAATCAAACTCTACCAATGGCTCATTTCGTATAACTGGTCCCGGCTTGGTGCATAGTTCAGTGTCATCAAGGCAATCATGCTCTACCTCTCCATCATTAGTTTCATTCTCAGGGTGTGGCATCAAAGTAGCCGGATTCAAAAAGGCACATCTCTTCAAAGCAACTTTCTCAGCTGTATAATCTGTTCATAATTTGTCAATCGGCTATTTGTCAGGTGTTGAGTGTGAGTACATGCTAACAAAATCTAAACTTAATGTGGCACAAGAACAGTTAAGGGATGATCCATCACAACACTTTAACACAATTCTATGCTAACACCGACTGCCGCAACTGCTTTAAGGCATCTGGGCAGTCCTGTGGCCACTGGGTCAAGAGTTGCAGAACAATATGCTACAAATACAGGTTGTCTAGTCTTTCCATGCATCTGTGTAAGCACTGAGAGAGCACAGCCCTCCGTCTCACTGCAGAAAAGAGTAAAAGCTTAATTGTGATCAGGCTTTACTAGTGCTGGTGCACAAGAGACACTTTCTCTTAGCTATAGGAAGGCAACCGAACAATCGTTATCCCATGGTATCGGATCAGACACATCCTTGTGTGTCAGCCTCGGTAAAGGCTTGGCCAATAGGGAAAAGTTGGATATCCACTGGCAATAGTAGCCCACAATTCCAAAAAACATCTTGACTTCTCTTATAGTGGTTGGCGGATTCATCTTAAGAATCGCCTGGATTCCTCCTTGTAACACCTTCCTTTCTCCTTTTTCAATGTGATTGTCTGAGATATAGAACTTCTCTCTGATAATACTGCAACATATTTGTGGACACTTTGGGCCTCACTTATGAGGTTTTCTCACAGGGCAGCGCAACAGGATTCCAGAACTGCAGACGTGATTAGAGATGCAAGGATCTTTTTTAGCAGCTGTTTAAAGACTGAGGGGCATTCTGTATACCCCTGTGGGACACAGCAACATGCTAAAACACAGTACTGTAACTGGAAAGTGAAGAGATACTGGCTTTCCTGATGCAGGGGAATAGAGAAAAATGCCTCACATGGAATCTAAAACAAAATCACAGCTTGATTCGGTACCACAGGACAACAGGGAAAAATGATGTTATTAATCTTTCCCTGGTTCTGCATGATACAATTTAGGTCCTACTGGGGGAGTTACATGGGCTCCCCATTATATTCTTCCAAATGCCTTGTTGCATCATTGACTCAGTCACTGGAGTAATCCCAGCAATTGTTTCGGGGATCGGACTGTATTGCGAGATTCTTGGATATTCAGCAATAGATTTTACTTTTATGAGAACAGGCACTACTCCTTTTAAGAGGGTAATGTGTTTTACCAAGAAGTCTGTCTTCAGGCTTCACCATATCTTTAAGATCCGGTGCCAAATCCTCAGCTGTCATGATAGGATACAATCCACTGTTTGGCTCTTGACTCATCAACTTAAAGCCCTCATCTTTATTGTGAGTCTGAAACTCCACACCCTTCAGCGTGAAATAGATGGTGCAGTTTAACTTGCACAACATATTGCATCAGGATTTGAATCACACTCCACAAACTGCTGATTCTCCTCAAAGGACCCTACTTTAACAGGCACTTCTTTTGTTATGGGGTTCGTCATTTGATTATTTGTGACTCCTACAACTTGGATTCTTTTTCCCAAGAGGGGTATGTTTGGAACTTCTGCTGTTCTAACAGTGGAACAGGTAGCACCAGTTTCAATCAAGAATGATGCGGGGTGGCCTTCACCTCACCTTCCACGAATGGACCACACTGTTGTACCTCTAAGATTACACCAAGTACACAATCTCCCCCCCCCACGTCATTGTGACAATCTGAGCCAAAGCCATCAAGTGTGTCAAACATGGGAAACTGTTGAAACGGTTTCTGATTTTGGGAGGAATTCTGATTAAAATTCAGAGCTTGATCTGGGACCATTTACATTTTGCTGGGGCATCGGGACCTGTGGAACCTGCATCACTGGAACTTGGGGCATATTCAAATTTGGCATTCTTGGTCTTTGTACATTCTGTGAATTTGCTGGGTTATTACTATTGGGCTGTGTAAACCTTGAATTCTGAACCTGGTTCTCACTCATCACTCAGCTGAAATTGAGACAACATTCTCGTTTCCAATGCCCTCACTTGTTGCAATAAGGGCATGTCCTTACACTCAGGTTAATTAAAACACCACGACCGCTGCCTTGTTGCGGATAACCATTTCCACCATGCATCGCAGGAGCTCCCTGTTGATATTTTTGCGTAGAACCAGCATTCCCTACAAAAGATTGACTTTGACCTCTTCTTTGTGCTGCTTTCATCTGTGCCAAAACTGTGCCAACATCAGTTTCTCCTTCAGTCACTTCTGTTTCATCTCTAAATTATCCCTTTGGTATTTCACCTATCTCAAGATCTTATTCACCGATTTATTCTGACAACAGATTAAATGCTACTGAATCATCAAACTAATCTCCGGTCTCAATCCTGTCACAAACCACAACACAAAATTTCCTGCATGTTTGCCCTGAGGACTCTCTATCCAACGTGATGCTTGAACACCTGTAACAATGTCTCATAATAGGCATGCACAGACTCTTAGGGCTCTTTGAGTTGTTCTGTCATTCTTAATTCAATCAATGTCTTTAGTTGATATTTTCCCTTGATACCTTTTTATCACTATTGGGGGGTGAGGCGCGTGATATCAGATTTCTCTGATGCTCTTTCTCTGGCCACTCTACAGCTACTTTACGTTCTGACCACAAGTCACTTGGTACCACAATGTTGAAAACGGTATTCAAACCCACCCACAATACCTGTGAAATCTTCCCAAACCACTCAGCCTGCATATTATTTCTCACAATTTTGAGACATCATTTGTGAATGTCGCAAGTTCACTCCTACCATGTACCACATGAACATAGCCTCCACAAGGTACTTCCCTCAATAGAACATTTGACGCACCCTCCATTAAAGGAAGATGCAGCTCTCCCTTGGTTTTTCTTTTATACTTTTTCAAGGCCCATCTGCCTTCCCACTTATCCACCTCACTCCATTTCTGGGTACTGCCAATTAATTTTTTAATTTGCATTTTCATTCCGAACATTCTCATGCTCAAAATGTCTTTCTCATCAAAACATACACAACGGCTTTTCTGCAAAGATTTGGTTCTGTTTAAATCTAAATTATAGGTTCATACTAATTCAGACAGTTTATCATGAACTTGTCCTGCACATTTAGTGATGTCCTTGCACATGAATACCAGTTCATTTTCTTGGTAGGTATCTAATCGGGTTGCCTAATATCATCTCATTCAGCTCTAGCTTTAATCTGACCACATCTACTGCAGTCTCCCTCATGAGAGACTGAATTTCTCTGCTTGATCCTAATCCTTAACCCTTTCTTTTGGGGACCCATTGAAAAACCTAATTAAATCACTCAACTCTCAAGATTTGTAACATTTTGCACTCCAGCGATATTGAACACTATCCCTTCTTGAGGACTTCTGCTGGTAACAAATTTAGGTGCACTCCAAATGAACAGGTTAGAATTTTGCACTCTCTGAGTGGACTCTCCTACAGGCATAAGTCCTATCTGATTTATGGTTGATGCTACAAGGGCCACATAAGATGGGTTCACCGGATTTGGAACTAAAGGAGTGCCTCCCATTCTGCACTATCCAGGGATGACATGGGCTATTAGTTGACATTTTTACTCCAGTAGGGACAGTCAACGCATGTGTTGTGGTTCCTGATGAGTCAGGTTTGTACAGAGGGACTACGGGACCAATAGTGACTGGGACAGTTATTGCATCTGGGGCATTAGGAACAGTGCGAATTACATGAGCACTAATCCTTCGACCTTCTCCCATCAGTTTTTGACTCCTATTTGCTGAGGAGTTGGCTCCTACAGAGTTTCCACCAGTAACTGCACCATTCATTCCTTTGGGTTGGGCCACATTATATAGAGGCTGATGTGTCAACAACAACACATCTAGGAAATCATTGTAGAATCACTATCATTGTCTTCACTTGAACTCTCTGGAGTTTCTGTCTTATCCTCCTTCCCACTCTTTTCTTTCTCTTTCTCTGGTTCCTCACTCGTCAATGCAAGGTCAACCTAGTTTCCTCCATTACATCGGTTCTCCATTGTTGCTGTTCTGCATCCCACTTAGCCTTTGCACAGCTACATACTGCCTTTTGACCTCTTCCCTGATAATTCTCCTTTGCCCTAGCATGAGTTGTGTGGGCCCAAGCATTAAGGGCAAGATGTAGCAAAGGTTTTTACCCATTCTGTGTCTATGGGAAAAAGTGTTCGTACATATGGCCCTAAGTGCTTCAAACTGTGCAGGTCTAGGAGGCAGCTTCATTTCATATAATAATCTTCTCAATTTTTTTATGATTCTCTAATTAAATGTGCCATAGCATGGAAACATCAAAGCACCTTCTTTCTCAGTGATCTTGTGCCATTGATTCAGCCAAATACGCATGTGGAGACCCACAATTGTGGTCATCTGATGACCTGCAGCAGCTCTCTTCCCTCAGTAACCACTATATATATTATTTTACCCGCAATTCTTGTTCGATGTTGACAACCAGCAATAGTGCAGCAATCTATAACATAGTTAACAAATAAAATCATCACACTAACGTAAACTGCCCAATCTCAGCAGGGAACACTGTGATGTCTTTTTTACTCCGGTACACCCTCCTTTACCTCACCCACCTTTACAATTTTTCACAATTGTGGCAATAAAAAGACAACAACAAACGCAGTGCAAATTCAACAAAACTTTGTCTTCTCCAGTAAAAAAATTATAGTATTCAATCACACAAGGAATGGACCAGAGCAACACTTTCTTGCCTGACTCACACTCGAGTAAAACCTTGTCCAGCAGGGAATGACCCAGATCAGTGCAGCTTCACCCCTGCGCAAAAGGAACCACCACACCTACCACACCTTACTCTCACTCAAAGATATTTGTCCCTCTTTCAATTGTGTAGCTGACAGTAACTCATGACTAACACCATCAAACATAGGAGACAATTACAACACAATGTATTATGCACTGATAACTAACTAATATTCCAGGATCATATGCTATGTCCAGTCTGACAACCACTTCAACTTCTTATCATCAGGTACTTCCACATCCGCACAACACCATAAAACATTGTTTCGTCACACCACTTGAGGAATGGACACACCAGAAGTGGTGCTGGAAGAGGTCAAGTAAAACAGGGGCACATGGGGATGCTAGATCTGAGATTGGAATAGCGATGAGATCCAATATGAAATATGTCCTCAAATATGCTCCTTGTTGCGTCAGTAGTAGATTCTGTTGATTGATGGACAGTTCTAGTAGTAGAAGTGAAGTCACTCCTTTTATATAAACAGTCTTTTTCAAGTAATACAAGATGGATCTCATGGTATAATCAATGCATCTGCCTAAGTGAAAGTGAATCTCATGGAGGAAAGTAGATTGTTACATTCTATAACATTGGATATCTCAGTGAAGGCAGCTATTTCAATAATTTTTCCTAATAATGGACAATTTAGATTTAGTTGTAGCTGCCTGGTTTAGCTGGGTCAACATTGTTCCTGGATTAGTGGTATGATAATAAAGTTCTTGGTGATGGAGGAGAAGGTGCCTGAA
The DNA here is from genome assembly GCF_031143425.1 of Pleurodeles waltl. NCBI lineage: Eukaryota > Metazoa > Chordata > Amphibia > Caudata > Salamandridae > Pleurodeles > Pleurodeles waltl. Next base: position 312,785,106 of record NC_090449.1, on the reverse strand, counting down.
GTTAATAAGTTGTAGAGGATAGTTCTTGCTGAGGAGGCAGTATTTTGTAGAAAATAGAATATCGTTCAAGACGTGTGCCAAGTAAAGGTCTAATGGGGATTCATCTGGAGCACTTCCCTTCATCCATTCATTGATGGAGATTCAGGTGGCCAGAGCCTGTCTGGAGACATTTGAACTTCAGGTTTTTGTTTAGGGAGAGATGGTGTTGACAAGGGTGTTAAGTGAGGCAAGGCTGAGATTGTTCCATTCTCTTTAGTTAGCCTTGTTGGTCACTGTTGTTGTAGTAGTTGTTCCTGAAGGAATGTTCACAAAGAAGGAGAGGAGGTTATATTCTCTCCATTATTATGCAGAGAGTTCCTGTTATAATGAGGATTTTCAGCATAGCAAAAATTGCTCCTAGTTTTGTCCAGTTGTGCATGTTAGTCCAGAGGTATGTAGAGGTTGGTATAGGGTCTCCAAATTCTTCATTACTGAACCAAATGTTGGGGGGGTGGGATGGTTAAACAAGAAATGTGGGTCTCCAAGGAAGGAGAGATTGTTTTGGGTTGTGATGAGAAAGCAATGGCATCAAGGAAGGTAATCTTAGAAGCACACTTGTGTGTTAACAGGAATGATAAAAGGAAGGTGGGTGAGGTAAAGCAGTAGATGAGAAATGATTTTCAAACAGTCAAGCCACATTTTTGAAAATGTATGGTATGTAAGATGTCCATGAAATATCTTGTCAATTCTACTTTGATTTTCATTTAATGTTTTTGGTGAGGATTTTGTATCCAGGTGAGATGGCCTCATGTAGGGTCAGAATGTGTCATATCTTTTGAGTCAGATTTCAGGTATGTTGATTTTAAAACAGTTATTGTTCATTAATCATGCCTTAATGAAGAGACAGCTCTGCAGAGGACAATTAGGTGTTAGCAGTGGTGAAGGTGAATGGCTGACATGACTGTTGGTGCTAAGGAGTAAGAGGGAGTTGAGAAATGGAGAACATGCATACAAAAATCTCATCGGGGAATTGATAGTCATTTTGTGAGTCAACAATGACTCCTTGAGTCCTCAGATTTTTTTATTGATGTAAGATTAAATCTGTCTAATTTATTAATAGCTCATGGGTTTGTTTAGAATTCAGAAACTATAGTTCTGCTCTGGAGCCAGTAAGTAGCCGTAATCTTTATGCTGTCCACGATTCATGGTAGACAGGCATGTGCCTAAGGCCTGTTGATATTGTTTTTGAGAAAACAGATAGAATTTAGAGATGATAGGCTTTTTAAAGGCGATTGCCAGCAGACTTATGGAGTTGATGGATGTTGACGGCTAAGAACACCAGTGATTAGGAAGATGCTTTATGAAGAGAAAGGATGCAGGCCAACAAGAAGAGGAGTGCAATAGTCCATTTCATCAGAACTATAGTGCAGTAAGATTTTATAGTAAATAGCGTCAAATGTTGTACTGAGCTCTAGTAGTACTCATAATGTTTTTCCTATTGCCATCAGTAGTTACTTTGATTACATTGTTCTAAATTTTGCAAAGTATTTTCGAGTTAACTGCCCAAGATAGATCTTGGAGTAGTGAGTTGGGCAGAAGGCCTGGCAATTTAGCAATGGGCCTCCTGGTGGTAGCTTCTCCAGTGTTGGCTGGTAACTTGTTTCTGGCAGATGACGGTACATCATTTAATTATTGATGTTAAGATGTGTGTTAGAGGTGGGGTCAAGATGTAGTGAGTTTAAGCAATTTAGGGCATATATCTCATCTGGTGACAGAGCATCATTTAGAAGTGTTTTCCCAATGGAGCTCTCAGTATTAAATCAATGTGACTCAGAAAGTCTGCTATATTGAAGTTTGCTCTGTGGTGCTATAGCAGAGAGATTTGACATATTGTATGGCATTTCGCTTTATTTTATGGAAGTAAGTAAGTGAAAACTTGATTGTTTAGTTAATGAAAACCATAAAAATGTTTAAAAAATAAGTGCCAGATGCATTGATTGGTCAACACGTCAGCAAACATTGCCTTATTGTATACATCATTTTTAGAGAAAGGTACAAAATAATAGTACAATGTGCAAAGAAAGCAAGGTAGACATCAACTTTGTTCTTAGAGATTCCTAGAACATACAGTACCCTTACCTAGGTAGATACGTCTTCTGTAAAATGGAGCATAATAAACCTAACATGCATAGTGCAAAGTAGAACATCACACAAGCACCTTTCTTATATCACAGCTTAGAGAGACTTCATATAAGAACTATATCAAAATATGAAATAACCAGGATGAATTCATCCTTCATTCTTTGAAAGCATGACTTACGACATGCGGGCCAAAAATGTCATGTCACTTTCTTTCTTATGCTATGACACTTTGATCTAAAGACAATTTCAATATAAAAATACTTGGAATAAACCCAAACTGCATTCTTAAAATAAGACATAATAGTGATTACCTATTAATTTAATTCAGTATAAGAGGAGAGGGCTTGTCACTCATCGAAATTGTGAGGTGTAAAGTGCATTGTGCTGTTCTTTCCCACTATATCCCAGCAGCCGGCAGTCCATAACAAAAGCTAAATATTATTAAAGTGCAAAAATCTAAGAAAGTGCCTTGGTAGAGCAGTTCTGAAAATTAGACATTTAAAAGTGACAAGGAATTCGTATTCAAAGCTTTGCAAGCATCCTTTGAAAATTTTCAAAAACCTTGCAGTTAGCTGAGAATGTGTCCCACTTAAGCCTACAGCAATTGCATTTTGACAGTTCCTGACCCCTAAAAATTGCAATACAGGAATCAACCAATAATGTTGCAACCCACTCAATTCTTTGCAGACACATACGATATGCGACAATGACTCTAGTTCATACTTGCATAGCCTTCAATGCCGGGACTCAGAACTATTCAGAACTATTCAAATATACCATATTTGTAGGCTGTTAGGGGTGTGATTCTGCATCTTATCCTGATTAGGTCTTTTTTCAAACCCAGACTTGGAGAACAAGATAAGTAAGAGGCCCTCCCATTAAACTGATAAAAGGAATCACATAGATCAGTATGGGCCTTAGTAGCCAAGCCATGTCCATCTTCGTCTACAGATCTAATCCTTCCATAAGCAGCTTGGCACATAATCTTGCTGGAAAGTTGCGGCCTGGCTAGATTTTTTTGGCATCAGACTTCCATGCCAACTTACTATTCTGCATGCTTCACCAGATCAGGCCCCTCAATGAGCAGGGGAAGCCGCTTTAAGCTTGATATATTAGCTTAAAAGTCTAGTTCCCCCCATGATTTCTTGCTTACTTAGATTAAATTCCAGGCAAACTTTTGAAGATGGGGTTGCAACCGGGAGCAGCAATAATCTTCTGTAACAGCGGCACTTGGCCTTATCTAGCCAGAGACCAAGACTGTCTTTAAAAATCAACAAACCATTCGACAATGTTAGGATGAACACAGAGTCAATTACTCAGCAAATTGCAGTCAGATCTGGCCCTGACATTTGTTTCAACAATTTCTGGAAACAAATGATCATTGCTTCCGCCATTCCATTAATAGCCTCAAGGTGCGGATGATGTGAGCTGAGCTGATTAAAATGAACATCCAGGTATTTGAGGCTCGACACCTGCTCAGTTTTGGCCTGATCCAAAGTAAATTTATTTTTGTATCTTTCTTTTGTCCAAAGACAATAATGTCTGTCTATTAGACATTGATGGTGATCTTACTTTCATTGCAATAGGGAGGCAAGGTATTCAACAACCTTTGCATTCCAACTGCAGTATAATTGAATAAAATGTATCATCTGCATATTGCAAACATTGCAGATGTGAGCCCTCAAACTTAGGTGGGAAGGCGTCCACTGTCAAATGAGCATTATTTAGGGTGGCCAAAAAAAGATTAAATAATAAAGGGGCCAATATAAACTCCTGCTTCACCCCTTGATTGGTCCAGATCTTTTGAGTCACTCTATTCACTGAAACCTTACCTCTCACTCACGTTTTGACATACAAGCTTATGATGGCTTGTAGCAAAGTAGATGGGACACCCAAAGTATAGAGCTTTCGACAGAGCTTAATCTATCCACTTTATCAAAGGCGGCAGTATAGTCATTACAGGTGGCATATAATGTTGAGGCTTGCTTTTTATTTACTGCCTCAACCAAAGAAGAAAGGATCATCAACTTATCCTCAGACCTATAGCCCTGTCTGAACCCAGACTGTATCATCTGTATTAGTGCATTTACTGAGGCCCATTCAAGTTGAGGATGTTTGCATAGCATTTCCCATCTATGTCAAGAAGAGCTATTAATCTAAAATTAGCTGTCTGATAAGGTGAACCTTTTTTGTGTATTGGGGATAATATTGATCCCCTCCAGCTATCAGGAACCTCATTTGTGATTGAACTTTGCTTGAATGATGGACATAAAAGATGCGTCCAGCCTTCTTGTGCTGCTTTGGATATTCTGGCAGAAATCCCAATGAGACCAGGGGCTCCTGCAGGTCGTAGGGAGGCTATAAATGATCGCAATTGATTCTTTTTATTCCACTCACTCTCTCCTTTAGCTCGTATGCCTAGATGGGACCCCGTGCCCAAAGACCAGATCGCCTCTGACTGACTGTCTGTATTTGTACCATATAGGTTCAAGTTATAATTCACCCAGGTGACTGCTGATATAGAGGGCTGAGCTTACTGACAGATCCCACTTGACCTCTGTTGGACCAGTCTCCAAAATTTGCAAGAGTTTTTTGCCTTGATGCCTTATACAACTCCACCCACTGTTTTTCTTCTGTTTGTTCAGCATCCATAACTTTGATTTATATTTCTTTCTTATTTTTCTTATCTCATTGATAGGTGCATTTGAATTGTTAGTAGTCTGGCTTCTTTTCAGGCTATTGCTCAATTTCCTCTTACCATTCTTAATTCCATGGATGAGTGCCAGCTTGGGCACGCCTTGGGTGACAAGAATGCTTTACTTGGTAGAGAGAATTGGTTTAAAAATGTTGTCAGAGTATTCCACTTCAATGGAGATGCAACCCATCCCGTAGAGTCTGCCATGAGGAATTTCTTTAATACTTCTATAATACTTCATAATTTTCAGCCTGTATCTCGTGTTTCACTTAGTTCTGCGCAGTGAAATCACATCATCTTCAGCACCAACGACCATAACCAAGGGCCATCTATGCATACTCATCAAAATGGAGCAAACTAACATACCATGATCACTGATCAGGTTAGGGAACACCTCAAAGCCACTCCCTTGGTTAAAGTGCTGGACTGACACTCAAATAGTCTAATTATGATGAATCATTTTGTGAGGTGAATGTGCAGGCTGGAAGGATATTGATGACGCAGAAAAAGAGGGTCCAACATATATTCATACATATCATGTAATCAAAAGCATATAATGTAATGTGATTTTAGTAAAGAAAATAATGTACGAGGGAAATTGTGCCCTCTGGGTAGTTCGCCATCATTGTAAACGAGCTTTATTAATCATGAAGTATTGAAAATGTAGTAATCCGTCATAATTGAAAATGTATGCCATGATTTCTTGTTTGAAAACTGTTTTGCTTTAAGTTGTATTTTTCCAGTAGAGCTGACTGATACACTTATCACCAAGGTTTCGTACTAGGCCGGTTTCATCCCCTTTGATACAAGGTCAGTCTGCAGGTGTGGACAATGAAGGGACAGATAGTAAAATAATTGGCAAACCATGTTACAACTTGTGTTCCAAGGCTCCAAGGACAGTGTATGCATAAATGAGTGCTAGTAAAAAGACAACTTTCATTGGACAATTTGAAGCCAACCCATGAACCCTCCAATGGAAGACCCTGCAGAATTTGGAATGTTTCTTACTTAAACCCACTGGACAAAGAGAAGTCAGCCATTTTCCTCGATGCCAGTTTGAAGTCAGATGCCAGACTCCATTTTGGAGGACACCCTGATGCCCTTTTCTCTTTCTGAGAGAAAGAGACTTTAAGAATTCTCACCCTAGAGACTTTAACTTTGATTTCCCCCGTCTTGCCCATGCAGTAACTTTGCCCCATTCTCCTTGCCGCTGCAAGGAAGCTTGCCCTTAACTTTGCCCCTTTTAAACTTGCCCCATGCTGATCGAACCGGTACCTGAAGGACGAAGACTTTTCTTGAATGCTGATTGTATTTGGTAAATATGAAAGGATAAATGTATTATGCATTGTGTTTTTCCTTTTAGGTACCAACTGCTATTTTGATAGGGTCCTAGCTAGAAGTTTTCCAAATTTGTGTTGACTAAATTCGTTTTGCATGAAGCCCCACATGCCAATGCTAATTAGAGGTTAGTTGAGGTATTCATTCGATGTACCATGCTAAATTGAAATCTTGTTATGCTGACCAATGTATGAAATTAGTCAAATACAGTTAGTCATATTAGTGATTTGCATTGCCATAACTGAGTGTATCATTATCCAGATTTTGCGTAGATTGCGTTTCTTCCGCCGTTATGGACAGCCAGTAATGTTCATATACACATATCATTTGGTTTTGAGACTTATATAAATCGTGTTAGCTTTGTTAATATAGGGAAATAAATTCACTAACTTTTAATAAACTGGTGTGGTTATTCATGACTGAAAGGTCATGGTGCGCCGAAATACCAACTGTTATTGATTTCTGATGTGCTATATTGATCTATTAATTGAGTATTGATTACCGATTGCAATAGTTATTGATTATTGATCTGAGTGACTCGACTATTTTAGGATGAGGAGAGCCCGACTCGGTTAAAAGATTCACCGACCTCCAACGTGTCCAGGTACAGGTAATTTATAAGGGCTGGACGCGTTATCAGTAGATGGTAGCAGAGATTGATGGTTTAGCCCTTTGGGACCCCATCCGAGCAATAGACGGAGTTAAGTTAGAATTTTCTTTTATAAAATAAGTTGGAGGGATGATGATGCCCTAAGTCCCCAATGACTTTCCCGGAATCTCGGAGCTTGCGAATGGAGGACATGGAGGTGTGAGAATGGTTTCGGTGTTTCTAGTGACGGTATGAGTGAAGTTAGGGTTTCGCGCTTGCACAGCTTATTGACGCAGATTATTTGAGAAATGTGTGAGGATTTTAGGGGGTTAAAAGATATTAGAGGAGTGTTACTCCAAAAGTGTGAGAGTAGGGAAGTCGTCGAACTTCACGTGTGTGTAGCGCTTGTGCAGAAAAATTGTCCACGTGGTTGTTGAAGTTGAGACCGGCCCTGCGAGGTCAAGAGACTCCGGAGTATGTTGAAAAGTGTATGAGACACTTGATTGATGTTGTAATCTGGTCGGTTTAATAGGTTGATCGGGCGTGGTCAACAAGTCGGTATGAATTCCGAGGAATGAAAGAAAATTTCGACTTTGAGATTTGACGAATTCTAAAGTGCACTAGAATAGTTCATTGATCAGTTGAGAGTAAAGTTTGCGGGTCAAATTTTGCTTGCGAAAGCGGGAAACCGAGAAAGATGGAATAACTGCTGAGGCTAGTGAAAAATCCCTAAGGTTTCTGAAACGATTGTATTTCCCTTCCTGTAGTAAACCGACAGATTGTTTTCTTCTTTTGGTTAGTGCTCGCGTTATATTGCAGAAATTAGTTTGTGAGTGAAGCCGAATGAAAGAGGACAAGCCGCAGTGTGTGAGTGTGACGTCACTAGGAGCCGCGCTGGGATAGGTCGGTTGGTGAGAAGGGTCGCGCACGGATTGGACACAGTCCGTGAAGCGCAATTGGTAGGGGAAAGGCAAGCGAAGAGTATTCCGGGAATTAAAGTCACTTATTGATTACACATTTTAGAAAAATAAAAGACGGAAAGATGAAATTTTTCAAAGCATTTAGGAGCGCCATGAGGGGAGATGTTTATATTAAAGCAAATGTAGGAGAAGAAACACCGCCTGAGGGTAGCCCAGCTTACATTGTCATTGAAGAAAAGGGTGTAGCACCATGTCTTTGGTTAAAACAATGGTGCAAATTAACAGAGAAGCATGGAAGTGTAGCGTTCCCTATCCACGGGTCGTTTAATCTAAGGGTTTTAGAAAATCTGAGATTTGCGCTATACGACATGAAAGTACCTCCAAGACCAGCACAGTTTGAGGCACTAGCAATTTGGGAGCTAATAGCTAGAAACCAACAACAAAAGAAATTTGAGACAAGAATAAGAAAAGTAGAAAAGACGCTAGCGGATGCTAGATGGGACAACACACAAAAGGTTTGGAGATCAGATGTATTGCAGGGGATTAAATTGTTTCCAGCAATTACTGATGAAGCGGAGACGGAAGGAAGGAGAGCCACCCACAAGACAAACAGGAGTCAGTCCAGAGATAGAGAGAACAATAGAAACTCGAAAAGGGCAGTTGAGTCAGACGATGAGGAGTTCATTATACAATTGCTGAATGATCGCCCCCCACCACCATATGTGGAAAGCGAAAAAGGCTCAAGCATTAGTACTGCCCCTCCAGAACCAATACAGGGTAATGTAACACCAAATTTGAGAATATCTCAGGGGCCGAGCAGCTCCGACATGCCTTTCTCACCACAAATACCACAGATTCAGAGAATATACCCAGACGTGCCAAAATTGAAACCTGCTGATAACTATCAGCCACAGATTCAAAGGCACTGCTGTGATGAGCATAACATGGGAATGACTTCTGATTCAATGGCGCAGGGAGGACAAAACTATCAGAGACCGACATTGATTCAAGCTGAATCAAAACAGTTTTTGATGCCTCAAAAGCAGGCACAAGAAGGGCCGAAGTATACTCGAGTAACGGAGAGCCAGTTAGGTATGCCAGCAATGATGAACCACAATGTGGGGATTAACATGCCACAGAATTCGGGGAACAGACAGAATCCAGACGCAATATCTCTGCCTATCACTGTAGGTCCACCAGTACCACTGTACATACAGGCAAATTCAAGCACAAGTGACCAAGGGTTAATGATACAGAATGGGACAGGGAGAAGATGTATAGAAACCACTCCAGAGACAACTCCGATAGCGGCACTGCCAAATGGATCTGGGTCCTTGTCGGAATTCAGTCCAATTCCAATTTGTGCTCCGTCAACCGTGGTAAGGTCACATCCACCACTATTAGTACCGTTAACCTCAGAGACTGAAACATTACAGAAACCATCAGTAGCAGTTGATGTAACTGCTACACTGATGGGACTGAACGCGCAACAGTTAACACAATGGTTCAACAGCCTGAACTCCCCACAGAGTACATCCAGCGGGAAGGGAGAAGAATACCTGAATAAAATAAGGTTGGGTATGGAGGCAGATGAACTGGTAGAGGGAACAATGGGTTTGAACAGATTAGAATCATACACAGAGGAAGAACTAAGATACATGTGCCCTAGGATTACAAGAGAAGTAAGCAGCATACATAAGAAGTTACAAGAAATTGCAGACAGAAACGAGATCGATATCAGTAAGACTAAACACCTGAGCAGAAGTTACAGGTTAGACTTTGAGACAAAAGATTTTGAACACATGAGATCCGCAGGGATGAAAACACACCTTAAAGGGATACTGCAGAGTGCACAGGTCTGGAGATGTTTAGACAAGTGGGAAAGCAGGTGGGTTAAGAAAAAGGAAAAAAAGAAAGAAAATACTCCAGAGCGGAATGAGAAAAAACAACAGAATGACGATCTGATAACTATGTTACCAATGAGAGAGACAGCAGGGGGAAAACTTGTACATGTACCATGGCACAGGTGCGATATTCAATCCTTTACGGATGACTTTCCCAAATTGAGAGAGAAGCCAATTGAGTGGTATCAACAAACAGATAGATTTGTGAAACTCGCGAAATGTCTCTGGGAAGACCTGAATACTTTATTTGAAATCGTGGTTCCGGCAGATTTGTGGGAAGATTGTAAAAGGGCTGTAGGTTGGCCGACGAGTGAACCAGAGAGAGAAAGGGACACAGGTGCACCATCACCTACGGTAATGAGTTTGTACCACAAGGTGATCGAGCACTTGAAAACCAAGGTTGCGTCGAAAAATGTGGATTGGCAAAGGATTGACAGGACCGCCCAAGAGGTTAAAGAGTCTATACATGCGTATTATGGGAGGTTGTTGAAAGCGTTTAAGAATTATAGTGGCACGGAAACGATTGAGGCAAAGGACATGCTCCATTTTGTGTTCAGGTTTGTGGAAGGGTTGAGACCCGAAATCAGCCAGATGATTAAAACGCATTTGATTTGTTGGCAGTCGAAGTCGATCGATGAAGTGTTGAATTATGCGAAATACTGCAGTGATGAGATTGAGACCAAGCAGAAAAGATTGAAGGAAAAGGTGATGGTGATGCAGCTTAGAGCAGCTCAGACAGGTTTGCAAGGTTTACAAGGTTTCCAACAACAGATGCCACAGCAACAGCAACAGGGAAACGCTATGTTTCAGCCGCAGATGAGAGGCAGAGGCCGAGGAGGTTTTGTGAATAATGGTCCTGATTTGAATACCGTTATGATTCCAAATGGTATACAGGCAATGAAGAAGGTGATGCCATGTCACACGTGCGGAATTGTCGGGCATTGGAAACGGGAGTGCCCAATGATGGTGCAGGAAGGTGTAGGTCAGCAAAACAATGATGTCAATGCATTCCAGACTATGAGAGGACCGAAACTGAGAGGTCCAAATCAAAATTTCCAAAACAATATAAACCAGATGCAGGGTTTACAACCCATGCAACTGCAACAGGTACAAATGCCCCGTGTGCAAATGACACAATTGCAGCCAATGCAACAGCAGTTTCCTATGGTACCTAATCAGCAAATGCAAATACCCTTAGCACCAATGAATCAGCAGCAAGCAATGCTTCCTCAACAGGTCACGGGTCAGGGAATGAGTCAAAATGACAGAGTACACCAATTCCCACTACACAGCGAGAATGGAATAAACGATGTATGGGAGAGTGAAAGTTCAGATGAGGAGGGAAATTGTGTGCTTGCAGCATCCTTGGAAGTTGATCAAATTGGTCCGTATATGGAGGGAAGAGTTATGGGTCATCGCGTTTCATTCTTGGTTGACACAGGAGCTACATGTTCCACTGTCAGGAGCATTGAAGTACCGAATTTGCCACTTTCCGGGAGAACAGTTCAAGTAGTGGGAGTAGCAAACAGGTACCTGACGAACCCAATCACAGATCCAGTTCAAGTCAGAATTGGCAACTACCAAGGGTCACATAAATTTGTGGTATGTGACTCAAGCCCGATATCACTGTTAGGGAGAGACCTATTGTGCAAATTGGGATGTTCGATTATGTGTTCAAATGATGGAATTAAAATTCAGACAAGCAGTGATGGGGAAGAAGAGGACAGTGTAGGAGGGGATGAGGTGGAGACTGTCGATGAAGAGTATCCCCTGATTACCCTTTATCCGATGATCACTGAAGCAGATATTCCTGCTGAGTTACAGGAAACAGTCGGAAAAGAAGTTTGGGATATGACAGGAAAAGAGGTGGGATTGTTGAAAGGAGTGGAACCAGTGAAAGTGACTGTAAAACCTAATGTAACCTTTCCCCAGACCCCACAGTACCATATGGCACAAGACACCCTCATGAAAGTCGCCCAACTCATTGATGAGTTTGTAAAACAGGGAGTACTGAAAGAGGTGTTAAGCAGTCCATGTAATTCACCAATTATGGGACTAATAAAACTGAGTGGAAAGGTCCGAATTGTTCAGGATTTGAAGAAAATAAATGACATAATAATCAAATGTTGTCCCGTAGTACCGAATCCAGCTGTGATAATGTTTCAAGTTCCCTGTGATGCTGAGTGGTTCTCAGTTATCGACTTATCACAAGCATTCTTTTCTGTGCCCCTACATGAGGACAGCCAGTTTCTCTTTTGTTTCAAATTCTTAGACAGAGTTTACAGTTGGTGTCGAATTCCTCAAGGGTTTTTGGAGTCACCGTCAATTTTCAATCAGATTCTAAAGAAAGATTTGGAAGCGTTGGAGTTGCCATTCGAGTCAACCCTAGTACAGTACATTGACGATTTACTGATTGCATCCAAGACAGAAAGTGACTGCACAGCCGACACCATTGACCTATTGAACCATTTGGGAAGGAATGGACACAAGGTGTCTCCTTCAAAATTACAGTTCTGCCAGAAGAAAGTGAAATATTTGGGTCACCAAATAGAGAAAGGATCACGAAGAATTATGAAGGAAAGAATAACAAGTGTACTTCAAATGAGTCCCCCAAAGACGAGGAGGGAGGTGAGAAAGTTTTTGGGAATGGTGAGCTACTGGTGCCAATGGATCCCCAATTTCTCAACCCTAGCAAAACCTTTACTGAAACTGACCCAGAAGGATGCGCTAGATGAAATAGAGCTGAAAGGAGATGAGATGGATGCTTTTATTGAATTGAAAGAATGCATGTGCAGGGCTCCAGCTTTAGGTATGCCTGATTACACAAAGCCTTTCACATTGTTTTGTCATGAAGTGATGCATGTTCCTTTTCTGTCTTGACCCAAGCCCATGGTGGCGTAAACAGACCAGTAGCATATTTTTCAGCTACTTTGGATCCGGTCGCAGCAGCACTGCCAGGGTGCTTGCGTGCCATAGCCGCAGTTGGTATCAGCCTCACTCAGAGTGAAGGAATAGTGATGGGACACCCTTTAACAGTCATGGTCCCTCACTCAGTCGAGATACTTTTGACACGTTCCCGAACACAGCACATGACTGGTGCTAGACTCACAAGGTATGAAACAATAATCCTGGGATCACCTAACGTGCAGCTGAAACGGTGCACTAAGTTGAATCCAGCAACCTTCTTTCCCAGTGAAAATGCCAAAATTGAGAACGCTGAAGACATCGAGCACGACTGTCTTCAGGTGACTGAATTTTGCACCAAACCAAGACCTGATATTAAAGATACCCGATTGGAAGAAAACGATCAAGTTATTTTTGTTGACGGTTCATGTTTAAGAGATGCACTGGGAATATTGAAAGCAGGATATGCTGTATGTACGGTAACAGGTGTTCTGGAAGCATCTTGGCTTCAAGGAGTTTACTCTGCACAAGTAGCAGAATTGGTAGCCCTTACTAGAGCTTGCCAACTCTCTGCATTGATGAAGGTTACCATTTACACTGACAGTCAGTACGGATTTGGAATAGTGCATGACTTTAGACAATTGTGGTTACAGAGAGGCTTCATGACCTCTTCAGGATCACCAGTGAAAAATGGTGAAAGAATAAGAGAATTGTTACATGCCATCCAATTACCAGGAGAAGTAGCAGTGGTAAAATGCAGTGCACACTCGAAGGGACAAGACTATGTTTCTCTGGGAAATGGATATGCGGATCAAGTCACAAGGTTTTGCGCATTGAACTGTATATTGCTCAGGGATGAATGGAACTTGATAAATGAGCCAGAACTTGAACCAAGTGAAATATTTGCTCTAAAGGTTGTAGATACACTGGATGAATTGAAATCCTTGCAGAATGATGTCAGTGAGGATGAGAAACTCTCATGGACCAAATCGCAATGTGTAAAGAGACCAGACAAATTATGGGTTTCAAGTGAAGGGAAATTTGTTCTGCCAAACAGTCTTTTGACACAGTTAGCCAGATTTTACCATGGACAAGCTCATCTTGGGAGGGATGCCATGATTAGATTATTTAAAACTGATTGGTTTAACCCCAAATTCCGTCAAGTTGCTGAAGCAGTTTGCCATTGTTGCATCATTTGCCAACAGATGAACGCAGGGAAGGGAACCGTAGTAAATTTGAGCCAAATTGGAAGAGCAGGGGGTCCTTTCAGCAGGATGCAAATGGACTTTATTGAGATGCCTGTGCATGGAGGCTTGAAGTATGTGTTGGTGGTTGTGTGCATTTTTAGTCACTGGATTGAAGCATACCCTACACGCAGAAATGACAGTCTCACAGTTGCAAAACTACTCTTGAGAGAGCTAATACCACATTTCGGATTTCCGATCTCCTGAGAATCAAATAGGGGAAGTCACTTCAATAACGAAGTAATAAAATTACTTTGTGCAGCGTTGAACATTGAGCAAAAGTTGCATTGTAGCTACCGCCCTGAAGCCTCAGGTCTAGTGGAGCAAATGAATGGCACATTGAAATCAAGGATGGCGAAAATATGTGCATCAACAAACTTAAAATGGCCTGACGCGTTGCCTTTGGTGCTAATGTCAATGAGAAACACCCCTGACAGAAAGACTGGATTGTCCCCGCACGAGATCCTCATGGGCAGAGCTTTGAGACCTCCAGCAGTTCCTGCAAATGCTCTTTTGAATATTACAGATGATATGGTGTTAGACTACTGCAAAGGTCTAGCTGATGTGGTTCGCTCTTTCTCTCACCAGGTGGAGGCAACCACCTTGCCACCGATCCAAGGTCCAGGACACGCCCTGAAAGCAGCTGACTGGGTCGTGATAAAGAAGCACGTGAGGAAGTCATGTTTGGAACCCCGTTGGAAAGGACCTTTTCAAGTGATTCTGACGACTACCACCGCTGTGAAGTGTGCGGGAGTTCCCAACTGTATTCACGCCAGTCACACAAAGAGAGTATTGTGTCCCACAGATGAAGAAGTTGAAGCGCTGAAATCACGAGTGTCTGATAACAAAGTGCCAAGCGCCGAGACAGAGTGAAAGGGAACTAGAAGCGAACAGGCAGAAATAGAGGAGGGAGAAATAATCTCTGAGGACGAAGCAACTGATTCATTTGGGGAAGACCAAGGAGGAGCCTCAGAGAGTGACGAAGGCCCGGAAGGTGACAAAGAGCCTGAAACAGGCAAAGAGCCTGAAGAAAGTAACGGTGACAAAGGGCTCGAAACAGGTGAAGAAGCAGGAGAGCCTGATCAGAGGAGGGCTTTCCCAGAAGCAGACGATACAGGAAAAGAAAAGGAAAACCTGATTGACTCCCCAGAAGGAGGGGACAAGGCAGATCAGAACGAAACTGCTCAAACTCCTTCAGAATTGATTGCAGGTCCATCAAGTGGACACAGTGCAAAAAGAAGGCCAAGCATATCGCCAGTAAAATTAAGAATTAGAGAAACGTTGAACGACAGTGAAGGGCCAAGAGTGAAAGAGAAAAGAAAGGAAGTGTCTGACGCAATAGCAGCACCAAGCGAAGAGAAAGGCTTGGCCAAGGAAGAAAGTAACAGCGAGAAAGAATCAAAGAGAGATGCAAAATTGAAAAGAAAAAGGATACCGAGCAAAAGATATTCTGGTCCGGAGTGGGCATACTAAGCCAATAACGATTGGTCAGACTAATTCGTATCCCTCAGTCTCGAAAACGAAAAGGCAGAACTTCATTTTGGCACATGAGAAATAAAACTTCATGAACTTTACTGATTAAAGGCATTGATCACCTGATTGACTTTTCAACCGGCTAAGACATTGCTAACTTGATTGACTTTGAAACCGATCTTGAGACAACGCTGCTAACCGATAAGAGACTAAGCTGCTAAAGAAAACTGTGTGAACATTGAACTCGTTCAGCTTTGTAAATATCCGCAAATCCGTTTTGATAAAGTGTCTTCAACTTTCTGATTCTATACAGATCATGACTAGCTTCACTACACAGGGGCGTAAAATGAAGTGTTGTAAATACATGTGTATAGGTTTAATAACCGCATGCGTACTAATCATTGTAGCAATAGTTCTTGGAATGCATGGTAAAAATGAGAGTGAGACGAATGATGCTTCTACTTCTAAACCTGCTATTGTTACTGAACTAACAGCTCTGAAGAGACTCGAACAAGACGAGAGACATTTGCATGATAAAAAGGAACTTTCGTCTAACGTTTTCTATCGCTTGTTGAGTGAGTATGTTGAGACAATGGATGCGAAAGATTGTTACGTGTGTACACAAATACCTACCTCAGTAGTGGAAGGGGTGACGTATCATAGCATGCCTCTTACTTACGGAATTACATGTAGTATAATAACGTCCAGATTTTATGGTCAACACTGTATTCATTATTTTTACTCTAATTATGATGTTACATTTGCATATGTCCCCATAATCGAGTACCTGAGTAAAATAGCTAGAGATTATTATTTCAAATTAATGAGGGAATTCTTTGAGCCGTTGTCACCTTTTCACACAGCTCACGCACATAGAGAGAATCTTACATGCTTGCTTTCACCAGTAGAGATAAACTTTTTAGACCGCACTGACGATAGGAGGAAAGAAATGAAGGAGGAATTAGAAAGGGAATAACACAAAAGGACATCTGTAGATAACTATGCTTTTGCCGCAATAAAGACACAAGGGAAAATAGCTTTAGATACATTGCAAGTAGGGAGATTTTGTATACATAGACATAAATCATACTATGACACAGTTTTTGTGGGAACGAGTGAATGCAAACATACGTTTTTGTTTCAACCTAAGTGGACGTTCATGCTGAATGGACAAGACCCAGTTATTCCTGGAATATATTATATTTGTGGACTTAGCGCCTATTATCATCTTCCTCAAATATGGTATGGGAGATGTTATTTGGGAATAGTGTTCCCAAAGATTTACCAACTGGACGACTTAACGAAATTTCCAAAGCTGTCTGAATCACATCATGTTCGGAAAAGGGAGACAGCTTCTGGTGTGGTAGGAGATATATTTGGAGCACTGATTCCTTCAGTAGGAGTCATATTGAATTCAATCAAAATACGAAAGTTGTCTACTATTGTGGATAACATGCTGACAAAATTTTCAGGAGCTATAATCCTGATGGATGCTGAACTCGCTGCAGAAAGAGCTATGACTCTTCAAAATCGGTTTGCCTTAGACATTCTTTTAGCAAAGGATGGCGGCGTTTGCAAAATGCTTGGTACACGTCACTGTTGTACATATATACCAGACAGTAGTGGAAAAAATAGAACGATGCTTACAAATTTAACTAATGAAAGTATAGATTTAAAGGAATTGAAAGAACCAGTAGTTTGGGAGAAAGTTGGAAAAGGATTTGCTTCTGTGGGAAATTGGTTCAGCAACGTTTGGAACAGATTGTTACTAAAAATAGTGAAGGGAACATTAATAATATTAATTTGTTTATTAGGCTCTTGGGGAATATGGAAAGGTATAAAAATATTGAAAACAAGGCGCGAAAGAAAAAGAGAGGAAAAAGAACAAGCAAAAATGGTAGAAATATATCGAGAAAAATATAAAGGGATTAAAAGAAAAAGGGAATTGACTGAAGTGCCAAATTACTATACAGAATTTTAATGGAATAAAATTTGTGGGTAGATTTGATGTGATGACATAATTAGTCATCAGAGGAGGGATTGATGACGCAGAAAAAGAGGGTCCACAATATATTCATACATATCATGTAATCAAAAGCATATAATGTAGTGTGATTTTAGTAAAGAAAATAATGTACGAGGGAAATTGTGCCCTCGGGGTAGTTCGCCATCATTGTAAATGAGCTTTATTAATCATGAAGTATTGAAAATGTAGTAATCCGTCATAATTGCAAATGTATGCCATGATTTCTTGTTTGAAAACTGTTTTGCTTAGCTTAAACTTAGTACAGGTTTTGGCCTAGTTGCCTGGTCTCAAATTCTAACTGCGTGGCTTTTCCTTGAACTAATGAAACATATATTGTTGCTTGAAGTTGTATTTTTCCAGTAGAGCTGACTGATACACTTATCTCCAAGGTTTCGTACTAGGCCGGTTTCATCCCCTTTAATACAAGGTCAGTCTGCAGGTGCGGACAATGAAGGTACAGATAGTAAAATAATTGGCAAACCATGTTACAACTTGTGTTCCAAGGCTCCAAGGACAGTGTATGCATAAATGAGTGCTAGTAAAAAGACAATTTTCATTGGACAATTTGAAGCCAACCCATGAACCCTCCAATGGAAGACCCTGCAGAATTTAGAATGTTTCTTACTTAAACCCACTGGACAAAGAGAAGTCAGCCATTTTCCTCGATGCCAGTTTGAAGTCAGATGCCAGGCTCCATTTTGGACGACACCCTGATGCCCTTTTCTCTATCTGAGAGAAAGAGACTTTAGGAATTCTCACCCTAGAGACTTTAACTTTGATTTCCCCCGTCTTGCCCATGCAGTAACTTTGCCCCATTCTCCTTGCCGCTGCAAGGAAGCTTGCCCTTAACTTTGCCCCTTTTAAACTTGCCCCATGCTGATCGAACTGAGACTTATATACATCGTGTTAGCTTTGTTAATACAGGGAAATAAATTCACTAACTTTTAATAAACTGGTGTGGTTATTCATGACTGAAAGGTCATGGTGCGCCGAAATACCAACTGTTATTGATTTCTGATGTGCTATATTGATCTATTAATTGAGTATTGATTACCGATTGCAATAGTTATTGATTATTGATCTGAGTGACTCGACTATTTTAGGATGAGGAGAGCCCGACTCGGTTAAAAGATTCACCGACCTCCAACGTGTCCAGGTACAGGTAATTTATAAGGGCTGGACGCGTTATCAATATCTAGGAAACTTCTGCCATTTAATGTCCTCAGACCTAGTTGATTCAGAAGAGTGGCAAGCCTCTTCCCTGTGACATCCTTCTTGATTGTACTTCATTTAATTTCGGGAATGGCCCAGGCAACGTCATCCTCTTGGACCCAGATAGATGGTACGGCAGAATCAAGAAGAAATATGTTAAAGTCACCAGCGAGTAGCCACATAACCTCCAAATGGTCCCTCTTAGAGTTCTTATGGTATTTGCCACTTCCGCCACAACTGTTCTTTGGTTGCTTTGGGTTGATATAAATACACCCGATGATGATATGTAGCAAGCTTCTAGGGTTTGGTTTGATAGGTGATACTAGTTTTATAATTATGTAGGATCCAAGGCCACTGGTCAAAACTACTGTGTTTGTTACCAGTTTTTTCTGAATTAAGATTGAAACCTCGCCTGAGGGGCGACCTCCCTTGGTGGATGGTTCAGCTGGTGCAAAGAATTCAAGGTGATCCAGCCAAGCTGTTGGGGCTAACTGCCAAGTTTCCTGAAAACAGATTATATAATTCTTACTAATGCTCTGGAGTGTATCATCATTGGCCAACAATGGCCTTAAGCCTTGTGCCAGGAGCAAAACTTCAATGTTGTTAGCCGACTGGCCAGATAGTTATGAGATATCCAATTCTTTGGGAGCCAGGAGACATTCAGTACAGGTTACTTGCCATCAGGCATTCCCTTTTATTACTGGAGAGGTCCGTTATAAGCCTTATTTGCTCCACCCCAGCCTTCTGCCTTCAGCACCTTTTGAACAGCAAAGAACTGAATTCTTATGAGGTGAGATTAGACAGGTTTTAGCAAAGATTAGTAGAGACCGTTTACTTAGGAAAATGCCCCATGTGACAACACATTTGCATGTGCCTCAACCTTTCATATGATCTCCGGATGACTGAAGTGAACTTTAGTGGCCTCCTTTGGATTTCCATGAGTGCAAGGGACGAAGGCAATATACTCGATCTCTTGATTCAATCCTATCCATAACAGGGATTGCGGAAAACAGTTTTCAAATATTTCCATGATTAAGGACATCTTCTTGTCCATGAGAGGCGTATTTTGAGTGGGGAATTAATGTAATGCCCTCCTATGCTCTATTCCAGGGGGAACCAATACTTTTCAAGATATTGGAGCATGCTCCTGCACCCTGTTATTTCCATTAACCATTTGCATCCCTAAGGGGGAGACTATCGCCTCCAAATATAGCTACTGGATCCTCTTTTCCAATCCTCCCCGTTTCACCATCTTTCAGCCCTTCATCTGCATGGAGGAAAGCAGAAATTATTAAATTTACATGTGTTTTTTCGGTTAAGTCCTGGAGAGCACGGGATGCTGGGGGCCCCTCGATTGACGTTTCCTTCCTTGTCATTTGAGGCTGAGTTTGACAGTCTTTTGAGAATCTTAAAGACTCTGGGGGAACAAATTATATTAATCTTGGATGTCTACTTCCAACCATGTACAGCGAAACACAGAATGGTGGGGTGCCCCAGCCAATCGGATGAAGTTTGTTTTCATGTCATCTGAGGCAGAGTTTGACGCTCTTTAGAAGATCGTAATGACTCAGACCCCATGGCAGGTTTATCTAATGACCTCAAGCCACGGGTTAAAACTTTGTTCCATGTCATCTGAGGCCGGGTTTGACAATCTCTGGAAGATCTTAGTGACTCTGGAGCCATTACAACTTATATAGATCAATTGAATGGCGTCCCCGATTTAACCCTATTGTCCAGCACCTCCATCAAGGGGGATTTCGCTGTTACTTCAGCAAATGACATAATAAGCTTGTTGCCTTAAGCTATTTGTTCCAAAGTCTCTTTGTTCGACATCTAGGGAGGGCTGATGCTTTTCTGTCTTGTAAGCTCGAATTGTGATAGTTTCTAAGAAGTTCATTTTTTTTAAAATTGAGAATCAGAAAAGCTTGGATAAAATGTCTGACCCACTCTGGTGCGCCCATTTAACCTTTTATTAAGATTCCCTAGGCACTTTTTGTTTTTCCTTGACCAGTGGTAGGTGCCCTTTCATGAAAAGATCTGGACCTCATAATATGCATCTATGTTATAACTTTATTAAAAAGCAGCAATAAAAAAGTACTATTTTCCTCAGAGGAATTACAAAATGGGGTGTTGGGTGCAAGGCTCAGCACACTGCAGAAAACAAAAGGTAAAAGCTACTTAATAGTTAGCTATAATGATAAGATCTTAGCTTACATTAAACCCGCTTCAACAATTTGCTGAAAAATTGCAAAGGTTACAGTTAGGTGCTGACATGAGAAAAGAACAAGCGTTTAAAAAAAAGATCTCCACTGAAATTAATACATTTTTGTTCTAACTATAACGTGTGCCCTCTATGCGCTGCTTATGACCTCACATATTCCATCACTTATGATGTTAAATTACAGATTACTGATGACATCACTGATATCATCATAGTCATATACAGCATGGAGGTACTGGTTATCTGTGTGTTGGCATATAGAATTAAAATTGTTATCTTGACAAAGGTATTTTTGAAAGCAGGAAAATTATTATTTGAAGATAGTAAGTGAAATGCCTCGCTACATTGTTTGGTTGTCTAAAGTAAAAAGAAGAGTTAAATACTTATTTGTAGTAGTGTGGGATGTGAAATTTTAGATAAGTACTATTTAGCTTATTTGAAAACATATTCTGTGTAGAAGGTAGAGATTGTTGAAGCTGTTCTCTTCATAGTGCAGTTAACAATGGACATTGATTGGATTTAGAATGTTTTGTTTTGTTTACCTTTCATGAATAGATTGATATTAAAGCAATAAATAATTATCAGCCCAGCGGAATTATGGCATTCTGTAGATGTGGCTTTTATTGCATAATTTTGGATATACCACATTTTCCACATAATTTGACTTCAACAAATAATTGTTTCTAGCTCAAGTAGATCAAAAAAGTACTGCTAGAGAATGTACTGCAAAACCTGCCTTGTTTTTAATTTGCACCTAATCTGAAATATTTTTAACAGTTTTTCATGTGCCTTTACCTATTTAGATGGGTTCTCTTTACCCGTTTCAGGGCTTCTACAGTGTGTATTTGGGGTGCTGAAATATGCAGTGGCTTTTACCTGCAGAGCAGAAATGGTCATAAAGACATACAGGCAGGAGACATAAGTGCACCATTTTCGATATTTTACAGACAGTCGCCCTATGTTCTGCCTCAGAGCAGCACGCCTCTGTAAAAAGAAGAGTGCACAGGTTCCTTACATTACGTTATTATTGTCTCAGAAACTCCCACACTGGCACTGATTTGATAATCACTATTTGAATATGAAAAGTACGAAAGGAAATGTAATTATCACATTACAAATGCTACCTGCTGCTACAGCTCCGCCTGCTGAGGAGTTTTCCTCCTGTATTGTGCTTCCTTAGACTAGCAGCTGTGGGGCACAATGAAGGAAGGCGGCCCTGCAGAGTTCAAGCCTGCACAAATTGGTGTTCAAGTGACTGAGCAGGCCATCTCTCTCTCATTTACTGCAATTTCAGGCACAGTTCATTCAGGAATAACTTTGCCCCAATTTTAAGGCCTGCAAGATATTCTGGAAATTAAGCTATTATGTATACATGGCTTAAAAAGAGCAAATCTGTACAAACACCTGGTTGTATGACAGGCCCTCTATTCACCCAATACCACTGCGCGTGGCCCTTGCTCGTGGCCCTTGCTGTACACAGCAGCCATCAGCCACAGGATCGCGCACCTACTTCTCTACAACAAATCCCTCTGCACATAGCTTTCGGTTATCTACCGTGGGTGTTGGTCAGAAGGCCATGCCTGCAGGCAGGCTTCGCTCTTATTTCCAAGCAGCCTACTCCTGCTGAACACTGTGTTTGCCTCTGCGATATAGGGTTTGAAGGGCCTGCACAATCTCCAGTGTGCTCGACCTGTCCTGCACGTAGACATCCCATGTGCCCAGTTCCCACCATGCACATTGTGCAGATTGTCTTTACTTGTGCAGTCATTTTTTGAGATCTGCAGCTCCACGGATCGAACATGACTTTATTGCTTTTTGGCATCTGCTGTTCCAGGTTAAGATATGCCCATCCTGCAATCACAAAAAAGGCAAGCTGTGGTCTGCGGACTCATTTATGTTGGTGGGCAGGATGGGTCCCTTTGCGCACCCCACACCTTGTTCCAGGGGCTTAGGGATGCCCCATCTCACCCCATGCACCCTGAAACTTTTTGTGCACCAAATGGGCTAAAGTTCCTCACTCAGCATAAAGGTAACCGAACAAAAAAACAATAGTCACAGCAAACTAAACAGATTACAAGGGTTGATGTATGAGATTCTTCCCAGATCCATGGCTCCCACAATGGCTAAAGAGTTAAAATGTTCCCTTTTCCAATCAAAATATATGTTATTTTTTAAATTTGGATACATGACACCTCTGCCAATGGAGATCCTGGGAGGATCCACTATTAGCAGTCAAGTTAACTCTCGGAGTTAACCCCACACGTTCTAATACCTATCTCAAAAGGTAATGAACACATTTATTGACAACATACCACAAAAAGGCCTGCAATCTGAGCAAATATGTTGCTTCATGTTTAGTTTGGTGTATACCCATTCCGCCATGTTTACTGCATCAGTGAACAAAAATTCCAACGGGCGGAAAGTGAGCTAGCTGTGTTCCAAATTTCAAGATTTCTCAATAGCTCCAAATTCGTTAGAAAACCAAAAATGCCTTTTAAACGAAAGTTGGACTTCACTGTAACTACACAGTTGCTGTTACGAGCTTTGTAGTACTAATAACTGTATATACAGACTTCTGTTTGATCTGAAAATCCAGAGTATCTGCCTCTGGTAGGCAAACTGTGCCCGAGACTCATCTGAGACAGATGAAGGCCGTCATGTCATCGCTCTTGGATGAGCTCTTAGATGAGCTTTCTATGTTGGCAGTTCTGCCTGAACATCTGTATAATTGATGTGGTGTGGATAATCTGGAATATGCCACTTACCCATAGAGATGCTTCATTTCACTCTAATTGATAAAGACTAATGACCACAACTCTCAATTTGAATCAGACGGGATGGGGTGCTGGAAAATCATTGTAGGAATTATTGGGTCAGGCTGGTATTTGTGCCCCCGTGCTGAGAAATTCTCTGTTTGGACAGCTGGAATGGTAAATACAATTTGGAAAATAGAATTATGTGTAATTCCCAATTCGGGCTATGTCTCTGCAGACAGATTTCTCCTGCTTTTAGCTGTGATGTTATCTACAGCGAGACAATATCTCCCACAGCGAAATCCTGCCTCCAACCTCAGAATCGTCCCTAATTAGTGAAACAGCTTTATAGGCTACATCTGAGGGCTGAATAATTGAGAAAGGCCCTGAACCAGAGTTATCGACCCGAGCCACCCACGAGGGCCTATATTGAGGGACAGGGGTTTAACAAATGGTAAAGTTTTGGACAAAAGGGCTAAAAGTTCATTAGAATCTTTCACACACTGAGGGTAGGATGTTCAAAAGTGAAGAGAAAGATACATAAAGACGAACATTGAAATGTTTGGAAAAAAGGACGATGAATATAATTACTGGCCCTAAAGCATTCCTTTGTCTTCAATGGAATCCTCAACGTCCTGATTAAGCACTGGTGCCCACTGCTGATGGCTATTACGGTTGGTCAAGACCCTTAACCCACAGACAAAGGCCCATCACATCACAGTGAGAGGGCTTTTACCAGCTGGTATAGGATGAAGCAGAAGGCTGTAATGCTATTAGAACATTCCACCCAGGCAGAATGGTCTAAACCAAAGAGTGAGAAACAAAAAAAACAAGCATTGGAATGTTAGAGCAGGAGTATACCAGCAATTATTGGCCCTGAACTACTTCATTGTCTTCACTGGACTCCCAGCATCTGATGTTTTGATATGTTTTATATCTGTACTCGTGGATATAAAAATTTATGTTTTCTCAGTTGTTTTTAAAATTATGTACGACTATAAGCTTCGGATTGGAAATAAAGCTTTGCTTCAGAGGCTTCTGGATACCACCTTAATGACTAGCTGTTCCTGTCTTATCCTCTCTTCAGAATCACAGCCGAGTACCACAAGTGATGGGGGTAGAGAGCTACCAAAAGAAAGTGATGAGGTAGAAAAATCGACAACACGAAAATAATAGGATAAAGTATCAGATAATGCATAACAGGTAAAGAGAGAGAGAGGCCACCTAAAGAGTGACAGAGAAAGAAGGATGGACAGAGAGCAAAAACATTAGCAAGGATGAGGTAGAGATGAATGATGGAGTAAAATAGACAGAAACAGAATGATTGAGCGTAAGAAAGAGTAAGGGTGGGTGGAGGGAAGTGGGAGGGAGGAGTGAAGGCAGGGAGGAAGGATAACATGACAGAGGTTGTGATGAAGAAGACCATCCAGAAACAGCAGTAAAGAGAAGACAACTGGGCCAAATCACAGGAAAGAATTGAGAGTGGCATGGGGAGAGTGCAGCGAGAAAGAGAGAGCGACCGCAGATTCAGTTACAATAAATAAGAGACGATGTTAACTAGGCAGAGTCTTATCAAGGAACTGATTGACAACCCTAGAGTGGCAGCAAGAAATAGCGAAAGGAGGAATAGAGAAGAAAAATGTGAGGAAAGACTGACAAAATGCTTCTCTCGGAATGACAGAGAAGGAGATCGTGACATAGTGATAGATTGTGACAGAAATTGAAGTTCCTCCCACCCAGCGACCTTAGAATTAGCCACTGTGTGTTGACGTATATACCAGTTGCTGCTTTCACCATAATCAAAGGCACTCATGTGACCGAGCTCTAGAGGAAGCAAGGTGCTGTTAACTCTTGAATAGGAGACTAATCATACTTGGAGATTTGTTTACAGTTTTTTTCATGCTCTAGCTTCTATTTAAAATAACTCCCACTCAATTTTAAGATATTCACTGCAGTGAGTTCTTGATGATCAAACAATGCAGTGGCTTTTTCTAGTAAATAAATTACCGTTCTTTGCACCTTAGAAATAGTGGCCCTACCCTCTGCCTGAGAGCTGCATGTCTCTGTGAAAAGAGTCGTGCAAAAGGTCCTTAAATAAAATTATTATTCTATGACATACTCCCACGCTGCTCTGATCTGGTAATCGCTAGTCAAAGATGAAAGGTACAAAAGAGACTGTGATTAAAGGATTTTTAAAGCCTCTCTGCTAGTTCAGCGCTGCCGTTTGAGGGCTTTCCCTTCTTACCTGTTGTGCTCCTATTACACGAGGAGGCGCACATGCGTGGAAGGAGACCGGGCAGCACGGGGCGCTGAGCTGATTGCTTTTCAAGTGAAAGGCAATTTTAGCTCGTTTCGTTTACTGCAACGTTCTAACAGTCTGCATTAGAACTGTATTTGCTCCACTTTTAAGACTTCAGATTGGTCTCGAAATTGAGGCATTATTTATGTATGTGAAAAGTGGGGACTGGGAAATTACACCATGTTTGTCGTGATTTCCGCAGTTTCTCCTGTCTAATTTTGCTGGCTGTAGGACTCTGTGTGCTTTACTACTGCTAAAGCACCCGTGTTTCCTCCTAAAATAGTGGCTTTACATTGGAATCCACTGTCTAACCCGTGAACTTCCCTACAAGCCCCTTGTAAATGGTGACTAAAATGTTCCTGTGGCATGGAAGGTTAAATGACAACCCTGAACAGTGACTTTTGCCTTTAAAACGTTAAAAATACATATCTCCAGTTATACTGAAACTATCTTAATGATTTCGGTGATTCCCTAAGACTGTGTTTTGACCTGATCGGGCCCTGCAGGATCTCAAGTTTGTATGGAACTCACAATTTTTTATGTTCGTCACGCCTTATTTGAACTGGATTTTTACATAATTTCGTTGCACGTGTTTAGATTTTGAGGTACAGTGGGATTAAATGCATTGCCTAGAATCACGTGATTTATATCAAATATTTAAGCCAGGTGGAATTTAGAGTTTAATTTTACACAGTCAGCAACGTGTCCACTAGACCACATCAACTACTGTAGCTGAACAAACATTAACAAAGCCAGTTGTTATGGCCTTTACATAGTGACATCTAATCTTCAAGAAAGCAGAAACAGTGCACAAAACGAAAGTCAGCATAAAAAGCGAAGGAGCAAAGAGGAATAGGATAGGAAGGGGTTGTTCGGAGAGGGTTAGTCTTTGTGTCATGCATTGGGGTAATTTATACTACGTTCCAGTTCCTGGGTAATACTTTTCTTAACCTCAGAGGATGAAAGACGAATCTACCCAGCCAAAATTGTAACGCATTACCTGGAGGTTGAAAATGGAACTACAGATTTCATGGTGGGTTTGGAAAAATTCTCTCTCCTGTAGGATTACGACATTCTTGCTTTCTTCTTGAGCCTTTCGTCTTTTTATTAGCGGAAGCTGGAGACTTCTCTAAGTGAGGAACAGCCCAAATGAGAATTACTATAAGTGTGAGAACTCCAACGGTAATTTATATGTCTAACACACCATCTGATTGCAAACCTTAGTAAGGAAGTATTCGTACAGCGCTGGGGTACACATATATGCGGCATCAATAATTGTGCGTGAAGGAAGCCACATCAGTATGATGAGTGATGAAAAAAAGGTGATAGGTGATTGGTGATATGCTATTCAACTGGGCATTGTGGGGAGGAGGCACTTTAGCAAAATGTGTTTTTTTAGCCGCTATGCCTCTGTAGACAGTGACCAGTAATATATGTCAGGTTTGGTCCTGCTCCTTTGGGAACAGTCCAGCTCAAACTGCCAGGGAGGTTTACTTTAGACCAGTGATACTCAAAGTATGGCCGGGGTCCTCATGCGGCCCTTCTGACCTTTACAAGCGGCCCCCTGGTCAACAGCAGCACTGAACCACTGTTTACTGGACTCAGCTCTAACATTAAAAATATATTAAATAGCCAACCAGGCTACTATTTAAAGGTAATTTAAGTTAAAGAAAGGAAGTATCAAGGTACCCTGCACCGCCTGACTTTAGGAGCACCTTCATTTTTAAACATACCTTGCAGCAAAAGTGTAAAACTATGATAAGGTCTCTTCATAGTTCAAAAAGTGTATTGCATTAACATGTAGAACCGTTTCACCTTAGTATATCGGATTATATCAGTTCATTAAAAAGTATTTTGTTTAATAAAGTGATAGTTTCCAAACATGAATTCAGAAGCATTCATTCTTCTCCCTCACCTTGAAAACCTTGGCAATAGTGAACTGAAAGGCACATCAGTTGTTTTGTGCACTCTTTGGCGGGCCTAGGTTACTATTACACATGAACAACATTATAGTATATTAAATCAAGCACAGGAGAAGGTTTTGTACAGCTCACCTCCCAAAATCATGCATTTTGAGGTCCTCTTATGAGAGATAATAAAGATAGAGTAGGGAAAGTGAAAGCAAACAATTGCCTATAATCACAATTTGGTAAAGTAGGGAAGCCAGGATTAATTCCAGGTTTTCTAGTTTCACATTGTGCAGTTCAGCCACTAGATGTATATGCTTCACTATCCACCTTATTGCACCTTCCAAATCGGGGACCTGGCACCCACCTCCTGACCGCCACGCTGATAAAATCGATGCAGCCCTCGGTCACATCACAGACCAAACTTTGCAGCCCCTTGGAAAATGTCTGTGAGTACCCATGCTTTAGACGGCACCAAACAAGCAGCAGACACAGTTTCATATAGGTGGTCCTTGTATGAAGTGGCATAGTGGGCAAAAACGTAATGGGCTGGAATATGACCTGAGGAATTGCCTGTAGCTGAAACTTTTGAAAGCATTCCACCCATCTCCCATGTGTGCCAGTCAGAACGAGGCCCTAAGTTTCATGTCCTGAACCCATTCATCTCGGTTACTAGCTTCATAATGCATGGTCTCTGCAAAGTTTCTAATAGTTATGTCTCACTGTGTTCTGCCACAGCAGGGTCTGAAAGCAGGTTTATTTCTGATGTACTTTAATTCACTCGTTGTTTAAACTTGTCTCTTTTTAAACGCTTGACAGTTGTTGCATTCAATTTACCTACTGGGTGCACTCATTGGTGGGGAAGATATGAATGCAGTAATGGAATCATTTAACCTACCTCATTCTGAGTGGCCCCATTGTGGGTGTAGTAAGTTGCATGGGAAAGATCGCCATAGTATGGTATTTACTCATTTTTAGCTCCTCCTCATCTTCTAATCCTCATTAGCTTCTCGGAAAGTGGCATAAACCAAAGTATCAGAGTGTGTGCACCTAGTTACTAATGGTTTTACGTCTTTCCAAAAATCCAGTGAAAATTAAACAAGAAACAAACTCGGAAAATATGCAAAGGGAAAATTCTTATATTTATGGTAATTTTGTATAATTTGTAATGTTCAATCTGCCTCAAATTCATTTTCATCCGATTTACAAAAACCGGACCACTTACACTACGGGTCGAGGTCTTTTTTCACAGAATCCAAAAGAGTGGTAAGTTGGTGGAAGCCAAACTGTCAGACTTTCAAAAAGTATTTTTTGGAATGTCACAGTAATACTTTTTCTTATATGTAACAGTTTATGCTAAAGTTTTGTTGCTATTTTGTGCTATGATTAAGAGACATTATTATCACACAAAACTGTATCCACCTCAGAAAGTACAGTATAAAGACTATTTTAAATGATGTTCTAAAGGATGAGTCAGGCCTTCAGATATTCAGTTGTGTAGCTCGCAGTTTAAACATAGACTTTCACAGCTGGTATATTAACTACCTGAGCTGACTGACTTTTGAACCCAACCAGGAGGGTTTCAAGTCACCTTATTTCACCTATCCTTCATGGTTGGCTTCCACGTACGCAACAGTGATCTTTGTCACCCCCTCTTAGGCCAGACACGCCAAATGCACCCTTATTTGGGGAAAGTTTACTAAGGGCCCCATTACAAGTCTGACCCCTTAATTAAGACTTAGGCGGGCAGGCCCACCTAAAGGTAGTGTTCCCCCCGGGATCACGGATCACGACAGGGTGACGGCGGTCAGGCTTGTAATCAGCCATGGCGGCTCTGAACTCAGCGCTGCCTGCCTAATTAAAACCCCCCTTTCCGAAAGCCTTTTCATGGCTGGGAGCCTGCCATGAAAAGGCTGACAGAAAGCCAGAGCTGGGGGCAACAGGGGGGCACCTCCAATGCCCAGGGCATAGGCAGTGCAGGGGCTCCCTGCCCAGCACCATCGAAATACACACTGTCTGAGTTTGAAAGGTTTAAGACCGAGGGTCTGATTACAAGTTTGGCGGTTCAGCGACCACCACGGTGGCGGTGGCAGTCCCACCGCCATATCATGATGCAGGTAGTTCCATAGCCTCAAGACCACTGCAGTCCCATCAGCACTACCAGCCTGTTACAGACTATCATCTTGGTGGTCTGGGAATTTCAGCTACCATAGGGCAGTGTAGGTAAGGGGATTACGAAATGACTTCTCATCATCCCGAATGCTGTGGTGGGCACTGCCAGCTCTGAGCTACTGGAATCGGGGGAAATGAGGTGTTTGCACCCCCAACTCCTTCTTGTCACATCAGC
The DNA here is from genome assembly GCF_031143425.1 of Pleurodeles waltl. Classification (NCBI taxonomy): domain Eukaryota; kingdom Metazoa; phylum Chordata; class Amphibia; order Caudata; family Salamandridae; genus Pleurodeles; species Pleurodeles waltl. The sequence continues at coordinate 312,755,153 of NC_090449.1, read as the reverse complement.
CCCCAACGTGGACCCCTTTGTCCAGGGCCCCCCATTACATTAGGAACTCCACCCACCAAAACAGACAGGCAAAACCGTGAACATACCTCTCACATTTCCTGCCATTGATTAGAATGGACATGTATGGTCCATTCTTCAGCAATGGCATTGGAGCATATTTAAAATATTTTTCCACATGTGCCATGCATGTGTGTATTTTTTACACAAAATGTACACACCTGCATCGAAACTTATGGATAAATATACATTGTTTGCCGGAGCATGTCCTCTGCAGGGCCACCGCTGTCATCAACACTGCCGCTGGTCTGGCAGAAACATTGTAGTATGGTGGGTGTGGGACTGCCACCATAGTGGGCTTTCTGAGACCGCCGCCTTGGTGCTCTGGCAGTCCAACTGGCAAACTCATAATCAGGCCCTGAATTTCTTCGAATATTCAGTAGAGGATCAGTCACCCAAGCCACAGATAATGAACTTTTGGAATTGAGACAAGAAAACAGAAATTTGATTACCTACTTAGCACAATTCACTAAGGTGGTGGTTGTTAGCAAATAGCCAGAATCCAAATGAGCAGCAATTTTCAACAGAGGTCTGAAAGAAGAGTTAAAAGATTCACAAATTCACAATCAGCCCATAGAGGTGTCAGCTATGATAGATCTAATGTTACAGATGGACCAAAAATTGAGTGAATGCAAGACAGAGAAAAAATGAGTTTCGACCTATTCCTCGACATTTTTATAGAGCTGGGACAGAACATTTTAAACAGAACAGTTTAAACCTAGAACACGAGGTACTTCATCCCATGCATATCAACCACCCCTTGGACCAAATCTGGACCACCAAATTCCTAATGGGAAATCTGACAATTCCCTCTGTGTATGGTCTGACCACCATCTGATTAAAGCTTTATTATCAGGCCTCACCCCTTAAAAACCTTTAATCTGCCCTCGTACCCATCAGGAATTGGTCACAAGCTGACCTGAAGTCTTTTTATACCCAGTAGGAAAGCTCCTTTCCAACACCTAAGGAAAATATAGATGGCTATGAGGAAGCAAATATAGAATGGATAGTCAAGGCCAGCAACACCCATCTCCCTTCCATAAAATCAAGCAGATGAGACATCATGACGTCAACAAATTGTTCTCAGATGAGCTGAAAGCAGCCAAACTAGAAATTCAGCATAGTGCGTGTAAATGGTTTAATATATACTCTCTCTGATCTTAAGGTAATCTTCGTAAGACAACTCAAAGACTACAAACGCCGGATCAAGCATGCCAAAGCCACATTTTTAACCAATAAAATTCTGTATTTCTTTAACAATTCTAAGTTATTTAAAACTTTCTCAGAGCTTTCAAACACAGATAGAATTACTTTACCATCCACACCCTCCCAATATCTCTGTGACTCTCTCGATTCCTTTTTTATTAACAAAATTGAGAATATTAAAAAACAAGCTCCTTCAGTCCTCTGCACTACACCATGTCACCTGGTGATAAGAACACATGCTATTTTTTGTCTTTTCCCGAGATCAGGAAGGAGGCCTTAATGGACCTGCTGATAAAAGTCAAATCGGGCTCCCCCAACTATACCCATCCCCTGAATGTATGAAAAACTGTATTTACAACTTTTCCTGAACCAGAGTTAGGTCTCCTTGATTTGTCCCTTAATCAAGGAATAGTCCATAGCTCCACTAAAGAGGCAATAGTAGTTCCTCTGCAAAGAAAGCTAGGTCAGAACCCCCTTGATTTAAAAAATTACCGGCCAATCTCTCTTCTCCCCTACTTGCCAAAAATACTTGATGTGCAGAAAGCCTGTAGCCCCTGCTTTTTTCTTGAGGATTCAGACTTCCTTGATACTTACCAAGCGGGCTTTAACCTGGGTCATTCTTCAGAAATAGTTATCCTTTTGGTAGTGGATGATATGTGGGAGGAGACGGATAGAGGAACCAGTAAAACCCTTGCCCTCCTCAATCTCTTAGCGGCCTTTTATATGGTCAGCCATAATCTTTTGGTTGATCATGTCAAGATTGCAGGATTGCATGACTCAGCAATAAATTGTTTCAGCTCTTTTTTAAAAGACAGATTACAATCAGACTCCCCGCCCCATTAACTCCCTTAAAGTACAACTAAATTGTGGAGTCCCACAAGGGTATTTCCTCTCCCTGTACCTTTTCAGTCTGTAAATTCACCCTTTGGTTCACTCTCTCAAAAATATGAAAGTTAAAATATGTGAGTTTGCCGACAATATGCAATTTCTCTTCACGATTGATGATATCCCCAAATAGAAGATGCATTTCCAAAACACCATGCTGTTCATCCGGGACTGGATGAACAGCAGTCATTTGAAGCATGTGGGGCCAGATTTAAGAGGAAATTACGGTGTCTTTCGCTGTGTCAAATTTGGCAGCGTCGCGCACCATCATTTTCAAAACGCAGGGATGCGCCATATTTACTAGAATACGGCGCTCCCCTGTGTTTCCCCCTGCACCAGCACTAAATATGCTGCAGAGTGCCAACACAGTGTCATGGTACAAGGATGGCTGCATTGAGGGGGGGATTGTTTTTGTGCAGGAAGGATCACCTTCCTGCACAAAAACAATCTTAAATGGCGATTTGCTCTTTTTAAGCCACACCCATAGAGAGAGCAAAAAACAAGGAGAAATGAAAGCATTTCTCCTTGTTGCACCATGCTAACGCCACCCCCGGGGATGGCGCTAGATTTTGGAGCTACCTCAGGTTTATGAAAACTCGTAAATCTGGGGCAGTGTCAAAATGCAATGGGTGTTGCTGTGGCACGCCCACAGCAACACCCATTGCACGCCCCTTCCACGCTAAGTGCTGCATGTGAAGAGGCTGTATTTATAAGGTGGCGTTAAGCAACAAAAAGTGGACGTGTGAAGGATTTGGCTATTTAACAATAAGGATGATTATTTTGGAAGAGCAGTGGTAGCCTTTAAAAAAGTGGAAAATGATTGAGAGAAGGATTATGGACACCGCAAATATGGAAATGTGTCCTCCTTTTTGAATGGAGGATATTGAATTTTGGAAGGATTGTTCAGTGAAGAAGGAGATGAATATTTATGGTGGTTTTTGACTCCCCTGTCTATCAGTCCTGATGAAGACCCTGATGGAGCATTGAATTGGCCCAGGAGCGTTAAGGGGTCGAAACGTCGACAATATTGCTCTTGCCTGGATTGGTTTATATATATTTTTTTGGGTGGAGAGAATTGAGAATGGGGGATGGGACTCCGTGTTTGTAAAAAAGTTTGGTATCTGGAAGAAGTAATATGCTGATTCAGTATGGTGAAAAATTGAACCAACAGGCATTTTGTCTTTTAAGTGTTTTTTAAAAAAAAGTTGTTTCTTGGAATGGTTTGAGGATTTCATTACCACTTCTTTTCTTACTATTGCACATGAGCACTTTATGTCTTTTACAGTGGTGTTTCCTTTTTCTATGATAGAGGGTGGGGTTATGAATTGTATTAAATGAACTTATTTATGTGCTAAATTATGATAAAAAAATAATTTTTGGAAAGAATTTGAAGGGTAATGGTGTGTATGTATATGTGATTTTGTGTGCCTAGGGGTTTTGTTTTGAAATCAGTTAGACCCATACCCTTTAGGGGCTAATTGGGGTTACCCTCTGTGGTTATTTATAATACTGATAGGTGAAGAGACAACTCCAGAGACTCAACAAGAGGCAAACAAATTACAGTCAGACTTTTTTCACCTGATTGTATCCTTAAGTTGCAAATTCAGAGAACCAGAAATTTAGGGATTCTCGACCGTGATAGATTCTGTGGCCAGTGGAATTTTTTTTGTGATATTAAGTATGCTAAGGAAATAGGAACTTGTCCTGTTAAGAACGTTACTACCCCATATACAAAGATGATTGAGAGTTCTGTGCCTTACTCTATCGGATTGAAAACGTACTCAGTGAGGGTTTCTTATTCATCTGTGGTTGATTGTTAATGAGAACTATGCTACTTGTAATGACATAGTGATTTATACAGTAATGTGTGGGAAAACAAAGCATGGATGATGTTATCAGTGATGTCATCAATTATGTGATTTGTGATGTCATCAGTGATGTCATAAATAATGCCATAGAACATGTCATGAGTGATGTCATATGCGAAGTCATAGCAGTGAATGACGGGGGCGCAAGTTATAGTTAGCGCTGCTGCTATAACTGGTGATTTTCTGTGTTTTTGTAGTTCAAAATGTTAATGCTGTCACTGACAATGGCAAATTTACCTAACTATAGCATTACTTTAACCTTACGTTTTACAGTAAATGTCTAAGGTTTTTTTTATAAACAAAAACATATCTTTTTCAAACATTTAACTCTAATATTACTTTAACTTTTGTTTTATTCTGTGAATTTGTAGGTTTTTTAAAGTAAATTATGATGGAAGTGCATAGTATGCTGTATGAATTGACTGGCCTCTCCTTTCAGACATCTCTCTCAGATTATGAGAGTGAGTAGTAGGGTGTGGGGATGGACTGATCTCTCCTTTCAGATCTCTCTCTCAGATGACAGGTGTGTGTAGTAGGATGTGTGGATGGACTGAACTCTTGTAATATGCTATGCTTCTTGGTGTGTGTGTTCTACGTACTATGTTCTGTGTTCCACTGTGTTCTATATTCTATGTTCTTTATTCCACGTTGCATCAGGGTGCTGGGGAGGTTCCAGAAAGAGGGTCAGTGGGACACTGTCTCTGGACTCGTCAGGGCTCTCCTTGCTGTCGTGGATCTTTATCTTAGAATAAAGAAGTATCTTCAATTGGATGCACGGCTACTTCTCATCTTTCTGTGTCCAGCTCATTTCTCACACCACAATTTGGTACCAGGAGTGGGGTTGAGCGTTCATGATCCACCGACTGCAATTGGAGTGTGAACGGCGCGTCCTGATCGCAAACGGAGTCTCAACGGCGCCTTTTGGTCATTTTTCAAAAAGACGTTTTCTTACCGCAATTTCCTCCTGCCAGGTAAGCCCTGGTGAAGTGTGCCTGAAGATTTCAGAGTGCTCGAGCTCTTCAGCCTTTTCCGTTAGGCGCTCGAGCGCTCAGGATTGCGTATGCTGTCTCGTGCGCAGGGTTGTCCCTGCGCACGCATGCTCGAGCGTGCTCACTGACGCCTCGCACGCACCCAGCAGCACGCGTCTTCTGCTTCTGGTTGCATTACGCGTTAGTTGCTAGGGCAACGTACTGACGCCAACGATAAGAAAGCCGAGTTCCATGGGAACCGTGTTCTGCTTCCTGTTTCCTCACGCGTTAGTTGCTAGGGAAACGTGCTAATGCCACAGCTAATAAAATTTTCTTTGGCGCACAGATCATAAACAACTTAATGTTCTCAACCTCCGGGGGACACACCAATATGGATCGGGGTGAGACATTATTACGGTGTGAATTTCATATATTACAGCGGAACCAACAATAATTTTACTATTTCGTTCATCTTCATGCCTATTGTAATTCTGGATAAATAAAAAGAAAAAAAAGGAAAAAAAAGAAAAAAATTATTTTTTGAGCTTATATTTGCTGGTTGTGCATTTTAGGACAATCTCTGTTTTGTGTATTTGTTGGACTTAAACCAGTTGGTTGTCATGGCGTCAAATCAACTTGTGATGTAGCCTCCTCCTTCTTTGCAAAAGGCGGGTAAACCGGAGATAAGATGGAATGAATGGCTGCGAATTTTTGAAAATTATTTGTCGGCGATAGATGCTGTTGGTTATTCACCATCCAGGAAAATGGCACTCCTTTTTAACCACCTAGGAATACGTTGCTGGTCAGCGTGTTTTTGACAATCTACCCGTAATTCAACCGCCGCATGGAGACAATGCAACTTGGGATGTTTACACCGAAGGAAAGGAGAGGATTAAAAAACAATATTCAGACGACTCGAACATTTTATTAGAAAGAATCAACTTTGCCATGTGCAAACAGTCTGCAGATGAATCTGTAGATGAATATTTGGCTAATTTGCTTGTGCTTGCATCAAAATGTGACTTTGGCAACATTGTTGATACGTACATTAGAGACCAATTTGTTTTCCATTGCTACTCCAAGAAAGTTCAAGAACGCCTCTTGGTTTGTCGCAACCCCTCTTGGATGAGGTTGTTGATTTAGCCAAGGCGATTGAGAGGTCGATTGTCACATCCAGAGTTGTGTGTGGACAAGGAGTTGCATATGGGTTAGGCGAACAAGGGATTGTCAATCATTTAGACGATGGAACAGAAGAGAGTTTTGTAAGGGCAAAATCTATTAAACTGAAGAGAGCGCAAACCCAAGCGGGCAGGGCCTGTTACCGTTGGGGTTCCTACAATCACATAGGTAACAATCCAAATTGTCCTGCTGCAGGGAAAAGGTGCTTGAAATGCTGGAAGTTTGGCCACTTCCAGGTAGTTTGCAAACAAACAAACTCTGGATCCAAGGTGAGAATCAGCAATGTGAATGCTGAAGAGGTAGAGGAGTTAGCTCAATGTTCTGATAGATTATCTCACCTAGTTCTCACTGTGGATATTGCTAATCAAATTAAGGGGCGTTCTAAGGTTCACTTTAAGGGTCCTGTATGTGAGGCGACTGTAGACTCTAGAGGAGTATTTCTTATGGCAGACTCTGGTGCTCCTATCACTATCTTGGCAGACAAAACTTATTATCAGCTATGGCCTGAGTCTAAAAAACTACTGGAAGCTGATGTTGCTCCAAAGGCTTTTGGAGATCAAGATATATATCTTTGGGTTTTGTCTATGCTACTTTGGAAATACTAAGTAGATCTATTGTCACTAAAATCTATGTGGCTTTGAAAGGCTGGAACATAGTTGGGTGGAAGGATTTAGCACGTTTGGGTATTGTACTATATCCAGGACAAGAGAATCCCATAAGATTAGGTGAGAGGCCACACACGGTTGACAGTGAATCGGTTTTGCATGTTGTACCCAATAATATAGTTCCTGAGCAATATACACTAAAGTTTCCTGATATCTTTGTAGATAAAGTCGGAAATGTGAAGGGGTTTGAGCACACTATCAGACTCAAAGAAGGAGCTGACCCTGTTGCTCATAAAGTTAGGCCAGTCCCACTCTCCATAAGAGATCAGCTTAAGGTGTTGCTGGACAAATTAGTAGTGGACAAAATTATCACTGCAACAAATGCATCAGAATGGGTTTCTCCGATAGTTATTACAAAGAAAAAAAATGTGGACCTTAGATTGTGTGTAGATTTGAGATCCCTCAATAAAAATATTTTAGTTGATTGTCACCCTCTACCACACATACAGGAACTGATAACCACAGTGGGAAATTCAAAGTTTTTCTCTACTATAGACCTACACTTAGCTTATCACCAGATTCCCCTTAGCAAAGATTCTCAGGATTTAACTACTTTTGTTACACCCTATTGTGCTTTAAAATTTCTCAGACTGCTATTTGGGCTTATCTCAGCGGCAAGTGTTTTTCAGAAAATGATGGATACTTTGTTTGGGCATCTTAAGGAAGTCTGCGCCTTCCAAGACAATATTCTAATTCATACAGCAACATTAGAGGAACATGAGCAAGCGTTAGATAAAGTTTTTACCATTCTTCAAAAGTGTGGGTTAACCATTAAGACTGAGAAATGTAATTTCTTAGTTGGGAGTGTCGAATATCTCGGTCACTCCATATCTGCTGAGGGCATAGAACCCAAAATGTGCAATCTGGAGGCTGTGAGAAAAGCTCCTGCTCCGTCTAACAAAAACGAGTTACGTTCTTTTCTAGGGCTGTGCGAGTATTAATCCAGGTTTGTTAATGGATTTGCAATGATAGTACAACCCCTCCGCTCCCTACTTAAAAAAGGTAGTAAATTTGTTTGGGATAGGCAAACAAATAATGTTTTTGAGCATATCAAACATGTGGTTCTATCTGCTCCTACTTTGAAATCTTTTATCCCTTCAGCCAAGTCATTCATAACAGTAGGTGCCAGTCTTAAGGGGGTGGGAGCGGTGTTTGGAGAGTGGCAGGAAAAGCAGGAACATACAGTTGCTTTTGCATCCAGAGCTCTTTCTAGTACTGAGTGTAATTACAGCATTATTGAAAGGGAAGCCTTAGCTTGTGTTTGGGCTGTTCAAAATATGAAATATTCACGGATCATAAACCCTTAGTATTTTTATTGAACGGCAATGGTCTAGGTAAGGCATCTGCCCGGCTGGTGCGACTCTTATCAAAACCGCAAGAATATAATCTTGAGGTCAAATATGTTAATGGAGGGAAAAATGTAAGAGCGGACTGTTTATCTAGACTACCACTGCCTTACACCACGGAAGTTGTAGATGACCAAGACACGGAATGTGTGATAGGAGTTTTAGACTTAATTTCTTCATCAGATGGCATTTTTTTCACAAAAAGAGTGGGAGTCGGCCATGGTCAATGATACCTTACTATCACAAGTACTATATTATGTCAAGCATGGTTGGCCCAACTAAAAGTCATATTCTGGAGAGATGAATACTTTCAAACAACTTGAGATGGAGCTGTCATGCGAGAATGGCTTTTGCATGAGGGGATCTGTGTGTGTGCCTCCTAAAGACTTGAGACCTAGATTAATTGAAGTAGCACACCAGGGTCATTTGGGCATCTCTGCCGCATGCAAAATGTTTAAGGGAAAATATTGGTGGCCCAACATAGATAAACAGGTTACAGAATTTATCAATCAATGTCCATCGTGTGTAGTGTCTGATAAACATTGGAGAAACAGTGTGAAGCCCTTACATACCGTTGCTTTGCCAACTAAGCCGTGGGAGAGAATTGCTTTAGATTTCTCTGGTCCTTTTGATTTGTTACCTAAAGATATGAAGTATATGATTGTTGCTATTGATTATTATTCTAAGTGGATATATTATTCATTTGTAGATAGTACAGACACTGATTCCGCGATTCGATTTTTGACAGATTTATTTGTTTTGGAAGGAGCTCAATTAGTGATTGTTTCTGATAATGGAGTACATTTCACCTCAAAGAAAATGGCTGGCTTTTTAGAAAAGTTCAATATTCAACATTTACAGGTTGCTTTGTACAGTCCTGCCTCGAATGGGTTGGTGGAGAGGGCCAATAGAATATTAAAGGAAGGAATTCAGATAGCTTTAGCAAGCAATTGTAGTGTCAGAGATTTCCTAAGAGAGAAAATATGGGCCTATTAAACACGCCACATTCCACCACGGGCATTTCCCCTTTTACCCTACTAAGAGGTAAGGAATCAAAGTCCAGACTTGTACCGGCATGGTTAGCCAACTCTCTTAGGGAACATTCAGATAGGTTTGATGCTGCCATGAGTGTGATGAGAGATTGTGTCATAGGAAAACAATTAATTCAAAAAATTAATTATGACAAAAGACACAACACCAAGGACACAGAGTTGAATGTACATGATTGGGTGCTAATCAAGAAACCTCAAAGAGTTGCTAACGGGGAATCGAAATACTCTCTTCCAGTTAAAGTATTAAGGGTAACCAAGCGTCTGTTTTGCTAGAGGGTAAAGGATGGTGGAATAGAAACAGCGTAGTTCCTATCACTGACAGACAGGCTCAAATATTTAAAGCTGTTTGCTCTGAAAGGAATAGTGATGCCTCGGGCGGTCTATTTCATCATGATGGTTCTGCATCTTCAATTACATCATCTTATTCAAGAGGTGATGAAGATACAGTGCAAACAAATGAAACAATTGACTTTACTGAATCTGACACTTTACCTATTTCTCAGGAGATGGATGTTTCTATTAATGGTACAAGCAATGCTAGCATTTGTGATTATTCTAATGTGAAGTGTACTCGTAGTAACGGAATAGTCAAAATACCATCCAGATTCAATGATTTTGTGTTAGATGGTTTTTGATACGTATAATAGAAAAAAAAAATAGTATTATTTATTAGTTTTGTTTTAGTTTAAAAGGGGGAAAATGATGTAATATGCTATGCTTCTTGGTGTGTGTGTTCTACATACTATGTTCTGTGTTCCACTGTCTTCTATATTCTATGTTCTTTATTCCACGTTGCATCAGGGTGCTGGCGAGGTTCCAGAACGAGGGTCAGTTGGACACTGGCTCTGGACTCGTCAGGGATCTCCTTGCTGTTGTGGATCTTTATCTTAGAATAAAGAAATATCTTCAATTGGATGCATGGCTACTTCTCATCTTTCGGTGTCCAGCTCATTTCTCACACTACACCTCTCCTATCAGACCTCTCCCTCAGATGACAGGTGTGCGTTGCAGCATGATTGGATAGACTGCACTCTCCTTTGCTACTTGTCTCTTAGATGACTGGTGTGCATAGTAGTGACATTTGAGATGTCACCAGTAATGTCATCACCTATAACCTGTAACTAAAACTTTGTTTTAATCATTGTTTTTTTAATTGAATTTCTAAGATTTGTAAAAAAATCAAATACAGATATTTGTATTACACCTATCTAGAATGTTACTTTAACCCTTGCTTTTTCAGTGAATTTCTAGGGGTTTTTGTAAAGTAAATTAATTATTTAGGTGAGCATATGAATGGTAAAATGATTTTGTAATACATGTTGTGCTTAGATATTATTTTGTAAAAATAAATGTTTTTTTTGTTGTAACTTACCAGTGGATGCTTCATACTTTGCAAAATGTTTGTAAAATATGTGTCAGTTTTAAACAGATAAAAATTCAATATATTTAGAAGGGGAAATTTATTTGCTCAGTTTATATATCTCTCATATGGATACATGATACCAGCAATCAATTTTAAGGTGGCTTTACTCTTGTGAGATGTTGGTGGGCCAATGGCGAAATTGTACAATTTTAAATTTTATTTTAATCTATTGCATAGAGTTGTTTATTGTGCTTTCCATTATTACATAATAGTAATCTATGATACAATAGTAAATAAAAGCTGTTTGGATATTTATTTATATTTTTTAAAAGTGATGGCTCTCATGGGATCCGGACGCACAATCCCCTGCATGGTCTCCAAGGGGGCTCTTGCGAGTCATGTGCGAGTTTTGTATATTTAGCATTAAGGTAATTACAGTGTTTTCCTGTAACTTTGAAAAAAGTAGAGCATTAAGCGTATTGATTAAGTTAGGAAAATGAATCTTGCATTGTTCTATTGCGAGACTCTCACGAGAGGTCCAGCAGAGGAAAGACACACTAAGGAAAGACTGTGATTGGGTGTAAATATTAGTCTCTGATAAACACCATATCCAGTAGGACCTCTTCCCACAGTATCAAGTATGAAGACTACAGTGATTTCAAAGATTACCTCCTCCTTTCTACTTTTCATGACCCCGTGAGATTCTCTTCTAGATTGTAACTTTTATTGAACATAACAACTGAGCATCTACTCATCACAGTACTTATCTCTGACACACTTCCTCTCAAAAACAAGGACTCCAATATGCATTCCTACTAATGGAGGGTATTGAAAATTAATTTATCCCTTTTTACTATTCATGATCTTGCAAGGGTCCCACAAGATTGTAAAAATAAGTTAAAAAAATACATTTATTTTCTTCACAGTAGTCCTCCCTTAGACACCTCCTCTCTAGGCTCAGGGGGACAGCATGCCTTTTTGCTGACCCTTTATAACGCTTTTTTACTTCATTTCCACAGCACCATCGGTTTTTCACAGTACACAGTAATGACCGCCATTTAATTACTATCATTACAAAAGCCAGCCAATCAGCACGCTTGCTCTCGCAAGACTAGCAGAAGAGTTTGAAGGTTCACTGGAAAAACATGCCTCTCGAACAATCACATGCCTCCATTTTTAAATTCACACTCTTGTGGGACTACCACTGAACTCTTACCAGCCCAACCATCCAAATATACAATTACTGTTTACCCTTAATTTCTCAAAAACTAGTAAATGAATTTAATCACAAAAAGCGCAATATGGTCGAGCGTCCTGCTGCATTTGCTGTCATTCTGTTCAGCAGTTTTTTTGTTTGCTGTAGCAATGTCTAAAGTGGTTTATGAAAAATGCATGAGGATCCTATGTTTTGGGACCCCCACTTTTTACTTGGCCCCACTTGAAGGATCATCTCAGATCTTTCCAGGAAGGAGGTGAGGTAAAGGAACTTTTTTTGGAAAGTTTTGTGAAGATTCATTAAATGTTGCCCAAGTTATTAGCAAACCAAAAAACTTTCTGTCTATGGAAAAGCAGACCTAACTATAACTACCTACTTACAACAACCATTAGGCTATGTACCTATATGTGGTGTTACGAATATTAAGTCTATACGTAACTTCATATATATATATTTATATTGATGTACTTTATTTGCTGATATTCTATTATAGATAATTTTGCTATGATACTTTGGTAGCGCGATGTTTAAAACTCGATAATCTGACTTACAACCATCTAGATATTAAACAGAACATCAGTGACTTCAGGTGCTGGGCCTCACTCGTTAAAAACCTTATCCTAATTGTGAAAGCTCCCCTAATACATGGTGTCTGGGCAACTTGATTACCTGCACTCCTCACTTTTGCACACATCATGGAAAGTTAACTAACTCACTTGCACATATTCTCTTTGGCTTCTCAGAGCATGTGATACTTTCTTCTTTGACAAGTGAAGCTTGATACCATCAGAATTCAGATGTGCAGAGCCTCCCCTCTTTTTCTCAGGCACTAAGAAATTCAGCTATTTACAACTGTGAACACAAGATCAAGGGTAACTTTTCTTTAGGCTTTGTGGCTTTGTCTTAACTTTCACTCCTGCTACCCTAGTTCACCCGAATGTTTAGAAGTCTTGGCAGGAAATGCCTTCCATGGCATTTTATGTGTGACTTTTCCCCACACACGTGCCTATTTCACTTGTATCAATTATTATCCCCAGTGGGTTTCTTTTCCCCAAACCCACCATGTAATGCTTTACCAGGTTCGATTTCCTATCCTACCCCTAGTTTGTATTTTACATATTTCTGTCCTTCTTGCATGCTATCTCACAGATCCATTCTCCCTCCAACACATCCTTTAAACTTCATCTCTATCATTAAGAGTCAGTCAGCTGATCTATTAGCCTGTCCTATCCTTCCTTTCAGCAGAACGTCTCCATATCATTTAGAATGTCTAACTGCGCTTCAGGCTTTTGCAATTTTTGCGTGCTTTTCCCATATCATTTCCCTTTATTTTTCCATACTTTAGACTTTTCACTTATACTTTCTATTGCTTCTACTGTACTTTAGGTTTTGATTCCATTGTTTGTATGTTTATATGTTGTAGACCTTTCTGCATCTTTTAGGTGTTTTCCCTACTCTTGTTATTTTTTCTGCCACACTTTTATTTCCTCACTCTTTCGTGGCTTTTACTGTTCTTCGGAATATTATCCCTTAGGAGCTTGCTCTATTTTTTCATTTGTGTATGTCGTCCTATACAGTTTAATATACTATTTTGTTTATTCTCCCAACCTTTTCTTTTTATTGCAGTAGTTTGACTGTTCTTCTAGCCTTGAGTTTTTGTACACTGTACTTTAGACTTTTGTATGCCAGTCTAGGTTTTACCCCATGTTTTATTTTACATTCCTTGCACATTTACTCCCATAATTATGTAATCATGTATCCATATGTTTAATACTCTAATCTTACAGCATAAGAAGAAAAAACAACATTTTACTCTCTCAAAAGCTTTACTCTGTCTGACCATCTCCCTATACCTCTATCAACCTATCGTCTATCTCCACTCCTGGCTAACACCAAACCTTAGTTTATGACTATGATCTCCCAAACAAGCCTACTAAATTCTTCCTCATTTATCTCTCCTTTGACTCATCACAAACCCCATTTAACTACTATGATCTCCCTAATCCTGTTCTACAAACTCTTCCATCCTTCACCTCTTTTTTACTCATCCCAACAGCTGTGGTTTCTTCTCAAGGGCGGGGAGCATCGCTCCCTCCCCCAAGCCTGCTGTGAGCTGTGAAGGCAAAAATAAAAAGGCAATGAAAAAAATTAATTGTCATTTTACTTTTACCGGTGCAGCACACACTAGCCCAGAGACATGCAGGGCGTGTCCTCTGCTGCCAGCAGCAGAGGACGGGGGCAGGGCCTTGACTGCACGCTCCAAAGTGCACATGTCACTTTGGCCAGCTGTTTTCCCCCATCCAAATTGACACGCACACTTTGGCAGCTGGGTGGAGACCAAGTACAGGACTCTAGGGCCTGAAGTAGCGTCCAGCCAGGCCTCTCAATCCAATCCAGGCGCTGCTTTCATGCTGGTTAACAGCATGAGAGCAGCATCTGGATTGGTTAGGGGAGCTCTTTCCGCCAATGGAGAGCAGAAGAACATGGAGGAGGACATGCAGCCCATGTGTAAGTGCAGCTTTTTATTTTAAATGTGTAATGCTTCCCTGACCCCATATAAGGGTTGCGAAGCAGCGGACGTGTGCAGCAGGTGCGCTGCTGTGGCACAGAAGGCACACCTAAGGCAAGTCCTTCTGCCACCGTCCGTGCCAGGCCCAGGGGCTGGGGACACTGTCCCTTTTAACTCAGAGGGGTCACAGATTCTTTCTACCAATTGCACTCTCTTAGAACTTCTGCTTCTGAAGCCTATCGTCACACTTTTTATCCTAGCCTTCAAGCTTGGTTGTGCAACAACTGTCATTGGTCACCCAAGAGTGATCCAACGACAGCCTCAGTCGATCATTGAGAGGCAGTTAGTTTTCTCCTTTTAGTCAATTGCCGGTCTCTTACTGTGTACAAACTAGATATTCGTCTTCTCTTGAGCGACTTATACCCTTATTCTCAACAGAAACCTGGCTCCATGAGGAGTCCTCTTCCGATGTTGCGCTGTCGTTTCCCCATGGTTACCTGATAAACAGGCTAGATGGAGTAAATACCAGGGGTGGGGGGTCACCATTTTCTACAAGGAGACTGTAAAATGTTCCTTTCAGCCTCTGACCATCCCTGGCTGTGAAAGTATGCTTTTTCCCTTAAAACTTAATCCCATGTATATACTCTCTGGAGTCCTAATCCACCGCCTCCTGGTCCCCATGACCTTTTTATCCAATCTCTTCCCAACTTGATCTCAGACCTAGTAAGCAGCAAACCAAATTTCACCTTCCTTGGGGACTTTAATATCTAGCCAGACGATGCGAGTAATACAGCTGCCAAAAGCCTTCTCTCGCATCTTGCAGCTTTGGACCTTGCTGGTCAGCGCCCTACACATTCCAAGGTTCATACAAGTGACCTTCTTTTCAGCAACGTCACTGATTACCTCCTAATTACTCTGAAGTTGCCCATCTCTTCTTTCCCCAAACCTCTTCCCTTAACTAAACAATTATGCCACGGTTGGCCTAAGCTTAATGTTAGTGATTAGTCCACCACTCTAGAAAACTCAAAACCTGACTCGGAAGACCATAACACTCTTTTTTCGGAGAAGTTCAGTAGGTGGATTTCCAGTTCTCATGACACGGTACTACCGGTATGGACCAAAATAGGATGTCAGTGCAACAAAGCATCCCCATGGTTTTCCCCTCACTTACGACTTCTAAAACAGGAGTGTAAATGTCTTGAAAGGAGATGGAGAAAGACCTACGAAAAATTTTCAAAGTCTGAGTATCGGAAAGCGATCAGACACTTTCATTCCGAATTAAGATGTGCTCAGGCCTCCTATTATGCTTCCAAAATTGATCAGCCCTCAAATGCTCCAAAGGAAGTCTTTCAAATGCTTAAAGAGATCGTCCAGCCAGTCTCACACAATGACCTTATGGAAGTCTCTCAGGAACACAGTAATAATCTTGCTCACTTTTTTCAAAAGAAAATTCTAGACATATATTTGGCTTCCCTTATAAGCCTTCCCAGGAAGCAGGTTCTACCAGCCAGCTGATGGCCCAACATCCCACTATCTCTCTTTCAGCCTTCCCTCCCCTTACAGAACACTCGGTCATCAGCCTTCTCCACTCCCTAAAATCGGGATCCCCACTAGACCCAGCACCCCCGCATATTCTGGCCCTGTGGTCTGTGGTCATTGCCCTGGTCCTGACAAACCTTCTCAATTCCTCTTTGATCACAGGTCATATTCCCTTCCACTGGAAACACGCCAGAGTTAAGCCATTGTTGAAAAACCTAGGGCCAGATGTAGGTACAAAAAAATTAGCGACTCGCAATTTGCGAGTATGTGCGACTCGCAAATTGCGTGTCGCTAATAGGAATGCAGGTACAATGTCCGTGTACAATTTGCGACTTACACCCGGAGTCGCAACGCAGATAGCGAGTCCGCTGTCTGCGAGGTCGCTGTTTGCGACCGCGCAAAAAACGAACTTGCAATTTGCGAGTGGGTGTCGCAAATTGCGAGTACCATGTAAATTGATTGCAGGTGCTGCAGAACACTCCAGAACACTCTGGAAACACTTCCTGGCACATGATGATGACATCACAGCCAGGAAGTTTACTAATACACCTGGGAGGAGGGAGGACCACACCCATTTTAAACTGCTGCACAGCCAACAGGAGGAACAGCAGCTACAATGGCTGAAACACCAAGAAAAAGAAAACTCAAATTTTCTGGGAAGGAGCTGGAGGTGCTGACAGAAGAATGCTGTCAGCACTATGATGATCTCTTTGGAAAGGCAGCCCTCAATGTGCCAGAAGCAACTAAAAAACAACTCTGGCTGGAGATCCAAGAAAAAGTGAACTCCCTGGGGGTGAGCCACAGGAGTGTGGAAGAGATCAAAAAACGGTGGTATGACCTCCACTCCCGGACCAAGGAGAGGGTGGCAGAAAGGCTCCGGGAGATGAGAGGCACAGGAGGGGGACCATCATCCGTACCACCACCCACACCCCTGGAAGAAAGGGTGGAGGAGACCCTGGAGCAGGAGGCAGTGACAGGAATAGGAGATCTGGACACCTCTGAGCCCACTACATCAACCGGTGAGTACCATGTGATATGCCTGTACCCCCATCAATGCCATACCCCCACCCACCATGTACACAGGGGCATGCACAAACAAGATAGCTCCATTACAGGGTAGCAAACACCAGAATGATGCATTATGGGAAATGTAGTCAAGTAGGCAGTTCATAGGCAAATGTTTATTAGGAAGTGTGCAACAGATAGTAGACACTGACAGTCTGTTCCCCATGTCCCACAGGTCTCCCACAAGACACCACCACAAGCCACAGCAGCCAGCCGCATGAGGAAAGCACAGGAGCTGCCACCACTCCCACCTGCACGACCAACACCATCCCTGTGATGTCAACACCTGCTGCAACAGTGGTTCAGGAGGCTGCGCCAGCAACAGGCAGGAGTGCCACAGTAGAGCACACAGGGCATCCACCGCTGCGCAGGCGACGCAGGTTCAGGAGATCAGGGCTGCAGGCTGAGTCCGGCCGTCCATCTACCACCAACACCGAGGCACAGCTGCTCCGTGGTCAGCGCCTGCAGAACAATATGTTAGGGCGTATTAGTGGGGTGCTGCACCGCTTTGTGAGGAGCAATGAGGCCAGCATGCAGCAGCTCCATTCCCAATTGGACGTGATTGGCACAAACACTGGGGACCTAGCCCTGTCCATGAGGGAACTGGTGGCAGGACTACTGTCACAGGGTGAGGGTGGGCGGCGCAGGGACCGTCAGCTGCTACAGAGGCTTGAAAGGATGGCCACATCAATTGGCAGACTGGCAGTTAACACCACTGGCCTGTCGAGAAGGACAGTTGGCCTCCAAGTAGGAATGGGCCACTTTGCAGGGGATGTGGCTAGAGGCCTGGGCCGGATCACACATGTGATCGATTTAATGGAGGCACAGCATCTGTCCAGGGGCACAGGGGACACACCCCAGGACAGCGAAGAGGGCTCTACAGTGAGCAGTGTCTCTGCCACTGAAACTAAGGTGCCCCGGAGTGGGAGTACCAGGCAGAGCACTGCAGAACAACCTGGGACCAGCCAGGCTGGCAGAGGCCGCCGTAGGACATAGACTGGACCCTGTCCCTGATGTAGGGGCACATGACACAAATGTGCCCCATGCATGGATTGCTTTTTGATGTTCATGAACAGTTAGTAATTGTAAATAGTTGAATTTCTGCACATAATAAATAGTTTTTTTTGTTCCACTTAACAAATGGAGTGTTTGGTCAATAGGTGAGTATGGCTGAAGTTGACACGTACCTTCCAAAGTATTGGGTTGCGATGTGTTCCCGTCTCAGTATGCCTTGATTTGCTATACTCCGATCCCCATGATGGCGATGTGGTTGCTCCTGCTCATCATCCTCTGAATCAGGGTCTGCAGGGGTGAGAGGTAGCCCACGTCGGGTGGCAATATTGTGCAGGATGGCGCATGCGACAACAATTTTGAATGCTGTAATGGGGGTATACTGGAGGGCACCTCCACTGCGGTGGAGGCATCTGAACCTTACTTTCAGCAATCCAAAGGTGCGTTCTATTATGTTCCTGGTCCTCTTATGTGCACTGTTGTATCGCCTCTCGGAATCATTGCTGGGTGTTAAGTACGGAGTCATAATCCATGGCCGTAGAGCATATGCACTGTCACCTGTTGGGCACAAACATTACACTGTTAGAAAGTCCTGGTTGGTGTGCACAGTGACCTGTGTGTATGTCTACGAGGTGTATGCAGCTCTACCTAGGAGGTATCTGTCTCCAAACTCCCCACGTTCCAGGCGTTGGTGTATCCCACTGTGCCTAAAAATGTAGGAGTCATGGGTACTGCCTGGAAATTTCGCTGCAATGTCGGTGATGACATAGTGGGCGTCACAAACAACCTGAATATTGAGTGAGTGGGTACACTTTCTGTTGCGGAACAGATGTTCCAGGTTTGCAGGGGAGCATATTTGAATATGTGTCCCATCTACACACCCTATGACATGGGGAAAGTTGGCAATCCGGTAA
Organism: Pleurodeles waltl; assembly: GCF_031143425.1. Lineage (NCBI taxonomy): Eukaryota > Metazoa > Chordata > Amphibia > Caudata > Salamandridae > Pleurodeles > Pleurodeles waltl. Next base: position 312,736,310 of record NC_090449.1, on the reverse strand, counting down.
AATTGCAGCTTGGTGCTGTTAATTTCTGCCTCATTCCTGGGTAGGTATATGAAGTGAGACATGTGTGTGAGTATGGCATCTAGGAATGCCCTGGGGAACCTTGACAGTGCACTTTGAGATACCCCACCTGCCACGGCAATGACCCCCTGATAGCTCCCTGAGGCCAAGAGGTGCAGTGAGCATAGCACTTGCACATGCGTAAGGATGGCGCAGCCGCACAGCGTCTGGCATTCTAGCTGTGGTTTTAGTAATTCAATTAATTCTAGTATGGCTGCGCTGCTAAGGCGGTATTTGTCGTATATCTCTTCCTCAGTTTGCTGGAAGAGTGTCTGCCTTGTTCTGTAAATCTTCTCCTGTCTCTGGCTCCTCCTCCTCCTCTGCTGGGCTGCGTGGACTCTCCTCCTCACTTCTATCAGGTATATCTCCGCCATCTTGAGTAACCCAGATGCCTTCTGGGTCTCCTTTTATACTTTGGTAATGGTTACCACCTGTGCTGAGGTGGTGGTAAATGGGACATGCAAACTGGGCTTTTTGCGACTAGTCGCAATTTGCGAGTTGCAATTTGTATATGGTTTGCGACTCGCAAATTGCGACTTCCTATTTGCGGGTCGCAAAATGGGGTTGCAATCTTTGCGAGTCGCTAACGGCTCGCATCGCTTTTTGCGAGTCGGAAATGGGATTTTTGCATCCCATTTCCGATTTTGCACAGTCGCAAATAGCGATTCAGGCCATTTACGACTCGCAAAACTTTGCTACATCTGGCCCCTAATCTTGACGTAGCTCTTCTCAATAACTACAGACCGATCTCCCTGCTGCCTGCTGTGGCCAAATTGATTTAAAAACATGTTAATAGTCATCTCTCATCCTGTCTTGAGGACCATGACATCCTCCATTTCACTCAAATGGATTTCAGGCCTCAACACAGTACTGAGACAGCTCTGCTTGCGTAATGGAAGATGTTAGAAGACGCCTCGACCAAGGGGGCTCTACTGCCGTCATTCTGCTAGACCTTAGCACAGCATTTGACACTGTTAACTACTCCATTTTGATTTGTAGAATCGCCGAGGCTGGTATCATCGGTGGGGCATTGAAATGGTTCTCTTCCTTCTTGTAGGATCAGATCGTTCAAGTTCTTGACCAATCTCACCTCCTTCCTGAGCCCCACACTGTTCAATCTCAACATGTATCCGTTAGCAGAGATTATAAAACCCTATAGTGTGTCATTGGTTTCCTATGCTGACGACACACAGCTGGTCTTCCCTTTCTCCATTCAATCTAATATGGATCACTCCACACTGACCTCATGTCTTCAGGCAGTAACCAGATGGATGTCTGACTGCAAACTTAGATTAAACGAAGACAGAACAGAGGTGATGTTATTAGGCAACTACCTCCTCCATGGGCCCCAGTCCTCTATCCCGAAAAGGTCTGAAAGTTCTGCCCCATACAAAAGAAAACATAAAGAGCCTCGGACTCTGACTTGACTCTCGGCTCACTATGAACCATCAATTGAAACAGTTGGCCGCTACCTTTTTCAGTCTCCTGAGACTCTTAAGGAAAGTTTTTAAAATCCTCCCATTTTTAGCCAAAAAGCTCACAGTCCAGGCCCTTATTATGTCATGTTGGGACTATGGCAATGCTCTTTATTTTAGTTCACCCAAGTATGTCGTTAGAAAACCTCAGGTGGTTCAGAATGTCGCTGCCCGGCTCCCCCTGACTAGTCCCAGACACCAACCTGACAAATCTTCTATAGCCTTCCTCAATGGGCTCCCTGTGGAACAAGGGATAACGTTCAAAACCCTCTGCTTCTTGAACAGAGCGCTGCACAACAGAGGCCCTACCCTGCTAAGACCCGACACCTCATTCAATACTCCTCCCAGGTCTCTTAGATGCTTCACTGCTGATGTTCTCTTTAGTTAAGAGAACACGGTGGGGTGGCAGATCCATGTCCTATATAGGAGCCAAACTTTGGAACTCCCTTCCCCCAGAGCTCCGTCACACCAGCCACGAACTCTCCTTCCGCAGATCGTTAATACCTGGTTATTCAGAGTCTAACCTCTCCTGTTGGTCCGTTTGTATCCGCTTTAGCACTGGGAGGCCCCAAGTAGCCATGCGCTCTAAAAAATCCACTAAACTAAACTAATGCATGTGTGTGTAAGGCATGTGTTTGTAATGCATGTAAGTGTGTAATGTATGCAAGTGTAGTGGTTGTGTTTATTTTATTGTTAGTGTTACAGTGTTATTTGGGCTTTTGGAGTTTGGAGTGGTTTACTTTGGGGTTTTGAACTAAGGGGTGTTTTCTTTTAGATGTTGTGGGGCACTTCACTCACCCAACCACTTTCAAAGGGCACAAGCCACTGCTGCATCCCAAACCTAATCTTACTACTATGATGTCCCAATTAACACTTCTGGATTCTTCTCTCCCCTCTCCCTCCTGGGTTCTATGCAAACCAACTAACAGACTCACATGTCTTCCGCTCAATTTAACTCATACCTCCCTATACTAACACTAATTATGTACTCATATTTCCCTATATTAATCTACCACTAATCCTTTTGTGTTCCTGAGTAACTTGCTACTTGCCGAAAAGCGATTTGACGCCTCGTCAGGGGTAAGCGCTCTATAAATGGAATTACAATTACTGTAATTTGGGATTTCCCTTATTGATTTCATTTGTTTTATCTACAGTAATTCGAGTCTTTCCAGATCCTTTAGGCATTTCCCTGATCGTTTTCATATTTTCCACTACTTTAGACTGCTCCCACATCTTTAATTTATTTTTCTCTTTGTGTTTCATTCTTTATTTCTTATTTTTCGGTTACTACCCTATCTTTTTCTTTGGATGCCATACTATGTTTAGGCATTTTTCCTTCTTTAAGCATCTCACCCAACCGTCTCTGCCTTGCCCAGCCCATTTTACGTTTTTTTTTTGCATTCCATCAAATGATTTCTATAATATTTTGCACTTTTCAGTATACATTTCAGACCCGCCACTCCTTCCTACAAGTTCTCCATCTTTCATCCCTTAGACCTCTCCCACACACACATCTTTCTCAGAGCAGTGCTAACAGGAAGTACCTTCCACAGAACTCTCATGTCTGACAACCTTGAGTGGTCTGGTACAAAGAATGGATGAAAGAGATTGGATTATAAAATGTCCATATAACTTTATTCGTGGTAACACCTTAACTGTTTGCAAGCCTCTAAGCTTATCTCCAGGGCTCAGAGTGAGAGGAAAGGACATGAGAAAACTTGGTAAGGAAGGGAATGGAAGGAAAGAGCGAGCAGAAATTGAGGAACTCGGAGAAGGGTGAAGCGCAGGGTGAGAGTGGCGAGGTTGAAGGGTTTGGGGAGAGTGAGTGACAAGGGAGAAAATTTTAGTCTGATTAGCTGTCGAGAAAGATATAACCTGCCTGACTGTTCTAAATGTCAATCCTCAGAGAATTCACAGGGCAAATACTTATTATAATCATTGCGAATTAAGTAGGGTAATTAGCATATCATGAATGCAATTTCTATACCAAAGAGTGTAATTTACATCTGAATCATCAGTTATGAAAATGCCGCTTATTGTTTCGCCCCAAAGATGTACTTGCAGTCAGTGGGTAATGCGTATAACGCTCCAGGTAGTCACCTTTGACTGGTTTGCATTGTGAACAAAGTTAATAAAGGGGCGTAACATAGGCGTGGGGAGGCCCTCCGGTGCGGGGGGCCGAAACCCCCAATATTCAACCCATGGTTTATGAATTTCTGTGAGCTATGAGAATTTCAGGGGTCTTGCACCACATTCTGCTTGTCTCCTGCATCATTTTCATCATTTTCATCATATCCAGTGGTGTAACAATATCCCTCCCCAGCAGCCCCTGCAGTGCGGGGTAAAGGGGGTGTGGGGAGGGTTATGGAGGGCAAGCTCCAAAGGGGCACCACCTGCACTGTGCATACCCCCCTACATTGCCCCTGGCCTGAGAACTCCTGGCTGGATCCAAAGCGTAGGAAGATCCCTCTATGGGACATATTCAGAAGGCCCTAGTGCCTCCGTGTGCCACACTATTGCCATTTTGTTTATGCTAATGTGGCTCAAGGAGGCAAGTTTTGCAGCTCCATAGTCACAAAGTGGCGCAATGCATGCATTGCGCCACTTTGTGACCCCTTGCGCCACCTTATGCCTGCGTCAGGCATAATGTATGAAAGGGGGGTGTTCAGGCGTTAGGAGGCTCGCAAAAATGCGCAGTGAAATCTACAAGATTTCACTGTGTCATTTTTGGAGACATTTGTAACACCTGCTCAGAGTAGGTGTTAAAATTACGAACCCATATTAACCAATGGGCCTCCTTGCACTTTGCAAAGCGCCACAATATCATCAAAAATTCTGACGCTATTGACCTAACCACCGCCATGGTGCACCGTATTATAAATACAGCACACACATTGTGTCGTTAGGTGGGACAGGGGCGATGTAATCAGTACTGATGCACCAATTTCTTGTAAATCTGGCCATATGTCTTTTGCAGGCCCCCCACATGTTAGGTTACATCATTGGTCACACCCCTGGTTTAATAAGGGCACTAAGCAGTACTTTCACTGTGAAGGAAGCATTTAATTATGAATAGTTCATAGTGAGTAATGTGAAGTTGTTCATTTCTCCATGTGAATATGTCCATGGATGAGATTCAGTATTTCCTATGAATGAGCTAAACGTGGAACTAATTCATTACTCATCGTGAATATGCAGGTGGTTGTGAATAATGTGGAAATTATGTGTACCTTAAGGTGAACATGCATGTGGGTGTTGTTCAGTCCTTTCTGTGTATGTGTATAACAGGGATGTAATTCATTATTCATCGTGAATGGGCACGTGGATGTGCGAATGTGAATAATGTGTAAGGTATTTATTTCTCCATTTGTGAATGTTCGTGTAGGTCCTTTATGTGAATGTGAATAAGGTGGAACCTCTTTATTTCTCATCCTCAACATGCACGTGTGTGTTATTCAGTACTTATGAAGGTGCATTTTGTGTAAGTTATTAATTCCTCCTCCTGAATGTGCGTGTACGAAGTATTTTGTCCATTCTGCCAATGTGAATGATGTGGGAGTTATTCATGGATTTACATGTGTGTGTGTTTCAGAATTTTTTGTGAAGTGCATAATAATCTTGTAGCTATTTATTTCTAGTTCTCAATGCGTATAATTATTAATTGGAAGTTACTCAGACCTTCAATGCGCACAGTAACGTGGGAGTTATTTAAACCTTCACTTGAATGTCATCGTGACATGGGTCATTCAGTGCTTCCACTTATCCAAATCGCCTAGAGCTGAAGTGATAGGCCAATATTTTTGAAACATATTTTTCATCTTTGTGGCTTACCAGACACAATAATTTCTTACAGAGGAGTCCGACATCTCTCTATGCGCCGTCAAACCAATGAGCAAACACAACAAATTAATTACAGTCCTGGAACAAGATCTGCATTGTTACCCAAGATGACTGGGCCTCTTAGCTACCTCTATTTGAATTTTATTATGATAATGTTACTCCTAGTGCCACCAAGGTTTCACTATTTTTCGGATCACAAGAATTTGATACAAGGATTTTCCCTTCTTCACCTCGTGATGATCCTTTAATTCCAGCTACCGCTGATTATGTGAGTCACTTAAAAAAGGAGCCAGCGACCCTCTGACAATTGTGCCATTCGAAGGCGAACATTAAAGAATGCGACGACAAGTCAAGATTCGCTTCATCCTACATAGTCCTTGAAACGAAGGTTTAACTAGCCTCTAATTTTCTTCCTGGTCACACACTAACGGTCAAAGTTTGACCACAATATTTTATCATTTTTTCATCGCTCTTCAGATCAATCCTGTGACCTTTCACCTAAGGTTACCTCATACTTAAAAACAACCCATCCTGTTTTTTATACTTCACAGACGAAATCCTATGTCTCTGGTCATTGTTCACGTTCTGAACCACCTCCAATCATGGTACATGATCAACCTGAATATGATGTTCAAAAGCTCTCTGGCTTTCCAAGTTCCTCTTTAATTTTTGATACATTGGAAATAATATTCACCTAGTAAATGCTCTTCTGTATTTGTATCATTGTCCATGCTGCTTTGTTGATACTTTGCTTCTTCCAGCCCCATCTCAACATTCATTAAGCTTCTGGTGGGGACATACTGTTACACCTAAAGACCACAATCACAGGAGTGTTGCTTTTTGTTCGGTGGTGCTGGGTCATATGCTGTGCCACCCCCTCCCATTAGGAGACTGGAAGACAGTGTGTACTCTACCGCTCAGGAAGGTACTGGTGTGAAAGGAGGAGTCCATGTCCACTTTGCCCAGGGATGGTCAGCCAACCCTCACCTAGAACAATGGGCTAAGAAATTTGAAGAAACTGCACTGAGGCATGGAGGATTGGACACACCGGAGGGATAAAGCTCAGTATGTTAACAAAATAGTTTCCTTTCTTGTGGCTGCATACAAGGGCAGCTCAATTTTCCTTAGGAGGTGCATGTGGACTGGAGTGGAATGGTGAGCAAAACAACAATGAATTAAATCCAGATATGTGACTGGGGTGAGTGTTTGAAAAGTTTCAGAACTCCAACCATCATCCTTTTATGTTGGACAGTCTCCCTAAGTGGCCAGGGTCTGCCCAGACATGGGTCCCTTATTCACTGTGCCACTGGATTCAAGCCAGCCTGACTGATGAGGAGTGATACCCCAACACTGTCCCCAGGATGCTTGTTTTCGTTCCAGGGAGGACCTTTTCTGGCAGGTCAGGCTGGACTATTCCCACAGGGAGAAGGTTCAAGGCAGATTTGCATATGGTTCAGTCTGAATTAGGGTGGCTTGATGAGCAAAAGAACGATGGATTAAACCCAGATCTGTGACTGGGAGTGAGTGTTTGAAAAGTTTCAGCACTCCATCCATCATCCTTTTGTGTTGTAGAAAGTCACTATAATTGGTCAGGGTATGCCCAGGTGTGGGTCACTTGCTCACTGTGCCACTAGATTCAAGCTAGTTTGGCCGATGGGTGATAGCCCAAAACCAGTCCCAGGATGGTTGTTTCTGGTCCAGAGAGGATCAGGCTTGGCAGTCATGGCTGGACTGTTCCAATGAGGAGCAGGGTCAAGACTGGTTTGCATATGCCTGGATACAAACTGATGTGTCATGGAGGGCAAAAAAACAATAATTTGAGATGCGGCCCGAGCGATTGCCAATGGCTGAGATTAATTCAAGCATTCCCTTCAGCAGCTTATTGTTTTTACATTTGCTGCCGTAAGTGCACCGGGTATGCCCAGACGTGCAACCCGGGCTCACTGTGCCACTGGAGCCAAGCTATGCCTGGCTGAAGAGCTCTAACTAGGGCAAAACCAGTCCTAGGTTGCTTGTGTTCCGGTTCAGGGAGAACCTGGCCTGGCTGTTCAGGCTGGACTGTTCCCATGACGGGCAGAGTCAAGACTGATTTATGTGTGGGTCCAATCTGAAGTGGCATGTTGGGTAGAAAAATGATCAATTGCGATGTGGCCTGAGCTATCAACAGTGGCTGAGATTAATTTAAGCATTCCATCCATCATCTTGTTGTTTTTGCATTTGCCGCGGCAAGTGTTCAGGGTATGCCCTGATGTGGGTCACCAGCTTACATGCCCCTGGAGCCAAACTCTACGTGGCTAAAGAGCCCTAACTAGGGTGAAACCAGTCCTTGGTTGCTTGTAATCTGATTCACGGAGGGCCTGGCCCAGCAGTTTGAGCTGGGCTGTTCCCATGAGGAGCAGGTTCAGGGCTGATTTGCATATTGGTGGGTTCAAACTGAAGTGGCATGGTGGGCAAAAAACGATGAATTGGGATGCGGCCCCAAGTGATTCCCAGTGGCTGAGAATAATTCAAGCATTCCATCCATCACATTGTTGTTTTTGCATTTGCTGCCCTAAGTGTGCAGAGTATACCCAGACATGGGACCCGGGCTCACTGTTCCATTGGTGCCAAGCTATACCAGGCTGAAACCAGTCCTCGGATGCTTGTGTTTGCTCAGGGAGATGCTATCCTGGCAGTTCGGTGGGACTGTTCTCATGAGGGGCAGGGTCATGGCTGTTTTGCATATGACTGGGTCCAAACTTAGGTGGCATGGTAGGCAAAAAAAATATGGATTAGGATGTGGCCCAGGTGATTGCGAATTGCCAAGATTAATTTAAGTTTTCTATCCAACACCTTGTTTTTGCATAGAGGTGTGAAAGGATAGGCCTGTCATTTTACACATACACTTCTATGAACACCTGTCATCTGAGGGAGAGGTCTCAGCAGAGAGGCCAGTCTTTCTCCACACACCCTTTCACGCCCACCTGTCATCTCAGAGAGAAGTCTGACAGGGGAGGCCAGTCTTTCCCCACATACTACTATGCACAACTGTCATCTGAGAGAGAGGTGTAAAAGGACAGGCCTGTCATTCTCCATACACTACTACACATACCCATCATCTGAGAGAAAAGATTGAAAGGAAAAGTCATTCTATACACACACCCTACTACAGATACCCATCATCTTCGAGAGGTTTCAGGAGAGAGGCCGGACTCTCTCTACGCACCCTACCATGCACACCTGTCACTGAAGAGAGAGGTTTGAAAGGAGAGGGTAGTCTCTGACCACACACTACTATACACACCACTCATCAGACACAGAGCTCTGAAAGGTACGGGCAGTTCATCCACACACCCTACCATGCACACCCTTCAACTGAGAGAGGTCTCAGCGGAGAGGCCAGTCTGTCTCCACACACCCTACCAACATCACCCAACATCTGAGATGGAGATCTGACAAGAGAGGCCGGTCCATCTAACACCCTACTATGCACAGCAGTTATAAGGGAAAAAGGTCTCAAAGGAGAGGCCAGTCTATTTAGAGAGTCTATTATGTGCACCTATCATTTGAGAGAGGGGTATGACAGGCAGTGCTTTCCCACACACTACTATGCATATATGTAATTCTAGAAAAAGGTTTGAAAGGAGTGGGTAGTTCCTTCTTACAAGGTAGTATGCAGAATTATTATCGAAGAGAGGGTTCTCAGTGGAGAGGTTAGTCCGTCCCATATACTACTATTGTCCTACAATTGTATTGCAGTACCACAAGAGACTCACAGGAGTAGCAAGCAGTCTTCAGGGATTGAAGCTTGTCATATGGGGTTCGGTCCATCTTGTGAGCTTCTCAAGGGACCAGCATGTAAAATTACTGGGCCTGCTTCAGGTGTTTTACGATCCCGCAATAGTCTCATGAGATCGTATAGGGTCAAGCAGAAATTAAGGTCTAAGGCTCAACTAAGGGTTACCATTCTTATTACATGGTTTAAGAAATGCTGTGATGTAGTTGGGTGCAGAACCAGAGATAGATCAGATTGTTCTTAGTGCTCTGGAGGAGAAGGATGTCTGAGTCATGCTCAGCAGATGTCACTTTATTTGGAGCTGAAAGAGTCTGGTGTCTTCAGCTGCATTTAAGACGTAATTCTTAATTCAGATACTTAATAATACAGTTTATAAACCTTGTTGTGAAGTGTCAGTAAGTACACTCATTTTTTAAACTTATTTGCAGAAAGTTTACAGAGTGGAAAGCTGAGGAGATGTAGATATAATAATATAGCTTTTGAGAGTTAGAGATTAGAATTTATAGAGATAGTAAATTTTGCAGATTGTGTTAAAGAAATGAAGTGTTCAAACTGTATTACTTGTACATAAAGGGAGCAGTGTTTGTTAGATTGTAAACAGAACATGTATTAATACAAGTTCTGCTATTCTTATGAACCTCATTGTACATATAATTTAGCCCTAAGAGATGTTTGAGTGGCGATATTGGTATTTTAAGAGTGAAATACTGTGGTGAGTGTTAACAATGGTGTGACAAGATGATTGTGTTACTTTATAAATTGATATAGAAGCATGTTATAATTTAATTGAAAAAATATGAAAATATTCTGTTGAGGGCTTGGAATTTTTCAGGTGAAAGGAATAACAAGTAACTGGTGCACTAGATATAAATATGTGATTGTGGGTGCATACTGTAGTAAAGCTTAGACAATGTTATGTTGTATAACTGTTATCAATTATTGATCCGTATGTAACTTTTCTCTTTTTGGTTACTTTGTCTTTTTTAGGAAGAAAATGGACACCTTCCCACATATAAACACTCATGTCTGGCATTTTGCTCTTTCTATGTGTGGTGCAGAAAGCAGCATGCACAGAAAAAGAAAGAAATGAGGAGGAATAAAAGTATCCCTCCTCGTTGCGCCTTGCGAACGAGATTTTGGCACTGCTTCAGGTTTACGAAATCTCGTAAATCTGAGGCAGCGTCAAAATGCAATGGGCGTTGTGGTGGTACGCCCGCAGCAACACCGATTGCATGCCTGTAGTATTGAAGTTACTCCGAATATAATACTCACAGGAGAAGTGATGTTGAATCTGACTGCCTTTATTAGATAAGTTGAAGAAACTCCACTCGCACCAGCATGCAGCTCTCCCTGCTTCAACTCACTCCAATGGAGCACAGAGAGCATTCCAGAAGAACCAAAGAGAGCCCCAGCAGGAGGGGAAAACAGACCATACCAAATAACATAAATCTAAAATAAAGATGAAGCTTGGCATAAACCTACAGAAAAGATAACAAGCATAAATATACAAGCTACATATATTACATACACAAATTATATATATTGAATATACTACACCATCTTCTCTCTCACAAGACAAAAAAAAAAAAAAAAAGAAAAACAATAATAAAGTTAATTTAAGTTTGACAATTCTATTCAGATTCCATATACGACCATCATCAACCTTAACCATACCCTTAAACACTTTAATGACCTTGAAAACCTTACTATAGTGTGAATGACCACTTCCAATTTTTCCTGGTAATTTGACCTTGACAGTGTCACCCACACTTACATGTAATTCTTTCACGGATTTCCGAACATCAGAAGCATGTTTCCTCTTACTTTGACAATCCAATTCTTTTTCTTAAGCAATATTCTTTTGTTTCTCATAGTCATAACATAATGTTTAATCCACAGAGGATTCATCTTGGTATGAGGAACGTGTTTTCTGAACATGACAAAAGGAGATTGACTGGTGCTTGCAGGAGGAGTAAATCTATACTCTTCAACCTTACATTTTACCATACTCTCCCAATTCTCTCCTAACTGCTTAGCAAGTTAGATAGTTTCTTTCAAAGTCCTGTTAAAACGCTCTATCATATCATTGGTCTCAGGATGGTACAATGCACATTTTTATGAACAATTCCTCTAGACGTAAAATAAAATCATACATCAATCTCGACGTGAACTGAACATCATTGTCTGTGAAAATATACCTCGGATTACCCTCTCTGCCAAACACATCAGACAGAAATTTCACCACTGTTACAGTAATTTCGGGAGTAATCAATACCTCAGGCCAACATGACAACACAACCATTACAACTACCACATATTTGGAAAGGGCTCCACAACTAATAGGTCCCATGGTGTCAACAGAGACCTCCTCCCAAACCTCCTTATTAATCTCCTTCAAAACCTTAGGTTGAGTTCTAAGTTTTAAGGACTTATCAGCCAGTTTACACTCCACACAGTCATGAACCTTTCTCTCTAACACCAAATCCATACCTGGCCACCAATACACACTTCTCATTCTTTCTTTTGTCTTGCAAATACCATGATGACCTCCATGTGCAAGATGAACAAGACGGTCTCATAAACTAAAAGGAGGTATCAACCTACAACCTCTCAATACCAATCCCTCTTTGATGGACAGTTCATGGCAAATCTTCTTAAACTGCATACTGATCTTCTCAACATTGTTCAGGAACATACCCGAACTTAGCAACCTTTTGATCTCCTGCAACTCCTCATCATTGCTTAACTCATGCAACCACTCTTTCTCAGAAATACATCCATCTGTAATACTGCAAACCTTAACATCCTCATCAACCAACCAGGAGGTATCATTACCATATTCATTGAAATCTTTCATTCTCATTCTAGATATACAATCTGCAGTTTTATTCTCACAACCATGCACTTACTTTACAATAAAATGAAAGTCGTTAAGACCTACAATCCATTTACAAATTCGAGAAGAAATATTGTCCAACCCCTTCTTCTCAAAGACTTCACGTAAAGGTTTATGATCAGTATGCACTTCAAAGAAAGTCACCCAAAGAAACTGCATACATTTCTTGATAGCCCAAAATGTAGCCAAAGCTTCTTTTTTAATCTTTGAGTTCTTATACTCTGCTCCACGCAAACTACATGAGACAAAAGCAATGTTATTAACTTTACCATCTTTCAATTGCTTTAGAACACAACCTAACCCTTTCTCAGAAGCATCTGTAGTAACATAGCAAGGAAGACCCGGTTGAAAGCTGCTGAGCGATTGAACTGAGGATAAAGCTTTTTTCAAATCTTCAAATTCTGTTTGACACTCAGGAGACCAAACAAACTCTGTTCTTTTCCTGAGCAAATTCCTAATGGAAGAAGATCTTTTTGCAAAATTAGGTATAAACCTAGAATAAAATTCAGCCATGCCCAAAAACACCTGGACTTCATCTTTCTTCACAGGGGCAGACAAATTAAAAAAAATACTAAATCCTCCTTGGGTTTAACACTGTCTCCTGATCTGATGTGACCCACATATGAAACGTCCGACCTAAAAAACTTGCACTTAACCCCCTTCAAAGTGATGCCCTTCAACTGAAAAATTAGTAAAACCTCCCTGACACGTTCCTTATGCTGTTCAAGGGTGTCAGTGAAAACGTGGACATCATCCTGAAAAAACTTAACACCTTCAATGTCACCCAAAATATCATTCATAAGTCTTTGGAAGACAGATGCAGCCGAGCAAAGACCAAAAAGCATTCTATTGAATTTGTAAACACCAAACAGTGTAATAAAAGAAGTCAGCAGTTTAGATTCTTCACACAACGGCACCTAATGGTATGCAGAGCTAAGATCCAAAGTAGTAAATTACTTAGCATTTCCCAAAGAACTAACCATCTCTGTAATATTTGGTAAAGGAAATCTATCCTCAACCACTTATTCAGATTTCATAGGTCAACACACAACCTGATGTCTCCAGAACTCTTCATGGCCACCACGATGGGGGCAATCCACTGAGAAGCTTCCACTTTCTCAATAATACCTTGCGACAGCTCTGCTTTCACTTTATCCTGTAAACTGAAAGGAATATTTCTAACCTTATAAGCTATTGGTGACGCATTCTCCTTCAATACAATACGATGTTTATAACCCTTGATGCAGCCCACATTGCTGTTGACAACATCTGGAAACTCATCCATTAACTCTTCACCCAAAATATAAACCTTCTGTAGTTAAACCTGTGGCACAGAATGGGATTTAAAATAATTCCCAACAAGTTTTGATGTGGCCAGATTAGTATAGTATCCCCCACCACAGGAACATACACCTTACCATCAATTCTGAAAACAATAGTCGCATCAAAAAATCCTTTTAACTCAATAGGTTTTCCACCATAACTATACGGTGTAACATCAGGTTCTCGAAGTGTTACTCTCCACTCAAAATATTTTGTTTAATCAGTCTCTGACACCAAAGTTAACTTTGCTCCAGAGTCTATCATCATGGATATATTGACACCATTCACCTCTACTATATCAGACGGATACTCACATTGAATACTAGATATGCAATACACATCATTAACCACTTAAAGGATACAATTGTGTTCATCATCATCATTATCGCATTCAACTTCACTCACTTTAACTTTCATTTTGTCAAAGGATTTACAACATATGGCAAAATGCCCTCTCTTTCCACTCTTATTGCAAGAAACAATAAGAGCAGGACAATCTTTGCTATTGGCTAAGTGTGATGTCGAATTACATCTGAAACATAACAATTATGATTTCACATTGAAACTAGCTTTAGGTTTAGTTTTGGCATTCAAGGTTTGAACTGTATTAGTAACAATTTTAGACTTTCGTAAATCTTCGATGCAAGATTCTGAATGTTCAATCTGTTTTGCAACAACCAAAACCTCATCCAAAGTTGGGTCACCCTTTGGCCAAAGAGCTTCCCTAATTTTGTCACTTCTGCATTCTAGCATAAATTGAACCTGCACTGTGCTGCTAATTTACGCAAATTTGTCGCAAAATCCTCAATTGTCTCTGTATCATTTTGTTTACATTTGCCAAAATAATACCTTTGAAGTATGATGGAAACTTTAGGCAAATAATGTCTATCTAGCTTCAACAAAATTATTTCAAACTCATTAAGAGAGTGTCCCCTTCTGCCCCATCCGGAGAATCAATAGAAGGTAATGCTCCAAGATTTCCTGTCCTTCAGCTCCTAGACAATGTTGAAGAACTGATGCTTTCCCCTCAGCTGACAAATTACGTCCACAGATTTGAATATAAGTAAGAAAGACTTTCTTCTATTTGTTCCATGGAATAGGAGGAAATCCAGGTGAAGATAGAAAAAATGGAGGTGGCGTAATGTTCTGCGTTGTTCAAGTAACAAGTAGTAGACGTCCGGAGAAGTTGTTGTTGAAAATACTGTCCCAAAAGAAATAAGTCACACAGAAAAATCCAAACAGTACCTCAAATCTGTATGACAAGAAGTTGTGCGTTGAAGTTTCCAAAATAACGAAGGCAGGTTCATGATCCCACCCTCATCGCCAAAAATATAGGGGGTGATTCCAACCATGGCGGTCGGTGATAAAGCGGCGGCCAACCCGCCAACAGGCAGGCGGTCCAAAAAATGGTATTCTGACCCTGGCGGGAACCGCCAACACAGCCCGCCACCTTAACACTCCGACCGCCACGGCGGGACACACAAACAGCGCAGCGGTCACCGCCAACAGGCAGGCGGCAGACAATGTACCGCCCACACTATCACAACTCACCAATCCGCCACCTTTTCCGGGGCGGGAGCCCCGCCGATGAAAACACGGCGGAAACAGACTACGAACGGGAAAACGCTCACCTATACACACTCCACGAGGACGGAGAACAGCATGGAACCCGAATTAAACATCCTACCAGCTATTGTCTACCTGCTCATCTACCACAAGTACAAACGCCGGCACAGATGACAACGGTGAGTACTGCACCTATGACACAGGGGAGGGGGGAGGAGGAAAGCTTACGGGCACACACATATGCAACCTCCCCCCCCCAACTATCTACACACCAATGCAGAGCACCAAGTCACAGTGACACCACCCAAACCCCCCGGAATAATGCAAAGACATAATTAAAGTGAGAAACAAAATTTATGTATAAAATAGGTTCTTTGAAGTCATGGTAAAATAGCAATATGAATTGTAAAAAATCAACTAAGAACATTGCGAAACCGATAAACATAGGCAATAAGTCCTGCACAGTCACCTAAATTTCCACTGTCCGTGGGCCAAAGTGTATCAACACATGGGCAAAGCCCACCCAGGAGACCTGAGTCCGATGGAGAGAACACTGCTGGGGCATCAGATGACAAAACTACAGGCACCTCAGGGGGAAGGGAAGGGGGGGCACCTCAGCCACATGAGTCCACGATGCCAGATCCACGAAGGGTCCACCATGCCCACTGTGCCATCCTGGAGAGTGCAAAGCCACAGTCTCACAAGTCTCTACAGTGGGTGGTCTGCCCACTGTGCCATCCTGGGGAGTGCAAAGCCACAGTCTCACAAGTCTCTACAGTGGGTGGTCTGCCCACTGTGCCATCCTGGGGAGTGCAAAGCCACAGTCTCACAAGTCTCTACAGTGGGTGGTCTGCCCACTGTGCCATCCTGGGGAGTGCAGAGACACAGGCCATCAGGTGGATTACAGACTTCACAGGTAATGGAGGAGGCAGGGTGCCCCGAGTGCAGCGTGAACACTAGCTCGACACAGAACCGGCACTGTCAATGGGCCAGCGGTGCTTGACAGGAAGGGCCCAGCGGAGCGGTGCTTGAGACGGCGGGGCCCAGCGGAGCGGTGCTTGACAGGAAGGGCCCAGCGGAGCGGTGCTTGAGACGGCGGGGCCCAGCGGAGCGGTGCTTGAGACGGCGGGGCCCAGCGGAGCAGTGCTTGACAGGAAGGGCCTAGCGGAGCGGTGCTTGAGACGGCGGGGCCCAGCGGAGCGGTGCTTGACAGGAAGGGCCCAGCGGAGCGGTGCTTGAGACGGCGGGGCCCAGCGGAGCGGTGCTTGAGACGGCGGGGCCCAGCGGAGCGGTGCTTGAGACGGCGGGGCCCAGCGGAGCGGTGCTTGACAGGAAGGGCCCAGCGGAGCAGTGCTTGAGACGGCGGGGCCCAGCGGAGCGGTGCTTGACAGGAAGGGCCCAGCGGAACAGTGCTTGAGACGGCGGGGCCCAGCGGAGCGGTGCTTGAGACGGCGGGGCCCAGCGGAGCGGTGCTTGAGACGGCAGGGCCCAGCGGAGCGTTGCTTGACAGGAAGGGCCCAGCGGAGCGGTGCTTGAGACGGCGGGGCCCAGTGGAGCGGTGCTTGAGACGGCGGGGCCCAGCAGAGCGGTGCTTGACAGGAAGGGCCCAGCGGAGCGGTGCTTGAGACGGCGGGGCCCAGCGTAGCGGTGCTTGAGATGGCGGGGCCCAGCGGAGCGGTGCTTGAGATGGCGGGGCCCTCTTCAGCGGTGCCTTTCTGCACGGCGGGGCCCTCTTCAGCGGTGCCTTTCTGCACGGCGGGGCCCTATTCAGCGGTGCCTTTCTGCACGGCGGGGCCCTATTCAGCGGTGCCTTTCTTCACGGCGGGGCCCTCTTCAGCGGTGCCTTTCTGCACGGCGGGGCCCTCTTCAGCGGTGCTTGTCCAGTCATTCAAGGGAGCCAGACCTGGCCAGGACTCCCTGCTTAGTCGCCCTCCGACCGTGCAGTTGCTGGACCCTTCTGTGACGGAGTCCTGGGCCCGTGGGTGTCCTCCCTCACACCCGGGATGGGGCTTGTGGGGCCCTCCTGGTCCGCGCCCCTGCTGGCTGACTTCTCCGCCCTGCTGCCCTTGCCCTCCTTCGATGAGGCTCTCTGGCCCTTGCCTCCCCTGGATGTTGTGGCAGGTGACGGCCCAGGACTTTGCTCCTTGGGGGCAGCTGTGTCAGTCTTCTCGCGGCGGCCCTTGATTTTACGGGTCCTCTTTCCAGGGGGGGGCTGGCTGTCCCCTTGCTGCTGGCCGATGTATCAGTGCTGGGAAAGGGTGGACTCCAAAACCTGTGCACAATGGTGACACTTGAAGCAGGGCTGGTGGTGGCTGAGGTGCTCTTGGGACTCTTAGCAGATGGAGGGGGTGGGTCAGGTGGGGCAAAGAGTTTAAGTTTGTAGAGGTAAAGTTTTTTAGGACCAATGTAAAGGGTAGGTGTAGTGGGTATGGGAGTGGAGGAAGAGGATGTGGTTGTAGGAGAGTCAGGTGTGCTGTCTTTGGGTGCAGGTGCTTGTGACGTAGGCTGTTGTGAGGTGGTTGGCTGTTGGGTGGGTAGCTGCCTGCGTTTGAGTGTCTTGGAAGAGGGGGTGACAGACACAGTGGGAGAGGACACAGGGGACGTGTAAATGGCAGTGGGGGTGGTGACTGCACGTGTGCGGACTGTACTGGAGGGTGTGCTGGTGATGGAAGTACTGGCTGATGGTGGTGTGCATGCAGGTGTGAGTGGAGACGTCACAGGGAGGGAGGAGGGAGACGAGGAGGAGGGGGACACAGAGGTGGTAGTGACTGTTGGCATGTCTGCATCTGGGTGTTGCTTGGGTGAATGCTTGTGTGATCTGTGGTGCTTATGTCTGGATGAGCTGCCCTTGGGTGTTGAGGTGTGTGCAGGCTGGTCTGATGGTGTGGATGGGATAGGCTGAGGAACAGGAGACAGAGACAGGGTGGAGGCAGTTAGAAGAGGGAGGCTGGAAACAGGGACAATGGCTGCCGTCAGTGCTGAGGCCAGAGCATTGAACGATCGTTGATGGGCAGACTGACCCGAATGAATGCCCTCCAGGTATGCATTGCTCCGATGCACCTCCCACTCTACCCCCTGGATGGCATTCAAAAGGGTAGACTGCCCAACAATGATGGTCTGTAGGAGGTCAATGACCTCCTCACTGAGGGCAGCAGGGGTAACAGGGGCAGGGCCTGAGGTGCCTGGGGCGAAGGAGATGCCCGCCTTCTTGGGCGAGCGGGCACGGAGCGAAGGCTGAGGGGCTGCTGGGAGGGCGGAGCTGGTGCGCTGGGTGGCGCTGTACCTGTAGAGGCGGGGGGCCCGGATGTTGCCGCCACCGCTAGGGAGCTCCCTTCCGAGGACGTGTCGGTGTCGCTGGTGTCACCACGGGTCCCCGTTGTGGTGCTCCCCTCGCCCTCCGTATCACTGGTGACCTCAGTGTCTGTACCATGGCCCACCGGGGCCTTGTGAGTTGCAGCTCCCTCGTGCTCCGATGCCAGTTCTCCTCCGCCTGATGATGCTAATGCACACATGCACAAGAAGATAAAGAAAAAGGGTGGGGGGAGAAATAAAAACAGGTTGAGTGCATGCATTGTCAACACCGTTGGCGGAGAGGACAGACACAGGAGCCTCATGCACTACGCCGCGCAATCGGGGTACACTACTCAGTACTTGTGACTAGGCCAACAGGTCTATGGACAACAAATGCGCACATGGGTGATGTTGGACCATCGATTGCTGTACTTGGCACCCTACAGAGGTGGGGGGCGGGGGCACAAGGCCATGCCTAAAGGAGGGGACTACACTACAGAAAGCGCCCTGGCCTAATGTCACCCACAGCCCTCCTCCCCCACCCAGACGCCTCCACTGCGTGTAAAGATAGCAGAATGTGCTGGTACTCACCCCCTTGTGTCTGCTGTGATGTCCTCACGCGCCCATCCAAATCGGGGTAGGCCACCGCCAGGATCCGGGACATCAGGGGGGTCAAGGTACGACTGGCACCCCTCCTATGTTGGGAGGCCATCCCCAGCAGTGACTCGGCGGTCTTCCTGGTCCCGCGGCGGATGTCCTCCCACCTCTTTCGGCAGTGGGTGCCCCGTCTGTTGTGGACCCCCAGGGACCGGACTTCTAGGCGATGGCACGCCAAATGTCGACTTTCTGATGGGCGCTGACCTATTTGACATGTACAGGGTGGAATAGGAAATATCATCATTTTTCTGCATGTTAGATGTGATTGCCCCCCCCTCCCCAACCTTGCCATGTGGCACATGCTCTCATCTGTCGTGCCTTGCACTACTCATTCTCTCCCCACCCCACCATCTTACATCCACCATACACAACCCAGGCATAGCCCATTCAACGTGCACCCAGGGTACTTACCTGTTGGTCTGGAGGACCGTAGAGTAGCGCATACTGAGGGAGGACCCCATCCACAAGTTTCTCCAACTCTTCAGAAGTGAAGGCAGGGGCCCTTTCCCCAGTCGCAGCAGCCATTGTCTCTTCCAGACCGAGGTCACAGCAGCACTTGCAGTATAGGTCCTCTCCTGTGGATGATCAGGTCTCGAGTGATTAATCAGATAGAAAATGGCGGTCCCACCCGCGGCGGTGCGTGCCGCCGCGGTGCGTACCGCGACCGCCGGCGCACCTCGTCATTGGCTCCTGAAACCCATAGGGTTCAATGTTAACCAATGCGGCTTCGCACAGCGGTCTTCGACCGCCTACCGCCACGGTGTGCCACGCCAGCGCATTGACCTCACATCCCACTGTCACACTTCTCAGGTCAGGCAGCCGCCATTTCAAGGGCCCACATGGCTTAATTTCTACTGCGTCACACAGGCCTAGGCCTTGCATTGCCACTCATACAAGCCATTCAATGCATAGCGATTCGTGTACTGTGCAAGCTGTGGTTACGTACCTGTGGGTTACTTGACTCTGTACTCCATGTTGCCCTGTGGGTTACTTGACTCTGTACTCCATGTTGTCCTTCCTAGGCACCGTCCGCTGGGACTTGCGAGGAGAAGGAGGAATCCTCCCGTGTACCGACCGCTGGTGGACCTGTCGACAATGGAAGAACGACATATTATACTTCGATACCGACTTGACCGAGCCACTATACATGAACTGTGTGCCCAGCTGGAGCCAGCCCTGATGTCCCCCATCCGCCAACCCACAGGAATTCCCCCTCTGGTGCAGGTTCTGTCAGTCCTCCATTTTTTGGCAAGTGGGTCTTTTCAGACAACAGTGGCCATGTCATCAGGGATGTCTCAGCCTATGTTTTCTAAGATTTTGTCCAGAGTGTTGTCTGCCCTGATGAAATACATGCGGAGCTACATTGTTTTCCCTGAGGAGGGTGATTTGGCCACTGTGAAGGGTGATTTCTATGCCCTTGGACATATCCCCAACATCATTGGTGCCACTGATGTGACCCAAGTGGCTTTAGTACCCCCAAAAGACAATGAGCAGGTGTACAGAAACAGAAAAAATTACCATTCGATGAATGTGCAGGTGGTCTGTTTGGCTGACCAGTACATCTCCCATGTAAATGCCAAGTTCCCTGGGTCAGTGCATGACGCGTATGTTATGCGAAATAGCAGCATCCCTTATGTGATGGAACAGCTACAGAGACAACGTGTGTGGCTAATAGGTGACTGGTTACCCCAACCTGCCTTGGCTATTGACCCCAGTGAGGAATCCCCGGACCAGGGCAGAGGAACGGTACAATGAGGCCCATGGGCGTACTAGGAGGATCATAGAAAGGACCTTCGGGGTTCTGAAGGCCAGGTTCAGGTGCCTGCATATGACAAGTGGATCCCTATTGTACTCACCAAAGAAGGTGTGCCATATCATCGTGGCCTTCTGTATGCTTCACAATCTTGCATTGCGACGCCAGGTGCCTTTCCTGCAGGAGGATGCTCCAGATGTGGTGTTGTAGCAGCTGTGGAGCCTGTGGAGAGTGAAGAGGAGGAAGACGACGGGGACGACACGGACAACAGGGACACAGTTATACAACAGTACTTTCAGTAGCACACAGGTAAGAATCACCCACGCCATTTTACATTTACTTCAGGCCTCCTGCATCTCTACTTTCTGTGTTTCCCCCCAGTTCCTTTTAACAGATTTTTGACTTTCCCTTCCCTTTTCAGAGCTGTATGACCCACTGCGTGACTTCTGCTTTGTTTGACCATGGACTAAAGCTCATTGACATTGGTATGTTGTCATCACAATGTAACTGAACATTATTGAACCGTTATGTGTAATACATTTGTTAAGAATACAAGCAGACTCCAGATTTTTGAAGTGCAATTAGTGATTTATTTTTAGTGCTACATATAGGTCCATGATAGTAAAACGGTGATGGGTGGGGGTGGAGTAATGTCCATGGCAGAGTCCAGTTCTCAGTTTCACAGGTGCATTGTCCATATGCCTGTGGAAGGATGGAGCAGGGGCTGTTTAAGTTTGGACAGGGTGACAATGTGGGACAGTGGGATGACATCAGGGGGTATCTTATGCTGGCGGGGGTCTTGGCATCCTACTCTGTCTTCTTTTGTGATCTCAGGTTCCTCTTGCGGGGTGGTTGTTCTTCAGCAGGAGGTGGGGTTCTGGTGGCCTGTCGTTGTGTGGGGGCCTCCTGTCCACTAGCGCCGGCGGAGGTGGTAGGCTGTTCCTGGTCCAGGCTAGTGACAGGGGCCCTTTGGGGTGCCACATGGTCCCGCAATGTGGTGACTATCTGGTTGAGGGCCAGGACTATGGTCCCCATTGCGGAACCGATGTTCCTGAGTTCGTCTCTTAACCCCATGTACCGTTCCTCCTGCTGTGCCTGGATCTCCTGGAACCTGGACAGTACCGTCGCCATCGTCTCCTGGGAGTGGTGGTATGCTCCCATGATGGTGGTGAGGGCCTCTTGGAGAGTGGGTTCCCTGGGCCTGTCCCCCCCCCCCCTGTCGCACTGCAGCCCTCCCAGTTCCCCTGTTTTCCCGGGCCTCTGTCCCCTGGACGGTGTGCCCACTACCACTGCCCCCAGGTCCCTGTTGTTGTTGGGGTGGTGGGTCAGCCTGGGTGCCCTGTAGTGGCGGACACACCGCTGATTGACGCGTCCTGGAGACAGAGGCATGGGCCCTATGGGTGGGAGCTGTGCTGATATTCCCAGAGGGGGTTAGGTCTGCTGTGGCCTGTGTCTGTGTGTGGGGAACCGACTGTCCAGAGGTCCCCGATGGTCCGGGCTGGTCATCAGGTTCTAGGACGACAGAGCTGCTGTCATCACTGGGGGCCTGTTCTGGGGGTGGGATGGACAAATCTGGACCCTCCTGGCCGGTGTGTTGGCGTTCGGGCCCAGCAGGGGTAAAAGAGTATGGTTATTGCTTCTGTGTGTGCCATGGCGTGCGATTTGTGGGTGCCCTTGTCCCCCAGTGCTGGCATTCCCTTGTGGGAGGAGATGTGAGGGTGGTTTGTGGGGGGGATGGGTATGTGCAGTGGTCATGCATAGGTGATGGATGTCCATGGTTTGTGTTGGCATTCAGGGTTTGGTGTTGGGTTGGGTGGGTTGTGCTGGTGAGACATTGGCAGGGAGGATGTGTGCTGGGGGGTTGGGGGTGAGGGTGGGGGTGTGAGTTGGCATGCTGGTGGTTGGGGGGGGTGAAGTAGTTGAGATTAGACTTACCAGAGTCCATTCCTCCGGCTACTCCAGCGAGGCCGTCAGGATGCAGGATATTAAAGACCTCTTGCTCCCATGCTGTGAATTTGGGTGGAGTGGGTGGGGGTCCGCCGCCAGTCTTCTGCACAGCGATGTTGTGTCTTGACACCATCGAGCGCACCTTCCCCCGTGGGTCGTTCCAGGGCTTTCGGATGTCTTCCCGATTTCTGAGATGCTGTCCCACAGCGTTGACCCTGTCGACGATCCTTTGCCATAGCTCCGCCTTCCTGGCTATTGTGGTGTGCTGCACCTGTGTGCCGAAGAGCTGGGGCTCTACCCTTATTATTTCCTCCACCATGACCCTGAGTTCTTGGTCCGAGAACCTGGGGTGTCTTTGGGGTGCCATGGGGTGGTGTGGATGAGGTGTGGGGTGCTGTTTGTGGTGATGTGAGTGGTGGTGTGTGGTGATGTGTGCGCAGATGTGGTGTGGGTGATGATGTTGGGTTCCTGTGTGTGTTGTGGTTTGCGTTCCCTGTGCTCTCTCTCTGTGTATTGCGCCTTGTCTCTGAATTTCGATTTGTGGGGGTTTGTGCGTGATGTGGGTGTGTGTTTTATATGGTGATGGGTGTGTGGGAGTGGTGTGTGTATGTGTATCAGGTGTGTGTATTTTGAATTGTCCAATGTGGCTGTGTTTTGTATGTGTGTGTGTATTTTGGGCGTGGCGGTGTGTACCGCCAATGGAATACCGCGGTTGAAAGACCGCCGCGTGGTTTCTTGGGTGGTAATGGCATGGGCGTGTTTGTGTTGGCGTGACGGTGGAGATTTGGTCATCTCCAGTTTATCGCTGCCCGCTGATGAGGCGGCCTTCCGTGGATGTCGGGTTTTTGGCGGTTTGCCAGTTGGAGGTCAGAATGACCGTGGCGGTTTACCGCGGCGGTATAATGGCGGACTTCTGACCGGCGGTAAGGGCCTTTTACCGCCGAGGTCAGAATGACCCCCATAGTATTGAAGTTACTCCAAATATAACACTTACAGGAGAAGTGATGTTGAATCTGACTGCCTTTATTAGATAAGTTGTAGGCAGAAGAAACTCCACCCACAACAGCATGCAGCTCTCCCTGCTTCAAGTGACTCCAATGGAACACAGAGAGCATTCCAGAAGAACCAAAGAGAGCCACAGCAGGAGGGGAAAAAAGACCATGCCAAATAACATAAAATCTACAATAAAGATGAAGCTTTAAATAAACCTACAGAAAAGATAACAAACATAAATATATGAGCTACATATATTATATACACAAATTATATATATTGAATATACTACAATACCCCTTCCACTCAACGGGCTGCGTGTGAAGGGGCCGTATTAACAAGGTGATGTTAACGCCACCTTTTAAATATGGTGCAGGGCATAGCGCCACCGGAGCGTTACTAAAACCCTCTTAAATATGCGCCAGTGTTTTCAGTTTGTAGGTATATGAAAGTGCCTAAGGAGTTGTCAAGTTCAGCAGCACAAGCGAACTCTGCCGGTATGCCTTATGAACTTAAAAAAAAAAAGCTGTAATTCATCGATATACTACTTTGCAGAGATTTATATTGCCACCTAGGCTCCTATGAAATAGCAGAAAACTGAAGATTCTTTTGCAGGATAAGTTGGGAAAACACTGAAAAAGAGTTGCTATCTACATCAAAATCCAGGAGACAAGCAAAGCAATAACAGGGGCTGGGGGACGATAGCGCCAGCTGATGAGTGTCAGAGAAAAACTGTATATATTACTAAAGTTGTTTGTTTTGTTTGTTTTATAGTTGTTCACATAGTTTTTAATATAGTTATTCTAGTTGGGTATTGTTAAATTGTTTTCTTGTAATATGAAAGTTTTAAGTTACTTTTGATTTCTTTGCTTAATACTTATAAATTTCAATGTTATTATAGTTTTGCATTATTGACTAAACTTGGCAGTTCCATCTTCAGGAACTGTAAATATGCTGCTGCATATATATGTATCTCTGTGGTACTATGCGCAACTTTTATACTACAGCGACTTGGTAACGCAGAAGCCAATTATTTTGGTATGCAGTTATGATGACTTATTAGGCACGGTGAGGTGTCAGTAGCAAGATCAGTCGCTGTCCACACTGTACTTTAGGGATTTCAGATACAAGAAAGAGGTCTTGGCACAGAGGGCAATGACTGGGTCCAATACCCTACTTGCCTCCTCACAATATACTACATATTCCTATCAGCAGCTTTAGATGTCATAGTGGAGAGGGCAGTTGTTTTGCAGATGGTACGATATATGTTTGTGACTCTGAAGATAAATTTAAGCAGAGATATATGTGTATGTGCACACCATACTACATATGGCTGTCACCACTAGGGAACATCTGAAGAAGAAGTGAGTATGTCCGCACATTCAAATATGAACACCAGGTCTCCAAGACACAGTTCTCAACATAGAGGATACTCCATTTTATACTCTACTGTGGACATTCATCATTACGAAGAAAGGTATGCGCAAAGAGTGCAGTCTCTACCCATAGCCTGCTTTGCATATATGTTATTCTGGGGGGATTTCTGAGCTGACAGGGAGGTGTGTTTCAATACCATAGTCTCTATAGTTATTATGCAAGACAGAAGTCACAGCATAGAGGTAATTTTTCCCCCACCATACTTGCAACCTCTCATCTTGGGGAGAGCTGTGACCAGAAAGGTAGCCCCTTTTAACACCCTAATTTGCACACCCATCATTCAAGAAACTGTTCACAGGAGAGAGGCCAATCTCTCCCCACACTGTACAATGCAGACTTATCATGCAAGAGAGATCTATTAGCAAATAGTGCAGTAACTCATCATGGCCTACTACTCATAATTGTCAGCATGGTAAAGGGTATGAGCAGAGAAATGCATTTTTTTCAGACTATTACAGACACCTTTCATCCTCGTAAGATGTGTTGGCGGATATGTCATGCTCTTCCACGAAATCACTGGGTATCCCTGTTGGTCTAGGGTGGGGTGTCAGCAGAGAGGCCACTGTTTGTGCATACCGTACTGTATATCCATGTTGTCCGGGAGATAGGTGTTAGCAGAGAGGAGAATGTTTCCCTACACGCTATTGTACTTTTGTCATTGTAGGAGGCTGGCCTGGCTTGTAGGGGTACCAGAGGTACTTACACCTTGTGCCAGGTCCAGTTATCCCTTATTAGTTTAGAAGAGGTGTTTCTAGCAGCTTAGGCTGATAGAAGGTAGCCATGGCAAAGCAGCTTAGGCTGAACTAGGAAACATGTAAAGCTCCTACTATACCACTGGTGTCATATGCACAATATCATAAGAAAACACAATACACAGAAGTACTAAAAATAAAGGTACTTTATTTTTTTGACAATATGCCAAAAGTATCTCAGTGAGTACCCTCAGTATGAGGATGAGAAATATACACAAGATATATGTACACAAACCAAAATTATGCAGATAATAGCAAAAGGAAGTAATGCAAGTAATGTAAAGTTACAGTAGATTGCAATAGGAGCACATAGGTATAGGGGCAACACAAACCATATACTCCAAAAGTGGAATGCGAACCACGAATGGACCCCAAACCTATGTGAGCTTGTAGAGGGTCACTGGGACTGTAAGAAAACAGTGAGGGTTAGAAAAATAGCCCACCCCAAGACCTTGAAAGGTAGGTGTAAAGTGCACCTACTACCCCCAGAGAGCACAGAAGTCGTGATAGGGGGATTCTGCAGAAAGAACAAACACCAGAAATGCAACAACAGTGGATTTCCGGACCTCAGTACCTGTAAGACAAGGGGACCAAGTCCAAGAGTCGCGACAGTGTTGAGAGTGGGCAGGAGCCTAGGAAATGCCAGCTGAGGGTCCTAGGAAGCTGCCACCTGTTGGAAGAAGCTAGGTGTTCTGCAAGAACGAAGAGGACTAGGAACTTCCCCTTTGGAGGATGGATGTCCCACGTCGTGAAGAAGCTTGCAGAGGTGTTCCCACACAGAAAGACCGCAAACAAGCCTTGTTAGCTGCAAGGGTTGCGGTTAGGGTTTTTGGATGCTGCTGTGGCCCAGGAGGGACCAGGATGTCGCCACTTGGATGAGGAGACAGAGGGGGCGCCCAGCAACGTAGGGAGCCCTCACAGAAGCAGACAGCACCTGCAGAAGTACCTGAACAGGCACTTAGAAGAAAAGTGAACCGGAGTCCACCCGAAGTCACAAAGGGGAGTCCCACAGGTTGTGCACTGCAAGTTAGAGTGTCGGGGACCCCGGCTTGGATGTGCACGAAGGAAATCCTGGAAGAGTGCACAGGAGCCGGAGCAGCTGCAAATCACGCGGTACCCAGCAATGCAGTCTAGCGTGGGGAGGCAAGGACTTACCTCCACCAAACTTGGACTGAAGAGTCAATGGACTGTGGGAGTCACTTGGACAGAGTTGCTGAGTTCCAGGGACCATGCTCGTCATGCTGAGAGGGGACCCAGAGGACCGGTGATGCAGTCTTTTCTTGCCTGCGGTTGCAGGGGGAAGATTCCGTCGACCCACAGGAGATTTCTTCAGAGCTCCTGGTGCAGAGAGGAGGCAGGCTACCACCAGAGCATGCACCACCTGGAAACAGTCGAGAAAGCCGGCAGGATGAAGCGATACAAGGTTGCTAGTAGCCGTCTTGCTACTTTGTTGTGGTTTTGCAGGCGTCCTGAGCAGTCAGCGGTCGATCCTTTGGCAGAAGGTGAAGAGGGAGATGCAGAGGAACTCTGGTGAGCTCTTGCATTCGTTATCTGAAGAATTCCCCAAAGCAGAGACCCTAAATAGCCAGAAAAAGAGGTTTGGCTACCTAGGAAGGAGGATTGTCTACTAAGAGAGGTAAGAGCCTATCAGAAGGAGTCTCTGACGTCACCTGCTGGAACATGCAGTCCAGTGTGCCACAGACACCTCTGTTTCCAAGATGGCAGAGGTCTGAGACACACTGGAGGAGCTCTGGGCACCTCCCCTGGGAGGTGCAGGTCAGGGGAGTGGTCACTCCCCTTTCCTTTGTCCAGTTTCACACCAGAGAAGGGCTGGGGGATCCCTAAACCGGTGTAGACTGGCTTATGCAGAGATGGGCACCATCTGTGCCCATCAAAGCATTTCCAGAGGCTGGGGGAGGCTACTCCTCCCAAGTCTTCACACCTATTTCCAAAGGGAGAGGGTGTTACACCCTCTCTCAGAGGAAATCCTTTGTTCTGCCTTCCTGGGCCAGGGCTGCCTGGACCCCAGGAGGGCAGAAACCTGTCTGAGGGGTTGGCAGCAGCAGCAGCTGCAGTGGAGACCCCGTAAAGGCAATTTGGCAGTACCCGGGTTCTTTGCTAGAGACCCGGGGGATCATGGAATTGTCCCCCCAATTCCAGAATGGCATTGGGGTGACAATTCCATGATCTTAGACATGTTACATGGCCATGTTCGGAGTTACCATTGTGACCTATGTACAGTGCACGCATGTAATGGTGTCCTGAACAA
Source organism: Pleurodeles waltl (assembly GCF_031143425.1). Taxonomy (NCBI): domain Eukaryota; kingdom Metazoa; phylum Chordata; class Amphibia; order Caudata; family Salamandridae; genus Pleurodeles; species Pleurodeles waltl. The sequence continues at coordinate 312,708,276 of NC_090449.1, read as the reverse complement.
TGTGGGGGCACCTTGGCTAGTGCCAAGGTGCCCACACACTAAGTAACTTTGCACCCAACCTTCACCAGGTGAAGGTTAGACATATAAGTGACTTATAAGTTTCTTAAGTGCAGTGGTAAATGGCTGTGAAATAACGTGGACGTTATTTCACTCAGGCTGCACTGGCAGGCCTGTGTAAGAATTGTCAGAACTCCCTATGGGTGGCAAAAGAAATGATGCAGCCTATAGGGATCTCCTGGAACCCCAATACCCTGGGTACCTCAGTACCATATACTAGGGAATTATATGGGTGTACCAGTATGCCAATGTGAATTAGTAAATTTAGTCACTAGCCTGTTAGTAACAAATTTGGAAAGCAGAGAGAGCATAACCACTGAGGTTCTGGTTAGCAGAGCCTCAGTGAGACAGTTGGGCATCACACCGGGAACACATACAGGGCACATACTTGTGAGCACTGGGGCCCTGTCTGGCAGGGTCCCAGTGACACATAGACTAAAACAACATATATACAGTGAAATATAGGGGTAACATGACAGGCAGGATGGTACTTTCCTACAGTCATGCTGGGGAGATCTGTGATTAGACAGACAAACCCATTCTTACACCCTAATATGTAATGTTATTTCCCTGGGGAAAGTCTCAGTGTAGAGACCAGGACTTGTTTTACTTGCGATGGAATAGCAAGGTCTCACATGTGAGGTGAGTACTTTCCATATCCAACTATGCATACTACTTAGTGTGGGGAAATGTGTGAGTAGAGAGACAATCTCTTCTTATACCCTACTCTAGAGTTTACCTTGATCATTGTTGTTATATTGTGAAAAGGTCTCACTTGAGAGTCTACTTTCTTCCCACACCTTACTTATGGGGACTATAAAGCATAAGTACTGTAATAAAGGAAAGTGTAAATTTTTTCTCCAAAAAAGCCTACTAGCTTGCAAAACTCTTACTGGATCATAAAAAAAAAGAAGTGGAGTACACAAAACCCTGATGCAAGGTGTTACTGGAGAGTCTATCTTTCCCCATTCTCTACTAAAAACTGTTGTAGCCCTATTGAGGTGTTAGTGAAGAACTCAGTCTCACCTCGCACCCTACTTTGCACTCCTGCCATATTGTGAAAAGGTCTCATTGGAGAGGCCACTTTCTCCCCATACCTGATTAGTGTGGATGATAAAACTTAAGTACTGTAATGAAGGAAAATATAAATTCCTCCTTCAAAATTGTTTTATGATCAAGCAAGACTCTTCTGGGATTGTAAAAACAACAGTGGGATATAAAAAATCTATCTCAAGAGAAAGATTACAGGACAGGGGCCTGTGTGTTTGCACAGTCTAATACTCACATCCTTCAATACAAACCTATTATGCATTCAATATAGTTTGAATGTGTGAGCTCCCGAGACTCTCGCAGGAGCTGGACAAATATGCAAGTGAGAGCAAGCGTTTCTGTGCACTCACTTTCACAAGAGTCTCACAGGTGTCACTATTAAAACAAAAAGGGATTTATGTCATGAAATAATCACATATTGTTGCAATAGGGTGGCTCTGACAAGAGCCTTTGTGTGTAATGTTCAGTTGCACATAGATCAGGATGCATTGCTTGATGTTATTAAGGAAGATCCGGTGCCCTTCTGCAGTGAAGTGCACTCCATCTCGCCTGTAGTCACCTGGCATTTTACACCAGATGTTGTTGTGATATATAGAGCCCATGCCATGGTCACAAAGAAATGCAGAAATAGTTTTATTGACATACTTCCAGGATTTCTCAATCTCAGGACAAAACTTTTTGACCATTGCCATTTCTGGCTTTGACATATATTAGAATATACAAACAAAGATTGAGGAAAGAGACATCAATTATCAAAAGGCCTATTTCATTTGGATTTCAAGTGCAGCACCTTTACTGTGCCTAGGTTATTAACACCACAGTACAAAATCATGAGGTCTGTTTGTCCACAATCCAAAATACTCTCAACCATTGGTAACAATTGATGCCACTTTATACCTCTATGACAATTCAAGTTATGTCCAAGTTTGGAAATCCAAGCTTTTTTTCAATCCCACATGGCATGTTCTTTAGCTCAGTGGATGAAACTGTGGCCCTCATTATGACATTGGTGGTAAATCCTGCTTACCGCCACGCTGACGGCCGCCAACATACAGCCGCAGGGCTGGCAGGGTAACACCAACCATAGAGGGGAAGCTAGGGAAGTACAAATGTCATACACTTGAAGCATAATACATCATTTACACCCCCACAGGTACCCCAGCCAATGTCAGTGGAGAGGAGATGCCACCATTATCCAGTCCCCCAATAGAAGAGGTTCCCCAGTGATGACAGTAACTCTGACCGGATCTGGAGGACCTACCTGGCCCATCAGGGACCACTGGACAGTCGGTTACCCAAGCCCACTTACAGACCACCACAGATCTTCCTCCATCAGGAACCAACACCACAGCACCCACCCAGCGTACCCAAACCTCTATCCCCAGGACATGTCAGTCAGTAGTGTGCCCAACTGTACAGGGACCCCAGGCCACACCTTGCCCACAAGACAATCAGGGACATGGGGGTCAGTGGCAGTGGCCACACCATTCAGGGGACAGAGACACAGGCCAACAGGGACACTGCTGTGCGCCACGGGGAGTAAAGGAGCAGGGAACCGACTCTCCAGGAGGCACTCTGCGAGATCTTGGGAGCCTAACAACAGTCCCAGGACACGATGGGCCAGATCCTTGACAACGTGCAGGAGAACAGGTGGCTGCATGAGGGACGGTATCAGGGGATCAGGGAGCACTTGCAGGCCATTAAAACCACCCTGATCTCCATAGCAGGGGTGCTGGCAGACATGGTCAACATCAGGAGGGAGGCAACAGCACACCAGCGGGCCCTTATCACTAGCCAGTCCATTGAGCAGCCCTCCACTTCCGCTGCTGCTAGTGGGCATGGGGCCCTGCCACAGGACCCACAGGCCACCAGCATCCCTCCCCCTGCAGAAGGTGAACCACCTCGCAAATATTCCCTGCGACCCAGGCGGAAGCCAGAGACACTTGCCAAGACCACCACCAGGAAATGAGACTCTCCTGATTGTCCCCCTTGTGTCCCACTCAGTCACCTTGTCCACTTTGAACTGCCATTGCTCCCCTTCCAATGGCCCCATGGACACTGCACCAATGGCCACATGGACACTGGAACAATAGCCTGGACTTTACTCCATCATCACCCCATTCCATTGAACTTTCCCCTCAATATCTTAGTACTACAATAAACACCCTTGGTCAAGCTTCAACTACTAGTATTTCATGCATTGCAAATTTGTATTAATTAAAACAGCTATAGCCATTGCAAATAAACTGTACATAGTGAGAGCATAGAGTGAATGACCTGTTGCTGGCTGTTGTGATCACATCAGGACATTGTTGTCATATCACCAACATCTGTAAAATGACAATCCATAGGTGACAGTAAGTAGAGGAAACAAGTGGGTAATGCCGGCAGGCCAATGCCACACAGAATATAGCAATACTCTTAGAAATGTGATGTTTCACTGTCTCACCTGTGTTTCATTGGAAGTACTGACGGATTACTAATGTTCTGTTTTCCACATCCTCATCCTCTGCCTCCTCATCCTCACAGTCCTCAGGCTCCACTGCTGCCACAGGGGCATCTCCAGTCTCCTCCTCCTGCAGAAAAGGTACATGGCGTCTGAGGGCCAGGTTGTGCAGCATGCCACTGCTATCTGGCAGACCCTCTCGGGTGAGTAGCACTGGGATTCACCTGCCAGATGGAGGCACTAGAACCTGGCCTTCAGGAGGCCAAAGGTTCCCTCAATTACCCTTCTGGTTTGCCCATGTGCCTCATTATAACGTTCATCAGCCCTTGTCCTGGCAGTCCTCACAGGGGTCTGCAGCCACGATAGGTTTGGGTAACCAGAGTCAAATGCAAGTATTGAGGGACAACATTTAGCCACACACTATCCTACTTGGCCAAAAGCATAGGCATATACCAACATACACTGGGTGGGTACCAAGGCTCACCTATAAGCCACACCCTGTGCCTCTGTAGTTGAGCCATCACATTTGGAATGCTGCTATTCCTCAGGAGAAAAGGCATCATGTATTGCCCCAGGATACTTACCACATTCTGCACATTCAAGGAGTGGAAACTCTTACGATTCCTGTACACCAGTTCATTCTGCCGGGGGGAGGAGGGGACAAACACAATATGTGTATTGTCAATCGCCACAATTATATTGGGGATATGTCCCATTACATAAAATCCGGCCTTCACAGTGGGCAAATTTTCCACCTGGGGGAAAGCAATGTAGCTTCACATGTGTTTTACCAGGGTGGACAAGACTCTTGCCAACACTATTGAGAACATTGGCTTTGACATTCCTGCTGCCAAGCCCACTGTCACTTGTAAAGAACCAGTTGCCATGAATGGAGCACTGATAGAACCTGCCCAAGAAGGGGGGGTCCCAGTGGGATGATGGATAGCTGATATCAGGTCAGGCTCCAACTGGACACACAGCTCTGTAATTGTGGCCCTGTCCAGTCTATAGGTGAGTATTATGTGCCTGTCCTCCAGTGTAGCTAAGTCCACCAGGGGTCTGTACATGGGGGTATGTCTCCATCTCCTATTCATCCGTAGCGGTATGTATCTAAGGGACACAAGAGTTAGTTGGCTGTCACAATTTGAACAACTATACCACAACAGCAGTCCACATCGTGCAATCATTTTTTGGGACAGTAGAATTTAAAAGTATGTGCCTACATACCCTGTGACGCAGCACTCATCGATAGGCCTGTTCCCCCCTGAAATGGCAACCGCCTGTCCTGTGTGTAGGGACAGGTGGAAGTGAGGTAATACCGCCGACGAGGTGCGCCATGGCGGTAGGCAGTCATGAGCCGCCACGCAATTCCTCATTGGATAATATTGGGCCCTATGAGGTACAGTGGCTCATGGGGATGTACGCCGGCGGGGACAGTATACACCTCCATGGACGTGACTGCCATTTTATTTCTCAATCATCACTTGTTTCCTGACCTTCCACAGGAGAAGACCTATACTGCATATGCTGCTGTGGCCTCAGTCTGGAACCTACCATGGCCCGTGTGACTGGGAAAGGGCCCCAGACTTCACTTCTGAGGAGTTGGAGCGACTGGTGGATGGGGTCCTACCCCACTATGGACTGCTGTATGGGCCTCCAGACCAACAGGTGAGTACACTGTGGACAAAACGCATGTGGCATGAATGCATGGAGATGTGTGTGAAAGCATCGTGTAAGGGTGGGTGGGGGGTGGGGGATTTTCTCTTGGCGGTGTACATGTTGTGAGCTGGCCTATGTGTGTTGCAATGGTGATGGGATCGGGTATGGTGGGCCATGAATGGGACAGGCTGGACTGTTTGTTTAATGGAGTCCTCCTGTATGTATTACCTCTGCAGGTCGGCGCCCTTCAAAAGAAGGGATTATTGCATGCCATCGCCAAGGAGGTGCGGACCCTGGGGGTCTATGGCAGGAGGAGCACCCACTGTTGCAAACGGTGGGAGGACCTGAGACGTTGGGCACGGAAAACCGTGGAGGCCCAGCTGGGATGGCCTCCCAATGAGGAAGGGGTGCCTATCGGACCCTGACCCCCTGATGGCCTGCATACTGGCGGTGTCCTACCCTGAGCTGGATGGGCGCTTGAGGTCATCACAGCAGCCACAAGGGGGTGAGTACAGTGGGTATAATTACAACTTATGGCTGGTGGGGTAGTATTCGGTGGTGATTTTGTGTTAGTAGGTGCCCCTAAGGTCAGGCCAGACATAGCAGCATAGGTCCTCTGAAGGGTAATGGTTGTGTGGCAAATACAGGTAACCTAGCTTGTGAGCATTCACTTCTGGGCACGGCTGCGTGGGTCCCAGGTGTGCTGCAGTTGGCAGTGTGTGCTCCTCCTCATGCCTTGGTGACTAGCCATTTCACTGGTAGTGCAATGCATAGTGCATAGGCCTGTTGCCTGTGTGTGAGGGTGCTGTGTATGCCAACGGTGATGTCCCAGTGTATCCTTTGTCTCTCTCCCCCACCTTCTTGTTTTGTCAACCTCTCTTTATGTGCATTAGCATTATCTGGCGGAGGACCAGAGGCACAGGCGACAGAGGGAGCTGCATCCCACAGGACCCTGGAGACACCAACGACGAGGGAACCAGTGGGACGAGGGGATCACCACGGCAGAGACTGGAGGGGACAACACAGACTCTGATACCTCCTCTGATGGGAGCTCCCTGGTGGTGGCGGACACCTCTGTGACCACCACAGCTGCAAGTACAGCCACCACCCCCATACCAGCACTGCCCTCCTAGTAACTCCTCAGCGAGTTGCCCATGCCCGCTCACCCAGGAGGGTGGGCATCTCCTTCGCACCAAGCACCTCAGGCCCTGCCTCAGTGAGCCCTGCTGCCCAGAATGAGGAGGTTGTTGACCTCCTGAGATCGATCTCTGTAGGACAGTCAACCATTGTGTATGCCATCCAGGGGCTGGCATCCCAGATGCAGCAATGCAATGCATTACTGGAGGGCATTCACAGTGGATTGGCGGCCCAACAGAGATTGATTCAGGCTCTGGCTTCCTCTCTGATGGCAGCCATTGTCCCTGTTTCAGCCGCCCCCCCTCCAACTCCCACTTCCCAGTCCCATTCTCCGCAACCCCAACCCATCCCAAGCACACAAACAGACAAGCATGCACACAAGGCAACACCCAAGAGTGTCACAGGCAAACACAAGCACCACACTTCATCCCAAAGGCACTCACACAAACACCATACCGTTGCAGACACAACAACTCACACAGCCTCCACTGTCTCATCTCCTCCTTCTCCACCACCTCCCTCCCAGTTACGTCCACACTGACACCTGCATGCCCTACATCAACATCCACTACCAGCATCCCGACACCAAGCAGAACACATACGTCACTGGCAGACACCTCCATAACATCCATGCATGCGTCCCCTGTGTCCTCTCCCACTGTGTCTGTCTCCACAAAGGACACAAACGCAAGCACTCAGACACCCAACAGCCATCCACCTCACATCAGCATACAGCCCATGTACCCAATCCAGCAGACATACACCTCCAACAACCACTTCCTCATCCTCCAGTCCCATTACTCCTCCCTCCTCCCACCCCAACATCCCTAAAAAGCTTTTCCTTTCCCAAATTGACCTCTTCCCTACCCCTACCCCCGTCCTGCACGTATGTGCAGGGTACCAAGGACACAGCCCAGCACCTCTGCCAAACAGTCCACGGGGACAGTGGCAGCACCATCTACTTGTGGTGGTAAGGATTCAAGACCTACAACACTGAAGGGGAAGGAGCCAGCACCACCAGGGATGAAATGGAGGAGTCCTGCACCAGCTGTGGGGAAGGGGAAGGATCCTACACCAGCTGTGAGGAAGGAGCCTACACCAGCTGTGAGGAAGGAGAAGGAGCCTGCACCATCTGGCAGAGAGGGGAAGAGCCCATCCACTCCTGCCAGGAATGGTAAGGGATCCCCAACCCATGAACAGGAGGAGACAAGGCACTCTATGTCATCGGAAGCTGTCAGGCTAACACCGCCACCACCACCAGCTGTCACGGGCCCCCCACCGCAGCTGTGGATGTGCAGTCATCAGTGAGTGCAGGGGCTGCCCGGGATCCTCCCCCAACCACCACCACCATGCAGCCATCAGTGAGTGCAGGGGCTGCCCAGGAGCCTCCCCCAACCACCACCACAATGCAGCCATCAGTGAGTGCAGGGGCTGCCCAGGAGCCTCCCCAAACACCACCACCATGCAGCCATCTCTGCAAGCAGATGCCATGTAGTCCACCCTCCAGGGGCTACTGTGTGGGCTGCCCCCTCCAGAACCAGTGGGCAAGTCACCCACTCGAGAGACTGTGGCCTTGCACTCCCCAGGACAAAGCAATGGGCATGTTGTCCCCTCCAGAACCAGTGGACACGTCACCCACTCCAGAGTCTCTGACCTTGCACTCCCCAGGACAAAGCAATGGCCATGTTGCCACCTCCAGAACCATTGGGCAAGTCACCCACTTGAGAGATTGTGGGCTTGCACTCCCCAGGACAAAGCAATGGGCATGTTGCCCCCTCCAGAACCAGTGGGGGAAGTGGCCTTGCAATCCCCAGGACAAAACAATGGACATGTTGCCCCCTCCAGAACCAGTGGGCGAGTCACCCACTTGATAAACTGTGGCCTTGCACTCCCTAGGACAAAGATTTGGGCATGGTGCCCCCTCCAGAACCAGTGGGGGAGTCACCCACTTGAGAGACTTTGCCTTTGCACTCCCCAGGACAAAGCAATGGGCATGTTGCCCCCTCCAGGGCCAGTGGGGGAGTCACACACTTGAGAGACTGTGGTCTTGCACTCCCCAGGAAAAAGCAATGGGCGTGTTGCCCCCTCCAGTACCAGTGAGCTTGTTCCCACATCTGGCTGAGGTGCCCCCTCTCCCCCTGAGGTGCCTGCCTATTTGCAAACTGATGGCCCTGCAGTGTTCTATCTGAGCTTAGGATTCGAGTTCGGCCTTAGATTGTGCCCTGTTGCCATGTGGGCCCTTTAAACTTTGGACTGGGCAGTGCCCCTTTTTTGTACATATGTACATATCTGTTTCATTGTGTAAAGAAATGGCTCCCTGTTGCAGTTACCCCCCACTTTTTGCCTCATACTGATGCTGACTTGACTGAGAAGTGTGCTGGGACCCTGCTAACCAGGTCCCAGCACCAGTGTTCTTTCACCTAAAATGTACCATTGTTTCCACAATTGGCACAACCCTGGCACCTAGGTAAGTCCCTTGTAACTGGTACCCCTGGTACCAAGGGCCCTGATGCCAGGGAAGGTCTCTAAGGGCTGCAGCATGTCTTATGCCACCCTAGGGACCCCTCACTCAGCACAGACACACTGCTTGCCAGCTTGTGTGTGCTGATGGGGAGAAAATGACTAAGTCGACATGGCACTCCCCTCAGGGTGCCATGCCAACCTCCCACTGCCTGTGGCATAGGTAAGTCACCCCTCTATTAGGCCTTACAGCCCTAAGGCAGGGTGCACTATACCACAGGTGAGGGCATATGTGCATGAGCACTATGCCCCTACAGTGTATAAGCAAAACCTTAGACATTGTAAGTGCAGGGTAGCCATAAGAGTATATGGGCTGGGAGTCTGTCAAAAACGAACTCCACAGCTCCATAATGGCTACACTGAATACTGGGAAGTTTAGTATCAAACTTCTCAGAATAATAAACCCACACTGATGCCAGTGTTGGATTTATTAAAAAATGCACAAGAGGGCATCTTAGAGATACCCCCTGTATTTTACCCAATTGTTCAGTGCAGGACTGACTGGTCTGTGCCAGCCTGCTGCTGAGAGACGAGTGTCTGACCTCATGCGGTGAGAGCCTTTGTGCTCTCTGAGGACAGAAACAAAGCCTGCTCTGGGTGGAGGTGCTTCACACCTCCCCCCTGCAGGAACTGTAACACCTAGCAGTGAGCTTCAAAGGCTCAAGCTTCGTGTTACAATGCCCCAGGGCACTCCAGCTAGTGGAGATGCCCGCCTCCTGGACCCAGCCCCCACTTTTGGCGGCAAGTCCAGGAGAGATAATGAGAAAAACAAGGAGGAGTCACTGGCCAGTCAGGACAGCCCCTAAGGTGACCTGAGCTGAGGTGACTCTGACTTTTAGAAATCCTCCATCTTGTAGAAGGAGGATTCCCCCAATAGGATTAGGGATGTGACCCCCTCCCCTTGGGAGGAGGCACAAAGAGGGTGTACCCACCCTCAGGGCTAGTAGCCATTGGCTACTAACCCCCCAGACCTAAAACACGCCCTTACATTTAGTATTTAAGGGCTCTCCCTGAACCTAGAAACTAGATTCCTGCAACAACAAGAAGAAGGACTGCCTAGCTGAAAACCCCTGCAGAGGAAGACCAGAAGACAACAACTGCCTTGGCTCCAGAAACTCACCGGCCTGTCTCCTGCCTTCCAAAGAACTCTGCTCCAGCGACGCCTTCCAAAGGGACCAGCGACCTCTGCATCCTCTGAGGACTGCCCTGCTTCGACGACGACAAGAAACTCCAGAGGACAGCGGACCTGCTCCAAAAAGACTGCAACTTTATCCAAAGGAGCAGCTTTAAAGAACCCTGCAATCTCCCCGCAAGAAGCGTGAGACTTGCAACACTGCACCCGGCGACCCCGACTCGGCTGGTGGAGAACCAACACCTCAGGGAGGACCCCCGGACTACTCTACGACTGTGAGTACCAAAACCTGTCCCCCCTGAGCCCCCACAGCGCCGCCTGCAGAGGGAATCCTGAGGCTTCCCCTGACCGCGACTCTCTGAAACCTAAGTCCCGACGCCTGGAAAAGACCCTGCACCCGCAGCCCCCAGGACCTGAAGGACCGGACTTTCACTGCAGACGTGACCCCCAGGAGTCCCTCTCCCTTGCCCAAGTGGAGGTTTCCCCGAGGAAGCCCCCCCTTGCCTGCCTGCAGCGCTGAAGAGATCCCTTGATCTCTCATTGACTTCCATTGCGAACCCGACGCTTGTTCTAACACTGCACCCGGCCGCCCCAGCGCCGCTGAGGGTGAAATTTCTGTGTGGGCTTGTGTCCCCCCCGGTGCCCTACAAAACCCCCCTGGTCTGCCCTCCGAAGACGCGGGTACTTACCTGCTGGCAGACTGGAACCGGGGCACCCCCTTCTCTCCATTGGAGCCTATGCGTTTTGGGCACCACTTTGAACTCTGCACCTGACCGGCCCTGAGCTGCTGGTGTGGTAACTTTGGGGTTGCTCTGAACCCCCAATGGTGGGCTACCTTGGTCCAAGAACTGAACCCTGTAAGTGTCGTACTTACCTGGTAAAACTAACAAAAACTTACCTCCCCCAGGAACTGTGAAAATTGCACTGTGTCCACTTTTTAAATAGCTATTTGTGAATAACTTGAAAAGTATACATGCAATTGAAATGATTCAAAGTTCCTAATGTACTTACCTGCAATACCTTTCAAACAAGATATTACATGTTAAATTTGAACCTGTGGTTCTTAAAATAAACTAAGAAAATATATTTTTCTATAACAAAACCTATTGGCTGGATTTGTCTCTGAGTGTGTGTACCTCATTTATTGTCTATGTGTATGTACAACAAATGCTTAACACTACTCCTTGGATAAGCCTACTGCTCGACCACACTACCACAAAATAGAGCATTAGTATTATCTATTTTTACCACTGTTTTACCTCTAAGGGGAACCCTTTGACTCTGTGCATGCTATTCCTTACTTTGAAATAGCACATACAGAGCCAACTTCCTACACATTGCCAAATCGAATTAATAATTTTTATGTTGATTTGATTACAATCACTTTAGTCAATTCCTGTTGTCCTTGCATTATTCGGTGGGTTTTCGGGGACAAATAGTTTTTGTAGTGCAGCTGGTTGTGTGTATGGTGTGTGTGTGTGTTGGGTGTATGTCGTGTGTGTGTATGTCACTCTTGTTTCCTCCCAACCTCCCTTGTGTGCTGGGCAGCTGTACTCAACGTCATCGTCTTCATCAGCGTGGTGTTCCAGGTGGAGCATAACGTAGAAGATCATCGATAAAACTTGCAGTTTGGGTTCCATGGCGGCGTGGTTCTACCCTGTGTCTCCAATGGTGAGTCCTTTCACTTCTGAGCTCTGTTTCCGCTTGGCTTTTGTTGGTGTTGGTACCACCCCGGAAAAGGTGGTGGTTTGCAGGGTCAAAATATGGTGGATCAGACAGCCTATTGCAAGCTTTACCACAACCCTATAGGCAGACATAGAGACCAAATTGAATTTTTGGAGAGATAGAGGTCTCCTAACTGATTCTGAACACAAGTATCTTTTTAATCCTATGCCAATGTTTCCATGCATTTACACCCTCCCCAAAGTTCACAAAACAGCACTTTTTTCTCCTGGTAGACCCATAATATCCGGCATCAATTCACCCACGGAAAAACTTTCTGAGTTTATTGATCTTTTTTTACAACCATTTGTATGTAATCTACTGTCATACATTAAAGACACCACACATCTCCTCAGTCTCATTGCAGATTACGAATGGACGGAAGGTCACATTCTAGCCACATTGGATGTCACTTCACTATACACTTGTATACCAAAAAAGGCAGGCATGGCCGCTATCCAACATTTTTTGGACAAAACAGAAGCAACATTTCTGGCACATTCTGATATGCTGATGGACTTGATCAATTTAGTCATTGATAACAATGTCTTCCTACACGAGGGTACTTGGCATAGACAGAAACAGGGGGTGGCAATGGGGGGCAAATTTTCACCCTCTTTCGCCAACCTATATATGGGTTACTACGAACATCATCACTTATGGACCAATGGCCCACCAGAGCTCACACAACACATCCTGTATTAGGGCAGGTACATCGATGATGTATTCCTTTTTTGGTCAAGTGATCTAACCACATTAGAGTTGTTCATTAAATACCTTAATGTCAACCAATACAACATACATTTCACTAGCTGTGCTAGCTCAGTGAGCGTCGACTTCTTAGACTTGAGATTGTACACTGAAGGCAATCACATTTGCTCTAAATTATTCAGGAAAGCAACAGCCTCAAACTCTATCTTACATGCTAGCTCTGCACATCCACGTTCCCAAATTCAAGCTATCCCCTACGGGGAAGCTGTGCGAATTAGACGGAATTGCCAAGATGATTTGGAATTCAACAAACAGCTGGATGCATTTGAACACCGTTTCCTTAATAGAGGTTACTCTAAGAAACTGTTGAGTAACACACGGGAAAGGATCCTTAAGATCAACAGAACATCTCTTTTTCACAAGAAACCACGAAAGCAGAGTGATAAAAAGAGGGCTCCAGCATTTATCACTACTTACACTTGTGCCAGTGCTGATATTTTTAAGATTCTTAACAGCAACTGGCACATTCTACTATCTGACGAAACCCTGCAGAAAGATCTTAAAAAAAGACCAGACATGATCCATCGCAGAGGTCGTACGCTGAGGGATAAATTGTGCCATAGTTATCTACCAATGGTTACCAATGATAGTTGGTTACCCGCGCCACCATTGGGTTTCTACAAATGCGGTCATTGTAATGTGTGTGAGTATGCCCTGGATAAGACAAAGGAATTTGGTTATAACACCAAAACAACACATATGATCAAGCAATTCATGAATTGTTATACTAAGTTTACTGTTTATTGTATCATTTGCATCTGCAAAAAAATCTATGTTGGCAGCACAATTAGGCCGTTCAAAGAAAGACTGCAAGAACATATCCGGGCAATTAGAAACAACAACAGTGACTACCCGTTTGCAGTGCATTATAACCTTGCACACCCTCTACACGAGAAATTAGATATACAGACACATGGTATTGCCACCCTGGGAAAGTGTCCTAGAGGAGGCAACAGAACTCTGTTTTTGAGACAACTCGAGAGCAGATGGATTGTCAAATTACGTGCCGTGGAAGCAGGCCTTAATTCTGACAAAGACCTTCATGTATTCCTTTAAAGAAATTAACTTGTTAAAGTATATATGTTTTAGAACTTCTCACTGTATAGTGTCATTTCACCGGCACCATTGTGATTTTTTTATCCACTTGCTGATCCATACATTTGATGTTAGCATACTAGGGAGATTGTTTTGTTTTTTCTCAATGTTGCCTTACTCTGATGTTACCCTATTGTAATCTTTGTATGCCTTAAAATGACCTCTCTTGTTCTCCAATGAGACTCAGTGAATTAGATGTCTTTACATATTCAGATTTATTTTTTCTTTTCCGCTGTGGTTTTTGTTCAGTTTTATCCTTGGTTCTTTCTATGTCTCCTGATTACACATATGCATGCCGCGGACTTCTCACTTGGCTCTATCCACTTCGTTTATATTTATGGTTTGGGTTTTCTTCTCTTTTCTCTGGTCGAAATTTCCTTTCCAAGATGGCGGTTTCTGTGTCCTCTGGTCACGTAGTCCTTTTTTTATCTCCATTTTGCAATTTCCGGCTTCCGATCTAGATTTAAACTCAAACCTCGGACGAGCGTACGCCTTTGATGCGACGCCATTCATGAACACGCGAGCCAGGAGGCCGGTAATAGGTAACTGTGCTTCTTGCCCATTTTCTATTTAACACATTTTTTTTTTTGGTAACACGCTGGTTTTTGGAACAGCGGTTGGCGGCAGCTCGATTTTGCTCTTTTCTTCCATGGCAATGGCCTTAGCGTTGGTGTAGGAATTGTTTTCCCGTATTTCTCATATCTATGTTAGATGCGATAGTCGCGCTGATTTCTCCCCGTGTTTTTGGCATTTTATCGTGTCAAAACTGACTGCCACTATCAATTATCACTTTGTGATTTTACTAACAGAATGACTCATTAGTTTCCATTTGTGCAGTGGTAGGCTCATAAATACATAGAGTCGCATTGTCCTTGATTGGTTAGCCCGATTTTGTATCTTGCTAGGGACAATATTGCACACAGAATTTTTATAGAATAATGATAGCAATGGACATGATTATCACCCTTTGATTTAATCCCAATTAAGCACTTTCTCTCTCTTTTCTTTTAACTTATTAAGGAGCTGCTTGTTTTCACGTTACAATGTTTGTGTTTTTTGGCTTTTTGACAATGGGCTCTTTGTTTTTTCCTACTTCTGCAGACTTTCTATGGTCTCTGGTTTTCCGCATGACCCATGCCTTAAACCTTTTTTTATTGGTTACACATCTTCGAAAATATTTGGAGTTTTTCAATACAAACTTTACTTCTAGATTGTTTAAGGTATGTTCAACCTTTTCTTCCCCCTAATGTTGTTTTTTTTTCCGTCTTTCTGCATGCTGTTCAGATATATACGAAGGGCTCTCTTCACACAATGTGACTCCCATTCACTTTCTGGCTCTCACATGGTGTTCCATCTCTTGGATCTCCTTGGTCGCACTTCACATGGATATTCTTCGTTGCTTTTGATGATACTTAAGATTTGTTGTGTATTTGTCTCTTATACACTTACGGTTTATGGAAGGAGGTTCTCTCCTTTTATGTCAGTTTTTCAATTATACCATGTATCTATGGCACATGGCCTCTCGTTTAATTTTCACTAATACGTTTCGGCATGACTTACTAGCCATTTATCAGTGATTTGTGAGATTTACACATCCCATTTTCATATGTTTACAGCCTTGAAAAAGTCAAGGGTGACGAAACACGTGTCGGCTGTTTTCTCTCAACTATGGAATTTCTATTGGCTTTCAAATCAGTTGCCGAGTGTATTCTATTGTATCAGGGCACTCACTTCCCTGACACAGAACTAAGGAATAAAGGACTTTCATTATAAACCTGAGATGTGCCGTGGTTTTCTTCTTTCTGTATATGGACTGTGACCTTTCGTAGGAAACAATCCTTACACCCTGTGGCTGGGGGTTTTACCACTGGAGCACCCTTCTTTTAAAAAAAAAAGACTTAGGGCCTCATTATGACCCTGGCGGGCGGCGGAGGCCGCCCGCCAGGATCCCGCCCTCCAAATTACCGCGCCGCGGTCAAAAGACCGCGGCGGGTATTACGAGTTTTCCCCTGGGCTGGCGGGCGGTTCCAGTAAAACCGCCCGCCAGCCCAGGGGAAAACGACCTTCCCACGAGGATGCCGGCTCGTAATCGAGCCGGCGGAGTGGGAAGGTGCGACGGGTGCAGTGGCACCCGTCGCGTATTTCAGTGTCTGCAAGGCAGACACTGAAATACTTTTCGGGGCCCTCTTACGGGGGCCCCTGCCGTGCCCATGCCGTTGGCATGGGCACGGCAGGGGCCCCCAGGGGCCCCGCGACACCCCCTACCGCCATCCTGTTCATGGCGGCTTTCCCGCCATGAACTGGATGGCGGTAGGGGGGGTCAGAATCCTCATGGCTGCGGAGCGCGCTCCGCAGCCATGGAGGATTCCAAAGAGCAGCGGAAAGTCAGCGGGAGACCGCTGACTTTCCGCTTCTGACCGCGGCTGAACCGCCGCGGTCAGAATGCTCATTGGAGCACCGCCAGCCTGTTGGCGGTGCTCGCGTGGTCGGTGGCCCTGGCGGCCACCGGCCGCCAGGGTCAGAATGACCCTCTTACTGCGTTACGAACTTTGATCATTGATGTTAGCTTATGGTTGGAAGTGCGCACCACGTATACACAGCCACAATTGTTGATGTTCTTGTTGTTTAGGTACTTTGTCTTCCACCTGGCTGTTGGCAGCTGCCGCCGTGGTGGCTGTTGTTTCTGCCCTGGAGGTTGGTGTGGTACATTGGCTGTCTATGGGAGATTTCACCGCCATTGTCATAATTTTGCGGTAGTTACCGCCACTTTATCACCACCGCCAGGGTCATAATGAGGGCCTGTGTCCCAAAATCCAGAGGCGAACCAGGGTGCAATATTGAGATCTCAGCAGAATAAGTGAGATCCAGGAACAACCTAGAGTTTTATCAGGAGAGAGGAAATGAGAGAGTGGCAACATTATACATGTAATTGGTAGATTTTGGGCAGATACAAAAGTGAGATATGTTGTAACCAATTGTCGTTTATATGGTGCACAGTTACTTGGTAAAAAGTATGAGCTTTTCTATTGGCTGATTTTCAAGTTTGGTACAATCCCACAAGAGCCTTGCAAGAGTCGCTGGAAAGCTTCTGCAGGTGAAGCTGGATGATGGGTCCTTGTATAATCTTGCAAGACTCTTGTGAGTGTCACATGACACTTGACTGAGTGACCCTGGCACTAGGCCTTTCTTTCGATCTCATAAACGTTTCAGGAGTTGGATTGTACAGAGAGAGAAAACAGTGTGTATCACCACAGTACCAGTGGCACTAACTGGTTAAACAACGATAAAGCAATGGAAGTAAAGCACAGGCAGTGAATGTTAATGAATAAGCTAAAATAAAAGGTTAGAAAAACCATTAGAGGGGATTACGGTAGATGTAGCTCATGTATGTTGAAACAGATAAATTTCTTCTATGTAGAATGAAATACTGAGGTAATATAAGGGTCAATCAATAGTTGACTTTCCTCTTTAAAATAAAGAAAAAGCTCCAGTGCGATGGCTGCAAGAGTTGAACATTCAAATACCTGTACGGGTTACATAACCTCAGACACCTGAGATTGCCCTTAGTGATGTGGAGGTGAAGCAAGTGTAATTTCTTTGACTGTCCTCAGCAAGGTCATTTGACTGTTCATGTATTCAGCTTCCTTCAAGACACAGTTTTATATTCAGGTAATTAAAAATATAGTGTAATTAAACTATGAAGTCTCTGACTAAATATTAAAATAATATAATTTATTTAGAAACCACTTAACATTGAGCGTTACCTGGTTGTATTTTTCATATATTATTGAGTTCTCAGTTGGCTTTGGACATAGCTTTGTTTTAAGAGCTAGGTGTTTCTCAAGGATGGTTGATGTATATTCCAATGTTTCAACTTACTATAAATATTCTTGGACACTGAGGGGCTTATTTACAAGCCCCTTGCACCACTGGTGCATCACTTTTTATATGGAAAACATGATGCACCAGCAGTGCGAGGGGCTTGTAAATAAGCCCCTGATTGTCCCAAAACACAGTTAAACATATACTAGAGTGCTTTCACACTATAGAGTATGCACTAATTGAATTGAATCATAGATGCAGCCTACGTAGGGAAAATATGTTTGGATAAGGAATGAATTGCTTACTAAACTGTTTAACACTGGGTTTTCACCTTAACAAAGGTGTGTTATAGAGAGTTCACGTTGAAATTAAGCAGAAGCATTCATACTCTAAAAAGTTATATGTTGTATACTTAAGGTTTTATGAAATTGTACAGTATTTAATCTAAACACTGTTAAAATGTGTTGTGTTGCCTGCTGTAATTATATAGGGTTCTGTTTTATAAAGCAATTGTATATGTGTTTCACTGATAGCAAAACTCTTCATAGAGAAATGGTGTTCTAACAAATGTTTTTACTCCCAGCATTTAACATTTTAACATATAAATGTTTCTCAGTAGAGAGGCCGTTTTGTTAATAATGTCCATCAATGGTAGTGTTTAACTTGTAGAGGAGTGTCAGGATAGATTGTATGCTCTTATAAGTCTGAACTATTCACTTTGTATGGACTTCTATAGAAAGGAGTTACTCTTTAATGAAACACTACCACAACCAAAGTGTACCCTGTTTAAATCTGGTAGGCAAGGGACTAGTGTTTGTCTAAAACCTTCGACACTAAGGGGGTCATTATGACCCCGGCGGTCGGAGCTAATGTGGCGGTAGCACCGCCAACAGGCAGGCGGTACTTACCGCCACATTATGACATTGGCGGGTTGGCTGAAGCCAATCTGCCAATGTACCACTCCGACCGCCATGGAGGTAGCAGCCTCCGTGCTGGATATAAGAATCACCAGTCTGTAGGCTGCCATTGTTCCACCGGCGGTATAATGACCCTGCCTACCGCCATGGCGTTTGTGGCGTTCGCAACGCCACGGAAGCCATGGAGGTAGGCTCTATCAGTGACAGGGAATTCCTTCCCTGTCACTGATAGGAGGCCCCCTCCTCCTCAAACCTCTCCAAACACCCTCCCACCACCCCTACATCCACGCCCCCTATTCACACACGCAAACACACACTCATTCACACATACATACACACATGCATTCATCATTCACACACACATCTGCACGCACATCAAAACATACACGCAGACACGCATTCACATTTCCATACATTCACGCACTCATATACATTTATACACGCACACACGCACACACATTCATACATGCACGCACACACATTCATACACGCACTCAAACAACACTAAACACACACAACACCCCTCCAACCACTTCCCCTGTCAAAGACCCGACTTACCTGGATCCAGGGGGTCTTCCGGCAGTGGACGGGAGAGAGTGCTGCTACCACCAGCAGCGCCCACCAGCAGAACACCGCCAGGCTGTATTATTTTTCATACTATGGTTGGCAGCGGTCTACTGGCGTGGCTCTGCTGGTGGTAGCAGCGCCACCTTACCCCCATCCGCCAGCATGGCCACAGCCGGATTTCCGCCCTTCTTGTGGCGGAAGTCCGGCTGTGTTCATATTATGGCGGACGGATGGTAGCCACGGCGACGGTCTTTTCGCGGCCGTCGCCGTGTCGGTATGTGGTTTTTACCGCCATTGTCATAATGGGGGCCTACTTCTTTTCTCTCTTCAAAGGCATCAGTAGAGATCTTGCTACTTATAAATCTATTCACACACCACATTGTGTCATTAGAGATGCCTTTGTGCAGGGTAAATTACTTATTAAACTCTCTCATACCCAACCTATAACCCCTGATAGATATATCAGTGGAGAGAGAATGTTCTGATAGAAGTGAGCCGTTCACTCTGTCTATTGCAGACTCTGTACATACATGTCTATTGCAAACCTCTCATTTTAAATCAAACTTGACTGTACCTCATCCCCCCTCTTGTCAAATGTATAGCACAGGGGCTAGTGTTTATCCGAGGCCTTGAACACACACACCTTTACTCTGTTCACAGTTATCAGTAGTCAGCTTGCTATTTATAAAGTCATGTAAAACAGGAAGTACTAGCTCTCAAAGGTCTTCTACACAAAGCAGTTAGTGTATGTTGAGCTGTCACTTGGAGAGACTGATGTTACAGTATAGTATGAGATAGGATCACTGTTTTATGAAACAGAACCATGCTGAATGTATAGCATAATGAAATATAGTTGCAAATTGCCTCCTTATTCTGTCAGTGCTTCCACAGAGACTGTGTATTATTCTGCTCAGAGGAATCAATAGAGAGAGTGGACCAGCTGGACTGAACTAAACACCCTGTTCTCTCAGACAAAACATCTTTATAGAAGGATGACTTTCTCAGTGAAGCCTTTCATAGCCAGCTCTCACAGTGAAGGGATATCCCAACGGAGAGGCTTTGCTATTATAAAAAAGAAGACTTTAGCCTGTATAAAAGTATAAGAAAAAGAGCCCATCTCTCCTGAAACTGAACCATACAGACGTGACGTGTTAAAGAGTGATAATAGAAGGCCAAGTATTTGTATTGATCCTTTTATATATATTGCTTAGCCTCTTGAGAAGTGTCAGTATATAGATAGCTCTTTCTGTTCTGAACCAAACACCTTGTTCTCTGTGAGAAACCATTTGTTGAGAGATATGGGTGTATTAGTAAATCACTTCATGCCCACCGTTTAAGCTGTTCAGGACTGTCAGGAGAGATGGTGTGCTGTTACAAATCTGAAGCATTCACTCTGTATGGGCTTGTAAAAGAGGGAGTTACTCTTTTGTGAAAGAGTATCACAACCAAAGTGTATCCTGTGATCTTGTTGCAAAGGGCCTAGTGTTTGTCTAAAATGTCTACACTAAGCCTTTATCCTTTTTAGAGGTGGAGACCTTGCTATTTGTAAACCCATTCAAACACAATGTTCTCTCAGAAGAGATGCCTTTGTGCACAGGTGAATTACTCACTAGAACCTTCTACACCTAATCTCTAACCTGTTCAGACCCATTAGTAAAGAAGGGATGTTCTGATAGAAGTGAGAAAACAGTATAGAATTGTTTTATAAACCTCTCATTTTACGTAAGATATATTATCCCTTAGCTGTTCTCTGCTAAATGTTGTAGCAAAGAGGCTAGTGTTTGTCTGGCACCTTTTATACACATTCCTTAATCTGTTTAAAGATATTACTAGACACCTTGCTGTTTATACAGCTATGTAGCACAGAAGGTAGTAGCTCTCTGAGGTTTTTGTACACTAAGCAATTTGTCTTTGTTGAGCTGTCACTTAGAGATGAGATAGGATCACTGTTTGTGTAAACTGTACCATGCAGAATGTGTAGCATGCTGAAATGTAGTAACACAGTGCCTATCTTGTATTTTTTAGTAAGTACTCTTTGATTTCATCAGATTAAGATGCCAACAAAGCAGCAGAAGAGAAAGAAGAAAAAACAACAGTACTACAAAGAAGTCTTGAAACATGAAACAGACGCACAGAAAGAAAAATGATGGTAAAAGAAAATTCTAATCTAGTAAGAGTACCAAATGTTTCTCAAAATAATTAATAACATCACATAAACTTTCTTCTACAGGTGTAAGTAGAATGCAAAATGACTCAACATCTAACTAAAAATGTATTATTCTTTAAAAAAATATCATGCACAAAAAGAGCCAAACCAAGCAGATTTAAGGAAAAGAACTTCATCAAAAGTTCTTTCATAGAAAGGTATGTAATATTATGAGACGCATGAAAACAGTAAAAAGCAAAAGAAATATGTTGTTGAGTGTCTTGTTGAAAGGTCGTTATATTACGAAGAAAGTTATTTATTATCATTTTGAAAAAAAATAGGATGTTTAAATAAACTGATTACTTCACAGAAGAAAAAATGTTGGCAAAATCTTAAAGGGAGTAAAGCAAACGTTTTCAGTATTCTTCAGGGAGAGTGGAAGCACCCTTTCAGACCTGAGGCATTTATGAGTGAGGACAGTTATTTAGAAGAAAATCATTTAGGGCCTGGTTTAGATTTTGGTGGACAGGTTACTCTGTCACAAATGTGGTGGTTATTCCGTTCGCCGTATTACAATTTCCATAGGATGTAATAGAATCATAATATGTGGACGGGATATTTGCCACATTTGTGACAGAGTAACCCCGTCTGCCAAGATGTAAATCAGGCTCTTAGTCTTTGCAGTTGACAGAGATGGTCATGGATATGAAATCAATGAAGGTACACCGATTGAAAAAATAAAAATTTGTGGCAAAAAATGTAAAAGAAGAAGTAACTAATGCAGTATTATGTCAACATCTTAAAATCCAGTTTTTGAGCGGAAATGTAAAAATATATGCAACAAAAGATAATGCGGAGTGCAGAATTTTCTCTCGAAAGACCCGCCAAATTTAAGGTTACGAGTCAGAGAAATCACTAAGTTGGCGAGCAAGATATCTGAATGCAGGTGATTGCGGCAGGTCACTACTGCTCGTGTTGAGAAAGCTGACCATTGCGTTGAGGAAGCTGCAGCTCGAGTAGAAAATCTACTCGAGCGCCAGAAAGAATTTAGGACTTTCTGATGCTCCGCGTGATATAGTTTGTGCTGATTTTCCAGCACGGGAGAAACTCCTGGTGCTGAAAATCAGATAAACATCACAATATACCCAAACTTCCCCACTTGCAGAATGCCGCGCAGTTCAGCAGTTTTTTCAGCACTTCGCTTCGAGGAGTTTCACATAGCAGAACTCTGCAATTAAGAGGTACCCAGGGCCTCTTTTACTAGAAAGTGGTGCAGCGCAACGCTGCACCATATTTGGCAGCGCCGCGCTTTATCACTTCAGAAATGCAGGGATGTGCGTATTTCAGACAATACGGCACACCCCTGTGTTTTCCCTAGTGCTGACACTAAATTTAACTGCCTAGCGCCAACCCGGGCACCCTTCCACCATGGTGCAAGGGTGCCTGCATTGCAGGAAATTATTGTTTGTGTGCAGGAAAGTGCCCTTTCCTGCACATAAACAATCAATAATGGCGATTTGTTACTTCTATGTGTGCTACACAAGGCAGCACACATAGAAGTAACAAATCATAATTATTTACTGAATGTTTATGTGCAGGAAGGGACACCTTCCTGCACATAAAGAATCATCATGTTTTTTGCTCTTCTATGTGTGCTGCAGAATTCAGCACACAAGGAAAAAACAAAAACATGGAAAAATAAAAATATTTCTCCTTGTTGCACCATGCTCATGCCACCCTTGGGGTGGCGTTAGTTTTTGGCACTGCCTCAGGTTTTCGATATATCGTAAAACTGGGGCATCATCAAAATGCAATTGGTGTTGTGGTGGAACACCCACAGCAACACCCATTGCATGCCCCTTTCACGCTAAATAATGTATGTGATGGGGCTGTAGTTACAAAGTGACATAAGCCACAAAAAGTGGCACAGGGAATTGCGCAAACAGAGGGACACTAAACGTGATGTTTCTGTGGCTCAGCAGCATCGTAAATGAGGCCCTGAATCTGAAGTCAGTTCTGAAATAGGTAAAATTCAGATTCAGTACTTTGGGCCTGAAAGGCCAATTGAAGAGACTGAGATGGTTGTTGTGAACAACACTGAATATTCTAATACTAGAACAGTCTTAGCTGATTCTCAAAAGGAAATTGATGCATCTGCAAGCTCAACTTCAACAAAAAGTCAACAAAAATGATATATGTCAAAAAGCAAAAAAGAGCAATCTAGTACAGTGGTTTAAACTTCCTCTTTATTTGATCGCTGAAGGTAGATTTGACTTGACTTGCGCATATGTCATATTGTTTGTAAATACTGTATTCTCAAACCAGATGATAATAAACTGCCTGCTAGGGAAATTCATGACAAATTGGAAGTTTTTCCAATTATTCCACAGCATCAAAACATGAATGTGTGTGAAACTAAAAACAAAAAATGACCTTCTTCTGAACTACTAAAAGGTTTGAAAGGTAAAGTTGTGTATTTGCATTCGAATATGAAGGAGAATTTTGAAACAATAGGGGTAGATCGTGAAGAAGAAGCAGAACCGCTAGTGGCTCCAGTAAATGGAGCAACTACCAAAGAGAAAAAAATGGACAGGCTCTTGTAAGGATTGACAGGGTTAAAAAAGCTTTACAATACCTTAAAAAAGAAAATGTATTTTACAAAGACATTGATGTAGATGAATATGCTACCTGCATTAGAACACAAAGTTCAACAACAGCTCCTTCTGCTCAGTTTTAAAAGGTTGATTTTGTTTGAGCAGAAGAAATATATGAACATTAAAGCATTCAACCTCTACATTCTAGAGGTATGATGGGTGATGCTTTAGAATAATACCAAACAAAAGGAGAACCATCAAATGTGTGGGAAAAGCACTTAGATGCACTGTGTTTTACCAAGGTTTTTCCTACAGGAGAAGGGGGTTGTTATGATGAACGTCGGCTATAGATTCCTGCATCACAGTATAGATGTAGTAGATTGCATTCTGAAGATACCCGCTTAGGCAAAACATTCTATATATTTTCTACCTTTTGTTTGAGAGTGATCTACCAGTGTTATCATATGCTGTGGGCCATGTTATGAGAACAGGGACATGGTTTGATTACATCACTGCAAGCGATATTTGTGGAAAAAGTACATGGTAAAGATGAGGTACTCTAAAGTAATCTAATAGATGCTACGGCTTGCCAATGTGGTCCCAATGAATATTGGTTCTGTCATCATGGTGAGCTTAAGTGTATGTTATGATATCTAGGTACACCTATCTGGTTTGTTACTCTGGGCTGTGCAGAGTACGTTTGGGGCAATCTTCATGACTTTCTCAGGCAAGCTAATGCAAACATTCCATGGATTAATTTCAAATCTGCAGGAGAATTGCATACCATTGTTCCTGCAAATGTTTGTAGATACTTCAGGCACAGATTTGAAACCATGCTTAAATTTATCTGCAACAAACAAATCCACCACTTGGTAAGGTTGTAGACTTCTTTTGGAGAAAAGACTATCAAGCAATAGGAGCACCCCATATACATAGGTTATGATGGATGAAAGATGCACCAAGGTTTGGTCAGGATACTGATGACTCAGTGTTGTCATTTAAAGAGCAAAATATAACTTATGACAGTCTAGAAGAGTCTCATATATGACAACGTCCAGAAAAGACAGAGATGAAGAATGTATGAGAAGAGATAGCAGCAGAGAAGTCTTGAAGTAAAACGCTTTACAGTTTCAGATTAAAGAGGTTCCTACACAGATAAATTGGATCTTATGAAGCTTGTGACAAACTTAGTTCTTCAAAGTTATATGAGAAGTCTAAAGGAATAATTTGGCATCAACACAAAAACAGTTGTTGAGACCATTTCCTGAAAATGAGTATCTTGCTCAGTTTGAACCAGAAAGCACTGAGCTCCTTAAAATAAATACAATGGACAACTATCACCCTACTCAAAGTGTCCATCTTGAAAACAAGCACTCTATATATAGAATTAATATGGATGAAAAGATTAAGCAAGGACAGTTTGGAGTGCCTGGCTGTAACAGATGTTTAGTAAGACATGGAAAACCAAGTTTCATTAATCAATGTAAGTTGAGCTGTCAGAAATCCAACAGGTGGAAACAATTACTATACAAGTTGCAAAGGACAGATCACAAGACAGCCAGGGCTCAGGGCCTAATAGTCAAGATCCCTTGGCCAGCCTATCATGCAAAATAAGGCATCCATAGCTATGAATGAAGTAGAAATGCTATGGGACAAATGAGGAGTGAGAGCATTGATTTAGAAATTTTGATCTCACAACAAAATGAAGGACAGCTTTTTCAGTAAATGACAAAATCTGTAGAGCATGGACTGCTACATGATATGTCTGAATGTACTTGTAAAATATAAAAATATTCAGGGCTACACTTCTCTAAGTTAGTGGTCAGGCAGGTACAGGGAAGTATTTTCTGAGTTAAGTGCTCACTGCATTTGTTTAAAGAAAAACCAGCTGTGATCTATCATATGTTGTGACAGCTCCTTCTGGACTATCTGCTCACAACATTAAATAAATCACATTGCACAGACTATGTAGATTACCTGAGGAACATGAAAACAAACTAGAATACCTAAAGTTATCCGGTGATGCTTGTCAAGAGGTGCCCAGTGTTCTCAATAAATTGAAATTTTGATTACTGATGAGGTTAGCATTGTATCAAACCTTATACTAGTTTTCATTTACCTGAGAGTGCAAGAGGTTCTCAGAACTGTCTATGATGATTTGTTTTGAGGTGAACTGGTCATAGTTTTTAAGTTGACTCAAGTCATAAGTCAGCAAGTTTTAAAAAAAACTTGTACTTGAAAAACCCAAGAAATCAGTAAGGAATATTGGAAATGTTAACATACGGGTACATTTCCAGTACTCTGAGTTGATGAAAATATGAGACAGACAGGAGATCTAGACTATGGGAATATATTAAGAGATATGAGAATGGGAATAATTAGCAAACAAGCTAAAAAAGCTGACCGTTCTCAGATTGTTAGATCTCTATTTGCACACAATAGATGCAGATAACAGCTTCTATTATGCAACACATTATGAAAACTCAGAAACAGATTGTGTGCCTAATGCCAACATTGAACTAGCACACAATTTAACTTAGAAATGCTTCATTTGTAAAAACACGAAATAGTGACTTGATAATAAAGAGAAAGTGGAACATCAAGGTTTAAACTTACTACTATGTCAATCAGTGGTAAATAAACTGTAATCTTTAGAAAAAAACAGTTTCCCATATTGATGGTTGGGAGAGAACTCTAAACCTTTGTTAAAATAATTTTGTGGCAAAATCTGAATGTCGAGGAGGGATTAGTTAATGTGCAATAGCAAATGTGTCAGGCTTCAATGTATATCCCAATGAAACAGAGTATGAATATATTCTGATTAAATTTGATCACATTGAGAAAGCAAAAAATAGAAAGGTGCACTGCCAGATTTCTCCTGGTAAGAGATCTGTATGTGAAAAGACAACTGTTTCAGCTGTGTTTGGCCAACACTGTCGCCATTCACAAATCTCAAATACTAAGGGCCTCATCGCGAGTTTGGCAGTCGGACCGCCAGACCACCCTAGTGCGGCCACCAAAAGACCGCCATGTTGGCAGTCAAACAGACCAGCGTAGTACGAGTAGCATAGGCATAACTGCCAAAACTCAGCCCAAACACCGACCCCGCCAAGACTCTGGAGGGCGGGAAATAGGCTGTCCGACCACTGGCACCACCAGCCCGTCAACCAACCACCAACCGCATTACAAGTAAAAAATCACAATGGTGGTCCTGCCATGGCGGTCTATCAATGGCGGTCTGAACCACGGCCGTTGGCGGTCGCCACAGTAATACACTACACCACAATGGATGCATGTGAAAACAACACAGCTACACACATTCACACACTCAACACACCTGCAAAGCACACTATAAAACACACTCTTTCACACACCATAATCCTTTGCATCCACAACACCATACAGCAAGATAGAGCTCACAAAAATAAAATCCAAACCATTGATTAGTCACCCCTCCAACTTTCACAACCACATATCCCAAATCCTCAACACACACCCATCACATCCAGCTGCACCTCCCCACTCTATAACTCCCCGTCACCTGTTCAGCACCCAGCACCCACCAAGATAGGTATTTGTCCAATACACTATGGGGGTGATTCTGACCTCGGCAGTAAAATGCCCTTACCGCCAGTCAGAAGACCGCCATAACACCGCCGCGGCCGCGGTCAACCGCCACGGTCATTCTGACCCACAACGGCCAAACCTCCAAAAATCCGTCCTCCACTGCAGCCTGCCACATCGGCGGGCAGCGATAAACTGGAGATGACCAAACCTCCACCGTCACGCCAACAGAAATACGCCCATGCCATTACGACCCACGAATCCACACGGCGGTCATTCAAACGCGGTATTCCATTGGCGCTACACACCGCCGCGGTCAGAATACACACACATCACCAAAACACAGCCACATTGGACAATTTGAAAAACACACCCGATACACATACACACACCACTCCCACACAATCAACCAACTACAAAACACACACCCACATCACCCACAAACCCCTGTGACCCCAATTACTGAGAGAAAGAGAGAGAGACACAGCAGACAATCCAAAGCAAGACACACTGAGGCACACTACACCATCACACACACCACATAGTAGCACAAAGCACCACTCACCAACACACTCCTCATCACATACACCACCCCACACCTCACCCACACCACCCCATGGCACCCCAAAGGCATCCACGATTTTCGGACCAAGAACTCCGGGTCATGGTGGAGGAAATCCTAAGAGTGGAACCCCAGCTCTTCGGCTCGCAGGTGCAGCAAACCAGTATAGCCAGGAAGGCGGAGCTATGGCAGTGGATCGTGGACAGGGTCAACGCGGTGGGACAGCATCCCAGGAATAGGGAGGACATCCGCAAAAGATGGAACGACCTATGGGGGAAGGTCCGGTCGATGGTCTCCAGGCACAACATCGCGGTCCAGAAGACTGGCGGAGGACCCCCACCCACCCCTCCCGAATTTACATCGTGGGAGCAAGAGGTCTTGACCATCCTGCATCCTCAGGGCCTCGCAGGAGTAGCCGGAGGAATGGACTCTGGTAAGTCCCATCTCAACTACTATATCCCCCCCACCCCACCAGCATGCCAACCCACACCCCCACCCTCACCCCCAACCCCCCAGCACACATCCTTCCTGACAATGTCTCACCAGCACAACCCACCCATCCCAACACCAACTCCTGCATGCCAACACAAACCATGGGCACCCATCACCTAAGCATGACCACTGCACTAACCCCTCCCCCCCACTAAATACCCTCACAACACCTCCCTCCAGGGAATGCCTGCACTGGGGGACAAGGGCACCCACAACACGCATGCTATTGCACACACAGAAACAATAACCAAACTCTCTTACCCCATGCAGGACCCGAACGACAACACACCAGCCAGGAGGGTCCAGAAGTGTCCATCCCACCACCGGAACAGGCCCACACTGAGGATAGCAGCTCTGTCGACAGTGAACCTGATGACCAGCCCGGACCATCGGGGACCTCTGGGCAGTCGGTTCCCCTCACCCAGACTCAGGCCACACCAGACCCGACCCCCTCTGCCGACACCAGCACAGCTCCCACCCAGCGGGCCCATGCCTCTGTCTCTAGGACAGCTCAATCAGCGGTGTGTCTGCCACTACAGGGCACCCAGGCTAACCCGACACCCCAACAACAACAGGGACCTGGGGGCAGTGGGAGCGGGCACACCGGCCAGGGGACAGAGGCCGGGGGAAACCGGGCAGCTCGGAGGGCTGCTGTGCGACAGGGGGGGGGAGAGGCCCAGGGAACCCACTCTCCAAGAGGCCCTCACCACCCTCATGGGGGCCTACCACCACTCCCAAGAAACGATGGCGACGGTACTGGCCAGGTTCACTGAGATCCAGGCACAGCAGGAGGAACGCTACATGGGGTTCAGGGAGGAGCTGAGAATCATCGGGACCGCAATGGGGACCATCGTCCTGGCCCTCCACAGGATAGAGGACGCGTTGCGGGACCATGGTGCACCACACAGGGCCCCTGTCACTAGGCCGGACCAGGAACAGCCTACCACCTCCGCCGGCGCTAGTGGACAGGAGGTCCCAACACCTCGACAGCCCCCCAGAACCCCACCTCCTGCTGAAGAACAACCACCCCGTAAGAGGAGCCTGAGACCAAAGAAAAAGACAGAGTAGGATGTCAAGACCCCCGCCAGCAGGACATACCCCCTCAAGTCTTCCCACTGTCCCACATTGCCACCCTGTCCAACCATGAACTGCCTATGCTCCATCCTTCCACAGGCAAAAGAACAATGCACCTGTGAGACTGAGAACTGGACTCTGCCATGGATATTCCTCCACCCCCACCCATCACCCTTAGAATCACATGTACCGGTATCTAGCACTGTAAATAAATCACATTTTGCACACAAACCTGTTTTGAGTCATGCTGTATTATTAACAAAGGGATAACATATTACTGTTCAATTTCTGTTCTGTCAATTAGTCATGACAACATACCAATGTCAATACGCTGTATTTCATGGGCGAACCAAGCAGAAGTCAGGTACTGAGTCAGACAGCACTGAGAAGGGAAGGGAAAGGCATAAATTAATAAAAAACATCTGTGGGGAACTACAGAAAGTATAGATGCAGGAGGCTAGAAGCAATTGTGAAATGGCGTGGGTGATTCTTACCTGGGTGTTACTGGAAATACTGTTGTATCACTCTGTCCCTATTGTCTGTGTCGTCCTCAGAGTCTTCCTCCTCTTCACTCTCCACAGGCTCCACGGCTTCTACAACACCACCATCTGGACCATCCTCCTGCAGGAAAGGCACCTGGCGTCGCAAAGCCAGGTTGTGAAGCATACAGCACGCCACGATGATATGGCACACCTTCTTTGGTGAGTACATTAGGGATCCACCAGTCATATGCAGGCACCTAAACCTGGCCTTCAGGAGGCCAAAGGTTCGCTCAATCACCCTCCTTGTACGCCCATGGGCCTCATTGTAGCGTTCCTCTGCCCTTGTCCGGGGATTCCTTACTGGGGTCAGTAGCCACGGCAGGTTGGGGTAACCAGAGTCACCTATTAGCCACACACGTTGTCTCTGTAGCTGCTCCATCACATAGGGGATGCTGCTATTTCGCATCACATACGCGTCATGCACTGACCCTGGGAACTTGGCATTTACATGGGAGATGTACTGGTCAGCCAAACAGACCACCTGGACATTCATCGAATGATAATTCTTTCTGTTTCGGTACACGTGCTCATCGTCTTTTGGGGGTACCAAAGCCACATGGGTCCCATCAATGGCACCAATGATGTTGGGGATATGTCCAAGGGCATAGAAATCACCCTTCACTGTGGGCAAGTCACCCTCCTCGGGGAAAATGATGTAGCTCCGCATGAGTTTCATCAGGGCAGACAACACTCTGCTCAAAATCTTAGAAAACATAGGCTGAGACATTCCAGATGACATGGCCACTGTGGTCTGGAATGACCCACTGGCCAAAAAATGGAGGACTGACAAAACCTGCACCAGAGGGGGAATCCCTGTGGGTTGGCGGATGGGGGACCTCAGGGCTGGCTCCAGCTGGGCACACAGTTCATGGATAGTGGCACGGTCAAGTCGGTATCGAAGGATTATATGGCGTTCTTCCATTGTTGACAGGTCCACCAGCGGTCGGTACACGCGAGGATTCCTCCTTCTCATCCCAAGTCCCAGCGGACGGTGCCTAGGAAGGACAACATGGAGCACAGAGTCAGCCAAACCACAGGTACGTACAGACAGCTTGCACAGTTAAAGAATGGCAATGGGTTGAAAGGCGTGTATGTGTGGCAATGCAAGGCCTAGGCCTGTGTGTCGCAGTCAAAATTAAGCCATGTGGGCCCTTGAAATGGCGGCTGCCTGACCTGTGAAGTGGGACAATGGGATGTGAGGTCACTGCGCTGGCGGGGCACACCGTGGCGGTAGGCGGTCGAAGACCGCGGCGCAAAGCCGCATTGGTTAACATTGAAGCCTATGGGTTTCAGGAGCCAATAACGAAGTGCGCCGGCGGTCGCGGTACGCACCGCCGCGGTACGCACCGCCGCGGACGTGACCGCCATTTTCTATCTGCTTAATCACTCGAGACCTGATCATCCACAGGAGAGGACCTATACTGCAAGTGCTGCTGTGACCTCGGTCTGGAAGATACAATGGCTGCTGCGACTGGGGAAAGGGCCCCTGCCTTCACGTCTGAAGAATTGGACAAGCTCGTGGATGGGGTCCTCCCCCAGTATGCGCTACTCTACGGTCCTCCAGACCAACAAGTGAGTACACCGGGTGCTAATGGAATGGGCTATGCCTGTGTGGATTGGGGTGGATGTAAGTTGGTGGGGTGGGGGGCGAATGAGGAGTGCAACGCCCGACAGATGAGAGCATGTGCCATATGGCAAAGTGGGTGGGGGGGGGCAATTACATCTAACATGCAGGCCATTGATGATTTCCTCCTTTCCACCCTGTACATGTCTAATAGGTCAGCGCCCATCAGAAGATCGAGATTTGGCGTGCCATCGCCAAGGAAGTCCATACCTTGGGGGTCCACAACAGACGGGGCACCCACTGCCGCAAGAGGTGGGAGGACATCCGCCGCGGAACAAGGAAGACCGCAGAAACACTGCTGGGGATGGCCTCCCAACCTAGGAGGGGTGCCAGTCGCACCATGACCCCCCTGATGTCCCGGATCCTGGCGGTGGCCTACCCTGAATTGGATGGGCGCTTTAAGACATCACAGCAGACACAAGGGGGTGAGTATCAGCACATTCTCCTATCTTTCTGCGCAGTGGAGGCGTCTGGATGGGGGAGGAGGGCTGTGGGTGACATTAGGCCAGGGCGCTTTCTGTAGTCTAGTCCTCTCCCTTAGGCATGGCCCTGTGCCCCCGGCCCCCACCTCGGTAGGGTGACAAGTACAGCCATTGAAGGTCCAGCATCTCCCATGTGCGCGTTTGACGTCTCTTGGCCTGTTGTCTTAGTCAGTAGTACTGTGTAGTGTACCCCGAATGCGCGGCTTAGTGCATTAGGCACCTGTGTCTGTCCTCTCCGCCAACGGTGTTGACATTGCATGCACTCAACCTGGTCTTCTTTTTTCTCCCCCCACCCTTTCTCTTCATCTTCTTGTGCATGTGTGCATTAGCATCATCAGGCGGAGGTGATATGGCATCGGAGCACGAGGGAGCTGCAGGACACAAGGCCCCGGTGGGCCCAGGAACAGACACCGAGGGCACCAGTGATCCGGAGGGCGAGGGGAGCACCACGACGGGGACCGCTGGTGAGAGCAGCGAAAGCGACACGTCCTCGGATGGGAGCTCCCTAGGGGTGGCGGCAACATCCGTGCCCCCCGCCTCTACAGGTACAGCCGCCACCCAGCGCACCAGCCCCGCCCTCCCAGCAGCCCCTCAGTCTTCGCTCCGTGCCGGTTCGCCCAGGAAGGCGCGCGTCTCCTTCGCCCCAGGCACCTCAGCCCCTGCCCCTGTTGCCCCTGCTGCCCTCAGTGCGGAGCTCATTGACCTGGTAAGGACGCTCATTGTTGGGCAGACGACCCTTCTGAATGCCATCCAGGGTGTGCAAAGGGAGGTGCAACAGAGCAATGCGTACCTGGAGGGCATTCATTCGGGTCAGGCTGCCCATCAACGAGCGTTCACTGCTCTGGCCTCAGCACTGACGGCAGCCATTGTCCCTGTTTCCAGCCTCCCTCTTCTGACTGCCTCCAGCCTGTCTCTGTCTCCTGTTCCTCAGCCTATCCCATCCACACCATCAGACCAGCCTGCACACACCTCAACACCCAAGAGCAGCTCATCCAAACACAAGCACCACAGATCCCGCAAACACTCACCCGAGCAACACCCAGATGCAGACATGCCAACAGCCACTGCCACCCCTGTGTCCCCCTCCTCCTCGTCTCCCTCCTCCCTCCCTGTGACGTCTACACTCACACCTGCATGCACCCCAACATCAGCCAGTGCTTCCATCACCACCTCACCCTCCAGTACAGTCCACACTCGTGCAGTCACCACCCCCACTGCCATGTACACGTCCCCTGTGTCCTCTCCCACTGTGTCTGTCACCCCCTCTTCCAAGACACAGAAACGCAGGCAGCCACCCACCCAACAGCCATCCACCTCACGACAGCCTACAGCACCAGCACCTTCACCCAATGACAGCACACCTGACTCTCCTACAACCACCTCCTCTACCTCCACTTCCATCTCCACTTCTCCTACCCTTTACCTTGGCCCTAAAAAACTTTTCCTGGCTAACCTTAACCTCTTTCCCCCCGATGACCTCCCCCATCCATCTTCAAAGAGTCCCAAGAGCACCGCAGCCACCACCAGCCCAGCTTCGGGTGTCACTGTTGTGCCTGGGTTCTGGAGCCCACCCTTTGCCAGCAGTGACCCATCGATCAGCAGCAAGGACACGTCCAGCCCCCCCCCCCCGGCAAGAGGACCCGCAAAACCAAGGACCGCCGTGCGAGGACCGACAGGGCTGCCCCCAAGGAGCAATGTGCGGCCACTTCACCACCCACACCATCTGGGGGAGGCAAGGGCCCGAGAGCCCCATCAAAGGAGCGGAAGGGCAGCAGGAGCGCGGAGAAGGTGGACCCCACATGCCACATCCCAGCTGGGAAGGAGGACACTAAGGAGGCCAGGAGTCCGTCCCCGAAGGGTCCAGAAACGTCACGGTCCGAGGGCGACTGAACAGGGAGTCCAGGCCAGGTCTGGCTCCCTTGACCTGCTGGATGAGCACCGCTGAACAGGGCCCGCGGTGCAGAAGAGTACCGCTGAACAGGGCCCCGCCGTGGAGATAGGCACCGCTGAACAGGGCCCGCGGTGCAGAAGAGTACTGCTGAACAGGGCCCCGCCGTGGAGATAGGCACCGCTGAACAGGGCCCGCGGTGCAGAAGAGCACCGCTGAACAGGGCCCCGCCGTGGAGATAGGCACCGCTGAACAGGGCCCGCGGTGCAGAAGAGTACCGCTGAACAGGGCCCCGCCGTGGAGATAGGCACCGCTGAACAGGGCCCGCGGTGCAGAAGAGTACCGCTGAACAGGGCCCCGCCGTGGAGATAGGCACCGCTGAACAGAGCCCCGCCGTCTCAAGCACCGCTCCGCTGGGCCCTTCCTCTCAAGCACCGCTCCGCTGGGCCCTTCCTCTCAAGCACCGCTCCGCTGGGCCCTTCTTCTCAAGCACCGCTCCGCTGGGCCCTTCTTCTCAAGCACCGCTCCGCTGGGCCCTTCCTCTCAAGCACCGCTCCGCTGGGCCCCGCCGTCTCAAGCACCGCTCCGCTGGGCCCTTCCTGTCAAGCACCGCTGGGCCCCGCCGTCTCAAGCACCGCTCCGCTGGGCCCTTCCTGTCAAGCACCGCTCCGCTGGGCCCCGCCGTCTCAAGCACCGCTCCGCTGGGCCCTTCCTCTCACGCACCGCTCCGCTGGGCCCTTCTTCTCAAGCACCGCTCCGCTGGGCCCTTCTTCTCAAGCACCGCTCCGCTGGGCCCTTCCTCTCAAGCACCGCTCCGCTGGGCCCTTCCTCTCAAGCACCGCTCAGCTGGGCCCCGCCGTCTCAAGCACCGCTCCGCTGGGCCCTTCCTGTCAAGCACCGCTGGGCCCCGCCGTCTGAAGCACCGCTCCGCTGGGCCCTTCCTGTCAAGCACCGCTCCGCTGGGCCCTTCCTGTCAAGCACCGCTCCGCTGGGCCCCGCCGTCTCAAGCACCGCTCCGCTGGGCCCTTCCTCTCACGCACCGCTCCGCTGGGCCCTTCTTCTCAAGCACCGCTCCGCTGGGCCCTTCCTCTCAAGCACCGCTCCGCTGGGCCCCGCCGTCTCAAGCACCGCTCCGCTGGG
Source organism: Pleurodeles waltl (assembly GCF_031143425.1). Taxonomy (NCBI): domain Eukaryota; kingdom Metazoa; phylum Chordata; class Amphibia; order Caudata; family Salamandridae; genus Pleurodeles; species Pleurodeles waltl. The sequence goes on along the minus strand of NC_090449.1, from coordinate 312,673,273 downwards.
CCCTTCCTCTCACGCACCGCTCCGCTGGGCCCTTCTTCTCAAGCACCGCTCCGCTGGGCCCTTCTTCTCAAGCACCGCTCCGCTGGGCCCTTCCTCTCAAGCACCGCTCCGCTGGGCCCCGCCGTCTCAAGCACCGCTCCGCTGGGCCCTTCCTGTCAAGCACCGCTGGGCCCCGCCGTCTCAAGCACCGCTCCGCTGGGCCCTTCCTGTCAAGCACCGCTCCGCTGGGCCCTTCCTGTCAAGCACCGCTCCGCTGGGCCCTTCCTCTCAAGCACCGCTCCGCTGGGCCCGCCGTCTCAAGCACCGCTCCGCTGGGCCCTTCCTGTCAAGCACCGCTGGGCCCCGCCGTCTCAAGCACCGCTCCGCTGGGCCCTTCCTGTCAAGCACCGCTCTGCTGGGCCCTTCCTCTCAAGCACCGCTCCGCTGGGCCCTTCCTCTCAAGCACCGCTCCGCTGGGCCCCGCCGTCTCAAGCACCGCTCCGCTGGGCCCTTCCTCTCACGCACCGCTCCGCTGGGCCCTTCTTCTCAAGCACCGCTCCGCTGGGCCCTTCCTCTCAAGCACCGCTCCGCTGGGCCCCGCCGTCTCAAGCACCGCTCCGCTGGGCCCCGCCGTCTCAAGCACCGCTGAACAGGGCACCGCCGTCTCAAGCACCGTTGATGGTTCACTGTGCCCACCATGCCTCCTCCTTGACCAGTGGAGACTGTCATCCACCTGATGGACTGTGGCTTTGCACTCCCCAGGATGGTCCAGTGGGCAGCCCACCCACTGTAGAGACATTGAGAGACTGTGGCTTTGCACTCCCCAGGATGGTCCAGTGGGCAATCCACCCACTGCAGAGACTTGGAAGACTGTGGCTTTGCACTCCCCAGGATGGCCCAGTGGGCAGCCCACCCACTGTAGAGACATTGAGAGACTGTGGCTTTGCACTCCCCAGGATGGTCCAGTGGGCAGCCCACCCACTGTAGAGACATTGAGAGACTGTGGCTTTGCACTCCCCAGGATGGTCCAGTGGGCAATCCACCCACTGCAGAGACTTGAGAGACTGTGGCTTTGCACTCCCCAGGATGGCCCAGTGGGCAGCCCACCCACTGTAGAGACATTGAGAGACTGTGGCTTTGCACTCCCCAGGATGGTCCAGTGGGCAGGCCACCCACTGTAGAGACATTGAGAGACTGTGGCTTTGCACTCCCCAGGATGGTCCAGTGGGCAGCCCACCCACTGTAGAGACATTGAGAGACTGTGGCTTTGCACTCCCCAGGATGGTCCCGTGGGCATGGTGGCTCCTCGTGGATCTGACGTCGTGGACTCATGTGGCTGTGGTGCCCCCCCCTTCCCTTCCCCCTGAGGTGCCTGTAGTTTTTACATCTGATGCCCCTGCAGTGTTCTCTCCAAAGGACTCAGGTCTCCTGTGTGGGCTTTGCCCTTGTTTCTCAAGACTTTGGCCCACAGACATGCTGAATTCGTAGGATGTGCAGGACTTGGTACTTCAGTTATACACTGATGTGTATGTCATTTGTTTTGTTGTGGATATCTTTCATGGTTGTACGCTAATTTTCTGGAGCTTTTTGGTACATAAATATTTATTCCAAATATGATCATGTCCTAGCATTTTTCAGGGGTGTTTGGGTGGTGTCACTGTGACTTGGTGCTCTGCATTGGTGAGTACATGATTGGGGGGGGGGGGGTCGCATATGTGTGTGCCCGTAACCTTTCGTCCTCCCCCTCCCGTGTGTCGTAGGTGCAGTACTCACCGTTGTCGTCTGCGCCGGACTTCGTACTCGTGGTAGATGAGAAGGTAGACGAGAGCAGGTAGGATGTTTAATTCGAGTTCCATGCTGTCCTCCGTACTCGTGGAGTGTGTTTTGGTGAGCGTTTTCCCGTTCGTAGTCTGTTTCCGCCGTGTTTTTATCGGCGGTGCTCCCGCCCCGGAAAAGGTGGCGGATTGGTGAGTTATGATAGTGTGGGCGGTACATTGTCTGCCGCCTGCCTGTTGGCGGTGACCGCCGCGCTGTTTGTCTGTACCGCCGCGGCGGTCGGAGTGTTAAGTTGGCGGGCTGTGTTGGCGGTTCCCGCCAGGGTCAGAATTCCATTTTTTGGACCGCCAGCCTGTTGGCGGGTTGGCCGCCGCTTTAACACCGACCGCCAGGGTTAGAATCAGGCCCAATGTCACCCCAGAATAATCCTTGCTTCATTGATGCTGAATTAAGAGTCACAGTGGATGAAACTATTAGAATACAGCCACAATTATTTGGAGCCCAGGCCCAGCAAATTACTATTGCAAGGGAAATGGAAATGCGGCAAAGGATAATCGACAGAGTGAATTCTGTAAGTACCTCCCTGTGCACAAGGGACGACATCAGGAAGAGGTGGAACGACCTCAGGAGGAAGGTCCTTTCCATGGCAGTAGTCCTGGCAGTAGTCCTTTCCATGGCAGTAGGACACTGGACTTTGGACTTCAAAGGGACGACATCAGGAAGAGGTGGAATGACCTCAGGAGGAAGGTCCTTTCCATGGCATCCATGCATGAGCTTGCGGTCCTGAAGACTGGCGATGGTCCCTCACTTCCTCCCCTATAGCTCACTTCATGGGGGGAGAAGGTCTTGCCCATCATGCATCCTGAGGGCTTGACAGGAATAGCTGGGGGAGTTGAGTCAGGTAAGTCACAACATAAAAGACATGTCACCTAAATGTATCGTCATGTATGCACATTGATCACGGTTAGCCACCTTCACTGTCCCCCTACTCACCAGCCCAGTCACCACTGGTCTGTCATCTCACATGTGAACTAGATTCACCTGAGGGAACCACATCCCTGTATACTATGTGTAGCACAGATAATGATAGCACCACAACTCCCAGCAGGCACTGTTCTACTATTACAAAAACCAGAACAGTGCATCACACTCAAAATTACCTTGTTCTGCAAATCTCTAGTGAACGGTACACACCTGAGAGGAAGACAACAGTGTGTGAGAGTAGGACAGGAATGCCAAGGTCAGGGGGCAATAGCAGTGTTACACCCACCAGTCAACACAGTGTACCCAGATACAAAACACCTTTCTCCCTCTACTCACCCATGGAACTGTACTCATCTGAAAGGAGTGCAACTGTACAGTGTGTGGGAGTAGGACAGGCACTGATGGGAATTCCAAGACCAGGCGGAAATGTTAGTGTTACCCCCCAGCCAACACAGTGTACCCAGATACAAAACACCCTTCACCCTCTTCTCACCCATGGAACTGTACTCACCTGAAAGGAGGACAACTGTTCAGTGTGTGTGATACAGGGAGTGAAATGGCTAGAACTCATAGGAGGATCCCTTACTCTCATCCCAAGCAACAATCCACTCTGTACCATCCAAAATAGAATATCTTGGAAATTCACACTTGAAGTGCACACATATGGGGGAATTACATTGAAGAACTGTATGTATTACAGGGAGTCACATGACTGCTAATTGCAGGTGTTCTGTCCACCCAACCCAATGACCCAGCCCACATGTTCAAATATCCCTGTTGGTATACTTGCAATGTAAGTCTACTCACCTCATAGGATTACCAATTTAAACTGTGAGTTGTGTTTTGTGTAACGTCAATGTAAATCCCAGCAGGGCCAGGCCCTGCAACCTCAGACACTAGGCCAGTGTCCATATGACATTGTGCCACTGTCTGTGAACTTACTTATGAAGTTAACACACCGGGGAAGGACAAGGATACAGGTCATTGTACAGACTGTGATACAGCAACAGACCCAGATCCATCTCGAGCAGCTATGCCAAGATGGAAAAAGTGCAGACAGGAAGGACATCTCAAAATGTTTGGAAAGGACATCTAAGACAGATATAAGACCCCAAGATGTGCCATCTGAATGGTATTGGCAGCAGTTAAAACCACAAATCACTGACCACAGGATGACAGCTATCACATATTATCCAAGGTTCTGCCACAGCCTACATTACAGACAACTAGATCTCAAGGTGACCCAAAAAACAGCCCTGCTACTGTTTTGCATGCTCTGCTGGCAATATATGAGTCCATAAATATCCCTCCAACAGCCAAAAAATTCAAACAGTCTGAGACCAGTTTACTAAAATGGAATTGGTATGAAAGTCCAATATCAGGGCAATACAAACTATAATATGTATACCAGTCACATAAGGCAAATCAGCAAATCCAATGTGAACATGGCCCTAGCCCTATGTCACAGTCAACTATTGCTGGTAGATGTCACAATACAACCTGTAACATTGCACCTCTCACATAAAGAGGTCGAGCAGCCACTGCAAATACCAATTCCACTAAAGAAACTGGCACTGCTCCCATGGATGAAGCCCTCAGTGAGGAGACCACTCCTGGACCAGTGGATGTTGGGGACGGTTCTGGCATATCCAGGCAACCTGGTCAGATGGCATCTGTCAGCCTCAGCCTGTCTACATCGACTCCACCAAGCCGCACGGCCTCCTCTCCTCAGGAGCCAATCAACTCCAAACCTGTGTACCGAGGACAGTCCAAAACATCTTGTGCCCCCCAGTCCAGGTTCCTGAGTCACAGCCAGCCAACCCTGCCAATGAAGGACCTGGAACCTGTGGAAGGGGGCAGACTGCACCAAGGGCGCAGGCAAGTGGGGGTAGGGTGCATGGGAGGGAAGGTGTGGCCCAGGGACAAGAGGCTGCAGGTGATGCCCCTTGCACAGACTCTATCAGCCATATTTTGGGAGCCTACCAACATTCCCAAGGTGCGATGAGCTAGGTACTAACCAAACTCAGGGAAATCAAGGAGCTGCAGAGGGACTTTCTTTGGGAAATGCATGAACAGTGGGAGGCCCACATTACCAACATGGCCTCCCTAACAGGGGTGCTGAGAGACATCATCACTACGCTGAGCTGGGAACAACAACACCTCACCCCTTCCTTTGGCTCATCTACACCAAGCCCTTCATTGGTGCCAGCCTTTGGGAGGGAGGCCTTGCCAGGGGAAGCACCCGCCTCAAGCACCCCTGCCTCTGTAGTTACTGAACAACCCACAAGCGGGACGTCCACCCAAGACTCCAGGAGCTTTCGGATGACAAGACACCAACCACTGCCAGCAAGTGACCACTTCCTGATGTCACTCAGTTGTGTGCCACAGATTCCCTAACCACTTTCCATTTTCCATGGCAGTAGGACACTGGACTTTGGACTTCAAATGTTGTGGCCTCTACTCCATTAATTACATACACCATGACGGATATCTTTACCTTACTTCTTGTTTTACAGTACGACCATTATTTTATGTATATATGTAAATAAACACACCTATCACTGAAACCCTGCCTAGTACCTCTTCTTTTAACTTTCTGAAATGTGGAATGGTAATCACATGTGAAGCTCATGAGTAAAACATAAGGAGGTAATAGAAGGAGGGTATTGTCTCAGGTAGTGTCATGCTGAGGATGATTAGCAACACAGTCTCACAAGTGTCTGGTCACACCAAATATTTCATTGCAGCGTACTGAACTTAGGCTGTTAAAATGTCTGGACAGTCATAGCCGAGAACATCTGAGCCATATAGAGTTAAGCCAGATATCCAAAATTAACTGTCCCCCAGCCCACACAGAGAAGGGCGTTGTCAGACCTTGCTTTGTAGAATAGGCTAACAGAGTAGTGAATGTTCTCACCAGCTTGAGCCTTATCACAGTCCAAAGCCAGCTCTGCCAACTTAACATACACCATGGCACAGACAGAGTGCAGTACAACATTACCTTCTGTGGGAAGGTAGCCTCTTTCTAGCCTTGTTACTCCCACTTTTGGCCTGTTTGTGAGTATATGCCAGGGTGTTTTTACTGTCTCACTGGGATCCAGCTAGCCAGGGCCCCAGTGCTCATAGTGGAAACCCTATGTTGTCAGTGTGTTTGATATGTGTCACTGGAATCCTGCTAGCCAGGACCCCAGTGCTCATAAGTTTGTGGCCTATATGTGTTCCCTGTGTGGTGCCTAACTGTATCACTGAGGCTCTGCTAACCAGAACCTCAGTGTTTATGCTCTCTCTGTTTTTAAAATTGTCTCTGCAGGCTAGTGACTAATGTTACCAATTCTTATTGGCACCATGGAACACCCTTATAATTCCCTAGTAGATGGCACCTAGGTACCCAGGGTATTGGGGTTCCAGGAGATCGCTATGGGCTGCAGCATTTCTTTTACCACCCATAGGGAGCTCAAACAATTTCTACACAGGACTGCCACTGCAGCCTGAGTGAAATAACGTCCACGTTATTTCACAGCCATTTTACACTGCATTTAAGTAACTTATAAGTCACCTATATGTCTAACCCTCACTTAGTGAAGGTTAGGTGCAAAGTTACTTAGTGAGGGCACCCTGGCACTAGCCAAGGTGCCCACACATTGTTCAGGGCAAATTCCCCGGACTTTGTGAGTGCGGGGACACCATTACACGCGTGAACTACATATAGGTTAATACCTATATGTAGCGTCACAATGGTAACTCCGAACATGGCCATGTAACATGTCTAGGATCATGGAAATGTCACCCCAATACCATTCTGGTACTGGGGGGACAATTCCATGCATCCTCGGGGCTCCAGCATAGAGCCCGCGTACTACCAAACTAACTCTCTGGGGTTTTCTCTGCAGCTACCACTGCTGCCAACCCTCAGACAGGTTTCTGCCCCCCTGGGGCCTGGGCAGTCCAGCCCCGGGAAGGCAGAACAAAGGATTTCCTCTGAGAGAGGGTGTTACATCCTCTCCTTTTGGAAATAGGTGTGAAGGGCCTGGGAGGCCTCTGGAAATGCTTTGAAGGGCACAGATGGCGCCCTCCTTGCATAAGCCAGTCTACACCAGTTCAGGGATCCCCCCAGCCCTACTCTGGCACAAAACTGGACAAAGGAAAGGGGAGCGACCACTCCCCCCGACCAGCACCTCCCAAAGTGCCCAGAGCTCCTCCAGTGTGTCCCAGACCTCTGCCATCTTGGATGCAGAGGTGTGAGGGCACAATGGAGACCTCTGAGTGGCCAGTGCCAGCAGGTGATGTCAGAGACCCCTCCTGATAGGTGCTTACCTCTCTCTGTAGCCAATCCTCCTCTGTGGGGTATTTAGGGTCTCTCCTGTGGGTTTCTCACCAGATAACAGATGTAAGAGCTCACAAGAGTTCATCTGCACTTCTCTCTTCGACTTCTGCCAAGGATCGACCGCTGACTGCTCCAGGACGCCTGCAAAACCGCAATAAAGTAGCAAGAAGACTACCAGCAACATTGTAGCGCCTCATCCTGCCGGCTTTATCGACTGTTTCCTGGTGGTGCATGCCCTGAGGGCTGTCTGCCTTCACCCTGCACTGGAAGCCAAGAAGAAACCTCCAGTGGGTCGACGGAATCTTCCCCCTGCTAACGCAGGCACCAAACTTCTGCATCACCAGTCCTCTGGGTCCCCTCTCATCTTGACAAGCGGGGTCCCTGGAACACAGGAGCTGGATCCAAGTGTCTCCGGCAGTCCAGTGGCCCTTCTGTCCAAATTTGGTGGAGGTAAGTCCTTGCCTTCCCACACCAGACAGTAATCCTGTGTACTGCGTGAACTGCAGCTACTCGGGCTTCTGTGAACTTTTGCATGACTTTCTTTGTGCACAGCCTAGCCCAGGTCCCTCGCACTCTGTCCTGCATTGCCCACTTCTCTGAGTTGGACTCCGACTTTGGGGACCCTCTTTTGTTGTGCTGAGTTGACTGTTGTCCACAGATCTTCTGAAAACATGTTCAGGTGCTTCTGCGGGTGCTGTCTGCTTCTGCATGGGTTCTCCATATTGCTGTGTGCCCCCTCTGTCTCCTCCTCCTCCAAGGGGCCACCTCCTGGTCCTTCCTGGGCCCTGGCAGCACCCAAAATCCTCAACCGCAACTCTTGCAGCTAGCAAGGCTTGTTTGCAGTCGTTCTGCGTGGGAACAACTCTGCATCCTCCAGCACGCCGTGGAACATCATTTGACCAAAGGAGAAGTTTCTGGCACCTTCTGTTGTTGCGGAATCTTCTGCTTCTTATACACAGAGGCAGCCCTTTTGTACCCCTATGCAGGGTTTAGTGGGCTCCTGCCCCCCCCAGACACTTGCGTGACTCTTGGACTTGGTCCTCTTCCTTTGCAGGTCCTCAGGTCCAGGAATCCGTCTTCAGTCTTTGCAGAATCCCCTATCTCGACTTTACTGTCTTTCTGGGGTAGTAGGGTAACTTTACTCCTACTTCTTAAGGTCTTGGGGTGGGGTATCTTGGACACCCTTAGTGTTTTCTTACACTCCCAGCGACCCTCTACACACTACACTAGGCCTGGGGTCCATTTGTGGTTTGCACTCCACTATTGGAGTCTATGGTTTGTGTTGCCCCTAGGCCTATTGTCTCCTATTGCATTCTATTGTGTTCTACAGTGTTTGCATTACTTTTCTAACTGTTTACTTACCTGATTTTGGTTTGTGTGTATATTATGTGTATATTACTTACCACCTAAGGGAGTATATCCTCTAAGATACTTTTGGCATATTGTCACTAAAATAAAGTACCTTTATTTTTAGTAACTCTGAGTATTGTGTTTTCTTATGATATAGTGCTAAATGATATAAGTGCTATAGTAGGAGCTATGCATGTCTCCTAGTTCAGCCTAAGCTGCTCTGCTATAGCTACCTCTATCAGCCTAAGCTGCTAGACCACTTCTAATCTACTAATAATGGATAACTGGACCTGGCACACGGTGTAAGTACCACAAGGTACCCACTATAAGCCAGACCAGCCTCCTACACCTTCCTATTACAATGAGCAAGCATCTGGTGAAATGTCATAAACCTCACAAGCCTGTGTCAGTGCTGCAGCACAGGCACACTGGCCTGCAATAAGGAAACACATCTACAGTCACAAAAAGATCTTACAGGATCAATGTCAACACCGTGTGATGATAGAATGCATGAATTGCACAGGATGACATGTTGCAAGGCCACATGATCACACACATAAAACCATTGGACCAACACACCACAGCTCACAAATGTATTACAGACCCACCCTCTGTCCAGGCTGCTTGGGCACAGGACTCATACACCTCAAATCTGTGACCAGCATCGCCTGTATCAATCCATGTGCACTTCACATGTCAGATCAGCAACAGTTATCTGGCAATGACACAACTCTGAAATGCCCACATGAGGATGGCATGGTGAAGACAGCTGAAAGAAGGAATAAAATACAAGGAGTTCAGGCAGCTAAAGGCATACAGACATATGACCCAATTATCATTTCAAACTTCAGTTGATCCACTGACAATGCAATGAGAAGGAGCCAAACAAAGCAGATCATCAAGGTAGTCACAAGTGAAAATCTGACTTAGCTAGAAAAGCTTACCTGTAAAATGCATCACATGAGATGCCCTGTCTCGTGGAAAAAGAGATACCCGACTCTACACATCCTGACCCGTGCAGTTCCCCATACAGTCACAGTTATCACATAAAATCACCTACACTCAAGTGAAGTAGTGATTGATGTCCCATATTTCTCCACCTTCATCCTCATAACTGTCATCCTCACTTGGCATTTCAGGAAGCTCACCCGATGGTACTGCTAGCTCGACCCTCTCAGGAATATATATGGAATATTTCTCCTCAGGGCAATGTCCTGGAGCTGGCAGCAGGCCACAATGATCTTACGCACTTTTCCAGGTGAGTAGAGGGCTCCACCAGTCTGGCTTTCAGGAGCCCAAAAGTGCGGTCCAATACGTACTGTGTCCTTCCTTCAGCCTCATTGAAGCTGACTTCCCCTGGCGTAGTTGTGTGCCTCGCCAGTGTCAACAAACATTGACGGTTTGGGTATGCAGAGTCACCTGTGATGGAATGTGACATATATGCAAACATGAGTCCCAAGCATTGTCTCCCTAGCAGCAGACATAGCATACAAACAAACAGTATATCTGTGACAGCAACCAGCCAGGCCCTTTCTGGGTACAGTTGTGTCATCATCTGTGGAATAGCGCTGTTCTGCATGATGAAGGCATTATGGACTGAGCCCGGATAATGTGCACAGATCTGGGAAATGTAGAGATCTGCCAAACAAACAACTTGGACATTGATGTAATGGAAGTTCTTCCTGTTCTGATAGACTTGTTAATTGCCATGCGGTGGAATCACGACTACATGTGTACCATCAATGGCCCCCACCACTTGTGGGATGTGTGCCAAACCATACATGTCAGTCTTCAGATGGGCAAATCCTCACGTTGAGGAAACCTGATGTAGCTGTCCAGGTGTTTCAACATTGCTGAGAGTGCATCCTTCAAGACCAGACTGAACATAGGCTGGGACTTTCCAGCAGATAGGGTCACTGAATTTTGGAAGGACCCTGTGGCCAGAAAATGCAACACTGCCATGACTTGAGTAATGGATGGTATGGTATTTGGATGACTGATGGCAGGCATCAGATCTGGCTCCAATTGACGAAAATGATCCACAATTTTTTGCCTATCCAGGCAGAATATCTGGATGATGTCTCTGTACTCCATTGCCTGAAGATCTGCCAGTGGGCAGTACATAGGAGGTTGTCTGATCCTTTCCCTTCCAGGGTAACTATGTAGGACAAAAGGTGAGCATAGCAGTCATTCAGTGTGTACCTTACAAGATACATAATGCATGTCATAGACGAACAGTCACATGACATGTGAGTAGCAGAGGACATGATACCCAGTACACATATTCACTTACTGTTACACAGCAGTAACACATTTTTCCCTTGCATTTCAACAAATGTGTACACATCCTCTATCTGTACAGCAACAACATGTGCTTGTGCCTTGAATCTTGGACTGTGCGTTAATGCCCCAAAACCAACATTGCCCTGGGGGAGGGGTTGGTTGGCATGTGCCCCTATTCATGTTGTCACATGTGCTTGGCGTCATACCAAAATTATGTCTAATTCTATTGACCTACATGACGGAACAATGCTGGCACTCATAATTCACCAGAACAACTTTTTCAGATTTGTGGCGCATATAAAACAGCTAAAAATGGCACAGTATGCCTCTAAATTGGGGGCTGCCTGACCTACTCCACTGGACATTAGGAGCTGCCCATGACCGTCGGCGGTAGTCATCATGGTTATAGGCAGATGCTATCGCAGCGGCCACAGTCATAGTCTGAGGTTGTTGCCAGTGGTGGTATTGGGCCAATGGCTGTGTCCGCCAGCGATGGCGGTCGGGTATGTGGTGCACGTGACCACCATGGTCTGCTAAATCCCTCACTTGACTCCTGACACTGCTGCCAGTAAGACTTCCACTTCATGAACTGCGGGTTACCAACTCTGGGAGCAATCATTCCATATCCAACAGGTGATAGGGCCCCTGCCTTCTCCCCGAGGGAGCTGGAGAAACTTGTGGAGGAGGATCTACCCCTGTATGAACAGCTCCATGATACAGCAGAGGAGCAAGTAAGTGTCCCATGTACACACTTTTCTCTGAACTTCAACATATCTTACCTTTAGACAGCCTGAAGTTTGGCCCAGTTTGTCAGATTGTGTAGTCAGAGCTGTGTAGGTGCTGTCTGAGTGCATTAATGGGTGAGTCAATGGGTATGTTTCTGTGTCAAATGACAACTAGCAAATTCTGAAACATTGTGGTGACTTTATATTGAGTGTTCCCTGACCCAGCATGTGTTGGATCCATAGGCATCTCTTACGAAAAGGTGTTATCAATGTGCAATCACACGTGATTGTATGACAGCAGGAGCAGAGAATGCATGTTGTATGTGTCAGTTGATTGTAAGTTGAGCTCTGTGTATGTTGGCACAGTGATCTCAGACCACATCTGCCCTTGTTAGAGTGTTGTTCAGAAGCCAGTTCATGTCTTATTATGGTCCTCAACTCAGCACATAGGTGCCACATGCCAATTGGCTTGTGGCTACATGATGGACTGTTTTGCATGTAAGTGTTGGATATGGTGTTTCATGTAGGTCTGTATGCTCAGCCTGCAGAGACTGGGGCCTGTCTGATGTTTCTCACAGTATCTGCCATAATCTTGGCTGGTATTGAATCCCTTTTGCTATGCAAGTGTGACCCTGTGCCCACACCCTGTATCCATGTGCAGCAAGGTCAGGTGCCAAATCATGCCTCAGTGCCAATATGCAGCTTATTGAGCCTCTGATTAGAATGGAAATGATATTAGTGACAGGCTGGTGATATCTATGATGGATGTGCTGTTATCATATTTGTCAATGTGTGTTACATAGCCTTGACAGGTCCCTTGATCCCTCTGCCCTGTTGTCACTTTCATCCAGCTCACATGTGTCCTGTGCATGGTCATTGCATTTAGGTTATCGCATAAGTGGAAACAGAGTGTTTCTTACTGATGAGCCATGATATGTGACTCTGTTGTTTGGGCACATAGCAGGACATGTACAATGTATGCCCGTGTCTTTCCAAAGGTACCCTAGGTTAAGTGAACACACATGTGCAGAAGTGTATTTTGTGTTGTTGATAAAACACATAGACCCCCACTCCCTGAAGTGTCATGTATCTGCATCTGTATCTGCACATGTCCACACATTGACAGGCTTGACGCTTTGTGTGCCCACCATGCCACTCCCTTCATAGTAAGCTAAGGGCAATAGTGGAGTTTGTTAGCTGGCTGTAGCCTGTAGGGACTGTATGCAGTGGATGATAATCTGGGATAGTGATGTTTATGTGCATTCCTGGCTGAGGGGTTTACCTGTCGGTAGCCACTTGGTGTGATGTGTCTCATAGTGCTTCTGATCTGCAAGCTCCTGCCCCACAGAAGTCACAATTGGCCTACCTAGTCAGTGCAGGGCCTGAGCTAGGTGATGTGTAGGGCAGCATATTGGGGAGTGATTGTAGTCATGTCCCTGTGTCCAATGACTGCTATGTGCCACATGGTCAGTGTGGTCAGGACAGGATGTTCGTAGCTTGGCACACTGACATGTATGTGACTCAGCATTTTTATATGGGACTTTTTGACAAGATGTCTTGTCTTTTGCATCCATGCAGGTCAACACCCATCAGAAGAAGGGGATTTGGGGACCCATCACCAAGAAGGTGCGGATCCTCGGGGATCCACAGCCTGTGGAGCACCCACTGTCAGAAGAGGTGGGAGGACGTGAGACACTGGGTGCGGAAGATCGCAGAGGCCCAGCTGGGGTTGTCCTCCCAACGTAGAGGAGTGCCCGTCGGCAATGACACCCCCTAAAGGCATGCATTTTGGCAGTGGCCTACCTGGAGTTGGATGGGCGTTTGAGGGTAGCACAGCATCCACAATGGGGTAATTACAAGGCAATTTCATGCTTGTCCCTTTGTCAGGTGATTGAGTGAAGGACTGACTGCTCCCCCTAAAAATGAGGAATGTGTCATGTATCACAGATCAAATGCAACCTTATCCTGACATGACAGGTCATGTGTTTCCAAATGTGCTTTTCCTTTTGGACCTGAGACTTAGGACAAAACTATTTAGAATCCTCAGACCTATTGCTTTGGAGGGACCACATATGGTTGTCTGAAGTGAACAAATATTTACTATTTTTGTTTTTCTAGTGGGTGTTAGTTATTGCCAACTGATTATTCCTCCCACATTTTACAGGCCAAAGGCAAGTAGGATGTGGATCACATTCCTCTGCTATGTGTCTGGGTATATGTGTGCATTGACATCTGCCACCCGGAGTAAGTTATCATCAGTGTTGATTGGTGCTGGTGCCTCACTGCAGTCTGTGATGCGTAGGTGTCCATCATGCATGTGACATGACTTACATGGCTCCTTCTCGGCTGCTGTTGCAAACTACTTTCTGTGCATTAACATGAGTGATGTGTCAACACTGTAGCCAACAGTCTTTGGCCCTCATTACAACCCTGGCGGTCGGTGTTAAAGCGGCGGTAAAACCGCCAACAGGCCGGCGGTAAAAAAAATTGAATTACAACCGTGGCGGAAACCGTCAACATAGACAGCCACTTTAACACTCCGACCGCCACGGCGGTACAAACAAACACCGCGGCGGTAACCGCCAACAGACAGGCAGAAGACAAGGTTCCTCCCACTGTATTACAACAGGCCAATCCGCCACGTTTTCCTGGGCGGATTCACTGCGAACAAAAACACGGCAGAAACAGGACTTGGAAGGGAAAACGCTCAACTCTACACACACCACGAGGAACCAGGACGCCATGGAAACCGAGCTCCAGATACTCCCAGCCTTTCTCTTCCTGCTCCTCTACCAGGAACAACAAAGACGGCGGCGAAGACCACAGTGAGTACTGCACCTACGACACAGGGGAGAGGGAGGGTAAAAAGAGTGACACACACACGCAACACGCAACACTCCCATCCCCACCCTCACCCACTACAACACGGACACAAGTACATGTAGGTACATTACATTTACAGCCCCCAAGCCCCCTGGAAGAATGCAAGGACAAAAGGAAATGAGTTGAACGTTTGTAATCTATTCAAATACAGTAATAAAAAATATATATACATATATTTACACTATAAACAAATATATACATCAAGAATACAAGTCCAAGGTATTCCACCATCATACTCCGTGGACCACTGGGCCCAAAATGCATGGGCGAGTCCTACACTCAATACCCGATCAAAACGGAGAGAACACTGCTGGGGCATCAAATAGAAATACAACAGGCACCTCAGGGGGATGGGAAGGTGGGGCACCTCAGCCGGATGAGTGCACGACGCCAGATCCACGAGGGGGCTCCATGCAAAGCCACTGTCTCACAAGTCTTTTCATTGGGTGGGTTGCCCACTGCTGCATCCTGGGGAGTGCAAAGCCACTGTCTCACAAGTCTTTCCAGTGGGTGGGTTGCCCACTGCTGCATCCTGGGGAGTGCAAAGCCACAGTCTCACAAGTCTTTCCAGTGGGTGGGTTGCCCACTGCTGCATCCTGGGAAGTGCAAATCCACAGTCTCACAAGTCTTTCCAGTGGGTGGGTTTCCCACTGCTGCATCCTGGGGAGTGCAAAGCCACAGTCTCTCAAGTGGATGCCTGTTAGAAATGGGGTCTTTGGTTGACAGTCAGTTTACGCCCCTGTTCAAGAAAGGACCCTCACTCTAGTCAGGGTAAAAGAGAATCACCCTCATCTAACCCCTGCTCACCCCCTTGGTAGCTTGGCAGAGCAGTAGGCTTAACTTCAGAGTGTTAGGTGTAAAGTATTTGTACCAACACACACAGTAACTTAATGAAAACACTACAAAATGACACAACACCAGTTTAGAACAATAGGAAATATTTATCTAAATAAAACAAGACCAAAACGTCAAAAATCCGACATACATAAGTCAAGTTATGAATTTTTAAAGATTAAACTAAAAAATAGTGCTTAGAAACAAAAATGCTTCGACGAGGTGTTAACACGGCGTCGTGACGGAGTCGTTCCCAACAAGCCGACACCAGCGGCGCCGGACACAGAGTCGCGTAGACCCCCAAGTACAGTACCTTTGGTGAAGAGGGAAAACAAGTCGATGCACAAAGTCGGGGATCGTGGCGTCGGTGCGAAACGTTGAATCTGCGCACTTCGAGCGGCGTCGGTCACGACGTGGGGCAGCGACTTCCATGGAGTCGCGGACTTCAGTGGGGCTGCAGCGGCGTCGGGTCTGCGAAGAGCGTCGCGTTCCAGCGAAGGTCACGGCATCGGGTGTAGGCGGAATCACCGGATTCAGCAGCGGCGTCGGTCCGAAGTCGTCCGAAGTCAATTTCCTTGGATTTCCACAAGCTTTCCTTTCAAGGGTCCAGGGACTGGATAGGGCACCACTTGTCAGAGCAGGAGTCTCTCCAGAGACTCCAGGTGCTGGCAGAGAGAAGTCTTTGCTGTCCCTGAGACTTCAAACAACAGGAGGCAAGTTCTAAATCAAGCCCTTGGAGATTTCTCCACAAGATGGAAGGCACACAAAGTCCAGTCTTTGCCCTCTTACTCTGGCAGAAGCAGCAACTGCAGGATAGCTCCACATAGCACAGTCACAGGCAGGGCAGCACTTTTCCTCAGCTCTTCTCCAGGCAGAGGTTCCTCTTGTTTCCAGAAGTGTTCTAAAGTCTGTGGTTTTGGGTGCCCTTCTTATACCCAGTTTATCCTTTGAAGTAGGCCTACTTCAAAGTAAAGTCTCTTTGGAATGTGAAATCCTGCCTTGCCCAGGCCAGGCCCCAGACACTCACCAGGGGGTTGGAGACTGCATTGTGTGAGGGCAGGCACAGCCCTTTCAGGTGCAAGTGACCACTCCTCCCCTCCCTCCTAGCACAGATGGCTCATCAGGATATGCAGGCTACACCCCAGCTCCCTCTCCCAGTCACTGTCTACTGTGAGGTGCAACCAGCCCAACTGTCAAACTGATCCAGACAGGGAATCCACAAACAGGCAGAGTCACAGAAATGGTATAAGCAGGAAAATGCTCACTTTCTAAAAGTGGCATTTTCAAGAGCACAATCTTTAAATCAACTTTACTAAAAGATGTATTTTTAAATTGTGAGCTCAGAGACCCCAAACTCCACATGTCCATCCGCTCCCAAAGGGAATCTACACTTTAATCAGATTTAAAGGTAGCCCCCATGTTAACCTATGAGAGGGACATGCCTTGCAACAGTGAAAAACGAATTTAGCAATATTTCACTGTCACGACATATAAAACACATTACTATATGTCCTACCTTAACCATACACTGCACCCTGCCCTTGGGGCTACCTAGGGCCTACATTAGGGGTGTCTGACATGTAAGAAAAGGGAAGGTTTAGGCATGGCAAGTGGGTACACTTGGCAAGTCGAATGTACAGTTAAAACTGCACCCACAGACACTGCAGTGGCAGGTCTGAGACATGATTACAGAGCTACTTATGTGGGTGGCACAACCAGTGCTGCAGGCCCACTAGTAGCATTTGATTTACAGGCCCTGGGGACCTCTAGTGCATTGTACTAGGGACTTACTAATAAATCAAGTATGTCAATCATGGATAAGCCAATTACATACACATTTTGTAAAGGAGCACTTGCACTTTAGCACTGGTTAGCAGTGGTAAAGTGCCCAGAGTGACGAAAACAGCTAAATCAGAGTCCAGCACACATCAACAACCTGGGGAACAGAGGCAAAAAGTTAAGGGAGACCACACCAAGGATGAAAAGTCTAACACGTGTCCCCCCCAGCTGAAAGTGGGGAGCAACTACCCAACCTCATGGGAGTTCTCTTCACTAAGGCGGAAGAACCTGGACAGACTATCAGCATTGGCGTGTTCTGTACCAGGACGGTGTTCCACCGTAAACTCCATCCCCTGTAGGGAAATGGACCACCTCAACAGTTTTGGATTCTCACCCCTCATCTGCATTAACCATCTGAGGGGCCTGTGGTCGGTCTGAACTCGGAAGTGAGTCCCAAACAAGTAGGGTCTTAGCTTCTTCAGTGCCCAGACCACAGCAAACGCTTCACGTTCTATGGCACTCCACCTATGTTCCCTGGGTAGTGACCACCTGCTAATGAAGGCTACGGGTTGATCTAGGCCCTCTTCATTAAGCTATGAGAGTACTGCTCCAATACCTTGCTCTGAGGCGTCTGTTTGCACAACAAACTCCTAGGAGTAGTCAGGTGCCTTCAGCACAGGTGCTGTGCACATGGCAGCCTTCAGGGCATCAAAAGCGTTCTGGCAAGCCTCTGTCCAGATCACTTTCCTGGGTTGCTTCTTAGAAGTCAACTCAGTTAAGGGGGTAACAATGGTACCATATCCCTTAACAAACCTCCTGTAATATCCTGTGAGACCTAAAAAGGCTCTCACTACAGTTTGCGTCTTGGGAGGCTCCCAAGCCAGAATCGTGTCAATCATAGGCTGTAGGGGTGCCACCTGGCCACTCCCCACCTGGTGTCCTAAGTACACCACAGAACCCTGTCCTATTTGGCACTTGCTCTCCAACACTCTCCAGAGGTGTTGCAGGTGTTCCTCCCATGTGGAACTAAACACAACAATGTCATCCAGGTAGGCGGCACTGAACTTATCCAGTCCTGCCAACACCTGGTTGACCAACCTCTGAAAGGTTGCAGGGGCATTCATCCCAAATGGCATCACTTAAAATTGAAAGTGCCCATCTGGTGTAGAGAATGCTGACCTCTCCTTGGCCCCCTCAGTTAAGGCAATCTGCCAGTACCCTGATGTTAAATCAATCGTACTGAGGTACTTGGCAGCTCCCAACCGGTCAATGAGCTCATCAGCTCAGGGGATGGGGTGTGCGTCAGTCTTGCTGGGTGCAGCAGCCTTTGGGACCAATACCACTGGGCTGGCCCAAGGACTGCTGGAGTGCTCAATAACCCCTAGGGTAAGCATTTTGGATACCTCATCCTTAATGTATGCCCAGACCCTGTCAGTCACCCTGTAAACCTTTTGTTTAATCGGTGTACTGTCCCCACTGTCCACATCATGTGTGCACGAGTGTGTGACTCCTGGGATCAGGGAAAACTGTGAGGAAAACTGTCCCAACATGTGGCAACAGTCACCTTGCTGTTCTTCAGTTGGGGGGGGGGAGAGGATCACTCCCTCCACTGACCCATCTTTCTCTCCTGCAGACAGGAGGTAAGGAAGAGGCTCACTCTCCTCCTCTACCCCATCATCTGTCGCAAGGAGCATGGACAGTTCAGTCCGCTCAAAGTGAGGATTGAGGCGGTTGATATGCAGGACCCTTAAAGGGTTCCTTGGAGACCGCAAGTCCACCAGGTAGGTGATTTCGCTCTTGCGCTCCACCACCTCAAATGGCCCAGTCCACTTATTCTGGAGTGCCCTAGGCCCCACTGGTGCCATCACCCACACTTTTTGTCCAGGTTGAAACTCGACCAGAGTGGCATTCTGGTCATACCAGCGTTTCATGTCCTCCTGGCTTGCTTCCAGGTTCTCCTGAGCGAGACTCCTGAAGCGGGCAGTCTGGTTTCTCAAAGCCAGCATGTAACTGAATAAATCCTGGGGGGTTTACTAGGAGCTTTCTACAAAGCTTTCTTAACCAGACTCAAAGGTCCCCTCACAGGGGGGCCATAAATCAGCTCAAAGGGGCTAAACCCAAGTCCCTTTTGAGGCACATCTCTGTAGGCGAAGAGAAGGCATGGCAAGAGGACGTCCCACTTCCACCTCAAGGGCTCTGACAGGCCCATGATCATGCTTTTTAAGGTGTGGTTGAATCTCTCAACCAGACCATTACTTTGGGGGTGTTAAGGGGTGGTGAACTTGTAGGTTACCCCACACTCCTTCCACAGAGACTTCATATACGTGGATATGAAGTTGGTACCCCTATCAGATACCACTTCCTTGGGGAACCCCATGCGGGTAAAAACCCCCATCAATGCACGACCCACCACAGGGGAAGTGATTGATCTCAAAGGAATGGCTTCTGGGTACCGGGTGGCGTGGTCCACCAAGACCAGGATAAACCTGTTGCCCATGGCTGTCTAGGGATCCAGAGGCCCCACAATGTCACTGCCTACCCTCTCAAAGGGAGTACTGACAAAAGGCAAAGGCTGGAGGGGAGCTTTACATTTCCTCCCACTCTTGCCACTTGCCTGACAAGTCTGACAAGACCTGCAATGTGCATCTGAGTGCCTGCACATTAGGGGCCAGTAAAAGTGGGTGACAAGCCTCTCAAAGGTCTTGTCCTGCCCCAAATGTCCAGCTAAAGGCACATCATGAGCCAACCCCAGTAGGAAGGCCCTGAAGCACTGGGGTACCACCAGCAGACTGGCTGACCCAGGCTCAGGAACCTTAGGCTTGCTATACAGAAGGTCATCCTCCCAATAAATCAGGTGTGATCCTGGCTCCTTGCCAGTTGCCTGGTCTGCAGCCTGCTGCCGCAAACCTTCCAAAGTAGGGCATGTCTTCTGTGCTGCACATAATGCTTCCCTGGTGGGCCCCGCTTCCTGCTGCCACTGCGACAGCTCAGGGACCTCCCCCAGTTCAACCACCTGTTCCCCTGTAGGCTCCAGGGCGTCACCCTCAGGCTCCGCCTCCTCCCGGACCTTGGGAACTTCTGGGGCCGGTTTCCCACGCCCCCTGCCCTTCCTCTTCTTGGCAGTCCCCTGGGCCACTGTTTTAGGCTCCAGGGGCTCTTGATTACCCTGATGGGCTGCCATTGACCGGGTGGATACGCATTCCCACCCAGGCAGACCCAACATCTCCAAGTGAGACCTGTGTTCCACCTCCTTCCAAGGGGAATCCTCCAGGTCATTGCCTAGGAAACAATCAACAGGCATGGTTGGACTCACAGCTACCTTCAAGGAACCTGAGACACCCCCCCATTCAAAGGGAACCTGCGCCACTCTGCACAGGCGCTCTGAGTTGTCCACTGCAACTACTTGGTGAAGTACCCGGGGATCAATCTGCTCTTCAGACACCAGCTCACTCCTCACTGTAGTCACACGGGTTCCTGTGTCTCTCAGAGCCTCCACCCTCTGTCCATTAATGATGACCCACTGCCTGTACTTCTTAGTGTTGTCAGGCACTAGGGTTCTCTGGACCATCTCACTGTCCCCTAGTGAGACAAGGGTCATCTCTGCTGGTTCCCACCCACCTGAAACCAATTCCTCCCCAAGCGCTACACTGGCCAAACTCTGGGACGGCGCACCAGAGGGTGCCGGTGTACTTTTGGGGCATTTGGGGTCCCCCCTCACATGACCCACCTGGTCACATGCATAGCACTTACGTGGGGGACCACCTGCCACTGGCTTCCCTTTGGAGAACCATGGTTTCTTTTCACTGGGGGGTTGGGAATCCTTACCCAGGGAATCATTTTGGGGCCCTTTAGAGAACTCCCCCTGTTTGCCCTTACCCCCCCTTTCTTCTGAGAGGGACCCTGCCCACCCTTGGCCCTTGACCCATACCTCTTTTGGACCCTGGTGCTCTCCCAGCGGCCCGCTTCCTGCGCAAGCTTCCTGGGGTCAGTCAGCTTGCTGTCAATCAGGTGTTGGCGCAGCTCTGGAAAACATAAACTGTACAAGTGCTCCCAAGCAATCAGATTGTAAAGCCCCTCATACGTAGTTACCTTACTGCCCTTCACCCAGCCATCCAGTGACCTGCAATACGAATCAACACATTCCAGCCATGTTTGGGATTCCTTCTTCTTGTAGGACCTAAACTTATCCTGGTACTGCTCAGGGGTAAGACCATACCTTGTAAGCAAGGCATCCTTCATGTTAGAGTAGGTGAGACTCTGAGCATCCCCTAAGGCTGTCAGTGTATCCCTCCCCTCTACCTCAAAGTGCTTCCACAGACCCGCCCCCCAATAAGCTTCAGGGACCAGATTCATGTGGAGAGCAGACTCATACCCTTTGAACCATAAGTATATGTCATCCTCCCTCTTGTAATCTTTCACAAGGTCTTTAGGAATGTGCACCCTCCTCTCAGGTTGCACTGTAGGGTTGCTGCCACCATCTCTAATGGACTGGCTTCTATGATCCAGCTCCCTCAAGCTAAGCTCATGAGCCATTGCTAACTTCTTCTCCTCAAGGGCTAGCCTTCTCTGCTCCAATTGGTACTCCCTTTCTGCCTGTCTGTCCTGTAACTCTTCAGGTGTCAGACCCTTAGATGAGACACTGCTACCTGCCCTTGAGACCTTCTCCCTGGACATAACAGGCCCACCCACAATACCATTGTGTACTGAACACTCTTCCTCATCCTCCCAATCTCCCTCATCCTCTGTGTGCCCTTCAGTGCTCTTGGCTGTCACCCAGGCCCTCAGTGCCTTTTGCAGCTCCTCCTTCCTGAATGAGCTCTTAATGGGACAGTCAAAACTTTTACAGAACTGCTTCAACTGAGCTTTGGTATAACTCTCCAATTTCTCAAGGTCAAAGTCAGCTCCAACTGATGCATCTCCAGCATGGGACATGATGAAGATTAAAAAACAAGTGCAAAGTTCCAAAGGCAGAAAAACAAGTTCCCAAATGAAGTTCCAAAGAAAGTCAATCAAGGAATCAGCGAAAAAAAATGGAAGTAGAACAAAAACAGTTTCAAAGAGAAAAAATCAAAAGATCACCAAACAGGCAGTATGTGGTCACGTGGTGGTCTGAACTCAAACAGTAGTGTACACTTAATCACTGTATGTCAAGTACAAATACATGTCCAAATCCCAACCGCTGATCACCAATGTTAGAAATGGGGTCTTTGGTTGACAGTCAGGTTACGCCCCTGTTCAAGCAAGGACCCTCACTCTAGTCAGGGTAAAAGAGAATCACCCTCAGCTAACCCCTGCTTACCCCCTTGGTAGCTTGGCAGAGCAGTAGGCTTAAGTTCAGAGTGTTAGGTGTAAAGTATTTGTACCAACACACACAGTAACTTAATGAAAACACTACAAAATGACACAACACCAGTTTAGGAAAATAGGAAATATTTATCTAAACAAAACAAGACCAAAATGACAAAAATCCGACATACACAAGTCAAGTTATGATTTTTTAAAGATTAAACTCAAAAATAGCACTTAGAAACAAAAATGCTTCGAGGAGGTGTTAACATGGCGTCGTGACGGAGTCGTTCCCAACAAGCCGACACCAGCGGCGCCGGAAACAGAGTCGCATTGACCCCCAAGTACAGTACCTTTGGTGAAGCGTGAAAACAAGTTGATGCACGAAGTCGGGGATCGGGGCTTTGGTGTGAAACGTTGAATCCGCGCACTTTGAGTGGCGTCGGTCACGACGTGGGGCGGCGACTTCCATGGAGTCGCAGACTTCAGCGGGGCTGCAGCAGCGTCGGGCCTGCGAAGAGCGTCGCGTTCCAGCGAAGGTCACGGCATCGGGTGCAGGCGGAATCACCAGATTCAGCAGCGGCGTCGGTCCGAAGTCTTCCAAAGTCAATTTCCTTGGATTTCCACCAGCTTTCCTTTCAAGGGCCCAGGGACTGGATAGGGCACCACTTGTCAGAGCAGGAGTCTCTCCAGAGACTCCAGGTGCTGGCAGAGAGAAGTCTTTGCTGTCCCTGAGACTTCAAACAACAGGAGGCAAGTTCTAAATCAAGCCCTTGGAGAATTCTTCACACGATGGAAGGCACACAAAGTCCAGTCTTTGCCCTCTTACTCTGGCAGAAGCAGCAACTGCAGAATAGCTCCACAAAGCACAGTCACAGGCAGGGCAGCACTTTTCCTCCGCTCTTCAGCTCTTCTCCAGGCAGAGGTTCCTCTTGTTTCCAGAAGTGTTCTAAAGTCTGTGGTTTTGGGTGCCCTTCTTATACCCAGTTTATCCTTTGAGGTAGGCCTACTTCAAAGTAAAGTCTCTTTGGAATGTGAAATCCTGCCTTGCCCAGGCCAGGCCCCAGACACTCACCAGGGGGTTGGAGACTGCATTGTGTGAGGGCAGGCACAGCCCTTTCAGGTGCGAGTGACCACTCCTCCCCTCCCTTCTAGCACAGATGGCTCATCAGGATATGCGGGCTACACCCCAGCTCCCTTTGTGTCACTATCTAGTGTGAGGTGCAACCAGCCCAACTGTCAAACTGACCCAGACAGGGAATCCACAAACAGGTTGAGTCACAGAAATGGTATAAGCAAGAAAATGCTCACTTTCTAAAAGTAGCATTTTCAAGCGCACAATCTTAAAATCAACTTTACTAAAAGATGTATTTTTAAATTGTGAGCTCAGAGACCCCAAACTCCACATGTCCATCCGCTCCCAAAGGGAATCTATACTTTAATCAGATTTAAAGGTAGCCCCATGTTAACCTATGAGAGGGACAGGCCTTGCAACAGAGAAAAACGAATTTAGCA
The DNA here is from genome assembly GCF_031143425.1 of Pleurodeles waltl. Classification (NCBI taxonomy): domain Eukaryota; kingdom Metazoa; phylum Chordata; class Amphibia; order Caudata; family Salamandridae; genus Pleurodeles; species Pleurodeles waltl. The sequence goes on along the minus strand of NC_090449.1, from coordinate 312,649,555 downwards.
ATATTTCACTGTCAGGACATACAAAACACATTACTATATGTCCTACCTTACCCATCCACTGCTCCCTGCCCTTAGGGCTACCTAGGGCCTGCATTAGGGGTGTCTGACATGTAAGAAACGGGAAGGTTTAGGCCTGGCAAGTGGGTACACTTGCCAAGTCGAATTTACAGTTAAAACTGCACCCACAGACACTGCAGTGACAGGTCTGAGACATGATTACAGAGCTTCTGATGTGGGTGGCACAACCAGTGCTGCAGGCCCACTAGTAGCATTTGATTTACAGGCCCTGGGCACCTCTAGTGCACTGTACTAATAAATCAAGTATGCCAATCATGGATAAGCCAATTACATACACATTTTGTAAAGGAGCACTTGCACTTTAGCACTGGTTAGCAGTGGTAAAGTGCCCAGAGTAACAAAAACAGCAAAATCAGAGTCCAGCACACATCAACAACCTGGGGAACAAAGGCAAAAAGTTAAGGGAGACTACGCCAAGGTCGAAAAGTCTAACATTTACTCCACTGGTTCTGGAGGGGGCTTTGTGCCCAGAGTGCTTCATCCTGCCAAGGATAGAGATAGTGGATGTAAATCTCCACTGGTTCTGGAGGGGGCTTTGTGCCCAGAGTGCTTCATCCTGCCAAGGACAGAGGTAGTGGATGTAAATCCCCACTGGTTCTGGATGGGGCTTTTTGCCCAGAGTGCTTCATCCTGCCAAGGACAGAGGTAGTGGATGTAAATCTCAACTGGTTCTAGAGGGGGCTTTGTGCCCAGAGTGCTTCATCCTGCCAAGGACAGAGGTAGTGGATGCCTTTCTCCACTGGTTCTGGAGGGGGCTTTGTGCCCAGAGTGCTTCATCCTGCCAAGGACAGAGGTAGTGGATGTAAATCTCCACTGGTTCTGGAGGGGGCTTTGTGCCCAGAGTGTTTCATCCTGCCAAGGACAGAGGTAGTGGATGTAAATCTCCACTGGTTCTGGAGGGGGCTTTGTGCCCAGAGTGCTTTATCCTCATGGCGGCCTCAGTATCGTCAGAAGCTTTGGCGCTCATTTGCCCGTGGTGCTGGTGGCGGCAGTGTCCTGTTCAGCAGTGCTGGTGGCGGCGGTGTCCTGTTCAGCGGTGCTGGTGGCAACGGTGTCCTTGGCAGCGGTGCTGGTGGCGGCGGTGTCCTTGGCAGCGGTGCTTGTGGCGGCGGTGTCCTTGGCAGAGGTGCGGGTGGCGGCGGTGTCCTTGGCAGCAGTGCTGGTGGCGGTCTTGTCTGCCGTGCAGGTTTTCGTCCAGTTGCCTGGTTTTCTGTGCCCCTTCCCCACCTTGGATGGTGGCGCAGCTGTCTCCCCACTCCCAATTGTACCCCTGGGAGAGGCTTTGGTGGTAGATGTTTTGCCTCTCTCCTGCCGGGCAGTGGCCAACTTTTTGTGCTTTTGAGGTGGGGGACTGTCCGTTGTCTGGCTCCTTGGCACACTGGCTGCCCTGCTGTTTGGTGCACTCCAGAAGCCGGTTACTGCTGGCACCACTGTTCCCGCTGATGTTTTGGCTGAGGCGCTGGGTTGGGACCTGGAGAGGCGGGCCCTAGGAGACTGAACGGGTGGAGGAGGTGAGGGGAAGAGGTCAAGGTTGGACAGGAAAAGTTTTTGGGACACACTGGGATGGGTAGATGTAGGGGGTTCGGGAGTGGAGGAAGAGGTAGTGGCTGTAGGAGGTGGACGTTTGCTGACTTTGGGTGAAGGTCCATGGGCTGGAGGCTGTTGTGAGGTGGATGGCTGTTGGGTGGGTGTGTGACTGTGTTTGTGTACCTTGGGAGGTGGGATCACAGACACACTGGGAGAAGACACAGGGGATGTGTGAATGGTAGTGGGGGTGGTGACTGTACATGAGCGGGGTGTGGTAGTGGGTGTGCTGGTGATGGAGGTAGTGGCTGAAGATGTAGTGCATGCAGGTGTGAGTGGAGACAAGACTGGGAGGGAGGAGGGAGACGAGGAGGAGGGGGACACAGTGGAGGCAGTGGATATTGGTATGTCTGCATGTGTGTGATGCTTGCGTGAGTGCCTGTGGGATGTGTGGTGCTTATGTTTACCTGAACTTCCCTTGTGTGTTGAAGTGTGTGCATGCTGGTCTGATGGTGTGCTTGGGATAGGCTGAGGTACAGGGGTTTGGGTCTGGGTGGAGGAAGTTGGAGGGGAGAGGCTGGAGAAAGGGACAATGGCTGCCATCAGTGCTGAGGCCAGAGTCTGAAAAGCTCGCTGTTGGGCTGCCTGACCAGAATGAATGCCCTCCAGGTATGCATTGGTCTGTTGCAACTGCCTCTCTACACCCTGGATGGCATTCAAAATGGTAGACTGCCCAACAGTGAGGGATCTGAGGAGGTCAATGGCCTCCTCACTGAGGGCAGCAGTGATGACTGGGGCAGTGCCTGAGGTGCCTGGGGCCAAGGAGATGCCCACCCTCCTGGGTGAGCCGCCACAGGGCACACGCTGAGGGGCTGCTGGGAGGGTGGTGCTGGTAGGGGGGGTGGCGGCTGTACCTGTAGATGCGGTGGGTACAGAGGGGCCTGCCACCGCAAGGGAGCTCCCATCAGAGGAAGAGTCCGTGTTGCTGATCTCAGCTCCTGTCCCCGCCGTGGAGCTCCCCTCGCCCTCCGTCCCACTGGTGGCTTGTGACTCCGTTGTGTCGCCCTCCAGGGCCATGTGGGATGCAGCTCCCTCCTGCTCCTGTGGCACTGCTCCTCCACCTGATGATTCTAATGCACACAAGAACAGGGAGACCACAAAAAGGGGGGGCGAGACAGAAGAAAGACATGTTGAGTGCATCCAATACCGCTACCGTTGGCAGACACTACAGACACAGAAGCCCCCTGCACTACGCCGTGCACTTAGAGTTCCCTAATTAATCACAGGGACATGGGTTACAAGGCCTATGCCAGATTGCTGCACACATGGAAGTCACAGGAGCCTGACTAGGTGTAGTTGGCTCTCAACACAGGTGGGTTGGGGTGCCACAGGGCCTGCCTTAAGAAGGGACCTTGCCTACTAAACTCATCCTGGCCTAGGGGAACCCACAGCCCACCTCCCCCACCCAGACACCTACAATGAGTGCAGAATCAGCAGAATGAGAGTGTACTCACCCCTTGTAGCTGCTGTGATGCCCTCAAGCGCCCATCCAACTCCGGATTCGCCACCGCCAGGATCCAGAAAATCAGGGGGGTCATGGTGCGACAGGCACCCCTCCCACGTTGGGAGGCCATCCCCAGCTGGGCCTCTGCCATCTTCTTGCTCCAGTGGCGAATGTCCTCCCATCTCTTACGGCAGTGGATGCTCTGTCTGTGGTGGACTCCCAGGGTCCGGACTTCCTTGCCGATGGCACGCCAAATATCCTTCTTCTGGTGGGCGCTGACCTACAGGAATAGTACAGGGGAAAGGAGAAGATATAACCATCCGCACTCACAGTCATTGGCCCTCATCCCTACCCTTGCCATGACGCACATCCACTCACCGTCGTATCATGCATGCCTCATTCTCCAACCCCCCATCTTTCATCAACACCACACCACACAGGTATTGCCAATTCGGCATGCTCACACTGCACTTACCTGTTTGTCTGGAGGACCGTAGAGTAGCGTGTACTGGGGGAGGACCCCATCCACTAGTTTCTCCAACTCCTATGTGCTGAAGGCAGGGGACCTTTCCCCAGACACATGAGCCATTGTCTCTTCCAGACTGAGGTTACAGCAGCACTTGCAGTGTAGGTCCTCTCCTTTCGAAGATCAGGTATCAAGTGAACAGAGAGAAAATGGCAGTGACACCCGCGGCGGTGCGTACCGTCACCGCCGGCGTACATCGTCATTGGTTCCCTGGACCCATAGGGTCCAATGTTAACCAATGCAGGATTGCGCCGCGGTCTTCGACCGCCTACCGCGACAGTGTACAACGCCAGCGCAGTTACCTCATAACCCCTTGTCCCACATTACAGGTCAGGCAGCCACCATTTCAGGGGGCCACATGGCATTAATTTTGACTGCGTCACACATATCTAAGCCTTGCTTAAACACTAATACAGCCATATATCAATTTTCAAACATTTTGCTATAAAGTTGTGTTTACCTCAGTGTTGGTTGTCTCTCTGCTCGCTGTTCTCCTCCATAGAGCAAGTCCGGTGGGGCAGGTGAGGAGATGGCGGCATCCTCAGGTGTTCAGACCGCTGGTGGACCTGTCGACAATGGAGGAGCGACATGTAATTGTCACATACAGACTTCATCGTACCACAATCCTGGAACTGTGTGCCCAGTTAGAGCCAGACCTGATGTCAGCTATCCTCCATCCCACAGGAATCCCCCCCTCTAGTGCAGGTCCTGTCAGTACTCTATTTCCTAGCAAGTGGGTCTTTTCAAACAACAGTGGCCATTGCATCAGGGATGTCCCAGCCTATGTTCTCCAACGTGTTGTCCAAAGTGGTGTCTGCCCTGCTGAAACACATGCGCAGCTACATCGTTTTCCCTCAGGTGGAGGATTTGCCTACACTGAAAGGTGACTTCTATGCCCTGGGACATATCCCCAACATCAGAGGTTCCATTGATGGGACACATGTGGCCTTGGCCCCCCCGCAGGAGTGAACATGTGTACAGAAACCGTAAGAGTTACCATTCTATGAATGTGCAGATGGTGTGTTTGGCCGACCAGTACATCTCCCATGTAAATGCCAAGTTTTCTGACTCAGTGCATGACGCTTACATTCTGTGGAATAGCAGCATCCCTTATGTGATGGGGCTACTCCAGAGCCACCAAGTGTGGCTAGTAGGTGAGGACATGGACCCAATACAGTGTGACTAGGTGTCTGGGTCTGGGGATGTCCCTAAGAGTTAGTGTGTGTCTAACAGTTGTCCCTCACCATTTTCAGGTGACTCTGGTTACCCCAATCTGTCATGGTTACTAACCCCAGTGAGGAATCCCAGGACAAGGGCAGAGGAACGCTACAATGAGGCCCATGGGCGAACTAGGAGGATTATAGAGAGGACCTTCAGCCTCCTGAAGCCCAGGTTCCGGTGCCTCCATATGACAGGTGGTTCCCTATTCTACTCACCAAAGAAGGTTTGCCAGGTCATCGTGGCCTGCTGTATGCTTCACAACTTGGCTTTGTGACGACAGGTGCCTTTTCTGCAGGAGGATGGTCCAGATAGAGGTGTTGTGGCAGCTGTGGAGCCTGTGGACAGTGAAGACGAGGAAGCAGAAGAAGAGGACATAGACAACAGGAACACGGTGATCCAGCAATATTTCCAGTGAGACACAGGTAAGAAGACAACACTGTCTGCTACATCTGATTTAATTCTTCTACCTCTCATCTGTGTGTCATTTTAACCAGTGTATGGACACTGAGTTGTCACTTTCCCTTTCGATTTCACAGATGTAGGTCCCACTGTGTGACCTCTGCTTTGTTTCCGCATGGACTAGAGTTGTGTAACATAGGTATATTGACATTACATTGGATACAGCATTTTTCCACATTTATTGGAAATACACATTTTTGAAAGCACAGACTGACTCCAGATTGTTTTGTGATTTAAGGGTGTTTATTTAAGTGCTAAATAGTGGAGGGGGTTGTAAAATGGTCAGGGGTTATGGTGGAGGAATGTTAATGGCAGATTCCAGTCTATTAGTCTCACAGGTGCATTGTCCAAAGGGGCATAGGAAGTGGAGCTAGGGCAGTTTAAGTATAGACAGGGTGACAAAGTGGGACAGAAGGATGACAATCAAAATGGTGGTCTCATTTCTTGGCGGGGGGCTTGGCATTGTTCTCTGTCTTTGTCCTGGATTTCAGGGACCGCTTGCGGGGTGGTTCTTCATCTGCAGGGGGTGGGGTGCTGGTGTTGTGGTCCTGTAGCAGTGCCTCCTGTCCACTAGCACCGGCAGAGTTGATGGGCAGTTCATCATCTAGGCTAGTGCCAGGGGCTCCTTGTTGTGCCACAGTGTCCCTCCTGCTGTTGAAGAGTTCCTTCAGCACCCCTACAATGGTGCCCAGGGTGGAATTGATGGATTTGAGTTTCTGCCTGAACCCCAAATACTGTTCCTCCTGCAGCCGCTGGGTCTCCTGAAACTTGGCCAGTACCGTTGCCATCGTCTCCTGGGAATGGTGGTAGGCTCCCATGATGTTGGAGAGGGCCTTATGGAGAGTGGGTTCCCTGGGCCTGTCCTCCCCCTGTCGCACAGCAGCCCTCCCAGTTCCCCTGTGTTCCTGGGCCTCTGTCCCCTGAACCGTGTGCCCACTACCACTGCCCCCAGGTCCCCGGTGTTGTTGGGGTGGTGGGTTAGCCTGGGTTCCCTGTAGTGGTGGACACACTGCTGCTTGACATGTCCTGGGAACAGAGGGATGGGCCGGCTGGGTGGGTGCTGTGCTGGTGTTTCCAGAGGTGGGAAGCTCTGTAATGGCCTGTGCCAGTGTGAGGGGAACCGACTGTCCTGAGGTCCCTGATGGGCCGGGCTGGTCATCTAGATCCAATTGGACAGAGCTGCTGTCATCACTGTGGGCCTCTTCTGTGGGTGGAGTGGACATGTCTGGACCCTCCTGTCTGGTGACGTTGGGTAGGGGTCCTGCAGGGGTGTAAAGGCATGATTATTGCATCTGTGTGTGCCATGGTGTGCAATGGGTGGGTGACCCTGTCCCCCATGCTTCCATTTTTCTTTGGGACCTTCTGTGATAATGGTTTAGGGGGGTGAATGGGCATGTGCAGTGGACATGCTTTGGTGATGGGTGTCCATGCTTTGGTGTTGCATGCAGGGCTTGGCTTTGGGATGTGTGGTTTGTGATAGTGGGACATGTGTGAGGAGTTGGAGTGATGGGGTGAGGGCGAGGGTGGGGGTATGTGATAGCATGCAGGTAGGGTGGGGGGTGAAGTAGTTAAAGCTTTGACTTACCAGGGTCCATTCCTCCAGCTACTCCTGCGAGGCCCTCAGGATGCAGTATAGCCAAGACCTGCTCCTCTCATGTTGTTAGTTGTAGGGGAGGAGGTGGGGGTCCGCCGCCAGTCCTCTGAACTGCAATCTGGTGTCTTTAGACCACGGAACGCACCTTCCCCCGTAGGTCGTTCCACCTCTTCCTGATGTCATCCCTAGTTCTTGGGTGCTGTCCCACTGCGTTAGCCCTGTCCACGATTCTGCGCCATAGCTCCATCTTCCTAGCTATGGTGGAGTGCTGCACCTGTGATCCGATTAGCTGTGGCTCTACCCAGATGATTTCCTCCACCATGACCCTGAGCTCCTCCTCAGAAAACCTGGGGTGTCTTTGCGGTGCCATGGGGTGGTGTGGGTGGGTGTGTGTTGTGATGTGTGGGGTGATATTTAGAGGTGTGTTTTGTGAGGTGCCTGGATGTTGTGTGAGTGATGGAGTTGAGTGCCTGTGGATGCTAGTGTTGTTTCTGGTGGTGTCTCTCTCTGGTGTCTCTATCACCATCGTCTTCAAGGACTCCATCAACGTCACCACCTCCACCAAAGACACCCCCCTCGCCGCCGAACACCTGCACTTCCAGATCCACACTGACCCCAGGACCACCCTCAGAGGAACTCTCATCTACCGACCCCCTGGACCACGCGCCCTCTTCAGCGACTCTATCACTGACTTCATCTCCCCGCACGCCCTTGCCTCGCCGGACTACATCCTCCTCGGTGACCTCAACTTCCACCTGGAACAGAACAACGACCCCAACACCACCGCCCTGCTCGACAACCTCGCCAACCTCGGTCTCAAGCAACTGGTGAACACCCCCACCCACATCGCCGGACACACACTCGACCCCACCTTCTCCTCCAGCAACCACGTATCCTTCAGCCACTCCTCCGCTATACACTGGACTGACCACAGATATGTCCACTTCACCTTCCGACGCAAGACTCGCCACTTCCGCACACAACCCATCCCACGCCGACAGTGGAACAAAATCCCCGAGGAACAGCTTCTTTCCACTCTCAACGACAACCAACCCACCTTCTCCTCTGACCCCAACGACGCAGCCCTCAGCCTCACGAATTGGATCACCAACTGCGCAGACAACCTCGCTCCCCTCAGACACCTCCCAAGACAAACCAACACCAAAAAAACCTCTCTGGTTCACGAACACCCTTAAGGAATCAAAGAAAACCTGCAGCACCCTCGAGAAAGCCTGGCACAAGGACCACACCGCAGATAACATGACTGCCCTCAAGAACGCTACCCGCGAACACCACCAACTGATCCGTGCCGCCAAAAGAAATTCCTTCACAGATAGACTGGACAAAAACAGTCACAATAGCAGAGAACTCTTCAACATCGTCAAAGAGCTCTCCAACCCTAACGCTAAAGCCACCATGAACTCCATCCACTCCGGTGCCCCATCGGACCCCTGCCCACACTTCATCTTCAACAAAGCCGACAAAATCATCGCCCGCATCTCCAGACCATCATCAACAGCTCTTTTTCTTCTGCCGCCTTCCCCGAGAGCTGGAAACACGCTGAAGTCAAAGCCCTACTGAAGAAACCTACGGCGGACCCAAGTGACCTGAAGAATTTCCGCCCCATCTCGCTCCTCCCCTTCCCTGCCAAAGTCATAGAGAAGGCCGTCAACAAGCAACTCACCAACTTCCTTGAAGACAACAACCTACTCGACCCCTCTCAATCCGGATTCCGAGCCAATCACAGCACAGAAACCGCCCTCATCTCAGTCACAGACGACATCAGAACCCTGATGGACAACGGAGAAACAGTCGCCCTCATCCTCCTTGACCTCTCGGCTGCCTTCGACACCGTCTGCCACCGCACCCTAATAACCCGCCTCCGCTCCACCGGGATCCAAGGACAGGCCCTGGACTGGATCACCTCCTTCCTCTCCAACCGCTCCCAAAGAGTCTACCTCCCACCTTTCCGCTCAGACCAAACCGAGATCATCTGCGGCGTCCCACAAGGCTCCTCGCTCAGCCCGACTCTATTCAGTGTCTACATGAGCCCCCTCGCGGACATCGTACGCAAACACAGCATCATCATCACCTCCTACGCCGACGACACTCAGCTGATACTTTCCCTCACCAAGGACCCCACTAGCGCCAAGACCAACCTGCAAGATGGAATTAAAGACGTTCGCAGACTGGATGAAACTCAGCCGTCTGAAACTGAACTCAGACAAAACGGAAGTCCTCATCCTCGGAAACACCCCGACCGCCTGGGAGGACTCCTGGTGGCCCACGGCCCTTGGCACCGCACCAACCCCCTCAGACCACGCACGCAACCTCAGCTTCATCCTGGACCCACTTCTCACCATGACCAAACAAGTCAACACCGTATCATCCTCCTGCTTCCTCACCCTCCGCATGCTCCGAAAGATCTTCAGTTGCATCCCCGCCGACACCCGAAAGACTGTGACCCACGCCCTCGTCACGAGCCGCCTGGACTATGGCAACACCCTACACGCAGGAACCACCGCTAAACTCCAGAAACGTCTGCAACAAATTCAAAACGCCTCCGCCCGCCTCATCCTCGACATACCCCGCAACAGCCACATCTCCGCCCACCTGAGACACCTGCACTGGCTCCCCATCAACAAAAGGATCACCTTCCGACTCCTCACACACGCACACAAAGCCCTCCACAACAAGGGACCCGAATACCTCAACCGCCGACTCAGTTTCGACACACCCACCCGTCAACTTCGCTCCGCCAACCTCGCTCTCGCCGCCGTCCCTCGCATCCGCCGCACCACGGTGGGTGGGAGGTCCTTCTCCTACCTGGCGGCCAAGACATGGAATTCCCTCCCCACCATCCTCAGGACCACCCAGTACCACTCCGCATTCCGGAGGTAACTCAAGACCTGGCTGTTCGAGCAGCAGTAACCCCATCCCCCTAGCGCCTTGAGACCCGCACGGGTGAGTAGTGCGCTGTATAAATGTTTATGATTTGATTTGATTCTCTCTGGCCTTCTGTCACAATTGTTGTTGTAGGGGTTTGTGGGTGATGTGGGTGTGTGTTTTATATTGTATTGGGTGTGTGGGAGTGGTGTGTGTATGTGTATCAGGTGTGTGTATTTCTATTTGTCCAATGTGGTAGTATTTTGTAGAAGTGTGTGTATTTTGAGCGCAGCTGTGTGTACCGCCAATGGAATACCGTGGTTGAAAGACCGCTGCGTGGATTCGTGGGTCGTGATAGTGTGGGCGTATTCCTGTTGGCGTGACGGTGTTGGTTTTGTTATCGCCAGTTTATCACTGACCTTTGGTGTGGCGGACTTGTGTGGGTGTCTAGATTTTGGAGGATTCCGAGCTGTGGGTCATAATAGCTGTGGCAGAATTCCACAGCCACGGCGTTGTGTTGGCGGTCTTCTGCACGGCGGTAAGCGGCTTTTACCACCAATGTTGTAATGACCCCCTTTGTGGCTATCTGTCAGCATTTGCTCCATTCTCCCTAGGATACATATCTATGCTGCTGTTTTATGCATGTGCTACCCATATTGATGTGATGATGTCTGGAGTCTCTCACATATGTTCATGGGAACTGTTGTTGTAATTGTACATCTTCAATGGTGGTCCAATTCTTGTGGTGCCACAGACAGGATTCTGTCACCATCATATGTCATCTGACAGATACCTTCATGCCTCATACCGTGTAATTAGTCATGTAAAACTGGAGTAGCAATGAGGGACATGACAGGTAGGACCAGAGTATGGATCAACTTTATGTTCGTATGTACCGTTAATGTGGATTCCTGTTAAGAAGTGCACTGCACCTATGCAACGATTGGGGATTGTGCGCTGACTGTTGGAAAGCATCATGTAGAGACTTGCGATGATGTTTGCATCACATGTGTTTGGGTATAGGGATTCATCCACAGACAGATGTCACGCTTGCCATGTCTGAGATGTGGGTAGTAATGTACTGTCTCATTGGATAACAAGTTGGGGGCCTTCTAATGGTGATTGAAAGTTTTGTGTCTCTCCAACCTGCACAGTACAGTTGTTCACTACAAACACACTCAAATGTGGATATTGCAGTGGGTCTCATACATTGGTGGTTGCTATCCTTGCCTTTACGAGATAATGTGTGTGTTTATTCCGGAGACATCTCTCCATGAGATTTCGAACTTGACTTATTCATTGTTACTTACAATGCCACAGTTGGGGAATGTCTGAGTGACATTGCTACTACCTCCTGGACTAATTTTGTACAGGTGTCAGTTGTGTAGCTGAACTATGATTTGATGTGTCCGTAGTGACATGGGTCTCTCCATGTCACCTACTCCAGCTTTTTGCAGATTTGCAGCTGTGTCAGCTGCATTTCCTTTGCAAGCTCTGATATTGTTGGTACACCACATCAGTGCAGAATAGATGTGCCTGTGTCTGTATAGTTGGTAGAGTACCTTACAATTGCAGCCAATTGTTGGCTACCAGTTCACAGGAGTTTACTGCATGTGGCACAGGTTTGAGGATGGAGTGGTAACCTAGTTAGTGTGTGGTTAGTGTGGTTCCTAGACTCCATCCATGCAATTGTAGTTGTCTGAGATCCTGATTTTCTCATGTGTCACTTTTGTAATTCCAGATGTTATGCATGGTTATGTAATGGCACATGATTGTGCCACTTAGGTGGCACTTTTTTGCGTGGGGCTACTCGACATGATGACATGGTTTGTTCCTCAGAATTGTGATTAAAGTGTTTTCATGTCCATGTTGTGACCTTTTTTCTCTTTCTTTTGGCAGCATCAACACAGGCAGGTGAAGGAGAAGGGGTCAAGCCGAGTGGGGAAGCATCTGGCTACGGGACCTCGGGTCAAGATACAACCAACACAGAGGGACCCAGTGACCCAGAGGGTGAGGGAAGTGCCACAGGGGAGACCGGATCAAGCTCTACATCCTCAAATTCATCCTTCAGTGGCCACCCCCTAGTGGTGGCATACCCTTCAGGGAAATCCCCAGCACCATCTTTGACTGCCACACCCCGTTCTATCCTGTTGCCCCCACCCAGTTGGCCATCTCTGCTCACCCAAGAGGGTAGTAGTCTCCTTTGCCTCAGGCACCTCTGCCCCAGCCCCTGTTCTCCCTGCTTCCTTTAGTGAGGAGGCTATTAATATCTTGAGAAACATCTCTGTGGGTCACTCTGCCATCGTGAATGCCATCCAGGGACTGGCGACCCAACTCCAGCAGACAAACGCCTTCCTAGAGGGCCTTCACAGTGCAATGGCTGGCCTACAGAGATCTTTTCAGGCTCTGGCCTCTACACTGACAGCAGCCAGTCATCCCTTGTCTGCCATCCCCCCTCCACCTCCCTCTTCCCAGTCCAAATCCCCCCTTCCCCGACCTACCCTAAGCACACAGACAGATTCCCATGCATCCACCTCAACAGATCGCTCACAATCACAAACACCACAAGACACACTGGCATGCACACAAACAACATCCACCCGCAGACACAGCAAAGGTCACTCCTTTCCCTGACATGCCGTCAAACCACATCATCACTCACATGACATCTGGCATATCTACAGACACCAACACAACGGTCACCGGCACATTCACCACACCCATCCAACCCACAGACACCACCCCAGCAGACCTTCAGACATCCATCGCTGTCACCATACCTGCAGGTACCACAATTACAGACACACCTACATGCACCACATCCAGAATATCTGCAGCCACCACACCCACCATGGCATCCCGAGCACCTCTATACCCCTCAGTCCAAGACACATAAATGCCCTCACTCACCCACTCAACAGACACCCACCCCACACAAGCATACCTTCCACAAGCACACACCCAAGACATCCACTATTACATGTCAGACAATCACTCCCTCAACTTCCAAATCCTGATCCCCCTCTGTTGACCATGTCAGTTTGTCTAAAAAACCTTTCCTTTTCCTTTGTGGGTTAGACCTTACCTGTCCTCGCCGCCCCCGATCCCACACCCAAAAAGTCCACATCCCACCCCAAAGCCATCAATTCCACCTCCAAGGCATCTCCTGCCCCCCTGCAAAGACCCATACTCCTCCCCCCGCCAAGAAGCCCACCCCTCCCTAAAAGGAGCCTCACCCCAAACCCAAACCCCCCTCTCCAAAACTTGATGCCCCCAAACTCCAGATAATCCCTGAGATGACTGCTGGCCCCCTTGATGCCCCAAACTGTGGAGGTTCCATGGCAGTTAGGAGTCAAGCTGGGCAACAACACAGTGCCATCATTTGGACACCATATGGTCTGGCCTTTGGCCTTAGATATACAGCCCTTTGTTGGATAAACCTAACCAGTTGTTAGTTTGTTGGGTACACCTGTTGTGTAACAATTTTAGTTATAGCTCCATGCACATTAGTTTAATACACTAGGCCGCTGCGCACTTTGACCTAGATATATTTTATTCAGCTTCGCATTGTTATTTTTACAATAACCAGTTTTACGGTCTTGTTTTAATTTCTTCTACCTAACTGTTTTGCTTAGCCCAGCACTGTGTTCTCAAGCAACACATTCTTGATCACTTTGTGCTTCAGTCTAGGCTACAGTTTGGTACATTGCCGGTGAACGTGGTAGATGTTTAGCCTCCAACATTCGTAGAAAATACACATCCTTACGTAGGGACATTTTCTTAGAACATTAGCTGTGTTATTACAAAAACACTTCCTTGGCCCATTACACGTTAAGAGGAAGATTCCAGCCAGGGAACCACAACTGTATGCTGAATGCTTCGCTGCAGATGCTAACGCAGACTACAGGCCTTTGCTCAAGTATGAGGGTTGATGTCCTCCCGGGGGAACCTGAAAGGCAGGTTTACAGATTAACATGCCATGCTCAAATTATGATTCAGATAGAAAATAGTCCCTCGACTTTAATGACAATATGATAGCATTATTCTTATGCTTCACTCTCATCGTCACCATTTTAATATTGTTATGTTGTGTCGTTCTGGTTATTGCAGCTCACGCTTTGCTATCTAAAATGCAGTTGTTTTATTACACCAGTCTTTAAAACTTATACTGCTTCATTTGTCATTTATATATGAGACCGAATTGTGAATGAGAGAACCGGATGCGACCCGAGTGACCACGACTTCCCTGAGAAGTATGATATGTCATGCGCTCGGCTGCCCAATCATCTTTACCTTTCGGGAGAGATGAGGCACTGCTAGTTAGCCGGAGCAAAACCCGGATTTGGAGCGACAGGTGTCACCAACCGTGGGTCAGACTCAGTCTCCCACACTGTGGATGATCTTGCTGCTTGTTAGACTTTTCATCCTTGGCGTGGTCTCCCTTAACTTGTTGCCTCTGTTCCCCAGGTTGTTGATGTGTGCTGGACTCTGATTTTGCTATTTGTTTTACTCTGGGCACTTTACCACAGCTAACCAGTGCTAAAGTGCAAGTGCTCCTTTACAAAATGTGTATGTGATTGGTTTATCCATGATTGGCATATTTGATTTACTAGTAAGTCCCTAGTAAAGTGCACTAGAGGTGCCAGGGCCTGTAAATCAAATGCTACTAGTGAGCCTGCCGCACTGGTTGTGCCACCCACATAAGTATCTCTGTAATCATGACTCAGACCTGCCATTGCAGTGTCTATGGGGGTGATTCTTACCTTACCCCCGGCAGAACACCGCACCGCGGTCGTCAGACCGCTGCGGTGATTCTGGGTTTTCCACTGGGCTGGCGGGCGACCGCCAAAAGGCAGCCCGCCAGCCCAGTGGAAAACAACCTTCCCACGAGGACGTCGGCTCTGAATGGAGCTGGCGGAGTGGGAAGGTGCGACGGGTGCAGTGGCACCCGTCGCGTATTTCAGTGTCTGCAAAGCAGACACTGAAATACAAAGTGGGGCCCCCAGGGGCCCCACGACACCCCATACCACCATCCCAGGAACAGGATGGCGGTATGGGGTGTCAGAATCCTCCATGGCGGCGCAGCGAGCTGCGCCGCCATGGAGGATTCATTTGGGCAGCGGAAAACCGGCGGGAGACCGCCGGTTTTCCACATCTGACTGCGGCCAAACCGCCACGGTAAGAATGCCCTGCGGGGCACCGCCAGCCTGTTGGCGGTGCTCCCGCCAACCCTGGCCCCGGCGGTCCATGACGGTGTACCGCCGACTTTCCGCTGCCCTTGAGAATCCTCCATGGCGGCGGAGCGCCATGGGGATTCTGACACCCCCTACCGCCATCCTGTTCCTGGCGGGTCCCCTGGGGGCCCCTGCAGTGCCCATGCCAATGGCATGGGCACTGCAGGGGCCCCCGTAAGAGGGCCCCACCTTGTATTTCAGTGTCTGCTTTGCAGACACTGAAATATGCGACGGGTGCCACTGCACCCGTCGCACCTTCCCACTCCGCCGGCTCAATCCTGAGCCGGCGTCCTTGTGGGAAGGCTGTTTCCCACTGGGCTGGCGGGCGGCCTTTTGGCGGTCGCCCGCCAGCCCAGTGGGAAACCCAGAATGACCGCCGCGGTCTTTCGACCACGGTACGGTCTTCTGGCGGTTCCCGCTTGGCGGGCGGCTCCCGCCGCCCACCAACATCAGAATCACCCCCATTGTAATGTGTTTTATATGTCCTGACAGTGAAATATTGCTAAATTCGTTTTTCACTGTTGCAAGGCCTGTCCCTCTCATAGGTTAACATGGGGGCTACCTTTAAATCTGATTAAAGTGTAGATTCCCTTTGGGAGCGGATGGACATGTGGAGTTTAGGGTCTCTGAGCTCACAATTTAAAAATACATCTTTTAGTAAAGTTGATTTTAAGATTGTGCGTTTGAAAATGCCACTTTTAGAAAGTGAGCATTTTCTTGCTTATACCATTTCTGTGACTCTGCCTGTTTGTGGATTCCCTGTATGGGTCAGTTTGACAGTTGGGCTGGTTGCACCTCACACGACAGTGACACAAAGGGAGCTGGGGTGTAGCCCGCATATCCTGATGAGCCATCTGTGCTAGAAGGGAGGGGAGGAGTGGTCACTCGCACCTGAAAGGGCTGTGCCTGCCCTCACACAATGCAGTCTCCAAACCCCTGGTGAGTGTCAGGGGCCTGGCCTGAGCAAGGCAGGAGTTCACATTCCAAGGAGACTTTACTTTGAAGTAGGCCTACTTCAAAGGAGAAACTGGGTTTAAGAAGGGCACCCAAAACCACAGACTTTAGAGAAACACTTCTGGAACCAAGAGGAACCTCTGCCTGGAGAAGAGCTGAAGAGCTGAGGAAGAAGGGCTGCCCTGCCTGTGACTGTGCTTTGTGGAGCTTTCCTGCAGTGCTGCTTCTACCAGAGTAAGAGGGCAAAGACTGGACTTTGTGTGCCTCCATCTTGTGAAGAACTCTCCAAGGGCTTGATTTAGAGCTTGTCTCCTGTTGTTTGAAGTCTCAGGGACAACAAAGACTTCTCTCTGCCAGCACCTGGAGTCTCTGGAGAGACTCCGGCTCTGACAAGTGGTGCCCTATCCAGTCCCTGGGCCCTTGAAAGGAAAGCTGGTGGAAATCCAAGGAAATCGACTTCGGACCGACGCCGCTGCTGAATCCGGTGATGCCGCCTGCACCCGACGCCGTAACCTTCGCTGGAACGTGACGCTCTTCGCAGGCCCGACCCCACTGCAGCCCCGCTGAAGTCCGTGACTCCTTGGAAGTCACCGCACCATGTCGTGACCGACGCCGCTCGAAGTGCGCGGATTCAACGTTTCACACAGACGCCGCGATCCCCGACTTCGCGCATCGGCTTGTTTTCACTCTTCACCAAAAGTACTGTACTTGGGGGTCTACACGACTCCGTGTCCGGCGCCGCTGGTGTCGGCTTGTTGGGAACGACTCCGTCACGACGCCGTATTAACATCTCATCGAAGCATTTTTGTTTCTAAGCACTATTTTTGAGTTTAATCTTTAAAAATTCATAGCTTGACTTATGTATGTCGGATTTTTGTCGTTTTGGTCTTGTTTTGTTTAGATAAATATTTCCTATATTTCTAAACTGGTGTTGTGTCATTTTGTAGTGTTTTACATTAAGTTACTGTGGCGGTCATTCTGACCGCGGCGGGCGGCGGTAGCCGCCCGCCATGCGGTCACCGCCATTTGCCCGCTCTGCGGTCAAAAGACCGCGGAGGCTATTCTGGCTTTCCCACTGGGCCGGCGGTGTTGCAGGGGTGCGACGGGTGCAGTTGCACCCGTCGCGATTTTCACTGTCTGCTATGCAGACAGTGAAAATCATGCTGGGGCCCTGTTAGGGGGCCCCTGCACTGCCCATGCCAGTGTCATGGGCAGTGCAGGGCCCCCCAGGGGCCCCACGACATCCGTTCCCACCATCCTGTTCCTGGCAGTCAAAACCGCCAGAAACAGGCTGGCGGGAAGGGGGTCGGAATCCCCATGCGCCGCCATGGAGGTTCAGCCCTGCCAGGGGTATTCCGCCGGGAAACCGCTGGATCCCCTTTTCTGACCGCGGCTTTACCGCCGCGGTCAGAATGGGCAATGAAGCACCGCCAGCCTGTTGGCGGTGCTTCCGTTGCCCGCGGCCCTGGCGGTTGAGGACCGCCAGGGTCAGAATGAGGGCCTGTGTGTGTTGGTACAAATACTTTACACCTAGCACTCTGAAGTTAAGCCTACTGCTCTGCCAAGCTACTGAGGGGGTAAGCAGGGGTTAGCTGAGGGTGATTCTCTTTTACCCTGACTAGAGTGAGGGTCCTTGCTTGAACAGGGGGTAACCTGACTGTCAACCAAAGACCCCATTTCTAACATTGGTGATCAGCAGTTGGGATTTGGACTTGTATTTGTACTTGACATTCAGTGATTAAGTGTACACTACTGTTTGAGTTCAGACCACTAAGTGACCACATATTACTTATTTGGTGATCTTTTGATTTTTTCTCTTTGGTACTGTTTTTGTTCTACTTCCATTTTTTTCAATGATCCATTGATTGACTTTCTTTGGAACTTCATTTGGGAACTTGTTTTTCTGCCTTTGGAACTTTGCACTTGTTTTTGAATCTTCATCATGTCCAATGCTGGAGATCCATCAGTTGGAGCTGACTTTGACCTTGAGAAATTGGAGAGTCATACCAAAGCTCAGTTGAAGCAGTTCTGTAAAAGTTTTGACTGTCTCATTAAGAGCTCATCCAGGAAGGAGGAGCTGCAAAAGGCGCTGAGGGCCTGGGTGACAGCCAAGAGCACTGAAGGGCACACAGAGGATGAGGGAGATGAGGAGGATGAGGAAGAGTGTTCAGTACACAATGGTACTGTGGGTGGGCCTGTTATGTCCAGGGAGAAGGTCTCCAGGGCAGGTAGCAGTGCCTCAACCAAGGGTCTGACACTTGAGGAGTTACAGGACAGACAGGCAGAAAGGGGGTACCAATTGGAGCAGAGGAGGCTAGCCCTTGAGGAGAGGAAGTTAGCGATGGCTCATGAGCTTAGCTTGAAAGAGATGGATCATAGAAGCCAGTCCAGTAGTGATGGTGGCAGCCACCCTACAGTGCAGCCTGAGAGGAGGGTGCACATTCCTTAAGACCTTGTGAAAGATTACAAGAGGGAGGATGACATACACTTGTGGTTCAAAGGGTATGAGTCTGCTCTCCACATGAATCTGGTCCCTGAAGCTCATTGGGGGGCAGGTCTGTGGAAGCACTTTGAGGTAGAGGGGAGGGATACACTGACAGCCTTTGGGGATGCTCAGAATCTCACCTACTCTGACATGAAGGATGCCTTGCTTACAAGGTATGGTCTTACCCCTGAGCAGTACAAGGATAGGTTTAGGTCCTACAAGAAGAAGGAATCCCAAACATGGTTGGAATGTGTTGATTTTTATTGCAGGTCACTGGATGGTTGGGTGAAGAGCAGTAAGGTAACTACGTATGAGGGGCTTTACAATCTGATTGCTTGGGAGCACTTGTACAGTTTATGTTTTCCAGAGCTGCGCCAACACCTGATTGACAGCAAGCTGACTGACCCCAGGAAGCTTGCGCAGGAAGCGGACCGCTGGTAGAGCACCAGGGTCCAAAAGAGGTATGGGTGAGAACACGCCAATGGTGGGCAGGGTCCCTCTCAGAAGAAAGGGGGGGTAAGGGCAAACAGGGTGAGTTCTCTAAAGGGCCCCAAACTGATTCCCAGGGTAAGGATTCCCAACCCACCAATGAAAAGAAGCCATGGTTCTCCAAAGGGAAGCCAGTGGCAGGTGGTCCCCCACGTAAGTGTTATGCATGTGACCAGGTGGGTTATGTGAGCGGGGACCCCAAATGCCCCAAAAGTACACCGGCACCCACTGGTGCCCCGTCCCAGGGTTTGGCCAGTATAGCGCTTGGGGAGGAGTTGGTTTCAGGTGGGTGGGAACCAGCTGAGATGACCCTTGTCTAATTAGAGACAGTGAGATGGTCCAGAGAACCCTAGTGCCTGAAAACACTAAGAAGTACAGGCAGTGGGTGACCATTAATGGACAAAGGGTCGAGGCTCTGAGAGACACAGGAGCCAGTGTGACCACAGTGAGGAGTCAGCTGGTGTCTGAAGAGCAGATTGATCCCCGGGTACTTCACCAAGTAGTTGCAGTGGACAACTGAGAGCGCCTGTGCAGAGTGGCGCAGGTTCCCTTTGAATGGGGGGGGTGTCTAAGGTTTCTTGAAGGTAGCTGTGAGTCCAACCATGCCTGTTGATTGTTTGCTAGCCAATGACCTGGAGGATTCCCCTGGGAAGGAGGTGGAACACAGGTCTCACTTGGAGATGTTGGGTCTGCCTGGGTGGGTATGCTTATCCACCCAGTCAATGGCAGCCCGTCAGGGTAATCAAGAGCCCCTGGAGCCTGAAACAGTGGCCCAGGGGACCGCCAAGAAGAGGAAGGGCAGGGGGCGTGGGAAACCGGCCCCAGAAGTTCCCACGGTCCGGGAGGAGGCGGAGCCTGAGGGTGACGCCCCGGAACCTACAGGGGAACAGGTGGCTGAACTGGGGGAGGTCCCTGAGCTGTCACAGTGGCAGCAGGAAGGGGGGCCCACCAGGAAAGCATTCTGTGCAGCACAGAAGTTGTGCCCTACTTTGGAGGGTTTGCGACAGCATGCGGCAGACCAGGCGGCTGGCAAGGAGCCAGGATCACACCTGATTTATTGGGAGGATGACCTCCTGTATAGTGAGCCTAAGGTTCCTGAGCCTGGGTCAGCCCGTGTGCTGGTGGTACCGCAGTGCTTCAGGGCCTTCCTACTGGGGTTGGCTCATGATGTGCCTTTAGCTGGATATTTGGGGCAGGACAAGACCTTTGAGAGGCTTGTCACCCACTTTTACTGGCCCCTAATGCGCAGGCACTCAGATGCACATTGCAGGTCTTGTCAGACTTGTCAGGCAAGTGGCAAGAGTGGGAGGAAATGTAAAGCTCCCCTCCAACCTTTGCCTGTTGTCAGTACTCCCTTTGAGAGGGTAGGCATTGACATTGTGGGGCCTCTGGATCCCAAGACAGTCATAGGCAACAGGTTTACCCTGGTCTTGGTGGACCACGCCACCCGGTACCCAGAAGCAATTCCTTTGTGATCAATCACTTCCCCTATGGTGGGTCGTGCATTGATGGGGGGTTTTACCCGCAATGGGTTTCCCAAGGAAGTGGTATCTGATAGGGGTACCAACTTCATATACACGTATATGAAGTCTCTGTGGAACGAGTGTGGGGTAACCTACATGTTCACCACCCCTTACCACCCCCAAAGTAATGGTCTGGTTGAGAGATTAAACCGCACCTTAAAAGGCATGATCATGGGCCTGTCAGAGCCATTGAGGTGGAAATGGGACGTCCTCTTGCCATGCCTTCTGTTCGCCTACAGGGAGGTGCCTCAAAAGGGACTTGGGTTTAGTCCCTTTGTGCTGATTTATGGCCACCCTGTGAGGGGACCTTTGAGTCTGGTTAAGGAAGCTTTGGAGAAAGCTCCTAGTAAAACCCCCAGGATGTATTCAGTTACATGCTGGCTTTGAGAAACCAGACTGCCCGCTTTAGGAGTCTCGCTCAGGAGAACCTGGAAGCAAGCCAGGAGGATATGAATCGGTGGTATGACCAGAATGCCACTCTGGACGAATTTCAACCTGGTCAAAAAGTGTGGGTGATGGCACCAGTGGAGCCTAGGGTGCTCCAGGATAAGTGGACTGGGCCATTTGAAGTGGTGGAGCGCAAGAGTGAAGTCACCTACCTGGTGGACTTGCGGTCTCCAAGGAACCCTTTAAGGGTCCTGCATGTCAACCGCCTCAAACCTCACTTTGAGCGGACTGAACTGTCCATGCTCCTTGCGACAGATGATGGGGTAGAGGAGGAGAGTGAGCCTCTTCCTGACCTCCTGTCTGCAGGAGAAAAAGATGGGTCAGTGGAGGGAGTGGTCCTCTCCCCCTCCCTGACTGAGGAGCAGCAAGGTGACTGTTGCCACGTGCTGGGACAGTTTTCCTCACTGTTTTCCCTGATCCCAGGAGTCACACACTTGTGCACACATGATGTGGACACTGGGGACAGTACACCTATTAAACAGAAGGTTTACAGGGTGACTGACAGGGTCAGGGCATGCATTAAGGATGAGGTATCCAAAACGATTACCCTAGGGGTTATTGAGCACTCCAGCAGTCCTTGGGCCAGCCCAGTGGTATTGGTCCCAAAGGCTGCTGCACCTGGTGCCACTCCAGAACTCAGGTTATGTGTGGACTACCGGGGACTCAATGCAGTCAGCAAGACTGACGCACACCCCATCCCCCGAGCTGATGAGCTCATTGACCGGTTGGGAGCTGCCAAGTACCTCAGTACGTTTGATTTAACATCTGGGTACTGGCAGGTTGCCTTAATTGAGGGGGCCAAGGAGAGGTCAGCATTCTCTACACCAGATGGACACTTTCAATTTAAAGTGATGCCATTTGGGATGAAGAATGCCCCTGCCACCTTTCAGAGGTTGGTCAACCAGGTGTTGGCAGGACTGGATGAGTTCAGTGCCGCCTACCTGGATGACATTGCTGTGTTTAGTTCCACATGGGAGGAACACCTGCAACATCTCTGGAGAGTGTTAGAGGCCCTGCAGAAGGCAGGCCTCACTATTAAGGCAAGCAAGTGCCAAATAGGGCAGGGTTCTGTGGTGTACTAAGGACACCAGGTGGGGAGTGGCCATGTGGCACCCCTACAGCCTAAGATTGACACGATTCTGGCTTGGGAGCCTCCCAAGACCCAGACTGAAGTGAGAGCCTTTTTAGGTCTCACAGGATATTACAGGAGGTTTGTTAAGGGGTATGGTACCATTGTTACCCCCTTAACTGAGTTGACTTCTAAGAAGCAACCCAGGAAAGTGATCTGGATAGAGGCTTGCCAGAACGCTTTTGATGCCCTGAAGGCTGCCATGTGCTAAAGGCACCTGACTACTCCAAGGAGTTTGTTGTGCAAACAGACGCCTCAGAGCATGGTATTGGAGCAGTACTCTCACAGTTTAATGAAGAGGGCCTAGCTCAACCCGTAGCCTTCATTAGCAGGAGGTTACTACCCAGGGAACGTAGGTGGAGTGCCATAGAACGTGAAGCGTTTGCTGTGGTCTGGGCACTGAAGAAACTAAGGGCCAGATGTAGCAAAGAAACATTTTGCGACTTGCAAATAGCGAGTCATAGCGACTCGCTATTTGCAACTCGCAAAATGTTATGCAGTACGGTGTCTCAGACACCGTCTGCGAGTCGGTATGGGGTCGCAATGACCCACCTCATTAATATTAATGAGGTGGGTCGCAAATTGCAGCCCCATACCGACTATGGGCACTCGCAAACATGGAGGCCTGCTGTAGTCAGCAGACCTCCATGTTCGTGAGTGCTTTTAAATAAAGCTGTTTTTTTTTTAAGTGTAGACCGTTTTCCTTAAAGGAAAACGAGCTGCACTTAAAAAAAAATCCGAAACCTTTCGTTTCGGTATTTTTTCAGGGCAGGTAGTGGTCCATTGGACCACTACCTGCCCTGAAAAAATAATTTGGGGTCCATTCACAAAGAGGAAGGGGTCCCATGGGGACCCCTTCCAATTTGCGAGTGGGTTACCATCCACTTCAAGTGGATGGTAACTGCGACACCATTTGCGACCGCATATGCGGTCGCAAATGGTATTGCATACCACTAGGAATCGCAAATAGGAAGGGAACACCCCTTCCTATTTGCGATTCTGAAATGCATTTTGCGAGTCGGTCCCGACTCGCAGAATGCATTTCTGCATTGGAAAAACGCATTTACGAGTCGCAAACGGCAGATTTTGCCATTTGCGAGTCGCAAAGTGTTTCCTGCATCTGGCCCTAAGACCTTACTTGTTTGGGACTCACTTCCGAGTTCAGACCGACCACAGGCCCCTCAGATGGTTAATGCAGATGAGGGGTGAGAATCCAAAACTGTTGAGGTGGTCCATTTCCCTACAGGGGATGGACTTTACAGTGGAACACCGTCCTGGTACAGAACACGCCAATGCTGATGGTCTGTCCAGGTTCTTCCGCCTTAGTGATGAGAACTCCCATGAGGTTGGGTAGTTGCTCCCTACTTTCAGCTGGGGGGACACGTGTTAGACTTTTCATCCTTGGCGTGGTCTCCCTTAACTTTTTGTCTCTGTTCCCCAGGTTGTTGACGTGTGCTGGACTCTGATTTTGCTATTTGTTTTACTCTGGGCACTTTACCACTGCTAACCAGTGCTAAAGTGCAAGTGCTCCTTTACAAAATGTGTATGTGATTGGTTTATCCATGATTGGCATATTTGATTTACTAGTAAGTCCCTAGAAAAGTGCACTAGAGGTGCCAGGGCCTGTAAATCAAATGCTACTAGTGGGCCTGCAGCACTGGTTGTGCCACCCACATAAGTAGCTCTGTAATCATGACTCAGACCTGCCATTGGAGTGTCTATGTGTGCAGTTTTACCTGTAAATTCGACTTGGCAACTGTACCCACTTGCCAGGCCTAAACCTTCCCTATTCTTACATGTCAGACACCCCTATGGTCGGCCCTAGGTAGCCCCAAGGGCAGGGTGCAGTGTATGGTTAAGGTAGGACATATAGTAATGTGTTTTATATGTCCTGACAGTGAAATATTGCTAAATTCGTTTTTCACTGTTGCAAGGCCTGTCCCTCTCATAGGTTAACATGGGGGCTACCTTTAAATCTGATTAAAGTGTAGATTCCCTTTGGAAGCGGATGGACATGTGGAGTTTGGGGTCTCTGGGCTCAAAATTTAAAAATACATCTTTTAGTAAAGTTGATTTTAAAATTGCGCGTTTGAAAATGCCACTTTTAGAAAGTGAGCATTTTCTTGCTTATACCATTTCTGTGACTCTGCCTGTTTGTGGATTCCCTGTCTGGGTCAGTTTGACAGTTGGGCTGGTTGCACCTCACACTAGACAGTGACACAAAGGGAGCTGGGATGTAGCCTGCATATCCTGATGAGCCATCTGTGCTAGAAGGGAGGGGAGGAGTGGTCACTCGCACCTGAAAGGGCTGTGCCTTCCCTCACACAATGCAGTCTCCAACCCCCTGGTGAGTGTCTGAGGCCTGGCCTGGGTAAGGCAGCAGTTCACATTCCAAAGAGACTTTACTTTGAAGTAGGCCTACTTCAAAGGAGAAACTGGGTATAAGAAGGGCACCCAAAACCACAGACTTTAGAGAAACACTTCTGGAACCAAGAGGAACCTCTGCCTGGAGAAGAGCTGCATAACTGAGGAAGAAGGGCTGCCCTGCCTGTGACTGTGCTTTGTGGAGCTTTCCTGCAGTGCTGCTTCTGCCAGAGTAAGAGGGCAAAGACTGGACTTTGTGTGCCTTCCATCTTGAGAAGAACTCTCCAACGGCTTGATTTAGAGCTTGCCTCCTGTTGTTTGAAGTCTCAGGGACAACAAAGACTTCTCTCTGCCAGCACCTGGAGTCTCTGGAGAGACTCCTGCTCTGACAAGTGGTGCCCTATCCAGTCCCTGGGCCCTTGAAAGGAAAGCTGGTGGAAATCCAAGGAAATCGACTTCGGACCGCCGCCGCTGCTGAATCCGGTGACGCCGCCAGCACCCGACGCCGTGACCTTCGCTGGAATGCGACACTCTTCACAGGCCCTACGCCGCTGCAGCCCCGCTGAAATCCGCGACTCCGTGGAAGTCGCCGCACCACATCTTGACCGACGCCGCTCGAAGTGCGTGGATTCAACGTTTCGCACAGACGCCACGATCCCGACTTCGCTCATCGGCTTGTTTTCACTCTTCACCAAAGGTACTGTACTTGGGGGCCTACACGACTCCGTGTCGGCTTGTTGGGAACGACTCCGTCACTACGCCGTGTTAACATCTCATCAAAGCATTTTTGTTTCTAAGCGCTATTTTTGAGTTTAATCTTTAAAAATTCATAACTTGACTTGTGTATGTCGGATTTTTGTTGTTTTGGTCTTGTTTTGTTTAGATACATTTTTCCTATTTTTCTAAACTGGTGTTGTGTCATTTTGTAGTGTTTTACATTAAGTTACTGTGTGTGTTGGGACAAATACTTTACACCTAGCACTCTGAAGTTAAGCCTATTGCTCTGCCAAGCTACCAAGGGGGTAAGCAGGGGTTAGCTGAGGGTGATTCTCTTTTACCCTGACTAGAGTGAGGGTCCTTGCTTGAACAGGGGGTAACCTGACTGTCAACCAAAGACCCCATTTCTAACACTGCTCAAAATCCAGTAGTCTCATTAGAATAATGAGAGCCTACGCGACACACCTTTGTCCTGCAATTCCTTTCCTAGCATTCTGTTGTTCCTGAGTGACTTGGTTGTGTGCCTGTAGTTCTGTGTGTTTGTGCCTGCTTGCTGCTCCATGTGGTGTTGTGTGCAGTATGTGAGTTTGTGTGCAGTGCTGTTGTCCCCCAAAAGTAGGATATGTGTTGTGTGATTGGTATGTGGGTGTAGATTAAATTTTGGTGTCATGGCATTGTGTAGTATTTGTTATGGTAAGTATTTATTTTTGTGTTGTGAAATGTGGGCATGTATGATACTGGACTAGTCCCCCTGATATGGCTATGGTATACATGTGCTGAGAGTCTTCTTGAGTTTTGTCATTGCAGACATGGAGTGTGTTAAGTTGTGCTAGGTTGCTTTGCATTTAACTGTGCATATGTCCATTTAGGTGTGTGTCCTTTGCAGCTAGTTCATGTAGAGTCTGTCCCGTGGTGTAAGAGTTGTATGGGCTTTGTAGACTTGCCCTTCTCGATTGTGTAGCTGTGCATGACAATTGGTTTTGGTAATGTTTGTACCTGGGATCCATGTAGGACCATTTCCTGTATGCATGTTGTTGGAGGGCCCTATTCAATGTGACATGTCTCCCAGTGCAGCCGCCCTCCATACATGCTTCTGAGGATCCGATCCCAACTGAGCATGTATTGTTGTTTGGGTGCTCTTTGTGTCTTTTGTCTATTTGAATCTCTTTTTTTGTGCATGCCATTGTGCTTCCATTGTGCTGTGTGCATGTGACGTGTTTGTCCATTGCAGGGTTGTTTCATGGTGGTGTTGTATGTGTTCCATGCCACATTGATGGATATGTGCATTTTATGTGTGGACAGTTTCTGGACAGTGTTGGGTGTGAGGGTGTGAGTTGTATTTGTATATGTGCAATAGTTGTGTTGTTGTTGCTGTGTGTGTGAGATGTTGTGTGGCCTTAAGTGTCCCTGTACCTGAGGTATTTGGCCATGTGTATTTGTGTAGTGTTGCAGTGCAGTATGTGTGCTGACCAAAGTGTGCGTATTGTGAGTGTTGGTGTTGACATATGTTTGTGGATGTGTGTTGTGTGACATGTGTAGCTGCTGATCATGGGTCATCCCCCCACAATGTGTTTCCCGCTGCTACGTGCTGTTTTTATTGATTAATGATACAGGTAAGTGTGTGTACTTACGTTTGCTGTTGTCCACGGCAGCCTTGATTTTTTTGTCTTTAGATGAGCAGGAACAGTGGCATGACGTTCTCAAAGGGCTCCATAGCTCCAGACATGTGTGGCTTCCTGCTGGTGAGTGTCTCCCTTTATAGTGTCCGTTTCTGCCAGCTTATACATGGTGGTTGGAGTGCCACAGTCACATTGGAGGTGTGCAGCCTCGTAATAGTCCGTCTGAAACACAAGCTCCGCTGCCTTGTTTGTGCTTTCAGGTGATCATGGCTGTTAGAACTGCCTGGTGGTACCGGCAGACCGCTGGTGGTGCAGGCAGACTGCTGGCGGTCTTTGTTTCTATGACTGCCAAACTTGTAATGTGGCGGTCCGCTCCGCAAGACTGTTGGTGGTCAGATTGCCAACATTGCAGTCAACAGACCGCCAAACCCGTAATCAGCCCTAAGTTTGCATGCAGCTATGATAAATATAGGCCACATAGGTGGTCATTCTGACCTCGGCGGTAAAAGGCGCCTACCGCCGGTCAGAAATCCTCCATAATCCCGCCGCGGTCGCGGAAACCCGCCACGGTCATTGACCCGCAGAAGGCAAACCTCCGAAAATCCGACCGCCACAACAGACCGCCAGACCAGCGGTCGGCGGAAAAGTGGAGGTGACAAAACCTCCACCGCCACGCCAACAGAAATACGCCCATGCCATTACGACCCACGAATCCACGCGGCGGTCCTTCAAACGCGGTATTCCATTGGCGGGACACACCGCCGCGGTCAGAATACACACAAACGAACAAGACTCAGCCACATTGGACGATTTGAATCCCACACACCTGATACACATACACACACCACTCCCACACACACAATACAATATAAAACACACACCCACATCACCCACAAACCCCTACGCGAAAAAATTCTGAAAGAAGGCCAGAGCGAGACACCAGCATCCACAAACTAACAGCCACAGCCACTCAACACCATCACCCACACACTATCCACACACAAAACAACACACACCACCACACTCAACTCACTTAAATACACATACTCCACCCCACACATCATACACACCACCCCATGGCACCCCAAAGACAACCCCGCTTCACAGACGAAGAACTCAGGGTCATGGTGGAGGAAATCGTTCGGGTAGAGCCCCAGCTGTTCGGCACACAGATACAATACACCAGCATTGCCCGGAGGACGGAGCTATGGCAGAGGATTGTCGACAGGGTCAACGCAGTGGGACAGCACCCCAGAAATCGGGAAGACATCAGGAAGCGATGGAACGACCTACGGGGGAAGGTGCGTTCCATGGTATCCAGGCACAACATCGCCGTGCAGAAGACTGGCGGAGGACCCCCACCTCAACCCCCACAATTCACATCATGGGAGGAGGAAGTCTTGAACATCCTGCATCCTGACGGCCTCGCAGGAGTCGGCGGAGGAATGGATACTGGTAAGTTGAAGCTTCAATACTGCTTCCCCCCCACCTGCATGCCAAATCAGACCCCAACCCTCACCCCCATCCTCGAACCCCACCCTCACCCCCACCCCCATCCTCACCCCCACCCTCACCCCCACCACCATCCTCACCCCCACCACCATCCTCACCCCCACCCCCAGCACACCTATTCCCCGCCAATGTCTCACCATCACAACCCACACATCCCAAAACCTAGGCCTGCATGCGTCCACTAAGCATGGACACCCATCACCAAAGCATGCCCAATGCATATACACATCCCCCCCACAAGCCACCCTCACCAAAGCCCCCACACACGAATGCCAGAACTTGGGGACACGAGAACCCATAGATACACCCATATGCCACTCATTGAAACTATAACCATACCTCTATACCCCTGCAGGACCCGACCGTCAACACACCGCGGCGGAGGGGCCAGAATTCTCCACACCCCCCACCCAAGAGGCCGTCAGCGATGACAGCAGCTCTGTCGACCTGGACACCGATGACCAGCCCGGACCATCGGGGACCTCTGGACAGTCGGTTCCCCTCACACAGGCCCAGGCCACTACAGACCCTAACCCCTCTGGGAACACCAGCACAGCTCCCACCCAGCGGGCCCATGCCTCTGTCTCCAGGGCGCGTCAATCTGCGGTGTGTCTACCACTACAGGGCACCCAGGATAACCCACCACCCCAACAACAACAGGGACCTGGGGGCAGTGGTAGTGGGCACACCGGCCAGGGGGCAGAGGCCCAGGGAAACAGGGCAACTCGGAGGGCAGCTGTGCGACAGGGGGGGGAGGAGAGGCCCAGGGAACCCACTCTCCACGAGGTCCTCACCACCATCATGGGAGCATACAACCGCTCCCAGGAGACGATGGCGACGGTACTGGCCCGGTTCCAGGAGATCCAGGTACTGCAGGAGGAACACTATCGGGGGTACAGGGAGGACATCAGAGCCATCAACACCACCCTGGTTACCATGGTAGGGCTGCTGCAGGACCTCAACACCAGGGCGGACACTGAACAACACCCAAGGGCCCCTGCCACTAGCCTGGACCAAGAACAGCCAACCACCTCCGCCGGCGCTAGTGGACAGGAGGCCCCCGCACAGCAGCAGCCCACCAGACCCCCACCTCCTGCAGGAGAAGAACCACCCCGCAAGAGGGCCCTGAGATCTCGCAAGAAGACAGAGTAGGATGTCAAGACCCCCGCCAGCAATGGATACCACCTGATGTCATCCCACTGTCCCACATTGTCACCCTGTCCATCCTTGAACTGCCCATGCTCCATCTCTCCACAGGCCTCTGGACAATGCACCTGTGTGACTGTTACTCTGGACTCTGCCATGGACATTCCTTCACCATAGCCCCCACCCACTTGAAACCACCCATCCCATTTTGAGCACTTAAATAAACACCTATTTTGCACCAAAATATCTGGAGTCTGGCTGTGATTTCAATATATTGGAATTGACATGACAGTGCAAATATGTCCTTGTACATGGTGAAGTCAACAAACAGCTGCCACAAAGCTGTAGTCCATGGGGAAACGAAGCACAGGACTCGTAGTGGGGACCCCAGATCTGAAATAGGGAGGGAAAAGCCAAAACTCAGTCATCATACACTGGGGCAAATAGACAGGCAGCAGAGATGCAGGAGAGTAGTTAACATTTACTAAATTATCTTTGAAATGTTACCTGTGTCCTATTGGAAGTACTGTTCAATGATTCTGTCCCTGTTGTCTGTTTCAGCCCCGTCGTCTTCCTCCTCGTCACTCTCCTCAGGTTCCACCGCTGCCACAACACCACCGTCTCGACCATCCTCCTGCAGGAAAGGCACCTGGCGGCGCAAAGCCAGGTTGTGAAGCATGCAGCAGGCCACGATGATGTGACACACCTTCTTAGGTGAGTACATTAGGGATCCACCTGTCATATGCAGGCACCTAAACCTGGCCTTTAGGAGGCCAAAGGTGCGTTCGATCACCCTCCTAGTACGCCCATGGGCCTCATTGTACCGTTCCTCTGCCCTGGTCCGGGGATTCCTTACTGGGGTCAGTAGCCACGACAGGTTGGGGTACCCAGAGGCCCCCACTAGCCATACACGGTGTCTCTGTAGCTGTTCCATCACGTAAGGGATGCTGCTATTCCTGAGGATGTAGGCGTCATGCACTGACCGTGGGAATTTGGCATTTACATGCGAGATGTACTGGTCAGCCAAACACACCACCTGGATGTTCATTGAATGGTAATTTTTTCTGTTCCTGTACACCTGCTCCCTGTCTCTTGGGGGAACCAAAGCCACATGGGTCCCATCAATGGCACCAATTACGTTGGGAATATGTCCAAGGGCGTAGAAATCACCCTTCACTGTAGCCAATTCGCCCACCTCAGGGAAAATGATGTAGCTCCTCACGGATTTCATCAGGGCAAACAACACTCTGGATAACACCTTCGAAAACATGGGCTGAGACATCCCAGAAGCAATTCCCACGGTTGTCTGAAATGACCCACTTGCCAAGAAATGGAGTACTGACATGACCTGCACCAGAGGGGGAATCCCTGTGGGTTGGCGGATGGGGGACATCAGGTCGGGCTCCAGCTGGGCACACAGTTCATGGATAGTGGCACGGTTAAGACGGTAGGTCAGGATAATGTGGCGTTCTTCCATTGTCGACAGGTCCACCAGCGGTCGGTACACGGGAGGATTCATCCGTCTCCTCGCCCAACCCAGCGGACGGTGCCTAGGAAGGACAACATGGAGCACACAGTCAAGCAACCCACAGGTACGTACTCACAGCTAGCACAGTAAACGATTCTCTATGCAGTGAATGGCGTGTCTGAGTGGCTATGCAAGGCCTAGGCCTGTGTGACGCAGTTGAAATTGAGCCATGTGGGCCCTGGAAATGGCGGCTGCCTGACCTGTGAAGTGTGACAATGGGATGTGAGGTCAATGCGCTGGCGTGGCACACCGCGGCGGGCGGCGGGCCAAGACCGCGGCGCCAAGCCGCATTGGTTAACATTGAAGCCTATGGGTTTCAGGAGCCAATGGCGAAGGGCGCCGGCGGTGGCGGGACGCACCGCCGCGGTACGCACCGCCGCGGACGTGACCGCCATTTTCTATCTACTTATCCACTTGCGACTTGAACTTTCACAGGAGAGGACCTATACTGCAAGTGTTGCTGTGACCTCGGTCTGGAAGGGACAATGGCTGCTGCGCCTGGGGAAAGGGCCCCTGCCTTCACTGGAGAGGAGTTGGAGAAACTTGTGGATGGGGTCCTCCCCCAGTATGCGCTACTCTACGGTCCTCCAGACCAACAAGTGAGTTTAATTCAATCTGGATTTGGGGCCACTGGCTGGCTTGGGGGCCTGGCGGGGGGCCTGGCGGGGATGGGGGGCATGTTGGGCCTGGCGGGGGGCATGGCGGGGGGCCTGGCGGGGATGGGGGGCATGTTGGGCCTGGCGGGGGGCATGGCGGGGGGCCTGGCGGGGATGGGGGGCATGTTGGGCCTGGCGGGGGGCATGGCGGGGGGCCTGGCGGGGATGGGGGGCATGTTGGGCCTGGCGGGGGGCATGGCGGGGGGCCTGGCGGGGATGGGGGGCATGTTGGGCCTGGCGGGGGGCATGGCGGGGGCATGGCGGGGATGGGGGGCTTGTTGGCCATGGCGGGGGGCATGGCGGGGATGGGGGGCATGTTGGGCCTGGCGGGGGGCATGGTGGGGGGCCTGGCGGGGATGGGGGGCATGTTGGGCCTGGCGGGGGGCATGGCGGGGGGCCTGGCGGGGATGGGGGGCATGTTGGGCATGGCGGGGGGCATGGCGGGGGGCCTGGCGGGGATGGGGGGCGTTGGGCCACTGGCAAGGAAAATGCTGACAAACTTGAACGTGGTATTTCTCCCTCCCTGTACGTGTCACATAGGTCCGCGCCCATGAGAAGATCGGGATTTGGCGTGCCATCGCCAAGGAAGTCCGGACCCTGGGGGTCCACCATCGACGGGGCACCCACTGCCGCAAGAGGTGGGAGGACATCCGCCGCGGGACCAAGAAGACCGCCGAGTCTCTGCTGGGGATGGCCTCCCAACGTAGGCGGGGTGCCTGCCGTCAACTGAGCCCCCTGATGTTCCGGATCCTGGCGGTGGCCTACCCTGATTTGGATGGGCGCGTGAGGGCAGCACAGCAGACACAAGGGGGTGAGTACAAGCATTATCTACTCTGTTGTCGCGCAGTGGAGGTGTCTGGGTGGGGGAGGAGGGCTGGGGGTCCCCCTAGGCCAGGGCGATATCTGTAGGCTGGGCACCCCCGTAAGCCCCTGTGTCCCCAGCCACCACCCTCAGTAGTTTGTCAGTACAGCCATCCCTGGGCCGTGTCATCCATGGGTGCAGTTGTCAACTCTAGGCGTGTAGGGCATGTTCCACGGAATGCGTAGCGGACCCCAAGTGCGCAACTTAGTGCAGGGGGCATCTGTGTCTGTCATGTCCGCTAACTGTACCGGAGATCCATGTACTCAATATCCCTTTATTTCTCTCCCCCCCCCCCTTTTTGTTTGTCTTTCTGTGCTTGTGTGCATCAGCATCATCAGGCGGAGGAGAAGTGGCATCGGGGCAGGAGGGAGCTGCATCTCACATGGCCCAGGAGGGCCATGCCACAGAGTCAGACTGGACCAGTGAGACGGAGGGCGAGGGGAGCTCCACGACGGGGACGACTGGACCCTGCAGTGACACGGACACGTCCTCGGAAGGGGGCTCCCTTGCGGGGGTGGCACCATCCGTGCCCCCCGCCATTACAGGTACAGCCGCCACCCAGCGCACCATCTCCGCCCTCCCAGCAGCCCCTCAGCGTTCGCCCCGTGCCCGCTCTGCCAGGAAGCCGGGCATCTCCTTCGCCCCAGGCACCTCAGGCCCTGCCCCTGTTACCCCCGCTGCCCTCAGTGAGGAGGTCATTGACCTCCTCCGAACGCTCATTGTTGGGCAGACTACCCTTTTGAATGCCATCCAGGGGGTGGAGAGGGAGGTTCATCGCAGCAATGCGTACCTGGAGGGCATTCATTCGGGTCAGGCTGCCCATCAGCGATCGTTCCAGGCTCTGGCCTCAGCACTGACGGCAGCCATTGTCCCTGTCTCCTGCCTGCCTCTACTAACTCCCTCCTCCCAGTCTCCTGTTCCTCTGCCTGTCCCACCCACACCATCAGACCAGCCTGCACACACCTCAACACCCAAGAGAAGCTCATCCAAACATAAGCACCACAGATCACGCAGACATTCACACACGCAACATTCCGATGCAGACATGCCAACAGTCACTATCACCTCTGTGACCCCCACCTCCTCGTCTCCCTCCTCCCTCCCTGTGACGTCTACACTCACACCTCCATTCACCTCACCATCAGCCAGTGTTTCCATCACCAGCACACCCTCCACTCCAGTCCGCACACGTTCAGTCACCACCCCCACTGCCATTTACACGTCCCCTGTGTCCTCTCCCACTGTGTCTGTCACCCCCTCTTCCACACCACACAAACGCAGCCACCCACCCACCCAACAGCCATCCACCTCACGACAGCCTATCCCTCCTGCACCTGCACCCAAAGACAGCAAACGTGACTCACCTACAACCACATCCTCTCCCTCCACTCCCATTCCCACTGTACCTACCACTCTCCATTGTCCCAAGAAGCTCTTCCTCGCCACTACTAACTTCTTTCCTGACCCTGAGCCCCCCCCTCCTTCTCGTCGGGGTAAGAAGAGCACCTCAGCCACCACCAGCCCTGCAGCCCCCTTGACAAGGGTGCAGGGGTATTGGAGCCCGCCAGCCCGCATGTCTGGATCTTCGCCCAGCAGCAAGGGGACAGCCAGCCCACCCCCTGGGAAGAGGAGCAGAAGGCAGAAGGGGCGCCGCAGGAGCCCGCCTTCTACATCCCCCCCGGACACCACCCAGAGACAGTCACCAGCCACAGCTCCAAAGGGAGGAAAGGGCCACAGGCCCACGACTAAGGAGGGCAAGGGCAGCAAGTCGGAGAGGTCAGGCAGCAGGCCTGCTGCCCAGGAGGAGCCCACAACCCCCATAGCCGCTGCCCCGGGAGGAACCGGCACAGCTGCCCCGGGAGAGCCCACCACCCCCATAGCCGCTGCCCAGGGAGGACCCAGCCCAGCTGGCCAGGAGGGCCCCACCACCCACAGCCCAGGTGGGCATTGAAGGAGCACCATCCCCGCTGCCCAGGAGGGCACCACCAGGCAATGAACAGTTGGCCATAGACCGGCCGCCGTCTCCAGAACCGCTGAACTGGGCCCCGCCGTCTCAAGCACCGCTCCGCTGGGCCCCGCCGTCTCCAGAACCGCTGAACTGGGCCCTTCAAGGCAAGGAGCCCTGAACTGGGCCCCGCCGTCTCAAGAACCGCTGAACTGGGCCCTTCAAGGCAAGGACCGCTGAACTGGGCCCTTCAAGGCAAGGACCGCTGAACTGGGCCCCGCCGTCTCAAGAACCGCTGAACTGGGCCCTTCAAGGCAAGGACCGCTGAACTGGGCCCTTCAAGGCAAGGAGCGCTGAACTGGGCCCCGCCGTCTCAAGCACCGCTCCGCTGGGCCCCGCCGTCTCAAGAACCGCTGAACTGGGCCCTTCAAGGCAAGGACGCTGAACTGGGCCCCGCCGTCTCAAAAACTGCTGAACTGGGCCCCGCCGTCTCAAGCACCGCTCCGCTGGGCCCCGCCGTCTCAAGAACCGCTGAACTGGGCCCCGCCGTCTCAAGAACCGCTGAACTGGGCCCTTCAAGGCAAGGACCGCTGAACTGGGCCCTTCAAGGCAAGGAGCGCTGAACTGGGCCCCGCCGTCTCAAGAACCGCTGAACTGGGCCCTTCAAGGCAAGGACCGCTGAACTGGGCCCTTCAAGGCAAGGACCGCTGAACTGGGCCCCGCCGTCTCAAGAACCGCTGAACTGGGCCCTTCAAGGCAAGGAGCGCTGAACTGGGCCCCGCCGTCTCAAGAACCGCTGAACTGGGCCCCGCCGTCTCAAGAACCGCTGAACTGGGCCCTTCAAGGCAAGGACCGCTGAACTGGGCCCTTCAAGGCAAGGACCGCTGAACTGGGCCCTTCAAGGCAAGGAGCGCTGAACTGGGCCCCGCCGTCTCAAGCACCGCTCCGCTGGGCCCCGCCGTCTCAAGAACCGCTGAACTGGGCCCTTCAAGGCAAGAACCGCTGGCCCTTTGGCAGACGTGGCAGGGCAGGATCTATCTCGGGCAGGGCTGCAGGATGTCCTCTGGCCAACTTGCCTCCTCCAGTGGCAGTGGGGTCTGTTATGGACTGTATGGACTGTGGCTTTGCTCTCCCCAGGATGGCCCAGTGGGCAGGCCACCCACTGTATGGACTGTATGGACTGTGGCTTTGCTCTCCCCAGGATAGCCCAGTGGGCAGGCCACCCACTGTATGGACTGTTTGGACTGTGGCTTTGCTCTCCCCAGGATGGCCCAGTGGGCAGGCCACCCACTGTATGGACTGTGGCTTTGCTCTCCCCAGGATGGCCCAGTGGGCAGGCCACCCACTGTATGGACTGTATGGACTGTGGCTTTGCTCTCCCCAGGATGGCCCAGTGGGCAGGCCACCCACTGTATGGACTGTATGGACTGTGGCTTTGCTCTCCCCAGGATGGCCCAGTGGGCAGGCCACCCACTGTATGGACTGTATGGACTGTGGCTTTGCTCTCCCCAGGATGGCCCAGTGGGCAGGCCACCCACTGTATGGACTGTATGGACTGTGGCTTTGCTCTCCCCAGGATGGCCCAGTGGGCAGGCCACCCACTGTATGGACTGTATGGACTGTGGCTTTGCTCTCCCCAGGATGGCCCAGTGGGCAGGCCACCCACTCTATGGACTGTATGGACTGTGGCTTTTCTCTCCCCAGGATGGCCCAGTGGGCAGGCCACCCACTGTATGGACTGTTTGGACTGTGGCTTTGCTCTCCCCAGGATGGCCCAGTGGGCAGGCCACCCACTGTATGGACTGTATGGACTGTGGCTTTGCTCTCCCCAGGATGGCCCAGTGGGCAGGCCACCCACTGTATGGACTGTATGGACTGTGGCTTTGCTCTCCCCAGGATGGCCCAGTGGGCAGGCCACCCACTGTATGGACTGTTTGGACTGTGGCTTTGCTCTCCCCAGGATGGCCCAGTGGTCATGGAGTCCCCTCGTGGATCTGGCGTCGTGTACTCAAGTGGCTGAGGTGCCCCCCCTTACCTTCCCCCTGAGGTGCCTGTCCTATTTTCTTTCTGATGCCCCTGCAGTGTTCTCTCCGTGGAGTTCTTGTCGTGGGACTGGGCCTTGCCCCTTTGCACAGGACCCCTGTGATCCACGGACAGTGGTTGGACTACATTTAGTAGCTGTATATATTTGGTACATAGTTTATTTATTTATTGGGATTACTGGTGTCCATATTTCAATATATCTGCCCGTTTATGATCTCTTCTTTTGGTCTTTGCATTATTTCGGTGGGGGGTGGTTTGTGGGTTGTGACAGTGATCTGTGGGAATGCATTGATGTGTGTGTTGTAGTGGGTGTGGGTGGGTGGGTGTGTGCCGGTAATCTTTTCCCTCCCCTGTGTCGTAGGTGCAGTACTCACCGATGTCTTCCGCGCCGCCGGACGTGCTCCTGGTATATGAGCAGGTATAGGAGTGCGGGGATGACCTGCAACTCTGGTTCCATACTGCCGGAATCTCGCGTGGAGTGCGTAGAGGTGAGCGTTTTCCCGTTCGTAGTCTGTTTCCGCCGTGTTCTTATCGGCGGTGCTCCCGCCCCGGAAAAGGTGGCGGATTGGTGGGTCGTAATAGGGTGGGCGGTACATTGTCTGCCGCCTGGCTGTTGGCGGGAACCGCCGCGCTGTTTGTTTGTACCGCCATGGCGGGCGGAGTGTTAAGTTGGCGGGCTGTGTTGGCGGTTCCCGCCAGGGTCAGAATTGCATATTTTAGACCGCCGGCCTGTTGGCGGCTTGGCCGCCGCTTTATCACCGACCGCCAGGGTCAGAATGAGGGCCATAGTCTTTAAAGATTGGAATGTCTTATGTTGCTTTGTCACAGGTCAGAACATTGTCAGTGTTGTACCTCTTTGATTTTGATGCAAGCAAAGTCAATGCTGGCTCCTCTGTGATAGAGTACAATCACTTGTGAGGGATGTATGCTTCTCATCTCAGCTTATATCCCATTGATGATAAGCATCCAACTTATAGAAAGTGAAAAAGGTCTAAGATTCAAGATTTTTCAAAAGTTTCAAAATTATATATGATAGATCTTTTTCTAATAATAATAAATATACTTTAAACAAATGAATGAGTATTGATGTGTGCTTTATACCAATGTTGGTCTCATGCTCAAAACATGTAGGTTTTTCTATAAATCTGTAATGTATTTTTCCCCACAGATAAATAATGAATTGCATTTCAATAAACCAAACACATAGAACCACTGCAAGTACAGTATCTCCTGGAATAAATGGTGTTGAAGCCCCTTTAGAGTTGTCTAGCTCTGCAGCCCAAGCCAACTCTGCCAGTGTAAGCAATTGCAGATGCATAGACGTGAGGTGTCTCCAAATCCCTGTGGTACTCATGCTATATTGTTTATTTTTGCTCCCACTGGTCGAACCCTTTGCTGCAAAGTGTACAGGTTTTGTACTTTAAAGAAACTTTCTTGCCACCAGGCCTCATTTCAAAGAATTGCAACACCAAGGGTTCCTTGGGTGGCTGAGATGGTTGAACTTGTGCAGAAGCCGCTGGTTATTCATCTGAATCTTCTACTGAAAGGGAAACAGGATGGGAAAGCAAGCCAAATATGTGTACTCTCACCAATGTCTAATAGTAAAATAAAGCAAAAGGATGGAATCTTCTTCTTATAAATAAAGTCATCCCTCTGAACCAATCGGAATTGTTATTTAGGGTGCTTCCTCTTCAGGATCTCTCACGAGTGCCTTGCTGGCATCTCTTGACACCGTAAAAAAATACTTCCTTTGTATGTTCTATAGAACAACACATACTTTATTTAGCCCCCTCGGAGTCAATGCAGTGGTCTATGAATCTGGCTCCCACGAGCGTCTTGTGAGAGACATCACTTTTAAAAACTATATACATATATATATATATACATATATATATATATATATAGCCATATTTTATTCACTACTCTTTTATAAATTAGTATTAAATAATAACCGAAAACTTGATAAAGAACCAAATACAATAGATGACATTGAAGTTTAGAACGTTTTGATCTTGCGAGTGTCCCACGAGCTTTTCGCAAGGCTCTTGCAAGAGTAATGACATCTCCAGAAAAAATTACTGGTGACGTCTTGATGTCAGAGTTGCAATAACTAAGAAAATAAACAATTTCTAATTAAATATTGACTATTTATCTATTTAACACTCACATTTTAGAAAGATTTAGCAAACTGTGAAGACTATCTGATTTTTTACAATACAAAACATTTTTTGTTCAAAATAATTTCTGAACACAGCACATATTATAAAGTGATTCTACCAAATATACACACAGAAAATATTAATTTACTTTAAAAAAAAACTAGAAATTCACTATGAAAACAAAGGTTAAAGTAATGCTACAGTTAGGTGAACTTCTCAGTGACAACGTTAACGTTTTTATATATATGTCTATACAAACTACAACACTAAATGCTACCAAGTCAACCACAAGCAAAACTTTCTTAGATCTAGATTTTCCTCAAATTCAGATATCCAAAGTAATTTTCTTCCAGCAGCCCAAGAATGCATTCCTGAAACAATCTAGTAATTTCTGTCCTTGAATCATAACATCCTACCTGTGCATTGATGCTAAATTTGATTTTAAAAAGTATAAGGGCCCCATGTTTTCGTTATGAGTCACTTGACAATTGGCAAGGTTGCTGCATACCTGGGCTGCCTGGTCTTGAGTCCATCTTACCCCTCTTACTTACTCCAACCTACACTTCCTGCAGCTTTATATCACTCTTACCTCATCATTTCCACTCCTGCCTTCTCTCTGTGACACAGTTATCCTTTCTATCTGACTCATTCTTGCTCTCTTCAGCTTCGAGACTAAAAATAAGTTGTTGTCGTCAAAAAAAGAGTGCTGATGCTCACCACTTGCAACCACTGCCACAAATTATGCACTGCCCTCGATCAACTTCTTCCACAGAGCTCTATACATTTACATTCATACGTTTTTTTTTATTGAACTCCACCAACTCTAAATGAAAATGCTGTTGAAAATGTTTCACTCTACATCTGCTCCTATCTCTTTCTCCTAAAATGTAAAATCTTCGGACATGTCTTCTAACATTAGACTTGAATAAACATATAATTAATAGTAAATCCACTTTGGGTCTGTTATACAAATAGAAGATAACAGGAAAGTTTGAAAGCTAGCTAGTGAAATTGGCCAGCCTCATGGAAGTCTTTTAGCTAATGGGAATAAGCCAGGGTTGCCGATGGGATTCTCTGCAGTTTAAAAAACAAGTGGTGAAAACTATTCCAAAATTCCTGAATTCCCATAGTCGTTCACACAACGTTGCCAGGGATACGGAGGGGTTGATTTATTTCCAATTATCATGAAAGGGATGTTGTAGAACATGATCAGGACACAATCGGGATATGTGTTCTGAGGTTTTATAGTAGAAAACAGCCTGGGGGTAGGTTATTGCAGATTTTTTTTTTTTTTTCCTGGAGTACTAGTATTTATTCTGAGCATTGCAACCCTACATACTAGGAGATCTTTGCTCCGGAAAACAACAGAACCTCTCCCCATCTACATTTCGACAGCGAGAAAATCCAAGCCTGATTTACGAGCAAAATCGTAATGAGCACTTAAGTAGAGTTGAGTTAAGCAGGGCTGCAAAGGGGTTAGTTTGACTTTTTTTTTTTTTTTTTTTTTTAAGTATTAGTTAGAGCGGCGAACACTATGTGGTGTTCTCTATACTTCGAATGTAATTGAAGAATAACATTGCATTTGTAAATTGTATTACTAAGAGCTCATGGTTTGAAAAAAAAAAAAAGGGGTTGGCTGATTGGATTTGGTCAGTTGCAATTACCCCACACATATACTTGTATTCTAGTAAACCCAGGAAGTCTTGAATAGCTTCTCCAGCCTTCCTTTGTTGGGCGCAGGTTGGGATACATCTTGTTTACTCGCACATCCTTGTATCTACCAACGGGCACATCAGCGCCACTTGCATTAGCCGAGCCTGGGCTAGAAATCTCGCCAACGTCCATCATAAGGCTAAAGCTTTGCTCGTCAGTCACCAAAGACTTTTACTCGTGGCGCCGTGCTGACATTGAAATCGATGTATTATAGTAACTCTAACTCTTAATTTGTGCCGGTGGTTGCCATAGGAGCAGGGAGCCCTATTAGTTAGGGATGATTGTGATGCTGCTTCCCATGCTTATTCCCCTCTGATTATACGCGTCAACCAACGAGTCTAAAGGGCAATTTCGTGTTAATGTTACATTTGTTTTTTTAATGAGTGAAAACAATAAATGATGCACACGTGAATAAGGAACATCAATCGAAATTGTTCCTCTGTTAAATTCAAAATACATACTAATTTTTGAATTTTAAGAAGCAAGCTGAAATATACTAAATGCCGCTCCAAAAATATCTTCCTTAGCCGCGAAGGCAGCTGTGCAGGACGTGTTGTGAACGCTGTAACAATTACTTTGATTGACTGTTTAGAATTATAATCAGAGAAGGAACAATTCGTTTGTTCACTTAATGTATTTTACCGGGGTCTTTGCGAACAAAACAAACCGTGCACAGACGTCACAGAAAATCTTGAATTGAATGTGAGTTTTAAAAATGTTAATGGTATTCCAAAAGCGTCACACCATGTATCCCATACAA
This sequence comes from Pleurodeles waltl, assembly GCF_031143425.1. Lineage (NCBI taxonomy): Eukaryota > Metazoa > Chordata > Amphibia > Caudata > Salamandridae > Pleurodeles > Pleurodeles waltl. The sequence continues at coordinate 312,608,478 of NC_090449.1, read as the reverse complement.
GTTCTCCAAAACACACGCTCCCTCCCACAACACTCACTCGTCTCTCATGCACTGGGCATTGTTTTCACAAAAAAAAGTAAATCTGCACTTCTTTTTGCTATTCACGATTGTTTCCAAGGAAGGAAAGGAAAGTTACCCCAGGCAGTGGTGTAACCAATGCCCCCTCAGACCACCCCCCTCGCCCACCCACCCGCAGTGTGGGGGCGCTCCAGGGGTCTGCTCAGCACAGTACACTGTGCACCGGTGGCAGGCCCCTGACTGAGTCCAGGTCGGAGGGGGCTCCTTCAGGGGACTTCGCAGGGGGACCCCTCACGTTTTGTTACGACACTGATCCCAGGTGCAGGTTTCCTGGGGGGCTCTTGGGAATCCCAAATGACTCTTCCTGCGGGCAATCAGGACCAGCATTTGGGCGGTGGGGCCTCACCAGGTGCTGACCTGGGTGTGGGGGCGCTGACCTCAGGGAGTCCCTGTGTTTAGCAATGACTTACGAAACTTGCGATTTTAAAGCACCTGCTGAAAAGTTCCTTCTGCATCCAGCCTTCATGAAACAATTAAAATGCCTAGATACCACTTATGATTTATGTTCCTGCTGGGAAGAGAGATGGGAGTTTTGTCTAGAAGCAGCTTTGACTTGCCATGAAGTAGCACAGAAGGTTAACGTGCCTGCTGCAAAGAACAGAACTATGTTTTTGTGGATAGCTGAGTGGTTTAGTAAAGCAAGCCTTTACCAGCGCTTCCAAGCAAATGAAATGTTTGTGAGGGGGGCTGTGGAGAGATGAGGGGCACTTTTGCCAGGTAGTAGCGAGGGAATCTGAGGAGTTGGTCATGGGGTGGGGGCGACAAAAACATTTGTTGCACTGGGTGCCACCAGCGCTAAAGCCGGCCCTGCGGGCAAATATTCCTGCTCTGCAGACTTCTCCATAATGGATGTTGAACATGGCCACCCTGCAGTGTCACTGCCAAACATTTTGTCTTCACTCCTACTGTTTTTCTGAATTGTTTTTGGCTTTCAGAACCAGCACACAATTTCACTGGCTAACCAGTGCTAAAGTGCTGGTGCTCTCTCCTTTAAGCATGGTAAAATTGGCTTACATCTAATTGGCACATTTAATGTATTTAAAAGTTCCTAGTAAAGTGGTACTACAGGTACCCAGGGCCTGTAGGTTAAATGCTACTAGTGACACCTATGGTGTCTCCCACTTAAGTAGCTCTCTAAACATGTCCTAGGCCTGGCATTGCAGCCTAAATGCATTGTCACACTGCCATGTTGACTTGGCATTTAAAACCCCTTGCCATGGCTTAAACTCTCATTTTATGACATACGTTATCCCTATGGGAGGCCCTAGGTAGCCCATAGGGCAGGGTGCTGTGTACTTAAAAGGTAGGACATGTGTCTTTTAGTTTTACATGTCCTGGTAGTGAGGAACGTCCCAATTCGTTTTGAACTACTGTAAGGACTACCCCTCTCATTGGATAACATTGAGAATTCCTTGTCACAGTTAATAAGCTGTACTGCCTTATTTGGAGGAGGTAGATCTGGCATGTTTAGTACAGATGAATTCTAATGATAATTCCTCTTTAATGGTAAAGTCGCATTTATTGTTACAATTTTCCAGCTCTTAACCCTGTGTACTACAGCCTGTCTCTGATCACTTGTCTATAGTGGGTGACAGCTGGGCTTTGTGTATTCCCTCCAGGCAGCCACAAACAATAGGAGCTTAGGTGTGACTGCTGGGCCATCATGACAGGATGGGATGGATGAGGTGGCCACAGCCTCACACTTAACACCTGAATAGGCTGTGTCCTTTCCTCATATAAAGGGCTGCATACCCCCTATAGTGAGCCTGGAGCCAGGGCAGGAAAGTGGGACCCCTGTGCACTTCAAAGTCTCCCCTACTTCAAAGGCACCACTGGGTATAACAACTGGACCTCAGATCCTGCCACATCAGTACACTTCTAGACCTGTGGATAACCTGCCAAGAAGAAGGTCTGTAATGCTGCTACGAGGACTGCAACTCTGTTGGGCTGCTGCTGTGGAAGAACTGCTGCCTGTCCATGCTGACCTGCGGCCTGCTACCTTCCTGGCCTGGGTGAGAAGGGCTGGACCTGCATCTCTCCAACCCAGAACCCAGAGTGACTCCAAGGGCCAGCCGACTGGTCTCCTGATTTAAAGTCTCAGGGACATAAAATACTTCCAACCAACCCAATTGGCCTCCTGCAGCTCTTAGCCTGACCTGCCAAGTGCCACCCTAGTCCCGGAAACTTGGAGGTATAGCTTTAGGTGCTGCTCGAGCCAAACCACTGCATCTCCACTGTTGCCTGGACAGACCCAGCACATCTCGGCCGTTGCCTGGATAAGACTGGTGCATCACTTTCAGAACCAGCACTGCAGTGTTTCCTTTGGCACAAGGTTCCTGCTTACCAGTTGACTAGAGTCTTGACTCAAGGTCCACCGAAGAGGACGACACAGACGTCCTCTGCTGATTCTATTCTTTAGTATTTCAGCAATTACACCAGTTCCTTGGACTGGGGGGTGAAAATACTTCCAACAGAACCGCAGGAGCAGGGTGCTGGAGGTGTCTTCATGGAGCCAGTGCTATGCCAGTTTGTTGGCAGTAGAGAGTAGAGATGTTCATGGGCAAAACTGAGTTTGTTAATCCCAAGTTCACATTATATCAGCTCATTCTATACAAGTGGGAAATACTGACTGTGGACTTCAGCTAGCAAGTTTAGGGGGAGGCAATTTATAGAATATTGCTCTACCACAGAAGAACTGGTTCGTCATTTGCTATGGACTGGTCCTCAGGGCACGACACAGAGCATGTTCCTAAAGAGCTCCTTAATCCATGTGCACGGAAGGAAGCTGTGTTGTGATTATATTACTTATCTTTTTTTTAATAAAGCAATACATGCATTTGGCTGGTCATTACATTATTATGTGATTTTCTTTAGTACTGAGTCTCCATTCCTGACGTTAACTCCCTGAGATGCCTTGCCTGTGGTCCCCCAGAACAGGGCCTGACAGTGCAGATTTCTCAGCATTTGTGCTGAAGAAACCCATTATCATAAATGAGGTTATGCCTGCAAGGAATCCGTTTGTTAATTCCTGACATGTAAAAAGTTAAATCTAGTTGTAAATGTACGTCTACCACCAAATTTACCTTTTTGAATAGGGCCCACTACCTCTCAAGGACTGTCTTCGATGTACAATACCAAATAATGCTCCACGTGTGTTTTTTTCCATTTACCCCCTTCAGGATTAAAGTCTTATTTCATGTCCATAAATTTGGTCATCCCACTTCTATCACTTGTAGTCAGGGCTGGACTGGCCGTAGCAGCATCTGCCGTTTCCCCCGGAGGCTAGAAGGGTGGTGGGCAGTTTTGCAGCGATGGGGGTCGGTTTTGTTATTGGGCGCCATTTTTGCAGTGGTGCTGCAATATCGGCTTCCAGTAACAAAAGCAGCAGTGCTTCATACTTGCAGCCCCCTCCCCAGGGGCTGATCCGACAAAATTGTAAGGGCTGCTTTAAGTTCCCTGTCCAGCCCTTCTTCTATTGAAGAAATAAAACGAGTAGTACCTTACAATGAAATAAAGAAAGGAAAGAAAACATTGTTTAAGAGCAAACTGTCAAAGAAATATAGTGAATTGTCTCAAGAATGTATTACTGATTGTTGTTTTGCAAACAAAAATCAGTGTCTGAAGGCCAATACTCCACCAATTGGGTTCTAAACCTGCAGACATAAGGTGGGAGTTCCTAGCCACCTCCATCAAATAAGTAAATACGTTATTCCATGTTGTCTGGGTGGTACACCCCCTCTACCTCACAAGTACATCTTCAAAGTATGTTATATAAAAAAAGATCAAGAACATGTGTTTTTTTTTTGTTTTTTTTTGTTTAACCAAAAACATACTATGGGTAACCTAAAAGTGTAATTGGGTGCATTGGGTCTCTCCACTTGACATGATGTAATGGAAAGTGATATAGTTGAGGTGACCTGGTTGCGAGCAATGCAATGACTGCAAACCTAGTTCCATACAAAGTTCAGCGCACTATTTTCCCAATCTTGATCAGAGTACTCGATTCCCCCCTAAACGGAAGCTTGTCCCATATGGCTATCATGTGCCTTATTTCTACGCCCCTAATCCCTGTTTAAGTAATTCCTACAGTCATTGAATTCCCTTTTTTTCATAGACCCAACCCTGGCAGATTTCTTGAGGTCCTAGAGGAAGACACATAGCCTTTGTATCTGAGAAGAAAAGTAAAAAATAAAGTTTTTGCGAACCTCATTATTTGAGCTAGACTGGGTTGACATCCAATGGACCACAAATAAATACGCAATCCTTTGTGTTTCATAATCATTAGAGTTCATTCTGGGCTAATCTTAGCACAATTAGAATTATTCACATAATAATAGATAACTGATCAATGGGGAACATTATTAAAATGTATAGCAAACACTCCAAATACTGTAGATCACCAAATCACTAACCAGTCAGTCTAAAATTCCTGGTTTACTTTACAGCATTATATTATTGTGCTACCTTGTTGCAGAGGTATGTAGTATCCCCACATAGTACAGGGAGACCTGTCAGTCTTTAGTATTATATTCGCTGAAAGAGCTTGCCTCCTAGGATTCCATTTCTATTACTCCTCTGGCTAATTGGCCAATTAAAGGAGCGTTCCAATCCCTGTAGAAAATGTGCCTTTTCTTCTTGGTCACCCCTGATTTGTTTACTGTTTTCTGGACCCTAATTCTTGCTGGGATTAGGACTCTGAGCTTTGACATTGCTATTTAGTACTGCAGGGCACGTGTTACATCCAAAAATGATAGCGTTGAAATTGGTTCACCCAACTGACTTATTTAACTTTCCTGGAAGACGATGGTAGATGGCACAGAAAATGCACAATTGGCATGGAAGCTAAATGTCATATTTCTTCTCCGGTGCTTATTAGCACCACTTACATCTATAACAAGAATATTTAGGGCCACCATTTTGCTCTTGCTAGGCTGCAGTTTGATGAGAAAAGTGCCGCGAAATAATATATATCTGATAAGTCACCATTAAGTGTTCGTTGTTAGCCGATAAGGATAGGCGCTTAAAATACAAACACGGCCTGTTTCACTTAGTAGTTACGGCTAGATTTTCCATGAACAGGCCTAGTTATAAATAAAATCCTTTTTTTATACCATCGCTTGAGAAAATGTTAGCAACAGGTTTTGAAAATTTATTTATTTGGTGTATGTATAATTTGATAAAACTAGTAGAAAAATAACATTTGAAAATGTACTTTGCGTTGCCTGAAATAAAAATAGTTTGTATCTAGTTTGTGACTCATCCCCACTCTACATGGTCAATGCACAATCCTGGCTGAGTGTTAACTCCCAGTGGGCAGTGGTTTGGACTTGGGGCTCATAAAACAGTGGTCTTGTGAATAACTGGTCACATAACAGTGATTAGCCATCTGGGACAGAGACAGGAACAGCTGGGAAAACAAAGGATAGCCTTAACGCTATTTCCTTTGACTTGTTGATGGCAAATTGGAGTGGCAGGATCTGCTCCCTTTAATTCCCAGGGCCATGGTAGACTTTATGGCTCAAATCCCAGCAGGAGGGAAAACCAGTTTTTGACCTTGACAGAGAGGAGAATGCCTCATCTTAATAGAATAGTAGCTGGAGGAGAGTCAAAGCCCCTTCGTATGGAAGGAGGTAGCCATCTTAAAGTTAGGGCTTCTGGGAAATTCTGGTGGGAGTGCTGTAATAGGAGGTGAGAATTGGCAACAAAAAGGATTAGGTGACAGGAATTATTGAATCAATCATAAGTGCACAAGATAATAATGGCACATCACCATCATCTACTCTGAAAACTCCAGAGCATGGGAACTCATGAAGAAGGAAGACAGTGCTATAAGAAAATGACTCCAAGTCTCCTCACTGCCGCCAGCACAAATAGACGGGAGTAGTTCTGCAAGGGTCCTGTGGTTGGCCTCCTATTTGCCTGCTCAGGGATGCAAAAAGCAGAAAGAGTCTTGAATCCAACAAAGTCAGCTGACCACTTAGAACCAAACCCTGCAGGAGTCTTGTTTGGAAGAAGACCTGGTGCCTTGAAGCTTGCTTTAGTACATCAGAACTGCTGGGGTCACAAGGAGAGCTTTCCCTGCTGCTGGAGAAAAGTTGGACATAGGATTTTCTTCATCTTTAGAGGACTGGAAAAGAGTGCCGATGCTTGCCCAGTGAGGGTGCACTCAACTCAGACAAGAAAAACAGGTTTTCCTTTTCAGAGATGTTTGTGGTTCTGAACATTGGTTCAGCAGGATCTCATGGTAAAGGAATTCTGTCTTGTGAAGCCTAGCCTAGCTACAGCTTCCAGCCTTGCTTACTGGAGGACTTTGAGAATCAGAAAGTGACTAGGTCAGAAGGTATAGCATTGGACCATTCAAGGCAGCAAATCTATCCTCCAGGGGAACAACCACAGCCTCTATGAAACCCTGTTTAGTTGTCACAGCTTTTGGCTCTAAAACTAGTGGCTTCAGCAGGCGCTCAATGACATATTTGGCTGCCAGGGACTCTCACTGGCTTCAGCTTTAGCCTATGCCCAAGACTTCAATCTCCTAAATGTGAAAACTATGATTCAGGAGACCTGATTAATGAATCTGACCTCCCCTTCATTGCATGTGGCCTAAAATTGTATCTACATACTGGTCAACCATGAACTAATATTTTTCAATGGCGCTTTACTTTTTGTAAGCTCATTTAGCCTAAACATTTTTTTAATTCATTTCCCGGGTTCCAGTTATGTTATTTGATTGTTTGGTGTGTTTTTACTTATTAAATGATTCTCAGTTTTTTAAATTAGTTTGACAACTATTGTGTTGTCTTGTTGTCCTTAACCTCTTGGCTGCTGGGCCTTCCCCTCCCCCCCCCCAAGTGCTGAGCCCTTTTTTGGCTATTTGGGGTAGTTCGCGCTTAGGCCTTCATAACTTTTTGTCCAACATCCTAGGGATTCTAATGGTACCCAGAGTTTGTGGTTTCCTCTGGAGGAGACCAAGAAATTAGCCAAAATACAGTGAACATTTAGTTTTTTATAAACAAATGGGAAAAAAGGGCTGCCGAAGAAGGCTTGTGGTTTTTTCCCTGAAAGTGGCATCAACAAAGGGTTTCTGGTGCTAAAATCACCATCTTCCCACCTTTCAGGAACGGGCAGACTTGAATCAGAAAACCACATTTTTCAACACATTTTGGCATTTTACTGGGACATACCCCATTTTTACTATTTTTGGTGCTTTCAGCCTCGTTCCAGTTAGTGACAGGAATGGGTGTGAAACCAATGCTGGATCCCGGAAAGCTAAACATTTCTAAAAAGTAGACAAAATTCTGAATTCAGCAAAGGGTCACTTGTGTAGATTCTACAAGGTTTTCCTACAGAAAATAACAGCTGAAATAAAAAAATATTGAAAGTGAGCTGAAACAAACAGCAATTTTTCTCCACGTTTTACTCTGTAACTTTTTCCTGCATTGTCAGATTTTTTAAAGCAATATACCGTTACGTGTGCTGGACTCTTCCGGTTGCGAGGATATATAGGGCTTGTAGGTTCATCAAGATCACTAGGTACCCAGAGCCAATAAACGAGGTGGACCTTGCAATGGGTTTTCATTCTATACCGGGTATACAACAATTCATTTGCTGAAATATAAAGAGTGAAAAATAGGTATCAAGAAAACCTTTGTATTTCCAAAATGGGCATAAGATAAGGTGTTGAGAAGCAGTGGTTATTTGCACATCTCTGAATTCCGGGGTGCCCATACTAGCATATGAATTACAGGCAATTTCTCAAATAGACGTCTTTTTTACACACTGTCTTACATTTGGAAGGTAAAAATGTAGAGAAAGACAAGGGGCAATAACACTTGTTTGGCTATTCTGTGTTCCCCCAAGTCTCCCGAACAAAATGGTACCTTACCTGCGTGGGTAGGCCTAATGCTTGCGACAGGAAACGCAACATGGACACATCACATTTTTACACTGAAATCTGACGTGTTTTTTGCAAAGTGCCTAGCAGTAGATTTTGGCCTCTAGCTCAGCCGGCACCTAGGGAAACCTACCAAACCTGTGCATTTTTTAAAACTAGAGACCTAGGGGAATCCAAGATGGGGTGACTTGTGGGGCTCTGACCAGGTTCTGTTACCCAGAATCCTTTGCAAACCTCAAAATTTGGCTAAAAAAAACATTTTCCTCACATTTCGGTGACAGAAAGTTCTGGAATCTGAGAGGAGGCACACATTTCCTTCCACCCAGCGTTCCCCCAAGTCTCCTGAAGAAATTAATACCTCACTTGTTTGGGTAGGCCTAGCACCCGCGACAGGAAATGCCCCAAAACACCATGTGGACACATCCCATTTTTTGACAGAAAACAGAGGTGTTTTTTGCAAAGTGCCTACCTGTAGATTTTGGCCTCTAGCTCAGCCGGAACCTAGGGAAACTTACCAAACCAGTGCATTTTTTAAAACTAGAGACCTAGGGGAATCCAAGATGGGGTGACTTGTGGGGCTCTGACCAGGTTCTGTTAGCCAGAATCCTTTGCAAACCTCAAAATTTGGCTAAAAAAACACATTTTCCTCACATTTCGGTGACCGAAAGTTCTGGAATCTAAAAGGAGCCACAAATTCCCTTCCACCCAGCATTCCCCCAAGTCTCCCGATAAAATTGATACCTCACTTGTGTGGGTAGGCCTAGCGCCCGCAACAGAAAATGCCCCAAAACACAAAGTGGACACATCCCATTTTTTGACAGAAAACAGAGGTGTTTTTTGCAAAGTGCCTACCTGTAGATTTTGGCCTCTAGCTCAGCCGGCACCTAGGGAAACCTGCCAAACCTGTGCATTTTTTAAAATTAGAGACCTAGGGGAATCCAAGATGGGGTGACTTGTGGGGGCTCTGACCAGGTTCTGTTACCCAGAATCCTTTGCAAACCTCAAAATTTGGCTAAAAAAACACATTTTCCTCAAATTTCGGTGACAGAAAGTTCTGGAATCTGAGAGGAGCCACAAATTTCCTTCCATCCAGCGTTCCCCCAAGTCTCCCGATAAAATTGATACCTCACTTGTGTGGGTAGGCCTAGCGCCCGCGACAGGAAATGCCGCAAAACACGTGGACACATCCCATTTTTTGACAGGAAACAGAGGTTTTTTTTGCGAAGTGCCTACCTGTTGATTTTGGCCTCTAGCTCAGCCGGCACTTGGGAAACCTACCAAACCTGTGCATTTGTGAAAACTAGAGATCTAGGGGAATCCAAGATGGGGTGACTTGTGGGGCTCTGACCAGGTTCTGTTACCCAGAATCCTTTGCAAACCTCAACATTTGGCTAAAAAAACACATTTTCCTCACATTTCGGTGACAGAAAGTTCTGGAATCTGAGAGGAGCCACAAATCTCCTTCCACCCAGCGTTCCCCCAAGTCTCCCGATAAAATTGATACCTCACTTGTGTGGGTAGGCCTAGCGCCCACGACAGGAAATGCCCCAAAACACAACGTGGACACATCCCATTTTCTGACAGAAAACAGAGGTGTTTTTTGCAAAGTGCCTACCTGTAGATTTTGGCCTCTAGCTCAGCCGGCACCTAGGGAAACCTACTAAACCTGTGCATTTTTTTAAACTAGAGACCTAGGGGAATCCAAGATGGGGTGACTTGTGGGGCCCTGACCAGGTACTGTTACCCAGAATCCTTTGCAAACCTCAAAATTTGGCTAAAAAACACATTTTCCTCAAATTTCGGTGACCGAAAGTTCTGAAATCTGAGAGGAGCCACAAATTTCCTTCCACCCAGCGTTCCCCCAAGTCTCCCGATAAAATCAATACCTCACTTGTGTGGGTAGGCATAGCGCCCGCGACAGGAAATGCCCCAAAACACAACGTGGACACATCCCATTTTTTTACAGAAAACAGAGGTGTTTTTTGCAAAGTCCCTACCTGTAGATTTTGGCCTCTAGCTCAGCCGGCACCTAGGGAAACCTACCAAACCTGTGCATTTTTTAAAACCAGAGACCTAGGGGAATCCAAGATGGGGGGGTGACTTGTGGGGCTCTGACCAGGTTCTGTTACCCAAAATCCTTTGCAAACCTCAAACTGTGGCTAAAAAAACACTTTTTCCTCACATTTCGGTGACAGAAAGTTCTGGAATCTGAGAGGAGCCACACATTTCCTTCCACCCAGCGTTCCCCCAAGTCTCCCGATAAAAATGGTACCTCACTTGTGTGGGTAGGCCTGGTGCCCGCAACAGGAATAGATCACACAATGGTCAATGTTGGTCCTTACATGAGGTAGCTGTTGACCCTGGTGTGATCCATTCCTGACACAGGCACTAGGTATAGGCACTCAAGTGGGGTAGTGTTTTTATCAGGACAGGTGAGGAATCACTGGGTGGTAGGAATTTTGTGAATACCAGCATATTCCTGTATTTTGTGTGACAGAAATGCGAGAAAAATAGAGTTTTTATTCAACATTTAATCTTTGCAGGGTATTCTGGGTAAGAAAACTTTGGGGAATCCACACAAGTCACACCTCTGTGGACTCCCCCGAATGTTTAGTTTCCAGAAATGTTTGGGTTTAGTATGTTTCTCTATATGGCCACTGAACCCAGGACCAAAAACACAGGTGCCTGCCTTACAAAACCAGTTTGTTTTGTGATAGATAATTTTGATGTCTCCACAGTACGATTTGGGCGGTGGAATTTGGGGCTGAACTAAATTAGGGAGCTCCCAAGAGAGCACTCTCTCTCTCTGCTTGCCACCGCATTCACCTGCTCTCTGGGTTGGGCTAAACCACTATTACTCCGTTGCACAGACTGTGCTTGCGAATGGACAGCAGGACTGTCCTCATCACCTCCCTCATAATTTATTGGAAGAGGAGTTATCGAATGGGACTCCTCCAACTGAAAAATCACTCCCAGAGTCTGCACCATTGTCCTATCCCTCAGATGCTGTCTCAGAATCTGATGTCTCAGTCTCTGATCCTATGTCAGAGCTGTACTCTATAACCCAAAGGACGGCATCAGTCATCCATCAAGATGTCATCTCTGCTATTGGCTAAACTGTTGCTCTAAAACACTAGCCTACGTAGACAGTCACAACATCGATGGTGTGTGTGAGATACATGCAACAGTAGAGACCACTCAAAAACACCTTGTCACATACTATTCGTCACAGTCTTTAGCACCTCCTGCGCCCAGTCCAACAATCATTATTGGTGCTCCCACTCCCTCCTCCTCAGATTCCCTCATTACCACCCAGCAAAAGTGCCCTTCATCTCTCCATAGCCACCCTCCACCCGGCACATACATTTAATTTGTATTATAGCGCAGGTAATGGCTGACTTTAGTAATGTACTCAGCTATTTACATAAAATACAGATTTGCTCTTTGCAGTAGGCATATAAACCTTCTGGGCTTCTTTATGGCACTAAAACTGCCACTAGACAAAAGTCTGATCTTTTTGTAGCAGAAACATAATCACAATACTTACTTGACTTTTTTATTGCTGCCTAAAAGCCACAGTTGAAATGCGTCAGTTGAAGTATGTGCATTGCTTTGAAGACGCAAGCTGCAACTGCAAGACAACTGATGGCAAATATATATATATATATATATAGAGATCACTTTTATATGTGGGTGGTTTTCCTGGGGGCCGATCGCAGCCCCCAGGGAAACCACACATGTATTGACAAAAGTGATATATATATATATATATATATATATATATATGTATATATATATATATATAGATCTATCTCTATATATGTCTATCTACATAGATATATCTATAGATAGATCGATATATATATATATATATATTTATATATATATAGATCTTTCTATAGATATATCTATGTAGATAGATATATCTACATAGATATATCTATATATGTATAGATCTATATATTTTGTAAGTTTTCGCCGCTTTTGCATAAAAAAATGATGCAAATGCAGCTCTAAAAAGGTATAAATACAGGCCTTAGCTTTCTGACAGCAAAGGTATCATTTGGTTCCCACATATTTTTCCAGCCCATGACTATGGCAACAGTGACATCCTTCAGGTTAGTATTCTTGGTAAGTATCTAGCCACCTGGGAGACAGATGTTCTAATCCAATGTTTCTTAACCTTTAGACAATCCTACTTCAAAATGAGAGTTCAGGCCTAACTAGTTTCTACGATTTTAACTGGAAAATATACGCACAAATACAGAAACAAGTATACATCAGACTAATAGACAATTCTGAAATAATTTATTAATTCCACAAACAAATAAATATATACAAAATTAAAATTTTAAAGGGAAGGTTGAAGCGTTTAGTTTCATGTCTAAAATACGTATCAATGTGCTAAACTCTAGCATAGCGCTTTGCCGTTTTCCTCACAATGCATGCTCTCTAGTGCTCTTTTTGTAATCACAGACCATTGCTTGAATTGAGGCCACCAGTTTTCAATGCTTGTTTCTGTTTGGTGCACTTGCTCTTCTCCCATAAATCAGGCGAAGGATACCAGATTAATGTTTAGCCCCCAATGTAAAACTCCTTCACATTTACAAAGAATTTCAATTTTACATGTTTCCTTTTTATGTATAAATGCTTTATTAATATGATAACCTTATTTGATTTTCTAAACAGTCGCCATGCCACTGAGTAGACATCAGAGCCCTTCAGTGGTCTGTGAACCGCTGTTCTAATCCACAGTTTTTAGAATAGGTGGTAAGGACCATTTTGGACAGAATGCCATCCACAATGTGTGCAAATAATTATGCACTGTGGAAATTGGTTCTCGGGCACTTTTTGTTACAACGCAGTATTAATTCCATGAAATGAGTCACACTATAGCATGAAAATTATAACTTGCAAGATAAAAACAGCTGTTTTGCAAATTGCACTTTAAAACTGTACAATGATGTTTTGACATAGGAATAGTTATTGCACAAAACATGCTTACCATGCAGACTCACTTTGAGCACTGCTGTGATGTAGCATAAAAATGGGTCAAAAAACCAACTACAAACTCATAAATCTGTGTGGAACACGGTTTACAGGTTTAATACTTTATTGCATAATTAATACAAACCATTGCAATCAGCAATCAACATAAAAGAATTATCATCTAAAACACCAAAAACATCTTACTGGGATTTATAATTCTCATAGATTTAAAAGCACTAATACCATGATAGATTATTGTTACCCATTCAAATTATGTTATGTATATCATCACAAGTGCAATAGCAGAAACTGTCCCCTCCAGCTACATTCTGTCCTTAAAGTTCTGCATCTAGGCTGATCTTGTAAACTGCACTGACAATATTAATTAGTCATATGCTAATAGCTCCATCAACTTTTACAGTTGTTTGGCACATGCTTTAAAAGGTGTTCGCTTTCAAAATGAATTTTGTCATGCATGACATGTTGAGGTGTCAAACCTTTGAGATAAAATAGGATAGCTTGCAGTCAAGATCTAATGCCTTTGGAGTTAAAATGTTTTTGAGGTACAGCTTCCACCAGGGTAATAGTGTGGAGCATATGCATAAAAGTGTAAGAATTCTTCTCAGTGGTATGCACATAACCTACATCTCCTGTTGTTTGAGGATTTGACCCATTTTGGACCTACATTCAATGTGGGGAGTAGACCAAATCTGATATGCAGCACCTTTATTTTTGTAGACTTTCTTAATATTTCTGCCAGGTATGGCTGTGCTATTAGAGCCTTGTACTTGTTAAAAGTCATCCATGAATGGGATCGTAGTCTGAATTTGTCTTTATCCTTGCTCCAAGATAGCCGCTTGATTTGTTTATTTAATAGTAGCTTGAATGGTTTGTGCAGTAGGGTCTTTTGCCAGAGCCCTTCTACCTGTAGATGCTTAATCACCAAAACAATTTTATCTGACCATAAATTCAAGACCTCCACCAAGTCCAGACTTGTTTCCTTGCAGATCAGTGCTTTTAGTGTGTTCGGGTGTGCCAATCTCAGCAGAGGGGCGTATTTGAGGAGAGCCCCATCCTGTACCAAGGCTTGGTCTTATCGCTAAAATTCCAATCTGAATTGTGCTGGTTGAAGAACTGCATGCAAAACAACAGAAGATGGCCAGAATGCAGAGCAAATCAAACATTCATCCCCAGTCACGGATCTGGGTTTAATTCCTCAGTTTTTTTGCTTGCCATGCCATTCCAGTTTGGAACTAGCCATATGCAAATCAGTCTTGACCCTGTTCACCATGGGAACAGTCCAGCCCGAACTGCCAGGCCAGGGCCTCCCTGAACCAAAGACAAGCACCCTGGGACCGGTTTCAGGGTATCACCCTTCATCAGCCAGGCTAGCTTGAAACTGGTGGCATAGCAAGCACGGGACCCACGTCTGGGCATACCCTTCCCACTTGGGGCGACAAATGCAAAACAACAGAAGATGAACGGAATGCAGAGCAAAACAAACATTCACCCCCAGTCACAGATCTGGGTTTAATCCATCATTTGTTTTGCTTGACATGCCATTCCAGTTTGGAACTAGCCATATGCAAATCAGTGTTGACCCTGATCTGTGACTGGGGGTGAGTGTTTGCATTGTTCAGCACGCTGTCCATCATCCTTTTGTGTTGCTATAGTTGTCCTAAGTGGGAAGGGTATGCCTAGACGTGGGTCCCTTGCTCACTGTTTCACTGGATCCAAGCTAGCCTGGCTGATGAAGGGTGAAACCCTGAAACCGGTCCCAGGATGCTTGTTGCTGGTCCAGGAAGGGCCTGGCTTGGCAGTTCGGGCTGGACTGTTCCCATGAGGAACAGGGTCAAGACTGATTTGGATATGGCGCGGTCCAAACTGGGGTGGCATGGTAAGCAAAAGAACAATGAATTAAACCCAGATCTGTGTCTGGCCGTGAGTGTTTGTATTGTTCAGCACTCCGTCCATCATCCTTTTGTGTTGCTATAGTTGCCCTAAGTGGGAAGGGTATGCCCAGACGAGACGTGGGTCCCTCGCTCACTGTGCCACTGGATCAAAGCTAGCCTGGTTGATGAAGGGTGGAACCGGTCCCAGGATGCTTGTTTCTGGTCCAGGGTGGGGCTGGTTTGGCAGTTCGGGCTGGAATGTTTCCATGAGGAACAGAGTCAAGACTGATTTGGATATGGCCCGGTCCAAATTGGTATGGCGTGGTGATCAAAAGAACAATGGATTAAACTCAGATCTGTGACTGGGGGTGAGTGTTTGCATTGTTCAGCACTCCATCTATCATCCTTTGTGTTACTATAGTTGCCCTAAGTGGGAAGAGTATGCCCAGACGTGGGTCCCTTGGTCACTGTGCAACTGGATTCAAGCTAGCCTGGCTGATGAAGGGTGAAACCCTGAAACCAGTCCCAGGATGCTTGTTTCTGGTCCAGGGAGCGCCTGGCTTGGCAGTTCGGGCTGGACTGTTCCCAGGAGGAACAGGGTCATGACTGATTTGCATATGGCGCGGTCCAAACTGGGGTGCCATGGTGAGCAAAAGAATGATGGATTAAACTCAGATCTGTGACGGGGGTGAGTGTTTGCATTGTTCAGTACTCTGTCCATCATCCTTTTGTGTTGGTGAAGAACTGTATGGCAGACAGAAAAGAAAGCGAAAAACTTTGCTCTGGGCAATGTTCATGAAATCGCCAGGATACGTTTCCAGCCCATATGCCAGGGAGGGCAAAAACTCTGCGTTAATCACCATGACGAGTGGGGTCCAGGTTGGGCTTTGCAAATTCGTAGACAGGTTTTGAAGAGATGCAAGATGGGATGCCTTTCTGGCTTTCAAGGTGTTTAGGTGCAAACAGTGCGACCACTGCTGCTGCAACCAGACCACCAGGTATTTGTAGCTACTAATTCTGCCCACAAGTGGTTTCCACAGAGCCACTACTTTTTCTTGATTACTACATGCTTGTATTTTTGTCCTGCAATACCGATCAAGAGTGTTTAGCAATTTTTAGAGCCCATGCCTAAAATATTCAATAGGACAAACTCAAGTGCATACAATAATGATGTTAGAAGTTGATGTCCCAGTTTGGGGGGATGGGAACTGGAAGTGTTCAATTGTGGGCACAGATCTGCCAGATATAAGTTGAATAGCATTGGGGCTAGTATGCAGCCTTGTTTAAGGCCTCTATCTATCTGGATTTAAGTAGACACTCTTCCATTTCCGCCAACGTTTACCCTAGCCCAGTTGTCATAACATAAAAGCTGTATTGCTCTTAGCAGTTTTGGTGGAATATTGAGATCTACTAACTTCTTCCATTGTCTGTCAAATGCTTTAGATAGGTCCACAAAGCAGGTGTACAAAACCATTTTCTTTTTTATATTTTTATCAGCCAGCAGAAGTGCTCGATGAGGGGCGGAAGCCTGTTTGGTTCAGAGGTATTTTTTGTACTTCAAAAGATAAGGGATTAGGCTCAAAGTTTAAGATAGAATTGAATACTGCCACTTTCTGACAGCTGCACAGTTTGGAGGTATACTCGATCCACTTCACCTCTGGCACAGTGTTGCTTAGGGTCCCTGCAGCCCCACGCTCCAATTGATTGACAATGGACCACAGGGACGGCTGTTCTTTTGTTTGCACGCCTCAACAGCTTTGATCCATTTCTGGTCTTGGTGTGCCTGCTTGGTTTCCCTGACTGCCGTATTGTATTTCTTTCTTAGCTCATGGAGGGCACCAAGATGGCTGGTGTCCTTGTGATGTTTCTTTATGAATCTTTCTGATTTGTTGAGATGTTGCCTTTTTTGCTTTAGGGACTGTGTGAGCCATTGATGTTTATTCCTTGATGAACGCACCCTGGACCGTTGGATGGGAGCTAGCTGGTTCCTTAGTGACATTAACATTGCCTCCCATTTGATGATTGAATTCACCTGGGCCCCCAGATCATGTAATGAACTAGTTTTCAATGCCTCGTATTTCCCCATGCACATGTTCGACCATCTTATACAATATACATGGCTTCCTGGTTCCTGTATTCCTATATTATGTACCTGTCCCATCTAATGGTCGTTATTCACAATTTTCATACTTTTTGGGGTGATGGTCACTTTCGCATCGGACCTCTATGCTGAAATCATGAAAGTACTTGAAAATTGCCATATAAACTAATCTGTAATCTAGGGTGCTTGTAGATTTCTTTGATTTGTGTATCAGGTTCATAAAGTAGTCAGTGGGGAATTGACCGTTCAGGGCCCTCAGCCCTAATGCTTCTAAGGCTCTCACCAGAGGATGCTCACATTTAGATACATCCCTAAAGCACAATACTTGCTGCAGAATGCCCTGGCACTGATCCAAGGCTCCTTCTATGGCACTTCTTTGCCCACGGCTGGCCATGTTTAAGTTGAAATTGTCTGTGATGAGTCAGGAGGCATTCCCATATGAGGCTCTTAGAGATAGCCATCCATTTTCCACTGTATCTAATAGATGCTGTTTGTGAGCTGCTTTGGGATTGATGTAAATGTTTAATATTATGACCAATATTGATGTCCGTTCCAATAGCCAATTTTCAATGATGACAGCTAAAATGTGGGGTGGTAGCTGGTCAATACACCTTGCATTTAAAGATTTACTTGTGGGTATGTAAGTTGATGGACCTCCCTTAGGGTGATCTTTGTACTTTGGTTTTGCAGCTGGGCTAAAGAATTCTTGGAACCCTGTTAACAGATTTTCAACCTTCTCCTAATTTCTTGTAGAGAGATGATATCAAACTCTCTCAAAAAGGATTCCAAGTTTGGGTCTCAAGTGATTTTCCCTGCCCCGCTATGTTCCAGGATATTACTTTTGCATTTATGTTTGCAACACGTATTAAGGCCTGCGTCTGGCAAACTTTTAAAGGTAACATGAAGAGTCATGATGGAATTCACCTGATTCCTAAAAATTGCCAAAAGTAAATGCAAAAGAAAATAAGAAGGTGGAACGTGAGTATATGATTATATTGGCCAGAAACCATTGGGTAGAAATGGAAATAGGACACAAATATTAGGAGGGAATTAAAATTTGGGTAAATATGTATGTAAAAGATAGGTAAGTAAATTGATGTTAAACATTAGAGTTACATTTAATAAAAATGGAAAGGAAAATGGAACAAAAACAAGAATATGGGTTTCTCCATGTAGATTAAAAACACACACACACGTTGTACATGCAAGGAACACATTTCTGCTTTCTTCTAAGCTTCAGTCAAAAACACACAGGACAGGCAGGCAGATATATAAGCAAGGGGGCCATGAAAAGCTGTGGACCTAGTCACAGGGTCATTTGCCCAGGCGTTAAGACATGGCTAGACGGACAGAATAATTAGGTAGACTTGCTAGGGTAGTGTATTCAAACAATAGGGAACAAGTAGTGCTTTCATGGCTAACCAGAAAAAAATGAGAGGTGGAGTAGTTGTTTTATTTAATTCAGTAAAAGCAGTTTGTAATGGTCAGGTGCTGTGATTTGAATGACATAATCATCCATAGAGAGATATGTGTTGCAGATTAATTTAGGAGATTTGGCATAAATGAAAATGATTTAGGTGTAGCCATCTACTTGAAAGGCTGGAAGGGGTTTGATAATTCTCGGGACCATCTTCTTTTTTCCCTTCATTCAACAGACCTTTTTAAGAGTCCTGAGGGGTAAAGAGAATTAGAATCAACACTTCAAATCAATTAACAGTGTAGCCTACTTGCTTACACATTAAACCTTGGAGACAAAGATTAAAGTTCAAAGGGTTATTACAAATTTAAGGCCAAATTTATGTAAACAAGCCTCTGAAACATGCTATATAAGAACAGAATCGCCAAACATGAAGAAAAGTGTTGAATCAGGGTAAATCGTGCACGCATAAGCATACACGAATCTCAGATGCAGCAATACAAAAAATAAGAAATAGGATTTGATGGTCAGTATACAAGTCAAAATCTTCTTGTCTAATCATTTGAAAACAAATTTTAATCGAAATAGCCTAGCTAAAATATAGGGGAAATCCTCATTATCTCTCAGAAATATAGGAAGTAATGAAAATAATTGGAAACTGTCAGTATAACAGAATCCTTACTAGAACTTCTGGTAGAGAGGTGTGTGTAGCATAAAGCCACTCAACCAGATTAGAAATAGAGAGGTCTATACCTCTCTGAGTCTCAAGGGAATCTACTCATACCAAAGGGCGAAGGGGTGTGCTGTCATCTAACTAAATGAATATCTATGTGACCTTGTAGAACCTTTGAAAATCCATGTCATCAACACTGGTACTTTTCCATCTTTTGTACTCAACTGGAATTGGCCACTCTCTTCAGACTTTCATCCCCTGAAACAAACATCAGAACAACCTTGAGTACCTCCCAGAATATGGTGCACACAGGGGAGTCTTTTCTTCTTCATTTCGTTAGCGCTCCTCGTCCTTGCCAACATATCCTCCCGTACTCCACTATCTCAAAACACAAGATGCCTTTCATTAACTGTAGACTCATGCAGATGCAGCTGTAAATAAAGAATAATACAACAAAAGCAAAACTCCACTTTGAAGTCTAAGCACAGAAAAACAACATTTTAGGTCTCCAGTTGAGCTAACTAATAAGGCATTCAATACACATTTGAGATACATAATTATATGTGCATTTCCCTTCTTAGATGTAAAATACCTATGAATAAACTTGTGATTATACATCTTTGAATCGTAATACCATAATCCAGATACATGAATGTAAATGCATATAAGTGCTACATTTCAACAAATTAAAGTAGTTATTAAAACACACGCATAAAATTACTACCCTTCTACTTGCGAATGCAGGTTGAATAATTTGATTTCTATACATCATTTGACATTAGTCACATTAAAGCACACAATGTATGTATTGTTGTTTACACTTTTTGTGCCACTCCTGCAGCGCATAATGGCACAGCCAAGATATGCTTTCTCAGTATATTTCAAGAGCTGTAGGTTTCATGATGTTATAAGGATTCTCTTTTTTGAGGAATATAAAGTTTGCTTGACTCTGTTGTATATATATATATATATACGTCTGCCTAATTAACTACTTTCTCATTTACAGAGGTTCCAGACTGAGGCTGTTCGGGGGATCATAGGCCGTTTCAAAACCAATTAGATATCCCTAGTCATAAACCACATTGACTAAATGTTTTGAACCTATATACATGTAAATCTCTTTGCTTAGTGCAACAGACATTGAATCCGATTAGGATTCTGTTCTAATGCAAGAAATTTCAAAACTACCTACAACTCATCATGTTCGCTAAAATCAGCTCCCTCCCTCTTTCTTTTTATCTCCAGAATCTGTAAAGAGAAAAGGTGCCCACGTGTTTTTTTCTTCCAAGCTGCAACATACGGGAGTCTGGTTCAGTAGTAGGGAAGCATAGCAACTATTCAAGTTCTAGGGTTCTACAGGCCAAGGACTCCACAGGAGAACGAGTCCTAGGCTTACCAAACTGATTCAAGATCAGGCCAAAGACAGCAAGGCCACTTTTCAGTGTATGCAGACCTTACAGACCCAGGCATCACCCAGCTGAACAGTGCAGTGTTCTGAGATAAGTTTTCAATTCGATTTCAGCTGCTTGAATAATCATTAATAGAAGTGTGTTTTACAGCAAATTTGTTTCAGTTTAATGGATGAATCAGAATAAAATGCAATAATATATTAAGGCAGCATACAATCGTGGAGTTTAACTGAGTTTGAGTATTCCTGTGATGATACATTCTGGGTATTGTGTTCTGGTTCACCTCTGCTTGGGTGGCATTGCCATGTTAAATAACCTGGGGCTTATGAATTTTAGAGTTGGAACCCTCTGCTGCAGGGCATTTACCAATTGCTTTATTGTATTACAGGAAGGTAAGGTGCCGTTTCCCTAGTGATTAGCGGTAGTCTAGGCCTGGTGTGGTTGGCTGTATAACTAGTTAGACCTGTGTTGGGGTATATTGGGTGTTCTAACTAAAGTGCTCTATATAATAGCCACTCTATGGTTTTGTCAGGCCACTCACCGGCACCAAGGATTACAGCATCATGTGTCACTTGTAGCAAGCCTCTACCGTCCCACCTTTCTTTACCAAAAATAAATTTTCCTTCTCAAAATGTACACAAACGTTTTGTTTGCCCCTAACGTTTGCTGACCACGAATTGCATAGCATGACCTCGGGGGAAATTGAAGCGATTTTTAGGTAAGGCCTGCTCCTTACCACACCTTCACCTTGATGTCGCATCACTGTGTGCGTCGCACTCCTGAACAGGAAGCAAGAAGAGGGCTGTGGAGATTTCTATTTTCAGCAGCGGCTGCATCCAGGAAAAGCTCCTTTGTGAGATGGCTAAAATAACAGTTTATTCCTTTCAATCGGAATGAGATCGTGCTGGTTTCAGCATGTCGATATAAAGATCTCAGCTCTATTGAATAATATAAATTATATGAAGCAAATCCTCATAGTCCCGTTATTACAAAGACAGAGATTTAAATAATAGCGCTCTTTCAATTCAGCGTGTTTCCGACTCAGACACACAAGCACGTACTACGTGATGATAGATAATGGCCGCCTGACTCATCCAACGGCCCAGTTTCTCGTTCCAATTGATCATATTCTAAGATGAGGGAAGGGTGGACGGAGCAGTGCAGGATAATGTGGTGAATATTTTGGATGTGGAAGAAAGATTACAAATGAAGAAGCAGGGGCATAGCTTAGTCAATGAGATTCGGAGGGGTGTGAATATCAAATGTCCCTACTAAAAGGCAGTGGGCTGCAGGGTGGCGGGATGAAATGACCAAGGTTCGGAATGGACTGCATCCATGAGGAACAGGGTCAGTACAAAGTCAGGGGCCTTATGGTACCCCGAGTATTTGCCACTGGTTAGACTATTTGCAATTATTCATCCAACCACATTTTGGGTGTTTGATTGCCAGATCTGTGTCTTGATACTTGAAACTGGTGCATCTTTTCTACGCCTTCTAGTGCCAGTGTTTGTAAATCCAAAACGTAATACATTTCCACCCATTCAAGGAGTACTTCTGTGAGTGCAAATCTACTACTTTGTAGGTATACTGGTCCTTATGTATTATTGAAGATCCCAATCAACAATACAAACAAGTTAAAACTTCTTAATGAAATGAGAATTAGAAAAACAAGCACAGACATACCTGACTCAATTCAGGGGCTCCAGTCCCAAAAGCCAAACCAAGAATGCATTTCACGGATTTCACACCCCCAACACCTGATAGAGCGGTCCGTAGTAATAATTTACCTGCGTTCGGACGCTCTTTAGGCCGATGAATCTTTTGACTAAGTGGGAACTCTCTGTACTCTTAATCGACCAATTTCTTGAAATCAATAATCAATAACGAACATAAGCAATAGCTTGATCAACATAACACTTAACAATTAATCTAGAATACATTTCGGCGAACCCTGACCTTTCAGTCAGGAATAACCACACCAGTTTATTGCAAAGTTAGTGAATTTATTTCCCTATATTAACAAAGCTAGCACAATATATATGTGTCTCAACACCAAATGATAAACATAAATGAACATTAATAGCTGTCCATAACGGCGAAACAAGCGTAATCTATGTAGCATTTGAATCACAAGGCATTCGATAATGGCAATGCAAAGCACTAATACGATAATCTGTAATGAACTAATTGCATACATTTAGTCAGCATAACAAGATCTCGAATTGCATCGTGCGACATATGGAATCCTCGTCTAACCTCAAATTAGCATCGGCATGTGGGACTTCATGCAAAAACAATTTAGCAACATTAATTTAGAAAAACTCCTAGCTAGGGCTCTTATCAAAATCAGCAGTTGGTTACCTAAAAGAAACACAATGCAATTTTACAATTTCCTTTCATATTTACCAATTACGATCAGCAATCAAGGAAGTCTTCGTCTCACAGGTACCGTTTCTCGATCAGCATGGGACGGGGCAAAGGGGCAGGGGTGGACGGGGCAATTGCCTCACGGCGGCAAAGTAAAACTACTACTTCATGTAAAGGGATCAAAGTTAAAGTCTCTAGGGCAAGAATCATCAAAGTCTCTTTCTCTCGATTAGAGAAAGCATCAAAGTCTCTCAAAATGGCGTCGCAGCAAAGTGGGCCATAATAGCTACGAAGTCTACAAAATGGCGTAGTGTCCGGGTAATGGCCGTAATGATCTAATTTCTTCTCGTGCACCTGGTTTTTATAGACAACAGTTCGAATCCAGTAGGGTCTCCATTGGAGGGTTCATAGGTTAGCTTCAAATTGTCCAATCAAAAACGACAGTTCTCAAGCTTTTACTTAAGCATACATTATCCTTGGAGATGGGTACGCAAGTTGCAACGTTGTCTACCAATTAGCTCACTTTCAGAGCCTCCATTGTCCGCACCTGCAAGTCGACCTTGAAGTAAAGAGAAAATATGCCAGGCTGGCACGAAACTTTAAGATAAGCATGTGAACAGTTTCTGTGGAAAAGTACAGCTTCAAGCAGAAATACACGTTTAATAGCACATTGGAAAAATACGAACATCTAAACCGTGAGACCAGGCCACTAGGCCAAAGCCTCCGCTAAAGTAATGCTAAGCTAACGCATTTCAAACAAGCAAATCGTAGCACACGTTTATGATTATGTCGGATTAGTACAATTCTAATACACCACGTTACATAAAGCACGCTTATAAATGTTGGCAAACTACTCTAAGGGCACATTTTGTCCCCGTACAATCTTTATTAGTTCGGTTAAAGTCACACATGATTATTTCACACTACGTTTATGTGTTAATAAATGTAAAACCTTCATTTTCTGCTTCATCAATCCCTCCTCTGATGACTACTTGTCATCACACAAATTAAGCCCACAAATTTTATTCCATTAAAATTCTGTCAGTTCTCTTTTCCTTTTAGTTCCCCTAGTTTGCGCTTTGTATTCTTCTGCCATTCTTTTCATAATTTTCTCCTCCTTTCTTCTTTTTATTCTTTCCATAATCATTATTATTCCCCTTTTTATTCCCCAAATTCCAAATACACAAATTATCACTATTAAAATTCCCTCTATTATTTTTAGCAATATTCCATTCCAAATTCCCCCAATCCAATGTCCCACTGAAGCAAGTCCTTTTCCAACCTTCTCCCACACTCCTTGTTCTTTCAGTTCCTTCAAATCTGCACTTTCTTTTGTTAGATTAGCAAGCATAGTTTTAATTTTCACACTATTCTCAGGTATATAGGTACAACAGTGTCATGCACCAAGCATTTTGCAAACACCACCATCCTTTGCTAAAAGAATGTCTAAAGCAAGCCTATTTTGAAGAGTCATAGCTCTTTCCGCTGCAAGTTCAGCATCTATCAGGATTATAGCACCTGAAAACTTTGTCAGCATGTTATCCACTATAGTAGACAACTTTCTTTTTTGATGGAATTCAGCACAACTCCTAATGAAGGAATCATGGCTCCAAATATATCACCTACCACAGCAGCTGCGGTCTCTCTTTTCTGGATACGATGGGATCCAGATGTCTTTTGAATCATCGATAGGTCGTCCAGTTGATAAACCTTTGGGAACACTATACCCAAATAACATCTTCCCCACCATCCCTTTGGAAGACGATAATAGGCATTATACCCACAAATGTAATATACACCTGGAATGACAGGGTCAAGTCCGTCCATCATGAATGTCCATTTGGCCTTAAAGATAAACGTGTGTTTACACTCACTCGCCCCTACAAAAATGTTGTCATAATAAGATTCACCTCGATATATACAAAACTTCCCTACATGCCAAGCATCTAAAGCAATTTTCCCTTGTGTCTTTATTGCAGCAAAATCATAATTATCTACTGAAGTCCTCTTATGTAACTCCTTTTCTAATTTCGCCTTCATTTGAGCCCTTCTATCATCTGTGCGATCTAAAAAGCTTATTTCTACTGCAGAGAGCGAGCAGGTAAGATTTTCCCTATGAGCGTGAGCCGTTTCAAAAGGTAGCATTGGCTCGAAAAATTCCCTCATAATTTTAGCATCCCAATCTTTTGCAGTCTGGCTTAGCTGCGCTATTATAGGAACATAAGCAAAGGTAACATCATAATTTGAGTAAAAATACTGTATGTTAGTTTGACCATAAAATCTAGACATTACTATACTACATGTAATCCCGTATGTAAGAGGCATGTGGTGATATGTCACCCCTTCCTTCACTGATGTCGGTATCTGGGTACACACATAACAATCTTTCGCATCCATTGTCTCAACATATTCTGTTAGTAAGCGATAGAAAACATTATACGAAAGCTCATTCCTATCATGCAAGAGTCTCTCATCCAGTGCTAGCCTTTTCAATGCGGTTAGTTCAGTGACAGTAACAGGAGCAAAAGTAGAAGCCTCAATTCTCTCACTCTCAGTTTTACCACGTATTCCAAGCATAATTGCCATTACTATTAGTACACATGTAATTACCAAGCCTATACACACATATTTACAATATTTATTTCTATTGTTTTGCGTCATGATCTGTATAGAATCAGAGAGCTAGAAGCACTTATAAATGAAACTTATTTAGCAATTCAGTTACATAGCTGAGCGAGCGCAATGTTCACACCGTCTTCTTCAAGAGGCCAGTCACTTATCGGTTAGCAGCATTTGTCTCAATTCGGCAATAACTCAGTCTTTATCGGTTTAGCAAATGTCTCATCTGGTTGTTTGTTTCACGTTAGATTGTAGCAAGCAATATCATTTATCACCCCTTCAATCAACACTGTCCATAAAACTTTTCTTTTCTATTGGTATCTCTTCCTCTTCTTCGTTCTCGATGCTTAGAGATACAAACTCGTCAGTCCAATCGTCATTGACTGCATATGCCCATTCTGGACCGGAATACCTTCTGTTCGGTATCCTTTTCCTTTTCAATTTTGCTTCTCTTTTCGATTCTGCCTCGCTGGTACTTTCCTCTTTTGTCAATGTACTGTACTAGGGTTGACTCGAATGGCAATTCTAATGCTTCCAAATCTTTCTTTAGAATCTGATTGAATATTGACGGTGACTCAGAAAACCCTTGAGGAATTCGACACCAACTGTACACTCTGTCTAGGAATTTGAAACAAAAGAGAAATTGGCTGTCCTCATGAAGAGGCACAGAAAAGAATGCTTGTGACAAATCGATGACCGAGAACCATTCGGCATCGCAAGGGATTTGAAACATTATCACAGCTGGATTCGGTACTACTGGGCAGCATTTGACTATGATGTCATTTATTTTCCTCAAGTCTTGCACAAGTCGGACCTTTCCACTCGGCTTTATTAGTCCCATTATTGGTGAATTACATGGACTACTTAACACTTCTTTCAGTACTCCTTGTTTTACAAATTCGTCAATAAGTTGAGCAACTTTCATGAGGGTGTCTTGTGCCATGTGGTATTGTGGGGTCTGGGGAAAGGTTGCATTGGACTTTACAGTCACTTTCACTGGTTCCACTCCTTTCATCAATCCCACCTCCTTCCCTGTCATGTCCCACACTTCCCTTCCGACTGTCTCCCGTAATTCAGCTGGAATATCTTCTTCAGTTATCATCGGGAAAAGACAAATCAGAGGATACTCTTCATCTACCGTTTCCATTTCATCCCCCTCTACACTGTCCTCTTCTTCCCCATCACTGCTCGTCTGGATTGTTATTCCTTCGTTCGAACACATGATCGAACAACCCAATTTGCACAATAGGTCTCTCCCTAACAGTGCTATCGGACTTGAGTCACATATCACAAACTGATGCACCCCTTGATAGTTACCGATGCTGACTGGTACCGGATCTGTTATTGGGTTCGTCAGGTGCCTGTTTGCTACTCCCACCACTTGAACTGTCCTCCCTGAGAGTGGCAAATTTGGTACTTCACTGCTCTTAACAGTTGAACGTGTGGCTCCCGTGTCAACCAAGAACGAGACACGATGACCCATTACTCTTCCCTCTACGTACGGACCCTTTTGATCAACTTCTAAGGATGCTGCAAGCACACAATCTCCTTCCTCTTCTGAGCTCTCACTCTCCCATACATTGTTTATTCCACTCTCACTGTGTAATGGGAACTGTTGTACAGTGCCATTTGTACTCATTACCTGACCCGAGACCTGTGGAGGAACCATCACTTGCTGCTGACTCATTGGTGCCAAAGGTATTTGCATTTGCTGATTAGGTACCATGGGTAACTGCTGTTGCATCGGCTGCATTTGCGTCATCTGCATACGAGACATCTGCATCTGCTGCGGCTGCATAGGTTGTAATCCCTGCAATTGATTTATGGTCTGAAAATTTTGGTTTGGACCTCTCATTTTCGGTCCCCTCATTGTCTGAAAGGCATTGACATCATTGTTTTGCTGACCAACACCTACACCTGCACCTGCACCTTCCTGCACCACCATCGGGCACTCGCGTTTCCAATGACCGACAATTCCGCACACGTGACACGGCATCACCTTCTTCATTGCCTGCACACCCGTCACAACAGTGTTTAAATCCGGACCGTTATTCACAAAACCTCCTCTGCCTCTGCCTCTGGCCTGTGGCTGAAACAACAAGTTTCCCTGCAACTGCGGCTGCGGTTGCGGCACCTGCTGTTGGAACCCTTGCATCCCTTGCAAACCTTGCAGACCTGTCTGAGCTGCTTTA
Source organism: Pleurodeles waltl (assembly GCF_031143425.1). Classification (NCBI taxonomy): domain Eukaryota; kingdom Metazoa; phylum Chordata; class Amphibia; order Caudata; family Salamandridae; genus Pleurodeles; species Pleurodeles waltl. Next base: position 312,580,850 of record NC_090449.1, on the reverse strand, counting down.
AGTTGCATCATCATCACCTTCTCTTTCAGCTTTTTCTGTTTCACCTCAATCTCGTCGCTGCAGTATTTCGCATAATTCAAGACCTCATCAATCGGTTTCGACTGCCAACAAATCAAATGCGACTTTATCATCTGACTTATCTCTGGTCTCAACCCTTCCACAAATCTGAACACAAAATGAAGCATATCCTTCGCCTCAATTGTTTCCGTACCACTGTAGTTCTTAAACGCCTTCAACAACCTCTCATAGTAACTATGAATCGATTCTTTAGCCTCTTGGGCAGTTCGATCAATCTTCTGCCAATCCACATTCTTCGCGGCAACCTTCGTCTTCAAATGCTCAATCACCTTATAGTACAAGCTCATCACCATAGGTGATGGTGCACCCGTCTCCCTGTCTCTCTCTGGTTCACTTGTCGGCCAACCCACAGCTCTTTTGCAATCCTCCCACAAATCTGCTGGAACCACGATCTCAAAGAGAGTGTTCAGGTCTTCCCAGAGACATTTTGCAAGCTTCACAAACCTATCAGTCTGTTGATACCATTCAATTGGCTTCTCTCTCAGTTTGGGAAAATCGTCCGTAAATGACTGAATGTCGCTTCTGTGCCGTGGTACATGTATTAATTTTCCCCCTGCTGTCTCCCTCATTGGTAACATGGTTACTGTCTCGCTGCTTTGTGGTCTTTTCTCATTATGCTCTGTGGCACTGTCCCTCCTCTTTTCCTTCCTCTTTACCCATCTGCTTTCCCACTTGTCTAAGCACCTCCACACTTGTGCACTCTGTAGCAATTCTCTAAGGTGTGTCTTCATGCCTGCTGACCTCATATGTTCAAAATCTGTGGTCCCAAAATCCAACCTGTAGCTTCTGCTCAAATGTTTCATCTTGTCTATGTCAACCCCGTTTCTGTCAGCTGCTTCCTGCAAGCTCTTATGTACCTTGTTCACTTCCTTCGTAATCCTGGGACATAGATACCTCAGTTCTTCTTCCGTGTAGGACTCTAACCTATTTACACCCATAGTCCCTTCCACCAATTCTTGTGCTTCCATATTCAACCTGACCCTATTCATATAGTCTTCTCCTTTCCCACTGGCTGAACTTTGTGTGGAATTTAGACTGTTGAACCACTGTGTCAGCTGTTGCGCATTCACCCCCATCAGTGTAGCATTCACATCGACCGCCATTGATGGTTGCGGCAACTTTTCAGTATTCGATGTTAAAGGTATTATCAGTGGGGGACTCGACCTCACCAGTGTAGACTGAGCACATATGGGACTAAACTCCATCAAGGATCCAGATCCACTTGGCTGAGCCGCTATAGGAGTTATCCCTGGAGTGTTCTCTATGCACCTCCTTTCTGTCCCATTCTGCAGTATTGATCCCTGACCGCTCATACCTAAGTTAGGCTGACTGTACAGAGGTACCGGTGGACCTACAGTAATGGGTAGTGATATCGCGTCTGGGTTCTGTCCATTTCCCATGTTCTGAGGCATGTTCGTTCCCATACTATGGGTCATCATTGCCGGCATGCCCATCTGACTCCCCGTCATCTGAGCATGTGCGTTTCTTCCCTGCATCTGCTTTTGAGGCATCATAAACTGAGTTGATTCAGCCTGTATCATTGTTGGATTGTGACCATTCTGTACTCCCCTTACTGTTTGTTCTAGAACCATTCCTCCACTATTGTCACTGCTGTAGTACCCTGGCATCTGCGGTTGATAATTTTCTGCTGGTTTCAACATGGGCACATCTGGATATATTCTCCTAACCTGCGGTATCTGCGGGGTAAACAGTAAACTCGGGTCCTTAGACCCCGATGACGCTCCTGAACTCTGAGTTTCACTGTTCTGTACCGGTGCCGGAGGGGCAGAACTGGTACTTGGACCTTGTCCATTCTCCGCATAAGGTGGTGGACGGTCGTTCAGCAATTGCATTATTAACTCCTCATCCTCTAACTCCTCTTCTCTTCTCAACTTTTCCTCATCCTCTCTATCCTTGGAACACTTCCTGTCTGTCTTACAGGTAGCTTTCTTACCTGTCTCCTCTTCTTCCTTAGTAATTGCTGGAAACAATTTTATCCCCTGCAATACATCTGATCTCCACACCTTCTGCGCATTATCCCACCTAGCATCCGCTAGTGTCTTTTCTACCTTCCTCATCCTTGTTTCAAACTTATTTTTCTGTTGCTGTCTAGCCATTCATTCCCAGATTGCTAGAGCCTCAAACTGGGCTGGCCTTGGAGGCACCTTCATGTCATACATCGTGAATCTCAGATTCTCTAGGATCCTTATATTGAATGTCCCATGTATCGGGAACGCTACGCTCCCATGTTTCTCTGTCAGTTTGTGCCATTGCTTTAGCCAAAGACACGGAGCTACCCCTTTTTCCTCCATTACAATGTAAGCTGGTGTGCCCTCGGGCGGCGTCTCCTCTCCTACGCTCGCTTTGATGTAAGACTCCCCTTTCATCGCGCTCCTAAATGCTTTAAGGAATTTCATTTTCTCATCTTTTATTTCACAAAGTTTATGATCAATAGGTCACTTTTATTCCACAAAATTTGTAATCAATAGGTGACTTTAATTCCCGGAATACTCTTCGCCTGCCTTTCCCCTTGCAATCGAGCCCCACGGACTGCGTCCAATCCGTGCGTGACCCTTCTCTCCAACCAACCTATCCCAGCGCGGCTCCTAGTGACGTCACACTCACACACACTGCGGCTGACAAAGCCTCGCGGCTAGTCTTCCTTCACTCAGCTCCTCTCGTAACAACTTCTTGCATGTATCGCGAGCTACCAAAAACTAAAACAGATCTGTCGGTTTACTACAGGAAGGGTAACACAGTCGCTTCAGGACCTTAGGGACCTTTCACTAGCCTCGGCCGCTATTCCGTCTTTCTCGGTCCCCACGTTCGCAAGCAAATCTGACCTGCAGACCTACTCTCAACTTGTCAATGATCTATTCTAGTGCACTTAGAATCTTGTCAAAGCCGGAAGTCGAAGTTTCTTTCACTCCCTAACACACGTACCGACTCGTTGACCACGCCCGATCAACCTACTAAACCGCCCAGACCACAACATGGATCAACATACTCCGGAGTCTCTTGACCTCGCAGGGCCCGTCTCAACAACAACAACCACGTGGACCTTTTTATGCACAAAGCGCCACACGCACATGAAGTTCGACGACTTCCCTACTCTCACCCTCGGAGCCGCACCTCCGCTATTTCTATGAAGTTCGACGACTTCTCTACTTCTACACTCGGAGTCGCACCTCCGCTATCCTTTAAAAGAAAAATCCTTGCAACCTTTTCACACACCCTGCGGCAATAAGCTGTGCAAGCGCAAAACCCTAACTTCACTCATACCATCACTAGTACCGCCAACGCTGTTTCCACACCTCCGTTCTCTCCATTCGCAAGCTCCGAGATCCCGGGAAAGTCGCGGTGGACCTAGCCCATCATCATTCTGTCAATCTATTTTACCCAAAAAATCTAATTCAACTTCTCGAGTGGAGTCTCAAAATGCGTAACCGTTAATTCAACACCATGTACTTTAAGAGTACAGGGTCCCAAAAGACGCTGAAGCTATGCCCCTACCTGTCCCAACGGGACCTTGCATTTCTCCTTAGGATCTCATGACTAGGGTCATGTAAAACACAAGCTATGCCCCTACCTGTCCCAACGGGACCTTGCATTTCTCCTTAGGATCTCATGACTAGGGTCATGTAAAACACAATGGCCAGGAGTCCCTGTCTGGGATCACTTATTTTAAATGTATTTCCAATCCACACACTCTCCTTCATCTCTGGTACAAATAAACAGGATGAGCCGAGCCAGCGACAAGCCATGGGTCTGGCTTGACTCTAAGAGTGCATCATTGATGCTCGATGAAAACATTTAGCATGCATACTGTGCAATAAAGATAATGTAAAAATAACACGCAAACGTTTTCCACCTCAGTATAACAGATTAGATCACTGCAAAGACAAACATTTATTAAAGGTTTTTAGATACTGTAAGGGCTTGACCCCCAACAACAATGTCGTTAGTGTAATAAGATGCAAGTCCATAGTCTTGTGAACCCAAATCATGCCCTAGATTCTTATTATAGATGGAGCAACATTAGTCAATTCAATCAAATGTAAGACGTGTTTGTATAGTGCACATCCTGAACACAAGTATTTGAAAGTATGCCCATATGTGATAATAAACAAAAAGAAGGCACTGTCCAATACAAAGCTTGTCTCGGATCAAACAATTTGAACAAGCATGAAAGCTAGTATTGACTCCAAGTAAGTGTGTTACATATTTTAAAATTTAGCTCCAGATGAATATCTCTTTCTGTCTCTCTTTCTCTTTCTCTCTCTCCCATTTACATCAAAGGTCACTGTTTTGTCTTTCATTCTTTACTCACAATGAGAAAAACCAAACATAAATAGAAGACCCAACTACCAAGCCAAGAATGCATATACTTGGGGGGTGTCACCCCAACAACTGGAGGTACATTTCTATGAAGAACATCAGACCACTTCTATGCCCATGCAGGTCATGAAAGATAGGCTCACCGCCCCATAGGGACTATCTCCAATCTAACTCAAAATACAAGGGCTCAGATTTATAAATAGGTCATGCAACAAAGTGCACCAAGTGAAGTTGTTGTGGTGCGCTGTGTGAACGGGAAAGAGCGGAACACCACCATACCTACAAAGATGTGAGGCTGTTCCACTCTCCCCCTCAATGGCGCACATTATTCTGCCATATACCAAAGCAGACACCCTTGCACCATAGTGAACGGGTGTCTTTGTTGTGATTGTCATAATTATTGTGGAAGAAAGGGACATTTCCTGCACAAAAACAATGATAAAAGGCAATTTCCACTTTTATGTGGGCAAAGAGGATAAAAACTACGAGAAATATAAATATACTGCCTCAGGGAGGTGCAGGATTTTGTCACAAATCCATGTGTACAAAACCTTTTAGAAATGGGTTTGCATAAAAATCCTTTTAACTTAATTTTGTTACTTTGGGTTACAATCCAATGCAAATCGTGATTTGCGTTGAATTGTAAATACCAAACCAACACTTTGCAGTGAGTCTCTGCTAAAAAAAGTGATACAAACCTGACGCAAAATAGTTGTACATTTGGGGAATAGTGTCTTAACACAACACAACCCACCACCACTCCAAATCAACTCACAACCTATCTTACAAGACAAACTTTCACTTTGACACTTGTGCCCTGTACTTTACCAATACACCACACAACACATACTTTAATTTCACACAGCCTGAATTGCACCTTACCATACAACAGATAAGTGCCTCTCTGATATGACACGTCTTAATAAGTGACAATTCTGGGGCCATACAGTATGCCACCTCGAAAACACTACACATCTTATCATGCCTTGCCCACATGAAATAGCTTTCACAGCAGTCATTCATATAATAAATGACCCGTAGTCAAATCCACTACAATTTAAATTACTGGACCACAAAAATGCTATCACTTATCACACAGCATACCAACCTCACCACAACAAACAACACACATCTCAGGGCAATATTTCACTGTGTCTTTAGGTTTGTTAGAAGCGGTGTGTGGGGGGGGGGGGGTTCCTGTAGAGATTTTTATTATTGTCAATTAAACTACAGTGTTAAAGCCCAGGAGGTGTATTCAAAATAAATTAACTTGCTAAATACTCTGGAGTTCACTATTTATCTCGTGGGACAGTGAGCTACAGAGGGATTCAGAGAAAGGTGAAAGTGGATGGGGTGAGAACTGAAGTAGGAAATGGAGAAGGAAGATCAGCCATCTACGCTGCCTATTTTTCAGTGAAGTAGTTCAATGGTAATGTTGGTCTCTTTAGTCTCATGTACAACTCTATTGTGATTCGCAAACCAGATACCAACTGGTTTATGACCGCTAAACCAGCATACAACATACTAAACCCTAAGTAACGTGTATTTGCAAAAACTGAATTGTGATACAATTAAGTAGGAATCACAATTTAGCAACATGGAATTTTCAATATCTAAAAAGTGAAAACGAATTATAGTCTGCTAACTAGTATGTACAAATAATTCACAAATTTTGAATGGTTGCAAAATTGACAAATTTCGTTTGCACCGTACCCCCTTTGCATACCTTATGCCTGGAGCAGGCGTAATATAGCGCACAGGGTTCCAGAGTGGCTCAATGCATGCATTGTGCCACCCTGTAAATAAGGCGTGGGGTTTTCGGCCTCTTTGGGCCGCGTGAACTTAAAAAACAATGATGTTAATGTGGCGCAAGGTGGTGCAAGGGCACTATAAATATGCTCCTAAGTGTCTGCAATTACTTCAGCACATGGACATCATTTACGGATTGCCGGGGCTCGCAGCTGCAACCCCCTGTCTTGACCCTTGCGGTCCCTGGCTCTGACTTTGCAACCCATGGACTCAGAGGTGGCAAAATCAGTGCCAGGAACACAGTTTTTGCTCATCCTTATACACATCAGTTAGTGCTCAATTTTCATTGTTTTCCGTTAATTTTTTTACACTAATAGTGAATAATATTACATTTCTCACTATTAGCGTAATAAGCAGTTGAGTACAATTAGCTGGGATGCGACCTTCCCTGGCAGCTGAAGTAAGTAAAAACATTTTTTTTAAATGGGTGCTGTGTGCATGCTTGTGGGTGAGAGTGTATATGTAGGAGAGAGTGTATGTAAGTGTGAATGTTTTTGTATGTGTGAGCTTATATGTGTGATTGAAAGTGAAGGGCAAAGGGTGTGTGATATTACTTCTGATACCCCTGGCATTTTTGGTGAATTGATGTCCATGCTTCGGTGCAGCAGTGATTTTGGCTTAGGCTTTTAGGATTGTCACCATTATGACTAGTTCTACCTGCAAATTTGTAGCACATCTACACATGGATCTAGTTTCAGAGGCAAGCCTTCCAACAGAGCACTCCTGCCTGTATCTCCTTTTAAGCTCACACGTGACCTTGTGCTTATTATGCTGGATCAACAGCATAGACTTTTCAAGGCCACAATATAAAATGGCACTAATTGTGGCTGATGGTATGCGAGGATCTAAGTGACAGCCGGGTGATCATTAGGATCAGTCTGATCTAGCTATTTATATTTATGTTTCTATGTCTCTGATTAACTGCTGGTCACTGAAGTGTTTGTAGCACAGATGTTGTTGTACACCTTGTGTGTGTACTTTTAGTTTTTTTCACTAGCTGTGTTGGCAGTGTGGAGATTGGCTCAGCACGAGGAATGGTGTCTAATACACGTTACGTCTTGTGTTGGTATTTCATTGGCACTTGACGTCCTTCTTTGTGGACTACTCTTTCATGGTTAGGTTGATCCGCATGAGATGACAGAATGCATTTAAATGTTGAATGTCTTTTTATGTTTTACTTTATACAGTTATAAACATTTATCTCAATAGGACAGTGCAGATGTAACACTGACAAACTGGTAACACAGGACTATGCATACAATATAAATTTATATCTGGGCCACTGGAACTATGCGATTTTGCAGCTGTAGCATTTCCCACATAATCATGGATTTGTCACATTGCTACATAATTAGTCATCTGCTGCACAGTCTGCAGATTTTAACAAAAAAATATTTCTAGCTAAAACGTATCAAAAGTTACTAAAAATGCAGCAATACATACTGCCTTGCAGTGAAAGGCCCTTACCGACAGGTGGTTGAGCAGCTTTAAACTATCCTCTGTAATGCAGGTGGGTATGCGACGAGGATACTCCACACATAGAGCCATACCCCCTTGTGCCCTCGTTTTACTCAGTGGCATTGTCTTTTATGTACCTTTAAGGGTCAAAGAGTACTGTAAATATAGGAAGACTTGCTTCCTTCTCCTCAGCCTAGGTGCTACCACCACCTACACACACCTCTATGCTTTGTTAACAACCCATATTGGATTCTTGCACCCCCTTCTTCCATCCATGCGAGATGCTGTTAACTCCTTAAAACTTCCTCTGCATCTTCACTGCCCCCAACGCTAAGATACCGCTCCTCCATACACCCTAACCCTTCTAACTTCCAGGGGGGGCTGGGCGCAGTAGTGGTCTATAGCGGACAGCTCGGTGCTTTCAGAGCTTAACTTTTGTGGCAAGAACAGCCTACTCCAGTGACTGCACAACTGACAATTCCTGTCCGCCGTAAATGGAAATGATGTACTGGCTTCCTACTTCGGTGTCCAGCATCCTACCTCGGTATCCAGGCACTGGACGGCGTGGGGCAGTAGAACAGCAATATCAGACAGTATCCAACAGTATCCAGCAAGATAGTGAACTGTTCCATTGCAGTAACCAGGATCACGCAGGTCCATGCAGCTTACAGGCAGGCTGGCAGCCCAATTAATTCACCCTATATTTATAAAGTGGCATCTGCAGTATTGGGCAGGATTTACGGGCAGGCCTGTTGCATTGCAGCAGTCAGGGTCGGACTCGGGTGGGCTCACAGCATGCACACAGACTGCATAAATCCAGGCAACATGGTGACCGGAGAGCAACAGAAAGCAACACAGCACACTCTGCACATGCAAGCACGCTGAGCACAATGGTGAGCACGATGGCAGCGGGCACGAGCATGGTAGCGGCGGAAGAGGGGGTGCTCTCTGTTGGTGTAGAGAACTGCCACCAAATACCAAAAAGCTCCATGAACAGTGTGCAAAAACAAATGAATGACAAATATATTTGCTACATGTATTCAAATTTCACAGAATTATATTCTACCAATATAATAAAAATATACAACATAAAGAACACAAGGCATACTTAACAATGTCATGGAAGAATTAAAAAAGACCATCTATATTAATAAGGCATAAAAACATACATATCTGCACTAGTTTTTCACTTGATAATCATGAGTTATTTTTTCATATACGATTATTCAGTGCTGGCGGATTATGCTAAAAATATTTTCGTCTACGCGCTTCAGTGGGATCATTTTTCTTGTTCACCTTTGTCAGATCTGCAATCAATGTGTTTGTAAAACCATAAGAATAAAACATGTAATTCGCCATACGTGTCATATAAAAATAAATCAGAAAAACACAAAAAAGGCAACAATATAGATCAACATTGACATTTATTATAACATAATTCGATTGTATATGAATGTTTTCATTTAATATTCCCATTAGTCCAAATCCATATTCTTCTTATGTCTTTTTGAAGACTCACAGAACTATTCCACACCATTCATACCCCTGCCCCCAAACTATTTCAATTTTGATAGGGATGTTAAGAGATAGTGTTGGGAGGTTGACTTTCAACTTCTGGTCAATGTGATGATCCTTCAGGGCTGTCACAGGTCAAGGTGTTTGGTTATGAATATGAATGAGGTGTACTCTGATGCGTATGACCGGCTAGGAATGATTTAAATCATTGGCTTACAAAACCTCTTAGCTCTTTGAAGAACCATTTGTTGTGTACGGTTATGGGCAAGATGGCTACTTTTTGCTGTAGAAAGCAAACTTGTCCAAACTAGCAGTGGTAACTGAAAGGATATGATCGAGGATGTCAGAAAGTCCTTCTGAAGGAGGGTATTCCATGTCGTGAAGGGCAAAAAGCGTATCTATGTCACTGTTGGTTTTTAAGTATATATCATAGGATGTAGGAGGAGGAACGTTTTTGGGACTGTTATTAGGGGTGAACTGGCTGGGTTCCAAGAAACTGGCAAGATTTAGGACTAGAAATATAGGAGGTCTAGAATTGGCCCTGAGCCATCTGTGGGAGAACTGATAAATTGAAGGGTCTGCAAAACTGTTCATGTAGTACAATATAGCTTCTGCAGTTGTTCTTCTGCGGTCACCTGCCCATATTTTAAAGTCTACAAGAATTACAAAGTGTTTCAAGGATATATTATGCTAATGATTTTTTGCATGCGAAAGACGACTTCACAGGAAGGAGAATAAAACGCCTGTTACATATTTAACAAGCACATTTTTAATGGATTTGTAACAAGGACTCAAACTCATGACTGGTGATGGAATGGACTCCATGAACATTTTCACAAAGGTTTGAGAGAATGTCGTATCCTTCTGGTAGGATGTCTGAAAGGACGAGGGTAGATTAGCCCACTCCAATTGGTTATTGGTTATTTTTCTGCAGCCTTTTTGGAGGGGATTTTCAGACCATGTTGCAAGGCATGTTGTGTACTGACCTTTCCCATGTGTTGCTCATTTCTGCATCTCTGTGGTCTTCGAAGGCTGTTTATTTTGGCTGGCTGTATAATGGCTACTGCTTTGCCAATCCTGGTTGGTCTCTACTAAGGGCTCCTCCCTGTCACTCCTTGGTGGGCTCTTCAGATATCATGACATTTTGTTTTATGCAAATTTGTGTGACTTGCTTCTTGACCCACCTTAGTGAATACATCAGGCATATACTTTGGTAGGTCGTAGATTGTTTTCTATTACTCAGTTGTTAAACTGGTTGCGCCTCCCTTACTCTTTTCTTTTACTCTCTTAGCATATACTATGACTTGCTGTATATCTCCCAGGCCTTTATGTTGCTGCCCACTACTACCAATGGAGTTTTCAGATCAAACCAATGTTTAGATGCATAGTGCCCATTTCTATGTGTTGTTCCTCTACAGTTCCTTTTGGATTTCAGAAAGTATATTGTTAACAATGCAATATTGCACCCCAAAGAGCAGCATGCTTATACCTCTGGCACCGACTGTTTATTATATGTGGTTTACCCTGTAGGAAGCAGACAACCCAAAACTGTTAGGTATTCACATGCATGCACAATTGGTGTCTCTTCTCAAGCCTTCACTTACACCCATGCATAAGGGCAGCTATATATGTGTTTTGACTTAGTTTGAGCAGTCTCTGATATAAAAGCACAGCACCTAAACATTTTCCACACAGACCACGTTGGGTTTGCATACTTTTCACCCATTCATATTTAAACACCTAAAGTGCAAGTCCTACCTCCCTCTTTTGTATCTCATCTTCACATACAGACATAACACAATAATAGCACAACTCTGGTCCTCATGCAGGACATATTAACTCTCTTCACACAGGACACGAGACAGACACACACTCTTCCATCCACAGCACCATCAATATGTAGTGTGACGCATGTCTGCAAATGTGGTTCAGGGTCTCAATGGAAACACTGTCTGAATGCATTCACAACACTATATAATGCAGTATCTTTAAATCAATTTACATCACACATTGAGTTATACATGGCAGTTATGCTTGACATTGGACTATTCTTCTTGCAATGCAAACTATCATCTACACCCAAACTACGCTGAGATGCACTGTTTAGGATCCACAAATGACTACCCCTATCTTCAAAAGGTCTTCAACTGAAAGATGCTCCTTTTTCATCCAGACAATGGGAGTTGTGCAGTTATGCATTTATACTCGACATTATATTCAATGTGTGCCTTAAACACATTAGCATGTGTGAAGCATTTAAACCCATTCATGAAATGTAATCACTGCAGAAACTGGAAATGTATACATATGTGAAATAATGTTCACTTAAAATGCTTACAAGTAATCATTATTCATGTTTTACATTTACATTCCATGTTATATTTGCATAAGTAGACATGCATTCTTTTATGCACTTTTTGCTTTTATTTGAAAGTTACATGTGTGCTTATATAACCATGTTTCCAAGATGCACATTAAGGGGGAAATTATGACTTCGGCATATGGTTTTCACCGTCTGCTGAAGTACCGAGGTCAAGTTGCCCCCAGTGTGTCTGCCTTCCTGCAGCTCCAATTAAGAGGTCCCCCCTGGGTCAGCGGGCAGAAACTGTGTTTCCTTCTGCTGGCCCAGTGGGGAACAGCCTACAACATTGACCCCAGCTCATAATAGAGCCGGCGGCAATGCTGTAGTGCATAGGGTGCACCATCACCCGTCACAATGTTCACTGTCTGCATCACGTGAACATCATGACAGGGTTAGCCAGGGGGGCCCTGCACTGCCCACACTAATTGCATGGACAGTGCAGGCCCCCCCCGGGGACACCCTGCACCCGTCTCCGCCAGCCTTTACATGACAGTGTTACCGTCATGTAAAAACTGGTGGAGAGGTGGTAGTAATCCCCAGGGTGGAGCTCCTTGCAGCGCTGCCCTGGAGGATTAGGGCCGCCAGTCCCTCCTGTAGAGGAGAACTGGCTGTGCTGGCAGTCACACCGCCAGCGTTATAATGAACCCTTAAATGTTTAGTTAAAGTTATCCTGACTACAGGCCTCATTTTAAAATGTGCTTTGCATGGTCAGCATGTCCTTTCTTTGCAGGAGCGTTCTCATAATTTCATTAGCTAAAGAAAGGAGTATTTTATGTGTTAGTTTACTGATAGTAAGGCTTGAGAAGAGAAATCTTGGCAAGGAGCATGGAGACCTAATGAGCAGATGAAGCCTCCCATTCATCGTGTACCAAGAATGAGAGCAGCTCAAAGTTGCAGTAACAGTCTAAGTTTCAGTGGGATTGGAAACCTAGGTGATGTTGCAAAAGCACATCATAAAAAGTGAATTGATTGGTCCCTGGTGGTGTGGGAAAAGATACAAATGTTGCTTAAGTTTCTATTGTTTTAGCTAATGTTCACACAGTTAGTAGTTAGATCAGATTCCTTTAGACCTCGGGGGCTCAGACTTCAATGCTTCCCTTTATTCCTGCAAGTGTGAAACTGTATGCGAAACACATATGCTTCACATCAACTTATAAAGGTCCATAAAACCAATGGGGAAAAATCTTTGATGACTTTATCAAGAGGTTACGAGTTACTTCCCTGCATGTTCTCAAGATGGTAGCCTGTTGGATGATTTAGTTACTAAAGCAAAGGGAGTTATTTTATTGTTGTAGACTTGCCCAAACCCAGTCCTAACCCTTAAAGCCCAGGTCCCGATTTTGAGGATCAGCAGTGTTCTAGCAGTTCAGAATAGAGTTGTAGCAACAGAGAAGGGAGTATTAATAGGGTGGCTTGTTGCAATGGCTTATGTCTATCTTGCGATGTTTTGCTGAGATTACGTGGTGTGAAGGGGTGATGTTTTAAGTTGTGCGGAGGTGGATGCACTTAATGCTAAGAAGTTGAAGTGTTTATTGGGCTGGATGTAGCCTAAGATCCCCAGATAGAAATAAGTTATCAGTGTAAAGTACACTGTGTTGTAATAGTCTCCTCAGTTTGGTAGTGTTAGTCATCAGGTACTGTTGGCTACACAACTGAGATAAGGACAAATATCTTTGTGTGAGAGTAAGGTGTGGCTGGTGTGGTGGATCCTTTTGAGCAGGTGTGAAGCTGTACTGATCTGGTTGATTCCCCGCTGAATGAGGATTCCCTCGAGTGTGAGTCTGAGTAGGTCGGAAAGTGTTGCTCTGGAGCATTTCTTGTGTGATTGACTACTATCAATTCTTCAGTGGAGCAGACAAACTTTTGTTAAATCTGCTTTGTGTTGGTTGTTGTGCTTGTATTGCAATGTTTGTTAAAAATTGTAAAAGACAGTGAGTTGCTGTGAGGAGTGAGAAAAACATCAGAGTGTGCAGCGCTGAGTTTGGACAGTTAGCATTAGTGCTGCACTGTTGCTAGTTGACCACGTCATGGAGTGCTGTGCTGCTATTGGTTAATAACATCAAACGAGAATTGTGGGTAAAATAAATTATTGTTACTTTTGACTGTTGATATTATTTTTGAAAAATGAAGTTCTTCAAGGCTATATGAGATTTGATTAGGGGAGATGTGAGAATACTCGTTCATGAGGGAGAAGAGGCACCGCCAGAAGGCACACCAGGTCATTATATAACTATAAGTGTGGGGTTCCACACATGCATTCAGCTAAGTCAAAGGCATAAGATCACTGAGATACAAAGGGGCTTTGAAGTCTCCATACTACGACACATTTCGTTTGAGAATTATTGAAAATCTTAGAAGGCTATTGTACGATATGAAGCCACCTCATAGACTCGCACAGTTTGAAGTACTTAATGCTTGGGAGCTCACAGCTCACAATAGGGTAAAGGTGAAATATCAGGGAAGAGCCAGAAAGGCAGTTTGTAGCTGTGCCTAAACTCGGTGAGATGCAGAACAACAACAATGGAGAACTGATTTAATGGAGGGAACTAGATTACACCCTGCATTGACAAGTGAATAAAAAAGAAAAGAAAGGGAAGAAGAAGAAGGAGGATAAGGCAGAAAACTCTGAGACTTCAAGAAACAACAGTGATAGTGATTCTACTGATGATTTCCTAGATGTATTGTTGTCAATACATCCCTCTCCATATAATGTGACCCAGACCAAAGGAATGAATAGTGTAGCTGCCAGTGGAAACTCTGGAGGAGCCACTGCTCCAGTGAATACGAGTCAAAGCCTGGTAGCAGAGAGTTCAGGGATTAGTGCTCTAGTTAAGCCTACTGTTCCTAATGCCCCAGACGCAATAACTGTTCCAGTTACTATTGGTACTGCAGTTCCCATGTAGAAACCTGAGTCGTCAAGAACCACGACACATGGTTTGACGGTTCCTACTGAAGTAAATACGTCAACTAATGCTTCTGCCATCCCTGGATGAGGAGGAAGGGTAGGAAATCCTCTAGTTCTGAATCAGGTGAATCCACCTTACATTGCCTCTGTAGCATCAACCATAAATCAGACAGGTCTTACACCTATAGGAAAGCCCACTAAGAGGTCTCAAAATTCTAGCCTGCCCATGTGGAATTCACCTCAGGGTGTTTCCATCAGAGGTCCCTCAGAAGGGATAGTGTCCAATACCCCTGGAGTGCAGAATGGTACTAATTCATGAGAACTATATGATTTGATTAGGCTTTTCAATTGGTCCCCCAAGAGAAGGTGAAGGTTCAGAATTAAGCAGAGAAAGTTAGTCCTCTGCAAGGAAGAATACAGTAGATGTGGTCAGACTAAAGTTAGAGCTGGATGAGATGATATTAAGAAACCTTGATATTTACGAATTAGATACCTACCAAGAGAACGAACTTGTATTCATGTGCAAAGATGTCAGCAAACATGCAGGGCAAGCCCAGGATAAGCTGCCCTTATTAGCCTGCACATATTGTGCAGATTTAAAGAGAACCAAATCACTACAGAAAAGCTATTGTGTATGTTTTGATGGGAAAGACATTCGCAGCATGAGAATGTCAGGAATAAAAATGAAGATTAGACAATTAATTGGCAGCATCCAGAAATGGAGTGACTTGAACTAGTGGGAAGCCACATGGGCTAAATGAAAGGGTCCGAAGAAAGCAAATGGGGAGCTGACTCCAACTTTAATATTCCATTGGTGGAGGTTACGTTCATGTGCCACAGAGTAGGAGTGAACTTGCTTCATTCACAAATAATTTTGAGATAGAGGCCAGTGAAGTGTTGTAGGTGGATTTGAATACCTTTTTCAACAATGTGGTACCGACTGACTTGTGGTCAGGATGCAAAGTAGCTGTAGCGTGGCCAGAGAAAGAGCCTCATGGAAATTTGATATCACATGCCCCATCACCATTAATGATGTAGACGTAGCTGCCAAGTTTATAGATTGCCTATTTGTGATGTTTCCATGGTTTCAGTGTGTCTATGAGTGACATTCCACAGCTAAATGTGTGATACCTAGAGTGACACTTTATTGCTGCTAAAAACCAAGCAAGGACATTGATTTAGAGATGAATATCACAACTTACCCACTTTTGAGTGCTGAGAAACTTAAAAGGCCTAAAAATGGCCTGAAAAAAAACAAAATGAAAGGGCAGTGAACGGAGGTGCCAGAAGATTCTCTGTATGAAGACAGCCACCGCACCTTTACTTACGTAGGCCACTGAGTTTCTCAATTGCGTGGCCTACAGATGTTCAGTATTCACAACCTTCCCACCTGTTGCCCTCAATTAAGTGACAGGTACATTGTAAAAAAAACGTACATGAAGCAAACAGACTTTCTCATGCTGCAGCAATGTCGGCTCTAGTGGTGAGAGGGAGGCCGTGTATGTGGCTATCTGTCAGTTGTCTCTGTCTCAGGCTGGACAGTTTCTCTCCCCTGAGGGTTCAGATAAACGGAGGAGGGCATGTGAGCCAATGACAAAAATAAGCTAGGCCTAGGCTGATGACTTGGTATTGATAGCAACCACAGCCCCCTCTCCTTAACTTCAGGCCCCACTCTCTACCAGACTGCTTGGGGCACCTGGAAACTGCTGCAGACATTCTGCTGCTTATACACACTCCTGAGAGACCACAGCACAAAGCACAGAGGAGCTAATGTAATATGTGACTTAATAATTCAGTGTGGGGATGCGGGGACATTAAAATGAGTTACTCTAATTTCAAATGTGTTATATCTGGCAAGGCTTTAAAGAAGTATCAACAAGTGATTACCTTTTTGAAAGGAAAGTTATCTGTGAAAGATATTAATTGGGTTACGACTGACAGACGACTCAAGAGTCTAAAAAGGCTGTGCATGCCTAATATGTGATAGTGCTACAGGTGTTCAAAGAGCACAGGGAATGGAGAGTCTTGAAGTCAAGGATATGGGAAATTTTGGCCCAGATTTATGGGGGCCTAGCACCATTCCAAAGCCACATTAGCATGATTTGTTTACACTAATGTGGCATTCGAAGGCAAGAAACGCAGTGCCATGTTTACAAAGTGGCGCAATGCTTGCATTGCGCCACTTTGTAACCTCTTGTGCCACATTATGCCTGCGCCAATCTATGAGATTTCTTTGCGTCATTTTAGTCACCATTTTTTAAAGCCTGCTAAGAGAGGGCATTAAAAAGAGGCTCCCATTGTGTTCAATGGGCCTCTGGGTGCTTTGCAGGATTCGAGTCATAATTTTTTACAATAATCCTGCAAAGCGCTGAACTAGTATAAAAAATTATGACGCTAGTCCCCCTGACTACAGCCATGGTGTGCCATATTTTAAATATGGTGCAAGCATGGTGGCATTAGGGAGTAGTAAGGGGCGCAAGAAAAGTGGTGCTGCACTAGATGCATTGCCACTTTTCATAAATCTGCCCCTCTGGGTCTCAGTTTGTGACGGAAATGAGATTTGAGATTAGTCTGATGATTCAGTAGCACCTGATTTGTTGGCAGAATAAATCAGTCAATGAGATTTTGAGGTATGCAAGTATTGCAGCAGTGAATTGGAGATGAAACAGAAGTGGTTGAATAAAAACCCGATGTTGGCACAGATGAAAGTAGCACAGAGAGGAAGTCAGAATCAATCTTTTGTGGGGAATGGTGTCCTTATACAAGTAGTGTATCAGCATGGAGCTCCTGTCATGCAAGGTGGAAATGGTTATCATTCTAGGTTGATACTGGTGATACCCGTTCCAGTGTTAGAACAGCAGAATTTCCAAACGTACCCCTCTTAGGAAAAACAATCAAAGTTGTAGGAGTCGCAAATAAGCAAAAGACAACCCTCATAACAAAAGAAGTGCCCATTAAAATAGGGTCCTTTCAAGAGAATCACCATTTTGGGGTGTGTGATTTGAGTCCTGTATGTCTATTAAGATATCATTTATTGTGTAAGCTAAATTTCACTATCTGTTGCACATCCAAACAAGTGAAATTTCAGACCCATGATGAAGATGTGGAGTTCAAATTGATGAGCCAAGGTCAAAATGTTGGATTATATCCTATGATGACAACTGATGATTTACTACTGGATCTTAAAGATACAGTGAAACCTGAAGTCTGGGAGTTTTAAGGAAAGGATATTAGTCTCATAAAAGAAGTGAGCCTGTCCTCATAAAAGTAAACCCTAATGTTGAATATCTAAGAACACCACACTACAATCTGACTCCCAAAATGATTGCTGGGATTACTACAGTTTTTGAGTCAATGATACAACAAGGCATTTTGAGGGAGATAATGGGGAGTTCAGGCATCACAGCCATTATGGGCTTTCAGAAGCCTAGAGAAAAATATTGTATAGGGTATGACATAAGAAAGATTAATAACATCTTTGTCCACTCTTGTCCTGTGGTGCTGAAACCAGCTATGATTTTGTTTCAGATTCCGTGTGAGGCTGAGTAGTTCACTTTCATCGATTTGTGTCAGGCATTTTTCTCTATTCCCTCGCATGAGGACAGTCAGTACCTTTTCGCCTTCCAGTTCCAGAACTGTGTTCTAGCATGGTGCTGAGTCCCAGAGCGGGATACAGAAAGTCCCTTAACCTTTAACCAGATCCTTAAAAAGAACCTAGAGTCTCTAATAATGCCCTGTAACTCTGTCATGGTCCAGTATATCGATGACCTGATAGTGGCATTAGATACCCAGGTAGCATGTAAACAAGACACAATTTCATTGCTGAATTATTTGGCTGAGAATGGACATAAAGTGTACCTGAGTAAGTTGCAGGTCTGTACTTTGGACATCACATTACGAAGTGAGTGAGGAAGAGGTCACTAGAAATAATCTCAGCAATTCTTAAAATGAATCGGCCAACCACCCAGAGAGGAGTCAAGATGCTTTTGGGAATAGTGGGCTACTGTTGTCAGTGGATAACCAACTTTTTCTTTTTCTTAGTGGCCAGGCCTTTACAGAGGCTGACACACAGGGATGTGTCCAATCCGATACCATGGGATAAAGACTGATTGGTTGCATTCCTAGAGCTGTGAGAAAGTCTCTGCTGTGCCCCAGCCCTGTGAATGCCTGAGTTTTTATTATTTTGTACAGTGAGGGTTGCACTCTCTCTTTGCTTATGCAGATGCATTGAAATGTTTGAAGACGTGGTTTATTTTTCTGCTACACTTGATTCCGTAGCCGCAGGACTGCCCAGATGCCTTAAAGCAGTAGTAGCAGTAAGTGTCAGTATAGAATGATGTTAGAGTGTTGTGATGGGACTTCCCATAACTGTTCTTGTGCCCTACTCAGTTGAGATCTTGCTGATTTGTACTCATACTCAGCACTAGACAAACAGCCGCCTGACCAAATATGAATAGATT
Source organism: Pleurodeles waltl (assembly GCF_031143425.1). NCBI lineage: Eukaryota > Metazoa > Chordata > Amphibia > Caudata > Salamandridae > Pleurodeles > Pleurodeles waltl. The sequence goes on along the minus strand of NC_090449.1, from coordinate 312,561,925 downwards.
ATACTGGCTGCTGAGAATGTGGTAGTAGTGGTGCTGAAATAGTGGGAGACATGTTTGATTCAATTATTCCATCTTTAGGAGTAGTTTTAGAGTGATCTGAAATTAGAAAGTTGTCCACTATAGTGGATAAGTTGTGGACAAGTACAGCTAGTTCATTGTTACCTGTGGATTCTGAAATGATAGCTATGAGATCTACAGTACTGCAGAACTGTCTGGCATTAGACATCCTTCTTGAAAAAGAGGGCAGAGTCTGTAAGATGTTGAAGGCCCAACAGTGTTGTACCAACTTCCCTGATAAGTATGGCGACATAAAGAAATACATTAAGAACATTACTTAAGTGAGATTTAAAGGAATGAGAGTCTACAGGTGCATGGTTAACAATTGGAGATGGATTTCCTACAATTGGTAAATTGTTTAGAAACCTTGGAAATGGAATAGTGGGTTCTATCTTGAGACTTTGGATAGTTATTACCACATGTGTGATTTGTTGTTCATTACCTTTAAATGATAAAAGTGTATAAAAGCAAGGAAGAAAGAGCAGCATGCAAGGGAGTTGAAAATAACTAGAAGGGATATAAATTAGAGAAGAGCCAGTGTAGATTCTATGATGAAATGAAACACTTGAAAAATACAAGGCAAAACTAGCTGAAAACCTCCAGGCTTTGACTTGATCTCACCTGATATGATTCATATGTGTGTTATTATGATGGCTAACATTACCATCAAAGGGTGGGATGGAAGTTGCACAATGTATTCCTGTACATATCACTATTGCACAATTATGCATTTAAAGTCAACATTATGTTCACTGTGTGCCGTAACCAGATTAATGTGTGTAATCACTGCAGAAACTGGAGATTTTTACATGTGTTCACTAATGTTCATTTAACTTGCTCACGTGTAATCATTATTCACGTTTTACATTTACATTCCAAGTTAGATTTGCATGAGTAGACATGCATTCTTTTATTCACATTTTGCATCTATTTGAAAGTTACACATGCAAACGTATAAATGTAGAATCAAGATGCACATTAAATGCTTGGGTAAAGTTATCCAGAATACAGGCCTCATTTCACAATGTACTCTGCTTGGTCAGCATGTTGTTTCTTTGCAGGAGCGTTCCCATGATTTCATTAGCTAAAGAAAGGAGCACTGTTGTATGTATTAGTTTACTGATAGTATGTCTTGAGAAGAGCAATCTTGGCAAGGAACCTGGAGACCTAGCAAGACTCCTATTCATTGTGTACCAGGATTGAGGGATGCTTAAGGTTGCAGTGCCTGTCTACGTTTTGGTGGGATAGGAAACATAGGGGATGTTGCAAATGCACATCACAAGAAGTGAATTGATTGGTTTCTGGTGGTGTGGGAAAAGATAGAAATGTTGCTGAAGTTTTTGTCTTTTTAACTAATGTTCACAACGTAAGTAGCTCAATCAGATTTCCTTAGACCTCGAGGGGTTCATATCTCTCTGCTTCCTTTTATTCCTGCAAATGTGGAGCATTATGCTAAACACTCATTCCACGGAGACCTCTATTGGAGTCTTAACCATGCTGACATCTTCTCCCATTTTCTGAGTTTCATAAGAAGCATCCTAATTCCCTAACTAGAGCTATGGTTAGACAAACTTAGAATTATTCTATGTTTAGGAGAGAGAACCTGAGTTTCTTTATGGAACACCTATTTGTAAGTTTCTGTCTTTGTATTGCAGTGGCTGTTACCATTCTCTATCTTATTCTGCTAAGACTTATTGAGATATTTCAGTGTGCTATCTGTATTGCTGTATCTTCTAAAAATAATTCTGGCATGCCCATATATTGGACTGATCAATAATCTTGAATAATTTTTTTTATCCAAAGTTACTGATTCCTGGTCCTTATTGTGGGGTCCATACGACCAAAGGGAAAAAATATTTAATGATTGTACCAAGATGTCATGTTAGAGTTATTTCCACAAGCACTTTCACAGCTAAGCACTTATTTGCATTTATTCTCATATTTCCCAGCAACACATGTTGGTTCATGCAGCTATGATTTGCTGCACAGTGCTTGAAACACCTCACGTAGCTCACCCTACACCTCTCTTTAAGCCAAACTGCATCCCACACAAGTGAAACATGCTTTATGAAAGGGTGCTAGGAACTAAATATAAAACCGGAGCGCTTGACAACAAAATACAATACTATAAAAGCAGAAGGGAAATTGTTGAAGAATGTTTTACTGGAACCAAAAGAAAAGGAGTCCAAATAAGATTAGAATAATCCTGCCTGGCATCAAGCGTATCCCCAAATGGTTAAATAGAGGGGAACAGTAAGCAACCATCCAGAGCCTTCTGGAACATTAACTGAGCCCGTGGAATCTTAGGGGTTGGGGAATGGGAAGGAAATATTCAGACTTCTTAGCCCTGCTTGGGCCAGCAGACAGTGAAAACATACCTTTTTCCTGTCTAACAGCACTTCAGAACTAAGGCTTAAATGAGACAGATAAAGGGGTTTGAGGAGGAGAGAAGCCGTGTCAATGAGCCCATGCCCCATCATTCATTACTTAACTCTTGCAAAAGCCATCTCAGTCTTGTTGATTGACCCGGGATGAGAGCCAAGTCTATTAAAAAATATGATACAAAAAATATATCTTCCCTATACTTTTGACAAGGAAATTGACTGTCATCTCTTCAGTAGGTCAGTGAGCCGCAGCAGTACTTAATTTGTTCTGGTGGTTGTAGGTAGCTGGCACGCACATTAATTTGCAGATTTCTTTTCAACATCAGACCATGAGAGAGAGAAAGGCATAAAATGCAGAAAGAAGGAGAAAGAAAGAGATAATAAAACAGTGAAAAAGAGAGCAAGCAGGAGAAAAAAAGAACCTTCAATAATGAGATAAAGAATCAGGAAAAATTAGCTGATGGAAAAGAGAGGCATGAGCTGGAATCAAAACTAGTCAGCATTGGTGGTGGGTGCTTAAGGAAAACTGTAGGTCCTTACTTATATATCTTATAAATTAAGCACTCAACCCCAGTAGACGGTAAAACAAAAAGTGTACTGTGCTCCAGATCAACGGCATCTTCTTGCTGTTCTTCTGTATTGAAATTGAACATTTTTATTACCATCTTCCACTATTTCACCAGATATTTTATTCTTGTATCAAGTGTGTATTTTTTCATAACAGTCTAATAGTAATATCTCTATTTTATATTCAGTTTGCTTTCATCTCATCCTACAGTGATCTATTGCCACCTGAGCCTGGTTAAAGCTTAACGAAAACCTTGAAATAAATAAAATGAACACTATAACTTTATAGCCCTCACTATGAGTTGGGTGGAATTCCTATTCTCATTTTCAAACGAAAGGGGATTTACAAGTTTTATGGTAATTCCTGCCTCATAACTTCTAAAAATAGATGATATGTGGCCAGAAGTTGAATGGGATTCTAGAAAATTGTGGAGAAATCCAGGTGGTAATCCACAATTCCACTAATTATTCCCCATTACCTGCTGCTCAGGACTTACTAATATTCCCCAGTAATACTGGACCCCAGGGCTACTTATACTTCTCTTATTGGCAATTCCAGGTCTGGTTTTACTATCCAGAAGTAAGGGACAACATGTAACGAGGAATGAAAAATCAGGGAAAGCACAGGCTGATGGAAGTGCCACAATATTGGCCTGTAACTGTTAGAAAGCAAACATTATAAATATAAATTTGTCACTAAAACATAGTGTGTAATAACGTGTATTAAAAGGCCTAAATGAAAAATGTGTGTTAGAAAAATAAATGTGTGGTTTGGGAAAGTGATGGACATGGTGTCAGCCACAATGAAGTATTATGTAAATTAATAAATACTAATGACAATTTATTTTGTTTAATCATAATTATATGTACAAAAAAAGATTAACAATATGTACTACAAAAAGTATTGGTTAGAAATTATTAGAATTGTTTTATTCTTCATGTTTAGCATTAGTTAAAAGGCCCACATTTTAATATTTGTCCAGAAACTCAATGTTTAAATGCTGTGCTAACTTTGCAAATAATGTTTCTTCAAAAATCCTGAGTGACTTGCATTTTTCTGTTTGAGCTCATGTTCTATTTTGTGTACTATCCTCGAATTAATAGTTGAAACATTTAACAATAGGCCTAAGTCTTTGGCAGGAAGCAACATATCATGTTTCTATGTAGTTTTAAATGTAATTTTTGTACGGAAACTGCTGACCTGAGAGAAGAATGGAGTGACAACGTGAACCAATCCTGGGTAGACGATGACAGAAAAGTTATATCTGAGGTGCAGACAAAGCCTGATTGGATGTGCACTAACCCACCTCATAGTCTTGTTTAATAGAAGCTTAGCTAGTAACGTTTGGGACCTTGAAGCAAAGCTTTAGGTGATGTAAGTTTGTTCCTCATTTTCTAAGCTTCAAGATGCTATTTACTTCTTTTTGATTCTAACAGTTTGGATATACTAGGCCCAACTTTACTACACTGTTTCCCCTTCATGTCCGGATGCTGAATAATGAAGGCCTGATGTTTCTGTGCTCTGCTGATGATGATACTACTGGTTGCTGACCCATTTAGAAGAATACAACCAATGTGTATGTGTTTTCCTTTGCAGTTTTTCCCTTTAGAAAATCCAACTGCTTATTTTGGTTAGCGACATAGTTAGATGTTTTCCAAATTAATTTTTGGCTTGTTTTTATTTCTGCATGAAGCTCACAAATACATTTCAAATTAGAGTGTTAGTTAAGGATGCCTGACCTAATATCTGATTTTGAAAGCATATTAACTGATTGTGATTAATACAACTGCACAAACTAAAAGTGTACTGTCATTATTATTAATGTAATTCTGTTGTTATTCTGTGTTTTTTTGGGGAGTGTTTAATAGTAGACGCATTGGCAAGATTGAGATTATTGAGATGCTTTTGACAGCCTTTGTTCTTTATGCATTTCTATCATTTGGTCTTGTACATCATTTACATGACTTTAGCATTGTTAATTTGAGGGCAAGAAATGTCTAAATGTTACTAAACTGGTGTGGTGATTCATGACCACACAGGTCATGGTGTCTGTAAATTACTGACTCCACATTGATTATGTAGATTATTTGATGTTATAGTTGATAATTATTGGTTCATGTTGTCTGATTGGCTGATCTCACACTCCCACCTTAGTCAAAACATTCAAGTCCACCTGTAAGGGTACTAGATGTCACTGCCCTATTATGTGTAACCTTAACCTAATATAGGAGGTCACAAAGAGGTAGCCAAAGAGAATGGCTACGTCACAATAGGAGGGAATCATTCTGAATTTGAGAGAATTGGTTTTTCCAATGCTTGTTTAAGTTTTTTTTATTATTATTATAGTTTTAATTTGGTTTTGGCAATTCTTGTTTAGATGAAATTTGATATGTTCCTAGTGTTGTTTGAGTTCTGAGTAGGGTTTTGCGCTTGCAATGCTTTGGCAAATCACAGGTGAATTGTGATGTATGAGAGAAGTAGGAAGTTTGTGTACTCCATCGTAGTTGATTATGGAGTTTGCGTACTCCAAAGGGTGAGTGCAGGGAAGTCATCCTACTTCAAGTGAATGTGGTATTTTGTGCTCAAAAATTGCTCACATGAGTGTTGATGTACGGACCCTGCATGGTCTAAGACTCCAGAGTATTTTACAAGTGTATGAGACACTTGTTTATTGTAGTAACTTGTTTGCTGTGTTTGGTCAATCAGGTGGGGTTGCGAAATAGTATTCCTAGTGAGCGTGTTAGGGAGTGCTAGTGTGACAGATGCTTGGTGATTTCTGAGTGCTCTAGGAGGATCTGGTATTAGTCATGGGTTAAATTTCCTTTTGAATGAGAGAAAGGTGAAGCTAGATGAGTAGCTGTTAGAGCTAAAAGTCGCAGCAGAAATATCCTTAAGGCTTCCAAAGTGATTTAGCCCCTACCTGTAGTAAGCAGACAAGTTAGTTTGTTGAATTTTCCTTGGTGCTCGCAATATTTGCATTTAGTTTTCTGTGTGAATCAAGTTTGAAGGACGAGCTGAGAGGCTTTCTCAGCTGCTGTGTGAGCAAATGTGATGTAATTGGGTCCACGCTGGGATAGGTCGGTTGGTAAAAGGAGCTGTGAACGGATCGGAGGACAATCGTGAACACCTATTGGTCAAGAGTGGCAAGCGACTGAATTACTTCCTGTTTTGAATTTAATTCAGAGTTTCAAGTCAGTTAAAGGCAAAAATGAACTTTTTCAAAGCGTTAAAAAGTGCAATAAGAGAAGATGTTTTAATTCCAGTCAGAATAGGTGACATTACCCCGCCAGAAGTTATACACGCATACATTTTAATTGAAGACAAGGGTCTATCAGTATATATTTGGTTAAAACAGTGGTGCACAATTAAAGAGAAGGAAGTGAGTTTATCATTTCCTGCTCATGGAAGTTTTAATATAAAAATTTTAGAAAATTTGAGAACAGTACTTTATGAATTAAAGCCCCTTCCAAGACTAGCACAATTTGGAGCTTTAGCTATTTGGGAGTTAGTAGCCAGACAACAAGAGAAATTAAAATTTGAGAGCCGAATGAGAAAACCAGAGAAAACCTTGCTAGAAGCAAGATGGGATACTGAGCAGAAAGTGTGAATAACAGAAGCCTTACAGGGTATTGGGATGTTTACGGCAATATCACAAAAGAAAGAGAACGGTGTTAGACCAAAGATAAAGAAAAAGAATAAGGATATTGAAGAAACTGAGTCTAAATCAAACGAAACTAACAGATTGCTGACTTGTGATAGCGACTCAGATGATGATGAATTTATAACACAATTATTGCAAAATCTTCCCCCACCATTTGCAGCACAAGAGGCAAGTCCAAGTACTAGTATTAGTCAAAGTGCAGCAGCGCCAGTTGTGGTAATACAAAGCCAGGTACAGGTTGTAACGAATATGTGACAGAACAACTAGGTCCTAAACAACTATAGCCTAAACCACTACTGCTAAACAACTAAAAAGTCTATACAACTGAGTACTGAACAACTACTGTCTAAACAACTATTGTGCCTATATAACAATTGCCTGAACAACTTATATATATATATATATATATATATATATATATATATATATATATATATATATATATATATATATATATTCTAAACAACTAATGAACCATAAAAAACAAAAAGAAAACCTTACCTTAAAAGTAGTTGTTCAGGCAATTGTTATTCAGGCACAATTGTTGTTTAGACAGTAGTTGTTCAGTACTTAGTTGTAGAGACTTTTTAGTTGTTTAGCAGTAGTGGTTCAGGCAAGTAGTGGTTTAGACCTAGTTGTTCAGGATGTTTCCCGGTTGTAACTAATGTTCCTACTATTACAGTAGCTCTGTCTGTAGCATAATCTACAGTTCCTATTGTAATGTCTGCACCAAGTAGTACAGAACCGGTGGCACCACAGATTTACCAGAAACCAATGATGGTTCAGGTGGAGTCTACACCTAACTCAATTACTCCTGTTCACGTTCTTAGTCAAGTTCAGACAATGCCAAAGTATACTCCAGTAACAGTAACAGAAACAAGTTCCTCAATACTTACAGGTTAGTGTCTGGAGTAATTTACTCAAAAAATCAGAATGCTCCATCAAGTCCAGAAGCATTAACAGTTCCTGTTACAATTGGTCAAGTTGTTCCATTGTATGCTCAGAATAATGATGAGAGTAATGTGCAGAATCCATTCTACACAAATGTAGAAATGGAGAAACTCAATGTTACAACAGGAGTTATGGCTCCAATAAATCAGACATTTGACAAAACAGGTCCGCTTATTGACTTAACTTATTCCAGGTTTTCACAAAATTTGGAGAAATCAAATTTAAATCCAAATTCAATTTTGATGACGCCTGAGAGAGTAATGGGTCTGCCATGTAATTCTCCACAATGCGTGCCCAAGATAAATAATAATGTTTCTTTATAAGGCCTGACAGCTCAGCAGTTAACAGTTGGTTGGTGAAAGTGAGTAGAGCATCAGCAATATAAATAGTTGCTGAAGGGGAAGAACACTGAACCTAGCAATATTAAAATTAGCATTCAATGGAATGATTGAGGGAACACTTGAATTTAATAGAATTGACTCATATAATGAAGACGAGTTACTCTTCATGTGTAAATATGTTAAAAACAGAGCAAGAGTGGCAAGTCAGAAATTATCAGAACTTGCAGAAAAATTTGAAGTTGATATTGAGGAATCTAAACCATTAAAAAGGAGGTATGGATTAGAATTCGATTCAAAAGACATTGAGAGCATGAGATCACTTGGAATGAAAATTCACATTAGAAAATGAATCCAAAGTATTCAAACATGGGGAGCAGTATATAAATGGGAAGGCAGATGAAGAAAGAAAAGAGAGTCTGCGAATTTGAACTCTACTGGAGGGATTTATGTTCAAGTTCCATGAAGCAGGAGTGATATTTTGTCATTCATAAATGATTGCCCAAGATTGAGAGAGACGCCAGTGGAATGGTACCAGTCGACAGATGGGTTTGTGAAACTTCAAGATCTCTGTTGGAGAATTTAAATACTCTTTTAGAAATAGTAGTCCCAGCTGATTTATGGATTGAATGCAAAAGGAGCATTGATTAGCCGACAAAAAAAAACCTCCACAAGATCCAGTTACAGGTACACCATCTCCTGAAGTAATGACAAGCATTACAAAGTGGTGGAAATAATGGATAAGACAGCCCAAGACACAAAGGAGTCAATACATACATATTATGAAAGGTTGTTGCAGCCATTCAGGCATTACAGTGATACAGCGACAATTGAACCCAAAGACATGATTTATTTTGTGTTTAGGTTTGCTGAAAAGGTGAGACCTGATATTAGTAACATGCTTAAGAGTCATTTGATTTGCTGGCAAGCTAAACCGGTCTCTGAAGTATTGAAGTTTGCTAAATACTGCAGTGACGAGATCGAAATGAAGCAGAAAAAAAGGAAAGAAAAGGCAATTGTGATGAAGATTACAGTAGCATAATCAGGGAACCATGCAAATGGTTCAGAGTCAGGGACTGGCGAGAGGCAGAGGATGTGGTGGTGGTTTGGGAAATGGAAACGGAAAGCGTGAAGCTTTTAATCCTGGGGATATGCAGACAATGAAGAAGATGTTACCTTGTCCCGCTTGCGGTATTTGTGGACATTAAAAGCAGAAGTGTCCAATGATGGTGCAGGAAGGTGTTGTGCAGATGAATGAACATAATCAAGTTCCAAATTTAAGAGGACAGAGAAATCGGAGTCCTGATGTAAATGTCCAAAATATGAATACTCAAATGCAGATTCTCAGCAAATGCAAATTCCCTAACAGCAGGTGCAGATGCCATATTTTCTGGTACCACAACAGCAAATGCAACAGCAGATGCAAATTATGCCAGAGCAGCAAATGCAAATACCTCCAGCTCCAATGGCACATCAGCAGATCATGTGTCCTTAGCAGAACATGGGTCAAAGACTAAGTCAAAACAATCAGTTAATACAACAGTGAGGATAAATCAAGTAACGAAATTGTGAGTAAGAGTTCGGATGAAGAAAAATGTGTGCTAGCAGCTTCATTAGAGGTGGATCAGAGTGGTCCTATATAAATGGAACAGTAATGGGTCACAATGTCTCATTCTTGGTTGATACAGGAGGTACACCCTCTACTGTCAGAACTGCAGAAGTTTCAAATGTGCCCCTTTCTGGGAAAACAGTACAGGTTATAGGAGTAGCGAATCAGCACCTTACAAATCCGATTACTGAACTGATTCCTGTTAAAACTTGTACATTTGAAGGCATGCACAGATTCGTAGTGTGTGACTCAAGTCCAGTATGCCTATTGGGAAGAGATCTGTTGTGCAAAACAAGGTGTGCGATTACTTACACAAATTATGGAATTGCCATCCAAACAAATAGTGATAATGAGGGATCCTGTTTACCCGTTGGGAACTGTAATTTGATTAATGAAGAGTTTCCATTGATTACTCTTTATCCTGCATTTACAGTATTGGACCTGCCAATTGATTTACGAGATACAGTTATTTAAAAATTTTGGGATCTTTCGGGAAAAGACATTGGTTTAATTAAAGAAGTTGAACCAGTCAAAGTCAGTGAAACCTAATGCACTTTTTCTGAAAATTCCTCAATATCACATGGCACCAGATGTAATTGACGGCCGCCAACATACCGTGACCGCAGCAGTATAACGCTACGGGTATTATGACCCACACAGAGAAATCCGCCTCTATACAGACACACACACAAGTCCGCCAGACCAAAGGACAGTGATAAACTGGCGGTACCAAAACCCACACCGTTACGGCAACAGAAATACGCCCACAGCATCATGACCCACGAATCACCGCAGCGGTCATTCAACCACGGTAAACCATTGGCGGTACACATCGCCGCGCTCAAAATACACACACACTAACAAAACTGCACCACATTGGACAACTCAAACTACACACATCTGACACACATACACACACCACACCCACACACCCAATCCAATATAAAACACATACCCACAATACCCACAACCCCTTACAATAAAAAAAAATATTGCCAACTGAGAGAGAGACAAGCCAGGAGCACCCACTGAATCTGAACCACATAACACCATCACCCATACACCATCCACGCACATCACAGCACACACCCCAACGCATCACCCCACACACCCTCACACATATCACTCACACTGCACCCATGGCACCACAAAGACACCCCAGATTCTCTGAGGAGGAGCTAAGGGTCATGGTGGAGTAAATCATCCGGATAGAGCCACAGCTATTCAGATCACAGGTGCAGCAGACGTCTATTGCTAGGAAGATGGAGCTATGGCGGAGAGTCGTGGACAGGGTCAACGCCTTGGGACAGCACCCTAGAACAAGGGATGACATCAGGAAGAGGTGGAACAACTTAAGGGGGAAGGTGCGTTCTGTGGTTGCACAACATCAGGTAGCTGTACAGAGGACTGGCGGTGGACCCCCACCTCCTTCCCCACAACTAACAACATGGGAGGAGCAAGTCTTGGCGATTATGCATCCTGAGGGCCTCGCAGGAGGACTGGACTCAGGTAAGTCAAATCTTTACTACTATATCCCCCACCGTACCTGCATGCCATCACAAACTCCTACCCCTACCCTCACCCCCATCACTCCACCACATCACATATACCCAACTATCACAACCTACCCATCCCAATACCAAGCCCTACATGCAACACCAATGCATGGACACCCATCACAGACCTGCATGGACACCCATCACCACAGCATGCATACTAATGACAATCACTTAGCCAAACCAAGCACAACTCACAGAGACCAACCATAGAGGGAAACATATCCATGCACAAGATGGCACAAGCAGATACAATAACACTGCATTTACATCCCCACAGGACCCCCCACTCAACGTCACCGGAGAGGAGGTGCCACCAAAATCCAGTCCCCCTCAGAAGAGGCCCACAGTGATGACAGCAGGTCTGCATGCCTGGATCACGATGACCAACCAGGCCCATCAGGGACCTCTGGACAGTCGGTTACCCTGCCACAGTCCCAACCCACCACAAAGCCTCCCCCCTCAGGAAACACCAGCACAGCACCCACCCATACCTCTGTCCCCAGGGCACATTAATCAGCAGTGTGTCCACCACTACAGGGACCCCAGGCAACCCCACAATCCCAAGACAATCAGAGACCTGGGGTCAGTGACAGTGGGCACACGGTTCAGGGGACAGAGGCACAGGACAACAGGGAAGCTGGGAGGACTGCTGTGCGACAGGGGGAGGACGCCCCAGGGAACCCACTCTCCACAAGGCACTTGCAGGAATTCTGGGAGCATACCACCATTCCCAGGAGACCATGGGCAAGACACTCCACAAGCTGGAGGAGACCCAGCGGCTGCAGGAGGGACAGTACCTGGGGATCAGGGAGGACCTGAAAGACATCCACACCACCCTGGTCACCATTGCAGGGGTGCTGCCAGACATGGCCAACACCATGGGGGAGGCAATGGCACACCAACGGGCCCTGACACTAGCCACACCGAAGAACAGCCCTCCACCTCTGCCGGCTCTGGTGCACAGGAGGCCCCACCACAGGACCAACAGGCCACCAGCACCCCACCCCTGCAGAAGGAGAACCACCCCGCAAACGTCCCGGCGATCCAGGCAGAAGCCAGAGAACATTGCCAAGACCCCCACCAGGAAATAAGACTCTCCTGTTTGTCACTCTTCTGTCCCACTCTGTCACCCTCTCCACCTTCAACTGCCATTGCTCCACTACCTCTGCCCCTTGGACAATGCACCTGTGATACAAATAGACTGGACTCTACCCTGGACTTTCCTTTATCAGCAACCCAGCCCATTGCAATACCCCCTCCACCTATTAGCACATAAATAAACACCCTTTGAACAAATTCATGTACGGAGTCTGCGGATTATATGACACATGTCTTATTTTCACAAACTGTAAACATTGCATTTCTAATCTACTGTAATATTAACATAGGTATAACCTGTAGTGGGCAGCAGTAAACACACCAGGAGCCAGAGTGGGGCACAGAGATCTGAAAATAGAGATGCAAAAGGGTACAGTAATCTGGCCATAGACATAGGGACATCAGGCTGCCATGTTCAATGTCAAACACAAAACTGCAATGGAAGGTGAAGTTACAGTGTCTTACTTGTGTGTCACTTGAAGTACTGTTGAATGAGTGTACTTCTGTTGTCTGCATCTTCTTCCTCATCGTCACTGTCCACAGGCTCCACCACTTCCACAAGACCATCTCCAGGCTCATCCTCCTTCAGAAAATGCACCTGGCATCTCAAGGCCAGATTGTGCAACATGCAACGAGTAGTACAGGGATCCATCTGTCAGATGGAGGCACCGGAATCTGGCCTTCAGGAGGACAAAGGTTCTTTCAATTATTCTCCTTGTTCGCCCATGTGCCTCATTGTAACGTTCCTCTGCCCTTGTCCTGGCATTCCGCATTGGGGTCAGTAGCCATGAGAGGTTGGGGTGACGAGAGTCACCTGTAAATATCGAGGGATACATGTTAGCCACACACAAACCCCTAGGGCCAAACCCACACCCATATACCTACATAAACTGGATGGGGACCATGGGCTCACCTATTAGCCACACCCGGTGCCTCTGGAGTTGAGACATCACATATGGAATGCTGCTACTCCTCAAGATAAAGGCATCATGCACAGAGCCAGGATACTTGGCATTCACATGGGAGATGTACTGGTCCGCCAAACACACCATCTGCACATTCAGAGAGTGAAAGCTTTTTCTATTCCTGAACACTTGTTCATTTCTCCAGGGGGCACAAATGCTATATGTGTACCATCAATGGCACCAATGATGTTGGGGATATGTCCCAGGGCATAAAAGTCAGCCTTCACTGTGGCCAAATCCTCCACCTGGGGGAATACGATGTAGCTGGGCATGTGTTTCAGCAGGGCAGACAACACTCTGGTCAGCACGTTTGAGAACACTGGCTGAGACATCCCTGATGCCAGGACCACTGTAGCTTGGAAGGATCAACTTGCCAGGAAATGGAGCACTGACAGGACCTTCACTAGACGGGGGTACCTGTGGGCTGGCGGATAGCTAAAATCAGGTCTGGCTCCAATTGGGCACACAGTTCTTGGATTGTGGCCCTATCAACTCTGTGGATCAGGATAATGTGCCTGTCCTCCATTGTCGCCAGGTCCACCAGGGGTCTGTACACGGGGGGATGTCTCCATCTCCTATTCATCCTCAGTGGTTGAACTCTAGGGTGAAAAGCGGTGAGCAGAGGGTCATATTCACACATGTGAAAATAAAAATGCATTTCTTCCTTTACAGAAACAGTATGTGAATTTTAGAGTCAGTTGATGTGCCAATATCTGCTGTGACGCAGTTAGGTGCCATGGCCTGTGCCCCACTGAAATGGCGGCTGCCTGACCTGTGAGGAGAGACAAGTGGAAATTAGGTAATTCCGCTGGCGTTGGGTGCCATTGGGGTAGGCCGTGCAACTTTGCATTGGTTATCATTGGGCCCTCTGAGTTCCAGGAGCCAATGGCGATGTACTCCGGTGGTGACGGTACGCACCGCCGCGGATGTGACCGCCATTTTCTATCTGTTTACTTAGTTGTTACCTGACCTTCAACAGGAGAGGACCTACACTGCAAGTGCTGCTGTGACCTGTGTGTGGAAGCGACAATGGCTTGAGTGTCTGGGGAAAGGGCCCCGCCTTCACTTCGGAGGAGTTGGAGAGACTGGTGGATGGGGTCCAACCCCAGTACACTTTACTCTATGGTCCTCCAGACAAACAGGTGAGTAAACTGTGAGCATGATGCGTGGGCCATGAATGTATGGATTGCTGTGTGTGTCAGCCTCGTGTGGGGGGCTGAGGGGTCCTGGGCAGAGTGCTGTATGTCTGGTGGTCAATGTCTGTGCGTAAGGGAATGGGAGGGATCTTGTGGGCCATGAGTGTAACAGTCCGGGCGGTATGACTAATCCCTTTTTTCTATGCACATTCTCCCGCAGGTCAGCGCCCATCAGAAAAAGGGTATTTGGTGTGCCATCGCCAAGTAGGGGCGGACCCTGGGGGTCTTTGACAGGCGGAGCACCCACTGCCGTAAACGGTGGGAGGACCTGCGCCGCTGGGCAAGGACGATGGCGGAGGCCCAGCTGGGGCTGGCCTCCCAACAAGGAAGTGGTGCCCATCGTACCCTGACCCCTGTGATGGGCTGCTGACTAGCTTTGTAACTGGTAGTGCATGGCCTAGTGCATGTGGCTGATCCCTGTGTGTTGTGTACGCCAATGGTAGTGTTGTTGCTGGCATTGACCAATTGTATCCTCTGTCTCTCTTCCCCCCCTTTTTGTTTTGTCACCCTGTCCTTATGTGCATTAGCATCATCTGGCGGAGGAGCAGAGGCACCGGCATACCACATGGGCCTGGAGGCTGAATCTACTGACGGTGAGGGCACCAGTGGGACGGAGGGCGAGGGGAGCACCACGACGGAGACAGGAGGGGACACTACCGACAGCGACTCCTCCTCCGATGGAAGCTCCCTGGCGGTGGCGGACACCTCTGTGCCCACCCCAACAACAGTTACAGCCACCACCCCGTACCAGCACCGCCCTCCCAGCAGCCCCTCAGCGAGTTTCCCGTGCCCGCTCACCCAGGAGGGTGGGCATCTCCTTCGCCCCAGGCACCTCAGGCCATGCCCCAGTCAGCCCTGCTGCCATCAGTGAGGAGGCTATTGACCTCCTGAGATCCCTCACTGTTGGGCAGTCAACCATACTGAATGCCATCCAGAGTGTCGAAAGGCATTTGCAACAAACAAATGCATACCTGGAGGGCATTCACTCTGGCGTGGCGGCCCAACAGAAAGCATTCCAGGCTCTGGCCTCCGCACGGATGGCAGCCATTGTCCCTGTCTCCAGCCTCCCACCTCCAACTTCCTCTACCCAGTCCCAGTCCCCTCAACCCCAGCCTATCCCAAGCACACCTTCAGACCAGCATGCACCCAAACCAACACACAGAAGTGGCTCAGGCAAGCACAAGCCCAACACTTCATCTCGCAGGCACTCACACAAGCACCATCCCCATGCAGACACACCAACATCCACTGCCTACACTGTGTTCCCCTCCTCCTCGTCCACCTCCCTCCCAGTAGCATGTCCACTCACACCTCCATGCACTACATCCTCACCACTACCTCTATCACCAGCACGCCTATCACTACACGCCCCTTACTGGCAGTCACCACCCCCACATCCATGCACACGTCCCCTGTGTCCTCTCCCACTGTGTCTGTGACCCCTCCTCCCAAAGTACACAAACGCAAGCACACACCCACCCAACACCCATCTACCTCACAACAGCATCCAGCTCATGCACTTGCACCCAAACATAGCAGACTGACACCTCCTACAACCACTCCCTCTTCCTCCACTCCCAAACCTTCACCCTCTTCCCACCCCAGTGTCCCTAAGAAGCTTTTCCTCACCAACATTGACCTCTTCCCTCCCCCTCCCCCGTCCTTCACCTCGGGCCAGGGTGGCCAGAACCCAGCCCAGCACCTCAGCCACCCAGTCCATGTCCGCTGTGGTTTCTGCAGCTGCGAAAGGCTCCACGGAGGCACCCGTCAGCCCAGCCAGTGTGCCACCAACTCCTGCCAAGGCTAAGAAGGTTCCGCCACCTGGCAAGGGCAAGAAGGGGACAGCATCCAGCAAGGGGAAGGAGGCACAACCAGACAGCAAGGCCAAGTCAAAGACTCCAGCTGGCAGAAGCAAGGAGGCACCACCATCTGCCAAGGGCAGGAAGGGGCACAGAACACCAGCCATGGCACTTCAGCCTTCCAAGGCTTCAGGTGAAGGCCTGGAGGCTACCACCACCACCGCAAGTATCGCCACTTGCACCGCGGCCAGCACCGCCACCTGCACCGCCGCAAGCAGCACCACTGCCAGCAGCAGCAGCCCCAGTGGGCAGCCGTCCGAGGCTGCAGGTGAAGGCCTGGAGGCTACCACCACCACTGCCAGCATCGCCACCTGCAGCGCAACTGCAATTCACTGAGAAGCCGTCACCGTCAGAGAGCAGTGTGTTGTGGTGACTACATGGGCTGCAGTGCATGCTGGCCCCTGCAAAAGCTGGCATCCACTCACCCCATCCTTGCCAGGATGAAGCACACTGGGCACAATGCCCTCTCCAGAACCAGTGGAAGAAGGCATCCACTCATCCCCTCCTTGCCAGGATGAAGCACACTGGGCACAAGGCCCCCTCCCTAACCAGTGGAAGAAGGCATCTGCTCAGCCCCTCCGTGCTACGATGAAGCACACTGGGCACAATGCCTCCTCCAGAACCAGTGGAAGAAGGCATTCACTCAGCCCCTCCTTGCCAGGATGAAGTACACTAAGCACAAGGCCCCCTCCAGAACCAGTGGAAGAAGGCATCCCCTCAGGCCCTCCTTGCCAGCATGAAGCACACTGGGCACAGTGCCCCCTCCAGAACCAGTGGAAGAAGGCATCCACTAGAGAGACTGTGACCTTGCACTCCCCAGGACCAAGCAGTGGGCAAACCACCCACTTGAGAGACTGAGGCTTTGCACTTCCCAGGACCAAGCAGTGGGTAAACCACCCACTAGAGAGACTGTGGCTTTGCACTCCCCAGGACCAAGCAGTGGGCAAACCACCCACTTGAGAGACTGTGGGCTTGCACTCCCCAGGACCAAGCAGTGGGTATGGAGCTCCCTCCAGAAGCAGTGGCATTGTACCATCTTCCGGCTGAGGTGCCCCTCCATTCCCTGCCCCCCTGAGGTGCCTGTGTGTTTTCGACCTGATGCCCCTGCAGTGTTCTCTCAATATTGAGGCAGGAGTCAAGTGTGGGCTTGGCCTATGTTTTTTGGCCCAGTGGGCTACGGACAATTTTTGAGTGGGCATTGTCCCGCCTTTTGTATATATTGTATAAATTGTACATACTGTTTTTGCTTTATGGACGTATTTCTAAGTATTTTTAATATTACACTCATTTGACTCCATTCCTTTTGTCCTTGCGTTATTCATGAGGGTTACGGGGTGTATATGTAACGTCGTTGCATGTGTTTGTATGTATGGTGTTGTGAGTGAGGGTGGGGGTGTTGCGTGTTGTGTGTGTGTGTCACTCTCTTATTCCTCCCCCCTCCCTTGTGTGCTAGGTGCAGTACTCACTGTGGTCGTCGTCGCCAGCGTTCATGCTCCTGGTGTATGAGAAGATACACCAGCATGGGAAAAAACCTGCAGCTCGGGCTCCATGGTGTCCTGGTTCTTCCTTGAGTATCGAGAGGGGAGTCGTCTCCCTTCAGAGTACTGTTTCCGCCGTGCTTTTGATGGAGTTGGTACAGCCCCGGAAAAGCAGGCGGATGGGCGGGTTGTAATAGATTGAGCGGTACATTGTCTTCCACCTGGCTGTTGGCGGTTACCGCCGCGGTGTTTGTTGCTACCGCCGTGGCGGTCAGAGTGTTAAAATGGCTGTATGTGTTGGCAGTTTGCCATTGATAATTTGAGGGCAATGAGTGTCTAAACTTTACTAAACTGGAGTGGTGATTCATGGCCACACAGGTCATGGTATGAACAAATTACTGAGTCTCATTAATTCACCCAGCAGTAGCCTCACAACCTCTTCACCTATGAATTACGATTTGTCCTCAAACATGGGTCTTAGCATCCCTAAATAAGCAATGGATTCTGCTAATAAAGGCCTGTTGGCTTTGCCCATGTTTTTTTTCTGATGCTTTGTAACTTCAGCAAAAAGAGGAAAAAATTGCTACAGGCATTGCAGAGAAAAAGGGACATTATATATAGGCTGGTATGCATCACACCACATGCGCACATATGCTTCATGATACTATATGGCCATCTCCTCATCAAGTATACATGCACATGTGTCAAGAACCATGCATGTACATATGTCATGATGCGGCAGCCATAATATTTTTAATTTACTGTTTCAAGATAGCAGAAATCTCTGGAGCAGTAAATTAACAAAACATAAAAATATAAATGGAGCCTGAAAGCTTATTTTTTATGATGGAGCACCCTGGCCATAAATTGCAGCTGCTGAAGCCTTCTAAAACATTTAAAAAAAATAACAGTATAAAACTTCTATGGGTGCGGAATCAATGGTAAAGGAAGGAGCAAGGGAAGCCATACCCATAAGTGGCAAACAGAAATGGAGGGAAGTGACGTTATAAAAAAGAAAGCAAAGCAAACAGGGTGACTGACAAAGCAATGGGAACTGGGATGTAAAAGCAACACAGTACTGGGGAGTTGGTGGTGGAAAGGGGTGAGAAGCACACATGTGAGAGGGCACGAGAGCAAGAAAACATGCACTCTCATGTAGTGCTAAAAGAAATAAAAATAAGTAGTTCACTGAATGTAACCAATAAAAGTATACAAGTCGTCTAGTCAAAGCATGGTGATGAAGAAATGTTCCAGGGGTTGGGACAAACAAATAATATGGGGGAAATCCATTGAATGAGAATCAGGGAAATGACACAGGCAAGAAAGCCATCCTGTCAACCGAAGGTGAGAGTGGCTGTACTGGGCATTACGCGTTTCCCTGGGAGGCTGGAATTGTGTATGGGGGGGTGCTTTTGTTACTGTGGGGTCGGTTTTGTAGCAGTGCAGTAGTTTAGAAAGCACTGCAGGGTATCTTGTATATTCAACAGTTTTCAGGTCACAATAAATGAGCCAAAATAATTCTGGTAATTAATGTACATGATGGAGAGA
This sequence comes from Pleurodeles waltl, assembly GCF_031143425.1. NCBI lineage: Eukaryota > Metazoa > Chordata > Amphibia > Caudata > Salamandridae > Pleurodeles > Pleurodeles waltl. The sequence goes on along the minus strand of NC_090449.1, from coordinate 312,542,654 downwards.
GATGAATTTATGTGTAGTGGCAGTTTTGACACATCTAAGACAGTGCAGGGGGTTCTTATGCCAGCTGAAAAGAATGTGCACTATACAGATCACAGAACAGTATCAGTGGGATACTGCTCTTGCCACATAGATCCTTTTGTTTTTTTACTGTGTAATTCATAAGTTACAATCATAATCTATCACAGTGAGCTGAATGCAAAATGCATGGTATGGGTTTGAAAGTTATGTTTTTTTCTCTTTGATTATCCTAATTTTGCTAAAAAAGGGTCTGTTTGGGTAAAAATAAATTATTAGTAAAGTTAACCCTAACGAATGTGCTACATTCTGAATCAAGAGTTTATGCTTCCCCAGACTAAGCTCTCTTTAAAAATGCCTACTAGTATGGATGACATGTAAATTCTACACCTTTTAGTTCTCTTTGTCTTAAGTAACATTTTCCATACACTGATTTACACACATATGATTAATTTACTCTGTATATGTGTGTGATGTAAAGTGCTCTAACACCCTATGCTGGTAAGAGAGGTGCTATAAAACAAATTAAATGCATGTGAGAGGGGGCTATGGAGAGAGGATAGGGCACTGTTAGAGGGTCATAGTAGGTGAATCGTAAGAGCATCCATAAAGATTGCTGCTTCCTGGTGCACCCTAAGGTTATCATTTACAATGCATTAAAAGCTAATAATTGAATATATAATGAAAAATGTGATGTAGAATTCACTGTTTTTGCTGTTTTTCCCCAAATTTCCTTGGAGGGGGAGACCCCCACAAATCCCATTGCAGAGGTGAGACTCGTTTGCTGTGCACACTATGGGGTTGATCTAACAAAATATGTAAGGGCTGCTTTAGGTTCCCAGTCCAGCCCTGGTCAATAGCAAGGGACTGACCTAAATCCTATATGTATATATTTTAATGAATAGGTCTTCAACAACAGACATCTAAAGCAGTTTGTGGCCGTATAACAGGAAAACAAGGAGGAAATGCAATTCAGTGTCAAATCTACTGATTATTTTAACCTGGGTACTGTGGTTCAAACCCCTGCATTTGTCAAGTCCAGAGTTTCCGAGCTAATAGCCTATTCTATCTCGGCCTACCTGAATGATAGGGTAACTGTAACTGACAAAGGCCTGATCCCCAACGCCACCTCCTCATCACTGTGCATGGCGGCAGAACCCTGATTGGGTCCAGGGGGGAGGTGGTCCCCTCAAGGTACTTTGCAAGGGGGGCACTCAAGTTTCATTTCACCACTGAAGACATGTACAATGAAACAAACTTATCTGCCAGGTTCATGGTTTATAAACATACATATGAGAGAGCGTAGCTTATATAATCAATATTAACATGAAATGTTTCTGAACTAATGTAAAATGATGCCGCATAGAAACTGTATTAACATGTTTTGCTAAAACGTGCACTTGAAATGTGACCACGGGGAGTGGCCGCCAATGTATACGGGGACTAATGAAACTGACTAATAACGGTAAAATGTTTATTAAATTGTGATTTTACATTAGTGTTGAAAGGCTAAATGTATTAGATTCTTGCTAATAAAGCAGTAGGCCTTAGTTAGCATGAGTCGAGGCCTAGCTGCCTGACTCTCATATTAAATGTATTTTTCTAACGTGTAGTTTGCTGACTTGCTAAAGGACATAACTCTTGTTTTTTTCCAAAAGTTAGAAACTGAATGTAACTGTAGTAGATCCATTCTCATGAAATTCACCCTGCCTATAGTAACATTTTTAGCTAAATGCAACAGTGTAGATTAACAATGTCGCCTAAACCGGTACAGACAATGGAGCCACTGACCGAAGATGTGCAAAGGACCACAAGACGATGAAATCATACCGGACATACCACCTGCTAAAGACGTCAATCATAAGCACCAATGAAATACGTGGGAACTGATGCGGGGTGAAAGATTCAATGACATAATGTAAATTTAATTGGTTATAGATAGTTGGGTGCAACCCCTTGTCCAATTAGATTTTAGGGGAATGTACAACGAAAAAGGGATAAAACCCTTTGACACACGGAAATGAGTTAGTTAGGGAGATGCTGATGCGATTTGATATGATCCAGAGACTTTGTCACTTTGCCTAGTGACTTTGCTGATTTACTTAGAACCACCCTTGTCCTTAGATTGCCCATTTACACTTTACCTCCTTATGAGGGAAGTGCCCCTTTTCCGTGAGCTGAGTTCCTGACTGAAGGCGAATCAACTGATGTCCTGAAGACGAAGACCGAACCTGAGTGCTGACCCAAACTTGGAGGGTAACTATATGACTATGAAATTGTGATTGTCTGTTTGCTTTTCCTTTCTGGGTACCAACTGCTATTCTTTTGACAGGAGCCATAGTTAGATGTTTTCCAAATTGGTGTTACGAAATTGTTTTGCATGAAGCCCAACATGCCAATGCTAATTTGAGGTTAGGTGAGGGGTTCACTGAACTGACGCAAATAGACAATTGACTGAATCTATGTTTTGTTGAACAATGTGCTAATATACTCTGCTTAGAATAATCTATGCTGACGGTATGTTATATTCTAATGTTTGTGATTCTTGCTTTGATGAAATCTTATCAGAGTTGCCATATTGTGACTATGCTATTGTGTTTCTTGGTTTTGAGACTAATAAACTTGCTAGTAGCATTGTAACCAATAGGGAATAAATATCACTAAATTCATACTAAACTGGTGTGGTTATTCATGACTGCAAGGTCATGGTGGTGTCTTGTGTTTGATTAATGTTTTTGACTAAGGTGAAATGCATTATTGTGATAAATATTGATGTCATTATTGACGTAATAATTGACATGTTGATTAGCTATCTCGTCCTAAGGTGTCTCTCAACAGGGTCAAAAGATTCATTGGCCTAAAACGAGTCCCAATGAGTAATAATTTATCATAAAGGGACGCGTTAGCACATACACTCAGTTATACGTCTGAATTTTTTAACTATTGCCCTCCTCTCGCTCTGGCTTCAATAGCAGCAAAACAGTGGCTTTTAACCAGCCCGAGAGATGTGAAGAGAGAGTGAAGAAGGACTGTCCTGAACTGACAGAACACACGGTATTGAGGTCACTATTGTTTCCAGGCATCTCTTAAACACTTCAAAGAGGCAGAGGTTCATTATTCTCTTAATAAGAGGATTGTGACAGCTCGAGGGCAAGCAAATCCGTGGTTGCCTTGGAAGTCTTGGGTCTGTGAAAAAGGATAACGGAAAGAAGGCATGGGGTACCTCCCGTGAGAAGCTCGACTTCCTATCACCTGCCAACAGCAGCTTCCTTCTTAGTCTTTCACCCCCTGGAGGGCAGTTTATCCTTCTCTGCACTGCCTTTCCTTTCTCCTCTTGCCAGCAGTTCTAATCCTGCAGGCTTGGTACAGCCAAAGTTTATCGCTTAAAAAGTTGTAAGCCAGGTTGTTATCTCATGCCCATTATAGTTAGAGAGCTTGGAACTGTTACTTCAGTTGTGCATTGAGAGGACAAAGATCCCACCTAATGCCTTAGATTCAGGTTATTGGAGTGGTGGTGAGCTTACTACGTTGCTGTCAAAATATTAACCTGGAACAATATGACATTCATGATTGATGTGTCTTAGCATGCACAGTTAAGACTCATTCAACATAGCACAAAAGCAGAAAAACAGAGGGCCTGATTTAGGATGGGCAGGTGGCCCACCGTCTGTCAGGGTGGCAGAGGATATCACGTCCACAACCCTGATGGGCTAACGCCACCCATACTGTGAGATCACTGCCAGCCTTGAAGTGAAGTCTGTGCCTTCACAGGAGTAGCCACCATGGTGGCACCCCTGAGGGCACAGAAAGTTTGATAAGCAGCCACCCTGTTTCCTGTGGCTTGACACCAAACTTTATTGTGTTTCAAAAACAAACTCCTAAAGCGGGAGTTTGTTTCTGAAAAATAAAATACTAATGACCCTGACACCCTGGGAGTTTTCTCCAAGGATGTTTAGGCTCTCTAGTATTTTTTTGGTCCAAGACCGCGGCAGGGTCTACCCGATGACCCAAACAGAAAATAAAATTAAACAGAGTGGCCTGTCTGATGTTAAACACCGTTTGTTCTTACTCCATCAGGCTGTTGATGTAAGGTTTCTGATGGTAGTCACTGGGGGCACAGCCATGAGAAACCTAATGGTCGACCCGACTAAAAATAGAGTAGGTGCACCAACAGTTTGATGGCAAAAGTACTCCACCAAACTCACAATAAGGCCAACAGTCATGAAACATTTTAGTTTTATTTTATTGATTTTTTAAAACTTTTATAGAATGCTCTAGCAACCCACGTGGTTTCTTGGTGCTGACAGGGCTGACACGGTCTAATTTTAAGGTAATTTAAAAGGTTCAGTATTTTGCTACTAAGAAGACACATTTTAAGTTGCTTTTTAGAGATGAAAAGCTTTGACATAAGACAAAAGCATGGTGGAAGCCTGTTCTGAGAGCATGGGCCACAACAGAGAAAGCCGTGCCACTCACCTATTTCTTAAAATTAGGAAGTTTGGAGTTAGCAGCAGCTTTGGAAAATTAGGGAAACAATTATCAAATAGTAACTCTCACCCAGACTTGCTCTGGGTATGTGGTGAATAAGTTGCTGTACTTATCAGAATCAGAACTCAGTTTCAATGTACACAAAGTGATTTACTCGGGAATGAATGGCCGATATTGCCCCAGGCAAATATTTTTGCTACTCTGACCTCTTTTGAGTAATTTTGGACATTTCAAATTACCCTTGCTTCATGAAATCCCCGAAAATATGTTATTACATACGATCGTGTAATTATGTGCCAGGAAAAAAATTAAACCCGAGAGCATAGGAACAATCATGTCTAGAATAGAACGTGAGCACCTGCTCTTTGTGGCACTTGTATCGTGCACTATTTTTTATTACATGCTGGTTTTGGATTTTGTATATTTACATATAATTTCGTGAAATCTCTCCGAAATTTCGTGTGATAAGAAAATGCAAAGGAGTCAAATTTCGTACACCCCTAGTATAAAAAAGCTTTCTTTCTTTGTAGCGAAGCAAAACAAAAGTATTTTTTACACATAATATCTTTTTTTCCATGTGTACATGTGAGTATTTCGCTTTTCAAGTACTTTCACTATCTGTCTGCAAGGATTTCCGCATAAGAAACTGATGCTCCAGAAATTATGAAATGTTGTGCAACTATGCAACGACTGCGGTGGAGTGTAACAATTTCCTGCCTCCAATCCACCCTTGTGCAGAATTTTGTCTTGTTTTGCTTCAGCATTTCAATGGGAAGTTCAGATTATTCACCCTAAAATTAATAGAGTTTTGTATCTCAACTTCTACAATAAACTGTCCTTCCCATCCTGTACTTAGCATTTCCATTTTATATATATAAATTGGTACGCTTTTTTACTTTCCATTTTACTCCTTTGTCTAATCATTAGACTATGATGGTTGGACATATAATGTTTGCTGCAAAAACATCAATGCTCACCCTCAACGAGACTGAGAACATGTAGTTTTGTCTAGTTTTGTGAGGCATATTATGTCTTGAAATTAAGTGCCAAAAGGTTGCGGTAAAGGTAGTGGCGGCTGCTACTGAACAGGAGAGGCGGGGAGGGATATGGCGCAACAAGACCAGGCTGGGTCCAAAAAAGTAAAATAAAACAAAACTACAAAAACACTTCCTTTAAAGGGGAGACATCATCTCCCCTTTGTCCTATTCCTCCTTCCGGCTGCACAGGCTCCCAGCCAATCACAACACTGCTGACAGCAGTGTTGTGATTGGTCTGAGCGCCTGCTTCACCGCTCAGACTGGGAATGGGAGCCTGGGCATGTTCTCCACTCGCTGTGCAAAACAGCCAGGTAAAGAACATGCAAAATGTGCATGTCTGTTTGGCCGGCCCAACACAGCCGTCCAAACAGACACTTTGGTGGTCGTTATGAACATGACGGGAAACACTGCCGACCGCCGTGGCGACAGTGAATAGAAGACTGCCAGTGGCGGTGAACAGCACACCGCCATATAATGATGCCAAAAAAAGAAACCTCCAAAACCCCTGCAACCTCCAGCCAGCGCTAGGGCCCATGATGGCGGAAAGGCTGAGCACCCCACCCTGCCATCGCCACCGCCATGCAGACAAATCCTCCACCCACCAAAAAATGATGCACAAATCACTGTGGCGGATACTGGATGTCGAACGACCATTGGCGGTATGGATCGCCACGGCCAGCAATGGAACCCAAAAGCAAGAAATGCACACATTGGCAAGTTTGAAACCCACACACCTGACATACATCCACAACACTATAAAACACTCACATACACACCCCAACAATCCTTTGCAACGCCAATTGCACAACAGATATTGAGAACACTACACACATACACTGTACACAACAAAAGTCACACACACATACACACAAAAGCATCCCCACCAATACACCCAGAACACCACACCCATAACACACACCATGGCACCCCCTAAGCACCCACGCTTCACAGATGGGGAGCTAAGGACCATGGTGGACGAAATACTCAAGGTCAAGCCACAACTATTCGAGGCACAAGTGAAGCACACACCCATAGTCAGGAAGATGGAGTTATAGCAGATGATTGTAAACAAGGTCAACGCAGTGGGAAACCATCCACGCACAAGGGACGACATCGGCAAGAGATGGAATGACCTGCGCAGGAATTTGAGGTCTATGGCATCCAGACACAACATTGCGGTATAGAAGACTGGTGGAGGACTCCCACCTATACACCCTGACTACACCAACTGGGAGGAGAAGGTACTGACTATCCTGCCCCCGGAGGGCCTATTTGGACTCACCGGAGGACTGGACTCGGGTAAGTCTTCTAAAATTACTTCATATCCACCACACCTGTAATGCATGTACCACCCCACCCCTCCAATTACCACCAGGCCCACATTCCCACCCAGGCCACAGCATCCACATCCAGCACCCTGCATGACTATAAACCCACTAACAGGCCCACATCCCTCCCCCTGTGCACAGTCACCCACCACTGAAAGGATTCACAATGGCACTACTGCACCCACAATGCACCCCACATGCCATGCAAAATGAAAGGATAATCCCACAAAAGGTCCCTGCATGGCCCGACAGGGGAATAAACAGCATAAAATAGGGCAGGGCTGTGCATCCTTATCCGATTTCATACATGTAACATACATATCCACTCCCCCCCACAGGTACCACCACCCATGCTACCCGGATGGAAAGGCCAAGGAGTGCCAGCACCCCACCCGAAGACAGAGGCCCCACTCAGGAGACTGGAGAGGGATGTATGGACAGTGAGGAATACCCTGGTCCGTCACACAGTCCTGGACTGTCACCCTCCAGCAGCCCCACCCAAGATACCACTGATACCCCTTCCACCCAGCCACCAACATCAGCTCTGGCCAAACGACCCCACAGCAGTGTCTCCAGGCCACAAACTGGCGGACCACAAGTACAGAGGCCAGAGTTTCCACCAACCAACAGGCAGAATGATGATGGCCCCAGTGCAAGTGGGACTGCCAGACCTGTGCAGGGGACACAGGCACAGGGGACTAGGTCCAGTGGGAGGGCATCAGTGACCCGTGGGGGGAGGCCAAAGAATGGGTGCTGCAGCCCAGGAGGTGATGTCTGAGGTCCTGGGAGCATACCACCATACCCAAGACAGGATGGGACAGATCCCGGCCACCCTGGAGCAGAATCAAAGGCTGCAGATAGCACAACACCAAGAGGCCATGGAGCATTGGAAGCAGCTCAATGCCACCATGGTCACCATTGCAGGGGTGCTGCAGCAACACTACCCTAGCCAGCCTGAGACCCCCACACACCTGGAAGCCCCTACCACTAGCCAGGACACACACTTGCCATCCACATCAGCAGTAGACACTGGACTGGTGGCACTGGCAGAGGACACACAGGAGCCCAGCACCCCTAGCCTTGCAGCCCAGCACCAGTCACTGAAACGTGTCCGCAAACCCAGACATGGCACTGGAACACCAGCCAAGACCAAAGCCCCCACTAAGAAGTGACTCTGCCCTGAACTGTCTCCCTTGTGTGCCACTGTGCTACCATCTTGACCCTCCAATACCAACATACCAACTTGCAAGGGACATATGGACCAATACCCACTGCCACCAATCACTGAGCCCATTAACCTGGTATGGATATGCACCATGAGCCCCCCTCCCTATCACTATACAGCACATCTATGAAATTGTGACACATAATAAAACACATCTACACCAATTCGTATGTACACTGTCATTATGAGTAGTCAATTGTTAGTGTGAATGCATTAGCCAGTCAATTCCATAATCATACCTTTATTGCAGGAAAGGTACCCCACGCACAACCATGTCTGGAGTAAGTCAAAATGTACACCATGTTTGTTTCCATGGCACATGCCACCTCAGTCTTCAGGTAACGGTGTCAATGACTACAGACACCACATCCCCAAGCAAATGAGTCAGACAAACATTATGCAGTGCAGACAATAGCATCAGTGAACATTACCTCATAGTCACTGAAAGTATAGGCAGATCAGCTGGTTCCTGGAGTTGACATCTTCCCCCTCTTCATCCTCACCACCACTCTCCTCCCCTCTCAGAGGTTGCAGGTCTGGATTTACAGCGCCCTCCTCCTCTAGAAGGGGGATAGCTCTCCTCACAGCCAAGTTGTGCAGCATCTACACACCTTCTCAGGGCCATAGCACAGGGATCCCCCAGAGAGATGGAGGCAACAAAATCTAGCCTTCAGAAGACTTATACTACACTCAGTCACCCTCCTAGTACGTCCATGGGCCTCATTATAATTCCTTTCTGCATCTGTCCTGGGAATCCTCACAGGTGTCAGGAGCCATTGCAAGTTGGGGTAGCCAGAATCACCTGTAAAAGTGGGCGAAAGAGGACTTTAACAAACTGCCATTACTTGCATACAGCCTGCCTGTTAGCTATGTACTGATCCAGTGTCATACACACTCACCTATGAGCCAACCGCTGTCCCCTTGTAGTTGTTCCATCATGTGTGGCACACTGCTTTTCCTCAGGACAAAGGAATCATGAACTGATCCTGGAAACCTGGCATTGACATGTGATATGTACTGGTCAACAGTACACGCCAATAGTAAGTTCATTGAGTGGAAGCTCTTTCTGTTCCTGTACACCTGTTCATTCAGTCTGGGGGGATGAGAGTTATGTGGGTTCCTTCAATGGCACGTGTAACATGGGGTATGTTAGCAAAAGCATAAAATCCAGACTTGATGGCAGGGAGTTTAGCCCTTTGGGGAAACTGGACATATGTCTGCATGTGGTGTACAAATGCATCCAGGAATTTGGTCAGGATGAGGATAAACATTGGCTGTGAGAACCCTGCACCCATGCCCACTGTCACCTGAAATGAGCCCATAGCCAAAAAATGGAGTACAGATAGCACTTGCACTTCAGTAGGGATGGCATGCTGATTCCGATTAGCCGGTCTCAGTACAGGGTCCAGTAAAGCACATAGGTCCTGAATTGTTGAACGTTTGAGTCTGTAGGTGACAATGATTTTACGTTCCTCCATGGTATCCAAATCAACAAGAGGTCTGTGCACAAATGAAGCCCTCCCTCACCACATGGGTCTGTACCTATGGGGAGGAAAGAACACATATGAGGGACACACATACACATGCAAAACATGTTGTGAATGAATAACAGGTGTGCAATACGTAGGTTACATACACAAGCGATGTATGATGTACGACGTTAGGCACATGTATGCAGAGATACCTCTGGTCTAATGGCATGCCAGTGTGGATACATTATGTGAAACGGGTGAATGTGGGGTGCGTGGCCAAGCCGGCGTTCATGGCGGATGTGAGCTAAGAGAACTCTGCATCCCGCCCGGCTAATCCAACGCCACACGGGGTTTGAAGGCCAGCGGCGCCTCATTAAATAACGTGCTGGGCAGCTGTGGGGCCCCGGGCAGCAGCAGAGCTTGGTGCCAGATACCTGGCGCGGTGCGGAGTGGAATCGGGCCGGGCCCCCGTGGGTCCGTGGCCCGCCGGCTCGAGTGAGCAGCAGGTGCGGACTTGCTGCATCGCGCAAGCACAGCGCGGTGAGGCCCGGCCGCGGAAACCGGCCTGAAGGGGGCCCCCCTGAAGAGGCAGTGCCCCATTGGGGGTAAAGAGGAGCGGGAGGATCCTGCAGATGCGCGGTGGGGGGTGCCGGCCTCCCGTCAGGAACGCCCAGGCGTGGCGGGGGAGAGCCGGGCCTGCTGGCCACGTGGATTGGGCTGCTGGCCTGCCCCTGGCTGGACTGATTGCTTAAGGCCTCAGAGGCCTGATATTGGTGCACAGTGGCCTGGAGGCATGGGGCAGGAGGAAGGCAGTGGAGCAGCTGTGGGCTGGGCTGCTCGTGATGCTGCGCAGCGCTGTATCAGGGGCGCAGGCAAGCGGGCCCAGCCCTGTTTGAAGACCTGGTGAGGCGCTGCTCCAATCGGCATCGGAAGCGGCAAGGTGGCGAAGTTACTCCCAGCTACGATGTGGGTGACGAAGAGTAGGTCCCTTCTGGTACCCGGTGTGGAGGACTTAAACTAGTGTGGTGGCAGACGGCGAGGAGCTAGAGGTTGCCCTGGAGGGCCCATTTTGCCACGTGATCGCCACATTGGTGCAGCGGTCTCCTGGCCTGGTCTTCCCGCGCAAACAGTGTGCGCTGGGGGGTTCTGGGCTGTCAGAGCTGGTGGTGAATCAGCTGGTGAGTGGAGTGGAACTGGCTTGAGCTTACATTAGCCCAGATCATGGTGGGGACGGGTCGCCTTCACTCTGGCACTGGCGGTCGCAGGATGCTGCGCTGCAAGGCAGCCAGAAGTTAGATGCTGTGCTGGCTGCAGTGGAACGCATCGGGGACTCGCTGGAGTGGGCTCGCACATCTTTGGAAGCTAAGATCGACAAAGTAGCCAGTGACCTTGTCTTGCTGCACACTGACCACCGCAATCTGGAAGACAAAACAGGTATGATAGAGGCGCGAGTGGATGAGCTGGCACCGGTGAAGTCTTGCTTGGAGTCTACGATAGGGGATGTTTTAGCACGAGTGGTGGAACTGGAGCGTCATGTGGAGGACACAGAGGGCCGCACCAGAAGAAATAACATACGTGTGGTTGGATTACCGAAGGAGTGGAGGGCCGGGACACGGTGGCCTACTCTGAGAGCTGGCTTCAGGGACTGGTACCAGCTGGTACGCTAACCCCTTTTTTTCGGTTGAGCGAGCTCATCGAATCCCAACGCGGCCCAGGCCTCCGGGAAGTGGCCCTCGTCCCTTTATAATTCGCTTGCTCCACTATGCGGATCGTGAAATGCGGATCGTGACATTATACTCAAGACTGTGAGATCCTCCCCGCCGCCTCGAGTGGACGATGCACAAATAATGCTGTTTCCAGATTATACACTGGCGGTGCAAAGATACCGGGCCTCCTACATGCCCTTGAAGCGCAGACTCCGAGCCCTGAGCCTGGAATACTCTCTACTATTCCCTGCCAAACTGCGCATCGTGGCTGAGAATAAATCTAATTTCTTCACCACGCCAGAAGCGGCGTGGGAGTGGCTGGAGTCGACAGGACGCGTCTCGGGTTGGGAAATGGAGAGGAACCCGCCCGAATCGAAGAGCAGGCGCAGTCGGGCGAGGCATGGCCATAAAGGAGGTGGTGCGACCACGGAGGTAGCGGCACATGCACCTGACTTGGAACAGCTCATACAGGAGCGGCGTGAGGCGATTCAATCGGCTGCGGCTATCAGTGCCTCTCCGGCAGCATTGAAATCAGAAACTGAAATTTCACAGCCTCCCAGTGACCGACCTGCCATGCCGGATCGGCTCTCGGAGTTGGACTTTCACGAGTGCCCGTCTGTGACGCCTGCCACTGCAGACAAACTTTTCTAGGCCCTGCAGGGACCTACTTGGGGGACTCGGCAATGCTGCAACCTCCCGCTTGGAGTTCATGGGACGCCTGGGCAACAGAGACGATATGTTATTTAATATGTGCCGTCAGTTAGCCCGGTTGCCAGGCATGGGAAACTCCCATGGGTAGACCGTGCAAGCTGCCGCTGGCACTGTAGCTGTCTCCGATTGTTGTTTAAAAACTGCAGTTAGCTGCTGGCCCCCCTCTGTTATTTGTTATAGCCGGGTTGTCTGGTTTAGTGAGTGCTCGCTTCACTGCGTGAGTTGGCCTAACCCACTCTCCTGCTAACGGAGAATTAGGATGTGTGATTATGTTGTTGAATGTTCAAGTTGCTAGGTTTGGGCGGAGACCGGCTGCTTGTCTGCTCTGATGGTATTGGTTTTGTTCTGGTTCTGTAGGAGGCTATGTACAGGGCGTCTGACCGGGTGCTGGGAGTCTGCTACTGTGTGTGCAGCGCCACGCTTAAAGGCTGGATGGGTGGTGGGCGGTCGCACTAAACTGATGCCATCATGAATCCATATATTGTGGTCACTTGGAACGTGTGCGGCATACATACGCCTAGGCGCAGGTAATCCATATGCTCATATCTTAAGAGGCACTCTGTCCACCTCGCTTTTTTGCAGGAGACCGATTTGGCACTCTCATAGCTCCTTCACTTGCAACAGTGCTGGAGGGGGCAGCTATGTGCAACAGGGCACTCCACTTATGCCAGAGGTTCCACGATTTGGATTAAAGCGGGTGTCCTTTTTGTAGCAGAGGAGCAGATCATAGACTCGCAAGGGAGATTTGCCCTGGTCCGTGGCCGACTTGTGGGCCGGGCCATAGTGTTGGGCTCTATATACGCACCAAATGTAGATCAGACTTCTTTTCATTGCAATCTATCCCACCACTTAGCGGGTTGGAACGACTACCCCTGGTTATTGGGAGGGGACTTTAATAGTGTGCTTGATATTGATTTAGACCGTTCCTTCCCCTCATTGCCTACGTCCCCTGTGGTGGTAGCCGTGCGGGTTGGTAAATTGGAAACAACAATGGCACCTGATAGATATTTGGAGGCAGCGGAATGCTGCAGACAGAGTTTACTCGTACTATTCTGCTCCGCACTCCCTCCATGTAAGACTGCATGCAGAACCTGACCTCTGCGGTTGTAGGCGTAGATTACTTAGGGCGCACGCACTCAGACCACAACCCACAGATTGTACGACTGAGTTGGGATCTCCCCCCCTCGGCTGTCCCTACCTGGAAACTCAGACCTGAGCTCTTGGAGGACACGGCTTTTAAAGCATTGCTGGATGCGGCGATCCCTGAATTTTTTTAGCTTAACGATGGTACTGCCTCTATGGGCCTGTGGGAGTGGGATGCTTTCAAGGTCTTTATCTGAGGTCACTGTATGGGGACTCAGTGGAATTTGCACCGCTCGATTGAACATGACCTAGCGAGACTCGCTGCGCCCAGAGAGGGAAGCTGCTCGGAGCCCTGCGGAGGAGGCCTGGTTGGCCAGGGCTCGAGCTGAGCGTTTGTCGCTACTTGAACGGCTACATCATCTGAATTATGCTGCGCACTCAGCGAGATCGCACGCCTCAGCAGACAAGTCAGGCAAACTTCTGGCCTGGCTGGTCAGAGGTGACCGAGTCCATGGCCCGATTATGGAGGTCCGCTCGGAGTCTGGGCGTCTGTTGCATACACCGGGGGAAATACATTCTGCGTTTACACAGCATTACCAGGCGCTGTACGCCTCAATGGTGAGTTCCTCTGAACGGTCTTGTACTGAGTTCCTTGCTAGTGTGGAACTCCCACATCTGACGGCGGACCAAGGGAATGCACTGGAGGAGCCTCTTGATCTTGCTGAGATACAGGCCAGTATTCGTGAACTGGTGTCTGGTAAGACGCCGGGTCCGGATGGTCTGCCAGCTGACTTTTACAAGGCATTTAGTTCAATTCTTGCACCCAAGTTACTCTGTGTTTATGAGGAGGCAGTGCGGAGGGGTTGTTTGACACCATCTCAGGGGGAAGCGCTGCTTGTGTGCCTTCCCAAGCCTGGCAAGGACCCGGTGGAGCTGGGATCGTACCGACCGCTAGCAATGCTCAATACGGACTATAAAATACTGGCCAAAATGCTAGCAATGCGGCTTGCGCCTATAACGCCGGGCCTGGTGCACCCATATCAAAACGGGTTTGTGCCGGTGAGGGATACGTTGCACAACATCAGGCGACTGTTTTGCATCATGCACTATGCGAGACGGGACTGGCCACGGCGGGATGCCTTGTTCTCGACCTGGAGAAGGCCTTCGTTCCCTAGAGTGGCCTGATCTTTTCAGGGTCTTGCGGCGGTTTGGTATTGGGCCCCACTTTACTCGGATGGTTAAGTTGCTATATATTAATCCTCAGATCCAGGTTAAGATGGGGGGCATTATATCAGAGTCAGTCAAGGTGTGCAGAGGCACGAGGCAAAGTTGCCCTCTTTCCCCACTGCTGTTTTCCCTTCCATGGAGCCACTGGCGGTGGTTTTGCGCGATTGGGGTATTATCCTGGGGGACGGCCTGCACATGGCATCGCTGTACGCTGATGACCTTTTGTTGTATTTTAGGAATATAACGCGAATCCCCCCAGAGGATGGGACCCTGTTGCAGGAGTTTACTTTGTTATTTGGCCTCAAAGTCAATTGGTCCAAATCATGTCTCTTCCCTTTTGATTCTACGCTTTCGAATCCAGAGCTTAGTCTTGCTGGGAGCACGCTCCCATGGCAACCACACGCCTTTAGGTACCTAGGCATCCGTATTCATCACTGTAAGGGAGACTTAGTTGATGGGAATCTTAAGAGAGCAGTGTCTATGATCAAATCCCAGATGGCTTTTTGGCAGATGCCGCCGCTGTCGGTGGCAGGCAGGATAGCGTTGCTGAAAATGATTGTCTTACCACGCCTATTATATTACTTTTCTAACCTCCCACACTCCATCCCCCCCAGCTTTTTCAGGAATCCTGAGTCTACGTTGCAGGAATTCATTTGGAATGGGGGTCGCTGCAGGGTCACGCTGAAAAAGCTGTATTTGCTGTTAGAGAGAGGCAGCCTGGCGGTCCCTAACCTGGAGCACTACTATCTGGCCTCTCAGCTCCAGTGGGTGTCCAAGTGGTTGGCGGGTCTTCATCTCACTGACACAGCGACTACGGAAGGCCCTTGGTCCCTCATGCAGGTGTCGCACCTATTTCACCCACTTACACGTGTGGTATCACCAGGACAACTATTCCTCAAAGTGGCTTATAGCTCTTATCGTAGGTCCCTGCGTGTTACCGGGGGGTGGTCCCATTTGCTCCAGCTCTGCCGTTGCTAGGTACTCTTGTGGCCCTAGGATTACGTCAGGTCCCGAGCTACGTGCGCGGCAAGCAGCGGAGTTATGTACGCTGGGTGACCTCTATGATGATGGCAGGCTGATTCCGTTTCCTACACTGGTTCAGGAGTCGGGGCTGCCTGCATGTCAGTTCCTATTATACAATTCACTGTTGAGGTCTTTAACATCTAGGTGGGGTGACGTGTCAGTGGCCCCTCCCACGCATTTTCTGGTACAGTACATACAGGTCATGGGGCAGGGGAAGCACCTGATTAGATGGTTTACTGACGCGTTGCGCATACACACAGCCCTGGAGTGCGATGCACTGCGTGCGGCCTGGGACAGGGATGCGTCCACTTCAGTTACAGACACGCAGTGGAAGTCAGCTCTTTCAGGCCACGTTAATGTGCCCCGCAACTCTAGATTTTGCCCGATCCATTTCTATATCATCCACAGGGCCTATCTCACTCCGGCTCGAGTGAACAGATATTTTGCTCGTCAAGATGCGGCATGCCCCCGTTGTTCTTCCATAGATGCTGACATGATACACATGTTATGGTCCTGTCCGTCCTTGCATAGCTTCTGGAGGGTGGTGGTAGGCTGCCTATCGGAGTGTACGTCATGTCCGGTTCCATTCACCTGGGGGGTCTGTGTGCTGGACCTCTTTCTTAGAGGCAGGCGGCATAGAGCTGAGGCGCGATTCCTGGATCTGGGCCTGATAACGGCTAAGCGGCTGATAACCCTCAGGTGGAAGTCAGCTGACCCACCGGCTGAGCAGGCCTGGAAATATTAATTCGAGGTGTGGGCAGCCGCGGAGGGAGTGACGTTGAGGCGAGGAGACACGCTGGGACTGCGCAAGTATCCGCTATCGGACAGTTGGGAGGAGATGGTGTCCTGTTTGCAGGGTATGAGACAGGGCTCAGATGTGGAGGAATCAGCCTAACTGCTGGGGTGGTTGTGCGTCTGCTTCTGGAGTGGGAGCGTGAGGGGGGGATGCTGGTGCCTGAGAGGACGGCCCGGTCTCGGTTCTGGAGATGGGACTGGATGTTGCCAGGATGGCAGGTGTCTATGGTTTGTATGCAACCCCGTCCTATACCGGTATGAATGGATGGCGCAGGGAGATTCCCGCACCTATGGTGGCATGCTTAAATCACAAATTATTGACTGTATAAATAGCACTCCAACGGTTGTTCATGTTCTTATTGTTATCTGTGGTTTGCTTAAATTATATACCTGACAGCGAAACACTGTATGAACACATTGATCCTCAGGTATGGTTTGAAGAGATAGGTAGATATTTGTCCTCCTTCAAATAGTTTGTAGGCCTTAAGGCTCTACTATATGAACCCTCTATTCAGAATTGGTATGTCCGTTAATCCTATGCTACGTGAATTTGGGCATATTGTGGCTAAACACTCTAACTGGAGGACTAGTTATCAGCTGGTTTGACACCTACCGTTCTTCGTTGTTCGTATACAATTAACTAGTAATTGCACAAATGTGTTATCCTAATGCTGATGTAAATCATAATGTTATAGTACACTGAAAATACCAATAAACAGATTTTCGAAAAATAAATGAGATGGGTGAATGTGAGGAACAGACATTCATGTGGGCAGGCGACTAAGGGCTGGGATTTGTAGGCCCTGAATGGGGCCCATGACCAGGAAATATGTATGTGGTGCTAGCAAAATGGCAGCCTCCTGCCATCCAGATCTGAAGGAGTGGAAGTGACATCATTCCGCTGGCAGTAGTTGTCATGGTGGAAGGCATTGTTCACCACTGTGCACCCATTCATTGGTTTACATGGTTGTCAATGGGGAAACTGGGCCTCTCATGATCGCTGCCGGGGCAGTGACGGTGCACACCGCCGGAAAGCGTACGCCATGTCGTCACCCCAATATCACTTGACTCCCGATTCCCGTGCATGCAAGTACTCCACTGAGTGTGCTGCTGTGTCCTGACTCTGGTTAGTCAAATGGCACAAGTCACAGGGGAACTGGCCCAGCCTTCAACACGGAGGAGCTCGAGAAGCTAGTGGACATGGTCCTACCCCTGTATGCCAAGTTATATGGGCGACCAGAGGAGCAGGTGAGTTGGCGGTTGTCTTTCATGGATCTGTGTGATGGTGGAGGATCCCTGTATGCATGTGTGCTCCATTTGTAACTGCACATGCGTAGATAGTGTGGCATGTACTGTTTGTGAGTGAGTAAAATGATCTTGTGAAGTTTCTGTCCCTTAGGGGACGACATGTCAGGTGTATCAGATGGACATATCCTGACGTCTGTTTTTCTTCTCTGTGTGTCCCATACAGGTCAGCGCCCATCAGAAGATGGGACTCTGGCATGCCATCGGAAAGGAGGTGCGGACCCTGGGGATCTACAACCGGCGGAGCATCCACTGCAGGCCGCGCTGGGCCAGGAAGACCTACGAGGCCCAGCTGGGGAAGGCCTCCCAATGTGCATTCTGGTGGTGGCATATCCGGATTTGGATGGGCGCTTGAAGGCAGCACAGCAGCCACAAGGGGGTGAGTACCAACACTGTTTAATGCTACTTTGATGGGTGTGCTTGGGAGCTGTGGTATGTATGCTGTCTAGTGCCAGGCACTCTGATAGGTGTGTTCCTGAAGTCCTGCCACCCATAGGCACGGAACTGGTGTGGGGCAGGTGTCGGCGGTCCAAATAGGCCCATGGGGGTTGATCTTACTGTACTGTAGGATTCTTTGTAGACCCATGGACTAGTGGGTGCATTGGCTGGCCATCGTCCCCTATGTGTGTAGTCCACATAGTTCATCAGGTTCGTGTTTCATGTGGGAAATTAGTTGTATTCTGGGGTAGTGGCCACTAGTCAGGGGCATAGTCATGACTATTGTTGTAGGTGCTGTGTGTAGGTGTGTAAGGTGGATGTGGTGGTGTGTGCCCCAAGTATGTACATTCATACAGGTATTTACAGATTTCTCTCATGTTTTGTCTCCCCACCCCTGTCCTTTTGTGTTCTTTGTGTGCATCGGCATCTTCTGGGGAGGGAGCAGTGGCACCGGTGAGTGGTGATGCAGCAGCCCATGGTTCCAAAGAGGCAGAGTCTGCAGAGCCCAAGGAGACCAGTGGGTTGGAGGGCGAGGGGAGTACCACAAGGAGGCAACTACCACTGTTGGTAGTGACTCTGATACCTCCTCCGATGGCAGCTCCCTGGTGGAGGCGGACCCTAGTGGGCACACCCATTCTTTGTCATTTCCGCCACCCCCATGCCATCGCCGCCCTCCCAGTTGCTCCCCACCCAGTTGCCCGTGCCCGCTCACCCAGAAGGGTGGGCATCTCCTTTGCCCCAGGCACCTCTTCCCCTGCCCCAGTCAGCCCTGCTGCTCTCACGGAGGAGGCTATTGACCCCCTGAGGACCATCTCTGTAGGGCAGACAACCATCCTGAATGCCATCCAGGAGCTAGCATCCCAGATGCAACAATGCAGTGCATACCTGGAAGGCATTCTCGGTGCCATGCCTGGCCTACAGAGATCTTTTCAGGCTCTGGCCTCCTCTTTGACGGCAGCCAGTGTCCCTGGTCTTTCCGTTCCCCCTCCTAGCACCTCTGCCCCTTCCAGCACCCCACTCCCTTCACCCATCACAAGCACACGTTCAGACAGCCATGCACACACCTCAACACACAAGCACCACACTTCCCACCACAGGCATACACACACCCAACATACAAAGGCACACACAACAACATCCACTTCCCCCAGTGTGTCCACCTCCCCCGCCTCCCTGTCTGTCACCTCAACATACACACCCACAAGCACTGCACCCTCAGTCACTGCTGCTGGCCCCATTCTTGCAGTCACCACAACATCTGGCATCCAGTCATCCACCCCAGACACCCCACCTGCATTCACCACAACTACATTGACTGACACATGCAGCACACTCACCAGACCTGCAGACACCCAGACAACATCCATTTACATTGGCAGCCTGTCTTGTTCCACTGTGTCCACCCCCCCTCCCAAGACACTCAAACGTTCCCAGACACCCACTCAACACACATCCACCACACATCAGCATACTGTACAGGCACCTGCATCCACGTCCAGCACACCTACACCTGGTACAAGCACTCCCTCTACCTCCAATCCCACACCTTCCTCCATATCCACACCAACTGCCCCTAAGAAACTTTTCCTCTCCCGTATTGACCTGCTTGAACCCACTGGCCCCCGTCTCGTCCCTAAATGTTGCCATCTCCTTGCCCTGTCCACTCCTTCCTCGTCCAAGTCCACCCCAGTCCGCCCTTCCCATTCCCGTGCCCCTTCACCAGAGAGGAAGAAGCCCCGTGTTGCCCCAGGTCCCTTTGCCACCCCCCGGTCCAAGCTCACTCCCCCACCTTCCAAGGGAAAGCCCAACTCCCTCCACCTCCCAACGTAACCCCAAACCACCCCCTTCCAGATTTAAGTCCCCACCCCGCCAACCCTTGCCCCTGTTCCCTGAGGTGCTTGGCTGCCCCATTGATGTCCCTTTACAGTGGAGTACCCTGTGCACATGTGGGAGTCAAGTCCAGCCCATTTGGGTCCTTCAGGGTATTTATAATGGACTGGCCAATGGCCCTTTTTGGACATTACTATTTTATTGTTCTATTAAAGTTTGTGTGCCCAGTGGTGCTGTTGGCACAATATGGAGACGTGGTTCAACGTTTCATTGTGGAGGTGTGGTGTGCACATGTGTGTACTTTGGTGAAGATCTTTGTTGCCTTGTGTCAGGTAAGTACCTCTTATTCTAGTGTGTATGGCTTGAGATGGTGGGAGGGATTAGGAGTGCATTTCAGGGTGGGTGGGGTGGGTGGGTTTGTAACTGTGCCCTTTCTTCCCATGTGTACTAGGTTAAGGTACTTACCGCCATCGTCTTCGTTGGAGGTCACGATCGTGGAGGTATATGGCAAGGAGCAGGACTGGCATTATTTGCAACTCTCTCTCCTTGTCTGCTTCGGCGTGTTGTGCGTGCCTTCGGTGAGTGTTTCCTTTTATATGGTTTGTTTCCGTCACGCTTTGTGTGGCGGTGGTTCCCACCTCGGAACTGACTGCGGTCTTGTGCTTCATTGTTTGTTGGGTGGGTAGGACCTTTCCGCCGGTCCGTGGGCGGCCTTTTCCATCGTCGTCGGCACTCTAATGATGGCGGTGTGTGGATGGACCGCTACTCCGCCTTAGTGGAGGTGCCGGCCCCTGGGTAAAGTCATACATAGCATGGCATAAAGAATAAACAAACACAGGACAGGGATGTGTGTCTCCTACTTGGAATCTCAAGGGGAGGAAATGGGAAGGGGGGCACAGTTTCCGTTGATTGTTTTTGGGAAACGACTATCTGGTCGGGGGTACTAAACTATTCACACAACAACATAGCTCCATTTAAGATTATTGTTGTCCTAATGTGTAAAGAACAAACACTCATTGTGTTTTTATGTAGCCTCCTTTATTGCTAATCAAATTAAATAAACTGTCAAAAAAGCACAGGACAGGGGTGGGCCTACAAATCTAGTTAATAGATTTGTCTCTTATATGAGTGAACTGGGCCCGCAGAGAAATATTGCTAAATCTCACACCATGACTTTATGGCGCCCCATCTCGCAAACCAGAGCTCTCTGCATAAATAAATAACAAAAACGTGCCCTTGTCACAACTTTCAATTATCTGGTCATCCCTTTTGATCATAAAAGTTCTTGGTCTTACTTAATTAAAGTCAGGAATACTCAGATTAATTAAACAACAGAGGCGCTACTTCGGCATGCCAGGAAGCTCAACTGCAAGCGAACGGATGCCTTAAGAAAAATATGTATGCCTAGATGGTGCTCTGCTATGGTCTATGGCATTATGGCGTTGGGTTATTGTGACACTACTCCCCTCAGGCGAATGAAAATATGTTTTTCAGAAGGCATTTGTCTGTCCCTAAATCCCCGTCTCCATTTGTATGTCTCATGGAACTGGGCCTGTTATACCTAGAAGATAAAATTAAGCTGGCGCCACTTAAGCTTTGGCATTCGGTGTGGTCAAAAGATGAAACGGCCTTAAACCAGGCCATTATAAAAGATTGTCTAAGTTTACACAATGCCCACTGTATATCCTGGGTAAGATGTGTGAAAGACCAATTTACCTTGCTAGGGAGATATGATCATTTTGTTAGTTCACAACCTATCATATCTTTCTCTAAACAACAACTAAAGATAGATTTCCTGGCCTCTTGCTGTAGAGAGCCACCCGGACTCTCCTTTACTTTGTAGCCTGTTCCGTGCGTCCGGGCGGATCGCGGAACAGAGCCTATATAATACTGACGCAGTTCCCCAGTGAGACACTAGCAAATGTGTATGTACAATTCTTGCAGAGCGCGCAGCGGCCTTGCGCTCCTACATTGGCGACGAGCGGGTCTCAGAACTCCTGCGTCGCGGGCTGCTCGTGAAAAGAAAGACAGAAAGGTGTAGTGCAGAGTGGAGAAGGCGCTACCGGCACGACGATCCCGTGCAGTGTAGAAAGAGCCGCCGAAAGAAGAAGCATGCCACGCGCCCTACCTCGCGAGACGAGCCCCGCCTCCTCGTCAGTGCGAGCTGCCTGACAATCCTCGTCGCTGTGCTCGCCGAGTGGGCCGAGCGCCCGGTGCCTTGTGGATCCTCACGGGCCCGGGAGGAAAGCGAGGGCGGTCTCACATCCGGCGCTGGATTCAACGCAGCATTTGCCGCGCAGACACTGCAGCATCACGTGGGGTAGGTGTGCGATCGGAAATACAAGCGCACACCCCGTCGCGTGATAACGACGATGGGGAGCTCAGGCTGTGCTCCCTGAGGAGGGGAACGTGGCATACAGAGCCAGAGGGGCACGAGCCCCGCACAAGTAAGAGGCACAGACAAGGGGGTGGAGCCCCAAGAGAAAAAAAATATATAAAATAAACAGAGACATACAAGGGCAGAATAGACTCTAAATGGAGCCCTGGTGAGAGAAAATAAGGATGTAGTGAATATACAACATGTGGAACACAGACACACAAGCAGCAAGTGATCAGCAGCATATAGTACATGAAAAAAAAAGAAACAACACAGGAAATAAAAAAGTATATCACCATTATCAAAAGGGACAGCAAGAAAGAGACCTGCAATATAGCCGCAAAGTGCCTACAATACTAGAGACACAATGAGCGCACCGCCGCAGGAAAACCCCTAGCTGCCTGTGCAAGTGGGTGCCAGTGCTCACTCCTCAATCACTGCACTGCCTCCATTCAGCCAACTGATTGATTCGGCCACAGCAGCGCCAAGATGGCGCCTCTGGTTAAATTGCTTAGAAAACTATTTCTGCGCCACAAGAGAAACAGATGGGGCAGTGTGCAGATCTCTCATGCTGCTGATGGGAGGAGACGAGCTACAAGAATTATTTGACTCACTCCCAGACACAGGTCATAAGTCGTACTTACAGTGGAAGCCCTAAACAAACATTTTGACCCACAGCTGAACTCAGACTTTGAACGTTTCAAACTCCAGCAGGCTCAGCAAATGGATGTCGAGTCAATGGACATGCTTTATGCATGGCTCAGGAAGTTAGCAAGCTTGTGCGTAGGCCTCAATCAACAAGAAGAGATTAGGGCACAGATCATTCAGGAATGCCGGTCAAATGCACTGAGGAAGCTCATCCTACGACAGCAAGTCATCTCCCTTGACGACATACTGGTTCTGGCACGTTCGCACGAACTATCATCAGTCTGGGCGCATGCCATGGCGGCGGTAAGAGGACAATCGTTGGCTGCTGTGTCAACCACACGTGCAGTCCAGGTGAAGGAAGAGCATATAGACGCCATCCAAACCCGTCAACCGCCGGGACGTGGACCAAACTTTTTCAGACAGGGCGCACACACCTGCGGAAGCTGTGGGTATGAACACAAGACAACAATGGGGTGTCCGGCGAAAGGTAAAACATGCGACAAATGTGGCAAAGACAACCACTTTGCGAAAGTGTGCAGGACAGGGAGAGGCTGGCAAGGGAACCAGAAAGGAAAGGACGCTAAGGTTAGGAGTGTAACCAAAGAAACTGACGAATCCAGAGAAACCATAGCTCAAAGAAATCCAGTCTTTGAAGAAGACGAGGACGAAGACATTTTTGTGATTTCATTCACTGGCGGGAGACAACAGAATAAGCGACCACCACCCATGAGCAACATTCAGATCAATGGCAAATCGGCGACAGTGCTCAGAGATACAGGAGCGTCTGTAAATTTAATGGATGACACCCTGTTCAGGCAGTTGACACCAACACCAACGCTTGCCCCAACCACCACCAAAATATATAACTACGGGGGGCGAGAGCCGCTTCCTCTAAAAGGCACGGTGGAAGTGGCAGTATCCAGCGGGCATGTATCAACACAGGCAAAGTTCTATGTGGTGACCGGAGACCGAGGCACTTTGTTGGGGTGTCACACCGCGGAAGAGCTGGAGTTAGTATTCTTTGCGCGACAAGTATATGACTCCCATGCTGAGCACCTGATTAGTGAATTTCCGCAGCTCTTTGAAGGGTTGGGACGACTTAAAGATAAAAGAATCAAACTGCACATAGACCCAAGAGTTACACCCGTTGCCCTAAGATACCGATGTGTGCCGTTCCATTTCATTTGCGACCAACAGTGGAAAAGGAGCTACAGCTGCTTGAAGACCAAGGAGTAATCGAGAAGGTGGAAGGACCAACACCATGGGTTTCGCCGTTGGTGATAGCGCCAAAGCCCAAGCAACCAGGAGCCATCCGTCTTTGTGTTGATATGCGCATCCCTAACAAGGCCATCAAGAGGGAGAGACACATAACACCTATGATGGACGACATCATAGCGGATCTGAATGGGGCGCAGTGGTTCTCGAAATTGGACCTTAATGCTGGGTATCATCAGCTGGAGCTGGATCCCGATAGTAGGAACATTACTACATTCTCAACACACGTGGGGCTCCGGCGTTATAAGAGACTGAGCTTTGGGGTATCTTCGGCAGCCGAAGTATTCCAAAATGTGATTAGAGAGACGCTGTCAGGGCTGCCGGGGGTGATCAACTTGAGTGACGACATCCTCATATACTCCAAAACCAGAGAGGAACATCATCGAAATCTCAGAGCTACACTGCAGAGGTTAGCGGAGGCAGGGCTAACACTCCACAAGAAGAAATGTGCGTTTTACCAAACATCAGTGGAGTTCTTTGGCTATGTCTTCTCAAAAGATGGTCTACAAGTGGACCCGCGTAAAGCTGATGCCATTCGTCAAGCACCAGTTCCCAAGAACCCCACCGAGGTAAGAAGCTTCTTGGGAATGGCGACATATTGTGGAAGGTTCATTCCGCAACTTGCGACAATGGCGGAACCTCTCAGACAGCTCACAAAAGGAGGGCACCGGTGGGAATGGAGCCCAGCAGCTGACAAGGCGTTCACTGACATCAAAACAGTGTTACTGGACAAGTCAACGATGGCTTACTTCAACCCTCACAGACGTACAGAGGTGGTAGTGGATGCAAGTCCGGTAGGCCTTGGTGCCGTTCTTCTCCAGGAACAGAACCCGCAGGAGTGGGTTCCTGTCACGTATGCCAGCAGAGCGCTGTCTTCAGTTGAAACACGATACACCCAGATAGAGCGGGAAGCTTTGACGATTCGTTGGGCATGCAAGCATTTTCACCTGTATCTGTATGGGCAAGAATTTCAGGTGGTGACTGATCACAAGCCTTTAGTCGCACTATTTGCCGGATGCCCTTGTCTGGCGCACCCACGTATAGAGTGGTGGACTGTTCTGCTGCAACCCTACCGGTTTACTGTTGTCTATCGACCGGGGGTGAATAACCCCACGGACTACCTATCTCGCCACCCGTCCCCAATGACGACCGATCACTCTCAAGAGAAGGATGAGGAGAGCACCGAAGTGTTTGTCAACATGATTGTACAATCGGCCTGTCCCAGTGTCCTTGGCGTAATAGACATTGTGAATGCTACCAAGGTAGATATGGTACTGAACCAGGTAAAGGAAGCATTGAATCACAGAAAGTGGAAGTTTTTCCTGGAAAAGACAAACGTGGTCAACCACGAGTTTAAGGTAGCGATGCAGGGGATGTGGAGGGTGCGAGATGAGCTATCTACAGATAGTCAAGGACTGGTTCTTCGAGGAAGGGGAATTGTTCTGCCTCAGAGTTTGTGGACTCGAGTGGTGGAGCTAGCACATCAGGATCATCAGGGTGCTGCAAAAACCAAGGCGAGATTGAGAGCGAAGGTGTGGTTCCCTGGCATGGACAGTCAGGTGGACGAATTAGTGGGGAAATGTCATTCATGTGTCATCACATCAGGGGAACCACCAAGTTGCCCAGTCATCACTGAACCGGCTAGCCAGAAGCCATGGGCAAAAGTGAGCATGGACTTTGGGAGTTTCCCGGATGGGTGGCTCACAGTCGTCCTTATTGACTCATGCACAAAGCTTACGATTGTTGACGTTGTGTCATCCACGGCAATTGAGAATGTGCGGCCAGTACTTCAAAAGGCATTTGCCATGTTTGGGCTCCCTGATGAGGTCAGGACAGTCAATGGGCCCCCATTTCATGGGCAAGAATTTCGGTCTTACTTAGATGGGCTGTGTCTGCAGCAATTTTTGAGTGCTTATCGTCAAACACCCCACAGCACTACAGGGTGTGCGTCTGCCACGCTGATGTTCAAAGTCCCGCCCCGGGATTGCATCCCGCCTGGTCCTCACTGGGTATCACCAGAGCTAGATGAAGCCACCCAGCGTCGCCGAGAGCTCACGAACCGAAGAGCCACCGAAAAACGGCAAAGTTGATTCAGAAACTTTTCAGGAAGGAGACATGGTGGTAGTGAAGAGTCGCCGGCCAGGAGGAAAATTCCAAACACCTTTTGAGCCCGAACCCTGACAGATCATCAGTGTTAGAGGCGCCATGATAACTTCAGCCCGAGGCAGGCAGAGGGTTACCAGGAACGTATCACACTTCAGGAGAGCAGGGGTTTCGATCCCATCTGGAGAGGAAGGAGAGGTGGATGAATCAATGGCTGCATCTTCGGGTGAGGATGAAGGGAAAGAGGGCACTCAGGTAGGGGTGCCCAGTGCACATCACCCGCCGGGCAAAAACGCTGGCCAGGAAGAATCACTCGTAAGAGGGGGACGGTATCATCTGCGCCCCAACCCTGTGCCGAACAGTCAGCTCAAAGATTTCGTCTGCACCCTGGCCCGTGAGTGAGCAAAGTCGGAGGAGCCTCAGTTTGAGGCTGAAGAAGTACTTAGGGTCCAGGCGGCCAGTTGACCGGTGAGCTGGCCAGGGGTGTGATACACGGACCTTGCATTCATTGACAATTTTCTGTTCTGGTCTCAATTTGGTTCTTTTCCATCTCTGCATTTCTATTTTTCTTTTATTTGTTTGTCTAAGTCTCAATCACTCCGGTATTGGATTTTTCTTTAGTTGGTTATATTCTTTGTGTGCATTTCACTTCCTCTTCTGTGTGAAGCAAAACATGGGAGGGATGTAGAGAGCCACCCGGACTCTCCTTTACCTTGTAGCCTGTTCTGTGCATCCGGGCGGATCCCGGAACAGAGCCTTTATAATAAAGATGGGGCTGCGCTGACGCAGTTCCCCAGTGAGACACCAGCAAAAGTGTATGTACAATTCTTGCAGAGGGCGAGCGGCCTTGCACTCCTACACTTGCTAGCAAGAAAGGCAAAGAAGTGAGTTGGAGAAGCAAGGAGTGTCTGCTGATATCCCATTAGTGACAATGGATCAGATGGATCCTTTTTTATATTTCCCCCGACAGGACTCGCAGAGATTTTATCTGATACGGTTATTTAATATAGTGCGCTTCCTAGTCTCGTAACCTAACAATGCTTTTCATGAATCCAAGCTCATGCCATGTCCTTGTGACTCAAACTCCCCTCCTAGAATCCACTTCATTTCCTTTTCTTTTGCAAGTTATATGCAATTTCTAGGGAAAGGTTTTTACTACCACTCTTGAGGGCCCAAATATTTAGGCTGCCGACCGCTCCGCTTCTCAGTTTCCACAGAGTGCAGATCTGGAGTCTATGCTCTCAGTCAAATTGTCATAGTTTACACTTTACAAATGGCATATGCTAACCATTCTATGCTTAGTGGCCACCAAAATGGTTGCTAAACATTTATGAATGCTGTTGCGAGTTGCAAGGGGTGAAAAATACTATCAGATTCCTTCCCACGCAACTTGCAAGGGTTAGCAATACTCGTATTCAGAACGACTGTTACAAATCGCTTTGCTCTTACAAAATTGAGACTTTGCATTTACATGGTCATTTGAACTAGTAGTGCAAAGCCTTTTGTGCATCAGAACACAGTGTCACGACAGGAAAGTTTGGAAAGAGAGTTCACAGTTGGCCCATAACACCTGGGGTTGTATTTTATATAGGGTGCACTATCCCTGTTTATACCTGGGGTACCTTCAGATTGTTGCCCCATATGGATATTGCTATCCACCTGCAATCCACAGAGGGGACAGATATCCCCAAGCAGGCAGATGCAGTGAGTGACTACACTCATCCGTAGAAGGGATGTGTGGGGGGTCCATGGGGCCCCTTTTTTCCGCACCAAAGGACTGCCCTCAGAGGGTGCCTTGACTGTGCGCCATCGTTTTGTGGTGCACACTTAGTACGCTTCCTGATGGGCTTTTTGTCTGTGCACCTACTTTCATAATAAGGAGTCAAAGAGTTTCTCTTATTTGCATTAACAATGCAAATAAGGGAATGCCGCCTTGAAATAGTACTATGCGATATGTGCGCTGGCACTACATGTATTATAGAAGTGACTCACACAAGCATATGCAACCACTCCTGTAATACCACAGTGCCCTTAAGGTGTACAAGACAGGTCCATACTCTCATTGCTCCCCAGGAGCATGCAGTTATGATATCCATTCATAACTGCATGGGTTAGGCCCACTAGCCAGCAGGGGAATATTTACAGCAATGAGAATGCAAACATCAACAAGTATTTGCAATGCAATAGGTCTCACATTTTCTTGAGTTAAAGCTATTGGCATTGTAAATTCATAACTATACTTTTCTTACCACATAAAATGGTCAACCCTGCCTCATAATTCGTCTTTTCCTGCCATATAATTCCAGTGGCCCAGCATTTAACTAAAGCACTTCCATGTACCTTCTTCCTCTATGTTAGAACATATTAAATTATCATATAAACCTTTATCAGAAATAAACTTTTGGCATTAAAGTGTAATGCTCAAAACACTCCAACAAAAATATCATTTGGGACGGATTGGAGGGTGAAAGGAAAGAGGGAGTCGGGAGTAAAGATTGAGAGTGGCGTAGTAACGGTGTCATGGTCCTGGAATAAGAAAGGAAAATGGTTGACTGCAATTTCGGTAGAAAAATACAGCAGTAATTACAGTTGCATGAGGTCCATAGGTCTTTGGGCCCCGGTACCACTACACCTGTTGCTCCATTGATAAGTAGGCCTCAGGAGAGAAACCGGATGGGGCAGAAAAAGAGACATGAAAGGAATACAACAGACAAAATGAAGAAAGAGAAGGTGCTGCAAAGGAATAAAAGAAAGAAGGGAAAGCAAGAGCGAGAAAATGACATTGTACTGAGAGTTGTATGTGGGCTGCAGTAATGGAATAATAATGGGCACACAAGTTCAGAAGTGAGGTATGTTAATGGAGCTATATGTGGAACCTAGTATTGGCGTGCCAGTGTTGTCGAGTGTTAGCCAGGAGGTACCCTGATGAAGCTGCATGGGGGGCCCAGCATGGGTCTGGCATTGTCACTGAAGGAAGCAAGGAGCCCTGAAGGGCGTGTGTGTGTCCCTTAGTACTCAGAAGAAATGTGCACTGAATGTTAGAATTGATGGATTCTGGCGGAGCTGTGGTGGTTCCCATCAACAGTGGCGTTGGATGTTAGAGTTGAGGTGTACTGGCTGGGCTGTGTTTTGCTCTTTTTGGGTCCAGTATTGGCTTGGAAGTGAGACTGAACATTAGAATTGAGCTGCTGTAATGGAACTGTGTTATCGGTGTCCCAGTATAGCAAAGGAAGGGACCTCGCTGGGTTAGAACTGAGGTGCACTGATGGAGCTGTGCCCGAGGTCCTAGTACTGGAGCAGCACATGGTACTGACTGGAAGAACTGAGGTGCGCTGGCAGGCAGCGCGTGTGGGGTTCCTGGCACTGGCACGTCTGAGGGCTAGGAGAGTGTGAACTGCTGTGCACTGATGGAGCTGCTCCCGAGGTCCCAGTACTGGAGCAGCAGAGTGTACTGACTGCAAAAACTGAGGTGCTCTGCCAGACAGCATGTGTGGGGTTCCTTTTCACAGCTGACGGCTTGGAGTGTGTGAGCTGCAGTGCACTGATGGATATCCCAATACTGGAACAGCACAGTGTACTGAATGCAAGAAAGTAGGTGCTCTGGCAGACAGCCTGAGTGGGGTTTTCTTGCACTGGCACAGCTGAGGGCTTGGAGTGTGTGTACTGCAGTGCACTGATGCAGCTGCGCCAGAGGTGCCAGTACTGGAGCAGCAGAGTGTACTGACTGCGAGAAGTGAGGTGCTCTGGAAGACAGCGTGTGTGCGGTTCCTCTAACTGGCATGGATGAGGGTTTGGAGTGTGTAAACTGCTGTGCACTGATGGAGCTGAACCCAAGATCCCAGTACTGGAGCAGCAGAGTGTACTGACTGCGAGAACTGAAGTGCTCTGGCAGACAACATGTGTGGGGTTCCTGGCACTGGCAGTGCTAAGGGCTTGGAGTGTGTGAACTGCGGTGCACTGCATGGAGCTGCATCCAAGGTCCCAGTACTGAAGCAGCAGAGTGTACCAACTGCAAGAACTGAGGAGCTCTGGCAGACAGCATGTTTGGGGTTCCTGTCACTGACACGGCTGAGGGTTTGGCGTTTGTGAACTGAGGTGCACTGATGGAGCTGTGAGTGCGATCCCAGTACTGGAGCAGAAGCGGGCGCTGTCTCTAAGGATTGCGGAGCCCTGGTACAGCTGGGTGCCTAGGCTATAAGCAATTGCAAGCGATCCTCTACCCTTGCTCTCAGCACACAGGTAGGCACACTTGATAAAGGCAGTCCAAGCCAAGGAAGACGGGAGCCAGGAAACTGAGAGAGAGGGCAGAGAGCCCATAAAGATCAAATGTGACCAAGATAACAGTCTCATTTATAGCCTAGTTTACAGCTCATCTCAGAGAACAAATGCTCTGCAAACAAAAAGGGAAGATTCCCTGGACTGAAGCAGGAAACAAAGTAAAAAAACGTTCCCTACATACCAGATAAACAGGACAAAGCATACTTATGCATTAGTAGGTCCCTACTCCCACACAGAAGGAGGGACAAAGAGGCATGACTGACCACTAGCAAGCAAGGATTTTCAAATGACTCTGAAACAAACAAATTAAATACCTGGAAGCCCACAGAAGAAGTATACTTAAAAGTATACAAGAGGTCGTACGCCTACACTCAACCTAAAAAAGGTTATTTTAGAGTAGACAATGGCTTAACAAATTATTTAAAAGAAGCAATTATTAAAACGGTAGTGGATTGGCAAACTCAACATTTGTTTATGAACTCCAGATTTATTATATTTTCACAGTTTTCTTGTATTATATTCACATTCAAGTACTTCAGTGGTATGCTGAAGGTTGCAGAGCCAACATGAGTTTTGCTTCACTTTGGAGTGCAGATCTTGGCATTTTTAGGGGCTTTGATATACGGTTTCCTAATGTCACATGGTCAGTTCGAAAACTGTGGTAGAATTTGGTGATTCCCACAGCCATGTGGTCAGGCAAAAAAATGTGAAAAAGAGAATTCATATGCTGGTCAACAGCAAAGACACCTCGTGTTTGGGTTTAGCATGGAGGTGCAGGTGGTACGGGGCAGTATTCTCGCTTGAACCTGCACTCAGCACTGCACGTTCTAAAACCTCTCAGTCAGGCAATAACAATAGTCATATGGCTTAGAGACGCAAGGATACCCCACATTTATGCAATTTGTGACGTAAGATTCTCACATAATACTGGTCAGCCTTGTTATGTAGGCCTATGTGGTGCTGGGAACCCGTCACCCTTTGAGGTACCTGCATTCACTCTAAAGCGTTTGGCTGTCTGTGAGATATGGGAGCCTCAGGACCTCTGATTTCATTTTACATCATTTTGTATGACCTCACTGGCCTGCCATAGTTCTAACTTTGTGTGTTATCAAACAAACATGGTAATATTGGCATATTTAATTTACTTATGAGTCCCTAGTACTTTGCACTACATGTGCCCATGGGCCTGTAAATTAAGTTCTACTAGTGGGCCTGCAGCACTGATTGTGACACCCAAATAAGTACCCTTTAAACATGTCTCAGGTCTTGCATTGCAGAGCCTGTGTGTGCACTTTAAACCACCATGTTGATCTAGCAAAATAAACTTGTTGCCAGGTGCAAACCTTCCCTTTTTATACACATGTGATGCCCCTAGGGTAGGCCCTGGACAGCCCAAGGGACAAGGTGCAGTGTAGCTAAAAGTTAGGTTGTTTAACATTGGGTTTTAAATGTCCTGGTAGTGAAAAACTCTTAAATTCGTTTCTCACTACTGCATGGTCTGTCTCTCCCACAGGATAACATTAGGGTTGTCTTATTACATCTTATAAGTGTAGCCTCCAAACAGGAAGAGATGACCCATTTATGTTTGCTGTCTCTAGAATCACAATTTAAAATCCCAACTTACAATGAATTTGTATTTTACATTGCAGTTCTGAAATAGCCACCTTTAGAAAGTTTGCATTTTCTTGACTTAGCCATTTGGTGCCTGCACCCTGTTGTCATTTTCTTGACTTAGCCATTTGGTGCCTGCAGTCTGTCTCTGGTCGCATAGCAGGATTGGAGATAGGAGCTGGACACCGGCGTACCTGAACCTGAATAGCTTTGTCCTGTCCACACACAAAGGGATTAACAGCCCTGTGTCATTCCTGCCAGCTTGGAGCCAGGCCAGGAGAGCAAGGGAGCTCATTATACCTCAAAGCCACTGTTTTGAAGCTTCTTCTACCACCTTCCAGAATGAGGGCACCAAAGTATAAATATTGGACCTCACACACCATCACTTCAGTACACTTCTGGACCTGTGAGTACTCTGCCTGGAAGAAGGACTGCTGTGCTGCTGAAATCTGAACTCTGCTGGACTGCTGTTTTGCTGGACTTCTCTTTTGCAGTGCTGACCTGTGCCTGCTACACTCTTGCCTGGGAGTGAGAAGGACTGGACCTGCATCTCTCCAACCAGAACCCAGAGTGACTCCAATGGCTAGCTGTCTGGCCTCCTGATCTGATGTCAGGGACATAAAAGACTTCTAACCACCTTGCTTCTACACCTGGGCACTTCCATCTGTGAGTCTGTGCTGTCAAGTCATGCCATCCCAGTCTTGGACCCCTGGAAGTGGTACTTAGGTGTTTGCTTCAGTTGAACCATTGCATCCTCTGCTGCGTGAGCAAAACCAAAGCATCACGACTGCTTCAAGAAGCAGAACCAATGCATAGCCGCTACATCATGACTCAAAACCGACACAACAGACTTGCATCACTGCTGCACCCCGCATCACGGGACCCGCATATTGCCTTTGGAAATGCCACTGCATGGTGCTTTCCTCAGCGCAAGCTCCTCGCCTCTCTGATCAGCAGCACCCTAAATGGTGACGCCAAACCTCTGCGTCACTACTGTGTGGATTGGAACCAGGGCATTGCCTTTATTGTGCCACACATCCTTGATACCAGTCTTTCTATCGCAACCCCCGTCAACAGGATACTTCATGTTGATGCATCATGATCTCACACCACTGGCTCCCCGAATCTTGGAATTGACGCATCACCTCTGCTACATGCCAAAACTTTGTTTCAGATCTACACAAACCTCCACAACCAGGACTTAAGATACTTTCGGTTTGGCGGGCCTAACTGGGTCCCTGTAGCCAGCCCACGCTCCATCTCAATCAGCCTAAACTTTTTACTTTGTTCCAGTCTGGTGGCAATCAGATACCCCAAGCTGGTGCTTTTTGGCTCTAAGCATTGTTCTACTGTGTATGCTTTAAAAATGAATAACTCAAGTTCTACTCATTGGACTGTTATCGTTTTGATCTTGTTGCATTTATTCAATTAAGTTTAATTTTCTATCTTAGCGTGGGATTCTTTTTATGTGGTACTTTCACTGTTTTACTGTTTGAAATGTTGCACAAATACTTTACACATTGTCTCTAAGTTGAACCGACTTTGTGCCAAGCTACCAGGGGGTTGAGCACAGATTAATTTGGGGTTTGCTTCTGCCTTACATCAACTAGGAGCTGCTTGACCAGGGCTCACACCCCAGTCAACCAGTAACCCAATTTCTAAAATCAAGTATCCTGTGGAGTCTTTCTTGTATCCTATTATCTCACAGACCTTGTTTCTCTATTACCTACATTTCACAGGGAAAATTTAACTTCTTTACCACGGGGATTGTACAAGATTGATTCCAGGCAGAAAGACACTTTGTGTGAAGTACCTCCTGCCCTGTTCCTCTGTTCAGTGCCCCATTATTGCAGTGTCTCACTTGTACTGCCTAAAGTCATCTCACCTCACAGTCGTCCACCCAATTTTGCTTCAATGCTTAATGCTACCAGCTTGACATGCTCCTGTTAAATTCAAGGATAGATTGTTGGAGAAGCATTACAAGAGTCTGGGTCTGATTCAGAAAGGTATAAAAATAAACTAATATAAATTAATTTTGAAAAATATATAAATATAGAACAATTTTATTATTTAATTGTAAAATATGTAATAACCTATTTGATTATTCCTATTTATTTCATTTTAAGTATTTTTTTTAAATACATTTAGCATTATTTCCTGTGGGGTTTTATTTTAAGTCCATACCTTCATTATTTTCTATGGGAGAGTGTTACAGTACCAGTGGCTGGCATTGTGTGATGCAGGACTACAAAAGTGTAAATTACTACAGAAGTGCAGCTTGCAAATCCGGAAAAGCAGCAAACGTACTCAAAAGTTTAAACGTATTGAGAAGCCAGTTTGAGATTCAGGGCCAATGAGTGAGGGCATTGTTACATTTAGGCCCATATTTATACTTTTTTAGTGTCGCATTTGTGTCATAAAATGATGCAAATGCGGCGCTAAAAAAGTATAAATATGGGCCTTGGTGCCAATCATCTCATTCAGATATGTGGTTTTGTGATTTCCTCACTTTGGTATAGTACCTAAATGGTGGTATAGTAGCCTTGTTACAAAGAAGCAGACCTTCCAAATCACACTCTTCCACTGTGCTTCACCAGTGGAGTAGCAATCAGTGCTGAAGAAGGTGCAATGGCAGAGCCCTCAGGTGCCAAGTGAATTCTGATTATCGTTGTAGTTTACTACGCACCTAGCAGTTGCGAAAGGGGGGTGATTTTTCAAGCTTTTAATATGGCCCATGGCACCATTGTTACAGCACTGTGTGTCACAAAGTATTAGCTCTCTTTACAAAGTCTTGTGGTGAAGAGCTGTGCACAAGGTGAACTGGAAATTCTGGCACACAGCGGGTTTCCTGCTTGTACGTAGAGGATCCACATTAATAATGTCTATCAGAGGCTTTGCAACCTCCTAGGAACACGCATGCCAGGGGAAGCTCAGAATCTCTTGATAATGTGTTTTGGGTAAGGGTAGGATGATTGCCTCAGGCAGTGCAAGGCTCTAAGACCACACCTGTAGTTTGCCCTAACCCCTCCATGGTTAGAAGGAAAATGAAAGTCTCAATGCCCGACCCCTTTCCAGATCCACCCTTCCAAAGCCCTTTCTCCTCATTGCATACTTTGAAAATATGTTTAAGGTTGGCAGATATGAAGAGAATCGGTAGAACGGCAACTGACCTATTACCTGGCATATACATTTTCCACAGTTAGGTGCAGAGAGATGAACTGACCTGTGTTGTATCTTAGGAGAGGAGACATGTCGCTGCTCTGGGGAACAGGGACAGGGAAGGACTTGGAATAGTTGAAGCAAGGCCAGAACTGGAGACCATACTGTAAGGGTCTGTGCCCAAAATAGGTTAGAAATTGCAATTCTGAATGAATAAACCTGTCCCAATTCTCTTACAAACTCTAAGTCTAGAGCCTTCTTTATGAGTGGCCTCTGAATTCTGATGGGGCTGGTAAGATCGGTTACCAGTTAAATGGGAATTTCAAGTTTTTTATCTCCCAGTCTTGATAATATCAAATCCATTTTGCATGTCACTAATAATGGAGGAATATGTGTCATCAGCTATTATTTGCACCTATAGTTTACAGTGGTGCAAAACACGGACTAAATATTTTGATATATTTGCATGTTGATTACATCGTCGGAATGGAGCCATAATTGTTACTCCGCTCCAGCCAGCACTTCACTGCTGACAGGAAATATGTGCCACACCAGCGGGTTCGGTTCATAAATTTACTGGCAGAAAAGAGAAAAACCCAATGCGCTTCGACTGAACTATGGTCTAGATCCTGTGACATGTAGTCACACTTATTCATAATTAAAGAACTACAACGCCAATAGACATAAACAAAAGACATGATCCTCACTTTTTGATTGGTAGATTGTTGGTTACCATAGCCTAATTATTTTCTCACTGAGTTGAGGTCTACTAGAGGCTACAATAATCTCCAATTGGATTATTCAGCACTGAGTGGCATGTAACCGTTTGCCTTGGATTACACGCCCAGTGACTACAAAACATTGCCAAGTCAGTTGACAAGTTTGATTGAGATCGCTGACATTTACACCCAGCAGCGCTTTTCTTATACTGTGATAACAATGTTCGAATAAAGGTCCACACTTGGCATGCCTAGAATAAATATCCTCTTTTGTATTGGAAGTGATAAATTGGTGAACAATTGCAAACCCATACTTATATGAGTTTTAGGTTCCTGGTTGTGCAGAAATCTAGGGTTATAATGATGGGGGAATTTTGAAATTAATTTTGTGACACTGTGCACTATTTTCACTTTGATTTGTTTTATGAACGAACACACTTTCTGGTATGTGGAATCTTTTTTTACTTTTATTGTGGTTGTAGTCCTTTAAATATGACGAAGTGTAACTACATGTCACATGATGAAGACCATAGATCGGTTGAAATGTGTTGTGTTTCACTATTGTCTGCCAGTGCACTTATGAACTGACCTAGCTGGTGTGGATCGTTTTTCCTGTGAGCAGTGGAGTACTAGATGGAGCGGAATTATATGTATATAAATAAATATATATAATCCTCACTGTTAAACATGCAGAAAAGGACACAGCCGGTACTCCAAAACGGTGCTTCCACAAAGTTTATTCTGGAGCTTTTTTTGTGTGCTTCCACTAAGTTTATTCTGGCTGACGCATTTCGACCACAAAGGTCTTCCTCATAGCCAAATACAGTGATTTTGTGCCCAATTTCTGTTCGACATGAAAGAAAGACTTGCCCAGTCAGGGTTGTTTCAATGTTCCAAAATTCTTTCACAATATAATACAGGCAAACTTTAAATTTTAACCCCTCATATAGCATTGTTAATTTTATAATAAATATACTGGTAGACTTGCAATTACTTTGTATAAAACAACCTGCTTTAAGGATGTCCAGTGCCCAATTCCTACAGCATATTGCTGCACACTGCACCCCACCAATCCAGTTTACCAATTCTCATATGAAAAAACATGTGTTTTTTTCAATATACATAATGAGCCCAGTGGCTGTTAATGCCTTGAAAGATTTACCGAAAATGTGCATCCTAGTGACATCCCCCTTGACCCCAGTGCAAACTAAACAATTTTGTTCCCAAACAGACAATATAATGGCAAACCAGCAATTAGAAGAAAAAAAACACACATTACAATAAGACAAAGCCCAAGTAATAAAATCTCCCTAGAACATATATTTCAGCCTATGTATCTCTACTTTGTGATCTTAACAAGCATTGGAATACAGTTGTCATGAAAAGGTAAATTATGTGCATTACTTACAAAGTATACATCAAAATGTTGAAACAACTTTATCCTATGTGTACAAAGAGTTCCTCATCCTGGTTAAGTCCTCCCAGATATCTGTTGTTAAGCGAAGCAATATATTTGGATTCCATCCTCCTCAAGATGAGTTCCCTGTCACCGCCTCTCATGGTTGGCACCACCCTGTCAGTGCCACAGAAAGGCATGCCATCAACCTCACCATTGTGAACCTGTTTACAATGTCTTAGTACTTGGTAGTACTATCATTGTTTCTGATATCCCTCCAACGTCCAAGAATCCTCTTTTTTTACAGGGAAGGTCATGCTGCCGAAATGCTGAAGTCCACAAGGACAGGTTAGCACATACATCACAAAAATAGAATTGCAATTAAAGAACTTCCTGATCCTTATCTTCCTCCCTGTGAGTAAACTGAAGGATTTCCGATTCATACTGTGTGTAAGCCTTGCACTTAGCACATCTATAGAATCCTTGCTGGCCTTGCAACCATGAGTTTGTAATCTTAGAAGGGTAACTATGCACCAATATATCCAGCAGAGAGCAACGTCTTCTATATGTTGTCTTTTGACAGGGACTGACCATATCACCAATTATTCTGCCAGCTTTAATCAAGTGCCAGTACTATCTTCTGTACACTGTGAGAATCAGTGTTGTAGGTGGTAATAAACCGTTTTGTCTTATTCTCATTGTTCTTCTCCCTAGATAAAAGAAGACTGTTCTTCTTAACACTAGAGACATTTTTGAATGGTGCCTCTATCACTCTCACAGGGTATCCTCTAGATCTACATCTACTCACCATCTTTTTTTTTTTTTTTTTAAAAGCCTGATTGTGCTGCTGTTCCTCTTGGCCTTCCCCATAAGGGATGCTCCATTTCAGATTTGGGTGATGGTGACAATCAGTGTGCAAAATGCTATTGCCTATAGTGCTCTTTCTAAAAAGAGTGGTGTGCAGGGTCCCTTCCTCCACCAAAACCAAAATATCCAGGAACTCCATAGATGACCTATCTGTTTTGTGGGTGAATTTCAAATTCAAATAATTGCTGGAGAGCAATGTCAAAAATCCATTCAAAGTTCTTTCTGGCCCATCCTAAATGACAAAACAATTGTCAATATATCTTGTCCAGGTGAAAGTTATAGTTACCTGAGGGCGCGAGTTATTGTTACTTGAAAGAACTCTAACTATAACTGCTGAATTTCTATGGTGTTGTTGGGGAAATTCAGAACCTAACTATAACGTCCCTGTAACCTTTATTTTTTTCAGTGAATTTCTATGGTTGTTTTAACGTAAAGTAATTTGAATTACTATATGTTATTCCATCCCCCGCTGCGCAAGGCCTTCGGCCATGCGTGGCGGGAGTTGGTCAAAAGATCTGGCCTTGCAGCTATGCCCTTATAACCACCCAACACCACGTCACACAGCGCCTGCTCTGTCATTGGATGTGTTAGTGGGTGCGTGAGTGTCTTAGTGGATTTGAAAGTGGGTATGTGAATCTATGAGTGGATCTGAGTGGGTGCATGAGTGTCTGAGTGGGTGTGTGAGTGGGATCCTGAGCCTCTGAGTGCATGTATGATTGAATGAATTTGTGTATGAATGAGTCTGTGTTTTTTCTTTCATAGTTTTCCATAATCACATATATTTTGAGAATAATTTGTAGAAATTCACAACTTTTCATGAATATCGTGCACTGTGATGCAAAATAATTTTAAACCTATAATTTGCCCCTAAAACACTTCTATCTCACACTCTTGGGGTCAGGGTGCCTTCACTCTGACCCCTTATGCCACTTCCAATTTGAAAATTCCCTCATAGCCACCCTTCTCAGGCTATCGGCCCCGGGGACCCCATCCTCAGGGCCCTTCATACATATTTAATTTTTGTTGGGGGGGGGCTACATGCCCCCCTCCGGCTGATCTTGACCCCAGGGATCCCATCCCCCTGGGCCCGGCCTAAAAATATTTTTTTGTTTTTGGGTAGGGGGGCCGTGCGGCCTCCTTTCCCAGGCCGATCTCACTCAGGGGACCCCATCCTTTGGAGCCCGGCCTAAGCATTTAATTTTTGGGGGGAATGCTGGGCCATGCAGTCCACCTCCCCAGGCCGATCTCGGCCAGAAAACCCCTATCCCCGAGGCCTGGCTTAATTTTTTGTGTGGGGGGGAAGGGCCCGTGGCCCCCATCCCCAGGCTAGTCTGGGCACCAGGAACCCCATCTCCCTGTGCCTGGCCATGTGACCTGGGTGCCCCCCAGAAATAATAAGAAAAAGTGGTACAATAGTATGTAAAATGCATTCATCAATACAACAGTGAAACTATAAATCAGTCACTGGAAAAACAGTTCATTTGTACATTTCTTTTCATGTTGTTTTAATCAAACGATAAAATAACCTAATGAAACATTTAAACATATCTCAATACTTCAAACAGAAATTACATGTCATACAAAAACATAATATGTAAATAAAGCAATACAAATATTTGATATAACGTTAGAGTTCAACAAAAATGTACTTCAGTCATCCGTTTACTTTCAGAAAATGTGGTTATTAGCAATACTTTAAATGTTAATCCACATTGGAGATGGCTGCATCATGTTCACATCTCAACATAACGACTTCTATTTATATTTCGAAAAAAGATGTGTGTCATAAGCATTCCTTATAGGTTTTAATTAATATTTCTCACAACCTCTCCCTAAGTAAAAGGTTGATGCGTTTCGGACCATTCTAATTGTGGGCCTCTTCAGGACCATAGGTGGAGAGAAGTACCTCATAAAAACAAAGGACAAATTACAACAAACAACCCTAAAACATAATTAATTCTTTTTACAAAAATGTTGCTGTTAAAAACCTTTTTTGTGTCTCAACAAACCGACCCTCATTATTCACAAGTGAAGCACATGCAAAAAAGAGTGGAGATCACTGAGTCAGAAGTACCCCTTTTGTGTTTAAAACAATACACATTAATTACATTCAATGTGAAAATAATATTACAATCTACTTGAGTGCTACCAACGCAGAGTCAAAGACCGAAAATCCCAGACATAAATCTAGAGACACTTACTGACTATTTTAGTCAAAATATGTCAGAAATGCCAAATATATATCGATAAAATTCAATTGGGAACACCTAGAAGACAAGAGAAAGTAAATAGCTACTATATTACTCTAAACATACAAATTAAATTACTTTGAAATTCTTCAGTGCTGTCAATCTTCTGCCAATTTAGCTTTAGCAACTTACTTCAATAAAGCACAGATGTGTCCACTGAGAGTAGTCCCTTATCGCAGCTTACTTACAGCTTTATGATGTGATACTACTCGAAAACCGGTTGCTTCTGCAAATTTGGAAATGAATACCGCTCTTGGTGTATCTAACCAC
The DNA here is from genome assembly GCF_031143425.1 of Pleurodeles waltl. NCBI lineage: Eukaryota > Metazoa > Chordata > Amphibia > Caudata > Salamandridae > Pleurodeles > Pleurodeles waltl. The sequence goes on along the minus strand of NC_090449.1, from coordinate 312,502,019 downwards.
CTGCGGGCCGATACACCCACATCAAAAGCAATCGCATATGTTGATTACAGCCTTCGCGTTCAACTTACGCTTTCCCAATTTGGAGGGGGGGCAAAGACATCAGCTGCTTCCTCCATCTAAATATGTACATATGCTGAAGCAGCTTCTGTGGCGGTCATCTTGGAACAGAGAGGTATCTCTCTTACACTCTCTGTGGCAGCCATATTTAAGTGTATAACGTCAATGGTGGCCATCTTGAAATGGACCCATACTCAATATCCTAATCTTGTAATCGGCTCCCAAGCGGAATTCATCTCGCTTTATCATGGAATTTGAATTTAAGTACAAAGATTCCATATCCATAAATAAGCATCTGTAAGGCCTATCGTGAAAATGCCATGGCAACCGTTGAAACGTGGAAATATACATGTATTATATATCACAAGAGGAAAGTCTGTCTAAAACTTGCTTTATCCAGATATATTGATTGAATTCAAAAGCAACAATTCTCTTTATACAGTCATGTGCTTCTATTTCATAACTCACTAAAGAAAGAGAACGAATACCAAAAATTATTGGAAAGTTAAAATAAAAGAAAGGTGTTACCACACTGTGCATGACCATATAAACATAAAAATCAAGATTATACCAGACATGACAATCAATTAATACATCACAAAGTCAAAATGGAGAGTTGACAACCTTCTGCATTAAGGTTAGAGAAATTGTTCAGTCATTTATAAATTCTCATAGTAGAATGCAGAGCAAAAGGGACTAAATTAGAGCTCACATTTCATCCAAGTCATTAAGGCTGTGCCAAGCTGTTCCATATTTCTCGATAAATCTTGCTTCCATTTTATTCAAAATGGTTGATACTGATTATCCACTTGAATTTACACGGGCTACATAAAGTACTGTCCACCAAAGATCATCTGGCTTGTGGTTCAATTCACAATAGTGTTCCACTAAAGGTGCGCCTTTACTGCACATCTGATTCTTGATCTGTGTTGGAGAATTCTCGCTTTAACTGGCTGCGTCGTTTGTACTATATATATTAGCTCGCAAGGACATTTTATGCAATAAATCACATTTTTAGTATTGCAATTAGAAAAGCATGGCTGGATGTGTGTTCTCACATTCAATAATACTTCTTTAGTCTCACTAGTAAATTGGCAGGCCACACAATTTTTACATTTACAATGGCCACTCAAGGAGGGGAGCTGAAGCATCGTCCTTAGATATTTCTTCTTTTCTATTTGAAATCCAGCTTTAACCCAGTACTCTCATAAATGTTGTGCTTTCTTACAAGAAAATGGTGGTTTCTGAATTCCCATTGGGGTCAAGATTCTCCAGTTTTTTTCCAACAATGGATCTAACTTTATTCGCTTTAGGATTGTTTGTAATTACACAAGTCAAAGGAGCATCTTTCATGCGTTGTCTAGGAATCAGTAAATTTCTCTGGGTGTAAACCATGCTCTTTTAGATGATGCTTTGACCAATTCTTTTGGATATCCCCTATTAACTAGTTTTTTCACCAGTTCATTAGCATTTTCAAAGAAGTAATCTCTCTGGGTACAATTCCTCCTCATATGTAGGAATTGACCGTAAGGTAAATTTTCTTTCAAAGTTCTGGGTGGCCACTGGAAAAATGCAGCAGACTATTGTGGTCTGTTGGTTTCTTATTTAGACTAACTTCTAAGGAGCCTTCTTTGGACAAAGTCCAGAGGTCCAGAAAATTGATTTTATTGGCATCACTGTGCATGGTAAATCTGAAGTCTGGCGTACGTTGGTTCATCCATTCTTGAAAGGCTGACAAAATGGTAGTATCGCCTTCCCAAATCATCAAAATATTGTCAATGTACCTAAACAATCATACAATATGATTTCTGAAAGGATTCAAGGTGTCATACACCCATTTTCTTTAAAAATAAATCCATAACCAAATTGGCTATCTCCGGTGCAAAACTGCATCCCATCGCCGCCCCCTTAATTTGTAGATACATATTATCTTTATACATAAAGAAATTATTTTACAAGCAAAGGGTGGCTAGGGCAGTTGCAAATTCTTTAGGTGTGATCACCGGGACAATATGGTGTCCAAGACCGTTCTAATTACTTCAATACCCTCGTCCTGTGTGATATTAGTGTAAAGGGCTTCAATGTCAAATGTCACCAGATGCTGATTTTCATCATTAAATGGTAAACCTTCTATTTTATTGATGCTGTCCATGGAATCGCAAACATATGCTTGTATTTAAACCACCAAAGTTTTAAGAAAAGTGTCAACATATTGGGCCAATAGTTCTAAAATAGAGCCACATGCAGAAATAATAGGTCTCCCAGGAGGATTTTCCAAGTTCTCATGGATTTTCGGAAGTATATATATATATAAGAGGCATTCTACCTTCGCTCTTGTTAAGAAATTCAAATTCTTTCGTACGTATCCATCCATTGTCAAGGGCCTCATTGGGAATGGGCCGTATTCTATATTGGAGATCTCTGGAAGGTTATCATTAATCAACCGATAGTGATTACAGTTATCTAACTGTCTCATCATTTCTTGATTATATTTGTCCTTGTCCCAAACCACTATTCCCCCTCCTTTATCTGCAGGCTTTATGATAATAGATTGATTATTAGCCAAATGCTGGATGACCTCCAATTCAGCTTTTGTACAAGTCTAAAACATTTTTTTTTACTGTTAAGGTTGTCAATTTCTCCTAATACTATATCTTCAAAGACTGCTATTTCTAGGGGTAAATTATTTCTATCTGGGCAAAAGGTAAATTTCGGCCTAAGACCACTGATATTTGCCTCAGTTTCATCAGGAGAATCAGAAAAGAAGGCTTTCAGCTCCCATTCTCAAAGTTGGGGCCCATGGGGGGAGCCTGAAGGCCCCCACAGTCCCAGCTGGCTCCCTGCCTGCTGCAGGAGCCAACTTTGATGTCACAGAGAGGGAGCTGCTTAGCAGCTCCCTCACTGTGAGAGCAGTTTCCTCTGTGTGCCTGCTCGCTTCTCCATGGGCAGGCACAAAGAGCAAACCTCCACATTCAATGAAGGGAGAGCTGTATGACAGCTCTCTCTTCATTATAGCAGAGTGTTTCTGTGGCTTGGCAGCAACTGTAAAGCTGCAGGCAAGCCGCAGCAACCAACTATGGCCCGGGGTTGGGCACCCTGGGACATAGCAGGAGCCGGGCCAGGGGGGTGGCAGTCCCCAAGCCCATTCGTGGCTCCTGAAGGAGCACTGGCAGCCCCCCTCCAACTAGCATAGCCCCGGGGAGATGGTGGCTCCCTGGGCTGAAGGGCATCAGAAACGGACACCCTCTCTATTTTTTTACAGTTTGCCCCAGGGAGGTGGTTGTCCCCGGGGCTGCAGGGGTGGGGGGCGTGTGGCACCCCCACACCAACTTTACTGAATGCCTCAGGGACGTGGTGTTCCCCGGAGCTGTGGAGGGGGTTGCGTGACCCCCCACAAACAATGCTAAGTGCTCCAGGGAGGTGGTGTGGCCCCGCATGGCCCCCACATCATAATCATTTAAAGCCCCAGGGTGGTGGCAGTCCTGTGGCTGTGGGGGCACCAGGCGGTCCCCTGCACTACAATAAACAATGCCCCAGGGAGGTGGTGGTTCCCGGGGCAGTGGGGGGCCGGGTACCCCTTGAATGGCAAATATCACTGTACGGGAGCCCACGCTTTAAAAACAAAAAAATTTTGACTTGGATTTGTGACCCCATTGCGATTCTGCTGCAAATTCTTTTTTAGCTCGTGGGGGGTCCCTTTGGGACCTCAATACCAGATCTAAGGGGTCAGGGTGTCCCTACCCTTGTCTCTTTTGTTTTTTTAATGTTTTTTTTTCTGGGTCTCGGCTGAAGCCGAGTTCCAACATGGCTGCAGCACTTCCTTGTTGAAGTGTTGGCAGCCAATCAGATTTCAGCACGAGATCGCAAGGGGTTGCGAATCCTTCGACCCCCTAAATATACATATTTGTATTTATATTAATTTCTCTAAAACTACTGAATGGATTCACACCAAATAACAAAAAGGCCTCTTTCTAGACCAAGAGCTACCTTTCTAAGAAATTTGGTGTACTTCTGTCCATTTTTTTTCGGTCCGATAACTGTTCAAAATCCCTATGGAAAAATAAATATGGAAAATGCATTTTGGGACCTTCCTTTTTCTCAGCCCCCAGTTGATGGGACATCATGAAACTTTCCAGTCAGCAGCTGAAGTGAGCATACGTTTTTTGGAAAATGTTGTGAAGAGTGGTCAACCAGCAACAACGATATAGGCAAATTTATAAACTATAGACTAGGTCCTGACTATAACTTCCTAGTGGCTACTGCCTCTAGGTATGTGTATATATATATATATATATATATGTATATATATATATATATATATATATATATATATATATATATATATATATATATATATATATATATTCTTTTACTCAAACCTCTTTATTCATTGGCTGTTTAAATGTCACTCAACTTATAACTTGTTTCATCACAGCACACAACTATTATTAGCTCAGCATACTTACAGTAGTGCAGCTTTGTGAAATAATTTTTAAGCTGTTGCTGGAGAAGGTCTAGCAACAACTTAAGGTACTACATTTTTGTGAATGTCTTGCAGTCTTAAGTTTTCTACTTAAGGTGTCATCACCTTCTTTTTTCAATCAATCAAGAAATATATTTGAAACCTGTAATCTTCATGAATCATTATAAACTCAATTTGGCATATTTATTTATCTTATAAAAGCATCCACAAATCATAAAAATAAGCAAATCTGTATGCCAGGGCCACACAGACTCATCTTTGTGAATGACGTTTCCAGAAAATACATCTGATTCAAGAGGGACATCTACTAACTAATTGAGCTGCCGCAGCTTTTTATAATAATTTTCAGGCTGTTGCAAATGACAGGAGAAGAATATCTGGGGGCATATTTACTTAAGGGGTCATTATGACCCTGGCGGAAGGCGGAGAAGCAGCGGTAAGACCGCCAACAGGCTGGCGGTCTTTTTTGTTGTATTATGACCATGGCGGTTACCGCCACAGTCATCCGCCGGTTCTCCGTTCCGCCTGCAGGGCTGGAGACCTGGGTCTCCAGCCCGGCGGGCATCACTATACCGCCGGCGGTATTTGGACCCGGCTTACCGCCGTGGATTTCCTGTGGTTGGAACCGCCATGAAACCATGGCAGTAAGCACTATCAGTGCCAGGGAAATCCTTCCCTGGCACTGATAGGGGTCTCCCCCACCCGACACCCCCACCCGACTCCCTCCCCTACACCCCCCACCACTCCTGCCACCTCCCAAAGGTGGCAGGGCCCCCCTCCCCACCCCGACCCCCAACATCACAGAACTCACACACACACCACATGCACACAGGCACCACCAACACCCACACGCACACACACTGACATACATCCCTACATCCACACACACAGTCAGACACGCACACCCACATTCAAACATACACGCACACATCCATACAGACATACCTACAGACATACACGCACTCATTCCCAAACACACAACACCCCGCAAGCATACACGCACTCACACACCCCCTCTACATACACACACACACACACCCACGCACGCACACAACACCCCTCCACCCCCCTTCCCTCACGGACGATCAACTTACCTGGTCCGACGATCCTCCGGGAGGGGACGGGAGCCATGGGGGCTGCTCCGCTGACACCACACTGCCAACAGAACACCGCCACGCCGAATCACAGGACGTGATTTGCTGGGCGGGGTTCTGTTGGCGTGGCGGTGGAGGTGGAGCAACCTCCACTTCCCCGCCGCCCGCCAGTAAGAGAGCTGCCAACGGTCATAATAGGCTGAGCTGCAAACCGCCACCACTGGCGGTCTTCCGCACGGCGGTCCCTCGGCGGTCTTGGAAAAAGACCGCTGAGGTCAAAATGACCCCCTAACACTTTAATCAACGCCGTGCAGCAAGCGATTCCAGTGGATGGGACATCTAGTAATGTCTTGCAGCACATGATAAAGACTTTTGAAGCAGTTGCTTTTGATGAGAGTGTCATCTAGTAACACCTTTGGGTATTGCAGATTAGTGAAAGACTTTCAATGCAGTTGCTTCTACCTCGAGAGGGACATCTAGTAATGGCTGAGGTACTACAGATATGGAAAAGGCTATATCTGTTAGTTTTGTCAATGTGTTTTTCTTTTTATGTTTACATAAAAAGCTATGGAACAAATACATGTTTCTCAAGTTTTAAAATTAGAACGATGAAAAAAAAGTTTGGGTAAAAACCAGTTTTACAAGTTTCTCTATATAAAAGTAGCATATACAGTGAAAGTGCGTTTATTTTTTTGGCAGATGTTATTCCAAGACCTTTGTTTGTCTTTGTTAAAAACTGTACTAGGCAAAACAAGGAATACACAAAACATGAATCATATCTGTTCGCAATTGTTTTCATTTCCTATTCTTCCATTTATGTCATAGTACAAAAATGTTTATCTGATATGGACTCAAGTAAAACCAAGTTTGTTGTTTTGTGCAAAGCTTTGTATAAAGCATGGCGAATGTTTCTTTGTTGTAAGGAAGAGCGGTATTCGAGTTTTATAATTCTATAAGTGTCAGGGTGAACCCTAAAAAGTCACTAAATTAAACTGTGCATAACATTATGGTAGCTTGTAACAAAAGCGGTTACGCTAAACTTAGAGGCAATGTATAAAGTATTTATGCAGCACACAAGCGATAATAAGGTGATAACACAACACAAGTAAAATCCCTCACCAATTTAATAGCGTAGAGTAAAACTTAATAAATAAAATGAAAACAATACAATAAAAAGCCAATCTGTAGAGCCAAAGATATGTCATTTCAAAGATTTAACAAGGTATAGCACCTTTAACCACAAAGTGCCACTCAGTCAACTGGTCGTGCTGGACTGGAGAAAGTAGGAAGTTCAGACTAACCACAAGGAGCATGGGCCAGACACCAGCACCAGGTTAGTCCCGCTGAAAGAGTTACCTTTTCAAAATCCAGCGCAAAGAGTCCAGTTTGCGATGGATGAACCTGCAAGGAGAGTGTTGAGGATGGTCATCACTTCAAGCAGTATGGCAGTCCTCTGGTAGCATCAGCGTAGTCTGCTGAAGTACAAAGCTGGTCTCAAGCAGCAGGGCTAGAGTAGAAGGCAGTCTGTTTGGGGTACTCTGCAGGTCCAGGAGGGAACTGAAGACGTGGGTCTGAGAAGCTTATTTTTATACCTGGTGCCAGCTTTGATGCAGAAAAACATCTAGAGTTTTCTCCTCACTGATGGCTCTGGTATTCCTTTTTGTTCCTGCCTCAGCTCCAATAGGCCCATGGTAAAAAAAAAAGTGGTGTGAAGTTCTTTTTGAGTGTGATGAGGCAGCTGTTTTGAAAGGTAACAGTGGCAGTGAACAGCTCCGCTCCTCCCATCCTGTCAGTGTCTAGCCCCCCCTTTGTCTGACTGTCTGGAAAGAATACACAAAGGCCAACTGTCAACTGTTCACAGTCATGTGACCCAGGATGCAGGCTTCAGGCACCAAATGGTAAGGACATGAAAATGCCAACTTACTAAAAGTGGGATTTTCATAATTGTGACTTAAAATCTGACTTTACCCTTAAAAAGGATTTGATATTGCATTTCTTTTGAGACCAAACATGACATTTCTACCTATTGTGAAACCAAAGATTGCACTTATTAAATGCAATAAGATAACAAGATATTGCCCAATGATGGGCCTTGCAGTACTGAAAAATTTATGAAAGAGTTTTTCACTGCCAAGACATACAACTTAAAGTAGGGGTTCACATTTTTCAGTACAGTGCACCCTGTCCTGTGGGCTGTCTGTGGCCTTTCTTACGGGTGACTTATATATATTAAAAAGGAAGGTGCAGGTCTGGCAAAGGGCTATTTTTCCAAATCAAATTGACAGTTCAGTTGAAATCTGCATGCAGGATGCAATGGCAGGCCTGAGATATGTTTTGAAGAGCTACTGAAGTAGATGCCACAATGAGTGCTGTATGCCCACTAGTAGAACTAGCAGCATTTCATTGACAGGATATACTACTCTTTACTAGGGGCTTATAAGTAAATAAAATGTGCTGCTTAGATGTAAGCCATTTTTATCATGTTTAAAGGAGTGAACACAAACACTTTACCACTGATTAGCAGTGTTAAAGTGCACAGAGTCCTAAGGCCAACAAAATGAACTTCAGCAAACAGGAGATTTATTTTGCTGTTGTAGCCAAGGCATGTCTGTTATCACTTGTGTGCGTAGGCCTAGTGCCCATAACAGGAAACGACCCAAAGTGCAACATGGATGCATCAATTATTTCCACCAAACACTGACTCTTTTCCTATGTGGGTAGCTCTAGATTTTGTACCCTAGCCAAGCACCTAGAGAAACCTAGCCAGGCTGTACATCTTTGAAAACTAGACACCCTGGCGAATCCAGGATGGTGGGACTTGCATGGATCCCATTATGTTTTTTACCCACAATGCCCTGCAAACCTCGAACTTTGCCTGAAATCACACATTTTCCTTACATTTCTGTGATGGAAAACATCCAGAATCTGCAGGAATCCACATAATTCCTACCACCTAGTATTACCCCACCTGCACCGTAGAAAACACGGTCCCACTTGTGTGGCTGGGCCTTGTGCCCATAACAGGAATGGATCAAACCAATGACAATGAGAGCCCTTGCGTGTGGGCTCCTATTGACCGTGTTAGATCCATTCCTGTTGCTAGCACTAGGCACGGGGGCAGAAAGACTGTATCCTCATTTACTTAGGGTGGGGACATGGACATGCCCATGGTAGGCAGCCCCCAATCCTCTTTTTTATAAAAAAAAATATTCCCTGGTGCTGAGTGGGCTTTCTGCCTCCAGGGGGCAGATATGGGGTAATTATCCTCATCTGTCCCCTGGCAAGCAGAAATACTGTGCTTATTTTTGGGGGGGGTGGGGGTGTTGCCATGCCCATTCTGGGTAGCCCCTACCCCTACACTTTAAAAAAAAATAATCCCTGGTGCTTTGTGGGCTTTCTGCTGCCCCCTGGGGAAGGCAGATTGGGGCCCCAGGAGGCAGAAAGACTTCAGTTCCCATTTATTTGGGGTGAGGGAATGGCCATGCCCATGGTGGACAGCTCCTCCCTCTCTTTTAAATAAAAAACAACAACAATAATTCCCTGGTGTCTATAACCCCAAAGATTGTGCCCACTTTTATTTTGGGGGTGTGGGGGTGGAGACACTGACACCCACCCCTTGACTTTATTGATAAAAATAAATATCTGGTACCTAGTGGTCTTTCTGCCCCCCAGAGTAGTGGGGGGCTGATTTAAAAAATAGTACCTGGGGTAGCAAAACCCCTTGCCCAAGGGGCTGCTACCCCCTGCCTGGTGTCTAGTGGTGGATTCCTGTTTGGGGATCACCCTCCTGCGACAATCCCCAAGCAAGGATCCACTAGGGAAAGATACTGTTGGGAAGGGAAGATTCTCCCCGTTCCAACAGAACCTCTCCGATTGAAATTGGTTTATAAAATGATTGCAAGTTAAAAAGGAGTTCCTTTATACGGTCATTGAATTCTAAATAGAACTACATGGACACAGCATCACCTTTCCCATAGACTGCTTAAATCCTTGGTTTGTGCTCTTTCTCCTATGAAAGAATTAGGATATTTGCAGAAATGAAGAATACAAGTAGAATCTGTAATTTAATGTAAAACACACCAAAAAGCAAATGGTAATTGTTGGACCTGGCTTTTTGACAGGGACATCCCCAAACTTTTTGCCTCCTTCCTCCTATTTTTTCTGACCTATTGTTGTTGGCTTTTGACCTCTGGGCACTTTACCACTGCTAACCAGTGCTAAAGTGCATATGCTCTCTGTGTAAATTGTACTATTGATTGGTTTATCCATGATTGGCTATTTAATTTACTTATAAGTCCCTAGTAGAGTGCATTATATGTGCCTAGGGCCTTTAGATTAAATGCTACTAGTGGGCCTGCACCACTGGTTGTGCCACCCACTTCAGTAGCCCCTTAACCTTGTCTCAGGCCTGCCATTGCAAGGCCTGTGTGTGCAGTTTCACTGTCACTTCGACTTGGCATTTAAAAGTACTTGCCAAGCCTAGAACTCCCCTTTTTTCTACATATAAGTCACCCCTAATGTGTGCCCTAGGTAACCCCTAGAGCAGGGTGCTGTGTGGGTCAAAGGCAGGACATGTTCCTGTGTAGTTAGATGTCCTGGTAGTGTAAAACTCCTAAATTAGTTTTTACACTACTGTGAGGTTTGCTCCCTTCATAGGCTAACATTGGGGCTGCCCTCATACACTGTTGAAGTGGCAGCTGCTGATCTGAAAGGAGCAGGAAGGTCATATTTAGTATGGCCAGAATGGTAATATAAAATTCTGCTGACTGGTGAAGTCGGATTTAATATTACTATTCTAGAAATGCCACTTTTAGAAAATGAGCATTTCTTTGCACTTAAATCTTTCTGTGCCCTTCAATCCACGTCTGGCTAGGTTTAGTTGACAGCTCCTTGTGCATTCACTCAGACACACCCCAAACACAGGGTACTCAGCCTCACTTGCATACATCTGCATTTTGAATGGGTCTTCCTGGGCTGGGAGGGTGGAGGTCCTGCCCTCACACAAAGGACTGCCACACCCCCTACTGGGACTCTTGCAGACAGGATTGAACTGAAAGGTGGCTTGGTGCATTTCATAGACACTCTTTGAAGTCACCCCCACTTCAAAGGCACAATTTAGTATAAAACAGGGCCTCTGCCCTACCTCATCAGACACTTGCTGGAGAAGAAACCTGAACCAGAACCTGCATCCTGCCAAGAAGAACTGCCTAGCTGCCTAACGGACTCATCTGACTGCTTTCTACAAAGGACTGCTGCCTTGCTGTTGCCTTGCTGCCTTGCTGAACTCTTGTCTGTCTGTGAAAGTGCTCTCCAAGGGCTTGGATACAGCTTGCCTCCTGTTCCCTGAAGTCTCAGGACCAAAAAGACTTCTCTTTTTCACTTGGACGCTTCGTGCGCCGGAATTTTCGACGCACAGCTTGTTCCGCAGTGAGAAAAGCGCAGCACACCGACGCTGATAGATTTGACGCCTTCGGGACGACTGGAACGTCGGCGCACGGCCTCGCAAGAACAACGCCACCCGACCTCCAGAGGAGAAATCGACGCGACGCCTGCCGTGAGAGCGAAACTTCGACGCGCAGACCTGCAGAACGACGCGCAGCCGAAAAACAAGCAGGAGAGTCCGTGCACAGACCCGGGACATCTGGTAATACCCGCGATCCACAGAAAGAGACTGGCCGCACGCCGGAAAACGACGCACGACTTCCCCGCGTGAAAAATAACGGCGCAAGTCCGTGTGTGCTGGGGAGAAATCGACGCACACCCTTTTTCCACGTATCTCTTCTTCTGTGGCCCTCTGAGGAGATTTTCCACTCCGAACCAGGTACTTTGTGCTTGAAAGAGACTTTGGGGGTCATTCTAACCTTGGCGGTCCAAGACCGCCAGGGCTAAAATGACGGGGGCACCGCCAACAGGCTGGCGGTGCCCCGCTGGGCATTCTGACCGCGGCGGTTCGGTCTCCCGCCAGTTTTCCGCTGCCCAAATGAATCCTCCATGGCGGCGCAGCAAGCTGCGCCGCCATGGAGGATTCTGACACCCCATACCGCCATCCTGTTCCTGGCGGTTCTCCCGCCAGGAACAGGATGGCGGTATAGGGTGTCGCGGGGCCCCTGGGGGCCCCTGCAGTGCCCATGCCAATGGCATGGGCACTGCAGGGGCCCCCGTAAGAGGGGCTGCTTTGCAGACACTGAAATTTGCGACGGGTGCAACTGCACCCGTCGCACCTTCCCACTCAGAATTGAGCCGGCGTCCTCGTGGGAAGGGTGTTTTGCACTGGGCTGGCGGGCGGCCTTTTGGCGGTTGCCCGCCAGCCCAGTGCAAAACCCCAAATACGGTCTTTCGACCGCGGAGCGGTATTTTGGAGGGGGTACTCTGGCGGGCGGCCTCCGCCGCCCGCCAGGGTGAGAATCACCCCCTTTGTTTGCTTTTAAAGACTTAAGACACTTTATATCACTTTTCAGTGATATCTCTACAAATTCATATTGCAACTTTATTCGTTTTGACCTACAATTATCCTGATAAATATTGTATATTTTTCTAAACACTGTGTGGTGTATTTTTGTGGCACTATATGGTGGTATTGTGTGATTTATTGCACAAATACTTTACACATTGCCTTCTAACTTAAGCCTGACTGCTCGTGCCAAGCTACCAGAGGGTGGGCACAGGATAATTTTGGATTGTGTGTGGCTTACCCTGACTAGAGTGAGGGTTTTTGCTTGGGCAGAGGGTAACCTGACTGCTAACCAAAAAAAACATTTCTAACAGTGATGGTAATTCTGCTGTGGATACAATGTTTACCACCACCAGTCCCCAGCTCCATTTATCAAGGCCAGGTATAGGCAATGCAGCCTACTGCAATGACTAAGGTAGATAGGACAAGAGAGAAATGCAAAAAGGCTGGATGATGGATAAGAATGTTCTGTTTGGGTATCTCCTGATCCTGTCAAAAAGGGAGGTGCTTTAGTTGTCTTCTTGGGATACCTGACAAGTTGTATCCATTATAAATAGCAAACAGGCAACAGTAAAAAATCAATGCACTAAGGGACATATTTATGAGACCCTTGCACCGCTGTTGTGTCACTTTTTGTGATTCAACAGCTGCACAGACCTTGAACTCATATGTATGAGGCCAGGCAAAGCCACTTTGTATGTCTGTTAATGGCTTTATACATACGGAATAAGGCAGGGCAGCACAAATTGTTGTTTTGGAATTTGACACATCCACAGATTTACAAGCCCTTGTAAACCTGGGGAGGCGCCAAAGTAGTAGGAAGGGATGCCTTCCATCACCATTTAAAAGTGACAGTTGTCCCTCCCCGGAAGTGACGTCACTTCCGTGACTGGGACTTCCGGTGCCCCTGAGAGCCCTCCTCGGAAGTGACGTGGGTGCATGGGGTGTCACGTGGTTTGTAACCTTGTGGTGTTGTAGATGCGCACGCCCTTTTTGAACTGGGGAGTGCATATAAGGAGTTGGTTAGAGCCGTTGGCCAAACCGTGAACCATTGCTGAAACAGCTGGTCAAGACGGCATGAAGAGATACAATCCGCTCGCCAGAAAAGCTGCCTCCTCAGGAGCCCTGAACTCTATCGGTAGATATTATCGGACTCTAACACCGCTTACGATGGATGAGGATGCTCAACAGGCTGCCCCTAATGATAAGGATACAGATGTTACTAGTTTTCAAAAGGAACTTTGCCAGCGGCTTGAAAAGCTCAATCTTAAGGATATGCCGCAACTGATATCCCCTATTAAGGGTGACAGCAGCGACAGCGAAGCCTCGAAAGATGAATTAAGTGGTGCAGTCAACTTTATCGACATTGAAGATGGTGAAGAATGTATACCCCCACCGAATTTGCCCCTCTATGAAGACATGGGTTTCCAGGAGGACCCACATCCAGAGGCTTTCGTTGTACAACCGGCCAGTGTAAACTCCGGCGATGCTTTTACCCCAATGGACTTCTGCGAATCGTAAGATTTCAGAACAGCCGCTGAGTGTGACGTAAATGCTGAGGTTTTTATACTCTATAGACAATTTTCATGTATACGGTGATATCATACTTTTAACTAATAATTTGTCTTTTGCCTTCTATTTGATCCGTGGAAAACAACTGAAGAAAGAGAGGGTCTAGAGTGGTCGGCGCCAAAGGTTAACGATGTAAATTTTTACTGCTTATGCTGTACCAGACAGTCTGAAAGTATTACAATCCAGAACAAAGAGCCGCGTAAGAAATGTGTTTGCACCTACAATAGCCCCGATTTTGAAAAGGAAACTCCGGGAATACCCTATGATGCCATATGGCCAGTTAAAGGTTTTGCGGCGGCCGTTGTGAACACGTGTGTTGAACGGGACTATTATGACATGTGTTACGGGCATAAAATTAACGAACCTCAGCAGGAGGTTCACAACTATCTATACGAATCGTATAATGTGAGAACAATTCGCCACATATATAACCGGTTAGACCCCCATAGGGTTTATAAGTTGTTGAAAGTGGTGTACGGGCTGTCAGCTGTGAAGAAGGGTGTCCACATTGATATGGTTAAGGTCTTGGCAGCTGCTATCAATGAGATCCGATACGCTGCTGAGCCCTGCTCAAAACTCGAACGTATGCAGGGTCTATGTCCCTATTTTGACAAAAGTATGATAGAAAGGGTAATAGAAAGACAAATGTGAGACATTTATTAGAAAAACAGAAGAATGAAGTCTTTAGCCCCACAAAAGTTGTTTTAAAAAAGCAGACCATAACTGTGTTACTTTACGCTCAATACTTACTCACTTTTAGGACGGGTATCAGAATGTCGCGGTGCAAGATGTCTATGAGTTACACCCTGGCTACATCTGTATCGGGAGATTGATATATGTGCTGGTTAAAGAAAGAATAGCTGAAATACACCCCTTGACTCTATGGTATCTGAACATTTCGGAACCTTTGGCCTTGTGGCTGTGCAGCAGCCCTATGTGTATCGCCAAATGGTGTATCAACGCCCGGCTACCCCCATCGGACAAATACCGGAGCTCGGACAAAGATCAAGCTCGCGAGTTAAGACTTTCACCATTGACAGGGCAGCACAGGGCTTTGGAGCTCATGACTGAAGATTATTTCACAAATAAAGGTTCGGTATTGTCCGACCTAAAACTGTATGAACTGTTGAATGCTGTCAGTATCCTGAGCGTCCAGAGTTGTAGGCGGGGGGAGCAGGAAGTCATGTCTAGAGCTATTGAGAGTATCGCTATAAAAATATCAACGTTTGTGACGCTGAGACAGGGTAAAAGGAACTGTGTTGAGTAATATGTGTAACACGTGTCTTACTATGTATACACAAGCAAAAGGCCGCTGTCTTCCGTAGCTTTGACAGTTATAAGCTATATACCGCAAAAATGTCAAATACACGCTGTCGATGTTGTACCACCTCACTTTTATGTTTTTATGTTTAATAAAACGACCTTGCACAAAACATACGTCTTTCACTTCATGGTTGCGGCGGGTGCCAGCTGACGGGGCTACTTTAAGGAAGCTTTACTATGAGGCTCCGAAGCTCTATTTAGAAGGGCCTGAGTTGAAAATGAATCTGTAAACAGAGCCGAGGTGAAGACATGGTTAGCGGGGGAAGAGGCTTATTCACTCCCCAAACCAGCCAGGAGGCGTTTTAAGAGGAGGGCGACTGTTGTTAGTGCGCAGCTAGATTATCAGTGGCAGGCAGACATAATCAGTCTTCAAGATCTATCAAAACATAACAATGATGCCATGTATATATTAACAGTCATAGACGTCTTGTCCAAGTATGCCTATGCAGAGGCGTTAAACGATAAAAGTGGTACCAGCGTCACTGCCGCTTTTAAAGACATCGTCGCTAGAGGGCATGTACCTCAAAAACTACAAACAGACGCCGGAAAGGAATTTTTAAACAAACCTTTTCAGAAATTATTAAAGCAACACGCTTTTCAACATTTTGTAACGAACACCGAGGTAAAAGCGGCGGTTGTAGAACATTTTAACAGAACTTTAAAATCAAAGATTTGGCTATATTTCACTGCCAACAATACCTACAGATACGTGTATGTTCTACAGGCTTTTATGGATGTTTATGACAAAAGTTATCACAGGACAATCAAAATGTCCCCAGCGGAGGTAACGAGTGATAATTCGTTAATGGTGTGGAGAACTGTGTACGGGAGTCGTCTTGAGGCGAAGGTCAAGAAACCGGATTTAAAAGAAGGGGATCATGTCAGGGTTTCAAAGTTGTAGGGGGTCTTCACCAAAGGCTACCAGCAAACATTCAGCAATGAGATATTCATAGTGGAAAGTGTGCAGCTTAAAGAAGGGGTATATATTTACAGGTTAAAAGACTGCGCTGGGGAAGAGGTATCGGGTGTCTTTTACACCGAAGAGTTACAAAAGGTGCCCTACGATCCGAACAGGGTGTACAGGGTTGAAAAGGTTCTGAAAAGGAAAGGCATCAGAGCTAAGAGACAGGCGCTGGTCAAATAGAGAGGGTGGCCAGAGAAATTTAACAGTTGGGTTTTGGACAGCTCGCTACATAGAGTGTGAGACTACGTTGTAAGCGCAGCTATGGAGAGCTCACCGTTTTATATCACGCTGCCATCCAACGCTTCGAGGGGCATGTTCCCCAGCAATCAGATTTCTAATTATACGGTGAAACTGACGAAACCCGTGGACTTGAAAGGGCCGTGGGAGGTGGCCCTAACGGAGATACAATACCCTAGAACCTGGAATACATTTACAAAGCAAGAGGCTAAATTCAGTATAAAGCGTGAGCAGGACCCTCTGAGCATCCACGTGGGATTTCCTCATGGCTATTACCCAACCGTTTCCTCGGTGGTCGACACCATCAACAAATCTATAGGCAGCATCGAGACCTATGCAAATATACACCTGGTGTTGGATAACGTTAGAAGAAAAGTGTTTCTTAAAGCTCCAGAGCTCAGTACAGTGTTTAACTGTACCGGTAAATTACAGAGGGTTTTCGGGACTGTACCACATGTGAAAAGGCAGGTGGACCCAGAACCTACGTGCCCTGATATTAACGTTGGATTCTATGCACTCTACGTGTATAGCAACATTGTAGAACCACAGAGGATTGGTGATAGTTATTCGCCATTGTTGAGATGAGTCCCTGTGAAGGGGGAGAATAACACAATGGTTAATAACAAACCTGACTACGTGACAATTTCCCAAAAACATTTTGACACTATAACCATCATGATCTACGACGATCAGTCGGAGCCGGTGGCCTTTAAATGCAGGAAAGTTATTGTTAAGCTTCATTTAAGGCCACGCTGCGACAGTGACTATTAGGCAGTTGCAATGGTCATCATGAAAACATGCGGGGATCCCTCTATGTACAGGGATTATTATAGAGTTCAAGCTGGCTATGGCGGTCCCCCGCCCTACTTTGAAGGGGCTCCTGTTATGTACGGGGCCGGATTGGGTGGCTTCTTTCAGAGTTTGTTTAGGCGAGCCATGCCCTTTTGAAGAAGAGGGTACGAAATTGCAAAACCTCATGTTAAAGCGGCTGCTACGAACATAGCCCAGGACGTTGTGGGCTCTGTAATGTCGGCTGTCGCTGAACGCATGAATAGACAGCCCCAAGAAGGATCGGGGTTGATGTACAGTGCGCGGGTGGGTGTTAAAAGGAAGTGAAGGGCTTTGAGGCACAGAGAGCCGCCAATGCCCTATAAGAAGCGGCGGACTTCTTCAAAAGACCCACACAAAAGAAGAGTCGTAAGTCAGAAGAGATCTTCCAAGAACGTTCTAGAGTGAATATTTTTTAAATCAACTATCATGGCCTTCGTACACTGCGCCTCGGGTGAATGCGCCAAATCCGAGCTAGATCTGTTTTCTCTCAAACACACACAGACCAGCATTGAGAACAGATTTTCATGGAAGTATCGCCTATGGCCGCTCTGACGCCACTTGCACCGATAGAGTTTTATGTGTCGGGGTCCACGGATATGTATCTGGATCTCAACAACACTCTGCTACACCTCGTCTGTAAAATAACCAAAGCGAATGGCGCCGACATCGAGGAGGATGCTAGAGTGGCTCCGATCGCATACCCCATCGCAACCATGTTTAATCAAGTGGACATTAACCTAGGCGATTGACTCGTCACGCAGAGTGATAACATGTATGCCTACAGGGCCTACATAGAGAGTATTCTAAATTACAGTTGCGATGCCCTGGACACACAACTTTCAGCTGGACTTTTCTACAAAGACACTGAAGAGCATTTTGAGAACATGGCTTTGGAAGGGGGCAACAAGGGTTTTAAAAAAAGAGCCAGCTTCGCAGCCAGCAGTAGGCAGTTTGATCTCCTGGGGTGCATACATTCAGACCTTTTCTTTCAAGACAAGCTGCTAGTCAATGGTATAGATCTCAAGATCAAACTCAATCGTAACAAGGACGCTTTCTGTCTCATCAGCGGCGATGCGGAGCAGTATAAACTGGTTATATTGTCCGCGAGCCTGTTTGTAAAGAGAGTGAAAGTGTCCCCGAGCGTCAGATTAGCCCATGCAGAAGCTTTACAATTATTGAACGCCAAATACGCCATTGAAAGAATTGCTCTGAAGATATTCAGCATCCCCGCCGGTAGTAGATTAACGCAGCAGCAGAATCTATTTGTGGGGCAATTACTGAAACTCATCATCATAGGGTTTGGGGACAATACAGCTTTTAGCGGCCTCTACAACTCTAACCCTTTCAACTTCAAACACTATGACATCAACTACGCAGCTTTGGTTCATGAGGGCGCTGTGATACCCGCAAAACCGTTCACGCCGAATTTTGGAACATCCAATTTTGCCCTGGAATATCTTGGTCTGGTCTCGATAACGGGGAAACATCTGCGGGACTCAGGAGTTGTTGTTTCAAGAGAGGGATATGCGGTCGGCTACACGCTGTTTGCGTTTGACCTGACTCCTGACATGGAAGACGATGACCACTACAACCTGATCAAAAACCGAAATCTAAAAGCTGAAATACGTTTTACACAGGCCTTGGCGACCAATGTGAACATGGTTAAATTCTTGGTATTTGACAGCGTTATTCAGGTCAATCACGCCCGCCAACTTATGTTTGACTATCATTAAAAGCTTGTAAAATGGACACTACTGAGATACGGGACTTCTTAAGTAGACATAAATACTCTAAGAAATACTTTTTAGGTGTATTTCCTAACAATGGGTTACCTGAAAAGATAGGCCCAGAAAGACCCCGCACCCTCGTCTTTAACACTGACCCTTATTACAAGGGCGGTACACACTGGGCGGCAATGTTTCTTGATGTAGACAAGGTTATAGTGTTTGACAGTTTAGCCGAGTTCCCCGAGCATAACATTTATACAAAACCGATATTTAAGTATGTAAAAAAGCATCACCCACGGTTGAATATAACAAACCGCGTGTACAGGATTCTCTAGCCATCACATGTGGGGAGCATTGTATATATTTCGTTAGTAAAATGTCTGACAGTATGACGTTTAGAATTTTTTTTAATCTGTATTCAGCCGATCTAGTAAACAACGATGGTATTGTTATGAAATATGTGAATGAAAACTCCCGGACTATGTCGAACGTTGTTAAAACAGAATATGGTTGAAAATTTAAAAAGTGTTTATTACAATCCGGTTTCAACACAAACATTTACAAGTTTAATCAAATAAATGAAGTAAAATCTTTCGACACGCGAAACTTTTAACAAAACTGTACAGCTGATCACATATTATGATAAACTTAGAGTGGTAGCCATGTGTTCATTTTGAACAGTCTCTTTTTAGGGCCCACAGGTAGAGCAACGGCGATGTCGATATGGCGGGCTCCATGTAAAAACGCCAGGGGTCGGATCTTTTAAACTTTCAAGCTTACGCCGGTTGTCTGCGTTAACGATTATTGTTGAGGGAATGTTGAGTTCTGCCGCGGCACTTAGGAACTGCTCCTCTAGGAACGTCTTGTGCTGATACGGTTTTACCGTGCATGAGACCCCTGACCAGATTATACATGTGGGATCCAGCAACCGGATGACCCTTGTAAACGAATTCACCCCGGTCGTTCCATGAGGTAAAATCTTAAGTAGCAGCCATTTTACTGAGCAACATTTGAGCAGCCCCTCTATACTTCTGACTTATATTTTTTAAAAGGTCTATGACAAAGGCGTCCGTGGTGGGTGAAGGTCCATGGTCTTGTGGCGCCACCGGGGGTGCTGGCGGCTGTTCAGCATCGGGGTATACAGAGTAAGTTTGTTTTTTTCAGAGGCTAGCTGCTTGTAATACTGTAGAAAGTTTTGAAGGGCTCCTGAGTAAAGGCCCGCTTTGTCGTGCGGTTTTAAATCGGTCCTGTTCAGAAGGCTTTGATTTCAGCGTCGAGACGCTGTGTCTCATTTTTGCGTATATCCCAGACGTCGGTGGTAGAAGGGCCCAGCTGTTCCAATTGTTGACACAGTACAAGGTACATTTTGTGGGCGTACTCCATCAGGGCCTTGACAGGAGTCCGGTGATTAGGGGTACAGCTATACCTAACAGCGACCCTATAAAACTCCCAGACTGTCTGACCAGTTTCCTTTTAGAAAGGAGCGACGCCCTCTTATTGCTGAGCTTCTTAATAATGTGCCGCTTCTTCTTCAGAACCCGGAACTGGCTCATTGATATCGGGATATTACCTTTTAGGGTGTTTAGGGCTATTTCTGAACTGGCCGTCACTAAATCATCCGAGGCAGCGCAAAGGATAGCCTTTCTTTTCGAGGGGTTGGCTGTGATCAGCATTTTTAGGAGGCCTAAATTACGCCGCAGCCGTGCAGACATGGTAGGGACCTTATATTATAAGGTTTAGAGTGTAAATGTTATAAAAGTCTTCTTACCGGGTCTTTTTATAGGCTTTGGGACCTGCTTTAGGCGTTTAAGCAACCGGGAAGTCAGGCGGCAGCATACCGGCGCGCAGTCTGTAGTCTTCTAGAGTATTGGGTTTTAAATCTACCAGTAAGTAGCCGTGGGGTTTTGCGGTAGCATTGTTAAACCCTTCCATGAAAAACGTTGTGTTTCCGGGGTACATTTGTTTAGCTATAATTGATATCTGTAACTTGTCTCGAGGGTTTTTAAATAAGACCAGGTATGAGGCGTTGAGAGTTATGGAATGGCTGCTCTTACCCTTGTAAAAAAAGTTCTGCACTATATAGCATATGCTCAGATTACGATGATGTGAATATTGTGTAAAAGCCCGCTCGATCTCGGGGTGGTCCCCGCCTTCACGAATGAGGTCGTCCACAACGATCATGTTTACAAGGTGTTTAGGTAGCAAGTTATCGTCGTTGAGATTACCGGGGATACCCTCTATAAACCGGATGTGTGGGAACTTTAGGGAGAGCTCTGTGTAAAGATCCTGCCAGCAGGAATAAAGCCAGACGATGTTGTTAGGGGTTTGAGATAAAACACTGGGTGAGTTTTCTAGAAGTTTCTTTATAAAAAAACTTTTACCGCTATTTGAGGGACCTGCTAAATTGCAGGAGAAGGGGTGTTGCAGCCTGGTGTCCATAGTGGCTGGGGCTCGAACCTCTAATGTCTTTTAATAACCGTACGGTAGTGTTTTATAGTCCTCTGTGAGGACCCGTTTATCAAACACTACTCTTAAGGGTTTATAAAACGGCTGTGTTGTGATTTCCCACTTTTTTTTGGATCTGACTATGCTAGTGTGGTTTACGACTATTGATTTTGTGGTTTTGTGATCGCTCGATGTGTAGTACTCGTGCACCAGACCCTTCAGACTATCAAAGTTTATTTTAACGGAATTGCTGACATTTAAAGTGATACCTTTGACTTTCATGCAAACCCTGTTGTTAGAGGTCTTGTAACTATAGGTCATGGGTCCAGAGGAGGTGTATTCGAGTATGGACTTCCGCTTTTCAAGCTCGCTGGTCAGATCCCCTAGATAATCACCCATCGGAGGATCTACATCACCCTCTTTACTCATAAAAATAACAGAGTCTGTATCATGGTACAAACAGCGATCCTGAAGCTTATCCAACAAACTGTGAAGCTCTAGTCGCGTGCGAGCGATTGTGAAGCACGCTATAAAGATGTTTATATTGTTACATGTTGTGGGGTACTCTTTGGCGTATTTCCAGCATAGAACTGCCGTCTCGTCGTCGATAAATTCACAACTGGAAATGTCATAAGACGGTGTGAATATATACTTAAAAATCTCATCTGGATCTGTGACGATGGATGTGTTTGACAAGTTGGTGCGCTGTGCGAATTTTCCCCACAAGGAATTGAGACAGAGCTTAGCTAACTGGCGTCGGGCGGGGTTAACCTTATTGAGCGCTGGTCTCAGCTTAATACCCTCGCGAGCTTTGTAATCAGTGATGTACTTTTTCTTTTAGGGCTCATCGACGCACCAGTCTGGATACCCCGTGGCCTCCTGTTTGTCTCTGAGAAACAAGTTGATGTACTCAGAAAAGAGTTGGGTTGTGGTGTTTAGAAAGTGCCAAATTTCCAGGATTTTACTGAGATGGTACCCTTTCTCGAGGGCCGTCTGCACCTCAATGGTACACCATGTCCCCTCCAGCAGTCTCTGCTCATCACTATGCCGGCACTCGCTAGTCTGTTTACTTTCAGCGCATGTTCAACATAGGGGGAACATTCGCTTACCGTCGACTCTACACAGGAGCACCGGAAAGTAAAGCTTCCGCGGAGGGTGAATCTGACACTTAACGAGTCCAAAGTACTCTTTGAGAGGCTTAAAGTTCCTGAATATGATCGTAGGGTGCCCCACAGGGTACAACTTCACCCTGTTCACAAACGGATACAGACTAGTGAAGTCGTAGTAGTGTATTTTCTCACCCTCCCCAGCAACACAGTACAGTTGTATGGCATTTGTACGACTGCCGAATAAGGCGTCGCGGGGTTCCAACGGTGCAGGTAGCTGTCGGCTCTTAATAAAAGTGCCCAGTTCAGCATCTTTTTATCGCAAGCACTAAAGAATCGCCATCTGAACAACCATAATGAGCAATACTTTTATGAATGCAGGCAACAGTACAAAAAATTACTAAGATATAAAAGGAAGACATTTCCACATAAGCTCTGGAAATCCCTCCTGCAGGCAATATCGGCAGGAAACTGCAAAAAGTTTTGGGAGATAGTCAGATGGGGATGCGAAGGCCCTTCGAAGAACCTAGAATTGAATATCAACCCACAACTCTGGGTAGAGCATTTTACCGCCTTGTACCAGGAAGAGGCCAAGACGGCATCCCGGAGTATGAATAACTCAACCAGCCTCATCCAAGGACTGGAAGGTAGTAACCAAAGATCAAACAAGGGAGTTCCACTTCAAACGACCTATGTAGCATCATCAAAAAGTTTTATTAGATCGTCAAATGGAACCCAGAATGAATTAGTCCCAAACGAACTCCTTGGCACAAATGCCACGCAAGCAACCCATTCTATCCCTCGTGCAATGGAGCTGACACCGGAATTCAGCGAGAAAGAGATTAAACAAGTTATTCTCCTTCAAAAACCGTATAAGGCTGCAGGCCCAGACGGCATACCTTCAGACGTTTATCGTAATCAGTTAACGTTATGGCTGCCTGCTCTAACACGCATATTCAACAGTATTTGGCACCACGAGGTAATTCCGACCTCTTGGAAAAAATCAATAATTGTCCCAATTCACAAAAAAGGACCTCGGGACTTGGTGTGCAACTATAGGCCTATCTCACTGCTTGACAGTGTTGGAAAAATCTTCGCCAAATTGATCCAGCTGCGTTTAGATCAATGGCTGGAGGATGGAGATTTAATATCGACACACCAAGCTGGTTTTAGGAGAGGCCAAAGCACAATAGATCAACTTTTTAAGCTGAATATGATCTGCGCGAAATACGCCACCCTAAAAGATTGTGCATTATATCTGGTCTTTGTGGATCTTCAAACAGCTTTTGACAGCGTCAATCGCCAAATATTATGGCAGTTATTGTCAGAAATGGGCATACAGGGGAAAATTCTAAGGCTGTTAATTCTACTGCACACAGGGAATACTGCTAGGGTTAGATATTCCACGAGAAATGATTATACAGCAGAAATTCCAATCCAGCGTGGCGTAAAACAAGGATGTGTTTTGGCCCCAACCTTGTTTAACTGTTATATAAATAAAGTAAGCCAAGATCTGAGGGAATTAAATCTGGATGTGCCAAAACTAGCCAATGAAAGTATACCTATCCTGCTTTTTGCTGACGACGCTGTATTACTGGCAAGAACAGAGATAGCAATGCATCGTCTACTTAGGGGTTTCGAATCATTTTGCACCTCAAGGAGCATGGTAATTAATGAGGAGAAAACAAAGTTTATGATTCTCAACCCAAAACAAACGATGCATTCGACCTTCAGGGTAAACAACAAGCCCTTGGCTCGAGTGACCACCTATGACTACCTGGGTTGCAGACTGGACGAAAAACAGACATGGAAATCACAAATCTACAAAAGTAACATCTCCTTGGCCCAGCACGCCGGAGCGGTACTTAGATTTGCTAAAGCCACAGGCAACCATTCTGTGAGTTCTGCACTGCTTGCTTATAAAACCAAAGCAAGGACGGCAGCACTTTACAGCGCAGAGATTTGGGGATTTAGAAAGACCCCATTAATACAAGTAACTGAGAATAATTTCCTACGCCGATTACTTTGTTTAGGCACTGCCGCACCAATGAATGCGTTGAGAACTGATTTACAAATAAGAAAGGTCGAGGATTACATTGCACTGGCCCCGATAAGATATTGGATCCGTATCTGGGCAAAAGAGGAACTCAAACCATACAGAGAAACACTCATGGACATCATGAAGCTACAAAATTACCGAAAATTGCCTTGGTTTAAACACATCTCAACTACCCTGGTTGCTATTGGCCAAGAAGACCTCTGGCTTCATCCAGGGAAAATCAGAAAGCCCAGTTTATCTGTCATTAAAAAGGCATACTGGGACCAAAAGACTCAGAGTATGTGTGAGACACTTAGCCCTTTACTCAAGAGGTACATTTTGCTCAACCAAGAGCTTAAACCAGCAATTTTCATAGACTGCATCTATCCGGAAGAAAAAAGGGCTCTCTATTTTAAATTTCGTATGGGTACATTACCAGTGATGGCGGTGACTAACAGATGGCAAGCCGTCTCACAGTGCGGATCAGAATGCTGTCCTTGCCTTCATGGTGGCCAAGAAACATTATCCCACTTCCTTTTATTATGTCATTTTACGCTTAAACTCCGCAAATTGTACTTACGTCCGCTTTTTAGATCATACGGGATCAGGAAATGTAATGAGGCGGAAGTGCTTTGTATGCGATCAGATGAGAAACATATTGTGGCGAAGGTTTCAACTTATATATTGGAAGCGTGGAAGTTACGTTCATCAATGTACTCACAGTTGGCCTAAGTATAATTACTTGTGTTATCCTAGCTATCATTAGTATGAGACATCGCTGAAGGTTGCTGATTAAACCAGGCAAGGTCCTGGGTTATTATTATACTGCTGGCAGGTATCGCAAGAACCCAAATGATTAGTGCAAGAATAGGATATTTAAATTTTAGATCTATAATGTTTTTAGAATAAGTAAAGAGTCTTATGCCAATTATGGCTAATAATCAAGTTTTATGATATTGCAGGGCATATTGGATTCACCTAGGGCCACGTAAAATCAAAAACTCAAGTATAGTTTTTCTTTTTTACAATGTTTTATTTAATGTGATTTTATTGCGTGTGATGGATTGATACTTATTGTGTATTATTGTTATGGCCGGATAGGCTGACAACAATTAAATAAATGGTAAATGGCATCTTTTGCTAGCTCCTGTAACCACTCGTGTTCCCAGAGGGTTCTCAGAACAAAGCCACAGCTTTCAATATACTGCGCCTTCGCCAGAGTCCATCGGTGCAGATGCTCAAACGTGGTGCCCTGCAGTCTATTAAACTTGTGGGGTTTGTAACACAGTGGACACCCGTGGTAAAAGCACCCATTGAACTCAAAGGTTGTAGGTACCCCGTTAATGAATGTATACCCGTCTAGGTAGTAGGGGCCCAAACGGTATTCGCCGCCCTGCAACGCGTGCTGAATGAAGATGTTCTCATTCTCCGAGATGTACATGAGCCACTGAATAGACAGGGTGGAGTAACGTTTCTGTTTGCCTTTATAGAGGTCAGGTGGTACTAAAGCGATAGTTCCAGGTATTAAAAACATGTGTTTATAAATAGACATACACATTGATGCCAGAGTAATGTTTTTAAAAGGGTCTAGGTATTCAGTTTTTTTTTTTTTTTTCTCTTGCTGGATTTGGTTTTAATAAACCTGACCCGTTTCCTCATCTCCACCACAACGTCTCTGAAAAGGTTGCATGCTTTTCGCAATATCATGACATCCGCCTGACAGTAAGCTTTCAACTCGGTTTGAAAATGAAACCAGTTTTCACAGTTTTCATCGTACCATTGTACCAAACTCTCTTTTTCAGAGGGCATCATGTACTTGAAACCATAACTGTCGGGCCGAGGCATAGGCCCGCTGTAATTCTGATTAGCCCATGTGTTAATAAAGTGAGGGAAATAACCTTTACAGCCTTCAAAACCAAAGGCTTTTGGCAGTTTGCTCAACTTCATGGGCAGAAAATTCAAGGTGTCTATGAACCTATTGTCAAAAGGCACAACCTTTAGCAGCACCAGTTTGGAACCTTGGGAGATGAGGTCCACGCCCAACTTTTCATGAATCAGGTCGCGGAGAATGAAGAACGAGTCGGATGCTTTGGAGCTGTGAGCCAGAAATCTATACTCCTTGTATTTCGGCTGCATGAACGTGTTGAGGAAATCATTCACGCATGAACGCCCTTCAAACTCCCAGCTTTCATCGCCTGTTAGATGGTGGGCGTAAATGTAGTTTGGCTGGTGCACACCCGTCTCTTGCGTCCACTCTATATCAAATACGATATAGTCTTCTGATTTTTTCTGGGGATGGACTCCGAGGATGTAACACTCATGTGTTGTTCCGGCTATAAAATCCGCTGTACACCTGGGACATTGCATACCTTTACAATCGTGTTTGGCAGCCATGTAACATCCGCAAACCCCACAGTCCGCTTTACGGACGCACTGTGCTAGGCTGATGTGCACGTTTAAACAGTCCTGCGACCGACAAAACATCTTGCATGTGGAGCAGTTCACTTTCTGAGCTGCGTTGTTGACACTTCCATCCCTCTGACACATTTTGCAGTGTAGTTCACACTGATGTATGGTCCGGTTGTTGTATATGTGATCGCAATGCTTGCACACATACTTGGCACCTAGAAGACCCGTCAGGTTCAAGACACCGTAAAAGTGGTTTTCAGGATGTAGCACATAAACGGTCTTGTTTTTCACACCCTCATTGGTAGTGAAGTACTTCCAAGAACCGTCGTGGTATAGAACTTTTACCGTCACTCAACTATGTATAGTTAAACTAGTTGTGGCTTATATCAGTGTTTAACTACCTTAGAACACATACACACACTACACTGTTATAGACCTTAAGTAGAAGAGGTTTGCAAACACCAGTCTGCGCTCTGCCCTTCATGTTTTCAGCCATGATGTCCTGATGATTCCCTGCTCGCCACAAACTGCCGTATGTAGTTCCGAAAAAAGAGGTCTGTGAAGGTGGGGGTTCTTATACTAGGCTCACTATGGTAATCATGCCAGGGCGCTGTGATTGGTGGGGCCTGGAAATAGACATCTGCTATAGGTTGGCAATACATGGCCTTTGTTTTGGTTCAAACTTTTAATTACTAGGCCAGTTTCTAATTTAGCCCCCACTGCATACCAGGGAAAGCCTGTAGGCAACCATCTGTTTTAAATTTGCCATGCCCCTCATCCTCTGTTGTGTTTCAAACTTTTAATTACTGAGTCAGTTTCTAATTTAGCCTCCACTGTGTCCCAGGGAAAGGCTGTAGGCACACATCTGTTTTAGATTTGCTATGCCCTTCATCCTCTGTTGTGTTTCAAACTTTTAATTACTGGGCCAGTTTCTAATTTGTGTCCCAGGGAAAGCCTGTAGGCACACATCTGATTTAGATTTGCTATGCCCCTCATCCTCTGTTGTGTTTCAAACTTTTAATTACTGGGCCAGTTTCTAATTTAGTCGCCACTGTGTCCCAGGGAAAGGCTGTAGGCACATATCTGTTTTAGATTTGCTATGCCCTTCATCCTCTGTGGTGTTTTAAACTTTTAATTGCAGGGCCAGTTTCTAATTTAGCCTCCACTGTGTCCCAGGGAAAGGCTGTAGGCACACATCCGTTTTAGATTTGCTATGCCCTTCATCCTCTGTTGTGTTTCAAACTTTTAATTACTGGGCCAGTTTCTAATTTAGCCCCCACTATGTCCCAGGGAAACCCTATAGGCACACAGCTGTTTTACATTTACCTCTCTAAATTGATAGGCTAGCTCTAACAAAAGCACCATTTGACCATTCCCACTTTTTGGATTAGCCAACAGTGTGGAGGTTTGGCCAGACCGCCCACTTTGCCGCCCTGTGCAGAGGCCCCCTAACAGCCACTTGGGCATGAATGTCTGACATGTCCAGACCTGTCCCTCTCATGCTCTGAAACCACTTGCACAACACTAAGGTATACTTTTTACACAGCCCATAGGCCAATATCCAGGGGCTAGGACCCAGACACAGGGCTAACACATAACATTATGAGGTCACAAACCACGTGACACCCCCATGCACCCACGTCACTTCCGGGGAGGGCTCTCAGGGGCACCGGAAGACCCAGTCACGGAAGTGACGTCACTTCCAGGGAGGGACAACTGTCACTTTTAAATGGTGATGGAAGGTATCCCTTCCTATTACTCGCTAAAAACGTATCTTTATTTCTCCTTGTTTTTATCTCTTTCTATGTGTGCTGCGTTGTGCAGCACACATAGAAAGAGGAAAAAGCCTCTCAGGATTGTTTTTGTGCAGGAAGGTACTCCTTCCTGCACAAAAACAATCCTGCCTACAACACAGACACTCTTGCACCATGGTGCAAGGGGGCCTGCTTTGGTGCTAGACTGCCAAAAAGCACCAGCCCAGTGGGAAAGGGCAGGAATGCGCTATGTGCCATAGATATGGCGCATTCCCGCCCTTTCCCTTTGATGACGGTTAGCACAACAAGGTGACTTGCTTAGCTGTCCTACGCAAAAAAGCCCATAAATATGGGCCTAAGTATACTATACAACAATCGAGCTTACTTCCTCAAAGATTTACACTGTCAGTATTCTGTCTCCACATTGGCAAATGAAGCAATGATCCTCATGAATATATCACCCAAGGATTTGCAGTTCCAGTATTCCTTCTCCACACTAGTAGCACTGGTAGCTCATCCAAAAATGTTAGTCTTTTAATTTGAGTTCTGCACTGGCAGAGGTGGTTGGTTCATCCAAATTTTGCAACTGTTTTTAAAACTTCTTTGAACAGAATATGTAGTTCCTTCATTAACTACTTGTATTATTCTTGTTACAGTCGTATGAAAGCAATCCACACCTTTTAGCTAGCGCATTAACGTGAAGCACACTTTTCTTTTCCAGCACAAAATCTTCAGTTACGAGCAGGGAGGTGATTTCCTGGTACAATATGATGTCTCAGTATATAAAAAACTGGGAAGCAGATCAAGATCAGGTAAGCCTGCAGAATCCAACCACGCTATTGCAGACAATGGCTTCCTCTTTCATAGAGTACCAGAAGCACAAGAAAGCAGAGTGCTTGGCTGTGCCCTTGGTTCACTTTGTATTGTGACTTACTCAATATGGCTGCCAGATATGGCTGGAACTTGAAATCTTGTGGAAATCTTGCAAGACTTTCGTACCCACATAATCAGAGAGAGATGAAAACAGCCAAGGAGTCCTATCATGAATCTGTCCTCTAGCTGAAGAATAGGCAGGGACAGGGACACAGGAAGAAACAACGGGGTTCAATGTCTCAAACTTCAATCTGTGAGTGGAGATACTGACACATAAATTTGAATCCATAGCTGAGGTGGAATTGGATTGTCTTGGTAGAATATAGTTTGACATCACTACTACATATTACAAACCACAAAGTTTTCTTCTATACAGGAGTTCGGCCATAGTCTTGAATCTGGTCAATCTTTGCAGTGTTTGTGCCAATCTGTTTTGGTCTCTGAGAGTGTTGGTGAGGGAGTAGTTTTTCTTCCATGGTTGTTTTCAGTGACACAGATTTGCAGTATTTTTTCAGCTGGCCTAACTTGCTCCCTGTAGCCGACCCACACTCCATCGCGGTCAGTCTGAACTTGTGACTTTGTCCAGATCCGGCATGACCAGATAACCACAGATGGCACTTTGTGTGTCTAGGCACTATTTTCACTTAAATCTTTATAATTACATATCTCTGGTTTTACTTATTGGATTTTTGTCATGTTGGAATCTAATTTATTTACTCTATTTTTTTAAATACATGTGGGAGTTTTCTTGTGTTATGTTTTCACTTTACTACCGTTTGGAGTGCTGCATTAATACTTTACACATTGCCTCTCAGTTAAGCCTGACAGCTTTTGTGGCATGCTCCCTGAGGGTTAAGCACATGTTAATTTTGGGTTGCATGTGACTTCACCCTGTCAGAAATTGTAGTTGCTGCTTGAGTAGAGTTTCACCTCCCTCAACCAGTACCCCAATTTCCTTAACTTTCCAGTACCTCAATTTCCTTAACTTTCCATTACCAAGGTGTTCAATAGTTAAAATGAATAGGAGGATTGTAGGTGCCATCATCCAAAGCATTGAGAGTTGAAAGTTAGGATTTTTTACCCTTAGGACAAAATGTATGCCTACATTATTCATCTTTTTGTAGGTGATGGAGCTTGTCTCAGTGTTGACAGCCATCTAGAATGGAGAGAGCCATTCCTGGTGCAACTCACTATCAGGCTTTTCTTCTCCAGAATATTTTCCATCCTAACTTGGCCATCGTAGATAACAGTTCCAATGATGTTGTGCACTAGTTTAACTGGATCCATTTAAAAATTATGATTTTCCTGCCTGTGTTTTCTACCATCCCTCTCGAGGCAGCATCTTCCATAACTACTAAACATTCCCCCATGTGCTAATCTTTTCTAAACTTTAATCTTGACCAAAAGCATGTTAAGATCAGGAAAGTATTTCTCTTAGGGTTTTTAGTGAATGCCATGTAATTGTTCTTTTATGAGCCCTGAATTGGGCATTAAAACATACTAGGAGATTGAAAATCTTCTCGGTTGGCAGAGGCCTCTGTTGGTCTGGTAGGAAATCACCCTACTATTTGCGTTAGTCTGTAGGTGCGGCAAAGCATTTGCTTGCCAAAAGCGCTCCCACCAAGATAGCAGAGACATGTTCTGCAAAAAACACACTGGTAAGGCTACGGAGTCATGATGGCTTACTCGACCTGTGTTCTTTGTTCTGCAAAAAGAAAATAAAAAAGCAAGTGTTTCTCACTGTTAAGTTAGTCCTGAACGGAATTTAAATCAAAACAGTCTAATTTGTGGAATTTTAGAAATGTCGTGTTAAGCTTCTTGTATGAAATTCCTTATTGCATAATTATCTGGGAACTGCAGTACAACTTTACTGCAATGCACCATTCGCAGTAAAGTTTACTGGGATTGTACTGGCACTACAGAATGCGAGTGGCTGTTGTTTGTGGTGCTTTTGTTTCTTTGCACTATTTTCTAGTGCAAAATGTGTCCTTACGTCAAAAACTAACATGAGGATGAATTCAACGTTTAAACATATAGCTAAAGACTGACTCACATTCTGCATATTTATAAATACTTTTGCCCTATATTTATGCAATGCAAATTAGCCAAATTTGGCACACCCCTTTATAAAACGAGAACATTTTCCCTGTCATGCAGGGAGCGAAATTCTGTGCCCCTTGGGTCAGTCCCTTGCTCGTGATGGGATAGCTTTGCAGTCTGTATCACTTCATCAGCTCTTGATTCACTGGCAGCACTATCAATTTCTGTGTTTGTCCTTCCCAGGAGCATCTTCTCTCATGCGGTTTTTATTAGATAAAATATTCTTGCACTGCTGGAAGCAGACTGTGGGGCATATTTACAAGCCCCTGTGGTGCAAAGAGGCGCAGTAAGTGTCTTGCTGCACCGCCTTGCACCACCGAGAAAGGGCAGAAATGTGCCATATCTACAAGATACAGTGCATTTCTGATTTCTCCCCCTGCGCTGGCGCTAAAATTAGCTGCATAGCACCAATGCAGGCACCCTTGCACCATAGTGCAAGGGTGCCTGCATTGCAGGTAATGATTGTTTATGTCCCTTCTTGCACATAAACAATCAATAACGGTGATTTGTTACTTTTATGTGTGTTTCACAATGCAGCACACGTAGAAGTAGCAAATTGGCATTATTTAATGATTATTTATGTCAAGGAAGGGACACCTTCCTGCACATAAACAATAATTAATGGTGTTTTGCTTTTACTATGTGTGCTGCAGAACACTGCACACATAGAAAAAGTAAAAACTAGGAGAAATAAAAGTATTAGGCCACCACTGGGGTGGCGTTAGTTTTTCGCACAGCCTCAGATTTATGATTTCTCATAAATCTGTGGCTGTGTCAAAAGCAATGGGTGTTGTGTGGAAAAGCCCATAGCAAAAGCAACACCCATTGCATGCCCCTCTGCCGCATAAAACTGCGTCAGGGCCCATATTAAAAAGGCAGTGTTAAGCCTCACAAAGTGGCTTCCCACCACCTGGTAAATGTGGAAATGGGCACAGCGTCACTTTAGCATCGATGAAAGTGGCGCGCTGGTGATGCTAGGGGTTTGTAAATAAGCCCCTATGCTTCTTTGCCAAGCATGGAAGGGACCATTCAATCGCCATCAATCTTTCCCTACAAACTTTCTCCAACCCCTTCATTTTCCCTATCCTTTTCCAAACCGTTCCCCCCACACCCCTGTTTACTGTTTTTTTTTCTTGTTAACTTTTTGCCAACTGCCGCACCACCGGCAGGAAGGTAATATAAAATTGTTAAATAGTTTTTTGACCATTCCAAAGTGTCCACCTCTGCAGGTGCAGCACATGGGCCGCAGTCGGTCAGCAATGAAGAGTTTTGACTTATTTTAACAAATCCCATACATTGATGTCCGCCATGGAAGCATGTGCTACCAAGGTGGGCATTTTTTAATGAGATTTATTCAAATAAAAGTACATGAATACAAGGAAAGCCACTGCAACTGTGCATGCATTTACAGCGGCTATCTTTCAACTGCATTGCCATCTTACACGTGCATCCACTGCGGTCGTCTTTTGATGCATTTTATTGTGTTTTACAAACTCGTTCCATGATGGCGCACAGATGCACGCACATAAGCCGTAGCTACCTGAAGCAAACAAAAATTGGAAAAAACAATAGGTTTCACAGCAAAGACCTATTGGCTTTGCCATTGTTTGTTCTCTTTTCCTGCTTGCATGCACCATGCGAACCATGGTGGTCCATTGCAGGAAAAATTATTAATCGGATCGGTGTCCTAAGAAAGTCGGTGCTTTTGTCACTGTGACACTGGCAGCCTTGTCAGATGGGCAGCCTAGAAAAGGTTTCCGATGGTGGAGCCAGTTGAGTTTCCGCATGTGGAAATCTGCCTGTTCCCCTACTTGTAAATAGGCATGGACATCATTTAAGGATTTTTCCCTTGCTGCCCCTGGCACTGCTCTTGGGACCCCGGGCCTCAGGGGTCGCAAAATCAGTATGAATCACAGAGGGCTTTGACATTATGGTAGCAGTAGTACATTAAAAAATAAACTTCAGATCATTTCTCTCTCGTTTCTGGAAAAAACAGGTACTCAAAGCTGCCTCTGGGCTCGGGGCAGAAAATGGTTGAAACTTGCTACTGTTTGCATCAAATGCTATGATTTTTATGTTTTCTTGCCCTTTGGCCTGTGAAAAAGTGAGGAATTACAAGGAGTTCCACCATCAGCAGACGTTCGTGGATTTCGTTTTCAGCTGGGTCCTATCTGCAATTGTGGGCCTCTGAGCTGTGCTGCCAAAAGTTAGAGAATGCAAATGCCAAAAGTTAAAGAATGCAACATTTCTTTCTGTTTCAAACTGTTACAGCTTTGAAGATACACTAAGTTCTTTTTTTTACTTTTTCCATTTACACCGGTGTTTTTCATGTTGTTTCTGCAGTGCTAGAAAAAGCCAAGTTTTTATTTGCTTATTTGTAACGTAATATTTTTCATTTGTTTGTGTGTGAGGTTTTAAAGCCTTCTATACCAGATGAGCAACACTAACAGATGGCTGAAGACCAAATTACGTGAATGCGGTGAGCTAATTTATGTGGCAAAAAAGGCAAATTATGCATCATCATATGCGCATGTTCTATGGTAGTGTAATTACTCCATTTTAAACCTGTAATATATGTCAGTACTGTCACTGACCCTTGAATACAACATACTACAAATGAAAGTGTGCCAGTTAACTACTTTGCAAAAAGTCTGGCAGTGTGTGCCACAATGCACGGCACATTTTTATTAACATTTGATCATTTAAAATAGTAACTATTTTTTTAAGTCACTGATTTATCAACATATTGTAGATTATGGCCCTCATTATGACATTGGCGGTAAATCCCACTTACCGCCATGCTGACTGCCGCCAACATACTGCCGCTGCGGTGGATATCTGTTCACCATATTATGACACACACACACACCAATCCGTCACTATTCAGCCACATACACAATTCCGCCACACAAAAGGTCAGTGATAAACTGGCAGTATCAAAACCCATACTCTTACACCAACAGAACTACGCCCATCACATTATGACCCACAAACCACGACAGCGGACATTCAACGGCGGTAAACCATTGCCGGTACATACCGATGCGCTGAAAATACACACACTGAAACAAAATAACACCATACTAGACAATTCAAACAACACACACCTGACACCCATAAACACACCACACCTACACACCCACACCAATATAACAAACACACACAAATTACCCACAACCCCTTACGACTACAAACCATTTTCATGAGACAGACAAGACGAGAGCCACACACTACTTACACCTATACACCACTCACATACCCCACATCACACACCCCAACACATTACCCAACACACGCTCACCTGCACATCCCACACAACACCCATGACACCACAAAGACATCCCTGATTCTCAGAGGAGGAGCTAAGGGTCATGGTGGAGGAAATCATCAGGGTAGAGCCTCAGCTATTTGTAGCACAGGTGCAGCAGATATCTATTGCAAGGAGGAAAATGGAGCAATGGCGGAGAATCGTGGACAGGGTCAACGCTGTGGTACAGCATCCAAGAACAAGGGACGACATCAGGAAGAGGTGGAACGACCTACAGGGAAAGGTATGTTCCATAGCAGCAAGAAACCAACTCGGTGTACAGAGGACTGGCGGTGGACCCCCACCTCGTCTCCACACAACTGACAACTTGGGAGGAGCAAGTCTTGGCAATCATGCATCCTGAGGGCCTGGCCGCAGTAGGAGGAGGACTGGACTCTTGTAAGTCAACTCTTTACTACTATCACCCCCCTACCTGCATGTCATCACATGCCCCCACCCTCACCCTCACTCCATCACTCTACCACCTCCCACACACCTCAGCATCACATCTCACTCATCCCAATGCCAAGCCCTGCATGCTCTACTAATGCATGGACAACACTCACAGCCCTGCATGGACACCTATCACCAAAGCATGCACACTAGAGAGTATCAGCTAGCCCAACACATACCAACTTACACACGTTCAAGCTGCCAGGTCAAATACAACCAAAGAGGGCAACCCACCGATGCACAGTATGTCACACACAGAAACAATAACACATCATTTACATCCCCATAGGAATCCCAGCCAATGCCACCGGAGAGGAGGTGTCAGCAATATCCAGTCCACAACTGAAGAGGCCCACAGTGAAGACAGCAACTCTGTTCGCCTGCATCTGGATGACCAACATTGTCCATCAGGGACCTCTGGACTGTCGGTTACCCAAGCCCAGTCACACACCACCACAGAGCCTCCCTCATCTGGAGACACCACCACAGCACCCACCCAGCGTACCCATACCTCTGTCCCCAGGACACGTCAATCAGCA
This sequence comes from Pleurodeles waltl, assembly GCF_031143425.1. Lineage (NCBI taxonomy): Eukaryota > Metazoa > Chordata > Amphibia > Caudata > Salamandridae > Pleurodeles > Pleurodeles waltl. The sequence goes on along the minus strand of NC_090449.1, from coordinate 312,466,256 downwards.
GTGTGTCCACCTCTACAGGGACCCCAGGGCACACCTCATACCCAAGACAATCAGGGACCTGGGGTCAGTGGCAGTGGGCACACAGTTCAGGGGACATAGGCAAAGGACAACAGGGAAACTGGGAGGAGAGCTGTGCACCAGGGGGAGGACAGGACCAGGGAACCCACTTTCCAGGAGGCACTCACCGAGATCCTGGGAGCATATCAACATCCCCAGGACACGATGGGCCAGATCCTGGACAATGTGCAGGAGAACAGGCGGCTGCAGGAGGGACAGTACCAGAGTATCAGGGAGGACTTGCAGGCCATCAACACCACCCTGGTCTCCATAGCAGGGGTGCTGGCAGACATGGCCAACATTATGAGGGAGGCAGTCTCACACCAGCGGGCCCTTGCCACTAGCCAGTCATCTGAACTGCCTTCCACTTCCACTGACGCTAGTGGCCAGGAGGCCCCGCCACAGGACTCACAGGCCACCAGCACCCCTCCCCCTGCAGAAGGAGAACCACCCCGCAAACATTTCCTGCTATCCAGGCAGAAGCCAGAGACTATTGCCAAGACCCCACCAGGAAATGAGACTCTCTTGGTTGTCACCCTTGAGACTCACTCTGTCACCCTGTCCACCTTGAATTACCATTGCTCCCTTTCCTATGTCACCATGGACAATGCACCTGTGCTACAGACTGGAACTATACCCTGGAATTTCCTCCATCATTACCCCATCCAATAGCACTTGCCCCTCTTTTTCTTAGCACTTCAATAAACACCCTTGGAAAAAGTACAAGTATGGAGTATGTCACATTTTTCAAGTATGTATTCATTTAAACAAGTACAAACACTGCAATTCAACTGTACAGTAAATGAGCACATAGAAAGACCTGTAGTGGGCTGCAGTGATCACACCAGGAGCTATAGTGAGGCACCAACATCTGTAAAATGAATTGCCAAAGGGTACAGTAAGTGGGCATAGAAGTGGGAAATAACAGCATGCCAGTGCCAAAGAATTTCAAAATAATGACAGTGAAATGTGAAGTAACACTGTCTTACCTGTGTGTCATTGGAGATATTGTCATATCACTGCTGTTCTGTTGTCCTCATCCCCATCCTCTGCCTCCTCATCCTCACTGTCCAGAGGGTGCACTGCTGGAACAGGGGCATCTTCAGTCTCCTCCTCCTGCAGAAAAGGTACATGGAGTCTGAGGGCCAGGTTGTGCAACATGCAGTATGACACTACTATTTGGCAGACCTTCTCGGGTGAGTAGCACAGGGATCCACCTGTCAGATGGAGGCACCTGAACCTGGCCCTCAGGAGGCCGAAGGTCCTCTCAATGATCCTTCTGGTTCACCCATGTGCCTCATTATAACGTTCTTCTGCCCTTGTCCTGGCATTCCTCACAGGGTCAGTGGCCACGATAGGTTTGGGTAGCCAGAATCACCAGCAAGTATCGAGGGACAACATTTAGCCACACACTATCCTATTTGGCTAACTGCAGAGGCATACACCAGTGTACACTGGGTGGGGACCAAGGCTCACCTATAAGCCACACCCTGTGCCTCTGTAGTTGGGCCACCCCATTTGGGACACTGCTATTCCTCAGGACAAAGGCATCATGCATGACCCAGGATATTTAGCATTGACGTGGGAGATGTACTGGTCCGCCAGGCACACCATCTGCACATACTTGGATTGGAAACTGTTACTATTCCGGTACACCTGTTCATTCTGTCTTGGGTGATCAAACACAATATGTGTTCCATCAATTGCCCCAATAATATTGGGGATATGACCCATTGCATAGAATCCGGCCTTCACAGTGGTCAAATCTTCCACCTGGGGGAAAGCAATGTAGCTGCACATGTGTTTTACCAGGGTGGACAAGATTCTTGCCAGCACTACTGAGAACATTGGCTGTGACATTCCTGCTGCCAAGCCCACTGTCACTTGGAAAGAACCTGTTACCCGGAAATAGAGCACTGATAGAACCTGCACAAGAGCCTCCGCTGCCTTATGGCCCCTCATGACTTTGTACTGGGTATTGGCCCTTTATTGACATTTGTACATATTTGGTTTGTGGGGTGGATTTTGCTATGCTAATACATTGTCGTTACTCCAGCATTATGGTCCGTGTATTATTCTGCCGTGTCCTGTGCGGTTGGTTTACATGTGCAGCTGATTGTGTGTATGATGTGTGTGTGTTTGGTGTGTGTTGTGCGTGTGTGTGTCACTGTCGTTTGCCTCCCTCCCTCCATTGCGTGCTAGGCGTCTGTACTCACAGTCGTCATCTTCGTCAGCATTGATGTTCCAGGTGGAGCATAACGTAGAAGATCATCCGGGAAAACTTGCAGTTCGGTTCCATGGCGGCGTGGTTCTTCCCTGTGTCTCCAATGGTGAGTCCTTTCACTTCAGAGCTCTGTTTTGTTGGTGTTGGTACCACCCCGGAAAAGGTGGCGGATTACAGTGTCATGATATGGTGGGTAGTACTTTGTCTCCCGCCTGGCTGGTGGCGGCTACCGCCATGGTGGCTTTTGTTTCTGCCGTGGCGGTTGGTGTGGTACATCGGCTGTCTATGGGAGTTATCACCGCCATGGTCATAACTCACCGCAAGCCTGTTGCCGATATTACCGCCACTTTATCACCCACCTTCAGGGTCGAAATGAGAGTCTTAATCTTCCTGTGCCTAATGGGGAAAGAAACATATCTGGTGCTTATGTATCGCCCTTGGTTTGAGTTCCTGTTATATGAAACTGCGAATAAATAAACAAGGCTCTTGAACCTCCCTAATAATATTGTTATCATTCGTATTTTGTGACATGCTCCTCAATTATTAAATTAATACGACTTGGCTACTCGCTCATACACTTGAAGAGAGCCTTCTCAATTAAACTTGTTTGTAATCCTAAATCTCTTTCTGACTTCTGCCATTGCGTTTGCAGTTCTGAATCTTTGCAGCTTCTAAGAATTCTCAGAAGCAGCCAGAACGCGCCAGTTAGATGTGCGCAAACAGTGATAATAAATAAATGTTGCTTGGTCACTGTGATGGCACAGGTGAACATGCCTTTGGAGAGGCTGGCACTTTATATACATAGAGATCGTGACCTGAGAGCGCCTTTTGGAGTCTGTGCACCTGCTATATAATAAAACCCTTGGAGAGAGGAGGCGCGTAAATACTGTGGAGGCTGACGCAGAGGTACAGAGATATTTCAGGACTTTTGTGACGTAGGCGGTGTAATTTAAGCCTGACGTGGCATCTGCTTCCGCACCAAGCTATCCTGTGACAGGAACTGTGACAAGGGTTTCTCCCGTCTCTTGGCGGAAGGGGATGTGCTATGTGTCAGTTAAGCCCCTTTTGGATATTTCCCAAAAATAAGAGCCAGCACATCGAGGACTTCCAACTGTTGTAGCGTGTTTAATACATCGCGCCAAGAGTGGTGTTTAGAAGTCTATGTACAAATGGCACTGGATGGACCGCCTTCCACTATGTCCTCAGATTTATAACATAGGAGGAAAATTGAGCCCGCGCTCCACGAAACTATAGACATCGAGGTGTTTGCTGTTTACTCTTTCTAAAGTAATTCCCACGTTTGAAGCATGGACTTTTATTATTTCGGCTCCCAGATAGTTTACTCTCGTGTTGGCTGGACGAAGAACATCAGAAAGAGGTCGTATCAAGGGTGTTATGAGCCAAAAGGCAAAAATAGGAGTATCTGAAGTGCAGGTGGTCCATCAGACCCGTCTTTCCAAGGGCAACTGCACCTGCTGCACTGTTCATAGCTACGCACCTGATTTAAATAACCTCTGGGGAGGGGGAGGTGCTACGTTGAGGCCGCTAAAGGCAGGTGCCTTGGGATGTATCCACGATTAAGTACAAGAAGCCCACATATTGCACAAGGGGAATCAAAAGAGACATGCTGCGGGCGAAAGGAAGTTCGAAAAAACACATTAAAAATCCTGTCACCAAATGTTGTATCAGGGACCAATCGTTTTACCACGTCAGATGGTGGGTGGTCGTAGGGAGGGGCAAGAGGGCAGAATTCTTAGCAGTTAATGTGCCAAGAAAATTTCTGAACTCTTGGCCTACATTTTAACACAACCACTCATTAAAGTACACATTTAAAAGAACCAATTTTGTAGCAATTGGAACACGTTTAAAAGTGTGCACTAGAACCAAAAAGCCTCGTGTAGCCCAATGTGCACCAGCACTCCTTTTCAGATCTCACCTACAAACATCTTGTAGCTCACTTTTGTGGAGACCTATTGTGGACAAAATCAATACACAGAGTGGGCTTGGGATCACCATACAGTTTACCATTTGCTGGCCTTCTTACAATCTTATTTGATTGCATCATATCTAACATGCTTTCCTTCATCTTTTTGTTTTTGTCCCTTCCCTGGAACTTAGCTTCATCTCCATCCATTATATTGGATGACCTGTATACTTCACCTGCTCACATTCAAGGAGCTACTTTTTTCATTAGTCTTAAACAATCCAGGGAAGAGCATGTGTTTTCTTGCTCTCTTCTCCTTGGCTGCTTTCCCCCCCATCATCCACACCTCTGCGCTATCCGTTTTAACAGCTCGCCCTTTGCTAGCCCCACTTGATTTGTACATTTTTTTGTAAATGTAAATCCCCCACCTCCTTCACTGCTCCCCCCATAACCTTGTTCTCCATTATGTTTCAGCTGAGTGGCACTTTCTTTACCCTCCACAACATGCCCTCTCCACTGTTTCTCCCCACTCCTCCTCGTTGCCTCATTTCCTTTAACATTTTTTGGAGGGATTGGCAGCTGTACTCTGCTGCCTGGCTTCTTTTTAAAAAATGCGCTTTCACGCACATTTATGTTGGTTTTATTTTTTTGTTTCTTACCGCTCCAAGATTGCAGTCTGCAAAATGGAGCTCGTTCTACGAGGCACGCACACATGCCTAGTGACACATTTGTATGCATGCATCATGGTACTAGAGGGCATATTTACAAGAAGTGATGCATCGGCATTGAAGCGCAACTTTTCTTGCGCCCCCCTAACGGCACCATGGTGCACAATACCATCAACATTTTTGGCACTATTGTGGCACTTTGCCACATTAGCACCAAAACGTTTGACACTAGTCCACAAAGCACAGGGAGACCCACGGGAGATTATGGGTGCGTCGTTGTAATGTCTGCCCTGAGTTGACTTCAATGGCTCAGTGAAATCTAGTAAATTTCAATGCAACATTTTTTGGAGCCTCTCTGCGTGGGTACGCCCCCTTGCATACATTATGCCTGTCACAGGTATAATGTGGAGCAAGAGTTTACAAAGTGGCGCAATACATGCATTGCGCCACTTTGTAAATAAGGCATGGGGAAATTGCCTCCTTAATACCACATCCGCATAAACAAAAATGGCGCTAGTGTGGCACAGGAGGGCACAAGGGGCTTGTAAATATGCCCCTAGGCTTCATCGTTTGATGACTCTTACATGTGCAACGATGCATGCATGTACATACTTCATCACATATTTTTTACAGATGCTGTTCAGATTCTAGAATACACTTTTTTTTTCCTATTAGTAATACTTAACAGCAACAGCAAAACGCATTAGCAAAGCCAAAAGGTCCAACCTGGCAAAGTCAAAAGGTGAGTCCTACTGGCTTACCAACTTCTTGTTGGAGATTGGTACTTATTTTTCATCATCAATTTATTTTAATACAGAGCAAGAAATAGAAAGGCAGAAAAGGGGGAAAGAACAATAAAGATAAGGACACAGTGAGAGGGGAGGAAACAGATGAAAAAGTGATGGAAAAAGAACATGCAAAAGGAACTGTAGGGTGTGAAAGAGCGTTATGAGGTGGAATGAAGACAATAGATGCTTGGAATTCTGCAAATGTGGTCCCAGCAGCCGACTACTAAATAAAACATTGGACCACTGCGATAATATTTTTTTCACAGATCAAGCACTGGTAGACCCTAACAAATCTTGAAAGAAAAGTGAAATCTGTGTTGTTGCACACACCCAGGACGGTGCCGGTGTCAGGAGGGGATGTGATAAGAACGCCCAGCAAAATTTGGCAAGGAGCTCCTAAGATTTTCTGATGCCTCTGGTGCAAATGACAGCAATAAACGCTCAGTCAGCCCTCCTGCCAAATGTGGGGCCTGGCATCACAAAGGCTGTAACGACCAGGGTTTCCTTAGACAGCCCTGGTTTTCAGAGGTCTGTGCTTAGCCGCTGGACCTACAGGTGAGGGAAGCGTTTCAGCACCCCAAGCTAACCTTAAAGCATTTCATAGGAAGAGTTAACAATAAAGAGAACGGTGAAGTATTTTTCTTTTGGCAGTATTTGCAGTTATTTTAAACATAAACTCAAATATGCAACATTATTTCATATACAGCTTTCATTTAAATTTAACATATTTTCTAAATCAAATACATAGTATTTTTGGTAGAACAGGCAAGCCCCATATATTTTTGGCATACAATGCCATCTACCGTCCATGATACACCTAAGCACACATCTAAAGTGCCGTACAACGTGTGCAGAGGCTCGGTATCAACACACATTAGTGTGTGCACTCATTGTGAGTTTAATGGTAAAACCAAATGTATGAAGCGTTTTTACCTCATCAGTACAAGGTCAGTGCGTCTTCATCTATGGCCTACAAATACTAGTAGCATTTTGCATTACCCGGTCTCCTTTAGCTGTGTGCTTTCTAAAAGTCAGTTTCAAAATCTACCAACAACTGCCCCTTTGGGACACCTGGGGCTTATTATGAAATTATCAAGCAGCACAGCATGGCACCTTGCTGCGTGATTGGGAAAGGGCAGGAACACAGATAATTCAGCGCATTCCTGCCTTTTCCCAACGTTAGCACACAATGGCCCATATTTATACTTTTTGACGCAAAACTGCGCTAACGCAGTTTTGCGTCAAAAAAATTAGCGCCGGCTAACGCCATTCTGAAGCGCCATGCGGGCGCCGTATTTATTGAATGACGTTAGCCGGCGGCGCCGTCTGGTGTGCGTTAAAAAAAACGACGTACACCAGGCAGCGCCGGCGTAGGGGAAAATGGAGCTTGGGCGTCAAGAAATGGGGCAAGTCAGGTTGAGGCAATTTTTGCGCCTCAACCCGATTTGCGCCATTTTTTTTCTCACTCCCAACCCCCATAGAAATGACTCCTGTCTTAGCAAAGACAGGAGTCATGCCCCCTTGCCCAATGGCCATGCCCAGGGGACTTCTGTCCCCTGGGCATGGTCATTGGGCATAGTGGCATGTAGGGGGGCACAAATCAGGCCCCCCTATGCCACAAAAAAAAAAAAAAAAAAACTTACCTTAATGTCCCTGGGATGGGTCCCTCCAGCCTTGGGTGTCCTCCTGGGGTGGGCAAGGGTGACAGGGGGTGTCCCTGGGGGCATGGGAGGGCACCTCTGGGCTCCTTCAGAGCCCACAGGTCCCTTAGCGCCTGCCTTTTGCAGGCGCTAAAAAACGGCGCAAAAGCGGCCGTACGTCATTTTTTTTGACCCGCCTACTCCCGGGCGTGATTTTTGCCCGGGAGTATAAATCCGACGCACATGCCTCGGAGTCGATTTTTTAGATGGGAACGCCTACCTTGCATCTCATTAATGCAAAGTAGGTGTCCACGCTAAAAAATGACGCTAACTCCATGGACTTTGGCGCTAGACGCGTCTAACGCCAAAGTATAAATATGGAGTTAGTTTTGCGTCAAAATTGCGTAAAAAAAAACGACGCAATTCCGGCGCAAACGGAGTATAAATATGCCCCAATGTGCTGCCTAGCGCCAACGAAGGCACGCTTGTACCATGGTGTTTGTGTGCAGGAAGGGGCACCTTTCTGCACATAAACTATCCCCTGAGTTATTTGTCTCTTTCTATGAGGTCTGAAGAATGCAGCATGCATAAATGAGGTAAAAAGCAAGGCAAAATGAAGATATTTCTCTTCAGTACTCTTCTTGTGGGGAGGCTTAGTAGTTTTTGGCGCATTGGCAGTTCTGTCACTTATAGTACATCTGGTAATGCGTCAAAATCCATGGATGGGCTGCAGTGGCGTACTCGTGAGTTCATTGTTGACCCTCAGGGGCGTTATGTTTTGCTCAGTGGAACGCTGCTGGACAGGCCGTGTCGTCTCGTGTCGGTGTATGGACCTAATTCAGATGATCCGGAGTTTTTTAGTGAGGTCTGGCGAATGTCTGAGTCGCTGGGGGGAGGGGCTGTGCTTTGGGGGGGATTTTAATGTGCCTCTTGACCCCATTCTTGATAGAGAGAGCGTGGCTCGGGTGCAGCATCCGTCGGCCGCTCAGGTTTTGTCTGAGATTATGGAGGACGCGACGTTGGTGGACTTGTGTTGGATGAAGCACGCTGTGGAGAGAGAGGGCACCTGCGTTAACTCTGTCCATAATAGTTGGTCACATCTTGACCGCTGGCTGGGTTCGCGGGATGTGGCTTTGTTGACCCGATTGGCTGATCATTTGCCTGGCACGCTGTCGGATCATTCACCGGTTCGATTGGAGCTGGAGGTACCTGGCGGGCCTTTGCAGGCTTTTATGTGGAGGTTGCCTCAGGGGGCACTCCAGGATGAGCCGTTTCGTGAGGAGATCTGTTGTGATATTGTTTTATATTTTGAACAAAATGTGGGCACAGTGCGGTCGGCAGGCACGGTGTGGGAGGCTTTCAAGGTGGTCGCTCACGGGCTATGTATCTCGAAGCAACACAGTGTGGTGCGTGCGCTGCGACGTGAGTTGGCTGAGATCGAGACTCGGATACTGGAACTGGAGTCTCGTCTGGTGCAGGACTAGTCTGGTGTTACTTTGGCGGCCCTGCGGGCTTTGGTATCCTCATACGAAGAGGCATCTCTGAGGGAGATACATTTTTTAGGGAAGTTTGCATGAGCACGGCACCACGGAGAGGGTGACAGAGCTGGGTGCAAACTGGCGAATTTGCTCCGCAGGCCATCGGCCAGCAGTTATGTGACTGAAATGAATAACTCAGGAGGAGAGCGGGTGGTGGGTATGGCTGAAGTCCTAAAGGTATTTACCACATTTTTTCAGGACCTGTACTCTGCTCCTACTGTATTGTCTGAGGAGGTGGTTCAGGGCTACTTTTCAGAGATTAGTCTCCTCTGGTTTGATAGAGTGCACAAGGAATATTTTGATGCTCCTTTTATTGAGGAAGAGGTTAAAGCCGCGATTCGCAGTCTACCTGGCAATAAGGCCCCTGGTTTGGAGGGCTGACCCCAGCGTTTTACAAAGAATATGCTGACATCCTGGTGCCCCATTTGTTAGAGGTGTATGCCGAGGCCCTACAAAATGGAGTCCTTCCGGCCTCTCTAGGCGAGGTGCTTATTGTTATGATCCTTAAGCCTGGGAAGGATGCATGCAGCTGCGATTCGTATCGCCCGCTCTCTATGATTAACATAGACAACAAAATATTGGCAAAAATGATAGAGGCATGGTTGCAGCCGCTGATGATGAAGCTGATGTTGCTGGATCAGTCAGGATTTGTTCCAGGACGGCCCACGTCACAATTTGCGCACGTTCTTTTCCGTTGCTGGTTTAGTTGCCGTTGATGACGAGGCTGTGGCGGTGTTTCTAGATGCTACAAACGCGTTTGATTCATTGTTATGGCAATATCTGTTCACGCTTCTTGAGAGAGTGGGAATGAGTGTGCGCTTTGTGAACTGGATACGTTTGTTATACTCACAGCCGGTGGCTCGTCTACGGATGAATGGATGTGTGTCGGAGCCCTTCGTGGTGGTGCGTGGAACCAGACAGGGGTGCCCTCTGTCTCTGTTGCTTTTTGAGATAGCAATGGAGCCTCTGGCGGCCTTTTTGTGACAGCACCATGGAGTTAGAGGGTTGCCGTTTCATCAGAGATCATTCCTGATATCCATGTCTGCGGATGACTTACCGCTGTATGTGCGGGAGCCTGCGCACAACTTAGATGTGTTATTAGATGAGACTGTCCAGTTCGGGGGAATCTCTGCAATAGCGATAAACTGGTCTAAGTCTGTGGTGTTGCCTCTTTCGTCCGGAACAGTGGTTTGTCGGTCCCGCTATCCTCTTGTCTGGGTAGACGGCCTGGTTAAGTATTTGGGACTTTGGCTGAGCTGCGATGCTGAGAGGCTCTGGCTAACCAATTATGGTAAAGCCATGTCTTGGCTGGAAGACAGAATTGTGGCGTGGCGCTCTTTTCCCTTGTTTTTAACCGGACGGATTGAGGTGGCAAAGATGCTGGTATTGCCAAAATGTTTGTACTTGTTCATTAATCTTCCTCTGGTGCTTACGGCTGGTTTTCTGCAGCGACTCCGTTCTGCGCTGATTCGACTGGTCTGGGCTGAGGGTCAGCCTCGCATTGCATGGGAAAAATTGGTGCTACCGTTCGAGTTGGGTGGACTTGCGGCCCCTGATCTGGAGCTCTATTATCATTGTGCGCAGGCCCACTTTGCGTATTATTGGATCCAGCCGATTCGTTATTTGCCGCATCTTGCCCTGGAGAGTGATGCGGTGTGGCCAGACGGACTTGAGCGAGTGCTAGGAAGCCTATTGAGGGCTCGTCCTGGTGCGTGGATACGGTGGCTTGTACCGTTATGGCCTGGGCGGTCCTGCTGAAGCGATCTAGGATGCGTGTGCCTTTTGCGCCGTCTATGTCCGTGGCGGCTGTGGTGGATGAGGCGATGTTCCATGATTCACAGCTGCGGAATTTTCTCCGTACTTCTGATTTGGTATCCTTAGAGGACTGGTTTGTCGATGGAAGGTTGATGTCCCCGGGGAAGCTACTGGGGGATGGGCCTGCTAATGCGGTACATCGCTTATTTGTGTTACAGCTATGCGCTATGCTGCGTGCGCGGTATCCTAGTCTCCCTGAGATTCCACCGACTTGCCGCGCGTTGGAGGTGTTGTGGATTGTACAGTCACCGAAGAAGCTTATTACTAAGTTGTATGGCTGTATACAGGAGCAGGGGGAGGGCTGGGGCTGGCTGCTAGGGTGAAGTGGGCGGCTGATGTGGGGGAGGACATTTCAGATGACGTCTGGAGGTCGTGCTGTGCGCATATGAAGGAGCTATCACCCAAATATAGGCTGCGCCTTATTCACTTTAAGTTTCTGCACCGCTTGTATTATACTCCTCGAAGCTTGTGCTTTATGGGACTGCGAGCGGAGGATGCTTGTGTAAGATGCCGTGCTCCGGCCGCTGATTTTCTCCATTTGGCGTGGCACTATGCGGAAGTATATGACTTCTGGAGGGAGGTCTTTCATGTGCTTGCTGGGATGACTGGATTGGAGCTGACTCCGGCTCCTGTAATGGCGTTGTTGAGTAAGGTGAGCAGGGTGCGTTGACGGTGAGGCGCTTAGTCAGTATGATGCTACTGTTGGCTAAGCGCAGGGTGGCAATTTGTTGGGGCCAGGGTCGACCTCCTCGATTTCCAGGTTGGCTGTGGGATGCTGCGTTTTGCCAGGAACAATTGACAATTTATTGGGAATTGGCGCAGGAGGGCACTAGACCACGTGATATTTGGGCGCCCTTCCGATCCTATCTTGCGTCTGTGTCTGATTGAGGAGCTTTTTTGAGGACTGGACATTCTGATACATTGGTTGTGTCCTCGCTCCTGTGCATCACTGTTAATTGAGATGATTGCTGCTGGTGCTGACTGTTTCCTCCCGGCCTTCTCTTTTACTTCTCTTTTATTTTTATTTTATTTTTTCTGGTGCCTGTTTTTCTGGGTTCGCCCCTTGGGCTCGGTGGCTTGCTGAGGCTGGTTCGGCTGCAGGCTGTATAGACATGGACATTTGATATCACTGCTGGACTCTGCCTGCCAGATCTTAAAGGACTTTTAGAGACATATGATACTGTTAGTGCCTGGCGAGACTTCATGGTTAAATATGGCTGTAAATGCATTTGACTCAATGCTGTGTGGGCTGAAGGGGCACCCTTGTTCGTGTGTCGTATGTTTGTTAATTTAAATGAATAAATAAATATAATAAAAAATAAAAATAAAAAAAACTGGCAATTTGCATGTAATTTGTTGCATTACTCAAGATCGATCAACCTACTCAAGGCCATGCAAGGTGGCCTAGCGTGGCTTGATAAATCACATTTTAATGATTGCTTCGCCTCTGCCCCCCATTGGGGGGTGCAAAAGCAACGCAGCCCTTTCATTATTATATCTCTCACTCTTTAAGTAGCAGTAGGAATGTTCACAACCCCCAAGCCTTTAATTAGGTGGCACTGATGGGTAGCACACCGCCCCAAAAAATTGTTCCATCACCATCGTGCCTGTTCTGGTGTTCCTGTCCGGATTTCAGAACAAGGTGGAATCAGTATTTCAATTATTGTGCATTCTCTAAATTTGATAGGCATCTCTGTAGTGTGAAATTCTGAAATACTGTTAATTAATCATGAAGTTTCACTGCATTTAAGCACAACAGCATGTGTGTATATATATATATTTATATATGTATATATATATATATATATATATATATATATATATATATACATATATATATATATAATATATATACATATATATATATAATAAATATACATATATATATATGTATATGTATATATAACAGATAGTATGTCATTCCTCCTAGGCATAAAAAAGACCGCACTCCAAAGTTCTTAGATGCAAAATAAATTTCACAGTGACACATTTCGATCAAACGATCTTCTTCACAACCCATAAAAACCACAGTGCTCCACTCTCTTTAAAGAGACATAGTTCACCCACTAATAAACATAGTCAAAATACTTTGATACATCCCTCAAATCGATCATACCACTTAATACCAAAAAGAAAATACAGAAGAAAGAGAGAAGAGAAAAAAAGAGAAAAGAAAGAAAAAAGGGAACTAAAAGAAACTAAAAACATATAATCAGTATATAATGTGATTTAGTCAAACATAACCATTGTTCAACATAAATGTAATATTAAAGCACTCGTTATGAACTTGGTGGTGTGGGCCACCATGCCGGCGGTGGCGCGAAATCCCGCCATCCGGCATGGCGGCCCACACCGACACATAATGAAGCCATGGCAGCCCTCACCCACCGCCAGGCTGCCTCCGAAAGGTAGCCTGGCGGTGGATGGCATCATTATCCGACAGGGCAGCGCTGCTGCCCCTCGAATAATGATCCCAAATCCCCCAGCCTTTCCCTGGCGGGTTTCCCCGCCAGGGAAAGGCTGGCAGAAGGGGTGCTCTGGGACCCCCCTGGGGGCCCCTGCACTGTCCATGCACTTGGCATTGGCAGTGCAGGGGCCACTGTGCAGTGCCCCGTCGCCCAGGTCACTGCCTGATTTACAGGCAGTGATCTGCGCGACAGGTGCAGCTGCACCCACCGCACAGAGGCATTGACGGCAGCTCCATGTGGAGCCGCCAGCAATGTCCCGGCCTGGCATTCTGCTGGGCCGGCGGGCGGAAACAATGTTTCCGCCCGCCGGCGCAGCAGAATGTTTGTAATACGGCCGTCTGGGTCCCAGGGGGGCTGGAGGTCAATAGAAAGACCGCCACCCTGAACACGGTGGTGAAAACCGCTGTGTTCATAATGAGGGCCTAAGTCTCCAATGTTGCCGAATGATCCCATAATATTCTATTATTTCAATAATTTCTACCATTTCTATTTTACAATAATTCGATTTATAATGAGCTAGTTGTAGCCTTTCTTCACTTTTCAATTCAATTCAATTTAAATTTTAAGGCCAATAATGCTTCAAATCATAAACATTACAAATACCATTATCAAGGGATAAATAAAAATGCGTATATTTATATCGGCATTTTTTGTTTTAATGGAGCACATATGTCCGTAAAATATATTACTTGTAATGACTTTTAAAAGCCAGTAAATAAAACATTCATTTTGGGAAAATCACGAGGGCTTAATTTTCACCCGATATGTACAAAAAGTTCCTCATTCATATTCAATCCCATTGGGTGTCTTACTGTGGAGATGGACAATATATTCTGATTCCATTATGCGTGGTCTTCTTTCCCTGTCACCACCTCTAGCAGAACACAGAACCCTATCAATGCCAAAAAATGAAAGCATATTAGGATTTTGTGAATGCATTTGTTTCCAATGCCTTGCTACTGGATAATTCTGATCACAGTTCTTTATTGCCCTCAAATGTTCAAGTATTTGCTTCTTTGCAGGCAAAATTGTACTGCCCACATATATTAGACCACATGGGCAGGTAAGGACATAAATGCAAAAATCACTCTGCATGTGATAAATTTATCAATGTTCTTGCTCTGTCAATTTGGTAACAAAAAAGTCTTCACATTCTTACAACCTCTACATTCCTTACATTTTCCACATTTAAAGAAACCTTTCTGTTCCGATAACCAACCTTCCTGCTCAGTCCTTATACTCAAATTACTCTGCACTAGCATGTCTCGCAAGGACCTTGATTTACGATAGGTGATCAGAGCATATGGTGTAACCTTCTTTCAATAACAGGATCAATTCTTATCAGATGCCAATGTTTAGTGATCATTGTCTTAATCTTTGCTGACTCTGAATTATAGGTGGTGTTCAGTCTTACTGCCACTTAATCTTTTTTAGAACTGAGCTTCGCAGTACAGAGATCTTGTCTGACCTGGGACCTAACTCTCTTTTTGGCTGCTCTTAATACAGCTAGCTCTGAATTTATCTATCGTAGTTTTCTCTTCCTGCATGTATGCTTCCATTGTACTACAGTTACGTTTAGCTCTAAGGAGTTCTTCATAGGGGAAACTCAATTTGAGATTAGTGGGATGAGGACCATTCGCATGTAGTAAACTATTACCAGCTGTTTTTTATGAAAAAGGGAAGTACATACTTTATCCCCCTCTGTCTTCACATGTACATCCAAGAAATTAATTTCCGTGCTATGTATCTGATTCGTAAACGCCAAATTCAATACGTTGCATGAAATGTGTTCCAAGAAACCCTGCATAAGACTTTCAGGACCAAATCATATTACAAAGAGATCATCAATTTACCTGGTCCATAATATTATATGCCCAGTCCATCTGATATTCTCTTCCGTCCCAATATGTTGCTCCTCCCACCTCAAAATTTGGCAAAAATAAAACATTTTCCTCACATTTCGGTGATGGAAAGTTCTGGAATCTGAGAGGAGCCACAAATTTCCTTAGACGCAGCATTCCTCCAAGTCTCCCGATAAAAATGGTACCTCACTTGTGTGGGAAGGCCTAGTGCCCCCGACAGGAAACGCAACATGGACACATCAAATTTTTACATTGAAAACTGACGTGTTTTTGGGAAAGTGCCTAGCTGTAGAATTTGGTCTCTAGCTCAGCTGATACTCAGGAAAACCTACCAAACCTGTGCATTTTTTAAAACAAGACACCTAGGGGAACCCAGGATGTGGTAACTTGTGGCACTTTCACCAGGTTCTGTTACCCAGAATCCTTTGCAAACCTCAATATTTGGCAAAAACAACACTTTTTCCTCACATCTGAGAGGAACCACAAATTTCCTTTCACTCAGCATTCCCCCAAGTCTCCCCATAAAAATGGTACCTCACTTGTGTGTGTAGGCCTAGTGCCCGCGACAGGAATAGATCACACACGGTCAATGTTGGTCCTTACATGAGGGCAACTGTTGACCCTGGGGTGATCCATTCCTGATGCAGGCACTAGGTACAGGCACTCAAATCGGGTAGTGTTTTTATCAGGACCGGTGGGGAAACACTGAGTGGTAGGAATTTTGTGGATTCCAGCATATTTTTGTAGTTTGTGTGACAGAAATGCAAGAAACAATTTAGTTTTTATTCAACATTTCACCTTTGCAGGGTATTCTGGGTAAAAAAAACTTTGGGGAATCCACACAAGTCAATCAATCAATCAATCAATCAATCATAGTATTTATAGAGCGCGCTATGTACCCGTCAGGGTTTCGAGGCGCTGAGGGCGGGGGCGGGGGTGGGGGGGCTGCTGATTTAGCGGTCGAAGAGCCAGGTCTTGAGGAGCCTTCTGAAAGCGAGGAGGTCCTGGGTCTGGCGAAGAGATGTGGGGAGAGAGTTCCAGGTCTTGGCGGCGAGGAAGGAGAAGGATCTGCCGCTGGATGTCTTGCGCTGGATTCGGGGTACGATGGCGAGGGCGAGGTTGGCGGAACGGAGTTGACGTGTTGGAGTGTAGAAGTTGAGTCTGGTGTTGAGGTAGGAGGGTCCGGTGTTGTGAAGTGCCTTGTGAGCGTGGGTCAGGAGTTTAAAGGTGATCCTCTTGTCTACCGGAAGCCAGTGGAGTTCCTTTAGGTGAGGGGAGATGTGAATTCGGCGGGGTATGTCTAGGATCAGTCGGGCGGAGGCATTTTGGATACGTTGGAGGCGTTTGATGTCTTTGGTTGGGATGCCTGTGTAGAGTGCGTTGCCGTAGTCAAGTCTGCTGCTGACGAGGGCCTGGGTCACCGTCTTTCTGGTTTCTGTTGGAATCCACTTGAAGATTCTGCGGAGCATTCGAAGGGTGTTGAAACAGGAGGAGGAGACGGCGCTGACCTGTTTGGACATGGTGAGGGCGGAGTCCAGGATGAAGCCGAGGTTTTTTGCGTGGCTGGCAGGGGTGGGTGGGGGTCCGAGGGCGGAGGGCCACCATGAGTCGTTCCAGGCCGAGGGAGTGCGTCCGAGGATGAGGACTTCCGTCTTGTCGGAGTTGAGTTTCAGGCGACTGTCGTTCATCCAATCGGCGATGGATTTTAGTCCCTCGTGGAGGTTTGTTTTGGCGGTGAGCGGGTCTTTGGTCAGGGAGAGGACGAGCTGGGTATCGTCGGCGTAGGTGATGATGCTGAGATGATGTTGGCGGGCCAGTTGAGCGAGGGGGGCCATGTAGACGTTGAACAACGTAGGGCTGAGGGAGGATCCTTGGGGGACGCCGCAGATGAGGTTGGTGGCTTTGGAGCGGAAAGGGGAGAGGCGGACTCTCTGCGTTCTGTCGGAGAGGAAGGATGAGATCCAGTGGAGGGCTTTATCTTGGATGCCGGCTTCCTGGAGGCGGGTCAGTAGGGTGCGGTGGCAGACGGTGTCGAAAGCGGCTGATAGGTCGAGGAGGATGAGGGCTGAGGTTTCGCCGTTGTCCATTTGATGTCTGATGTCATCTGTGGCGGCGAGGAGGGCAGTCTCAGTGCTGTGGTTTCGTCTGAATCCGGATTGTGAGGGGTCCAGGATGGAATTGTCTTCGAGGAAGTGGGTGAGCTGGGTGTTGACGATCTTCTCGATGACTTTCGCTGGAAAAGGGAGGAGAGAGATCGGACGGAAGTTTTTGAGGTCGTTGGGGTCAGCCTTGGGTTTTTTGAGGAGGGGTTGGATTTCTGCGTGTTTCCAGCTGTCCGGGAAGGTGGCAGAAGTGAAGGAGAGGTTGATGATCTTGCGGAGTTCGGGGGCGATGGTGGCGATGGCTGAGTTGAAAACATGATGGGGGCAGGGGTCCGTGGGGGAGCCTGAGTGGATGGTGTTCATGGTTGTAATGGTTTCTGCCTCGTCCACGTGGGTCCAGGCGGCGAGGCGGCAGTCGCGGGAGGAGACGTCAGGGGTGGGGTCTGGCGGAGGACCGGTGTTGAAACTGTCGTGGATGGTGGTGATTATCTGGTGGAAGAAGGTGGAGAGGTTGTCGCAGAGTTTCTGGGAGGGCGGAATGTCGTTGGAGTTGGCTTTCGGATTGGAGAGTTCCTTCACGATGCCGAAGAGTTCTTTGCAGTCGTGGGCGTTGTTGTTGATGCGTTCGGTGAAGTGGGCGCGCTTGGCGGTGCGGATCCGTTGGTGGTGTTCGCGGTTGGCGTTTTTGAGGGCGGCGAGGTTGTCGGGTGTGCGTTCTTGGATCCATTTCTTTTTGAGCTTCTGGCAGTTGCTTTTGGAGGTGGTGAGATCGTCTGTGAACCAGGCTGTTTTTTTCTTTCCTTGGATGGTGGTGGGTTTCTTGAGAGGGGCAAGGGTGTTGGCGCAGTCGAGGATCCATTGATGGAGGTTGATGGCGGCTGTGCTCGGGTCGATTGCGTCGGGCGGAAGGTTGTTGATGAGGGTGCTGGTCAGTTGTTCTTGGGTGACTTTGCCCCAGCGGCGGTGGGGAGGTAGCTGGGTGCGGTGTTGCTCTGTGGTTTTCTTATAGGTGAAATGGACACAGTGATGGTCGGTCCAGTGGAGTTCGGAGGTGTGGCTGAAGGAAATGTGGTTGCTAGAGGTGAAGAGGGGGTCAAGGGTGTGTCCGGCGATGTGGGTAGGCGTGTTGACTAGCTGGCGGAGACCGAGGTTGAGGAGGTTGGAGGTCAGTGACGCGGTGTTGACGTCGTTGGCATTTTCCAGATGGTAGTTCAGATCTCCCAGGAGGATGTAGTCCGGGAGAGCGAGGGCGTGGGTGCTTGCAAGGTCGGCGATGGTGTCGTTGAAGGGGGCTCTTGGTCCTGGAGGGCGGTAAATGAGGGTTCCTCTGAGGGTCGTGTTGGGGTCCGTGTGGATCTGGAAGTGGAGGTGTTCAGCTGTCCTGAGGGTGTCGTCCGAGTGAGTGTGGATTTTGAGGGTAGCTTTGTGAGCGATGGCTATTCCGCCGCCGATTCCGTTGGTTCGATCTCTTCTGGTGATTTTGTAGCCGTCCGGTATGGCGATGGCGATGTCCGGAGACGAGGAGTCGTTCCACCAGGTTTCGGTCAGGAAAGCCACGTCAGGAGCAGTGGTGTCGAGCAAATCCCAGAGCTCGATGGCGTGTTTTCGTGCGGAGCGGGTGTTGATGAGGATGCAGTTCAGGTGGTTGGGGTTGGATGTTTTCGTAGTTGGAATGGTCGTTCTGATGCAGGAGAAGTTGCAGGTACGGCAGGAGAAAGGTCCTTTAGTGTGCTTCGGGGATGCCCGGTAGCATTCAGTGGAGGGGCCAGGGTTGAAGGCGCGGAGTTCGTTGATTGAGTAGCGGATGCGGGGGGCGCGAGGGCCAGGGGGTGTGGCGCTGGGCGCGGTCCAGGCGCGGACGGGCACAGACGGGCTTGCCTCTGGCGTGCCTCCGGCGCGCCAGCGGCGCGGATGCGCAGCGCCAGCCATTAAGAAGGGAGGGGGGAGGGAGGAGCAGCTGGGAGGCGGGAGGCGGGAGGGAGCGGCAAATGGGGGCACGAGGGGGGCGGGGCCGCAGGGAGGCAGCGGCAGGGAGCGGGGAGCGCACAAGGGGCAAAACAGTGAAAATGAGCAAAATACAAGCAGTTACAATAGGAAAGGCACACAATCAGAAAAACACAATGGCACAATATGCGATCGGGGAGACAGCAATCAGGGGGACACAAAGGGGGCAGAAACGCCGGCGGCGAGGCGCTGAAAAACAACGAAAAAAGCGAAAAAACACTTACGGGACGGCGGAAAGCGGCACACGGGTCAAGTGAAGCTACTCAGAGCCCACTAGACCCCAGGGATGAGGCGCAGGAGGATGCCTGCGGGTGGAGGAGGGCCTCGAACACGCAAACGGCAGCGTGGTCGGGGGACAGAGGCAGGAGGCAGCAGGTTGGTGCTGCGGTCGTGGGGGGCGAGCTCAGGACCTGAAACAGGTCAGAGGTCGCTCACTCGCGACGCGCAGCGCCAGCCAATAAGAAGGGAGGGGGAGGGAGGAGCAGCTGGGAGGCGGGAGGCGGGAGGGAGCGGCAAATGGGAGCGCGAGGGGGGCGGGGCCGCAGGGAGGCAGCGGCAGGGAGCGGGGAGCGCACAAGGGGCAAAACAGTGAAAATGAGCAAAATACAAGCAGTTACAATAGGAAAGGCACACAATCAGAAAAACACAATGGCACAATATGCGATCGGGGAGACAGCAATCAGGGGGGCACAAAGGGGGCAGAAGCGCCGGCGACGAGGTGCTGAAAAACAACGAAAAAAGCGAAAAAACACTTACGGGACGGCGGAAAGCGGCACACGGGTCAAGTGAAGCTAGTCAGAGCCCACTAGACCCCAGGGATGAGGCGCAGGAGGATGCCTGCGGGTGGAGGAGGGCCTCGAACACGCAAATGGCAGCGTGGTCGGGGGACAGAGGCAGGAGGCAGCAGGTTGGTGCTGCGGTCGTGGGGGGCGAGCTCAGGACCTGAAACAGGTCAGAGGTCGCTCACTCGCGACGCGCAGCGCCAGCCATTAAGAAGGGAGGGGGGAGGGAGGAGCAGCTGGGAGGCGGGAGGCGGGAGGGAGCGGCAAATGGGGGCGCGAGGGGGGCGGGCCGCAGGGAGGCAGCGGCAGGGAGCGGGGAGCGCACAAGGGGCAAAACAGTGAAAATGAGCAAAATACAAGCAGTTACAATAGGAAAGGCACACAATCAGAAAAACACAATGGCACAATATGCGATCGGGGAGACAGCAATCAGGGGGGCACAAAGGGGGCAGAAGCGCCGGCGGCGAGGCGCTGAAAAACAACGAAAAAAGCGAAAAAACACTTACGGGACGGCGGAAAGCGGCACACGGGTCAAGTGAAGCTAGTCAGAGCCCACTAGACCCCAGGGATGAGGCGCAGGAGGATGCCTGCGGGTGGAGGAGGGCCTTGAACACGCAAACGGCAGCGTGGTGGGGGGACAGAGGCAGGAGGCAGCAGGTTGGTGCTGCGGTCGTGGGGGGCGAGCTCAGGACCTGAAACAGGTCAGAGGTCGCTCACTCGCGACGCGCAGCGCCAGCCATTAAGAAGGGAGGGGGGAGGGAGGAGCAGCTGGGAGGCGGGAGGCGGGAGGGAGCGGCAAATGGGGGCGCGAGGGGGGCGGGGCCGCAGGGAGGCAGCGGCAGGGAGCGGGGAGCGCACAAGGGGCAAAACAGTGAAAATTAGCAAAATACAAGCAGTTACAATAGGAAAGGCACACAATCTGAAAAACACAATGGCACAATATGCGATCGGGGAGACAGCAATCAGGGGGGCACAAAGGGGGCAGAAGCGCCGGCGGCGAGGCGCTGAAAAACAACGAAAAAAGCGAAAAAACACTTACGGGACGGCGGAAAGCGGCACACGGGTCAAGTGAAGCTAGTCAGAGCCCACTAGACCCCAGGGATGAGGCGCAGGAGGATGCCTGCGGGTGGAGGAGGGCCTTGAACACGCAAACGGCAGCGTGGTGGGGGGACAGAGGCAGGAGGCAGCAGGTTGGTGCTGCGGTCGTGGGGGGCGAGCTCAGGACCTGAAACAGGTCAGAGGTCGCTCACTCGCGACGCGCAGCGCCAGCCATTAAGAAGGGAGGGGGGAGGGAGGAGCAGCTGGGAGGCGGGAGGCGGGAGGGAGCGGCAAATGGGGGCGCGAGGGGGGCGGGGCCGCAGGGAGGCAGCGGCAGGGAGCGGGGAGCGCACAAGGGGCAAAACAGTGAAAATTAGCAAAATACAAGCAGTTACAATAGGAAAGGCACACAATCTGAAAAACACAATGGCACAATATGCGATCGGGGAGACAGCAATCAGGGGGGCACAAAGGGGGCAGAAGCGCCGGCGGCGAGGCGCTGAAAAACAACGAAAAAAGCGAAAAAACACTTACGGGACGGCGGAAAGCGGCACACGGGTCAAGTGAAGCTAGTCAGAGCCCACTAGACCCCAGGGATGAGGCGCAGGAGGATGCCTGCGGGTGGAGGAGGGCCTCGAACACGCAAACGGCAGCGTGGTCGGGGGACAGAGGCAGGAGGCAGCAGGTTGGTGCTGCGGTCGTGGGGGGCGAGCTCAGGACCTGAAACAGGTCAGAGGTCGCTCACTCGCGACGCGCAGTGCCAGCCATTAAGAAGGGAGGGGGGAGGGAGGAGCAGCTGGGAGGCGGGAGGCGGGAGGGAGCGGCAAATGGGGGCGCGAGGGGGGCGGGGCCGCAGAGAGGCAGCGGCAGGGAGCGGGGAGCGCACAAGGGGCAAAACAGTGAAAATGAGCAAAATACAAGCAGTTACAATAGGAAAGGCACACAATCAGAAAATCACAATGGCACAATATGCGATCGGGGAGACAGCAATCAGGGGGGCACAAAGGGGGCAGAAGCGCCGGCGGCGAGGCGCTGAAAAACAACGAAAAAAGCGAAAAAACACTTACGGGACGGCGGAAAGCGGCACACGGGTCAAGTGAAGCTAGTCAGAGCCCACTAGACCCCAGGGATGAGGCGCAGGAGGATGCCTGCGGGTGGAGGAGGGCCTCGAACACGCAAACGGCAGCGTGGTCGGGGGACAGAGGCAGGAGGCAGCAGGTTGGTGCTGCGGTCGTGGGGGGCGAGCTCAGGACCTGAAACACTTCTGTGGACTCCCCCGGTTGTCTAGATTCCAGAAATATCTGGGTTTGGTATGCTTCCCTCTATGGCCGCCGAGCCCAGGACCAAAAATACAGGTGCCTGCCTTCCAAAACCAGGTTGTTTTGTAATAGATAATTTTGATGTCTCCACACTACGATTTGGGCAGTGGAATTTGGGGCTGAACTCAATTGGGGCGCTCCTAAGAGAGCACTCTCTCTGTGCTTGCTGCTGCATGCACCTGGTCTCTGGGTTGGGCTAACCCCCTATTGTCCCGCTGCACAGACTGTGCTTGTGAAGGGACAGCAGGACTGTCCTCATCAACTCCCTCATAATCAATGGAAGAGGAGTTATCAAATGGGACTCCTCTGACTGAAAAATCACTCCCAGAGTATGCTCCACTGTCCTATCCCTCAGATGTTGACTCAGTATCTGCTTTCTCAGTCTATGATCCTACGTCACAGATGTCTTCTATAACCTGGGTGAGGGCTTGAGCAGCAGTCATCCAACAAGATGCAATCTCCGCTACTGGCTAAACTGTTGCTTCCTACGTAGACAGTCACAACATTGGTGGTGGGTGTGATCCGTGCAACAGTAGAGGTCACCTTACCTTATCTTCTTCCCTCAATTAGCACGTTCTTCCAAGACACTCAACAAAAAGACACACTATTACTTCACCTTGTCACATACCATCCGGCACAGTCTTTAGCGCCTCTAGCGCCCAGTCCAACAATTATTTTTGGTGCTCCAACTCCCACGACCTCCTCCTTGGATACCCTCACTACAACCCAGCAAAAGTGCCCCTCATCTCTCCGTAGCTCCCCCCGCACATACATTACATTTGTATTATAGCGCAGGTCATGGCTGACTTTACTAATCTACTCAGCTATTTACATAAAATACAGATTTGATCTTTGCAGTAGGCATATAAACCTTCTGCGCTACTTTATGGCATCAAAACAGCCAGATGCTTTTGTAGCAGAAACATAATCAGAAGACTTACTTGACTTTTTGTATTGCTGCCTAAAAGCTACAGTTGAAACGCATCCGTTGAAGTATGCGCATTGCTAAAGCTGCAAATGCAAGAGAACTGGTGGCGAATATATATATGTATATATATATATATATATATATATATACATATATATAGGGAGAGAGAGAGAGATCACTTTTATATTTGGGTGTGGTTTTCCTGGGAGGTGATCCCCCAGTAAAACTACACAACCGTTGACAAAAGTGATCGCTATATATATATATATATATATATATATATATATATATATATATATATATATATATATATATGTGTGTAGAGAGAGAGAGAGAGAGAAAGAGAGATAGATGTATATATATAGATATCTACATATATATATACATATCTATATAGATAGATGTATCTATTTTTTAGATAGATATACCTACATAAATATGCCTATATAGATCTATATATATAGATCTATATATTTTTTAATAGCTGTATGGTTTCCTTGGGGGCTGTAGTGGTCCCCAGGGAAACCATACAACTATCAAAAAAATTATTGCCCCCACAGGGGGTCGCCCTGCTCACAGGCGACCCCCTGTCAATTTTTTTTTAATGTCTTTTTTTAACAATTTTTAAACCCCTGGGGGGGCGTTATCGGGCACGATCACGCCCTGCAGGGGTAAACCTACCTTTTTGAAAGAAAGAAAATGCCCCCGGGGGGTGCGGCCCGTTTTCCAAGGGGGCCGACCCCTCCAAGTGAAATCCCTGGTGTCTAGTGGAGGTTTCCTGGCCATGCTACGATCGAGTGCCAGGAAACCAGTTCAGGAAGGCCTCGTTTGAAAGGGGAGAGCCTCCCCTTTCAAACAAGGCCTTCCCGAACATCGGGAAATACGTTTGGGCCTGCGTCCTCTTCCTTCTCAGGTGAGAAAACAGATAGTGACGTCAGCGTGCCGCAGTTGGGTGGAGACACAGAAGATCTTCCTTGCCTCCCAGGGTATTTTTAAATTTTAAAAACGAGGATTTTTTTAACTTCCCCTTGGTGTCGGCCACTGGTTGTGACCCGCACCAGAGAGGTAGTGCGGGTATCGGCCAGTGGCCGATGCCCGCACTGAAGCGGTTAAGGCAGTGATTTCTTGGTAAAGCCAATAGTCTTGTCTTAAAATATTCATGTGGTGACTGGTGAGCTCTTGACAAAACCAATAGGCTTGCCATGTATCTTGATGTGGTGACCCTTGACAAGGCCAATAGGTCTGCCTTTTATAAAGTGGTGACCCCCTTGGCAAAGAAAGTAGGCCTGTCTTATTTAAAATGGCACCCTTTTTATTGTGAAGTTGCATCTGATATAGGCGGTATTAATATACACAGACCTTATCCTGTACAGAGGTCTTGGTTGACAGGCCAGTCCTGCATCAAAACCCACTATGCCTTCCTCCAGCACCAAGGGCTTTACAGACAGGCCAGTCCCTCACAAAACCCTAGTATGCATAGACTTCATCCTGTAGAGAGGTCTTTTTGGACAGGCCAGTCCCTCACCAAACCCTACTATGAACAGCCTTTAGGTCTTTGCAGAAAGCCTAGTCTTACATCAAAGCCTCCTATGCACTGCCTTTTCCCTGTAGAGAAGTCTTTGTAGACAGTCCAGTCCCTCACCAAACCCTACTATGCACATCTTTTGTCCTGTAAAGAGTTCTTCACAGAGGGGCCACTCCTCACTAAACCCTATTATGCAAAACCTTCACGCTTTCCAACCGTCATCACAGAAAGGCCAGTAACAAACCAAACCTACTATGCTTCTCTCTGTGTAGAGGAGTTTGAGGAGAGGCAAGTCCCTTACTAAACCCTACTACGCATAGCATTCCCCCTGCACAGAGTTCTTAATGGAAAGACCAGTCTCTCACTAAACCCTACTAAGCGTAGCCTTCACCCTGTACAGAGGTCTTAGTGACAAGGCCAGTCCCTCATGAAATCCTACTATACACAGCCTTCAACCTGTACAGAGGTCTTAATGAAGAGGCCAGTCCCCCAACAAACCCCACTTGTGCAAAGAATATGTGTGCAGCCCACTCCCTCCAGTGGGAATAATAGTGATATGTGGTAAACAAGACACTGTAAATTGTTTTTCAGAGCTCATGGGTAGCCATTTTATCAACCTAAGATAAACAAAATATTAAATTAAATCTTATAAGGATTCAAACTTAAACATTGTAGTCCCAGGCAGCTGTTAGCAGTGGGAGAACAATGCAATACACCATTATACCCAGGCCCTTATTACACAAAGGGTGCACTTTTCCTGTTTGAGCCATGGTGCACCTCTTAAATAGGTGAATTGGGTGCCAACAGGGATAGCACACCCTATTACAGAGATTGAGCTGCCCTGAGGACAGCCATGAACTAATGCTGCCCTGGATGCAACACATTCAAATGAAATATGGAGCAGCTTCTATAAAGCTGCCCTGTGTTTCGTTGTGCAGGCACGACCCACCTGTACTTTGTGGAGGGATTAGCGGTCCCTTTGCAGGCAGGTACAGTGAGTGACTGCACCCATGTCTTGGGTTGTCCATGGGTCCTTCTTTGCCACTCCAGAGGGCTGCCATCAAGGGGCACATTTACAGTGTATCACCTTTTGTAGCATGCTGTTAGTGCACCTCTTGACAGCTTCTTTGCCTTTGTGCACGTGTCCATAATATGGCGCGGACACAGGGGCAAAAACATTCCTTCATTTGCATGGGGCCAGCCCCCATGCAAATGATGGCATGCCCTTTTTAGGTAGCGCTGTAACTACATGTGGTCCAGCACAATCAGTATTACAGAAAGGGCGCACAATCGTCTGCGACCCCTTCTGTAATACAAAAGTGCCTTGGGGCGCACAAAGCAGGTGCAAATGTCAGTTGCACCACCCAGGGCACTTTCTGTAATACAGCCCCCCCAGATTCAAATTTGTGACCTCAAAATCATTAACCCACTGACCCATATTACTGGGAGAAAAACCTGTGATGTGAAAGATATCTTTTTGTAAATCAGAGCGGTGACCAGCAGATTGTACAAAGATCTTTACAGCAAGTATATTAAACAAGTGAGGCCAGGTCTGAAGGGCATGTTTGGGCTCAAGAGCAGTTAGGCAGCCCTTGTGACATGTATTGCTGTTGTTCGTGGAAAGATAGAGACTAGGCAATACTGTGAGCTTACTGACTTGCCAAGCCCCCCACTCCTTTCAGGCTTTGACTTTCAGACATAGTAAAACAGAACTGCCAAGGTTTCCTTATGGAGTGTGGTAGTAGAACATCTAGCTCAGGCAGCACACATACCTCTCACAATAAATATAATGCCTAAGCATTGTTGTTCTTTGCAGTAAAAAATATAATGGTTTGTTTGTTATGTAGTACTTCATACCACACGTCTGCGGCTTCCAAGCACTGTAAATGGCAGCTGTTATAATTACTCCATTTAAGGTACGCAGTTTACCAACCTCAGAAGAAAGGAAGGCTGAATTGGTCTAGTGGTGATTCAAATATGTGATCTTCCGAACATCCTGTTCTTTAATGGTGAATGTTCAGCTCACTGAGCAATATTGCCTGCTTGAATAGGCTTTATATATAATAAGGTAAGGTGTGTCAGTAGTTTTAATTCATTTTATGAGTGAAGGAATGTGTTTCTTCTCAGTTATTTAGGGACAGATTTACTAAGTTAGGATTCCCAAAAAGTGGTTGCAATTTGTGTACTGACTTTTTGCAAATGCTTTGGTATGGTGCGAGCTAACCTATGTACTAATAGGTCAGTTCACAAAAGCCTGAATCGCACTGGGTCACTATTTGACCTATCTATCTCAAAAATATTTATGAGGTAGGTTGCAAATGGCAAACCACCATTATTCCCTGCCATCACAAGGATGGTGACCTGCTGGGATCAACAGACCACCACGTCTTCAATTGCTTTTGAGTAATAATATATATAGACACATGGATTTTTTTTCTAAACAAAAAAAAGAAATGCTTCTTAACTATTTTTTAAACGTAGGCAGTGGTCACATGGACCACATTCTAATGTAAAAAAAGTATTTACGACCATTTACAAAGGGGACATGGGCACTTCAGGAGCCCTTGCTGTTTGTGAATGGGTTATCTCTACATTTCAGTAGTTGTGACCAGAATTGGATTGCAAAGCATGAATACATATGATAAGGAATCGCTATTTGGAGGGGACACCCAAAACACCTCTTCCAAATAGCGATTCCTACGATTCCTAACCAGTTTTTAAACCCATCTAGTGATATGTTAACATGTGATCGAATTGCTACATGGGTTTCGAACATTAGAAACAAATATTTTCTTTTCGCAACCCCTGCAATTTAGCAAAACTCAGGATTTTAGTCTAGAAAAGGCATCTTCGCCATTGTGTTTAATTTTGATAGTTTCGATAGGTGGCTATGAGAGACAGAGAGAGAGAGAAATAGAGAGCGAATGTGAGAGAGAGAGAGTGTGTGTGTGCCACCCACATTTTCTAAAGTAGTGGAAAATCCAATAAAAATGAAAATGTGCAGAATTTGGTCACTGACAGCAAAGAAAATGTTTCATTATTGTAAATAAATTGCAAATATGTAATCAGTTCAGCAAGTAGATCTGTTTATTGCCACATAAAAATGTATCTTATAAGACATATCAACAAAGGGTTCTACAGTCATTCAGTCAAGAAGACTTTGGGGGGTTCTTTATCAGATCACAGTACGTGACCCTTGGGACGTAACCATGAAATAATGAGAGCAGAGAAACTCATCAGATAATGTTGTGCTGCTGTAAAAAAAGGGGGAAGTAGAACGCGGAAATTCCAAAAACACTTCCCTCTCTTTATTACTTGGGAGGAGGCCTAAAAGAAACTGGTAACTAGAGGCAGCGCTTAACTTAAACCGGGGGTTGCCAGTGGGGGCCATAGGCACTCATGTTTGGGGACTGGCACTTATTTTTCGGCTGTAAACGTTTACCAACTGCAGGAATGGGAAAAACAGACAAAGGAAAAAGATGGAGAAAGAGAAAGATGGAGAAACTGTCACAAATGAGAAAGCCATAACCTGCACGAGGAAGATCAAGGGACAGGGAGTGTCTGGTGGTAATATAAGAGGAATTAGTAGATTAAAGACTGCAGAGGCTTCAAAATGTAATTGCATTGGCCACGGGCTTCTGGGCAGAGCTTTAGGCACAGGTGCTCATTCTTTTACAAATCATGCACTGGGGAGAGGTGCAGGAGAGTCACCAGTTATCTCTTTTAGCAGGTTGCCCAGAATGAGATTCAGAAACGCATGTTTATACCATTAACTGGTGACGGTGGGTTAACAAATTGGTCATGAAAGTCATAAAGTATTGAAAAATAGCCACAAAAATATACAGAGTCATTACAAGGTATTGGCTTACTTGAGATGTGGAGGTTAAAGACCTAAATGGGCAACTAAAGACCAGATTTACTCAATTTTCATTCAGTGCAGCGCAGTATACAAATTTGCTGTGCTGCATTGCACAAGGGAAAAAACACACCACAGCACCATTTCTACAAAATGTGGCCTTATGACGATGTCATCTCTTGCACTTTTGCACAAACAGGCTACTTTGCACAAAGTACAGCCTCGCACCATGGGAAGAGGTGATACATATCTCTCTAGTACAGAATTTGTACAAGAGGCACACCTTTCAAGTACAAATTCCTACATGTAGGCAAACTTATAAGGTGCCCACTCATTGGATGTGCATTGTGTACTACAGCACACATTCAACATGTTCCTTGGACAACTGAATATATTTTGTCTTGTCTTCACCTCCTTTATGTAAGCTATAATTTTTATACACACCTCTCTCGCTATCTTAGTAGTTTTGGCTTTGTGTTAAAACCTCTGAATGTTTGCACCGCCCACTTGATGCACAGTGGTTTAAAGCATTTTTTGAGCTGTTAAAAGTTCACCTTTCCAATGCATAACAGATTCTACACTGGATAGGAATAGGGTGCACCACATTGTGTTGCTTTGCTACGTGCTAGTGCCAGCTCAAAGGTTTAGTAAATCTGGGTCGTGTCTGGTGATAGGCTCATCAAACTTGGTAAGTAAAGGGTGAACAGATGAGCTCCAAGAAAGAAGTGAGCAATGGGACTGCACTCTGCTGCTGTGGCTGGTGTCAATGTGTATGGCACACTTCAGGACCTTGCTCAAGAAAATTAACTGTTTCACTGTTCGTAAGGGCAAATTGCTCATGGATCCCCCAGCACATGTGTGTCACCGAATGTTGTGGCTCAATGATGGCTCATTTGTAGCCCTTCCTCAACATATCAAAGTTTCAAACCTCAGCTGATGCAGTGGGCCTCCCATAGACATTACCATCTGTGTAGCAGCAGCTCTGTGTCTGCCTGTCCTGCCGGCCATGAAATGATGAAAGACCAGTATTGAATGACACTATATTGAGTTCGACAATATTACCATACAGAAATATCTCACCCACTACCTTACTTGTTACTGGATGGTCAAGGTAAGTATATTGTTACTATTCTTAACTTCACATCTCTATTACTAGACTTACATTGTGCTATAGTGAAGAGGTTGATGTAGAGGATTCAAAATTGTTGTCAGTCAGTACATTGCATCCGTTATAGTGAGGACACACTAAGGGGTATATTTACAAGATCCTTGTGTGCTGTTGTGTTGCTTTTTGGGATACTCTGGTGGGACAAACCTTGAACTCATATCTAAGAGGCCACACAAAGCCACTTTGCCTGCCTTTGATGGCCTCAAAGATGCATTTCAAGGTAGCGCAAATTGCCTTACTCTGCCCAAGGTAGGCAATCCATGGACATTGTGGTGCAACACCCATGAATTTTGATACGTTCCCAGATTTACAAGACATTGTAAACCTGGGGATGTGCCAAAACCTCACGCCTCCCCAGCAGTGGCGCAATGAGGTGAAATATCTTTATTTCTCCCCATTTATTCCTCTTTCTGTAGCACACATAAAGAGAGGGAAAAGCCTCCTCCTTCCTGCACACAATCAATCCTGTCTACAACACAGACACTCTTGCACCATGGTAAAAGGGTACCTGTGTTGGCGCTAGGCTGCCAAAACAGTGCCCGCGCAGTGGGAAATGACCGAAAAGTGGTGTATGCCATAGATACAGTGCATTCCTGGCCTTTTTCTTTGACGCAGGGCAGCGCAGAAAGGTGACTTGCTGCACTGCCCTGTGCCAAAAACGTATACCTTTGGGCCTAAAAGTATAATTTCCTCCAAAGGCCTCATGTAGATTCGATTCTGTACCCAGGAGGACTAGCAGTTGATGAGTGTTATATTCATTCTCATTCTAAAGAGAATTTAGAATCCGAGGAGTGTGAGCGTGGGTCGACAGCTGAGAGAAGAGCTGGAGGTGAGAAGACTGCTGCGTGGATGCGCCGTGATATTCATACTTCATACTAAACTGTGAATCAAGAATTTAATTGAAAATAACCCTGAGCGTGTACTTCAACACTGGCGATGAGACGGGATTAAACCTACCCCTGGCCCAACACGCTTCCTCGATTAGCTGTCAACGGAAGGCATCGGAGAGACGAAACGGACGCAGTGGCGGGATCAGCTGTCAAAGGAAGGACGAGGCAGCAGATAGACGGAACGGACGCGGCTGCGGACAGAATCTGAGGCGGCAAGCAGGCTTTATTATGTTTAAAATTTCCGTTTTGTCCTGGATGGCGCTCCGTCTCCTTGAGTACAAGTAATAAATCGAGAGCGAGCGGCTTCACGCGCTTGCATCGGGTGGCTGTGGACGGAATCAAAGGCGGCAAAGGCGGCAGACAGGCATTATTTTATTCAAAAATTACCTTTTGTGTTGAGTGGCGTTCTGTCTCCTCAAGCGCAAGCCGTAGATTTAGAGCCTGCACAGGAGCGGCAGCACGCGCTTGCGTTGTAACGCACGAGTTGCTAAACAACAGCTGCATGCACCAAGCAACAGCCAGCCAAGCACTCGCGCGGTGGGAGTTTTCTTCATACATACTTGTGTTGCTAAGCAACACCCAGCATCCTGTCTTTCCGACAGAGTACATTTGACACTGACAACCTCGAGGGAATCCCTTTCACTTTATTTGGGCATTGAGCACCCTGCCTCCTTTATAAAAAAAAAGAAAGAAAGAAAGAAAGAAAAAAAAAATTTTTTTTTTTCTCTCTTCTCTGGAACATTATTCCTCACATAACAACTTTGAAATCTGTATCAAACTCTAAGTCAAGTTGTTTTACACTGATACACACAGCTTTACTGCTCTAGTCTTGACACTATATAGATATATGTCTTGTCGGGAATCAATCTTCTGTCGTTTATAATGCAAAACGTAACTGCACCTCCATTTTTTCTATCCTCTCCAGGCGAACCTCCCATCAAATGGTCAAAATGGAAAAGAGTATTTGAAAGGTACGCCAAAGTCTGTGGTACTTCTCTAAGTGCTGAACGATGCACTGCTTTGTTGCTTCACCGTTTGGGTTCTGAAGGACAAGAAATATTTGATCACCTTCCAGATATTCCAGACAGCAAAGCAATAAACTTAAATGAATTTGAAATTTGCATACGGAAGTTGGATATGCATTATCGTCCCAAGATCAGCACCATACTAGAACGCTATTACTTTGGTAAAAGACTTAAAATTGAGGGAGAATCAGTAGAAAACTATGTAACGGATCTTAGACGTCTCGCCTCTTCATGTAAATTTGGTCTGCTTACCGATGAAAGAATAAGGGACCAATTCATGTTGGGTTGTAATATTGAAAAAATTCAAGAGGAACTGTGGCTTAAGTATGAACCCTCTCTGGATGATGTTTTGGTGGTTGCAAAGCGTATTGAACACTCTTTAAAGTGTGTGGATTTTATTAAGAAAGTTGCCTCTACTGGTGACTCTTCGGAGGTAGTATATTCCATAAATGAGAGTAAAAAAAAAATGAGGTCAATACGGGAAAAAAAGTCTGAGGAACTTTTCCTGCAGTGAGTGATAAACTGTGTTTTCGATGCGACAGGCTAGGTCATTTAGCTAATGATAAAAAATGTCCATCACTCAAATCAATTTGTTCACATTGTAAGAAACGGGGACATTTCTTTTCTGTTTGTAGGATGCGTAAATCCAAATCAAATGTGAATGAGGTTCACACTGATCCTGATGTAGACATTGGTACTTTCGACTTTGATTGTGGGCAAATTGTTCTCCAGGTAGGGAAGAATAGAGGTCCTTTGGAGTTGATTACAGTAGAGGGAATGCAGACACAGGTCCTATTTGGCTATGGGGCCAAAATTACAATAATCTCTTGTGATTTCTTTTCTCGCTGCTTTTCTCACTGAGAAGTAGCGCCAAGAGGTGATCCAGTGTACAGAGTTGCACATCACAAGTCTCCTCATTCATTCTCCTGCAAGTTTGTGATGTTTCGTGAAAATATATCTGTGCTCATATTACACAAATCATGACAGGCTTGTGATGTTTCACAAGCTTTCACAAGCATTACACAAATCATCAAAGTCTTGTGATGTTTCAAAAGCCTGTCAGGTCTGTAAGCACATATTCCACAAATCATGACAAGTTTGTGATTATGACACGTTTGTGATATTTCATGCGGATATGTCTGTGGGCAAATCTTGCACAAATCATGACAGGTTTGTGATCATGACAAGTGTTAGAAATGGGGTCTTTGGTTGGCAGTCAGGTTACCCCCTGTCCAAGCAAGGACCCTCACTCCAGTCAGGGTAAGTCACACACAATCCAAATTATCCTGTGCCCACCCTCTGGTAGCTTGGCACTGAGCCGTCAGGCTTAATTTAGAAGGCAATGTGTAAAGTTTTTGTGCAATAAATCATGCAATAACACTATATAGCACCACAAAAATACACCACACAGTGTTTAGAAAAATATATAATATTTTTCTGGATATTTGCAGGTCAAAACGATAAAAGATGCAATAAGAAATTGTAAAGATATCACTGGAAAGTGATATAAAGTGTCTTAAGTCTTTAAAAGGCAAACAAAGTCTCTTTCAAGCACAAAGTACCTGGTTGGAGTGAAAAATCTCAGCAAAGGGCCGCAGAGGAGGAGATGCAAGGAAAATGGTGTGTGCGTAGGTTTCGCCCCTTCACACACGGACTTGCGTCGTTATTTTTCACGCAGGGAAGATGTTGTGTCGATTTCTGGCCCGCGGACGGGTCTCCTCTTCGGGTCGTGGGGTTTCCAGACGCCCCAGGGGTCTGTGCGTGGAATCCTGAGCTTGTTGACCAGCTGTGTGTCATTCCGGTGGGTGATGCGTGGAAATTTCTCCCTAACGGATGGCGCTGCGTCGATTTCCCCTCTGGAAGTCGGGCTGCGTTGTCCAGGTGGGCCGTGCTTCAAAGTTCCGGTCGCACCACAGGCGCCGCGTCGATCTTTTCCTCGCAAAGTCGGGCGGTGTTGTTCCGGTTCAGCGAGCGGTGAATTTTTAACCGCGGCACAAGCTGTGCATCAAATCTTTCGCCGCACAAGGAATCCAGTTGCAAGAGAGAAGTCTTTTTGGTCCTGAGACTTCAGGGAACAGGAGGCAAGCTCTATCCAAGCCCTTGGAGAGCACTTCTGCAGCAAAGCAATAGAGCAGCAAGACAGCAGGGCAACAGCAAGGCAGCAGTCCTCTGTAGAAAGCAGTCAGGTGAGTCCTTTTAGGCAGCCAGGCACTTCGTTTTGTCAGGGTGCAGGTTCTGGTTCAAGTTTCTTCTCCAGGAAGTTTCTGAGGTGGTAGGGCAGAGGCCATGTTTTATACCCAAATGTGCCTTGGAAGTGTGGGAGACTTCAAAGGGTGGCTTAGAAGTGCACCAGGTCCCCTTTCAGCTCAATCCTGTCTGCCAGGGTCCCAGTACGGGGTGTGGCAGTCCTTTGTGTGAGAGGACGCCCTCCACCCTCCCAGCCCAGGAAGACCCATTCAAAATGCAGGTGTATGCAAGTGAGGCTGAGTACCCTGTGCTTGGGGTGTGTCTGAGTGAATGCACAAGGAGCTGTCAACTAAACCCAGCCAGACGTGGATTGTAAGGCACAGAAAGATTTAAGTGCAGAGAAATGCCCACTTGCTAAAAGTGGCATTTCTAAAATAGTAATATTAAATCCAGCTGCGCCAGTCAGCAGGTTTTTGTATGACCATTCTCGCCATACTAAATATGACCTGCCTACTCTTTTCAGATCAGCAGCTACCACTTCAACAATGTATGAGGGCAGCCCCAATGTTAGCCTATGAAGGGAGCAGGCCTCACAGTAGTGTAAAAACGAATTTAGGAGTTTTACACTACCAGGACATGTAAACTACACAGGTACATGTCCTGCCTTTTACCCACACAGCACCCTGCTTTAGGGTTTAGCTAGGGCACACATTAAAGGTGACTTATATGTAGAAAAAGGGGAGTTTTAAGCTTGGCAAGTACTTTTTTAATGCCAAGTCGAGGTGACAGTGAAACTGCACACACAGGCCTTGCAATGGCAGGCCTGAGACAAGGTAAAGGGGCTACTAAAGTGGGTGGCACAACCAGTGCTGCAGGCCCGCTAGTAGCATTCAGTCTATAGGCCCTGGGCACGTATAGTGCACTCTACTAGGGACTCACAAGTAAATCAAATAGTCCAATTCGGTATGATCCAATGTTATCATGTTTGAAGGGAGAGAGCATACGCACTTTAGCACTGGTTAGCAGTGGGAAAGTGCGCAGAGTCTAAAAACCAGCAAAAATGAGGTCAGAAAAAGAGAAGGAGGAAGGCAAACATTCTGGGGATAAACCTGCAGAAGGGCCATTTCCAACATATCCCCCTTCCATCCTAAAGCCAGGGTAGACTAATCAACACTCTGATGGACTTCCCTGCTTAAGGGGATAGAACATGGACAATGGCCCACTACTGCAGGGGCACTTGCCAGTTCTACGCCTTTCTGAACGAAGTGAGGCTTCTTTGTCTATATCCTCTGGGGCCACTGAACTGGCCCATGGGGAACCCTTCTCATCACCTGAGGACCCCATCTGTGAAGCTCCAAATTTTAACATGCTCACAGATGCATCCCAGTATGCAGACAGTACCACCATGGCCAACAAAGTGAGGTGTCCCGTTCCATTCCTTGGTTATGACTTCTGTCCCCAACCCAGGAAAAACTCTGCCCATAATGACAGAAACCAACAGACGCCACTGACAGCTGTCAGTGTCATGAGCCAGGCCCCAGTCCATCCACTGCTAAGTGGAGACCCTGAGGGGGCATTTGGATGAGCTTCTCCTACAGCTGGGGGTCTGGTAGGGAGCTCCCAAGGGGCTCCTGAAGCATCCCAAAATGGGGTGCAGTAGCCCCAGGGGTCTTGCACCCCTTCTCCATTCTTACCAGTTCAGGGGTGGGTCCCTGATACCGGTCACTCAGCCCAGGGTCTGTATCCTGAGGCTGAACAGAGGACAGGGGTGAGTCCTTCCTCACTGTGCCTCCACATCTGGGCTCACATACCCTCCTCTGGGGAGGGGTACTGCCAGATATCTGAACTGTCAGGGCACCCTTAGGGGTCAACCCTCTCAGCTCTCTTGACACTAGGGGAAACTCATTCCCCAGAATGCAGTCAATGGGCAGCTGGGGACTAACTATGACCCGCCTCTGGGTCACCTCCCCACCCCATTCTAGGGACACCCGGGCCTGGGGGCACAAGAAATCTTCCCCAATGGCTGGAGTCACACTACACTCCTGTCCAGTGTACTGCTATGGTGACACTAGTCTCTCCACCATCATGGTAAGACTAACCTCTGTGTCTCTCCGAGCAGTGACTGGGACCCCATTCACTGCCACCGGGTGGAAGTGACAACTCCCACCCTCAGGGATCACCAGTTTACCCTCTGAGTCCACCTCCCAACTAAAGGAGATGAAGGCATGGTCTACGACCTGCCCCTGGGGACTATTTCCCCTAAGGCCACATGGGCCACCCCTGTAGAGGTCCTAATACTGGGTGATTTCTTTGGACAGACAGAGTCCCCCTTCCTGTGTGCTAGCTGGGAACACTCAAAGCAAGAGGGTTAGGAATGGGATGCTTTGGGCCATTGCCCACCAGAACCACCACCCTGTTTCTCAGATGGGGTATGGGAAACCTTTCCTCCCCCCTTACTCTGAGACTTGTCTGGGTCATCTCTAACCTCCTTCTCTCTCTGTCTGGGGGAACCGGAACCACCATTCTTGGGGTCACTCTCAGATACCTTTTTGGACACTCTGGTGGTAGTCCAGAGGTCCGCCTCCTCAGCAAGCTTCCTGGGATCAGTCAGCTTACTGTCTACTAGGTGCTGGCGCAACTCTGTAAAATAAATACTGAGCATATGCTCTCTCAGAATCAAATTATATAATCCTGTGTAATCATCTACTTTGCAGCCCCGCACCCATCCATTCAGTGCCTTACTGGAAAAGTCAAAGAAATCTACCCATGTTTGTGTGGACAGTTTGGTGCTGTCCCTGAACCCCTGACGGTATTTCTCAGGGGTCAGCCCAAACTTGGCAAGGAAAATGGCTTTCTGAAGTGGGTATGTGTTTTGATCGTTTATGTCCAATGTGAGAAGTGTGTCCCTCCCCAATGGTGGCACATAAGTCACATAGCTGTGCCCCAATTCCCTTCAGGAACCTCATGAGCCTTTAGTGCAACTTCAGAAGCAGCTAGCCATTTATCTATGTCATCTCCCACCACAAAACTGGGCACCACATTTTTGGGTATACAAACCTTCTTTTCTCCAGCAGGTCCTGTCTGTATGCTGCCACCATTACTGCTGGATTCAGGCTGCTTTGCCTTGAGATCCAGCTCCTTGAGACTCAGTTCATGAGCCAACAAATGTTTCTTTTCAGCCAAGGCTCTCCCTGCCCTTCTTTCCTCCTGTTGAGCCTCAATTTTCAGTCTTGCCATTTGCAATTGGAACACCCTCTCCTCTCTCCTTTCCCCTGCGGTCAGGCCTTGATCAGAGACACTGCTCCCTGGTCTGGAAGGGGGCACAATTGCAGTGGTAACATCACCCACTGATGGCAATAAATCCTCTGAGGGGCCATCTTCTGGCTCCTCTTCCTCAGCATCCTCCTCTAAATGGGCTTCTGCCCAGGACCCCTCAGCACCACTTGAAAGTCCTCCTTTCTGGAGGCCCTTTGGATGGGTACACTCATCGCCCTGCAGAACCCTTTTAGCTGTTTGACAGTATATATCTCCAACAGGGCTCAGTCAAAATCACCTGCTTGAGACCCAGCCTGAGACATGTTGAGTGAGGATTTAGGTTTAGAAAATTGTCAGGAAAAAAATATTTGCAAAAAGAGATAAAAATCCAGTTGACCTTCAACTGTGGGTAGGTAGTGAAATACTTAGCTACTGTATGTCACTGCACAAATACAAGTCCTATCCTCACCGCTGATCACCAATGTTAGAAATGGGGTCTTTGGTTGGCAGTCAGGTTACCCCCTGTCCAAGCAAGGACCATCACTCTAGTCAGGGTAAGTCACACACAATCCAAATTATCCTGCGCCCACCCTCTGGTAGCTTGGCACTTAGCAGTCAGGCTTAACTTAGAAGGCAATGTGTAAAGTATTTGTGCAATAAATCAAACAATAACACAATATAGCACCGCAAAAATACATCACACAATGTTTAGAAAAATATGTAATATTTATCTGGATATTTGCAGGTCAAAACGATAAAAGATGCAATAAGAAATTGTAAAGATATCACTGGAAAGTGATATAAAGTTTTTTAAGTCTTTAAAAAGCAAACAAAGTCTCTTTCAAGCACAAAGTACCTAGTTGGAGTGAAAAATCTCCGCAAAAGGCTGCAGAAGAGGAGATGCGTAGAAAATGGGGTGTGCGTCGGTTTCTCCCCTTCACACATGGACTTGCATTGTTATTTTTCACGCAGGGAAGACGTTGCATCGATTTTCGGTGCACGGACGGGTCTCCTCTTCGGGTCGCAGGGTTTTCAGACGCCCCGGGGTCTGTGCGTGGAATCCTGGGCTTGTTGACCAGCTGTGCATAGTTCCGGTGGGCGATGCGTGGAAATTTCTCCCTCACAGCAGGCACTGCGTCAATTTCCCCTCTGGAAGTCGGGTGGCGTTGTCCAGGCGGGCAGTGTGTCGAAGTTCCGGTTGCACCGCTGGTGCCGTGTCGATCTTTTCCTCGCAAAGTTGAGCGGTGTCATTACGGTTCGGCGAGCGGTGAACTTTTCACCGCAGCACAAGCTGTGCATCGAATGTTTCGCCGCACAAGGAGTCCAGTTGCAAGAGAGAAGTCTTTTTGGTCCTGAGACTTCAGGGAACAGGAGGCAAGCTCTATCCAAGCCCTTGCAGCAGCAAGACAGCAGGGCAACAGCAAGGCAGCAGTCCTCTGTATACAGCAGTCAGGTGAGTCATTTTAGGCAGCCAGGCAGTTCTTCTTGTCAGGGTGCAGGTTCTGGTTCAAGTTTCTTCTCCAGGAAGTGTCTGAGGTGGTAGGGCAGAGGCCCTGTTTTATACCCAAATGTGCCTTTGAAGTGGGGGAGACTTCAAAAGAGTGGCTTAGGAGTGCACCAGGGCCCCTTTCAGCTCAATCCTGTCTGCCAGGGTCCCAGTACGGGGTGTGGCAGTCCTTTGTGTGAGAGCAGCCCCTTCACCCTCCCAGCCCAGGAAGACCAATTCAAAATGCAGATGTATGCAAGTGAGGCTGAGTACCCTGTGTTTGGGGTGTGTCTGAGTGAATGCACAAGGAGCTGTCAACTAAACCCAGCCAGACGTGGATTGTAAGGCACAGAAAGATTTAAGTGCAGAGAAATGCCCACTTGCTAAAAGTGGCATTTTTAAAATAGTAATATTAAATCCAACTTCACCAGTCAGCAGGATTTTGTATTACCATTCTGGCCATACTAAATGTGACCTTCCTACTCCTTTCAGATCAGCAGCTACCACTTCAACAATGTATGAGGGCAGCCCCAATGTTAGCCTATAAAGGGAGCAAGCCTCACAGTAGTATAAAAACGAATTTAGAAGTTTTACACTACCAGGACATGTAAACTACACTGGTACATGTCCTGCCTTTTACCCACACAGCACCCTGCTCTAGGGTTTACCTAGGGCACACATTAGAGGTGACTTATATGTAGAAAAAGGGGAGTTTTAGGCTTGGCACGTACTTTTAAATGCCAAATCGAGGTGACAGTGAAACTGCACACACAGGCCTTGCAATGGCAGGCCTGAGACAAGGTAAAGAGGATACTAAAGTGGGGGGCACAAGTGCTGCAGGCCCACTAGTAGCATTCAATCTATAGGCCCTGGGCACATATAGTGCAATCTACTAGGGACTTACAAGTAAATCAAATAGTCCAGTTGGGTATGATCCAATGTTACCATGTTTGAAGGGAGAGAGCATATGCACTTTAGCACTGGTTAGCAGTGGCAAAGTGTGCAGAGCCTAAAAACCAGCAAAAATGAGGTCAGAAAAAGAGAAGGAGGAAGGCAAAAAGTCTGGGGATAACACTGCAGAAGGGCCATTTCCAACAACAAGTTTGTGAGGTTTCATGCAAATATGTCTATAGGAACATAATGCACAAATTATGACAAATTTGTGGTTATGACAAGTTTGTGATGTTTCAGGCAGATACAGTCCTAAGTACAATGAACGTGGGTTGATAATGAGTGTGGGTGCCAATCTATGCGCTGTTTGACTCTCTCATCCGCACCATGCATGGATTAACTATCTTGTCTCCAGCTTTACCCTGCTATTGCAATAACTTTAAGTGCCCCCACTTCGCATTACAAATAAACAAAGAAACTCTCATAAAATATTAAACACCAGGCTGCTGGATCTTAGCGTGGTAGAAGATTCACTGACTTGTGAGGCTTGGCACGACGTCAGGGAAAATGAGTCTGCTTGGCCATCAGGACACACTGCATCATGAGACTTGCAGGGTGCTTCTCCTGGGGTATTTGCTGGCAAAGAAATCACATGATCAAGATGCTGCTCTTTT
This sequence comes from Pleurodeles waltl, assembly GCF_031143425.1. NCBI lineage: Eukaryota > Metazoa > Chordata > Amphibia > Caudata > Salamandridae > Pleurodeles > Pleurodeles waltl. The sequence continues at coordinate 312,426,142 of NC_090449.1, read as the reverse complement.
TCATGAGCTGGTGATCTTTGTCGTTCACAGTATCGAGGCTGCAGATAGAGCATTGGCTCCAGGTGCCATTTTGTAATTTTGGTTCCTTTCTTCTTTCATTCTCCTCGGGAGTCCTTTCAACTTCTTTCCCTCACGCTAAATAATTCAGCTCTAAGTATTTTTAACCTCGGGTGGGATTTTTGTTAAGGATGGGCATTTATAAAAGGCTTCCTGAAATAAATCATCAATTTTATAACAACATTCGTTTTCCGGCAGCTATTGTGTTTGTGTTTAATCAAGGTATTGCCTCAATTTTCGGTTGTAACCCTTTCTAAAGATATCATATAAGCATTTTTTGATGAGATATGGCAGGTTTCCATCCATATTATTTATATTTATTAGGGGATGTTTCTGTGAAAATTATATTGCATTTCAATCTAAAGACAAATATGCAACCAATAACTGTTCAATTAAGTATTCAATGTTTCTCTTCACTATTAGTTTTAATACTATGGTACATTGACTGTTATATTATTCCAATCCTACATACATATGTTTCTTATCCTGCATTTTATGCTAGGCTCTAATTTCCATTTTGAAGGAAATAGATGCATATTCCTTATGAATTATTCTTCTTCGAATTCCTTTACTAGATTATTCTTGAAAATATTAGTGACTTCTTCAAAGTGAGTGACATCTTTACAGTGCCATCCCTCGCTCCAGTCTTATGACTGGGCCAGCAATGATCACGTCAAAGCGCTTTTTTCACATTTTTTTTAACCTGAACAGAAACTGCTGTAAAATAGGGCCACAAAAACACTGACAAATCCAATAGGTCTCCCTTAAGCGAGTACTAGTGGCGTTGTCAATGTTTGTTTGAATAGGAACTCGAAATGTAAATTTGTGCTTGACAAAATACAGAAAACTTTTAAAATCTTCAGAAATACTTCTTATTGAGTATTTACAATGCACATATAGGTAATTCTAATTATTTTACTCCTTCATGGTTCACAACATAGACTTGATTATATTTTTACTCGTAAAATATTTTAGAGAAAATATGCTGAAGTCTAAAATTGGTTCAATTTGTATTGTGGATCATAGTCCTCTGCTTGCTCCGTTAAAATTTGTGTTTGTTGATAAAAGCATTTGGTACATGGAGATTTAACAACCATTCATTACACAAATGTGAATTCTGTAAAGAAATGGGTTCCTTCACCAATTAAAAGTCTTCTTTTTAAAAAAAAGAACTCAACCCAATTGTTAACAATCTGAACTCTTAAAACCTGCCATTCAACCTTGCTTTAATAATTCCAAATTGTAGTAATTAATTGTGAAATACTCGGGTGAGTGTAGCATACATGAGTAGGTTGACTTGGAGAAGGAATGTGTCGTATAAGTGTTGTGAGTGTGTGCCTAACCTGCTAGGTGTCAGTTGTGGAGTTGTTTAAAAGAAAGGCAGAGCTGCATAAACATCTAGCTGCTCGTGGGTCTTTTGCATATTGGGAGCTTTGTACTTGTGATATCATTTTTGCAAGCATTAGTGTTTGGTGTGTGAACGTGGCTGTTTTGGGGCATTGTGCTTGGTTGGCATGAGTGTTAGTATTAATGTGCGTAGTGCCTCAATTGAAGATTAGTAAATTAGTTGCGTCTATTGTACTGTAGTGCTGTGGCAATGTGTGTTCTGGTAATGTGTGAGTTTGCCATTGACAGCGTGGACAGTGTGCCTGTTGGTTCTGTTGAGAAGCAGAGGTGTAAAGTCCTTTGTCCATTTATTGCAATGGGTGTGTTGTGAGCAGTGAGTGTGTTGTGAGTAGTTGTCCTTTGCTGTACTGTCATTTGAAGTGTAGGAGGGGTATTTAGCCCCTAGTCAATGGGCATAATTCAATGCTTGCCCGGTTATGTGTGGTCAAACTGCAGGTGTGGTAAATCTGCAGTCATACAGCCATGCAGTTGTCAGTGCTTTCTGATGTTTGTTGTCAGTCTAAGGCATGAAATGCTTGTGGTTGTAAACAGTAGACCTGTTGGTCTTGTGTGTGTGGTAGCACCATCGGTGTGGACAGCCTGCAGTCGTACTGCTGTCTGTTGTGCATGCTAGTCCGAGGCTGAGGGTTGTAATATTTTGTTAGGGTGTGGCATGCCTAATCTGTTGATGATTGTAAGGCTTGCAGGTCTTGGATGACTGCTAGTGAGGGGATCCTGCAGTAATCTGTTGTGTACGGTTGTGTCTGTATTGTACAGTGTCAGTTTAAGGCGTGGGGTCCGCAGAATGGTGTAGTGTTTGAATGCTTATGGAACCCCCAATCAGTTCTAGATTACACGACTTGCACTATCTTGTAAGGCAACAGGGATGAAGAGTCTGCAGTCGTGCAGATGCATAAATCTTAGTGTTCCAGAGGTATGGTGTCAGTTCTTGGTCTGGTGTGTATGTTTTAAGATGAGCAATCATTGCTGTTGGTATTGTTTGAGTTTGTATATCTTTTAAGTTGATCTGTTGTGTGTAACATGCGGAGTTGTCTTGGAAGACAACTGCAGATGTCTAGTGCGTTGCGTGAGAGTGTGGGTATTGGTAACAAAGGGATTAGTTAGATAGTTAATGGTTCTGGGTAAATATGTTGTCTTTCAGAATATCGTATATAGAAATTATCGTCTAACATAAATTTGGTGTCCTAAATATGTTTTTAAAACATAGCCCCAGCTGGTGTAAACCTTCTATTATTAATTCAAATGGGTTATATTTTTGTTGAGCAAATTTAGAACACTATGGGGGTTATTCTAACTTTGGAGGAGTGTTAATCCGTCCCAAAAGTGACGGTAAAGTGACGGATATACCACCAGCCGTATTACGAGTTCCATAGGATATAATGGACTCGTAATACGGCTGGTGGTAAATCCGTCACTTTTCCGTCACTTTTGGGACGGATTAACACCTCCTCCAAAGTTAGAATAACCCCCTATATGTATGCCAGTCAGTGTTCTGACAACAATATTCTGGCACCATGCGGGGTGAGTTGAAGTGCACTGAACTATGTAGATTTTCTTTAGGCCAAGCAGTCTTTTCTGTGCAAATGGCTGCTTGATTTGTATTCATTAAAGTGAATATTTTGTTGCATGGAACTTTTATGGTGTGCAAAGAGGCGTACCAATGGCATTTGGCATCTATAGCCCAACTGTGCATTTGAAGAGCAGGGACATCTGCACAGATCTGGAGCGGCATTCATCCTTGGAGAATTATCTCCGCTATCCTGGACCAGCCCAGGAAAGCTATGATTTCAGCTGATATCATCTTCGGACACAGAGACCTAGGCATGAAGGAGGACTGTCTTGTAGTACCTAATGGACAGAATAGTCGGGAACTTAGTCTAGATGCCATCTCCAGTGCCCTGCTGTGCTTATGGGTTCGTCACAGCCTGTATTGTTCACTACATGGTGTTGTGCTACTTCTCTAAGGGAAGCATCTATTGGTCCTCATTTTCTCCAAGGCGTCTTCACAGAGGTGTACTGGGGCTGGGTTTTGGCCCGAGCAATATCTGCCAGTGTCTCAAGGTGTGGCTCTGATATACTGGAGACAGTGAGTGATTGTGGTGGCCCTGGTGGGACTACCCACTAAGGCTGCACAATCTGGGCTGTGAAGCCAACCATCTAATTCCTCACCACTAACCAACTTAATACCACAGCACTTGTGCTTCAAGCAGTTTTCTTATCCCACCCAATCAATAGGGATACAATTTTCATTCTCTTAAAAGAACAAACTTAGACCATCTTCAATTTGTTTACTACTTTTCCTAGGGAAAATGACTACCTTCCCTGCCAAGGCAATATTCACTAAAATGCTGCTACTTTTTAGGGCATGCAGCTTTTGTCAGGACTCTCTTCTGCCCTCAGTTCAACCTTCAGCCTGGCACTGCAACCACAGTGCTTGAAAAAGGAAACCACACTCACAATGTTCACTATTGTAAAGAGAAGGCCTTAAACTGTGGTGGTTTTCTTACTATGTAAGGTGCTTCAAAATATAGTGGGCTGTTAGGAAAGAACCTGATCGTGACAAAAGAGAAGTTGTGGAAATTCAGGACAGCAACTGGTTCTTCAGATCTTGGCTGCAGGCAGACCCTCAGTTTTTAGGGATAACCCACTGAAATATTTGTTTTCTGCTAAATCTCTCACAGCGACAGATCTGTGGGAGTCCTTACTTTAAAAGATAGTTTTTGTTCATCTCCATCCCCTTTCTACACACTATATTGGAAGCATTTTTTTCAGGAAAATTATGTGTTGTGAAAGAAAAGTAGCTATGCTATGTGCCTCCAAATTGAAAAGGAGTGGATCTCTGTGACTGATAGATCCACCCACATCAATAGATGATCTGTGTAGCTATAAGATACTGTACATTTAATAATTCTATCTTGCTAAGAGACGTTGCCACGTTCATGAGTGTCGCTTTGCAATTGGCCCATTGTGACTGTCAAACCCACCATCAGCACTCAATGTTTAATGCTTCTTCAAACCGCAACAAATGGCCCAAAGGCAATGACCCAGGGTGAGTTTTCAGTGACATTCCTAGCAGCTAGCTCCATCGATGCACAATGACTTCAATGATTTTCCTGCCTGCCAGTGCAGCAAACCATATTGACTTTTTAGTGACTTTCCTTACTGCCAGCACCCTAGACCCACAATGGCTTATCAATTGCTCTGTCTGCCTGCAGACCAGCCTCACATGATTCTTCTAACAATGAGCAGCACTATCAGTGACTCTATGAGGCATGCAGTACTGGTCCACATTTCTAACCACCAAACACCTACACACAGTGATGCACCAGACGAATTGTACTATTGACCCATACTCGTTGCACCCAAGAGACTGACAAAAGACCACACAAATATCATCAACTTACCTGACTCCAGAAGTTTAGTTTAGTTTTATGCATTTATAAAGCGCGTAGCTACCCTTGGGCATCTCAGCGCTGAAGGTAGAGGAAAGTTCTAGAACAAAAGCAGGAAGGACAGGCTAGCTACTGAAAAGAATGGTTTTCAACCTCTTCCTAAAAAGAGATTCAGAGGGTTCATGGTGGAGCTCAAGAGGGAGGGCATTCCAGAGATGAGCAGCCTTGATGATAAAGGAGTTTCCACCCCATGATCTATTGACGCGGGTATATGAATCTGCCGGGTAAAAGAAGATCTAAGGTGTCTCGAAGGAGTGTAAATGGAAATACGTTTTCTGAGGAAATATGGACCTTTGTTATGTAGGGCTCTGTGGGTGATGCACATGGATTTAAAATGTAAGCGCTGTTTGACCGGCAGCCAATGGAGTGCGGCAAGAGCCGGCTTGGCAGATAGATGTCTGGGACAGTTCATAAGGAGCCTAGCTGCCGTGTTCTGTACAACCTGCAGCTTCCTTACTACATATTCCGGGGAACTAAGATAAAGAGAATTCCCATAATCCAGGCGGGAAACGACCAGTGCCTGGACCAGGATCCTTCTGGACGAGGCAGGGAGAAGATTGAGAATCTTTCCGAGAGATCTAATAACACCAAAACAGACCGAGGAAATTTTCTTAGCTTGTAGCTCCATCGTGAGACGGGAGTCCAGTACAAAACCTAGGCTTTTTACCTGTCCTTTAGGAGGAGGGAGACTGGTGAAGGCCTCTGAGTAACATGTTAAAGGGGAAGCAGGAGAGCCATTGCCTAAAATGAGTACTTCAAATTTGCCATCGTTAAATTTGAGTTTGGATTGAATCATCCAGTTGCCGCTATCCCTCATACAGCCAGCGAGGTTGATGGAGGGAGAGTTCCCAGTACTGGAAAGGGAAACCACTAATTGAGTATCATCAGCGTAGGTGACCAGTGAAAGATTGTAAGGAGTAACTACTTTAGCCAAGGAGGATAGGTAGATATTAAAAAGAGTTGGACTTAAAGAGGAACCCTGAGGGACTCCACAAGTTAGGGGAACGATATCCGAAAGAAAAGAATGGCCCAGAACTTGGAAGGTTCTTCCTGTGAGAAAGGAAGAAAACCAGTAGAGCGCTAGGCCTCCCACGCCTGCCTTGGAGAGTCTGTCGCAGAGAAGAGAGTGGTCAACCGTAGCAAAGGCTGTGCTAAGATCCAGGAGAATAATGTCTGCATGTCCTCCCTGGTCTAATAGTTGACGGGCAGACTCGGTCACCGTTAGAAGCGCAGACTCAGTGCTGTGTTGTGTTCTAAAACCCATTTGAGTGGGGTGAAGGAGCGTATTACTCTCCAGATAGCTCATCAGTTGTAAATTTACATGTTTCTCCAGTATCTTGGCAAGGTGGGGAGAAGGGCAATGGGTCTGTAGTTATCCAGGACAGAGGGGTCAAGTTTAGGCTTTTTAAGAAAGGGTTTTACAATGGCGTGTTTAAGAGATTGAGGAAAAAAGCCAGAAATAAGGGAATTAGTAAGTATGCTAGTCAAAGGAGAGATGATAATGTCTGCGACTTTTGCCAGAATAGCTGGAGGGGCAGGATCCAAAGGGGAACCAGATTTAATAGTACTAAGTAATTTAAGAGTTTGCACATCTGTGAGCGGTAAGAACATAGCTAGTGAAGGCCCAGCCGGTAGGGGATTCACTACCAGCTCATCAGATGACTTCTGGGGAGGGGACAACGAAAAACCAGTATAAATCTTCGTAACCTTGTCCTGGAAATGAGCTGCTAGAGAGTTACTGTGTATAACAGAAGCTTCTATCGGAGAGGCTGGCATAGGAATAATAGCAAGCTCTTTAAAAATCTGGAATATTTCCTTCTGGGAATTGGAGGGGTTCTCTATTCTTCTGCTATAATAGCTAGTTTGAGCTGCCTTGATGTTCTGATGATAGTTTCTGATGGCTTGCTTGTAGTTTTCTTTGGCTAGAGAACTGTAGTCCTTTCTCCAAGTCCTTTCTAATTTTTTACAGTTTGTTCTAAGTTCTAATAGTGAGGGAGAGTACCATGGCTTAGATTTAAGGTAGTTTTTTTTTATTCTTAGTTTGGTGGGGAGTACTAGATCCAAAGTGGTAGAAATCCAGCTGTCGAATCATTCCGGAGTGTTCAAGGGGGGATCATCGCAGAACACGGTAGAAGCACAAAGGGGCATATTTATACTCCGTTTGCGCTGAATTAGCGTAGTTTTTTTCGACGCAAATTTGGCGCAAAACTAACGCCATATTTATACTTTGGCGTTAGACGCGTCTAGCGCCAAAGTATGAGGAAAGAGCGTCATTTTTTTGCGTGAACGCCTTCCTTGCGTTAATGAGACGTTCCCGTCTAAAAAAATGACTGCGCCGCAAATGCGTCGTATTTATACTCCCGGGCAAAAATGACACCCAGGAGTGGGCGGGGCAAAAAACCCCGCATTTGCGCTGGATTTTAGCGCCTGGGTCAGGGCAGGCGTTAAGGGACCTGTGGGCTCAAAATGAGCCCACAGCTGCCCTCCCATGCCCCCAGGGAGCCCCCCTGCCACCCTTGCCCACCCCAGGAGGACACCCAAGGATGGAGGGACCCACCCCAGGGACATTCAGGTAAGTTCAGGTAAGTATAATTTTTTTTTTTTTTATATATTTTTTTGGCATAGGGGGGCCTGATTTGTGCCCCCCTACATGTCTCAATGCCCAATGACCATGCCCAGGGGACATTGAGCCTATCCCACTCAAATCCACCCCCTCCAATCCAGTCCACCTCACCCCAATCCAATCCAATCCAATCCACCCAACTCCATCCCAATTCACGCAACTCCGATTCACCCCACTCCCATATAATCCATCCCACACCGCCCCAATCAAACCCACTCCAATCCACCCCAATACAATCTGTCCCACTCCAATCCAAAACAGTTTGCCCTGCTAAAAGGCCCCACTCCAATCTGCCCCACTCCAATCTCTCCCACTTTAATCCAACCTGCCCCACTCCAACCCCCCTTTATCCTGCTCCACTCCAATCCTAAACAACCCACTCCAATCCAAAACAACCTGGCCCACTCTGATCCACCCCACTCCAATCCAATCCAATCCACCCCACTCCATTCAAATTCACCTCACTGTAATCCACCACAATCCACCCCACATCAATCCAGTCAACCCCACACCAGTCCAATTCACCCCAATCCAGCCCAATCTAATCTACCCACTCCAATACAATACACATTACCTCACCCCAATGCACCCAACCCGAATCCACCCCATTCCAATCCATCCCACTCCCATCCAACCCACTCCAATCCATACCACCCCCTTCAGCCAACCCACCCTACTCCAATATAACCCACCCCATTCCAATCCAATCCAATCTACGCCTCTACAACCCACCCCACTCAAATCCAAACCACACCACTTAAATTCAACCCACTCCAGTCCAATCAACCCCACTCTAATACAATCCACCCCACTCCAGTCCAATTCACCCCACTCCAAACCACCTCACCCCATTCCAATCCACCCCAACTCCAATCCATCCCTCCCCTATCCAATCCACTCCAATCCACCACACTTAATCCAATTCACCACACTCAATCTAATCCAGCCCACCCCACCATATTCCAGCCCACCATGTTCTAATCTACCTCACTCAATCTAATATAATCCACTCCATTATAATCCACCCCACCTCAATCCGATCCATCTTTATCCAATCCACCCCAATCCAGTCCACCCTACTCCAGTCCACACCACTCTAATCCAATTCATGGCACACCAATCCACCATATTCCAATCCACCCCACTCAACTCTAATCCATCCCACTGTACCCCAATCAAATCCAGCCCCATCCCAGGTCAGTCCACTGTGATCCAATCCATCAAGCCTATCCCACTCCAATCCACCCCCCTCAAATAAAATCCACCCCAATCCAGCCCATGACAATCCAATCCACCCCACCCAATCTAATCTACCCCACCCCATCCCAGTTCAGTCCACCCCACTCCAATCCAGTCTATCCACCCCATCCTAATCCACCCCACCTCAATGCAATTCTCCCCCTCCAATCCGCCCTACTTCCATCCACCCTGCTTCAATCTACCCTGCTCCAGTCCACCTCAATGCAATGAAACACACCCCACTCCAATCCATTCCACCCCACCCCACTGCAATCTAATCCATCCCACTGAAGCCCATGACACCCCAGTCCAATCTACCCACCCCATTTCAATCTACCCCACTTCATCCAATCCACCCCACTCCCCCCAACCCCACCCAACTCCAACCAACCCCTCACTCCAATCCACCACACTCTACTCCAATCCACCCCACTCTATCCCAATCCAATCCACCCACCCAACCCAGTTCAGTTCACCCAACTCCAATCCAATCCATCCAGCCCACCCAACTCCAATCCAATCCATCCCAATCCAATTCACACAATTCCAAACCAATCCAATCCACCCCACTCCAATCCAACCCACTCCAATCCAATCGCTCCCACTCCTGTCCAATCCACCCCACTCCTATCCAGTGAATCCAATCCATCCCACTCCCAACCAATCCACCCCACTCAGTCCAATCTAATCCACCCCAGTCCAATCCAATCTGCCCCACTCCAGGCAGTCCAATCCACCCCACCCCAGCCCAATCACTCAAATCCAAACCACTCACCACAATCCAGTCTAATCTACCCCACTCAAATCCACCACAATCCAATCCACCTCACCCCAATTCAGTCCACCCACTCCAATCCACTCTACCCCACTCCAGTCTACCCCACTCCACTAAATCCAACCACTCTCCCCCAAACCAATCCACCCACTCTATTTCAATCCAATCCACCACGCTACCTCAATCCACTCCAAGCCAATCCACTCTATTTAACCCCACTGCACTCTTTGACAATCTCTGCCACTGAACCACTGAACTCTACTACCCTCTACTCACCTCTAAGACACTCTGTTCCCCCACTCCTCTCTACCGCACTCCAACAAATCCACTCTATAGCACTTTAGTCCCCCACTCCACTCTGACACTCCACACCACTAACTCTTAGCCATGCTGGACAGCAGCCACGCTGGTATACAGCATGGCAAAACACATTGCCAAATCCAATAGCTCTTAACTAGACTTTGCCAATGCTAGTTCCTAATGGCTGCCTGAGACAACATGCACTCATAATCTAAGGGCCCTATTTAAAGTTTGGCGGTCAGGATATTCTGTCACAAATGTGCTGAATATCCCATCTGCTGTATTATACGTTCGTTATAGCCTATGACACTTGTAATACGATGAATGGTTTATGTGTTATGTTTTTACGGCATGTCCATTGGCGCTGGAAGTATGGGCGTGGGGGAGCAGGGGAGGGCCTGCAGCATCCCCAGAAGTAATCATGATGGAGTTCAGAAAGTGAATATAAAGATACATTCAAATTTTGTGTTTAACTTGTCACATTTGCTGTGAGTTCACAGATGAATGTCAGACTATGACAAATGGCTTCTCATTCAGAAACTGGTTTGTACTCTTGTTTCTCTCACTGCAAAGTGAGAGGATTTTGTAAAAGTCATCTCAGTGACAATCCTAATAGGGTACAGAAAGTGAAAGGAAACACTGTAGGATGTCAGTGTGTTTTTTCTAACACATAACAACATTTAAATGCCGGTAAATTAACTATTGTTAAAAGAACAGGTGACGGAGGGAATGCTGAACAATGTCAAACGCACCCCCAGTCATAGATCTGGGCCTAAACCGATCTTTTTATTTGCTCACCACACCATTCCAACTTGGACCCAGCCAAATGCATATCAGTCTTGCCCCTGCTCCCCAGTGGAACAGTCCAGCCTGGACTACCAGGCCAGATCCTCCCTGGACCAGAAACAAGCATCCTAGGACCAGTTTCAGGGTATCACCCCTCATAAGCCAGGCTAGCCTGAATCCAGCATGAGTGATTGCCGGTGACTGAGATTAATTCAAGCATTCCATCCATCACCTTGTTGTTTTTAATAAATGCACTCTGCACATATTTCACGTATGTCAGCAATTAAGAAAAATCACTAATGAAGCATATTTTTTGTAATTCTGAAGTATGATGCAAAGGTTTTATTAGGATCAAAACAAACCAAGACACTTTACTTGGCAATGTGCAAAATATTCATTATAAATATTCATTGAAACCGGATTTCTAGACTCTATCATTTGTGTGTTATATAGTTTTATCAATAAAACTACTTGTCTACGCAAACGTAGTGGCCATTTTGAATTAAAATGTGCTTTCTGTAAATAACAATGCACTACCTCACCAGTATTCGAAAATAAAATACCAGCGACACACCGCACCCCTACCATGGTACATTTGCTACATGTGTCTGTTTTTTGTGTTAGTCTTTGATTTTTCACAATCCTATGGCTTCAGTGGTATAACTTTAATAGCAGATCCCACTCTCAAAATTGTTCCAGCACCACGGGGGTATCCCATCTGCCAAACTCTAAATCAGACCCTATGCAGATTACAAGCACTTTATGGTTTTTCTGCGGAATATCGGGAGTGTCCAAGCCCATACTGAACGCTAGAGGGGGTCTGAACACGTATTTCTTGGAGATTCGCTAGAATAAAGGTGTGGGTCTATCTGGAAGGTCCAAATGTGTTCTCCCTCACAGCAGTTAACATAGGAGTCCATGCATGCATACAGCTCCAATGATCTCCACTCCTTCCTCCTCTCTCTCACGCACAGCTTGCAGTAAGAAGGCTGACGTCAATGGGCACGCTTGCTTCTTTCCTTTGTGCCCATAAACAAGAGCCTGACTGTTTTAAGCTGGGAAACACCAGCGCAATTGAGTAGAGTGCTTTATACAAGGACAATAGTCTGCTCACTGTCTCTCCTGATTGGTCGAGGGGGTGAAAGGATAAGGACAAGCTTTGTTTACTCAATTCCTGAGACATCTCCATCTGGTCTCAAGAATGTTTAATCCATGATGCGAAGCACGACTCTCACTTATTAAGTGTCTGTGTGTTTTTCTGCTTCTCTTTTAACCAGTCGCCCTTATGGCCAGCTTCAATGGCACCATTTTTTCCACTCCGAAATCACCAGTTTATGTTTAATTATCATAAGTGATACAAAATTATAATTCTCAGACCACGGTGAGTTTGTCACTGGAAATCTCTGGGAACCGAGGAGGCTATGGACAGCATCCATGTCACGCCTGTTCACCCTGAGGAAGAAAACTGTAGGGTGGCTGACAATTAACTTATTTCTTCACAAAGAATCTAAGACAAATATAAATGTTGAGGCCCAGTGCATAGCAGTGTACTTCTGTGTAGATTGACAAGGAAACTTAGGTCTGGTTACAGAAAGTAATTTCCCACACATTTATCACACAAGGTCAAAAAGGGAAGCCATGTCCAGAGCTGCAGTCTCAGATTACCTCAGAATGCACCCTTCCATTAAGGAACATTTTCCATACAGTGGGGGAGAACATAAATAAGAATCTGATGCACTGTGAGGGAGAGTTCGAATTCTCAGGAAGTTGCTCTAACCCTCATTTGGCACACCATTCTCTGAGTTTCAGACCAAATTTAAAGTAATGCAAGTTCAGCTCAAACATTGCTCTGGCAACTTGTCAACAGCATATGGTTCACAGTCCACCCATTAAGTACAAAAGTTCAATCAAGATATAGGTTTTGAGGGGCGTAAATGAGCAGGAACCCATGGCACTGAAAAGTATGCATAGTATCTGTGATGCTTGAAGATGCCCATAGCTCTCACCTATCGCTGGAAGCCCTTTAAAACTGTCATAGGCCCCAGCTCAAAGTTCTCAGTGTTGCTGCCTAAAGATATTCAGAGGCATAATTTACAAGCCCTGTGCGCCGCCGCTGTGTCTCTTTTTATGACGCACCAGTGGCACATAGTGCAGGCCCATATCTACAAGGCCACGCAAAGCCACTTTGCATTGCTTTTCATGGCCTTGTAGAAACAATAAAGCACAAATCACTGCGTCACCTCACACTGCGTCAAGTAGGCGTTCCATGGGCATTGCAGTGGAGTTTCCCATGCAACTCCCATGTGTTTTGATGGATTCCCAGATGTACAAGAACCTCTATACCTGGGAATGCGTCAGAACTGTATGCCTCCTCAGGGCAGATGCAACAAGGAAAGATTTCTGTTTCTTCTCGTTTCCCCTGGAAAGAAGAACATGCCTCCCAGGATTGTTTTTCTGCAGGAAGGTGTCCCTTCCAGTATAAAAACAATCCTGTCAAAAATGCAGACACCCTTGCACGATGGTGCAGTGGTGCCTGCATTAGCACTGGGCAGAAATTTGTGCACCATCGCAGGGTAAAGGACAGAAATGCATTGTATCTTTTAAATACAGTGAATTTCTGCACTTTTCATGTGGCATAGGGAAGCGCAGCAAGGCCACTTGCTGTCCTGCATCACAGGGCTTGTAAATAGGCCCATCCGTGTTTGAAGCCACTCACCTGGTCTTGGGAGATCCCACAGCTCCTTATTTCGGACAGAATTCTGACACTCACTTGCCTTACAAGCTGATGTGTCTTGCTACAGTGGTGTACAATGCATAGTCAATCTTTCTCTGGATATTTCGTCTCAGAAGGGGCGTAGGGCTATCAGAGAACACCTTTTTGTTGAGGCAAAATTTAAATTACACCATTATTCCAAGTTGTGCAATCAGGCCACCGTTTGAGGAAAAAATATAGTGCAGGAGCTTTAGAACCACGCAGACAACCAGAATGTGAGTGACTGTTGTTTGCAGCAATTGTGTTTCTCACGTAAGCTTGAATCAAAAATTTACATGAGGAGGCATTTTGTGCTAAAATACAGTGCTGAATTATGCATTTGGACTCTGTGGTACTAGGTGCAATTTAGCATATTTTCCCCATAATTTCACACAAATACAAAAAAGCATATTACATAAAATTTGCACACACCCGTGCTTTTGTTGTGTTCTTAGCAGTCTACCCCTTTGCCACACGTGTCTCCCACTTGTGCCCCTTTGCTCTGCTGGGGCCAGTTGTCAGGGCTCTCTACTAATGGCTGTCTACTTTTCACTCTTCTGCGAGCTCTGGGTGAGTCTTACCCACGTCCTTTTCCTATTGTGGCGCCTCATCGTTAGATTTCGCCTCTCAGAGTGCTTGTCAGCCTTCTATCAATCCCTAGTCTCGCTCATGTTTTTCTGGTGCTCTGCTGGAATCCTATTGTCATGGCTGACCACAAACAACTGAGTGGTCGACGTGCTGCTATTAAGTATGGGTTCTTTTTATCCATGTTTTCTTTTTTCCACAGGGGCTAAATTGCTTGCGTTTACAACTCAGTGTCTGAATGGCACTCTTCCACATGTACTCGATAACTCTTACCTACGGAAGTTGAAAAAGGGATTCATGCAAAAAGAACAGACCAGCACCGTGCTTCCTCTGTTTACACTGACAGGGACTGTGCGGCACTGGAAACCCAAAGCAGGCCTGGCAAATGTTGTCAGCCTAACCCCATAAGGTGCATAGGAAGCGAGCCTGACCACTATAAATGTGCTTGGGGGTCTGGTTTTGGGAAAAATTGCAAAAACAGTTATTTCTACAACCCATTTTCGATAATGTATTCAATTGTATTAATTTTAGAGTATAGTAAATGATGACCTGACAGTGCATCAGGATACGGCAATCTTTAGCAGGGCCAGGCACGACAAAGGGAGGGATAATAATAGCTTCTGTGCCTTTAATAAAATAGTGATTTTCCTCCCATTAAAACTGTGGAACATCTGCATTGTATGACAGGCCCGGAGGCCAATATTATGCATGTTCAAAGCTCATCCATAACCTTTTGTAAGGCATTTTTCACAGGTTTAATATACACATTTTCAAACGTTGAATCATTAGAACAATCAGCAGCCTTCATTATACCAATCAGGCTTGCACCTGACAAAAAAAGCCTTACTAGCAATTGTTCCTGCGGCCGAATGTGCCCCAAACACACTTACATCAATACCTGCCATGACCTCCTTAACCCACCTAGCTAAAGTAGGTGAGAGACTGCCCTAAAAGGATATTTAAAAGAAATCAGCAATTGCGAAAATTCTTGTGCTCTCAATTCAACTGCTCTTCTCTCATACTTCTTCAAACAATGCACTACACAGAAATTGGCATGCCTTTCCAATTTAGGATAACAAATAGTCCTGACATAGTCTTTGTCCATTTCAGTTATCCAGAACATACACTTTCAGGTTGATACGTCCTGGAATTCACTTCCAAATCTCTAACATCAGAGCCTCTCCTAAATGACACCAGAAAAAACTGAATTGTCATTTTCCAAGATAGCAACTTCAATGACATTGACTGATTAGTTGCCCAACTCTCAACTTCCTTCATTATTTGGCAAACATCGCACAACGATACGCTGTCTACCAACTCATGACCACTGAAATTGCAGATCTACATATATTCACAGAACTGTATGCCAAACCTTTCTGAAACAACTCAGTCAAATGATTTGTGACGTCCACTACAGATGCAGATTCAGGATCTAAAGCCCTCGCCACACAGCAACTACATCATCTTCCCAATGCTGACCTGTAAGCCTTAGTTGTTCCTGGTGCCAACGATTCCTTAATATATTCTGTTGCCTCCTTTGATAGGCCAGGCACTTGCCACACTCTCCTGAAATCATCCAAGCTATTAATGTCAACTCACCTTCTATTATCAACTTGTGACAATTCGCTTGGGCATACGTCAACAACTATGGAAAACATGGCAACTACACTGGATCGTTCCTCAATAAGCTCATTACATCCGACAACCATACTTGAGATTGCCAAAACAGAATGATTAACACCAACTCCGTTCTCTCTCCCCTCACTTTCAGGAGTACCCTCTGTATCCTTGAAAAAGGAGGAAACGCACACATTCTTCCTTTCCCCCACTCCTGAAGAAAAGCATCTATACCCTTTGGTTCCGGATCTGATTTCCAACTGTAAAATATCTTCAACTGAGCGTTAAATATGTTTGCAAACAGATCCACCTTCAAAGGACCCTTCCGTCTTGCCAACCTCATGAACACTTCCCTGTTCAGCCTCCAATTGCTTCTATCTACTAGACTCCTTGAATTCCAAACCACCTCTAAGTTGCTCTTCCCTGGAATATACTGAGCCTGAACCATGATGCTTCTTTCCAAACAAAATTTCCAAAATTCCTTTGCCAAATATGTTAACCCGTTCGCTCAAGCTCCCCCTATCTTGTTGACATATTACACCGATGTTACATTGTCCATTCTCAACAGTACACAACACCTTACTTGATCCTTCAAGAAAATCATTGCAAATGACCCTGCTAACAGTTCCAGTCAATTTATTTGCATCTCTCTCTCTCTGTCAATGACCCTAATCCCCCTGTTGTTACTGAACCACAACTGGCCCCCGACCATACAGGGTTACGTATGATTGGATCACCATCTCTGGGACTTCCCCAAAAATTGCCTTTCCATTCTATATATCCATATTAAACAACCACCAATCCGGTTCCCCTATTGTCTCCTGATTCATCTTCACTTTCTCAGAATACTTTGCTCCCAGCATATATGATAACCTATCAACCTCAGCAAAGCTCTATAATGTAGGGGTGCAGGAAAAATAGCCTGTATTCATGCTGACAGGAGACCCAACACCAATACTAACTGCTGCAAAGCTATCCATTCTGAATTCTTTACTCCCTCTAACTCCTTGCAAATCTTTTTCACTTTTCCATTGGCAATTTCAACACACCCGCCAAGGTCTGTATCTAAAAACCTAAAAATGTCATCTCCTGTGCTGGTATCAAACATGATTTGTCCCAGTTCACTACAAATCACAAATCCTCCAGAAGATGCACTGCTAGATCTGTCTGTTCCAACGCCAGATTCCTTTTCTCCACCATTATCAACACGTCGTCCAAATACACTATTAACCAAATTCCCCTTGAGTATAATCATGCCATCACCGGTCTCATTACTTCTGTAAAACACCATTGCACTGATGTTAGACAGAATGGAAGTACTCTTGAACCTCCAATGGTTCCCTTTCCATCTGAACTAAAGGTAATTCCTGTGCTCCACACATACTGGAATTGTCAAATAAGTGTCCTTCAGGTCCTATCCTAATCCCCCTTTCTTAACAAATCTCTTAACATGTGTATCCCTTCCATTTTGAAACTCTTTCAGATTTATCACCTGCCTCATCCCTTTGTCCTTTTTCTCGACTAAGAAAATGTTGCTCACAAAGCATCCCTGGGAATCTACTGCCTTTTGTATTGCACATGTTTCCAACAATGAACTTACTTCTTGTTTTACCAGCTCTTTGTGTTCTTTTGAAAACATCAACAGCCTGGAATTCCTCTCCTGATGTGGGGTCCTCACAAAATCTATATGATAACCCTGTACTGTTCTCAAGACCCACAGATACAAAGTAATTTCTCTCCACCTTGCCACAAACTGAGATAGTCTGCCTCCCAGTTTTGAATGGATATATATAGGGTCTTTGTTCTCACCTGGTTAGCTTCTTCCACTTCTCTCACTTCAATTTCCTCAAGACCTTGCTCTTTGCCTTTGTGGATAGAATCCCCCCTGCTCTGTCTTAAACCAATACCACAGGGTCTGACTCCTTGTGTAAAAGATCCATGAGTAATCCCTTGGCCTCAGCCAGTGAAGTGCCCCTGCATTCTACCTGCCCCGCCAAAAACCTTTCGCATATCTTTCTGAACTTTTTGCAGGGAATTACATGTGCCCACATATCCCTGATAAATTCCTCACCAAACAACATGCCATTACTTTCCTCCCCAAACTATTTGCTTGCCAAATCAGCCAACTTTTGGTAAATTTTCATTAAGATACCTTGGTGTCTTTCCATGCATGCTCCATTGGCATTACCCAGGAGACAAATCCCCCTCCCGACTCACTGACGTAATTCTGACACATCCAAACCAACATTCTTTCTATAAGTCTCCTCACATATCTCAAACACCTTTGATATCCAACAGCCAATCCTGATACCCTTTCAACCCTTTGTCTAATCCCTTTCTAGGGGTTTGCCCCGTTTTATTCAGAAAACTCAACATCTTTGGATCCAATTCTAGTGTGTAAGCCACCTTTGTCTGTAAAGTTGGTCTTGGCATTCTGACCTTAGACATGTCCATACCTCCGTAGGAATATTGTATCCAAAAGGATATATATTGAGCTATATGCTCCACCGGAAACCATTGTGGTGACAATGGATGTTGCATGAGGAGAGGGTCAAACATTACCTCCCCTAATGAATCCACAATATCACTTGGATCTAACTTTGTTTTCTAATCATCTATTTTCCTTCTCTTTTGTTTCACATTATCCTCATCCGAACCAAAATCGGATGAACATGTTAATTCCACATCACGACTTGTGGAAGAACCATCATAAGCCACCACATTATGACCCTTTCCCTGCACCTTTATAGCACCTCCTTTTGCCTTTATAGCAGACCCAGCCCCTGGAACCACACGTCCAGACCCTGCATTTTCATCATGGATCTCAATATGTTTTCTCTTATGCGTCCTTTTAAATCCCTTTTTCTTAGAACCACTTTCCATAAGTTTTTCCTCCACTACAGACCAATACTTGTCCTCATCAGCACTTTTAGGTGTTTTCTTTCTTTATGTGCTTCTCAACACAACTCTCAATTTTGTTATCTACCTTCTCAACCAAATCATCAGTTTTTCCATAGAATCCCTAACCTTAGAATCCATCAATTCCTGAGGCTTCATGATGTCTAATTATTTCAAAAACAACAAAATATGTTTTTTTCCTTCAATAAGCTGGCAAGTTCTTGTGGTGATGGTAAGCTTTATTTAAAAATATTTGCCAGCTCCAATGGTCGCTAACCTGGATACCAAAATATATCCACTCACCAACTCCAACCACTGCTAACCTAAGTACACATGGTGATTTTCCCGTCTGATGTCCGTTCATAAACACTGCATTGTAATAATGCCTTACATTTTTAGGTAAGTCCTGCATGCACTCGCAATGGGAAAACAACATTTCATGCAACCTTATTTGATCCATGAATCGCGTGTCCCAAACAATCTCACCCTCCAGTACTATGACAGAAGCTAACGTTGCCCCAGTGACACTGTTCTCTATAAAATAGCGTTTCCCAATAAAAAAGACCACACCTTCCAACAAAAACATGTCACACCAAATATCACACAAGTTCCCAGCATATTATGTGACTGGCTTTACCACTCATAAGTTAACTTCACCAATTCAAAATCACTCTTCATAAGGTACCCAATTATCTTACAATATTTTAAAATTACATACCAGTGGCTATGTACTTATCTGTGTGTGAGCAGCAACAAGGAAGGAAAGGTTTATATGCATGTTCTACAGATTCTAGAGTGTTTTTAAAGTTCTAATTCTAAATTCTTGTTGCTGCTGTGTGTGAGGCAACAAAGATTTATGCATAATATTAACCTCCGTGATTTTAATACCATCATGATTTTCTTCCCATTAAAACTGTGGAAAATCTGCATTATACATGTGTAAATCAGTGTATAGAAAATGTTGCATAAGAAGAAGGGGACTACAAGGTGTAGTATTCACATGTCATTCATACTGGTACGCGTTTTGAATGCAAGGTCAAAAACAAGGTGGGAGTAACCTAGACTTCCGCGGTAAATAGATAACTTGAGAAATCTCCGTACACAGTTAATGTAACATCGAAAGAAATTTATTACATCATATATTTCTTTGAACTTGTTATTCCAGATATTTGCATGTAAATTTCATTTAAACATGTCATTCTATATATCAAAATTGCATACGTCTAGATAGGTGCTCCTACTACAAACAGTGAAGGTGCTGTGGTGCAGGTGAGTGAAGGTGATATCACAAGTCTCACAAAGAATTTTCTATTAGTATTATCCACTCTAAGAGATATGTCGACGTTTCGACCCCGTATTGGAGGTGAGTCAAAGAGGGGTCATCATCAGGACAACGAAATTCCGACTGGTAGCACCTAAATTCCAGTGTGTGAAAAACCATCTAGGTGGTCAGGGGCATCTACACACATTGTAAAAGTCCCATGGTCTGGGGGTCTAAACTTATCCCGTGGAAAAGTGTGTGGTCGTAGAACCATGGAGCGCCAATGTTATATAGGGCTCAAATTGTAAGTGTAGCGTTAGTCCCAGGATCACTAGTTGGTCACCTAACTAGGAGCGCCAAACCAATCATAGGCTCGGGTATTGATTACTGGTTGAACATCCAGCCGGCAAGCATCAGTGGAGTAAGTGGAACTGTGTTCCAAGGTTATTCAAAGAATGCTGGGGTTGTACACAATGTATCATGTATCACAAAGCAGCTGGACTCTCTCTAATCTCCCTGGTCATAAGGGTTAGAGGGTATTTGCCTCATTGTTTCACTTGTTCATACTGGTAGGCATTTTTTAAGTGCTTAGTCTGGGGAAGCACAATCCCAGGATTAAGAATGTCACACAGTGGGTAGAGTTGACTGTACTAATGACAATTTATTTCTACCCAAACAAACCATTTTAGCAAAATTGGGATAAGCAATAATGGGGGAAAATATAACTTTCTAACCTGTACAATGCAATTTGCATGCAGCTCTTTGCTGGCAGTTCATAGCTTACTGTGCTAGATTATGTTTGTAACTTATGAACTGCACAGTAACAAAAGGATTGTTGTGACAACAGCAGTATCCCACTGAGCACTGCACATAAAATATTATTCTGTGAGCTACACGTTCTTTGCAGCAAGAACAATTAACCCTCTGAGCTACCTTAGATGAGTCAAAATTGCCAGTAGAAAACACTCCGATCTATCTCCAGCAGGTATATTAATCAGCAGAATTATTTTAGCACTTTTATTGTTGCCTGAAATCTGTTGGATATACAAGGAACTCTGCAGTGATTTTGAAACTGCAGCACTGCTACAGAACTGCCCCCCTTGTAACAAAAACAGCCACCTGCCCTTCCAGTCTGATGGGGAAATGCCAGATGCCCGGTACGGCCTGTCCAGTTATGTATAGCCCCTCTCAGTATACTTCAACAAATTAAGGAGAAGTAAATTACTGAAGTGTATTCCAAAACTCGCGACCTAAGGTAACTATAACTTGCTCCCTTGCCATGCGCTGCTAATTACCCCACATATTACAGCAGTCATGACAACTTCTATAAAGTCATAAAAAATATAAATGAAACATTTTCATTCAAGTTATTGGAGAAAAAAACTGCATGGCGGGGTGTGAGTAGCATTTACCGTAGGGCGCAAGCAATAGTTTCTTGAAATAACTCTAACAACTGAATGTCTATGGTTTCGTGCAAGTAAATTCAGAATCTAACTATAATGTCCCTGTGACCTTTGGTTTTCTAGGTGAATTCTTATGTTTTTATTTTATTTCCTAACTATAACATCCTTATAACCTTTGTTTTTTTCAGTGAACTTCTGTTTTTTTTTTTACGTAATTTTAATTACTATACGTTAATCTAACCACTGCCGTGCACTGCGTTGGGCCGTGTGCATCAGAGGTTGGCCGCAGGGCCTGGCCTGCAGCCAACCCCATATAACCACCCAACACCACATCGCACACGGCCTTCGGCCATGCCCTGCTGTCAACCCCCTATAATCACCTAGCCCCGCGTCACGAACATGTGAGAGGTTGCATGAGTCTCTCAACACATCCTGGAATTAATGCATTAGTGTCTGAATGAGTCTGTTAATGTACTGAAAAAAAAGAATTGTCAATAGTCGTGAATTTGTTACGGCATTACACGGGCACGCTGACGGTCATGACGAACTTGTGAATACCATGTGTGGAAAATGAACCTGTTTTTCGACATATTACACACATAAGGGGTCCTTCAAAGACCCCTCTATTCCACACATGGGATCAGAGTACCTCTACCCTGACCCCTTATAGCACTTTTGATTTGAATTTTCAGCAAGGGAGACCGTGTCCGGTTACCTAAAACAGTGGCTGCAACTTTCTGCTCAGGTTGCGGCCAGCCAATTACAACATTTCTTTTGGCACACACATTTGTGAATTCGCTGTGATAGTCATGAATTTGTCATAAAAGATCCGCGGCCCTTGATATACAAATTTCTTTTCCCTTTAATACCTCGAAAATTACTAAACTAATTTACACCAAAAAGCACAATATGTGGAACAAAATCTAGCTTTCTAGCAAATTTGTTGTAATTCCGTCCAGCGGTTTGGGCTGTGGTCGTGTTCAAAAGTCCTAAGGGAATTAACATGAGAAACACACTTTTTTTTGCCCCCTCCCGTTTTTCTCTGCCCCCGCTTGACGGATCACCTCAGTGCTTTCCACACTCAAGAATAATCACTGGCACCCTTTTTTGGAAAATTTCGTGAAGATTTATCAAACGATGCCAAAGATATAAGCAAGTCAAAAAATACTTTTCCTATGGAAACATCGTCCTAACTACAGCTACCTACTGGCAACCCCAGTAGGTAAAATATGTGCATGTATATATAATGAAAAGCAGGACACGTTTCAGCACTGTGTGCTTTTATCAACTACTGAGGGGCCATCTTGCCTCTCCTTAAGAACTCATGTAGGAAAGTGCCCCATTTGACACGGTTATCCCCCCATGTTTTGCCTCAAATTGATGCTAACTTGACTGAGTGTGTGCTGGCATCCAGCTAACCAGGCCCCAGCACCAGTGTTCCTTCTCCAAACTGTACCCTTGTTTTCAAAATTGGCACACCCCTGGCCCAGAGCTAAGTCCCTTACAGAATCTTCCATTTTGTTTTGGATAGGAATATTCCCCCCTACCCAAAGGTAGTGGGTACAGGAAGGGTATAGCCACCCTTAGGGATAGTAGCCATTGGCTACTGCCCTCTAACCCCTGTGACGCCCCTAAATCTAGTATTTAGGGGCTCCCCTGAACCTCACTCACCGGATTCCTGGTGACCTCCAGATGAAAGAAGAAGGACTGCCAAGCTGACCCCAGCAGTGAAGACCCCAGACAACAGCTGACTTGGCCCCAGCCCTACTGGCCTTGTTCACTCTGCACCCAATGCTCACGGCTCGAGTCCAGGTGGCCCTCTGATTCAGAGGAGGGCCCCAGGCGATTCTGACCCTAAGTCCACCCTGGGTTGACCCCTTCTGGCCAACGCAATGATGCCTTCGGCCTGAATCCAAAGGACCCCTTGACCGCAACCAGATCTGATAAGGATTCCTGATGCTCAAGTAGACACCTGCAACTGCATCCCCCTGGCCTTGGGGAACCCAACTGATGGTCCAGCAACGTCCAGTGGGCACCTCTCCTACCTGTCCAGCCTTTGGTTTCCCAGAACCAACTCCCTGGACCCAGCCTGCAGCATCTTTTGGCACTTTTGGGGTCCCCCCCATTGAAAAGCATTGGGCGCCCAGCTCTGTGTTTGCACCCTTCCCCCGGCCACTGCTGTGCCACTGAGGGTGTGTGTTTGGTTTGATCCTGTGCCAACCCCTCCCACTGGTACTTACCTGCAATCTGCTTTCTACAGAGCACCCCAAGTCCTCATAGGGTTCCAGCTGGCCCCGTATTGCTGGTGGTGCACTTTTGGGGTCAGCCTAAACTTTGATCTGTGGACATCCTAGCCTCCGAAGACGGGAATTGTAAATCGTGTACTTACCTGTTATCTCTGCTAATACTTCCCAGCCACAGGACTCTATTGGTTCCTGTGAAAAATGTTGCTGCATCAACTTTTGAAATAGAAAAGTATTACTTACTTGTAAACTGCTTGACCAAACAAAGTACATTTGATACATATGCTTGATACCTATTGACAACTGTACTTACCTGTGTAACTTTATTTTACATATATGTA
This sequence comes from Pleurodeles waltl, assembly GCF_031143425.1. Classification (NCBI taxonomy): domain Eukaryota; kingdom Metazoa; phylum Chordata; class Amphibia; order Caudata; family Salamandridae; genus Pleurodeles; species Pleurodeles waltl. The sequence goes on along the minus strand of NC_090449.1, from coordinate 312,402,403 downwards.
ATAATATTTATATTTCGATATATTAATCATTATGTATTAATTTTTATGTTAAGTCAAGAAATTGTGATTGACTAAATGGCCACCATTATATGTAATGCCTACTTTTGTTTTCCAAGCTAACTTAAGCTGATGAAATGTCTTTTAAAAAACGTGTGTTTCTTTGCTAGAATAAATGTCAGAATTAAACGTGTATTTAGTGGCCCCTGCTGGACTGAAGCAGCAGTAAATTCAAGGTCACTGTGAAATGTTATCTTTATAAAATGTTTCTAATGTGTTCTGTTTCCTAGCTGCATTTACGCAGCCTGACTTCATTTATTATATTTGTATATTTTGCCTGCAGTTATGTTTCTAATCTATGTTCTTTTCCTCAAGGAGAGAATGGCGTGATGAAAAATGTTTCTATATTTTGTAATCACTATCCGACAACAACGTAAATGAAGTTATAAAACAAAGAGTCTACAGATGCAAGGGAAGGAGGGAAGAAGAAAGAACAAATATATTAGTTTGGGTTTCGCCAATGGAATAACAGCAAATAGAAAGGCTTAGAGCTAACTTTTATATAATTTTGATATCTGTTAATGTTCTGATTGGACATAATGTTCTCACCACATTTCTTTATACCAATCAATGTGTTTAACAAGTTTAATTTAATGTTCAGTCATTCTCATTATTCTTTCATTCTTCTTTGGTATTTTCATGGATCCTGAATTCTTGAGATTCTATTCTTTATGGTCTGTCACTTTGGCATTTCGTACTTGCCAGTTAGTCTACTGACAATGCTGATGTTTATTATTTTCTAAAGTTTACTTTGTTTGGTCAACACTAAACAAATGCTTTGATGGTTTAGTAATCTTGAAGTCCAAATCTAAACCATACCCCTCACTTTGTTCCTGGTTCGATCATGATGACTGATGTTGCTGTCCCCCTGATGAAGTAGACGTTGTTGCTGAATTCCTTAGTGATTGGGTAAATGTATGAAACGTGTATTGGTATTTGTCTTTTGTTTTTTAGGTACCAACTGCTGATAATATAATTCTGCTGCTATTTTTGATAGTGCCTTAGCTAGATGTTCTCTAAATTCATGTTACTAAATTCTTTTACATGAAGTCCAACATGTAAAGGCTAATTAGTGGTTAGTGATGTGTATTTCTCATATTCTTGAATGGTTATCGATTTTACCTCAATGTGTTCAATTTCTCTTGCTCAGATTCTATTGCTATGGTTTTGTGTAATAACTATTGAGATATTGTGTTTATTTGCATCCATTAAACTTAGAATCATGCACCGACTAAATCAGCCATTATTGTTTCGATACATGTATCATTTGAGTTTGAGAATGATTTTCGTGACTCTACCATTGTTAATAAAGGAAAATAAATCTTTAACTTCTTAATAAACTGGTGTGATTATTGACGTACTAATTGATTATTATATGTGTGATATATATTGTCTATGGTGTTTTTATGATGCTTTTTTCAACTGCTTCTATGCCGCGGACGTAACGGTTATGTCCAGCGGCACAGTGCTCCTTGAGGCAGGGCTGGAAGGGGAATCGCTTCCCCTTCCACCCCGACCCTCCAGCCCCCGCTAGTGACGTTTTATGACATCAGCACGCAATTGTGCGTTGACCTCATCAGAGGTCACCTCCCATCGTGCTAAGCATTTCTCTTCCGCTTGGGCATGGGTCGCTCCCCTGGGGGGCATTTTTTCTAAGGCCATTTCTGCCGCCAGGGGGTGGCAATTCGGCCTATATTGATTAGGCTGATCTGCCCCTGGGGGGCAGAAGCCACTAGACAGCAGGGACTGTTTTTTTTCATGTTTTTTTCTAATAAGGGGAACAACCCCTTAGGCAAGGGCCGCTCCCCAGGGGGCAATAATTTTATTAGGCCTTTTCTGCCCCCCTGGTCGCAGATCGGCCTATATTGATTAGGCCTATCTGCCCCCAGGCACTAGGGATTTTGTTTTTGTTTTTTTACAGATGGGGAGCGACTCTTAGGCAAGGGTCGTTCCCCTGGAGGGCAAATTTATTTTAGCCTATTTCTGCCGACGTTGGGGGAAGATCGGCCTATTTTGCTTAGGCCAATCTGCCCCCCAGGGGGGCAGAAACCACTAGACACCAGGGTTTTGTTTTTTTTGTGGCAATTTCACACAAGGGAAGCGACCCCTTACGCAAGGGTCCCCCCACTGGGGGGCAAATTTATTTTAGGACATTTCTCCCCCCTTGAGGGCAGATCGTCCTTTTATTGTCAGGCTCATCTGCCCCCCAGGGGGGCACAAACCGCACCAGACACCAGGGAAGAATTTTTTTTTTTTAAAGATGGTGGGGCTATGGCCATAACCCAGCCCTAAATAAATGGGGACATAGTTGTTCTGCCCACCGGTGGGCAGATGGGACAATTGCCCCCGATCCATTCCGGGGGGGGGGAAGAAAGCCTACTAGATGCCAGGGAATTAAACATTTTTTTAAAATACTGGGATGGTGGCTACCAACCAGTATGGACATGGTTATGCCTTCACCCCAACTGAAGGGGCTAATTGTCTCTCAGCTCTCCCCCCGCACACTAAAACATTTTATCCCACGGCAAGCAAAAGGACATTTTATTATTTTGGGTTTCGGCATTACATTTGGGCCATGAGAGCTTGTCTAACTCTCAAAATCATCCCACTTGGAATGAGGAGGGCTGCACCTTTTGGAATTTGGGTCGCTGCCATGTAGAAAAATCTACGAGACCAAGGCATATCTGAAAACTAAATATCTGGGTAAGTCCAGGGTGGTTTGCTTCACATGCATCCTGCACCTTTTTCTTACCCACAATGCCCTTCGAACCTCCAACTTTGCTGGAAATCACACATTTTCCCCACATTTTTTAATGAAACCTTCCGGAATCTGCAGGAATCCACAAAATTCCTACCACCCAGCATTGTCTCATCTATACCGATAAAAATTCTGCCCCTAAAAACATTTTTTTTCATACTACCCTTTTGGACCCGCTTTGGTGCCCCAACAGTTTCAACATGTTTTTGGCTCTTCCCTCTCACAGGCATTTGGCCCACCTAAACAAGTGAGGTATAATTTTTAATGGGAGACTGAGGGGAACGTTGGGTGGTAGGAAATTTGTGCCGGTGCAGTGATCCCATACAGATATGTGGGAAAACGTACTTTTTTTTAGCTCAATTTGAGGTTTGCTGAGGATTCTGGGTAAGAAAACACTGGTGGATCCACCCAAGTCACACCTCCTCCCTGGACTCCCTTGGGTGTCTAGTTTTCAGAAATGTTTGGGTTTGGTAGGTTTCCCTGTATGGCTGCTGAGCCAAAGACCAAAAACTCATGTGCCCCCCGCAAAAACAGGTAGTTTTGTATTTGATACCTTTGATGTGTCCACATTGTGTTTTGTGTCGCGGGCACTAGGCCTACCCACACAAGTGAGGTACCATTATCGGGATACTTGGGGGAATGCTGGGTGGAAGGAAACTTGTGGATCCTCTCAGATTCCAGAACTGTCTGTCACCAAAATGTGAGGAAAAAGTGTTTTTTGGCCAAATTGTGAGGTTTGCAAAGGATTCTGGGTAACAGAACCTGGTGAGAGCCCCACAAGTAACCCCTTCTTAGTTTCCCCTAGGTGTCTAGTTTTCGAAAATGCACAGCTTTGGTAGGTTTCCCTAAGTGCTGGCTGAGCTAGAGGCCAAAATCCACAGCTTGGCACTTTGCAAAAAACACGTCAGAATTCAATGTTAAAATGTTATGTGTCCATGTTGCGTTTCATGTTGTAGGCATTAGGCCTACCCAGGCAAGTGAGGTACCATTCTTATCAGGAGACTTGGAGGAACACAGAATAGAAGAACAAGTGTTATTGCCCCTTTTCTTTCTCTACATTTTTGCCTTCCAAATGTAAGACAGCGTGTAAAAAAGACATCTATTTAAGAAATGCACTGTAATTCACATGCTAGTATGGGGACCCCGGAATTTAGAGATATGCAAATAACCACTGCTTCTGAACACCTTATCTTGTGCCCATTTTGGAAATACAAAGGTTTCTTTGATACCTATTTTTCACTCTTTAAATTTCACCAAATGAATTGCTGTATACCAGGTATAGAATGAAAACCCATTGCAAGGTGCAGCTCATTTATTGGCTCTGGGTACCTAGGGTTCTTGAACAGCCCACAAGCCCTATATGTCCCCACAACCATAAGAGTCCAGCAGACATAACGGTATATAGTTTTAAAAAATCTGACATCACAGGAAAAAGTTACAGAGTAAAACATGAAGAGAAAGGGCTGTTTTGTTCACCTCAATTTCAATAGTTTTTTATTTTAGCTGTTATTTTCTGTAGGAAAACGTTGTAGGATCTACACAAGTGACCCCTTGATGAATTCAGAATTTTTTCTACTTTTCAGTAGCTTTCTGGGATCCAGCATTGGTTTCTCACCCATTTCTGTCACTAACTGGAAGGAGGTTAAAAGCACAAAAAATGGTAAAATGGGGTATGTCCCAGAAAAATGCCAAAATTGGGTTGAAAAATTTGGTTTTCTGATTCAAGTCTGCCTGTTCCTGAAAGCTGGGAAGATGATGATTTTAGCACCACAAACCCCTTGTTGATGCTATTTTCAGGGGAAAAAACACAAGCCTTCTTCTGCAGCCCTTTTTTCCCATTTACCCCTCGAATCCCTAGGATGTTTAAAAAAATGGACGCAAATTTGGCGTGGGTAGCTTATGTGGACAAAAAGCTATGAGGGCCTAAGCGCAAACTGCCCCAAATAGCCAAAATAAAGTCTTGGCACAGGAGGGGACAAGGCCTGACAGCGAAGGGGTTGAAGCAAATTAGGTTCAGTTCATTGGCCTAGAGTATGAAATACGCTATCTGGTCTGTTATGACTAAATAGTTAGGATTTTCTGCTTTAGCAGTTTTGGTAGCAGAGTTTGGTTACTGTTTCTTTAAATGATGTCATAATTCCGTCATAAGTAGTGAATTTATTAGTGTGTTTTTGATTACTGTTTTGGAAGATGTTGTTCAATTTTGATAAAAATGAATTGCTAAATGCCCAAAGTGACTTTCCCCGGTTCTTGGAGTTTTCCTGGGTTGATAGGGAATGTTCTCAGATTTCTGTTGTTAGATTGAGTGGAGATAGAATATGCGCTTGCAAGCTTTAGCTAATTTGCAGTTGATTGAGTTGTTTGTGAGATTTTAGGGAGTTGGCGTACTCCAGAAGAAAAAGATAATGTTAGAGAAAGAGTTGGCTTAGTCTAAAGAGTGAGAGTAGGGAAGTCGGCATACTTCACATGTGTGTGGCACTTAAGAGGTCATTATGAATATGGCGGGAAAGACCGCCGACTGCCGTGTCGGCGGTGAACAGAATCCCGCCGGTGGTGGCGAATGGAAACCCGCCATATAATGATTGAAAAACCCAACCCCGCCAAAAATCCCAGACCACCACTCCCCGCCAGGACCCTGTCGGCGGGAATCCTGGCCCACCCCTCCCCGCCACCGCCAAGCACACCCACATCCCGCCCTCCAAATAATGATGCCCAAATCACCTCGGCGGACAGTGGAGGCTGGACGACCATTGGCGGCTGCGACCGCCATGGGCAGAAAGTGGGCTCAACAGAAACAAGTGCACACATTGGCTAGGCCTATCACCCACACACCTGACACACATCCAGAACACCATAAACACCCCCAGATACACCCCACAATCCCTTGCAATGAAACCAGGACCAGAAGACGGAGAGCACCAGAGCCAGACGGAGAACACCAGCATACCGGACATGCATATCGACCCACACAGGAGCACCTATACCACGTCCACAGTCCCGACGCCATCCACCACCCTCACCATTTCCCCCCCAAAAATCCACACTTCACCAAAAGGGAGCTAAGGACCATGGTGGATGAGATCCTGAAGGTGGAGCCACAAATATTCGGGGCCGAGGTGCAGCACACACCCATCGCATGGAAATTGGAGCTGTGGCAGACCATTGTCAACAAGGTGAATGCAGTGGGACACCATCCATGCACCAGGGACGACATCCACAAGAGATGGAACGACCTTCAGGGGAAGGTCTGTGGCATGGCATCCAGACCGCAGTCGCACATCGCAGTGCAGAAGACTGGGGGAGGACCGCCACCAACACCACCCGACTACACCGACTGGGAGGAGAAGGTACTCGCCATCCTGCACCCAGAGGGACTCACCGGACTCACTGGAGGAATGGACTCGGGTAAGTCATCTACAATTACCCCATAAACAACACATCTGCAATGCATGCACCACCCCACCCACACCCACCTCGACCTACACCTGACCCAGCCATTACCCACCACATCCACCACCCTGCATTACCCACAACTCACTACCAGGCCCACATCACTCCCGCTGTGCGCAGCCACCCACCCCTGTACGTACCCACAATGGAATAATACCCCCCACCACAATGTAACCCTACCACTGCCACTAAATGCAATGTCCACCCTGGAAGGCCACTGAAAGTCACACCAGCACAAAATTGCACAGTTCTGTACACCTCAAACCCTCAGGCATATGTAACAGACATGTCTATGTCCCCCAACAGGCACCACCACCCATGCAACCCTCATGGAGGGGACAAGGAGTGCCACAGCACTCCAGGGAGACAGAGGCTCATCATAAGACCTTGGTGAAGGACCCCTGGACACTGATGAGCAGGCAGGCCCCTCACACAGCCCTGGATGCTCACCATGCAGCAGCCCCACCCAGGAAACCACTGACACCCCTAACACCAGTCAAGACCAGCAGGCCAGGGGAGGCGTACCAACACCATGGTCCTATAGATAAGCAATAAGTGATGCTTTCTCAAGTGGTCACAGGTCAGAAAATAAATCAGAGTAATAGCACTAATGCAGTTCAACAATTTCCCTTACATAGTGAGAATGGAATAACGATGTATGACTGTCGGATAGTTCAGATGAGGAGGAGTGTGTGATGGCTGCTTCATTAGAATTGGATAGAAAGGTCCTTATGTAAAGGGAAAGGTGCATGATCACAAAATTCCTTTTCTGGTTGATACAGGAGCTACACGCTCAACAGTAAGATCTGCAGAGGCTCCAGATTTGTCCTTGTCAGGAAAAACTATTCAAATTGTGGGTGTTGCAAATCAATATTTGACGAACCCCATTACAGAGCCAGTTTTGGTTAAAGTTAGTAATTTTAAAGGTTTACACATGTTTTTGGGTTGTGATTCCGGTCCAGTGTCACTACTGGGGAGAGATTTATTGTGCAAAGCAAGATGTTCAATTACCTGTTCAGATGAGGGAATCGAAATTCAAACAAACAGTAATGAAGAAGAATTGACACTTACTGTCAGCAATGAGCCAGTGTCTGAAGAATTTCCTTTGATTAGTTCTGATGAGCCAGAAATTGAAGAAGCTCCTTTGATTAGTTTCTTTCCAGTTTTTGAAGTGAAAAATCTTCCTGTTGATTCTAAAGTTTAGGATCTTTCATGAAAGGACGGTAGGTTGATTAAAGGAGTAGAACCAGTCAGAGTAGCAGTGAAGCCAAATGTATCTTTCCCTCAGACTCCACAGTATCCAATGACGATTGAAGCAATCGAAGGTGTAAAACCTTTGATATAGCAATTTGTGGAGAAAGGAATTCTGAAAGAAGTGTTGGGTAGTCCATGTAATTCACCAATAAGGGCTATACGGAAACCATGTGGGAAAATTCGTCTTGTACAGCATTTGAGGAAAATAAATGACATTGTGATTAAATGTTGTCCAGTGGTGCCAAATCCAGCTGTGATTATGTTTCAGATCCCATGCGATGGTGAATGGTTTACTGTGTTAGACCTATGTCAAGCATTCTTTTCCGTGCCTGTTCACGAGGACAGCAGATATCTATCTTGTTTTAAATTTTTGGGCAAAGTCTATCTGTGGTATAGAGTTCCACAAGGGTTTTCAGAATCGCCATCTATTCAACCAGATCTTGAAAAAGAATTTGGAATCATTGGTGATGCCACACCAATTGACATGAGTGCAATACATTGATGATTTGTTGATCACATCAAAGACAAAGGAAGGGTGCAAATATGATACGATTACTTTGTTGAATTTCCTGGGAGACAATGACATAAGGTGTCACCTGCTAAACTGCAATATTGACAAAAAGAGGTGAAATATTTGGGTCATCTCATTGAGAAAGGAACTAGGAGAATTTCGAGAAAGAGACAGAGTAGCTACAATTTTACAGATGAAAGTACCAAGTATAGAGAAAGATGTGAGGATGTTCCTAGGAATATTTGGTTACTATCGTCAGTGGATTCCGAATTTTTCAGTTCTTCCAAAGCCATTACAGCTGACTCCTAAGGATGTTTCCGATCCTATAATATTGGATGCAGCTTGTATGAAAGCATTTTCTGAACTGTCAGAGAGTTTGTGTCAAGTTCCAGCTTTAGGTATGCCTGACTACACTAAGGCCCTGATTTATACTTTTTGGGGCAAAACTGCACTAACGCAGTTTTGCACCAAAATGTTTAGCACCGGCTTGCACCATTTCTGTGCACCAGCCGGGCACCATATTTATGGAATGGTGCAGGCCGGTGCAAAGGGTAGGCTAGTGTAAAAGAAAATGACGTTAGTTGGGTGGGGCTGGCGGTATGGAAGAAGGGGGGTTTGCACCAAAAAATTACGTTAAGCAGGTTAGAGTAAAATTAAATGACTCTAAATTGCTTATAGTCATTTTCTGACGCAAAACCATCCATATCACATGACTCCTGTCTTAGAAAAGACAAGTGTCATGCCCACCACCCCAATGGCCAGCACAGGGGCCAGGGTCCCCTTGGCATGGCCATTGCACCCTGTGCCATGTATGGGGGGCCATTTAAGGGTCCCCTATGGCACTTTAAAAAATAAAATAAAATACTTACCTGTACTTACTTGTACTTACCTGTACTTACTTGTACTTACCTGTACTTACTTCTACTTACCTGGCATGGGGTCCTCCATCCTCCGCTGTCCCTCTGGTGTGGGTTAGGGTGTCCCTGGGGCCTGGGGAGGGCACCTGTGGGGTTATTCCATGGTGTTCCACCATGGAAATAGGCCCACAGGTCCCCTAAAGCCTGCCCTGACCCAGGCGGAAATAATTGGGGCAAAGCAAGCTTTGCACCATTTTCTGACCCCTCCTCCCTCCAGTGCACCATTTTTGCATGGGAGTATAAATATGGCGTTAAGGCCATAGAGTCATTTTTTGCACTGGAATGCCTACCTTGCATCTCAATAAGGCAAGGTAGGTATCCAAGTCCCAAAAATGACTTTAACTCAATAAATTTGGCGCTAAATGGGTCTAGCACCAAAGTATAAATATGGAGTTAGTTTTGCACTGAATTAGAGTATAACAAAATGACGCTAATTTGGTGCAAACAGAGTATAAATATGCCCCTAAGAGTTTTCTGTTGTCCTGTCATGAACCTGATGCATTTTCCTTGTCTGTTTTGACTCAGACACATGGTGGTGTCAATCGTCCAGTAGCATATTTTTCAGCTACTTTGGATCCGGTCGCAGCCGTTTTACCTGGTTGTTTGTGGTCCGTTGCAGTAGTAGAGCACATTATCACTCAGACTTATAGTATAGTAATGGGCTATCCCCTTACTATAATGGTCCTTCACTCTATCGAGATTTTACTTACACATTCCATGACTCAGTATCTGACCAGTTCAAGACTGACCAGATATGAGACAGCAGTCTTGGGGTTTCCAAATATTTCAATTAAGAGATGTACAGTGCTTAACCCAGCAAATTTGCACCTGATTGAAAAAATTGGTTCTGACAGATTGGATGATACAAAACATGATTGTTTGGAAATTACAGTATTATGCACAAAACCCAGAGCAGACATTAGAGATACCTCCCTGGAAGAAAATGATCAAGTTATTTTTGTTGGCGGTTCCTGCCTGAGAGATAATGTGGGCACATTGAGAGCAGGATATGCATTCTGCACTATCACTGGCATACTGGAAGCTTCATGGCTTCGAGGAGTGTTTTCTGCACAAGTAGCAGAATTAGTAGCTTTTACTAGAGCCTGCCATATTTCAAATCAGATGAAAGTGACAATTTATACAATTAGGCAATATGGATTCAGCATTGTGCATACTGTGGCCAGATTTGGTCACAGAGAGGATTCCTAACTTCTTCTGGTTCACCAATAAGAAATGGTGAGATAATTCATGAGCTGCTGTAAGCTATTCAAAGGCCTGAGAAAGTTGCTGTGGTAAAATGCAGTGCACATCAGGGATCACAAGATTACGTGTCATTGGGAAATGCAAATGCAAATCAAGTCGCAAAGTTTTGTGCCTTGAATGGCATATCCTTCAAAGGAAATTGGGAATTGTTACCAGAAAATTATGAAGTCTATGTAATTATTACTATGCAAATTGTTGATACTTTGGAAGAGCTAAAAGCTATTCAAGACAATGTCCCTAAAGAGGAACACAAAGAATGGCTAAAATTAAAATGTGTTCAAAGGGATGATTATATCTGGATGAAAGGAGAAGGGAAAGTAGTTCTGCCAAAATGGCCAGATACTTCCATGGACAAGCTCACATAGGGAGAGATGCTATGGTCCGCACTTACAAACAGTATTGGTACAGTCCAAAATTTAGACAGGTTGCCGTAGCAATTTGCCATAGATGTACTATTTGTCAGAAAATGAATGTTAGCAAAGGGACTGTGGTCAATATGGGACACATTGGCATAGCAGGAGGACCATTTAGCAGAAAGCAAATGGATTTCATTGAGATGCCTGCGTGTGCTTGTTTGAAGTACGTGTTGGTGATTGTGTGCATTTTCAGTTACTGTATTGAGGCTTATCCTCCAAGGAGAAATGATAGCCTTACAGCAGTAAAGTTACTGCTCACAGAGCTAATACAATTTTTCGTTTTCCCGGTCTCTTTGGAATCAGATAGGGGAAGCCACTTCAGCAATCAAGTGATTAAATTGCTATGTTCAGCTTTAAACATTGAGAATAAACTCAATTGTAGTTATCACCCAGAACCCTCAGGACTTGTAGAACAGATGAATGGCACTCCAAAGTCGAGACTGGCAAAAATGTGTGTGTCAATGAATTTGAAATAGCCAGATGCATTGCTGTTGGTTCTAGTGTCAATGAGAAGCACTCCTGGCAAGAAAACAGGACTGTCGCCCCATGAACTCCTCATGGATAGAGCTATGAGATTACCAGCAGTGCATACAAATGCACTTGTGAACATTACAGATTATATGGTGTTAGACTACTGCAAGGGCCTAGCTGATGTGGTACAATGTTTCTCTTACCACACTTCAATTGTCTCAAAGTCAAGGACACAACTTGAAAGCTGGTGATTGGGTTGTTCTTCGTAAACACATGAGGAAGTCATGCTTGGAGCCAAGGTGGAAAGGACCCTACCAGGAGATAGGAATAACGACTACAGTTGTGAAGTGTACAGGACTTGCAAACTGGATACATGCAAGCCACACTTGTAAAGTGAACAATCCAACAGAGCAGGAAGAAGAGCTGTTGAGATTACATGCATTTAAGCATATTCCAGGTCAAGAAAAAGAAAGAGAAGAGCTGGAGGCTACACCTGGAATAGCTCCAGACAAAATACCCACTCCTGTGTCAGACAAAGTGGAGGGTATCCTGGAAGACAAGGGTGTACCATCCTCAACTGAAATAGTAAAAGAACCGGTCCAAGGAGAGCAAGAGAGAGTGCCGGTCGAAAGAAGACCTGCTCAGAGGCGGGTGTCCTCAGAAGCAGATGGTCTGATAAATAAGACTAAACAAGTGACTAAACCCAATGGAGAAGGAGTTGAGACAGATCTAAGCCAAAAGGGTTTGACTCCTCCTGAACCAGTTGCGAGAACATCAAAGGAGAAGAGTTTGAGTTCAATTCCGAAAAGAGTATTAACAAAAAGGCCACTAAAAGGTGATAACTGGCCAGAGTAAAGCTCAGAAGCAGGGAAGATTAACGTAGTACCACCAATTCGGGAAGAAAACGAGTTAAATGGAGAAGAAGATCTGAGTGAAGGAGAGGCTTGTGGTGGTCGAAGATTGAAAAGGAAAAGAATTGCCAATAATTCTGGTCCTGAATGGGCATATGCAACTACAAATGAATGGCAAGAAGAGGGTTTGAATTTTTGTTTTGACAGAGACATTCCGGGTTTATATTAGGGTACATGAAGAAAACTAATGAACAGTTGTTGGGAAAATTGAATTTTGAAAAACGAAAAAGTGAAAAGACTCTGTTAAAATAGTACTTGGAAAAAACTTTGATAACCTAACTTGACAAGCTGCTAAAGTGAATTTGACAATTTTTACCAAACTTTGACAAAGGGTTCTGAAAGTATGAATGAACTTTTAAAAAAAATCTGAAAATGTTTTTGGAGGGATTGAATTTGAAGATTGAAGACTTCAAGTTGAAGATTTAGAAATTTTTGTCTTTTGTTTTTTTAGTTTTATTTGTTATTTTTGCTGTATAGACGTAATTGTTTTTGCTTTTACTTTTTGATTCTTTACAGACCATGGGAAACTTTAGTCAACCACACACTAAGAATAGTCGTTGCAAATGCATAGGTATTGGTTTGGCAATTGTTTGTGCAATAGTATGTTTATTATTGATTGTGACTATGATAGTCTTTGAATCGAACTGAGCCAACCATACCATAGCTACACCTACAACTGTTACACTTTCAAAATCAACTACTGATCTTTCAGAGATAGATAGGTTTACAATAGATAAGAAATACTTACACGAAGAGAAAGAACTTTCTTCTAATGTCTTCTATCGCTTATTGCGTGAGTATGTTGATGTAATGGATGCGAAAGATTGTTATGTCTATGCAGTTTTCAGTCTCTGTTAAAGAGAGAATTTCCTATCATAGTTTACCTCTTACTTATGCTATAAATTGTAGTCTTTTACTAACACAGTTTTATAACCAAGAATATATTTAATATTTTTATTTGAATCCAGATATTGTGTTTTCGTGTGTGCCAGTTATTAAAGACCTTAGTATGATATCTAGGGATCACAACTCAGAGATATCAAAGGGTTTCTTTGAACCTACAGTATCCTTTGGGACTGCATTCTTTACTTATACCTGTAGAGAAGAAGTTTCTAGATAACACAGAGGACAGGAGAAGAGCAATTAAAGCTAAGATAGATAAGGGATTAGTTTTGCGAAGTCCTGGAACTGATCATGCATATACTGACATTACTAAACAAGGGAAGCTGACCTTACATGCATTACATGTAGGCAAACTTTGTATATACAGGCTGCAGTGTTATGTAGATAGAGTATATGTGGGAACGAGTGAATGTAGACGTGTTTTTGTTTGGGAGTAAAGCTTTATGTTGAATGGTCAGGATCCACCAGTGCCAGGTGTCTACTATATTTGTGGGAAAAATGCTTATTACTGTCTTCCTAGAGGACGGTATGGCACATGTTATTTAGGCATAGTCTTTCTGAAAATGTACCAACTGGAAGACTTAAGTACATTTCCTGAATTTTCTAAGATTCAAGTGAAACACAAGCGTGAATCAACTTCTAGCATTGTGGGCGACATATCTGGAGCAATAATTCCTTCAGTGGGAGTTGTTCCGAATTCAATAAAAATACAGAAGTTGTCTACAGTTGTGGATAACATGTTAACGGATCACTCTGGAGCTATTTTACTCCTGGATATTGAATTGGCTGCGACAAGAGCTATGACTCTTCAGAACCGCCTTGCGTTAGATATTCTCTTAGCAAAAGAGGACAGAGTTTGTAAGTTACTTGGTCCACGTCACTGTTGTTCATACATACCGGACAGTAGTAAGTTAGTTAGAGGTTTAATTAACAATTTAACAAGCGATAAAACAGAATTCAAAGAATTAACTGAAACTACTATTTGGGAAAAGGCTGTCAAGGGAATTGCTTCAGTGGGAAATTGGATTGGCAACCTAAGTGAAGGTATTATATTAAAATTAGTGAAATGGATTTCAATTTCTGTGTTTTGTCTAATTGGAATTTAGGGAATATATAATCTGTTTCAAATGATCAAAAGAAGACGATTTGAAAAGGATCAGAGGAGGGTAGATGTTCAGATGGAAAAACTTTATGGGGAAAATTCAAGAAGAAAGAAACTTTAAAAAAATATGAAGGAGACAAAATTCAGAAATTTTGAAATAAATACATTTATTTGGGGTTTTTGTGTGATGACATATATAGTCATCAGAGGAGGGATTGTAAGAGCGTGAAACTTTTGCTTTATTTTTCACATATGTAATCAAACTCATATTTCAATATATTAATCATTACATATTAATTTTTTATGTTAACTTGAGAAATTGTGATTGACTAAAGTGCCACCATCATACTCAAGGCCTACTTTTTGTTTTCCAAGCTAACTTAAGGTGATGAAATTATTCTGTCTTTTCAAAAGAGTGTGTTTCTTTGCTAAAATAAATGTCAGAATTAAAAGTGTATTTAGTGGCCCCTGTTCACTGAAGCAGAAGTAAATACAAGGTCACTCTGAAATGTTATCTATATAAAATGTTTATAATGTGTTCTGTTTCCTAGGTGAATTTATGTAGCCTGACTGAATTAATTCATAGTATTCGTATATTTTGCCTGTAGTTATGTTTCTAACCTATGTTCTTTTCCTTGAGGAGAGAGTGGCGTGATGAAAACTGTTTCCATATTTTGTAATCACTATCCGATGACAACGTAAATGAAGTTATAAAACAAAGAGTCTCCAGATGCAATGGAAGAAGGGAAGAAGAAATAACAAATGTTTTAGTTTGGGTTTCTTCAATGGAATAACAGCAAATAGGCTTAGAGCGAACATTTTATATAATTTTTATAACGTATTTTGTTCTGATTGGACAAAGGGGCTCATTCTGAGCCCGGCGGGCGGCGGGAGCCGCCCGCCTGGAGGGAGCCGCCAAATGACCGCACCGCGGTCAATAGACCGCGGCGGCCATTCAGACATTTCCTCTGGGCCGGCGGGCGCTCTCCAAAAGAGCGCCCGCCGGCCCAGAGGAAATGCCCCTGCAACGAGGACGCCGGCTCAGAATTGAGCCGGCGTAGTTGCAGGGGTGCGACGGGTGCAGTTTGCACCCGTCGCGTATTTCAGTGTCTGCATTGCAGACACTGAAATACACAGTGGGGCCCTCTTACGGGGGCCCCTGCAGTGCCCATGCCATGGGCATGGGCACTGCAGGGGCCCCCAGGGGCCCCGCGGCACCCCCTACCGCCATCCTGTTCCTGGCGGGAGACCCGCCAGGAACAGGATGGTGGTAGGGGGTGTCAGAATCCCCATGGCGGCGGAGCGCGCTCCGCCGCCATGGAGGATTCCCCCGAGCAGCGGGAAGTCGGCGGGAGACCGCCGACTTTCCGCTTCTGACCGCGGCTGAACCGCCGCGGTCAGAATGCTCGTGGGAGCACCGCCAGCCTGTTGGCGGTGCTCCCGTGGTCGGTGGCCCTGGCGGCCACCGGCCGCCAGGGTCAGAATGACCCCCATAATTTTCTCGGCACATTTCTTTAGGCCAATCAATGTGTTTAACAAGGTTAATTTAATGTTCAGTCATTCTCATTATTCATTCATTCTTCTTTGGTATTTTCGTGTATCCTGAGTTCTAGAGACTCTATTCTTTATGATCTGTCACTTTGACATTTTGTGCTTGACAGTTAGTCTACTGACAATGCTGATGTTTATTATTTTCTAAAGTTTAACTTGTTTGTTAAATACTAAACAAATGCTTTGATGGTTTAGTAATCTTGAAGTCCAAATTCTAAACCCTATCCCTCACTTTGTTCCTGTTTCGATCCTGATGTCTGATGTTGCTGTCCCCCCGATGAAGTAGACGTTGTTACTGAATTCCTTGGTGATTGGGTAAATGTATGAAATGTGTATTGTTATTTGTCTTTTGTTTTTCAGGTACCAACTGCTGATAATATAATATTGCTACTATTTTTGATAGTGCCTCAGCTAGATGTTTTCTAAATTCATGTTACTAAATTCTTTTACATGAAGTCCAACATGTTAATGCTAATTAGTGGTTAGTGAGGTGTATTTCCCATATTCTTCAATGGTCATCGGTTTTACTTCAAATTATTCAATTTCTCTTGCTCAGATTCTATTGCTATGGTTTTGTGTAATAACTATTGAGATATTGAGTTTATTTGATTGATTAAACTTAGATTCATGCGCCGACTAAATCAGCCATTATTGTTTCTATACATGTATCATTTGAGTTTGAGAATGATTTTCCTGACTCTTGCATTGTTAATATAGCGAAATAAATCTTTAACTTCTTAATAAACTGGTGTGATTGTTGACATACTAATTGATTGTTATATGTTTGATATATATATTGTCTATGACGTTTTTATTAAGACATTTTCTTTTAAGCAAATTGGATTTGGTTCATCAGCCTAGAATATGAAATCAGCTAAATGGTCTGTTATGACTAAATAGTTAGGATTTTCTGGTTTAGCACCAGCATCAAACTTCTTCTAGTTCTAGTAATAAAGTAACAAAATCTATTTTTGCTATATAAAAACAATTGTCCTCGAGTTAGTTATTGAGTGTGTGCCTCATTTCTTGGCTGTGTATGTACAACAAATGCTTTGCACTAACCTCTGAAAAAATGAAAGGGCTGGCAATAGAGAAAAAGCTCTGAGGATCATAGAATCCAAATATATTGTGGAGTTTTAAAGTCAAGAATATGGAGGTATTAATTCAGAGGAAGAACTGTCTGTGCATGTGTAATTATAGTAGGTGGCCATTATGGTATATAGAGGGAGATTCAAATTTGTGCTAAATTGCCCCTGATTTTTCAATTTTTATTTTATTTTTATTTTTTTAGAATAACAATGAGCAACTATGTGCAATGTAAATAACATGTTTCTAGATTTTGTCACCTTATGCTTTTTAAGTATGCACCAAGTGAAAAATGTGTAAATTATGGTTTTTAACTGGTTTAATCTTTACTTCAGAATGGAAGAAGTATTGTTGGGGGAGATGCGAATGAGCTATGATATCTATTAGCCCACAGGGTCTTAATCGAGTGAAGACTGTTTATAGAGATGACAGTGGGTGACAGATATGGTGAAAGCCACGTCCACTTGGGTTGTATTTTTTGTCTTACTGTTGTTATTGAGCCTGTGGTAATTTACGTTTGGTATTGAGACTTAGGGGGTCATTACGACCCTGGCGGCCGGCGGTATGTTGGCTGTAATGGCGGTGTTCCGCCAGCAATTATGACCGTGGCGGAATTGCCACGGCCATACCGCCGGCCACTCCACTTTCCCGCCAGGATTCCGCCTGGCGGTCATAATCCCAAGGGCAGCGGTGCCAGCACCGCTTCCCTGGGGATTAGGAGTCCCCGACCGCCGGCCTGTCCATGGCGGTACACACCGCCATGGAAAGGCCGGCGGTAAGGGGACTTGGGGTGCCCCTAGGAGCCCCTGCACTGCCCATGCACTTGGCATGGGCAGTGCAGGGGCCCCCAGGCATAGCCCCGTCGCGCATTTCACTGCCCGAATTTCGGGCAGTGAAATGAGTGACGGGTGCTACTGCACCCGCTGCACATCAGCATTGCCGCCGGCTCTATTACGAGCCGGCTGCAATGTTGATGTGACATTTCCGCTGGGCCAGCGGATGGTAACACTGTTACCGTCCGCTGGCCCAGCGGAAATGTCATAATAGGGAGACAGAAATACCGCCGGCAATGGCGGTATTCTGTCTCCCGCGGCCTCGGCGGTCGAGGTCGTAATGACCCCCTTAATATTTTAGTGCCCTGTTTACATAATTATTTGTGTTTCTTGGTTCATTTCCCAATGCTGATTTTGTGCTTGCCCCTTGGAAAAGTATTTCAGGTATATATATTTGTTATGAATTTCTCCTCTGTGAGGTTGTTTACAAATTAAAAGATTGTAAGTTGTGTTCAAACCTGTATTCAAGATGATCTACTTTCTGAAAAGAAAACAAGAGTGTAAAAAATGTTTGCATTGTTGGAGGATTTGTGAAGTTATCACATGAGGAGTTCTTAAGGAGAGGCAAAATTATGCCTCGGTGGATGAGAAAGGCACTTAGGGCCTGATTACGACCTTGGTGGAGGGGATTACTCTGTCCCAAATGAGACGGATATCCTGCCCGCCGTATTAAAAGTTCCATTAGATCCTATGGAACTTGTAACACGGCAGACGAGATATCCGTTACATTTAGGACCGAGTAATCCCCTTCTCCAATCTCGTAATAAGCCCAATAGTGCCGAAACACATCCTTCTTTTCACTTTGATAGAACGTTCACAGCTATCTCTGAGTGCTGTCCTTCTTATGTTTGGGAAAGGAGAGAGTGGCATAGCCCGTCTCTAAATTCCTCATTGGTGTTAAGTTGTGATGTGTTCAGTGACCTGTAATAAAGAAATAAAGTAACTGCTCAATGGTAATAAGTTCTTACAGTTGCGTTATGATGTGATAACGTCTGATGCCAGCAACGGTGGTGAAAGGCAGTCCACTTAGCATTACTGCAGCTGTAATTCAAACAAGAAAGTCGATAACTGTCTTTTTGTTCTTCAGATCTGTTTTTTTTATTTAACAGTGATCAGCAGAAAGGAAATATTTAAAACGACATGCTTATGTTTTTTACACACTAGAAGTAATTGCAGGATAGATGGTCTCTGTTTCTTCACATTCTGAGTTGCAGGATATTTTTTTAATCTGGTTTACATTAACCAACAACAACCAAAAAAATAATGATGCGGCTCAGCGCTGCAAGCCATCTTGAACCACCAAGCTGTACCATTAGGAAAGTTCATGGATGCGTCATATTTACAGCAATAAAATGCATCCCTGTACTTTCCTCAGTGCTGGCGCACAGTTGCGCACTATGGTGCACGGGACATGCATTGCAGGGATGATGGTTTATGTGCAGAAAGGGACACCTACCTGCACATAAACAATCATGAAAGTCATTTTCTCTTTATATGTGTGTGCAGGATGCAGCACATATAGAAAAAGGAAAAAAGGAAAAAACGAGGAGAAATGAAGATATTTCTTCTCATAATGCCACTTTTACGCCACCCCTAGGGTGGTGTAGGAATCTATTGCATTCCCAGCCTTGAAAATCTGGGAATGCATCAGATTCGATGAGTGTTGCGTGGGAACACCCATAGCACCAGCCTTGGAACGTCCCTTTCATGCACCGTAATGCATGAAAAGGGGCAATATTTACAAGGCCAAGAAAAGCTGCACAAGGTGGCTTTGTGTGGCCTTATAAAGGTGAGCCGGCACACTGCGCTGCCGTAGCGTCAAAAAATGACACTCTACGTGGCGCTAGGGGCTTGTAAATATGCCCCTGGGTTTGTAGTGAAGAGGGGAAGAAGCCCCACTCAGGCAACAACCATAATCCTTGTCATGGTACACCTGGTAGATTGGCGCAAAGCAGTCAGTCTTAATTTAGAAGCAATGTGTACAGTATTTATGCAGCATACAGACAGTAATTAAGGGAAACACAAATCAAGAAAAATCCCAAGCAATTTAGAAAACTCGAGTACATTTTAATAAATAAAATACCAGAAAGCCAAAAATCCAAACAGGAGAACCGGAGATTCTGAATTTTAAACGTTTCGTGAAAATAGCACCAAGAAGCACAAAGCACCTCTCACTATTATCTGGTCCTGCTAGACATTTATGAGAACAAAAGCTGGCTGCGATTGAGCACGGGCAAGATACAAGGACCAAGTCAGTCCCGCTGAAATGTTACCTTCACATATCTGGCACAAAGAGTTCTATCAGCATTGGAGGAGGCCTAGGAGAAGGCTTTTGGCGTGAATAGCAGGTCAAGTGTCACAGATCTTTGTTGCTGTAGTGTGAAAAGCTAGTCATCACTGCAGCTTCAGGTTGGTGGTCACCACAGGTTGGCTTCCTGTAGCACAAACTGCAGCTGCCAGTCATTGTGGATAGCCACTAACAGCATGGAGAGCAGGTCTTGCTAGAGCATTGCAGACTGGCAGGCTTGTTCAAGGTAGTGAGGAGCTCAAACGTCAGGATTTTCACCATCTTCATAAGGAGCTCTCACTGATATCAACCAAGGGTCAGAGACCTCAGTGGCACCTCTTTGGGATCAGGCCTCACTTCAGCAGCGGCCTGCTGCAAAGCTCAGGCAGGTCCAGTTGCAGCTAAGCAGTTGCAGGGCAGCCTCTGGAAGCTTGTGTGCTCGTGTAGCTCACACAGGAGGTCAGCCAGTTGACCCTTGGAGTCACTCCGGGTATCCTGAGCTCAATGCAAGGATGTCAAATCTTCCAAGGCAGTTCGTCAAGTAGCAGGGCAGTGGGTCCAGCAGCAGGGCAGTTCTTCTTCTGAATCTTTCCCAGGGACAGGAATGGTCCAATGTGGGGTCTGAAAGCGCCACCTTTTATAAATAGTGCCAGCCTTTGTGTGAGACCAACCAATTGCTCCCTCCCAAACTAGTTCTGCCCAGTTTCCCCTGCCCTTTCTGGGTTTGGCTCCTCTCTGTCTACTGTAACAAAAGGCAGGGCATGCCTGGTGTCAGATTCGTTTGTGGGTGCTCTAGGCAAAGCCCTTTAAAGCATAGGAGGGGCTGGGTACACCCCCACCAGCCTTGAGAGGCTATCCTGTCCACACTTAGCCACCTTTTTTTGCATGTCTGGAAGAAATCAATAATTCATCACAGGGGAGTCAGCCACAGTCATGTGACTCTGTTTACTACCAGAAAATCACTGTTGGTTTGGGCACAAAAATGCCAATTCTCTAATAGTGGGACAGGTATGCCCAGATGTGATTTCCGTGCACAATGTCTCACAAGAGCCAGGCAGGTTAACACTAACCGGTCCTGGGTTGCTTCTGTTCCGGTTCAGGGTGGACTTGACCTGGGAGTTACGGGTTGCAGTGGTCTCATTGAAGCAGGGCTAAGACTAATTTGCATATGGCTGGTGTTAGAAATGTGGTCTTTGGCTGGCAGTCAGATTAACCCCTCTCCAAGCAAGGACCCTCAATCTAGTCAGGGCAAAGGAGAAACACACCTGGTTAACCCCCATTCACCCCCTTGGAAGCTCGTCGATACCTGACTCACAAGTGAGGCCGCCTGTTGTTTTCTTCTCTGGTCGGATCGGCGATGTGTTGTTTTTCTCCCTCGCAAGAGAGTGATGCGTCTATTTATGGACGGGGCAACATGGATCCGCGCAGGTTCACAATGACTTTGACGCCCCTCAATGACGCGTGTGAAATCCGGTCGCACGGCATTGGAAAACCGGGCTGCATGGGGTTTGGATCGTTATCAGCAGCTGATAGTGGGTTTTGCTCCATTTCTCCACCGCGATGCATCTATCTCCCAGCCTCGATGCAGGTGAAGCGGCAATTTTAGCCACAAGTGGGTGGCGCATCATTTATCAGCCGTGTTGCAGGTGGTGCATCGAAAATTTCCCCGCACAGTGTTCCGTGCATGGATTTCAGCCTTGTTCTGCCAACTTCATCTCTCAAGGGCCCAGGGACTGGATGGCGCACCACTTGGAAGGGCAGGAGTCTCAGAAGGGTCCAGGTGTTGGCAGAGGAAGTTTTTGATGGCCCTGAGACTTTAGAACAGGGGGCAACGTCAGTTCAAGCCCTTGGAGATTCTTCTCAAGCAGGAATGCACAACAAAGTCCAGTCTTTGTCCCCTTTCACAGGCAGAAGCAGCAACTGCAGGATAGCCCGACAAAGCACAGTCACAAGCGGGGCAGCACTTCTCCTCAGTTCTTCAGCTCTTCTCCTTGGCAGAGGATCCTCTGGAATCCAGAAGTGATCTAAAAGTCTGGGGTTTGGGTTCAATACTTATACCCCTTTCTGCTTTTGAAGTAGGCAAACTTCAAAGGAAAGTCTCTGTTGTTTACAGGTTCCTGCCTTGCCAACACCCGGCCACAGACACACACCAGTGAGTTGGAGACTGCATTGTGTGAGGGCAGGCACAGCCCATTCAGGTGTAAGTGACCACAGCTCCCTACACTCCAGACCAGATGGTTCATCAGGATATGCAGGCTACACCCCAGTTCCCTTTGTGTCACTGTGTAGAGGAGATTCACAAACAGCCCAACTGTCAGTTTGACCCAGACTGGGAATCCACAAACAGGCAGAGTCACAGAATGGTTAAAGCAAGAAAATGCCTACCTTTTAAAGGTGGCATTTTCAAACTAACAATCTAAAAACCAACTTCACTCACAGATGTATTTTGAAATTGTGAGTCCAGAGACCCCAAACTCCATATTTCAATCTGTTCTCAAAGGGAAACTACACTTTAAGAATATTTAAAGGCAGCCCCCATGTTAACCTATGAGAGAGATGGGCCTTCCAACAGTGAAACCCAAATTTGGCAGTATGTCACTGTTAGGACATGTAAAACATAGCAGTACATGTCCTAACATTAACATACACTGCATCTTGTCCATGGGGCTACCTAGGGCCTACTTTAGGGTTGCCTTACATGTATGAAGAGGGACGGTTTGGGAGTGGCAAGTGGGTACATTTGCCAAGTCGAATTCACAGTTTAAAACTGCACACACACACACACTGCAGTGGCAGGTCTGAGACACGTTTACAGGGCTACTTATGGGGGTGGCACAATCAGTGATACAGGGGAGAGCACAAACATTTTAGTCCTTGTTAGCAAGGGTAAAGTGCACAGAGTTTAACGGCCAACAGATCAGCAAATCTCAGTGGATGAAGGCAAAACGTTTGGGGTAGTAACAAACCAAGGATGTTAGGTCTATCAACTATGTATTCCGTTTCTTCTTATGTCTGTCTGCAACCATATTAGTTCTTTCATTTGAAAGGGCAAGACACACAGATTTATCTGGTTTGTGGTAAGAGAGATGGTGTAACCAGGCATTATAAGGAATAAAATACCCTCTACCATATGTTAAAATGATATTGCAAGTCACCTCAGAGTTCTATGCTCTTATTAAGGAGTGTAGCCTTCCTCCTTGTTCCTCTGTATGGTTACAGAACTCCTCGGTGATTTGCAATATCCTTATTATGTACAGCAGGAGGTACTTTATCCAACACATAAAATTAGTAGAAGTAAACACAGTTAAGATGCAGTTATGGTTATGAAATGAAACTGACAAACCCATGAAATTCTCCATATATCGTTAGCTGCACAAGCAATAAACCCCATGCCTGCCATGCATGTATGCGAGTTATGGTTTCATGGTAGGTGTGTTAGCTGAAGTGCTGAGGAGAGCCACATGATTAGAGAGGTCGGTAACAGAAGCCAAGTACTTACCACGGTGGCCTCCTAGGTGTTTGGTTTTGTGTCTGGGTCTGAGGAGATTCCCAAGCAGAATGTTTACCAAAGAGTGAGCACTGCGAGCCTGTAGCTTCCTTGTCAGATTGTAAGCTTACACTCAGCTGCAACCTGTACTGGTCAGTGAATGCCACCCACACACCACCTAATCAGGCTGGGCCAAGGTGTATCATTGGTGCATGCCAGGGCCTTGCAGCACCCACACTACAAGATGCGCTGTTCTGCCATGGCAACCAAACTACTCATGCACAGAATGCATTACAACAACAAAAAAGTATTGCAAGCTCAGGAATAGCTGAAACAGACTTCTGACACAGCCTATCATCCCAGGACTTTTAAGCCCAAATGAACTACTGTTGGTAGCCCCAGAGGCTGAGTGGGAAATACTGACACAAAAGTATTGTACCAGGTAGTTCCATGTCCACCTCCTGCTGTAATCTCTGAAGAGTGGTATTACTGTTTCCTTTTGATTTATTGTATCTGAAACATTCATGTACTGTATTTCCTCAGGCATGATGTATGTAAAGATCGTTTTCGTTTAAAAGGGTAAGCATTGATTGAAAAAATCCATTATGAACTTGTTTTAGTAGATTTACTTGAGTTTTGAGTCTCTAGCCTCACAACTCCTCCCTAAGTATGTCTTGTACTTCTTAACTTTGCAACCCTGAGTGTCAAGTGTTAAAGCAGTATACTTGCTTCTTGGGTTTGGTCCAATAGGAAGGTTCAGCCCCAGGACTCCAGTGGAAAACAAAACTGATTCTTCTGGTTGACAGTCTTAGCCAGTAATCCTTGGCTGACCTGGGACTCCTGAAAAAGTTCCTATGAAACATTTCTCCTACCTGCACCACATTTTGTAAGATGTCTGCTTTCTAGCAGTTCAGGGCAGATTGACTGTGGAGGAGGGGTAGAGTTATTAAGTGTACACAAAGCGAACTTCCTATAAAGTCAGATGTCAACCTTAACTACAGAGGAGGAACTGACATGTTAGGACCATGCTCCCCAGGAAGTGTCTTTTTTTGTGTTGCTTGTAACTTAGATGGCGTTTGAGGAATCTCCACAAAACTTTCCAAAAAACTGCTACTTTTTGACTAGTTTGCGCTTGGAAAGTTTTGGGGTGTTCCATCAAGCTGAGGCTGAGAAAAAAGGCGGTGTGCCAAAATGCATTTTTGTTTCCTCTCATGGATTAGGCACTAATTAGGCCCTGGGAACCCCATTCTATGGGTCTGAAATGTATTCAAAAGGAAAGGTGCCACACACCCCGCCTTAGCCTAGCAAGGCCCCGGTGACCCCATTCCCTGGGTTGTAAAACTTATTAAAAGGAAGGGCGGCTCTGTAGACCCCTACATGAGCCTTTAGAGGTCCTGGGGCCAGGGCCTACTCAGTGACTGTCCCAGGGCTCACCCCAAGACATTAACGCTTCCCTCCCCACACTACTGCCAGCAGGGAAACATATGTTTGCTCCCGCCTGGCAGGAGCATTTTTAAATCTCCTGCCAAATGGAAGCAAACAGTAGAGTCTTCTCACAGCCGGCGGGAGCTTTAAAAATGCTCCTGCCGGCTGGGACCAAACTTGTGTTCTGTTTCCCCGTGAAACGAAACACACATTGCTCCTGCCTTGAGGAAGCAAGCATAGATAGCTGCTCCTTCCGTGCGGGAGCAATGCCAGCTCAATCTTCAATGTGTTGGTTGGTAGGTTGCTCGGGTGAGAAATGCAGCAACCACCTATTAAAAGGAGAGGCCCTGGATGATGGGGTCCCTGGAGCCCAAAAGGGTCAGGGAGGCAACCCATCCCCTTTTTAATAAAATATGGCCCAGGGGAATGGGATAGATGAGGGATTTGAAGGCTCAGAGTGTGAAGTCCACTCTCACCTTTTTCCTTGAATTTGGCCCTGGGGATGGAGTCTAACGAGGCCCGTTGAGGGGGGCCACATGGAGGTCAGTCGCTGTTGCCAATAACCTGTTGCTCATGGCCTTTGGTAGGAGGATGGCTGCCTGGGAATTGGCTGCACAGCCTGGCCACAAGCCAGGTCCTGTGGGCAACCTCACAGCATGGGGTTGGCTGCCTTCAGGGGGTTGGCTTTACATATGGTAATAAAATATTACTTTACTTTAAAAAAATTAGAATATCACTGCAAGAACAAAGATTAAAGTAATATTATAGTTAGGTGAATTGTTCAGTAGCAATGTAGCATTTTTAACTAAAAAAACTGAAATTCACCAGTTATAGTTATAGGTATCTCAAGTAACTATAACTTGTGCACTATGGTAACTATAACTCACACAATTGCCAAGCACAGTTTCCTCATCAATGATTGCATTGTAAAGGTTGCAATGAAGATTTATGAGATTGTGTGGCCCTGTGTAGCTTGATAAATCTAGAGTAATGAGGCAGTGCAAATCGCTGCCTTGTGTTAATATGCAACAGAGACGTGTTCCATGGGTGGATTGTGGGTGTTCCAACATATCCACCCATGGATTTTGATTCATTTCCAGATTTACCAACACTTGTACACATGGGAATGCGTCAGAATTGTACGCATCCCCATCACAGGCACAACAGGGTGAAATATCTTTTTTTTTCTCATTGATTCCTCTTTCTAAGTGTGCTGCATTCTGCAGCGCACAGAGAAAGAGGAAAATGCCTCTACAACGCAGGCACCCTTGCAACATGACATAAGGGCACCTGCATTGCAGCTTGGAAGCCTAAAGTGTGCCAGCACTAGGAAAAGACAGAAATGCGCCATATAAAGTTAAATAAGTCACATTCCCGCCCTTTCCCTTTTACTCAGCACAGCGCAGCAATGTGGCTTGCTGTGCTACATGAACAATTGTTAAATATGCTCCTTAGAATTTGTCACAAAACGCCTTGAAAAACTATTTAGGCTATATGTAGTCTTTCTGAACTCATATGGCCTTGCAATAAAAGCACGCTAGAAAACGCATGAGTCTGACAAGCCAGTGACATCTGGTGACGTGATTCTGCACACACACACCTCTGCTATCAGCTAATAGCCTCTTTCTTGTCTAAAAAGAAACTCACAATCAGTAGCAACGAGAGTGTTAGCATAAGATCAGGATCCACAAAGCCCTAGATATACATGGTCTCATTCCTCGAAGATGCCCTAAAATTTTAATTTATAGCACCGCAAGGCTAACTATACTTCTGAAGATTCCCTGAAGATGGCTTCAAATCTGGAAAACCGCCCAACTCAGCAATTATCAATGGATTACTGCACGCCCAAACACCAGACACTCTGTAGCCTTCCCTTTCATATGCAATAGCAGGACACCAAGAAATTAAGTAGTATTGTAGGAAATGTGATGTTGTGATCATGCATTATAACGAAACAGTAATGCAAGTTATCACGGAGGTCCATGACCGTATAAAGTAACGTGGCCTTTTTCCTCTATGTGGACACATAACTCTGTGTCTTGCAATGTCCATATCATGTAAGGCAAGGAGTACATTATCCCAAGTATATCATATAGAAGGAATCGCTGGAGAACAAGAACACACACAAGCTTAGCACTTGTAGGAGAGTCTACATGGATGTAGTGTCATAGTCCTACAAGTTGTCCAGCCCAGGCTGGGAACCAAAAACGGCCTTGGCAAAAAAGTTCAAACTGTTCCATTTCTCCTTGACCTCTCATCTCTCTCTCTCTCTTCTTCTTTTCTCTCCCTCTCATTTTTTCCTCAAGCCCCTAGCTGTGCCCATTCTAATTTTCTGGGGAAGGTGGATACAGAGGCAGAGGTGCCAGCAGCAGTCCCCTTGCATGGTGCAAACCTAAATGAATAGGCATTGTTAGAGTTTTGAACATTCGTTAATAGCAAAACAGCGGTGTGTAAAATGCCACACAAATGTCAGGTCAGTTTACACTAGGGGAATGGAATAGGCCATTGAGTGGCTATTGTTTTATACACATTTGAGTATTAATTTGCTGCACTTGCAGATAAAGCCTTCATTGTGTATTTCAAACTGATCACAGATATTAAAATAGTCCACATGGAGCTCAGCATAACTGCTTCTGGTACTAAAGTTAACTGGCAAGCTTTCAGGTACTGTTCGCCTCATTGAAACATTTAGGGCCAGATGTACGACCTTTTGTTATAGAACTAGCAATTTGCGATGTGTTTGGTGACCGCGAAATGCACAACAGTGTTAAGAACACTGTGATTCCCAATGGGGTCGCAAATGACCTACCTCATCAATATGGGAACGGCTGCACTCACAGGGAGGGTAACCTGCTTGGGACAGCAGACCACCATGTCTGTGACTGCTTTTAAAAAAAACGAAAACGGGATGCATTTCAAAATGAAAAGTTTTCTTTTCATTTTTCCAGAGTAGGCAGTGGTGGTTTCTCCTCTAGGGGTAAGGGTCTGCGCTCCTCTGAAATTACTGCACATCTACATTGAAAAATAATAAATGGATTGATTTGTTTGGATAAATGACTGTATCTCCAAACAAATGGATGTATTTAACTCTGGGCTGTCATTCCTAGGCCACCTGTCTGCCCCGCCTCGCTTTGAAGTAGGAGACGGAAGCCAGGCAGTAATTCACATTTTCTGCACTGTGACTCACAACGCAGGGCTTAGCTTTCTAAAGCCCTATGTTTCCATTGTGGTCTATGTGGGCATCCACTGTATGCCAATCACGATTTTAGCATCATGGTTTCAGTGTTGGAGTCTTCATCCTTGCGTGAGGGCGGCCATCTGTCATTTACAGGCATAGACCCCATCCTTTCCCATTCATCACACAGTAGGAGTCAATGCAAGCATGCATAACTTGGTGCCTTGTCTTCCGTAATGGTAAGTGTTATAATGCTAATCTTGAGTTATTTACATTGAGCTGTGACCCTTTGTCACCTCAACCTCCTCACTGTGACACACTAGACCCTGGCCACAGATCGTTAGCCCCTTCAGAAGTGCAGCTGCTATATTTGTCCCCCCTCTAAGTTGTTCCAAAAGACGAGCAGGGTTCTGATTTCTCTTGCAAATTTTATGCAAATATCTGAGACAAGCTCAAAGCGAGAAATATGTGCTTACAGGAAAGGCAGTTATCTGCTGTATGGCATTAAAAATGACCCTATCTTCATGCCTTTAATATTAATACCAAAAACATGGATTGATTTGCGAACAATGAATGTTAAAAACGTTAAGGTAATATCAGTCAGTGATTTGTTTTCCTCTTTTTTCAAGTTTTACTTAATGTTGTATTCCCCAAGAGAGTTAACTGCTTCATTTTGCTGTGTTTCTGTATTTTATTTTTCATGCATCATTTTATTCTTCAATAGTGCATTCTTTGACTTGTGTCAGGTGTTTATGAAGGGTTTTGATTGAGCGTGCTGGCACTGAGGCTGAAGCCAGCAAAGCAAAGTGTCTGTCAGTGAGTTGGCGCCTCTGCAGAACACACAGAACAATGGTCATGTATTCCAGTTACAATTGAAATTCGGTGTAAATGTGTGAAAAGGTTGTGCAAAGAGGTCAAAACATTTATAAGATGAAAGCAAAAGGATAAAGTGCTTAAATGTGTATGAGTGCAGTGTATGTTTGAGATGGTAAAATGAGGGAGATGTGAGGAAGTGCAATCGGGCGAGAGTGAAAAGAGGGTGCTGAAGAGAAAAGAGAAGAGGTTGAAAATGTGCAGATGGATGAGATGTGCAGAGAAAAAGGGCATACATATCTAACATAAAGCACACATAACTGAACGCCATACTCCCTCCACAGGCCTCAATAATATATATTTTATAGTCTGACAATTTCAGAATTGAAACATTTACAATGTTAATTCTTTATAACAAATCATTGTTGTTACTCATCTATCTTAAACAGACAACCAGTGACAAAGCCAATAGGACTGACAAGTTGTAGGTGTATATCAGTTAATGTGTTATATTTCTGGGTGCAATAACATCTCAGAGAGAAAAAAAAAAATACAGGTCGGTGGCACACTAAGGGAATCACAGAAATTTATTTTACATGTCCCTATTAGAGAGCCCCCACTTTTTTCATCCCACTTAAAGACCTGTCTGTGCATATTTCTGTATGACTGATTGCAGCCAGCACTTGTGGGTGCGTTCTGATGCCTGGTTAGAACATTGTCTTCCAAAGTTGTTGCCGCATGCAGTGCAAGGCACTGGCCAAGCACACACTTTGAAGGGCCTGAAGTTGTCACGCTATACAATTTGCACATTAAAATAACTGTTGAACTTATTCTTGCAGTAAGATATGGAACAGTTTAATATTTCAAGGCTATACGTTCTTGCTGTTTTATAAACCTTGCTTTCTCACTAAATTCATTTGCTTTCAAATGCACCATTTGTCCATATTTTTTCAATTTTCTCTTGGGAGGAGGACCCACCCTGGATTCCACATTTGTCCATTAGGCTTGCTCGTTTCACTCCCCACATAAAAGTCATACCCAACTTTTACACCCCACCACTTTCAAATGTCACCAGCCACCACTGGGAAGTGGTCCATGGGACTACTGCCTGTTCTGAAACAATATTCGCGCTATCATTCACAAAGGGGAAGGGGTCGGGAGCCTTCCCGTTTGCGAATGGGTTAACACCAATTTGAAATTGGTGTCAACTGCAATTGTTTTGCATTCACAGACACAAAACAGTCATACATACCATTCAGATTTGGTATTTGGAAGGGACTCCCTAAACACGGCCCTTCCTAATACAGGGCATCCCTTCCTAATACCAAATCGTAAAACCCAAATTGCAACTCAGTAACAAGTTACCGGATCACAGTGTGGGCATAGTGCATCCCAGAAAAAAAAAATTAGAGTCCCAAACGGGGCGATTCTGCGAATCGGCCCGTTTGCAACAAGAAAAATGCTTTGTACATGTGGCCCTTAATTCGGTGACAGTTTTTTCAAGTTAGTGTTAACATTCTCATACTGCAACCTGAGGAAAGGGATTTTGATCCCGCATGAATTAAAAACCTTAGGTATTAAACTATAGCAAAAACAAGGCAGAATGAATGAGTCCTTCATTGACATAATATTGTTTTCACTGTTCCCCCAAAGGAATTTTCACATCACAGGCACTATTCTTGAGACAACAGTTATTTCCAGGGCGTGCTTAGAATTTAAAAGAATTGTAAACATGCTGCATTTCAAAGGCCTAGATTTTGAATCCTAACATGTTTCCTAGACAGACCTATGTTTGGCCCAGCCCTCACTGTTAAAGAACCATTAGACACTTCGGTCACCTCCTTTCCTCCAATATCAAACACTGCTGGTATCAGTAAAATCTGGTTCCGGCATCCAAATTCTTATACTTTTAGCATAACTGATTACCCCCACTGTGGGGGCTCTATCGAAGCACTCCTTGAGAAGGGAATGGGCCCAGCAGTTTAAAACATGCTATTATTATACCCACTTGAAGAAAACAGATTTAGATGCTTCAGAGTTAAAGAACCGCCACGCAATGTCTTTTCTCCCATTTGGGCTAAAGTCGTAGAAGGCGTATGGCCAAGTCAGCAAAACATCCTCCTCCTATAGCATTGGATGAGCAACAATAATTTAAAGTGAAATGCAGAAAAGACTGAGGACCTGATTACGAGTAGGGTAGTCTTAAAACCGCCGTACCCGCAGTGGTGGTCCAACTGCTGCAGCCTTAGCGGTCTGACCGCCAGATTTGGATGCTGGCAGTCAGAGCGCCGCAAGACCGACATCACTGCCAGGATCTTGGATCCCGATGTGATGGCGGTGGGGAAAGGTGTGTTCAAACAGTGGTGCCAATGTCAGCACCTCTGTGCTGATCATGATTTGCCTTTCTGCCGGCCTTTTCATGATGGGAACAATGCCATTAAAAGACCAACAGAAAGGCAGAAACTGGGTCACAGGTATAGCCCCTTCACCACCCATGCCCATGTAATGGGCAATGCAGAGGACCCCCTGTCAGCACAGTCAGAATGCACACTGTCAGCAATGGCAACAGTACGCATTCTCACTGCGCTGGCGGCGCAGACAGTGAGGTGGCATTAGCCTTGGCTCTCCCTTAGAGTCGAAGCCAGTGCTGCGCACTGTCTCTGCCATCCGGCCCAGCAGGAACATCACAATACGGCGGTGGGGAGGCAGCTGGCTTAGCACCGTCCTCCCTACGCCGTGTTTGGAGACCAGCGGTCAGACAGACAAAGTCGAAATCAAGCCCTGAATTCTTATAATTAATATTTGCTGTGATCTCAGGCTGAATACACATTTGGCACGACACCAGAACCTGCCAAATAGGTTAAAGCCTGGATGAGAAGATAGACTCCCATCTCCCTGTGTCTACAAAGTTTCAACCAGTCTTGGAATGCACATACGAAATCAGAATCTTAAGGAAAGTGTAACCTTGCCTTTCCTTTTAGGGGCAGGCAAACAACAGTTACATTATTCATAGGCTCCCAGTTGGATTATACCATTTCTCTGTATTTGGAGTTTCCCCAACTTCTGATTAATAAACGCCTGATAATTGAAGCATTTCAGTGCCAGTTGTCTGACTCTTGTGAACCACTTATGCCAAACCTATCATACAAAACTTACCCTGGCTTCCGATCAAAGAGTGGACCACCATAGAGGATCGCTGCCTTGTGCATGAAGGGGTCTGAGGGATGACGTTGCTCTCTTAAAATGCACCACCGTTAATATTACCCCTACAGAGTTCCCCGCTCTGCCTCTGCAACTCTCTGAACGGTTCCCAGGTTCCGCAAATGTAGGCTGTGGGGTGCAGTTTCTCTATCTGTGTGCTGAAGTTATCTACCCAGCTCTGATTAGCGGAGTCATTGACTGGGTTTAGGCGATCTCTTATAAAAACCGGCTCGTCACACATGCTTTTCTCTGACTTTCTCGGCTGCAGTAACACTTGAATTGAATACCTTCCTAGAAGTGCCTAGAGAGCCCTGCCCATAGTGCGCGCTATAAATAGAAAACAACATAATCACATGAACTATTTCTTTCTGCGAGGCTATTTCATAATGGAAATGGATGTTTTACGAGGTCTTCTGTTTTGGACATAGAGTCAGAGCTTGAAATGGAAAAACAGATTTGCAGATACTCTGACCAGAGTACCTGCTTGTTTCTGAGCAGTGCCGGTACTCCCAAATAAAAGTATTACATTTTTCTTGAGAAGTGCAGGTACTCTCCATCTCAAAATAAAAAAGTGCCGGTACTCAGTACCGGACAGTACCGACCCATTTAAAGCACTGCAGAGAGTGCAATTATAACTAAAGACACGTTTTAAAACAATTGGGTCCCACAGAATACAGAGGGTTCAACCTTTACTATGAGAAGCGTATACATGTTCGTTTGTTTACATGGTGAATACAACATTGTATATGTTTTACAAAAACTATTTTACGCCAGGAAGACGTAAATTAAAGCATTAAAAACACATTTGGAAATTTCCATGCATGGTAAAATCAACAATTCTCGGTGTAGAACATTTTGAAAAGGATATTTTGAATGTATATAGTTTTCTTTCCCTGAGATCCCCATCAAATCAATATGTAAAAATGTCAAAATATCTAGATTAATAATGCCACTGAATGTACCGCAAAATGTGCCTCTCATTGCTTAATGTGACACAAAATTACATTTTTGCTGCTGTACAATTCGGTCTTCAAGTGCAGCATAATTTCAGCTGGTCGTGGCACTCAGGTGCATCATTGCAGGTGTTACTATCTTAACCCCAGGATAGTACTGGGCCCTATACCAATGCATTGTGAGAGCCCTGAGAATGTTTGCATGCTGGGTATACATTACTGGTGAAACACAAGACAAGATATAGGGATATTGAGAACCTATACATGGATTTAAGCTGCTAAGTGATCATTGTTGGTATTTTTGATATACCATATTTTGTCTATGGATTCATTAAAAAGTGTCAAATGTAAGAGCTGTTTAATTCGCAGTATTCTTTATTTCAGCTAAAAGCCATGAAAGCATCCGTATAAGAATAATATAATATATTCACACAATGGTCATTAAAATTCAGATAGAAAGAAGTGCTATACAATACATTAAATATCCCTGCCCCACTCTAAAAAGTTAGACTAATATAAACATATATACATTGAACACTCAATAGAATTACACAGTTGTAGCCTTTCTGCTTAGGTCCCTTAAATTAATCTGCATTTGACCAGGTGTCTTTGCGTATTTGCAGATCAGTCAAAGAGGTACTCTCTTGATCTTACCACCCATGCACATTGGAGATACCTCACGACTGCAAAGACTACCTTATCACTTGTGTCACTTGTCAATATGCGAAGAGATGCCTTATAATTTCTTATCCCAAGAGATCTACATAAAGGGATAATCCACTTTTTCCTAGGGACCAAGTATCTAGGGCAAAAAAATACAAAATGTGCAAGGGTCTCAGGTTGCATGGGGCAAAAATGACAGAAACTCAAATTGCTGTCGTCCTGGCTCCAACTCGTAGTAAACGTCTTTAACAACAAAGTCCCTAATCTAAATTTAATAAACAGCCTTTTAATGTAAGGAGGTTTTACATTGTCCATATAGGTTTCGAACTCTGGGGAAAATTTATGATCTAGAAACTGTATTGTCCTATTGCCTTGCCCCTGTTTGTACCAAATCTGCATCAGAACCATCTCCCAATAGCATCGCTTTATATGTGGTTTCACTTCCTTGGTTAAGCTGAGTGGATCTCTCAACACCACCTCCATTTTAATACTTTGGCACATATCTCTTACGCATTTAAACCAAGGAATTGACATTGCACCCTCGAGAGTTAGTAACTCTGCAGCGGCTTCTTGGAAGGATACCAAATGGTCAGATGACCAGAGGCGCACCCAATACAAAAGTGGTTTTAAAGCGATTTCATTATGGATCTCATTAAGCGCTAGATCAAATCTAAGGGGGATAAGAGGTGTGCTCATTGGCAAGCGCAACAAATTACGTATGAATTGGTTTTCAACCAATGTCAGACTCCTGGAGTTACAGTGGCCCCAGAGAGTTGTGGGTGGATGGAGTGGAGTGGACTTAACTGGATGGGGTGGAGTGGATTGTAGTGGGGTGGACTAGAGTGCAGTGGATTGGTTTTGAGTGGGTAGATTAGAGTGGGGTAGGATGTATGGATTGGATTGGAGTGTGGTAGACTGACAGGGATGGGGTGGGGTGGATTAGATTGGAGTATAGTGGGGTGGACTGGAGTGGAGTGGAGTTGGTGGTCTAGATTGGGTGGATTGGATTGTGGTGATCGGATTGGGGTGGATTGGACTGGAGTGGAGTGTGGTAGATTGAATTGAGTGGGGCGAATTGGATTCAATGGTGTGGATTAGGTTACAGTGGATTGGACTGAGCATGGTGGATTGGATTTGGGTGGATGGGTGGTTGGGGTGGACTGGAGTGGGGTGGGGCGGATTGGAGGGGGGTGGTGTGATGTGGATTGGAGTGGGGTGGTGTGGATTGAATTGGATTGGGTTGGATTGGATTGATTGGAATGGGTAGGATTGGAGTGGGTTGGATGGATTGGAGTGGGGTGGGGTGTATTGGATTGGAGTGGGGAGGATCGGATAAAATTGGTGTGAGGTGGATTGATTGGACAAGGGTGGACTGGATTGAAGTGGGGTAGAATAAATTGGTTTGAGAGGGGTGGATTGGATTTGAGTACGGTGGATTAGTGTGGACTGGAGTGATGTGTGGTAGATTAAAGTGGATTGTATTGGAGTGGGATGAACTGGGGTGGTGTGGGTGGATTGGAGTAGAGTAATGTGGGTGGTGTAGCAGTGGACTTGATGGGAGTGGGGTGGATTGGATTGGATTGGATTGGATTGGCTTGGACTGGATTGGATTGGAGTGGGGTGGGTTGGATTGGAGCAAGGTAGGTTAGTAGGATCAGACTGGAGTGGGGTGGATTGGCTTGGAGTGGATTAGGTGGGTATATTGGATTGGGGTGAGGTGTGGTGAATTGGATTGGAGTGGAGTAGAATGGAGTGGGCTGGATTGGATTGTGTGGGGTGGACTGGATTGTAGCCGGGTGGATTGTGGTGGATTGGAGTGGGGTGAATTAAGATGGAGTGGGGTGGATTGGTTTTGAGTGAGGTGGATTGGATTGGATTGGATTGAACTGGGGCTAATTGCTTTGAACTGGAGTGGGTTGTTTGGGATTGGAGTAGGGTAGGTTGGAGTGGGAAGGGTTGGAGTGGGAGAGTTTGTTTAGGGTTAAAGTGGAGCAGATAGGAGTGAGACAGATTGGAGAGTGGTAGATTGAAGTGGATTGGAATGCAGCAGGTTGTTTTGGATTTAGTGGGGCAGACTGAAGTGGAGCAGGTTGTTTTGGATTGGAGTGGAATAGATTGGTGTGGGGCAGATTGTTTTGGAGTGGCACAGATTGGAGTAGGGCAGACTGTTGTGGATTGGAGGGGGTAGATTGGAGTGGGGCCAATTGTTTTGGATTGGAGTGGGGCAGATTGTATTCGGTGGATTGGAGTGGGTTGGATTAGATTGGAGTGGGTGGATTTGACTAGGTTGGATTGGATTGGAGTGGGTTGGATTGGGGTGCTGTGGTATGGGGTGTGGTGTGGTTGAATGGGAGTGAGTTTGATTGGAGAGGGTGAATTGGGATGGAGATGGGCACAATTGGATTGGGGTGAGGTAGACTGGATTGGAGTAGGTCGTATTGCTTTGGATGGGAGTGGGGCAAATTGTTTTGGACTGGAGTGGGGCAGACTGGAGTGAGGAGGATTGGAATGGGGTAGATTGCTTTGGATTGAAGTGGGGCAAATTTGAGTGGGACAGAGTGTTTGGGATTGGAGTGGGGCGGATGGCAATGGGGCAGATTGTTTTGGATTAAAGTGGGGCTGATTGGAGTGGGGCGGACTGGAGTGGGGCAGAGTGTTTTGCATTTGAGTGGGGCTGAATGTTTTGTATTGCAGTGGGGCAGATTTTCCTGGATTGGAGTGCAGCGTATTGTGGTGGGGCAGACTGTTTTGGATTGAATCAGATTGGAGTGTGGCAGATTGTCTTGGATTGGAGTAGGGCAGATTGTTTTAGACTGGAGTAGGGCAGATTGCAGTGGGGTAGATGGGAGTGGAGAATATTGTTTTGGATTGGAGTGGTGCATACTGTTTTGAATTGGAGTGGGGCAGATTGTTTTGGACTGGGGTGGGACAGATTAGTTTGGAGTGGGGCAGATTGGTTTGGATTTATCAATGGCGAATTGGAGTGGGGCAGATTAGATTGGAGTGGCCTGGGAGAATTGGAGTGGGGTGAGTTGAAGTGGATTGGATTGGACTGACTTTTGGAGTGGGGTGAATTAGTGTGGACTAAGTTGGGGTGGATTTAAGCAGGATGGACTGGGGAGTACTGCACAATTATGTGTTAAAGCATCCTTTCAGAAATTATGCATAGTGAAGAAACGTTGCTTAGCAATATTTTGAACAAGATAATCGTCATCATTTGAGAAGAGCACCCAATAGCAAAAACAAAAGAAAACATGAGTGGAAAGTGAGAAAAGACGACCTGCCAAAATAAATTAAAGTTAGCTATAAATGATAAAAACTTGCAATTTTGTTTGCCTGCTGGTCACGTTTTTGTCAGTCACAAGCCTTCTCTTTGCAGGGTCCTAGAAGTTAAAAAGAACAAAATAGTACCTCAATCGCATTGGGAACAGCAGACTGGCACCGGTTAAGTTGAATCAATCAGTGCGTAGTCACTGATCCACAGAGAGGAACAGAAATGTTGCTTGCCCTGCAGTGAAAATCACGAGGCTTTAAAGAAGAGTGCCACGTCTGCCAAAAAATGGTAACCGACTGGTGGGCTCCAAGCCCTTTACTGTACACAACAGAGTCACACAAGCGAAACGCATGCTCTAGCCCATGGACTCGCAGGCTTAATCCTAAAAATGTAAATACCTCTTTACAGAACTCTGCTGCGGAGGTCGGCTAAAGACATCGCCTACCTGCTTGCACAGTGGTGTTAAGAAAAATAAATTCCATGTGTTAGAATTTGATTTGGAATCAATTACGGTAATCACTCACTTTCCATTTGTAAATCCATTTAAATCCTTTTTTTTTGTTTGTTTAATCTATCCATCTCCCCGCCCTTGGATAGAGGCAAACTGGGATAAACAGAGCACCATAGGGTCAACGGACCCAACACCCCCATAAACCACATGCCCCAAACTATGGACACCGAGACCTTTGGGAGGCGGGGGGATGAGGGAGGGGGCAGCAGAAAATGGAACTAGCGAAACAGAAAGAGGAAAGAAGGGCTATGAAGGACAGACAGTGGTAGGAAGAGGATGGCTGGAAGAGAGAAGAGTCTGTGAGAGATGCCACATTGAGGAGAGAGCTGGGGAAGAGAGCTGAAAAAGGTGTAAGGAGGAACCAGACTGGTAGAGGAGGGAGGAGTGAGAGGATGTGAGGAAATGTGGAGAACAGCACGAAAGAGGCAGAGGGAAAGAGGATTGAAGAAAAAGAAGAAAGAAGGAGAAAAGCGATGGGAAGAAGTAGAGCGGAGACGGTGGCGAGTGAACAGAAACAGGAGAAAAGAGCCGAGGACATTTTTGAACAACAAAACGGGTATATTTAGCCTTCGCCCTTGGAGCGATTTTTTCCTCGGGTGGCATTGAAACCCAGATTCGTTATGCAGTGGTAAGAAGCCAGGTTAAGAAAGGGTGGGTCTGTGGAGGGCATCCCCCCTCTTGTGAGGCTGTACATAGGTACTGAATGCCAGAAAGAATGTAAACATTTAACGTGTTCGGCATATGAAATCTGGCACACGTTGGTGGGATGGTGGCAGTTATAAATATGACGATGATGATGAGAAGGCAAGCTTTGGCCTTAGTACACTTTGCAAGTGCGTGCTCTCAATGCCAGAGCCCCTCATCGCTCCTGTGGCATAACGGGGAGGCGTAGAAGCTTTCTATGACCACAAATAAATATATGTCTCATAATAGGCCTGTGAGTGAGTCAGACTTCAGGATGACTCACGGTTAAAACTTAAATGAACCACAGGGAAACGCTGTGGTGTGTTAAAAACTGTAGGGAAAAGGTACTTTTTAGCTCTATTTTCACCATTCTATTTTTTTCATTACCTTTTCAACCGACCTCCTCTTCCCAATTCTCACGTATTTAGGCGCCCCGCCGAACAGGCCGTAGCCACGGTTGAGCCCAGCCCAGTTCAGGTCTGAATTTTGTTTACTTTCACGTCTAATGCTGAGTAATGAAGCCCAAAAGTGCCACTCATCCGAATTTAGCTTGAAGCATTCACAATGCTCAGACACATTAAAACGTTGTTTAAAAAAAGGAAACATATTTTCCCTTCTGTGCTCATACTCCTGGTACCGGTTTGCGTAACAGCCAACCAGGAGAGAGCTAATGGTCATTGGGAGTGATTGCACATTCCCTGCATGTGCCTGATATTCAGATTGGTTGCAACCTAGTCGCACCCCACTGATTTCGGACGGCTTCACACGAATCCGACAGCTGCCCACGGGTCTGAAGTCATTTAATGCAAACTATTGGACATTCTGGTGAATCGTGTCCAGGTACTTTTTCAGAAGAGTGTATGATACTGCCAGTAAAGGGTAGGCTGGTGCCAGTACTGGAGTCTAGTCTAAGAGGGCAATGTTGTGAAAGTGACAGTGCTCATTATAAGTGGAGCTCTGCTAAAAGCTTGGAAAAGTAGTGTCCCCGGGACCGTGAGTGAAGTATGGGTGCTCCTGGTTCTGGGCTGCTCTGAGAGCAGATACCTCTGTCACCTCTAGTGCTAGTCAAACCTATGCTATTCTAATTGTGCATGTGCATAGCTTTTGCCCAGTGGTTCCTTTGTTGCTGAATAGTTGAAAACAAAAATATGTCCCTAAAATCTTCACCCTACCTTCTCCCACACCATTAGAGTACACACTGGCTCTGTAGAATAAGGCGGTCATTATGAACTTGGCGGTCTTCTGACCGCCAGGGTAAAGTGGTGGTAGTACTGCCCACAGGCTGGCGGTGCATACTGCCACATTATGACCGTGGCGGGTTTGCCGCTGGCAACCCGCCTCAACACCACTCATACCACCACGGCGGTATGAACCACCCAGCAGCGGATCTTCATGGCAGTATTGTGACCCGGCCTACCCCCATGTTATCTGCGGCCATAGCCTAGCCATGAAAATCATGGCGGTAGGGCTACCGGTAACAGGGACTTCCTTCCCTGTCACCGGTAGGTGGGTCCCTCACCCCACCCAGCAAGCACCTGACCCCCCACTCCCCAATCCATACACTAACCCCCACCCCAATCCATACACTAACCCCCACCCCCAAACAATACACTAACCCTCCACCCCGATTCATACACTAACCCCATCCCCTCATACGCGCACACATCCGCAGACGCATACACACTCACACACATGACAAACATTCAGGCACCCGCAGACAGGCACACACCATACAAATGCCCCCACGCCCCACAACTATACACACATTCACTCATACATCCCAACACGCATTCATACATGCATCAATACAGACATCCAAACACACACTCAGGCATGCATACACACTGACATTCAGACACACACTCACACATTAATTCACACACTCAGTCATGCACACACAACAACCCCCACGCCCCCTTCCCTGTCGGTCAATCACCTTACCTGGAGTTCGGGGTGGTCGTCCGGGAGGGAACGGGGTCCATGGCGCTTGCTCTGCCACCAGTGCCCCGTCACCACAGCACCGCCACGCCTATTACTAGGTCGTAAAAGGTGTGGCGGTGTTGTGTTGATGTGGCGGTGCCAGCGGAGAAACCTCCACTGCACTGCCAACCTCCAGCATGGCTGCTGGTGGCTCTCCACCCAATTTATGGAGAGAGTTGCCAGCAGTCATAATATGGCGGTCTGTAGACTGCCACCACTGGCGGTCTTGTGGCTGTCGGAACTTCGGCGGTCTACGTAGTCATAATGACCACCTAAGTCTCTGCACCACTTATCAAAGGACTCCCAAGTCACTTGCCAGGTGACTCTGTGCCTGTACCTCAGTTTGCATATCTGACATGAGCCTCCTTTCAACATAAGAAATACAGGCTTGTTATGTGTAGGTTAAGGCTAATTTTGGAGAGTGGAGAATACTTTCACCACCACCTACTTGAAAAAAGAGGTAGGTTCTAAGAAATTTTAAAAATGCACCTGCAGTATGACATTTACAAAAATCACCCCACATGCTACTGGCCAAAGAGCCAGTGGTTTTACTGACTATACACACAGGTAAACATCATATTTTCAAATGAGAGTAAGTTCAATCACCTTTACAAGGTGGACCATAAACAAGTTCAATTTCTTTCAAAGTTAATGTATTTTATTTTGCCTCTACAATGATCATGTTAAAAAAAGTGAAGCAACTTATTGATTCACAGCATTCAAGTTTTCCAAGTCCACGCATGAGTATCTCATCCTGACCAAATTTTTACTTTGCCTTCTGGGGCTTGCAGTTATGATTTTAGGATGACAGCACTACATTTCCCAGAAATGCTAAAAGTTGAGTGGATCAGGTAATTACACATGAAACCAGGAAACGTAAGAGCTCTGCTTACTTTGGATAAGCATTTGAGGACTATAGTAGATGTTTTAAGGCTATGTCAAGACCACTACACTACACAGAGGTGTCATGTCTGCAAAGTGTTGTCATATGAAAGTAACTGCTTTCCTCCACTCATGATAATGTGTCACTTGCAGTGTCACTCATAAGACATTCAGATTTCACTCATAAGCAGTTAGAAACCATGGATTTGTCACACATAAGCAAATCGAAAACTTGGTAGCTAAGCAAGTTGTACATTTTTGTGTCTGTTTCCAGATGCTTCAGTGCACAATTGATGTTGGTTGTGGATCTTTTATGTGTGTCATGACAGGTCAGGGTGCATTCCCGGACTCATGTTCTTACTTCCTCAGAAATGTGCAGAATGTGGGGTCAGCAAGAGGTACTTAGGGCAGAGCACGCAATGAGATAAATTGTGTTGACCTGCCTAGGCTTGGTGTACAGTTTCGTCCCATCTCAGGTGCAGCAACCTCAGGTCCAGCTCGGTACACACATCTGTACTGCCTTACTCGCCTGCCACACACCTCTACCTGACGACTGCAGAAACGTAATTGAGGCACAGGCCTGGCCTGGCTTTTTGGTTGCTGCTATTACGAGGGTGAAGTAAACGCTAGCAGATAAGGGACAAGGGAAAAGAGAATCATAAACAGTGAGTGCTCTGTGTGGGTTTAGGGAGCGGTTGGCTGGATTGAGACTATTTAGGTCTAGTGCCACCTAGCATAGTAGAAGACCTTGCTCAGCTTTCTATATCCCTGCCATGCAAATGAGAGTGTTGTGTTCTATTTTGTTTCTATCGCCCAATACTTTAACTCAGCTTAAGGGACCTTAACATGTGCTGATGTTGTCAGTACAATTGATCTATATAATCGTATATTGCAGTACAGCCACCTGAGTTGTACTTCTTGACCAAAGTAAAATCCAGACTGAATATTCAAAATTTTGGTACAGACTGATTCTCTCACTGACCAATTGAAAGAATTATGCTTTTAAAGTGCCATATTTTGATCCACTGAAGGCAGACTACACCTAACAAACTTGTGTTACTGGGTGTACCAAAATAATTAGCAACAGCAACAGAACCAAAGGGGGACTATCTGCTCTAAAAAGTGTCCCGTACCCGAGGCGCTGATGTCTCTAAAACCAACCCCAGGCGATCAATGCCTGTAGGCCAAGTTGCCCATTGTCAGGCTCGAGTAGTTCATCTAGCCCAAGCTTTTACTTTGTTTTCTGGTACTATTCGAGTTTTTTCCAATCAGTGTACCTGTTGGCAAAACGTAAGAAAAGCACGCGTTTAGGTCATAATTTT
This sequence comes from Pleurodeles waltl, assembly GCF_031143425.1. NCBI lineage: Eukaryota > Metazoa > Chordata > Amphibia > Caudata > Salamandridae > Pleurodeles > Pleurodeles waltl. Next base: position 312,360,263 of record NC_090449.1, on the reverse strand, counting down.
CCTTAGTTTTGCTACTCATTAACATTCCCAGCAGTATGCCTGGAAAGCTATGACAGACACAGATTTTCAAGTGTACTCCTGGGAAGGTCAAGTGACTTTTTAAGCAGGCTCTTATTTCCACTGTTAGAATTCTCCGTAATGGAGAAGTTCCCACAGGTGGAATAGGCTCCCCTGTACAAATGCATTTTTATTTTTCTCTCCTGAGAAAATATTTTTCACCATAGAGAAATCCCTTTCACGACAACCCAACCAAATCCAGAGGTGATTGATTCCTCTTCCCACCCTGGAATGGGACTTACTTCAACCCTGTTTTGAAGTAAATTCATTTCTGGGTGGAAAAACAATGGACTGTAGTAAGGGAATGAACACAAATGCACATGCGTGTGGGCGTTCTCATAGTTACAAGGCAAGCCATTCCATAGAACAACCACTTCTCACCCCTTTAATGGGATTAACGAAGGGAACGTTGACACCGTAAATGGCTTTACACATATAAGGAACTCCTTATTGAATCACTGTCAAGTGTAAAAAAGAAACATTCGGTCCTACATCTATTTTTTTGACCACATTTGCCTTTGTGAGTAGGGCCATATTTATGCGTTGCTATCAGAATCCATAATGCAAAGTAAAATGCAGGTCTGGGTAAGCAAATCACACTTGGAATGATGACATGAACTGTCTTGTCTGTAGGCAGCAATTCATGTTAAGACATGCGCAGATCGCTTAACTAACTCTTCTGGCCAGGATGCCCTTTTGTTGCTGTCCATCTCTTCACCGAGATCCTGATGACACGTGTTTCCACAGTCATAGTGTATGTTAATGCAATCTCCTGATTGGAGTTAAGGTTACAAGAGGTAGTCAGATCATTTGGCTTTCTCCATGTCAGGTGTGAGCAAGTTGCCCACTTCTAATTGTATTCTTTTCATTCTGCTTCTGTAGTTTTCTTTTTCAGTTATACAAGTCGTGTTCCAGAAACGACAGGAACACAACTGAAATCACTTGTCTTTAATGGGAAACTTGAGTTCCCTCGGTTAAGAATTGGAAAGAGAGTGAAGATGTGTTTTATTACTTATAAGGCTGTCTCACACCATGCCAGAGATAGGTAACTGATCTCTACTCTCGTGTACACCCTTCCATTTGTCATTGTGTGCCAGTAAAGGCAGTTGAAATGGCTGGTTACACTGAGACCACATATCTGCATCAGCACTGCAGGGTTTCTACAGAAACAAAGACAATCTTTCTGAATATGTGACAAAATGCTACTGTGTCATCATTAACCCATTATCGATTTGGTGAGCATGGAGACCTGTGATCAGAGCATATGAAAATTAGAACATATGATCACAAATGGTCATAAACCTTATGGTATCAGTCCTCATGACTACAGTGCACCAGGCCAAGTCCAGGCTGTAACATTAGAATATTTCAAGACACAAAGGGGCCACAGGGGGCCTAAATACACTGCTTCTGTAAACATCACATCACTTTACAAACTATAGTTTATTGACAATTATAATTACTAAGTGATAATGAATATACTTGTTATTGATGGATATAGCTCTTCTGAATTAGTGTAGTGTCAAATGAACCTGCATATGTCCTAATTCACACATTAGCAAATATCCTCATCACAAATAGTTATTGTCTCAAACAATTCCTCTAATATAATCACAGTATTTAATTTTGTAGGACGGGACACTGTCAAAATGTGGCGGATACCCCATCACTTTAATACAAGTACCATATGACTCTATCACTTATAATCATGGAGGACTGGATACACTTGTAATATGGTGGATGGTAAATCTATCACATTTCTGACAGTGTATTCAATCTGCCAAACTCTAATTAAGGCCTTGAGTCTTTTTTCCGTTCCACTCCACCAGATTTAGAAACAAATTTGAAATTTGTGGCCATGGTGTCCAGACTCTGTCTTTCTAATAGTTTGCCCCGGCATAGATAGGATTATTCCAGTGACTTGACTCCGTCAAGGGGAGGTGGTAATTTTTTAAAAATATTACCTGCTTGGATAAAAGTCCCTCCTAACATGGCTTTTCCCTCTTTTAGGTATTTGGATTTGCAGGGGCTCCAGTATTAGAGCGCTATATGTTTGAATTGTTTCAGGAGTTCATTTGTCTTCAGTCTGATAGAGTGTTCATCTCTTACCTTGTTCTGTTGTAGGGAATTGCTTTTAGCTTAAGCGTTGTTTTAGATGTACTTGTTGTTGTCCTCTGTATGGTTCTCTTCTTTTCTCAAGGGCCCCTACTTTATTTTGTCTGTATCTGTTATTGAGTCCAGGCACAATGAACACCATCTATAAGTGCATCATACAGAACAAAACTCTTGATCAATTAATTTGATGGAATGGAAAGAGGAGTTTCTCTTGTACGTAGTATTATAAGGAACCGAAAGTAGGTTATTTCTCCGCCATCTTGAGTCAGCTGCAATATGCACATTATGGGTTTCAAACCCCAACAGGGCAAACTTAACCTTTTATCTTCTGTAACTTTAGAACCATTACATTTGGGCATAGTGACACATTTCATTTTGAAATAGCACAACTGATCCGTATAATGAAATGCTCTAAAAATTTGGAGCTGCAGTCACTCCACTGATTGAAGATTTCTTCTCCATTCCTTCCCCATGCCAGGCTACCTGTTCTTGATATCAATAAATCAATTGCAGGCAATTATCATCTAGTATATGACCATCCAGGGGCTTATTTAGAGCACAATAGTAACTGAAACGATGCCATTTTTGGAGAAGATTCTAGCTTTATTAAATAGGCATGTTACTGCTTCAGGATGCTTTGAGATTCACAATTTTCCACAACGTTCAAGAAAACTCCATTGATGGATTACTTGTAGCCTCCTTTAGATTTAGCTCTGAATTAACATTTGTTTTGACTCAAACATAAAAAAAAACTATTGGTGTCATGGTTTTCCTAACAAGCCTTTGGATAGAATAATAGCATAATAAAAAATGTGACTGATGGCAATGTGTGTTTTAAAAATCTTACTAATATTGTAGAATGTTTCAAAAACATTGGAAGATAGAACCCCCTCCTCCTGCATCACAAAGTCCTCCCTTCATATTTTCATTACTGGGCACTATGCCCCCAAAAATAAAGTCCTGGCTAAGGCCCTGCCACCTACTTGAGACAGATTCTTTCGTTGCGTTTTTTTCTCTTTTTACTTAAAAAAGCCGTCTACCTATGCATACATCACCCCCTCCCCGCCCCCATCTCATGCTATCATACAGGATTGACTTTGTGCAAAAGGAAATAAAGGTGAGAGGAAGAGAATATAGAACTGTGACGGTGAGGGTAAGGGGACTCTAGATCATGATTATTAAGTTTATTGGTGATTAGTAGATTATTTTTCTGTTTTGATGTCTAAGAACAACAATGAGGACTAACCTAAATGGCCATCTCTCCCGATCATGATTTGATAATGATAACTGATTGGACCAGAGGTCTGCAGATGCTGAAAATTAGCACTATGCAGGCAAAGCAGTGCCTGCTAGCAGCACTGATAGATATTTCATAATGCACATTGTTTCTGACCTGCAAAATGCGCAGCTCTGTCACCGCAGAGACATCCATAGATGTTTCACATTGCACCTTATTCCTGGCTTGTTTCATGGATTCCTATACATTAGTGAGACATGTGCAGTGCTACCACAATGCTCCTCTGTCCAGTCATCAATTACGCACAAATAAAGAAGCACCGAGACAGCTACAGAGTTCTGTCAAAACATTTCTAGCTTACATGCACTATGATGCCAATATGGGCTTCCTCTCGGCCCTCTCCCTAGGCCTGAGCAAGCAAGTCCGTCTAAGCTTTTCCATCCATCCCTTTGAATCTTGTTTCTTGCCTCTCTACAGCATTTTTGACACTTTTTTCTGTTCCCATTTTGCATGCACTAGGAAATTTAACATCTGCGCCAAACATATTCCTCAAACAGTAGATTCCTTTACTTATTACATATGCCCAGGCCAACAATTATCACTGGCTGCCCACATTCGCGCCAGTAAATTGGTAACAGTGTGAACGTATAGGCGATTTACATAATTTATGCATAAGATCCTTGCATATCTTGGAGTATATGGACCTGACTGCCATAGGTCATGTTAAGAACAATACATTTCAGTCCTTACCATTTACTTTACAATTCTCAAAATACGCCTTAATCCAGACCATAGGAAAACAGCAGTCTATTCCTTAATGGACTGCTCCAACCACATTCTTTTATTCTATATCTTCATGTTTAATTTTGTAGTTGTGTGTAGCATGTGCAAGAGGTAGACATGGCAAAGTGCTTTACAGAGGAAGAGAATAACACAATTTGCAAGATCCAGACCTAAACAGGTACATCATAGAAACCTTTTTGGACAAAATTAATTTCACAGAGAGATTAATGACAAACGGTGGAATACGGCAAAGTCGGTACAAACATTGCAAAGCTGTAGATCATGTCTCTAAATTAATTAATAAAGTCAAATAATGTAAATTGCAGGCCTAAATTAATCCCTTCGAAAGTGATTATTCGCTGATGCTTTCAGGTTCATGATGTTTTGCTCAACATGTCACTTCAGACACGAACCGGCGATTTGCAAATCAGCCCTGGTCCTGCACTAATAGGAACAGTGCAGCCCAAACTGCCAGACTTGGCCCCTCCATAAAACTGAACATATGCCAGTGCAAACCAGTTTTTTTCTAAGTTAGGCCATTCAGTGAGGTATGGCTTGAGACCTGTGGCGGAGCGAGCACAGGACCCACGTCTGGGCGACCATGATGCACATAGATCGTCACACTGAATAAAACAAAGAATGTGTTTCCATTGTCGTTCATCAAGTCAAGCAGGAGTAGATGCGGGTAGGCCACAGACACATACGCTCATCCATTTATATGCACACTTGTTTACACCCTCTTACATTCACAAGTGTGCTCAGATACACCCACCATTCACAAGCACATACAAACCCATTGACAGCAAACACTCACAAATACACGTACAAGCACACACGGAACATAAAAAATAACATGTACCTTCTGCAGTGTCTTGAGGAGTGAAGTCTCAGAGGTTCCAGGTGGGTTGGGACTGCTGCTTTCTCTCCAGAAGGTGGCAATCACTACCTTGTCACACAGTGAGCTGGGCCAGTGAGACGGCTGACCCCACCCCACTCTGTGACAAGGTGTCAGTGATAGGCACTTCGTCCTGGGCACTTCAGAGTTATAACTGAAGTGCCCAGGTCCAAGACTATCAGTGCCCCCCCTCGTCATGTGGGGGATGGCCTTGAGGAGCTTTGCCAGGCTGAAGAAGTCATGCCCAGAGGGCTGTGATATCTTCAGCCTGGCAAATTTCAGATCAGGCAGCCAGAAACCTGCACATTAAGGGCCTGATTACAACCTAGGCGGATGGGATACTCTGTCACAAATGTGACGGATAACCCGTCTGCCATATTACAAGTTCCATTATATCCAATGGAACCTGTAAAACGGCAGGTGGGCTATCCGTCACATTTGTGACAGAGTATCCCATCTGCCAAGGTCATAATCAGGCCCTAAATGTCAGTCTGGCTCCTGGCAACCTGCCCTGAAAATAAAGTGAGTCTATTAAACACTCTTTATATCGGTCAAAAGGTTGCAGGGCATGGCTCCCCCACCCTAAAGGATGGGCCACACTGATTGTTTCTTTAAAAAAACTTGCACAAGAATTAACCAATCTAGAGGTAAGACAATCAATGCCAAGATAACTCTATATTGCTTGCCAACAAAAATAATCCTATGCTGCCTGATGGGAAAATTGGCAAAGAAGATTTGAACACTTTCTAAAAGCTAAATGCAAAAAATATTCAGATGAGCAAGCAAAAGACTGGTTACTCAATTTAGTAGGAGATGATGTGGAAGATATAATAGCAACATTTCCTGAACATGATCACAATACAAAGGACTCATAACAATTTTAAATGAGAAATGTAATCCTCGAAAAAACCTAGATTTTGAAAAATATAATTTTAATACAGCTTTTCAAAAGGAAGATGAAACAATAGGTAAATTTGAAACAAGGTTAAAAAAATTAGTGACTTTTTTTGAATTTGGAAAATTCAACAATGAGGAGGCAATACGATTAAGAATCATACAAGGATGTAATTCAGTAAAGTTTAGAAATAAGTTATTAGAGAAAACTTATGATATTTGAAGAAGTTATTAGAGAAAATGTATGACTTACAAGAAATCCTTTGTATGGCCAGAACAGAAATGCAAGCACAGAAACATGCTTCAAATATGTCCTATACTGGGATATACATTTTACAGGCCCTGGTCTCTGCAGGCTGAGAATACAGAATCTACATGACACTACATTTCCGTCACTTCCATGCATGACAGTACATCATGTGGGCATCAGCAGTTTGGCATGTGGTGTGTGTGGCAACCTGAATGGCAAAGTGAGCCAGGATATACCTTCCAGACTACAGATTGGCAAGGCCAGATGTGGGTTGAAAGATCTGTGGTATTATACCCATTGCTTACACAATCCTCAAATGACTCAGACAAAATGCATACACAGCTCATGCTGTCATGCACATACATGTTGTCATCAGTTGAAGCCAGATCTGATGCCAGCTATTAGGTATCCAACCAGCATAACACCCATTGTACAAGTCATATCAATATTGCAGTTTCTGGCCACAGGGTCCTTCCAACATGCAGTGGCCCTATCTGCTGGAATGCTCCAACCTATGTTCAGTCTGATGTTAAAGGATGTCCTCTCAGCAATGAAAACAAATGGACAGCTATATCAAATTCTCCCAACATGAGTATTTTGCCAATGTGAAGGCTAACTTTTATGTTTTGCCCACTTCCCACGTGTGGTTGGGGCCATTGATGGCACACATGTTGGCTTGGTGCCACAGCAGGCCCCTTTACAAGTCCATTGCAACAGGAAGAACTTGCAAGTTATCTGTTTGGCGGATCGCTACATCTCACATGTCTGTGCCCGTTATCCAGGTTCAGCCCATGATTTCTTCATAATGCGGAACAGCACCATACCCCAGCTGATGTCACAACAGCACCCAAAGAGGGCCTGGCTGGTTGGTAAGTCATGTCTGTCCTGACTGTGTATGAGCAATGTCAGGTGCTACAATTATGAAGTGAGGGACTCAATCCTGCACTTATGACCCATTCCTTAACAGGAGACACAGCATATCTAAAAAAGTCCTTGGTTGTTGACACCACGGAGGAATCCAACTACGCCAGGGAAAGTCCACTTCAATGAGGTCCATGGAAGAACAAGGCGGCCAGTGGAGGGGGCTTTCGGGCTTCTGAAGATCAGATTCCACTGTCTGGACCGGACTGGTGGAACCCTCTTCTACTCATACGAGAAAGTGTATCAGATCGGTGTGGCATGCTGCATGCTACACAACATCACCCGCAGAGGAATATCCTGTACATCCCAGAGGAGGGGGAGCCTGCAGTGCCACCAGATGAGAATCCTGAAATGCCAAGTGAGAATGACAGTGGTGAAGAGGAAGTAGCACACTTGGGGGAAGATCTCATCAACATCTACTTTTCATGAGTGTAATTATGTCATGTGATGTAATGACTGTGACTGTACGGTGAACTGTAGTTGTGAGAATGTGTGGAGTTGAGTGTTTTGGAAACAACTAGGGAGTTGATACTCTGCAATATTCAGCCAAAGGCTGCTTGATAAGATAGCTTTTGACACATCCCCACCTAGATGATGTAGCTTTGTTTATGTCAGTTTCTTTGTAATGTATTTTATTTCCCATTTGCTTGCTATGTGGCTTGTGTAATAGATGAGGTCTCAATCATATACTCCTTGTTTTGTTCTTTGTACAGGTACCTTCACCATGGCATCTTCATGTGGGCATTTCAGAGTTGTGACATTGGCAGGTATCTGATGCTGTTCTGACATACAAAGTGGGCATGGACTGTCCCAGGTAATGTAGGTTGCTGAGTTTGGATGTATGAGACCTGTACCAAGACAGTTGGCACAGTGCTTGGGTGGAGGCACAGAAGTGCACATTGCACATTGTCACGTGGTGGCCCTGATGTATCATTTATACCATGTGGTCTGAAAATATGTAGTCCTGGCTTTTTATCAAGTAAATTTTCATTCACACTGGCTAAACACTCTTTTTTTTGTATGATCTGTACCTAGCTGTAGATGTGTTTCATCATTGCAGGCCACAGTGCCTGTGCCACAACACTGACATTTGTTTGTGTCACACCGTCAGATGCATGGGAATGCTTGTGATCAGAGAATGTTGTATTGCCATCTGTCTCTATCTTGGATTATGTGAAGTTGGATTACTTTGGTGTGGTATGTGATAAAGCTCAGGTTACTGACATCAACCACTTTAACGTTTGCCTACTCTATAGGATAATGTCTGGCAAATCCCTTCCTATCATGGTCTAGGGGTCTGTACCTTGAAATATGTACTTTGACTCGGTATGAGTCACACATGCTTGTTCCTAAGAGTCCAGACACATTGACAGCCTATGTGCTGTACACTGTAATAACATTTTTGGTTGGACTAGACACCTGTACTTATGTGTTTGTTAGACTTGCCATCCTTGGCATGGTCTCCCCTAACGTTTTGCTTCTGTTTCCCATGCTGGACTCTGTGTTTGCAGTTTTTGTTACTCTGGGCACCCTACCACTGCTATCCAGTGCTACAATGCAAACAAGTGCTCCTATGTAAAATGTATGTGTAATTGACTTTCCATGATTAGCATATTTAACTTACTAGCAAGTCCCTAGTACAGTGCACTAGAGGTGCCCAGGGCCTGTAAATCAAATTCTACTATTGGGCCTGCAGCACTGGTTGTGCCACCCACATTAGTAGCCATGTAAACATGGCTCAGACCTGCCACTGCAGTGTCTGTGAGTGTAGTTTTAAACTGCCAATTCAACTTGACAACTGTACCCTCTTGCCACGCCTATGTTCCCTTTTTATAGATGCAAGGCACTCATAAGAAAGGCCCTAGGTATCCCCATGGGCAGGGTGCAGTCTATGTTACAGGTGGGACCCGTAACTTTGTGTTTTGCATGTCCTAACAGTGAAATACTGCCAATTTCGGTTTTCACTGATGCAAGGCCTATCTCTCTCATAGGTTAACATGGGAGCTGCCTTTAAATATTATTAAAGTGCAGATTCCCTTAGGGAGCAGATAGAAATATGAGTGTAGGGTCTCTGAGCTCACAATTTAAAAATGCATCTTTAAGTGAAGCAGCTTTTTTAGATTGTGTGTTTGAAAATGCCACTTTTAGAAATTAGGCTATTTCTTGCTTAAACCATTCTGTGACTGCTTGTTTGTGGATTCCCTGCCTGGGTCAGTTCGATAGTTGGGCTGTTTGCACCTTTCTCTAGACAGTGACACAAAGGAAGCTGGGGTGTAGCCTGCATATCCTGATGAGCCATCTGTGCTAGGAGGGAGGGAAGGAGTGCTAACTTAAACCTGAAAGGGCTGTGCCTGCCCTCACACAATGCAGTCTCCAACCCCCTGGTGTGTGTCTGGGGCCTGGCCTGGGCAAGGAAGGGTCTTACAAACAAGAGAGACTTTCCTTTGAAGTAGGCCTACTTCAAAGGCAAAAAGGGGTAGAAGAAGAGGCCCCCAAACCCCTGAAAATCAGAGCACTTCTGAAATAAAGAGGAACCTCTGCTAAGGAGAAGAGATGAGGAGCTGAGGAAAAGAGCTGCCCCTGCCTGTGACTGTGCTTTGTTGGGCTATCCTACAGTTGCTGCTTCTGCCTTTGAAAGGGGACAAAGACTGGACTTTGTGGTATATTCCTGCTTGAGAAGAATCTCCAAGGGCTTGAACTGAGCTTGCTGCCTGTTCTGAAGTCTCAGGGCCATCAAAGACTTCTCCTAACAGCACCTGGACTCTCTGCTGAGACTCCTTCCCTGACAAGTGGTGCCCTATCCAGTCCCTGGGCCCTTGAAAGGAGAAGCTGGTGAAAATCCAAGAAAACCGACTTCAGACGACTCCGGACCTACGCCGCTGCCGAATCCTGTGAAGCCGGCTGCAACCGACTCTGTGGTCCTCGCTGGAGTGTGACAACCCTCGCAGGCCTGACATCACTGCAGCCCTGCCGAAGTCCGCGACTCATTTTGACTTATGGCTTGTGATGTGCCTTGGTAGCTGTGATGTTGAGTTCAACAATACAGATTGTCAGTGTCAACACCCAGATACTCTGAGTATTAAATGTTGCTAGGGTACATGAACAAGACAGTAGCAAAAGGGTGAGCTGTGAACATGCATGACATGGCACTTTGGTGACTTTTTTGTGTTGTAACTTACCAGACTGCACTCCCCCAGGTATTCCTGTTAAGCCCTCAGAGTACAGGATGACCAAGACCTTCTTCTCCCAGGGAAAGAGATGTAATATGGCACTGGGAGGGACATCATCTGTCTTCTTGGCCTGCTGCTGGTGCCTGGAGACCAAGGAATGGAACTTGCACCTGAGGTCTCAACACTTCTTCCTGATGTTCTCCTTCATGAGCAGGGTGGTGCCTACAGCATTGACTCTATTGACTATCCTGTCCCACTGTTCGAGTTTCCTAGTGAGAGGAGTGTGCTGGACTAGTGGCTCTACTCTTATGATTTAATCCACCAAAACTCTTAACTCATCTTCTGAAAATCATGGATTTCTCGACCGTGACATGGTGGAAAAAAGTAAAACGGCTGACAGTAACGTAGTTAACAGGGGCAGTGCAAAATGGTGTAACTGGACAAAATTGTGTGCAGGGCTTTCCAATGGGATGGTGAAAAAGAAGTGTTAGAAATGGGGTTTCTGGTTGGCTAGGGTATGCACCTCAGCCAGGCAGAACTTACCCACTCTAGTCAGGGCAAGGGAGTTACACGTCCAAGATAACCCCTGCTCACCCCCTTGGTAGCTTGGCACGAGCAGTCAGGCTTAACCCGGAGGCAATGCGTAAAGCGTTTGCACAACACACACATACATGTGACGCAATATCCCCACCACAAAGGAAACACAACACCAGATTATATGAAAATATACTGTATTGTACACAACGTAATTATCAGACCAACATCACATAATAGTACTATCCTGCTACCTTAGCAGTTGTCAGAACGTTACACATTAGTTACTCTGCAAACTAGCAGTAGTCACACATAACACACAGGTTACTCAGTATTCTGCAACATAAGCAGTAGTCAGGAAACATGTTATCACATTAGAACACTTGTCATAAACATATCATAAAACGCCCATAGTAGGAACATTAGAAAACCTATGGCAATTTAGGGAAACATATTAGCAAGTCATGTCCATAAAAGGAACATGTGCACATATATGTAAAAGCATCCTAGAACAGGTAGGCAATAAATCACAATTAGCAAGGTCTGTAGAAAGAACTTGGATTATAATATTATTGGTCCGTTTAAAAGTACCTGGTGAAGGATAGAGGCACCCTCTGTGCCTTGAAGACAAGGAAGAAAGGGGCCCCCAGCGCTCCTCTGCGCAATGAGGGGGCCTCCTTAAAGTCCTGGGGAAGAGGGGGGCGGCACGCACCCCCTCTGCACTGCTGACGGGCCCCTCCTGGGGCCCGCGATCACTGGGGGCCCCCCCGGGCCTCCACCGACCCTCCTGTGGGGGGGCCAAGGTCACCCAATGCTTAAAGGAGGAGGGGGGCGCCTCGCACCCCCTCCTGGTTTCCACACGGGCCCCTCCGGGGGTCCCATTACCCTCTGGGGTCTCCCTGGGCCTCCGGGGCCCTTCCTCAAAGGGAGACCCCGAACCAAAATACTTCCGGGCCCGCGAGGGGACCAATCTGTGAGCCGGGGGCCAGGGCGAGCCTCCGGCGAGGCTGCCGCCCGGCCCGAAACAACAGGGGAGTCCTCCGGGACTCCTCCACGCGAGGGAGAGGCGTCCTCCTCTCCCTCGCCGTCCCTCTGACGTCGCGGCCCAAGGTGGGGCCTGCTGGTGCCCCGGGGGCGCTCCACAAAGCGCGCGTCCCCCGGGAGCACGATAGGAGCATGATAGCTCCTTCTTTCACTTCTCCTAGTGCCCCGGGGGCACTAGAGAGGGCGCAAACCTCGTGCCTGGAATCAGATGCTCTGCCCGGGCGGCGGCGGTGATTTCTTTCAAGGAAATGCGCCGTAGAGAGCGCAAAGGCACCATGAGGCTCCCGGGTTGCGGCGGTGAATTTCCATCCAGCGCTCTTCACAGCGCTAAGACAATTATGCAGCCTGGGCTGCGGCGGTGATTTCCCTGGGCACAAGAAAGGCGCTTTCAAAGCGCTAAGACACTCATGCTGCCTGGGCTGCGGCGGTGATCTTCTGCAGCATTTCCATAAGAGCGCTTCTCCCCTAAGCGCTAAGGCAATATTAAGAAGATCGGTGCAGGGGTCAGGGGCCACAGCACCCTGCCCCTGGGAACAATAATCAAGGAAAAGGTACCGGGCTGGTGGGCCCAGCTACAGGCCAGCACAAGGGGTGCAGATGGTGGCAGTTCCTCCTAGTGACCAGGCAGGTCACAGGTCAGCACAGCAACAGCAGACCATGGCGGTTTCCTGGTGAGTCCATTCATCAGCGTTCTGTGTCCAGTTTCAAGTTCCAAGAATGTTCAAATTATGGGGAAAATTCCCCTGTACTTATAGTCCATTTTTACAGTGTTTTACAATGACAGGGAGAGGAGGTTCCAGCCAGTTACAACTGGTTCTGGGAGTGCCCCCTCTCTCCTTTCAGCACAGGCTCCAAACATCAGTGGGGGGTTAACGACCCTATTGTGTGAGGCCAGGGCGCAGCCTTTACAAATGTAGGTGTGCCCCGCCTCTCCCTTCTCTCAGCCCAGGAAGACTATTCAGTATGTAGATGCACCTCAGTGACACCTCCACCCTCCCTGTGTACAGGCTGTCTGAAAAGTATGCACAAAGCCCCAACTGTCACTCTGCCCAGACGTGGATTGGAGTCAAGCTGCAAAACACCAGAATTATAAGCACAGATAAATGCGCACTTTCTAGAAGTGGCATTTCTGTGATAGTAATAAAAAATACACCCACACCAGTAAGCAGTATTTATTATCACCATCACAACCATACCAAACACGCCAACGCTACCCCTCATAAATCAGACAATACCCCTTACACCTAAGGCAGGGCATTTCTAATGCAATCCTATGAGAAGGCAGCACTCACAGCAGTGAGACACCAAGTTAGGCTGTTTGTCACTACTAGGACAGGCCATGCAATATGGCACATGTCCTGCCTTTCTACATACATGGCACCCTGTCCATAGGGCTAGCTAGGGCGTACTTTAGGGGTGACTTACATGTAGTAAAAGGGGAGTTCTGGGCCTGGCAAGTAAATTTAGATGCCAGGTCCCTGTGGCAGAGAACTGCGCACACAGGCCCTGCGCTAGCAGGCCTGAGACAGGTTTGAAAGTCTACTTCAGTGGGTGGCGCAAGCAGCGCTTCAGGCCCACTAGTAGTATTTAATTTACAGGCCCTGGGTATAGAGATACCACTGTACAAGGGACTCATAGGTAAATTAAATATGCAAATTAGGTATAAGCCAATCACACCAACTTTAGATGGGAGAGCACCTGCACTTTAGCACTGGTCAGCAGTGATAAAGTGCTCAGAGTCCTAGAGCCAACAGCGAGAGGTCAGAAAAACCAGGAGGAAGGAGGCAAAAAGACTAGGGATGACCATGCGTATGGCCAAAAGTCCAACACAACCCCCTACCAGCCAAAATCCAGGGGAGAACAATCAATACCTTGATGTACTTTCCTGATTGGGGCGATAGAACAAGGACCCAGGCCCACAACAGCAGGGGCATGTTCCAGTTCTACGCCTTCCTAACTCCACTGGGATCTCTCTGTCAATGCGTCCCAGGCAGCCTAGACCAACCCACGGGGATTCTCTAGCTGCCAATGGCCAGAACCAGGCCCCAGGCCATCTAGGAGCTTCTGGTCTCTGAAACCATAATGAGTGGGGGGTGGTAGCCCCAGGTGCAAAGCAACCTGTCTCCACTCCATTTCCGATCAGTTCAGGGGCTCTACCCTGCCACTGATTCACCAACCTAGGGTCCGCACCCATAGGTTCTACAGGGGCTAGAGGCGAGGCTCTCCTCCCTCTACCCCTCCTTCTAGGATCCCGCCCTCCTCTCCTAGGAGGGGTATCACCAGAATCCACACTTGCCAGGGTGCTGGGTACAGCAGCCCTGCACAACTTTCTCGCCAGCCCAGGATCACTACCTGGCGACTGACCACCCAACCTAGGGACGACACCCTTTTGTTGCACCGGGGTCCGGGGCGGGCTTCCCCCTCCCTGAACCCCACTTCCAGAGTCCTGCGTCTCCCCACCTCGGGAGAAGCCACCAGAAGTTTCACACGGGGGGGTGAGCACACTAACCGCCCCCCCAACCAGATCAGAGTTTACCCCCTGAACCTGTCTATCTAGTCCAGGGACGACACCCTTAGTCTGGACCATTGCCCAGCGAACCAGGACTTCCTTGGGAGCACACCTACCCCCTACCAGATCAGAGTTTACCCCCTGAATCTGGCAATCCAACCCAGAGTCACTACCCTGCGGTTGAACCACTGCCTGGCGCACCAGGACTTCCTTGGGAGCACACGTACTACCCATCAGGTCAGAGTTTACCCCCTGAACCTGATCATCCAACCCAGAGTCACCACCCTGCGGTTGAATCATTGCCTGGCGCACCAGGACTTCCTGGGGGGCACACCTACCCCCCACCAGGGAAACACTTTCCCCAAGGGCCACCCAAGAGTCTGGCTGGCGCAGGTCTCCTGACCTCTGCCAATCTGACAGAGTCTGGATTCCCCCCAGCCCAGAAATGGTCTCACCAAGGTCATTCCTGGGGGGCTCTGCTCTCAGAGCTGACCCCTGACCCTCCAGGTTCTCCACTGGGGCCCGCAGCCCCCTCTCAACCCTATGCCTGGATTTCCGCCTCCTCCGCTGTAGAGCGAGACTACCAGACACCAGGACCGGCGGAACGCTATCACCAGCCACCCGCCTAAGTCCTAATGACAAAATGGGATCCTTCTGAACAGCTGGCCCTACGGCACAGGTTAGGCTCACCTCCTGGCGTTCACTCATGGAACCTTCAGGGGCCTGGGGCAGTATCTTGGGCACCTTGGGCCTCAGCCCAGCCCCATTCCCTCTCCTCAGAGACGGGACATGGGGTCCCTCACCCATCCCAGTCCACTGGGACCTACCTGGGACACTCCATTCCTTTCCCACCACACCTTGTTGGGAAACACCTGGACCACTCTCATTAGGAACACCCCCTAATGCCACACCAGACCCTCTGGTACGCAACCAGAAGTCTGCCTCCTTTGCGAGCTCCCTGGGGTCAGAGAGCTCACACACTGACAAGTGTTGGCGTAACTCTGAAAAACAACAACGAAACAGGTGCTCTCTGAGAATCAGATTAAACAGCCCTTCAAAATTGTTTACTGTGCTACCCTTCACCCATCCATCTAGTGCAATGCAGCAATCCTCCACAAACTCCTCCCAAGACTGGTGGGACAGTTTCTTACCACCCCTAAACCTTTTTCTGTATTCCTCAGGGGAAAAACCATACTTCACAATCAGTGCGTTCTTCACAGCGGAGTACCCCTCCCTGTCACTCTCTTCTAGAGTCAGTAGGGCATCCCTCCCCTCCTCAGGAATAAAACTCCCTAGGCCAGTTCCCCAATCCTTCTCAGGGATCCTGCGCTCTACCAGAGCCTTCTCATATTCCTTTAACCACTGACGTATGTCACCCCCCCTTGGAACCTAGGTACCAGATCTATGGGTATGTGAGGAACATCTTTGCTACAGCACTGTACATTGCTGCCACCACTGGACTCCACCTGCAGCGCTGGTGAGTCCAGAACCTTCAGACTGCGCTCTAGAGCGAGTCTTTCTCTGGCAAAGGCCCTCTCTGCCTCTGCCATTCTCTCCTGTACTAAGGCCTTCTCTACCTCAGCCCTTCTCTCCTCAACAGCTAGGCGCGCTAACTGCAACTTCAGGTCCCTCTCTTCCCGCCTATCTCTTAGCTCATCAGGCGTCAAGGAATGAGAGGTAGCCCTGCTTCTTACACTGGACCCAGCAAGGGACTCCCTATCACTGGGGCCTTCCCTGTCCACTGGCGTCCCCAACCGGTCATTCTCACCCTCCTGATCAGTCTCTCTACCACTCTCTAGGGATGAGGTCTGGGAGCCCTCCCATTGGGAACCCTCGCTACACTCAGGATCCTCTGGGTGCCCCCTAAGCACACTCCCTCCCTGGGTAAATGTCACAAACCTTTCAAAGAAATTCAGAGATCTCCTGAGGTCCCCTTCTACAGGCAGCCCTCTCTCTCTACAGAACCCCTCTAATTCCCCCTGCGTGTAAAACGGCAGGTCCTCTAAATCAAAGGTAAGCCCCATCTTGAAAAGGTACAAATAATTCAACTGTGACAACCACAATACCCAAGCGTGAGAACTGAAAACAGGAAAAATGACCAAAGAGAGAAAGTTAAGAGAAGCCAAACATGTGATGGTCTAAACGCAATCCTTGTAGTGAAATAATGAGTCACAATGGTATTGTGCAAGCGCAAGTCCTATCCCGTCGCTGCTTCCAATGTTAGAAATGGGGTTTCTGGTTGGCTAGGGTATGCACCTCAGCCAGGCAGAACTTACCCACTCTAGTCAGGGCAAGGGAGTTACACGTCCAAGATAACCCCTGCTCACCCCCTTGGTAGCTTGGCACGAGCAGTCAGGCTTAACCCGGAGGCAATGCGTAAAGCGTTTGCACAACACACACATACATGTGACGCAATATCCCCACCACAAAGGAAACACAACACCAGATTATATGAAAATATACTGTATTGTACACAACGTAATTATCAGACCAACATCACATAATAGTACTATCCTGCTACCTTAGCAGTTGTCAGAACGTTACACATTAGTTACTCTGCAAACTAGCAGTAGTCACACATAACACACAGGTTACTCAGTATTCTGCAACATAAGCAGTAGTCAGGAAACACGTTATCACATTAGAACACTTGTCATAAGCATATCATAAAACGCCCATAGTAGGAACATTAGAAAACCTATGGCAAGTTAGGGAAACATATTAGCAAGTCATGTCCATAAAAGGAACATGTGCACATATATGTAAAAGCATCCTAGAAAAGGTAGGCAATAAATCACAATTAGCAAGGTCTGTAGAAAGAACTTGGATTATAATATTATTGGTCCATTTAAAAGTACCTGGTGAGGGATAGAGGCACCCTCCGTGCCTTGAAGACAAGGAAGAAAGGGGCCCCCAGCGCTCCTCTGCGCAATGAGGGGGCCTCCTTAAAGTCCTGGGGAAGAGGGGGGCGGCACGCACCCCCTCTGCACTGCTGACGGGCCCCTCCTGGGGCCCGCGATCACTGGGGGCCCCCCCGGGCCTCCACTGACCCTCCTTTGGGGGGGCCAAGGTCACCCAATGCTTAAAGGAGGAGGGGGGTGCCTCGCACCCCCTTCTGGTTTCCACACGGGCCCCTCCGGGGATCCCGTTAGCCTCTGGGGTCTCCCTGGGCCTCCGGGGCCCTTCCTCAAAGGGAGACCCCGAACCAAAATACTTCCGGGCCCGCGAGCGGGCCAACCTGTGAGCCGGGGGCCAGGGCGAGCCTCCGGCGAGGCTGCCGCCTGGCCCGAAACAACAGGGGAGTCCTCCGGGGCTCCTCCACGCGAGGGAGAGGCGTCCTCCTCTCCCTCGCCGTCCCTCTGACTTCGCGGCCCAAGGTGGGGCCTGCTGGTGCCCCGGGGGCGCTCCACAAAGCGCGCGTCCCCCGGGAGCACGATAGGAGCGTGATAGCTCCTTCTTTCACTTCTCCTAGTGCCCCGGGGGCACTAGAGAGGGCGCAAACCTCGTGCCTGGAATCAGATGCTCTGCCCGGGCGACGGCAGTGATTTCTTTCAAGGAAATGCGCCGTAGAGAGCGCAAAGGCACCATGAGGCTCCCGGGTTGCGGCGGTGAATTTCCATCCAGCGCTCTTCACAGCGCTAAGACAATTATGCAGCCTGGGCTGCGGCGGTGATTTCCCTGGGCACAAGAAAGGCGCTTTCAAAGCGCTAAGACACTCATGCTGCCTGGGCTGCGGCGGTGATCTTCTGCAGCATTTCCATAAGAGCGCTTCTCCCCTAAGCGCTAAGGCAATAATAAGAAGATCGGTGCAGGGGTCAGGGGCCACAGCACCCTGCCCCTGGGAACAATAATCAAGGAAAAGGTACCGGGCTGGTGGGCCCAGCTACAGGCCAGCACAAGGGGTGCAGATGGTGGCAGTTCCTCCTAGTGACCAGGCAGGTTACAGGTCAGCACAGCAACAGCAGACCATGGCGGTTTCCTGGTGAGTCCATTCATCAGCGTTCTGTGTCCAGTTTCAAGTTCCAAGAATGTTCAAATTGTGGGGAAAATTCCCCTGTACTTATAGTCCATTTTTACAGTGTTTTACAATGACAGGGAGAGGAGGTTCCAGCCAGTTACAACTGGTTCTGGGAGTGCCCCCTCTCTCCTTTCAGCACAGGCTCCAAACATCAGTGGGGGGTTAACGACCCTATTGTGTGAGGCCTGCGCACAGCCTTTACAAATGTAGGTGTGCCCCGCCTCTCCCTTCTCTCAGCCCAGGAAGACTATTCAGTATGTAGATGCACCTCAGTGACACCTCCACCCTCCCTGTATACAGGCTGTCTGAAAGGTATGCACAAAGCCCCAACTGTCACTCTGCCCAGACGTGGATTGGAGTCAAGCTGCAAAACACCAGAATTATAAGCACAGATAAATGCGCACTTTCTAGAAGTGGCATTTCTGTGATAGTAATAAAAAATACACCCACACCAGTAAGCAGTATTTATTATCACCATCACAACCATACCAAACACGCTACCCCTCATAAATCAGACAATACCCCTTACACCTAAGGCAGGGCATTTCTAATGCAATCCTATGAGAAGGCAGCACTCACAGCAGTGAGACACCAAGTTAGGCTGTTTGTCACTACTAGGACAGGCCATGCAATATGGCACATGTCCTGCCTTTCTACATACATGGCACCCTGCCCATAGGGCTAGCTAGGGCGTACTTTAGGGGTGACTTACATGTAGTAAAAGGGGAGTTCTGGGCCTGGCAAGTAAATTTAGATGCCAGGTCCCTGTGGCAGAGAACTGCGCACACAGGCCCTGCGCTAGCAGGCCTGAGACAGGTTTGAAAGTCTACTTCAGTGGGTGGCGCAAGCAGCGCTTCAGGCCCACTAGTAGTATTTAATTTACAGGCCCTGGGTATAGAGATACCACTGTACAAGGGACTTATAGGTAAATTAAATATGCCAATTAGGTATAAGCCAATCATATCAACTTTAGATGGGAGAGCACCTGCACTTTAGCACTGGTCAGCAGTGATAAAGTGCTCAGAGTCCTAGAGCCAACAGCGAGAGGTCAGAAAAACCAGGAGGAAGGAGGCAAAAAGACTAGGGATGACCATGCGTATGGCCAAAAGTCCAACAAGAAGGGTGCCTAATCTAGGAAGTATTTTGGAAATAAGGTGCTCTGGCTTCTGTATTTTGCATTGAAAATCTGTAAACGGGTGTGTTTTATAGTGTCCTTTGCAGGTGTGTCCACTATGGCAATGTGTGTCAGAGGTGTTTTTTTCAAATTAATCCAATGTGCAGTTGTCTATTACTTTGCTCACCGCGAACCGCCATGGTTCAGACTGCCATTGGCTGACCGCCATGAGAGTCCGCCATGGCGACTATGTGCTTGTAATATTCTCAGTGGTTGGCCACAGTGCTGTCTGTACTGGAGGTCGAACTGCCTATTTCCAGGCCACCCTGCCGCTGCTGTTCAGCCTTTTTTGCTTGGCGGTCCTGCCTCTGTAACTTGTAATAGGGCGGTCTGAAAGACCTCTGTAGTGCTTCTGCTCTTATCTCGTTTTCAGCACTTACATAACATATCAAGAATGCACTTCTGAGTTCAAAGAAGACTTTTATTGTTGTTAATTCTTCCCCAACCGCAATTTCGTAAGAGGCGAATTAGTAGATTTCAAGCACAAGTTCAATGAAAACACAGTTTGCAATATACACAGCAGGTTATATTTATAAGATATTGAATGCAAAGCAAAACAAATACTTCACCGTGTGAGAAACTATTTACAGCTTCATCTTTCTAGGGTCTGCAAGCTGATGACTCCTGTCAGCTGCGAGAAAGAGATTTATCTACCCACACAGGATGCTGGCAACTGGCGCCAAGTTCAAGCACGAAGTCAGGCAGATTCGAATCTAATTCTCTGAAGCCTGTGACATCTGTTACAAAGGTGTGCCCCCTCCTCTCAGACTCGGGAAAACTACGCAAGCCTTTGGAGACTGGCCAGATCTCCTAGACTGCTCCTCTTCCCAAGCTCAAGCAGAGAGAAAAACACCACCTGTACTCTCTCTTATCAGGTCTAGTCTGGTGTGAGAAAAACATCTTGGTTCATCCTTTGCAAAAACACAGCTTGGAAAAAATACAGCTTGGATTCGCAACTGCAATGTCTAACTTCATGTTAAAGGCAATAGGCAGCTAACCTAAATATCAAATGCAATATCTAGTGTCATGTCAAAGCCAATAGGCAGCTGAGCTGAATACAAAATCCAATGTCTCATATCATGTCAAAGCCAATAGGCAGCTGAACTGAATACAAAATGCAATGTATAATATCATGTCAAAGCCAATAGGCAGCTGAGCTGGATACAAAATGCAATGTCTAATATCATGTCAAAGCCAATAGGCAGAATACAGAATGTAATGGCTAATGCAATGTCAAAGCCAATAGGCGGCTAAACTGAATACAGAAAGTAATGGCTAATGCCATGTCAAAGCCAATAGGTGGCTCAACTGAACAAAACATACAATGTGCTACTGGTGAACATTGAGCAACTAATATGCGCAGTGGTGAAACACAAAGTCATTGGTCAAACTCCATTAATGGCATAACATTCCATCCTTTGACCAATGAATTTTTGTTTCACATATCTCTTGTTTCAGACAAAAACAAAAAACAAAAAACATCAGCACAAAAAACATTATCAGCAAGTCAGATTTGAATGATCAAAGCAATCTCTGTAAAGCAATGAAAGTGAATTAACATATAGATGCCATAACCTTTCACATCAGATACATCTACACAAAAAAGACTGAATGAGATTATAGTGTCTCTAATTCAACAGTGTTAGCAATTTGATGTGGCATGAGTTCTACTCATGTAAAGATGCACGGTCCACCTGAAAGGTATGCTGGAAGATAAGTGAAAGTCAGCGTTCCATACGAAAAAACAGACAGTTAGCTGTTAAGGTTGATTAGT
Source organism: Pleurodeles waltl (assembly GCF_031143425.1). Taxonomy (NCBI): domain Eukaryota; kingdom Metazoa; phylum Chordata; class Amphibia; order Caudata; family Salamandridae; genus Pleurodeles; species Pleurodeles waltl. The sequence continues at coordinate 312,338,888 of NC_090449.1, read as the reverse complement.
TCCAGTGGAAGAATGTAATCAAACAAGTTGAACTTGAACTGAAGGCGCCATTTGCGCAAAATGGATCCATGGTGCTGGCACTTTACTCAGCCAGGTTCAGGTTGGGGGTTCGGTCCCTTCCCCGACCCCTCACGCACACACCCGAAGGGGGACCACACAGCACACTCAGGAACAGTGGCGAAACGTGGTAGGATCTGCAAAAGAAAAAAGTATGACTTTTCTTGCAAATAACATTTGTCATTTAAACTGCACCCTTCCTCTTTCTTTCCCTGTTTTATAATCAGCAGGACGTTTTTGGGGCCCTTTATTATGATTTCTGCAGGTTCTGGAGGGTCACTTGGGGCTTCTGCCCACACATCCGCACTGAGGTTTTTATCTGCTGCGCCACAGCTTCCCTTTTCTTGCACTGTCAGAAGGGCTGGGGCAGACTCATTCTTTACCAAACCTCCATTCACTGTACTTTTGTCAATTTGGGCCATTCTGTCTCCAATTTGTATGAATAAATCAGATTATTTTCTAGTTATCAGCATAATTTCGATTTCTCCTTGGTAATCTGCAGCAATCATTCCCCTTAAAACCTGATCACTTTGCCCTTTCTGTCCTGGTAACTTTCCTCTCCCCAACTGCTCTGTGACTGCTTGCATGACAGATTGCTTTTGTGCGTGCTGCACAGTTTTTATCAAATCTAGGGGAATGTGCATCTCTCTCATCTCTGCCCACCTGTAAGTGGCTTTTTCTCCCAGCTGTTCACATTTCTGGGACACCCACTTAGCCATCCCCATTAGGGCAGAATTCTGGGTGTACACTTCTCTCTCTGAATTTTTCTCTTTAACATCTGCAAGGGAATTGAACCAGTTAGGTGCAAGCCATGTGGAAAAACAAACTGCTAAACCAGTGGCAATGAACCAAGAATCAGTGTAAAAATGACACATCTCACGTAGCTCTTGCTTTAAAATCTGACCCACATTGTACAACGCTGTTCCTTCTCCTGTGCCATAAAATAACATTTCAGTCAATGAATCATTAGTAAAACAAACATGCTTTTTATCTTCAGTGGACACAAATTCAAATGGTGCACACAATTTCACTAGTGACTCTTTTATCTGTGGTACTCTAGCCCTGTCTTGCAAGTACCAGATCCAGTGTATGATCCTAGCTAGGGGCACTCTTTTCTTCCCTTGTTCTTGAATTACATGTACATAAGTATTTCCTTCTTGCACTGCGCAGAAACCTAAAGTCTGCATTATTTCATTTGCCAAATCACAAGCGCGTAGCTGCATATTATTTTTCCCAGTGACCATATACAAAAGTGTTAGGATTTCACTCAAATGAGGGTTATTCTGTTTCCAAAAATCAAACAAGCTAATAAAACTCGGTGTCTCTTGCTTAGTGCAAACAGTAAGAAACTCTAAAATCTTTCTTTTTACTTCATTTTGCAACGGTAACTCGTAAATCACATTCTGAGCTCTCTCGTTCTCGTCCGTGTTATCAGTTAAGGAATGCACTTTGACTGCCAAAAAACCTGCTCACACGGAGGCTCAGAGCAGCTGGAAGCTGTCTTAACCCCCTCATTACTGGAATGGGAAAAGAAAGATTCTTCTAAAACAGCATTTTTATAACTTTCAGCATTATCTTGAATTAATGTATTCTGGCTAATTTGCTCACGTAAATTCTCATTTTCATGTTCCAACTGCCTACATTTCTCTGTAAGCAGATAAAGGTATCCAAACCTTTCTGTCATCATTGCTTCCTAAAGGCACATTTTCTAAATATGCTTCATCACAACAACACATATTTCTCAAAGCACCATCAGGCTGTTTAGCTACACATGCATTTTTAAACATGGTCTGCCGTGCTTCTGTAATTCTCCAAACAACAGAAATCAATTCACAGTTTTTCATAGCACCATCGGGCAGTTTAACTACACATGCATTTTCAAACATGGTCTGCCGTGCTTCTGTGATTCTCCAAACAACAGAAAACAATTTCTGTAATTCTCCAAACAACAAAAACAATTACACTTTTAAAGTGTGCACGTAGACATCTATTAATTCGTCACCACCCCTTAACCACCCCACTCCTGGTACCAAATGTAGTGCTTCTGTTCTTATCTCGTTTTCAGCACTTACATAACATATCAAGAATGCACTTCTGAGTTCAAAGAAGACTTTTATTGTTGTTAATTCTTCCCCAACCGCAATTTCGTAAGAGGCGAATTAGTAGATTTCAAGCACACTTTCAATGAAAACACAGTTGCAATGTACACAGCAGGTTATATTTATAAGATATTGAATGCAAAGCAAAACAAATACTTCACCGTGTGAGAAACTATTTACAGCTTCATCTTTCTAGGGTCTGCAAGCTGATGACTCCTGTCAGCTGCGAGAAAGAGATTTATCTACCCACACGGGATGCTGGCAACTGGCGCCAAGTTCCAGCACGAAGTCAGGCAGATTCAAATCTAATTCTCTGAAGCCTGTGACATCCGTTACAAAGGTGTGCCCCCTCCTCTCAGACTCAGGAAAACTACGCAAGCCTTTGGAGACTGGCCAGATCTCCTAGACTGCTCCTCTTCCCAAGCTCAAGCAGAGAGAAAAACACCCCATGTACCCTCTCTTATCAGGTCTAGTCTACTGTGAGAAGAAAACAGCTTGGTTCATCTTGTGCAAAAACACAGCTTGGAAAAATACAGCTTGGATTCTCAACTGCAATGTCTAACTCCACGTTAAAGGCAATAGGCAGCTAACCTAAATATCAAATGCAATGTCTAATGTCATATCAAAGCCAATACGCAGCTGAGCTGAATACAAAATGCAATGTATAATATCATATCAAAGCCAATAGGCAGCTGAGCTGAATACAAAATGCAATGTCTAATATCATGTCAAAGCCAATAGGCAGCTGAGCTGAATACAAAATGTAATATATAATATAATGTCAAAGCCAATAGGCAGCTGAGCTGAATACAAAATGTAATTGCTAATGCAATGTCAAAGCCAATAGGCGGCTAGACTGGATACAGCATGTCAAAGCCAATAGGCAGAATACAGAATGTAATGGCTAATGCAATGTCAAAGCCAATAGGCGGCTAAACTGGATACAGAAAGTAATGTCTAATGCCATGTCAAAGCCAATAGGAGGCTAAGCTGAACAAAACATATAATGTGCTACTGGTGAACATTGAGCAACTAATATGCGCAGTGGTGAAACACAAAGTCATTGGTCAAACTCCATTAATGGCATAACAACCTCCAGCATGCAGGTTTTTTCAGGACCGCCAACATGGTGGTCTGGCGGTCTCACTGCGAAACTCATAATCACGCCCTTAATCTTCTACATTGGTCCCCTGCTGTCTCCAATGGCAAAATACACAGTGGAAGAGAGAGGTCCCTGTTTGTGCAATGATTTTACCCCACAAGATACTGTGTATTTTATTTTATTTTGTGATCACTATAGAGCGTTACAGTGTAAGTACATTCTGCCTATATTTATGCAGCATACTTTTGAGCAAGTCACACCAGCTCTGATGTACTTACAAATGTTAACAAGCCCTGTTATCTCTTTTAATGTAGAAATATTTTTGATAGGGGCTCACAGGATTAGGAAGAGTTTGCAGGATGAAACAATGATTTAATGCTATGTGTTGCGGCTGTGAATTTTACATCTGTTTTTTAATGTACTTTTTAAACTGTATTTTTGTCTGTTTTTATTTGAATGTGGTAATGTAACTTTTATGTTTATATATGTGTTGAAATGTGTGCTTTTATGGCTTTTAGTAGCTAAAAAAAGCATTTTGACTGGCTAACAAGCAAAACTATGGCTCTTAGCTCCTGGTTTATATTCACTTATGTGTTCTTAAAAATTGCAGTCTTTATTTTCAGGTTTCCCTTTGGTGGTGGTGTAATGGATCAGGGGGCTCCTTATGGTTGGGAAAATGTTTGCTTTAGTTTCATTTTAAATGTTGGTTTGCTGGTAGGTAGCGGAGGCAGATGGAGTTTAATTTTATTTTTACTGCTTTAGAGTGAGTTGGTTTTCATTAATTTCTAGATTAGCTTACTATTTGTGTGCCTTTTTACAGATATGTGATTGGTGCTGTTTTTGATGGATTAGTAGTTTCTCTATGCTGTTGTAATTTTTTGTACTATCTAAAGTTAAAGACATAAAATCAGTAAAGTGTTTTGTTAGTTATTTGTTATTTAAATCTTTTTAAATCAATTACCTTATGTTAGTATAAATAACTGTTTTACTTACCTTGGAATATAGTTTTCAAGTTATGTTTTGAAAATACAGCAGAGTATCATCTTTTGTAGCTTTGGTAGTAATAAATAGTCACATTTGTGCCCTTTCTATATTTTTATTGGTTAATTTGGTTTACAGTTTGTTTTGATTGGTTAGTGTTCTTTTAGTTTGGGTTCCTTCCAACTTATTGCCTATTATGATGAGCACTAACTAGTTTTTTATAACGTTGAATATATATTTTGATATTATTATTTTAATTTGGATGTATTATTTATGTTTAGATTTATAATTATTTGTGTTTAACATTTAAATGTTGGTACTTGTTGGAAATATTTTATTAATATTTTGATGTATTGAAGTGTATAATTTTGAGGGTAATTTCTGTTTATTTTCGGAATGTAAAATTGTTATAATGTCAGTATAGTTATATATTTTTAATGTTAATCTTTAATTTATTTATAACGTAAAATTTTATTTTAATTAATTTTGTAATTAAATGTGTTAATTTCTTTAGATATTAGTGTAGTCATTATTGTGTGTTGCAATACCTTTGACTCTGTATATGTTTATTTAAAGGTTACTAAATTTTTGTTTCAATTTTTTTTGGTATTGATATGAATGAAAATAGATATTTTTAACAGCAATATTTTGGTTATCGATTGTTGTGCTTTTATTAGTTAAGTATGGAAAGGTGATATTTTTGTGAACAATACTTGCTTTGCACTTTTGTGTGAATCAGTATTGTTAGTGTTGATATTATGTCACTGCTGCTTGCAAAATATTACAGAATATACACAAGAACAATATACAAAATGTGTAAACGATATATATAAGGTATGCTGTCAATCAAATATAAGTATAAACATCAAAGATAAGATAAAAAGATTTATAGAAATAATCAATTAAAAATGTATCTTGGTTTTAGTTGGTTAACTAATTCATTTACATTATGGTTTATTCATGTGCAATTCTAAGGCTTTCAACTTTTTTTCTGAAGTGCTGACCTTAAACGCCAAGCAGAAAACAAAAAATTAGACATGCCAAAAGACAATAACATTGCTGGTGTGTGATTTAAAGATTTTGACAGCTGTACGATATTGTCTTACTCCAAGCAAGCAACAATATCTATAATATAGTCATATGCACTGTTGTAGGTCTCCTGTTGTTAGAACAAGACTGCTGGATTAGGGGTGGCAGCACCACCATCAGTGGGTGACTGAGTCAATCCCACATCGTCCTGCCAGTTGTCGGCCCATGTTCGGCTAGCTAGCAGCACCTCAACAGAACCCAGAGGAATAGGTGATTTGTGGCAGCCTTAAACAGGACATTCTGTGACCTCTCAGAGGAAGTCATGGGTTAAAAGTCTCACCCAAACTCCTAAGCAAGAGCATAGCAGTGATAGCCCAATCTGTCCATACTTAGGCCCAGATTTACAAAACAGTGGCACAGCTTGGCACTGCAACAAAGTTTTCAGCACTGCTCCCATGTGTTTCCTTGTGTGCTGGGGTTACATTTAGCTGCCAATGCAGGTATCCTTGCACCATAGTGCAAGGGTGTCTGCGTTGAGGGGTGTGATTGTTTATGTGGAGGAAAGTGTCCCTTCCTGCACATAAACAATGTACAATGGAGATTTGTCACACATAACAGTACCAAATCGTCATTTTTTTACTTATGGTTTATGTGCAGGAAGGGACACTTTCCTCCATATAAACAATCATTAATGGCCTTTTGCTCTTTCTATGTGTGTTGCAGAATGCAGCACACATAGAAAAAGCAAAAATGAGGGGGAATAAAAGTGTTCCTCCCAGTTGTGCCAGGGGTGGCGTTAGTTTATGGGTCTGCCATAGATTTACGATTTATCGTAAATCTGGGGCAGCGTCAAAAGTAATGGGTGGAACACCCACAGGAACACCCATTGCATGCCCCACTGCCACAGTAAACTGCGTCAGTGGGGCCCATATTTACAAGGAGGCGTTAAGTCACAAAAAAAGTGGTGTAGTGAATAGCATATGTAAACCAGTAATGGAGGGAGACAGAAGCTGTCTCTAAGGTTCGCTCAGTTTCCTTTGTCCCAACACTAATAACCAAAAGAAGTGAACCCACATGCCATATTATTCCAGGCCTCTGAAATCTTTCTCAACAGACCCCCAACCACGTAATCTACGCTCAATGGTGAATGTTACCACCACGAGGTGACTTCGTGGATAGAATCATTACAGGGTCTCCATTCACTTCAGTATCATTTTATCCAAATGAACCGAACAATATCTCTGTGAGAAGGTGAGTGAAAGTATGTGAGTTAGAATTGCCTCATATCCTAAATTCCTATTTATTAGTGTCCATAAAAAGGATATGGGTAAAATTAAAACCAGGTGACGTTGTGAGGATCAGCAATAAATCCTATACAACTAAAACTGAGGTTGACATGTTTCAGCTTGACACTGCCACTCAGTGTCCATGGCTTTCATCAGGATCTATTGTTAATTATTTTACCACAACATTGGAAGCCTAGAGGGGATTCTGAAATAATCAACAGACAAGGAGGAAAGAATAATCAATATTATTAATTATATTCTCAATCCATATCCCCCTTGCCCATTTAGGAATAAGTGGCAGTTAGGGTGTCAACTTAGTTGGGTAGAGTCCACAGATAAAATGATCAGTCTGATGATGGTCTACAACAGTCAAAATGGAAAATGTAGACTTAGAAACTATATACAAAAAAGACACACAAAAAAGAAAGTCTCAAGGTGCAAATACCTTAATGGGAGCTCTCCCTCTATCCTACCACAGCAAAAAGGCTGTGTCGAGATAGATGTCTGGACTTAAAAGGAAGCTTTAAAAAAGTCCAGATACAAGGAGTATACATGCTTTTGGAGAAGCAATCAAAATCTTCCAAAGATCTGTACTGCCGTCCTGGTCCAAGTGAAAAGGATGGCAAAGATGGCTGTGCTTAAAAACATGCAGCTCAAACCACTTAGTAAAAAATGTTTTTTTTTTTTTTTTTTAGCTTACGCATCAAGAATTTTCAATTCTATTAAGGACATGGAGGCAAGGATTATGCTTTCTCTTTCTTTTACGGTCCCAAACAGAAACCAATCAAATAACATCAAAACAACATTACCCACAATGCTCTTACAATGGTATCACATGGCCCAATCATAACTCAGGACCTTAACATATATAAACCATGACCCCAAATGTCACTTCCTCTTTCTTTGTAATGTCAGTTAAGTACCAAAAACACAGTAGAAACGCAACTCCTTACAGAACGAACCGTTCAAGATCAACAAGATCCGAAGTCCAGGACACTGCAAGTTGAGCTCAACAGGAGCCAGAACAGGAAGGAACAGAAGCCTCTCCAGCAGAAGGGCCGAAGTCCATGGATCTGACCTCTCCAGAAGCTTAAGATCGGGAGAGCCTTCATTCAAGGTGTCTTCTGATCAGTCCCTAAAGGTGACAAAAATTGAAGGTAATATTCTCCATAAAGTAAAACGCATTCAGATATCAAAACGTCTGTATACAAATCCATGAATCTGGGAGGGCAAAACCCATAAACATTTATAACAGTAAATCACAGAACATTCTTAGCACTAGGACTGTATATGAATCACAAAGAGTTATATGAGAGATAATCCTCTTCTCCGTGTCCGCAATAGAATTGAAAATTCCTGACGCATAAGCTAGAATTTTTTTTATTCTATGTCAGGATCCAAGGCTCCGATTATGCTTGTTTAAAGCTGTCCATTTACCACAGTCACTACATCAACAACTGGTTTGTGATAGAATTTATGGAAAGCAGGCTCAGAAGACCAGTCCTCTGCCCTCATAATGTCCTCCAGACAAGAGCCTAAAGTATAGGTCTTGGAAGCCACGGCCCCTCTGGCCGGAAGAGCCCCAAACTTTGATGTATCTATTCGAGCTTCATTCATCAGCCATCTCATCCATCTAGATAAAGTAGCAGGAGACACTGGTCTAAAGGGTTTCTGTAAAGATATTAATAATTGATCTCCAGAGTCTTGTCTGATTTCCTCAGTGGCTGTTTGTATGCTTTCAAACATTGTACAATACACAATTCCCGGTTATCAGGAAACATAGCATACATTACCAATCTACAATAGGTTTAGTTCTTCTTGTGATGTTAAAAGTAACACCATCCGGAGAGTAAACTCTCCCCGCTAAATCCAACACTCTAAATTTCGACACTCGTTACAAGAGGTGAGACACAGTAACATAGATAGTTTCGCCTAGAATTGTTTTCTAGAGAGATAATGATTAGATGGCCATTTGTCTAAAAATCTCAAAACTAAGTCAATATCCCATAGGGGAGAATATCGGGGCTGACAAGGAGTCGACATTCGAATTCCTTTCATTACCTTGCAGACCAAAGGATGTTCCCCTCCAGGCTTACCTTCAACTGCCTCATGACCAGCAGAAATGGCGGACCTGAAATTATTGACAGTGCTGTAAGCTGATCTTGAACTTTGGAGTTCAGCTAAAAATTCACAATCATGTCAACGTCTAAACCCTGCATGTCACACCAACTATATAATCTCTGCCAAGCTGAGGCATACCGTTTATGAGTGCCTGCAGCCCAGGCTTGCTTGATGAACCCTGCATCCTGTTACTAAATGCCTGGGAAATTCCATCTTAACCTGAAACACTCCAGGACATTAACACCAGTTTCTCCATAAGGCCCAAAGGATGTTGACGGCCTTCAGGACTCATCAGAAGATTCTGACGAGGAAGAATGAGAAGAGAGGGGAGCGAAGGCTAAAAACAGAGCTACTGGGAACCACAGCTGAGCTCTCCAGAATGGGGTCAGGAGAACAATCTCCACCTTCTGTCACTGGACGTGAGACAGAACCCTGGGTCATCATGAATGGGGGAGGGCATATCCCCGAAACTGAGTCCAGTCTTGAAGAAAGGCATCTGTCACCAGAGCCAGAGGGTCTGGATGCTAGCTGAAAATCTCGGTATCTGAAAATTGAGATGTGATGCAAAAAGATCCATGTCGCAGGGACCCCACTTCCTGAGTAGCTGATGAAAAAGAGCCTGATCCAGCTTCCAATCACTGGAATCTCTCAGGTACCTGGAGTTCCAGCCGCTATGGTATTCTGAGATTAGATAAAATAATCCGCTGTAACCACCAGTCGATGGCTGAGACAATAGTGCCAGAATTCCTTGGCTATCTCTGCCAGAATACTGGATTTCGCCCCCCTTAGTTTGTTGACATATCTCACTGCTGAGATATTGTCCATCCTCAATAAACTACAACAATCTGTCTCCTGAGGGGAGAGACTCTTTATGCAAAAGAGCCCGCTAGGAGCTCTAAACAATTTATGTGGAGACTCCATTCAGACATCGACCAATGACCCCCCCATCACAATTGAGCTGCATCGTGTCCCCCAGCCCCACTGACTGGCATCGGATTCGATCACTATGTCTGGGTAAGATCTGAAAATGGCTCTGCCGTTCCAGCCTTCCATATGCTCTAGCCACCAATGAATTTCCATCTTGTCAGATAATGGAATCTGTTCTGAATAAGCCAGGCCGTTCCGAAGGTGTTGGATTTTTAACCTCTGAAGATCAATAGTGATGTGGAGGAGGGAAAATGGCCTGGATGGAAGAGGATAGGAATCCTACTATCCTTGCAATCTCTCTCAATGACACAATCTGACAGTCTAATGCAGACCTCAACTACCTCTTGATGTTGCAAATCTTTTGAGAAGGGAGAATCAGTTGGGACGGGCTGAATCTATCTGGAAACCCAGGAGGTCTATGACCTGAGAACAACTCAACAGTGACTTCTGCACATTGATAATAAATCCCAGGTCCTGAAAGAGCGGAACAGTCCAAGCTAAATGACTCCGGAGAGTCTGTGCATCCTGTGCCATCAATAAGATGTCGTCCAGATAAATTATCAAACGAACACCCCAGGCTCGAAGGGACTCCACCACTGTTCTCATCAATTTAGTGAAGCACCAAGGAGCCGACGACCTGCCGAAGGGGAGAGCACTGAACTCTAGACATTGATCTCTCCATAGGAAGTGTAGATATCTCCAGTGGGGAGGAAAAATGGGAATCGATAGATAGGCGTCCTTGAGGTCCAGCCAGACCATCCAGTCACCTTCTAATAAAATGTCTCTCAGCATGTGTATTCCTTCCAGTTTGAAGGGCCTGTACAAAATCTAGTGATTGCAATCTTTTAGGTTTAGCACTGGGCGATGACCTCCACCCTTTTTGTCTACCAAGAATATCGGACTGATGAGACCAAAAGAGTGAGGGGAAAAATAACTTACTGCTCCTTTATCGAGCAGGGACTGAAAGTCTATAAAAGACTATTCTGCTTGGGAAAAATACATCATAGTTGGGGGCTGTAATTGCTTCGGAGTACTGAAAAACTCCAGTCTGAAGCCTAACACTGTTTGAAGAATCCAGGGGTCTCTAGAAATCTGTTTCCAGTTGTCTAGGTACAAGCCCACTCTGCCCCCCAGCATCACCCGTGAATGAGGTAAAATTCTTACCGGAATATCCATCGTCCTGGATTCCTCCCTGTTGTCCACACCGGGGACCTCTGCGGAATCTGGAATGCCCTCCTCTGGAGCGGGAAGGGTAGAAGGTGGTGTCCAAAGACTCCCAGTACCAAGCTCCTCTCCCTCTGATATAGTAGGCTTGAGGGCCTGAATATGATCCTCGGCTGGGCATGCGCCCTCCCTAACAACCGGCCATAAGAAAAAGGCCTCTTTTGAAAACCTTTCAAAGCGGCATCTGGGCTTTGTCGAGGGAGGAGTAGGTAGAGCAGAATATTGTCAATTCCTTGACGAAAGGCACCCCAAAGAATCTGCAGTAGGACCCGCTTCTGAGGTTGCCAGGTTGTTTAGTTTGGGGTCGATACACATCAGGATAGACCTTCTGTGTTTGGAGGAAATAGTGTAAATGGTATTACCAAGCTGACATATGGCCCTTTGCATCCAACCAATTAAAATATCGGTATCTATTGCCATCCTTGACTCCTTAGAGTGGAAAGCAAGCTCTAAGATCTTAGATTAGAGGACCGGACATGTCCAAAAGTTTGTCTTGGCAGTTACACCATGCCATGTCCAAACCCTTCTTAGGGTCTCTGGAGTATTTCTTCATAAACGTCACCATAGTGTATCAACTTCTAGAGTGTCAGCAACTTTTCCTTCTAAGTCTGGTCTGGGACATTCCGCTCTGAGGCGAGCCCGGACTTCCTTGTCAAAGCTCTTGAGTATGTGCGACTGTACATACTTTGCCACTTCCGGTGGAGGAACCCAATTGGATACTCTGGGGTGAATAATCTCAGTGGGATCAAAATCAAGAACTTTAGGAGGGGAAACATGTTTTTTAAGCCTCTTATTGGGAGCAGGTTTATCAGAGTCATCTGAGTCCGCTGAGGATGTATCTTTCTCAGAAGAGGATGGGGAAAACCAAGCGTCTTTTTTAACACTGTAGTTATGCTCACTGGCTCTTTTAAGGTGAAGTTTTTCAAAGGCAGAATCAGGTCCTTTTTCTTTATCTCTAGACTTAGAAACTTCGCCTTGTGCCGGAGGTTCCAGCATCCAACCCTAGGTATGAACCTAGTCAAGAAGCTGACCAGAAAAAAGTTCCTAATGCCCTAACTAGGGCCTCGTTAACATATTGTTTAAACCTACAATATAGGGATTCAACTAGGTTAATTTCAAATTGATTAATTGTGTCTTCAGGGTAAATACCCTGACTCAGCCTCATCCCAGTGAGTCATTCTCCTGATTTGTAATTGCTTTTCTGCCAGTTGGAAATGGCCAGGAGAGATAAACAAAGGGGGAGTGCAAGTCCCTTGCCAGGCTAAATAGGCCTATAAAATGTGGAGGGAGCAGCCTGGATAAAACACTCTAGGCAGTGCCTATTCAATGTATTACAACCCTGTGTTCTAAGCAGCGGGGCATATAGGGAGCACAGAGGGTTAGCAGAGGCACTTCCTAGTGGCCGCGTCACAGGTGAATGAGCCAGCTTCACAGAAGAAATTATCTGAAAAAATGCTGGCTCGTAAACGCGACGCGAGGAGCTGAATTAGAAATAGGATTATGCGAGGTAACTCGTAGACCGCTCCCGCTCCATGAAGGCCAAAATCAGCCGGCAAACCAATAGCAAGTTTTAACTCCTGGAGAGCACTGAGTGTTCATAATGAAAAGCAGGGCAGAATCGCTTCACTAATGACGCATGACAAAAACGATACACAGTGAAATTATTAAATGAAATAGCGAGTACTTATCTGGCTGCGGAGCAGCAAAGAAAGAGGAAGTGATATTTGGGGTCATGGTTTATATATGTTAAGTCCTGAGGTATGATTGGGCCATGTGATACCAGTGTAAGAGTATCATGAGTATTGATGGTGTTTGTTTTGGTGTTATTTGATTGGCTGCTCTTTGGAACAGTAACAGAAAGAGAAAGCATTATAGGAGCCTCCGATCCTGACATAGAATGCAAAGCTGGTGTGTACAGGCACATTTAGTCCAACAAAAGAAAAACCGCCAAATGTTTGCAGCTCTATTGTTAAAGTCAGAGAGTGAGAAAGGACTTCCCAGCCAATCACTCAGCATTGGAAAAGTGGCCTAGAATTCCTGCTGAAAACTAGCCAAGAGTTGTCAAAATAGTGTTGAATATTCCAAATGTCTGCTTAGAAAAAGAAAAAAAAACACTGACCACAAACTCTTGAACAAGGCTGATTCTTAAATTTCAACAATATATTCAACATCTATATTTTCTAAGTGTGAACAAATGTGTTCAGCATTAATATTTCATAATATAAGTGCTGATTCTTTAACTTTCTTGAGACTAAAATTTCCTTAAGGTCGTTTTCAGGTATATACAGACACAGTTATCCAAACAAAACAAAAGCAGCCAAATGTTTGCACAATGATTACAAGAATCCTGCAGCTCTATTGGGAAATGTCAGACAGTGAAAAATGACTTCCCATCCAAGCACTCAGCATTGGGAAAATGGCCTAGATTTTCTAATGAAAACAAGCCTGATGTTGTCAAAATAGTGTTGAGCAGTGGTTCCCAACCTTTTGACCTCTGTGGACCCCCACGTTTTCAGTCCTGGAACCCAGGGACCTCCCCTAAATCATTATTGGAATCCAGGGACCCCCCCCCAATTAGTCATTACTGGAAGCTCAGGGCCTAATTTGTTAATATTATTAAATATTATTACATTTTCTAAGCAGGTACGGACCCCCAGAGGAGTCTTCATGGATCTCCAGGGGTGCCCGGACCACAGGTTGGGAACCACTAGTGTTGAGTATTCCACACGTCTGCTTCAAAAATAAAAAACAGTGACAACAGACTCTTAAACAAGGATGGTTCCTAAATTTCAACAATATATTCAACATCTATATTTTCCTACGCTTGAACAAATGTGTTCAACATTAATATTTTATATTGTAAGTGTTGATGCTTTAACATTTGTGATTCTCAAAATGGTTTTAAAGTGACTGTATATAACATTTCTGATGTACCAGACTGAGGAAGTACTCTCTACTGACCTCTGATAAAAGAGTCGGGTCCAGCTGATTACTACAAGAGTGTCCCTGAAAAAATTGAACTAGTAAAAAACAGCTCTCTAATGGAGGCTTACAGTATACCTATGTGGTCCTAGAGACAGTTATCGTCACCTGGCCCATCTTGGGTATGTGTATCAGTGCGGTGAATAGCACCACCGGAGCATCTCTAAAAGTAGCTAGGACTTTGTCAATCTGGCCCTTAGTCCATGAGATGAGCACCCACCCCCATTACCTAAAGGAAAAGGGGTCTCCCCCTTGTTTCCTAGGTTGGCTATAGAGACAGGTCTGAGGTCAGCAATGAAATGGCATGCAGCATGGAAGGAATCCTTGCTGGAATGACCTCCCTCTTGCCCGTTGGCCTACATAGTGTTTTTATTTTTGTTCTGTGAAAAGGCCTGACGTGGGCAAGTGCGTTAGTGTCGGACTGATTGCAAATTCTTGAGGTGACAATTGCTATCTGGATTGCCATGTACTCAGACTATTCAACCTTGGACAGTGGTACATGGTGAAATGTAGTGCATATCGTAATAATAACAATGCATTCGCAGAATCACAAAGTTACAGCTGATTAGCCAAAGAGATTGTGAAAGGAACCCGAGGGAGCACTGCAGAAAAAGAGTACATGCTTCTCGGTTTCTGTTTCCAGTGTGCATATTGGGAATTTGTTGGATTTCTTGTCCATCATTTATATGCATAGAGAATAAGATATGTGCTAATACACAATCTTGCCTCACCCCTTCTGTTTAATGATGTGATCCGTGGGCTCCCCATTAATATCTCATCTCACTTGTGTGCAATTGTTGAAGTGGAGGCGTATTAAAATAGACAGGATATTTGCTAGTAAGCTGATATGTTTGAAGATCTCCCACATCTTTGCGCTAGGAACCAAATCTAACGTAGCTCTTAAATCAATAAAAGCTAAGTACAAATGTTTTCAACTTTGCATATATCCTGTAAAATAGTACAAAGTGAAAATCTATTGTACTGACCTTACTTATGAATCCCACCTGGGGCTAGATAAAACACATGGCTTCTCCATCCAGTTTTGCAGGAGTACCAAAATATGTCTGTAGGATGTCTTCTGCAGATTGCCTATTGGGCCAATAGGCCTATAATTCCCTGGGATGTACATGATCCCCTTATTGGAAATGTGCACTATTTTTACCCCTTCCCAACTCTCCAGAAGGTTAGCTCCACTCAAAATAGCATTTGATAATATGGTTATATAAAACCCCATATCTGTGCGTCCAATTTATAAAGTTCTCCTGTTTTTTTTTAAATTTGGGGCCAGGAGTCTCCATACTATATAGAGACCGGATGGCCATAATAACTTCCTGTACAGTTGTATGTAAAGGAGGAAAAGTATTTGGATTGCCAGCCGTGTCTATGATTTGGCTAGTTTTGCAATGGCGTCATCAGAGTAAAGACTGGCAAAATGCTGTACCCACACAGAAGAGTCAATATGGAAGTAAACAGAACTATTTGCATCCATACTGCCATTCAACAATAAATGCCTGAAGATCTTAATATCGTTCTTACTGACTGCTTCCAAGAGTTGTATATATTGCCCTCTTCCGAAAATGTTGTACTTCTGCTCAACGCTGTAGTTTACTGTGATCTTGTTTGGAGAATACAGACCTTGTTACGTGTCTTGAGTGTCTCTAATAATTTCGTACTTTCTTACCTACAAAGTTTATTGAACCAAGGAGCTTTTTTTTTTACCTGGTACTGTTGGTTAAAATTCCTTCCAAAGAACTCATTGATACTATCAAAAGGTGATAGTACTAGTAGGGATCTCTGATGTAAGAGAGTTTTCATATAGCCCAAATGCAATGGCTATAATTTTATAGATATTCACCATAGGACTTTGATTCTTCTGTCCTGCTGCCCATTCTAAGCTTCAATGGTTGTTTGAGACCATGGAGGAGGCTTCATGCATCAAATTGAGGTTTAAAATACTCATATTAGAGAAGAGATATACTTTCATTGTTACTGAAAGTGCATTGTGGTCACCATCATGTCTTTGGATTACTTCCATATCTGCAAGTTTCAGCCATAGATGTATCTATATAACACTATCAATTATACTACAATAATCCCCTGTTTTGAATGTGTAAAGCCCATTTCTATCAGATAATGTACATCCATTGCATACCCAGAGACCATGGAATAAAGTCGTGGAAGCTAACTGAAGTGATGTAGCCATCCTTTTTTTGAACGAGGATGAGTCTAAAGCCAGAATCCCCACAACTCGTCCTCTTGTTCAGACGGGAGAGACATGCTGGCAATTGGCATGTAGATAGTACTGAAATCTCCAGCAATCAGACAACTTTAATTATCATGATTATAAATATTGGCAGCATGTCTATCTTATTATCACGGGAGGAGAAGAAGAAAGGTTTGTAGGCCACTATCAAGATAGAGAGGGGTATATTGTGCCCTTCCCTTGACTATTATCTTGTAACCCTAGGCAGTACTCTCACTTACAGTATTTAAGATATTCAGTGAGGTGGTCTCACCCATGTAATGTGGCATGTTTCATCATCACTCACCTCAACCTGCCCTGGTAAAGTAGAACTACAAGGGAGGGCTCAAGAATTTGTTCAGGGAGTTCTCAACAAATTCTTGTGTTTGAGTCCGCCCTGGTAGTTCAGAGAAGACCGACGAGGTCCCGCAGGACTGAAGGCCGCCAGTGTAGGCAGTCTTCTGCCAACCATATTATGACTGTTGGCGACCCTTCGCCATATTTTGGGCAGAGAGCTGCCAGCAGCCATACTGGTGGTCGGGGGTGCAGTGGAGGTTGCTCCTCCGTTACCACCACGTGATCAGAACACTGCCCACCGAATTACATTTCAGTATTCGGCGTGGCGGTGTTCTGGTGACAGGGTGCTGGCAGAGGAGCAGGCCCCATGGAATCCGTTCCCTCCTGGATGACCACTGAGGCAGGTAAGGTGATCATCCGACAGGGGAGGGGGTGGGGGTTGTTGTGTGGTGTGTGCGTGAATGGGGGTGTGGCTGTGCGTGTTTAGAGGGGGTGTGAGGGCGTGTATGTATGCGGGGGTGTGATGTGTGTCGGGGGATGTATCGTGTATGTGTGTGCGCGTGTATGTGTGTGAGTGATGTGTGCGTGTGTGAGTGGAGGTATGTCTGGGGGGCCAATGGAGTTCGGGGGAGGGGAGGGAGCCCTACCACCTGTGGGGGGTGATAGGGAGGTCGTGGCTGTTGGAGGAGGACTCTTGGGAGGGGGGCGGGGAGACCCATATCAGTGCCAGGGAAGGAATTCCCTGACACTGATAGTGCCTACAGCCATGGTTTTCGTGGCAGTACAAAAACCACGAAAACCATGGCGGTATGCGGGGTCATTATCCCACAGGCAGACTAGTGACGGCCTCTGGGGTGGAGACCGCTGTCTCCAGCCTGGCAGTCGTTACTGCAGTGGCGGACGGTGTGGTGCATTGGCGGTTTGGCACATGTGCCAAACCGCCAATGTCATAATTTGGCGGTAATTACCGCCAGCCTGTTGGCGGTGCTACCTCCAAATTAACACCGTCCGCCAGGGTTGAAATGAGGGCCTTTGTGCCTTAATGAACTGCTATTAAAACTAGGCTACATAGTCTGGTTGGAAAATTGTCACCTTCATGGCTGTGATGGTGTGGTGAATCAGACTTTATTAAAAATGCTATTACCAATTATTTTTCATTATCTATGTTTTCCATTAATATTTCTTCTAAGTCTTTTTTTAAATCCATAATTCTGTTGAACGTTTTGTGGAATAATAGAAGGCCTAAAATCTGGTTTGTGAAGCTTAAACACAGTAAATCTGCTGGAGGATTCAATTTCTCTGATCTTATCTCCTATCATTTGGACTTTTGTTTTAAGCACGACTACTACTGTGAACTGGAAGAGTACCCCATGTAAGTTGTTATTGAAAAGGAGAATACATGACCATTTTCTTTTAAAGAAGTACTAAATAGAGGCCAACTTTTATTAGTCCCCCATGGTTAAGAATAAATCTACTGTTCTAAAATGGGGTTTTCCAAAGAAAGGTCAATCAAGAATCAATTTTTGCACTCATTGCTTTGGAATAATAAAAAATCTAAAATTAAGAATGGACTGCTAAATTTAACCAAATGGAGGAATGTGAATTTTCTGGGCTCAGCACCACCCTTTAATGGACTTAAACATACATTCAGAACATGGGAAAGAGAACAGTTAGTACAGTTTTTGACCAGGAAGGCTTGTGACCAGGACAAGGTGGGCCTCATGTAAATTATGCAAAACCTGCTAGCTTGTGAGGGATGTTAATGATTAGTATGGCCGGTGAAGGGTCTCTGCTATAAATTTTTAAAGTTGCAAAGATTGGTTTCAAAGCTCTACAGGGTCCCTGAAAGGAACAAAAGTTACAAAAAACTTCGTCCCAGATTAATTTAATTTACTTTTGCACCGAAAGTAGGATGATGCAGAGTAACTCAATGAGGCACATGCAGAATACACTACAGAGCAAAAGGTGTTTGTTGCTAGAAAGGTGAACTTTTCACAGCACAAAATTGCTTAGTATTACTCAGACAGATCAACATAAACATCCATAGGTTTTGACTGAAAACTCAGTCCACTAAGATTGGAGGCCTACTTAAAGCAGCTGACCAGTGTTCAGGGTCTTAAGGAAAAACAGCCTGCCATTTTCATCCCCAAAGTGTATTTATAATTATTATTGTCTCTCAAGAGAGTTATGTCACAAAATCCAGTCAAATGCCATCTATTCAACAAGCTCCGTTATAGTTTCAAAAAAAGATATAGGGCCAGATGCATGAAGAAAGCCTTTTGCGAATCGGAAAGAGCGATTTTTAAGAAATCGCTATTTCTGATTCGCAAAATGCAATGTATCATATTTGCGATTCGGTAATAGTGATTTCGTAAAAATCGCAAATGCTATTACCGAATCGCAAATTGTGATACCGGCCCCATTCGCATCTATGGGCCTGGCCGCCCATATTTGCTAATATTTAGCATGTCCCAAATTGCGAATTCCTAATTGGAGTTCGCAATTTGGGGAAATGCAAAGTCCAGGGTGCTGGGGGCCTAAGGCCCACTCTGCTGCACCCCAATTTTTTTTTTAACAACATGTAAGGTGCACACATGCCAAAAGGGCATGTGTGCTTTACATGTAAATTTTAAAAATGCATTTTAATTGCATTTTTAAAATTTGCACATGGTTACCACCAAGTTCAACTTGGTGGTAATAGCGATTCCTTAATGCCCAATTCGCATTAAGGAATTGCTTCATACATGTGCTTTAGAAATCGAAAATAAGCATTCCTTATTCGTGGAATTCTTATTTAGAGAGTCGCAATTTGCGACTCTCTAAACAGGGATGCAATTTTAAGGAATCGCTATTTTAGCGATTCCTTAAAATTACATTCTGAAAAGGCTTTTTGCATTCGCAAACGGGCATTCGCACCGTTTGCAAATGCAAAAAGCTTTGATACATCTGGCCCATAATTCTTTATTTTATATCCTTCTCATACTTCATATGAAGCAATATTCCAATGGCAGCAACAGCCAACTTGTGTTTCAAGGAGAATCATAAGTGTCAATGCTGAGAAATATTCGGGTAATTGCAAAATTATAATGTCAATGTATCAGCCCCTAGTTAAAAAATCAATTTCCATTTATAGTAAAAGCATACTTAATTTCAATCTTAGTACCAGCTGTGGATTGAGTTGTAACTTGATGAGCAATCAAAAAAAAAAAAAAATACAGCATTGCCAGTATTATTACACCCAACCAGTCCATGTCTGTGTTTTTCAGGGAAATGCAGAGTCGTTGGTCTCTTAATACAGGCATAGGATTGATGGGTGCACCTTTTGAATATTCCGAGAGTGACTGGAAGCAATTTGTAATTTAAAGGTCGCCAAGGTTCCCCAGCCACCTAGAATGTAACTGCCTAATCCAGGCCTCTCCAGGATCTTCACACAGCGCCAGATGAGGGTTTATTTCTTGGTTGGCGATGCAGTGAGCACATCTCTTTGATTCTTGTTAAGGGAGCTACCCTTGCGTATGCCCACCCAGTGCATTGTGCGGTATGAATTTCACTCAACGATCAGAGGGCAGAGTCGTTGTGGGCAGCCAGCCCTACCTCCGTTTTGTTGCATGCATACCATATTGTGCAAACGGGGCCTGCCTGACAGAATAATACATTTCAAAGTCAGGTGTCACAGACCCACGCAGTTCATATGGCAGCTGCAGTTTCTGACATGCAATTCTGATTGGTTTGCTGCCCAGGTCAATCGTATCATTAGTGAGTTGAGTTGTCCAAAGAAGGCTCGGGTCAGATGGATAGGCATATTTTGAAATAAATATAATAGCTTGGTTCATGCAGCTATTCTACTCGCTACCCCAGGGCCAGTACAACCCACCCCTATACCTCACTCTCGATGTCAGTTATAAGCTGGACACAGATTTCCTTTACAGTAGCCTCCATGTCCCAATGTCTCTGTATACCTAAATACCAGATAGTATCTATTTGCCATTGTAGTGGGCACTGTAACATGGTAAGGGGGATGCTTTAGTCAAGGCATTATCACTGAATTGAACCAGCTAATCCTGAGCCCAGACTATGGCCCTCATTACAACCCTGGCGGTTGGTGTTAAAGTGGCAATAATACCGCCAACAGGCTGGCGGTAAGTGCCGCCAAATTATGACCATGGCAGAAAGATCTCTGATAGACAGCCAATGCACCACACCGACCACCAGGGCAGAAACAACAGCCACCACGGCGGAAGCCGCCTACAGCCAGGCGGAAGTCAATGTTCCGCCTACCATATCATGATGCAGGAAACCGCCACCTTTTCTGGGGCGGTACCAACAACATCAAAAGCCTGGCAGAAACAGACCTCAGAAGAGAAAGGACTCACCATTGAAGACACAGGGAAGAACCAAGCCGCCATGGAGCCTGAACTGCACTTCTTCTCCGTAATCTTCTATGTTCTGCTCCACCACGAACACCAACGCTGGCAAAGACAACGACCATGAGTACAGCCGCCTAGCACACAAGGGAGGGAGGGAGAAAAATGACAGTGACACACACAAGCACAACACCCCCCCCCCACACCATACACACAATCAACTGCATTATAAAAACAATTTTACCCCGTAACTTGGATGAAAAATGCAAGGACAAAACGATTTTGAAAAAGTGAATGTAATGAGATCAACACAACATGAAAAATAAGTTAGGCAAGATAATAGATATAAACATATGTACAGAAAAAAGGACACAGCCACAGGCCAAATTCCAAGGCGACATATTTCACGTGCTTAAACACGGAGAGAACACTGCAGGGGCATCAGCTGGTAAATAGGCAGGCACCTCAGGGGGACGGGAGACGGGGGGGCACCTCAGCCGGGAGATGGTACAAGCCCACTGGTTCTGGAGGAGGCAACATGTCCTGTGCTTGGTCCTGGGGAGTGCAAGGCCACAGTCTCTCAGGTGGGTGACTTTCTCACTGGTTCTGGGGGGGGGCATCATTCCCTGTGCTTGGTCCTGGGGAGTGCAAGGCCATCGTCTCTGGAGTGGGTGACTTGCCCACTGGTTCTGGAGGGGGCAACATGCCCTGTGCTTGGTTCTAGGGAGTGCAAGGCCACAGTCTCTCAGGTGGGTGACTTGCCCACTGGTTATGGAGAGGGCCTCGTTCCCTGTGCTCTAGGTCCTGGGAAGTGCAAGGTCACAGTCTCTCAGGTGGGTGTCATACCGACTGGATTTGCAGGGGGCAGGCTGTACAGCAGCCCATGGAGGCAGGATTACATACCGTCCGCCGGCTGCTCAGTGGTGGTGCTGCTGCTGGTGGGGGGAGGCTCCTGCCCATCCCCTGCAACCTCGGACGGCTGCTCAGTGGAGGTGGTGGTGCTGCTTTGGGGGGAAGCACTTGCCCATCCCATGCAACCTTGGACAGCTGCACAACCATGGTTGGGGTTGGGGGCTCTATCACAGTTGGTCTTCCTGCCTGCTGGTGCAGGCTCCTTGCTCTTCCTGGCAGCTGGGGCAGGTTCCTTTCCCTTCTTGCCTGCTGGTGCAGGCACCTTTGTCATCCTGGCATCTGGGGCAGGCTCCTTTCCCTTCTGCTGGAGCAGGCTCCTTTCCCTTCTTGCATACTTGGGAAGGCTCCTTGTTCTTTTTGGCAGCTGGGACAGGCTCCTTTCCCTTGAGGCTGCCTAGTGCAGGCTCCTTCACCTTCAGAACATGTGGCCTGGATCCTTTTCCACCACGAGTGGGTGTGTTTACGACTGGGCCCGTGGACTGGGTTGCTGAGGTGCTTAGCTGAGTTCTTCCAAACCTGCCCATACATGCAGGACAGGGCGGGGAGGGGGAGGGAAGAGCTCAATGGTGGATAGGAACAGTTCTTTAGGGACATTGGGGCAGAAAGAGGGACAAGGAATGGGAGTGGGGGGCGAGGGAATGGGTGTTGGAGGTGTCTGTCTGCTGCTTTTGGGTGCAGGTGCTTGGGCTGTATGCTGTTGTGAGGAGGATGGCTGTTGGGAGTCTGAGTGCTTGCGTTTGTGTACCTTAGGAGTGGGGACAGACACAGTGGGAGAGGACACAGGGGACGTGTGCATGGCTGTTGTGGAGGTGTCTGCCAGTGAGGTGTGTTCTGCTTGGTGTGGTGATGATGCTGGTAGTGGATGATAATGCAGTGCATGCAGGTGTGAGTGTAGACGGAACTGGGAGGAAGGTGGAGGAGGAGAAGGGGGAGACGGTGGAAATAGTGAACGTCGGTGCACCTGCATCTGGATGGTGTTTGTGTGAGTGCCTGTGAGATGAAGTGGGGTGCTTGTGTTTGCCTGTACAACTCTTGTGTGTTGTCTTGTGTGCATGCTCATCTGGCTGTGTGCTTTTGATGGTTTGGGGTTGAGGAGTATGAGACTGGGAAGAGGAAGTTGGAGGGGGAGGGTAGAAACAGGGACAATGGCTGTCATCAGAGAGGAGGCCAGAGCCTGGATCGATCTCTGTTGGGCCGCCGATGCAGTGTGAATGCCCTCCAGGAACTCATTAGTCTGTTGCATCTGGGCTGCCAGCCCCTGGATGGCATTCACAATGGTTGACTGCCCTACAGGGATGGATCTCATTAGGTCAATAGCTTCCTCACTCAAGGCAGCATGGCTGACTGGGGCAGAGCATGAGGTGTCTGGGGCGAAGGAGACGACCACCCTCCTGGGTGAGAGGGCATGGGCAGCTCGATGAGGGGCTGCTGGGAGGGCAGTGCTGGTACGGGGGTGGTGGATGCACCAGTAGCTGGGGTGGTCACAGAAGTGTCCGCCACCACCAGGGAGCTTCCATCAGAGGAGGTATCTGTTTCAGAACTGCACCCTCCAGTCTCTGCTGTGGTGCTCCCCTCACTTTCCGTCCCACTGGTGCCATCAGCGTCGGTGGACTCTGCCTCCTTGTCCTATGGGATGCAGCTCCCTCCATCGCCGGTGCCAATGCTTCTCCGCCTGTCGATGCTAATGCACATGAGGAGAGGATGACAAAGCAAAAAGGGGAGGGGGGAGAGTTATAGGATACACAAAGGTTGCACCAACACCACCGTTGGCGAACACAGCACCTTCACACACAGGGAACAGGCCTACTCAACATGCCATAGCACTAGCAGAGACAATAGCTTGCCACCAAGGCATGGGGAGGGGCTGTAACCGGTCGTCTCCCGACGCCGGTTTTCATGAAGACGCGGAAACTGACGAGGAATACCCCGGGGCCGCCCGAGGATCTCTGGACGTCATGACGTCAAACGTCATGTACGTCAAACGTCATGTACGTCAGAGAGGAAATGGGAAGAAAAAACGCCGACAGAGAGAAGGACAAGAACGCCAAGGGGGACGCCGACAGGAACGCCGGCCGAGGCGCGAGAGACGCGACGGAGAGAATCCTGGGGAAAACCTCACGGGAGGAAGACGAACGGGAAGACGCGCACCCGAACGAAGCGCGTTCCCAACAGACGGGCGAGCCCCGCCGACGAAGAGAGACACTGAGGGAGCCTCCCGCCCCTGATCCAGCAAAGTCGGGAGACTACCAAGAAGCCGGCCGCGTCCCAGGAGGGGCGTGGCCTTCCGAGGTACGATCACCCCGTAAATGGGAGAGGGGTGCCGGGTGGTTCTTAGGGCTTTGGGGAAATAAGGGAAAAGGGCTGAGCTCCCCTAAGGGAGGGGAAATAGTGTAAAACGGGAGATGATACAACCTCTAACATCACCGAACCCCATACCTAACTACCGGTTAACAGATAGAGGAAAAGGGACTTCCACAAACGTACTGCGATATGGAGAAGGCACGAATAAAGTAAACCCCTCACTCCTACACTCCCGCCGACCCTCACCAACCTACTAAACCTAAACAACCCTTTATAAATATTTAATCTCCACTTACCTGTATTCTTTTCTTCTTTATTTTTGGGAGCCTGGGCCGCTGACATATGGGAAGACCGGAACTTCTTAAGCTGGACCAGACACCACCCAGAACCTTATCAGAAGCCTAAAAGAGAAGATAAAACAAAAAGGGGACTTTTATTATTTTTCGTTGAAAGACTATATCAACCCTGTCATTTGGTGAAGATGATGAATTCATCCTAGACCCAGACCGAAATAAATTCCTTAAACCCCTGAGCACGCGTCTGTCGCCTTAATCCAATATCCCTTCAACCCGGGATAAAGAACCCATCACAGGGGCACACACTCCCAAATGCAGCACACCTGGGACCCAAGCAGCCATGACCAGTAATGGATGCCTACGAGCTAGGTGGCAGGATTATCCCTTCAGAACCCTGGCCACCAGGAGATCTACGCTGCAATGTCAGGCCTGGCCTAGGGACACCCATGCGTAAGTTGTAATGATGGGCACTGAACTCACCCCCTTGTGGCGTGCTGTGATGCCCTCAGGCACCAATCCAGCTCTGGATAGGCCACCACCAGTATGCAGGCCATCAGGGGGGGTCAGGGTTTGTCACGTACCCCTTCCTCGTTGGGAAGCCATCCCTAGCTCGGCCTCCGCCATCTTCCGTGCCCAGCGTCTCAGGTCCTCCCACCGTTTCTGACAGTGGGTGCTCCACCTGCCATAGACAACCAGGGCCCTCACCTCCTTGGCGATGGCACGCTTTATACACTTCTTTTGATGGGCACTGACCTGCAGAGGCAATACACACAGGAAAATAGAATTAGACAAACAGTCCTGCCTGTTACACTTATGGCCCACCATACCCCTTCACATCACCATTTACACACACATGGCCCAGCACACAACCTATATGCCGCCCAGAGGACATCCACACGCCCCGCATTCACACACACCACTCCATGCATTCCTGCCACATGCATCATGCCCACAGTGTACTCACCTGTTGGTCTGGAGGCCCATACAGAAGTCCGTACTGGGGTAGGACCCCATCCACTAGTCTCTCCAATTCCTCCAAAGTGACGACTGGGGCCCTTTCCCCAGTCACATGGGCCATGGTAGGTTCCAGACACAGGTCACAGCAGCACATGCAGTGTAGGTCCTCTCCTATGGAAGATCAGGGAGAGTGTGAGGGATCAGATAGAAAATGGCAGTCATGTCCGTGGCGTTGCATACCGTCACCGCCAGCGTAGATCACCGTTGGCAACTGTAACCTATAGGGCCCAATGTTAACCAATGAGGAATTGCACGGCCATTCACGACCGCCTCCCGCAACAGCGCACAACGTCAGCAGAATTACCTCACTTCCACCTGTCCCTCCATACAGGACAGACGGACTCCATTTCAGGGGTGGGGAGGCAGGCCCTGGAAAATAGCTGCGTCACTGATGACATTAGGAGATACTGGACAAATCACACTGACCCATTAAAAGTTAATACCATGCAAAGTTCTGTTGTAGCTCCATTGTTCACTTTGTGACTGGCTCCTCACTCTTTTGCCCCATAGATTCCTACCCCTGCAGATGAATAGGAGATGGAGACATACCCCCATGTACAGACCCCTGGTGGACTTGGCAACAATGGAGGACAGGCATGTAATACTCACCTATAGACTTGACAGGGCCACAATCACAGAGCTGTGTGCCCAATTGGAGCCTGATCTGATATCTGCTATCCGTCAACCCACCTGGATCCCCCGTTCTATCAGTGCTCCATTTCCTGGCAACTGGTTCTTTCCAAGTGACAGTATGCTTGGCAGCAGGAATGTCACAGCCAATGTTCTCAATCGTGCTGACAAGAGTGTTGTCTGCCTGTATTAAACACATGTGCAGCTACATTGTTTTCCCCCAAGTTGAAGATTTGGCCACAGTGAAGGCTGAGTTCTATGAACTGGGACATATCCCCAACATAATTGGGGCAATTGATGGAACACATGTTGCAATTGTACACCCCCCCTCAGAATGAACAGGTGTTCCGAAATCAGGAGAGTTTCCACTCTGAATGTACAGATGGTGTGCTTGGTGGACCAGTACATCTCCCACGTCAGTGCTAAGTATCCTAGGGCAGTGCATGATGCCTTTGTCATGAGGAATAGCAGCATCCCAAATGTGATGGGCCAACTACAGAGGCACAGGGTGTGGCTAATAGGTGAGCCCTGGTTCCCACCCAGTCTATGTTGGTGCATGGGTATGGTGTGGGCCACATGGGATAGTGTGTAACTAAATGTTGTCACTCAATAATTGCAGGTGACTCTGGTTACCCAAACCTATCATGGCTGCTGACCCCTGTGAGGAATGCCAGGACAAGGGCAGAAGAACGTTATAATGAGGCACATGGGCGAACCTGAAGGAACATTGAGAGAACCTTTGGCCTCCTGAAGGCCAGGTTCCGGTGCCTCCCTCTGACAGGTGGATCCCTATGCTACTCACCCAAGAAGGTCTGCCAGATAGTGGCGGCATGATACATGTTGCATAACCTGGCCCTCAGACGCCATTTCCCATTCCTGCAGGAGGAGGAAGCTGGAGATGCCGGTGTGCCAGCAGTGGACCCTGTGGACAGTGAGGATGAGGAGGCAGAGGATGAAGACGAGGACAACAGAACATCAGTGAGCAGACAATACTTCCAATGACACACAGGTAGGACAGTGTTACTTCACATTTCAATTAAATTTGTTTGAATTTCTGTGGCTGACATGCTGATATTTCCCACTTCTATGCCCACTTACTTTTCCCTCTGGCAATTCATTTTGCAGATGTTTGTGTCCTCAAATACACTCCTGGTGTGATCACTGCAGCCAGCTACAGGTCATTAATCTATGCTCATTTTCTGTACAGTTGAATTGCAATGCTTGTATCTGTTTCAATGAATACATAATTGTAAAACATGACATACTCCAAACTTCATTTTTTTCCAAGGGTGTTTATTGAAGTGCTAAAATATAGAGGGGCAAGTGCAAGGAGATGGGGTGATGATGTAGGAAAGTCCAGGTTATTGTTCCAGTCTGTTTGTAGCACAGGTGCATTGTCCAAGGGGACATAGGAAGGGAAGCAATGGCAGTACAAGGTGGACAGGGTAACTGAGTGGGACACAATGGTGACAATCAGGAGAGTCTAATTGCCTGGTGGGGTTCTTGGCAAGTGTCTCTGGCTTCTGTCTGGATCACAGCGAATGTTGTAGGGTGGTTCTCCTTCTGCAGGGGGAGGGGTGCAGGTGGTGGCCTGTGAGTCCTGTGGTAGGGCCTTCTGGCCACTAGCGGCAGTGGAGGTGGAAGGCTGTTCAGATGTCTGGCTAGTGGCAGGGGCCCGCTGTTGTGTGTTTGCCTCCCTCATAATGTCGGCCATGTCTGCCAGCAGCCCTGCTATGGAGATCAGGGTGTTGTTGATGGCCCGCAAGTTCTCCCTGATCCCCTGGTACTGTTCCTCCTGTAGCTGCCTGTTCTCCTGCACATTGTCCAGGATCCGGCCAATCGTGTCCTGGAAATGTTGATAGGCTCCCAGGATCTCTGCAAGTGCCTCCTGGACAGTCGGTTCCCTGGGCCTGTCCTTCCGCTGGCGCACAGCAGTCCTCCCAGTTTCCCCATTGGCCTGTGCCTCTGTCCCCTGAACCGTGTGCCCACTGCCACTGATCCCAGGTCCCTGATTGTCTTGGGTATGAGGTATAGCCTGGGGTCCCTGTAGAGGTGGACACACTGATGATTGACGTGTCCTGGGGACAGAGATGTGGATATGCTGGGTGGTGTTTCCTGATGGGGGAGGCTCTGTGGTGGGGTGTGACTGGGCCTGGGTAACCTGCTGTCCAGAGGTCCCTGATGGGCCAGGTTGGTCATCCAGATCCTGAAGGCCGGAGTTGCTGTCATCACTGTGGGCCTCTTCAGTTGCGGGACTGGATATTGCTGGCACCTCCTCTCCGCTGACATTGGTTGGGATACCTATGGGGATGCAAATGATGTGTTATGGTTTCTGTGTCTGACATATTGTGCATCCGTGGCTTGCCCTCTTTGATTGTATTTTCCCTGGCAACTTTCACTTGTGTATGTAGGTGTATGGTGGGATTGTTAGTTCTCTATGGTGTGCATGCTGGGCTGTGAGGGGTGTCCATGCATTGGTACAGCATGCAGGGCTTGGCATTGGGATAAGTGAGATGTGATGGTGGGGTGTGTGGGAAGTGGGGGAGTGATGGGAGTGAGGGTGAGGGTGAGGGTGGGGGTATGTGATGGCATGCAGGGAGGGGGGTGATAGTAGTAGACAGTTGACTTACCAGAGTCCAGTCCTCCTCCTACTCCGTGCCAAGACTTGCTCCTCCCATGCTGTGAGTTGTGGGGGAGGAGGTGGGAGCTCACCGCCAGTCCTCTGTACAGCGAGCTGGTGTCTTGCTGCAATGGAATGTACCTTCCCCCGTAGGTCATTCCACCTCTTCCTAATATCATCGCTGCTTTTTGGGTGCATCCTCACCCAGCGTTGGCCCTGTCCACAATTTTCCACCGTAGCTCCATCTTCCTAGCTATCGATATCTGCTGCACCTGTGCTCCAAAGAGCTGTGGCTCTACACTGATGATTTCCTCCACCATGACCCTTAGCTCCTCCTCTGTGAAACGGGGGTGTCTTTGTGGTGCCATGGGTGTTGTGTGAGGTGTGTAGGTGAGGGTGTGTTGGGTAATGTATTGTGATGTGTGATGTGAGGTGCGTGAGTGGTGTAGGTGTGAATAGTGAGTAGCTCTGGTTGTGTCTGTGGTCTTGGTGTCTCTCTGCTGGCAAAGGTTTGTAATGGTAAAGGGTGGTGGGTAAAGTGGGTGTGTGTTTTATAGTGGTGTGGTTGTGGTGTGTGTATGGTTGTCAGGTGTGTGTTGTTTGAATTGTCCAATGTGGTGTTTTTTTCTATATGTGTGTTAATTTTGAGTGCGGCGGTATGTACCACCAATGGTTTACCGCCATTAAATGTCCACTGTGGTGATTCGAGGGTCATAATGTGGTGAGTGTTGTTCTGTTGACGTAACAGTGTGAGTTTTGATACTGCCAGTTTATCACTGACCATTGGTGTGGCGGAATTTTGTCTGTGGCTGAATACTGACTGATTGGTGTGTGTGTGTCATAATATGGTGAACGGATATCTGCCGCCACCCCAGTAAGTTGGCAGCAGTCAGCATGGCGATTAGTGGGATTTACTTCCAATGTCATGTTAGTGGGATTTACCACCTATGTGTCAAACGTGGTGATTTCACAGATGATAGGGTTTACATTTTGTGCAGGTTTCTACGAGAAGTATGTCATCAAAAAGAGCCCATACTGCATACCCCGGTGGTGATGGTATTCTTGCAAGATACTAGGAAGTAGCTCAACCACCAAAATAAATATAAGGAGCATGACATAACTTCTCTGCCCAGTGCCTCTATGAATAGAAAGTGGGGAGAGAGTATATTGTTCACTTTGATCTTAGCCATTGCTTTTGTGCATAGGAGAATAATCCATTGTAGTGGTGCCTTGCCCATCCCTCAATGACTCTCAACACAAATGACCATTTTATAGAATCAGATGCCTTTGCAGAGTCGAGAAAAACAGTCACCCCCACTCTGGTCTATTTTGGCGTGTAATTGTGAATAATGGGCTAATGTTGTCTGCTGTAGGTTTGATGGGAATAAAGCTGGATGAATCGGGGTGGATGAAGTCAAGCACCAGCCAAAGGAGCCTGTTAGTTATAATTTCCAACTAAAATTTTATTGTCAACTTTGATCCTCTGCATATTCTTAATAAAATACCTCGGTTAATCCATCAACCCGGGGGAAGTTCCATTGCGCCTTTCATTTCTTGTAAATGCTTGCTCGGGGGTACTTCGAACCGCGCTAAAGTTGTCCTGTTTAAGTACTTTGGTAGGGTTGATTTGGAGATGGCACCACTCCTGGGGCAACAGCTCAATATAGAATGTAGTGAACTCTTGTGATATGTCAGTCTGGCAATAGTGTAAATGGCTCCAGAGTCCCAGCCGGTAGTCGTACCTGGAATGCACCATAGAATACAATGAGTAATCTGTGGCTGTTGACCCTGCCATGTGGTATAGGCCCAGCAATCCAAGTACACAACACTGCTTAATTCTGCTCATGCTCCACTGCATCTGTAAGTCCCCGGCCCCGTACTATCCAGTTCCCAATGCAGGGCATGGTGTTAAAGTTATCACCCTTTACTATAGTAGGTGGATCAGTTGCAGTTATCCTGTCTCCAACCATGGTGAAACATTTGGGGCCGTCCAAAATCAGCCTACATAAATTTATTAATGTAACAGCATACTGTGCACCGAGAGAAAGTGACCCTACTCATCCAATATAGTTTCTAAAGGCCAACATTGCACCATAGTCTAATCAGAATTGCTACACATCTGGAGTAGGACGAGAATGATGAAAATTAGCGGTATGAGCACTGTCCGCCTTGTGGCTAATGGAAATCCCGCCTACTGCCCCAAAATTCTGAATCTACCTTGAGCCCAGCCATGCCTGGTTTTAAGATCAGGACATGGAATGGTAATTGACTGAACAATCGCCTAAAATTAAGGGCAATCCTAGGGTTTGCAAAGCAACACACATACTGCAGGGTGCTCATTTGATGGGCACCAAATGTCGTTGCTTGGCCAAATAAGAGAATGAGAAATTATACTATGCAGGATATTCCTTCTATACAAACAAATACCCATGGTGATCTCCCACACTAAAGGGCAGATTTAAGAGCCTCTTGCGCCATAATATCGCCACATTAGCGTATTTTTTTTGTAACTAGTGTGGCAATATTATGGCAAAAACGCCATTTTGCCACTTTGTAACCCCTTGCGCCACATTAGGCCTGTGCCAGGCATAATATATGAAAGAAGGACGTTCCCCTATTAGGGGGGCCAAACAAATGGCGCAAAGAAATCTAAAAGATTTCTTTGCATCATTTTTTGGGGCATTTTTAACACCTGCTTAGAGCAGGCGTTAAAATGGGGCACACAATTATTTACAACTGGCCCCAAGGTATACCAATGTTCAGGGTTAACAACAAAATTTTGGTGCTAACCATGAACAGTACATCAATAGCATCAAAAATTCTGATGCTATTGCCCCGTACCCTGCATATTTTAAATACCGTGCACATATGGTAGCAGTAGTGGGGCGCTAAGGGGCGCAAGGAAAGTGGCCCTGCACTAGGTGGATCAGTGTACATGTGCCCCTGTAGGAGATAGGGACTTTTCTAGATACATGGTGCTTCAGCTTTTCACATGGACTCATGGCCATGAGGGGTGATTTTAATATAGTTATGTACCCATCTGGGGACTACACAAATGGAGCAGTAAACTCATTGGCGACAGAATCAAAGTTAGCAGCTAATGTCTCCAGCCTCTTTTAGCAGCTTCTGTCTCCAGGCCTGGTCTCTGCAATGTGTTGTGTATTTATAATCCAGCGGTGTTGGAATATACCCACACTTCAGCCACACACAAAATGAGGTCCTGTATCAATCTCTTTTGGTCTGCCTTAGATTTGCCCCTCACGATGGGTGACCAAATCTTACCTAGAGGGATCTCCGATCATTCCGCTGTAGTGATCTACATGAGGGGCAGGCCCGAGTGTTGGTCTTTCTGGCAGCCCAAAGCGTTGTGTTTGGCAGATATGGTGGTTACATACATCCTAGCACAAGAGGTGGGTACGTTCTTAGAATTGAACAAGGCCTATATGTGAGAAATTGTATGGTCCCACCTCAGCGTGAGGGACAGATAGAGTCTCCACTGAATAACATTTAGTAGCTTATATTCCCTGACTAGATCTGGAGGTAGGAGAAGATGAAAGCGAGAGCTGCCAGGTGGAGATTGACAGAGTGTTGTGGAGGCAGCTATTCTGCAACAAGGCGCGCCAATGCTGGATTACATCTAATATCCAAGTTTATGAGAGTGTGTCTGTTGGGGGGTAGATTGCAGCAAACTTCTTTGTTGGCTGGCAACCTATGGCACAGTGGAAGGGTTGATCCTGGGCATTGTGAGCCTTCTCCCACATCAGATTCGGCTGTCTTTGCTGAGTAGTTCTGAACTCTCAAGAGAGATGCCCGAGGGAGTCATCTGCACCTCTTATTGCTGACTTACCTCTGCCAACTTAATTAGTGCCGAAGAGAGGGGATCTTTGCATACCTGTTGCACTTGAGGCGTTAGAGAGGCCCCTAAAGGTAGGAGCCCAGGCAAGACACCAGGGCCGGAATGGATTCCCAATTGAATCTTACCAGAAATTCCAGTAGTCCCCTGTCTCCCCTATTTGCAATTTAAAAATAGGCCATAGCGAAGGGCTGCTTTACATAGGGGCTGGATTTTGTATAAGCCAGAACGACCCCAGAAGATTGCTTCTCATATCACCCAGTTTCCCTCATGTACAGCATGCTCAAACTATGCTCTCAGATTCCGGCCAGTAGGCTCCTTAAAGTTTTGCCAGTGCTGGACCACCCATTTTAGTCAGCTTTATGCCTCAGCTTAGCACCAGACACTGCATCCACAGGGTGCATACGGCCATGGCAGAAGTACACCGCCTCATCGGACCTTTGCACTCCTAGCTATTGACTTCAAAAAGGCCTTTCTCTCCTATGGCTGGGAATTCCTCTGGGATTGGCACACCTGACTAGGATTCAGGCCCCAATTTATGTCAGACCTGCAGGTGCTGTATATCAACTATAGGGTGCAGATGCATGTCAGTGGAGTTTTGTCTCATACTTTCCCTATCCAGAGAGACACTAGGCAATGGCAAGCGGACCAGAGTTGCAGAGGCGCTGAGCCGGCAGACCCAGATGCCTGTCTTTAAATTGAGTTTCTGACACAGAGGCATAGTCTTTCTGCTTCTGACTCCTACATGATCCTTCATTCTTCCGCCTTTGGTCTCTAGGATGCCTATAGAGCTTATGAAGTGGAACTGTCTGCCTCTTACTATCCTAAGAAGTTTGGCACTCTTTAAGATGATTGTTTTGCCACAATGTCTGTATGTCCTTCAAAACTTTCCACATGCGATCCCACAACAGTGGTTTGCTGAAGTCCAGACCAGAGTGCAGTTCTTCTTCTGGGCCAACTGGGTCCCATGCATTGATTTTGTCTAATGTGTCCAATCCACCTTTGAAGAGGACATGGCTGCCTGGAATGTGCAATTGTTTTATTGGGTTCCTCAACTAATGGTTCAATATGATTGGATCCATGGAGGTTGGGGAGACCAAGCCTTTCGGGTCGAAGTAGCATTCATGGGCTGAAACACTACCATGTGTATGATTAAAGGTGTTCAAATACGGTGTGCTTCATTATCGGATATCCTTCAGAAGCTCATTGCTAACTGTATCTGTAGGTATCTGTAGCTGTATCTGTAGGTTGGATGACAGTGTGCTTCATCGTTGGGCTTCAGAAGATTTTTGCTAGCTGCATCTGTAGGTTGGTAGAAGTGGAATTGAATTTAACTATGGTACCCTCTGTATGTACTTTTACTGTGGTAGGGATCCTGGTAAGGGTTAAAAACAAACAGGAATATACTAGGAAGTAATGTTCATCAAGATTCAC